>NC_086328.1:83807672-86241422 GCF_036172605.1 Pelobates fuscus | reverse complement strand
GACATACACACCAGATAGAGGAGCTAAACATGGCAGTCCACGACCTGAAACAACTAACCTCACTCCATGAACAGCAACTGGCCACACATGAGGATAAGCGACGTCAAAATAATCTAGAGCTTAGGGGGGTGTCTGACTCTGTACCGGAGGCCGAACTTCCACATTATGCCAGGCGGCTGCTGACCGCACTCTTGACCCCGAAAGTGGCCAAATCAATAATATTGGACAACAGCTTTCGTATACCACGGCCAGCTACGGCACCCCCAGCTGCCACAGGGGACATAATCCTACGCTTTCAAAACATGAGGGACAAGAGGGCCGTTTTAGAAGCTACTAAAGGCCTAACAACCTACACTTTTGAGGACATGACCCTGTCCTTTTATGCAGATCTTTTGAGGGGCACACTGAACTGGAGAAGATCTCTCAAACAGCTCACATCCTTCTTGATGCAACAAAAAAACAGATACCGCTGGGGCCCAGGCCGCGCCCTACACATCGAGGGCGCAAGCGGCCCCCTGGTGGTGCGGAGGACACTAGAGGACCTGAGACTACCACAACCGGCAATGGCCGTCACGACTCCACCGGCTGGAACTACAAGCAGCCTAGGGAAGAACGCGGTAGGAGCACCGATCTTTGTCCCACGACAACCGCCCGCAGGGCCGCACACAACCGCCGCAACCTGAAACAGGACAAAACCTACCGGGATGCTCTCCCGCACTCCACTTTTACCGGGCAACAGCCTAGCCCGATACCCAACGGCTGAGAACGTTCATACGCAGCGAGAGTAACCAACACTGCCTGTTAGCAATGTCTCTCATGCACTCTTCCTGCTTTTTGTTCCTTATTTGTTGTTTTGTTTTATTTGTCTATTGATGCCGACTTGTTTAAACTGTTTCCACACGACAATATGGGTGCCCACTTTTAAACGCTATTATACAATGGTACCCGCAATAACTCCCCAGCTTGCGCTTACACACCGCCAGTATCCACTTAATGACGCCCCAGCCCGCACTTATAGTGCTCTCAGCCTATACATACACAAAAGGTGCCCTACAGACATGGCTGGCGAGCACTATATGTGATGCCCTACTAACCACAACTCATATAGAAATGTTTATTTTCACCTAGTAAGGTAAAGCAATAATTTTTAAGTTACAGTGTTTAAAAAGTTTGTTGCCTACTTTAACTGAAACATATGCAAAGTCGCGGCTATATAAAAGTTTACTTTCTATCTCACCACAAGAGGGCAAAGTCTTGGCCGCGACACAGCCTAGCCTCTTTAACTAAAAATATGCAAAGTTCTAGTTGGCTTGACGAAACCTATTCATGTTGACTTACAATGTGCAAAAATTTTTAAAGCTAAGAAGCGTGCTATCAGCGCCTTAAGCGCACGCATATAATCTCATAGGATGGCCACCAGGATAACCGCAACACGCTACTGCTAGCACGTATCCAGCCTATTATGTACATGACATAACCTTACCGTACTTTATAACTACCGGGTACCCGGCCTGTGACTTTCACGACACAAGCATGTCATGCATTTCTGATAACAGGCACCCAATCGGTTTACTACACGACACAAGCTGATCATATACCATTACTAGCACATCCTTAACCTGACTACTGGAAGATACAATCTTGTAACGCATTAGTACTAACACATACTTAACCTGGTAAACAAATGACACTAGCATGTACTTCGCTACGGCCTCACATTTCGGTTAACATACTTAACTAAATGCTACAGTCCTATTAAGCCTGTCTTATGCAAAAATAATAATAATGTGCAATTAAAATAAAAAAAAAAAACAAGTGAATTTCAAAATGTAGGCCAAAATAGCTGAAATAGAAACAAACATCTCCAATGCAACCCTGTTTTCAGTTTGTTTTTTGGGGGTTTTAAATTTAAAAGTCACTTTGATTTCCCAGCAATTTTAACTTTATTGAATAACTCTGTAAATGTTATAATCCCAATTGAAGTGGAAAAACAAAAATACATGAATAAATAAATACGATCAGTGGAATTATTTTGCAAGAGGGATGAGAGTAAGAGGATTGCTAGAATATATGGATAGCTTAACAATATTAGTTTAGTAAAACATGTTTATGGATAGAAATGAAACAAATGTTCTCACACACAATTATATAGCCATTAAGTGTTACCATGGTTTCTTAAATAGGTGTTCAGTCTGCAGGGACAAAACCAAGCTACCTTGAGTAATATGCAGCTTGCCAAGAAATATTCCAGGGGGAAAGAAGAAAAAAAACTAAATAAATAAATAAAAAACATTATATATATTAGATTAGTTTAGAAATGCTTTTATTCAGCACAAAACATACATCAAGGTTTCAGACCAAAAGGACTTTTTTCAAGACAATGTGCTAAGTGATAAGTAACCGTTATATACATGTGCAATGATGTAATTGGAGGGTGGATAAACGAAAACGAGATCTGTGACATCAAAGAAGGTATACATACAGTGGGACCTCGGTTTACGAATTTAATGCGTTCTCCGGGACGTTTCTTATTGCGAAAAATTTGTAAACCGAAACGCAGTTTCCCATAGGAATGCTTTGAAAACCAATTAATCCGTTCTGGAGGCTAGAAAAAAGTCAAAATGAGCTGGCATGGAAACCAACCCACAATGCAGAACACATAATAAAAGGCATGCAAACGACGAAGCTCCGCTCCCTACCTTTCCACAGCTTGGGAAATGCACCAAAAAGTCCCAAAACAACTGCAAACAATTTCCAGAATGGCTCCAAAACTCGGTCACACTATACAATTGTTTAAGGTAAATTACATCTGATTGAAAGTGAAAGCAGTTTATTTTAATGCAAGCTGTGTCAGAGTCAGGGGAGGTGTGACAAGGGCTGCATAAACATAAATAAAGTTATTTAACTCCTAAATGGCAGTGAATTGAGCAGTAAAACCTGAGACGCATATACACTAAAACTGCTTCTTTAAGCTAAAGTTGTTTAGATGTTCCTTTAATTTATCTGCTGTATATGGTAAAATCCTAAAGATAGAATCAATCTAAGACATATCAGTCAAAATGTAAGCAATGGTTTTATGCCTCACATCTGTTCATGCAAGGGTATCAGCTGGATCTTATTAGGGCGCACTGAGTCCTAAAATACCTACTACAGGGGTGCAAAAATGATGGATCCTCACATGTTCTCAAACTACAGATTCCATGATGCTTTGTAATTCTAAAGGCATTCCAAAAGCATGCAAAGCATCATAGGAACTGTAGTTCTACAACATTGAGGGATCTACCTTTTGGGGATCCCTGACCTACTACAGTTTAAAAAGAATATCAGCAATGATAAAAAAATATATATATATGTGGCTGCAAGCTAAGACTACACAGCAGCTGAAGAACTACATTCTAATTTACCCAGATCTGGGATTATTATTTATTATGAACTTTGGTTAAAGGGACACTAGTGTCACCTGAACGACTTTAGCTTAATGAAGCAGTTTTGGTGTATAGAACATGCCCCTGCAGCCTCACTGCTCAATCCTCTGCCATTTAGGAGTTAAATCCTTTGTTTATGAACCTAGTCACACCTCCCTGCATGTGACTTGCACAGCCTTCCATAAACACTTCCTGTAAAGAGAGCCCTATTTAGGCTTTCTTTATTGCAAGTTCTGTTTAATTAAGATGTTCTTATCCCCTGCTATGTTAATAGCTTGCTAGACCCTGCACGAGCCTCCTGTATGTGATTAAAGTTCAATTTAGAGATTGAGATACAATTATTTAAGGTAAATTACATCTGTTTGAAAGTGAAACCAGTTTTTTTTTCATGCAGGCTCTGTCAATCATAGCCAGGGGAGGTGTGGCTAGGGCTGCATAAACAGAAACAAAGTGATTTAACTCCTAAATGACAGTGAATTCAGCAGTGAAATTGCAGGGGGAGGATCTATACACTAAAACTGCTTTATTTAGCTAAAGTAATTTAGTTGACTATAGGGTTCCTTTAAAAACATAGGTGTAGTGTTTTTCAAAACCTGCTAGAGGACATTTCCACAGTGGTCAAATAATTAGTGAAAAATCAGGACAGACGAGGAAACCTTGTGAATAATGTTATAAAAATGAACCTGCTTGATAACACTTAAATCTTCATTCCAAGCTGAAACTAGACTATTATTGGTGTCAGGATCAGCTGTTACTGCGAGAACGAACGACTTAATACTAAATGGATTATAAATAAATGAAAGTTGTCCGCTTACAATTCATATATGCATTAAACAATACACAGTATTTACAAATATATACAATGTTACCAAAGAAATAGTTAAATCCTGGTTGATTAATAAAAATGAAAACTAAAAAACTAAAGAAATACACAAAAATATAGTTTGAAATATGTGAAACCACTGTTTAATAGATCAATCCTTGTTCTAAGAGAGATCAGCATATGATAGCATAACACAGTTTTATTACAAAGTAGCTACAGAAATACATAATTTAAAAAAGGCTTACTCAAGCAAGTGGGACCCTGCATAGGTTTTAAACACACAAACACGTTTCGCACAAAGACGGTCCACACGTTACCATGATTGCTGTGCAATGTGGAGTTCCAGAGATGGCCATACCTCCCTGACACTAGGCTATGTCTGCTCAAACTAGGTGGTAGCTAATATAGAACACCGACCCACGATCTTTGCTTATTGCACAGTCCATGGTCTATTTCCACTGTGTGCACTGATGCAGGATTGTAACTTCTCCCTCCAGGTGGGAACCATTGATGACCGGTCACGCTAAGGGTTTTTTTGTTTTGTTTTGTTTTAAGTCTGTATAAGTTGCATTATTTATCCAATTATAAATCTATAACAGACACACTTTTGTTAAAGCCCTTGTTAAGACTGATCATTAACTTTCGACTCGAGGTTCTATGATCGTTCTTTCATTAATATAGGTTCCCTTCTGTCCAACTCCCTTTGGCATTAAATAGAATAGAAGTTTATGCAATTTTGAGGGTCTTTGCACAATTCACAAAGATCCCCAAAACAGACAGTGCGGGTCTGGTGGCCACGAGGTGTATGCGAGGGGAGTTCTACTTACCCCTTGGCCGCCACCATGTTAACGCAGCAGGCAATCTTCAACTCCTGTTGCTTCAGCTGCAAGGAGCACCGTTAGTGTGGTACTCTAAAATTTGCGCGAGCATACAACACAGGTCTGTGGATCCTGCATACACAGCCTCATTTGTGTGGATTACAGGAATTGGACAAAAGCGGAAGGCAGAGCTCCACCTTTTGTCAACATCAGACTTTACTTTGTCTTATAATATCTGTGGATTGCGTTGGAATTTCAGCGATATTTGTCAAAGTGTCAGAGTGCAGTTTCACAGAAAGCCGGTGTGACGGTATACCCACTAAAAGCTGGGTTGTCACCGCCACGGTCTCCCTTTCCCTTGTGCTTATAGCCCTAGAGTACTTAAAGGATCACTATAGGGTCAGGAACACAAACATGTATTTCTGACCCTATAGTGTTAAAACCACCATGTAGCCCCCCTGGGCCCCTCGTGCCTCCATAAATATATCAAAACCTTACTGTATTCAAGCCTGAAGCTGTAACTCTGCATGCTGTTTCCCTCAAAAATAACAAGCAGTCCGCTGACATCAGAAGTGGTAGCCTGATCCAATCACAATGCATCCCTATAGGATTGGCTAAGACTGACAAGGAGGCAGATCAGGGGCAGAGCCAGCATGATTCAAACACAGCCCTGGCCAATCAGCATCTCCTCATAGAGATGAATTGAATCAATGAATCTCTATGAGGAAAGTTCAGTGTCTGCATGCAGAGGGAGGAGATACTGGATGTTTGGATGCATTTTAGGCAGCCATGACCCAGGAAGGATCTCTAACAGCTATCTGAGGAGTGGCCAGTGAAGTTATCACTAGGCTGTAATGTAAACACTGCATTTTCTCTGAAAAGACAGTGTTTACAGCAAAAAGCCTGAAAGTAATGATTCTACTCACCAGAACACATTTAATAAACTGTAGTTGATCTGGTGACTATAGTGTCCCTTTAAGCTCCTTGCCGCTGTAGTATAGCGGTCTCACCCAAAACACTAGCTGAGACTTCGGTTTTATTGGCATTCAGGTTAAACTTTTATATCTGGGGTTTCAACAGGAGGTCCCCATGGAGAACAATAGAATTGCGACATACCTGGTGCCTTGTAGTCTATACCAGTGTTAATTTTGGCTGCAAATTTTTATTTAGTTTTCGTCATAATCTTTTGACTAAAGCCATTTAAGGTTTTAGTCTTCGGTTTTAGTCCACTAAATCTCCAGTAGATTAGTCGACGTGACTAAAAATAGGTTTCTAAAGCCTCTGTCTCTTTTGCCCCTTCCTCATCCCCTCTGCGCAGTATTAATTTTGACGGGCAAATTTCAATTTAGTTTTAGTCCGTCTTTTGACTAAAAAGCCCATTTAGTTTTAGTTGTATTTTAGTAATCTGAAATGTTTTAGTCAACTAAAATTAACACTGGTCTATACCTGAGCTGGTAATTTAATTAGCGGACACTTTGGCACATGGTTCCCGTGCCCACATCCTCGTAAAGGTCTATGAAACAACCATTCTATAAAAAAAAGCGCTCAGATTGGAGTGGTCTAGCCAGAGATAGCTGGAAGGTGACGTTTCAGCGGGCCTCGGTCAGCCAGAGTTCCGGAGTGCTGGGTAGAGGTTCCAGTCACCTAAAATGACAGCGATCACCGTGGGTGCATTGAGTGCCCACAAGTCCCTGGGGTCATTCAATGCCTCTATCACACCTCCAAAAAGAACCCTGTATGGTGGTC
Source organism: Pelobates fuscus (assembly GCF_036172605.1). Lineage (NCBI taxonomy): Eukaryota > Metazoa > Chordata > Amphibia > Anura > Pelobatidae > Pelobates > Pelobates fuscus. Next base: position 86,234,610 of record NC_086328.1, on the reverse strand, counting down.
CTGGGACTGAGAGCGCCCTTGTTGAGGTTTTAGCAGGTTGTGGTGACTCTCTGCTATCTGCTCCAGAGAGTTTTGAGGCTTCTCCCGGTCAGGCTCTCCTGGCCGCTTTAGGAGGACTTTCGAGCCACTAGGAAGGAGCGCTGGACTGGGAGTCACAGGCTGGAGGGGTAAACAATGGTGAATACAGTCTTTGAAGAGAGGGGTGGCAGTTGGAGATGCATGAACCAGTCTTAGGTGGTCCGTCACAGCAGGGTTCTCCCAACAATCAAAGTACCCAAGAGAATGAAAAATGTAACTTCTCTATTATCCACCCAGTTTTATATAGTGCTAGGCTGTGAGTATTGGTGGTGGCTTTGTCCAACCCGCTTAGTCATTTGGTACAGGAAGGTTAGATCCGCGTTTTCAACCCATCTCTTCTGCTGCTCAAAGCAGGAAAGTTAAAGCAACTCTGACACCTCTGGAATTTTGGAATATTCCATAAAGATAGACATTTTATCAAATACTGATATTGACATTGTTGTGAGGTAGATTTGGTCTGTGTTGGAATTCCAACAAAGTAGGTAAAGGCTAAGGTTGACAAAACTTGACAAAAGGAAAAGCGTCCTTGAATAATTCTGTCATTTCCCCCAGCCATCACTAGTAGCAGCTAAGAGAATCAAACCAAATCTTGCAGATTACAAGTCGTAGTCTGTGGCAGCTACCATGGTCACAGGGATCCAATATTGACATCACTCTTACGCATGCATGAAAGCAAAGCACTGGCCATTGAAGACAGAAGATGGCAGAACCCACGAGCAACGGTTTTAGAAACATATAACAAACCTCTACTGCATCTCTGGGTCCCCACACGCCAAGAGGGGGATCTTTGCAAAATATGCAGAGAACCGAGGGTAACAGGGCACTTTCATGTGGAGTTCATTTCTGAAATAGCTGAACTGTAGCCTTGGCTACAGGTGCTTTCAAACTGATTGAAAAACAATTTAAACTTAAATCTTAGTATCACTACTGTCCTATTTTATACATTGAACCTGCCGTGTTCTTTATGCTCTTAATAAACACAGTTGTTTTGTTTTCATAATTCTAATTAGATTGTGCAATGGGAAACACAGACAAAGTCACATTAATTACTAAAGATTTTAATTACCCGGACAAAAATTGGGATAGAGCGACTAGTGCTTGTCTGGATCTGGGTATAATAAACAATGCTGATCTTCAGGTAAAGGAGCACTAGGGAAAAAGTGATCACAATATGGTTTTATTTGAAATAAACTTTAAAAACAAATGCATAAGGAGTGTGCTAAAACAATTTTTAAAAGGTAAATTTCAATAAGAAAAGGACAGCTTTATAACTCATTCATTATAACTTTTTAGTGAAAGAAAAAGAAAACCCACGATAAATGGAATATCTTCAAACAAATATTAGAAATGTACACTTCTCAATATGTGCATTAAAAGGGAAAACAAAAGAGACTATTAAATAGTGAAATATATCAATGTATAAACATATAAATATATACAGATTTATTCATTGATCATTGATATATTTCAATCCTTAAAGATGGCCACTTGTTTCCCCTCTTTGTACCACTGGGTAATAAAACATACAAAAAAAATTAAACCAATGTGGTTTACTGGGAAGGTAAATCAAGAAATTAAATCTAAGAAAAAGGCATTTTTAAAACATAAAAAATAATAATAATCTGAGGTATCCTATATAAAGAAGCACGTTATGCATGCAAAAAGACAGTCGGGCTAAACATGAAAATTAGAAAGTGATAGCCAAAAAGAACAAAACCAACCCAAAAACATTAAGTACATAAACTCTATTAAAAAAAAAATATTAGAAAAACAAAAATGAAATTGTAGCTACACTGATTTCAGAGATGAAATCATAGATGGGCATGTTAATTGATGATGGGAAAAGGCAGAAATTTGAAATACCCTTTTCCCCTCAGTATATATTAAGGAGGAGCCCATGGCAAGACATATGCAAATGATTGCTACAAAAATAAAAAATAAAACGACTTGTGATTGGATGACTCAAGTCAAGGTGCTGCAGCAACTAAATAAAGTTAATGTAAACAAAGCCACAGGGCCTGAATGTATTCACCCACGAGTACTTAAAAAGCTAAGTGTGTGAACAAGTAAATCAATTCTTGTACCAGAGGACTGGAGGAAGGTAGTTGTGGTAACAATCTTAAAAAAGGGTTACAAATATTTGCCTGGAAAATATAGACCTGTTAGCTTAACTTCTTTTTTTTTTAAATTCGATTTATTTATTTTGTTGACATAGTAACATGTAGCGTATAACATTGCATTGAAAAGGCACTTAGTTGCCTACGCAGAGGCTAATTATGCAGGACAAGTGAACAGTTATGTACAGTAACCAGAAATATGCTACGTTAGATTGACATATTCTAAGGCAGTTCAAAAGGTGAGTGTAGCGCTACACACTTTCGCCGTGTACAGCGTCTTAGGCTTTGTGTAGTTGGAAGGCCATGTCTTGGTACCCTAGCCTTTATTTGATAGCTTCCAGTGTTTCGGTACTAGGGTGAGCGGAGGTACACGTGTGACTCCGCTAATACTTCTGTCGAGTGTCCGTCGGTGGAGGGTGGGGTGGGTGGATGGGGGAGAGGGAGAGGAGGGGAGGGGGGGGGGATATCCCCCGGGGGTCAATTGTCGGGGTTCGGTCGTCAAGTTTAGCTTCCTAATGTGAGCTTCGTTGGGGCTATTAGTCTAGTGTTTCCAGGAATTTAGCTCCTGAGGTCGTCAGGATCCAGTGCGTCCAGGTGTCTAGGTATCGCTGTGCCCTATCCGTGGCCGTCAGGTGTAAGTCTTCCGTCACCCTGAGGTCCTCCATTTTCGCAAACCATTCCCTGAGGGTAGGGGGCTCGGTATCCCTCCAGTGCATGGGGATGAGTTGCTTGGCAATATTTAAAATCCTTATGGTCATTGAGCGTTTGTAGGTATTGCTAGGTATCGTAGTGTGGTGTAGGAGCATAGCTGCCGGTTCAAAGGGTGGAGGGTGGTCTGAGAATCTCTGAGTTAGCTTGTGTATCCCTCTCCAAAAGGGTTGTATCTTATCGCAGGACCACCATATGTGCATGTGTGTCCCCGTACCTGTCCCGCATCGCCAGCATTGTGCGTCCTGGTCTGGGTATATGTCATGTAAGGCGTCCGGGGTGCGGTACCACTGCGTGAGCAGTTTATATGCGCTCTCTTGGTACCTGCTGAACACTGCGCAGTGGTGCGTCAGTGTGCAGATTTTGTCCCATTCCCCCTCGCTAAATGTTTGGTTCAGGGCCTTTTCCCATTTTCCCTTAAACCTAGGCGTTTCTATCGGGATCTGTCTTTGTAGTAAGCTGTATAGTTTGGATATCCCGTGTGTGAGTGGTTCTGGGTCGAGGCATATCTGCTCGAATTCCGTGGGGGTGCGCCTAAGGGCTCTACCTTGGGGTAGGGTCTGGAGATAGCTTGTCAGTTGCACGTACGTGAATGATTGGATGAAAGATGGGGGTCGGTTTCCCGTGAGATCTGTGAGGGTCTTCCGACCTGCCGTCGTATGGACGTGGTGGAGCCGGGGCAGTTGGTCCGGGAGGATGCACCTAAGGGTCAGTGGGTCTAGTCCCGGTGGAAAGTCCGTGTTATGTGTCAGGGGGAGTAGAGGCGATGGGTATGGGGTCAGGTTCGCTTTGTCCGCTATGCTGTGCCATACCTGCAGGGTGTTCCCTATGTACGCGGGTGTCTGGCCTCGTCTCCCTCTGGGTAGCCATGGGGCCAGTGCTATGGGGATCTGGAGGTCTGCTTCCTCTACCGATTTCCATTGTTTGTGGACGTTATGTTTTGACCATTCTACTATTCTAAGGAGATGGGAAGCTATGTAATATAGGTGAAAGTCTGGTAGTGCCATGCCTCCCTTGTCCCTGGGTTGTGTGAGTTATGAGAATTTTAACCTAGGTTTCTTCCCATTCCATACATATTCTCTCATGGTCCTGTGTAGGGTCGTGAAGTATGTCCTAGGGATGCGTAAGGGTATTGTCTGCATCAGGTATAGTAGCCTAGGTAAGTTCATTTTAATAACCTGAACCCGGCCGAACCATGAGATGTGGGGGTATGACCATTCCCCTGCGTCTCTCTTGAGTGTGGCCAGCATCTGGAAAAAGTTTGCTGAGAAGAGGTCCGCGCTGTGTCTTGTGAGCCAGATACCCAGATATTTAATTTTAGAATCTGCCCATTGGAATGAGAAGCTCTGGCGTAGGTGTGTTTCCCGTCGGTGAGGTATGGATATGTTAAGGATGTATGATTTGGTAAAGTTAATTTTCATGTTCGAAATCTCTCCGTAATCCCTGAAGGCTTTAAACAATATTCGGGAGGGAGATTTCAGGCCTAGTGACAAAGAAGAGAAGGTCGTCGGCGTAAGCCGCGACCTTGTGTTGTGTGGTGCCCCTATTTATCCCTGTGATGTCCTGGTTTGATCTAACTGCTTGTAGGAAAGGTTCGAGTGCTAGGACGAAAAGGATTGGTGACAGGGGACAGCCCTGCCTTGTGCCGTTTTGAATAGTGAAGTCCTCTGTGGGGATCCCGTTCACTAGTATCTGGGCTGTGGGCTGCCTATAGAGTGCCTCAATCCATCCTCTCATGTGTGTTCCCAAGCCAAGGTGCGTGAGGACCTGAAACAGGTAGGTCCACCCAATCCTGTCGAAGGCCTTCTCCGCGTCCGTGGATAGCAGGAGAAGGTCCCCGTCATCCCCCGCCCTCCCGTGGGCTATTGATAGTGCCCGAATAGTGTTATCCCTGGCCTCCCTTCCCAGCACGAATCCCACCTGGTCCGAGTGCACCAGGGCAGGTACGTGTGGCTGCAGGCGGGATGCCAGGATCTTCGCTAAGAGCTTTGTGTCGCTATTAATTAGGGAAATGGGTCTATAGTTGTTACAGTAATCGCTGTCCTTCCCTTCTTTTGGGATGAGTGTGACGTGTGCGCGTAGAGATTGCGGGGGTAGGTGGTGTCCCTCCCGGATTGCGTTAAAAGAGGACAGCATTGGCGCATATAGGATCCCCGCGAAGCTTTTATAGTATCGCAGTGGGAGGCCATCTGGACCCGGGCTTTTGCCCAGTTTGGAGGCCCGTACTGCCCTCCCAATTTCCTCAACAGTAATGGGTCCATCTAGGATGTCCGCGATGTCTTGTTCTAATTTGGTGTGCGTGTTATCTTGTAGAAATTCAGTTATCCGGGTCATGAGGTTGGCCCGGGAGTGTGTGTCTTGTGGGCTCGGTATGGAGTAGAGGTCTTTGTAGTATGAGCGTATGATCCTGTGTATGTCAGCGGGCAGGCGGTGTGTTATTCCTTTCCCGTCCTTGATTTTGTCTATGTACGTCAGCTGCCTACGCTTAGCCAGCATTCTTGCTAATAATGTCCCACTTTTGTTACTATGTGCCTCGAAAAATGCTTTTTGTCTGGCCGCTTCTCTATGGTGGCTGGCATTCAGGACTGTGGAGAGTTCCCTCCTTAACTGGAGTAGCTTAGCCCGGTGGGAGGGGAGGCTATCTCGTTTGTTATTCTCATCGGCTGCCTGTATGTCCTGTATCAGGGACGCGAGGCGGGCCTCTCTCTGTTTCTTAAGTTGGGACCCCTTGTGTATAAAGTGACCCCTAACCACGCATTTGTGTGCCTCCCATATATATGTGGGTGACGTTTGGTCTGGAGTGTTAGTCGCGAAGTACTCCTTGAGGATCTCTTCAGTCTCTGATCGGGCGTCTGGTAGGGAGAGTAAGTCGTCATTTAATCTCCATTTAGATACCTTTGGCCGAAACAATGGAGAGGAAAGAGTGAGGGAAACCGGTGCGTGGTCAGACCATGTCGCTGTTCCTATCTCAGTTGTCTTCACCAGGGTAAGGTGATGGTGTGACGTGAAAAAATAATCTAGTCGCGAGTATGTGTTATGGGGCTGAGATAGGAAGGTATAGTTCCTCTCGTCCGGATGGTGTGCTCTCCAGCAATCGATCAGCTGCGAGCGTTTCAATAATGCTTTTATGTGTGTTAGGTGTTGCGTTGGGACCCTGGATGATCCGGAGGACGAATCCCATTTAGGATCTAGTGTCAGGTTAAAGTCCCCGCCCAAGATCAGGATGCCCTCCGTGAAGGATTGTAATTTGCGGAGCGTGCGCTTGAGGAACGTGTAGTGCCTCTGATTAGGGGCATAAATGTTTGCGAGTGTATATGTGGTCTCAGCTATGGTGCCCTTTAGGAACAGGAATCTCCCGTCCGGGTCGGTCATGGTTTCGGTTTCACGGAAAGGTATCCGTTTATGTATCAGTGTGGCTACCCCTCTCGATTTGTTTTCCTTATAGTCGCTGTAATATCCCCTTGTATATCTATGGTTAGTCAGTTTGGGCCGTAGCCCCTCTTTGAAGTGCGTTTCCTGGATATAGACCACATCTAGCCTAGATCTGTGGAAGTCTCTTAGTGCGCCTGTGCGCTTCTCGGGTTTGTTAAGCCCCTTTGCGTTTATAGTTGCAATACGGAGGTCTGATTGGCGGATTGCCCCAGTGGGTCTAATAGGGGACCCCAGGGTGACGGTCTGGTGAGGGTCGTCCAGGGAGAAAGGGTGGGTGGGGAGAAGGATGGGTATACTGTCAGAGGTGAACCAGCGTCTGTCTGAGCGCTGTCTAGGATGTGGGTTGCCCGGGCAGGGCAAGGCGCCTACCCACCAGGGGTGTGAGGTGGCCCCCTTCCCGGGTTCGGTAATCCCCTCCTTTACAGGGGTCGAGGGAGGTCACGAGTCTCGTGACAGCACTTGCGGGTGAGTGGGTTGTCGTGTGACTAGTTCCTTCGGTCTCGGGGTACACTTCCCATGTCGTCCCCGGTCGGCTTGTTGTGTGTAGTAGTAGCCTGGGTGTTCCTCGCTGCGTAAAACGTGGCCCTAGGCCATGTAGCTCTATTTCGTGTCGAGTCTCTAATGGGTCTATGTGTAGCCGGTATAAGTGCCTTCACAGTAACCAGATAACATTTAAATCTACAAAACGTAGTAGATGAAACAAGTATACATACATGAAAACTTTGCCCTATCTCCCCCCCGACTCCATGCGCCCGTGTCCCCCTATCCCTCCCCCCCCCCCCCCCCTAGCCAAGATCAGCCTCCTGGGCCCACCAACACATCTCTCCCCGGGGGCCGGGGGCCCAGGCCCCCCCAGGCCACGCCGGGCAGCCCCCCCCCTCCCTCAGGCGCGCTCTCTTAGACTGGTCGTCACGCGCCAGGGATGGGGGACCCCCCGGCCCAGCCCGGCCAGAGGCGCAGACCCCCGTACATCGACAAGTTGCACATCACACCGGCCCCCCAATTTAATGTAGCATAGAGCAACCGAGGAGGTGCAACACCGCAAGCTCACGTCAGATGGCTATACAGTCATACCCAGTCTAAACGGAGGCGCCCATTTTCAATGTATGGAGCGTTTCACATTGCACAATTCACATCAACATTTACATTTCCTTCCCCGGGGGCCCGGGCCCCTCCAAGCCAGGCCGGGCGGCTCTCCTGTGCGGGTCGTTACGCGCCAAGGCGGGAGACCCCCCGCCCCAGCCCGGCTAGGGGCACAGACCCCCGTCCGTCACCATGCCGTGCATCACCTCGGCCCCGGTCTCCCCATTTCAATATAACACTGCGTCACTGGGGAGGTGCCATACTACAAATGCGTGTTGGAGAGAGGTCTAATCAAATATAATCTACATGGAGGCGCCTAATTTCGACAAGTGGGGCCTATTACATTACACATTTCAAACAATTCTACTTATTTGTATTTAGTGTGCCATTGCATCTAGGGGTCGGGCTGCATACCTTGAGAGTCATGCGGGGGCCCCGGACGGGCGCATCGCTTGTTGGCGGCCCCTTCATTGTCTCTGTATTCTCTGCTGGGGCGGTGGAGCCGCAGGGGCCGGCAGATAAAAAGCCAGCGGGTCTGGCCATAGCATTTGGATCGGTGGAAGCTGCAGCTCCCGGGTCAGCTCCGGCAGGTCCCCTGCTTCTCGCACCAGGAAGGGGCCCGCCGGCGTGAAGATCTGTAAGCCAGTCGGAAAGGTCCAGCGGTAGCGGTGCTTGTTGGTCTGCAGGATCTTTGTGAGTGGGCGCATGGCCCTGCGATAGGCCAGTGTTGCCGGGGAGAGATCCGGGAACAGCTGGATCAGTGCTCCGTTTAGCGGTATTCGATCCATCTCCCTAGCTCGCTGTAGAATCTCTTCCTTCAGTGGGTAGTTAGCAAGACAGCAAACAATGTCTCTGGGGGGGTCTTCAGGCGTCCCCTTAGGGCGTAGGGCCCTGTGTGCTCGTACGAACTCTATTGTAGAGGCCTCAGATCTCCCCAGGATTTTATTAAAGAGGCCAGTCAGGATCTCTTGTATTGGTTCCGGGTTTGCGGCGCTCTCAGGGACGCCCCGCACTCTAATATTTTGTCTTCTGCCTCTATTATCGAGGTCTTCGATATGATGTGCCATTTGCTTAAGCTGGCTTGCTTGTTTGGTAATGGTGTCCGAGGTCGCCGCCTGCACTGCCTGCATGTGGTCGGAGTCCGCCTCGAGTTGCGAGACTCTATGGTTGAGGCCTTGCAGGTCCTCCCTCATGGCGTGCAGCTCCTCCGTGATGGATCGTTGCAGGGCCTGGTTTGCCTCCTTCAGGTCCGCCTTCGTAGGGATGTTGCTGATCATCTTCATCCAGTCCGGGGGTATTGTTGGTGTCCCCCAATGAGCCGGACCATCTCCCCCGGTAGACGTCTGGGTGAGGTCCGCGGCCTCAGAGTCGTTTGAGGCCTGTGAGGCGAGATCTGCCGGCGTGGTAAGGTAGTGTCTGATAGACGGGGCCGGGGACCCCCTCGGGGTATCAGCGGGTTTGGCGGCTTGTGATGCCCTGTTAGATTTACCCATTATTGTACTCGACACTGAGCTCGGCGAGGTTAAAAGCAAAGCCTGTGGGGAGCTCACCGTCTATGCTGCCATTTCGCTCGGTGTCCAGGCCACGCCCACCGTTAGCTTAACTTCTGTGGCGGGAAAGTATTTGAAGGGTTATAAAAGAATAATATTCAGGCATTCCCGGAGAAGAACATGGTTATTAGCAAAAATCAGCATGGTTTTATGAATCACAGATCATGTCAAACTAACTTAATTGCATTCGACGAAGACGTAGAAGTATAGATCATGGTGTTGCAGCGGACGTGATCAACCCAAGGCATTTGATTCGGATCCACACATTAGGTAAGTGTTCAAACTAATAAATTAGTATAGATGCAAATTCTTGTTCTTTGTTGGCTTAAAGATAGAGTTCAGAGAGTTGTCCAGATTATACATTTACCATTAATGATCAAATTGGAGTCTCTCAGGGTTCTATTGTAGGACCACTTCTTTGCAACACATTTATTAATGATCTTGAAACAGGCATTTGTAGATGACACAAAACGCTGTAAAGCAATACGTTAGCAGTATATTGCTGTGCTGCAGAGCGATTTAGATATATTGGGGGGGCTGAGCCCTGAAATGGCAGATGAAATTTAATGTAGATAAATGCAAATATGCACTTGGGTGTAAAGAATGCACAATAAACTTATACCCTAAATCAGGGATGCCCAAAATTTAGATCCCCAGACGTTTTAAATTGATTCTTTATGAATCAATGGTAAGACCACACCTTGAATATGCTGTGCAATTTTGTGCACCTGTTCTAAAGAAGGATATTGTGGCAAAGTGCAGAGGTGGGCTGAAAATTAATAAAAGGAACGGAACATTTTAGTTATGAAGAAAGGTCAAGAAATTAGAATCTAGTTTTTAAAAACGGCACCTTACAGGAGTTATAATGGCATTATACAAATTATTTGGTGCCAATAGAAACTAGGTCACGCATGTAGTCAGGAAGAAAGGAGATTGTCAAAGACAAAGGAAAGTGGGTTTTTTACAGTACGAACAATAAGGATGTGGAAAGCTCTGTCTGAAGGGGTGGTTTTATCAGAGTCTGTACAGATGTTTAAAACAGCAACGGTATGAATACTTGCAAAATTATTCAGGAATATATTTTTAAAATGTGAGGAAACAGCTTCTTGATCCAAGGAGAGATCTGACTGACATTCAAGGGTCGAGAAGGATTTTTTTCCTAGTTTGTTGAAGAATTGGAAAGCGCTTCAAACTGGGGTTTTCATGTGAGGAATTATGTATTTGATGGGCCTATGTCTCTTTTCAGCCCTTGTAACCATGTAACGTTCATGAGAAACAAAAATCACTTAGTGTAATTTAACAAGTAGCATATAAAAACTCAGCATAAAAACTAAGTGTACTTTTGACAATTACTATTAAAAGGCTGATAACCATTTGAGCAGGTAAGGCTGCAAAGATTATTCAAATAATCAATTTAAACAAGTCTTACCATTTTAGTAGCTTTGACAATCAACTTTCTTTTAATTAGACTAATGCACCAAATCTCTTAAATGAGACTTATTACTCCCACAAGAGAATATACTGCACATTGCAATGTGTTTCCTGGCAAAGACACTGCACAAACACAACAAATTCTTGCTCGGACTCCTGCAATTCAAGTCCATCAGATTTCATCCTTGAGACTTCTGAGCAGGATTATATTGATCATATCTTAAAAGAAATGTGTCCTAATTTTGATATTAAAGCAACACTATAGTCACCAAAACAACTTCAGCTTATTGTTTTTGTTCTGGTGAGTAGAATCATTCCCTTCAGACTTTTTGCAGTAAACACTGTCTTTTCAGAGAAAATGCAGTGTTTACATTACATCCTAGTAATAACTCAACTGGTCACTCCTCAGGTGGCTGCTAGAGAAGTTTCCTGGGGCAGTGCTGCACACTGTGCAGTATTTCCATTCAGTGTCTCCACCCTCTGCATGCAGACACTGAACTTTCCTAGAGGTGGATTGATTGAATGCGTCTCTATGAGGAGATGCTGATTGGCAGGGCTGTGTTTAACTAGGGCTGGCTCTGCCCCAGATTTGCCTCCTTTACAGTTTCAGCCAATCCTACAGGAAAGCATTGTGAATTACTCAGATATTCACTTCTCATGATGTCAGGTAATCAGGCAGGTCAGGGGGCGAGGCAGCAGCTGCAGACTTGAAGACAAGAAAGATTTCACTATATTTAGGGAGGCATGGGGGTCTAGATGGTGGTTTTAACACTATAGGGTCAGGAATATAGGTTTCTGTTCCTGACGTTATAGTGTTCCTTTAAAACATTAAAAAAACGGTTCTTGTCCACCTCACTTTAGAGAAACACCGCATTTTACTATGAACACTTCCAAGCTACACTACACCTCTGTATGTTGAAGTTCATGCACCATAAAATAATGTGCAGATAATCGATCCACTGTCTAAAATGTATATAACGTGAACGCTGTTGTGGCGTCTGAATGTAACAACCTGCACAACAAAAATAAAGAAATTAAAAAAAAAAAAAACTGCATAATACACATAAATAAAACCAAAATCAGAGCTAAAAAAACAGCCTCTGCTGCAAAACCTAGTACAACAGATTTCCCAGAAAATATGGAACATATACAGTTGTATAAATTCACACAAACACAATCCATAAAAGGATTTAGTAAAGCATTGACTTCTCCTCCCACTTCAACGTCAGCTCCCGACTGTAGCCGAATGCGCATTAAAAACGCATTAAAAGCTTCGCGTGCATTAAAAACGCCCATAGGAAAGCATTTCTCAATGCTTTCCTATGGACGTTCTGAACGCTGAATGCGATTTTCGCATTTAGCATCACAGAAGCACCTCTAGCGGCTGTCAGGAAGACAGCCACTAGAGGCTGGATTAACTCTGCAATGTAAACATAGCAGTTTCTGTGAAACTGCTATGTTTACATCAGAAGGGTTAAAACCTGGGAGACCTGGCACCCAGACCACTTCATTAAGCTGAAGTGGGCTGGGTGACTATAGTGGTCCTTTAAATAAAGTGCATACATATTTTCAATACAGTACTAATTACAATAAAGTGCTCACAAAGCCATATAAAGTGTTGTGCAAGTCAAAACCAATATATAAAGTGTATAGTACAAAATAAATCCATATAAATAACATCCACAATTAGAAAAAAAAAAAGTTGATTCTCCACACATACAAAATACAAATGTCTGTAACAACTGCGAGAGTAAGCAGTAAAACTAAATAAATATTTCAAATCATTGCAATTGATAAGGTGCCAGGCAGAAACCCCGATGCCCACTGTAAAACGTTAAAGTTTTTGAATGGTTTGACTTCTTACCTCTAGGAGCAATCAGTGGACATTGTCCTGCTGAGGAACTTACAGCTCTCAGGAAAATGTAGTAGAGACAGGGAGTAGCACCTGGCTGTTTGTAAAACGGCTACCAACAAAAGGCGTTGGGTAGGGAATTCAGAGAGTTGTAGTAGTTATTATTCCTTTAAGAACTGTTTGACAACTTACCTGGGTCTCCTGGATACTTACACCACATCAGATTTCTCCTATAGGATAGAGAAACCTTTAGTACACTTTTTAAATCTTGGTTTCAAAATGTGGGACTATTCGCTTAATAAGAGGGAGGTGGACGTAATGTCTCCCCACAACCTGCACACATGGGTGGTGGTTGGGGGCTATAATTATATAGGAAGGGAAGTGAACAAACCATTGTTCATATCACAAATTGTTCTACTCCCTGAGTGGCAAGATGGTACCCAATACACTAGCCACTCCAACAAGATTTGGCTTTAGTAAATATGACAAAAAGAAAAAATGTGTTTAGAGATTTACCCTGTTAATTGGAGCTTTGCATCGGTTATCAAAGCACACTAGTAGAAGGAGTCCAAAAACATAGCGATTCTTGTATACCTCTGGAGATCAAGTCAAACATCTAAGGAAAATCATTAACTTATCAAGAAAAGTGAACATCATGAAGCTAGATGACAGGATTAGAATAGATTTGCACTAATGCACAATTTCCTTTCCTTATTATTTTCTATTTTTAAAGTTGTCGTCTGACACGAATTTCTTTCAAAAAAATTGTAATTTCTTTTTTTGGCGCAAAGACCCTAAAAAAGTGATTGGTCTGCTTCCATAGTGATACATAGAGGAAGAGGAGGAAGGTAGAAATAATTACTTAAAAAGCTCTGTTTATGGCACCTCAATCTTCAGCTCCTGGCAGAAGAAGTGGTGTCTATACAGAATCTTGCTAAACTGTTGGAGCCTACATTAATCTGCTCGCACATGCGCAAGAAGATATCACAGGAATCTTTTGCACACTATGTAAGAAGGTCTACATTCCAAGCATCAGTCTCAAGCGAGGGCTGATGATAAGTGACAAGATGTGGCGGCAGAAGTTGCTTGAAGATCCTGCCACATTACATTTCAGATTATCCAAAAACAAAATAAATAGTCCCGAACTTGTCTGATATTATCTTTTGATGTCAATGAACTAAAACTCTTTCACAATTTTTCTGCTTGTGTTGCATTTTATAAAGGCGGTCTCTCAAAGATTCCAACTTTTCGATAAACGTTCAGTTACAGTGAGATTGATGGACACACCAGATTCTTTTGTTCCTCATCTTGAAAAACGCGTGCATACAGAAATACATATTTTTTTTTTCTTTTCCACTTGAATCTTTTCAAATCTACTCATTTTGTTTGTCAGTTTGACAAAAGGCCTCTTCATAAGCACTTTGTGTCAAATTAACCATGTTGATCCATGGAATTCAATTTGGACTTGACCATTAAAACACGCATTCAGTAATAAATAGATTGCATTTGCAGAAATCAGAATAAAACTCAGTTCATTGCTGCCCATACCAGAACCAGCACAGCATTTAATTACCTACTTTTATGTTGCCAAGCAGTTCCGCAAGGAAAAAAGCATATGTTACTTTTTAGATTAAAACATTTATTTTTACCGTAAGACTGAGCACAGGTTTGATTTATTAAGAGAGAACACTCTTTTGAAACCAATCGCTTTGCAAACACTTCTCATCCGTGGTAAAGATGAGACCATTTGCATTATATCGGCTCAGCATAAGAATGCAGAGGAGATAATTATTCACAGCTAATGACTTTAATCAGGTCAAGAAGAATTTAATGGACAAGTATTATATTCAAGCTCCGGACTTATACATATGAATTAAGCGCATATGGGTTTCCAAAAGGCAGGGAAGCAGATTTATGGAGCACTGACAAAACCTCTTGTTAGTTAAAGCTCTTTATACTTTTAATAAACAGGGTGATTTATGGTCCCTGGAGATTAATTTCCTTCCTTGAGGAAACAGTGGAGAGAGAAGCGGGGGGGGCTGTGGAGGATACCGTTTCTGCACTGCCCTCTATCCATGGAAAATTGAGGTCTATGCTTCTTAAAACAAACAAGAGGTGTGCCAGAGCACTGAGTACTCTGCGCTAATGAATGCCCAGCTCGGAAAATCATTTGTCACAGCACAGTGTTTAAAAGCCAACCTGAGTGCGTTCCAGCTAAGGGGGATGGTGGGGTGGGGGGGAGCAGCAGCATTGATTCACACTGGAGAAGATTAAATTTTTAGAGAAGAAAAAAATTAAATAATAATAAAAAAAAAAAAAAAAACATTTTTACTGAAAGCAAAGGCGAGAAAGAATAAAAAGCGGAAGTCAGAAATTATAGCAGATGAGGTGTCTAAATGGGCAATATTGCACTTTTTGTCTTAATTTATTAAGATTAAGACATTTGTCATGTATCCAGCCACTTTTGAATTCACATAGATATTGTTTCTGTCTCGATAAAGCTATTAAGAAAAAAAAGGTAAGTGCTCAGCTGGGGCAAATTAAACTCAGCAGAAAGCGGGAGAACAGCACATTACTTTCACATTCTTGGATCATCAGGTAAGGTTCTATTGTGTCCTTAAGTGATCATTTATTTAGATTGAGACCTGTAGATGTTATGAAGGTAAAATGAATACTTGAGCAAAATGTTTGCCATCATTGGTTGTCAAAAATGTTCTGTAAGTATGTCACAATAGATGTACTTTACCTACAAACACTCTAAAAATATGATGGATTGCAACGTCTACTGCTTTAGATCATCAAATGAAAACTTTCTACCTTTAATAAGGTCGGTGCTGGCACTTAAAAGCTACTTTCACGCTCCACTAAGCGACTAATCGGGTCACAACGGCCACCAATCGAAAGGGGACATTCAGCAGCATAGAATGATACCCCACAAACGGCACCACAAGCTACCCTCACCGATATCAGGCAATCGAGGCCTACTCACGTGGCGAGCGCGGGGGGGGGGCGGCCGCTCTCCTACCGCCGCGATTAGCGACCTCGATGGTTAAAGGCCCTTGTTCCCCCCCCTATGGACCGGCGGGGGTCATCCCGGTCCAGACTCCACAGGCCTACAGAACCCCGCAGGCCTCCAGGAGGCACACACCCAGAGGCCAAGATGGCGGCTGCCGACCGAGCTTCTACACCCACATATCCAACCCTTATCGGCGAAGCCAGCAAGCGAGCACACCCAAGAGGACCGCATAGCGGCAGCCTTCGACCTTTTCTGGACACTGTGGCAGACCATACTGGCACAGAACCAAGCAGCCACCCGACTGCCCGCCACCTCTCCCACAAGTATACCTGCGCTGAAACGCATAGCAATGCCACCGACCAACACAAAGCAGCAAAGGGCAATAAAAGCTCTACCTAGATTTAAAAATCGCAGACCGAGCACCCGACACCGCAAACCCGGGTCCCGACGGGCTCAGAGAGCCACTAAACGCGGCCCGCCACTCTACATACTAAAATGGCGCACTCAAGGAGCCTATTCCCGGCCTACAACAGGCGAGGCCAAGAAAGTCGGTCAACGTCTTACACACGTGCAGCAATGCACAGACGCAAACAGCATTCCGAGGGACTGTGCCTCTGCATCAAGGGGACACACAAAGACCCACACTCACCAAACAGCATGGGGTGCGGAAAAGCTGCCACGCCACCAAGTATACCTCCACACCACCCAAGGCGCACACGCAGAACCGGGAGGCAGCAGCGGAGTCCCTCTAACCTTCATGACCAGCGACGCCGAGGCCCCATGGGACTCTCCGGTATGTGCCTGGCCAGTGCCGAATACAGGAGTTGGCTGACTTTCATTTACTCTCACCGCCGCACTGAGGCATGGACTGCTGCCACGCCGCCACGCCCATGCAGTCATGGAGGACTATGTCCCATAATGTTATTAAGCCTTGTACCCCTGAGCTAGACTAAATTTTGCACACTTAGATAAGCATGATTGCGCTAACGTTTATTGCCCTGGTCAATCACGATCTCAAAGCAACACTCGTTAAAAATGTACCTGTTAGCAATCTTATAACACGTTAAGTTTATTTAGTTTGTGTTCACTTTACTACTTACATGCCAATTATCCAGCAAGCGTAGCCTATATTGTTTGCATATACTTCATGCCTGCCAACGACTACAACGAGGTTCTTTATAACATCTCTCTCAGGTCAAGCTACATGTAGCCTTTCTCACATGCATAACCTGCAGATTAACCTACCCTGACATAGAACTGTGTCTATAGTGTTTTCTTCCTGGATAACCTAGTTTAATGCTGTCATTAACAATGTTATTAGATATAATTCTTTGTCACGCGATAATAATCCAAACTGTGCTATGTTTTTACAAATGCATAACCAATGTAAATCTATGTATGACACTCTGCATGCTCTAGCTGTTGTGGCATTGTGTGCCGTATGTGATTTTTCATGCACAAAAAAAATAAAAATAAAATAAGGTCGCTGCTTACTACTCTTGGTTACTATACATCCTCTAATTAGGAGTTCATCACAGTAACAAAGTTGCAATAGCGGTGGACCAGGTAACGTTGCACCCAACGTGGGGACATTGTCAGGCCTGGGATCAAGGATTAACAGAGTATGAATACAATCTGAATTACAAATTAAGTGGGAAGCAATCAAACCCAAGTACATAAATTAACCCCCTACACTTAAAAATAGTGAAGTGTCAAATACACATATATTTGCAATGTGTTTTAGATTTGGTAATAACATGTGGAGTGAATACACATTCCTGTAGAAAATATACAATATACAGGGAGAGGGGCCATGAGGGTGGGGGTCCTATTAACACTATAGTGCCAGGAAAACGAGTTTGTTTTCCTGGCACTATAGTGGTCCTTTAATATATAACTATACTATGTGACATGTTACATACTCATATTCTGTACTCCCACGTGGAATGAAAAAATAAAGAATGAAGAAAAAAAATATATAAACCAAAATCAATCTATAGAAAATGTGTTTTGCCTCATGTAGCTTGCCTTTCACCAGATTTTGCTACCTTTATCTCAATTGGTAGCACCAATACCATGGTGTGCTATCAGTTACTCTGAAAAAGACAATATAGTAGAAATGTTTAAACCAGAACCAGAAGGTGGACCCCCTAAACCCTAAACTGAAGAATTACAACATCTGTTGTTGCTTTGCCAGGGTTAATTAAAAGTGTATCCGTCCTAGCACACACAACTTATGCTCTTTAGAAAGAGCATACAAGTCTATGCGTCCTGCTAACAAAAGTATCTTTCTCCCACCTGTCAAATTCTTTGGCATCGACTACTGTGCCCAAGAACTGTGTGACAGGGACAGTAGAAAAGTCCTCCCACTGGGGGCCCTCCTGCTCTCAAACCAAACTATGCACTTGGTTGCTATGATTGCCTCCTACCCAGCTAGCTCTGGAGAGGGAGCAACGGAGTGACTGACGCTGCTCCATTAAGAAGCCAGTGTCACGGCAAGGGTGCATAATTCATTGTTGCACTCTGGAATATGGTCATTTATTGTAATTTGTATAGTGCATAGATGAACTGGCTGCTTGGTGGAGGTGGTATTGTCAATTCCAAAAGGTGTTAATTTGATTGTATGGGAGGGCAGAAGGTTTACAACCTAAAATTCCTCTTTGAAGCTGGGACGCCAACAGAGCTACTCTGTAAGGTGTGAGAAATAACACATAAGTGGCCTGGAAGTCTAATTTAAATATAAACCAACTCTCTAATTTGCCATATGTCTAGATTCCCTCTTAGATAGTGGGTCTGATATGTTAATGGACATTAGCCTTGTGTTCCAGTTTCATATCCAAAAGAAAATACTTACACACAGTTAATAATTAAGCATAATTTTTATTATATTTAGAATGGGACAAGCAGTCTTCTAATCAGGCCTAAACATGAGTTGCATAACTTACGTCATTGGGCACGATTGTGATGTCCGCTATATTGGGTCACAAGTAAGAAGTGTGACATATCTATGTAATGGAAAAATGGTAACACATTCATAAATGCAATTATTATTTCTGTGGCAAGTACCAAAGAGGAGATAGAAGAAAAAGTTCCTAGTTGGATTGATGTTAGTCTGGAACACAACACTTATTGTCTCCATAGGTACGCCTTATCTTCACCTTTTGGGCCAGGCTTGGTAATCCACAGGGTATATATCCAATGATACTGAGATGTGTATTGTACTTGCTTGGGGCCAAAATCTAATTTTGAGTGAGTCACCATCTTCCTTGCCAGAGACCCCCTAGGCAGAAGTTTTACTTTGACTATTGTCATCTATATTTTTGTATGCACTGTGACTGTTTTGCTCATAAATTTTCCTTTATTAAGTTCTGCCTTTATCTGGTAAAGAATCACTTGCCTGAAGAGACTAATTAGTGTTTTGCAATTGCTTAAATATTGTTCCAAGTTTTATTTGGTGGGTTTTCCTCATTATGTTACCTGGTGGACCAAGGCATCCTATTTAAAAATTGTCTTGGTGGCAGTGTTAAAATAGTAATATTTATATTATTATGGTTAAGTGTGAGTGGTGTTAAGTGGGATTTTATCATTATTTCCAGTCTAGTGCAGACAAATAGTGAACTTTAACCCCTTTCACCACCACAACTACATCGCGCACGCTATTGAGGTAGGGTGCATTTGTGACAGCCAGCATTTTGGTAATGAAACAAGCATATCAGCATCACAGAGGAGGTTTGTCCCGCTTGGAGGAAGTTTCCCAAAGAATGGTAAATGTAAAAAAATAACTAAAAATTGTAAAAGTGAGCAGGTCAGAGGTGGGAGTTACATAAGCCTTACACCCAACCAAGGTGAACACACTCCACCACTAAAATCAGGTCAGTCGAGTTAAAATTTCCAAACTACACATTAAATACGGTACATTTCGGTAATAAAAGAAGTATTCAAATGATTTGGAGGGAGGGGTATTAACCCCTTCAGGACGGAGTCAATAGTACACGTTCTGATCAAAACAAAACGTAAACAAAAACTGGAATTTGCGCTATGTGTCTGTTCACCCGTAGTTCCCCTCTTTCATATTAAATGCACCCACACTTATTATATATCATTTTGTTCAGGAGAAACAGGGCTTTCATTTCATATAAAATATTTGTATTTGAAACAATTTATTATGAATAAAATTAAAAAAAAACTGTGAGAAATTTGAATTTTTTTTTTAAATTTGTAGTTCCGCCTCACATTTTAGCTGTAAATGTCATAATACTGTTAGGTTTTACGGCAACAAAATGCACATATTTGTAATCAGCGATGTCTCACGAGTACAACAGTACCCCCCATTAACAGGTTTTATGGTGTTTTGGAAAGTTACAGGGTCAAATATAGAACGTTCCATTTTCAAATTGAAATTTGCCAGATTAGTAATGTTACCTTTGAGACGGTGTGGTAGCCCAGGAATGAGAATTACCCCCATAATGGCATACCATTTGAAAAAGTAGACAAGCCAAGGTATTGAACGTGGGGTATGTTTAGTTTTTTTTTAGTAGCCACTTAGTCACAAACACTGGCCAAAGTTAGCGTTCATATTTGTTTTTGTGTGAAAAAAGCAAAAAACTAATATTTGGCCAGTGTTTGTGACTAAGTGGCTACTAAAAATGACTGGACATACCCCATTTGCAATACCTTGGGTTGTCTACTTTTGCAAATGGTATGCCATCATGGGGGTAATTCTTATTCCTGGGCTACCATACGGTCTCAAAGGCAACATAACTAATCTGGCAAATTTCAATGTCAAAAAAATGAAATGCAAGCCTTATATGTGACTCTCTAACTTTCCAAAACACCATAAAACCTGTACATGTGGGGTACTGTTATTCTCGGGAGATTTCACTAAACACAAATATTAGTGTTTTAAAACAGTAAAACATATTACAACAATAATATAGTCCATAAAAGTGCCGTTTGTTTGTAAAAAATGCAAAAAACGTCACTTTTACTTAAAATATCATCGTTGTAATACAATTTACCAGTTTTAAACACTAATATTTGAGTTCAGCGAAGTCTCCCGAGTAAAACAGTACCCCCTATGTACAGGTTTTATGGTGTCTTGGAGAGTTACAGGGTCTAATATAGTGCATGCGAATTAAATTCTCTGCACTTTCTCCCTGTGTTGTCAGGCATGTCAATCAAATTTTAATTAATCAAATGACATAATTATGTTAAAAAATTACTTAAATATACACGTAGAATTTTAATATATATGCATTTATAGGTATATAAATTCTACGTGTATACTAATGTAATCTTTTATGTAATTATATGTATTTATCTATATATATATATATTTGCGGTTATTTGTATTTTATATATAGATAGATATATATAGAATGTCATTCTAAGTGTATTCTGTTTCCAATATATATATATTAATAACAAAATACAGTTAGAATGAAATTACATATGAATATATAATTTATTTTATATTTTGTTTCAATATTTTATTTATTTAATTATTTTATTTATTTATTATTGTAATTATGCGTATATATATATAAAATATATATGTAGATCTATTATATATATAATATATATACATATTATATATATGTAACGTCATTCTAAGTGTATTTTAATATTAATATATATACTAATATTAATATTAAAATACATTACGTATGACGTTACATATATATAATATGTATATATATTATATATATATAATATATATACATATTATATATATATAAAAAGGCATTTAATTTATTTTATAACATTTTAATATTTATTTTTTTACACTACCTACCAGCAGGGGGACTGTCTAATATTTTAAACAGTCCCCCTGCTGGCAGATCCATAGCCAGCTATAGGGGGCCATGTGATCGCTCTTTGAGAGCGATCACATGGCCCCCGGGGGCCTCATTTGCCGGAGGGGGGCTGCCTGGGCTCTCAGACAGCCCCCCAGAAGAGGATCGCGGCGGAGGTGAGTACACCTCTGCTCCTGGGGCTGCAAGCCGTTACGGCGTTCTATGCCGCCGCAACGGCTTTAAAGCCCTTTAAAGCCGCGACGGCATAGAACGCCGTAACGGCGTTAAGGGGTTAATGTTAAAATTATCATGTCAAGATCAACAAAGCATTATAGGAGGTGTAGCGCTTCAACATCTTAGGATGTCTACTTCTTAGCTATCCCTGGTTTGAACTACAGAAAAAGTTAAAGCCTGCAAAAAAAAAAAAAAAAAACACTTATGGGCGTGAATATAGAGTAAATATTTTAAAAACAATCCCTTCACTGAAATGCTAAGTAATCATATTGATATAAATAGTGGTATTAAGTAAACCATGGATGTGTGGTTGAGATTTTTTTTTAAACAAATTTATTTTTATATATATATATATATATATATATTCTACTTTAAATATCTGTAATTCCACATTAACTGAATAAGCTTTAGGCAGTCTAATCCCTGCTAGCAATGACCTGTAATGTTGGCAATAGCATGGTAAAAATCACATATATTACATAAAGTCTCTACTTTATTATATAGCTTTACACGTATAGGCGAAGTAAATAGGAAGAAGTTAAAAAAATAATAAATAAATGCATTAACAAATCAGGCCAGACAGTGATATCACTTCTATTGTTAGAAGCGACAAAAACAGCTTTTCCTCAAAGGTGATGGATGTCACTTGTACAAGAATGACAGATTCAATTTCTCTCTTGACTCCTAGCAAATGAGACTTCCACCACTTTCCCCCTTCTATAACATGCTGTTACACTCACATAAGATCCAATTCCTCACTCAAAGAACAGAACTTACTGTAACCCTTCATGTGATCTCAGGATGTAAGCAGTTAAGCAGACATCATGTCATGTCTCTGATAACAGCAAAGGAAAGTTAAGTAGTGGACCTTCATTTGGAAAAAAAAAAAATATATATATATATGAGGAAGACCCTTAAGGGTCGAAACGACGGTCAGATGATGTAACACCGTTATTGAATAAATACAAACTGATTTTTTTTAAAAGACCTGAGAGTGCATCTCTTACTTTTCTATATATTTCATAACGTGGGATTGCCCCAAGGCATAAATACATCAACTGAATGGGAGATAGGGTGAGTGTCAAGCTATATTTTTGTGTGTATATATATTTTTGTGTATATATATATATATTTTTTTTTTTATTGTTGACCCTGAGGAAAGTCCCGAGCTGGGACTGAAACGTTGGTTGTTTTTAATTGATTAAATAAAGTATTGTAATTTTAAGACCGGTGAGCAGTCGCAGTCTCTCTCTCTCTCTCAACAGGAGGTCCAATATCGGATAATGTTTGAATGCAATTTGAATCAATATAAACAATGAAAAGTATCTTACCCGGAGCAACTTACAATGCAGCATTCTACTTGTTACCATACTTAAAATGCACAGCAAGGGATGTTTGTTAAAAGGACACTACAGGCACCCAGACAACTTCATCTCAGTAAAGTGAGTGGTCTGGATGCAATGTCCCTGTCTCCCTTAACTATGCAATGTAAAATATTGAATTTTTTGAGAAACTGCAATATTTACATTGCAGTGTTCAGACTGCCTCTAGCGGCTGTCTACCAGACAGCCACTAGAAGAGCTTCCTGCGGTTTCAATGAGTTTGACTCAGTGAAACGACGCAGGAGATCCTTACGCTTGCATGAGGATGTGCAGTGTTTTCAGAATCCCCATAGGAAAGCACTGAGTCAATGCTTTCCCATGGGTAAGGTCTAATGTGCAAGTGGCACTTGCTGTGCATGCTCATTAGGTTCCCATGATTGGCCGACTGTGGTGGAAGCGCACAACTCAGTGCCGAGGGACTTAGGTGCTGGATTCAGGCATGTATTTAAAAAGTTATGGGGAAGGACGGGGGGTGCTGCTGCAAGCGATGTTGGACAGAGGGTTCCTACAGTGTTAGGAATACATCTTTGTATTCCTAACACTATTATGCGGCTTTAACGTACAATATTTCAAATACCACTTTTTTTTTGTTCCAAGTTTTGTGGTGTGGGCCTTTTATTTACCACCTGTACAATGCGTTCTTGTTTGCATTTAGCAAGCAACCCAAAATCTACAGCATTTTATTGATCAGAAAGCCGTCACAGTGCACAGGGAGCAATGGACCAAGTGACTATTTGGATGGAACTCAGAAAATCCAGAATTGAAAGATTTGACAACTTTTATGGGATGCGCCATTTGCAGCTTCCAGAAGCTCCTGCTAGGAGGTTCCATTAGCTCAACTAAACTAAGCACTGCTGTGTGTGTCTGGCTTATTTACTTAGAACTCTCCATTGAGTGCTTTGAGCCAATGAGTTAAAACCTGCAGTGTTGGGCTTAGCTTAGTGCTGCAGCTTCTGGCAGTAAAAAAAGTTTGACAATTTACCCTGCAAGTGCACATGTACACTCTTGGCACCATATCCACTGAAGTGGGCAGTAGTTGTTATGGTGCTTTGTATGTTCTTTATTAAGCTCCATAATTCTAAGTCAGTATTTCTATAGAACTTACTGGAAGGGAAGGGGATCATGCAAGCTGTACTGTAACATCATACACATTTTTGTATAAACCAATATGCTTAAAATGGTCTTCATTTTAAATCCATGAAAAGACAATTTTGGATAAAAAAAAATAATTAAAAAACAAACAAAAAATTTTCAATACAGCATCAATTTCAAGATAAAACCAATAAATATTTATTTGCAATGAAAAAACAGCAGATTTTTCAAATCAGAGGTGTACCTTCCAAAAGTCTCAAATTAGGTTAAACAGAGAGATAAAACTGGGTTTAGAAAAGAAACAAAAAAAAACGCAGTTCGTCTTCAAGAATTTATCAGAAAGTGAACATTGACATTCACCAAGAAACGTGTCTGGGATAAAGATCCAACATTGGGAAGCTCTGCATGCAATATGACAAGCAGCAATCATAACATAATACAAATAGCATATTTAAATTGTACAAGAGTTGGACCTTACCTTTTGATGATATTCATGGTCGTTAAGAAGACTCTAAACACCAGCAAGTTATGCATCTTACCTGCATTGACAATGGCGTCAACTTCCAACTTGGTGATGTCACCTTTAGTAATGGAAATGTTTTGATTGAGGTCCTTGTTCTTTGGATACTTCACTTCTTCTGGTTGTTGAACCTTCAACTCTGTTGATTTAAGAAGCTGCCATTAGGAGAATATGTTCTTTCATGATTGAGTGTTGCATTAGTATTTTGTTTCATAACTACACTACACTGATTGCAGAGTGAAAAATGTATTTTCTACCAAACACATTAAACACAAAATAAAAAAGTGCTCTACACCGTCCCACTTAAAAAGACTACAAATTCTATTTGTCATTTAGTGGCAATCCCCATAATGTGCATCTTTACAAAATAAATCCAGGTTAAAATGAAAACAAGGGGAAAAAAATGAAAAAAATATAACTTAACAGATTAGGATAGGACAACACTATACCTGCAATAGATAGGTTTCAGATTTTGTATTTTTTGTGGGAAACTTAGCTTTACCAATCAGTTTTCCAAAGTGAAAGCACGCCCTCTGCCTCCCAAATTTAATATTGCAACACAAATATTGTAAAAGTCTGACTTTGATGTTATAGCAAGACAGGAGGCTCGTATTATGCATTAACTTTCTTTATACTACAGGGCCGTTGAATGCTTCAATCTGATTGGTTGACGAACATTCTAAGGTGTGCATTATTTTCAGGGAGACGCATGGCTAAAGTAGTTCCAGACAGGTCTTGACCGCATTACAGTTGCGTAAGAAATTAGTCCTACATACAAGAGCGTTTTAATGACAAAAACTTGACAAACGTCTTGAAATACATCATCTGAACAATGTTTCGAGGTGTGGTAACTGTAGTATAAGTAAGGAATAATTAACGACAGGCCGTTGAATTATTAGAAAAATAATGCACACAAGAGGTGTAACGGCCACTCCGCTTCGCGTCGTGACCACATTACCACCTCGGGTGTGCATTATTTTTCTAATAATTCAACGACCTCTCGTTAATTATTCCTTACTTGCTTAACTCCAGCAGAAAATAATTTTTTTTCTATAAAGTTTAGTGAATAAAAGACAAAAAACAATAACAGATGGAACACTCGATAGCCAATCAGCATCTGGCTGAGTCTATATAGTGAATGATCCCCAATTATTTTCCTCTTTCTTTGCTGCTCCAGTAGATAGAAGCATCATATATATTCACTTATGCCACTATTGGTATATATATATATATTTATTCCTTTATGTTTTCTGAAGTAGTTTTATATATTTTTCATATTTTTTGGTTTAAATATATATATTTGGTTTATATACACTAGCATTCGTGCCTTTTCATCTGAATTGAGTTTGTGGTGCATCCGGTAGTTTTCACACAAATTGTTACTATTCAGTTATTTCAAATGACTCTCGTTCGGTAGATTTCTCGCAAATTACGTCCGTTTGTTTTTGTGTTCGTTAGTTATACTTGCGTTCAAGTTTTTTTTTGTACAAACGTGTATTTCATGGTTCAGTTTAATTCAATTTAATGTGAACCGCTGCACGCGTGATTTCAGTTAGTCCCTCAAAGACTGAGGGACGTTATGGGCGGGAATTCCAGTTAGTTGGTTACATAGTTACATAGTTACATAGCTGAAAAGAGACTTGCGTCCATCAAGTTCAGCCTTCCTCACATATGCTTTTGAGGTTGATCCAAAAGAAGGCAAAAAAACCCAGTCTGAAGCTCTTCCAATTTTGCAACAAACTAGGAAAAAATTCCTTCTTGACCCCAAAATAGCAGTCAGATGTCTCCTTGGATCAAGCAGCTATTACCCCACTAATTAGAAATTATATCCCTGTATGTTATGTTTTTGCAAGTATTTATCCAATTGCAGTTTAAACATATATATAGACTGCCAAAACCACCTCTTCAGGCAAAGAATTCCATATCCTTATTGCTCTTACTGTAAAAAAAAACAAAAAAAAAAAACTTTTCTTTGCCTTAGATGAAATCTCCTTTCTTCAAGCCTGGTTCTCAGCTTACTTTCCCGCCCACTTTACCTCAGCACAACGTTTATTCACAACTTTGTGGGTAATTATTATAACTTTGAAATGATTTGACTTTCCAGTCAGGATTTTACCTAATCTTTTGCAACATTATTTTACTATTTACTAATAGCAATTACAATTTGTTGCAATACTGAACGATGAATTCTAAAGAAATTAGACAAACTCCTTCTCAGTCACCAAAACCTGGTGCTACTCATGACTGTGAAATCCTCACTGAGGATTTTTTACAACATATTGTAGACTTATCTGTTCACAAATCAGTTTCATCTGCAATTTATACTGCAATGTCTTCCATGCAAGAAGCAATTGCTAAGTCTGTGGCTCAGGCCATAAGCAATTGAAAACCTAGTGATAAGACTCACTTAATGAATGCTCCTTCAGACCAATTCTGGTCACCTGTGGAGTCAGAACGGAACAGCTCAGGGATTCAGGAAATCTGGGAATGCCACCCAGAAACGCAAATACTGATTTGACGGTCCTTTAGAATCCCCTGGCTGTTATAAGTCACATAAGGTGGGGGAAGGACCAAGACCAAAACAAAATGCGTGTCTCACACAAAACTGAAGAGTACAATCACTCAAAAGAACGTTTGCTCGTGAGGAAGACAGACGTTCTCGGAAGGCAATTCACAGGAGCAAACCTGACTCCTATAACATCCTCAAATGATGACTCATCTTCAAGCTCAGAAGATGAAAAATCTGAATCGATTCTACCACAAATTATTCATCTGTTTCAGAGGCACCTGAGCGTCTCTCTAAATCTGAAGAGAATATTATAATGGATGTTAATGGGAAACCATTATTTGACCCAGACCCCATTAAGCACCCTAGGTCAACTAAATGGGTCCCTATGGCTCATGTAGCCAAATATCTTGAATGCTGGTTGAGGAAACCCCTTGACCAAGCGGCTAGAAATAAGCTAAGAGCTGAATCCCCTAGACCAGTGATGGCGAACCTTTTTGAGCCCGAGTGCCCAAACCGCAATACATGCCAACTTTTTTTTCCTTAAAAGTGCCAACACGGCAATTAAACCTCAATACTGAGGTTTAAGTTTAGAAAAAACAACTCGTACTGTTGTCCGAACTAATTAACAACTTTTGTTTTAAAAGAACACAACAGCAGAGAGTTCAATAATATAAATTTTAAATAATTATATAAATAGATAAAATTAAGCTTATATTTATTAGTATCTCCAACAAATGCAATACATACACACAGTCTGCTGAATATACACACACACAAGACTGCTGAGTACATACACACACAGACTGCTGAGTACATACACACACACAGTCCGCTGAATACATACACACACACAGTCCGCTGAATACATACACACAGTCCGCTGAATACATACACACACACAGTCCGCTGAATACATACACACACACAGTCCGCTGAATACATACACACACACAGTCCGCTGAATACATACACACACACAGTCCGCTGAATACATACACACACACAGTCCGCTGAATACATACACACACACAGTCCGCTGAATACATACACACACACAGTCCGCTGAATACATACACACACACAGTCCGCTGAATACATACACACACACAGTCCGCTGAATACATACACACACACAGTCCGCTGAATACATACACACACACAGTCCGCTGAATACATACACACACACAGTCCGCTGAATACATACACACACACAGTCCGCTGAATACATACACACACACAGTCCGCTGAATACATACACACACACAGTCCGCTGAATACATACACACACACAGTCCGCTGAATACATACACACACACAGTCCGCTGAATACATACACACACACAGTCCGCTGAATACATACACACACACAGTCCGCTGAATACATACACACACACAGTCCGCTGAATACATACACACACACACAGTCCGCTGAATACATACACACACACACAGTCCGCTGAATACATACACACACACACAGTCCGCTGAATACATACACACACACAGTCCGCTGAATACATACACACACACAGTCCGCTGAATACATACACACACACAGTCCGCTGAATACATACACACACACAGTCCGCTGAATACATACACACACACAGTCCGCTGAATACATACACACACAGTCCGCTGAATACATACACACAGTCCGCTGAATACATACACACAGTCCGCTGAATACATACACATACAGTCCGCTGAGTACACACACAGACTGCGGAATACACACAAAGACTGCGGAATACACACAAAGACTGCGGAATACACACAAAGACTGCGGAATACACACAAAGACTGCGGAATACACACAAAGACTGCGGAATACACGCACACACACAGACTGCTGAATACACATACTGCATTGAGGGGTGTAGTTTAAGGGGCATTGAGGGGTGCTGTGTGTGTGCGTATGAGGGGTGGTGTGTGTGTGTGTGAGGGGTGGTGTGTGTGTGTGTGAGGGGTGGTGTGTGTGTGTGTGTGAGGGGTGGTGTGTGTGTGTGTGTGAGGGGTGGTGTGTGTGTGTGTGTGTGTGAGGGGTGGTGTGTGTGTGTGTGTGTGTGTGAGGGGTGGTGTGTGTGTGTGTGTGTGTGAGAGGGGTGGTGTGTGTGTGTGTGTGTGTGAGAGGGGTGGTGTGTGTGTGTGTGTGTGTGAGAGGGGTGGTGTGTGTGTGTGTGTGTGTGAGAGGGGTGGTGTGTGTGTGTGTGTGTGTGAGAGGGGTGGTGTGTGTGTGTGTGAGAGGGGTGGTGTGTGTGTGTGTGTGTGAGGGGTGGTGTGTGTGTGTGTGTGTGAGGGGTGGTGTGTGTGTGTGAGGGGTGGTGTGTGTGTGTGTGTGTGAGGGGTGGTGTGTGTGTGTGTGTGTGTGAGGGGTGGTGTGTGTGTGTGTGTGTGAGGGGTGGTGTGTGTGTGTGTGTGTGTGTGTGAGGGGTGGTGTGTGTGTGTGTGTGTGTGTGAGGGGTGGTGTGTGTGTGTGTGTGTGTGTGAGGGGTGGTGTGTGTGTGTGTGTGAGGGGTGGTGTGTGTGTGTGTGAGGGGTGGTGTGTGTGTGTGTGAGGGGTGGTGTGTGTGTGTGTGAGGGGTGGTGTGTGTGTGTGTGAGGGGTGGTGTGTGTGTGTGTGAGGGGTGGTGTGTGTGTGTGAGGGGTGGTGTGTGTGTGTGTGAGGGGTGGTGTGTGTGTGTGTGTGAGGGGTGGTGTGTGTGTGTGTGTGAGGGGTGGTGTGTGTGTGTGTGAGGGGTGGTGTGTGTGTGTGTGAGGGGTGGTGTGTGTGTGTGTGAGGGGTGGTGTGTGTGTGTGTGAGGGGTGGTGTGTGTGTGTGTGAGGGGTGGTGTGTGTGTGTGTGAGGGGTGGTGTGTGTGTGTGTGTGAGGGGTGGTGTGTGTGTGTGTGTGAGGGGTGGTGTGTGTGTGTGTGTGAGGGGTGGTGTGTGTGTGTGTGAGGGGTGGTGTGTGTGTGTGAGGGGTGGTGTGTGTGTGTGAGGGGTGGTGTGTGTGTGAGGGGTGGTGTGTGTGTGAGGGGTGGTGTGTGTGTGAGGGGTGGTGTGTGTGTGAGGGGTGGTGTGTGTGTGAGGGGTGGTGTGTGTGTGAGGGGTGGTGTGTGTGTGAGGGGTGGTGTGTGTGTGAGGGGTGGTGTGTGTGTGAGGGGTGGTGTGTGTGTGAGGGGTGGTGTGTGTGTGAGGGGTGGTGTGTGTGTGAGGGGTGGTGTGTGTGAGGGGTGGTGTGTGTGAGGGGTGGTGTGTGTGAGGGGTGGTGTGTGTGAGGGGTGGTGTGTGTGAGGGGTGGTGTGTGTGAGGGGTGGTGTGTGTGAGGGGTGGTGTGTGTGAGGGGTGGTGTGTGTGAGGGGTGGTGTGTGTGTGTGTGAGACAGGGGTGCTGTGCTGTGTGGGGGTAGGGCTGCTGTGCAGGGGTAGGGGTGCTGTCTGTGTTGTGGGGGTGCTATGTGGGGGGGTAGGGCTGCTGTGTATGGGGGTAGGGGTGGGGAGCGATGCTGGGTGTAGGGGAGGGGAGGGAAGCTGGGTGTAGGGGAGGGGAGGGAAGCTGGGTGTGGGGGAGGGAAGGGATGCTGGGGGATAGGGGTGCTGTGGAGGGGTGCTGTGTGGGGTGGAGGGGTGCTGTGTGTGGGGGGTAGGGGTGCTGTGTGTGGGGGGTAGGGGTGCTGTGTGTGGGGGGTAGGGGTGCTGTGTGTGGGGGGTAGGGGTGCTGTGTGTGGGGGGTAGGGGTGCTGTGTGTGGGGGGTAGGGGTGCTGTGTGTGGGGGGTAGGGGTGCTGTGTGTGGGGGGTAGGGGTGCTGTGTGTGGGGGGTAGGGGTGCTGTGTGTGGGGGGTAGGGGTGCTGTGTGTTGGGGGGAAGGGGTGCTGTGTGTTGGGGGGAAGGGGTGCTGTGTGTTGGGGGGAAGGGGTGCTGTGTGTTGGGGGGGAAGGGGTGCTGTGTGTTGGGGGGGAAGGGGTGCTGTGTGTTGGGGGGGAAGGGGTGCTGTGTGTTGGGGGGGAAGGGGTGCTGTGTGTTGGGGGGGAAGGGGTGCTGTGTGTTGGGGAAGGGGTGCTGTGTGTTGGGGGGAAGGGGTGCTGTGTGTTGGGGGGAAGGGGTGCTGTGTGTTGGGGGGAAGGGGTGCTGTGTGTTGGGGGGAAGGGGTGCTGTGTGTTGGGGGGAAGGGGTGCTGTGTGTTGGGGGGAAGGGGTGCTGTGTGTTGGGGGGAAGGGGTGCTGTGTGTTGGGGGGAAGGGGTGCTGTGTGTTGGGGGGAAGGGGTGCTGTGTGTTGGGGGGAAGGGGTGCTGTGTGTTGGGGGGAAGGGGTGCTGTGTGTTGGGGGGAAGGGGTGCTGTGTGTTGGGGGGAAGGGGTGCTGTGTGTTGGGGGGTAGGGGTGCTGTGTGTTGGGGGGTAGGGGTGCTGTGTGTGGGGGGCAGGGGTGCTGTGTGTGGGGGGTAGGGGTGCTGTGTGCGGGGGGTAGGGGTGCTGTGTGGGGGGGGTAGGGGTGCTGTGCAGAGATTGGCGGTAAAATGGCTACGTAGAAAGTGTCAAAACAACCTTAGGTAAATAGCCTGTGGTGTCTACTTTATATAAATATATACTTTTGTGTGGCAATTTTGTTTTCTTTTATGGCTATTAGGCTTACAAGACAAACATACCAAATTCTAAAATCGCTCCACATAAAAAGTTTATTTTACTCCTTGTGCTTTGTGACCTGTAACTACCAAAAAAAACTGAAAATCCCAGACACATTATATATTCTGTAATTCAGAACAACTAAATGAATTTATTTTTAATTACTTTCCTTAACCTGCACTAATTATGTACACATTATTATTGCAAAAACTGTAAAAAAAAAAACACAAAAATTCATTTTTTTGCATATTTCTGTATTTTTTTTTATAATAAATAAGCATTTATATATATATATATATATATATATATATATATATATATATATATGTGTGTGTGTGTGTGTGTTACATCAAATTGAAGCCCTTTCTGTCCTTTAAAAAACGGTATATAATGTGTGTCGGTGCAATAAATTAGTAAAATGCAAATTGCAGTTGAACGCAAATAGCAAAAAATGCAAAAAATGCCGTTGTCATTAAGTGAAAGACAAGCTTCTGAAGCTCTGTCCTTAAGGGGTTAAAGAGAAATTTTAGTGACAGGAAAACAATCTGTTTTCCTGGCACTGCAGGTCCCCTCTCCCTCCCACCCCCAATCCCCGGTTGCTGAAGGGGTGAAAACCCCTTCAGTAACTTACCAGAGGCAGCGATGATGTCCCACGTTGCTGCTTCTTCCTCTGCCGCCGCTCCTCCCAGTGATTGCGTCGGCCGGTGGGCGAGACTGATCCCGCCCACCGGCCGGGGAGACCTAATGCGCATGCGTGGCAATGCCTTGGCTTATAATAAATTACGAGAAATCGATTTTAACTCCCTTTCAAGAGATAGAATTTTTGGGATTTCTAGTGAATTCCAATTTAGCCACTGTCAGTTTTCCATCACGGAAATTGAAAATGATTCGTAAAGAGATCAGGTCAGTTCTGAACAAGGAATTAATTTCCATCAGATCTCTGGCACGGATTATAGGTCTTTTATCAGCCTAGATTCAAGCGATTTTTCCAGCTTTCTTCATTATTGGACTCTTCAAAGATAAAAAATAGAACATCTACGCAATGGTCTCCTTTATTCAGACGAGATCTCTGAATCCAGAGACAAGAACAGAACTATTCTGGTGGTTAGATCACGTTCAAATTTTGAACGGGAAAGTCATTTGCACTTCATTCCTAGATCTGATTATAGAATCCGACGCGAGTCGAGCAGGCTGGGGAGCCCGTTGCGGAAGCAATTCAACGGGAAGCAAATGTTCTCTAGAAGAGAATAGTATGCATATAAACTGCCTGGAACTCATGTCAGGATTTTTTCGCTCTACGCAGTTTTGCTAAACAAATATCCCATTGTTGTATTCTCAAGACCGACAACATATCAGCAGTCCAACACACAATATTGCTTAGAAGGTACAAAATCCAAGCAACTGACGGACATTGCCAAAGATTTTTGGCACTTTTGCTTTGATCAAAACAGTTTTACGAGCAGAATATCTTCCCGGCCTTTCCAATACAGTAGCAGATTGGAATTCCCGTTTCCTGGTGGATTACAGCAACTGGATGGTGGATCCCAGCATCTTCTAACGACTACTTTCCTTGTGGGGTCCGTTTCAATACGACCTTCGCATCACGACTCAATCGCCAGTTGGAAAAAAATTTAAGTTGGCGTCCAGATCCAGAGACAGCAGATCAAGATGCATTTCTCCAATGCTGAACAGACTGAGTCAATTATGCATTTCCCCTTGTGACGAGAGCAATCTCGCCACATTGCATTGGAGAAGCCTGGCTGCCCGCCTGCTGCCTTTGGACTATGGCCCTGGGAGATTGGGCCCTTTAAAAACAGTATTCGGCCATACCAGAGTGTATGTCACTCATTCTGGCCCTTTAAATACAGTGGGGTCATTTGGTACTTGCCCTGTGTGAGCTGTGGTAACCCAGATAGCTATGCCATGGAGCCTATTCGTGTGATTAAAGACTTTGGCTCCATGGCGATTAAACTGTATTCGGTTGGTCTGAGTGCCATTCACCTAATAATGTGCACTAAGACCTGAGCTATCTGGGGATATGTGAAATGTCTGTGTGTTATGTGTAAAATGTGACTTTATGTATTTTAAAGTGTTTTATGTCGTTTTGCAAACATGTGGTTAATGGAGTCTGCCTCTAGTCCTGGATAATTGGATTACTTCCCCCCATTGTCTCCAGGATAGAGGGCCCTGTAAAACCATGCTTCCAGAAGGTCAAATGCACATTTGTACTAACTTTTGAACCCCTGGTCCAATTCGTATGATTTTTGAGTATGTTGTTCCCCTGAATGGATTGATTGTGAATATGTATTTTTTATGCGAATGTGATGTATATTTTGGGAGTTATGAATGTTGTGTAAAAACTGTATTTTCCCTACCTATGATAATTGTATTTTCCTGTGTGTACAGATAATTAGTTTACAGGTAGAGGGGAGGGCTATGTGTGGGATGTAACTATTGTGTGATTGGTTAATGTACGTTACTGTGTGTGTCCCTCCCCTTCATGGGAGCACCTAATAAAAAGGGCTGCAAGCTAGCAGCCAGAGAGTTCTATTTTTACCCTCAACTTGAGTCCTGTCTCTTATTGGGGGAATATGCTACAAGGGATTGCTATGCTAGGCATATTCCCTTGCTATAATCACTGAGCTCTTGTAAGAGCTTGTTCCTGCTTCGTTCTGAAGGGAGATAGCTGCAGCCTGCGGTGCTTATGGTGTCTGGTGGAGTGCTTGGAGTCCTCTGGAAGCGCTAGGAGCATCTTTCAACGGAGGTACCCAGTCGGGGTGCCAGTGGATCCGTTACATTGGTGGCAGCGGTGGGATGGCGTCCTAGTGCGAGGTAAAGCAGCTCAGAGACACTGTTTGGATTTACAAATTGAGGGCAACGCTAGCACTCGTGCAGCGCCCCTGGGAGCAGACAAGTATGGAAGGTTCTGGCTCTGGAGATGATTGGTTGGCCGAGGTGAGGCAGCGAGTGGCCGAGTATGGGGATGATATACCCATGGAGACACGCCGGGTGATCTGGAACCAGGTCATGGCCCAGCGAAACACAAGGCTGGGCCGAGAATTCCGGCTGGCGAAAGAGAGGAAGTATGCTCAGCAGCAGGAGCGTTACAGCAGCCGAGTAGAGGCTGCATCCGAGGAGGTTAGCCGTCTTTCCCTGAGGCGGCGGGAGGAACCCGAAGTGGGGGTCCTCATAGACTGGTCCTGTGAGGAACCCCCTGCAGGCAGGTGGAGATGGGACCGAGATCTCTCCACCGGCCCTACAGGGATGCTGGGCAACCGGCCCAGATCCCCAACTAGAGCTGGAGTTACAGAAAGTGGAGAGCATCGACCTCCCCCCCCCCCCCCCCAGCAGCAGGGCACTGTATTGGGAGGAGAGACAGTCGGTCTCCCTCCACAAAGGCGTAAAGTATGTATGGGAGAGGAGCTTGCTACCACCTCTCCCCAGCGGCGGATCCGTAATGTGCAGGGAATAGAGAGCCCAGTCTCCTTTCCCCAGCGGCAGAGTGTTCTATTGGGAGAGGAGCCTGTTACCCCTCTCCCCAGCGGCAGCTTAATGTACCAGGGGGAGACTGTAAGCCCCCCACCGGTGCAGATGGGACCGTGGTCTCTGCACTTACCACACAGGGGGTAGGGATGGTCGGTCCTGCCCCCCCACGACAGGGCTGTTTAGCCAAAGGGGAGACAGTCGGTCTCCAGCAGCAGAGCTGTGCAGCTAAAGGGGAGACAGTCGGTCTCCAGCAGCAGAGCAGTGCAGCTAAAGGGGAGACAGTCGGTCTCCAGCAGCAGAGCAGTGCAGCTAAAGGGGAGACAGTCGGTCTCCAGCAACCAGGCTTCAACCAGACTACTCCCGTGGTAGTGCTGGCATCAGGGCAGAGTATGTTGTTCCCCTGAATGGATTGATTGTGAATATGCCAGTGGATCCGTTACACCCCTCATTTGCAATGATATCTCGGGTACTCTGAAAGCATGGTCTCAGAAATCACCCCTAGTGTTAATAACCCCTTTTTGGCATGCTGATTACCCTTGACTCCTACAGATACGTTGGGATGCTCTTCGCGATCCGGATGGAAAACTTTATCCTCTAGTAATATCAGGCCAACTACCTTTAATAGCATCTCTAATCTTGGGTCATACAAATCTCGTAATTAATTTTCAAACTCAACTAGAGACATTCTCTCAGAAGCATGGGCACCAAGTACCCGTGCAAATTACAGATCAGCCTGGAAAATTTGGCTTAATTGGTGCATGGAATAGGCCGTGGATCCCATACATTCAGATTTAGCAAACATTCTAAATTTTTTGTCAGCCTCATTTGACTCAAGCAAAGCTTATCGCACCATTAATGTCTATAGATCAGCTATCACAGCAAATAATAACCCTATTGAATTTTTCCCTGTAGGCAAACATCCCTTAGTCTGCAGACGTATGAAGGGTATCAGATTTAAGCGTCGTCCAGGCCTAAATATTCTACTTGGAATGTTACTCTGGTACTCCAGTTAATAGAATCGTGGGGTAACAATGACTCATTATCCTTAAAATTGCTACCATTTAAAAGGAGCACTATAGGTTCAGGAACACATATTTCTGACCCTATAGTGTTAAGACCACCACTAGCCCCCCTGGCCCTCTCTTGCCTCCCTAAATATAGTAAAAATATACTTTTATTCAAGCCTGAAGCTGCTGGCTCTGCCCCTATATGGC
Organism: Pelobates fuscus; assembly: GCF_036172605.1. NCBI lineage: Eukaryota > Metazoa > Chordata > Amphibia > Anura > Pelobatidae > Pelobates > Pelobates fuscus. The sequence continues at coordinate 86,198,509 of NC_086328.1, read as the reverse complement.
TCAGAATAGCAAGTTGTCTGCTGACATCATCAGAAGTGTTGTTCTGAGCCAATCATAATGCCTCCCCATAAAATAGGCTGACCCAGCACAAGTCAAACACAGCCCTGGCCAATCAGCATCTCCTCATAGAGATAAATTGTGTCTGCATGCAGAGGGTGGAGATACAGATATGTTGTGAGGCACACTAGGAAAGACTGAGATAGGAAGCAGCTCTAGCACCCATCTGAAAAGAGTGTGTTGACAGGATTAAGCTGAAACAAAGAAAAGGGTGGGTTAATGGGAGGGATAATACCTGCCTCCTGTCTTTAATACAATCTATATTTTCTGACGCCAAGACTAGGAAAATCTTGAATTGTAAAGCAGACATTCATCTACTGGCACAGTCTCTACCGTGGTACAGCTACTTACGACAGTGCAATACTTAACATTCCAGTCTAATCTGCTTTTTTAACTCAGATTTGGACCAGCACATACAACAAGTACCTGGTGAAACAGTCAGAGCAGGCAACTCCACAGCATACAAAGTTAGAAACTACCAGGTACATAGGGAATATATGGCTAGCAAACCTTGTATTCAAGATGTATTGCAGTAACATTTTGTCCCTAACCTAAAACTTTTTCAATGTGCACTTTATTGATATATCAGGGTGTTTATTAAGTTAAAGGGATACTATAGTCACCAAAACAACTTTAGCTTAACGAAGCAGTTATGGTGTATAGAATATGCCCCTGCAGTTTCACTGCTCAATTCTCTGTCATTTAGTAGTTATATCACTTTTGTTTCTGTTTATGCAGCCCTAGCCACACCTCCCCTGGCATGAACACAGAATAGTTTCATTTTTAAATCAGATATAACTTTCTTTAACCCCTTGAGGACCAAACTTCTGGAATAAAAGGGAATCATGACATGTCACACATGTAATGTGTCCTTAACCCCTTAGCGCCGTTACGGCGTGCTATGCCGTCACGGGTTAAGTGGGCTTTAAAGCCGTTATGACGGCATAGCACGCCGTAACGGCTTCCAGCCCCTGGAGGTAAGATGTACTTACCTCCGCCGCGATCCGCTTCGGGAGGACTGCCTCACAGCCCAGGCAGCCCTCCCACAGCAAATCAGGCCCCCGGGGGCCATGTGATCGCTCTCAAAGAGCGATCACATGGCCCTCTATAGCTGGCTGTGGATCTGCCAGCAGGGGGACTGTTTGAAATATCAGACAGTCCCCCTGATGGTGGGAAGTATAAAAAAAAAATAAAAGACAAGTGTAAAAATAAATTAAATATATTTTTATATATATATTATATATATACATATAATATATGTAACGTCATACAAAGTGTATTTTAATATTAATATAAGTATATATATTAATATTAAAATACACTTAGAATGACGTTACATATAGATAATATGTATATATATTATATATATATATATATATATATATATATATATAATAGATGTATATATATTATATATAAATACGTATAATTAAAATAATAAATAAATAAAATAATTAAATAAATAAAATATTGAAACAAAATTTAATATAAATTATATATGCATATGTAATTTCATTCTAACTGTATTTTGTTATTAACCCCTTAAATCCGGAGGACGTAATATTACGCCCTGCAGGAACCGGCTCTAAACGCCGGCGGGCGTAATATGACGTCCTCGCCATAATGGTGTCAGGGTACCTGAAGCCTCTACCTCCGAAAGAGGTAGAGACTTAGTAGTTTACTCCTCCAGCAGGTCGGCTTCCTCCATCCCTCGCGGCTCCCCTAGACACTCTCACGCCGGCCGCGAGGTGTGGCGAAACCAGCTTCGCCACTGTGAACTGGAGAGGCCTGGCTGCTAGCCTCCTGCCCTGCGACTATGGCCCCTGGACATATTGTACTGGAAAAACTATATTTGGGCATGTAATAATGTATATTACTGCTACTGGGCCTTTAAGGGCCATCTGTGGATCTATGGGGACTTTTGGGATACTGTACCTTTAAGACTGTGGAGCGTAGTACAGTAATCCTGCCTTTAATACTTTAATGTCATGTATGTATTTTTGTATGCAGTTTAACCTGGGATATGTATGCAGCATTCTGCTGATTGTTCGGTAGAATCACTCCATTCATTGTATTGAGGAAACTACCGAACAACCAGACCACCCAGGACTAAGTGTGCCTCCAATTACCATTTGCAACAATGTTGCAAACGGGTAATTGGCAATCAGTGTAATGTATTCTTTGTCCTCTGGGTGGCCGCCATTCGGGAAACAAACACGTGGCGGCGGCCATCTTAAACTACCGAACAGCGGTGTTTTGCCGTCGAGTGTCTGGAACTAAAATCGGACACTTGACTAGGCAAACACCGCTGAGACCTCCATACTTCCAGAAATTCGTATAAAAACTACCGAATGACCAGCCGTTCGGTAGAAAGAACCCCACAAACAAGGGAATTCATTCAAACCCTCTCCAGGCTCTATAACACAGGCAATTCGTCTGTTTCATTCACTTGTTTGTGACCGACCGCAGGGCCAAAATGCATGGAACTGTTTTCGGATACTTTACCCATGCGGTCGGTCAAATCTTTGGAACCTCATATCTCCCGAACCATTCATCCAAATGACCTGATTCTTGAATATGTTGTCCCCCTGAATAAGGGCTATCAGGGGATACCTGTTTTGGAGGTGTAGCATATGTATTTGGGGTACATCCAGGAATTGGGGAAAAAGGTGTACGGTATAATTATGTTAAGTGCTAATCTAAGGGGAGGAAATGTGTGGGAGGTACATCCATGTGATTGGTTAAATTCATCCTCCCCCTGGGAGTGTCCTGTATGTACTTGGTTGTAATAAAAGCCAGACTGGGTGTCCCAGTCCAGAGTTCTTGCTTAACCCTCAAAGCGATGTGTCGTCTCGTTCTTTGGGGGAATGGGATTGTTTGCTGACTGCCAGGAGTGTAAGCCGATGTCTGCTTTTCTTGTTCAGCTGTGGTTCCAGTCGGGAGAATGGTGTTTGCCGTAGCTGCCTGTGCATCTGGAAAGGGGATTATTGCCTAAACTGGGTTTTACCCTCGTGTAAGTGAAACGGTCCGTTACACGAGGGATCCGTCTCATTTTATGACGTCACGCACGCTGCCCGACGTCATGACGTCAGTCCGGACCGATCTGTCACTCAAGTGACTGGAAGCCACTCAGGACTCGTCGGAGGCGGGTATACTCACTGTAACCAGGGTATTTAAACCTGTTTCTCCCATTCACTCATTGCCCTGTCGTGGTTCTAGCCTGTCTAGTCACACAGTGCTCTGGCGATTTCAGTTATTCCTTTGGTTCCGACCCGGCTAGTTTGACTTACTCTGTTTCCCTCTGGTATCCTTGACCCGGCTTGTTCCTCGCTCACCTGTCCTCTCGTTCCCTCGACCTCGGCTTGTTTCTGACCATTCTCTTTACTCTCCGTACGTTAGTCCGGCCATTCTAAGGTCCGGTATACGTACCCTGTCCTGTTTGTACTTTGCGTGTTGGATCCCTGTCCCGATCCTGACAAATGGCCGCCCACGTGGCCGGCGCTAATCGCCCGCTGCAGATCGCGGTCGGGGGGGATGCCTGGCCCCCCAGGCAACCCCCCCTGTGGCCGGTGATCGCAATCTGCAGTCTCTGATCGCAGTGACAGGCTGTCACTGCGACCAGTATTCAGCATGTGTCAGCCGATTTCAAATCGGCTGACACATGCGGCCGGCGGCTTTCCCCTTCTGCAGATCGCGGTCGGGGGACTTACCTGGCCCCCCAGGCAGTCCCCCTGGGGTCAGTGACCGCGATCTGCTAAGTCTGAGATCGCAGTGACAGGCTGTCACTGCGATCTCAGAGCTCTCTGATCGCAGTGACAGGCTGTCACTGCGATCTCAGAGCTCTCTGATCGCAGTGACAGCCTGTCACTGCGATCAGTGTTACATGTGTCAGCCTATTGGCTGACACATGTAACTGGCACGGTGATCCCCCTGCAGATTGGAAGGGGGGAGTGCTTGTACCACCCAGGCACTCCCCCCTGTGGTCAATTACCCAATCTGCAGGAGGTGATCACAGTGACAGGCAGTCACTGTGATCACTGATCCTGTGTGTCAGCCAGTGATGTGAAATCACTGGCTGACACTGTCATTGCCCCCTGTCCTGTAATAAAAATAAAATATTAGTTAATAAAAAAAAATTACAGTTACAAATAAAATATACTTAGATCATATGTTAAAAGGCCTGAACTTGTGGAGGCCTGAATTTGTGGGAGGAGTAAGTCCCCTACTTAAACTCCCAGCCCCTACTCACCTCTGCCTTTCAGCTGATTGTTTTGTCCCCATAGCAACCAGCACTTCCTGTCCAGCTTCCCTCCAGATTTTTTTCCTGTTTCCAGCAGTCAGACGTCCTGACCAGTCCTCCGTCCGTTTGAGGCCTTCCACTCGGTTCCCGGTCAAGGTACCCGGTTTCCGGTCACGAGACCGGCACGTTCACGTAAGTTAGGCGTAGGAAATAGCGCCCCGCTATTTCCCGCCATTCGGGCCTAAAAACGTAGGGGTAGGCTCCCTCTATCATATTCGTTCAAATACACGCTTTTTTTTTTTTTTTTTTTTTTTTTTTTTAATTCTTTATTTTTGTTGAGGCATGTGATTATAGGGGTACAGAAAAAGAGAGGGAGACTTTCAAAAGTTGTACAGGATAGGGTCGTCATAACATATTATCAACGTCTCCTAAGATTATCAACCTCATTTTATGTATAGTAACATGCTATGGCTAAATACTGTTATCTCTCGCTTTAATACTGTAATCTCTCGCATTAATACTGTTATCTCTCGCTTTAATATTTGTTATCTCTCGCTTTAATACTGTCATCTCTCGCTTCAATACTGTTATCTCTATCTCTAGCTTTGATACTGTTATCTCTCGCTTAAATATTGTTATCTAGGGTATCAAGCTATTAAACTTTGTTTTCATGATATAGCAGGCTAAGCTAGGCATGCATAGAACAGTGCTGATTGCGCTTAAGATATGGAGCAGGCTGGTTGTTTAGGTGTTTGTCTTCGTAGCGCATTAATGACAAAAAATTAAAAGAGATTAGAGTAAATGATAATAATGAAACTGAACGTAATCAACGTATCACGCTGGTAAACTACAAAAGTGAATGCAGTGCGCTAGTTATGTGAGCAGGCTAGTGCTGGTGGGTCAGGTAATCTAATCATATGCTAAACATACTGCGTGAAACTAATAACATGCATGTCCGGGTAATGCTAAATAAGATTTGTCGTTGACAGTTCAAATAGGAACACATATTGCGAGGTGGGTGTCCGGGCTGTGAGTTGCTGCCAGCGGTGATAGTGTTCCTTTAAGTTAGCCCCTTCATCCTATGCCCACCCGGCATACCGACCTGTCCAGCATGAGGGTACAGAGCAGGGACTCTGTACGGTCTGGGAAAGAATTAAAGTTCTTCAGCGTAGTCAGAGGCATCAGCCACCAGGGGTGAGTGCTGTACTTGCGGGTGCTAGTCTGCCGTGGCTTTTCCAGTCCTGTTTGTGGTGAGGAGTTGTGTTTCGTCAGATGTGTACCCGGTGGCCTGGTGTCTCTGCCCCTCAGGCCTGTTCGGTTGGCGGGTGGTGTCGGCAGGGGTTTTGTCTGGCAGGGGCGCCCTAGAGTTAGCGGTCTGTTGGGGCCCCCCTTTGTGATGGGCGGACTGCAGTATCCTCTCACCCGCTTCTGTGACGCCTGTGCCCGGCTTTTGTGGGGCGGGTTTGTGCTGGATGCACCCGGTCTGTGTGTTATCTTCCGGGTCTCCGTATCTTTAAACCGCTTTCGCGGTGCTTGTGCTGGGGTCGGATGGCCCGTCTGTGCGATAAGGGGGGCGCACCGGCTTCGTGCCGTTGAGGCAGGTACCTGTACAGGTCGTGGGCTCCCATCCTCGATGCGGTCCCAGAAGCGCTGGCAGATTGCGTCGAATTTAGCCTGGAATGCCGCCGCCCAGTCCTCATCGCTCCGCTGTTGCAGAGGAGCCTCTTTGTCGACTGCCATCTTGGCCAGGCCAGGCCTCGTGGTGCTGTCATGGCTGCGTGGCACGGGTCTGTGTCCCAGGGGAACGTGTCCTATGCTGGAGGACCGGGATGACCCCCACCGGTCCAGGGGGGGGGGACAGGGATCTGTCCACAGCGGAGCCCCCAGTCCTGGCGGGGGGAGAGCGGCCGTCTCTCTTGCTCCCGCCCGTTGACTAGGCCTCCGACGGCCGTCGGGCATAAAACTCTCGTTTCGCCGCTTGAGGGGCATCATTCTGTTCCTCTCGGCATTCCCCATCGATTGCTGGCTCTATCGGCCCGCTTAAGTCGCGTTTGGGTCGGGGAAAACCGGTTAAATTGCGGAGTCATGCAGGAGCCCACAAGGATGTCGACCGTTCGGCTCTGCGGTCAGGCCCCGCCCCCCCAAATACACGCTTTTTTTAACCGATTTCAGTGTTCACGCCAAAACAGACGAACGCTCGGCACTTTATCACTGCTTTTACATATTCGTACGGAAACTACCTAATCTATTATTATTTATATACACAGTAATATTACGGGCATTCTCTTATTTCCGTTTGGTCACCCAGGACCAATCTATTTCATACGATTAAAACACAAACACCTTGCTCTAAATCCATATTCGGCTAGTTCTTATTCAAATAGGCTACAGTATGCACTAAGTTCTATTTCACGAATTCTACTTTTCTTTACGTATATTCCCTGTTCGGTCATATTGCTACTGATACCTTTTGTCAGTTTGGGGATATAATTAGCTTGTTTAAAAATCTGCCTTGTGATTTTCTATGTTAACCAGTTAATTTGTTTTACTACTTTTTAAAATATCCATGTCTATCATAAACGCACGGTTTCTATACACTGTGGCAGGATGGCCAGGCTTGTCACAAACTTCAAATGCAACAGTCAGGATAAAATAGTACTGCAGTTTGTCACTTTCCACAATATATACAAGGTTGTGCTCTCCCACAAAATAAAACAAAAAGAAAATAAATCCTACTCCAACTTGGAGACTTACTAAACAGTATTACTAACTATCCAACTGGCCAGCAAATCTAGTTCCCAGTTTTAAACAAAATGAAATACAGCACTTTAAGCAGGTTTCACACAGTACCTTTGTCTCAGGCTTAACTGCCTCCTCTCTCCCAGCTGTTAGACTCTCTGATGTCTTCAGAGGCTAACCTTTTAAAACCCTAGTGCTGGTTAATTACATTCACCTGGTATATAACATTCAAGGGGTGACTCCCACCAATTAACCCCATCATGCTGGGAATAGAGAGCACTCCAATCTATTACTAACATAGAAAGCCTCTCTGATCTTGCCACAACACATATTTACCTATTAACCCCTTAAGACCGGAGGGCGTACTATTACGTCCTTTTAAAAGCGGCTCTAAACGCCGCCGGACGTAATAGTACGCCCTCCGGTTTTTAGTAACTTACCCGGTCGCTGGCGGTTCCACGCCGGCGATCGCGGTTCGGGGGACTCCCAGGGAGCCCCCCGCGGCACGTCCGCCCTCCAGGAGCCCTCCCGGCCATGTGAGAGTGAGGTCCTTGCGAGGACCTCACAATCACATGGCCGGTATAGCTGCCTGCTGCATTGCCAGCAGGGGGACCAACTGTAATGACAGTTGGTCCCCCTGCTGGCTGAAAATAAAATAAAAATGTTTTAAAACAGTGTAAAAATAAATAAATTATATACTTAGATCATATATATATATTATATATATATGATCTAAGTATATATATACACATATACACACATACACATACACCGTCTAGGTGTATTTTAATATTAATATATATATAATTATATATATATATATATATATTAATATCAAATTACACGTAGACTGATACTGATTAAATATATATATAATTATTGTTATATATATATTTATAAATAATATAAAAAAAATTAATATGTAAATACGTAAAAAAATTAAATAAAAAAAATAATTAAAAATAAAATATAAAAAAATATATAGATGTGTTTTATTTAGTTCTAACTGTATTCTGATATTAATATATATATATTTATATCAAAATACACTTATAACGAAATAATATATATATCTATATACATAAATATATACGTATATATCACTATATATATACCTATATATAAATAAAAATATTCAAAAAAATATATATATACGTATATATACACATATGTATATATATACATATATTAATTCTACACATATATTTATGTAATAATTTTACATAATTAGGTATCCTAATTAATTACAATTAGCGGGACCTGCCTGACCACCCATGCCGAAAGTATAGGGAATTTAATTTGCTAGCACTATATTTAACCCTATAACTTTCCAAGACACCATAAAACCTGTACATGGGGGGTACTGTTTTACTCGGGAGACTTCGCTGAACACAAATATTAGTGTTTCAAAACAGTAAAATGTATTACAACCATGATATCGCCAGTAAAAGTGACGTTTTTTGCATTTTTCACGCACAAACAGCACTTACAGGGACGATATTATTGCTGCAATACTTTTTACTGTTTTGAAACACAAATATTTGTGTTCAGCGAAGTCTCCTGAGTACAACAGTACCCCTCATGTACAGGTTTTATGGTGTTTTCAAAAATTACAGCGTCAAATATAAGGTTTGTGTTTAATTTTTTTCACATTAAAATTCGCCAGATTGCTTACGTTGCCTTTATGACCCTATGGTAGCCCAAGAATGAAAATTACCGCTATGATGGCATACCATTTGCAATAGTAGACAACCAAAGGTATTGCAAATGGGGTATGTCCAGTCTTTTTTAGTAGCCACTTAGTCACAAACACTGGCCAAAATTGGCGTTTTTTGCATTTTTCACACACAAACAAATACAAACGCTAACTTTGGCCAGTGTTTGTGACCAAATGGCTACTAAAAAAGACTGGACATCGCTTATTTGCAATACCTTGGGTCGTCTACTATTGCAAATGGTATGCCATTATGGGTGTAAATTTATTTCCTGGGCTACTATACAGTCTCAAAGGCAACGTAACCAATCTGGCGAATTTCAATTTCAAATGTAACACGCTATATTTGACCCTGTAACTTCCCAAAACACCATAAAACCTGTACATAGGGGGTACTGTTTTACACGTGAGACTTTGCTGAATACAAATATGTGTATTTTATTGCAGTAAAAGCAAACAGTATTATGACATTGACAGTTAAAATGTCATGTAGAACGAAAAAAATCAAAAAAAATCTTATTTTCTCCCATTTTTTTCATATTAAATTATGTTTCATAGCTAAATATTTGATATTAAATGAAAGCCCTGTTTCCCCTGAATAAAATGATATATAATAAGGGGGGGTGCATTTAATATGAAAGAGGTGAATTACGGTTGGACAGACATATAGCGCAAATGCCAGGTTTTGTTTACGTTTTGTTTCGTTCACAACTTGTACATTTGGCTGCGGTGTTAAGGGGTTAAACACTTCATTTTGTCACATATACTAATAAATACTGTTTATAAACACAATATCCGGCACATAAACGTCTGTACTATTCATTTTCCATATAATCACGCTGTCACATATTTTTGGCTTTACAGACTGCATCGGTTTCTCGCTTTTTCTGCGCTAAAGTTGTTTATTTCAAGGTCTTTTATTACAGGAACAGGTATTGTATTTTATCACTTTGCATTATAAAGCCATAGGCCTAAAATGTTTACAGATTGGGTTTTATTACTTACCTCCACACCTGTCGTTAACTATGGAATTTTTCTTCGGTTAACCCTTAGCTCCAGTATTATTCTAGGCTTCCCCCGGTTCTACACAGTTAAACCGTTTCGCATAACGTAATTTCTTTATGTCAAACCAAGGTATAGTTCACAACTCGTTTGTTACTACACCTCATATAAAACCTATCACGGTCTCAAGTTCATTACTACTTTTCCACAGGCTTACGCCCACGGTACGTTAATTCTTTACTATTATTTCTACTCAGACATACGGTCATACAGCCATCAGGCTCCGGAAAACACCAAAACCTGACCCGGTACTCAGCCATACCTTCAGGTACTTACGTCTATACCCAAATACGTCCAATCGTCACCCCAAGGCCTCATCCAGCCTTCTCACAAATATCTATTTCAGCCCAGTCACACACTTAAACCTTCCAGATCCCTCAATGCAGGATCTCACGTTGCGCCCCTAACAAACAACCTACTCCCAATTCAAATCATACGCCACCATGATACGCATAAATACGTCAACATCTGTCTTAAAGCCTCAGGACTCTTCCTCAAGGACAGCATAAGACGAGACTTACCACACTTATTACCACCAGAAGGTTCCAGATACCATTCGCAAGAAGTCAAGGTTAGTATCTACACAACATTCCAGTCCTCTCACCTTATCCTTAAATATACAATCGAACTGGCTACAGGGTCTAGGCTAATGCCTTAGCGCACCCTATCAGAAAACCCGTCCCAGCGAGGCCTTCCATCCCCCCCCCACCTCAACACGGAGGTACGGCCCCACGCCCAAATCATAGTTACAAGCCTTGCATGCCCTACTACAGGGCGCTAGTCAGGGCCTCACCTGTCACGGCCACACGTTTTGATTTCTCTCTACTGTCACCGAGAGGCCAACATCCCGCCACCACGTCTGTGGCAACTACGTCATAAGCCAAATCATAGGTAGAGCCTCTCACCGCCACTTGGTATTAGCAGGGCCTCACCTATCCAAACATTCAACAGTTAAGTTTTTCGCTTTGGCATCTAGCATTACAGTCCAGTTCTTCCATATACACCACCCCACATACCCCGCCTATTTACCTTACGCCCCTTCTAATATATCTTTCACATAATCATTCCTTTTAGAATGTCCCAAGAACCTATTCCAACCGAAGAATTGACAGAAGAAACTCCATTCACGCCTACCAGACCCGGGTCTCCAGGCGAATCACTCACTCTTTCAACCCCCACGTCCTTGAGAGCATGGACTATTCCCAAAATTACGTCCGAGCTTAGGCTCAGGGGAATCCCCTTTCCGGCCACAGCTAGGAAGGCTGAACTTTATAGGCTACTTACTCACCAAGCCCCCGAGCCCAGGCCAGGGACTAGCTCTCAAGGACAACAACCAAGCAACAGCACGGCCACCCAGGATACCCTGGCAGAGATCTTGGCCAATCTACAGACCCTCAATAGCAGGCTATCTAAGGTGGAAAGCGCCATCTCCTCCCCAGGTACTACCACGGTAGTCCCAGTCGCTTTCACGGCTGTACCTACTATACCAACATGCCCTCCTATACTCCCCCCTCCAGCACCGGGCACAGCCATTACACCATTTGAGTCACCAGCACACTCCGTCCCTGACTCTATCAGGAAAGATATCCTAGACGGGAAGGATGTGTGTCTGGTGTCCTTGCTCATAGCCTCACAGGATGTACTTGAGAACAAGGCATTCAATTACGGTGATATCTCTGTGGTGCTCAAGACAAGGGATCCCAGGCTTAATCACAGGGTTCACTAAAGGGTTTCTCACGGGTATTGTAGCCATTCCCCCAGGTACACTAGAATGCCCTAATCTCCAGTCAGCACGTTTAGACCCAGTCTCCATAGACACTCTCATTGCCTCTGAAATCACCAACGGTTTCATGATCGGCCCCTTCACCTCTTCACCATTCTCCTCCTGGTGCACTAACCCCATTGGTATTGCTATTCACAAATATTCTAATAAAACCGTCTAATTATTGATTTATCGGCACCGCACTCCTCTTTTGTTCCAAGCATAAACGCACTCATTCCAGCAGACGAATTCTCACTTCAGTACGTAACCATCAACGACGCCATACAGTCCATCATATCATCTGGTAATTGACCCTGGCTTAGCAAAACGGACATCACAAACGCGTTTAAATTACTACCCATGCACCCCTCACTCTGGCACTTACACTGTGTTAAATGGCGAGGGAAATATTACTTCTCTACACGACTCACTTTCGGTTCTCGAAGCAGCCCCAAACTGTTCGACATTTTCGCAGAGTCACTATGCTGGCTGCTTCTGAACGTCACCAGGTGTCACTCCGTTATCCACTACCTCGACGACTTTTTACTAATAGAGCCAGGGTCACCTTCACCCACAGCAATCAGAAGCACTACTGCACTATTTTCCACACTTGGAGTCCCTTTGTCCACAGCCAAAACTATAGGCCCCACAACTAAATTGACCTTTCTGGGGATAGAACTGGACTCGGTTAACCTCAGAGCTAGCCTCCCCCACGACAAACTGTCACGTTTGAGAGGGGAGATGACTTGTTCCTGCGGAATGATGTTTGCACTAGAAAATAACTTCAGTCCCTTCTCGGATCCCTGAACTTTGCGATGCGCATCATTCCGCAGGGAAGGTCTTTCATATCCAGACTCCTTTGCCTGCTGCACGGAGTTCCGGACTCTGGCACAGTTTCTTTGGACCCCCACGCCAAGGCTGACTTAGCTATGTGGGGGAAGTTTTTGAAGGACTGGAATGGAATCTCCATGTTTATTCCCCCTCTCTCCACCTCTTCACCCATCATCCACACAGACGCAGCAGCCAATACTGGTTTTTCAGCCATTTTTGGGAACCACTGGTTCAGGGGCCATTGGCCCACTGATACAGATGCCTTGCCAGGATTCAGAGAGACCTCAGCACTATTTGAAATTTATCCCATTGTGGCGGCCGCACACACCTGGGGTCATCTCTGGTCTGGCAAGGCAGTCAAATGCTACTCTGATAACTCGGCAGCTTGCGAAATCGTGAACAAAGGGCGATCATCTTCCCTGACCATCATGCGGCTGATTCGCAAGCTGACCTGGTTGGCAGCATCCGGCCAGTTTCACTTAGTTTGTTTTCACATCCCGGGTATTCACAACACGGCCGCTGACGCTCTCTCGTTCTCAATTTCAGGCATTTTCTCAGCCACTCCCAACGGCTCACCTACAACCATCCAGGACACCACGGTTCCACGATCTAATCCTGGATTAAGCACACTCTTGAACCACGCTAGAGCACTCACTCACCAAGCATTATCACCAAACACGGCTATCACTTACAATAGGGCTCTTAATATATTTAATAAATTCACAGCAGAGTTCGGTTTACAAGGTGACTTCTCTATTCAAACCATGGTGGCTTTTGCCTCTTTTTTCCACCTACACCTTAAATTATCTCACAACACCATTAAACTATATCTCACGGGGGTCCAGCACCACAGCCTCACCTTTTTTTTCCTAACAACACACCTTTCCTGTCTTCATACCCCGTCAAAAAGGTTTTGAAAGGAATATCAAAGGTTTCACCTCCACTCTCTACCATTAGATTACCTATAGATGGGCCTATCTTCAGGTCACTTAGCAATCTCCTTGACACAGCCCCATTCGACATCGGCACAAATACGGTGATCAAATCTGCTTTATATCTCGCTTTCTACGGTTTTCTCAGACCTAGAGAGTTCACCGTAATTTGTCAAGGAGATACGAAGCCAAGACTTAAAATATCACACCTCACTAAAATAGAGGATCACTACCAACTTTCGATCCCTACAACTAAAACCAACCGGTCACTACACCCTACTATAATTCCTCTCTTCCCTACTGATAATGCCTGGTGTCCGGTAAAAGTACTAGACCACCTACGGTCAACTCTGCACGGTCACCTACTGGACTCTCCGCTCTTAACACTACAAGGGCACCCGTTAAACACAGCAAAATTGATGATTCATATCAGAATTCTGTTATCTAAGCTCGGACACAACCCGATTGCATTCTCTAGGCACTCCTTCCGTATAGGAGCAGCCTCTAGCACTAACACACCGGTCCATATCATCAAGAGACTGGGGCGGTGGAAATCCTCCATATATACTGCATATATTCCACAGCCGGAGAAAGAGCTTCGCCAAGCTTTCAGCAACTTGGTTTTGTAAAAAATGCAATAAAGTGTGTATTTCTCGAATTTATCTTTTTGCCCTCTTATTTACAGGCCCACTCGTACGTTGGTTTCGGCACACCACAACCAACTTTGCTCACGGTTACTATCCATTACGTATTTAAATTCCGAGCACAAGTTAAAAGGCCTGAACTTGTGGAGGCCTGAATTTGTGGGAGGAGTAAGTCCCCTACTTAAACTCCCAGCCCCTACTCACCTCTGCCGTTCAGCTGATTGTCCCCACCCACCTACACCCTGTTATAATTACATTCTTCTTGGTGGGCCCTCTTATTTACAGGCCCACTCGTACGTTGGTTTCGGCACACCACAACCAACTTTGCTCACAGTTACTATCCATTACGTATTTAAATTCCGAGCACAAATATTAATTATATATATATATATGATCTAAGTATATATACACACACACATACACGACGTGTATTTAAATATTTATATATATATATATATATATATTAATATCAAATTACACGTAGACTGATACTGATTAAATATATATATAATTATTGTTATATATATTTATATATAATATAAAAAAATATATATGTAAATACGTAAAAAAATAAAATTAAAAAAATATTTAAAAATAAATAATTAAAAAATATATAGATGTGTTATTTCGTTCTAACTGTATTGTGATATTAATATATATATTTATATCAAAATACACGTAGAACAAAATATATATATCATAATATATATATCTATATACATAAATATATACGTATATATCACCATATATACCTATATATAAATAAAAATATTTTAAAAAATTTTATATATATATATATATATATATATATATATATATATATATATATTAATTCTACACATATATTTATGTAATAATTTTACATAATTAGGTATCCTAATTAATTACAATTAGCGGGACCTGCCTGACAACCCATGCCGAAAGTATAGGGAATTTAATTTGCTAGCACTATATTTAACCCTATAACTTTCCAAGACACCATAAAACCTGTACATAGGGGGTACTGTTTTACTCGGGAGACTTTTGCTGAACACAGATATTAGTGTTTCAAAACAGTAAAATGTATTTCAACGATGATATCGCCAGTAAAAGTGACGTTTTCTGCATTTTTCACGCACAAACAGCACTTACACGGACGATATTATTGCTGCAATACTTTTTACTGTTTTGAAATACAAATATTTGTGTTGAGCGAAGTCTCCCGAGTACAACAGTACCCCACATGTACAGGTTTTATGGTGTTTTCAAAAGTTACAGCGTCAAATATAAGGCTTGTGTTTCATTTTTTTCACATTAAAATTCACCAGATTGCTTACGTTGCCTTTGTGACCCTATGGTAGCCTAAGAATGAAAATTACCCCTATGATGGCATACCATTTGCAATAGTAGACAACCCAAGGTATTGCAAATGGGGTTTGTCCAGACTTTTTTAGTAGCCACTTAGTCACAAACACTGGCCAAAATTGGCGTTTTTTTGCATTTTTCACACACAAACAAATACTAACGCTAACTTTGGCCAGTGTTTGTGACCAAATGGCTACTAAAAAAAGACTGGACATAACCCATTTGCAATACCTTGGGTTGTCTACTATTGCAAATGGTATGCCATTATGGGTGTAAATTTAATTCCTGGGCTACTATACAGTCTCAAAGGCAACGTAACCAATCTGGCAAATTTCAATTGTAACACGCTATATTTGACCCTGTAACTTCCCAAAACACCATAAAACCTGTACATAGGGGGTACTGTTTTACACGTGAGACATCACTGAATACAAATGTGTATTGTATTGCAGTAAAAGCAAACAGTATTTTGACATCCACAGTTAAAATGTCATGTAGAACTAAAAAAAATTAAAAAATTCTTTTTTTCTCCCATTTTTTTATAAATTTTTTATATTAAATTATGTTCAATACCTAAATATTTGATGTTAAATGAAAGCCCTGTTTCCCCTGAATAAAATGATATGTAATAAGGGGGGGTGCATTTAATATGAAAGAGGTGAATTACGGTTGGACAGACATATAGCGCAAATGCCAGGTTTTGTTTACGTTTTGTTCTGTTCACAACTTGTACATTTGGCTGCGGTGTTAAGGGGTTAATATATATATATATATATATATATATATATATATATATATATCGTTAACAAAATACACTTAGAATGACATTATATATATATATATATATATATATATATATATATATATATATATATATATATATATATATATATATATATCTATATATAAAATACAAATAACCGCAAATATATATATATATATATAGATAAGTACATATAATTACATAAAAGATTACATTAGTATACACGTAGAATTTAAATACCTATAAATGCATGTATATTAAAATTCTACATGTATATTTAAATAATCTTTTAACGTAATTATGTGATTTGATTAATTAAAATTTGATTGACATGCCTGACAACACAGGGAGAAAGTGCAGAGAATTTAATTTGCAAGCACTATATTTGACCCTGTAACTCTCCAAGACACCATAAAACCTGTACATAGGGGGTACTGTTTTACTCGGGAGACTTCGCTGAACTCAAATATTCGTGTTTCAAACTGGTAAATTGTATTACAACGATGATATTTTAAGTAAAAGTGACGTTTTTTGCATTTTTTACAAGCGAACTGCACTTTTATGGTCTATATTATTGTTGTAATATGTTTTACTGTTTTAAAACACTAATATTTGTGTTTAGTGAAGTCTCCCGAGAATAACAGTACCCCCCATGTACAGGTTTTATGGTGTTTTGGAAAGTTAGAGAGTCACATATAAGGCTTGCATTTCATTTTTTTCACATTGAAATTTGCCTTTGAGAGCGTATTGTAGCCCAGGAATGAGAATTACCCCCATGATGGCATACCATTTGCAAAAGTAGACAACCCGAGGTATTGCAAGTGGGGTATGTCTAGTCTTTCTTAATAGCCAGTTAGTCACAAACACTGGCCAAATATTAGTTTTTTGCTTTTTTCACACAAAAACAAATATGAACGCTAACTTTGGCCAGTGTTTGTGACTAAGTGGCTACTAAAAAAGACTAAACATACCCCACTTTCAATACCTTGGCTTGTCTACTTTTTCAAATGGTATGCCATTATGGGGGTAATTCTCATTCCTGGGCTACCACACCGTCTCAAAGGTAACATTACCAATCTGGCAAATTTCAATTTGAAAATGGAATGTTCTATATTTGACCCTGTAACTTTCCAAAACAACATAAAACCTGTTAATGGGGGGTACTGTTGTACTCGTGAGACATCGCTGATTACAAATATGTGCATTTTTTTGCAGTAAAACCTAACAGTATTATGACATTCACAGTTAAAATGTCGGAATTGGCTGAATTTTGACTATGTTTATAATTAAAGTGTGCTGAGTTCGAATATGTGATTTATGTTTGTGGCATGTATATTTTCGAAGTTATTAATATTTTGTAAAAACTGTATTTCTCTGCCTGTGATTAATTATAAATTATTATAAATATATAATTATATTACCCATTGTGTTTAGTAATCATATCACAGGCAGAGGGGAGGATTTTGTGTGGGAGTGTCTGTGTGTATTGTACGGATTGATTGGTTGTATTTCAAAACCCTGTGGGCAGTACTAAGTTTGTGGATTGGGAATAAAAGAGGCTGTATGTGCCAGTACAGTCAGTTCTGCTTGACCTCAAAACTAAGTGTCGTCTCGTTATTGGGGGAATTGGATTGTATGCTGATTGCCAGGAGTGTAAGCTGATTGTATGCTTTTCCTATTCAGCTGTTTACAGCATTCATATGCTTGAGTATGCTTCTTCATTTCCGTGGTTGTGGTGACATTGGAAGTAAAAAGTAAATTATAAGTAAATCTGTTTTTAGACAGGTTGCTGGGCAAATGGGAAGTGGGGACCTTATCTATAGTGCCAAATAGAGCATATTATACAGTGTTAAAAAAAAAAAAAAAAACACCCTGAAATAGGTTAGGAGTAACTCTTTATTTGTGCTTTCTCTATTTTGACTTTGAAGTGGAAAGGACTGGTTTATAACAATAATTGAAAGGAAGTTAAGATGGAGATGCCTATTTGCAGGATAAGGAGGTATGGATTCCTACATTTAAAGGATTACCATGCCTGCCAACATTCCTAATGTCGTCCAACGTCCTGTTTTCTGGATCCTGTCCCGTTTTAGGGCCACCTGAGGAACTCTCTCCAAAAAGCACAGCTTGATCCCTAGATGCGCAGTGCTCGCTGCATGGGCTGCCATTAATGGGCTCGCCTGGTTGATTGGTAGGCAGCTTATCAGGATAACCAGCCAACAATATGGGTGCACCCGTCTCCTTTTCAAGCTGGCTCTGCCAATTTTAGGTTGTGCCAATGACATGATTCGCATCATTCTCCCATCATCACTGTGTCTTAAATTACACACTAGGGTCAGGCATCATGGTAAAGTGATGGGTTAGATCGATTTACTTTCTAAACACTGGATTTGGTTAGAGTAATCTTTCTGTGCTAGTCCCCTCCCACAATAAAAAAAAAAATGGTTAGAGTTAGGACCCACCTAGGGGGGTCTGCCTTGACGTTGGCAGGTGGGCTCATCCTCTCATGGCCATTGGAGATAACTAAAAAACCTCCATTTGTTTAAAAAATACATAGGGATTAAGGAGAGAGTGCAGGTAACTTGTTTTTCTTTGTTTTTTACTATATATTGGGGCTGATGTGTACTGTAGTCATTTGCAGCCGCCCAGTGATGGGAGTGAGCGCAGGACTTATCTTTCTGCATATATATATATATATATATATATATATATATATATATATATATATATATATATATTTATTATTTTCTTTTAAATTAAATCTAGTGCCCAGGCCAACTTCTCCCTGCAGCCTGATATTCCTCTAATGTCACAACCCCTTGCTCTAGGGATATCAGGGAGGACAGAAGTGACATGGAGGGGGCTGTGCAGCTAATGGATGTCTGGCTTTAGAAGACAAATTTACATATTCACCACCTGAAACACCTCAAAGGTGGAGTTACACCCCTGCTAGCAGAGGATTAAACTCCATATGTGCAGTCACAGTAAAATGTTCACATACATTAAAAACAGTAAAATGTTCACATACATACAAATCGGTGAAGTAGTCATGGTGCTTGGAGTACCCCTTTAATTATATTTTTCTGCACCTCACAGCTACCTATTAAAAGTCCTTGTCAAGGACATTTACCCTTTGTCTCGCACAGTGTGCAAGAAGATGCCTTTCTCTAGCAGCAGGTGCTAATAATTGTCTGCTACAGTGTTTGGAGCCCTCAGGAAGCGCTAGGAGCATCCTTCAATGGAGGTACCCAGTCGGGGTGCCCGTCGATGCGTTACACAGTGCCCTTCCTTTCCTTGGCCATGCATGTGAAATCACATGCATGCCCCCTGCTTAAATAGACCTCAGTTGACACAATAGTCAATACTGAGTATCTGTGATGTGCCACAGTCAGATGTCACCCGACTGTCGAGAGTATGGACTTGGCATCCAATGACAAAGTTGACAAAGGAAATCCAATGACAAATGATTAATGCACCACCTTTGCCAACCTGCAGCTTTTACATAAGGAAAAGTAGCCCTACTAGCAAGTATAAGTAATTACTGCACTCCACCATTCCAATGCATGTCGTAGAGAATAAATTAATCAACTACCTTAAAACATAGTGGTTTTGGTGCTTACTGTGCATTTAACTACAGGTGCTCCTCTCTTAACGAGCGAGTTCCATTCCTATGACTTGGTCGATAAGCGAGGACCGATGCTTATGATTCAAGGAAAGTATGCAAGGTACAGCTTTGTACTGTAAAGCTGTACCTCGCATCTTTGCCGCAAATGAGCCTTGACGAACAGTACAGGTACTAAATGTACTGGGATCCCTCTGAGTTGAATTTCGCCATGTAATCACGTTCATCTGTTTCTCATTCATGGCAAAGATGCGAACTACAGCTCTAAAGTACAAAGCTGTACCTCGCATCTTTGCCGCGAATGATCTACCGAATTTGACTTGCACGTCTCGTAACTCCGAGTGGTCGTTTAGCAAGTAGGTTGTAAAGTGAGGAACATCTATATTAGAATGGGTCAATACCTCTGAAGTGGCAGTTCGTCTTTAACACACGGAGCAGACTCTTAGTTTTACAAACAGGCAGTGTTATTCACTACAGAAAGAATTTTAGAGAATTCAAAGTAAATTTCAACTATAAACCCTAATTAGACTGCATTGAATTGGAAAAAGGATAGCTCTTCAGTGAATAAGCCCTGGGGTTTATTTACCAAAGTAAATTATTGTGAATTTAAAGTGAATTTCAAATTTTAGGCTAACATAGTTGTACTGAAAACAAACTTGGAGAATATTTCTAATTCTGCTATTTTGCCTTATAATTTGCTTTGAATCCCTGACAATCCACATTATAAAATAGTGAATAATCCTGTTAGGAAGTCAGTAAGAGATATAGGGAAAACTTACAGCTTCCTCTTGCAGAGTATAGTGGTAGGAATAAGATGCATAAGAGTTTCACCAAAATAATTTGTTTTTGGATGCATAGTTTGGGGTTCTCTCTTATACAGGCTAACAAATATGCTGGTGTTTAATTCCAACTAATGCCAATTTGCTCCTTTGAAAGGTCCACTACCCATCTGGCAACATTGCAACCCTTCCACTGTCAACTTTGGCCAATTATGAGCACCTGCTGCTAGAGAAAGGCATCTTCTTGCACACTGTGCGAGACAATAAAGGGTAAATGTCCTTGACAAGGACTTTTAATAGGTAGCTGTGAGGTGCAGAAAAATATCATTAAAGGGGTACTCCAAGCACCATGACTACTTCACCGATTTGAAGTGGTCAAGGTGCCTGGGGTCTGTATGTGAACATTTTACTGTGACTGCACATATGGAGTTTAATCCTCTGCTACCAGGGGTGTAACTCCACCTTTGACGTGTTTCAGGTGGTGAATATGTAAATTCGTCTTCAGGCATGGCAATCCTTTAAATGTAGGAATCCATACCTCCTTATCCTGCAAATAGGCATCTCCATCTTAACTTCCTTTCAATTATTGTTATAAACCAGTCCTTTCCACTTCAAAGTCAAAATAGAGAAAGCACAAATAAAGAGTTACTCCTAACCTATTTCAGGGTGTTTTTTTTTTTTTAACACTGTATAATATGCTCTATTTGGCACTATAGATAAGGTCCCCGCTTGCCATTTGCCCAGCAACCTGTCTAAAAACAGATTTACTGATAATTAACTTTTTACTTCCAATGTCACAGAGGCCTGACGTGGTCCAACCAGATGCTTTTCCAAGAGAAGCCTGTGATTGGTGGAACATTTTGCCATCTCACAGCACATGCGTGCACTGTGGGCCGGCAAGAGGAGGGTAAAAAAAAAAAAACAAATAAATACATGTATGCAAAGGAGGGAGGGGATAGATATCTTTCCCTTGCAGGCAGTCTATTTCAGAAGTGTAACTCCACTTCCAACATTGTCACTAAGGCATCATTAGCCAACCCAGAACAAGAGTTTTGGGCAGGCGAATGTCAATTCTGTACATATATCTATGCACAGAATTAAATTTATGAGCTCTTTAGGTCCCACATGCGCGTCACAGCCACCAAGAGAGGACCCTGGCGCAAGGCAGGAACAGGCAAGAGGGCAAACCAATACAAAACGGTTTGCCCCATTACTAAAGTGGGCTGTAGTGGTTATGATGCTTGAACTAACTCTTTAATTGAATCAATTGCAGACAAATTATAGTTTCGATTTAAAGGGACACTATAGGTCACCTGAACGACTTTAGCTTAATGAAGCAGTTTTGGTGTATAGAACATGCCCCTGCAGCCTCACTGCTCAATCCTCTGCCATTTAGGAGTTAAATCCCTTTGTTTATGAACCC
Organism: Pelobates fuscus; assembly: GCF_036172605.1. Lineage (NCBI taxonomy): Eukaryota > Metazoa > Chordata > Amphibia > Anura > Pelobatidae > Pelobates > Pelobates fuscus. The sequence continues at coordinate 86,176,600 of NC_086328.1, read as the reverse complement.
TAGTCACACCTCCCTGCATGTGACTTGCACAGCCTTCTATAAACACTTCCTGTAAAGAGAGCCCTATTAAGGCTTTCTTTATTGCAAGTTCTGTTTAATTAAGATTTTCTTATCCCCTGCTATGTTAACAGCTTGCTAGACCCTGCAAGAGCCTCCAGTATGTGATTAAAGTTCAATTTAGAGATTGAGATACAATTATTTAAGGTAAATTACATCTGTTTGAAAGTGAAACCAGTTTTTGTTCATCCAGGCTCTGTCAATCATAGTCAGGGGAGGTGTGGCTAGGGCTGCATAAACAGAAACAAAGTGATTTAACTCCTAAATGACAGTGAATTGAGCAGTGAAATTGCAGGGGAATGATCTATACACTAAAACTGCTTTTATTTAGCTAAAGTAATTTAGGTGACTATAGTGTTCCTTTAAACTGAAGTTTCCACAGTGTCATCTACAGTTCAGTGTTGTACTCTTCAGCATGCACAACCAAGAAGGGCTCCTGGAAGAGGAAATATGGGGAGCTGAGGAAAGACCTTGGTAGAGAAGATGACAGCACCGAAAAGGGAAATTTGCACAGAAGAATAATCTACTATCGTCCTCTCCCGGCCACTGCATGCAAAGCTTACACCCTTTCAAGATTTTTGCAAAACATGCAATGACAATGAAAGTGACAGGTCCGCTTTAAAAAAAAAATCAAAAAACTTCAGGGCACTTGAGCTATTCACCAGTAATTTGACATATATTTTACAAATTATTTTTTATCTTACCATAATGGTTACCTATGTTTCTTCCAGTCTGAGTAAATCTGATAAAACCAGAGGCTTATACTTCAGCAGCATCATACAATCTCATACCACGTTTAAATGGCATTAACTAGATGAGAGCCATCCGCTGACAAATTCAGCCAATGAATACTGTTTAACCCAGGTGTGAAAATGTGACGATCAGACAAGCCAAGGACACCTAACATAGCAATTTGTAAAACGGCTTGATGAGTTATTGGCAGAGGGTATGTGGAAACTGCAGGCACCAGTGATGCAGCAATGAGCAGAAGAAATTGGCAACACAAGAAGATTTGGCTGCCTGAGTGACAGCCCCAGTGTCACAGCATGCTTTAAAATAAAAATATTCCCACAAATTAACATGGTTGCATCAGCCAACCTGCATATTCCATAAATAGTTGTGCAGAGGTTTACATGATCTGCAAATTACTTGAAAACAAATCGGGATACTCCTGGTGTTTGCATAAGATGAGACACTGACACACATATTTCTTCCCCTTTTGCAAGGAGTGCAAGTTTAACCTGTAGTTTACTTCAGGTCTCACCAACATTTTATAGTTTATGCATACAACCTGCATATCTACAGAAAGCAATTATTTACCAAATATATTGCTGTATGTTAGCAAGAAAGAAAGATTAAAAAAATATATATTTTTTGTTTCTTTATACAATAACAAGCGGTTTACACTTCTTGAACCCTCACTTTTAGCATGGTCTTTCCAAGATGGAATATCCTTAAGCGTGATATAGTCTTTGATACCATAATGTTCACGCCTCTTCTTAGTGTCCAGCTCTTTGAGGAACTCTATAAAAAGTAAAACAATAACATTTGCAGTTAATGTCAAGTCTGTCCAGTATATTATAAAAAAAATAAAAAGTATGTGTTGTGTTTTTTTTAATAGTTTTACCATACTTATCCCTCAAATTAGAGAATGCATACAGTTAGTGTGTGTACACACACACAGGTGTATATACATATGCATGCACACATTGTCCAGTATTAAATTTTACAACACATAAACTCTGTATTGTGGTGCATTTTTATATATATATATATATATTCCTTTACTATTCTCACTTTTTGCTTCCTTCCAGTTGGTGGAAGGAGAACGCAGGTCAAGTTTACCACTGGTAGCCATGGGTCGACTGGACCAAAATGGCGGGAAGGTTTGATAAGCCGTACACCTGTAGGGAGGATTCTGATTCTGAGCCAGGGAAGATTCCAAGTGGGCGTGGCTACGGAGGAACAACTTTACCGGCGCACGCTGATTGGTCGACGGGCCCAGATGATGGAACGCGGCAAATTTAAACCAGGAAAAGGCTAGTGGGAGAGACGGTAAACGGGACCGGCCGGGCTGGACAGCTAGCGTCTCTAAAAGCCAAGCTCGACGGAAAGGCTGGAGAGTGAAGGAGCGGGGCTGTGTGAGCAGGACAGGAATCATCTGGGCAGGTTATTATTAGCCGCCACACAAGAAGCAGCTGGCTGGGGGGGGATTTCCCACCGGCCAGATATTATTAGCCCGCAGGCGAATTGCTCTTCCTTATATGTATGAAGTTATGACAGGAACGCGACTTGGGAGGTATCCCGCTGACAGAGCTGGGCTATCAGGAAGTGTGTGGAACGCGCGTGCGTTCCACGCCTCAATGTCACGGCCAAGTTTGGACTAGTTTTACAGCACCTGCTGGCTTTTGTTTATTTTGTTTTCTTCCTGCTCTGTTCTAGCCTACCAGGCACATTGTAGTTACTTCATGTGTTATTTTATCTGGATAATGTCACAAAATGTTTTGGTTAAATGCAGGGTTATCAGATTTTTTGGAAAGATAGAAGAATGAATATATATATATATATATATATATATATATATATATATATATATATATATATATATATATATATATATATATATATTAAAAAAAACATTTCTACCTAACCACTAAAATACACAGGTGAATGATGGAAATACACACCTGAATAGTCAATTACAATATGTCTACCTATAAATTCAGTCCAACCAAATTCCCTCAATCCAGTTAGATCGTGTGTCTTTAGCAACATTTTGATAACCTATTCTCCAATGGAGTTAGCGGACACCACAATAAAAACACTTTATTTAAGTTGAATTCATATTCAGTTATTGTTTATATACATTAAGTTAATATTATGTATAACTTTTTTATGAGTAATTTCAAGTTTAAAGGACCACTATAGGCACCCAGACCACTTCAGCTCAATGAAGTGGTCTAGGTGCCAGGTCCCTCTAGGATTAACCCTTTCTGCTGTAAACATAGCAGTTTTAGAGAAACTGCTATGTTTACAAATGGATTAATCCAGCCTCTAGTGGCTGTCTTATTAACATCCGCTAGAGGCGCTTCCACGCTTCTCACTGTGATTTTCACAGTGAGAAGATGCCACCATCCATAGGAAAGCATTGAGAATGATGGGAAAGGAGGAGAGTCCCCAGCGCCGAGGGAGCCCGGTGCTGGAAAAAAGGTAAGGGATGAACCCCTTCCTCCGCCTAGAGCCAGGCGTGAGTGGGACCCAAGGACCCTATAGAGCCAGGAAAACGAGTGGTTTTTCTGGCACTATAGTGGTCCTTTAATCTTACCAAAGCATGAAACCTACCATATGAAACAATATAATACATTTTACATACTTACCAACATCAGGTGAAAGTGGACAAGGAGTGGGAAGGCCTAAAGGGGTCCCACTCAGGGTTGACAATGCAGAGAATGCTGCCAAATCATTCTCTGCATCGTTCTACTGCCCTTGGCACAGTGTGAACTTATGATGTGCTCACACTGTGCTGGGGTAAAAAAGGAGTATGGATATGGTGGTATATTATGGAGTGACAGGGAGGGTTGTTTTTGTTTGAGCAAGACAGGCCAAAACACACAGTTGTAGTTTATTAGCAAAGAACAAATTTTTAAAAAATACATAAATATGGATACATCTTTGTCTGCCTACAGAAGGAAAAAGTGACATCAGACGCCGGAAACAAAAAAGCATCTGTATCAAAAGCACAAACATCTCATGCCCATCGAAAAGAGACCAAAGAAGTAACTTCAACTTATAATACAACAATAATTGACACAATGATAACTAGAAACCATGGGGCCCCGGTGCCAAAATTGCCCTCATCCACCCCCCACATCTACCTTGCCCCCCACACATGCAGACACATACATGTAGAGACACATACATACAGACACACATACACAGGGATCGTAGCTGCGGCCGGGCCCCCTGGAGTAAGGGGCCTGGTCGCAGCTGCGACCATGGTAGGTATGCCACTGCCTGCACAGGATACCGTTGTCTCACCCATACACTAGTGGAGACATGGTGAAGTAGAACTGGTTTATTAAGGCAAAGCACACTGAATTTATACACAGACCCCCAGCATGGGACAGAGTGCTTGGTAGTTTCCCGGTCACCTTAACCCCTTATGGACACATGACGGATATATTCTGTCATGATTCCCTTTTATTCCAGAAGTTGTGTCCTTAAGGGGTTAAATCACGGCGCTTTCTGTGAATACAAGGAGCTCCTCCAAGTTCTAGGTGTCACCTCCTCTGTTAACCCTCAAAAGCGCTCTAAATGGTACTGGGATCGAGAGCACTCTGTTTAATAAAGTTTTAGCAGATCACCGCAACTCCGCCGTCCGATTTTAGAGTTCCGGGTGAGTTCACGGTAGCTCTCTGTCAAGTGCACCGTACCTCAGCACTGCACTCTGGCAGACAACTGGTGGTCTTGGGGTGGGTAGAGTTAGATGATGGGCTGGGAGGCAATGGCTGGAGGGTTAGGGAATAGTCTTTTGAGAGTATGTTGGGGAGTTCGGTAGCCTAGCAAGGTGACAAAGTGGCCCGTCACAGCATCCTTAGTGACACCAAGCATCATTCTACTTATAAGACTACAGATGTACATCAGGCCTCACTCAACTCAGTGAAAGACTGCATTTTCCATCCTGCAGTGAAACACCTACCACTCTCAGGCCTCACTCGACTCAGTGAAAGACTGCATTTTCCATTATGCAGTGAAACACCTACCGCTCTCAGGCCTCACTCGACTCAGTGAAAGACTGCATTTTCCATCCTGCAGTGAAACACCTACCACTCTCAGGTACTGAATGAAGCTGGAAGATACTCCACCTCCTGTATTCCTGGATTGCTAACATTCTCATGTATTACTATAGATTTGTAACCATTTTACCTGTAGTTTGTAATATTTTGTGCATGCAGTATGTACTATAGTAATTTAATGTTTCTGACCAATATTTCATGTAGACAGTTATTAATATTTTGGGTGATAGAATTTGGTTGCTAAACTTTTCAATAGTATAAAACACATGGATACTCTACCCCTCCCCCCCACTTTTCTCCTCCCCAGTTGTAAATACCTTCATATAACTGTTCAATCATATTCTCTGTTATTCAGGCCTCACTCAACTTAGTGAAAGACTGCATTTTTTTTATCCCCACTTCCCACCTGCCCAGGGTCCCCCTTAATATATAGCATGCTTCTCCAGCTGTTTGAGATTATCACCCAATTACCTCTTCATTCCCCTAACATCTTACCAATAGCTACTTCTCTGTTAACTCGTTCAGCCATCACCTCCAAACTTCCCCTGCTACCTCTTGTCTCAAACCCCCGTGGTTTCCTTTAGATTGTAAGCTCACGGGCCATCTAGCCAAGCACTTTGTATAAAAGAGCTCCAATGGCTAGATATCAGCTTGCGGGCAGGGCTCTCTTACCTCTTGTATTTGTCTGTGTATATTGTACGTTTCTCCACTAATTGTACAGCTCTGCGGAATCTGTTGGCGCTTTATAAATAGCAACAATAATAATACTACTACAAATGACACAGGTTGCACAGCTTTTGGCTTTCTTTCATGCAGACAACTCACTGAGCCCCTGGGCATTCATAAGATCTTTCTGACTATCGCTCTTTGACCTGCTGTGGTTTTTGTATACCCATGAGTGCGTTCATACTATTGGTGCGTTCATACTTGGATGTTCTGTTTATTAACCTCAACTTGTTTGACCATTCTTGTTCTCTGTAATCCTGACCTTGTCTTGTCTCTCGATTCTGTGTACTTCTGTTATCTTGGACCTCTGCTTGTTTTTTATATTTACTCTTTCTGCTATTCGTGGATTAGAGTTGCATGAATACATCTTTAGACATAATAGTATAGCCACGTTTCTTATGGAGTCCATGATGTTGTAAATTGTGTTTCTATGGTGGTGTATCAATAAAGCTTTTATGTGTTCCACTGGTGGAGGAGCAAGTGCAATCACCGCTTTCTCTGACGCTTGGACGTAGTAGCGTCATCGAGGAGAAGTGCTGGTGTATGAGCATGCCCTGCCACAGTGGTGCGGTTTTTAGCTATTTAAACAGAGAAGATCACAACTATCTCCTGAGAAAGACCGCATTATAAAGGGAGGAAACGCGTTGAATAGCTATTTTATCCTGCCGTGCAAGTGGTGTCCACACAGAATCTCTGCTGGAGAAGAGGATCCCGAGTCCCTGGAGTCATGACCATTGGTTCTGCAGGTATACTTCCACTAATATTGGGGAACTTCACTAATATTGGTGGGATTATCTGTCCAGCATTGGCAAAGCTCCTTTTTGCACATTGTATGAAATATGTGCATTGCTGTTTGTGTGGGTTGTTTTTTTTTTGTTTTTTTTTGGTGTAATTTGAGCAAATGTATTGTGCCATGATCTCTCTGGCTTTTGCTTTTTTTATTTTATTATGACCTACTTTAATTCATTTGATATTTATTATTTTGATATGTATTATTTATGTGCTGGTATCTGGCACCCTCTGGTGTGTATTTGTAATAATCCTATTACAGAAAAAGCAAAAAATTACTGTGGGTGTCTTGTTTATTTGTTTTATGTGTAAGGTACCTTTAAGAAAATCTTCTGGGGGGGGCGGGGCCGGACCGCCATGCAGAGAGGTCGCACATAAGGCGAGCTCCTGCAGAAAAACGACCTTAACGCCTGTTAAAAGCATTAAAAACTACTTATCTGCAGTGTGGAAGCAACGGTCCTGCGGGCAAAGAGAAGCTGGTGCTGAGGCCCATCTGACCACAAGCATCCTGACATCGGCACAGCCACATCTGAGGCCTACCCGGGTGGTGAGTGAGGTGGACGGCCGCCGCCTCGCTATCCTGCCCTGCGGTTTCCTCTCGGAACTCCGAAGCCACGCAGTAGAGGCCCCGTTTCTCTCCCCCCCCCCCTCCCCTTTGGACCGGTGTGGGTCATCCTGGTCCCAGGAGACTGTCCCCGCGACCTGAAGCGCAAGGATAGAAGACCCCCTATGCTAAAATGGCAGCTGTGGCGGGCAAAAAAGAAATGGCGGTAAAGCTAGAAACCACCAAGGCACAGCAGGCCAGAACTCTCGGGGAAGCACGGACGGTGGAGAGACAGAGGGATGCCTCAACACCGCTACACCTCCGCTTATAAGCGGGAACCCAAGCTCCTGTGGTGAAGTACAGTCGGTACCTGATCCCTTACCACATAACACTGCCAATCCTGCCTCCATGTCCAACTCACTGGCGCTCCAGCTATCTCCTGCAGAGGACTGGGCAGCGGCAGGGGACTATACCCGGCGAATGCACTCACCACGCTCCACGCTGGACTTGCTTCTACACATTGTGCGGGACTCACCCCTGTCATGCCGAAGACTTAACAGAGCGCGGGATGGAAAAGCCTGAATCGTCTGGGGGTCCCCCCCTGGGACTGAGCAGCGGTCAGTGGGGATGGCTCCTGTCATTTATATAAGTTGAGACGCTTCCTTAACACACCAAGCAAATACCACTCCTGGCATAACTCAAGCATCTTCGTTCTTTTTTCTCTGTTTTCTTTTCTCACATTTGTTTTTATCTAGCCATACATTAAGTCTCCCATTCCACACGATACTAGAATAGGGCTGTTTCTCACAAATGCATACCCAGCAACGAGATTATTCCAACATACTATGAGATTTAAAGCGATATCCAACCTATGTTATCTCTAACCAGACATGTCGTTAGTATTTAAAATGCATACCTCTCACTTGTGTATATTTGAGCCTAACACTGCTGTCTTGTTTAGCATGGCTTACCAGGAATTAGCTCTCTCATTTTAAAGATTTAAAAGCGACATTGCCATATACTGATACAAATGCTTGTAATTAACTTTTACTTAACATGTGACTAAGCTTGAATTAACAGAACTTTCAGTTTAAAACCGAATCTCTTATTGTGACATAACCTTTCCAGCTTTAGACTGATATTAATATAAAAATGTGCTGTCAAATCGCATGCCATATCAAATCCAATGTTACTAATCAGCTTGCCAATGCTGTTGTGGCATCGCAAGAACAAATGTTAACTGTCTTTCCATGTACAAGAAAAATAAAGAATTACAAAAAAGAAAATCTTCTGAACGTTTGAAAACGTTATTTTTTTTTTTTTTTTAAGACACACTGACGTCGTTCACACTGAACGATTAAATACGTGCAGCATCAGTGCCTCTATGCACTATCAATGTGTTTTTATATGCAGATGTGTATGCTATTTCTCTATTTCCCGGCACTATCCATCTGGCCATTGCTGAAACTACCTGTAACAGTCACCTGGGGACCTGTAACAGTTTAACCGGAGTTGGAGCCCAGTTGCAGGAGATGGCACAGGGAGGAGGCAAAAACCAGTAGCGCAGTACAGATTAAGGGGAAATCCAAAGGCAGGATCAGACAAGAAGCAGAAGTCAGGGCTGGCAGCCGAGTAACGAAGTTGGTAAATCAGGCAGAGGTCAGAGTCCAGGAAATCAGTCAGTAACGTAGCAAAAATCCGGCAGGAAAAACCAAACAGGCAAAATGACCAGATCCTAGGTTTCAGTCAGGGCTGGCTTTTAAAGCCTGCTAATTAGATGCAGCTGACCCTAATTGGAAATGGGCTGCAGGTGGGTCAGCACTGCTTAATCCAGGCAAGGGGTCAGGAAGCAGAATAATGCAGATAGATACTGAAGCCCTCTGGCGGACAGCAGAGAACTTGACCGGGATGCTGTCTGCCGTGACACTACCTCCCGTTCGCCTTCTGATAATTTGGCTTTCGATTAGGACAGGATTCATTCACAACTTTGACATTTTTTTTTTTTTTAATTCTTTATTTTTATTGTGCAGGTGGGTACATAACTTTGTCAAAACGCCACAACAGTGTGTATATGTATATATATATATATATATATATACATATACATATACATATACATACAGGTTAGGTAGTGGCATGAGAGTTCGCACCTTTTTATTTTTTTTTTATATTACCAAGCTTTACAGAATGAGTAGGTTTGTACAGTGAGAATTAAACAGTTAATAAGGCATGCTAACAGTGCTGGAAAACAATGTTAATTAAGTTGGTTTCATTGCAGGTTAATATATACAGCCACATATATGGCTCTACTGCCACAACACTTCTAGCATGACGGCCTTCCAGCTTGTAGGCTGGGTGTGTGTATGGAACTAATGTGTTTAGGGGAGAACCATTTAGGAGGGTCTGAGCAGCGTCGTTACTATAGTTAACCCCTTGGTGTCTCTGTGTGCCTTAAAGTGTACACCGCTTCAGGTAGGCGACTCAGGAGGCATAGGTAACTTAGGCTCTAATATAGAATTACATGAAATGATATGTAGTGGCATAACATGAACTTGCCCCTTAACGTGTCTTGCTCTATCCCTGTGACCAGGGACATCACCAGGTAAACAGTTAAACTAAGATACTGACGTAGTGTCCCTGACACATTTCCCGTGCTGCTTGGGATGTGTCCTATGTCTATTCATGGTGGGCGGTCAGGTTCTACAGGCTATATCAGAGTGTCTAAGACTCGTTAGTAAAAATACGAGTAGGACAATGGTTGTGTATATAGTTGTTCACTAACATTAGCTGTCGTGTGTGGTGTGAAAGATATTGTTAGGTACTAAGTAGGGAGTGTATCCCTTTACACTACTAACATGCTAGCTAGTCGTTGTGCTATGTGTTACATGGTATTAGTTACATGTCATTAATTACAACTGGTCACGAAATAATGCAGCGATAGTGCCGTTAACAGGGCAGAGAAATCAAATAACTCAAAGTTAATAAAGAGAAGACCAAGGGAGAAAACCCAAACTTTGGTCGCCTAGGTGATGCCAGGCTGAGTCAACTTTTGCCACTTAGCGGCTTTTAACGGGAGTCCAGCTTCACAGCTATTCTCGCGGAAATGGGCTCCCATGCCCCATTGATTTGGTAAGTGCCGTTCTGTCTACCCTAATGGGGGCTGGCCAAATATGATAGTCCTTGCAGGCTCTCACCTGGCACCAGTAACGTGTTTCTGCTGGTGAGGCAGTCCCCAGCACGGGATGTTGAGGTCGTCAGGTGCTGGCAGCCTACACCTCAGGTCTGTGTAGCTGTCCTCATTCAGCCGATGCCAACCTTGTAGGTCTGTCGGTGGCTCCGTGTGTGAAGGCGTGGGGAGCTTCCTCGCAGGATGTTGTCTCCGATAAGCCTTGTGAGAGTCTTCTCGCCGAGCCTCTGTGTATGTAGTGTCCTGTTCAGACCGTCTTGCCAGAGCAGAGTTCGGGCAGTGCGTGGGCGGAGGAGGCATGTGGTTAGTCCAGTTAGGCCTGCGGGGTATTGCAAGTAAGTGCATCGTGTGGTGAGATACGGAGTGGCCGTCGCGGTCGCTTTGTAAGTTCCATGGGTAGGACTGCCCTTGAGTCGTGGTCGCTGGATTTCAGGTGGAAGGTAACTCCGAGGTAGGCTTTCACCTCCCAGGTGGGTATGTGCACCTCTCGGCCCGGCATGTCTTCCGCTTCGCCGCCATGTTAGGGCTCGGCTGGGTGTCGTTGCTGTGGTCATTTGCTTTGTAGCTGGGGTCGGTTTGTGCCGCGAGTGGTCACCCGCCTGGTTCTGGGCAGGATTGTGCTGTTTACGTGCCAGTTTGCGCCAGAGTTGGCCCTGTGCGCGCCAAGTTGAGTGTGCTGTAGCCCTTTTTGTGGTTTCCTCGTGGTTGCTTTGATGGACGAAGTCCATGTGTAATATCAGCGTGCTGTTGCATGCGCTTTTCAAGCTTCTGCCAAAAAGCTGTAAATATTGCTTCCAGCTTTGTTGTGTAGTCAGCCTGCTCTGCTTGACATTCCGCAGGTTTTTCTGTACTTTCCCTGCGTCGACCAGGAGCTCTCACGGCAATGGTCCCAGGGGTACACAGAGTCTGGTGGGTTGCAGGCTGTGTTATGGGGGTGATCGTCCCCAGCGAGGACCGGGATGACCCCCACCGGTCCAGGGGTAGCAGAGCTGTTTCAGGCGTGTGAGCGTGCCCCCTGCCGGGAGATCGGCCGCCTCCCCCAGGCTTCAGGCTCCGCTCTGGCTTAGGCCGCATGGCCGGTTCAGGCGATTTCGTCTCGTTTTGGTCCGGGACAGGTATCATCCTGTTCCCCGGTTTTTCCTTAGTCGCTTTCTGGTCACCGTGGGTCGGTAGCGTTGGTAGTTTATCCAGGATTGGCGTTTATTAGCCCACTGGTGCTGGAGCTCTTAGAAAACACGACTGGACATCTTGGCTATCAGGTTCCGCCCCTCCACAACTTTAAAATTTGATCTATATTCTCTTGGACTGGTAAATTGGTTTCTAATTCGGCTTGTTTGACTGTGAATCTTCTCTTCTCTCAACCTAATTCGGACGGATCTACATGTTATTCGACTCAGATTCGTTACGGCATAATGTTCAATGGATCTATCCCTAAATTAAATGCCTAGGAATTAACATTGGATACGAACTTTCTGTCACTTTTACCAGTCTGCAAATTTATTTTTTGTTTTGCCTTCTTTTGAGGAATTTGCAAGCCACATAATTTTTTTTATTTTTTATTTCTAACTTTCTTGAAGTTCAACTCCCACAACTCCTATTAGTGTATTCATGGTAAGTCTGCTGAAAAGTAAGCTTTGTTTTTATTATTTATTCTGTTACTTAACTTGTATTTTTGGAGGAAGTGAAGAAAAGATGAATGTTTTTTTTTTTTTTTTTTTTTTTTTGTTACCACTCATGTGGTACATAACAGTAAAAGATGATGGGTGTTATATCAAGAGAAGATCACACTCCAAGTTATTTATACTTCTTCCTCACTCATTATTTTGGGTTTTCATTGACTTTATATGATTACTGAACAAATAACGTGTTGTCAGAATAAATGTTTGTCTTTGGTCAAACCTGTGTTCAGCATTAACACTCCTGCTGCTCCTCTTTTATCTGCAGAAATACCTTCACAATACATTGATAAAGGTATTTAACACGGTTGAAGTGGACAGTCATCCTCCCATACACCTTATGATTGTGTCATAAACATTAGGCCTGGTACTATGTGACCCAGGGGCTGGGGTTTATCCTTTATAACTCTCCTAAAGAAAATAAGTTATGGAAGAGTGCAGGAACCATAACACAAGTGCTTTATTAGATGGTCTTTACCTGCAGGAGCAGGGTTTTTCTTATCTAATAAGGAGGGTAATTTGGAGAACATGCATATATAGAGGTCTTGATAAAGTCCCCATTAAAAGACCACTTCACACCCCCACTTCAGCTTGCTGTATCGTAATTTAACCCCATATTATAAAAGTGCAGATTTCTATGAGAAATCTACACTTTTATATAAATTATTATTGCCATTTATACAGCGCCAACAGATTCCGTAGCGCTTTACAATATTATAAATGGGGGTACAAAAAACTCACAGGAACAATAGGTTGAAGAGGACCCTGCTCAAACGAGTTTACAGTCTATAGGAGGTGGGGTATAAAACACATTAGGACAGGAAATAGCAATCAAATAAGGTGGAGTGAAGCAGATCTGGAGGAAAGAGTAGAGCACTGCACTTAGGAGAGAGGTAGAGGTTACTCTGGGAGGCCATAAGCTTTCCTAAAGAGATGGGTTTTAAGGCTCTTCTTAAACAAAGGAAGACTAGGGGAGAGTCTGATGGTGGCAGGAAGGCTATTTCATAGGAAGGGAGCCGCCCGCGAGAAGTCCTGCAAGCATGAGTACGGCCAATACTGTTGCGAGCAGTGGACAGGAGAAGGTCATTTGCAGAGCGGAGAGACCGAGAAGGGGCATACTAATGGATCAGTGAAGAGATCTAAGAGGGACTAAATTGTTCAATGCCTTATAGGTATGGATTAGTACTTTGAATTGACTCCTATAGGATACAGGAAGCCAATGTAAGAACTGACAGAAGGGTGAGGTGTGAGAGGACCGACTGGAGAGGAAAATCAGTCTGGTGGCAGCATTCATTGCAGACTGTAGCAGGACAATTTCGGCTTTTGGGAAGACCAATTAGGAGAGGGTTACAGTAATCCATGTGGGAAATTACTAGAGCATGGACAAGCTCCTTAGTAGTATCTTGCATAAGAAAGGGGCAAATGCGGGCTATGTTTATAAGATGGAATCTACAGGATTTGGTAACGTATTGGATGTGAGGCAAGAATCCAGTATAACGCCAAGACAGTGCACTTGCAAGGATGGACTGATGTAGATACCACTAACTTAACCCCTTAAGGACCAAACTTCTGGAATAAAAAGGAATCATGACATGTCACACATGTCATGTGTCCTTAAGGGGTTAAAGGGAGAGTGAAAGATGAGGATCAGTATTGGGAGCAGGAAAGACAAGGAGATCAGTTTTAGAGAGATTGAGTTTCAGAAAGCGGGAGGACATCCAGTCAGAGATGGAGGAAAGGCAATCGGTGACATGTTGCAGGACGGCAGGGGAGAGGTCCAGGGAGGAGAGGTATATCTGTGTGTCATCAGCGTACAGGTGGTAGTGGAATCCAAATGAGGCAATAAGTTTGCCAAGAGAGGCAGTATAAAGAGAAAATAGACGGGGCCCAAGGACAGAGCCTTGGGGGACTCCAACAGAGACAGGATTAATGGAGGAGGTATCATTAGAAAAGGAGACACTGAATGAGCGTTGGGAGAGATAAGAGGAAAACCAAGAGAGGACAGAGTCACAGAGACCGAGTGATTGAAGAGTTTGAAGATTGAAGGCAGCAGAGAGGTCAAGAAGTATTAGTATGGAGGAGTGGCCTTTGGATTTAGCTGCTATTAGGTCATTAGTAACTTTGATAAGAGCAGTCTCAGTAGAGTGGAGGGAGCGGAAGCCAGATTGAAGAGGGTCAAGGAGAGAGTTGGAAATAAGGAAGTGAGACATACGAATGCATTGAATTGGCTGAGATTGTCAATTCTGATGATTGAAGATCAAACCTCCCGCAATGTTCCCTTATTAGATCATAATTAAGGAATTGCACTCACTAAAGAATTAGTGGATATTTTCATATGGTACCTCACATGAACTGCATATATTCTCCAAGAGGTGCAGTAACAGAGAGAATGTCTGTGCACTTAAAGATCCTCCAAAGCAGACTTTATTTAGAACATGTAGCGGGCAACACTTCTGCTGTACTATAGAACCTTTACGAAGCCATGGCCTCATCCAGAGCATCCAAGCTAGCTAAGTTAATTGAGGAAGGTGGCTGCACTATGCAGCTGATTATTTTTTTATTTTCTTTTTAAATGTAAACTAAACTGCCCTATTTTGGAAGAAAATGCCATCTTGACTTAAATAGCTTGAGAGGAGAAGTCAATGTCTTGCTTGAAAGATGTGAAGGATAAGCTGCCTCTTTTCTTCGGGGTCTATGCAAAATTAATCGAAAGTATTTTGGAAAGAATTTACTATTTTTTTTATTTTATTTTTTTAAAATTTGTATTTTATTTGGTTTTGTACACACAGTATACATTTTTCCATTGTATGGGTTATTGAATAGGTTATAACAAGATCATGTAACATTTTGTTGGGTTGCAAACATGGCATTAATCACAGTATTAGTGAAGTACGTACATCGACATTGCGAGGTGTCAAATTGCTTATTCTCCTTTTCACTTTTAGATTTTTTATACTTTTATTACTGTTATACTTTTATTACTGTTATACGAGGATCCCTGCTAAGTGAGTATGCAGAAGTGTAGCATTCTCTACCGACACATTCTGTGCCTGTGAGGTCAGATGGATAGGGCTTATGCATGGGGTAGTAGATTAGGCGTATGAAACTTCTAAAACTATATACAGATCGACACCTGAATTACAGCATTATATTAACGAAGTGTTGCAAGACAAAGTATTGCGTTTCTCGGTTCTCTTGTTGTGCCCGTTGGCTAGCAAACCTAGCTTTTTGAGGAAAGTCTCTGGGTCTTCCCCTGAGGACAAGGTGAGTACGTCAGTGCCCTGTTGCACCACCAGTGAGCCGTCTGTGCCCCCATCAGTATCGGACGGAGTGCTCTTTCAGTCTCTTTGTGACCGGTATTAGTTGTCTCCTTGCGGCCAACACAGCGAAAGGGAGGTCACTATACATAGCCACCTCGTTTCCTTCAAATTTCACCGATCCCAGTGGTCTGGATTCGGCCATGATGGCGGCTTTCGCCACTATGTCTCTGGTGGTAGCTATCGTGTCTCTGGGGACACCAGCCGGTGCTGCTGGCGATTTGCGTACCCAGAAGGTGGATAATATCAGTGGGGTGTCTGAGTTACATCTGAGGCCCATGGAGGAGGTAAGTCTCCGGACAAAGGGCAGTAGGTCTTCTCCGCCTATTGTTTCAGGGATGCCCCTGAGGCGAATGTTATGGCGGCGGTGTCTGGACTCTAGTGTCACCACCGTTCCTTGTAAACGCCGGACCTGCTCAGCAAGTCTTTTTTCACTTGCTGCTTGGTGTCCTGGAGTTGTGTATCCCTGGATTTTCCTCTGGTCTCCACTCTCTGCTGCAAGACCCCTATTTCAGCCTGGGTCTCTTTTAGATCGGCCTTCCAGACCTGTCTTAAGTCAGTCAGCAGCTCTCTGATGTCTCCTTTAGTGGATGGGGAGTCATCCTCCTCAGAGTCAGACCTGGGAGTGTGGCTTGGGAGTCCCTCTCTTCCTGGGAGTCGTCAGATGTCTCCAACTCACTCTGCGGTTCAGGCGCCATCTTGGCGGGCCGCGCCTGTGTAGGCCTATGGAATGCCAGCCTTATGTCGGGTGCCTCGGGTTGCTCCATGTAAGTTTGTCTTTTATGCTTGCGCCCCATATTATCAGCTGTCGGGCGGCAGGTAAGCTGGGTGATTTTGGAGCTGTTTTCTCAGCTTTAGGTCTCTGAATCTGTGGGGCTGAAGCGGAGCTCCACAGATATGCGACTCTTCAGCTCCGTGGTCGGCCACGCCCCCTGAATTTACTATTTTTAATGCCATTTAAAACCATTTGTGATTTATGGGAAGAAGTCAAAACAGAAGTCAACACTAACTGAAGTTTGGAAGAAATTTACTCCCACCCTTATGGATGCAGTCAACAACTCAGTAGAGGTCATGACTGGAAATGTGGTAGAAATGGCTAGAGAATTGGGAACTTTAGCCCCACAAGCCTAAATATGTGGTTAAATTGCTGGCATTTTATGATCAACCTTTAAAAAAAAAAAAAAAAAAAATTTTTACTTTTGGTAGAAGAGCAAAGAAGGTTTTTTCTTGAGATGAAAACTAATGCTGACAACGGCAACACATAGATCATATCTGAAATGACAACAAAAAAATGAGAACACTATGGCTTCAATTGTATAAGCTTTCCAAATAATTCAATACTGTTAGAACAACGTTTCTGACCGCATTGGATTTTTGGAAAGATTGAGGCATGTGTCTCACTTGATACAATAGTGGCACAACAATTTTGAGAGAAGCTCTGCAAGGGGCAAAATTTGAATTAAATATACTTTGTGAAAGGAAGCGTCAGTCAATAAGGCAAACCTCACTGTTGTCTTACTTTAAAAAAAAAAAAAAAAAAGTGCCACTCCACACCACCACACCTGTACAGGACTGGAAAAACAGAGGGGTTCTCAACTTTGAATTCTATGTGTCGTCTTGCTCATAAATGCTTCAGACTTGAGAAAGGTAGGTTCTCCCGAAAGCTTGTCATTTAAAAATTCTGTTAATCCAATAAAAAAGTTATTACAAGATACAAATGTATCTGGTTTGTATTTATATGTATTACGGCTGTTTGGCCTGTAATTGTGGGAGGGACTTATTGTTATAAACTTACCTATTTAAGTAACACCCCTTACCTGGCTCCATACCGTTCGAGGTCAGCGTTTGCATGAGATCCACTTCCTGGTTCATACAGACGCCATTTTGGAAAATACATTTGCTCCATGAGGTCTCCTACTCTAGCTGTGTCCAGGAATCCAGCCGCAGGGTTTCCCATTTGACCAGCTTTTTTTTCTTCAGTCAGCGCCGCAGAGAGTTCAATGACTCACAAAACCGTAAGTTGACCTACCCGTCGCGCCAGGCATCAGTCCCATGGCATCATCACGGGTCGGGTCCTCACTTTACGGTTTTATTCGCATGTTTCACGTTGCTGATATTTACCTTTACTGTTTCGTGCAAAACCGTTCATTTAAACTCAATGAAATAACGTATTTCACTTGCTCTTTCATTGAATACCAAACTCCCGAACGGGAACACTGTTTCGTTTACATTTGCCTGTCATACCAGGCTATTACGTTCGTGCACACAATCTCACGAACAGCGGTTCACAGCACGCTTACTACTGACCCCTACAGGTCACCCCACATATCTCAGCATAATACATCATTGATTCGTTGGATCTTTTCGCTAAACACTCATGGTTAAAACCTCTGAGTGCGGCCACATACTCTCGAACCGAAGATAATCTACTATAATCATGCGACATATTGATTCAGCTATTTACAGCACAAATTCACACAGGCAACATTTCGTGAACAAACACACGAAATACAGCATTTCGTCAATATACTGACCCCTAATGCTCAATAGCTATACAGCATGTTTCACATATAATTTTAAGGATATTCTTGTTACCTGCTTTATGTTTGAATTTCACATTCTGTTTTGACAGCTGCCAGTCATGTTTTACTACATTTATGTCTACCGGTATATAATTAAAATTCATATAACACATAGCTTATAGCACTCGGCTTAAAACATAATTAGTCTACCTATTAGAAGGGGAAATTAAAGCATACAAGTAACTTATTTGACAGAGCGCTTTGCTCGTTAACTTGTACATGCTGCACATATTCGGATAAGCTTGCTATGTCTATATCTGTTATTTCATACGTTGTTTTATCCGTTCAGATTACAGGTACTACCAAAACCTTTACAGATTATCAGTTCACAAACCATACTACCAGATACGTACACCTGCTCATGTGGTATATTCATATTCTATTTTCCCCAGGAATAGATAATAGCTTTCTGGCAATTAGGGATGTTAGGGTCCAATAGGTATTTTCCTTTTCTCTGCATTTATGCCTTTCGGTCAGGGGTGTATTTACCACAAGGCAAACAAGGCATTTGCCTAGGGCGGCATTTTCAGGGGGGGCGCCAAAAAATGCCACCCAAGCTCCCAGACAAATGCCTTGCTTGCCTTGTGTTCTGGGGCTGTCCACCTTACAGTGAGTGAGTGAGTGAGTGAGTGTAGCTGTCAGTGTGTGTGTCTGTGAGTGAGTGAACGTGTGTGTGTCTTTCAGTGAGAATAGGTGTGCCTGTGAGTGTGTGTCAGTGTGTGTATGACATTTTATGTGCATCTGAGAGTGTGTGCCTGTCAGTGAGTGGGTGTGTCAGTGTGTGTCTGTCAGTGGAAGTGTGTGTTGGTTAAACAGTGTGTGCTTATGACTGTATGTGTGTGCCAATGACTGTGTATCTGTTAGTGAGTGTACAGGGAGTGCAGAATTATTAGGCAAGTTGTATTTTTGAGGATTAATTTTATTATTGAACAACAACCATGTTCTCAATGAACCCAAAAAACTCATTAATATCAAAGCTGAATATTTTTGGAAGTAGTTTTTAGTTTGTTTTTAGTTTTGGCTATTTTAGGGGGATATCTGTGTGTGCAGGTGACTATTACTGTGCATAATTATTAGGCAACTTAACAAAAAACAAATATATACCCATTTCAATTATTTATTTTTACCAGTGAAACCAATATAACATCTCAACATTCACAAATATACATTTCTGACATTCAAAAACAAATCAGTGACCAATATAGCCACCTTTCTTTGCAAGGACACTCAAAAGCCTGCCATCCATGGATTCTGTCAGTGTTTTGATCTGTTCACCATCAACATTGCGTGCAGAAGCAACCACAGCCTCCCAGACACTGTTCAGAGAGGTGTACTGTTTTCCCTCCTTGTAAATCTCACATTTGATGATGGACCACAGGTTCTCAATGGGGTTCAGATCAGGTGAACAAGGAGGCCATGTCATTAGATTTTCTTCTTTTATACCCTTTCTTGCCAGCCACGCTGTGGAGTACTTGGACGCGTGTGATGGAGCATTGTCCTGCATGAAAATCATGTTTTTCTTGAAGGATGCAGACTTCTTCCTGTACCACTGCTTGAAGAAGGTGTCTTCCAGAAACTGGCAGTAGGACTGGGAGTTGAGCTTGACTCCATCCTCAACCCGAAAAGGCCCCACAAGCTCATCTTTGATGATACCAGCCCAAACCAGTACTCCACCTCCACCTTGCTGGCGTCTGAGTCGGACTGGAGCTCTCTGCCCTTTACCAATCCATCCATCTTACCCATCAAGACTCACTCTCATTTCATCAGTCCATAAAACCTTAGAAAAATCAGTCTTGAGATATTTCTTGGCCCAGTCTTGACGTTTCAGCTTGTGTGTCTTGTTCAGTGGTGGTCGTCTTTCAGCCTCTTACCTTGGCCATGTCTCTGAGTATTGCACACCTTGTGCTTTTGGGCACTCCAGTGATGTTGCAGTTCTGAAATATGGCCAAACTGGTGGCAAGTGGCATCTTGGCAGCTGCACGCTTGACTTTTCTCAGTTCATGGGCAGTTATTTTGCGACTTGGTTTTTCCACACGCTTCTTGCGACCCTGTTGACTATTTTGAATGAAACGCTTGATTGTTCGATGATCACGCTTCAGAAGCTTTGCAATTTTAAGAGTGCTGCATCCCTCTGCAAGATATCTCACTAATTTTGACTTTTCTGAGCCTGTCAAGTCCTTCTTTTGACCCATTTTGCCAAAGGAAAGGAAGTTGCCTAATAATTATGCACACCTGATATAGGGTGTTGATGTCATTAGACCACACCCCTTCTCATTACAGAGATGCACATCACCTAATATGCTTAATTGGTAGTAGGCTTTCGAGCCTATACAGCTTGGAGTAAGACAACATGCATAAAGAGGATGATGTGGTCAAAATACTAATTTGCCTAATAATTCTGCACTCCCTGTATATTAGTGCATGTATCAATGAGGGCATGTGTTTGTCAGTCAAAAAAGTGGCATTGACATGAATTGCGGGGGTTAAATTTAGATTTTGGGGGTGCCCGAATTTAGTTGTGCCTAGGGCAGCACAAATCCAAAATACACCACTGCTTTCGGTTAGTGGTCCCGCAAGGCCAACACCCCGCCTCACACTCGGAGGCATACACCCATCAGGCTACTCGTGAGCTAGCCGCCTCGCATAGTAACATAGAGAGGGCCCCACCTGTCACTCTCTTTCCTATTTTTCTGGTTACAGTCACAGAGAGGCCGACATACCGACACTACGTTTTGGTTGCCACAAAAAATCCCCTCACGCCAACGCATAGAGCCTCTCAAGCCACTTGGCAACTAGCAGGGCCTCACCAGTCACCAAAACCAAGCAATAATTGTTTCGCATGCAAAAGGGTAATAAGCGCTCTCTTCTCAAGGGTGAGCAGCAGTTCACCAACAAGGTGTTCCCTCTACCTTGTGATAAATGGACAGATAAAATAGAAAGGTGAACAGCGCTAAAGATCAGAAATTGTACATACGTTTAGTAGAAATACTGGCCAGCGGAGTAACTTGAAAAAAAAGGAGAAACAAAGATACAAATAATGGTACAGTATGAATGAACGATATAATTCCACAAGAACAAAGGTGTTATATTCACACTCACACTTTGAGGAGCTGATATATATACACATTGTAACATCATGTATTCTATTTGTACATTTATGTATTCATTTTTATTCACTCTATTATGAAACATTCTCATATATATATATATATATATATACGTAAATGTACCTCTATCATTAATTCCCAGATTTTACTAGTAACATGACGTAAAGTCATGATTTTATTAAAGACACGGAGGCGAGTATTATGCATAACTCTTTCTTTATTTCCTCAGCAGCAAAGATAGAGGAATATAAATATTATCAAAAATGAAAGAAAAAACTGTACAGGCACAACAGGCAACCAATCACATAATAGAGGAAGTAGCTATATAAGTCCTGTGTCTCCCACAATCCCCCTCTTTCTTGCGAAACCGAAGACCAGGTAAGATGAACGATGTCCCACTTAAACAAAACAGGAAACGGGAAACAATCCGATAACTTCAAGCTAAAAAAGACAGAAAAATATGGTAATTTCCAAACTCAAAACTGTAGACTTACCAAACATAATCGTGAGGGGTCACAAACAAAAACTGGATTCTGAAATAGAGAATATATAATAACTAGAAACCAGCATAAAACGTACAAAATCATCTAAAACATGATATAAATACAGACCTAATTGAAAACATACCTGAATAGTATCGAAGCATCTCCTATCCCAAATCCACACCGGGAGGGTGGGAGGGAATAATACTCGCCTCCGTGTCTTTAATAAAATCATGACTTTACGTCATGTTACTAGTAAAATCTGGGAATTTTATTAAAGACACGGAGGCTCATATTATGCAAGTTCAAAGCTGTGCCACCACTCGAGATGCGATGTGTTCAATTGGTCTGAAATAGAAATCCCGAAAGGTCGATTCTCGAGACCAGTCCGCCGCTCGCATTATGTCTTCTAGACGACATCCGACTGAGGATGCTTTCGAAGCCATCGCGCCTCGCACAGAATGAGGCGTAAATACAGAGATGTCTATACCAGCAGAAGATAATAGCCAACGTGCCAGAGTAGGTGTCGAAACTGGCCGGTGAGGTGACAAAAAAGATGAGAACAAATCATGTAGATCGGCGGAGCGAAGGGAACGTGTAACATCCAGGTAAACTTTGATGCAATCCACCGGGCAGAGTGCCGGACAACCAGAAAACCTAGGGTATGTAAATGACTTGGATGCAGATTTCGTCCTCCTGGATGTCAAAAGTAACGCCTTCCAGGGTGAATGCAATGGCGTCCCAATCAAGGGCCCTGACGTCGGAGACCCTCTTGCAAGAGATCAAACAGAGTAACATCACCAACTTGGATGACAATCGCTTTAGAGTCAGATCTTGGTTAGGGTACCATGATGATAGGAACTGCAACATCACGTTGACATCCCAAAAGGCAGAGAAACGAGGCCTAGGAGGACGAGCAAGGCGAATACCCTTGAGAAGACGACATACAAAAGGATGTCTGCTGACATGGGAACCGTCCAAACCCTTGTGACCGGCCGAAATAGCCGAGCGGGAGAGGTTGATCGTGCGGTATGCCTTGCCCGAGTCAAACAGGAACGTGAGGAATTCCAGGATCATATGTAGAGGGGCAGATACGGGATCCACTGCCCGTTCCATGCACCAACCAGACCACGATCTCCATGAAGCTCGATAAGCTGTTCGTGTGCCTGGGGCCCAGGCGTTATCGAGGAGCAGGAGAGTTGTCTGCGGAACATCTGGGACAATCCAAGGTCCCCTGAAAGGAACCATGCTATCAGGGGTAACTGGTGTTGTAACACCAGCTCGTGTGAGTTCCCATCCGGATCCAGAAGGAGGTCCTGGAAGACTGGTATCAAGCGAGGGTAATCTATGGACAACTCCATCAAGCGAGGGAACCATGGTTGAGATCTCCATAGAGGGGTGACCAAAGCCACACGACAGTCGTGGCGAACCAGCTTCGAGATCGTGCGTGCGATCATGTTGAACGGGGGAAAGGCGTATAGGTGACCCTGCGGCCAATCTTGGAGAAAGGCATCCGTCGCCACCGCTGCCGGGTCCGGCCTCCAACTGTAGAACTTCGGCAGCTGAGTGTTCAGCCGTGACACGAACAGATCCATCTGGAATTTTCCCCACAACATGTCCAGGCTCTGGAACACCGAAGCGTGTAAGCGCCAATTGCCAGAGTCTCTTAAGTGTCTGGAATTCCAATCCGCTCCCGAATTGTCCAGACCCGGAATGTGTTCCGCTGTCACCGAGACGTTGTTGTAGAGGTAGAACTGCCAGAAATCTTTTGCTAGAATCGCCAACATCTTGGACTACGTACCCCCCCAGGTGAATTATGTAACGGACCACCGACACGTTGTCTATCTTGAGGAGAACGCAGCAATTCGCCCGTCCTGGGGTAAGGCTGCGGATCACGAATGCCCCTGCCAGGAGTTCCAAGCAGTTGATGTGTAACGACTTCTCCATGTCGGACCATCTGCCTCCTGTGGAAACGTCGCCACAACGAGCACCCCAGCCGTGCAAGCTGGCATCGGACTCGATCACTACGTCCGGGATGGAGCCGAAAAATGGCTCTCCCGTTCCACGCCTTCATGTGTGCCAACCACCACACCAATTCGTCCCTGGACTCCGTGTCCAAACGTATCCGAGACTCATAGGAGTGACCTGACCGAAGGTGTGACCCTTTGAGCCATTGGAGGGCCCGGTAATGTAGCGGACCCGGGAAGATCGCTTGAATAGAGGCCGCGAGAAGGCCAATTACTCTCGCCAGTTGTCTGACGGACAAGTCTGAGACACGAAGAGCCCTTCGAATTTCCTTCTGGATGGCTTTCACCTTGGGACCCGGTAGGAACAGAAATTGTTGGACGGAATCCACCCTGAAGCCCAGAAACTCTAGTGACTGGGCGGGATCTAGGACCGACTTGTCCCAGTTGATCAGAAAACCCAACTTCTGAAGCAGGTTGGTAATCCACTCCAGGTGTAGAAGGAGATCCTCTTTTGATTGGGACAAAATCAGAATGTCGTCCAGGTAAATAATGAGGCGAACCCTACGGGTTCGGAGGAACGCCACCACAGGCTTCATGAGCTTGGTGAAGCACCAGGGAGCCGAGGAGAGACCGAAAGGCAGGCAAGTGAAGCGCCAACGACGCCCGTGCCATGTGAAATGGAGGTAGTCTCTGAACTCCAAAGCAATGGGTACCGTGAAGTAAGCGTCCTTCAGGTCCAGATTGGCTAGCCAGTCCGACTGGCGTAGAAGGTCTCTGAGGCAGTGCATACCTTCCATCTGGAAGTGTTGGTAACGTAGGAAGGCGTTGAGGGGGCGAAGATTTATCACAGGGCGAACTCCGCCCCCTTTCTTGGGCACCAGGAACAGATTGCTCGTAAAGCCTTTGGCGGCGAACGGCAATTCCTCTATAGCGCCCTTGGACAATATTTCCGCGGAAATCATCTCGTCCTGATCCGGTGGAAGAGACAGTTCTCTGGGGGAATAAAGCTGGACAGGCATGGAAACAAACTCTAGGCGATACCCCCTTACACATTGCAGAACCCAAGCATCCGAGGTGATATTTTCCCACTCTCGGTAAAATAAGGCCAGTCTCCCCGCTACTTGAACGGGAGGGAAAGAAAGGGTACTCACCGTAAGGACGTCTGCTGAGGGTACCACCGCGGGGGTATCTGGAGCCCCAAGCCCGACCTTTGGCTGGGAAGAAGGGAGGGGTTCTCTGGTCCTGAAATCCCCGGGAGGGAAAAAAGGAACCTCTGGTTGCGCGGAATGCGCCTCGGAAACCACGGGCGGGTGGGCGGGTGGACGGTTCCTGCTACGCCTGGCCTCTTCGAAAACCTTAGGCGCGAACACGCGCTTCATGTTCGCCTGCGCCTTGTCAATTGCAGTGAAGGTCTTGACATATGACCCCATGTCCTTAACAAAGGAGGTGCCGAATAGCAAACCCTCATCAGTCGGGTCCGCCACAGTCATAGTGGCCAGCTTAGGGTCGATCTTTAAGAGGATTGCCTTACGCCTCTCTGTAGACATCGCTGTATTGGCGTTCCCCAGTAAACATATGGCCCGTTGGACCCAACCTATGGCCACGTCAATATCTAAAACTGAGTCTCCAGTTCTAGCAGAATCGAGAAGCTCGTATAGCTTCGAGAGGGGTCCCAGTGTATCCAGGATCTTGTCCTGGCACCCCTTGAGGGAATGGTCAAGGCCCTTCTTGGGCTTCCAGCCCGACTTATTCAAGAACTGGGCAATCTGCGGGTCAATGTCTGGGGTCTTACAGGCAGTGCCCGGGAGTAGGACGTGGGCATTCGGCGCGCAGTTTATTGCGGCCTTCTCTAGAAAGGGGCGTGCAGATGCGCTTAGCCACATACTGGGCAATATGGTCCGGGGGGACCCATTCAGCGGATCGGGGGTGACGTAGGTCGTCTGGATCAAACAGGGGGTACCCTGTGGGTCAAGGATTGCTTTGTCATCCCCAGAGGGGCCTAATATCTGACCCCGGGCCTTGGCAGAGGACCCCGAGGGGTTCACGCCCGTAAGTGGCAAATCCTCTCCAGATTCATTTTCATCAAAGGAGTCAAACTCCATAATGTCGGATTCGTCCTCCACACTCCGTTCGGTATCCGACCCATCATCAAGGGCTCTAGCCCATTTCCACAATTTAGCCTTTTTAGCCCGGCCAGGGGCTCTTTTGCGCATGGGGTGCGCGCCATCTGTGACCGCCTCTAGCGTGTCAGTCATGGCAGGCAGAGCCTGCATCGAGGAATGGGAGCCGACATGTTTAGATTTGGCCCTTGCCTTACGGGTTCCAGGCACAGTCTGAGCAGGAGAAGGGGACCCCGAACCCATAGGGGCGGGGGTGGCCAGAGCAGGTAAGACTAGAGAGTGCAGGGACTGAGAAAAGGAGTTAGAGACAGCTCCCATGGCTGAGGCAATAGCCTTCTGTATGGAGGAAGCCATAGTGGCCTCTAGCAAGGTTTGAAACTCCTGGGAGGCCATAGCACCCTCAGCACTGTCTAGAGAGTGCGCACTCAGCCACGGCCGGAGCAGGAGAGCGGCCGCGGCAGACAACACAGCGCCGGGTTCAGTGCAGAAGCACGAGGAGGCAGGGGAGGGCAGGGAAAAAGGGACCTCCTGGCCGGGAAGGGGAAACACCCACGGGGTCCCAGAGGGAACACTAACGGTAAGGCAAAAGTAACAGTATAATGTGCCAATAAAGCAAAAGCACAGTAAAAATGCAATACAATAAAATGTAAAAAACAAAACTGATTACAGAGAGAAGAGCAAAACACTTATCTGTCTGAGGAAGCAGAAAAGAAAGAGGGGGATTGTGGGAGACACAGGACTTATATAGCTACTTCCTCTATTATGTGATTGGTTGCCTGTTGTGCCTGTACAGTTTTTTCTTTCATTTTTGATATTTATATTCCTCTATCTTTGCTGCTGAGGAAATAAAGAAAGAGTTATGCATAATATGAGCCTCCGTGTCTTTAATAAAATCCTAATTTTAGATTAATAGATCTGTTTACTATGTATATCTAAATGTATTCATTGAAATGTATTCCTATTAAGGGTTAAATTCATGACAATTGATGAAAACGATCCTCAAGTTTTAATCGTATCACAATTAGCTGGATGCATATATAAACCACCACTGGCTACTGAATCTTCATCTTGTCTCTGATGAAGTGGGGCTAACACCCACGAAACGCGTTAGACCACACCAGTACTGAGCAGGATACGGACACAGGATTTCGCAAACCAGCAGCAAAGGATTCCTTCTCCTCTCCGACTATTGAGAGTGTGCATCCTAAGATCTGGGGACCAATCGGCCAACAGCGCGCACTACCCAGAGTGAGGTCTGGGACGCACGCCAACCTCACAGCCGACAGCCAGAAGATCAGTTTTTTTGCAACACTGTATCTATATCCATCCTGGGAGGTCCCTGCGGTTTATCTGATTTAAGAACTGCCAAACTGCTGGTAATATCCTTGTTATACGTTCCTGGCTCATATTTTTATACTTTTAATATTAATTACTATTTTTATAAATTTCTAGTGTTTTTATTTTGATTGAAATACTATATCCAATAAATTCTGCATTAATTACATACAATTTCTGTGAGTAGGCGTTGTGCTGTTGTTTTGGCGGTAATGTTCACCACTGGGTAGGCTTCTGGTCAGCCTGAGAACATGTCCACTATTACCAGTGCATATCCATAGTTGCCACTCTATGGCATCTGGATATGGTCTATCTGGATTCTCTGGAATGGATACATGGGTTTAGCCAGGTGTTTTAAAGGGACTTTGGCTGTTTTCCCAGGATTGCATTTAGCACAGATGGCACACGCCTTGCAGTAATTATTGATTAGTGTGGTAATTCCAGGAGCTTCATAGTACTTCTGTACAAGGGCATTCATCAGATCTTTTGATAAGTGTGCAGGACCATGTGCCCATTGAACAACTGCTGGGTACAAACTCTTAGGGAGACAGAATCTGAGGTTGTTTTAATATACTCCATCTTTTAGAACAGTCCCTTTCTGTTTCCATTTTTGTATTTCCTCGGGGGCTACTGTAGCCTGTTGTTCTCGTAAGATCTTTAGATCGGTTGGAAGAGTCTGCAAAGTGAATATTGGAGTTTCTTCATTTCCGGACACTCTTCTTTCCACTTCCTGTGGTTCTCTTGCAGCTTGCTTTGCAGCTTGATCAGCTAGATGGTTGCCCTTTGCTTCGTCCGAGTCCAACTTCCCATGTGCTTTTATCTTCAAAACAGCCACTTCTTCTGGAAGTAGGAGGGCATCCATCAGCTCCTTGATTGCAAAACTGTGCTTAACTGGTGTACCGGCAGTGGTAAGAAATCCTCTTGTTTTCCAAATCAGTCCGAAGTCATGAGCCACGCCCAGTGCATATCTTGAATCTGTATAGATATTGGCGCGCTTTCCTTCAGAAATCTTGCATGCTGAAGTTAGGGCTTGTAATTCAGCTTCCTGTGCAGACTTTGTTGATGGTAGAGATGATGATTCCATAATTTCATCTGTTGTGGTGACTGCATATCCTGTATGATATTTTCCTTCTTCATCAGCATACCTGGAGCCGTCCACAAACAGGGTGATGTCAGGATCTGTTAGTGGTGTGTTGTTTCCATTTTCATCTGTTCAAAGCAGTCATGGGGGGTTTCTGAATCATAGTCATGCTGTATGACTACGTCTTCAAATTCTTCTTCCAGAAGGTAACGTGGCCATGCTCTTACATGTTCACGTTCAGTTGATGGATACCTGGCAACGCCTATTTCTTGAAGCTGTGAAGCATCCATGGTGGCCCATAATTTTGCCATAGGCCCAAGATCACCCCATGACTTGGTCTTTGACTTGGTTACAGGGACATGTGGAATGGCTGTGTCCCAATGATGGTACAGATGTTCAAGTCCATGTGGCAGTTGGACAAAAGCCATGCTGTTACCTTCAGTATCATAGTAGAAATCTTGTAGGGTGAATGTTACCTCAACCAATTGAAAAAGTTCATCTTCATAATGAGGGTCAGGGTTGATGGTTGGTTTGCAGAATATGCAGAAGGCATATTCAGGCCCGTCACAGGGAGGCAAATTGGGGAGCAGTTTTGCAAGGGTGTGTGTAAGGAGTACGACATATCCTTCATCCATGATGAATCCATAATAGCTACCCCCCTCAGGTAGTTGCAGAAGAGTGGACGGGTTTAAAACCTGGCATCTTTGGAGGGTGACATTGTCAGGAAGTAGAAGACGACACTGGAGGCGAAGGTGTCTGGCAGCTGTAACGTGTTTGATTTGGACTTGGTTAATTATGGCAGAAATGTCATGAGGTGCCAAAACAGTAAGAGGGTGGCCGAGAACCAGGTCCCCAGTACATTCAATAAGTTCTTGAGCCACGAAGACAGCACGAAGGCAGGAGGGGGTTCCTCTGGCCACAATATCCAGCTGACAGGAGAAGAATCCAATAGGCCTCTGGCGTCCGCCAGGACCATGTGGTTGAGTGAGGACACCTGTAGCATGGCCTTTTCTTTCAGACACAAATAATTTGAAAGGCTTGTCGTAATTTGGTAGGCCAAGAGCAGGGGCAGAGGCAATTGCACGCTGAAGAATATAGAAGTTGTCATATGCTTCTGATGACAGACAGAAGGGGTCTGATTTGAGAGCATCATACAAGGGTTGCATGAGCATAGAAGCCTCAGGTATCCAGGCTCTGCAGTATGAGGTGAGGCCTAGAAAGGCATGCAGGGATTTTGTGGTTTTCGGAGGCGGAATGGCCAACACTGCTCTGACACGATCACGTGTGAGATGTCTGGTGCCATGTGACAGGCAGTGGCCTAAGAAAATTACAGTAGGCTGGCAAAATTGAAGTTTGACAAGAGACGCCTTGCATCCCTGATCTGCGAGATAACAGAGGAGATCCAGAGAACATTTTTCTGTTGTGGGGACATCGTCTCCACAAAGGAGTAGGTCATCCACATATTGAAGTAGGACAACCTCCGGATGGTCAGACTGCCAGGGGTCAAGGATAGTACTCATTGCTTTTGCAAACTGGCTTGGGGAATTCTGTGCCCCCTGGGGCATAACAGTCCATGTATATTGTTGTTTTTCATGTGTGAAGGCGAACAGGTATTGACAGCTTGGTTCCAGAGGAACACTGAAGAATGCATTGGCCAGGTCAATCACTGTGAAGTATCTAGCAGATGGTGGAACGCCAGAGAGGAGTGTGTGTGGATTTGGCACAATTGGGGTGTCCAGAACTGTTGCCTCATTTACTGCTCTGAGGTCCTGGACCATTCGGTACTTCTCTGGTTCACCCTTGGGTGTCTTCTTTTTCACAGGAAACAATGGAGTGTTACATGGAGATTCACATTTAACAAGAGCCCCCTTCTCCAGTAGTGCCTGGACTTGCTTAGTGATGGCTGCCGCTTGGGCAGGTTTCAATGGGTATTGGGACTTTCTTGGCAGTTTTGCCCCTGGAGTGAGCTTGACCATCACTGGTGGGACTTTAAGATGGCCTATGTCCTCCGGGCCTGAGGACCACAAAGTCTTAGGGACACTGTTCATTAGAGATTCAGGGAAATTGTCCCTCATGGCCTCTGCATAACCATGGGGTTTCTCTAGATGGAGCATCAGAGGTAAGGAACACAGGGCTGAGGTATCTGAATCAGACAGGGCCGAAGATAATTCCACTTGGCCATCGGGTGTGAAAGTGATTGATAAAACAAAAAACAACAAATACAGGGTGCGCTGGATAAAATAAACGAAAACGATAACACAAAAAGGAAAGTCTCTATAGGTACAGTGTAGACCTTGAGTAAATGTTCTTCTGTTCTCGCTTTGGAATCGCAGTGGTTGGATATGAAACACAAAAGCAGAGAAGGGGGGGACCAATAGTGCAAAACCGTATGGTAGAGAGGATCACGAACAACACAGACGTAGAGAAATGCCAACTTACAATTTTTAGAGCTAAGCCCAGCTCTAGGTAAAACAGCTTACAGTGGTATTTGATACTCCCCACATGTAGGATATAACTGGGCAATTGGAGTCTCCACACGATTCTTTAAAACTTCTGAGACAGACGTCAGCATATAAAATATATAAAAGAAAAAAACCCAATGGTGCAATAACTTAGGTAGTACTGCAACAACAGACAACACAGAGGTCCTAAGAGTGCCAACTTACAATTTAGAGAGCTATAACCAGCTCTGAGTAAAACAGCATACAGTGGTATTTAAACTCCCCACGTGTAGGATATTCCTCTAGTGATGCTTGTAGTGCCGGTCTTATGAAAAATAAATAAATTTATTTATTTTTCATAAGACCGGCACTACAAGCATCACTAGAGGAATATCCTACACGTGGGGAGTTTAAATACCACTGTATGCTGTTTTACTCAGAGCTGGTTATAGCTCTCTAAATTGTAAGTTGGCACTCTTAGGACCTCTGTGTTGTCTGTTGTTGCAGTACTACCTAAGTTATTGCACCATTGGGTTTTTTTCTTTTATATATTTTATATGCTGACGTCTGTCTCAGAAGTTTTAAAGAATCGTGTGGAGACTCCAATTGCCCAGTTATATCCTACATGTGGGGAGTATCAAATACCACTGTAAGCTGTTTTACCTAGAGCTGGGCTTAGCTCTAAAAATTGTAAGTTGGCATTTCTCTACGTCTGTGTTGTTCGTGATCCTCTCTACCATACGGTTTTGCACTATTGGTCCCCCCCTTCTCTGCTTTTGTGTTTCATATCCAACCACTGCGATTCCAAAGCGAGAACAGAAGAACATTTACTCAAGGTCTACACTGTACCTATAGAGACTTTCCTTTTTGTGTTATCGTTTTCGTTTATTTTATCCAGCGCACCCTGTATTTGTTGTTTTTTGTTTTCTCCATTTTCTGAAGGGTTTGAGGGTAGCCCTTCCTTTCAGGTGTGCAGCTTTTTTTTCCCCCTTGTGATCAGTACTGTAGCGCTGTTCCCCTCCCACCTTTTCTCGTGAAAGTGATTGATGCCTGCAGGCGGGAAAGCACATCAGCCCCTAACAGGTTAATGGGACATGTGGATGACACCACAAAACGGGCAAGCATGCTGGGGCAGCTGCCAACCCGTAAAGGAGTAGTTAATGGACTCTGTCTTGGAAGACCATCTACTCCCACACAGGAGACATCAATATTGGACAGGAATGAAGAATCAGGCAGGTCTTGTTCTCGCAGAACACTTCGGGCTGCACCTGTATCAACAAGAAATGTGGTGGGGTGACCTTCAATGGGTAAAGTAACAGTGGCTAATGGCCCCCCTTGTTCCCCTGCAAATACTGCCATAACAGGGGTTAATGATACAGGCTTGCCAATGTCCTAGTCTTCTTGGGCTGAATCAGGTGAAGGAGGTGCTGGGGCCTTTGTGGTAGTTTTAGGCCTGGATCCCTGCCTGTCAGCATATGATCTTTGGTGTTTAGGGGGCGCAGGGCAATCACTCCTGAAATGGCCCTTTTCCCCACAGTTGAAGCAGATTCCATCTGCAGGCCTGGTGCCTTTAGGAATCGGTGGTTGTGACACCATAAGGGGAGTGGGATGAGGTCTCCTCAGAACCTGTGCAGCTTCTAGGCCCCTGGCAACCAGGAGCAGCTTATCAAGGGGAACCACTCTATACTCAGGGCGGGCAGCAATAATACCCTTACGTATAGAGTCTTTGATGCCCTGAACAAAGGCACCAGAGAACATCTGAGCGTGTATTTTGTTGCTGAGTTCAAACCCTAGGTCAGTGAACACTTGGAAAAGTCTAGCATGAAATCTTTCTACAGATTCACCTTTTTCCTGAATAATGTCGTTAAGGCCTGCTGCTAGATCCGCAAGCTTATCCTTAGCCCAGGCCCTCAGTTGGTCACAGAACTCAATACCAGACATATAATCTGTGTCACTGGCTAGCCAATTAGTACAGAGGTGGCGGGCAATGTTAGGCCAATAGGCATCTCCAGCCTTAATGGCACAAAGGCTCAATAAGTCTCGCCAAGCGGCGGAATAAGTTTGTTGGATCTGAACTATTGCTCTGTAGAAGGGCATGGGCTGTTTTTCAGGGTCAGGAAGTGATTTCATTAGTGTACTAGCCTGTGTAGGGTTGAAGGTGACATACATTATAGGGGCCTTGTCTCCCTGAAGCCTGCGGCCGAAGGGGTCGTTTAGAGAACGCCGGGATGATTGGGGCGAAGCTTCCCTGGCGTCTGGCGGAATCTGGTAGCCATGGGTGCTAACCGAGTCAGACTCATCTGCATGTGTCACCCGGATTCCCGGGGGGGTGCACTACTTGGGGTGTCAAGGCTGGGGGCAGGAGTGGCACTCCTCCGGCCGGGGCTGCTGGTGTACTAAAAGTTGGCGGTAGCAAATCATTCGGAAGGACTGGCATAAGAGGTGCTGTGTTACTGGGGGACGCCATATTGGAGGCGTGGAAGGAAGTGACGTTCGGGTTCAGTGAGGAAGTAGCGGCCATGTTGGATGTGGGCATAGCGTGAGCAGGTGTAATAGGGGCTGGCTGCGTGACTACGGGAGGTACAGGGGAGATGGATGAATAGGGCGGAAGTGACGGATAAGGATATGAGAGGGGCCAAGACATTTGGGTGGAGTAGGCGTAGGGCGGTGGTGACGGGTAGGGACTAGGAAGGGCAGGAGGATACGGACATGAGGACGCGGAAGGGGAGGGATGAGAAGCGGGTGGAGTAGGAGGGGGAGAGGGTGGAGTAGGCGGGACTGGAGGAGTAGGAGGAGGAGGAGAAGGTGGGATGGGGGAAGTAGGGGAGCAGTGGGAGGAGAAACAGACAGAGGGGATTGGTCAGTGGGAGGAGAAGTGGAAGATGGACAGGCACGGGGGCATGTGGATGAGGACGGGCGGAGGGAGGTCATGTTGGAGGGGTGGAAGGGGCTAGAGGGAGATGGACGGGGTGAAGGGTTGGATGAGGATGATGGGAGCTGCGGGACTGATGGTGGGGAAAATATGGATCCATCAGCATTCAGGACTGGGTAAACGGGGGCAGTGGCAGGGAGGGGACTAGGAGTGGGAGCTATGGTCAGTTGCTTTTCAATCATTGCTGATGTGATGCTGGGAGGGGTCACCTCGTGTGCGCCATAACTGGGCGCCGGCTCGGAGAGCTTCCCGGCAACAAAGTTTTTATAGTACACAAACAGTTTTACACCTTTATGATCAACCTCTTCCTCAATCCATCCCTCCTGCTGAATAGCCTTTGCCACCCGGTACCAAGCCTCCGCTGTCCGGACTAAATCATGATCTAAAAGCTTTCCTTTCTTTTCTGTCAGTAACTTACGCCAGCTCTCTGGCTGCAATCTACCGCACGGAGGTACGGCAATCCCACACACTTTAGCAATTTTATCAACCTTTTTAACCATCTCTTCTCCTTCAATATCTTCCACCAAATCACATGCTAACCAACCCTTATTGGGTTTACCTAACTTCTGTCCCAGCCTCCCTATATAAGGCGTCCCAGATATAGAGAAAGAGAAATGGAAAGAGAATGTCTACAGTGCTCGACTGCTACGTAAGAATAAATTCCAACGTACGTCTTCCCAAAACGTAGACTAGTCACTGATTCCGCCTACCCGAGGTAGCCGCGGATTGGAGCGTGGCGAGAAGTGTGTGACCAATCACTTCTCTCAACAAAGAGAAATAGGAGGGGAAAGTGTAAATAATACAGAGAGTAAGATGAAAGTAAACACAGACAATTAAGACAATATTCAAGTGTAAATACAGTACATGCATCACAGTGCAAATAAGTTCAACAATAGTCCCTTTCCTTTACTCATGTGGCAGAAGCCACCTACTTCAATCCCGTAGTACACCTGCGGACCCACCCGCAAGTCCCACTACCACGTGGTGATGGAGACAGCAATGCCTGCCCGAATACACCCGCCACAAAAGTTAAACTGGAACACCCAGCGTCAGCGCTCGAGGCTGCAGTGTTCCACCTCTCTGCAAACAACAAGCAGAGTAAAGTGGTGTCCAATGAGGCTAGCAGTCAAAGCGACACTTATGGGAAACCCCCAGGAGGCAGTGAGTCTACACCGACCTCCATAGATTCCCCCCTCTTTTTCCTTCCTGCCGTAGCTACTCGGCACCTAAAAGAGGAAAACAGGCAAACAGAAGATCCCCAGGAAAACTTCCACAGATCCACCCCCCTTTTTCCTTACTACCACAGCCACGTGGTACCTAAAAGGGGTAAACAGGCAAATAAACTACCTGGGCACTAAAATAAGGACACACCAATAAAAGCACACCCAGGTAACAGATAGTCAACAGGTGCAGGTAAAGTAGGTATTAACAAGTAAGGTGTAGGGTCTCTGGGCAAGATATTACCTGACTTGATGTCCTCTCGGCAGCCGATCTCAGACGCTGGGGCAGGTCAATCACAGGGGCTGGAACATACCGGCCAGGTGCTGCAGCAAACTCTACCGTGTATTCAGAGGTGATCAAGCTCCTTCCTTCCCCCAGGATTCATCCACCCCGCGTCTTCTTGGACGGCTGCCCTAGCAGGGCATAACCCAGAGCCGCACGGATGGGCGCCAACTGATATAGTATTCTTTTCAGCAAACCAATAAGTTTGAATGACTATCTGTTCCTGACCAAATTAGAAATAATTAAATTGCGTATCCGCAGAAGTAAATTCACACTGACACGAGGTTCAGGTTAAATGAAAGAACTTCAGAAAATGTAATGGCATCTGTTAAAAAGTGGGTGCGCAGACCCTTATAAAGGCATTATTACATCATTGAAGAAAATCAAGATATCAATAAGTAAACATTATTAATAGTTTTAGGTGTTAAGTGGTTAGTTAAATGCCCTCCCCACTGGGTGTTATATCTAGTGTCACAACTGTCGTCATGAACTTCTCCTCCAGGTTTTAGCGCCATCTTGCTAGCACGAGGAGTTCACTCGATGGGAGGGGGGCTTTAGCAGCCATTTTGAGTACTTGGCACATTAGTCTCTCAAGGTTAGTTCTCAAGGCCTTTTTTAGTAACTACACATTTTATGAATACTATCTGCTACAATATTTCACTCAACAGGATCCTAGCATTTCCTGCTGACACACTATTTCTATGAACAAAGCATTCTTGTAAGACTTTAAGCTTATGATGCCTGAGAAGGAAATACAGTATAAGAATATAGATTTTGTAGGGGCCTAATAATTCTACAACAACACCACTCCCATGCCCCAACTCAAAACCGCGGCAGATCGCACCATGGTATGGGGGCACCACAGGTACCGTACCCATACTCACCCAACAACAAGGAGAAATGATGGGAACGGACCTCAATTGCTGCACTCAGCAGCGGGACTTTGGGACTCTGTATCCATAATAGGTATCGCACAGGGACTATTCCCACGCACAGGGAATGCAAATGGTCGGAGCTGGCAGTGACCCCAGCCTGTATGTCACTATTAAGGCACACACAGTATACATATACCTTAGATAACCCCACCTGGTGTCGTGGTGGCTGCAGACATCGACACGCACACACCCTCTCTGATAGAGCTAAAGTGAAGGCTAATGTTCAGGATAATGTTAACGCTAATGTTCAATGTGAATGCCACTTTGGTGCTGATTTCTTGCATTAGGATGCCGATGGCGCACTATGCCTGGTGGAAACTTACTCTAATAAGCTTGTAACCCTCAAACTAAATGGCATAGTCAGTCGGAAAATCACACTGTGTACCTAATGAATAGTCACTTATAACTGACAAGTTGATCTACAACTCGAGGAAACTTCGTTATATAAAATTTCAAAATGTGCTATGTTCTAACTTGCCAAGCAATTGCTCATATGTGTTGACAGATAAGGCAGATACTGCTGTTGTGGCTTTACCTGCTCCATTGTATGTTTCTTGCCATGCACAATAAAATAAAGAATAAAAAAGAAATAAAAAATGAATCCAGAAAGAACCACCTTTCTCCAATTTCAGTTCAAGCTGATTTCCACAATAATTTATGGAGATGGTCAAGTTCCAACAACGGTGCCAGAGGAGTCCAGACATTTTATTTTTAAGATACCGCCAACTGCAAAAAAAAAAAAAAACTTTGCCGGGTCTGTTATAAAAAAGGGAACAGGACAGACACCTCTTTGCACTGTTTTTGTTTTCTTTTGAAAGCAGCACATTTTAGTTAGTCAGTTCCATTCCCCCAAATCTCCAGTTAGATTCTTTTTGCAGGAGTTAGTTTAGAGAATGCTGCTAAAGGTGCATTTCATACCTGCACATTTGGTTAAAAAAGTTTTTTATGGCAGTAACCTATAACTGACTGGCCAAAACCAGATGACGTGTGCATAAAAATCAGAATTAGAAAATTACCACCATGCACGTTCTCTGAAATTTGTTTAGCACAATGGTTGGGGGAAGGATGTGAAAACACCCCATATACAATACCCTAGAATGTCTACATTATAAAAATATAAACTTTCATGATATTAACATTAACAGGGGGATGCAAAAATATGCGAAACTGGGGGGGGGGCGGAGCCTGATCACGAGCCGGAGCGGTCGCACCACAGCACAGATCCCGACCAAAACCCGCAACAAAGCTTGCCAATTGAGGCTTAAAACCCCCAATTGACCCACTCCTGACCATGGGCACCATCTGTGCACAGCCCAGCAGCCCCTCATGCCCTTTGTGTATCCGGCACGAGTAAACCGACGAAAACGCAGACCCGCGGCCTACAAACCAGTAGCAGCCCTCGACTGGTCGGCGTTCCTGGGCGGATTTGAACAGCCTGAGGATCCAGCAGTGGAAGACCTTCCCACAGCACCCTTACCTACCCAGGCAGCGATGGGCCGCCGGCCCCAAAAACCTACACCGGAGACGCCATCAGGTTCCAGGGACATAGGTACCGTGCTGCAGCAACAACGGCCGCCAGCTAAAATGGCGGGAGCAGCGGAACATGAAACCATGCAGGTACCAAAAGACCCCATACAGCCTGACCATCCCCAGAACTGACATAAACACCCAAGGGGACCACGGATGGGTCTGCCCCAGTCACCCAGCGGGACTTTCAACATTTAATTGGGGAAATAAAAAAAACCCTGGCAACCAGCATAGCAGCCATTAACCCCTTAAGGACCAAACTTCTGGAATAAAAGGGAATCATGACATGTCACACATGTCATGTGTCCTTAAGGGGTTAAGACAGACGTGCAGGCTATCGCTGACAGGGTGCAGACCACGGAGAATGATGTCTCTATCATCAAACAGGGACTAACAACCCTACAGGACTCTGTACTGGCCCTACAGACCCAAAATCAAGCACTCTCTCTCCATTATGTCGCCCTCGACGACAGAACAAGGCGAAACCACATAAAGATAAGGGGGGTGCCAGACACCGCCTCATCCGACGAACTGCCTCACTATCTGAGGCGTCTCGTGGCCACCGAGATTCAACACAGATGGGATGTACCGCCTGCCACCCTCAGGCAGAACGGCCCCAAACATGATCCGAGATGTGATTGTACGCTGTGCTACCTCCCAAGACAAGAGAATCCTGATGACTGCTCTCCGGGGCAAAGCGCCACTAACATTTGAAGGCGCACAGCTCACCATTTACCAAGACCTCACCAGAGCCATGCTGCAATGGCGTAGATCGCTGAACCAAGTAACCAGCACCCTCAGAGAAGCGGGAATAGAATACCATTGGAGATCTCCCATATTCTTAGGGGTCACACATAACGGAACTGTCCATAAACTCTCCACACTAGCAGAGTTCCCGACATTATGTCAGGCTCTGGACATCCCTGCACCCACCCAGGATACCAACCAACAATCCACTCCAGAGGCCTGACCTCCCCAAGAGCTACAGAGACTATAACAAACAAGATATATATTTTACGGTTACAGCTGTTTATAACCTGTTGGCCCATAGCCATACCTAGCCCACTCGTCTCCCCCTTTAAAAGGAGGGATCGGCCGCTCCAAGTCCAATTACCCCCCTCCGGGCCCACATGGGCTCTGAGTATACCTAGAAGAAGGCCATAACTCAAAAACCCGATAGGGTTACTTTAAGCCCATCATTACCACTCAGCCATTCTCCCGAAGCAGTTTACACACTCCTGATAACGTACCAATGTTGGTCCACACCTCATAATTCATAATTTTGTACTCACGCTATTGTTTACACTGTAATGTGTCCAATAATTACATGTACTGTAAGTTTACTGTGTTTCATAACCCACATGGGTGCAACAAAAAACAAAAAGTTCAATAAAAAGAGATTGACAAAAAAAAAATATGCCAAACTGAAGATAGGCCAAGCATACCTATAGATCAAGTTGAAAAACTGATATGTACAAGTCTCGATCGTGGCCTTTTAGCCCCCAAACAACCCGACAAGCCTATGCATGGGTGGTATCACTGTACTCAGGAGATGTTGCTGAACACATATTGGGGTTTTGTTTGGCAATGTCACATAACAGGATCTGTTAATCCATGCCTAAAGTACAATGTGTGTGAAAAAAACACCAAAAAAGTTACTACCTAAAAGTTTGACAAAGTCTGGTGGTAGAATTAGTGCATGGAAAGTGTTAAAATACCACCATTTGAAATACGCTAGGGTGTCTACTTTCCAAAACTATATGGTTTGGTGGGGGTAAAATACATTGGCCGGCCTTACAAATGTCCCAAATAGGACATGTGCTCAGGTTGACTACATGTCAAAATTCTAAGTTGAAAAATGGATTTCGCACCTGCCAAATGTGGCCTTTTAGCCCCCAAACAACCTGACAAGAATATGCATGGGTGGTATCACTGTACTCAGGAGATGTTGCTTAACACATATTGGGGTGTTGTTTGGCAACGTCACATAACAGGATCTGCTAATTCATACCTAAAGTACAATGTGTATGAAAAAAAACACCTGAAAAGTTACTACCTAAAAGTTTGACAAAGTCTGGTGGTAGAATTAGTGCATGGAAAGTGTTAAAATACCACCATTTGAAATACCCTAGGGTGTCTACTTTCCAAAAATATATGGTTTGGTGGGGGTAAAATACATTGGCCGGCCTTACAAATCTCCCAAATAGGACATGTGCTCAGGTTGACTACATGTAAAAATTCCAAGTTGAAAAATGGATATGCGCACCTGCCAAATGTGGCCTTTTAGCCCCTAAACAACCCAATACGCATATGCATGGGTGGTATCACTGTACTCAGGAGATGTTTCTGAACACATATTGGGGTTTTGTTTGGCAATGTCACATAACAGGATCTGTTAATCCATGCCTAAAGTACAATGTGTGTGAAAAAAGCACCAAAAAAGTTACTACCTAAATGTTTGACAAAGTCTGGTGATAGAATTAGTGCATGGAAAGTGTTAAAATACCACCATTTGAAATACCCTAGAGTGTCTACTTTCCAAAAATATATGGTTTGGTGGGGGTAAAATACATTGGCCGGCCTTACAAATGTCCCAAATAAGACATGTGCGCAGGTTGACTACATGTCAAAATTCCAAGTTGAAAAATGGATTTCGCACCTGCCAAATGTGGCCTTTTAGCCCCCAAACAACATGACAAGAATATGCATGGGTGGTATCACTGTACTCAGGAGATGTTGCTTAACACATATTGGGGTGTTGTTTGGCAATGTCACATAACAGGATCTGCTAATTCATACCTAAAGTACAATGTGTGTGAAAAAAACACCAGAAAAGTTACTACCTAAAAGTTTGACAAAGTGTGGTGGTAGAATTAGTGCATGGAAAGTGTTAAAATACCACCATTTGAAATACCCTAGGGTGTCTACTTTCCAAAAATATATGGTTTGGTGGGGGTAAAATACATTGGCCGGCCTTACAAATCTCCCAAATAGGACATGTGCTCAGGTTGACTACATGTCAAAATTCCAAGTTGAAAAATGGATAGGCGCACCTGCCAAATGTGCCCTTTTAGCCCCCAAAACAACCCGACAAGCATATGCATGGGTGGTATCACTGTACTCAGGAGATGTTGCTTAACACATATTGGGGTGTTGTTTGGTAATGTCACATAACAGGATCTGCTAATTCATACCTAAAGTACAATGTGTGTGAAAACAACACCAGAAAAGTTACTACCTAAAAGTTTGACAAAGTCTGGTGGTAGAATTAGTGCATGGAAAGTGTTAAAATACCACTATTTGAAATACCCGAGTGTCTACTTTCCAAAAATATATGGTTTGGTGGGGGTAAAATACATTGGCCGGCCTTACAAATGTCCTAAATAAGACATGTGCGCAGGTTGACTACATGTCAAAATTCCAAGTTGAAAAATGGATATGCGCACCTGCCAAATGTGGCCTTTTAGCCCCAAAACAACCTGACAAGCATATGCATGGGTGGTATCACTGTACTCAGGAGATGTTGCTTAACACATATTGGGGTGTTGTTTGGCAATGTCACATAACAGGATCTGCTAATTCATACCTAAAGTACAATGTGTGTGAAAAAAAACACCAGAAAAGTTACTACCTAAAAGTTTGACAAAGTCTAGTGGTAGAATTAGTGCATGGAAAGTGTTAAAATACCACCATTTGAAATACCCTAGGGTGTCTACTTTCCAAAAATATATGGTTCAATGTGGGAGTGTAGATTGGCTACTTATTTGTGGATGTACTTTACTGAAATAGATAATTCTGGTGTACCTAATGTACCACACAGGGGAGAGGGAGATAGACTAGCACTAGGCTGCTCAGTAACTTGAACAAATAGGGATTCACTAAAAACCTATGAAAGAAATGTATAGAAAACCACTCTGAAAGAGTGTAAACTCCAGGAGCTAGCTAAGTGACTAATGGCTAAAGCAAAATAAATGGGAGATGCTGTACCTTTAAATGTACAATAGGTATGATATCTCTTTAAATGTGAAATGATTGGAACGTGGTATAAAAAAATCACAGAGTAAACTTAACTGCAAATAGACTTAGATGAAAATCTGGACCAAAAGTAGAAAAATAAAGTAAAAAAATAAATAAAAATTAAATGCGGATAAAAAATATATGTAAAAACCGAGTATGCAGCAAGAAATGTGAGGAATAAGTATCTAAATCCGCAATCAGTGGGGTTAAATGATACTTGTTCTAAATGATATACTTTGTATCAACAAAGCTAGAGAGTAACTCTATATTAAGCACTACAGTATAAGGAACTGCAGGCTTTATGCATTATTACAGTATATCGCTAATAAGCTGAAGCAAAAAACTGGATAGGATTGTAAAAAAAAGTACTAGTTTATTCCATATATTAAAATAGTGAAAATATTAAAAATACAGGTAAAAAAAGTTTTTTTTACCTGTATTTTTAATATTTTCACTATTTTAATATATGGAATAAACTAGTACTTTTTTTACAATCCTATCCAGTTTTTTGCTTCAGTTTATTAGCGATATACTGTAATAATGCCTAAAGCCTGCAGTTCCTTATACTGTAGTGCTTAATATAGAGTTACTCTCTAGCTTTCAGAGTGGTTTTCTATACATATACACACACACACACACACACACACACACACAATGGCACAATGACTTATGGGGCCAGCATACATTTTGTTTCCAGGGCTGCTTTGCATCCCCAGTCCAGCCCTGCAAAAAGGAGCCAAGAATCAATGACATTACAATTATGCCCCCACTCCCCGGGAAAAATTCCTGCGGACGCCCATGAATCTCAGTCCGATGGAGCATCTGTGTTATGTGTTGTAACAACAAATCCGATCAATTGGAGCTGTAGGAAATTGGCATTCCGTGAAATCTTTGTTTGTCACATATCAGTTTTCATAACAATCGAATCAAATATCTTGCAGTTAACTTATGTTTATTCAAACATAACAATCCATCTGGTAATAACAAATGTCTTTAACATTCTTTGTCCAATACAGAGAGCAATTTTCCAGTTGTTATCCATTTTTGATGTTAAAGGTATTGGCCACAAATTCTAAACTACAATCAGTTTTATGGGTTTAAAATTCAGTTACAGAGGGGAGTATACATAAGATTGCCTTACTTTAAAATAAGTGGCTATCTTAGAATAAGGGGTGTTACTTAGCATCATTTGAAATCTATGATTAAAGTCATACGTTATATTTGGCGGCAAGATGTGTGAGACAAAGAACTTCTATATACATGATGTAATGAATAATTGCCTGTAGAAATGTGAGTCTTCAAAGGAATTCAGGCTTTCAAGGCTAGGTCAAAGGTTACTTTAAACAAGCCCTTCAACATCACTCTTAAAGTGAACCAGATGTGGTCTCCATTCCTATACAATGAAAGTCTGTAATACTCTATAGGCCAAGGTATGGCTTCTCAATTTCAGTGTTCTGGAAGCAATCTGAATAAAACTTATAATATTTATATCAACACATTAAATACATTTAAAGTACATAATAATATTTTTCAAGCCCCTCTTTGATGCTTTATTTGAATGAATTTTAAAATATTGCATCATAATAACTTACACCAATTACTTATGGGATTTTAATGTTGTTCTCTGATATTGGTCTCTAAGTATCAGTTTACAAGGAAAGGCCTTTTAACACAGCCATTTCCAGTTGTCTGTATTGCTTTTTACACTCCAAGAGGGAGAAGCAAGTCATTTTAACCCTTTCATTTCTGAACTCCTAAGAACAACCTTCTTGTTACAATTACTTTTACATTTTTCACTAATTCATTAATTTACCTTGGGCATTGATTTTACCTAACATTACTAATAACGGTATCATAGTTATTATGCTGTGCAATTGTATACAATTTACATTAACCAGAAAACACAATCGGTTTGATTAAGTCCATGAAATACTGTCCTCTCCAATCGAATCCACAAGCACAGTCTCTTTGAAAGTCCATAATGTCCTTTGAAAGTCCAAACAATTTGTCCTTTTATTTAAAATCATACAGGTTTTTGTCCATGTAAAACAGTATTAGTTCTGTAATGAAAAACAGATGGCAGTTTACTATTCTTATACATTAGTAAATGTCTTATACATTAGTAAATTTCTTATACCTTAGCACATTTTATACCTTAGTACATTTCTTTTACATTGATCACTAAGCACAAGAATTGATTTATTACACTTTGTACCAATGTTTGCTTTTTAAACCTGTAACACAGTTTGTTCTAATTTTTATTCTTAGACCAACATAAGGACCATAAGGACCTTCCCAACTTGTTTTTCATAGACCTGGTGTTTTAAATGATACCATTGCCTTGTAACCTGGCTTAAACATATCTGCATAATTTCCCCTGTGTTACTTCTTTATATTTATTTAATTTATTTTTATAGCGCCATCAGATGCCGTAGCGCTGTACAACTTTAACACATAGTTTACCATAAGGGACGACATTTGACGTAGCAAACTTCAAATCTAACAATAGATGTTCCTGTAATACTTTCAACTATTCAGCATGTTCTGCTGTAACTTTGAATGTACTTGGAACAAAAGGTTTATTAGGGAAAGTGATTACATAGTTCTACATGTCACTAACTCATGAGGTGACACTTGAGTTTGGATTTGCAGGAATATACATTAATACTCCTGGTAAATATGTTAACCAATTACTCTTATCTTAAAGCATTTTTATTTCTATTTTATTTTATTTATTTTAATTTAGAAATTAATTTATATAGAGTCCCATGGTATTTTTGCCAAAGGAACTCTCTGCAATTTTGGTTTCTAGTATTTAGGTCTTGGATTAAATTGAGCACATATGAGACACTTCTGCAATATATTTATACACTTTTTGTTTTAAATTAGGATGATACAATTTATTTTGCAGGACCTTAAACAGTTGTCCTGTACCCAAATGCCCTGTGTACGATGATTGAATACAATCAGCCCTTGTAATAAGCCACTAGGTACAAATGTTTGTGTTTCATTGTGTTTAACCCTGTACATGCCAGTTTCAGTATCTAGATCCATTCTTTTTATACTGAAAGCTACATCCTTCCATTCTCTATCTGATCTTATAGGGTATTT
Source organism: Pelobates fuscus (assembly GCF_036172605.1). Classification (NCBI taxonomy): domain Eukaryota; kingdom Metazoa; phylum Chordata; class Amphibia; order Anura; family Pelobatidae; genus Pelobates; species Pelobates fuscus. The sequence continues at coordinate 86,132,368 of NC_086328.1, read as the reverse complement.
GTTATTTGTCTTTTACTAACAGTTACACTGATTACATTTTCCAAGTATTACAACTCCTCAAACAAAGTTTCCTTTGATTCCTGATCTACAAGTCTGTTTCACAACAACAAGTTAAATAATTTTTCCTGCCTAATTAAACAGATCTGCCAGAATACCTGTATGTTTTAAAGCTTTATCCTGAGAATCTACCATTCCTCTTTTCTCCATATTGGGAGGTGAAGTGTTAAAGCTTTAACTACATAACTGCTGTCACTTATTATATTCACTGGGTCGTATACTGTTATTTCTAGAACTTCCTTTACAGACTCTAACTCCGCTTTCTGAGCAGACATATGGCCTGGCAGTCTATCTTTGCAATTCTTTTGTTTAATCGTCATATATGACATAACCTGTGTGATGTGATCCATCAACATAAAATCTTGTTCCTCCACATACAAACTAGAAATCCCTTGTATTATTTGTTTCTCAAAAGGAGATCTGGATTATATTTCCATTAGCTTTTACTGGTTTCTACCCTGGGTGGTTTATTTTGTAACTGGCTATATACTCCTAACTCAGAACAATTTTGTAACAGTTTTAGATATTTGGGGGGTTTGTAAATTTATCTGTCCAAATCCTGCCATGTGTTGTGTTGCTTCTAAAGCCCATCATACAGCCATAAGCTGTTTTACACAGGAAAACATTCCTCTTTCCACTGGATACATAATTTTAGCAAAATATTCCAGTATTCGTAAAGATTCATGCTACCTTTGCATTAAACTGCTATTAATGAAGAGACACCTGCGTAACATTGAACAATATATGGTACTGTTTCAATGGGAGCAGCTAGCACAGGCGCTTGTGTGAGAGCATCTTTTAACAGATTTAACTCTTTTCAGCTTCCCCTGTCCAGATGATCTTATCTTTTCTATTTTAGCATATTGCATAAGGGTTTTGCTATCCCTGCCATATCATATATAAATTCTCTGCTAACATTTATCAAGCTTAAACATTTCTGTAGATGATACACTGTCATTGGCCTTGGCAATTGCTGCAATGCTTTAACCCTTGCTGTACGTGGTGTTTTACATTCTGGATCTATATTAACTCCTAGGAAAGTAAATCTTTCCTTCAAGATCTGCACTTTGAATGTGTTCAGTTTTAACCCATTATCTGCCAGTGTTTGACAATTATCACACAGTATCTGCTCATGCTCTTCCCTTGTTACTGTTTGAACTTAACAGATCATTAACATATTGCAAAATCCTATTCCCATACCCCAGGGGTTCCAATACTTGAGCCATTGCTTTATGAAAGTAAGCTGGTGAGGATTGGAAGCCCTGTAGCAACACCTGGAACAGATATTGATGATTTTTAAAGGTAAAAGCATAGCAATACTAGCTATCTGGATTGAATGGTATAGAAAAGAACACATTGACTATATCCAATACAGAAAGTACTTAACATTAGCATCTATTTGCGCCATGATATCTGATGAGATTTACTTATTCACCACATACGTGTCTACAATTAAACCATAAGTGCCATTGGCTTGATTATTAGCCAAATGGTGACTTACATTTGGAATTACCCACTCTCAACACTCCTTGAGATACCAATGCTTTTATCACCTGATTCACACCTTCTTCTTATTCTTTGGGATCTTATATTGTTTAACTGCAGGGGGTCTAGAACTACAATTACAACTTGCAAATTCACTATCCCACACTCTTGTTTAGACTTAGAGCACACTGTGGGGTATTTAGTTTTAAGATATGGTACAACCTCATCATCTTGTTGTATAGAAGGTGACACTTCACTCTGTTTTACAGTTATATCATGACTAAACTATCTTAAATTATTAGGTTTAAGCACTCAACCTGTTTTGCTCTCACCTAAAGCTTGCCATAAAACCAAATTTAATAAATCCACATACAATTTTTTTTTTTTTTTTTCATTGACAACATCCATTCCCATAATAGTACAGTGTGAGGAGAGGTCGACCCATAAGTCACAATTTATTTTACCTCCTTCAAACTCAACGTCATTATCAATGGATAGAATTTCATGTGCATTTGTTCAATTAAAAACTTAGAAGGATTTGTTGATATGCTTAAATTTTTAAAGGCAAGCGTGTTTTATTAGAGTCATTCCTGCTCCTGTTTCTAATAAAACTCTGTTATTTTTCCCTCTAGTCTTCCATAAATATATGGTCGCCCATCTTCACTTCGTTATCAGCAAGATAGATCTGATAATAGCTAGGGGTTACACATCCCTATTTATTGGTGGGTTTAGGCAGATTTTACTTGTCGATTTGTGACTGCCTCCACCTTTCTTTCACTGGCACTTAACATCAGTATACACTCTTCACATGAATTTGATATGTGAGGGGGGTTGGTTGAAGATGTATGCTCTGTTTTTACAGCTGCCACTCTCTGTAGATTCTTATGGTCTGGGAAATTCAATTTTCTTTCCCTTTCACTGGGTAAGTTTTTTTCTTCATATTTAGGACAATATCTCCTAACATGACCTCATTGGTTGCAATTATAGCATACCATAGAATTACTCTAATAAAACCCTATAATATCTATCTTGGGGTGTGGCCGAATAGTTTTTAGTACCCTGGTAATTTTGTTAATTTTGTGGTCTTTCCTTAAACCTCACTCTAAAATTACCATATTCAATTAATAACCTCATTTCTCCTTCTACCTTCTTCACTAGACACATTTTTAATAGGGGCCAGTCCTGCTGAAGTATCCCTAGACAAAAGTGTGTCTGTGCAACATTTGCCTGTTGCTTCTGTGTTTTTTCTTTTTAACAATTGCAAGGATTTCATAATTTCCATAGCAGCAAAATCTCTTAATCTAGCTCATTTGGTTACCCTGATATTCTAGAGACATATTCACTAACACTCTGACTGTGTTACTCTTTAGACATAGTAAACTGTTTTGTGTCAGTAATCAAATTCCATGCCTTATTCCTTAAATTAGCACAAACATGTATATCATAATTTTCTCCATTTAAATTAATCAAAAATAGAAAATTCAAAACTATTCAAACCAGTTTCACACTGTACAACCATTAGCAATATATTTGGAAACAATTCCTGCAACTAAACTCTGGGCTTTTTCCCATTCTTTATCCTCCAACACATCAATGAGTTAATGTTTAACCCGTTCACTTAATGAGACTGGCAGCCAGATCAAACGACATCTGGTGGCTACCACATCACTAAATTTTCGTTTATTAATTTCACCTTCAAAAACACTCATATTGTAAAAAGGTCCTCTCTGCTCATCATATTTAGACACATTTTTAATCAATCTGGCTAATCTGAGAGTATCCATCTGACCCTTTTTCTTGCACAACTTCCCAATTTTTCTATATCTTTTCTTCTCTTCTGCCCTTTTCACACAACTTCTACTTCCAAACTAAAATCCAAATCTTTCAGATTTTTCCACAAAATATCTGTAACATTCCCCAGACTAACAATTTTTGCAAATTGTCAAAATTAGTAACAACGTCTAATATTGGACATGTGAGACATTGTTTTATGGGTTCTATTTAACAGATCAGTCTGATTCTTAAGCATTTCTTTCATTATATTAAAATCTTAATTTCCTTGACATTACTTAATCCTTTCAACAACTGCCGAGAGTCTGAGTTTTTGTTTCAACTAATGTTGCATCCAATGCACTCTCAAAAGAGAGCCATGGGGGGCGATTTCCTTCTTTTAACACTTTTAAGGAGATTTACAGTTTAGCTAGAGGCTAGGTAAATTACTAGACCTTGCAACAACACATATATTTTTCAATTGTTTTTAACAACACATTTCTTTTTTGTTTCGATGTATTACAAACATAACAATTACTGGTCTTTTTAAGTTGACACCATTCCTTTATAGAATCATTAGTTTCCAGAAAGCCTTTTGCCAGTAATGCAACTTTTTCTTTCCCTTTTAACCACATTGCTTTGCTCATTACCAGTTAATCTGTCTAACCATTTCAATACACAATAGCGTTTTCAGGATTAACTCTTTTACAGACAGATCCTGTTACATTTGACAGCAGTCTTTTGCTGCCAATCCATAATTAACTAAACAGTTAATACGATTTGTTTCAATATACATATGAGCAACTTCTACAGACATGTTAAAGACACATACCCTTGAAGTATTTGATTTCCACAGGTGTGCGCATCATCTGATGGAAGAATACTTTTTGGAATATGTAGTTATTTCTTGAGAATCCTCCGAAATGCCATCTTCGATCTGCAATTCGTCATAACATTATTTCTTCATAAATAAAGTATGGATAAAAGGATACAGATTGTCCTCTCAATTATTATCGTCATATTCTTCCGTCAGTACTGAGCATATTTTATTTCCACGTTCGAACGATTTTTCCCCCTGCGCAACTCTATTTTCGCATAGTAAAACTGAATGTTTAAATAAAGGATTTTTGGGATGCCATCCTGCTGTATCAGTCAATTGTGTTTCTCCTGTTGCAAGCCGGGTACTAAAGCTTTTTCTTCAGGGAACAATTTCAACTTTTCTTCAGTGAGTTTCTTGTCTTCTTATTGTAATCTTCTTGTAGCTTGTAGCAGTCATAATTCAGGCTTAAATCAAAAGTTTGCTGTTGTTGGTGCCCGCATTCTCCACCATTAAATGTAGGAAATTGGCATTCCGTGAAATCTTTGTTTGTCACATATCAGTTTTCATAACAATCGAATCAAATATCTTGCAGTTAACTTATGTTTATTCAAACATAACAATCCATCTGGTAATAACAAATGTCTTTAACATTCTTTGTCCAATACAGAGAGCAATTTTCCAGTTGTTATCCATTTTTGATGTTAAAGGTATTGGCCACAAATTCTAAACTACAATCAGTTTTATGGGTTTAAAATTCAGTTACAGAGGGGAGTATACATAAGATTGCCTTACTTTAAAATAAGTGGCTATCTTAGAATAAGGGGTGTTACTTAGCATCATTTGAAATCTATGATTAAAGTCATACGTTATATTTGGCGGCAAGATGTGTGAGACAAAGAACTTCTATATACATGATGTAATGAATAATTGCCTGTAGAAATGTGAGTCTTCAAAGGAATTCAGGCTTTCAAGGCTAGGTCAAAGGTTACTATAAACAAGCCCTTCAACATCACTCTTAAAGTGAACCAGATGTGGTCTCCATTCCTATACAATGAAAGTCTGTAATACTCTATAGGCCAAGGTATGGCTTCTCAATTTCAGTGTTCTGGAAGCAATCTGAATAAAACTTATAATATTTATATCAACACATTAAATACATTTAAAGTACATAATAATATTTTTCAGGAGCCAGATACCACAGGACACATTCAGAGATCTTGTGAAATCTATGCCTCAATGCATCAGAGCTGTTTGGCCAGCACGAGGGAGACTTACACGATATTAGACAGGTGGTTTTAATGTTGTGTCTGATACACCTTTGGCTGACAGTTAGTCTATGTGATCTTCCATTGTTCACCCACTGCACAGAAGCATTTTTATTTATTTTTTAATATGTAGACTGGGGGGGGGGGGGGGGCCGTAACCAGTCCCTGTAACCGGTCCTTGGTGGATCTCTTCTGGTCATGTCTGGTGGGTCCACAGTAGGGCCAGTTATTACAATAAAAGTGTAGGATAGGTCGTAGGGGGATCATCCATTTGGGTAATGTGGTATGTCGAGGCGGCTTTGCTAGTTGGGAACGCTAGTTGTCAGGCTGAGGTACAGCGCAACAAAGAGGGGAGGCTAGGGGCAACCGGCTCTGGAGCTGTACTTTGCAACACCCCCGGTTCTGTTTGGCTAATGGAAGTATGCTCATTGACTTCGGGTCAGAGTGCTGATGGGCGGCCTGGGCATTAGCAGTGAGCTTAAATTATAATAAAAAAAAGGAAGAGTCCAACAGAAATAAAAGTCAACTTCGAACCGCATTAAGTTTCAGTCATGGGTAGAAGAGAGCTTTGGTTCAAGTGTCAGGCAGAGGCAGCTCTCTAATTAGGCGATTTAGGCGGCCGCCTAAGGCCTCGCGGTTGCTGGGCCCTCGCGGCCGCCTAAATCACCTTAAGGCGACTGAACTGTCGGATCTTCAGTCCATGACCAATATGCCGCCGGGTGCGGGGCCCCTCCACATGGTCTGCCCACAGAGAGAGCCAGCCTCTGATATGCAGCTCCACCAAGTGCAGAGCTGCAGCTCATGCTCTGTAAGGAGCTGCAGACAGAAAAGTCATCCCACCGGACCACCAGGGAATTACATTTAAACTAAAATACATTTCAGTGTGTGGAGGCTTGTCACAGCCTCCACACACATTGTCCACCACATACACTGCCCTGTCCCCACATACACTGCCCTGTCCCCCACGTACACTGCCCTGCCACCCACATACCATGCCCTTCCCTCACATACCCTGCTCTGCCACCCACATACCCTTCCCCCCACACTGCCCTGCCCTGCCACCCACATACACTGCACCCACACTGCCCTGCCCCCCACATACCCTGCCGTCCACACTGCCCTGCCACCAACATACCTTGCCCTGCCCCCCACATACCCTGCCCTGCCCTCCACATACCCTGCCACTCACATACCCTGCCACCCCCGTTAGGTCGCTGCGCAGCAAGGCCATGTCTGCCTGCAGGGTATTCTGGAAGCGACCCAACATCTCCCTGAGTAGCGCTGCTGTTACTGGCGGTAGGGATTGGCCGTGGCGGAATTCCACATGAACCCCAGTTCAGGTCAAGGTCCTCCGATGAGTAAGTAAAGTCCTCGATTTCGCCGGCCATTTTGGGCCCATACGCACCTTGTGCTTGCCAGAGGAGATCTTCGAGATGCATGCTTGTACTCGGTTTGTCTGGCTTCGGTTTTTTAGTTTTGCGGCCCATGGTGAGAGGGGGCTATGTGGGTAAGTTGTTGGAGTGTTATTTTTGCACAAATCTGCAATTATATTATTTGGATCGGAGCCCATCGAGTGTCCTTACTTTTGTTTTTAAATATACTTAATTTTTAAAAAATATATATTTACTTGTGAAACTTAATGAAAGGATTATTATATTAAAAATTATTTTCCGTTGACAGTCGTTCTTTAAGGTCAGTTGTTTACGCACTGTACAGTACTTCAGTTGTGTATATTGTATTATTTTTTGGAGGGATTTGAAAAAAAAAATTTATTCTAGCATTTTTGGTTTAGGTTTTTTGTTGTTTGGTCATCTAGGTCCAGTGCTATTGCGCAATGCACCCTGTATTGTTAACATGGCTTAAAGATACAGTACTGAAAAAATGATTATAATGTTGCAACTGGCACAACATGGAATTACTAATATGTACAGGGCCGGATTAAGAGCCCAGTGGGCCTGGTGCTGATAATTATGATGGGCCTAATTACAAAATCTTATTGACCAAAAACACTAAAACAGTCCTACCTCCTAAGCGTCATGTATCTGATGGAGATGATGCTGTAGGGAAACTCATAGGATGCAACTATGAGAAAACACATACCCTTTGCTAATCTCATGCTTTCATCTTTCAAGTAAACCCATACCCCCTAACAGCAGTGTCCAGTAAAGCAGGAAGTCTATGGATGCGGTAAAAGGGTGGGCTACTGACACAAATCACATAACCAGAACGTCCGAAAGGGCGAACATACACAAAAAGGGGGAATGTCTGTGTCCCTATGTCTCCCAGTCCCTTAGTGTTTGTGTCCTCATGTCTCCCAGTGTCCCCATGTCACTAGGGGACATTGAGAGACATTGGGACACTGGGAGACATGGGGACACAGATACTAGGGAACACTGGGAGACCTGGGAAATCTGAGACTCTTGGGGACACTGGGTGACAGACACGAGGGGACACAGGGAGACATGGGGCACTGAAATACTGTGATATATAGGGGACACTGGAGACTTGATAAAAACCTGGGTACAGGTCAAAATGTTGTGGTGTCCAATAAACCTGCTTAAAGCTATCACAGTGAGTGCCTGAGATTTTTTTCTTTTATACTAGGGGACACTGAGACACTACGGGCACAGAGACACTACGGGCACAGAGACACTATGGGCACTGAGAGACATGGGGCACTGAGACACTGATACATAGGGGACACTGATACATAGGGGACATTGGAGACTTGATAAAGTGAATGGAGAAAGGCAGGAAGCTACATCCCTGCCTCTCTCTCATGACTGAAACCGCAGGGGAGCAGCACAGAGGCAGCCTACAGAGCAGGTAAGTGAGGGATGGGGGGTGGGGGAGACCGCATAGAGGAAGGTAAAGTAGAAGGAGCAGAAAGGTTCTGCAAGGGGCAGGAGGGGCCAGCAAGGAATAGAAAGGGGCAGCAAGAAGCAGGAAGGGGTCGAAAGGTTTTCAAGGAACAGGAGGGTAAAGTAGAAGGAGCAGCAAGGAGCAGGAGGGGTCAGCAAGGAGCAGAAAGGGTCTGCAAGAGGCAGGAGGGGTCAGCAAGGAATAGGAAGGGGCAGCAGGAAGGGGTAGGGACGGTCTGCAAGGAGTAGGAAGGGTCTGCAAGGAGCAAGAGGGGTCAGCAAGGAGTAGGAAGAGGCAGCAAGGAGTAGGAAGAGGCAGCAAGGAGCAGGAAGGGGCAGCAAGGAGCAGGGAGGGGCAGCAAGGAGCAGGAAGGGACAGCAAGGAGCAGGAAGGGACAGCAAGGAGCAGGAAGGGGCAGCAAGGAACAGGAAGGGGCAGCAAGGAGCAGGAAGGGGCAGCAAGGAGTAGGAAGAGGCAGCAAGGAGTAGGAAGAGGGAGCAGGGAGGGTCTGCAAGGAGCAGGAAGGGGCAGCAAGGAGCAGGAAGGGGCAGGAAGAATCAGAAGGAACAGAAAGGATCAGCAAGGGGCTGCAAGAAGCTGGAAGGGGCAGAAAGAAGCAGGAAGGGCAGTAAGAAGCAGGAAGGGTATGCAAGAAGCAGGAAGGGCCATCAAGAAGCAGGAAGGGCCATCAAGGAGCAGAAAGGGATCAGAAAGAGAGCAGAAGGGCGCAAAATAAGCAGAAAGTAGCAGAAAGGTAAAGGAGCAGAAGGAGCCTCAGAAGGCAAAGAAGACTGTGTCAAATGAAGGAGAAGAAAATGAGATTGGAGCACTTCATTCTGGACACCACATCATTAGGCGTTGGTACCTGGGCCTGGCAGGGAAACTTTGGACCTTCTCATCTCCCCAGGTAAAAACAAACAATATCAGTGTTAATGTGTTCACTTTTATTTACTGAGTGTCAGGAAACACAGAGGGCCGCTGGGTAGGGGTGCCGCTGATTGGCTAGATGGGTCAGCTAGCACTCTACGCCAATCAGTAGCTCCCCATTCATAAAAACGTAAAACATTTTTATGAATCGGGAACTAGCGATTGGCTTAGAGGGTCAGCTGACCACTCTAGCCAATCTGCAGCACCCATGCCTGACGTCAATCTGCACTTCCTGACACTCTGTTTCAGAAGTTGAATACCACTGAGCGACCTGGAGATCTGGAGCTGAAGGAAGCCTTTGGGGGTAAACCATTTGAGAGCGGTTTAACCCCTTCAAAGAAAGAGCACCCAGGGGCCTCCTTGCATCACATCATTTTCATTTAGATAAAGTTGTTATGGTGACCAGAATGTTCCTGTAATTTGATGAAAGGAACACTATAGTGTAAGGAATACAAACATATATTCCTGACACCATAGTTGTGAAAACGCTATTCACCCTGGCTTTATGTGAAAATGACTATGCTCCTTCCCTTTCATGACACTGTCAAAAAGGGGCCAAGCATGGATGTCATTACAATTATGTCCCCCCTCCCCCCCGGAAAAATTCCTGCGGACGTCCATGCTCAGGGTCCCCATGTTACCCAGTGTCCCAATGTCTCAGCGTCCCCATGTCTCGGAGCTGCTGTCTGGACTCTCTGTGCAGAACTGGTCCCCGCGGATCAGTGAGTAGAGAGATGCAGGGAGGGAGATGCCGTAACTTCTTATCACTGCCTCTCTCCACACAAACAGCGACCCCTACTGGCCGGCGCTGGTATTGCAGAATAAACTATGTTTATACTGAGACAGACATTTGTATTGCCGGTATTACTGCAATACCGGCACCGGCTAGGCAGCTCAAATACCTGAGAAATACTTCTGAGAAATACCTGGCAACCCTAAGAAATACATGAGAAATACCTGGCAACCCTAAGAGTAGTGTGTAAAAAAAAAAAAAAAATGTAAAAAAAAAAAATTTTTTTTTTTTTTTTTTAAAACCAATGGGCCTATTCCATGGGCCTGGGCCTGGAGCTGCAGCTCCATCAGCCCCTATGTTAATCCGGCCCTGAATATGTATTGTGTGTTTCCTTGTAGCAATTGTTGATGTTGATACCGATGTATACTTTCAATACTGTCAAAATTTTCAATAGAAAAAAAACAAACCATACACTTAAAGAAAAACAAGATACAGTACTGAATGAATAAATGTACCTGATTTGCTTTATGGCAACTTTCGATTCACGAGAGGCGCTTCCTTCAAAATAGTCAAAGAAACTCCGCTATTTCAAACAGATGGTCTCAGATGCATCTCTTTGGGGAGCATTTAGCATCTCCATGCAGAGCAGGATCTTTGCAGGACCACATTCGGCAAGTCCCACTAATGGGTGTCCGGGTTACAGCAACTAGAGGTGTCGTTAGGCAGCCGTGTAAACACTGCGTTTATCAGAAAAGCCAGTGTTCACCCTGCAGGGGTAAGCTCTTTAAACCTCATTCTCTACATTAAGCTTAGTGGCTCTGCTGCCTAAAGTGTCCTTTTAAATTTACAAGTCACTGTGAATTCACATTGAATTCTCAATTCAGTAACAAGCTGTGAATGTGTTCTCAAATCTGGCCACAAGGTGTCCCCATCTGGCGGCTTTGGTATGGCTTAAAAAAACAAACAATACAAGATTTCTAATTGTAAAACAAATACATACACAGGTAATTTTTATAACCATTTTTTCCTCACTTATTCTACTATAACCCTTACTTGTTTGGAGGGAATCTAGTCATGAACTTTACATGTCTTTATGATTATGTGAAACAAGTTCAAAGGGCCTTGTTTTTCTCTTATGTTACTATGTTCCTTATATTCCTATCTCCCTTCTGCTAAGAAAGCATTTTTAGGCTAGTGAGCATGCAAGGCAATTGCCATGCTATGCCACTCAGCATCTTCTCATAGAGATGCCCATCTATGTAGGGCATACGGCATCTCCATGCAGAGTGTGGAAAAGCTGAACGTATGCAGAGTGTGGAAAAGCTGAACGTAAGTCATGCAATTTTTGCAGGACAGAACCCAGGAATCCTCACTCGTGCCTGTCCAAATGACAGCCACTAGAGGTGGAGTTAGGCAGTGTTTACACTGCTCAGCCTGCAACTTCAGGATTTTTGTCCAGTATTGAGAGGTATGAAATATGGACACAAATGGAAAGGCCGGTCGGAACGTCAGTAATGCCATTTGCATCATTAGTGATGCCTCAAATGACCTGTCTCATCTGGAAAGGGGCATGGATGCCCAAAGAGGGGTCATGTCAGTCTGGAGTGAATAGGTGTCCTGTGATGCGGTGATTGGAGGTGAGGTGTCCTCATGCGGTGATTGGAGACATTTCCGTGGTGTCCACAGATGCAGGACAGACCATGCCCAACCCGGGACAGCAAGACAGGACCTAAAAATTGGGACGGTCCCACTCAATCCTGGACTGTTGGACGACATGAAAGAATTTTTATATTAGGCTTCAACGTGGGAGTGTAGATTGGCTAATTATTTGTGGATGTACTGAAAAATGTCCTATCTATTGTAACCTTAGAAAAAAAAGTGTAAAAACTGATGTGATGTTTTTAGAGCACTTGTAAATTTTCATTCACAAGGGAAAACTACATATGAATACATGCTGTGCTGTGCCTGTGTTGCTTTTAAATCATTTATCATTTACAGAATCAATTCATTAAATCATCCAGTTATTTGCCCCATTCAAATCAGCTTTAGCTGGTGCTTTTAATGAGCCTTTTTCCCTTGATACATAGGACATTAGCTATCTCTTCAAGTGGCTGGATATAATCCTGTTCACAAAAATTTAATTATTTTCCACAGTTAAAAACCAAAGAAAAAAATGACTTGCACACTATCCCACATACCTATGTACATTTAAACAACTGGAGTTTTTTTAGTATCACTCCAATGGCCACTTAAGTGTAAACTTACCTGCCATGTCAAGGCAAAACCTGTTAGGTGAGTCCTACACTAACAATTCATCATACTTATTTCAGCTTCAGGTAAAAAAAATCTCTGAGACAGAGAGGGGTATTTTTCTAAACCCCTTCATACTTATTAACCCATAATAGGATACACATGGGGTGGGCGGCAGCACTGTAACATGGCGGTATAATAAAAAAGCAAATACAAATATACAAAATTAAGCCCTACACTCAAATTCCCGCTACTACTGGGTAGCAGCAATGACTCTAGCATACATCAGCCCCAATACATTTTCTTTGCTTTCTATTGTATGTATTGGGGACAGGCCAGTAAAGTATTTTTGGGTACACAGGCGAAGATGGTTTTCATCCATCTTCACCTGTGTGCCTCTTAAACCGCCTTTTGTTTCTTATCCCCTTTTTTTTTTTTTTTTTTTGCAGTGCATAAGGTGTTACAGCTTTACACGGGGTACCCCAAAGGCAATCCTCGTGTTGGTCAGACAATAGGTACAATGGGGTATACGTTTGTATGTGCACATTTTTTGTTATGGTCGCGTTCTGACAGGAAGATATACAGCATTATTTAGTCGATTAATTACATAGAGGTGTAAGTTATGCAGGTAGGCTATACAAGTCATATACGGTTACTTAAACAAATAGATGTGATACCGGAGAAACTGACGGAAGCCAAGCACAGAGAGATGGACACAGGTTTCTTCAGGAAGGAAGAGATTCTTTATTCGGTTCACCGATCGGGACTCAGAGGGACTAATGTCACCAAAATACAGCAAGTTCTGAGCCCCGGACAATAGTGCAGGCTCCTTATATAGGCATATAACTCCTCCCATATTAAGCTGCACCCGCACATTCTCTTGACCAATCAATACAAATAAGAATTAACTTCCTGCTTGACCGCATGGCTTGTCCAGCACAATGGAGGAGGGGAATACTACATCCTGTATTCTCGCACATGCTCCGTACACTACTGATCGTATCTTGCCTCGTGCAACCAACTGATCGATACGTCAGCATATGCACGTACACATGCCACGTGGTAATCTCGGCCTACTAAATTTATTTTTACCGAGATTCCACCACATTCCCCCCTTTGATGCCTCTTGATATTTCACAATTACTTGAGGCATCACTTAACCTTGGTTTGCATACACCGCAAGTTACCATGAACCCAGGGCCGGATTAACATAGGGGCTGATGGAGCTGCAGCTCCAGGCCCAGGCCCATGGAATAGGCCCATTGGTTTTAAAAAAAAAAAAAAAAAATTTTTTTTTTTTACATTTTTTTTTTTTTTTTACACACTACTCTTAGGGTTGCCAGGTATTTCTCATGTATTTCTTAGGGTTGCCAGGTATTTCTCAGAAGTATTTCTCAGGTATTTGAGCTGCCTAGCCGGTGCCGGTATTGCAGTAATACCGGCAATACAAATGTCTGTCTCAGTATAAACATAGTTTATTCTGCAATACCAGCGCCGGCCAGTAGGGGTCGCTGTTTGTGTGGAGAGAGGCAGTGATAAGAAGTTACGGCATCTCCCTCCCTGCATCTCTCTACTCACTGATCCGCGGGGACCAGTTCTGCACAGAGAGTCCAGACAGCAGCTCCGAGACATGGGGACGCTGAGACATTGGGACACTGGGTAACATGGGGACCCTGAGCATGGACGTCCGCAGGAATTTTTCCGGGGGGGAGGGGGGACATAATTGTAATGACATCCATGCTTGGCCCCTTTTTGACAGTGTCATGAAAGGGAAGGAGCATAGTCATTTTCACATAAAGCCAGGGTGAATAGCGTTTTCACAACTATGGTGTCAGGAATATATGTTTGTATTCCTTACACTATAGTGTTCCTTTCATCAAATTACAGGAACATTCTGGTCACCATAACAACTTTATCTAAATGAAAATGATGTGATGCAAGGAGGCCCCTGGGTGCTCTTTCTTTGAAGGGGTTAAACCGCTCTCAAATGGTTTACCCCCAAAGGCTTCCTTCAGCTCCAGATCTCCAGGTCGCTCAGTGGTATTCAACTTCTGAAACAGAGTGTCAGGAAGTGCAGATTGACGTCAGGCATGGGTGCTGCAGATTGGCTAGAGTGGTCAGCTGACCCTCTAAGCCAATCGCTAGTTCCCGATTCATAAAAATGTTTTACGTTTTTATGAATGGGGAGCTACTGATTGGCGTAGAGTGCTAGCTGACCCATCTAGCCAATCAGCGGCACCCCTACCCAGCGGCCCTCTGTGTTTCCTGACACTCAGTAAATAAAAGTGAACACATTAACACTGATATTGTTTGTTTTTACCTGGGGAGATGAGAAGGTCCAAAGTTTCCCTGCCAGGCCCAGGTACCAACGCCTAATGATGTGGTGTCCAGAATGAAGTGCTCCAATCTCATTTTCTTCTCCTTCATTTGACACAGTCTTCTTTGCCTTCTGAGGCTCCTTCTGCTCCTTTACCTTTCTGCTACTTTCTGCTTATTTTGCGCCCTTCTGCTCTCTTTCTGATCCCTTTCTGCTCCTTGATGGCCCTTCCTGCTTCTTGATGGCCCTTCCTGCTTCTTGCATACCCTTCCTGCTTCTTACTGCCCTTCCTGCTTCTTTCTGCCCCTTCCAGCTTCTTGCAGCCCCTTGCTGATCCTTTCTGTTCCTTCTGATTCTTCCTGCCCCTTCCTGCTCCTTGCTGCCCCTTCCTGCTCCTTGCAGACCCTCCCTGCTCCCTCTTCCTACTCCTTGCTGCCTCTTCCTACTCCTTGCTGCCCCTTCCTGCTCCTTGCTGCCCCTTCCTGTTCCTTGCTGCCCCTTCCTGCTCCTTGCTGTCCCTTCCTGCTCCTTGCTGTCCCTTCCTGCTCCTTGCTGCCCCTCCCTGCTCCTTGCTGCCCCTTCCTGCTCCTTGCTGCCTCTTCCTACTCCTTGCTGCCTCTTCCTACTCCTTGCTGACCCCTCTTGCTCCTTGCAGACCCTTCCTACTCCTTGCAGACCGTCCCTACCCCTTCCTGCTGCCCCTTCCTATTCCTTGCTGACCCCTCCTGCCTCTTGCAGACCCTTTCTGCTCCTTGCTGACCCCTCCTGCTCCTTGCTGCTCCTTCTACTTTACCCTCCTGTTCCTTGAAAACCTTTCGACCCCTTCCTGCTTCTTGCTGCCCCTTTCTATTCCTTGCTGGCCCCTCCTGCCCCTTGCAGAACCTTTCTGCTCCTTCTACTTTACCTTCCTCTATGCGGTCTCCCCCACCCCCCATCCCTCACTTACCTGCTCTGTAGGCTGCCTCTGTGCTGCTCCCCTGCGGTTTCAGTCATGAGAGAGAGGCAGGGATGTAGCTTCCTGCCTTTCTCCATTCACTTTATCAAGTCTCCAATGTCCCCTATGTATCAGTGTCCCCTATGTATCAGTGTCTCAGTGCCCCATGTCTCTCAGTGCCCATAGTGTCTCTGTGCCCGTAGTGTCTCTGTGCCCGTAGTGTCTCAGTGTCCCCTAGTATAAAAGAAAAAAATCTCAGGCACTCACTGTGATAGCTTTAAGCAGGTTTATTGGACACCACAACATTTTGACCTGTACCCAGGTTTTTATCAAGTCTCCAGTGTCCCCTATATATCACAGTATTTCAGTGCCCCATGTCTCCCTGTGTCCCCTCGTGTCTGTCACCCAGTGTCCCCAAGAGTCTCAGATTTCCCAGGTCTCCCAGTGTTCCCTAGTATCTGTGTCCCCATGTCTCCCAGTGTCCCAATGTCTCTCAATGTCCCCTAGTGACATGGGGACACTGGGAGACATGAGGACACAAACACTAAGGGACTGGGAGACATAGGGACACAGACATTCCCCCTTTTTGTGTATGTTCGCCCTTTCGGACGTTCTGGTTATGTGATTTGTGTCAGTAGCCCACCCTTTTACCGCATCCATAGACTTCCTGCTTTACTGGACACTGCTGTTAGGGGGTATGGGTTTACTTGAAAGATGAAAGCATGAGATTAGCAAAGGGTATGTGTTTTCTCATAGTTGCATCCTATGAGTTTCCCTACAGCATCATCTCCATCAGATACATGACGCTTAGGAGGTAGGACTGTTTTAGTGTTTTTGGTCAATAAGATTTTGTAATTAGGCCCATCATAATTATCAGCACCAGGCCCACTGGGCTCTTAATCCGGCCCTGCATGAACCAGACCCGACTTGTCTATGATGTGAATCTTTCAACACTCATCTTCCTGCATTGGTTCTCCCTGATCTAGAGCCTTATATTTATAAATTGCCATTATCTGTGCAGCAGCCTTCCTCTCTGCTATATTTTCTATCAGGCTTTGCACAGACCTAACTACTAAGGGTATAAGACATGGCAGGAGTAGACACAACATTAAAATCAGTAGGACTCCGCCTACCAATGCCTTAAGCCCTCCAAACTGCTCATACCAGCTACCAAACCAACTACTTGGATTGTACCCTTTCCATACCTGAGTAGGCACATGCGCTAGTTTAACCATATGGCTAGTAAGCTCAGCTATTGCTTGCCCTTCGTCATCTATTTGAAGACAGCAATTGCTCAGGTTAAACTTCCCACATACACCTCCCTCTACTGCCAATAGGTAATCCAAGGCTAATCTATTTTGGTATACTGCTGTCCTCATCCTGGTATTATGCTTCGCTAGAAGATTGAGCGCTTGTGAGGTCTCATTAGTAATAATCTCAACCACCGCCTGTAACCTTATAATACGGTTGAGCATATAAATTGGGGTTCTATATCCAAAGGTACCATCCTCTGCCGACGTGGCTGGCCCATAGTAATCTATAATACGCTGGGGAGGCCATTCATCATCTTCCCAGGCGCCTATCTCTATGGGTCCCCTTTTCTTCCTATGATTCACATCATACACTTTAACACCTAAAGTCTAACCTGTTTCGATAGGTAACAAGAAGAAGGATGGTTTGAGCATACCCAACACACATGCCCCTTCCCAGTCCTGTGGCAACTCCGAATAGGCTTTCTTGCCACAGATCCAGTACAAATTTGCTGGGGCTCTCCAACTAGATGTGATGGATAAATCAAACCACACGTCCTTTAAATTGGCATATCTTACAAACGGGTTAGATGGTTCTGAGACATTTGAAGCCGACCACCAAGTTGTATTCTTTGTATCATCATCATAAGCTTTTTGCCCTAGACAAGTTAATTCTCCTACAGAAGTATTATACATCATTCCTTTCCTCGCTATGCAAACATAACCTATGATGGAGGTCTTTAATCTCCACTCAGATTTACCTCTAACGCTCATATGATAATCGGCTTGTGAAGATATTAATTGTTCAACTGCCTCAGAACCGGACATTACCTCCTTTGCTTCCCAAGGCCATTGGTCTCCCATGTTAGTACCTCCACACACATAGCAGTTGGTAACATTAAGACTACCAGCAATACTTTCAGCTAAATCAATGAACAGGTTTTTAGCATTATGGGGGATCTTATTATCTATACTCATTTCTTCATAGAAGGAATGGTATACCTGATGAGTTTGGGAGGTTACCGTATCGGTCTCTATCCCTATAAACAATACTGTCCCAGGGTCTAAACCCGTCCCATATATTTGAAACCCAAATAAATTACCATATTTATCTAAGAACTTGTCGGGGTTATTTATAAGTATATGGACTGGATTGCATTCCATAGACTTACAGTATGGATTGGTAGGCAACTTAGTCACAATCATGTCCTTGTCTGCTGTCTGTCCCCAAGTTGCCCACCCCACACAAGACCAATATGGGCAAAAGTTATAATCTCTATTTGGGCATCTAGGACTCACATACTTATTTTTACTGCTGGGACAAATATATTTATCGTTAGACCCATACGTTCTCTCCCATCTAAGATCCCCACATACATTCCACGGCTTTCTACCACTTGATATCGCCTTACATGCATCAAATAGCAGAACACCCGAAGAATGTACGGATTCTAATACCGTTTTGTTAATTAGGGTCCCCTGAGGATCTCCATTCCTGAGAGTCAACCAAATTGTACGGGGTTGATACTCTGGACTGAAGCACTTAGGTTCTCCTACTCCTAAATGGCACACACTATATTCTATATTTAAGTATCTACATCTTGATACATCTCCTTTACACTCGTATTGCGAATGCCAAATTAGGGTCTGGGAAATATGGTTACCTGTTCTTGTAGTCTTAATGCATACCTCACAGCTAGGAGTGTCGGTACCTCTACCTTCCTGAATATAAAAATACACATATAAAAACATTATCAGAAACACATCTTTCGTCGTCATCCTCAGTCTTCGTCCGTGCGATGGCACCTCAGCTTCCAGGATGTAAGGGCTGCAGGGAATGGAGTTCTGCTCGTCTTCACAGGGGTCTCTTCGAGACTTTTCCTGACTTTTAAACTACACGTTGGTGAGCGGAAAGCTTTATTATGGCCTTCTCACTCACTTACCAATCTCTGAAACAATAAAATTTGTAATCCACAAGGTTCCTCGTCACTCCGACTGAGTCGTGCGCTTTAACCGGATCTTGCAGGGATTCTCTGGATCTGCTGTAGCTTGCCAAGAATCGACCGCTGCTGGTTTAACCCTGGAGTGATGTATCCACGGAGTCACTTCGGCCACTTTTATCGCTGTAGGGGTAGACAAAAGAACAACATAAGGACCTCTCCACTTGGGCCCTAACGGTACATTATTCCACTCTTTAATCCACACTTGGTCTCCTGGGTGGTAACTATGAACAGGGGGATAAATATTCACAGGTAATCTATCTTGTACCCATTTATGTACCTCCTCCATAGTCTTACCCAACTCTACAACCTGCTGCCGGGTAATTCCTTCTCCCAACTGACTCAAATCCCCCCTTAAGTTACCAAGTACGGGAGGTGGACGCCCATACATGATTTCAAAAGGAGAGAGGCCCATCCTTCTGGTAGGTGTACTGCGGATTCGAAATAGAGCTATGGGCAAAAGAACGTTCCACTTAAGTTGGGTTTCCTGACACATTTTTGCCAACTGGTTCTTAATAGTTCTATTCATTCTCTCTACTTTACCAGAACTCTGGGGTCTATATGCCGTATGAAGCCTCCACTTTATACCAAGCATATGAGTCAGTTGTTGTAGGCACTGATGAACAAAAGCTGGACCATTGTCCGATCCTATAGAGCAGGGTAGTCCATATCGGGGTATTATTTCTCGTAGCAGGAATCTCACAACTTCTCCTGCTTTCTCTGTACGAGTAGGACATGCTTCTACCCAGCCTGAATAGGTGCACACAACTACTAGTAGGTAGCGATGTCCACCAGATTTAGGCATTACTGTATAGTCAATCTGTAGATCGGACATGGGGAGTCCCCCCATAAACTGAACTCCTGGTGGCTTTACTGGTCCTTGCCTTGCATTATTTTTAGCACACGTTACACATCTTCGTACAATGGCCTGAGTCAAGTTGGACAATCTTGGTATGTAGAAATGTTTTCTGAGAGATTCTTCTGTACTATCTCTCCCAGAATGTGTCCCGTTGTGATAGTTTTGGACAATTTCTACCGCTAGTGATGCTGGAATAACTATTCTCCCATCTTCTAACTGATACCATTTGTTCTCCAAATACTTTCCAGGTTCAGTCTTTAACCACTCCTCTTCTTGAGCTGTATAAACTGGAGTCCATTGAGACAGTGGAGTTGGTATAAGAGCAGCTATATGTTCCACATATTCCTGTCTTCCTGATTCAGCGGCACGCTTAGCTGCATTATCTGCCATCCGATTTCCTTTGGTTACATCACCATCTCCTCTCAGATGTGCCCGACAATGTATAATACCGACTTCTCTCGGCTCCCACACTGCTTCCAATAGTTGTAGGATTTCAGCTGCGTACTTGATTTCTTTGCCCTCTGAATTCAATAGTCCTCTTTCTTTATACAAAGCTCCGTGGGCATGAGTGGTTAAAAACGCATACTTGGAGTCCGTGTAGATGTTCACTCTTAAACCTTCAGCCAATTGTAACGCTCGTGTCAGTGCTATCAATTCTGCCTTTTGTGCTGATGTTCCTTTTGCCAGTGGCCGAGCTTCTATCACCTTGTCTATTGTTGTTACTGCATATCCTGCATAGCGGATCCCTTCTTTCACATAACTACTGCCGTCTGTGTAATATTGAACATCGGGGTTCTGGATGGGAAAATCACGAAGATCTGGTCTACTTGAAAATACTTCATCCATCACTTCCAAACAATCATGTTGACTTTCAGTAGGTTGTGGCAAAAGGGTAGCTGGATTTAAGGTATTTACAGTCTCTAAATGCACTCTTGGGTTTTCACACAACATTGCTTGATACTTGGTCATACGGCTGTTACTAAACCAATGATTTCCTTTGTAATCCAACAATGTCTTTTTTTTTTTTTTTTTTTAACATTTATTAATATTTTATTTTTCATTTTAGATAAAAAATTACATACATATCCATTTAACACGCTTACAAAGAGAAAAATAAAAAGAAGCAGGTTTGATATACTATCAAAAGTTAAATATTATACATACAGTACATACACTTCCCTCTTTACTTTCCCTTTTCACTCATTTTACCATCCTTTCTAGTTACATAGTCCACAAAAAGAAAAAAAAAACAAAGAAATACGTTCAAAAGACTCTACATACACTTCCTCTTGTGGTTACTACCTTGCCTTAGTGAGATTGACATTTAGGGGGGAGGGGGGGGTTAATTTTGAGTGTTAAAGTATCCATTCCAAGGGGCCCAGATCTCGTCGTAATTCTCTTTGGAAACTTTATTTGTTACTATGCCAGCTTCCATCCTACCTTGATAGTCCACTTGTATACAAATATCATGCCAATCTAACGGACCCATAGTTCTCCAATTTCTAGCCATTACTAATTTGGTTGCCATAAAGATATGTATCATTAGGATTTTAAATTTTATCTGGACCCTTGGCATATCTAAGTGAAACAAGAACATTTGAGCCGTGATAACAGTTTGTGCTTTCAAAATAAAATTTACCAAATCAGACAAAATTATTTTCATAGGTTTCAACTCCTCACAGTTCCACCATATATGAGGGAATGTGCCTAGTTCCCTGCCACATCTCCAACAATCTGGTAGTAGTGTGGGTTGAAATCTGTGAAGGCGTGTTGGTACCAGGTACCATCGATATACTAGTTTAAAGTATACTTCCCGTACGTTTACCCCATGTATGTGTCTTTTAACTAATTTTAGGCCCGAAAGCCAGTCTTCGACCGGCATAGAAAAATGGAGTTCTTGCTCCCATTTAATCATTGCTGTCACTTTGTCTATTTGGGTTTGTCTCCTTATGAATTGATTAAATCTGGAGGCAATTTTTTTCCTATAATGAGATAGTGTAAACTGATCTATTGGAGAAGTTTCCGAAAAAGTCTTTCCCATAATAAAAGATTTTATTCTTAAGTAATTAAATATTTCTTTGGGAGGGAGATTATATTTAGACTGTAGTATTGGGAATGACCATATTTTATTGTCCTCCAATAGTTCCGTAAATCTTACAATTCCGCAGTTTTCCCATACTTGAATATTTATATCTTTTATGTAATATTTTAAACAGGTTAATGGGGCATTTCTTGATATATGATTGGTACCATATTTTTTCTTTAGATATTTTACTATGTATATCATTGTGTTGTTCATTGGGTTGTTAGATTTTATATTTTTTACAAATTCGTTATCGCACCACAAAAGAAATAGAGGTTCGATATTACCAAAATCCGATTTTTCAATTTCTAACCAAATTGGTCTTGATGTTGTAAGGTTATCACACTTAAATAAGTGTGCAACCATATTATTTATATAGAGTTTTTGTATATCCGGAAAGGATACTCCCCCTTCACTCCAGTGTCTCTGTAAGATTTCGAGTGACACTCTAGGTCGCCTATCCTGCCAGATATAATCTGTTATTTGTTTCTGGAGACCGCGTATCGTCTGGGGGGACACCCTCAGCGGGAGGTTACCAAATAAAAATGTCAATTTAGGGAGTAGGTAAGAATTTATTGCCTCAATTCTCCCCAACCAGGACAATTCTAGCCCCCTCCAATTTTTTAGAGTATTCCTAAATTGGGTTGCAATTTCTGTATAATTAAGTTCTCCGATTTCTCTGAATTCCAAAGATAGTCTTACCCCTAAATACTTTATATTACTAACTTCCCAGTCACAATTAAATTCCTTTTTAAGCATATTTTCCCCAGGCCTGCTTAGGCCTTTTGTCAGAATTTGGGTTTTCTTTATATTTAGTTTGTAGCCAGAAATTTTTCCATATTCTTTAATGAGACAGAATGTGGCTGGAATAGATCTGATGGGGTCCGTAAGGGACAACAGAACATCATCTGCATAAAGTGTAATTCTATTTTCCTTTGTGTTCACCATTAACCCGCTGATACCCTCACTCTGTCTAATCGCAGCTGCCAAAGGCTCTATAGAAAGAATATATAAAAGGGGTGCCAATGGGCAGCCCTGTCGTGTCCCGTTTCTAATTGGGAACCAATTTGATTGAAACAAAAATCCTGTAACTCTGGCTTGAGGATCTTTATATAGTGCCATTGTACATTCCTTATATAAACCTTCTATGCCGAAGGCCTTCAGAACCTCTTCCAGATATTTCCAATTTACTCGGTCGAAGGCCTTCTCGGCGTCGAGGGTAACCAAGGCAAAAGGGGACGAACTTTGACTTGCATGGGATAAAACATTCAATAACTTCCTGATATTATCAGACGTACCTCTACCTTCTACAAACCCGCTCTGATCTATATGTACAATATCTGGTATAATTCTTTTGAGTCTATCTGCCAAAATTCTTGAATAGACTTTAATGTCTAAGTTAATAAGAGAAATTGGTCTGTAGTTTGACGTATATATTGGGTCCTTATCTGGTTTAGGGATTGGAATTATAGAAGCCTGAAGCATTTCTGCTGGAATAACTTTGAGAGTGGCGAATTCATTAAATGTCTTCAATAGGTATGGGGAAATTATGCCATTGAGTTTTTTATAAAAGATTGATGAAAAGCCGTCTGGGCCTGGGGCTTTACCAGCTATTAATGCATTAATGGTGTTACTAATCTCCTGTATGGAGAATGGCATGTTTAGCTGGTTTAATTTCTCAGTAGTTATTTTTGGCAAATTTAGTTTATCCAAAAAACGCTGTATTTCCCCTTCTGACGGGTCATTATATTTTAAGTTGTATAGACTTTTATAATATTCTTCAAATGCATTAGCTATTTGAGTTGGCGAAATACATTTTTTGTTTCCAGCTATTATAGATTTTATAGATTGAAGTTTATTTTTGTTTTTTAATTTATTTGTGAGATTCTTCCCTGTTTTATTATTTCCATAATACCATCCTTGCTTTAATATTAGCATTGCTTTATTAATTTTCTCTTGATTTTTTACTAGGATTTTTTTTCTAATCTCCTTAATATCCTCCAAGATATTATGATCTAGAGTAGTCTTATGAAGATGTTCCAGTTTTGCCAGATCTATATTAAGCTCATTCAGCTCTCTTCCTTTCTTTTTTTTTATGTTAGCACCCAGTTTAATAAGACATCCTCTCATGTACGATTTAAATGTACACCACAACATAGCATTAGAAACATCCCTGGTATCGTTATTTTCAAAAAACTCTTTAGCCTGAATGCTCAGTTCTTCTACATTGATTTCTGAATTTAATAGAGTTTCGTTTAATCTCCATCTGTCTCTGCTTTTATATTCGGGATTATTTTTTATAACTAAGCATACTGGTGCATGGTCGGACCATGTTATAGGTCCAATCGTCACTTTATTTATTCGTTCCAGAGTGCCTGCCCTAACCAAGAAATAGTCGATTCTAGTGTATGATTGATGGACATTTGAATAGAAAGTGTAATCTCGCTCTTCTGGGTTTAGCGTTCTCCAACAATCATACAAACTATTTTTAGCTAGAAACGTCTGCATCATTGATGAACCTATTCTATGACTATCATCTTTATTTGCAGGCTTACTTCTGTTCCTATCTACCTTGTGATCTACAATACAATTAAAATCCCCACCGATAATCAAACTACCAGACGATACGCGGTCAACCTTTTGTATTAAGCTATCCAGAAATCTATATGGAAGTTGATTTGGAGCATATACATTTACAAGAGTATACAGTATATCATTAATTCGAGCTATTACTATTAAAAACCTGCCACCAGGGTCAACCTCCTCATAAACAAGCTCATATTTCAGGTTACTTGAAAAAAAAATTGCTACTCCTCTTTTCTTATTTTTTCCCATCAGGTTAGCTCTATGGACCACTTGAAATTTTTTATAATTCCATAGCTTAGTCTCAGAGCTAACCCAATGGGTTTCCTGGACGAAACCAATATCCGTTTTGCTATCCGTCAGTAATTTGTACAGGTATCCTCTTTTCTGTCCTGAGTTTAAACCCCTTGCATTAATGGATAAAATGTTAAGTGACATCTAGCCACTGTTCCCCCCAGTCCCTCCTCCATTCCAACCTCCCCTCAGATAGTAACCATCTCCCAAATCCTTTCATGTCTTCCCCTTTCGGCCGTCTAATATCTGGCCTCCAGAGAAAGCTCCACATCACACAATCTACTTGAGCATTCATTCCATTATATGAAGAACTTCTATGTGAAGTCCTCATATTTAAGCCTGCTGCCGTCGCAGGTCTCCGAACCAGGATAGTGGGCCTTATTTTCCTTTTAACGAAAGACGTTACAGTATTAATTTTCAATAAATATTTTAACCCCGCCACTTATCTGCGAATGGTTCCTTAATTGAACCTTAATTAAACCTTTATACAGTTATCTGATTCTATCTAGGGCATTTTCATTTTCATTTTTGTTGTTATAAACACAATTTCCTCGATTAACTTTCTCGCCTCCTATAGTTCCCATTTTCTCCTCTAAATTGATTCTACTTTAACTATTTTATAAAGTGATTACATATTTTGTATTAATTTTAGTGGTATACTTATTTTAAGTGGTATTACATATTTTGTGATAATTTTAGTGGTATACATATTTTAAGTGCATTTATAGTACATATTCTCTACATGTTTCTTTCCCTTTTTCTTATTCTTTCTCTTACCCCTTCCTTTTCATTTTCCTTCCCTCCTAAATTGTGCATTTATAATATATGTTTTCAACTTGTGCATATTAATTAATCATTATCATTCTTTATATTGTTACTCATTAAAATACAACCTATCTTGTGAGTTTTCCCTTTTTCTTTTCTTTCCTTTTAACCCTTCACCTTATTTAGTATAAGTCGTTGTGCTATGTGACAAAAAAAAAAAAAAAAAAAAGGGAGGAGGAAGTACGTTTTCAGTTTAAGGTTGGAGTGAGCTTCCAAGTTGTAAGTTTCTCTTTTAGTGCCGTCTTATCTCTAAAGATATATGGTTGGTCCTTGAAGAAGACCATAATTGCTGTCGGAAACAGCCACTTGTATTGTATGTCCATATCTCTAAGAATTGCCGTCTCCTCTGCAAAGGTTCTTCTTGCTTTTCTTGTCTTTTGAGATAAGTCCTGAAAAATTTTAAGATGTCTCCATTCATCGATATCCAGGGTCTTGTTCCTTACTTTCTGCATGATTAGATGTTTTATCCGGAAACTCGAGAAGCAGACTATAACGTCTCTTGGATGGGACTTGTCAATTTCCTTTGGTTTGGGCAGTCTGTGGAATCTTTCCAAGGGTTCAAGACCCAGGGTCTGCGGGGACAATATATATGAGAAGAAGCTATCCAGATAAGAACTTAAATCTTCTTGTTTAATTGATTCTGGTATGCCTCTAATTCTTATATTGTTTCTCCTGGAGCGATCTTCTAGATTTGTGATTTTAGTCTCGATGTCTTGCAATTTCTTCTCTAATTGTGTATTGGATAATTTAATGTGTTCATAATCTTCTTGAACTTTTTGTAATATATTTGCCTGGCTTAAAAGTTGCTCAGAGAGAATGGAAATTTCTGACCTCAGGTCGTTTGTATTTTGTTCCATGTCATTTTTAATTTTTTTATGTAGGTTGTCCAGCATTTCAGATAGTAGTTGTTGCGTCATTCCCTGTGGGGTTTTTGGCAGGTGTAGAAAGTCTTCCTCTGATAAATTAGACATATGGTGGACAGAGAGTTCAGCATTTTCTAAGGGCAAAGATTTACGTTGCTTCTCTCGTTCTGTAGGTGCCGTTTTGGGGGAGTAATAAGTACCAATTGTTGCTTTCTTTTTCTCATTGTTTGGGACTTTCTCTTTCTTGGGAGCCATGTGTGTTGCAGGGTCTGCTACTTCAGTTTCAATACAAAAATTTTGATTGTATTTGCCACTTTGTTAGCCTTTTACGTATTCATTCAGTATGTATAACTTGTTTGTGCGACAGATAGCTGGTACAAATAAATGGCAGTTTGACTAAACAGGTTGATTGAGTATAAGTTATCTGTCTCAGCAGGTAGCAGGTACTTATAGATTGCAAATTTATAGATATCTCTTAGTTTGCTCTCAGGTATTAGTTTTTGTGTTCACTGGACTTATTTGTCTCAACAGGTTACAGGTTACAGGTTACCATTACAGGTTGCTGTTACAGTTTGATAGCAGATAAGTATATCCTTAAATAGATATAAACCATTTGTCTCAACAGGTAACACAGCAGATGCCAGTAAATTACAGATAAGTGAGTATTTCTCTGTTTCCTTGCAAATACTCTCTGTCTCCAGCTTGCAATCACCTCCTGCCTCTCTTCTTTCCCCCTTTTTTTTTTTAAATGCTTCTTCTCTTTTCCTTTCACTTTAATTACACATTTAGTTTTCCTCCCTTGCTCCCGTCCCCAGCACACCTCTCGTGCCCCTCGGATCTCTGCCGAAATGGCTCTTCAAAAGGCCCAGGTACCTGCAGTCAAGAGCTTGTAGCTGGTTCTTGTGACACCTTGTGTCTCGTTATCGTCCCAGTCTGCCTCCCCTTTTCGGCCGCCTCAGTTTTTTATGCCGTCGAGCTCGGCGTCCATGCTGCCTCTCTGCTGCCTCACTTCCTGGTCCCCGAAGCGTGCGGCCGTGCGCACGTGCTTACGTCACGTACCGCCCGCCCATCATCGTACAACGTAATCCAACAATGTCTGTACTGCATGTGGGACTCGTACATAAAGTTCTTGACCCAGAGTGAGTTTATCGGCTTCAGCTACTAGCAGGGCGACTGCAGCTACGGCTCTTAGACAAGGTGGAAGTCCGCTGGCCACTGCATCCAATTGCTTAGACATATAGGCAACAGGTCTTTGCCATGATCCCAAGTACTGTGTCAATACTCCCACAGCCATTCTTCTTCGCTCGTGTACATACAGGTAGAATGGTCGTGTGTGATCAGGTAGACCTAATGCTGGGGCACTCATCAAAGCCTTCTTTACATCTTCAAATGCCGTTTGCTGTTCTTGAGTCCATAAGAAGGGGTCGTGCTCTGTACCTTTGATAGCTGCATACAGAGGTTTTGCCAGTATCGCGTAACTGGGAATCCATATCCTACAGAAGCCTGCTGCCCCCAAGAATTCTCGCACTTGTCTTCTATTCTTGGGTGTTGGTATTTGGCACACAGCTTTTTTCTCTCTGGCCCCATAATTCTTTGACCTTCAGAGATATGGAATCCCAGATATTTGACAGTTGGCAAACACAACTGAGCCTTCTTTCTAGACACCTTGTATCCTGCCTTCCAGAGAATGTGTAGTAGATCGTGTGTTGCTTGCTGACATATTTCCTTTGTAACTGCTGCTATCAACAAGTCGTCTACATATTGTAACAATACACACTCTCCTGGGATGGACTCGAAATCCAGTAGATCTTGACTTAGAGCTGAACCAAATAGGGTAGGTGAATTTTTAAACCCTTGGGGCAGTCTTGTCCAAGTCATTTGGCGTTTTGAGCCCGTCACAGCGTTTTCCCATTGGAAAGCGAAGATACATTGGCTTTCTGCGGCAATTCGGAGGCAAAAGAAGGCATCTTTGAGGTCTAAGACTGTAAAATAGGTAGCCCCGCCCGGAATTAAAGCAAGCAGGTTATACGGATTGGGTACAACTGGATGTATACTAACAACCGCATCATTGACTGCTCTCAAGTCCTGCACAGGTCGATACTCATCTGTACCGGGCTTTTGAACAGGCAGCAATGGGGTGTTCCAGGGGGAAGTACAGAATTTTAGGATACCATACCGTATGAACTTATCCAGATAAGATTGAATGTTCTTCTTAGCCTTCTGCGGGATGTGATATTGTCTTAGGCTCACTGGATAAACCCCAAGTTTTAGCTCGATCTTAATAGGTGGAATATTGCGGGCCAGTCCTGGTGGGTTGTTCTCTGCCCAAACTCCTGGTATGTTGAATAAGGATTCATCACTCCTAGGGTTTTGGCTAGTCAACGCTGTATAAAGTCGCCACTCTTCTTCCTTTGGTACGGATAATGTCATAATACCTGAAGGTCCATTAAACTTTAAGGATGTTGTTCCGTTTGGTAGGAACGTAATCTGCGCTTGTAATTTGGATAGCATATCACGTCCCAACAATTGGACTGGACATTCAGGCATGTAAAGGAATTGATGTTTTACTACGTGGCCTCCCAATGTACAGAGTCGACTTTTAAGAACCGGTTTTGCAGCACTTCTTCCAGTTGCTCCTATTACGGTAATAGTTCTTCCAGATGGAGGAGCAACTAGGTTAGTCACCACCGAATGTTCAGCATGTTCAGTCGATCATGAATGCACTCCTTTTTCCCCCTATTGATACATCGACCATAGGCTCCGCTCGACCAAGGGGGATGGAGCCCGGTCGGTATCAATAGTCCTCCATGACCGTGTCAGCCAATCCTACAAAGTCCCTACCTTCTCTATCGCGGGACCTTTGCGCTGCTGGATAATACCTATCTTCTCTTACACTTCCTCTGTTACCATTACTCCCTCTATTACCATTACTCCCTCCGGGGCCTCCTCTACCTCTCGCTCTGCCTCTAAAGTTTCCATAACCTGCCCTGGGTGGGTCTCTCTCGTACTGCTCTCTTTGCGGACACTCGCTTCTCCAATGCCCTTCTTCTCTGCAATACGCGCACTGATTCCTACTTAAGGGCTCCCTAATCCACCTACTATCGCCTCTATCTGGGCCCCGTCTATCTACGCCTGCGATCGCTACCGCTAGCATATCAGCCTTTTTACGCATCTTGCGCTCTTCCTCTTTCTTACTTTCTGACTCCCTATTCATGTACACCTTATTTGCTACCTCCATTAGTTGGGTGATGGACATTCCTGCAAACCCTTCTAACTTTTGTAGCTTGCGCTTAATATCCCCGTAGGCTTGGCTGACAAAGGCGGAGTTTACCATTCGGGAATTATCAGCGTCTTCCGGATTAAAGGGGGTATACAAGCAGTATGCCTCCAATAATCGGTCATAAAAGACACTGGGCGCTTCATCACTTTTCTGAATCACCTCAACTGTCTTCGACATATTAATGGCTTTCTTCCCTCCGGCTTTCATGCCAGCAAATATAGCGTCTCTATAGGCTTTTAGTTGACGCATGTCTGCGCCATTAACGTTCCATTCGGGAGCGGTATTAGGATAATGCGTTGCGGCCCATGCTGCTGGATTGGCTTGATTTAAAGTACGGGCTTCTTCCTCTAGTGCTTTAATGGCCGCTTGGTTAATCCTAGTCCTTTCCTCATTATTGAACATTGTCATTAATAACTGCTGGCAATCAGCCCATGTCGGATTATGTGTCTGAACTATCGAGGTGAACAGATCAGTCATAGCTTGTGGTTTCTCAGTGTACGAGGAATTGTGGGTCTTCCAATTCAAGAGATCGGTAGTCGTGAACGGGACATATACGAAGACTGGGTCAGCATATACCATTTGACCTGTGGCATCGAGATAGGCTGACCCAGGATTCAAACGAAGAGGCATCTGATAATGTTTGGGTTGTTGGGTACCGGTCAGTTGTCGGGTTAGTATAGGGCTACGTGGAGGGGCGTCGGTTATGGGTTCCGGTCGGGGGGTAATAAGGCGTGGGGATGTAGAGGCTCTATCGTGGGGAAGGCCGGTGAATAAAATATTCCGAGCCGAGCTAGAAGAAGCTTGACCGGAAGTTTGAAGTGGCGCCAAATCAGGATAATTGGGTTTAACGGGGATTGGTTCCGGAAGGGGAGGTTTAGTACGGCGGGGGGTGGATTCTGAACTGGAGGAGGAAGCGGAAATGGATGGGGACAATGGGCGAGTAGGGGTGGAACTTCCTGTACTTGCATCACTTCCTTCTACAGGGAAGTAAGGGGGCGGCATAGGGATCTCGGACTCAGGGGGCGTGTCCAAAATGGGCCTAACCATAGTCCTAGTGGACAAACAAGTCCTGGCCACCATGAGGCGACACTGCTCCTCGTGGCATATCCGAATCCATCTTGGTGAGTCGTTTACGGCCTGTCTCCAACAATCAATATATGGAAACTGTCCGTAAAGTTCAGGCCTACCTGATACAGCCACGTGTACACGCTGTACCAGAGTTGGATCCAAACTGCCACGTGGCGGCCATGCCGCAACCAAAGTAGGCCACTCCCTAGTGCACAAAGTGACCAAACGTACAGGAGACATTTTAACCCCAAAATCACATGTTGTAAATCCCTTTTTAAAATTCTTTACCATACAACCTAAGGGATCCAAAATCGTCAACTCCGACGCGCCCATACTTATCAATGGAGCGTCGTTGACAACGAATACTATGCACACGTTCTATTCAACAGTCACACCCGTTTCTTCCGGCAACAGCACCACGTGGTACAGTTACCAAGTGAAACGTACACAATAACACAATAAACACTCAGGGAATTCCCGTACACGCACAGCTGTTACACCAGTCACTAAATAATCAATATTATGCCCTTTGGCAAAACTATACAGTCACCCACGCTATAATTCTCTATATATGAATTACCCGTCTATAACACACCCCAGTAACATCGTCTTTTACAAACAGCGGTTACAGTACGGTTAGCATAGGTCAAAGCACAATTTAAGGTCACAATACAATTATTAGTGGTTATGGTGTTAAACATGCAATAGACGACAATGATTAGTACTTATATACAATGTCAGTAAATATACAGGGTTATGGTACCGTGCACTATAATACAGCAACACACTATTAACACTCTCGCTAGACGGCTGAGCTCGCGCTATCTAACAAGATATACACTTTACTAACAATCTTTAACACATATACAATCCCAACTAAACTATTGGCCAGTACCTTGATGGACTACCTAAAACTATCTACATCCGTTTTGGTTAGCCACACTGCCCAAGCACCACATATAGCGAACTAGAGGGCGGAATTTACAACAGAACCCTTTTAGTCTTTCTACTCTATCAATAGTCTAGTGGGTTCCAAATTTACACGCCTTCCCACTTAGCCAAGATAGGTTGAGATCTAGCAAACGATAATGTACATCAGAGTCTGCTTAGTCTCCCGGTCCCTCCGACCTAGCGAACAAATTGTACACCCTAGAACGCTAGTCTAGACAAGACACCGGTGTCCGGCTAGGGCTATTTACACAGAACCCCGCCTGACTCCAAACCAAATCAAACGGTCTTACCAAAGAGCGTTCGATTGAGCGGTGCGCCTTCGCTCCTTCCCTCCGACAGAGGGGGCAGATTCCATACACAGATTTAAACCCCTTATGGGCCTACCGCACAATCGGTATACCCCTAGTGGGTCCGCCGTCTAAAACAGCGGTCGTCTTACCTCCTCGTTCCTGAACCTGAGTTCACACTCATCGACGGGGACACCCCAGCACTTCTTACGTAGAGGCCGATGATCTCCTGGACAACAGACCAGTGGCGCCGAGACGAAGGGAGGTCCACGCAGAAGTTCAGGGGTGCAGCCGTAGAGAACGTGGGCAAAGATAGACCGTCTCACGCCTCTGCTTCTCAGCTACCGTTGAACGATGAGCTTCCCGGCCAATGCACCAAATGATACCGGAGAAACTGACGGAAGCCAAGCACAGAGAGATGGACACAGGTTTCTTCAGGAAGGAAGAGATTCTTTATTCGGTTCACCGATCGGGACTCAGAGGGACTAATGTCACCAAAATACAGCAAGTTCTGAGCCCCGGACAATAGTGCAGGCTCCTTATATAGGCATATAACTCCTCCCATATTAAGCTCCACCCGCACATTCTCTTGACCAATCAATACAAATAAGAATTAACTTCCTGCTTGACCGCATGGCTTGTCCAGCACAATGGAGGAGGGGAATACTACATCCTGTATT
Organism: Pelobates fuscus; assembly: GCF_036172605.1. Classification (NCBI taxonomy): domain Eukaryota; kingdom Metazoa; phylum Chordata; class Amphibia; order Anura; family Pelobatidae; genus Pelobates; species Pelobates fuscus. The sequence continues at coordinate 86,099,925 of NC_086328.1, read as the reverse complement.
CTCGCACATGCTCCGTACACTACTGATCGTATCTTGCCTCGTGCAACCAACTGATCGATACGTCAGCATATGCACGTACACATGCCACGTGGTAATCTCGGCCTCCTAAATTTATTTTTACCGAGATTCCACCACAGATGCGGTACACGTGTGTAGACACTGTGTTTTGCGTGCTGATGGTGCTTGTCCAGGATTGCTCCTAGGTGACTCACCCGGGGAGGCAGGGTGCATGATTTAATTACAGGCAGCGTGTGGGGGCACATAATAGACAGTATGGCCTGAAACATAGCTGTTGCAAGCGATGTGCGTGTGCAGGCTGAATAGTGGTTACTGCAATGGTAGGGTGCCTTGAGTGTTGGCATGGTATGTGTTCCGATGTGTGGGATGTAAGCGGTATGCTGTGGTCAGAGGTGTAGCATGTAAACGTTACGTGTGTTAAAGCCAGGCAGCTATCAGACTAATTATAGCATTATATCACCCAGTCCGTTTAATAGTTCGTGTAGCGGCATACGTGTCAGGAATCACTGACATGGTGGGTCCGATGCTTCATGGGTGGCAGTGGACATATAATCAGCCAGTGTTGGTTTCAGCCCGTCAGCGCGACCCAGTGTTAGTCTCCTTGTAGGCTGAGGTACCTCTCCAGATGCGTCGCCTGGGCTTGCCACTGTTAGGAGTTGAGAGGAGCGGTCTCCAAGGTCGGCATTGGGGGTTGCTTTTCTGGCGTGTGGCTCCCAGCGGTTGGCGGCAGAATCATGAGTATGGAGCCGAGTCTCTGCAGTTTGGTGTCTCCGCCGCTCCGTTACCGGTAAGCCTCCGCTGCTGCCTGTCTTCTGATGGATTGTTGCTATGACGGGTGAGATGTCGCTTGTCGAGCTGGTGGAGGGTGAAGCCGCCGTCTGTTCAGGCTTCCTGAGCCCGTGCTTGTTCGTTGCCCTCGGTGCACGTGGCAGTCGCCATCTTGTGCGGTGCGGTCGGGCCCTCAAGTGTGTCTATGGCGCCTGTGTGTTCCGGCTGCCATGCCCCCGGGTGGGGACCGGGATCACCCCCCCGGTCCATAGGGGGGGGGATCAGGGCCGGATCCGCTCTAATTCGAGCCCCAGGCTGGGCGCTGTGTGGCAGGATAGCGGAGCGTCGGCCGCCCGCTCCACTTACCGCTGGAGAAGGCCGGGGTATCGTAGTCTTCTCCTCCAGGGGACTGTAGCTTAAAAAGCCAGCCTCTCCCTGGCTCCAGCAGGCCCTCTGCTTTGGGCATTCTAGTGGTCGGTCGCTTCTTGGTCAAAGTTAGATTTTTTCGGCATATTTGGAGTTGAAGCAGCAGGAGCTCCTTCTGCTTGCGACCGTCCAGCTCGGCGGTCCGGCCCCGCCCCCTCTTATCCCCTTTTTTAATGTCTTACCCCCTTTAGTGTATCTTATCCCGTATTGTTCCCCATTGTGTGTCTTACACCTCCCTTGTGTATCTCTTACAAGCCCTCCTTTGTGTGTCTTGCTCCCCCCAGCCCCTTTGTGTGTCTCCTTCTCTCCCAGCCCCGTTGTGTCTTTTATTCTTTCCAGCTCCTTTATGTGTTTCTCTTTCACCACTAGCCCATATATCTCCCCCCCCACCCCCTATGTGTCTCTTTTTCCTCTTCTCCAGTTCCTCTGTGTCTCTTTCACCCCCAGCACCTTTGTATTTCCACCCCCAGGCCCTTCTGTGTGTCGCTTTCATCCCCAACCCTCTGTGCATCTTTCTCACCCCTCATGTCCCTCTGTGTGTCTTTCTCCCCACTCAGGCCCCCCTGTGTGCCACTCTTCCTTCCATGACCCTTAGTGTTTCTCTCCCCTCCATGTCCATTAGTGGACAGGAAAGGGGAGGGGAGAGGACCATTATTGGTTCCCTTCCCTGTCACTTAATGGATTTCTCCCTTCCCTTAGTGTTCCTCTTCCCTCCCTTCCCTGTCCAATAGTGTTCCTCTCCCCTCCCTGTCCCTTAGTGTTCCTCTCCACTACCTCCCCTGTACCTTAGTGTTCCTCTCCCCTCCCTCCCCTGTCTCTTAGTGCCCCCCATTCCCCTTAATGCTCCTCCCCCCTTTCTTTTAGTGGTCCCCCCCCCGTGTTCCTTTTTCCTTTCCTCCCCTGTACCTTAGTGCCCCCCTTAATGTCCCTCTCTCTCCCCCTCCCTCTCTTTTAGTGCCCCTCATTCCCCCCTCCCCTGTCCCATAGTGTTCTTCCCCCTCCTCCCCATCCCATAGTGTACTTTCCCCCCTCCCCTGTCCCACAGTGTTCTTTCCCCCCTCCCCTATCCCATAGTGTTCCCCCCATCCCATAGTGTTCTTTCCCCCCTCCCCTGTCCCATAGTGTTCTTTCCCACCCTTCTCTGACCATAGTGTTCTTTCCCCCTCTCCCCTGACCCATTGTGTTCTCCCCCTGCCCCATAGTGTTCTCCCCCCCTTCCCTGTCCCATAGTGTTCTCCCCTCCCCTTCCCTGACCCAAAGTGTTCTTCCCCCCTCCCCTGTCCCATAGTGTTCTTCCCCCCTTCCCTGACCCATAGTGTTCTCCCCCCTGTCCCATACTGTTCTCCCGCCCCCTCCCCTGTCCCATACTGTTCTTACCCCCCTCCCCTGACCCATAGTGTTCTTCCTCCCTCCCCTGACCCATAGTGTTCTTCCCCCCTCCCCTGTCCCATAGTGTTCTTTCCCCTCCTGTCCCATAGTGTTCTTTCCCCTCCTGTCCCATAGTTTTCTTTCCCCCCATCCCCGTCCTGTTCTATGTGTAGACTAGGGGTTCCCAACCCATGGTACACCTACCCCCAGGGGTACAATCTGGTTCCCCCGGGGGTACGGAAAAAGAAATCGGTAATGGCAGGCCCTGCCACAGCGCCATGGGCTGGGGGCCACAAGTCCATCGGATGGCCAATGCACTTAGGGCCAGCTGATTGACATCTGCCATTAGGGGCCCGGTCATGCGTTGTGGTGCTTTAATAGCGCAACTGCAACCTTTCTTATCCACAGGGAGAGCTAGGAGGAAGTGTGAGTATGTCACTTCCTCCCACCTGACACATTCTGAGCTGCATGGTGGGGAAGCCGGACCATGAGGGGAGCAAGCTACCCAACTCCAGACAGCCCCAGCCATGGAAGCTACCCTCCTGCTCCCGAAAGGTAGGACCTGGAGGCAGAGCCGGCGCAACCGTTAGGCGAACTAGGCAATCGCCTAGGGCGCCGGCCTGCTGGGGGCACCCACCGGGATGTTTTCTGGTGGGCTCCCCCTGTTTTGGGCCATAGCGCTGTGCGAGCAGCTCTTGAGCCGCTCCCCTGGAGTGCCGGGCCAATACTCCAAGTGCCCAAAAATGGGGTGCTGAGAGGAGCCCTGTCACAGGGGGCCTAGGAGGTGGCCATCTGGACACCTAAGGGCACTCCCAATGCAGTGCTAGGTAAGGCAGAGCAGGCACCTGCTCTGCCAACAAATGTCGGTGACCGGAGAAGAGGGGGACGGAGAAGGCAGGCGGCGAGGGAAGCTCTTCTTAAAGCTTCCCACGTCTCCCTCGTGTGCCCTCTGTGATGCTGGGAGCCGGAATTTGATGTCATTCCCGCACCAGCATGCTAAACAGCGCACTAGAGGAGTGAGGAGCTACCCCACACTGGACCCCAGGGAGGTAGGGAGGCTCCATGGGCCTCGAAAAATAAAATTGTGTGAGTCTGTGTGTCAGTGAGTGTTTGACTGACAGTGAGTGTGTGTGTCAATGAGTGTTTGAATGTCAGTTTGTGTGTGTCTGTCAGTAAGTGTCTGCTTGTGTGTCTGTATGCCAGTGTCTGTGTGTGTGTCTGTCAGTGAGTGAGTGTATGTCTGTCAGTGAGTGTCTGTCAGTGAGTGTGTGTGTCAGTAAGTTGTGTGTTTGACTGTCAGTGTGTGTGTCAGTGAGTATCAGTGTATGTCTGTCAGTAAGTGTGTGTGTGTATGTCAGTGAGTGTATGTCTTTCAGTGAGTGAGTGTGTGTGTATGTCTGTCAGTGCGTTTATGTGTGTCAGTCAGTGAGTGAGTGACATAAAGGGGGCTGCAAAATGGATCTTTCGCCTAGGGCGGCAGAAATCGTTGCACTGGCCCTGCCTGGAGGGTGGCAAAAATCTTAGCCTGTATGTAGGTTTTGGGTGTCTGTATGTCTATGTATGTTTCAGTGTGTAGAGGGACAAAGGGATGAGCGGAGAGAGCCTGGGGCAGAGGAAAGAGCAAGGGAACCCGGGGCAAAAGGACAAGCAAGGAGAGCCTGGGACAGAGGACGAGCAGAGAGAGCCTGCGACAATTTATATAAACTTTAATGCCCAGATGATCACTGTTTATTTAATGAATTATTTTATCACCCTTTTGAGACCCATAACTAATCTGATTTGCATCTTTAGTTGTCTATGCTAATACTAACTGGCATACTTTAAACTGCAGCTTAATGGGACACTATAGTCACCAGAACCAATAGAGCTTAATGGGACACTATAGTCACCAGAACCAATACAGCTTAATGTAGTGGTCCTGGTGTCTATAGACTGTCCCTGCAGACTTAGCATGGTAATCACTGCCTTTTCAGAAAAAAGACACTGTTAACATTGCTGCTTAGACAGGGCCGGACCACGGATGAAATGCTGTATGTGGATGTAGTCAGGGGCGTATTAGCCGCGAGGCAAACAAGGCATTTGCCTTGGGCGGCATTTTCCAGGGGGCGGCAAAAAAAGCCGCCCCCCAAATGCCCAAGGCAAATGTCTTGTTAGCCTTGCGGCTAACAGACATGCCGGATGAGCTGCTGGGCGATCGGGCGGCACTGCCTGCCTGGCTGGCGGGTGGGCGGCCGGCGGGCGAGGGAGCACTTCCCCTGAGCTGTCTGCTCAGCTCCCTCGCCAGCCGCAGAGTGAGGCTGGGAGGCGGAACCGGAATATGACGTCATATTCCGGCTCCCAGCCTCACTCTGAGGCGCGCGAGGGAGCTGAGCAGACAGCTCAGGGGAAGTGCTCCCTCGCCCGCCGGCCGCCCACCCGCCAGCCAGGCAGGCAGTGCCGCCCGATCGCCCAGCAGCCACTGGACCACCAGGGAGGAAGAGACACCCCCCTCCCCAGCATTCCCAAAGGTAAGGAGGCTGGGGGGGGTGTTAAATTAAAAAAAAGTGTTAAAAATAAATTTTAAAAAAATGTGTTAAAAAAAAAATAAAAAAAAAATCTGTTAAAAATAAATTTAACATTTTTTTTTAAAAATAAATTTAAAAAAAATGTTTTAAAAATAAATTTAAAAAAAATGTTTTAAAAATAAATGTAAAAAAAATGTGTTAATGTGGGTGGGTGAGTGTGTGTCTGTGTCTGTTAGTGTGTGTGTGTCTGTTAGTGTGTGTGTGTCTGTGTCTGTTAGTGTGTGTGTGTCTGTGTCTGTTAGTGTGTGTGTGTCTGTTAGTGTGTGTGTCAGTGTGTGTGTTTGTGTCTGTTAGTGTCTGTCGGTTAGTGTGTGTGTCTGTTAGTGTTTCTGTCTGTGTCTGTTAGTGTGTGTGTGTCGGTTAGTGTGTGTGTCTGTTAGTGTGTGTGTCTGTGTCTGTTAGTGTGTGTGTCTGTGTCTGTTAGTGTGTGTGTGTCTGTTAGTGTGTGTGTGTGTGTGTGTGTCTGACTGTGTGTGTCTGTTAGTGTGTGTTTGCCTGTGAGTGTGTGTGTATGTTAGTGAGTGTGTGTGTCTGCTAGTTTGTGTCTGCTAGTGAGTGAGTGTGTGTCTGTTACTGAGTGTGAGTGTGTCTGTTAGTGTGTGTGTGTTTGTTAGCGAGTGTGTGTTTCTGTTAGCTAGTGTATGCGTATCTGTCAGTGAATGTGTGTGTGTGTATTTAGAATGCGGGCGGGGGGAAAGGTTGGGTGGGGGTGGCGCGGGGGGAGGGGGGCGCATGAGTTTTGTCCTGCCTAGGGCAGCACAAAACCAGGATACACCACTGGATGTAGTGTCTGTGTAGTGTTGGATAAGTGTTGGATAAGTGCTGGGGGGGGGGGGGGGGGTAAGCAGTTTGAATTACCTGAGTGCTGCAAGGCGGGGACATTGTGTAGGAAGGGGACAGTGTGGGGGGTAGTGTGTAGGAATGTGACAGTATGAGGGGGCAGTGTGGCGTGGAAGGCTGTGGGGGTGACAGTGTGGGCATGCAGGCTGTGGGAGCGCAGGGGGTGGGAAGCAGGGTCTGGAGGGACAGGCTGTGGGAGTGTATGGTGTGAAGGACATGGTGTGGGGAACAGGATGTGGGGGGTGACAGTGTGGGAGACCAGGGGAGCAAGCTGTGGGAGGGAAGGCTGTGAAGGACATGGTGTGGGGGGGCAGGCTGTGGGTGTCAGGCTGCAAGGGGGTAGAGTGTGGGAGAGCATGCTGTGGGGGGGCAGGGTGTGGGGGTGCATGCTATGGGGGGAAGCTGTAAGGGATGGGGCAGGGTGTGGACGAGCATGGTGTAAGGGGGGCAGGCTATGGGAGTGCATGGTGTGGAGGTGCAGGCTGTGTGGGGTGGGCAGGTTGTGGGGTGGGCAGATTGTGGGGGTAGGCAGGTTGTGGGGGGCTGTGTATTTTGCAGGCAGGGTGTGTGCAGGCTGTGAGGGGTAGGGTGTGAAGTACATGGTGTGAGGGACAGGCTGTGGAGGTGACAGTGTGGGAGTGCAGGCTGTGGGAGTCCAGGGGAGCAGGTTGTGGGGGGACAGGCTGTGAAGGACATGGTGTGTGGGACAGGCTGTAGGTGGGGGGCAGGCTGGGGTTGCAGGGTGCAAGGGGTTAGAGTGTGGGAGTGCATGGTGTGGAGGTGCAGGCTTGTGGGGTGGGCAGGTTGTGGGGGGCTGTGCAGGCTGTTTGTGGTGGTCAGGTTGTGGGGGCTGTGCTGGCCGTGGGAGGGGGGTACCGTCTGTGATAAGCCTCCCCACATTTACATACCATTTCCCTGGTTATCCAGTGGGATCGCTATCTGGTCTGCAGCTCCGCCGGGCGTGACCTTAGGTTGTCTTTTAAAACATATATACACATGTGAAGGGTTATTAAGGGATTCCTGACAGATATCCGTGTTACAATGTAACTTGCGTTAATTGTGAAAAACAAAAATGGTTTGGAAATAGCAAAGTGCTATTTGTACTTATAGCCCTATAACGTTCCAAAAAAAAGCTACAGTTGCAAGAAAAAGTATGTGAACCCTTTGGAATGATATGGATTTCTGCACAAATTGGTCATAAAATGTGATCTGATCATCATCTAAGTCACAACAATAGACAATCACAGTCTGCTTAAACTAATAACACACAAAGAATGAAATGTTGCCATGTTTTTATTGAACACACCATGTAAACATTCACAGTGCAGGTGGAAAAAGTATGTGAACCCCTAGACTAATGACATCTCCAAAAGCTAATTGGAGTGAGATGTCAGCCAACTGGAGCCCAATCAATGAGATGAGATTGGAGGTGTTGGTTACAGCTGCCCTGCCCTGTAAAAAAACACACACCAGTTCTGGGTTTGCTTTTCACAAGAACCTCTTGGGATAAACGGGTTGATTTTTGCCGGGTCCCAAATCTGCACTGGGGTGGTCGGGTGAAGGAGTCTTTCCTGAGTGAGCGAGGTCAGTGGAATGCCCAGAGTCCGCAGGAGGTCAGGGGCTTCCTGGATGTCGTGGATCAGATGAGAGACCGTTCCTTGCTGAACACTGAGGGTCCTGGGGTTCCACCAGCGGTACCTGATGTCTTGCCGTTGGAGCAAAGAGGTGAGCGGTCGGAGCGATCTGCGCCAGGCCAGGGTGCCACCCGACAGGTCAGCAAAGAAGGTCAGTCCCCTGTTTTCGAACTGCATGGGGGTTTTGCCTCGGAGGGCCGTGAGAATCGTCGCTTTCTCTTTCCCATTTCGAAAAGTGATTATAGTGTCTCTTGTGGCTGTAGGTGGTACTCTGGGGGGGTTTAAGGATCCGAAATTGGTCCACAGGGGTGATGGCATTAGCCTGTCCTTGTGGCAATATGGCCGCTATCATGCGCCGTGCAGCAGGTCGGTCTCAGGTATCTCATCTGGGAGCCCTCTGACCTTTAGATTTTGTCTTCTCCTGGTATCCTCTTGAGCCGCAAAGCGCCATTCATGTATCTGGTTCTGCCTTTGTAAGTCCTGTACCGCCTTTTGTAGGGACGATAGGTTCTGCTGGTGTCCTTGTGATGTTGTCTCTAGTGTGCTGATGCGGCCTGTCAGGCCCTGCAGTTCTCCCCTGAGGGCAGTTACATCCGTCAATATATTATTTTGAAGATCTGCCAGTAGGGCTTTCATAACCCCTGTGGTTACCAACTCAGCATCTATTCCCGTTGTTTGGGGCCTGGCCTTCTGTGTAATGGCTGGGGCTGTCAGGTAGTCGTCCTCAGCGTCTCCAGAGAGATCATCCGAAAAATCAGAACAGCTGCCGTGGAGGGCCGCCATGTTAGGCTCCGTCGTGCCTCGTGCTTGCCTCCACATTTCGCCGATCGTCCGCCCATTTTGCTTTGCTTTAGGGGGGTCTCTGCCGTTATTTGGTTTCATTTAATTAGTTTTTCCGACGTTTGGCACTCGGAGCTCTAGGTTCCTGCAACTGCTTTCCTCGGCAGTTCGGCCCTTTTGTACATTTTTTCATCATACTTTATAATTTCTTTTATAGTAAATTATGATATGATGAAATATTAGTATCTTTAGAAAGACCATTTAATTGCGAGAAAAACGGTATATAATATGTGTGGGTACAGTAAATAGTAAGAGGAAAATTACAGCTAAACACAAACACCGCAGAAATTTAAAAAACAGCCCTGGTCCTTAACGGTAAGAAAATTGAAAAACGGTCTGGCCACTAAGGGATTAATAACATGTTTCTGCTGCACTTTATTGGGAATTTTCAGTAGTGTCTCTTCGATAAATTAAACCAGAAAAAAAAAAAAGCTAGGGTGACAGAAGAGTTATCCAAGGTCTTTACTGTCCTGCCAAATTCAGGACAATTAGCAAGTATGTGGAATTTTTGTAATTAAAAGTAATAAAGTTGAGTAAAATTGGCTTAATTATTGCAAATCACCACAGATTTCTCAAAGTGTTACTCTTCAAAGCTTTCTTTGAAAGTATCTAACAGTGGTTGATAGCTCAAATCTTAAAACTGTGAAACGAGTTGTCAATGTGAGGGCAGCATTGTTCACTGGAAGTCTTGCTAAATCTTAAAATATATGCTCCTTTACCCTCTGCTGGGCAAAGGTTTGTGGGATATACAGTTTCCTTTAAAATAATGTCAGCATCAGGTGTTGTACCACTTAGTTTGGTTAGTGCTTTTTGTGGAAGCTGCAAAGCCTAATGATTTTCAGCATATGCAAGAACTTCAGATGTTTTATTTATTTTTATGTTTTTGAATGCATTATTTATATAATCCATTCTAATCTTGTCTGCTGCCTTTGCAAACCCTCCCCTTCTAGCCCCACCCAGTCTTTCTGTGGCTGTCCAATAACAGACTTCCCAATGCAGCTCAATGACAAGACTTTGCAAGGCTGAAGAAGGGGCATGTATTTATACTCTTAGCAATTTCCTCTCTCCACTGAGCTTAACAACCAGGAAGTAACAGGACCGCATGTCTGATTGATAGGTAAGGGGGTACAAGGCAATTTTGTAAATGTACCAATTCCTATTGGAAAAAAAAAAGAGGACAGGCTCTACATACATAAAGCACTTCAGCAAGCTGAACTGCTTTAGGGGTCTGAAGAGTGTCATTTTAAGATTATGTACCTCACCTACAGCACCTTTAAATCAGGGTTGGGCAAATGGTAGATCCCCAGATGTTGCAGAACTGCTAATTCAATGATGCTTTAACCCCTTAAAACCGGAGGGAGTACTATTACGCCCTATTCCAAGCGGCTCTAAACGCCGCAGGGCGTAATAGTACGCCCTCAGTTTTTTTGTTACTTACCCGGTCGCCGGCGATCCCACGCCGGCGATTGCGGTTGGGGAGACTCACCTGGGATCCCAGGGAGTCCCCCGTGGCGGATCCTTCCTCCTGCGGCCCCCCCAGCCATGTGAGAGTGAGATCCTTGCGAGGACCTCACAATCACATGGCCGGGTTAGCTGGCTGCTGCATTGCCAGCAGGGGGACTGCCTGTAATGACAGTTAGTCCCCCTGCTTGCTGGAAATAAAATTTAATTAAAATCAGTGTAAAAAAAAAAAAATTATATACTTAGATCATATATATATATATATATATATATATATATATATATATATATATATATACACACACACACACACACACATACACACGTAAACATACACTGTCTAGGTGTATTTTACTATTAATATATATATTAATATCAAATTACATGTAGACTGATACTGATTATATATATAATTATTGTTATATATATATATATATATATTTATATATAATATTAAAAAAATGTAAATACGTAAAAAATTAAATAAAAAAATAATTAAAAATAAATAATTAAAAAATATATAGATGTGTGTTATTTCGTTCTAACTGTATTGTGATATTAATATATATATATATATATATATTTATATAAAAATACATGTAGAACGAATTAATATATATATATATATATAAAGACCTGCGGGTCGAAACGTCTATCTTCTCACACAGATAAAGCCTTTTTTCAAACAAGCCCTTTGGAGTGCTCTGAATCATTGTTCTCTATATATTTATATCAAAATACATGTAGAACGAATTAATATATATATATATATATATATACATAAATATATATGTATATATATATATATATATATATATATATATGTATTAAGGCCTTTTGGCCTGTAATTGTGGGAGGGGCGTATGACTCACCTTCTCCCTACTTAAGGGACACCCCTTACCTGGCTCCATACCGTTCGAGGTCAGCGCTGCATCCTGAATCCACTTCCGGTTCACGGACGGTGCCATCTTGCTTTCGGAAACTCCGCGTTTTCTTCGGTGTCAGCTGTGTCCAGGAACTCCTTACAGGTCTTTCCACGGCCAGCCACGCACAAAAAACCCGGTCTTCTTCTTCTCAAACGTAAGTCCGTCGCCCGGATCACTTCCCACGGCGTCGCAATAATTTTCAGCCTTACTTTACGGCCACACGCTTTACGTCCAAGTCTCAGGCAAATTAACCCTCTGGTTTCCGGAAACCATGTACTAAGTAGGTAGCATTCTTATGCTTTGCTTTTTTCCTTCCTTTATTTCAGTTTGTTGCTATATTATAAGTTTTAGTACCTGATAGTAGGATTATTCATTTTTAATGCAGATTATAGTTCATTAAGTACCACAGTCTGTATTTTATATACATATAACGATTATAGCATGTATTTCACAATTTATGCTGTCACATTAATTATACTTAGGTTAGGGCTCAATGTATTATTAGATCATGATATATTAATCCTGGTATACATATACATAGTTTTGCTTGAACAAACTTTACATTTTGTGTACCTTCCATCTGCACTTAGAGAATTTGTTTTAAACAAACGTTTTTTTTTTTTTTTCCTGTTTAAACACACCATGTACACTTTTCATTACATGGCACGTGTCATATGCTGAATTTTTCTTTATGTACTCAAATTACATACACAAGAACTCGGTCGTAGAATATTTCATGAACTTTCGGGTTAAATCACACGCCTTGATTCAACCACTCATACGTCAATATTTAATTACATGATTACTTTCTTCTTCTTACATACTTCTGTAGAAGTTATATTTAACACCCTAAATTAAACTACATGATCACAATACTACACCACATTAGACTACTAACACTAGCAAGCATACTCATTACTCTTATCGCCATAGAGACACATTACACATACCATATACCCACGGTCAGATCTTACCACATAACATGACCAGTTAAGTAACCACCATTCATATACATTTCCCTTACATATGTATATATAAACGCACTACAGTGTTTAGTCTTTGGTATCAAGGATCCAAATCTCACACTTTGCGTATCTTGTTTCCAACCTCTAGGTTTTCCAGGTTTTTTCTATACCTGTCGCTTATCAATCACTTGCATACTATCAGGTACGTTAAGCCTGCTCACACCGTATATCACATACGGTTCCATCTCAACATAGGACTTAGAGTACTGGCAAATGGTAGGGGTTATAGGCCCAAATAGGTATCTCCCCTCTGGGCTTTTGCCTATCGATTAGTGGTCCGCGAGGCCAACACTCCGCCTCAACGTTTCAGAGGTAACGCCCCCCGGGCCACACGTAAGTTAGCCGCCTCGCAAAATTATAGAGAGGGCGTCACCTGTCACTCCCTTCCCCTGTTTTTCTTTTATTGTCACCGAGAGGCCTACGAACTCCTGCCGCTACGTCGGGCGGCCTCAATAACCCCTCGCGCCAACGCATAGATAGAGCCTCTCACAGCCACTTGGCAACTAGCAGGGCCTCACCTGTCACCAAATAACAAGATTAATGTTTCGCCTTATCCGGCATAATTAGCTTGCCAGTACATCCCCATATATTTTCTCATCTAGTATGTCTCAAGAAGGGGTAGAGGATTTTTCCATCCCAAGTACTCCAGCAAGAGAAAACACCCCATCACGGGAGGAGGATATGGCTAACCCAGCTTCTTTCAGGTCGTGGACTATCCCTCGCATCACTAGCGAACTCAAGAGACGACATATCCCTTTCCCAGCAACGGCAAGGAAAGCAGAACTTTACAAATTACTGCACACCTCTACCGATAATAGGGATGCCGGGGAGGGATCTAGCCAGTCCAACCCAGGAGACATTCATGGCATGCTCACATCCCTCATGGCCTCTATGAGCAAGGTTAATTCTAGGCTGGAGTCACTTGAATCGGTCACTACAGCCCTCACCATGGCTGGAAGGACCGCGGCAATCCCCACGGCAGTGGCGGGATTGCAATCAGTCTCCACAGCCATCACCTCGGACGACGACGAGGTTCACCCTGCCCACATGATACCCGAACACCTCAAAAAAGATATCCTGGAAGGTAAAGATGTCAATCTGGCCTCACTACTCATTGCCTCCCAGGATATAGTGGAACATAAAACATACGCTTACGACGATGTTTCTGTGGTGATAAAAGCTAGGGATGCACGTTTAACCCCTTAAGGACCAAACTTCTGGAATAAAAGGGAATCATGACATGTCACACATGTCATGTGTCCTTAAGGGGTTAAATAGGAAACTATTCCAGAATTTGTTTTAGCTTTCGGTATTTATCGTGATGTGATGTGTACTGTATATCCCAACAGACGTGAGGAGTTTGACCTGTATATGCACAGGCTGGTGGACCTAGGCAACAAATATGGTGGGTCAGCTTTCTATGACTACCATAGATCTTTTTCTGCCAAAGTGTCTGGCGCCTTCTCTCAGTACGGGAAAAGATCCAACTGGAGTAAGATCGATACGGTCATTTTCTGCAGACACTTTGCAGGTCTAAGAGCACCGGCCTGTGCATACTGCTCCTCCATGGCCCATACGGCCAATTTTTGTCCTACCACGGCAAACGAACCCACTACTTCACAGGGCACTGGTCCCGTTGGTTCAGCAGAGAAAACGCCCAAAGATAAACTGGGACGTCCTATTAAGTTTTTGGGGAAATCCCAAATTTGGAATAATTTCAATGTCGGTGCTTGTAATTACAGCGGTTGTAGGTTATTGCACATATGTTCCAAATGTTTTAGGGCACATGCGAAAACTATGTGTCCAAATAAAATGTACCCTAAGCAATACTTAACGGATATAAATATTTCTGTACTCACGGCACTACTGTCACTACATCCATCTAGACACCTGGTAGACTTCATCATCACTGGTCTATCACAAGGATTCCATACTGGTCTAATACACATGCCTACAGGAATCCTTAAATGCCCTAATCTGCAATCTGCCCAACAAAACCCTACAGCGGTCAGCACTCTTATAGCCAAAGAAGTGGCAGAGGGCTTCTTATTAGGACCCTTTCAGTCCTCTCTTTTTACCACATGGAGGACAAATCCCATTGGTATTGTCACGGGGAAGTCTTCCCACAAACAAAGACTTATCATCGATCTGTCTGCACCTCACACCTCTGCCACACCAAGTCTGAACTCCCTTATCCCCTCTGAGGAATTTTCCCTTCAATACTCCACCATAGACCACGCCATTACGGCTATCATGCAGGCAGGGGTCGGAGCATGGCTCAGCAAGACTGACATAACCAATGCTTTCAAATTATTGCCTATCCACCCTACACTATGGCATCTGCATGGCATTAAGTGGGCCGGGTACTACTACTTTTTCTCACACTTAACGTTTGGTTCAAAAAGTAGTCCGGCCATTTTCGACGTATTCGCCGAAACACTATGCTGGTTATTGTTAAATGTAGCCAGATGCCCTACAGTTATACACTACCTGGATGATTTCTTACTGATCGAAGAGAATATTTCCCCACCCAGTAGCCTCATAGAAACCATCAGTCTGTTTAAACAGGTGGGCGTCCCAGTTTCCCCCACCAAAACCGAAGGGCCAGATACAGTCATCACTTTCCTAGGAATCATACTAGACTCAGCCAACATGCAAGCCAGCCTGCCACACACCAAGATAGAGAACATCCTTACCAACATCAACCTCTACTTACACCTCGGTACTTGCAACCGCAAAGAATTGCAATCTCTACTTGGGTCACTAAATTTTGCCATGCGCATTATACCTCAAGGCCGGGTTTTCATCTCACGGCTCCTACACATGTTCCCATTGTTTGGCAATGATGCACACAGGTTACCCCTGGATACCCAGGCCACGGCAGACCTACTTATGTGGAAAACATTTTTTTTAACCACCTGGAATGGGAAAAGCATGTTCCTCCCTGAACTGTCTGACTGTCACGACTAGTAATGTGGTCCAGCACGCAGAAACTATGTAAACATATACATAGGTAAGAAAAGGAAAATAACAGGATAGAGCGTAAACCGGACCTTAGAATGGCCGGACTAATACGCTAGAGACAGAGAATGGTCAAAGGGAAAGCCGAGGTCAAGGAAGCCAGAAAATACTCAATACCGATAAAACAAGCCAAGTCAGGGAAACCAGAGATCAGAATAACCAGGGAAACGCCAAGGATCAGGATACCAGGAAATCAGAATCACGGAAATAGCACTCTCAGGAAATCAGGAAACTGAAACCACGACATGGCAAAGTAATGGGAAAAGCTAGCGGTTTAAATACCCCTCTCTAGGCTATGATTGGTCAGAGGGCGACCTCTAACCCTAAAACGTTCGTGTGCGTTGACGTCGTGACGTCACGCACACGTTGGTATAATTTTCGGGGGCGGAGCTACTCTTAGGCGCGACCACGTGGTCGGCGCCATGTTTGATTCGGGCGTGATGCCCGGAAGAACGGAAGGAGCGGTTCCCGGCTCGTCGACGAGCAGGTAAGCTCGTGTTGTCGGCGTGGCCGTGCCGGTCGGGCACGGCCGTGAGGCTCGGCGGGCCGGTGACCGCAACACTGACTCTTCACCTACCATCTGGTCAGACGCAGCGTCTACCACAGGTTTTGCAGCAATTTACGGGAATGAATGGCTTTGGGGTAGTTGGCCTCCAGAGGTTCAAGACCTGGAGAATTTTTCAACTACCTCAGCTCTATTTGAGATATATCCCATTGTGGCAGCTGCCGTGACATGGGGGCATCTATGGGCAGGTGTGTCAGTACGTTGCTACTCAGACAACCAAGCAACATGTCACATCATCAACAAAGGTCGATCCAAATCACTGACCATTATGAGGTTCTTGAGGAAACTCACCTGGCTGGCTGCGTGTCACAATTTTTTCTTGGTTTGTGTGCATGTCCCAGGTGTATGCAACACGGCTGCTGACCATTTGTCTCGTTTCAATTTACAGGCTTTTCGACAAATACTTCCGTCAGCTGCACGCACAGCCACGACCACTCCACCTTTCCAACAACTAGTAATGGATTAGACGCTATCATGCAACACAGCCGGACATTGTCACAATTAGCGCTATCCTCCAATACCCGGAAGACCTATGACAGAGCTTTCCTTCTATTCAAAAGATTTCTGTCATCACACAATATCGCACAACCTTTCATTATGACATCCTTGTTGGGTTTTGCTTCCTTTTGCCACCTCAAACTCAAATTATCATACAACACAATCAAGCTATATCTAACAGGCGTACAACATCATATGTTAACATTACAACCAAACAACACTAGTTTCATGTCCTCCTACCAGATCAAAAACATCCTTAGGGGTATTCAGAGATCCGAACCCCCACGTACTGCACAAAGGCTACCCATAGACGTCAATATTTTCAAAGATCTATCCAAACTACTAGATTTAAAACCCTTTGCCACCAACACAAACCTTGTTATTAAAACCGCTATCTATTTGGCTTTTTATGGGTTTTTAAGACCAAGAGAATTTACCGCCATCAATACAACCCAGTCCACTCACATTCTGCTTCACTCACACTTAACAAAACGCATGGATTACTATATCTTGGCTCTGCATCACTCTAAAACCAATCAACACGCACCTCCGGTAGAGGTTAGATACTATCCTACCCACAACGAATGGTGCCCCGTCACATTACTGGACACATATACCCAGGTTTTAACAGCATCACCATCTCAACCATTTTCTGTACTCACTACCACCACCTCCATGACCCACGTCAGGTCATTACTTACACAACTAGGCCTAAAAGCAACTAACTATTCGGGCCACTCCTTCCGCATAGGAGCAGCCACTACAGCGTCCAGTGCAAACATTCCAGTACATGTTATCAAGTCACTAGGACGCTGGAAGTCTTCTGCATACTCTAGATACATACCTAACCCAGTACAAGAAGTTAGAAATGCCTTTCAAGATATGTCTGGTTAAAGTATGTATATTGCTCGTTTCGTAATAAATGTGATTTTCTACTTTTTGCCCTCTTTATTTACAGGCCTACCTCATCGTCGGTTTCGGCACATCACAACTGACTTGCTCTTTTAATACCATCCCACACCTAACAGTGTTTGTATCTTCTGTACTATCATGAGCCCTTAACACAAGTATTAAGGCCTTTTGGCCTGTAATTTTGGGAGGGGCGTATGACTCACCTTCTTCCTACTTAAGGGACACCCCTTACCTGGCTCCATACCGTTCGAGGTCAGCGCTGCATCACCCTCCCACCCACTCCTCATTATTAACTCCTTCTTCTTACATTTCTTCTTGGTGGGCCCTCTTTATTTACAGGCCTACCTCATCGTCGGTTTCGGCACACCACAACCGACTTGCTCTTTTAATACCATCCCACACCTAACAGTGTTTGTATCTTCTGTACTATCATGAGCCCTTAACACAAATATATATATACCTATATATAAATATAAATATTAATTTTTTTTATATATATATATATATATATATATATACACACACACACATACATATATATATATACACACATATATATTCATGTAATATTTTTTTTTGTCAATCTTTCTTTTATTATGGCATTTGCGTTATGGGGTACAGAATAAAGAGAGGAGGCGGTATGGGGTAATACTAGTTGATGGAAACAAGATGGTACATAGTACACTCCTTCAAGGGACTGCCATATATTTTTTTGTTTTTGAAACGTCAAGCAAACATAGTATTACAAGCAATTGTTGAAAAAATGGGTGCGACGGTCAGTTAGTAATTGCTCAAATGGTAGGTTTCATGTGTACAATATAACAGGTTAGTCATGCTATATGTTAAGCAGCTCTGGCTCTCGCTCAGTACATGTCAACATGGCATTGGTAGCTTACGGCACAACAGGTCAAGCGCTCTGGGTAAAGTAACAGGATTTTGCCACAGATTAATAACGTTAAACATATTCACACGGGCTAAACTCAGCTGTAGCGTGCTATAGTGAAAGATTACTCTGACTGCTCCTATTCTAAGGCAAGTTTGAGAAGAGACAAGCTTAGTGCATTATGTGTAGAGCATGTTAGGTATTTTATCTACAGTGTCTGCGATCTATAAGCAGGTTTGTGTTGCCCTAGGAAATAGTACAAGCTAGCAATCCATCACATATCAGACATTTGTAGGGTTATTGCCCACAGCGCCATTTTCCATAGATTCGGCGTATATTCAATATTCTAAAACAAGCGTGATAGGGATGTCAGAAGTGTTATGCAAGATACTATGTAGTAAGGCATAGACATACTGTGCACTCTGGGTATAAGGCATAGTTAACAGGTTAGGCTGGCTGTCGGTTTAGGCAGCATTAGGTTACATTGCATGCATGGTAAAAACAAAAAGAGATCCTCATAGAAATCTGCAACAATGCTAGGGCATGCTTATGGAGTTGTCGACATGCTTGGCAGCCAATACAATTAAGTAAATGATGGGGGGCGGAGCCAACAGCCGAGCTGAGCGTTTGCTTGGCGGACGAGCTCCTTGCCAAAAATCCTGCTATAAGCCTGAATCCTGCCCTGAATCATAGCAAGTAGCCCCAAAAGCTGGTGCACTGTCCCTGGCGACGAGGGGACCACAAACATAGCAAACCGCCAGCAAGCTCTCAGCCGGTACTAATTGCCACGACCTGGGGATTGATCTGCGGCCTACACGAGGCCTGCCTGAGCGACATGGGGGAGACGGCCGCTCCCTCTGCCGAATGCAGCACCAAGGACCGGAGGTCTCCCCAGCATACTCTATCCCCCCCCCCTGCCGGTGAGGGATATCCCGGCATAGAGTGTGACACAGGAGGGAAGCCCCAGCAGAGGCCTACCTGTCGCGAAAAACGAGGACAACCCGACATGGCGGATGAAGCATGGGACCCTGCATCTTTGTCCACTCTGGCAGAGCGGCTAGACCGCCTGTTCGACGCCTTCTGGGCCAAGCTAACCGTGCTCGATACCTCCAGCACTCACGAGTCAGCCGACCAAGCTACTCCAAACCGGGGCCGCCCAAATGACCGAAAACGGCAACAGAAACAACCTCTACGGGCCCCCGGAGCGGAGGGGCGGCGGATAAAACGCAAGCAGCGGGTGAAACGGATGACCGCATGCGACTCCGCAGCCCAACATGCTACTCCTCCTAAGATCCTGCACGGGCACCCTCCTCCATACTCTGCCCCGCAACGAGCACTATCGAGACCACATCTGACCACAAGGAGCCAGGGGACAAGCTTGAAACCCGCGAGGCCGACGTTTATGCACATATGCCGGACCAGGGGCCTGAAGCACCAACTCACACCTCGGCAGGGCACCCAGAGGAATCACCTCCCAAGCAAAATGCCCATGTCTCACAGCCTCACACTTCTGCAGTCCTCCTGCCTCATCAGTGCCAGATGGAATCGCTGGGATATGGAGGTTCAGCCGGCTGTGCCGCGGCGAATCCAGAGGTCGGGAGTGGGCTGAATGCCTGTCAGAGACTGCCCGATGTTACCCCGCAACCACATCCTGACTCTTGGACTATGTTTTCTGCTATATGCCTTCTGTTTCGAACCTCTAACATCACACTGTCCACACTCCAACGCTGTCTGACACTCCACTCTTGTCCCATCCACACACCTCGCACATCAGACACACTCTACTAGTTTATCTCACTCACTCTACTTTAACCCACTGTTACTGCACGCTGTAAGTTTGCATGCCCACTACCTCTAACAAACCACTTCTAAGCAACTACCTGAATGTTCCCGCTGCCCGTCTGGGACCTGTCACTTGTTGATAAGCGACATGCACGGCCTTGCTGCCTTTCACGGCCCTGGACACATTCCCTGTCCTATAGGCCTGATTTAATTGCCTGATTTAACTGCCACATTTAAAAGCCCGATTTCAAACCCTGATTTACAAGCCTGACTTACAAGCCTGATTTACCAGCCTGATTTATGAGCCTGTTTTATCTAAGCTTGATTTATAAGCCTGTTCTCTAAGCCTGTTTTATATGACTGTCTTCTAAGCCTGTTTTATAAGCCTGTTTTTCATGAATATTTAATAACAAAAAAAGTGCATTGTCTATTTACCCCTACTGTAACTAATGTCCTGAAACCTGCATATGGAATGCCGTTGGGGTACCATATGTATGCCTGTGATTAATATACGCACTACAAAAATAAAGAATTAAAAAAAAAAATTAAGTAAATGATCAGGCCTAGGTAGTGAAAATAAAGAGGCAATCATGACTCTAGGCTTACAGTCTATTATAGTAGTGAGGGAGCGTCCAAAGTCCTGTTCTGTGTCCAAGCTGGTAGTTGGGCTGCGATATCTCACCCTATGCCACTGGTGTGCTGTATGAGGCAATCCACTCTGTGGTCTTGCGTGATGAACATGTAGGTGTTTCGTGGGCCGCGTCGGCTCCCGCTCCAGCCCCAGGTCTCATGGAAGGTCTGCATCTGTATTCCACAGACTCGGGGATGCAGTGCAGTCGGGTCTTCCCCATTATGGGTGCTACGGAGGACCCCGATATTGCGACGCCACCAGCGGCGGGCGGTTCTCCGGCGTCGTGGGCGATGCTGTCGGGGTTTAACCCTCTTGGCCTTCACCCAGGTAGGCAGGGAGCCTGGGTGGAGTGTGCTCCAGGCTGGGATCTGCCCGAGCGGGACTCGCCCGGCCCTTTCATCTCGGCTTCTCTCACCTCCCGCGTAAGCTTCGGTGCTTGCAGTGCCATACGCTGCTCCAATTGCTGCCAGAAGCGCTGGAATGCCTTGGCTATGCGTCAAAGGGAGCGCTTGATTATGTCGTCGCCGTTGCCTGCATCTGTAGGTGCCATTTGTGTCACGGCGTGCATGCTAGGCCCGCATTGTGTTGGGCCTGTGGCTTTGCAGGCTGTTAGGGTGTGAGCGAGAACCTGCTGCCTATCGATGGGGACCGGGATGACCCCCGCCGGTCCAAAGGGGGGGAACAAGGGCCCAATATCGAGTGTCCAGTCGAGAATGTCGGAGGAGGAGCGGCCGTCTCCTCCGCGCCGGCCATGCTTGTAGGCCGCATATGGTACTCGGGCGATTCTCGCTTCAATTGTGGCATGTTTAGTACCCGTTGATTCGCCCGGGTGTCACCAGTAGCTCAGTGGCCCTTGTGAGTTGAGTACTCGCTGTAGTTTGGCGATTTTGTCACTTTATCTTCCAGTGAGTGCAGGAGCTGTGTCCACAGGCATCCACTCAGCTCAGCAGCCAGGCCCCGCCCCATATTTATGTAATATTTTTACATAATTAGGTATCTTAATTAATTACAATTAGCAGGACCTGCCTGACAACCCATGCCGAAAGTATAGGGAATTTCATTTGCTAGCACTATATTTAACCCTATAACTTTCGAAGACACCATAAAACCTGTACATAGGGGGTACTGTTTTACTCAGGAGACTGAACACAAATATTAGTGTTTCAAAACAGTAAAATGTATTACAACGATGATATCGCCAGTAAAAGTGACATTTTTTTGCATTTTTCACGCACAAACAGCACTTACACGGACGATATTATTGCTGTGATACTTTTTACTGTTTTGAAACACAAATATTTGTGTTCAGCGAAGTCTCCCGAGTACAACAGTACCCCTCATGTACAGGTTTTATGGTGTTTTCAAAAGTTACAGCGTCAAATATAAGGCTTGTGTTTCATTTTTTTCACATTCAAATTTGCCAGATTGCTACGTTGCCTTTGAGACCCTATGGTAGCCCAAGAATGAAAATTACCCCTATGATGGCATACCATTTGCAATAGTAGACAACCCAAGGTATTGCAAATGGGGTATGTCCAGTCTTTTTTAGTAGCCACTTGGTCACAAACACTGTTAGTGTTAATATTTGAAAATGCAAAAAACAAATTTGAATGCAAATTTTGGCCAGTGTTTGTGACTAAGTGGCTACTAAAAAAAACTGAACATACCCCATTTGCAATACCTTGGGTTGTCTACTATTGCAAATGGTATGCCATTATGGGTGTAAATTTAATTCCTGGGCTACTATACAGTCTCAAAGGCAACGTAACCAATCTGGCGAATTTCAATTTCAAATGTAACGTGCTATATTTTACCCTGTAACTTCCCAAAACACCATAAAACCTTTACATAGGGGGGTACTGTTTTACACGTGAGACTTTGCTGAATACAAATACCGTATATACTCGAGTATAAGCCGAGTTTTTCAGCACATTTTTTGTGCTGAAAAACCCCAACTCGGCTTATACTCGAGTCAATAGTCTGTATTATGGCAATTTGCATTGCCATAATACAGACTGGGGGCTGTGGGGGCTGCAGAGAGTTTACTTACCTGTCCTGCAGCTCCTGTCAGCTCCCTCCTCCTCCGCGCCGTCCGTTCAGCACCTCGGTCAGTTCCCACTGTAAGTCTCGCGAGAACCGCGGCTCTCGCGAGACTTACAGTGTGAGCTGACAGAAGAGCTGAACGGACGGCGCGGAGGAGGAGAGAGCTGACAGGAGCTGCAGGACAGGTAAGTTACAGCTCTGCCAGCCCCCAAAGCCCCCCCATTGAACTGCCAATGCCACTGGACCACCAGGGAGTAAGAGCCCCCCTCCCTGGCCAGCTAGCAAGCAGGGAGGGGGGACGAAAAAAAAAATTATAAAAAAAATAAAATAATAATATTAAAAAATAAAATAATAATTAATAAAATAATGAATAATATAACAATCAAAATGCCCACCCCCACCAACACATACACAAACACACACTGCATCACACACACTCACACTTCATTCATATACACACACTGCACTCACACACACACACACTGCACTCATACACACACACAGATACACACACACTGCACTCATACACACTGCACTCACACTGCACTCATACACACACACTGCACTCATACATACACACACTGCAATCTTACATACACGCACTGCATTCATTATATACACACACTGTAAATAAATATTCAATTAATATATACACACACACAATGCACTCATACACACACACTGCACTCACACTGCACTCATACACACACACTGCACTCATACACACACACACTGCACTCACACACACACACACTGCACTCATACGCACACTGCATTCATTATATACACACACTGTAAATAAATATTCAATTAATATAATTTTTTTAGGATCTTATTTAGAAATTTACCAGTAGCTGCTGCATTTCCCACCCTAGTCTTATACTCGAGTCAATAAGTTTTCCCAGTTTTTTGGGGTAAAATTAGGGGCCTCGGCTTATATTCGGGTCGGCTTATACTCGAGTATATACGGTATGTGTATTTTATTGCAGTAAAAGCAAACAGTATTATGACATTGACAGTTAAAATGTCATGTAGAACTAAAGAAATAAAAAAAATCTTATTTTCTCCCATTTTTTTCCATATTAAATTAGGTTTCATAGCTAAATATTTGATATTAAATGAAAGCCCTGTTTCCTCTGAATAAAATTATATATAATAAGGGTGGGTGCATTTAATATGAAAGAGGTGAATTACGGTTGGACAGACATATAGCGCAAATGCCAGGTTTTGTTTAGTTCACAACGTGTACATTTGGCTCAGTCCTTAACCCCTTAAGGACGCATGACGGAAATTTTCCGTCATGCTGGTCCTACCCTTAAGGACACATGACGGAACATTTCCGTCATGCAGTATTTTTCCAGCAGGGTCTATTACCTTGCTGGTAACTATGAGCCCCAGGTATCATTTGATTCCTGGGGCTCCCCTCTCTCACCTAGGGCCAGAATTAGTGGCCCCAGACTGACTGATGCTCTGTTTGCAGAGCTCAAAGTGAGCGCTGCAAACAAGCATTTAAATGGGGATTTAAATCCCCACTATTACAATTTGGTGTGTTCAGGGTTAAATCCCTGCTAACACAAGGGAGTTCCAGGTATCAATGGAAACCTGGGCCTCCCCTCTATCAGCTGGGGATATTTTTAGTGACCCCAGCCTTTTTGATGAGTTACATGCAGTGCTGGAATTCAGCGTGGCATGTATCTGCTTAAATAGGCATTTAAATGCCTATATCTAGATTGTGGTGTAAGCAGGGTTAAATCCCTGCTCACACCAGGAAACCCAGGTATCATTAGAAACCTGGGTCTCCCCTCTGTCAGTTGGGGTAATTTTTAATGTCCACAGACTGACAGCTGAGCAGCATGCAGAGCTCAAAGTGAGATCGGCATGCAGCTGTTTAAATGGTGATTTAAATCCCCATAGAGCACAATGCAGTGTGAGCAGGGTTAAATCCCTGCTCACACTAGGAAACCCAGGTATCATTAGAAACCTGAGTGTCCCCTCTGTCAGCTGGGGCCATTTTTAGTGGCCCCAGGTTTTTTGATGAGCTGCAAGCAGAGCTCAAAGTGAGGTCGGCAAGCAGCTCTTTTAATGGGGATTTAAACCCCATAGACAGCAATGTAGTGTGAGCAGGGTTAAATCCCTGCTCACACTAGGAAACCCAGGTATCATTAGAAACCTGGGGGTCCCCTCTGTCAGTTGGGGCCATTTTTAGTGGCCCCAGACTTTTTTATGAGCTGCATGCAGTGCTGAAAGTTAGCACTGCATGTAGCCATTTAAATCCACAAAGAACACTGCAGCTGAGCGATCAAGATCTGCTACAGTCATTCTCTCAAGTGACCTGGTGCTTGGGAACAAACCCTGGAGGATCACCCTCTATGCCCCAATGCCATTCTGATCAGTGCTGGGCATTTTCAGTTGCCCAGCACAGATGCATTGCATTGGTCATAATGTCTTCAATGTAAGAAATGGGAGACTGCAATACTGAAAATAGCCGGTAGATGGCAGCAACATACCACTGTGTTTTAGTTTAAAATCCCTTTACTAATATCAGCACTGATATTAGTAGAGGAAAACCTTTGGGATTAAGATTAAATTAAGGATTACAATTAATGATTATTATTCGGTTTAGCATAAGTGCTAGATTTATTATCAGGTTTATTACTTGGTTTATTATTAAGTTTATGTTTAAGATAAGGTTTATAATTAATTGTAGTATTGGGATTATGTTTCCGATTAGGATTCAGATTATGGTTCAGATTAGGATTAGGGTCAGCACGGGCATCCCTTGCTGAATATAGCAAGGGAATTCCTCGGCTGACACCAGCAGGGGGAATCATTTTATTGCTAAAGGTAGGATTGAGATTTGGATTAAGGTTATAATTAGGGTTACACATGGGATTACGTTATGGGTTAGGATTGTGGTAATGGTTTATTATTAGATTGAGGGTTAGATTTGGGATTAGGATTTGGTTTAGAATTAGGGCTTGGTTTAGGATTAGAGATTTAGATTAATATTAAGATTTCTACTTTCCAAAGATATGCATATGGGGTATATTTGTACTGAGAAGATGTTGCTGAGTACAGCTAAGATCATTTTATGACAGTGGGAAACAGGATATTTAAAAAATAATCATCAAAAATACTATGTGTATGTAAAAATAAAAATGAATACCACAAACTTTGAAACAAAATGGTAACAAAATGTCACTTCAATAAAGCTTATAATATTTTATATGAGGGTCCCCATGTTGTCCACTTTTGTAAATGGTATGCATTGGTGGCGTTATTTAAATATATGAGCGACTAAAATGCCCCAAAATGAAACAATGACCATTTGTCAATTTGCCATTTAAAAAAACCTGTAATGGGCCGGGTATGATTTTAGCCCTGTATTTTTTCACAAAAACCTGGCTAAGGTGTACAAAGGGGGTCATTTTGTACTCAGGAAACATAGCTGAGAATAATTTTGTGATTTAATTTACTGTAACATATATCAAGTTTCCATAATTAACTACTAAAATACAACATGTGTGTATAAAAATGCAAACATAAAACAATATGATAACATTTGAAAGTAATTGGTGCTAACATAACTGTATAATAAAGCTCAACATATACCATATGACATAGCCCGTAGTGTCTACTTTCACAAATGGTATGCATTTATGGAGTAATTTTAACTGTCATACTGCTACAATGCCCTAAAATGTGATATAGACACACCAAATCCATTTATCAAAATTCTAGTTGTAAAAACTGTAATGGTCAGGACTCGTTTAAGGCACTGTAGCTTCACAAGATAGTGTCAAAGACATACATTGGGGGTATTGTTTTATTCAGAAGAGTTTGCTGAGCATAATTATGGGGTTTTGATCACAGTGGCACATACCAGACTTGAAAAATGACCCCCAAAAATATAATGTGTATGTAAAAAATGCAAGAAAAAAATATTTTACCACAAAGTTTGACATAAACTGGTGAAAAAATGGCATCACGTTAAGGCACAATATAGACCATATGAGATACACTGTAGTGTCTACTTTCACCAATGGTAGGTCATTGAGGGATAAATTCAACAGTTAAACTGCTACAATGCCCCAAAATGAGACTTGCTCCATCAAATCAAATATAATATAATTTTGCCTCTTTATAAATCGCTGGTAAAACCACACCTTGAATATGCTGTGCAATTTTGGGCACCTGTTCTAAAGAAGGATATCATGGCACTAGAAAAAGTGCAGTGACGAGCTACAAAATTGATAAAAGGAATGGAGCATTTTAGTTATGAAGAAAGGTTACAAAATTTAAATCTCTTCAGTTTGGAAAAACGGCGCCTTAGAGGGGATATGATAACATTATACAAATATATTTGGGGCCAGTACAAACCATTATCTGGAAATCTATTCATAAACAGGGCTATACATAGGACACGAGGTCACACATTTAGGCTTGAAGAAAGGAGATTTCATCTAAGGCAAAGAAAAGGTTTTTTTACAGTAAGAGCAATAAGGATATGGAATTCATTGCCGGAAGAAGTGGTTTTGTCAGAGTCTATACAGATGTTTAAGTTGCAATTGGATAAATACTTGCAAAAACATAACATACAGGGATACAATTTCTAATTAGTGGGGTAATAGCTGCTTGATCCAAGGAGACATCTGACTGCTATTTTGGGGTCAAGAAGGAATTTTTTCCTAGTTTGTTGCAAAATTGGAAGCGCTTCAGACTGGGTTTTTTGCCTTCTTTTGGATCAACAGCAAAAGCATATGTGAGGAAGGCTGAACTTGATGGACGCAAGTCTCTTTTCAGCTATGTAACTATGTAACTATGTAAATTCATCTATCAAAATTATCACTGTGCTAACAATAGTATATATTTTTCTTTGGTGTCTCCGGCCTCATGGCATTGCTTGGCCCAGTATGTTGGTAGACGATAGTTTATGCCTCACATAACCCTGCTTACAAACCATGCCACAATATACGGCAACACAAACCGCATTACAAACCTAACTTGTGAACATATAGCAGCTCTATTAGAAACTACTGAAATGTTAACCTTACATAAAGTGCTAACTATATTACGACGACCAATTTAGCATTGTTAAGCTCCAGAACCCGATTGTTTAAAAATCTGCCAAGCTAAGCGTGTTTAAACCAATCTATTACTGTTATAAAGCCTGATATCTCTATGTTTTTACACAAAATGTATATTGATGTATCAACGTTACATTAATTAAGCTGGGTAACCGAGACATACATTATAACCCACCTGTTTGAATAACTCAATGTTTTAAACTTGTTTAAAAAATATAAAATGAGGCTGATAATTCTAGGAGATTTTGTAACTTGTTAGGATGATGTTAGCCTGTATAACCCCTGCAAGTCTCCCTCTCTTTATTCTGTACCACCATAACACTATGCCTCAATAAAAGAAAGATTGACAAAAAAAAAAAAAAAAAAATTATCACTGTGAAAACTGAAATGGTCAGGTCTCTTTTATGGCACTGGATAACTTCACAGGATAGTGGCAAAGACATAGATTGGGGGTATCATTTTACTCTGTTGATATGGCTGAAAACAATATGGGGTTTTCTACAGCAGTAGTATATATCAACTTTATGGAATACACATTAAAAATCCTTGTTTTATGTGTGTATGTTAGAAATCTGAAAAAAACACAATTTTACTACGCGATTTAGCAGAGATTGGCAGCGAAATGGCTACGTAAAAAGTGTCAGAATACCCTTTGGTAAATAGCCTGTGATGTGTGCTTTATATAAATATATACTTTTGTGCAGCAATTTTGCTTTCTGTGATGGCTATTAAGCTTACAAGACAAACATGCCAAATTCTAAAATAGCTCCACATTAAAAAAAGTTTTTACTCCTTGTATTTTGTGACCTGTAACTTTCAAAATAAGCTGAAATCCTAGACATGTTATGTACTCTAAAAATCAGAACAACTAATTGAATATTTTTTAAATTACGTTCCTTAAGCTGCACTTATTATACACACGTTATTATTGCCTAAACTGTGAAAAAAAAAATGTAATTTTTTTTTACATTTTTTGGATTTTTTTTTTATAATAAATAAGAATTTATATATGTATATGTCACATCAGATTAAAGCCCTTTTTGTCCTTTAAAAAACGATATATAACATGTGTTGGTGTAATAAATAATAAAAATGCAAACAGAGGTTGAACATGCAAAAAATTCAAAAAATGCTTGTGTCCTTAAGGGTAAGTCCAGTTTTTGAAGCTGCGTCCTTAAGGGGTTAAAGGCAGGTAAGGTATCATGGCAATTGTAGTTCTATATCTGGTGATCTACCGTTTGCCCAACTCTGTCCAACGTTCGGTAACACTTTCCTCTGATTCCAAAGGGTGTCGGATAATTTGCTAAACCATACTTTCAACTAACTTAATTATTGATATTTTAAGTATTAGGTGAAGGTAGCTGTGCTGGATGTGTTGCAACAGGTCCATGTGACAAAACGCCTTCACTGAGTGCAATGCCTACATATGGGCTCTGTAAAAAATAATGTTTAAAGACTCGATTTGTGTGTTTCCCCCTGTGTATTGTAAGTTTCCCCCATGTATTTCTATGTATTTTGTGGCAAATGCCCTGTTGACCGTTCAGGAGCGCTCAAGCGAACAGAACCCGTTCGCCTCTCGAACGCGGACCCCCCCCCGGTACCCCATTAGAATGTTCACACCAATCAATCAGAACGTTCGCACCTGCAACATAAGTATAAAACTGCAAGGGAAGTAATTGAGTGCTCCCCTGGGTGGCTGCCATTTCATATAGGCAAACGCTACCCATGGGGAGCATTCGTATCCCAAAAGGATACACTTCCCTTGCAGGGTCTTCACATCGGGACTCCACGAACGGGTCCCTTAGGTTGGTGGGGACACTGTTTGGGTACTGGCGGTTCGGATCGCCCTACCTGCTCCTAACGGAGCTATAATCACTGCTTTCCCCTCCCAGAAGCTGCAAGGCCAGACTCATAGCTGCCCAAGAAGCGCTCTCCCCGGGGCTGCGAGTCGGCTTCACAGCAGCAGAGTCCCGCTGGCCACGTGGAAGTCCGTGCTGACCAATCTGATGGGCCAGCATGAGTGAGTGCTGATTGGTCGCTGCGGGGCGCAGGCAACCAGAGAAGGAGCATCGATTTAAATGGGATTTGCGCCCTTTCCCCTAATTGGGCGGCAAAACCTCTCTCCTCCCTGAGCGTGGATTGGTATCGCGCCTTTCCCCTTATTGGCTGTTGCTTGGTTTGGGTGCAAAATTTTAAATCACCAGACTAAACTAAGCAACGCTGTGGAACTGATTTCGGGGATGTACAGAGCCTCGAGACCCAGATTTTACACAATGGTTTCTCGGGCTCTGTACATCTGATAGCCCCGCTATTTGCAGGGTTCCTAGTTGGGACCCGGGGCTATCCAGTGTTATATGTTTTACATGTGTGACCCCTTCCCTTCCCGCCCCCCTGTATGTAATATGTTTTAATGCATGAAACTGTTGTCATGTTGGTATCTCCCAGAGTGGGAAATGGTTATCTGTATCCCATTCCCCCCTCCTGCCTGGGACAAAGGAAAGTGTATTCAAAGAGTGGAGATCCACTGCAGGAGGCTGTGCATGAAAGCTGTGTGTACCAATGTAACGGATCGCCTGGCACCCCGACTTGGTACCTCCGTTAATGGATGCTCCTAGCGCTTCCTGAGGACTCCAAGCACTCTGGCAGACACCACAATCACCGAACCGATTCAGCATATGAATCTTCTCAAGCATATGAATGCTGTAGACCGTTGAATAGGAACCATACGAATAGGCTTACACTCCTAGCAGTCAACTGGAACAGCATGCAATAAATCCTTCCCCCAATAATGAGACGACACTTCACTTTGAGGGTAAAACAGGAACTCTGGACTGGCTCATCCAGCCTGGCTTTTATTACACTTGTACACTTACAGGCCACACCCAGGGGGAGGCATAAAATAACCAATCACATACATGGTTCCACCCACACATCCCCTCCCCTCAGATAACAGTAAACCCAATTATACGGTACACCTTTTTAGCCAGGTTCTGGATGTACCCCAAAAACAGGGGGTAGCCCTTATTCAGGGGGACAACATATCCAAAAATCAGTTCATTCGGATAAACGGTTCGGGAGATATAGGGTTCCAAAGATTTGACCGACCGCATGGGTAAAGTATCCGAAAACAGTTCCATGCATTTTGGCCCTGCGGTTGGTCACAGACAAGGGAATGAAAACAGGCGAATTGCCTGTGTTATAGAGCCTGGAGAGGGTTTGAATGAATTCCCTTGTTTGTGGGGTTCTTTCTACCGAACGGCGGGTCATTCGGTAGTTTCTATACGAATTTCTGGAAGTATGGAGGTCTCAGCGGTGTTTGCCTAGTCGAGTGTCCGATTTTAGTTCCAGACACTCGACAGCAAAACACCGCTGTTCGGTAGTTTAAGATGGCCGCCGCCACGTGTTCGTTTCCCGAATGGCGGCCACCCAGAGGACAAAGCATACATTACACTGATTGCCAATTACCCGTTTGCAACATTGTTGCAAACGGTAATTGGAGGCACACTTATTCCTGGGTGGTCTGGTTGTTCGGTAGTTTCACCCAATATACTGAATGGAGTGATTCTACCGAACAATCAGTTGAATGCTGCATACATATAACCCAGGTTAACTGAACACATAAATGCATACATGATATTAAAGGACCGAAGGCAGTATTACTGTAATATGCTCCACAGTCTTAAAGGTACAGTATCCCAAAAGTCCCAATATGTCCATCGATGATTTTAAAGGGCCAGTAGCAGCAATATAAAGTACAATATGCCCCAAATACCCCAGGGGCCATAGTCAGCAGGTAGGAGGCTAGCAAAGAGGCTTCTCCAGGGCCCAGTGGCGAGGTTGGTTTCGCCACAACCAATAAAGAATATCAGAGTTGTACCCTTCATCTAGTCTTGACTGATGTTTGGGGAAGGGATTGCTGAACCACTGTACTTTGATTCCTGGGAACATAGGAATCAGCGCCCGAACTGCGAGCGATAATCACCAAGTACCTAACAGTTCGGGATTAACCAAACGAACTGGGAATGGAATACCAGCGTTCATTACAGTCCACCCCTCCCTAACCCCCTCATCTCAATACCCTTTACTCCTCTATTAGATACATACTGGGGACGTTAGGACAGAAGTTCAAATTTGGAATGGGCTTGCCAAACTTGGGACTATTGGATGGTATAAATGAATGAATTGGATGAATACAAATGAGAGCCATACCCACTACACAAAGTGCAATTAGGGTATTCGGTCTGCAGCTCTCAGGCTGACAAGTAGTCACAGACAGGCCTGCTCACACCGAACATTACTGGCACGCTGCCATGTGGCTCACCCTGTCCAAAGTCCCTGTCCAAAATGCATAACTTCAGATTTTGGAAAGCATTTTCATAAATAATAACAACACCGCCCAATACTTGAAAGTATTAAAGCAGATCTGTAAATTTTTGGGATGTTTGCATATTTTGCAAAAAAACTGCGAAGCACACAGATCCGGTGTGAGTCCACTGGCCGTGGGGTGCTAGGGTGGTGAGTTTCACTTACATTTGGCTGCCACCATCTTTATGCCGCTGGTCTCTTTGGCTTCTGGAGTACAGCACTGAGGCCTACAAAGGATCCAGCAAGATCCTACATAGTCAAAGCCTGACTCCCACAGCCATCACATGTGGCGGTTCCTGGGATTGGACAAAAGTTCACAGAGAAACTCCTCTTTTACCGTAAGGCAAAGTAGCCCCTACTTTGTCTTATGATATCTTTGGGTTGCGTTGGAATTTCAGTAAAGAACCAATGCAGTCTCTATCAGTATATCTTTAAATACTAAATAGTGACAGATACACTTTAAATCGTGACAGGTGGTGCTATAGGGGCAGTCACTGGTGAATCACTAAATGGCATCCTATAAAAGGGGCATGTATGCCTGGCGTGAACACACACCAGGGATGATTGACAGCCTTTCTGACTGACCCCACTTATGACAGCCTTTCTGACTGACCCCACACCATCAAGAGCATCTCAGAATGCTTGTTGCGGATTATTCCCTGGTGCTCTCAGATGCCATGGAGCCAACCCGGGTTACTTTGACCTGACACCAACCTAGGACAATGTGACTGGACACCAACCATGGAAACTGTGACGAGACACCAACCATGGAAACTATGACTTGACACCAACCCGGGACAACGTGACCAGACACCAACCATGGAAACTTTGATCAGACACCAACCCGAAACAATTTGACCAGACACCAACCAAGGAAACTGTGACCAGACACCAATCCAGGAGCCCAGGCCAACCATCACCACTATGAACAGGGTGGGCAACCATCACCACTGTAAGTAGAGGGGCAACCATCACCACTGTAAATAGAGGGGCAACCATTAACTGTGACCAGACACTAACCGGAGACAATGTGACCGGATACCAATCAGGGAAAACGTGACCGGACACCAACCCGGGACAATGTGACTGGACACCAACCATGGAAATTGTGACCAGACACCAACCCGAGACAATTTGACCAGACACTGATGTAGAATTATTAAAAATCTTTATTATACTTGTATTGAATTATTGTACTAACTCCATTTTAACCTCATGCCTTGACAAATCCTCCATTTTGTCCTCCTAACTTGACTTCTTCATTCCTCCATTTTGTCCTCATAACCTAACTTCTACATTTTAAAACTACATTACATGACAGAATTTCCCAGCACATCTAACAATGGACAAAGACTGTATTTTCTATAAAGACATGATTAACTCAGGAACTGCTGACTTTCCCCTAACTTGCAACATAGTATAATTTGAAGGCCATGAGAACACAGTAGTAATGAAATGTTCTATTCATAAGAGACCTTGCACCTGGCCACGAGGCCTGAGATCACCGACCGTGTAAAATGACGCTCAAGACCCCCTTGTCCCCACCCGTGTCCAGAACAATCCCACCTCTTGGTGGGTGGGCACGGGACTAACCACTTAGTTTTTAAGCCAATTAATAATATTGATAGGTGGACACTAATCCCGATACTTAACAATTAATCCAATTAATGATGTTTATTTGCTGATATTCTAATAATCAATGATGACGCAAAATGCCTCTTAAAAGGGCCTGCGCGCCCGTTTTTTAAGCACTTGCCAATAAATTTTCTCGAAGTTATTTTAACCTGAACCCTGTGTGTCAGACTTCAGCGTATATACGCAATTCAATTTTATTAATTTGGACAGGAACAGATAGACATTTAAACATTTTGGTTTACTGCAAAAAGTACCATAACAACTTGGCGCCCAACGTGGGGCATCGGGCTATGTCCGGCCGGTGAGCCGTCCTAAGGAAGACGCAGTTGGACGGAGGAATCCAGGGGGAAGGAAAGGAGACTGATCACCTCCAGGTACACGGTAGAGACTTCTGCAGAGCCACCGGTATGTTCCGGCCCCTTTGATTGACCCGTCCACGTGTCTGTGACTGCTTCCCGGGAGGACATCAAAGACAGGTAAAATCTTGCCCGGTGTCTCGTTACTCACTTATTTACCTGCATTTAGTCTATCTGTTGCCTGGGTGTGTTTGAACTATTTGCCTGTTTTCCTCTTTTTGAGATAAAGGGGGGTGAGCCTGCGGGGGTCTTGCCTGGGGTTCTCTGTTTTGCCCGTTTTCCTCTTTTTGAGATAAAGGGGGGTGAGCCTGCGGGGGTCTTGCCTGGGGTTCTCTGTTTTAATTGTTTTCCTCTTTTTGGGATAAAAGGGGGTGAGCCTGCGGGGGTCTTGCCTGGGGTTCTCTGTTTTGACTGTTTGCTTGCTTACCCCTTTTGGGTTAAAGGGGGGTGGACCCGTGGGATTTGCCTGGAGTCCTGTTTGCCTGTTTTACTCCTTTTAGGGACCACGTGGCTGTGGTTGTAGGGAAAAAGGGGGGTTGACCTGTGGAGATTTGCCTGGGGGTCTTCTTTGCCTGTTTACCTCTTTTAGGAGCCTCGTGGCTGTGGCTGTATGGAAAAAGAGGCTAGTTGGGTCTGTGGAGATTGTGTAGATTCATAGTTTCCTGGGGATCCTTCTTTGTGTCACCTTGATAGCCTAGCTAGCTTCATTGTGCACGTAACTCTGCTTGCAGAGAGGTGGTACCCTCCAGCTTTGAGCGCTAGGCTGGAGCCATTCCAATTTTTATTTGTGGTGTGTGGATTCGGGCAGGCATTGCTGTCTTCATCACCACGGGGTAGTGGGACTTATGAGTGGGTTTCATAGGGGCACTACGAGAGTGAGGATAGAAGTGGCCACTTTCTGTGGGCTGCTGTAACGAGGGAGGCTAACGGATCTCGGACCGGTGTCAGTTGTTTTCCGTGGCCTTTGGTAGTGAGACTTAAGGAAGTCGTTCTCCGTGTGGAGACACTACGGGGTTGAGGGAGGTGACTTTGGAGTAAGCACACGAGTAAAGGAAAGGTTTACTGTTGATTTTATTTGAACTGTGATGCATGCACTGTATTTCAATTGTATTATTGTTTTGTTTGTTTAATTAGGAGTCATTTAAACTCCTGTGTCTGTCTCTAAGGATTTTTCCTTGCCTTTTCCCTTTCCTACACTTCACTTTATTATTATTATTCTATCCACTCCTATTCCTCTTGACAGAGAAGTGATTGGTCACACACTTCTCACCTCGCTCCAATCCGTGTCTACCATCTCGGGTAGGCGGATTCAGTGACTAGTCTACGTTTTGGGAAGACGCACTTGAGGGGGGACCCACCCCTTTCCCCGAGTGGCAGTCGAGCATTGTAGACGTTCTTGTTCCTTTTCCCTTGTCTATCCCTATATCTAGGACGCTGGTATAGGGGGGAGGGGGAATATGGGGCAGGAATTGGGCAAGCCCGGTAGGGGCTGGCTCGCATGTGATTTAGTTGAAGACAGAGAGGGAGAGGAAATGGTTAAAGGTGTTGAAAGAATTGCTAAAGTGTGTAAAATTGCTGTGCCTTCATGTGGTAGATTACAACCAGAAAGCTGGCGTAGATTACTGACAGAGAAGAAAGGCAAGCTTACAGATAACGATTTATTAAAGACTGCTGAAGCGTGGTACAGAGTAGCGAAGGCTATTCAGCAAGAAGGTTGGGTTGAGGAAGAAATAAATCACAAAGGTGTGAAATTGTTTGTGTATCATAATAACTGTGTTGCTGGGGTATTCCCTCAGCCAGCGCCCCAAAATGGCGCCCAGGGGATGTCTATCCCCAAGGTTCAGTCAGCTATAGGTGATAGCCAGCTGACTATGTTCCCCACTCCCAATCCTCCCGATGCCCATCCCGTCACCTCCCCTGTCTGCCCGGTCCTGAATTCTGACGGATCTTTCTTTTCCCCTTTCCCACCTCTAACACTCCCATCATCCTCATCCATCCCTGCACTACCTTCTGCACCTAATCCTAACATTTCATCTGCCATTTCTTCTCTACACACCCTCTCCGTTAACAACTCTACCCTCCCTTCTGTATCCACCCAACTAACTACCTCCTCCTCCCTTGCTCCGGCTCCTCCTTCTACACCCACCTCTACCAATTCTTCTTCGTCCTCTCCCGTGCCCACTTCCGCCCCAGTCCAATACCCCACCTCCTTAAATGTAAATCCCCACCCAACTCTACTGCCCTCCCCAGCCTGGCCATACCCCTTCCCGTATCCCATGGCCCTGCCCTATCCAAACTATCCATACCCCCTTCCCCAAGCCACTCCCCAGGTTCCGGTCATGCCCAGTGCGGCACAGTCTGCCCCGGATGTGCCCACATCCAACATGGCCGCCGCTTCTTCCCTTAACCCCAACGCAGCTTCCTTTCCCGCCCCCAATATGGCGGCCCCCAGTCATTCAGCCCTGATGCCGGTACTTCCCGGTGACTATTTATCCCACGACTACGACCCACAAGCCACCCCTGCATCTGGGACTCCCTCCCATCCCCCGGTTCTGACACCTCAAGCGGGCCCCTCACGTAGAAGGGCCCAGATCGTAGAAATAGAGGAAGAGGATGACAGGGTATCCCAGGATTCATTAGAGGCCGTGGGAGCCTCAGCTCATCGTTCTATCGATGATCCCTTTGGCCACAAGGGTCGGGGAGAACGGGCCCCTCCTAAATATGTTGCCTTTAATCCTACCCAAGCTAGTGCTTTAATGAAATCACTCCCTGACCCAGAAAAACAGCCTATGTCTTTTTACCGAGGGATAGTTCAGATTCAAAAGACTTATTCCGCCGCATGGCGTGATTTACTGAGTATTTGTGCCATTAAAGCAGGGGATGCATATTGGCCCAGCATGGCCCGTCACCTCAGTACAGATCTGCTCTCCAGTGATATTGATTACCCCTCCGGAGTAACTTTTTGCAACCAATTAAGAGAATGGGCTAAGGACAAACTTGCTGATCAGGCTGCTGGCCTTACTGATGTCATACAAGATAAAGGAGAATCAGTGGAAAGGTTTCATGCAAGACTGTATCAAATGTTTACTGTAACGGATCGCCTGGCACCCCGACCGGGTACCTCCGTTAAAGGATGCTCCTAGCGCTTCCTGAGGACTCCAAGCACTCTGGCAGACACCACAATCACCGAATCCGAGAAGCCTTTAAATTCTCCCAAGCATATGAATGCTGTAGACCATTGAATAGGAACCATATGAATAGGCTTGTACTCCTAGCAGTCAACTGGAACAGCATGCAATAAATCCTTCCCCCCAATAATGAGACGACACATCACTTTGAGGGTAAAACAGGAACTCTGGACTGGCTCATCCAGCCCGGCTTTTATTACAATAATACACATACAGTCCACACCCAGGGGGAGGCATAAAATATCCAATCACATACATGGTTCAGCCCACACATCCCCTCCCCTCAGATAACATTAAACCCAATTATCCGGTACACCTTTTCAGCCAAGTTCTGGATGTACCCCAAAACCCGGGGGTACACCTTTAAATCCAGTATTGCTGGATAGCCCTTATTCAGGGGGGAAACATATCCAAAATTCAAGTCATTCGGATGAATGGTTCGGGAGATATGGGGTTCCAAAGATTTGACCGACCGCATGGGTAAAGTATCCGAAAACAGTTCCATGCATTTTGGCCCTGCGGTTGGTCACAAACAAGGGAATGAAAACAGGCGAATTGCCTGTGTTATAGAGCCTGGAGAGGGTTTGAATGAATTCCCTTGTTTGAGGGGTTCTTTCTACCGAACGGCGGGCCATTCGGTAGTTTTTATACGAATTTCTGGAAGTATGGAGGTCTCAGCGGTGTTTGCCTAGTCAAGTGTCCGATTTTAGTTCCAGACACTCGACGGCAAAACACCGCTGTTCGGTAGTTTAAGATGGCCGCCGCCACGTGTTTGTTTCCCGAATGGCGGCCACCCAGAGGACAAAGAATATATTACACTGATTGCCAATTACCCGTTTGCAACATTGTTGCAAACTGTAATTGGAGGCACACTTATTCCTGGGTGGTCTGGTTGTTCGGTAGTTTCACTCAATATAATGAATGGAGTGATTCTACCGAACAATCAGGTGAATGCTGCATACATATCCCAGGTTAAACTTAACACACAAATACACATATAATATTACAGGCAGTACACTAGAATATGTAGCACAGTCTTAAAGGGACAGTAGTCCCAAAAGTCCCAATATGTCCATAGATGCTGTTAAAAGGGCCAGTAGCAGCAATATACAGTACAATATGCCCCAAATAACCCAGGGGCCATAGTCAGTAGGTAGGAGGCTAGCAAACAGGCTTCTCCAGGGCCCAGTGGCGAGGTTGGTTTCGCCACATTTCTCCCCTTTTCCAAACATACTAACAGGGTACCTGACCTCTTGCCGGTCAGTGCCCTTGTTAGTCCAGCAGCCCACCCACAAAACAGAAACAGCAGTACAGTCCACCCACAATGAATGGTTACTACACCTGAGTAATGGAAAAACTTGTCCAGGTCCAGGTGCCTCACCCCGGCTGTGTGGGGGACTGGTAGGCTGTTTTGGTGGGTTGCTGAGTGGGCAGAGACCAGCGGTACTCTGCCCTGGTGCCAGCACTACTACAGGAGTAGTGTGGTTGGAGCCTGGTTGCTGGAGACCGACTGTCTCCCCTTTAGCTGCGCAGCTCTGCTGCTGGAGACCGACTGTCTCGACTTGAGTTACACCGCTCTGCTGCTGGAGACCGACTGTCTCCCCTTGAGTTACACAGCTCTGCTGCTGGAGACCGACTGTCTCCCCTTTAGTTACACAGCTCTGCTGCTGGAGACAGACTGTCTCCCCTTTGGCTAAACAGCCCTGTTGTGGGTGGGCTGCTGGACTAACAAGGGCACTGACCTGCAAGAGGTCAGGTACCCTGTTAGTCTGTTTGGAAAAGGGGATAAATGTGACGAAACCAACCTCGCCACTGGGCATTGGAGAAGCCTGTTTGCCCGCCTGCTACCTGCTGACTATGGCCCCTTGAAAATTGGTACGTTTAGAGAACTATATTTGGGCATATTGTATTTTATTGTGCGACTGCTGGCCCTTTAAGCACAGTGAATGGTATTTTATTGTACTGCTGCTGGCCCTTTAAGAACTGTCTGGGGACATATTGAGACTTTGGGTAACAATACCCTTTAAGACTATGGCCCCTGAAAAGTATGAACTTTTATTGTGTGTGTATGGCCCTTTAAGAACCGTCTGGGGACATATTGTGACTTTGCTGAACAATGCCCCTTTAAGACTATGTCCCCAGACCTGTAAAATAACTTGCCCCTGGCTTTCCCACACTTGGTTCAGTAAATAGGGCTTACTGAACCAAGTACCACACAGGCGGACCACCCAGAAGTTAAAGTGTGCAGGCAATTTACCTCCCAGGCTGTGAGGTTACTGCAGGTTAATTGCACGTGGCGGCGGCCATCTTTGTTCAGTCGAATGCGGTCAGCGGTGTATGCTAAAGATTCTGTGGAACTAAAATCGGCTACACATTTTACCGAACACCGCTGACCCTTACCTTCTTCCATACTGAACTTGCAGCTCCAGAGACTAAGTCCCGTTCGAAATGGGACTTAGTCGTTTTTTCGCATGAAATTGACCGGCCGCACAGCCAAAATCTATGGAACTGTTTTGGGCAGGAAATTGTGCTTGCGGTCGGTCATAAAGGGACCTCCAGCTAACTTTTGATTCGCTGGAGGGATTTGGCTGAATTTTGGAAGGGTGTATGTTTAAAGTGTGCTGATTCTAAATATATGGGAAGATTTGATGTACGGTTTTAAAGTTATAGCACATGTATAAAAACTGTATTTTCCCTGGCTGTAATAATTATGTTAACTGGTTATCTGAGGGGAGGGAACTTGTGGGTTGTAACCGTTATGCTATTGGCTGTTTTACCCCGCCCCTGTGGGCGGTCTTTTATGTGTAAGATGGAAATAAAAGCAGACTGGGTGTGCTAGCACCTGGGATCATCTTGTACCTTCATGAAGTTTCGGCTCATGTTTGGGGGATTGGAGAACTACACTCTGGGGATTGCTATAATCACTATACTCCCCAGGGTATTATCGTTGAGCTCTGCTAAGAGCTGTTCCTGTGCCTGCTCTCTGGAATTCGGAGAGGTCCATCTACTGGAAGCTAGACCCTGGTCTTGGGTCCAGAGTGGGTAGCGTGGCGAGACCCCAACCAAGCTGCGGCGGTTCGTGGGAGTCTACAGTGGTTATGGTGTCTGGTGGAGTGCTTGGAGACCTCGGAAAGCACTAGGAGCATCCGTCAGCGGAGGGTACCCGGTCGGGGTGCCAGCGGTTCCGTTACATTTACCGATTTAGGTTTTGATCTTACTGATAAGATCCATTCACAAATGCTGTCCGGTGCTTTTGTCCAAGGTGTTAAAGATTTCATACGCAAAGGAATCATTGCTGCACGCCCTGAATATAAGGTTGTTCCTCTGGACACTTTACTCCTGGTTGCTAGAGGGTTAGAATCTGCCCAAACCCCCAGAAGACCTAGTTCTGCTCCGCTCATGGTGTCCCGCACCACCCCCATTCCCAAAGGCACCAAACCAGAAGATGGTTATTGTTTCAATTGCAGAGCTAAAGGACATTTTAAAAGTGATTGCCCAGAACCTAAAAGAGAGCCAAGAAAGCCTTCCAGGCCAGCACCGGCCCCTAAGGCCGAGACCACGGTTCCTCTGGTTGAGGAACCTGATGATTAGGAAATTGGCAAGCCTGTGTCATTAACCCCTGTCATGGCAGTAGCTACAGGGGACAGAGGGGGGCCACTTGCTACAGTAACTTTACCCATTGAGGGCCAACCAACCACATTTCTAGTTGACACAGGTGCAGCCCGTAGTGTTCTACGAGAACAAGACCTGCCAGACCCATCTTTTCTGTCCAATATTGATGTCTCTTGTGTTGAAGTGGATGGCCAGCCAAGACACAGCCCTTTAACAACTCCACTACGAGTTGGCTCTAGCCTGCTTGCTCGTTTTGTGGTATCCTCCACTTGCCCAATTAACCTGTTAGGCGCTGATGTTCTCTCACGCCTGCAGGCATCTATCACCTTCACTCCAGATGGACAAGTAGAAATGTCTACACCTCTATCTGATTCAGATACCTCAGCTTTATGCTCCATACCTCCGATGCTGCAGTTAGCAAAACCTGGGCAAGCAGCAGAGCAGAGGTCCAATTTCCCAGAAATATTAATGACCCAAGTGCCTGCTCACTTATGGTCCTCAGGCCCAGAGGACATAGGTCACCTAAATGTCCCACCTGTGGTGGTAAGGCTTATTCCAGGAGCTAAATTACCAAGAAAACCACAATATCCTTTAAAACCAGCTCAGTCTGAAGCCATTTCCATCCACATCAAGGCACTCTTGGAGAAGGGTGCTTTAGTGAAATGTAAATCAGAGTGTAATACTCCATTATTTCCTGTAAAGAAGAAAACTCCAAAAGGTGAGCCAGATAAGTACAGGATGGTCCAGGATCTCCGTGCAGTTAATGAAGCAACTGTCCTGGACACCCCTCTTGTACCAAACCCGCATACTCTGCTCTCTGGAGTCCCACCATCTGCAAAGTATTTCACTGTCATTGACCTGGCCAATGCCTTTTTCAGTGTTCCACTGAACATGACACATGACAGTATACCTGGACTGTCATGCCCCAAGGGGTCCAAAATTCTCCAAGCCAATTTGCAAAAGCCATGTGTACCATCCTCGACCCATGGCAAGCAGAACACCCAGAAGTTGTTTTACTCCAGTATGTGGATGATTTACTACTCTGTCGAGATGATATTCCCACTACTGAAAAGTGTTCACTTAGTCTCCTTTGCTATTTGGCAGAACAAGGATGCAAAGCTTCACTCCTCAAGCTACAGTTCTGTCAACCTTCAGTAATTTTCCTTGGTCATTGCCTATCTCAAGGTACCAGACATCTCACTCGGGACCGGGTGAGAGCAGTACTGGATATTCCACCTCCAAGGACTGCTAAATCTCTTCATGCCTTCTTAGGCCTCATCTCCTATTGCAGAGCATGGATTCCAGAAGCCTCTCTGCTTATGCAACCCCTCTATGATGCACTCAAATCAGATCCATTTGGCCTGACCAATGAAGCTCTGGACAATTTCCGCACCCTAAAACGTGCTATTGCATCTGCTCCTGCACTGGGCCTACCAGACTATTCCAAACCTTTCAAATTATTTGTCTCGGAAAGACAAGGCCATGCTACAGGAGTGCTCACCCAAACTAATGATTTAAGAGGCCGCCAGAGGCCTATTTCTCATGTCAACTGGACATTGTGGCCAGGGGGACCCCTTCATGCCTTCGGGCTGTTTTTGCTGCAAGAGAACTCATTGAAAGAACCTCAGACCTGGTCCTTGGCCACCCTCTGATTGTTTTGGCCCCTCATGACATCTCTGCCATTATCAACCAAGTCCAGCTCAAGCACGTGTCTCCTGCCAGACACCTACGCCTCCAATGTCATCTTCTTCTGCCTGACAACATTTCCATTCAAAGATGTCAAATTCTTAATCCATCCACTCTTCTTCCACTCCCTGAGGGGGGTATCTACTATGGGTTTATCATGGATGAAACCTACATCTACCTTCTCTGTGGGTGCATCAAGAGAATGCATCCAAACCTAACATTTCATGAAGAAGATACACCTTTGTGTGAAGGCCCGGAGTACGCCTTCTGTACCACGTGGTACAAACCAAATATTACTCCTGAACCTTGCTATGAAGATGAGCTATACCACTGGACAAAGGTGGAGCTCACCGCTCAAGATTTCTATTGTGACTCTGAAGGCAATAGCATGGTTCTGATCCAACTACCTCAAGAACTTAACTACCTCTACCGCCATTGGGATACTGCTATCCCACATATTCCTGTCACCAAGTTGAAGACAAGGTCATGGAATGATCTTGGGCCCATGGCAAAGTTATGGGCCACCATGGATGAATCACAGCTACAGGAAAATGGTATTGTCAAATACCCAACAACTGACCTTCTGGAAGCATGGCCACGCCACTTCCTGGAAGAAGAATTTCAAGATCTGGTCATAGTGAATGATTATGATCCAGAAACACCCCATGACTGTTTTGAACAAATGAAGATGGAGACAGTGCACTTACCAACTGTGCATGAGAATCCATTGCCAGATCCAGATTTTACTCTGTTTGTGGACGGATCAAGGTATGCTGATGAAGAAGGAAGATACCATACAGGATATGCCGTAACCACAACAGATGAAGTTATCAAATCATCACCCTTGCCACCAGCGATGTCTGCGCAAGAAGCTGAATTACAAGCCCTAACTTCAACATGCAAAATTGCCGAAGGAAAACGTGCCAACATCTATACAGATTCAAGATATGCTCTGGGTGTGGCACATGACTTCGGCCTCATCTGGAAGACAAGAGGATTTCTTACCACTGCCGGTACACCAGTCAAACACAGCTCTGCAATCAAGGATCTAATGGATGCCCTCCTACTCCCCGAAGAGGTGGCCGTTCTGAAAGTAAAGGCACATGGGAAGTTGGATACAGATGAAGCAAAGGGCAACCATTTGGCTGATCAGGCTGCTAAGCAAGCAGCCAGAGATTTGCAGGAAGTGGACGAAGAAGTGTCCGGACAAGAAGAAGAAGTTCCTATTTTTGGTCTACAAACTCTTCCTACTGATTTAAGAATTCTGCGAGAACAGCAAGCTGCAATTACCCCTGAAGAAATCCAGAAATGGAAGAAGAAAGGAGCTGTCCTAAAGGATGGGGTATATTACAACAACTTCAAATTTTGCCTTCCAAAGAATTTATATCCAGCAGTTGTCCAATGGGCACATGGACCTGCACATTTGTCAAAAGACTTAATGGCCGCCCTCATACAGAAGTATTATGAAGCACCTGGAATCACAACATTGATCAACAGCTTCTGTAGGGCCTGTGTCATTTGTGCAAAATGCAATCCTGGAAAACCAATCAAGGTGCCTCCAAAACACCTGGCAAAACCCATGTACCCATTCCAGAGAATTCAAATTGACCATATACAAATGCCCAAGAGTGGGCCTCATGAATATGCACTAGTGATAGTGGATATGTTTTCAGGCTGGCCAGAAGCCTACCCAGTGGCCAATATCACTGCAAAAACAACAGCAAAACGTCTACTTACAGATATTGTATGTAGATTTGGACTTCCAGAAGTCATTGAAAGTGATCAGGGCCCAGCTTTTACAGCAACAGTGACTAAAGAAATTTGGACTGCTCTGGGGGTGACCCTAGCCTTTCACACCCCTTACCACCCGCAAAGTAGTGGTAAAGTAGAGCGCATGAACGGCACTCTAAAAGCCAGAATGTTAAAAATGTCACAAGAAACAAAGATGCCCTGGCCAGAAAGCCTGTCAATAGCTTTATTCAGCGTTAGGCACACACCTAGAGGGAAGCACTCATTATCCCCATATGAGATTCTATTTGGAACAGCACCCAGACTAGGTTGTTATTATCCGCAACAGTTACAGCTCCAATCAGATGTTTTAGTAGACTATGTAACTGAACTTGCAAGTGCCTTAAACAAAATCCATGCCCAAGTTTTTTCTTCAATTCCAGATCCCGATTTGGATACAGGTACCCACAGCCTGCTTCCCGGAGATTGGGTTCTGGTCAAGAAATTTGTGCGGAAAAATACCCTGGAACCAAGATTTGACGGTCCATTCCAAGTTCTCCTGATCACCGCAACCTCCGTCAAAGTGGCCGGCAGGCCAAATTGGATCCACGCTTCCCATTGCAAGAAGTCTCCTGCCCCAGAGGAAGCAGATACCGCACAAGCATGTACCTCTGGTACACCTTCTTCTTCTCCTTAATTAGCCTAATAAAGGCCCAGCAAGTAGCCATCACCAAAGATGTTAGTGGGTACACCTTTTGGTATAATTCATCATGCACCCATGTGGCTACTTATACCTTTGATTATTGTGATATTGTAGAATGCCCGTTCCCTACATCACAAATTCAGAACATCTACAGAGATATTCCCCATTCAAAAGACCCATATGTTTGTGTAGTGGACAAACAATGGGGGCACAATTGTGACCATTGGGGGGCGGCGGGATGGAATGCCGGGCCTGCCTGGGGTTACAAGCCAAAAAGTGCCTTATCCAAAGTAGATGATCAAGGTAGATCCCTTCTCCAGAGA
Source organism: Pelobates fuscus (assembly GCF_036172605.1). NCBI lineage: Eukaryota > Metazoa > Chordata > Amphibia > Anura > Pelobatidae > Pelobates > Pelobates fuscus. The sequence goes on along the minus strand of NC_086328.1, from coordinate 86,055,037 downwards.
ATGACTTTGAGAAAGCCTGGGGGAGGTACACCAATGAAATTAATTCTTAACATTGAGCATCCAAGTCCGACAGATGCAGACCAATATGTAATGGGAATGTATTGGAAAAAGGGTTCCTATAAAAAGTTAGGGCATTTCTACCTTAAAGATATGTGCAACTCTTCTGAGTGGCAAGGGGCCACCCATATGGTCCCCAATCCATTAAAACCTCACATCCAGACCTTTCAAGATATGATGGCCATTGCTAATCCCACCTTTGAAGATACCATGGCCGCAGAAACAGGTTTTAATGATGTAAATTTATGGTTAGAATGGATGAAATATAATGCTAATAAGCATAATAAGACTGCATGCTATGTGTGTGGCGGTGCCCGGCCTCACCTGGGCACTGTGCCTTTAATCCTGCCAGTAGATATAGAAGCATGTGTTTTGAGCCTTTTTGCCTATCACTATGATTTTAACAGGTCCATATGTAAAGCATGGACAAAAGAATATCCTCTCCTAACCCAGGATGTCAAACCCCCAGATGGTATTACAGTATATAAAGGTAATTACACTTGTTATGCTAATTATGATGGAATTGGCAGATTCTTAGGTAACTTCTCCAAGGGGTATTGTGCTACCTACAGAAATGTCTCCATGAACTTGTTGCAGTTTCACACTAGGTCATTGGGGGATATTTACTGGTTGTGTGGGGATTTACAGTTAAGATCCAGGATGGACAAGGAGTGGTGGGGGGAGTGTACTTTGGCTAAAGCCATTATGCCCATACACATCATCTCTGACACACACCTCATTACTCATGAGTCCAGACACACTAAGGTTAAGCGCGAAGCCCCAGTGAAGGGTAGTTTTGACCCTCATGTTTATATTGATGCCATTGGGGTGCCTAGGGGGGTGCCCAATGAATTTAAAGCAAGAGATGAAGTTGCTGCAGGATTTGAATCACTTTTTGCCATAGTTACCACAAAGAAGAATTTAAATTGGATAAATTACATTTATTATAATCAACAGCGTTTTGTTAATTATACCAGAGATGCCCTCCAGGGATTGGCCGAACAGTTGCAGGCCACATCCCAAATGGCCTTCCAGAATAGAATGGCCTTAGATATGATCTTAGCCGAAAAAGGAGGGGTATGTAAAATTTTGCCCGACACCATGACATGTTGTACCTACATCCCAGAAAACACAGGCCCTAATGGTAAAGTTACATTAGCCATAGAGAAATTAAATGACCTGTCTGAAGAGTTAAAAAGGAATTCTGGGATAAAAGATCCCTGGGAAAGATGGTTTGGTTGGATGACAGGATGGCAAAAGGCTTTAATGCATATTGGTATGGCGATACTAATTTTTCTTTTTATCTTTGCTCTTCTCTTTTGTTGTATCCTCCCTTGTCTGAGAAAATCCCTAATGAAGACTGTTGATCAAGCGGCACCCACTTTCACACATCTCGAAGTTGATGACCAAGATTTCCAAGATCTCAACTCACCCTGTTTACCGCTGCAAACTATCCCTTTTGTTGATAAAGTGCGAGAATTCTAGGAAGGGACCAGCTTAGGGACAGCATCTGTCAGTGAATGGTAAAGACCCCGTGTGGAGAAGTGGTGGGCAAGCCATCATGGGCCACCCATGGGAGTGAAGTGTTCGAGAGCCATGCTGACGATGAGTTAGCCTATTAGGGTCAGCTCTAGGGACAGACTTGCACTTTGCATTAACACCTAGCTAGCGGCCACGGGGTTTCTGTGCCTTTGGGTTAACACGTCTTCTGGTACTAACAAATAAAGTTTTATCTCTTAGAATCTAACATTTCATAGGGGGGACTGATGTAGAATTATTAAAAATCTTTATTATACTTGTATTGAATTATTGTACTAACTCCATTTTAACCTCATACCTTGACAAATCCTCCATTTTGTCCTCCTAACTTGACTTCTTCATTCCTCCATTTTGTCCTCATAACCTAACTTCTACATTTTAAAACTACATTACATGACAGAATTTCCCAGCACATCTAACAATGGACAAAGACTGTATTTTCTATAAAGACATGATTAACTCAGGAACTGCTGACTTTCCCCTAACTTGCAACATAGTATAATTTGAAGGCCATGAGAACACAGTAGTAATGAAATGTTCTATTCATAAGAGACCTTGCACCTGGCCACGAGGCCTGAGATCACCGACCGTGTAAAATGACGCTCAAGACCCCCTTGTCCCCACCCGTGTCCAGAACAATCCCACCTCTTGGTGGGTGGGCACGGGACTAACCACTTAGTTTTTAAGCCAATTAATAATATTGATAGGTGGACACTAATCCCGACACTTAACAATTAATCCAATTAATGATGTTTATTTGCTGATATTCTAATAATCAATGATGACGCAAAATGCCTCTTAAAAGGGCCTGCGCGCCCGTTTTTTAAGCACTTGCCAATAAATTTTCTCGAAGTTATTTTAACCTGAACCCTGTGTGTCAGACTTAATTACTTCAGCGTATATACGCAATTCAATTTTATTAATTTGGACAGGAACAGATAGACATTTAAACATTTTGGTTTACTGCAAAAAGTACCATAACAACACTAACCAAGGAAACTGTGACCAGACACCAACCCGAGACAACGTGACCGGACACCAACCATGGAAACTGTGACGAGACACCAACCATGGAAACTATGACTTGACACCAACCCGGGACAACGTGACCGGACACCAACCATGGAAACTTTGATCAGACACCAACCCGAAACAATTTGACCAGACACCAGGGCCGTCTTTACCGCGGGGCAAACGGGGCAGCTGCCCCGGGCCCAGTTACTCCTGGGGGCCCGAAGCAGCTGCACCGGGGGCCCCACTTGCCTCAAACATTTCTCCCACCGGCCAGGGCAGCCACACACTAAGGAGGCCCACCGGGTGGCCCATGCACTAAGGGCCACCCGGTGGGCTTCTGTCAGCAGGAGCCCGGTCTTGCGCTCTGGCGCTTTAAGAGCGCGACCGGGCCCTCTTGCTTTTCAGCAGCCGGCTGGGAGGAAGTGACGGCTGCGCGTCACTTCCTCCCATAAAGAGAGGAGCCGCGCGGGAGGAGGAAGAGGCAGAGCAGAGGGGGTCTGGGCCGAGCTAGCCAGACCCCAACTCCCAGCAGCTTCAGCCACCCTCTAAGGTAGAAAACTGGGGGGTGGGTTTTATAATGTAAATTTTGAGTGTGTGTGTATGTGTGCGTGTCAGTGTGCCTGTCAGTATGTGTGTCAGTATGTCTGTCAGTATGTCTGTCAGTAAGTGTGTGTCAGTGTGTGTGTCAGTGTGCCTGTCAGTGTGCCTGTCAGTATGTCTGTCAGTAAGTCTGTGTCAGTGTGTCTGTCAGTGTGTCTGTCAGTGTGTGTGTCAGTGTATGTGTCAGTATGTCTGTCAGTGTATGTCAGTATGTGTGTCAGTATGCCTGTCAGTGTGTCTGTCAGTATGTCTGTCAGTGTGTGTCAGTATGCCTGTCAGTATGTCTGTCAGTGTGTGTCCGTATGCCTGTCAGTGTATGTGTCAGTATGTCTGTCAGTGTGTGTCCGTATGCCTGTCAGTGTATGTGTCAGTGTGTGTCAGTATTCCTGTCAGTGTATGTGTCAGTGTGTCAGTATTCCTGTCAGTGTATGTGTCAGTATGTCTGTCAGTGTATGTGTCAGTGTCAGTATTTGTGTCAGTATGCCTGTCAGAATGTGTCAGTATGTCTGTCAGTGTGTGTGTCAGTATGTGGGTCTGTATGCCTGTCAGTGTGTGTGTGTCTGTGTAAGTATGTCTGTCTCTATGTGTCTGTATATCTGTGTGTGTATCTATATGTTGTCATTGTGTGTGTATCTGTATGAAGTCTGTGTGTGTATCTGTGTATCTGCCAGTGTGTCAGGTGTGTATATGTGTGTCTGTGTAACTGCATGTGTGTCAGTGTTTGAATCTTTGTGTATGTCAGGATGTGTATCGGTGTGTCTGTATGTGTGTCAGTGTGTATCTGTATGTTGTCTTTGTGTATTTCGCTGGTATGTGTGTCTGTGTATCGGAATTTGTGTCAGGTTGTGTATCTATGTGTCAGTGTGTCTATATCTACTTGTGTGTTTGTGTGTGTATATGTGCATACATCTCAAGATTCACACGCTAACACTACACACAAATACACCCCTGCATTCAAGCTTCAGCACTACATACAAATACACGTCTGTGTTAAACACCAACATTATATGTATACACACCCCTGCATTCAAAAACCAACACTAGATATAAATACATGCTTACATTTAAACGCCAACACCACATACAAAAACCTGTTTACATTGAAACATACAAAAACTGCTTAGTGTTAAATACAAACCTGCAAACATGGGTAAATGGTAGAGCCCCAGCTGTCAAGGCATTGCTGGAGTTGTACGACAGATGGGGATCTACCTTTTAAACATCCTTGCAATAGGGAGGCCCAAAAAAATATTCTTGCACCTCTCTACTTTAGGTTGCCACTGTATTAAGGGTGATAACATGAGTGCACGACAGGGGAGGGTGTACAGGGTCCAGGGGGCCCAAGCAAATGCTTTGCCCAGGGTCCAATCAATATTAAAGACGGCCCTGCCAGACACCAACCAAGGAAACTGTGACCAGACACCAATCCAGGAGCCCAGGCCAACCATCACCACTGTGAACAGGGTGGGCAACCATCACCACTGTAAGTAGAGGGGCAACCATTAACTGTGACCAGACACTAACCTGAGACAATGTGACCGGATACCAATCAGGGAAAACGTGACCGGACACCAACCCGGGACAATGTGACCGGACACCAACCATGGAAACTGTGACCAGACACCAACCCGAGACAATTTGACCAGACACCAACCAAGGAAACTGTGACGAGACACCAACCCAGGACACTGTGAGAAGACACCAACCCGGGACAACATGACCAGACACCAACCATGGAAACTTTGATCAGACACCAACCCGAGACAATGTGACTGGACACCAACCCAAGACACTGTGACCGGACACCAACCATGGAAACTGTGACCGGATACCAACCATGGAAACTGTGACCGGACACAAACCATGGAAACTGTGACCGGACACCAACCATGGAAACTGTGACCGGACACCAACCATGGAAACTGTGACCGGACACCAACCATGGAAACTGTGACCGGACACCAACCATGGAAACTGTGACCGGACACCAACCATGGAAACTGTGACCGGACACCAACCCAAGACACTGTGACCGAACACCAATCCGGGACAACGTGACCGGACACCAACCATGGAAACTGTGACTGGACACCAACCAGAGACAATGTGACCGGACACCAACCCGAGACAATGTGACCGGACACCAACCCGAGACAATGTGACCAGATAACAACCCAGACAATATGAGCGGATCTTGTAACTGGGATGTGAGAGAGATACTAATGGCTGTCAGCACTGTGCCTCATGAAGAGGTGTATCTGGTGCCCAGATGAAGGAACAGAGGGACCATGGCCACCAGGTGTCTGCCTGACTGGGCAGTTAGTGGACATGTTCTGGCACCTTCCAGCCCCACTCATTAAGCGGAGACAGGACAGGCAGCAAGGTGAGAGCACACACGTTGCGTCGCGCTTCCTCCTTCCTTTTTCTCAATGAACATAGAGGAGGATCGCTCTGAGTGGGAGGATCACTCTGAGTGACAGGCTATTCGCACCAATCAGAACGCTCGCCGAGGCCACTGACCAATCCGGGTAGTGGAAGCTTCCAGAAATCCTTCAGCCAATTCCACCCCAAACAGCACGGCCTCGCCGTCCAATCCTATTACAACGGCTGTTGTGGGCGGGATTAACAGTGAGCCTGGCGACGCCCGGTGCTGTCCTCGAAGCGGGATGCGTGCCTGACAGACAGCGGCTCGGACCAATCAGCGAGTGACATTGTAGAATCCAACCAATAGGAGAGCAGTTAGGAGGCTGCCTTTGAACTGTCATCTTCTAGTAGGTTCGAGAAGACGCGTGGAGAGGCCGGAGACGGAGAGCAGCTATGGAGACGGTAAGCGGCCAGGGTCCGACGAATAGGGGCTGTCAGTGGGGAGTAATCCACTCAGGGGGCAACTGACACCTGGCTAGCTAGGTAACTAGCTGGCTGTGCTGCTTTAATGGGGGTGTCTTACCTGGGGGCAGTTATTGGGGTCACTGGGGTAGAAGCTGCTCTGTCATCCCTTATACAGTGACCCCCTGTTCACAGTGGTGATGGTTGTTGACCACCATTTTCACAGTGGTGATGGTTGCCCCTCTATTTACAGCGGTGATGGTTGCCCACTCTTCTTACAGCGGTGATGGTTGCCCACTCTATTTACAGTGGTGATGGTTGCCCCTCTATTTACAGTGGTGATGGTTGCCCCTCTATTTACAGTGGTGATGGTTGCCCCTCTATTTACAGTGGTGATGGTTGCCCCTCTATTTACAGTGGTGATGGTTGCCCCTCTATTTACAGCGGTGATGGTTGCCCACTCTTCTTACAGCGGTGATGGTTGCCCACTCTATTTACAGTGGTGATGGTTGCCCCTCTATTTACAGTGGTGATGGTTGCCCCTCTATTTACAGTGGTGATGGTTGCCCCTCTACTTACAGCGGTGATGGTTGCCCACTCTTCTTACAGCGGTGATGGTTGCCCACTCTTCTTACAGCGGTGATGGTTGCCCACTCTTCTTACAGCGGTGATGGTTGCCCCTCTATTTACAGCGGTGATGGTTGCCCCTCTATTTACAGTGGTGATGGTTGCCCACTCTTCTTACAGCGGTGATGGTTGCCCCTCTATTTACAGCGGTGATGGTTGCCCCTCTATTTACAGCGGTGATGGTTGCCCCTCTATTTACAGTGGTGATGGTTGCCCCTCTATTTACAGTGGTGATGGTTGCCCCTCTATTTACAGTGGTGATGGTTGCCCCTCTATTTACAGTGGTGATGGTTGCCCCTCTATTTACAGTGGTGATGGTTGCCCCTCTATTTACAGTGGTGATGGTTGCCCCTCTATTTACAGTGGTGATGGTTGACCCTCTATTTACAGTGGTGATGGTTGCCCCTCTATTTACAGTGGTGATGGTTGCCCCTCTATTTACAGTGGTGATGGTTGCCCCTCTATTTACAGTGGTGATGGTTGCCCCTCTATTTACAGTGGTGATGGTTGCCCCTCTATTTACAGTGGTGATGGTTGCCCCTCTATTTACAGTGGTGATGGTTGCCCCTCTATTTACAGTGGTGATGGTTGCCCCTCTATTTACAGTGGTGATGGTTGCCCCTCTACTTTCAGTGGTGATGGTTGCCCACCCTGTTCACAGTGGTGATGGTTGGCCTGGGCTCCCTGTATGTTTACATGCAGCACCTATGGTGCTCAGCCAGCCCTGACAGCCAAGGATTGATCCCACAGCTCACATCCTGCCCTTCTCACTTTATTCAGCACCCTGACACATATACTATGGGTAATATCTAGCTTTTTATGTTTGTTTGCTTTTTTTTTAATTATTTTTTTATCCTTTTGTATTTTTTTTATGTCTCCTAAAACAAGTTATTTCTCATAAGAGTTTGTGGTAAAACAAGACAATTTTATTAATCTAGCTGTAAGCTCACTTGTTACCTGGCAAGAATGTTTTATATTGTCCCATGATGTGCCATTATTTGCTCTCCCAAAAGCAGGGGTTCCTGTTGGTACTTTAACCTACTTGAAGCCAGTGACTTACTGCTTCTTATAGATCAGAGATAGCCAACAGGTATTCCTCTGCTGTTATAGAACTACAACTCCCCTGGTGCTTTGCCATGCTTTAAATTGAGGGACTCTCTTTTGACTGTCTTTTTACAGATACTATATAGAGATGGGGCATCTTTCTATGTTTAGCAATACCCAAACTTTATAGTACTGCAACGGATTACCTTCCATACTGGTATTCTGATCTTTACCTCCTTCTGGACCAGTGTTAGAAATATTCTCTGTTGTTGAGACTTCTTTGTCTTCAGTTATGAAAGGGGCACCGTAAGCACTAAATGTCAATTATAGACCAGGAAAATTGGAGGTAGCTCAGTTGGTAAATTCCCTAATTACAAAGCCTGTTCAAAAATGCAGGGTTAATTCGGCCCTATATCCTTCCGAGGTCGATAAAATGATCAGCATCAATTGGGTAATAATAACCTCTATTACTATTCAGCTGCGGATTTGAGAATTTAAATTCTGAGAGCGTGCATTGAAAAGCGCTTTGAGTCCCACTGGGAGAAAGGCGCTATGTAAATACTAGTTGTTGTTGATAATGATATTATAATATTTGGCCCAGCGCTGTTAGTCTTTCAAGTCTGGCCAATGTCTACCAAACTTATGCAGAACTTTTACAATAGTCAGCAGATTCTGATCAAAAGCTTTCTCTCCATATACACACTGCATTCCCATGCACACACTGCCCCTCCTACACCCAGTGCTCCCACTGCACCCCCATACATGCACTGCTTCCCGTACACACACACACACACACACTCTGCACCCCTAACACACTGCCGCCCATACCCACCCTGCATCCCTCACACACTCAGTGCCTCCCATACACACACTACTAGAGGCCCTATCCCCTACTACATCCCCTATCCTGGCAGACCCCAGGTAAATTGTCAAACTATTCTTAAACAGTTTGACTATTTACTCTGGGAGGGTGCCACGGCACCCCTGGCACCATAACCACTGGTTATGTGCCTAGATTGTTTCTTTAAATAATCTATGAGTGCCCCTCCCGAGATAAGATCCTGGATCCGCCAGTGATAACCACGGCAGCAAGCTGTTGTGACTATGATGCCTAGAATGTCCTTAAAGTGTTAGAGACAAAAGGCCTTTTAAAGGACCAGTGTTGTCACCCTGACCCACTTCATCTCAATGAAGTGGTCTGGGTGCAGTGGCCCTGTCAGTTTAAAGGGAAACTCCTCCTGCTAGTTGGCCTATATGGCCCTAATAATAACCAACACAACTTCCTGCATAAGGTTCTCAACAAACTGCCAGCCAACACGAACGCCCAAGTCCTGATATGTGGAGACCTCAACCACACCATGGACTCACGCATTGACTCCACAGTTCAAGCAACGTCAAACAGACACATCACGCTCACACGCAACAACAAAGCCTTTACGACACTACTACAAAACCATGGCCTATACGATGTTTGGAGGACACTCCATCCAAAAGATAGAGAATACACATTCCTTTCACAAGTCCACAAGACCTATTCCAGAATTGACCACATCCTTTCATCTGGGCTCCTCCTCCAACGCATTACAGACTGCTCCATAGATAACATAGTGTGGTCGGACCATGCACCCGTTATGATGACCTTACTAGACCGATACCAGCATAGAGGCAAACCCCCATGACGCCTAAACGACACCCTCTTAACTGATACCACCTTTGTGAAACAACTCACCGACCACCTACATGAGTACTTTGAACTGAATGACACACCTGAGGTTTCCACAGCATCCCTCTGGCAAGCTCACAAAACGGTCATGAGGGGACCGCTGATAAGCCGAGCGTGTTACTTGAAAAGGAAGAGGGAGAAGGGTTATAAAGACCTCTTGAGGCAACTCCGGGACACAACAAACGCCCATCTCCTAAACCCGTCTGACGAGCAAGCCAAAAACATTGCAGACCTCACTAACCAACTCAACACCTTGGCCCTTCACAAAACTGCCTATATGCTAACAAGACTAAAGATGAAAATATATACCCAAGGAAACAAGGCCGGAAAACACCTGGCAACACTCCTAAAACAAAAACAAGCAAACTCTAAAATCCCATATCTAGTCACAAAATCAGGGGTGAAAAGAAATCAATGATGAGATGGCTGACTACTACCATACTCTCTACAATTTAAAAAATGACCCCGCTGTTCACCAGCCCACGACTTGCGAAATAGACACATTTCTCCAAAAAACACTACCCACCTTATCAGAGGCCCATATCCAAACCATACAAGATCCAATAACCACACAAGAAATCCTAGACACCATCAAGAAGACACTCCCGACAGGGAAGTCGCCCGGCCCTGATGGTCTAACGAACGCATACTATAAACAATTTGCACCAATACTAAGCCCTTATCTTCAAAAATTATATACCCACATTCTTAACACAGGCACAATGCCACAAGAAATGCTCATGGCTCATGTTGCCACACTCCCCAAGCCTGGGATACCCCCGGACAGATGTCAAAACCTACGCCCTATATCCCTCCTAAATACTGACGTAAAACTTATAGCTAAAATCCTCTCAAACAGACTAGCGCCAGTCATTCCGACATTGATTAATGAGGACCAGGTGGGATTTGTGGGAGGTAGACAGGGAGCAGACGGCACTCGCAAAATCCTCGACATTCTATATGGACTGCAGGGGGGGAAGGTCCCCAGCGTACTGCTCTCCCTAGACGCGGAAAAAGCTTTTGACAGGCTCCACTGGCCTTTTCTCCTTGCAGTCCTCCGTAAATTTAATTTCCCTCCTTCATTCCTCTCACTCATCACAGCACTTTACTCGGCCCCCTACAGCCCGGGTAATTAATGGGGGATTCATCTCCAAACCGTTCTCCATTTCCAACGGCTCCAGGCAGGGCTGCCCGCTCTCACCCCTACTTTATATACTAGCACTAGAACCCATGACACAAATGATTAGGGACGACCCGAATATACATGGAATTCAAATCAAAGGACGTGAGTACAAATTATCCTTATTCGCAGACAACGTCCTATTGACCTTTAGAACAACCTCATATATCCCTCCCGAACTTCCAGAACTCCTCACCCAGTACAGCCATTGCTCTTATTATTAACTAAACCTAGCAAAAACCCTCGCCCTAGGAATAAACATCCCTACACAAGAGGCGGACCGACTCAAAACCAATTTCCCTTATGATTGGAGACAGGACCACATTAAATTCCTAGGGGTCCACTTCACACCCACACTTTCTACACTATTCAAATCAAATTACCTCAAACTACTCAATGAAATTCGAACACTCATACAAGGGTGGAAAGGAAAAATTTTCTCGTGGGCAGGCTGCATAGCCTCATTGAAGATGATAGCCTTACCGAAGATATTGTACCTCTTTCGTACACTCCCAATTCGGCTCCTGCACAACTACATACGCAACCTGCAAAGCTTACTAAACAACTATGTATGGGAGGACAAGAAACCACGCGTAGCGAAAACTACTATGCACAGCGCACTCGCACAGGGCGGAATGGGAATGCCGAATATCATGGGGTATTACAGAGCAGTACACATAGCGCCTATAATAGCGACATCACACCAACGAGAAGCGAAAGCTTGGGCCACGATAGAGAAAGATCACGCAAACGACATGCACATATCGGCCTTGGCCTGGATGCCGAAAACTCAAACACCAAGGCGCACTGAATTACTGCCCACAACTAAGCTCACTCTTTCAGTATGGCACAACTACAAACAATGGATGGGCAACGCTGACCAAATCTCTCCTGCCCTCCACTTGAAATCACTGAAACATCTCATACCAGATTTCAACCACACACTCTGGCATAGACATGGCGTTATAACAGTGTCACAACTATTGCATGGCCCCCACCTGAAACAATTTCAAGACCTAGAACTGGAATTCTCTCTACCGACAACTGCCAGGTTTTCCTACATGCAACTGAAATCCTGGTTCGACACGTACCCGAAACCAGTAACCACCACCGAATACACACTGGCAAACCATAGAACGACTATGTATATCACCCGAACCAGCTACCAAACTCATATCCACAATTTATGCTTCGGAGAATGTCCGACCTCAAAAACACCCTCCTTCCTATATAGCGGCATGGGAAAAAGACGTTGGAAATCGACTCTCAGATGCTCAATGGCGACTTGTCTTCGAGACACATAAAAAACTGACCCTCTGCACAACCCACTTGGAACTCGCCCGAAAAATATTGTACAGATGGTATTTGGTCCCGACACGCCTCAAACATAGCTTCCCTAACGCATCTGACATTTGCTGGAGGTGTCCCAAAGACAGAGGCACCATTATGCACATATGGTGGCAATGCCCGGAGCTCCGACATTATTGTAGCAGACCTAACGATCAAATGCACCAACGTGCAACTACCACACCGACCTGAAACCTTTCTGCTACTCTCGCTGCCACACACACCGAAAAAATACCAAAGATACCTAGCTTACCATATTATTATAGCTGCACTAACCGTCATTAGCAGGAAGTGGAAACAAACTCCCCCCCCCCCCCCCCCTCCACTATCACCCAGTGTGTTAATGTAGTGGACACAAACAAAACCTACGAAACTGTGGCAAGGGGCACACAGCACAAAACCTTATACTGGTCCGTAGCATGGGAAATCTGGGATGAACACAAGCCTACCCAACATGTCAGTTAAGTGACCACTATAGAAAAGTACCTACGACCTCCCGGCTAGAGGCCACAATAACCATGCATACCTCCACTGAACCAGGAGTAATCATACCTAGAACTCAAACCATGTCATCTGCCTTCCCACTGAGATTAACTGTTTCCCCCGCCTTACTTCCCCTCCTTCTCCCCAGACCTATTATAGTCACTCCCACTGACCATCACACACACGCATCTACACCCCGAACAAGCCTCATCTCGGGAACCAAGTGATGTCAACGTCTTACCACATAAAACCAACATCACCTTTACTACATGACGCTACCCACTGACCTAATATGACTATCCAAGACGCAATGCGCATATACAATGTTGATATTACAATGTTGATCCAATGCAACTCCCATCCCCCCCACCCCCTTCTTTTCTTCTGTATCCCATCAAACTCGCAATGTACTAACGATGTGAAAACTGCAAACTTTACCCACCTCCTTATTTCCTGCATCCCAAGGAATTATGGTTTATGCCTTGAACTGACAAAAAGAATAAAAATTGTCAAATTCAAAAAAAATAACTAAACTGTGGCTATAACGCAGATTGGAGAATATTTCCATATCTGCTGCTTTTGTCTCAATTATGCCTTTCAGATTTTAGCTCACTGCATTCAGAGTTGAGTGATGTCTGATGTCACCTGGATCTTAGAACATGTCTGCCCAGTTGAATTCCATGTAAATTTAAGTCGTGCAGAGTGCTTTTTTTCCCTCCCATCTGTGTTAATGCGAAATGCATGCAATTCAGGTCTCTGCCGGGGTTTAAACCTTCTTGGGATGTTATTTGTTTGTGTTAATAAACCCTTTACAGCATGTCTGGTTGTTCAATCTGATTAACCCATTGAACCTAGTGAGTAGTGTAATGTGTTGAACAGCAAATATTGTTCATTCTTGTAAATTCTTTGTTTTGATCATTTGTCATGCTGCAGAATAATGATCATTCTCTAATTTATTTGTTTATAATTTATTTTACACACATATTTCACGGTGCCAGGAGGACAGTTGTTGGTTAAAATGTACTGCTTTTCTCCTTTTCTCCCTCCATCCTACGCTAATCAGAGTGAGTCAGTGTGGGGGTGGTAATTGTGCAGCTCTCTGGAGAGAAAGGGGTTAAGTGACACACCAGGGGGCTTTGAAAAGATAGGGGTTTATGCAAAGATTGTATGAACCTCTTGTGGTAATGTTATTTTGTCATGCTTTTCAGACATAATACAAGATTATTTGTACACTTGTCCTCTATTGTTTGTATATTTTCATATTTATTTTATTTTTTTGTCTTTAACCCCAGGCAAACGAGTTAAAGGAAAAAGGCAACAAAGCTCTCTCAGAAGGCAATCTGGATGAGGCAGTGAGATGTTACTCTGAAGCCATCAAATTAGACCCCAAGAACCATGTCTTATTTAGCAACCGGTCTGCAGCCTATGCCAAAAAGAGAGAATATGCCAAAGCATTGGAGGATGGCTGTAAAACAGTGGAGCTCAAACCTGACTGGGGAAAGGTGAGATCAGACACACTAGCCCCATATCTGTGAATGCATTTTTGGATCCTTTAAATATAACTGAATATAGTGATCCAGAAGAACAGATCTAAAAGTTGTCAACCTCGGTATCCTATTTTAAGCACCACTATTTATTATTATTATTATTATTATTATTATTATTATTATTATTATTATTATTATTATTATTTATATAGCGCCAACAGATTCCGTAGCACTTTACAATATTCTAAGAGGGGGGATTTAACTATAAATTGGACAATTACAAGAAAACTTACTGGAACCATGGGTTGAAGAGGACCCTGCTCAAACGAGCTTACAGTCTATAGGACTACAGCATATTGTGATTATGGTTAAAGGACTCTGCGTTGGGGGTGTTTTTTTTTTTTTTTTGTTTTTTTTTTTTGTTTTTTTCTTGTTATCATGACTTTTTGAACAGTATTTAAAAAAAGGATTCCCCTGGCAAACTAGCCTCATCAACTGGCTTTTTGCTTTATGAATTAATTTACGGTCTTCCTGCAGGGCTATTCACGCAAAGCTGCAGCACTGGAATTTCTAAATCGCTTTGAAGAAGCCAAGAAAACTTATCAAGAGGGATTGCAGCATGAACCCACAAATCCTCAGCTGAAAGAGGGACTGCAGAACATGGAAGCCCGGCTTGCAGGTATACTTACCTAGCCTGCAATACAAAAAATAGTCCTCATTTTATTTACTGCTTTTCTTTTATTTTGTGTGCCTGATCTTTATTCTCTCCTTCTTCTTCTTATTTACCTTGCTTTTCTCAGAGAGAAAATTCATGAATCCTTTTAATTCGCCTAACCTGTTCCAAAAACTGGAGTCTGACCCCCGTACTCGTCCTCTGCTCAGTGACCCAAGTTATAAAGATCTGATAGAACAGTTGAGGAACAAGCCAAGCGACCTTGGCACGTGAGTAAAATTGTGGGCTAATCAAAACTAAATGGCATCAAGGAATAAATCTTTGCAACTGCGGTAGCCTAAGCACAATTAAAACCACATGTTGATCTGTAGGATTTATGCTGCTAGCGAGCTCAGGGTACCATTTAAACGGCTTGGCCCAGAACTTGGGGACAGAAACCACAGCCTGCTGGAACCAAAACCACTGCAAGAGCATCATTTATAGTACTTGGACTACTCCTTTAGAGAGCAACCATTACTTTTATTGGTAGCCATTCCTATTTTACTTTTGCTGCAGTTTTCTGAATAGATGCCAGTCTCCTGAGATGTCCTGCATGCAGGACATTTTTCAAGACTTGACATTTGCATCAGATGTTGGCCTATGCATGAAAGCCCTTGTGATTTATGCAGGTGGAAAATAAGATTTAGAAATAAGTTAACAGCTCCTCGTCAGAATCTCTGTAAACATTTATGTATGCAAATTCTGTGTATAGTTTGATGTGTCTTACTTTCCATTCTCTAGAAAGCTACAAGATCCTAGAGTGATGACAACATTAAGTGTGCTTTTGGGGGTAGACCTTGGAAGTGTTGATGAGGAAGAGGAGGAGACTCCTGCACCCCCTCCTCCCCAACCTAAAAAAGAAACAAAACCTGAGCCAATGGAGGAAGATCTACCTGAAAACAAGAAGCAGGTGAGTAATCCTTTTTAAACCCATTGAGTCACAGAATCTGCGTTTTGAACCTGTAACCGTACATTAATAGTGCCTTTGTCCACTTAAAGCAGATCTGCCACTTTCAATATTTTCATAAATATATTTTCTTTATGAAATAATAATCAAGACTGTTAAATTTTCACATGTAATTCTAATGCAATCCAGAGGGATCATAAGACAAAGTAGGGGGAAAAAAGCCTGAGGTTGACAAAAGGTGGAGCTCTGCCATTAACTTTTGTCCAATCCTAGCAGCCTTCACAATTGACAGTTGTGGCATTCAGGCTCTGTCTGTGGAGGATCCTCCATAGACTTCAGTGTTGTGAAATAACATGCAGATGGCGGCGACCGCAAGTGACAGCCTGAGTTAAAGGGACACTATAGTCACCAGAACAACTACAGCTTATTGCATTTGTTCTGGTGAGTAGAATCATTCCTTTCAGGTTTTTTGTAGTTAACACTATCTTTTCAGAGAAAATGCACTGTTTACATTACAGCTTAGTGATAACTTCACTGGCCACTCCTTAGATGGCTGCTAGAGGTGCTTCCTGGGACAGTCCTGCCTAATGTGCATCGTGACATATCAGTGTCTCCACCCTCTGCATGCAGACCCTGAAATTTCCTCATAGAGATGTATTGATACAATGCATCTCTATGAGGAGATGCTGATTGGCCAGGGTTGTGTTTGACTTGTGTAGGCACTGCCCCTGATTTGTCTCCTTCACCGTCTCAGCCAATTCTATGAGGAAGCATTGTGATTGGCTCAGAATACTTCTGATGATGTCAGCAGACTGCTTGCAGGTCTGAGACAGACAGAGCCAGCAGCTTCAGGCTCGAATACAAGTAAGATTTTACTATATTTAGGGAGGCAAGAGAGGGCCAGGGGGGGATAGATGGTGGTTTTAACACTATAGGGTCAGAAATACATGTTTGTGTTGCTGACCCTATAGTGCTCCTTTAAGTGAAACCCACGTCTCCTGCACTCTGCGGCCATCGGATCCACATTAGATATGTCAGTTTTGGGGGTTTTGGAAAATATGCAAGGACCTCAGAATGTGACCGATCCATTTTAACTACCAGTCATGTCATGCTTATTACTGGAATCAGATGGTAGACTTGTAAGCAATGCATTCTTCTTAAAGATCCCACATTTCAAGTAATGTGTCCCTAGAAGATGTATTCATGTGTGTAGAAGCAGCTTTTCAGCTGTAAGGAAAAATGGGGGGGGGGGGGGGGGGGGGGATGCAGTGGTGGCTTTTATTGGCAATTGGTTATATGGTATGTTCTGGTTGTACCAACCCCTCAGATAATGCTGCCTTCTGCTTGCAGGCTGTGAAAGAGAAGGAACTAGGGAATGAAGCTTACAAGAAGAAAGACTTTGAAACTGCACTGAAGCACTATGCACAAGCCAAGGAATTGGATCCAATCAACATGACCTATATTACCAACCAGGCTGGTAAGTGTGTCTGTCATAAGCACCCATGGAAACGTGTTGGTTTAGTCTAGGCATAGGTAACCTTTGGCAATCCAGATGATTTGGACTACACCTCCCACGATGCTTTGACAGCATTATGGGGGATGTAGTCCACAGCATCTGGAGGGCCGAAGGTTGCCTACCCCTGGTTTTACTCACTTAATGAGGAGCTGCAGTATCCTGACCAATTAAGGTCAAAACTGTAGCTTTGTATTATTCCAACTCAAGTAGAGTTTAGGATTTTTTTCCCCTCCATGTTGGTTATCTACTGTCCCATAGTCTGCATACCCAGAGTTGTTTCAGGATATGCAGCATGAATGCTTTGTATACTGTAATTTGTCACCAATTCTGATTTCTTTATTTATTTATTTTCCAGCTGTATACTTTGAACAGGGAAATTATGATAAGTGCAGAGAATTGTGTGAAACAGCCATTGAAGTAGGAAGAGAAAATCGAGAGGATTACCGTCAAATAGCAAAGTGAGTGTATGCACAACAGTTTACCCATCGCTTAAAAAGAGACTATAAGCGCCAAAACAATGTTAACTTAATTAAACTGCTTCAGTGTATAGATCCATGCCCCTGCAGTCTCATTGCTCAATTTTCTGCCATCTAGGAGTTAAATTATTTTTGTTTGTTTATGCAGTCCTGGGTTGTGACAGACACAGCCTGCATGAAAAAATGGCTTCATTTTCAATCAGATATTAACTTGCTTAACCCCTTAAGGACCAAACTTCTGGAATAAAAGGGAATCATGACATGTCACATATGTCATGTGTCCTTAAGGGGTTAAAGGGAAAATCCAGTGCCAGGAAAACAATCCGTTTTCCTGGCCCTGCAGGTCCCCTCTCGCTCCCACCCCCATCCCCGGTTGCTGAAGGGGCAGCGATGATGTCCCACGTCGCTGTTCTTCCTCCGCCGCTGCTCCTCCTCTGTATTACGTTGGCCGGTGGGCGAGACTAATCCCGCGCACCGGCGGGGGAGACATAATGCGCATGCGCGGCAATGCCGCGCATGTGCATTAGAGCTCCCCATAGGAAAGTATTGAAAATGCTTTTCAATGCTTTCCTATGGGGAATTGAGCGACGCTGGAGGTCCTCACACAGCGTGAGGACGTCCAGCGACGCTCTAGCATAGGTTTCCTGTGCTAGGGACTCACTAGAGGGGAAGTTAACCCTGCAAGGTAATTATTGCCGTTTATAAAAAAACAAAAAACTGCAATAATTACACTTGCAGTGTTAAGGGTAGTGAGAGTTGGCACCAAGACCACTCCAATGGGCAGAAGTGGTCTGGGTGCCAGGAGTATCCCTTTAAGAAGCTTTCACCTCCTGCTCTGTAAATTGAACTTGAATCACACTGCAGGGTCTGTAAGGCTTATTAACAAAACAGGATATAGGAAATTCTAAATTAAACAGGCTGTGCAATAATGGAAGAGTAAACATTATATGACTCTTTACTGTCTGTTTAGGAAGGCTATGTGAGTCACATGCAGGGAGATGTGACTAAGGCTCCATAAACAAAATTATTTAACTCCTAAATGGCAGAGAATTGAGGAGTGAAACTGCAGGGGCATAATCTATACACCAAAACTGTTTAAGCTAAAGTTGTTTTTGTGCTTATAGTGTCCCTTTTAATTTGAATATTGCATCATTGGTTGATTTATTGCATTACAATGTGTATAACAGGGCTCAACAAATTTGATTGGAATCAAGGAGCCAGCTATAAAAATTAGGAGCCAGAGAAATAAATGCCAAAAATACAATTCTTAAAGGGACACTATAGACACCAGAACCACTACAGCTTAATGTGGTTGTTCTGAAGTCTATATCTTGTCCCTGAATGCATTTTCCTGTAACTGAGACATTATTGAGTTATTCAGTTTTGACTCTATTATCTCCCAGACACAGGGACTCCAGGGAGGGGCTTGTGTATATTTTGATTAAATCCACCCAGCCTCCCTACCTTTTGGAAGAGCTGGAGTGGATATGCTTAGTGGGACTGCTGTCTGCTCCCTCTGTTTGGTGAACCGTGGGCCTGAGTGACGTCCTTACTTGGCTCCTGGCACAACTACAAGGTGCCTGAGGGAGCAGAGCAGGGAGATTACAGCCTCACGCCTCCCTCAGCTCTCCATGAGCTGGCTGTCCGCCTTCATCTCTCCCTTCCTCAGCAATACATAAGCCGGCCGCTCTGTCAGCCGCCTGCCTGCCTTTTCAGCCAGTCACCTCGGGGGCTGAACAGGTTCACAAATCCCAGGCGCCAGAACAAATATCCTGGTCGCCAGGTTTACCTGACGCCTGCGATTTGTCGCACCCTAGAGTATAATTAGGAGAAAACAGATTAGACTGCTGGAATGTTGCTGTCATTGACTCCAAAGTTAGTTTGGTCCTTACAGTAGCTCTTAATTTTATCTTTAAATGTGTCTGTATATTCTATATGTATTACTTTCTAGTGCTGCAAGTAGGCCTTCAAGTAAACTTAATTAGACTGTTCTTTAAGTTTATTTTTCCTCTAAGGACCATAAACCACATCCCTTTGCTTTGCCAGCCATTCAAATGGCAACACATCATAAAACTTGTAGTTCGAAAATATTTTGGTATCTCTATCTTAAATCTATATTTTAGATGGTTTTACTGGTAGTACTAAGTGCTAAACCGTCGTCTTCAAAATGAAATCTGACAGTAGCATCCGTTTTTAGCATACTTCACTAGGATGTGAATTATCAGTTTATAGACTTTTAACATGCAAGGTACAGTCCTGTTAATCTTTATTATTATTATTTTTTTTTTTTTTTTTTTTAAATCCAATGTTTAATTTCTTTCTTGCAGAGCTTATGCTCGTATAGGAAATTCTTACTTCAAGGAGGAGAAGTATAAGGAAGCGATTCAATTCTTCAACAAATCATTGGCTGAACACAGGACACCAGATGTCCTTAAGAAATGCCAGCAGGTAGATATGGACTGGATGACAGACTTAATATTTTATTGTATGGTAAATTAATAACTTGTAATTGAGCTCATTGAAAATGTTGAGGTAAAGTGTCCATGCAAAATCTTACCTTCAGGGGCTAAACTAGTCCCTGCACCCTTCCGTGAGACCTGTAGTATGTTTTATTTCTGTCAGTGGATGGCCAGTGATATGCCAAGACATTAAAGGAACATTAGTCACCAGATTAACTAAACTTATTGTATTTGTTCTGGTGAGTTTAATCATTCCTTTTCAGAGACAATTCAGTGTTTACGTTACAACCTAGGGAGACCTCCACTGGCCACCCCTCATTTGGCTACTAGAGGTGCTTTCTGAGGCAGTGCATCCACACTCTGCATGGAGACACTGAACTTTCCTCCTAGAGATGCATTGATTCAATGCATCTCTATGAGGAGATCCTGATTGGCAAGGGCTGTGTTTGGTTTGTACTGGCTCTGCCCATAATCTGCCTCCTTGACAATCTCCGCTATCCCATTGCTATCTTCTGATGATGTCAGCCAAGGAGGCAGATCAGGGACAGAGCATGCACCAGCAGACTGGAATAAAGGTAAGATGTTACTATATTTAGGGGGGCTAAATGGTGTTTTTAACACGATGGGGTCAGGGATACACGTTTGTGTTCCTGATCATATAGTGTTTTAACACGTTTCCCTTAATTTAAGCTGTCTTAACTATATATGCATATGCTGATTATTTTACACTGCATGTAAAGGGCATGCTTGGAGCATGATGGCCTGATCAGTTGACAGAAGAGATCGATAACTTTACATAAATGTTGTTGTTGTCTAAGGTTGGTCATGGTTAGTAAGATCCTGAAACATGGGCAGTCTCCAGGTTATGTAATAACGTGCTAGTTAATTTCCTATGTATTCAGTGGCTGTCTGTTATGTTTTTCTTTTTTTCTTTTTATTTTTTAAATGGAGAAAGAGCTTGAAAGACTAACCTGTGTAAATTCCACAGAGTGAGGAACAGTCTGTTCATGGGATTGAGATGTTTATAGTTGTAATAAAAAAAAAAAAAAAGGTGGGGGGGTGTTTGTTCAGAGGAAAAATGTTCAAATTAATTTACTAATGGGTTTTAAGAGTGGTCAGCAAAGCTATTTATTTGTTGACAAGAGTTCATGTTTGATCCTGAAGGATATAGAAAATCACTGTAGAGACTGGCATCAAAGGAGAACCATATGATAAATGACAGATGACAAATGACAGAGAATTTGGGAAATAGCCCTTGTAAGGGTAGACAAGAAATGTGTTTTTTTTGTTTTTTTTAAAGGTGGTCCAAAAACCTTGTATATTTAAAAGAATGCTGGGAAACATAACATTTTTATCTTGTTTAAGTTGTTATGGTGCCTAGAGGTTCTGAGTGCAGTATTGCCTTGAAGAATTAAAGTATACATGAACGGTTTAACCCCAGAGTGTTCCAAACAGCGCCTGCCCTCCAGGTTCCCGGGTCTCCTCCTTCAACCTCTGCTTTAATTAAAAAAAAAACCAAAAAAAAAACCTTGGACTGGGTGCTAGGTGGAGAGTGTCAGCTAATGTGCTCCACCCATCAGTTCACTGCCATTTGAGAAAAATGCACTAGAAAGGTACATACCATAAAGGAGTTCCAGAGAGGCTGTTGAATTGGAAAATATTTTATTGGCTTTGTAAGGTGATGTGTATAATGACAACATAAAATGTATGACATTTGCTTGGGTGCAGAATTACCATGAATGAAATTCGTCATTATTGGTACACATCAGGAGGCAGAATTCGTCTTCTCTAGAAATTACACCATTGAGTGAAACTCTGCATATCACCTTATACTTTTTTTTCATGTGATACTCCATTATTCTTTTAAATTTATATTAAATTGTTGCAGATGACATTATAATTCAGTTTAGTCCAGGCACAAAAAGGGGCAAACGTGGCAAATGAGGAGGAAAAAAAATAGAAACCTGGTTTCATTTTTCTTCTCTCTATGCAGACTGCCCAGTGGAAAGACCAGAGCATATAACCATAGTTGACAGGTAATATGAAGGCACCCCGTTTTAGTGTGGATTTGTTTATTTTTGTTTTTCCATCTCACACATTTAAAGAAACACTGTAGGGTCAGGAACACAGACCTGTATTCCTGATCCCATAGTGTTAAAACCACTATTTCGGTAACTTGCACTACCTTAGGAGGGCGGTCAAAACATGCTTTCTGGCCCCGATCTGCCTTCTTGGTGACGTCATCAGAATCTACAATTTTTAGCCAATCCAAAGCTTTTCCATAGGGAAAACAAAGAGATGGGGTGAAGCCAAATGCTGTGTGGTCAATCTGCACCTCCTCTTAGAGATGCATTGAATCAGTGCATCTCTGAGGAAAATTCAGCATCTCCATGCAGAGCATGGAGATGCTGAACGGCAGTGCTGTCTACTGTGCAGCACTGCCCCAGGAAGCACCTCCAGTGGCCATCTGAGGAGTGGCCACAGGAGCTATCCCTAGGGTGCAATGTGAATACGGCCTTTTGTCTGACAAGGCAGTGTTTACATGAAAATGACTGAAGGGAATGATTATACTCTCCAGAACAACTACATTAAGCTGTAGTTGTTCTAGTGACTTTAGTGTCCCCTTTAAGTTAAAGCTCAAGGGAAGTGACATTTCCCCCTTAAGGGCCAAACTTCTGGAATAAAAGGGAATCTTGACATGTCACACATGTCATGTGTCCTTAAGGGGTAAAGCAGACCTGTTAATTTCAAAGGTCTTTGCATAAGCTGCGTAATTTGTTGGCACTATATAAAAATTATAATTTCACAAAGTCCCCAGAAATAGGCAGATCTGGTGAGTCCGTTGGCAGGGGAGAAGACTTCTACTTACCTCAGGTTGTCCCTGCAGCTGCCACAATCTTAATGCTGCAGGTCTCTTTGGCTTCTGGTGCTTAACCCCTTAAGGACCAAACTTCTGGAATAAAAGAGAATCATGACATGTCACGCATGTCATGTGTCCTTAAGGGGTTAAAGAGCCATGTCTGTAATGTACTCACGTGCATCATTAAAGGGAATCTCCAGTGCCAGGAAAACGATCAGTTTTCCTGGCACTGGAGGTTCCCTCTCCCTCCCACCCCCCAATCCCCAGTTACTGAAGGGGTGAAAACCCCTTCAGTCACTTACCCGAGGCAGCGACAATGTCCCTCGTCGCTGTCTCCTCCTCCGCGCCGCTCCTCCTTCTTACTCCGTCGGCTGGTTGGCGATACTGATCCCGCCCAACAGCCGAGGAGACCTAATGCACATGCGCATTAGGTCTCCCCGTAGGAAAGCATTGAAAACGAATTTCAATGCTTTCCTATGGGGATTTGAGCGACGCTGGAGGTCCTCACACAGCGTGAGGACGTCCAGCGACGCTCTAGCACATAATCTGTGCTATAGAGCAGGAAGTTCCCTCTAGTGGCTGTCTAGTAGACAGCCACTAGAGGTGGAGTTAACCCTGCAATGTAATTATTGCAGTTTATAAAAAAAACTGCAATAATTACACTTGCAGGGTTGAGTAGTGGGAGTTGGCACCCAGACCACTCCAATGGGCAGAAGTGGTCTGGGTGCCTGGAGTGTCCCTTTAAGCGTACATCACAGAGGTCTCTGAAGGGTCCCACAACACCGCAGGATCCTCCATAGACCAAGCCGGAGTCCCACATATGTCATTTGTGGCAACTGTTGGGATTAGACAAAAGTTGACAGAGGAGTTCCTCTTTTTGTCAATGTCAGGCTTTTCCATAAGACAAAGTAAATAAATCCCTACTTTGTTGTAGGATAACTTTGGACTGCGTTGGAATTTCAGTGACATTCCAACGCAGTCTTAATCAGTATTTTATAAAGAATATGTCTTTTATAAAATACTGAAAAGTGACAGATCTGCTTAAAATGCTGCAATAAATTGCTATTGCAATACAATGTTGGTGCAATACCAACTGGTGCTAAAGGGCAGCTATGCCACTGTGAAATCAATCATATAAATTTTACAAATGTAAAAACACACAACAAAGAAAAGTGAACAGCGCACTATGATATAGTGATGGTGTAACCACAATATCAAATAATTCAATATAGTCCTATGCAGTGATAATTAATGGATATAGATCTCTACGTCTCTCCTTAGCTGTTGTTGGTTAATCAATTCAGCAAAGCCTGTTAAAAACTGTATCTGTAAAACCAGTTATACCATTGTCATGTCCTAGGCTGAGAAGATTCTTAAGGAACAAGACCGTCTTGCATATATTAACCCTGAGATTGCACTAGAAGAGAAGAGCAAGGGGAACGAATACTTCCAGAAAGGTCAGACTCCATTTGTGTTAGTGTGTTTGGTTACATGTATAAAAAGGAGAGAAATTCTGTGTACAATAAGTTCTGAACTTTAAAGAATATTGACTTTAGTACATCCCAAGCACTTTCTTATGCTAATATAAAATAGAGCAAACAATGGGGAGAATGGATATCCTTGTCTTGTCCCATTACATATTTGTACTTCTCCCGATAGAGCCATTGACCCTGGCTCCCACCTTTTTTAATTTGTATACAGTAATGTTATTTATGGTCAAAACTTTTGCCCGAATCCCATCTTCTGTAGATTGTCTTCTAAAACCCCAGTCTATCCGATCAGAAGTCCTGTTGTGATTGTGTACCATATACTAAGTCACAGGTATTGTCTCTGGTTTCCCTTCCTGGGACAAAACCCTACTATCAGCGTGGATTAGCAGAGGTATTCGATTATGCATACACCTGGACAAACGTTTTACATCCACATTTAACATGAGATTGGCCAATAACTAGCGCATAACTTTAGATCTTTCCCCTCCTTGGACAGAATAGTGATATGAGCAGTTTTGGAATCAGGATAGAATTAAACTTCTTAGTTACCTAAGGGGAAGCAGTCGATACCTGGGGACCTACTCGTTTTTAGAGGTTTTAATTGCTCCGACAAGTCGCTCTTCATGAAGAGGAGCCTCTGAAGCCTCCATTGCTTCATCTGATAACAATTTTCAAATGTATTTAGACAAATAAATCATTACGACTGAGCAGTGGCTGATCTGATTGCAAATTCAGTATTTGGGACAACACCTTAAGTGCTGAGTAATCAGATTGTAACTCTTTGGATATGGCAATGGGAAAGGGAGTTTATTACCGTCAGATGTGCAAATCTTATGTATTTTGGATTTGTGGCCTCTACCCTTGCAGCATATGAGTGCCCTGCCCCCTCTATTTGCGTGCATATAAAAGCCTTGTGGCTTACCACCTTCCCCGCTAGAAAAAGAATATTAGTGTTTTATAAACTACTACAAGTATTTTGTTTTCCCCTCACATGAAAACTGGACTAGTGCCCCTATGGATGAGCCTCCATTGGGTAGTGAGTGATTTCTGGAAGAACATTATATGCTCTGCTTAATGGGAGTCCAAAGATTTGTTTTATTACAATACACTCTAGTTTCTTTGTATTTAGTGTGAGTATACTTAAACCCGTCTCTCCCGTTAGGTGATTACCCTCAAGCTATGAAACATTACTCAGAGGCTATAAAGAGGAACCCCAAAGATGCCAAACTGTACAGCAACAGAGCTGCGTGTTACACCAAGTTGCTGGAGTTCCAACTGGCACTTAAGGTGAGTGGTTCCAAAACAACACAAAGCCAGACGCGACTGGTCTTGTGGCAGATCCAATATGCCATCCATTTTTTATGAAAAGGAATAGTAAGTTTCCAGCATAACAGCCTATCAAATGACATATCACTGGAAAGCCCAGGATGTCCTCTTTACAAAACAGCAGTGATAGAGTAGCTCAAAAGAATAAAAGGAGATGCATGTGAACAAAATGCCCAGTACAGAGGGCAAAAGTTAATGGACTGGGTCTCATGAGGAGATATATATTTTATCTTTCTATCTCAATGATTTTCATGTTAGATGAGCCATCAGTCAACCAATGGCGCAGCCACTGTCCACGGACTTTGCAAATTATAAAACACCCCAGACAGTGACACTTTAATTTCAGTAATTGGATTTCTATCTTTACCTGTAGTGTAAGGCAACATATATTTGCACGCCCTACCGGCTTAATAAAGTCCAATAGCTGAGTCACATCTCCAACTACTACATTTTTGGACTACCTTTTATACATGCTTACTACACACTTTGAAAATGTTTCTTAATTTAGTTTGGTTTGTTTGTATGCTTAGTGTTCACTGGTTTAAAAAAAAAAAATTATAATGGTCTAGTAATGTATGTCCCTTTAATTGATCTTCTCTAGGACTGTGAAGAATGCATTCGATTGGAACCCGCATTCAGTAAGTGTTAAAGGAAAACAAATGTGTTTGTAAAGTGCATGGTCATGGTTGTGTGTTTTGTTTTTGTTTTTTCATTGTAAGCTTGTTTGTTTTCTAAAATCTGGCTATGCATTTAAAAGCTTCAAGAATTTCCCACAAAGAAGCTTGTTAAGAACGAAGGATAGCTTTGTCCCTTATTAAAGCATTATTATTTCAATGATATGAAGTGGTCACTGTGGTAAGAAATGTTTGCACTTGTGTGCTGGGGACAAGTTGCACCCCTAGCGCACAAGACTTAGGCAGCCCAAAGCTCTGTTCAGGGATGCAAATGGTCAACTGTGCAAATAATTAGGTCTGTTTTCAGTGTGCACTGCATGTTGACAACACATAGAAATTGTCCTCTTGCTGAAAGCTCTGGGCAATTGCTGCCTCTCTCTCCCCTCCCCCTCCCCCCCCCATTTTACAAAAAGAGCAGACTTCACTCATAAAGCACTTTAGCGAGCGGAGGTGCTTTAGGGGGGTCTGGAGTTTAGGAAAAGAATCCATAAGATGGTGCCACAGAAGTCTGGGAACCATTGGTAGGATATTTAAATGTAATGTCTGTGTTTTGCAACAGTAGAGAACCCGAATCACTCTGGATCTTACCTCTCTGATTGGCCTCCTCTACTGCATTTTGATGGACTCCAGTGTAGCAGTGGATGGTTCCCATAGAAATGTTGGGGCTATCATTGTCCCAAACCTTTGCTATACCAAAAGGCTTTTTATCATGGCAGCACTGTGTATATTTGACTCCAGACGTAAATCATATCTATGTGAGGTACGCCCAAAATCTGGACAAATTATTGTACCCACCTTGAGTCTTTCATTTATGCTTTTTCCTTTTTTTTTCTGGTTTCCTTCTAGTTGCAATAATTGTACTAATAGAATTACATACAGCATTAAGGAAAATTGTTTCAATTAAGTTTCTTTCTGCAGGCTTGTACAACAGGTTTATAAATACAATCTTGTTTCTGTACATTCATCCCTAGCCACAGCTCTCCTGCTCTGTAAATTAAACTTTAGTCAAACACAGGAGGCTCCTGCAGTGCCTAGCAGGCGATTAACATAGCCAAAGATAAGCAATTCTAAATTAAACAGACTGTGCAGTAAAAATGTACATTTTTAAACATTAGATCTCACGTTACAGGAAGTGTTTAGGAAGACTGTAAGGTACAGGCAGAGAGGTGAGACTAGGGCTGTATAAACAAAGTGATTTAATGCCTAAATGGCAGAGAATTGACATCTGGGGCATGATCTGTACACCAAAACTGCTTCATTATGCTAAAGTTGTTTTGGTGCCTATAGAATCCTTTTAAGTGATGTATCATTATTTTGACAAACTTTTCATACATATCTGGTTTATTTTGCCTTGCAGTTAAAGGTTATACACGAAAGGCAGCAGCACTGGAGGCCATGAAAGATTTCACCAAGGCCATGGATGCCTACCAAAAAGCCTTGGATCTGGAATCCAACTGCAAGGTACAGCACTACTCTTTCTTGTAGTAATTATTAAAAAGGTGCTTCTTTAGAAAGGTGGAACTTCTTTCCAATGACAACATTACGGTGCTCGGAGTGGTCCTTTATTAATGTAATAAATGCACTGAAAATCATAAACGTTAGGTGAAAATCAGAAGTCTATGTCCCACACTCTTCACAAGGAGATTGTCCCTATTTGAACCCAGCTCAGAAGGCAGTACTGGCACTATTGAGGATCAGAGAGTGTGTAGCTTCCCAGGCGTGGATGCCTACTCCTCTGCAAGTGTCCCACAAGAGTATTGGGTAAAGCTCTGTCTGATTATACATTTTACACCCCTAGGGTTGGCTCAAAGGAATAAATCCTCAGTAATACCCTTTTGCAGCAAATCTGCTGAACGAGTTGCATAAAATGACCAGAGGAGAAGTGCTTAAGAAACAAATAAAAGGCTAGGTCCAATAGACTCTAAGAAAAATTCTGTAAATCATTTGTAGAAGCAAGTGTGAGAGGTTGATAAGCACTCTGAATACAATGCTATATTGTAATATTAAACTATTGCATCCCTTCGGCCGGGTCTCAGTGGAGCATGAGTTAAGAGTCCAGGAGAAACCTGCCACCTCGATTTCCAGGAGATTCTTTGAAGGTACTCTAGTAGGCCAAGTTGTGGTGCTGACTGTCCAAAGAGGAGTGTTCTGGAGACTTCAATATGTGTGTGTGTGTGTGTGTGTGTGTGTGCGCCTGTTAATAGAAAGAAAGATGGCATCAGCCTGCCATGTAATTAATTATAATGATCTCTGCTCTAATTAGATTCTTCGCAGATGCTATTTGGTATATAGTATGTTTCAATAGAAGAATTGGTTACCAAGCTAATGCCATGTGTGTAATTTGGATTCCAGTCAAAAAGTTAAGAACTACTGCTTTAGAAGATCTTTAAAATGGCACAATAACTGTTTTGTGTCTTAGGTTAATTTTCTTCACCGGCTTGGATTCTAGTAAGAAATATTCTGTATGCTTGGCTATCATAAGTATACAGCGTAATTTGTGATTTGTGTCTGCAGGAGGCAACAGAGGGTTACCAGAGGTGTGTGATGTCACAGTATCATCGAAATGACAGTCCGGAGGATGTGAAGCGCAGAGCCATGTCAGACCCTGAAGTGCAGCAGATAATGAATGATCCAGCCATGAGACTTATACTAGAGCAGATGCAAAAAGACCCACAGGCCCTTAGCGAGTGAGTATCTATATCTATAATAATATTGTTTGTGAAACTGTGTTCTGCTAACAGTCTTTACATTCTTCATATATTTATTCAGATGGTTTATAATTCTACAGCAATCTTCTATTTCCACTCGGTTTGTTTAATTATGTAACCAACAGGATATTCACATGCATGTCTCCTATAAAATCAGTGATCCACAGATTGTATAGACATCCTGCCCTATAGCAGGTCAGATACATGTCTGCATTTTATGTTTATTGAGTAAAATACAAATAAGGTGACACATTACAACAGACTTATAAAGGATCTCCCAGAAATGTTCATGCTCAGTTTGCATCTATGGATAAGAGATATATATATATATATATATATTTTTTTTTTATATAGAGCCAACAAATTCTGCAGCGCTTTACAATAGGTGGCAGGGGAGGGCTGGCAGCCTTTGGTCTGGGGGGCAAATCCAGTCAAGTGACCCATTGCATCAAGAGGAGAGTAAAAACACCTTTCCCATGTGATTGAAAGGGGGTGCAGTCACCTAAACACACTCTCTGACAAGCACACACACTTGATGATTTGACAGACAGACACACTGTTACAGGCGTGTGTGTGTGTGTGTGCGCGCGCAATTCGCATGTGATTGAAAGGGGGGGGTCACCTAAAAAGACGTGAGCGCACACTTGATGATTTGAGACACACACACACTTACAGGCATACTGAGACACACACACACACATTACACTTTTAAAGCCAGTAGACAGGGGCTGAGTAAGAGCACAGGACTGTAATAGGGGGCTTAGGGGCTTTAGTGGGGAGTATGAGCTGTAATTGGGGGGTTAGGAAATGTAGTGAGTTGATAGGGGCTGTTTATTGCTACAATTTGGGAAAGAGTTGTGGTGTGGGTGATATGGGTTGCATTTAGGGGAGAGAAGTTGTAGTGGGGATGTTATGGGGGCTGTGGTGGCGGGGGCATGGAGCTGAGAGGAGGAAGGGGACCAAAAATACAAAATATTCCCACATTGACCATTCATGCTACAATATTGATGTGAAAGTAGATGCATCACGAAAAGCCAATTCAAACCTTTTATTTTCAAAAATGAGAGATAAGACCTCACTCACAGTTGGTACAGGGGGGGATTTCCAATGACGAGAGATGATGGAATTAGCGGATATGAGAAGATGGCCTAGTATAATTTTATATATATATATATATATATATATATATATATATATATATATATATATATATATATATATTTAGGCAAGTTAAATGGAATTTTCTTAATGTTTTTTGTTATTTTTAACAACCGTTGCAGGAGAGGAATCTGTTGGGAGCTATTATCGGTTTAATTGTGTTTTTTGTTTTGCATTTTATCATTCTTTATTTATTGTTAGGCATTTGGGAAAAAGATGCCAGTTGGGTAATTGTATTAATTATCAATCGGAATGCTTGGGCAATTGCATTGTGTTCTGTAATTTTAGTCTTTTAGTTATTTACACTACTCCTGTACTTTTTTAATAAAGAACATCTTTATTAAGTATTTCAATATTTTTTTTTTAATTGATTTTTCAAGAAAGATACAAGAAAAATAAATGGGTAAATAAGAGAAGTACACCATAACTCCAAAGTATCAGGGTTGTCAGGGAGACATGCAGGTCTCTAATTACATTTGTTCAGATGACACAGGGTCTAAATATTTACATATTTCAAAATTAAACACCACATTCACCGATCTCTACTCCCAGCTGGAGGCTACGTATCCCCCACTCTCCCAGAACACCAAATGTGAATGTAATCTATACCTTTAGGCATTGGGGTATAGTTAAAGCTAAAAATGTCCTTAAATGAGTAGAGTCAGTTTATCCTGGGATCTTATCGTATAATCTTCATTTACCTTGGTTTTGTTTTCGATTTAATATCGTAAAACATCACCCTCTTTAACATTCAATCTCTCTTCGAGTTAGGTCATATATCTATCCTTAGTTGTAGGTCACGAACAGTTCCGAACTCTACTCCTGCATATCAACTCTCCTTTCTTAAAGGGAAACTCCAGTGCCAGGAAAACTATCAGTTTTCCTGGAACTGGAGGGTCCCTCTCCCTCCCACCCACCAATCCCCAGTTACTGAAGGGGTGAAAACCTGAGGCAGCGACATGTCCCACGTCGCTGCCTGCTCCTCCCCTGCCGCTCCTCCTACTGGCTCCGTCGGCCGGTGGGCGAGACTAATCCCGCCCACCGGCCGAGGAGACCTAATGCGCATGCGCGGCAATTCTGCGCATTAGATCCCCCCATAGGAAAGCATTGAAAACGAATTTCAATGCTTTCCTATGGGGATTTGAGCGACGCTGGAGGTCCTCACACAGCGTGAGGACGTCCAGCGACGCTCTAGCACAGGTTTCCTGTGCTATGGACCAGGAAGAGACCTCTAGTGGCTGTCTAGTAGACAGCCACTAGAGGTGGAGTTAACCCTGCAAGGTAATTATTGCAGTTTATAGAAAACTGCAATAATTACACTTACAGGGTTAGGAGTAGTGGGAGTTGGCACCCAGACCACTCCAATGAGCAGAAGTGGTCTGGGTGCCTACAGTGTCCCTTTAACCGTTCATTACCTATGGGTTTCCCTACATCCTGTCCCTATTAATTTGGATCTATCCTCTTTTAACACATGTGCTCAGGGCATTGTATTGTCTTTCCCATAAATGGGTAGTTATGGTATAGAAATAAGAAAATATAAAAATATATCTTTATTAATATAAGGCAAATGTGTTTTGAGTGTTTTGAACCTCCTTGTATCACTAAAGAAGTTATATTTCATATATATGAATTGAGTTATATTTTCTTTATTTTACAGACACTTAAAGAATCCAGTTATTGCCCAGAAAATACAAAAGCTGATGGATATTGGTTTAATTGCAATCCGGTGATGAATCAGACATTTTCTGTTTAAATAAAGCGTTGATCTCCCATCTTGTACCTGGCGTCCCTTTTCATGCTGATCCCTCCCCTCTCGCAATGCCTGGTTGGGCAGGGTGCAAAGAACTGTTTGGAAGGTAGCCTCCCACTCCTCTGTGGATACAAGAAATGTTGAGGAGGGAGAGGTTAAATCTCTCTTCTTTCACACTCCTTCTTTCCATCTCTCTCTCGAGTTTCTCGATCTGTAAGAATGTTAATAAAGCGCACGCAATAATGGAGCTGTTTGCGTGCCACGTTTTTATTAGGTTAAAGGGTATGTTGAGTTAGAGGGGTGAGAAATTTGGTTCATTCACAGAGCAGAGAATAAAGATTCCAGGCTTATTTAAAGTGAAAATAAACAAATATATTGCATTACAAACTAAGAGGAAAGCTTTTTGTTTTAATTTGTTTGTTCTGTAATGTCTCCCTGCTGGCTTATGTGTCTCAGAGAAGTGTTCACAGTGTGGTTAAACTTGAAGTTAGATTTAATGCCTGCTTTGCAATGTAATTGTTCAAATAAAAAAATTAATTAATCTGCCAATCAAAGATGACACTTAAGGACTCTTGGCAACTATTAAAAAAATTCCTGTTTACACTAAACAATAACCCAGCTCCAATCTAAAGATTACAATGTGATTTTTACATATAGATATCACTCCTTTTAGGCTTTGCATTAAAAAAGGATGGGAGGGTTAGAAAACAGTGATTGGGCCTGTCTGAGAGTTTTTCACTTTGTTTATAAAGGTCATAACTAGATGCTACATTTTCTGCAGAATTATTTACCCCCTCACGCTGTCTCTTGAAGCCCATCTAAAGGTATTGCTGTTTTAACAGGTACAACTTTCCTCCATATTATATATTTCCTCATGTCTGGTAGGTGGATTAAAACGCAACCTTAAAATCAACAAGACTTGAATATTCCAGGAGCAAAACACAGTTCTGGTTAGTGTTGTGGTTATTGTGCCCAGAGTTCACTGGTGAACTATTTTGAATGGCTAAAAACTTAAAGCAGACCTGCCCCTCCCTCTTGGTTTTTCTTGCCTTATGCCTCCTGAATCTTAATGATTATATGCCTTCCTTTGACACTTTACTTTTATATAATGTCTTTTTTTTTTATTCCTTGTGTCATATGTCAAGACAGTCACAGCCAGTTTGCTCTCATCTGTCTGCTGTTTGCAATTTTCTGTCTGCTGTTTGCACAAATACTGCTAATTTGTGGGTATGGTTGATGGGTGGGGGAACAACGTCAACTGAATCTAGGGAGAGGAGCATTTTAGCGTTAAGAATACAGGTTTCTTTTCCTAATGCTATACACTGATCAGCCATCACATTTTAACCACCTGCCTAATATTGGGTAGGTTGCTGTCGTGCTGGCAAAACAGGTCTGATGTGTTGAGACATGGACTCCACAAGACGTCTGAATGAGTTCTGTGCTATCTGGCACCAAGCAATTAGAAGCGGATCCTGAGTGGTGGAGCCTCCATTGATCGGATTTATTGTTCCAGTACATCCCGCAGATGCTCAGTCGGATTGAGCAATCCACCTCCATCTTAAAAGAAAACCAGGCAAGCTTCTTCCATTGTTCACTGGTCCAGCTCTGATGCTCACTTTCCCATTGAAAATGCATTTGACTGTGGACAGGGGTCATTTATGGGTATCTGACCAGACTGCTGCTACGCAGCAAACGGCGAAGCACTGTGTGTTCTGACATGTTTTTATCATGGCCAACATTTAAGTTTTTCTGCAATTTGAGCTACAGTAGCTCTTATGTGTGGTCAGACCAGACAGGCTAGCCTCTGCTACACACGTGCATCAGTAAGCCTTGGGCACCTATGATCCTGACATCTGGTCACCAGTTGTCCTTCATTGCACCACTTTTGGTAGGTACTAACCACTGCAAACTGGAAATACCACACATGACTTGTCGTTTGAGATGTTCTGACCAATTGCCTAGCCATCTCTATTTGGCCTTTGTCAAAGTCACTCAGATCTTTTCACCTGCCCATTTTTCCTGCTTCCAATACATGAAATTCAAGAACTGACTATTCACTTGCTGTTAATATATCCCACTCCTAGGGGGCGTGGCTGACTGTCGAGCAAGATGGCCGCATAAAAATCTGCTCTGGCACATGGGCTCCAGAATAATAGGAAAATTAATTCAGCAGAAATCTCCAAAGCCATAACAGACCATGTCTCAACATAAGAATAAGAAAGCCTCCTCCAAAAGCGACAAACAAAAAACTTATTCGGCCAGAAAACAAACACCTTGCCTGAGCCCGAGCTGACAGGCCTACAAGACGGAGCTGTGACAGACTAATCCAGCAACCACATGACCGCACTGAATCCACTGCTGCAATATGTAAGCCTCACAAAAGATTTCTTTGCAAACGCTATGGAAACTATGTCCACAAAACTAAGCGCCTTGTGGAAAACCACAGCAGATCAGCTAAAAAAATGAAGTTTCAAACCTTACCACCAGAGCGAACCGCGTGGAAGTGGAGTGCAAAGTGCTCAACACGGTTCAAAACAAAATGGCTGACCAAGTGCAGACCCTGGAGCACCAGCTAGAGGCGATGGAAACCCCTATGGTGGACGCAGAAGACAGGGCGCCACAAAACAACCTATGCCTCAGAAGGGTCCCAGAATCTGTTCTACCAAGTGACCTCCAGGTATATGTAAGGGGCCTCATGCACGCCTACGCCTCTGCCTCTACGATGCCTGGAGAACGCTACACCCCTCTGACAGGGTCTTCTCATACCATTCAGCAGTACATAAGACCTATTCCAGAATTGACCTCCTCACATCTGGAACACTCCTTCCCAAAATCTCACAATGCGACATAGGCAACATAACTTGGTCCGAACACCATGACCACTACCAACATAGAGGCAACCCCACCTAGCGTCTCAATGACGCACTCTTGCAAGACACCCAGTTTACCAAACAACTCACAGTGAACATCCAAACCAGACATCAGTATCACCTCAACATGGCAAGCCCACAAGCCAGGAGTTCGGGGCCTATTGATCAGTAGATCTGCATATCAAGAACTCAGGGCTACAACACCTCACTCTTCTACGCAAACTGAGAGATACCACCAACGCACACATCCCTCGGAGGCACACACTAAAGTAATAGCTGAAACGACAGACCGCATTAATGCACTATCCCTAAACAAGACCACACACGTTCGGACTAAATTAAAACAGAGAACCTACTCCCAAGGCGACAAAGCCGGGAAAACCCTTGCTCACATGCTCCGCCAAAAACAGGCCAATGGCAGAACTCCCTACCTGGTTACCAGCACAGGCACAAAATCACACAACCCCCAAAACATAAATGAAAAAATGGTGGCATATTATCATAAGCTCTACAACCTCAAAGAGGACAAAGCCGACCTACAACTTACCACACTACCGACCCAGGCACCCACACAGGCAACAGTGATACAACACCCTATCACCCCACAAGAAATCCTAGACGCCATTCAGGCACTACCACCCGGGAAATCCCTAGGCCCAGATGAACTTTTATTACAAGAAATTTGCCCAAATCTCTGTTAAATACAGATGGCAAGTTATTGGCCAAAATATTTTCCAACCAAATAGCACCCATAATCCCTTCACTCACAGGTGAGGACCAGGTGGACTTCGTGGGGGGACGACAGGGGGCAGATGGAACGAGAAAACTGCTTGACATACTACATGGAACGTGGGGGAGGGGGAAAACCTAGTATCTGGCTGTCGATGGGCGCCGAAAAAGCTTTCAACAGACTGCACTGGCCCTTCCTTCATGCGGTCTTAACCAAATTCACCATATGAATAGGACCAGATGCACCATATCCCTCCAGCCTTACCGCTAGCGGCTATGCCCATCATAATCCATTACATCAACTACAGAATCTGGAACAGACACAGAGCGTACTCCCTATCCCAACTACTACACGACTCCCACCTCAAAACATTCCCAGACCTACGAACAGAGTTCAACCTACCCATTATAGCTCAATTCTCCTACACCCAGCTCCAATCTTGGATCACACAGACGAAAAAGGGAGACGACGCATATAACACCAAAAACCCCTAACAGATGTGGAGAAGATTTGCCTACGGCTCACACCACCAAACAAACTCATCTCCATAATCTACACCTCCGAACACACTACACAGAACATCAAATCTCTTCCATTCACGAAAGCATGGGAAAAGGAACTTACGTACAAATTAACCAACTCCCAATGGAGGAAAATACTCCTGGCTCAAAAACAAATGACCCTCTGTGCATCCCATATCGAACGATCGCGCAAAATATTATACAGATGGTACCTAGTCCCTACACGTCTCAAACAAAGTTACCTGAATATAACAGATGCCTGCTAGAAATGCCACACAAACAAGGGCGCAATGCTACACACCTGGTGGCAATGCACAGGACTCAAGACCTACTGGCAAGACGTAGCAACCTTAGCACAGCACTGCACCGGAATACAACTCCCACTGAAACCAGAGACGTTCCTGCTTCTGCTACTACCAAAAGGCCTGAATAAGATGCAAAAATACCTCCTATACCATATACTCCTAGTTGCCCTCACGGTAACTAGCAGACAATGGAAGAACACAAATCCCCCCACAATTGCACAATGCATACAAACAGTAGAAACCAATAGCAGATACAAACTGATGGCCAGAAGAACTCAGAACCCTGGTGTGAAACGTGGTACACCTGGAAAAGCAAATACCCCAACCTAAAGCCCCCTTGAACAAGCAGGAGGCAAAACAAGACCAAAGCCCGAACCCTATTCCCCCCCACCCCATAACAAACTTGTCCACCCGGCAATGGAACCTACCACTACTAACTCTAGAAACCAGCAAAATCTGCTCGGCATACCTGTAGGGTCACTCTCTAGGATTACTTCTCACCACCAGCCAACATTTAGGCCAAGCATGACCTACCTAACATAATAGACAAACAATGCCCAAAAAATACTGTAACCTGTTTTAACGCTTACATGAAACTCTGTATCTAAGCTGTCAAACATGAAGAATAACATGTTCTGGGAAATATGTAAAGAATAAACCTGTCTTTTTTTCTTCCCCCTATGACCACCGCTTTTCTTCTGTAACCTGAAAAACAATAAAAATTGTCAAATTCAAAAAAAATATATAGACAAGTTCTATGTAACAAAATGTTATTCACTTCAACTGCCAATGCTTTTAATGTGGCTGATCAGTGTAAGCTTTCTTTTGGTCACAGATCTGGCTTAAAGGGACACTCCAGGCACCCAGACCACTTCTGGTCATTGGAGTGGTTTGGGTGCCAACTCCCACCACCTTAACCCTGCAAGTGTAATTATTGCAGTTTTTGTAAACTGCAATAATTACCTTGCAGGGTTGAGTCCTCCTCTAGTGGCCACCTATTAGTTCTTAAAACCCGAAAAGTGTGCTATGCATGAGGACCTCCAGCGCCGCCGGAATTCCCATAGGAAAGCATTGAATAATGCTTTTCTATGGGGAGGTCTAATGCGTGCGCGGTTATTGCCACGCATGTGCTTTAGGTCTTCCCTGGCGGGGGAGGAGCGTGGGCGGAGCCTGACCCAGCGCCGAGGGACATTGGCGCTGGATTCAGGTAAGTCACTAAAGGTGTTTTAACCCCTTCAGCAGCATGGGATGGGGGTGGGAGGGAGAGGGGCAGATATGCTTTCCTGGTACTGGCGAATCCCTAAATGGGATGACGTCATCTTCCGGCTCCGGCATCAGTACGCGGCGCTCGAGGGAGCTGAAGAGGAAGCACTCAGGGGAGAGTGCTCCCTCGCGCGCCCGCAAAACCAGCCAGCCGGGTGACACCACTGGACCCCAGGGAATCCCCTCAGCTCTCCCACAGGTAAGGAGGCTGGGGGGGGGGGGGATTAAATTTAAAAAACAAAAAACGTGTGTGTGTTAGTGTTAGCGTGTGTGTTCGTGTTAGAGTGTGTGTGTGTTAGTGTTAGAGTGCGTGTGTTGTGTGTGTTTTTGTTACTGAGTGTGTGTCTGTCAGTAAATGTGTGCGTCTGTTCATGAGAGTGTGTGTGTGTGTGTCTTAAGCACTTACCTTTCTCCAGCGCCGGACTCCCTTGGCGCTGGGGATCTCTCCGCCCCGATCCGCCTCTCAGCTCCGAATGTGCATGCGTGGCAAGTGCCATACGCGCATTCAAACTCAATGCTTTCCTATGGACGTTCAGCGTCTTCTTACTGTGATCTTCACAGTAAGAATTGCAGAAAATCCTCTAGCGGCTGTCAATGAGACAACCACTAGAGGCTGGATTAACCCTCAGTGAAACATAGCAGTTTCTCTGAAACTGCTATGTTTACAGCTGCAGGGTTAAAACTAGAGAGACCTGGCACCCAGACCACTTCATTGAGCTGATGTGATCTGGGTGTCTGTAGTGGTCCTTTAAGTGTATGTGTTTATGCATGCCCTGACGTACATACCGCGGTCGCACAGGTCGCAGCCCTGCGACCAGGTGCCCGCCGCCATGTGTTGCGGCCCCAGCCCGCGCAGAGTAAGCACGCACGCGCGGGGCCCCACGGATAAGTTTTTCGCACCGGGGCCCCATGGGTTGTGTGTACACCACTGGTAGCAGGCATGTAGGGGTGATCCAAGAGAGTAGTCAGGAGCGAGGGCCAGAGTCTGGATCCAACAATGGATTTTAGGGAGAGTAGTCAGGAACACAAACTGAGACTGCAAGATAAAAAGGTTACTGTGAGAATGTTCGGGAACATGAACTGAGGCAACAAAGTTACACACTGCAAGACGGGCCAGTGTGACTAAATAGGCAATCAAAAATTACTAGACTACAAATACCTTTCAGCTGCTTGGAACAAATCAAATGCCTGTCAATCTATGGACGAACGGTTGATTTGTTCTGATTTGCATAATTAATCGATCAGATTAAAAGTATTTGCAGTCTAGTAATTACACAAAAACTTTAATCCGTGTGACATTGAATCATGACATCACTGAGCAAGAAACAGTAATATCAGGGAAGCACACAGGTTAGAGGTGCAGGACTTACTAGAATGGCACTCTGATGAAAATAAGTTATTTTTCTTTGTAAATATGGATTTTCCAGCAACAAAGCTTTTATTGTTTACTTATCTAGCAGACTTTTACATCCAGTTTCAAACATATTGCGTTTGTTTTGTCTGAATTTTGGGCAATGACCGATTCGTACATATTCTGCAACTCTAAAACATTATATTAATGAATCACAAAAAAAAGCAAGACAGGGAATTGATGAGCTTTTTCATTTAATTCATGAATTCTGACTAGCACCAAAGAAAAAGATGTCTGATGGAAACAATAATGATTGATGGTTTGGGAATAGTCACTAAATGTTGATTTATTCACAGAACAAGTGAAAAGTGACCAAAAGAGTGAAAAAAGGGGCAACGGTAAAAACAAATCTATACTTATATATTATAGATTTACTAAACATAAAATGTATACATATGAATATTATAATAAAGATTATTTTCTACTCCTCTTTTTTCCCTATGTTGGTTACTTTTCAGTTAAACTGTGTCTAGCACCGTATTGCAAAATATACACATAATACTTATATATTTTTTTTACATTCTTTATTTTTGTAGCGTATTGGTATACATACAGAGCTTGCATAGACATTTCTGCAGAAGGATGTACAATAGTAGTGGATATAGATTTAGTAGAAACTGTCAAAGAAAACATATTGTGCCTATTATAATAATAAGATAAAACATGAGTTGAGACAATGGACTAACTATTAATGAAGACATACTGTCATATTAAACAATATAGTTGTAATGCCACTGGGTACTGGTCATAATAAAAAAGGATGAGGAGGAGAACAGGAGTCCCTGCACTAACAACAGGATGATAACAGTAGATAAGCAGGATCTACGCAGTCAAAAATGCTTGGTTTTGGGGGGCGGAGCCAGCTCTCGGCATGAACGGTCGCACACTTACTGCTCTCCGACGACCGCAGCCCAAAATGGCCTGAAATCAACCACAAGAGTTACTCCACCAGACAGCAGACAGCCTGCTAACACTCCACCTTCGATGGGGAGGAAAACTAAAAAAACCGCGGCCGGATCGCCCGCGGTTCACGACCGATATCGGCGACTTACTGAGGAGGCCTCATGGTGCGGCGGCACCCAACATGGCGGGCGACTATGAAGATTTTTCAGAGAGCTCGGATGACACATCCCTTCATTGCCCTGAGACACTGGGTTACAAGGGATCTCCCAAACCTAAGCAACAGCCGATGGGCTCTCCAGTTACCACGGAGATACTTACCTCTCTCCTGACCGACCTACGCTCTCCACGGAGATCTCCCAGGTAAGGGAGGATGTTAAGGGGTTCACTGATCGCCTCTCAGCAGTGGAGCAATCCACTCAGGCACAGACAGCACAAATAACAGAGCTGCAGAATCAGGTCAAAGACCTCTCCTCAGCCCACTTTACACTCATCCACCAACTGGCAGCTATGGAAGACAAAAGGAGGTGGAAGCATGTCAAAATCAGAGGCCTTTCAGACGCAATATCCCCATCCGAGCTTCCCCATCTTCTAAGACGGCTTTTCACGGCCCTCCTATCCCCCAAACTAGCTAAAGGGGTGCAGCTGGATGGCATGTTCCGCCTACCCAAGCCGTCACAACTCGCAAGCTCAGCGACAAGTGACCTCCTGGTCAAATTTCAAAACGGGCAAGACAAAGCTGCTTTAATGGGTGCCATCAAAGGGAAGAATCCGTACCGCTTTGAAGACATGGACTTAACGTTTTATTCTTATCTCTCACGCACAACCCTGCAATGGCGCAAATCTCTCCGACCACTTACAGCGGCATTGACGGCTAAGGGAGTGAAGTATCGTTGGGGACCATCACACATACTCCTCTTCCAACACCAAGGCAAGGAATATAAAGCAACGGACGTCGCGGAGATGGACACTGTCCTGACAGATATGGGACTCATGCCTTCTTCGACCACTACTACTTGGGATCCAGCCAAGATTATCCCATTTGTTCCAGCATCCAGGGGAACACCTGGAGTGAAGATCACCTGAACCGGGACTTTTGAGTTACTTATATTTTACTTTTTGTTCTAATGTTCTCCCTCTTATCTACGCTACCGTAATTGTAAATGTTAGCTTACAGGGCACAGGCCCCTAACGTTGTGTAACCCAGAGCTCCCTGCACACATATAGCAGGATTGCTATACGGCGGCTATTTACCGCCGAACCGGGCAGAACCCGGACTAGTTGGCTCCTTTTACTATCACACCCCCCAGCTCCGCCTTAACTACTTTACAACGAGGTCACTAACTAGGAGCTGCACAACTACCTCATCAGGTTGCGCGTCAGCATCCTCTATTAATCCCCCTCACATACGACACTCTAGGCTATGCACAGCCCTCACATTTCACAATGCATTACGACCACCCACATGGTCTACAAATGGAATTTTCCATATGCCCCACAACAAAGGCGTATCGACATGCTTCTTCAAGTGCAGAGTCTCACTCCAACCTTGAGGCATGAGACACGTAAGTGCACACCTTGCCTTCAACTATAGGCTTACTCCAGGCCATACGCACATACGCCGATACTAACCATACGGCCAGGATGGAATTTGCTCTATTCTATATTACCTTTTGTTGTTAACTTTCGTAAATGCTCTTTTATACCTTTTAAAAATTGTGCCGTTACTCAAAATGCCATACTATTGTTATACTCTATTGTCAAATATGCTTGCTTTAGCTGTCGTGGCTATACAAGCATGATGTTCATGCGTGCACAACAAATATAAAAAAAAAAAAAAAAAAGCTTGGTTTTATCCAATGCCACATGTAGGCCGCATGCTATAGCCAGTCACTCTGCCTGGTAGGATTGCAATACTACCCCATCAACAGTTCTGGAAGAATTGCCAGAATTCGTCATCCCCTTGGGTCCAATTCTCACAGATAATGGAAGTCTCTGGATTACGCTGGGAAGGACTGAGCTTGTTCCTCTATAGTATGAGTAAGCGGTAGCGGGTATATTGGCGTATTCGGTGAGGCAACGTGGGGCGGCTCTGGGGCACCACAATGCTGTCAGAAGGACTGGAGCTAAGCCCCTTTCCAGAGAGTTTCTCCTAAAACAAATCGCAGTTGCAATTGAACACCATAAGAAATATGTCCACGAGTGTAGGTGGTTGCAGGGAGTTGGGCTTGGCTACAGGCCCAGACAGAGTTGCCATTTTGGAAGTCAGGCCTCAACTCTCTGGTTCGCCGATAGGTGTTAGAATTTGGCCAGGTGGATGTACCAAGATACCAATGGAGGATAACCCCCAACGGTCCAAAGGGGGGGAACAGGGCTCAAGGCCAGCAAGCTCCAGGTTAGGGGCGGAGATCGGCTGCCTCCCTGTCCTCAAGTGTAATTGCAAGCCGCAGGTATGTCTGTCACAGGCTGTGTCCACAAGCTGTGGGCAGCGTGGTGTCAGAGGAATAGCTTCAGAATGGAGGCAGGAATATAGCCAACGAAAGTGATCAATAAAGTCAAATTTTAGGCTTAAAATGAGGACCATGCTGAGGAGAAACAGCACTATGTGACTGACTCGGTCGGCTGTTAGGCCCTGTCCGCATAATATTTATATTATGCATATGTTTTGCAGTACACATGAAGGTGCATTTTTGTCCATTTTGGTTCATCCGAATCGTTTATCCCAAAATGATCGCATGGACGATATTGATCTGATACAATATGCCAAATGGATAAAACTCAAGGCATCATCTGCAAATTCCATAATTGGCAAAACCCAAATGCCAGGTATTTGTTCTCTCTCATCCTTGCTTCATCCCTGTTGGTAAGTATGCACACTGTATAAGCACAAGAAATATATGAAGGGTTTGGAGGCACACATAGGCCTCCAGGTTACAATCAGCTACATGTGGCCAAGTTGGCTTTCTGACACTTAGAGGTGAAATGAGTTAAACAATGCAGCCAAGTCT
Source organism: Pelobates fuscus (assembly GCF_036172605.1). NCBI lineage: Eukaryota > Metazoa > Chordata > Amphibia > Anura > Pelobatidae > Pelobates > Pelobates fuscus. The sequence continues at coordinate 86,012,066 of NC_086328.1, read as the reverse complement.
TTAGATAGAATCATGTTTGTTATTGCAGAGATTCCACAGGTGAGTGTGACTGTGTCATGGACATAGTGTCAGTCCGTGTGTGCTAACAATTATTTAAGACCACAATTCTACTCCAGCTGTCTGTCTGGTCTTGTTCACCGTATCTTTTATAAGCTAAATGTTGTCAGTACTTACTTTGTAATATTGTTTGTTTTCTCTCTACACTAATAGGAGGATTTCAAAGATTGTTTGTGTCGACATGAACAAAAGAATTTGCATTTAAAAGTCATTGTCACCGTATGGCTGATGTGTTCTGTCTTCATATTTTTTTCTTCTATATATATGATGCATAATTGGGTGTTGTGAAAGGAGGCGTTGTTTCTATATAAAGGAGAAGTAAGAGAGGAAGCTAAGGGAGGAAACCTGAGGGGACACATCAACCACGATTAGTAAGCTCACAAATTATAAAGAGAACTAGAGAAACGGAGAAAAGAAATTGGAAGCAAAGCAAAGCTCATGGAATGAAGACATAACACAGGAATTAAAACCCAGCATAACACAGAACGCAAAGTCTTTGACCAGGACGAGTACAAACAAGGTATGTAAAAGGACTATCAAGTCATTAATTATTGCATATCTTTAGAGACAAGCTGAGATAGGATCAAGAAAGGCCAAAAGCAGAAAGGACTCCAGGATGTTCAATAGACCATAAAATTTAGTTCTTAAAGACTGAGCCAAGAAACAAAGGGGGGCTTGGGAAAGGAAGTAAAAATAAGAACAGATCACGGGTGTAAGTGAGACTACAGATCAGAGATGAGGATAGTTCAAGAGATGAATAGATGGCATTAAGTTATAACGAGGAGATGAGTTTTAAAGAATATGATTGTTTTATGGTGAATTAAGAAAGCCATGAGGAATGGTGTAACTAAGAGGGCAGAAAAAGGGCAAGAGGAAATAGAGTACACCGACAGAGACAGGAAGCAGGGAGGTAACTGCGCTTAGGGAGCGGCAAAGCTACTAAGGCCGCAGGCATTAGAAAACCCTAACGAGGAGAACCTCAGATTGTATGAGATACATATTAAGTCACAGGCTAAGAGAATAAGAAAGTAGAGACGGTTCCACAGCCAAAACAAGGAACTAAACGGAGGTTTTTCATCTTAGGGCGAAGACACTTACCCCAAAGTAATCTTGCTGTCTAGGGGAGTGAGAATTTATAGTGATGTAGTGGGGTAGAGGGAGGGCGAATCTTATGTTGATATATCTCATTTATCAACTTTAAATGACGTTTACTAGAGTTAGATGTGCGTTTTCGCTCCCAGTATCTTTGCCGTAGTATGCAAGTTGTACCAAAAATAATACATTGGCGAAATATAAAATTATTGCAGAACATCTGAAGATGAAGAATAGACCGCAGAAGCTACATCTTCGTTCATTCGGCATGCTATTTCCTATTATAGACATTTTTTGTCCTTTATAATAGTCGGTCTATTCACAAAAAATGTCAACATTTAGATCACGTTGGCTTATCTGTAGAATATCTCTGCCATGTGCTTATGGTTCACGTTGAGACATTATCTTATATAGTATGAATGACTGGTTATTTTCATGGCACAATTTTTAGTCATCTCAACCTCAACTGAACCTAGCTAACAGCATCCATCCATAAAGCCAAGGCCTAGGTCAACAACTAAAACAAATCTAAATGGTGCTGTATTAACACCAGCATTTGTTTTTCTAATTTGAACTTTATTGAGCACCAACAGCCCATGTTACAGACAGAACAGGTAAAATTCAATGTGCACATCTCCATACATAAGTCTGAGTATAACAATGGTTCATATTGTGTATTTAAGTCACATGTCGTATTTATAATGCAGGGTAATTGACCATACATTGCCTGCAAAGAGTCATCGATGCTCGTTTAATCCTTGGGATGGGGGATGGGGTTATTGCTGGTATGGTGGGGTATGCTGTGGGCTAAGATCCTATCCGCTCTAGTGTCTGTAGCTTAAGATAACATAAGCATTTTAAATGCACAACATTGCCAATGTACCATTTCAACATGCACAGTATTAAAGCCAACAATAAGATAAAACATAGTGATAATAAGGCCGTGTCAGTCAATCACGGGTGTAGTCTAATCTAACCCTGGGAAAAGCCAGTGTACTTCTCAGTACTAAGTTTGAGAGAACACATATCATCCGATGCAGGTGTGTATATATTATATACATTAGTGAGTGGTGTTCTCGGAATCAGGGGAGAAGTGCAACCATTTCTGTGTGTTTGCGTACCAGGCATAGAGGGATATTTTCTTGTATAGAGAAATACTTTTAAAAGAAAGGATGGACTGTCTCCTATCTCTATTGAATGAGCATACAGTTGTTGTTTTTTCACAAAAAAAATCAGGAACAGTTATTTACTTATCCAGATATCCATAAATTATATATATATAAAAAATTTAACAAAAGTGTGCTTTATATTTCAGTTATTCCACTGAATTTGCTTTGCCACCTTTTCAATGTTAATTTTTATAAACCATTCAGAGAAGATAATCAACCCCTTTAAGACATGTTTTGTGTTGCCAATAGTCTAAAATCTTAAAGGAACACTCCAAGAATCATAACTACTGCAGCCCACTATATAGAGTAGGGGTTGCCATGTATGTAATCAGAATAAGTAATCAAACAGTTTAAGAACAGTTTGCCGACCTACCTAGATCCATCAAATGCCTGTAATCATCCCCTCTCTGCAGTTAGAAGCTCTTGCATGGAGCTAAGCCTGGCCATGGAACGTTTCAGGGTAACACGTGCCCTGCGGTCCCTAGGAAGGTGTAAAACCATTCTTAAACAGTTTGAATAATCACTCTGGGAGAGTACAGGGGCTTTGCTGACATCATAATCATTACAGTAGTGGTTATGGTACTTGTAGTGTCCCTTTAAACCATGGTTAGATAACCTTCAGCCCTCCAGATGTTGTGGACAAAATCACTCCTGATGCTCTGCCAGCATTATGGCTGTAAGCATTATGGGAGGTGTAGTCCACAACATCTGGGGTATCACAGGTTGCCTACCGCTGCTTTAAACCATACTGTTTTCACAGTTGCAGTTCTCATTTTGCCACTGTAACCCTTTTTATGTTTGGGTTTAATATCCAGTATTAGACGCAGTAAAGATATCAAGAAGTTATAGCCACATCAACAAAGACTTTGATGTCAGAAAATAACTAAAAGGCCTGTAATGTTTGCTCTGTGGGTTATTCAATAAACAGTGAGATGTGGGCAAGCTGTGGGGTTATAGTCAAAATAACACATTGTGGTTAAACATTGTACAGTGCTGTGGCATTTTTTGGCGCTATATCAATAATTATAATAATAAACACTACAGATACTGTACACAGAGCAGGTAAGGTACAGAGGTTAAGGGTCAGCTACTTTCTGTTCTATGTCACATTGAGTAATAGATGAAAATTTCATTTTTGCTTTTAACAACTGTCCATATGAGTATCTGTGCTTGTGTGTTTCTAATTGAGTCTCTTTTTGATTTTTTTCTGTGCATGTATGCATATACCTTTCAAATGCTATACGTTGTTTCCAATCAATATTAAAGGGACATTTTTCAAATCACATTAAAGGAACATTCTAGGCAGTATAACCATTTCATCTCATTCTAGGTAGTAGACACTCTCAGCCAACCACTGCTATCAATTGCTGCTCGGGCTAATGCTAAAAAAATAAAAATAGTTTAGTACAGAACAAAGGACAGCATGTGGGGGTCTCCAGATACTATAACCACTTCAATATGATGAAGCAGTTACACTGCCTAGAGTGTCCATTTAACTTACTGCCATAAGTCATTATTTAGTAACTAAATCCCAGGGCGGTCGGCCATTGATGGCTAACCAAAAGTTAATAACCATCCTATCACCCAAACAGTGGCTGTAATAACTTCACCAATACCCCATACACCTTCATGACTGGGAGATCTGTCAACACCCAATCCTCCACAAACTTACCTGTCGAAACACATCCTGTTTCCTACTTCCATACAGCCTGTGTCTCGTTTATAAACACCGCAGTTTAGTAATAGGTAAACCAAGCCATTATTACTTCTCTCTTTCTATATTACCAAATACCTAGCGAACGTTTCTTCAGCAACCATAATGCCACGTCATCATCCTACACACCACCTATGGAGCTGTCACCATCACCACCTGCATTCCAACAAGCAAGTCACCGTGAAAAGCAGAACGTCACTGCAGCACACACGTTATTACTAGAACCTGCTCTAGAACCCACAAGAGAACCCATGCCACGCTAACATCCTTACCCCATTTGCCCACATGTCCCCTCTATAGACTCTACACTATTCCTACAGATTACATGTCACTTCCAGAGCCAGCAAGACATTGCAACAGACCATACTTCCCGTCTGAAGTCTGTATGACACTCTAGCAGTCTATTTTAAAGTCTGCATGTCACTTCAGCCACCTCCATGACACTTCTAGAGCCTGCATGCCACGTTACTACAGCAGCCTACATCACTTGTCGAGCTTCCATTTCTTTCTGACTGTTTGCATACCATTGCAGTAGCCTACATGCCACATCTAGAGCCTTCCTGTCACTTCAGAACTCTACATGTCTTTTCTAGAATATATATTATATTCCAGCACTTGGTATGAATAAATCCCCAAATATTATATTGAATTGCTGCTGTCTAAGCTGTACTCCAATAATTTTTCTTGTAGAGACTACATCACTACAACTGATTAAATGTCACCTTGAAATCCTGTATTTTAATTCATGCAGTCTATATAATACTTTCTATATCCTCTCTTCTTTATTACAGTCTATGTGTCCGTTCTGTGTTTGCATTGCTTGCCAAAAAATAAGGCATTATCCCGTATAATCTTTCCCATTATAATCTTTCCAATTATCTTTTACTCCTATAGATTTGTAGTTTTGTGTTGCTGAATTGTATGTATTCTCTCTAGTATGTATAAGTAAAAAATATATGTTAGCCTGCAGAGGGAGGGGAAGAGCAAATAGATCACAGACATTTCCTGTTCCTGTAGATATGTCATCTTATTTATCAACAGTATACACATTGATATATATATATACATTGTCATCTAGAAGGGAGGGCTGATGGTGTCATTCATGCTATGATTGATTGGTGGACTCCGTGTGCAATAAATTTTTTTTTTAATAGTAAATTATTTTGAGAAGTACTGTCCACATCGTTGTTGATATGGCGAGCCACTGATGATATTGAACATTCAGATTCTGGACAATGTGGAGTTATATTTTTGTGAAGAAACGTTGATATACCATGTTGATTTAACAAGATCTGTTGTGTAATGAAATTCGGAGGAAATAATATTGGGAGTTTTGTTCTATGCAAGCTACAAACAGACTGTTAAAATATCTACAGTTTTACCCAAATAAATATATGGGTATGGATGAAACACCCCACTCCCAAGACTTTAATGGTGTGGTGGAACATCCACAATCTGGGACTCAATGTCCTTATTTTTTATTTCTGTGGACATCAAAGAATGTTACCAAAAATAGCTACAGCACAAGCCCATTACCATTTACGTCTGCCCATGTGAGTGCAGTGCTCATGTGAAGATTGGTTAGCTGGCTGGTAACCAGCGCACCACCCCAGAACATTTGCACCATGACATTTGATTATACCTTCTCCACTGTACCAACAGCCATTATCTTCCTCCTTTTAGCCATGTGACCTCCCATAACACTTTAATTCATCCTATTGATGGGGAATATACACATCTCTCACTCAAAGTGCTACTCTTGGCTCAGTGAGAGATTAGAAAAACATAACCCAGGAAATCAGGAGTATATTTTTCAGTTTAATGAATCCAGGCCAACCTAAATTTATCTTCCTAACAGAAAAAGAAAAAACATTTTTCTAAGCCTTAACCCCTTAAGGACACATGACGTGTGGGAAATGTCATGATTCCCTTTTATTCCAGAAGTTTGGTCCTTAAGGGGTTAAAGGGACACTAAGGTCACCCGGAAGCCTTCATCTCAGTGAAGTAGTGTGGGTGCAGTAGACCTGTCCTTTTAACACTGCAATGTAAAACAGGAATAGGGGTAAGCAGCACAGAGGTAGTCAATGCATTGAAGAAGGTACATGTCCTCTTCCTCACAAATTTCAAAAAAGAAGATGGATGTACCATGGCACCAGCATTTTAAAACAATTTTCTTAAACCTGGGTAGATTCAGTAATATGCATCATGTTAGTGAAGTTATCAGTCATATACCTCTCCTCTAACTCTTTCCCCAGTTCCATTTAGAGTTGTATGGGATGGGATAAGGGAATAAAATGGGCATACAGTAGGGAGAGCAGTCCCAAATTTGTATGTGCTAATCTGTAATTTAATTAACAGTGGTCTCCCCTTCTAGATAAGTTCTTAAGAAGGATGACAGAAAGTGGAGAAGTTGATGTGCGCAAAACAATTTGGAGCAGCCTAACCATTTAACGAATTACTAATATGAACTGATAAATAGGCTAACACTGTTTTTTATCCCCTACCAGGGTGGTGTGAACTCCTAAAGATGGCTGGAATCAAGACATCCAGCGGAGATTACATAGACAACTCCTGGGAGTTGAGGATCTACGTGGAGGAGATGGGAGAAGAAGCGGAACCGGTAGTACTTAGGGTGACGGGTGAACTTCACATTGGGGGAGTCATGTTAAAGGTGGTGGAGAAAATCGGTGAGTGGTCAAAACTAACTCCACCATTGCCATTACACTGCAGAGAACATACTATGACACTTGGCTGAATAACTCTGTTCAGGAACTTCAGAAAGCACTAAACCATCATCAGTATAATCAGCTTTTTCCAGGCCTAACTGTGGTCAGCAACTTCCTCCTGTCCTTGTAGCTGCTGGGACCAAAATAACCACAGGGAGAGGAAAAGAGGAACATATTTTGGTGTCTATGCAAAGAGAAACTGTGTATGGGAGGACAATGAGAGTGCAGAGCTGGGAGAGAACACAGTGACTGTCTCTTAGAGTGCGGAGCTAGGAGAGAACACAGTGACTGTCACTGAGAGTGCAGAACTGGGAGATAACACAGTGACTGTCACTGAGCATGCAGAGCTGGTAAAGAACACAGTGACTGTCAGTGAGAGTGCAGAGCTATCAGAGAACAGAGTGACTGTCACTGAGAGTGCAGTGCTGGGAGAGAGTACAGTGACCATCTCTGAGAGTACAGAACTAGGACACAGTAACCATTGTTGAGAGTACAGAACCAGGACAGAGTGACCATGACTGTCACTGAGAGTACCGAACTAGGACACAGTGACCATCGCTGAGAGTACAGAACTAGGACAGAGTGACCATCACAGTCACTGAGAGTACAGAACATGGACACAATGACCATCACTGAGAGTACAGAACTAGGACAGAGTGACCATTGATGAGAGTACAGAACTAGGACAGAGTGGCCATCACTGAGAGTACAGAACCAGGACAGAGTGACCATCGCTGTCACTGAGAGTACAGAACTAGGACAAAGTGATCATCGCTGTTACTAAGAGTACAGAACTTGGACACAATGACCATCACTGAGAGTACAGAACTAGTACACAGTGACCAACACTGTCACTGAGAGTACAGAACTAGGACACAGTGACCATCGCTGAGCGTACAGAACTTAGACAGATAGTGACTATTATTGAGCGTACAGAACTTGGACACATAATGATTATAATTTAGCGTACAGAACTTGGACACATAGTGACTTTTATTGAGCGTACAGAACTTGGACAAATAGTGACTATACTGAGAATACAGAGCTAGGATATAGCGATTGTCACTATGACTACAGACTGAGTTAGGACACAGTGTCACTGAAAATACATTGAACGAATATAATGACTGTCACTGAGAGCACAACGACCTTTGAGGGAATCTAAAAATCATTAAAAGATGTCAGTACTAAAAGTATAATGCATATAAAACATGAAAAACTTTTTAATTTGGTTTATGTAAAAAAAATCTTTGTAAATATAAGCATATATATAATTTGTATGAGTCACCCCATCAATTCAAAAGGCTTCCAGAAATAGGATCCATTCAAAAATGAATAAACCGGTAATATCGTGTAATATAGAATTGTTCAGATTTCCCCATTCTGGTGCTTATGCACCTTCAATAAAATAGAAACAGTAATTGCACCGTGTAATATATTCCCTATTTGGTAAACTCCCATACAAAATTAAAAGCCCTTATATGTTAAAACAGTAAGCTTTGATTGCATTTAACGTTAGCATGAAACTGGTTATCTGGTCACCACACAGTGAATGTTTGTTTAATATCTGCCTATCCACGAGAAATAATTTTACCTTCTCCAATCCCTCTGTGCCTCTTTGTGTCCCCCAGCACCTCTAGGTGTCTCTCTCCCAAGCCCTGGTCTTTCTCTTTTGCCCCCTCCCCAGCCCCTCTGTGTCTCTTTGTGTCCTCCCAGTCCCTTTAGGTGTCTCTCTCCCAAGCCCTGGTCTGTCTCTTTTACCCCTTCCCCAGCCCCTCTGTGTCTCTTTGTGTCCCCAAGCCCCTGTAGGTGTCTCTCTCCCAAGCCTTGGTCTGTCTCTTTTGCCCCTTCCCCAGCCCCTCTGTGTCCTCCCAGTCCCTTCTCTCTCCCAAGCCCTGGTCTGTCTCCTTTGCCCCTTCCCCAGCCCCTCATTGCAAAGTTAACCTTGGTGGCAAATTTCAATTTAGTTTTAGTCATAGTCTTTTGACTAAAAAGCCATTTTAGTTTTAGTCGTATTTTAGTCATCTGAATCGTTTTAATTTTAGTCTAGTTTTAGTCAACTAAATCTCAAAAAATGTAGTCGACTAAAATTGTTAGTTAACATTGATCTACAATATTTGTCAATCATCTTCCTGCAGGGAGGACACACAACTGGTCTGATCACGCTTTGTGGTGGGAACAAAAGCGCCAATGGCTACTGAAGACCAATTGGGCTCTGGACAAATATGGGGTTCTTGCAGATGCCATTCTCCATTTCACCCCCCAACACAAGCCTGTCATCCTTTCTCTACCCAACCAGCGCTCCCTGAGGATACGGGTCTCCTTCTCCAGCACCACGTTCAGTGCATGTGCAGAGGTCTGCAAAGTGCTAGGTAAGTACACCGAGCCCTATATTTCAAAAAGCTTCACGGCATCAAATAATCTTTACACTTGTAATATATCCTATCCAGTGACCTACGTAATCTCAGGAAACTCTCATGTTACCTATTTCTCCAGGTATCAGAAACCCAGAAGAACTTTCGTTTCTCAGGGCACCTGAGGAACGAGGGAAAAAGAAGAAAAAGGACAAAGATACTGTGACTCAGGAGATATTTGATCTAACCTACCTGCAGCCAGTCACTGGTAATGCATACCTGTCCCCTTTGAGAAGGATCTAATATATATATATATATATATATATATATATATATATATATATATACTGCTAATCATTCTGTATTGTATAGGAACCAAATTAGTCATTACAAAATTTACAAGGGCTTCAGCAGTATGGGGGGTGGGGGGAGGGGGGTGCATTGTAAGAGGTACAAATTAACCTGTAACCTCCCATCTGCACATTAAGTATTTGTTGCTTTACTAAAAAATGTGTTAAGGTAATAGAAAGAACAATTTAGCAAGCTCCCCTGTTAAACAAGGGTCCAGGAAGGATGTTTATGGCCGATGGGAAAAGATGGACTATTCAGTAAGTCATTCCAATAGGTGAGGGTAATGTAAAAAGAGCCATTAAGCAGGTATGCCTTCTTTTTTATATTGCTCCATTCTATACCTAGCACAGCCCAAAATATACAGACCCGAGTAAGTGGGGTGGGTAGTTAAAGCAACACAATCATTCCTTTTGTGTATTCCTATAGCTATAGGGCCCTGTTTGTCAGTTAGACCCCTGTCCCCGTCTGTAGGGAGCAAAAAAATAATTTTACTTACCTTTTCTCCCTCGTTGACCTGGGAAAGCATGCCATAGGAAAGCATTGGGAGGCTAGTTCGCATGCATGGCAAATGGCCAAACCAATCAGATGTTCTCTGTGAGACCATCTGGTTGAAATAATGGACTTTAAAGGAACATTATAGTAAAACCACCATTTAGGTGTCTCACCCCCCTTTCCCCTCTTAAAAGATAATAAAACTCTCCTTATATCTAGCAGCACTATCCCATAGGGAAAGCATTGGTTTGGCTGAGATTGGCAAGAGGGTGGGGCAGGGGTGAAGCCAAACACTGGCCTATTAGGACCTCTTCACAGAGATGCACTGAACCATGCAGAGTGTGGATGCTGAATGGCAGTAGGAAGCACCTCTAGCAGCCATCTGAGGAGTGGTCATTGGAGGTGCTCCTAGGAAGCAATGTAAACACTGCCTGTTCTATGAATTTTACACGAATTTCTATGAAAAGACAGTGTTTACATGCAAGGAATGATTATACTCACCAAATCAATAAAATTAAGCTGTAGTTGTTCTGGTGACTATATTGTCTCTATTACTCTCCCTATGCACTTCATTGAGATGATATGTGCACTTCCACCTGTCCTAAATATTAATAATAATTAATTAATAACTAAGAAATATAGTGTTCTCCCCCAGAGCAGGCCCCTTACGTGACAGCACTATCAGCTCCTATTTCACTCCATGGGTGTCCTGGTAGTTTAAGAAGAGATGACTCTCTCAATATGGTATACCTCTCTTGCATGTTCACTTACATGAGCAGCTGTACAATTTTACTGATGTCAAATTCCAGTTAATACAAAGTGGGCACTGAGAAGGAACAATCCCGTTAATTCCCTGCTAGCCCAGCTAGGGTAGTGAAGTTTGAGGTTTGTGAGTACCCACCCTGCCAGCCTTCCCTGTTGTTTCATTATAAATGTCACTTTGTGTATATTGGCATATGATCTATTTAGTATTCCATAAGTGAAACATAATAGCATGTCATCCCTCTAACAGCCATCCTACCTCTCCGGTCACTGCTTATAACCTGCATGCCATCCTGTGACTCTCTATTGTTTAACAAACAGACTCAGCTACCCAGATGATACAAGGAGGCGTTCCATCTCATTTTACAAGTCCGGAGGCGCAGGAGAGTTACCGAGCTCTGTCTGTCAGTCAGACGGGAATCACCCCTGAAGATATACAGAAACGATATAAGCCTATCACAGTGACCGATAAGACATTAGTACATGGCAGGTGAGGACCATTGTCATCTATTACCTCTCTGTGTCCCCATCTATCTATGGGGATCTTTTCCTCCTCACCTCACATTTGTAACTGTAATTCTTCCCATTCTTGGAGAACATTCACAGAAAAACAAAAAAATGGATTCTGCAAGTCTCTTGTAAAACCTGTTGTTTTAAGCATAATTAATTGAATACAATTTGTTTGGTATTTGAAGAGTATGTTGGTCCATATTAAAACATGGTGTGTGGACTACTTTGTCTCTTTATATTTCCTATGCCTGACACTTCTAGACACTAGGCGGAGCTAATGCCATCTAGAAGTGTCATTCCCTCCCAAGCCGTCACCAGTGACAGCTGCAGGAGATTGGCTCTTTGATCTCATGGGATCCTCCGTAGACCTCAATGCTGTACGTTTGCGAATGTGCAACAGTACAGCAGTGACATGGGTCCTGCAGCACCAGGAGCTGAAGAGGACCCGTCAGAAAAAGATGGCGGCAACCGGTGAGGGAGAGGTTAAGGTAATTAATTCTCACTTTTACCTGCCCCCCACGGCCACCGGAGCTTCAGCTACGATGTCACCGTCAGCAGGGCCGTCTATAATATGAATAGGACCCTGGGCAAAGCATTTTCTTGGGCCCCCTAGGCCCTGCCTCCCCCCCCCCCAATTACGCCCATCCCCCAATCACACTGACAGACCTTCTGACACATACACACAGACAGATATATTAAAACATTCGCAGATACATACTGACACACATACACTGACACACAAATAAATACTTATATACATTCAGTCATACTGACACACACATACACATACACTGACAGATATACTGAAACACACACATACAGATGTATTGACACACACAGACATTCTGACACACACACAGACATTCTGACACACACACAGGGATACTGACGCACACAGGCATACTAACATACACACCGACAGGCATGCTGACACACACAAACATACTGACACACACACTGACATACACACACACAGACATACTGACATACACACACACACACAAACATACTGACATACACACACAGACACTGACATACACACACAGACACTGACATGCACACACAGACATACTGACATACACAAACAGACATACTGACACACACAAACATACTGACACACACACAGACACTGACATACACACACAGACATACTGACACACACACACACAGACATACTGACACACACAGACATACTACTGACACACACACACACATTTAGCCACCCTCCAGGTTCTTACCTTTTCCTGGAGGGTGGTTTCCCTGGGGTCCAGTGGCAGGCTGAGGCAGATGGGAGTTCTCCTCTGGAACTCCCCTCCTCCTGCCTTTCTCCTCCCACGCGGCTATTATCTCCGGTGGGAGGAAGTGACGCGCGGCACTCACTTCCTCCCAGCCGGTACAGGAAGGGGTCCGGTTGCGCTGTTTAAGCGTCACAGCGCCCGGCCGGGCCCCTGCTCACACATGCTTACCGGGTGGCCCTTAGTGCATGGGCCACCCAGGGGGGATCCTTAGTTGGCGGGCCGGTGCGGCTCTGTGCAGCCGCACCGCCGGGTACATGGGGGCTGCTCAAATCGCGGGGCCCACGGGGCAGCTGCTCTGGGGCCCCCCAGGAGCAACTGGGCCCGGGGCAGCTGCCCCGTTTGCCCCGCGCTAAAGACGGCCCTGACCCCAGACGGTGACAGTGCCATTTTAAGGAGTTTATAAACTCAAAATTAACTTTCTCATGAGAGTATATATTTCATAATATTTTTTCCGAATAATTTGCCAAATTATGGTATAATATTGAAACTACAAATGTTGGGCAATAAACTTTGTATGTTTTTATGGTAGGTATGATCCTGCAGAGGGTTTGGAAATTCCTACCTAGCTACGACATTTCCTATTTTGAAAAAAATAGATAGAAGTGTGCAGCGCTAATTATAAATACCACAAAATGAAATACAATACATGCACTGTGGTGGTGTATATACCCAATCAAAAAACACACATACATATACCCCAAGTATATACAGGATCAGAAGGTAGCCAGAAGTCAAATATGGTAAAATTCTGTAGTATATCCCATCTCTGAAACTCTGTATTGGGTGATGGTGTTAATAGGTGGTAATCCCAAAGGTGTTCCTTTGTTTGAAGCTTGTTCCTCAGAATAAATAGTGTAGAACAGGCACACCAATTAGGTATTCAATATACACATTTATTAGTAGAAAAATATAAAAGTCTTACATTCAAGTAATATTGATGCCGTTCACAGGTAAATGCCCAAAGCACAACGCGTGTCGACGAACTAGGTCGTCTTCCTCAGGTGCAGCAATACATTACAAGCTTCAAGATACATTTAAATGAAAAATAGTGCGGGAAACGGGTACTTCCAACCCGCCCCCTTCGCCCAACAGCCAATCAGCGATGGATATCCTCGTTTCCCTTTTACATCTTCTATAATCGCGGCTGTTTTACTTCCGGTTTCCGGTACTTTGCGTCGGCCGAGTTCACTTCCGGGTTTCCACAGATCGTGAATACAGTCTCTGGATGCAAAAAAGCTGTGATCTCACAGCTCAGTCCATAAAAATTAAGTAACAGACAGTCCATAAGTAAGGGGAGAAAAGAATATAGATAAAATAGTAAAAAATAGCCACATATAAAAAAAATATAATAAAAGTGTCTGATATAAATATAGTGCAAACCTTAAAGCTAAATATAATTATACATGTCAAAGTCAATATTTAACCCCTGAGGAGAGAGGGTTTCCAGATCGAAGATCCATCTCATTTCTGTTTTATTGAGGATCTTCAGATGGTCACCCCCTCTCCAAGGTTTTAAAACTTTCTGAATTCCCATAAAGTGCAGTGCTTTTACATCTCCATTATGTTTTTGGTGGATATGAGCAGATACAGAATGGGTTAGAACCCCATTCTGTATGTTTCTTAGATGTTCACCGATTCTAGTTTTTAATGGTCGGATAGCTCGTCCCACGTATTGCAAACCGCATATACATGTTAATAAATAGATGATGTTATTGGAACTACAGGTTATGAATTCTTTGACACTATATTCCTTTTTAGTTGTGGTAGATTTAAATTTTTCTGTTTTTCTAGTTAAAATTCTACAAATTTTACAAGCCCTGCAGTTTCCACAATTATAAAAACCTCTAAGGGTATTTCCATGCACATCTTTATTTGACCCTATTTCTTTGGGTATATAGCTATGTGTTAAAATATTTTTATTATTCGCACCTCTGTATATTACCCGTGGTTTATCGCCTAAAAAAGAATGTAAATCCTCATTTTGTTTTAAAATGTGCCAGTGCTTTTTTAAAATTTTATGAAAAGAGTGGCTCTGGGAATTAAAATCACAAATAAAAGAAACTCTTTCTTCTCTGGTGTCATTATTCCTCTTTTTATACATTAGGAATTCTTCTCTAGGCTTAGTATGTACTACTTTAAATTGTTCTTCTATGGCATCTCTCTCATACCCTTTTTGGATGAACTGTTTCTTTAAAAATTCGGATTGATCGGGGGGGCGGGGCCTGACCGCCATGGAGAGCAGACGTGCCACGGAGGAGCTCCTCTGCGACTTTGGCAAAAGGAGCAAAACTAAGCCTGTTATTACCCCAAAGGGGGGAACCCGAGCGAGGCCCTATGAACCCAACATACCGACCAAGCGGAGAATCGTTAAAAAACCTGTTGGGGGACCTGCGGCTTCACCGTGGCAGATGCAGCCTGGGGTAGGCCGGGCGGGGGACGCGGCCGAGCCCCTGGACCGGAGAGACCGGAAAGCGACTAAGCATGTACCAGGGCCCCGTTACTCCCCCCCTTATGGACCGGGGGGGTGATCCCGGTCCCCACTGGGAGGAATACCCAGCACCAACGGAGGTGGCCTGGGTGACAGGAGACAGCGGCACTGTACCCAATATGGCGGACACCGCGTGGTCACCACAACCCGGCGCTGACCGAGAGGACATCCTCTCCAGGCTGGACAGACATTTCTCCAACTTCTGGAGGCGACTGGAGCGGCTGATGAGCTGCCCTGCCCCTCTACCAACGGACACTTACCGCATGCCGCGGAGTCCACCTTCCAAGCCCCCAGCTCCGTCAGAAGAGAGAGCCCCAACATGGCGACGGATCAAGCAGCGCTCTTCACCCAAAGCGACAACGCAGAAACCATCCAGTGGTTCCCACACGAGGCCAAAATCTAAACCTGCGCCTACAAGAAAGACCCCGAGGACTACCTCAGAGCCGACTCGCCTGCCTGAGACCAGAGGCTTTGCCACGCAGCGTGACAGCTCAGCGTGACGGCTTTGCACCTGGCCCGCCTGCCAAACATCCAAAGCCGACATTGGATGATCCAGATTGACGGCACCGGAGGAGGACAAGCGGTGAAAAGACACAACCCCACCGCCCAGGCTATAACTGCTACACGGTTCATATGTCTATCGTTTTCTTAGCCTGCCAATATAATCTACATTTTATAAACATGTGTAACCATTGAAGCGTCAATGTTGAAGCCAGTTATTCAGCCGCAGCACGACTTTTTGTAATAGACAGTTCCTTGCAGCTTAGAGCAGCTAAATTGTTTAGAACCAGGATAAACCAGCATAGAATTACATTTAACTGTTTAAACTATGTACGTCAATATTTTGCCATAGTCTACCTAACTAATGTTCTTATTTTGTTTTGTTTTAAAAAAAAATGTGCAGTACCTCTTGACTACATGTCCCAAATGCTTAAAATGCTATGTTTTTCTGAATATGTCACTGCTTACGCCTGTAATTAACTCTGCACTCAAAAATAAAGAATTTAAAAAAAAAAAAAAAATTCGGATTGATCTAAAAACATATCCTCCTCAGTGCAATTACGTTTAAGTCTGATTAATTGACCCTTAGGGACATTAGAGAGCCACGGCTTAAAGTGACAGCTATCACAGTTAATATAGCTGTTCACGTAAACAGTTTTGAAGTAGGTGCTTGTCATGATCTTATTATTTTTAATAAAAATCCTTAGATCCAAGAAATGCACTTCTTGGTTACTGATCTCAGAGGTAAGTTTTATGCCCCAAGAGTTGGCATTGAGATGGGCCAAAAAATCATTAAGAGAGGGTAAGTCACCCTTCCAAATGAGGAAAATATCATCTATGTACCGCCTATAGAGGACCAAGTTCGCGCCCCAGCCATGCCCCGCATACACGTAAGAGTCTTCCCAGTATGCCATAAACAAATTGGCATAGTTGGGCGTGAACTTGGTCCCCATGGCGGTACCCCTCCTTTGAATATAAAAATTATCCTCAAACCAAAAGAAATTGTTCTGTAAAATCATAGAGATGCCCCCAATGATAAATGTAATCTGTTGTTCCCTAAAGGATTCAGTTTTTCTCAAGAAAAATTCCACTGCTTCACACCCTTTACATAGTTACATAGTTACATAGTTACATAGTTACATAGCTGAAAAGAGACTTGCGTCCATCAAGTTCAGCCTTCCTCACATATGTTTTTTGCTGTTGATCCAAAAGAAGGCAAAAAAAAACCAGTTTGAAGCACTTCCAATTTTGCAACAAGCTAGGAAAAAAATTCCTTCTTGACCCCAGAATGGCAGTCAGATTTATCCTTGGATCAAGCAGTTATTACCCTACATTGAAAGATTATATCCTTGAATATTCTGTTTTTGCAAGTATGCATCTAGTAGCTGTTTGAACATCTGTATGGACTCTGATAAAACCACTTCTTCAGGCAGAGAATTCCACATCCTGATTGTTCTTACAGTAAAAAAACCTTTCCTTTGCCTTAGACGAAATCTTCTTTCTTCTAGTCTAAACGCATGACCTCGTGTCCTATGTAAAGTCCGGTTTGTGAATAGATTTCCACACAATGGTTTGTATTGGCCTTGAATGTATTTGTATAATGTTATCATATCCCCTCTCAGGCGACGTTTTTCTAAACTAAATAGGTTTAAATTTGTTAACCTTTCTTCATAGCTGATATGTTCCATTCCTTTTATTAATTTTGTAGCCCGCCTCTGCACTTTTTCTAGTGCCATAATATCCTTCTTTAGAACAGGTGCCCAAAATTGCACAGCATATTCAATGTGTGGTCTTACCAGTGATTTATAAAGAGGCAAAATGATATTCTCGTCCCGAGAATGAATGCCCTTTTTCATGCATGACAATACCCTACTGGCCTTGGCCACTGCTGATTGACATTGCACATTGTTGCATAGTTTGTTGTCTATAACAATTCCCAAGTCCTTTTCGTGTGTTGTTATCCCTAATTCGCTTCCATTAAGGGTATACGTTGCTTGTGTATTCTTTACGCCGAAGTGCATAACTTTGCATTTTTCAACATTAAATTTCATCTGCCATTTGAGTGCCCAGTCCTCCAGTCTATCTAAATCCCTCTGCAGCAAAGTAATATCTTGCTCACATTGTATTATTTTACAAAGTTTTGTGTCATCTGCAAACACTGAAACATGACTTTCATGTGTTCTATAATAGTGTATAAACTACTCACATCACTGGTCACTAAAAAATATTCCTCTGACCAAGTGATCTCCCGTAATGTTTGGAGAACGTGAATAGAATCTTTCAAGTACGCACGGGTACTGACCACTATAGGTTGCAAAAAAGTATCTATATAGTGGGACAGAGGTGAAAGAAGCAAATCCACCCCTGCCACTATCGGTCGACCTGGGGGATGTACCGGGTCTTTGTGCATCTTGGGCAGAATATAAATCACTGGGATAACAGGCTTATCCATATTTAAGAATTTATATTCGTCCTGGTTCAAGACACCTTCCTCCACCCCCTGGTTCAAGAATGTATCAAGAGCTTTTTTAATATTGGGTTCTGGGTTGGTAGAAAGTTTGCCATATGTGGTCTCCTCTTTCAGTTGATTATAAATTTCCTCTATATAAAATTCCCTGTTCATAATGACCATACCCCCCCTCCCCCCCCCCCTTATCGGCCGGTTTAATTATGATTTTACCATCCTTCCTAAGATCCTCTAAGGCTTTTCTCTCGCCCCATGTCAGATTTTGTTGGAACTTAGAGAGAGGTTTAATTTTTTTTTAGGTCAATAATACAGGCTTTTTCAAAAGCTTTCATGCTAGCTGTTTTTAAATAATGAGGGAAAAAAGAAGATTTAGGTCTTAAACCAGTGTGTTTAAACCCTTCTAACTCCAGTGTAGCAAATTCTTGATCTTTCTTAGTGGCAAAAACATTTTTGAGACATAATTTTCGCATGAATCTGTTGAGGTCCATAAACGTATCAAATTTATTAATATTGCAACTGGGGGCAAATTTGAATCCCTTAGTCAAGATTTTTATGTGATTTTCATTTAAGGTTTTATCTGAAAGATTAAAATATTTTATTGGTTCCTCTCTTTGACTGTCCCTATCTACACATTCCTTATTCTTCTTTTTCCCCTTTCCTCCTCTTGTTCCTCTGCCCAGGGCCGTCTTTAATATTGATTGGACCCTGGGCAAGCATTTGCTTGGGCCCCCTGGGCATGCAATCACTCCCTCCACCGCAACCCAGCAGCAAAACTAATGTAGAGAGTGCCCTGGTGCAAAAAAAAATTTAGGCCTCCCCTGTAGCACAAGAGTAAAGAAAAGATAGATCCCCATCTGTCATACAACTCCTGCGATGCTATGCCAGCTGGGGATATACCATCCTTGCAGGGTTGTATTTGTGAGCTGTGTTTGTGCAATTGAATGTAAGCATGTTTTTTATACAGTGTATGTGTGCATTTAGGTGTGTATTTGTATGTACTGTTACCATTGCAATGCAGTGGTGTACTTGTGTGTAGTGTTTGCGTTTGAATGCAGGGGTGTGTGATTGTCTGTAGTGTTGGCTTTTAAATGCAGGTGTACTTTTGTGTGTAGAGTTGGTGTTTGTATATAATTTTAACGTTTTAATACAGGGATGTGTTTGTATGTAAGGGGGTGTTTGGATGTAGTGTTGTTTTTTAAATGCGTTATTACATTTGTGTGTAGTATTGGTGTTTCAGCAAACTGGTGTGTCTGTATGTAATGTTTGTGTTTGCATGTTGTTTGATTTCTGGGATGTATGCACATACATATTAACACATATACACGTACACATTAACACGCAGATACACACATAAACACAATGACACATGCTCACACCTTGACACATGCACACACTGGCATATACACACACACAGACACTCAGATACACACCCTTTGACAAACAGATACAAGCACTTTCACACAAACACATATACACATTGGCACATCTACACACAGAGATATACACACACACACTGACACAGGTATTTACACACACACACACACACACACACACAAAGGTATAAATGCAGGGGTGTATATGTGTACAGTGTTAGCAATGGAATGTTGGAGTGTATTTGTGTGCAGTGCTGGCATTAAAATGCTGGGATGTATGCATTATCACACACCGACATATACATACACACAAACAGGTACACACTGACACACAAGTACACATACACGCAGATACACTGACATACAGACAAACACAGCCAAATACACACACTGACACAAACACAGCCAGATACACACACACACACACACACACATATGTGTGTAAATTTACATATATTAATCTCTGCCCTCTAGCAGCTCCTGGACAGCAACTCCCAGCAACCTTTGCCAATATAATGTCTCTTACATACCCTGGTCCAGAATTTGGCATAAGTGACATTTGGAAATGGTGTACAGCCTTTGATAACACTTTATGCAATAATATTTAAAAATATTTTTTTTTTTATACTTAATAGGGAACTGTCAGGTTCTTCTAGGATTTTTAGCATGTAGTTATACCCAGTGTGTTACATTACAAACACCAACACATGGGTGTTTGTAATGTCTGATGAATACAAGTGAAATCAGAAATTAGCAAAACAAACAAAAACAATATTTAGCCACCCTCCTGTCTCTTTACCTTTTGGGTTGAGAAGGATGGCTTCCCTGGGGTCCAGTTGGAGCTTGCTGGCCCAGGCTGATAGGAGTATGCATTCAGCTGCCCCAGTCCCTCTCCCCCACAATGCTTGCATCCTCTGTGTGAAGTGTGCCTCCTCCCCAGCGGCACTGAGAAGGAAGTGATCTGTTCTTACTGGGTCTGACCTCACTTCCTCCCAGCATGCCACGGGGAAGAAAGAGACTCACAGGGCAGTGTGTAAGGGGGCTAGTTGTAAGTATGTAGTCAGCCAGCCCCATATTACAGGAGCCCGGTCCAGCGCAGTATTAAAGGGCCGTGTCTCCTGATTACCTCAGGTGCTGCAGGGGGCCCATGAGGCAGCTGCCTTAGGCCCCCAGGAGTAACAGGGCCCGGGGCACCTGCCCCTTTTGCCCCTCCTTAAAGACGGCCCTGCCTCTGCCCCAGAGGAACGTCTTCTTTTCAGAGGGGAACAGGGAGGTCTTATAAGGGTTTTTTGAACCCCTAAAAAAACAGTTCTTCTATATTACGTTACGCAAAGGCTCATATTTATTTTTGTGTGTGTATGATCTTTCTTGTGATCTATCTCTAGTGTGATAGTATTTGGATCTTGGGTCATGTGCATTTAGTCTTCTATCTTGGGACATATTTCTAGGATAATCCTGTCTGGATCGTGGGGCATATGCGTTAGAATTATTCCTAGATGTTTGGTAATTATATCTTTTTCTCCTCCTAACTTCTGTTCACTCATCATTGTTTCCAAAATTTCTATCTGTAAACGATTCTCTCTGTTTTTGTCTAGGTGTATTCCTTTCAAACCGTGGTGTATGGTTTTTTTTTTGGTAATATCTATCCAGGGCCGTCTTTAACGCGGGGCAAACGGGGCAGCTGCCCCGGGCCCAGTTGCTCCTGGGGGGCCCAGAGCAGCTGCCCCGTGGGCCCCCGCGATTTGCGCAGCCCCCCTTGGACCCGGCGGTGCGGCTGCACAGAGCCGCACCGGCCCGCACACTGAGGAGGCTCCCCGGGTGGCTCATGCACTAAGGGCCACCCGGGGAGCATGTGTGAGCAGGGGCCCGGTCTGGCGCTGTGACGCTTAAACAGCGCGACCAGGCCCCTTCCTGTACCGGCTGGGAGGAAGTGATGTCACTTCCTCCCGACGGAGAGCACAGCCGCGCGGGAGGAGAATGGCAGGGAGGGGAGTTCCAGAGGAGAACTCCTATCTGCCTCAGCCTGCCACTGTACCCCAGGGAAACCACCCTCCAGAAAAAGGTAAGAACCTGGAGGGTGGCTAAATGTATGCTTGTGTGTCAGTATGTCTGTCTGTGTATGTATGTATGTGTGTGTATGTCAGTAGGCCTGTGTGTGTCAGTATGTCTGTCTATGTGTATGTCAGTAGACCTGTGTGTGTCAATACTTCTGTCAGTGTATGTGTCTGTGTGTCAGTATATCTGTCAGTGTATGTGTCTGTGTGTGTATGTATGTCTGTGTGTGTGTGTGTCAATACTTCTGTCAGTGTATGTGTCTGTGTGTCAGTATATCTGTCAGTGTATGTGTCTGTGTGTGTCAATACATCTGTCAGTGTATGTGTCTGTGTGTGTCAGTATATCTGTCAGTGTATGTGTTTGTGTGTGTGTGTCAGTATATCTGTCAGTGTATGTGTCTGTGTGTATGTATGTCTGTGTGTGTCAATACGTCTGTCAGTGTATGTCTGTGTGTCAGTATATCTGTCAGTGTATGTGTCTGTGTGTGTATGTCTGTCTGTGTGTGTGTGTCAATACGTCTGTCAGTGTATGTGTCTGTGTGTCAGTATATCTGTCAGTGTATGTGTCTGTGTGTGTATGTCTGTCTGTGTGTGTCAATACGTCTGTCAGTGTATGTGTCTGTGTGTGTCAGTATATCTGTCAGTGTATGTGTCTGTGTGTGTATGTATGTCTGTGTGTGTGTGTGTCAATACGTCTGTTGGTGTATGTGTCTGTGTGTGTCAGTATATCTGTCAGTGTATGTGCCTGTGTGTATGTATGTATGTCTGTGTGTGTGTCAGTATGTCTGCCAGTATATATTTGTGTGTCAGTGTATGTGTGTGTCAGTATGTATCTTGGAATGTTTTAATGTCTGTCTGTGTGTATGTGCCAGTACGTCTGTCTATGTGTATGTCAGTATGCCTGTGTGTGTGTCAATACGTCTGTCAGTGTATGTGCCTGTGTGTGTCAGTATATCTGTCAGTATGTCTGCCAGTGTATGTGTCTGTCTGTGTGTGTATGTATGTCTGTGTGTGTCAGTATGTCTGCCAGTATATATTTGTGTATCAGTGTGTATCTGTGAATGTTTTAATGTCTGTCTGTGTCTGTATGTGCCAGTACGTCTGTCAGTGTGATTGCGCATTGGGCGTAATTGGGGGGAGGGATAGGAGGGGCAGGGCCCAGGGGGCCCAAGAAAATGCATTGCCCAGGGTCCTAATCATATTATAGACGGCCCTGTATCTATCATGGTTTTTCTGTCTGTCCCCA
Source organism: Pelobates fuscus (assembly GCF_036172605.1). Taxonomy (NCBI): domain Eukaryota; kingdom Metazoa; phylum Chordata; class Amphibia; order Anura; family Pelobatidae; genus Pelobates; species Pelobates fuscus. Next base: position 85,989,412 of record NC_086328.1, on the reverse strand, counting down.
TAGGTGGTGTCTATTTTAGTATGGTAGCTTTTTCTTACATTCCCCTTTTTATAATCATCTAAATCTCGTTTGTATTTTTTCTGTTTTTCAATTCTGTCTAGATTTCGGTTGATCTTGGTTGATAATTCTCCAAAATCCGTTGTATTCGTAAAGGGTTCTAGTTTTTCCTTTATACTCTTTATGGCAACATCTAATTTTTTTAGGGTAATTGCTCTCTGATCTAAAATGATTCTGATCATAGTGACAGAAAACGACTCCAAGGCATTATTCCATATGCCTATAAACCTATTATCATCTTTATCAAACGTAGGGATTTTATAAAATCTAAGTCCCCTGGGTGTGATTTTATCTTGAAGATATTTTTCTAAAGTGAACACCTCCCATTTAATTTTAAGCTCTCTGCTCAGGAGTTTTTCAAGTTCCTCACCCATGATATCCAAATCATCACTTTCTTTAAATGAGACTTGGTCATCAGCCAAAATCTGATTGAATTTGGTGGTAATATTTTCCATCCACCCTTCTCTCCTCTCAAATATATTCATAATGGTAGGGAGATTAAGGGGTAGGGATAAGCTGCCCGGATAGATACTAGTGATTATATACAAAAGTAAAGATGTAAAAGGGAAACGAGGATATCCATCGCTGATTGGCTGTTGGGCGAAGGGGGCGGGTTGGAAGTACCCGTTTCCCGCGCTATTTTTCATTTAAATGTATCTTGAAGCTTGTAATGTATTGCTGCACCTGAGGAAGACGACCTAGTTCGCCGAAACGCGTTGTGCTTTGGGCATTTACCTGTGAACGGCATCAATATTACTTGAATGTAAGACTTTTATATTTTTCTACTAATAAATGTGTATATTGAATACCTAATTGGTGTGCCTGTTCTACACTATTTATTCTGAGGAACAAGCTTCAAACAAAGGAACACCTTTGGGATTACCACTGTGAAGAAATGACTATATTGTTCGGTATTTTTTGCATAGTTCTTGCTTTTTCTGTGTATTTTCATTCGGCAGATGGGACTGCCGAACAAAGACCACCCCTGGCTCACTTAACTTCAAAGCCGGCATCACTTTCACCCTCTATGTGTGCGGTCAGCGTTCGTACTGCCGAACGCCACGTGGCAGAGAAAACCGCGGCCATCTTTTTTTCGTCAAACAAAGGCAGCGGGACTTGGTCGTCGAGTGTCTGGAACTAAAATCGGACACTCGACTTCCCGAACACCGGTCTCAATCATACGAACGCTGGAACTAGTGATACCGATTAGCTAGAAGAGCGCTATTCGGTACAAATATGCACACGAATGAGGGGAACAATCGCTGCTAGGAGCCAGGGGAATTCATTCGGTACTTTTATTCATTTTTTCCCTTTTTCTAAAGTGACCGGCAAAACCCCACGAATCTCTGGAACTATTTTGGGCAGCCCACCCACAGTGAACCGGTCACAAAGGACTTCCATAGTTTTTGCGAACCCCTGAACCGATCTGGGTGAAATTTGGATATGTTGGTCACCCAGATCGGGGCTATCAGGGGACATAAGATTTGTGGGGATACCCCAGGTATAAAGGGGTGTTCCAGAAATGGGGAAAAACAGTGCATTTTCAGCCTGGAGATAATTAGGTTGTTACTATATCAGACCTGATTATCTCCAGGACTAGGGGAGGGAACTGCCTGTTTGTATTGGGTGTGTTTTATATTTTTACTGTTCAGGATTGGATAAATGTTACTCCTCCCTGTGGGATGTCCCCTTGCATGGGGACCTGCATAAAAAGCCATGTATGTGAATAAACGTTAGTTCTACTTGTATCCTGAACCTGGACTCTGACTGTTATTTGGAATTCGTATGCTGTAACAAGGGAATTATCTTATGCAGCTGTTATATTTCGTATGGATTTCGTTTCCTGTAACTACCGGACAGAACTCTCACTACCTTAGGCTCTGACCTTTCGGGAGGAAACTACAGAACGCGGTTTGGCTAAACTTGGTTTCCTTACAACTGGTGGCAAGCGGAGGGATTCGAATCCCGAATGGACATTGCAAACCAAGCAAGGGAATGAATGGCTCAGCAGTACCAGCTACTTAAAAGAACCACACTAAAGGATTTACTGGAAGCTCGAGGCAGAGTGGCAAGTAACAAGACAAAAGCCACGTTAATTGCAGAATTAATACAGAGCGATAATACCAGTAATACAGAGATGGATCAAGAGGAAGAAACCGTGATGCAAAAGGACATCCGATGGATGATCAGTCTATTGGGACCCAGCCCAACTGCAGAGGCGCTTTTGCAGGTCATGGCACAAGCCAGACAAGCGCAAAAAGAGCGAGAGGACCGGGACAGGCCGTCACAAGGAGATTTACTGCACTCCCCGGGAAGTACTGGGGAGATACCAAAGAAGGTAAATTATGCAGCCTTTAAATCGTTTAATGACAATGAGATGGAAATTGACAGTTACTTGCAAGACTTTGAACGTCAATGTGCACTGGAGGGATTAGACTCCACGAAATGGGCTGCAGTCATTAGCAGTAAATTGTCAGGTAGAGCAGCCGAGGCGCTGCGAGCAGTACCTGAGGGGGACATACATAATTATGAAAAAATAAAAGACATTTTGTTGGCCAGATATGCTGTAACTCCGGAGGCATACCGGAAAAAGTTTAGAGATCTGAGGAAGACTGGGAGAGATTCCCATACGGAATGGGCGTTTCGGCTACAACGGGCGGCCCGCAATTGGATGAAGGGCTGCCAAGCAACCACTCTGGAGGATGCTTTGCAACTAATGTTACTGGAGCAATTTTTTAATCACTCTGCAGAGGACATAAAAGACTGGGTTAAAGATAGAAAACCAAAAACTATGGAGGAAGCCGCCAGGCTAGCGGATGAGTACCAGGATAACAGGAGGAAGGAGCAAGGGGTGAGCAGACCACCTTTTAAGCCTAACTACATGGCTCCAACAACCCCTACTCCTCCTAGACCCTCCATGAGTAACCCCTCACCGAACCCAGCAAACACACCTCGACCCCCTGCAGTGTGCCATTATTGCAAGCAACCAGGACATTATAAGAATCAGTGCCCTCGCTTAAACCGGGGAAGCTGGGAAAGGCAACCCCCACAACAACCCAGGGCAGCTGCTCATTGTGTGCAACAAGAAAGCACAACCGGTGTCCCTAACCAAGAAGAACAGTGGAGTGTGTTACACGAGGTCAACCCAGTTCAAGCTGGGGGTGACAACCGGGACCACCACCGCCAATGGATTACCGTAGATGGCGTGGGGGCCCGGGCTCTGAGAGACTCTGGGGCTACTTTGACTGTGGTGCAACCTCACACGATCAGAGCGCAAGCTCGCACCGGACGCACAGTCGCTGTGAGGGTGGCTGGGGGCGCTATCCACAAACTGCCCACCGCTAATATCCTTGTTGATTGGGGTTCTGGGTCCAAACAGCTGGAGGTTGGGATTATGCAAGAACTACCCGCCGAGGTTTTGTTGGGAAATGATGTGGGATGCTTGACCTCCCAACTAGCCCGAGACCCCCCTGCCGAGGCATACCCGGTTACCACCCGAGCTCAAGCCAGACTGGAAGCTCTGCTGCACTCTGAGGAAAACCAGGTAAGAGTCGAAATACCCCCCTTACCCGATCCTCCCTTTCCTTTCTGGGATACCCCCCAGGGGATTGAACAAGAGCAGCGTACCGACCCCACATTAGAGGGTTATAGGAAGGCAGCGGCCGTTACCCCAGGGAACAACCCGCACGAAAAGTTTGAGTGGTATAAGGGATTGCTGTATAGAGTGACCGAGGGGGTGGGACAGGGGGCCACCCAGGTCATCAAAAGACAGTTAATTGTACCCCGTAAATTCCGGGCTGAGTTGTTAAAACTCAGTCATGACATTCCCCTAGCAGGGCATTTAGGGGTTAAAAAGACAAGGGACAGGTTAACCCAAACATTCTTCTGGCCCAGGGTCACCCAGGACCTCAAGTATTATTGCAGGACGTGCGACGTCTGCCAAAGGGTAGGGAAAAGGGGAGACCTTCGGAAGGCCAAACTTCACCCATTGCCCATTATAGAACAGCCCTTTCACCGAGTAGCGGTAGATTTAATAGGACCCCTCAGCCGACCCAGCCAGTCGGGCAAAAAATTCATACTAACCGTGGTCGACTACGCCACTAGATACCCGGAGGCAGTCGCCCTCCCCAATATAGAGGCAGAGACCGTGGCAGAGGCCCTTATTCAAATATTCACCCGAGTAGGTTTCCCACAGGAGATCCTTTCCGATCGGGGAACTCAGTTCACGGCTACCCTGACACAACAATTGTGGCAGAGCTGTGGAGTGAAACCCCTGTTCAGCGCCCCGTATCATCCCCAGACTAACGGGCTCTGTGAACGTTTCAATGGCACTCTAAAACAGATGCTAAAAACCTTTACAGAGTCCCACAAGAATTGGGAAAAATTCCTTCCCCACCTTCTGTTTGCCTACCGTGAGGTGCCCCAGGCCTCCACTGGGTTTTCCCCCTTCGAACTCCTGTACGGGAGAAAAGTTTGGGACCCACTGGAGCTCGTACGGGAACACTGGGAGGGCAATACAGATGAGGGGGGAGTCCCTATCGTCCAGTATGTCCTGGAGTTCCGGGACCGTCTGCGGGCGCTCACCGCATCGGTTCGGGAGAACCTGCAGACGGCCCAGGAGGACCAGAGGAAATGGTACGATAGGGGAGCCCAAGATAGAGTACTGGACTTAGGGCAGAAGGTATTAGCCTTGAGGCCAGTTAAAAAGGATAAGCTGCAAGCAGCATGGCAGGGACCATTTAAGGTAGTAGAACGGATTAGCGAGACTACCTACATCGTGAGCAAATGCTCAGATGAAAGGCTGACCAAAGCCTTCCATGTGAATATGCTCAAACCATATTTTGAGAGAACAGAGGATGTGGGCGCCGTGTGTGCCCCCGCCACGGAAGATAGTGAGGGACTACCCCTCCCAGATTTGCTAGACACCGCTCCCTGTACTATTGACCAAGTAAGCTTGGGTCAAAATTTAAACCCCCTAGAGAAGGGTGAGGCCACGCAACTGCTGCAGAGATACCGAGAGATGTTTTCAGCCACCCCAGGCTATACCTCCGCTGCGGTACACAGCGTGGAAACCCAGGGAGAGACGCCACTGCGGCAACAACCATATCGGATCCCGGAAGCAGTGCGTGAGAGTATGCTCACCGAGTTAAGGGATATGTTACGGTTAGGGGTAATAGAACCCTCGCAAAGTCCTTGGGCCTCCCCGGTAGTACTAGTACCGAAGTGCGACGGCACCACGCGCTTCTGTGTAGACTATCGGAGGCTTAACGATCGTACCATAACAGACGCCTAGCCCATGCCCAGAATAGATGAGCTCTTAGACCGTATGGCGGGGGGGAACTACTTGACTACCCTGGACCTGTGCAAAGGTTATTGGCAGATCCCCTTGGAGCCTGCGGCCATCCCCAAGTCGGCATTCGTCACCCCTTTCGGGCTATACCAATTCAAGGTTATGCCCTTTGGGATGAAGAATGCCCCGGCTACATTTCAGAGGATGGCCGATAGGCTCCTGGAGGGGTTTCAGGACTTTGCATGCGCGTATCTAGATGATATTGCCGTCTACAGCCGCACATGGGGAGACCATCTGGGTCATGTGTCCAGGGTACTCAAACGAATCCACCTCGCAGGGCTCACGTTAAAACCCGACAAATGTCACGTAGGACTGGCCGAGGTACAGTATCTCGGCCACCGGGTGGGCTCCGGTAGACAGCGTCCAGAACCAGCTAAGGTAGAGGCCATAGCGAACTGGCCCCAACCTCGGACCAAAACCCAGGTACTAGCCTTCTTAGGGACGGCCGGTTATTATAGAAAGTTTGTCCCAGAGTACAGCGCCCTGGCCAAACCCCTCACCGACCTTACCAAAAAGGCCCTTCCCAAACAGGTTTCCTGGACCCCAGAGTGCACGGACGCTTTCCAGAAGCTTAAAGCGGCATTGAGTGAGGCTCCTGTGTTGGCAGCACCCGACTACACTAAACAATTTCTTGTACACACAGATGCCTCCATGTTCGGACTGGGAGCCGTGCTAAGCCAAGTGGGAACAGACGGCATGGAACACCCGGTGGCATACCTCAGCCGTAAACTGTTACCCCGAGAAGTCAGCTATGCCACCGTAGAAAAAGAATGCTTGGCACTCAAGAAGCTACAGCCCTATTTGTATGGGCGGGCATTTACCCTTATGACTGACCACAACCCGCTGGTATGGCTTAACCAGGTAGCTGGAGACAATCCCAGGCTATTACGGTGGAGCCTAGCTCTTCAACCTTATAATTTTACTATGCAGTACCGGCCCGGCAAACAAAATGGTAATGCGGATGGCCTGTCACGCCAGACCGAACTGGACTCCTAAACCTCTACTTTTCTCGGACATCCCCAAGCCAACCCGACAGGGTCTAGGCGGGTATGCCGACTTATGGACTTATAGCGGAGCAGTGTGAAGAAATGACTATATTGTTCGGTATTTTTTGCATAGTTCTTGCTTTTTCTGTGTATTTTCATTCGGCAGATGGGACTGCCGAACAAAGACCACCCCTGGCTCACTTAACTTCAAAGCCGGCATCACTTTCACCCTCTATGTGTGCGGTCAGCGTTCGTACTGCCGAACGCCACGTGGCAGAGAAAACCGCGGCCATCTTTTTTTCGTCAAACAAAGGCAGCGGGACTTGGTCGTCGAGTGTCTGGAACTAAAATCGGACACTCGACTTCCCGAACACCGGTCTCAATCATACGAACGCTGGAACTAGTGATACCGATTAGCTAGAAGAGCGCTATTCGGTACAAATATGCACACGAATGAGGGGAACAATCGCTGCTAGGAGCCAGGGGAATTCATTCGGTACTTTTATTCGTTTTTTCCCTTTTTCTAAAGGGACCGGCAAAACCCCACGAATCTCTGGAACTATTTTGGGCAGCCCACCCACAGTGAACCGGTCACAAAGGACTTCCATAGTTTTTGCGAACCCCTGAACCGATCTGGGTGAAATTTGGATATGTTGGTCACCCAGATCGGGGCTATCAGGGGACATAAGATTTGTGGGGATACCCCAGGTATAAAGGGGTGTTCCAGAAATGGGGAAAAACAGTGAATTTTCAGCCTGGAGATAATTAGGTTGTTACTATATCAGACCTGATTATCTCCAGGACTAGGGGAGGGAACTGCCTGTTTGTATTGGGTGTGTTTTATATTTTTACTGTTCAGGATTGGATAAATGTTACTCCTCCCTGTGGGATGTCCCCAGTGGCGTACACATGACCTATGGGGCCCCGGTGCGAAAATTGATCTGTGGGCCCCCCCCGCTCGCTTACTCTGCGCGGGCCGGGGCCACAACACATGGCGGCGGGCACCTGGTCGCAGGGGTTGCAGGGCTGCGACCCCTGCGACCGCGGTATGTACACCAGTGCATGCAGATGCACACACACTTAAAGGACCACTACAGACACCCAGATCACATCAGCTCAATGAAGTGGTCTGGGTGTCAGGTCCCTCTAGTTTTAACCCTGCAGCTGAAAGCATAGCAGTTTCAGAGAAACTGCTATGTTTCACTGAGGGTTAATCAAGCCTCTAGTGCAGTGATGGCGAACCTTTTTGAGCCCGAGTGCCCAAACTGCAATACATGCCAACTTTTTTTCCCTCAAAGTGCCAACACGACAATTAAACCTGAATACTGAGGTTTACGTTTAGAAAAAACTACTCGTACACTTAACAACTTTTGTTTTAAAAGAAGAACACAACATAGAGTTAAATTATACAAATTTTAAATAATGATATAAATTAAGCTTATATTAGTATCTCCAACAAATGTAATACATACACACAGACTGCTGAACACATTCACACACCGAGACATAGACAGACTGCTAAATACACACACAGTCCGCTAAATACACGCACACTGCTGAGTACGCAGTCTGCTGAATACACGCACGCAGTCTGCTGAATACACACACACACACACACACACACACACACACACTGCTGAATACATAAAGACTGCTGAACACACACATATACTGCATTGAGGGGTGCAGTGTATGTGTCTGTGTGTAATGTTGTGTGTGTGGGGGGGTGGGGTGCTGTGTGTGGGGGGTTGGGGTGCTGTGTGTGTTTGGGGGAAAGGGTGCTGTGTGGGGGGGGGAAAGGGTGCTGTGTGGGGGGGGGAAAGGGTGCCTGTGTGGGGGGGGGAAAGGGTGCCTGTGTGGGGGGGGGGAAAGGGTGCTTGTGTGGGGGGGGGAAGGGTGCTGTGTGTGGGGGGGGGGAAATGGTGCTGTGTGTGGGGGGGAGGAAAGGGTGCTGTGTGTGGGGGGGAGGAAAGGGTGCTGTGTGTGGGGGGGAGGAAAGGGTGCTGTGTGTGGGGGGAGGAAAGGGTGCTGTGTGTGGGGGGAGGAAAGGGTGCTGTGTGTGGGGGGAGGAAAGGGTGCTGTGTGTGGGGGGAGGAAAGGGTGCTGTGTGTGGGGGGAGGAAAGGGTGCTGTGTGTGGGGGGAGGAAAGGGTGCTGTGTGTGGGGGGAGGAAAGGGTGCTGTGTGTGGGGGGGGAAAGGGTGCTGTGTGTGGGGGGGAAAGGGTGCTGTGTGTGGGGGGGGAAATGGTGCTGTGTGGGGGGGGAAATGGTGCTGTGTGGGGGAAGGAAAGGGTGCTGTGTGTGGGGGGGTGCTGTGTTTGTGGGGCGGTAGGGGTGCTGTGTGTGGGGCTGCTGTGTGTAGGGGTGCTGTGGATAGGGGTGCTGTGGGTGCGGGGGTAGGGGTGCTGTGGGTAGGGGTGCTGGGGTAGGGGGGGTAGGGGTGCTGGGGTAGGGTGCTGGGGGTAAGTGGGGTAGGGGTGCTGTGGGTAAGTGGGGTAGGGGTGCTGTGGGTAGTGGGAGTAGGGGTGCTGGGGGTAGTGGTGCTGTGGGTAAGGGGGGTAGGGGTGCTGGGGGTAGGGGTGCTGTGTGTAGGGGGAGTAGGGGTGCTGGGGGTAAGGGAGGTAGGGGTGCTGTGGGTAGTGGGAGTAGGGGTGCTGGGGGTAGGGGTGCTGGGGGTAGGGGTGCTGGGGGTAGGGGTGCTGGGGGTAGGGGTGCTGGGGGTAGTGGGAGTAGGGGTGCTGGGGGTAGGGGGGCTGGGGGTAGGGGTGCTGAGAGTAGGGGTGCTGTGGGTAAGGGGGGTATGGGTGCTGTGGGTAGTGGAAGTAGGGGTGCTGGGGGTAAGGGGGTAGGGGTGCTGTGGGTAAGGGGGTAGGGGTGCTGGGGGCAAGGGAGGTAGGGGTGCTGTGGGTAGTGGGAGTAGGGGTGCTGGGGGTAGGGATGCTGTGGGTAAGGGGGGTATGGGTGCTGTGGGTAGTGGAAGTAGGGGTGCTGGGGGTAAGGGGGTAGGGGTGCTGTGGGTAAGGGGGTAGGGGTGCTGGGGGCAAGGGAGGTAGGGGTGCTGTGGGTAGTGGGAGTAGGGGTGCTGGGGGTAGGGATGCTGTGGGTAAGGGGGGTATGGGTGCTGTGGGTAGTGGGAGTAGGGGTGCTGGGGTAGGGGTGCTGTGGGTAGTGGGAGTAGGGGTGCTGGGAGTAGGGGTGCTGGGAGTAGGGGTGCTGGGAGTAGGGGTGCTGTGAGTAGGGGTGCTGTGGGTAGTGGGAGTAGGGGTGCTGGGGGTAGGGATGCTGTGGGTAAGGGTGCTGTGGGTAGTGGGAGTAGGGGTGCTGGGGGTAGGGATGCTGTGGGTAAGGGGGGTATGGGTGCTGTGGGTAGTGGGAGTAGGGGTCCTGGGGGTAGGGGTGCTGTGGGTAGTGGGAGTAGGGGTGCTTGGGGTAGGGGTGCTGGGAGTAGTGGGAGTAGGGGTGCTGGGGGTAGGGGTGCTATGGTAGGGGTCTGTTGGTAAGGGGAGTAGGGGGTGCTGTAGGTAAGGGGGGTAGGTAATTAAATCAGTATCCCCCCTTCCCTTCTTGTTACCTTTGGTGAAGGGGAGGGGGGGAACACAGCCATCCCTGGTGGTCCGGTGGTGTTATGCAGGACAGGAGAGGTCCTGCAGCTCTCCTGTCCTCCCGCGCGATGCTGTGTGGAGCGTTGCCATGGTAACGCGCGGCAACGCTCCACACAGCTCGAGGGAGGACAGTAGAGCTGCTTCCTCGATCCCTCCCCCCTGCTTCCGGTCCTGCCGACACGGAAGCAGAGTAGGCGCCTGCCGTTTCGGGCAGGCAGGCGCCTACTCTGCAGTGATGGCAAACCTATGGCCGCGTGCCCACAGAGAGGGCCCGGCGTGCCACCTGTGGCACGCGTGCCATAGGTTCGCCATCACTGCTCTAGTGGCTGTCTCACTGACAGCCGCTAGAGGAGCTTCCGCGATTCTCAGACACTGAACGTCCATAGAAAAGCATTGAGTAATGCTTTCCTATGGGTGGTTTGAATGCGCGCATTACTCTTGCTGTGCATGCGCATTCGGAGTTGAGAGGCGGAGGGATCCCCAGCGCCAAGGGAGTCCGGCGCTGGAGAAAGGTAAGTGCTGAAGACACGCACATACACACTCTCACGAACAGACGCATACACACTAGCTAACACACGCATACACACCAGCTAACAGACACACACATTTACTGACAGAGACACACTCAGCGACAGACATACATACACACTCACTTACAAAACATACACTCACTAACAGACATCAAACAGACTCACTAATACAAACACACTCAGTAACAGACACACACAGTAACACACTCACTGACACTCACTAGCAGACACACTAAACAGACACACTCACTGACACACACAGTAACACTCACAGTAACACTCACAGTAACACACACACTAACACACACACTAACACACACACTAACACACACACTAACACTAACACACACATTAACACTAACACACACACTAACACTCACAGTGACACACACACTAACACGCACACTAACACTCACAGTAAAACACACACTCACAGTAACACTAACACACACGCTAACACACACGCTAACACACACACTAACACACACACTAACACACACACTAACACTCACAGTAACACTCACAATAACACTAACACACTGTGAGTGTTAGTGTGTGTGTTAGTGTTACTGTGAGTGTTAGTGTGTGTGTTAGTGTTACTGTGAGTGTTGGTGTGTAACACTAACACACACACTAACACTCACAGTAAAACACACAGTAACACTAACACACACACTAACACTCACAGTAACACTAACACACACTAACACTCACAGTAACACTAACACACACTAACACACACAGTAACACTCACAGTAACACTAATACACACACTAACACACAGTAAAACACACTAACACTCACAGTAACACTAACACACAAGCTAACACTCACAGTAACACACACTAACACTCACAGTAACACTAACACACACACTAACACACAGTAAAACACACACTAACACTCACAGTAACACACACACTAACACTCACAGTAACACTAACACACTGAGTGTTAGTGTGTGTGTGTTAGTGTTACTGTGTGTGTTAGTGTTATTGTGAGTGTTAGTGTGTGTTAGTGTTACTGTGAGTGTTAGTGTGTAACACTAACACACACACTAACACTCACAGTAACACTAACACACACACTAACACACACAGTAACACTAACACACACACACACACACTAACACTCACACTAACACTCACAGTAACACTAACACACACACTAACACTAACACACACACACACTAACACATTTTTTTTTAAATTTAATCCCCCCAGCCTCCTTACCTTTTGGAGTGCTGAGGGGATTCCCTGGGGTCCAGTGGTGCTGCTGGGCTCCTGGGGGGCCGGTCACCCGGCGGGCAGGCAGGCAAGCAGGCGGGCGCGCGAGGGAGCACTCTCCCCTGAGTGCTTCCTCTTCAGCTCCCTCGCGCGCCGCGTACTGATACTGGCGCCGGAAGATGACGTCATCTTCCGGCTCCGGTATCATTGCGGTGCGCGAGGGAGCTGAAGAGGAAGCACTCAGGGGAGAGTGCTCCCTCGCGCGCCCGCAGGACCGGCCAGCCGGGTGACAGCAGGGCCAGCCTCGGGGGGCCCGGAGGTGGCCGGCTCCTGGGCCCCCCAGGAGAAGAGGCTGGCCAAGTGACATACATACATAGCGACCCTGGTATGTACGCTACTGGATGTCCCCTTGCATGGGGACCTGCATAAAAAGCCATGTATGTGAATAAACGTTAGTTCTACTTGTATCCTGAACCTGGACTCTGACTGTTATTTGGAATTCGTATGCTGTAACAAGGGAATTATCTTATGCAGCTGTTATATTTCGTATGGATTTCGTTTCCTGTAACTACCGGACAGAACTCTCACTACCTTAGGCTCTGACCTTTCGGGAGGAAACTACCGAACGCGGTTTGGCTAAACTTGGTTTCCTTACAACCACCTATTAACACCATCACCCAATACAGAGTTTCAGAGATGGGATATACTACAGAATTTTACCATATTTGACTTCTGGCTACCTTCTGATCCTGTATATACTTGGGGTATATGTATGTGTGTTTTTTGATTGGGTATATACACCACCACAGTGCATGTATTGTATTTCATTTTGTGGTATTTATAATTAGCGCTGCACACTTCTATCTATTTTTTTCACTCTTGTATTGTGGGATTTAGTGATTATTCCCATTAAGTGTGTCCTAGCCGCTTCTCACAGCGCCACGGTCTATACTGCCTTTCACTTTTGTATTTCCTATTTTGGCCTAGATTATACAAATAGAATGTGATGTCTCCAAAGTGCATTGTCCACTGGAGAGTAAAAAATGGGTCGCAAGAGAATACTGAGAACGGGCAGCAGCTGAAATAGCCTGCCCTTCGGTCGGTCCCCGCTCAGTTCTCAAGCTGTTTTTTGCTCATCTTGTGCCATTACAGAGAGAACTTCTCTGAAACATATCAGACTGGTTCCACCCATAGGGGCAGTCCAGATCCGAAATGCCAGCAAGTTCCCTCTGCACGAGAGACACAGCAACCCCAGACGATCGTTTCAGCCTTGTTAGGCATCATCAGTGAGGCATAGCTGATATCTCCCTAGGCACCGTGAGCACTGAGATGATCCACTGCTGTCTTCCCCCCCCCCCTATCTCAATCTCCATACTATATGAGGTCTTTTCCTTCCATCTTAAATGTAGAACTGTCACTTAGTTTGTTTTATTGCTTAGTATATTAACTCCCAGTGGGATAATTGTTCGTGTTTGTGAGATCCAAGAAATAATTATTGGCTTCCTGTCCATCACAGCTAAAATCTCTGCACATTTCTGTCATTGAACTTAATGTGTGGAAGGGGGTGAAACGGAACCAATATTTCTGTTTTTCCGTGTGCCTTAGCTGTGCCAGGACTGAACTGGATTGCAATGTCAACTACAAAACTACCATAATGTTCAATGAAAACTAAACATCCCATGAAAAAAATTTTCCTGCTTTTTTTTTCTTTTCAAAGTTTTATTCAGCGGTGTGAGTTTCCATCGAAGAGAGGGTTACCCTTTAAATGCTCCCCTTTCCTCAATTAATCTGCTCACTCAATCGAGCCATGAAGAACCCTTTCATTTTTGTTACCCACATTTCCCCACACCGTATTCAATCAATACAATCTTGTCTCCTGGTAGGTGGTTAAACTCTTCCAAATGTTTGCTGCAACAGGGCATTCAGGAGGGAGACAGACTGTGGCTGCAGTTCAAGTATTACACTTTTTATGATGTGGATCCAAAGGTGAGAGAATAACACAATTTAACAAATGGATCTATTTTTAACACTTTGATTGCTCCTATTGTTCACATTTTGGTTTTGTTTCTATGTATCGCGTACAAAAATGTAACATTAGAATACTGATTTTATACAAAAACATAAAGAAACGTTATGTGTAAACTGGATAACTATAAGACCAAATGAGAAAGTGAAACAGAAAAAAATAATTTTCACAATTTTTCCCCACTAGTTTGATACTGTGCGCATTAATCTGCTGTTTGAACAAGCGCGCTGGGCAGTGCTACTGGAAGAGACAGAGTGTACAGAGGAAGAAATGATGAGATTTGCAGCTCTGCAGGTACCACAAAAGAAGATTTATTATTTCTAAATGCATGCTTCCTAACCATCCTGATTTTTACAACACAGTCCTGATTTTCTAATTCTGCCCTGCAGTCCTGACTTAGTTTCCTCATGTCAGCTTTTGGGGACATTAGGGAACTGTCCCCAGCAAACATAGTGCATCATTAGATGCACTCGTGCTATGTCCAGCGCACTAGGACCCTGCAGGGAGCACTGAAACAGGGCCCCTTGCAGGGTCTGGCCTTTATGAGATGGCAAGTGGGATCGACAGACAGCGCTGTATGTATTCACGTCAGGCTGACTTGTCAGTTAATTGAGCTGATGTATCCCCCCCTTCCCAGGTGGTCACGCCCCCTTTTGGCAGAGCCAGTGGCACGATCGTGTTACTGGCCCGCCTCCTTTATCACAGAGTCCCAATTGTTTGGAAGCTTGAGTTGGGAGATATGTAAATATATTAGTGGCATACAATCGTCTGATTATGTTATTTACTGGGAGCGTTATTGAATTATAGCAAATTAAATTAATAGTATAATACTCTTCTAAAGCGACATTGTAAGAATCAAAACAACTTTAATTTATTCAGGCAGCTTTGATGTATAGACCATGCCTCTGACGTCTCACTGCTCAATTCTCTAGGAGTTAAGTCACTTTGTTTATACAATCCTAGCCACACCTTCCTGCATGTGAAATACACAGTCTTCTTACATATTTCCTGTAAAGAGAGAACTAATGTTTAAACTTCCTTTTTTGCACAGCCTGTTTAATTTAGAATGTCTTATCTCCTGCTCTCTTAATAGCCTCCAAGAGCCTCCTGTGTGTGATTAAAGTTCAATTAACAGAGTAAACACAATGTGCAATCAGAGCTGAGTGAAAGAACAACAATTTTTTCACATTGTCTGTGTACGTAACTGCTAGGGGAGGTGTGGCTAGGGCTGGATCAACAGAAACAAAAGTGATCTAACTCCTAAATGGCAGAGAACCAAGCAGTGAGACTGCATTTAAACGGCTTCATTAGGCTAAAGTTGTTTTGGTGCTTAAATAATCTCTTAAAGGGCACAATGAATTTAAAACAGTATAATACAAATGTTAGTGCACATTGAATAACTATATCAGAATCTGTGAGCGAGCTGTAACTTTTTTTTAGTAGAGAAACAGGCAAACTCACATGACTATTTAACATGTCAATAAAAAAAATATTAAAGGGACACTATAGTCACCTGAACAACTACAGCTTAATGTAGTTGTTCAGGTATGATCTATAGCTCCCTGCAGGCAATCTAATGTAAACACTGTATTTTCAGAGAAAATACAGTGTTTACATTGATTTATAGGAATACCTCCAGTGGCCGTCACTCAGACGGCCACCAGAGGGACTTCCTATCATGCAGGGCCCTAAAAAGGCCCTGTACACGTCAGACGTATTAAAATACGTCTGACGTGTGCAGGAGAGAGAAGGCACTGTGTGCGCGCCTTCTCTCTCCAGCCTGTCAGCAGAGGAGGGGGGCGGGCAAAGACCGCGAGCTGAGCTGTCAGTCAGCTGAGCTTGCGGCCGCACACACCGTGCGCATGCGCGGTAGTGCGCTCAGGACTTCAGAGGGTGTCATGAATGCCGCCCTCTGAAGTATGTGCGCATGTGCGTGGAAGCCGCGCATGCGCACAAGGGAGCAATGACACTTCCAAATGGAAGCGTCTGATTGCTCCCTGCTCGCGCCCGCCTATTTCGTGATTTTGACTAAATAGGGGGCGCGGCTTCACGAGGCTCCCGGTGCTGGAACCAGGTAAGTAAATTCGGCTGCCTGGAGAGTCCCTTTAATTTAATAGACAAAACAAAAAGTACACTTTTGCAGAACTAAATCGTACACTCAGAGAAACTTCAATAACATGCCCTTCGGTTAGTCCCCACTCACTTGTGCCATTACAGAGAGAACCTATAATATTTGCCTATCACAATGATCCTGCCCATAATGGCTGTCCAGAACTGAAATGCCCAGCGGACCCACCTTGAACTAACAAAGAGATCAAGACACCTCCCTGTACGGCCCTGTGCCTCCTCACAGCAGTGTGGTCTGTACCAATATAAGGTACAAACCACTTTAAGAGTACCCTTGTGGTCCACCAGTACTTGATGACTTGGAACACTACGGCTGGTGCTCTGAGTCATTTACTGAGCACTGTAACCAGGAGGGTGCTCTTAAAGTGTTCTGTACTTCATACTGGTCGATGGAGCTCCCCTACCGAACCACCAGAGATCTGGCTCATCGACCACAGGGCCACTAGGGATCCTGTTCAAACTCCACTGGGAAGGTAAGCAGAAAGGTAGGGAGGGGGGCATACACAAACACACCATTCAGCCACACTCAGACACCCCTACATACACAAACACAAAATCCAGCCACCACAAACACAAAATACTCAACCAGAAATACACAGACAAACCCAGTCTCTGTGCTCTCACCCTCCTCTATACACCACACTCAGCCACTACACACAGTCTCACACACAACACTCGGTAAAACACACCACTCATATAAACAAAGCCCAGGTCTCTAGGAGGGAGCTCAAATCTGTCACCCTACCTAGGGTCCTGGACAACCTTTAATCAGTTCTGACTGAAGGGCAAGCTAATGGCTTTCTCTGAGCTTTTGCCTTTTCTCAGATTTCTCATATAATCTGTTTTTACTAAATCATACTGCTCTTTGTGCTAGAGAACCCTGGCACACCAGATGCTGTTGGGTTAGAGCAATCATCCTCCTGCAATCATTCCTATGAAGGCAATGGGTTATGGGAGTTGTAGTCAATTTATTGCACAAGTAAAATCCATTTTTTTCTGGAAATTCTGCACTAGTCTTTTCATAGTCAATTGTGGCACCCAGACTGCTCTGGACCACAAATCCCATGATCCTCTGCAAGCCTGTTGGCTGGCTGAGTGTCATAATAATCATTACAGAGCTGAAGACTGCTCATTCTATCACGTATGGCTTTCTGGGTGATTGTTTCAAAATATGGACCAATGTCTTAGACTCTGAATATTACATGCATGTCTAACTTTTCAATAATGGTTGGTTTATATTGAGAAATATTCTATTTCCTGTATAGTACCATGTAAACAAATTATCAGTAACCTGTGACCCCATGAGTCTGCCCCAAGACCCTGCTCTACAGGACCTGGATGAGGCTCTTTCACATCTGGAGGTGAAATTAGAGGCATCAACACCAAGTGAAGCCCTGGTAAGTGGAACATGCTGTTACGTCTGTTATGTATTTGGCAGGAGGAGCCCAGGATGCAGGAATGAGCCAAGGCTAGGTACCAAAGTAATAGACAAAGTCATAGTCGGGGAAAGCCAAGAGTCAGGGCAGGCAGCATGGGTTCAGAGATGATTAAACAATCAGAGGGTCAGATCCCAGATAAGTCAAACAAGGCAGGATAGGCACACTGAAGCTAACACCACAGTAAGCACCATATAACTGAGCACTGGAAACACGTTGGGATGGGATTTTATAGGAGAGAGGTATACTTCTCTCATATTTCATTGGTTAATTGGTTACACTGTAGTAACCAAAGGAAAAAGTTACATGCGCTCTCTCCTGAATCCCTATGCATGTTTAAACAAATGGAAGTCATTTAGTTACTCCATTGGCCATTGGAAGGAATGCCGAATGCCAACGTCAAGGCAGACCCCCCCCTAGGGGCGGGTCCTACCAGGGCCGGTGCAAGGATTTTTGCCGCCCTAGGTCAAATAAAGATTTGCCGCCCCCCCCCAGTGACATCACAATGCCCTACCCATATGATCTGCCATATGAACTAATGCTAGTGCTGCACACAGTGTGTTTACATTAAAAAGCCTGCGGGGACAAACTTTAGACACCAGAACCACTTCATTAAGCTGCAGTGGTTCTGGGGACTATAGTGTCCCTTTAATGTGAGGTAAATTATAGATTAGTGTCACTAATAATATACTAGATTGCCTACTTACAATCAGATGAGGATGATGATGGGCTGCAGTTTGGTTCCACTGGTCTGGTGTAGAACCGGATCTCTGGAGGCTGTTTGTAACTGTGGTCACAAAATTCAATGTTCTGGGAGAACGGGAAGCAGCTCCATTTTTTGGGGCCCCTTACACAGCTCAAGGTCTGGGCCCCAGGGTCTGACGGTGAGTATGCCCATAAGCTCCACCCATAAGTCCACCTATATGTTCGCTCACAAGAAGTGTAGTGTGTAGGGGATGTGTTATGGTAGAAGATCTAATGTGTGTGCTTATGGAATGTAGTGTATAGGGATACCAGTTTGTGTAGGTGATACAGTGTGTTTGTGTGTAGTGGAAGCAGTGTGTTTTTGTGTAAGGGATAGAAAGCAGTGTGTGTTTGTGTGTAAGGGATGTATTGTGTGTTTCTGGTTGTGTGTAAGGGATGCATTGTGTGAATCTGTGTTTGTATGCATAAGGGGTGCAAAGTGTGTTTCTGTGTATGTAAGGGATGCAGTGTGTGTGTCTGTAAGGGGTGCGTTGAGTGTGTGTAAGAGATGCATTGTGTTTCTGTGTGTGTGTAAGAGAAGCAATGTGTGTTTACATGTGTGTGTAAGGGATGCAGTGTGTGTGTCTGTAAGGGGTGCATTGAGTGTGTGTTAGATGCATTGTGTTTCTGTGTGTGTGTAAGAGAAGCAATGTGTGTTTGCATGTGTGTGTAAGGGATGCATTGTGTGTTTCTGTGTATGTGTGCAAAGGATGCATTGTCTTTATGTGTAAGGTTTGCATTGTGTGTGTGTGTGTGTGTAATGGATGCATTGTGTGTTTGTGTGTAAGGAAAGCATGTTGTGTTTCTGTGTGTGTAGGGATGCATTGTGTGTTTCTGAGTATGTATAGGGATGCATTGTGTGTGTGTGTGTGTGCGTAGTGTGAAAGATCTCCCTGTCCTGCCCCTTGTCCTATAGAGCCCTCCCCTGCCCCTTAGTGGTCTCTCCTTTCCTCCCCTGTCCCTTAGTGGTCTCTACTCTCCTCCCCCCCACCTCCCTTAGTGGTCTCCTTTTCTCCCCGACTTTCCATTAGTGGTCTCTCTTCTTCCCTTAGTGGTCTCTGCTCTCCTCTGCCCCCCCTTTCCATTAGTGGTCTCTCCTCCCCCTTTCCATTAGTGGTCTCCCCCACACCCTAAGTGGTCTCTTCTCACGCCCCCTTTCCATTAGTGGTCTCTACTCTCCCCCCACCCTCCCCTAGTGGTCTATCCTCCACCCCCCACCCTCCCTTAGTGTTCTCTGCTCTCCCCCACCCTCCCTTAGCAGTCTCTCCTCACCCCCCTCCCCTAGTGGTCTCTCCACCACCCCCTCCCTCCTTTAGTGGTCTCTCCATCCCCCACATTCTCCTCAACCCCCTCCCTGTGTTCTCATCCCCTCCGTTCTCCTCTTCTTCTCCCCGTGTTCTCCTCCCCTTCTCCTCTTGTTCTCCTCTTCTTCCCCCCGTGTTCTCCTCTACTCCCGCCTGTAATCTTCTCTTCTTCTCCCCCCTGTAATCTTTTATTCTTCTCCCCCCTCCCTGTAATCTCTTCTTCTCTTCTCCCCCCTCCCTCCCTGTAATCTCTTCTTCTTCTCCCCCTCCATCCCTGTAATTTCTTCTTCTTCTCCCCCCCTCCCTCCCTGTAATCTCTCCTTCTTCTCCCCCCTCCCTCCCTGTAATCTCTTCTTCTTCTCCCCCTCCCTCCCTGTAATCTCTTCTTCTTCTCCCCCTCCCTCCCTGTAATCTCTTCTTCTCCCCCCTGTAATCTTCTCTTCTTCTCCCCCCTCCCTCCCTGTAATCTCCTCCCCCCTAAACCCTTCCAATTATTTTTCTACCTACCCCTCTCCCCCTATCCTTATTAGTAGCCCCCCTAACCCTTTCCAATTATTTTTCTGACATGTTAATTAACGCCAGTGCTGGAGTGCCGCTGTGTTTACATTAAAAGGCCTGCAGGGACAGGCTATAGACACCAGAACCACTACATTAAGCTGCAGTGGTTCTGGGGACTATAGTGTTTCTTTAATGTGAGGTAAATTAGAGATAAGTGCCACGAATAATATGCTAGTTTGCCTACTTACAACCAGATGAGGATGATGATGGGCTCTAGCTGCAGTCTGGCTCCACTGGTCTAGTGTAGAACAGGCTCTCTGGAGGCTGTTTGTAACTGTGGTCACAAAAATCAATGTTCTGGGAGAACGGGAAGCAGCTCCATTTTTTGGGGGCCCTTTACACAGCTCAAGGTCTGGGTCCCAGGGTCCACTTTCATGTTCCACCAATGAGTTTGTTCACAGGGGGTGGAGTATGTAGGGCATGTCCTGATATGTGTGTAAGGAATGCATTGTGTGAATCTGTGTTTGTATGTGTAAGGGCTGCAAGGTGTGTTTCTGTGTATGTACGGGATGCAGTGTGTGCGTCTGTAAGGGGTGCATTAAGTGTGTGTACGGGGTGCATTGAGTGTGTGTAAGGAATGCATTGTGTGTTTTTGTGTGTGTAAGGGTTGCATGATTGTGTGATGGTGTGTGTGTGTGTGTGTTTGTGTGTGATGGATGTCAATCTCTCTCCCTCCCTTGTCACTCTCTTTCTCCCTCCCTTGTCACTCTTTCTCCTCCCCGTCCTCCCTCCCTCGTCACTCTTTCTCCCCCTCCATTGTCACTCTTTCTCCCCCTCCCTCCCTCCCTTGTCACTCTTTCTCCCCCTCCCTCCCTCCCTTGTCACTCTTTCTCCCCCTCCCTCCCTCCCTTGTCACTCTTTCTCCCCCTCTCTCCCTCCCTTGTCACTTTCTTTCTCCCCCTCCCTCCCTTGTCACTTTCTTTCACCCTCTCCTTCCCTCCCTTGTCACTCTCTTTCTCCCCCTCCGTCCCCCCTTGTCACTCTCTTTCTCCCCCTCCCTCCCTCCCTGTCACTCTCTTTCTCCCCCTCCCTCCCTCCCCAGTCACTCTCTTTCTCCCCCTCCCTTCCTCCCCAGTCACTCTCTTTCTCCCCCTCCCTCCCTCCCTCCCTCCCTCCCCAGTCACTCTCTTTCTCCCCCTCCCTCCCTCCCTCCCCAGTCACTCTCTTTCTCCCCCTCCCTCCCTCCCTCCCTCCCCAGTCACTCTCTTTCTCCCCCTCCCTCCCTCCCTTCTCACTCTCTTTCTCCCCCTCCCTTGTCACTCTCTTTCTCCCCCTCCCTTGTCACTATCTTTCTCCCCCTCCCTTGTCACTCTCTTTCTCCCCCTCCCTCCCTCCCTCCCTCCCTTGTCACTCTCTTTCTCCTCCTCCCTCCCTCCCTTGTCACTCTCTTTCTCCCCCTCCCTTGTCACTCTCTTTCTCCCCCTCCCTTGTCACTCTCTTTCTCCCCCTCCCTCCCTCCCTCCCTCCCTCCCTTGTCACTCTCTTTCTCTCCCTCCCTTGTCACTCTCTTTCTCCCCCTCCCTCCCTCCCTTGTCACTCTCTTTCTCCCCCTCCCTCCCTCCCTCCCTCCCTTGTCACTCTCTCTCTCTCCCTCCCTCCCTCCCTTGTCACTCTCTTTCTCCCCCTCCCTCCCTCCCTTGTCACTCTCTTTCTCCCCCTCCCTCCCTCCCTTGTCACTCTCTT
The DNA here is from genome assembly GCF_036172605.1 of Pelobates fuscus. Lineage (NCBI taxonomy): Eukaryota > Metazoa > Chordata > Amphibia > Anura > Pelobatidae > Pelobates > Pelobates fuscus. The sequence continues at coordinate 85,967,784 of NC_086328.1, read as the reverse complement.
TCTCCCCCTCCCTCCCTCCCTTGTCACTCTCTTTCTCCCCCCTCCCTTGTCACTCTCTTTCTCCCCCTCCCTCCCTTGTCACTCTCTTTCTCCCCCTCCCTCCCTCCCTTGTCACTCTCTTTTTTCTCCCCCTCCCTCCCTCCCCAGTCACTCTTTTTTCTCCCCCTCCCTTCCTCCCCAGTCACTCTCTTTCTCCCCCTCCCTCCCCAGTCACTCTCTTTCTCCCCCTCCCTCCCTCCCTTGTCACTCTCTTTCTCCCCCTCCCTCCCTTGTCACTCTCTTTCTCCCACTCCCTTGTCACTCTCTTTCTCCCCCTCCCTTGTCACTCTCTCCCCCTCCCTTGTCACTCTCTTTCTCCTCCTCCTTCCCTCCCTTGTCACTCTCTTTCTCCTCCTCCTTCCCTCCCTTGTCACTCTCTTTCTCCTCCTCCTTCCCTCCCTTGTCACTCTCTTTCTCCCCCTCCCTCCCTCCCTTGTCACTCTCTTTCTCCCCCTCCCTCCCTCCCTCCCTTGTCACTCTCTTTCTCTCCCTCCCTCCCTCCCTCCCTTGTCACTCTCTTTCTCCCCCTCCCTCCCTCCCTTGTCACTCTCTTTCTCCCCCCTCCCTTGCCACTCTCTTTCTCCCCCTCCCTCCCTTGTCACTCTCTTTCTCCCCCTCCCTCCCTTGTCACTCTCTTTTTTCTCCCCCTCCCTCCCTTGTCACTCTCTTTTTTCTCCCCCTCCCTCCCTTGTCACTCTCTTTTTTCTCCCCCTCACTTCCTCCCCAGTCACTCTCTTTCTCCCCCTCCCTCCCCAGTCACTCTCTTTCTCCCCCTCCCTCCCCAGTCACTCTCTTTCTCCCCCTCCCTCCCCAGTCACTCTCTTTCTCCCCCTCCCTCCCTCCCCAGTCACTCTCTTTCTCCCCCTCCCTCCCTCCCCAGTCACTCTCTTTCTCCCCCTCCCTCCCTCCCTTGTCACTCTCTTTCTCCCCCTCCCTCCCTCCCTTGTCACTCTTTCTCCCCCTCCCTCCCTTGTCACTCTCTTTCTCCCCCTCCCTCCCTTGTCACTCTCTTTCTCCCCCTCCCTCCCTTGTCACTCTCTTTCTCCCACTCCCTTGTCACTCTCTTTCTCCCCCTCCCTTGTCACTCTCTCCCCCTCCCTTGTCACTCTCTTTCTCCTCCTCCTTCCCTCCCTTGTCACTCTCTTTCTCCTCCTCCTTCCCTCCCTTGTCACTCTCTTTCTCCCCCTCCCTTGTCACTCTCTTTCTCCCCCTCCCTTGTCACTCTCTTTCTCCCCCTCCCTTGTCACTCTCTTTCTCCCCCTCCCTTGTCACTCTCTTTCTTCCCCTCCCTTGTCACTCTCTTTCTCCCCCTCCCTCCCTCCCTCCCTCCCTTGTCACTCTCTTTCTCCCCTCCCTCCCTCCCTTGTCACTCTCTTTGTCCCCCTCCCTCCCTTGTCACTTTCTTTGTCCCCCTCCCTCCCTCCCTTGTCACTCTCTTTTTTCTCCCCCTCCCTCCCTCCCTTGTCACTCTCTTTTTTCTCCCCCTCCCTCCCTCCCTTGTCACTCTCTTTTTTCTCCCCCTCCCTTGTCACTCTCTTTTTCCCCCTCCCTTGTCACTCTCTTTCTCCCCCTCCCTCCCTCCCTTGTCACTCTCTTTCTCCTCCTCCCTCCCTCCCTCCCTTGTCACTCTCTTTCTCTCCCTCCCTCCCTTGTCACTCTCTTTCTCCCCCTCCCTCCCTCCCTTGTCACTCTCTTTCTCCCCCTCCCTCCATTGTCACTCTCTTTCTCCCCCTCCCTCCCTTGTCACTCTCTTTTTTCTCCCCCTCCCTCCCTCCCTTGTCACTCTCTTTTTTCTCCCCCTCCCTCCCTCCCTCCCTCCCTCCCTTGTCACTCTCTTTTTTCTCCCCCTCCCTCCCTCCCCAGTCACTCTCTTTCTCCCCCTCCCTCCCTCCCTTGTCACTCTCTTTCTCCCCCTCCCTCCATTGTCACTCTCTTTCCCCCCTCCCTCCCTTGTCACTCTCTTTCCCCCCCTCCCTCCCTTGTCACTCTCTTTTTTCTCCCCCTCCCTCCCTCCCTTGTCACTCTCTTTTTTCTCCCCCTCCCTCCCTCCCTCCCTCCCTTGTCACTCTCTTTTTTCTCCCCCTCCCTCCCTCCCTTGTCACTCTCTTTTTTCTCCCCCTCCCTCCCTCCCTTGTCACTCTCTTTTTTCTCCCCCTCCCTTGTCACTCTCTTTTTCCCCCTCCCTTGTCACTCTCTTTCTCCCCCTCCCTCCCTCCCTCCCTTGTCACTCTCTTTCTCCTCCTCCCTCCCTCCCTCCCTTGTCACTCTCTTTCTCTCCCTCCCTCCCTCCCTTGTCACTCTCTTTCTCCCCCTCCCTCCCTCCCTTGTCACTCTCTTTCTCCCCCTCCCTCCATTGTCACTCTCTTTCTCCCCCTCCCTCCCTTGTCACTCTCTTTTTTCTCCCCCTCCCTCCCTCCCTTGTCACTCTCTTTTTTCTCCCCCTCCCTCCCTCCCTCCCTTGTCACTCTCTTTTTTCTCCCCCTCCCTCCCTCCCTCCCTTGTCACTCTCTTTTTTCTCCCCCTCCCTCCCTCCCCAGTCACTCTCTTTCTCCCCCTCCCTCCTTTCCTTGTCACTCTCTTTCTCCCCCTCCCTCCATTGTCACTCTCTTTCCCCCCCTCCCTCCCTTGTCACTCTCTTTTTTCTCCCCCTCCCTCCCTCCCTCCCTCCCTTGTCACTCTCTTTTTTCTCCCCCTCCCTCCCTCCCTCCCCAGTCACTCTCTTTCTCCCCCTCCCTTCCTCCCCAGTCACTCTCTTTCTCCCCCTCCCTCCCCAGTCACTCTCTTTCTCCCTCTCCCTTCCTCCCCAGTCACTCTCTTTCTCCCCCTCCCTCCCTCCCTTGTCACTCTCTTTGTCCCCCTCCCTCCCTTGTCACTCTCTTTGTCCCCCTCCCTCCCTTGTCACTCTCTTTTTTCTCCCCCTCCCTCCCTCCCTCCCTTGTCACTCTCTTTTTTCTCCCCCTCCCTCCCTTGTCACTCTCTTTCTCCCCCTCCCTTGTCACTCTCTTTCTCCCCCTCCCTCCCTCCCTTGTCACTCTATTTCTCCTCCTCCTTCCCTCCCTTGTCACTCTATTTCTCCTCCTCCTTCCCTCCCTTGTCACTCTCTTTCTCCCCCTCCCTTGTCACTCTCTTTCTCCCCCTCCCTTGTCACTCTCTTTCTCCCCCTCCGTCCCTCCCTCCCTCCCTTGTCACTCTCTTTCTCCTCCTCCTTCCCTCCCTTGTCGCTCTCATTCTCCCCCTCCCTTGTCACTCTCTTTCTCCCTCTCCCTTGTCACTCTCTTTCTCCCCCTCCCTTGTCACTCTCTTTCTCCCCCTCCCTCCCTCCCTCCCTTGTCACTCTCTTTCTCCCCTCCCTCCCTTGTCACTCGCTTTGTCCCCCTCCCTCCCTCCCTTGTCACTCTCTTTGTCCCCCTCCCTCCCTCCCTTGTCACTCGCTTTGTCCCCCTCCCTCCCTCCCTTGTCACTCTCTTTGTCCCCCTCCCTCCCTCCCTTGTCACTCTCTTTTTTCTCCCCCTCCCTCCCTCCCTCCCTTGTCACTCTCTTTTTTCTCCCCCTCCCTCCCTTGTCACTCTCTTTCTCCCCCTCCCTTGTCACTCTCTTTCTCCCCCTCCCTTGTCACACTCTTTCTCCCCCTCCCTCCCTCCCTTGTCACTCTCTTTCTCCTCCTCCTTCCCTCCCTTGTCACTCTATTTCTCCTCCTCCTTCCCTCCCTTGTCACTCTCTTTCTCCCCCTCCCTTGTCACTCTCTTTCTCCCCCTCCCTTGTCACTCTCTTTCTCCCCCTCCCTTGTCACTCTCTTTCTCCCCCTCCGTCCCTCCCTCCCTCCCTTGTCACTCTCTTTCTCCTCCTCCTTCCCTCCCTTGTCACTCTCTTTCTCCTCCTCCTTCCCTCCCTTGTCGCTCTCATTCTCCCCCTCCCTTGTCACTCTCTTTCTCCCTCTCCCTTGTCACTCTCTTTCTCCCCCTCCCTTGTCACTCTCTTTCTCCCCCTCCCTCCCTCCCTCCCTCCCTCCCTTGTCACTCTCTTTCTCCCCTCCCTCCCTTGTCACTCGCTTTGTCCCCCTCCCTCCCTCCCTTGTCACTCTCTTTGTCCCCCTCCCTCCCTCCCTTGTCACTCTCTTTTTTCTCCCCCTCCCTCCCTCCCTCCCTCCCTCCCTTGTCACTCTCTTTTTTCTCCCCCTCCCTCCCTTGTCACTCTCTTTCTCCCCCTCCCTTGTCACTCTCTTTCTCCCCCTCCCTTGTCACTCTCTTTCTCCCCCTCCCTCCCTCCCTCCCTTGTCACTCTCTTTCTCCTCCTCCTTCCCTCCCTTGTCACTCTATTTCTCCTCCTCCTTCCCTCCCTTGTCACTCTCTTTCTCCCCCTCCCTTGTCACTCTCTTTCTCCCCCTCCCTCCCTTGTCACTCTCTTTCTCCCCCTCCCTCCCTCCTTCCCTTGTCACTCTCTTTCTCCCCCTCCCTCCCTCCCTCCCTCCCTCCCTTGTCACTCTCTTTCTCCCCTCCCTCCCTCCCTTGTCACTCTCTTTGTCCCCCTCCCTCCCTCCCTTGTCACTCTCTTTTTTCTCCCCCTCCCTCCCTCCCTTGTTACTCTCTTTTTTCTCCCCCTCCCTCCCTTGTCACTCTCTTTCTCCCCCTCCCTTGTCACTGTCTTTCTCCCCCTCCCTTGTCACTCTCTTTCTCCCCCTCCCTCCCTTGTCACTCTCTTTCTCCTCCTCTTTCCCTCCCTTGTCACTCCATTTCTCCTCCTCCTTCCCTCCCTTGTCACTCTCTTTCTCCCCCTCCCTTGTCACTCTCTTTCTCCCCCTCCCTTGTCACTCTCTTTCTCCCCCTCCCTCCATTGTCACTCTCTTTCTCCCCCTCCCTCCCTTGTCACTCTTTTTTCTCCCCCTCCCTCCCTCCCTTGTCACTCTCTTTTTTCTCCCCCTCCCTCCCTCCCTCCCTCCCTCCCTTGTCACTCTCTTTTTTCTCCCCCTCCCTCCCTCCCCAGTCACTCTCTTTCTCCCCCTCCCTTCCTCCCCAGTCACTCTCTTTCTCCCCCTCCCTCCCCAGTCACTCTCTTTCTCCCTCTCCCTTCCTCCCAGTCACTCTCTTTCTCCCCCTCCCTCCCTCCCTTGTCACTCTCTTTGTCCCCCTCCCTCCCTCCCTTGTCACTCTCTTTTTTCTCCCCCTCCCTCCCTTGTCACTCTCTTTTTTCTTCCCCTCCCTCCCTTGTCACTCTCTTTCTCCCCCTCCCTTGTCACTCTCTTTCTCCCCCTCCCTCCCTCCCTTGTCACTCTATTTCTCCTCCTCCTTCCCTCCCTTGTCACTCTCTTTCTCCCCCTCCCTTGTCACTCTCTTTCTCCCCCTCCCTTGTCACTCTCTTTCTCCCCCTCCCTTGTCACTCTCTTTCTCCCCCTCCCTTGTCACTCTCTTTCTCCCCCTCCCTTGTCACTCTCTTTCTCCCCCTCCGTCCCTCCCTCCCTCGTCACTCTCTTTCTCCTCCTCCTTCCCTCCCTTGTCACTCTCTTTCTCCTCCTCCCTCCCTCCCTTGTCACTCTCTTTTTTCTCCCCCTCCCTCCCTTGTCACTCTCTTTTTTCTCCCCCTCCCTCCCTTGTCACTCTCTTTCTCCCCCTCCCTCCCTCCCTTGTCACTCTATTTCTCCTCCTCCTTCCCTCCCTTGTCACTCTCTTTCTCCCCCTCCCTTGTCACTCTCTTTCTCCCCCTCCCTTGTCACTCTCTTTCTCCCCCTCCCTCCCTCCCTCCCTTGTCACTCTCTTTCTCCCCTCCCTCCCTTGTCACTCGGTTTGTCCCCCTCCCTCCCTCCCTTGTCACTCTCTTTGTCCCCCTCCCTCCCTCCCTTGTCACTCTCTTTTTTCTCCCCCTCCCTCCCTTGTCACTCTCTTTCTCCCCCTCCCTTGTCACTCTCTTTCTCCCCCTCCCTCCCTCCCTTGTCACTCTCTTTCTCCTCCTCCTTCCCTCCCTTGTCACTCTATTTCTCCTCCTCCTTCCCTCCCTTGTCACTCTCTTTCTCCCCCTCCCTTGTCACTCTCTTTCTCCCCCTCCCTTGTCACTCTCTTTCTCCCCCTCCCTCCCTCCCTCCCTCCCTTGTCACTCTCTTTCTCCCCCTCCCTCCCTCCCTTGTCACTCTCTTTCTCCCCCTCCCTCCCTCCCTCCCTCCCTTGTCACTCTCTTTGTCCCCTCCCTCCCTCCCTTGTCACTCTCTTTGTCCCCCTCCCTCCCTCCCTTGTCACTCTCTTTTTTCTCCCCCTCCCTCCCTCCCTTGTTACTCTCTTTTTCTCCCCCTCCCTCCCTCCCTTGTTACTCTCTTTTTTCTCCCCCTCCCTCCCTTGTCACTCTCTTTTTTCTCCCCCTCCCTCCCTTGTCACTCTCTTTCTCCCCCTCCCTTGTCACTCTCTTTCTCCCCCTCCCTTGTCACTCTCTTTCTCCCCCTCCCTTGTCACTCTCTTTCTCCCCCTCCCTCCCTTGTCACTCTCTTTCTCCTCCTCCTTCCCTCCCTTGTCACTCCATTTCTCCTCCTCCTTCCCTCCCTTGTCACTCTCTTTCTCCCCCTCCCTTGTCACTCTCTTTCTCCCCCTCCCTAGTCACTCTCTTTCTCCCCCTCCCTTGTCACTCTCTTTCTCCCCCTCCCTCCCTCCCTTGTCACTATCTTTCTCCCCTCCCTCCCTCCCTTGTCACTCTCTTTGTCCCCCTCCCTCCCTCCCTTGTCACTCTCTTTTTTCTCCCCCTCCCTCCATCCCTTGTCACTCTCTTTTTTCTCCCCCTCCCTCCCTTGTCACTCTTTTTTCTCCCCCTCCCTCCCTCCCTTGTCACTGTTTTCTCCCCCTCCCTCCCTCCCTTGTCACTGTTTTCTCCCCCTCCCTCCCTCCCTTGTCACTGTTTTCTCCCCCTCCCTCCCTCCCTTGTCACTCTCTTTTTTCTCCCCCTGCCTCCCTTGTCACTCTCTTTTTTCTCCCCCTCCCTCCCTTGTCACTCTTTTTTCTCCCCCTCCCTCACTTGTCATTTTCTTCCTCCCCCCTCCCCTACCTCTATTGTAGCGTGGCCGAGCCCTGTATGATCCGCGGGTACAGGGAGATTTTGTTTCCTGTACCCGTCCGGACTAAAAGGAAGTGCACACTGAGTGTGCACTTACTGTTAGTCCGGTCGGGTACAGGAGACAGATGCTCCCTGTACCTGCGGACCATACAGGGCTCGGCCACGCTACAGTGAGGGAGTGACAGGAGGGAGCGCTGAGCGCTTCCCTCCTGTCAGCCCCTCTCCTCATGCTGCGCCCGGGCGGTGCGCCCTCATAGACGCACCAGCCCGGGCAAAGCTGCAGCCGCCTGAGGCTCTCTGCAGAGCGCTCGGGTGGCTGCAGCATGAGGGGAGCCAGCAGAGCTGGGGGGGATTTCACCATAACCTGTCCCCCCCGCATGATTTTCTGGGGGGGATGCGTCCCCCCCATCCCCCTGGTTCCTACGCCCATGCAGACGTTCTTAATTTGTACTTTATATGAGCAAAGCTCTATATCAATAGAAGTAAATGTATTTATCTTTCAGTAAATGTATACCTGTCTCTATCATGTAACCGTATACATATCAGCCGTCCCATACAGATAATAATGTACACCATTTTTCACCAACAGGATGGTATCCAAATGGAGCCAGATCTGCAGGATAATTTGCGAGTTTTCAGGTAATCAGTCCATTGTAAACTTTGATGAGATTAAAGCAGATTGTTGTAAAGAAGAATACACTAATTGCGCTTCTAGGCGAGCCAGAAGGGCCAGAAGCAACAGATTCTAAAGCCCTGTATGTCCAAATAGCGTAATACCTTCTCCATCAACACCCACCAAGCATCCTCAATCAGCACTCACCATACCTACCTACCTTCCTCAGCATTGTTAGGGCGTTTTGCGGAGTCAGGATGCTTTGCTTTGGACTAAAACCTAAGCTAGTTTTGGACACTTGCAATGCCGTTGATGGTAATCATGTGCTTAAAAGTTTAGTTCAAGTCCCAATTCACAGGTACTAGAAAATATATTCTAAAGACAAGAAAAAGCAAAGACAAATGGAAGAATGTGTCATTTACTAAGGCCGAATGGTTCTGTACCAAACAGAGCAAAACCATTAACTGCTGTACGGGCCCATTTGGAATGCAAAATCAGGACATTGTTCACTGGATTTGGCCAAATGCTGCATATATAAGCCCTAGTCAATCATGACTGCTTGATAAGCCTCTAACAGAGCTATTTATTAAAATGAGAATTCAACGTAAATGTAAAGTGTATTTCAAATTTAAGGCCAGACTGGAAGCATAGCTGATTTTTCAAATTCCACTAATTTGACCATAAATCTGAAATTCACTTTGAAACCTCACTTTACTAAATAAATCTCTAGGTATGATAACAAATAAACCGTGCTTTTCTAGGCGCTCAAATTTGTAATTGGGTGAAGAACCTGGTTCCACTAAGCAGCTCGACACACGTGAAGGTACCTCCAACCTTAACACAATAACATGCAGAATAGTGGGGTAATGAAAGTAGGAAGGTCACAACAAACAAGACCCAGTGGAGCGCTAATAAAATGAATAAACTCACCCTTTTAAAAAGGGATATGAAATATGAGGGAATATGGTACAGAGCCTGAAAACGATAGGCTCAAATCATAAGCGCAGGGGTGTTTTAAAGCAAACACCAAGCTTCTTCGGTGGTTTAGTAGCAATCCTCAAAGAAAGGGAGAGATAAGGGGACAATGGACCAAAGTCCTAGTGTGTTATCCTCAACCCAGATTGGTACCAAAATCTCTAGGTATATATATATATTTTACCTATATACTTTTGTATGCTTTGTTCATAAATATAAAAGATAACATGTATCACTGGGATTGTAAAATATTTTTTATCCATCTCCCCAGGCCACGGAAAATGACCCTGAAGGGCTATAAACCTAACTGGGTTCTGCTAAAAAGCACTAATTTATCCTGTTACAAAAGCAAAGAAGAGGCCAGAGGAGAACCATTGATCATGCTGGGCCTAAAGGGTAATTAATGAGTTATTTTTATTCACATAGTGTTTGAATTTAGAGTAAAACATTATTTGTATGCCTTAATTATGTTAGGATCTCATACTACTCTCTAAATTAACTTGTCTGTCTAGAAGATTCATAAAAAACAGAAAGAAAGATATTGCAGGATAATATACATCAGGTTTTAGATATTTAGATACTGGGCCTTCACCGTGATCAGTATTAGATCTGTTTGGCAAGTTGATACAATGAGGTGTGAGAAAAAAGGTGTTTACAGCATATAGTTCATGGAGAGTGAACAGCAAAGGTTGCTTATAGTGCAGGACCTGAGGAACAAACATAGGTAAAATTTGGAAAGATTTGATGATAGTTACAGAGCAGGATGAAAGGGACATAGTGTGCATGGTGATGACAGACACCAACTATGACGACTACAGTAATATCATTAGCCAGGTTGGATCTCTTGTTCGGGCTGGCTAATGCTGCGGCCAGAGGTTGAGGTACACCTCCAGAAGCAAAGGGGTAAAAGGCTGCATATACAGACCCCAGGCACCATGATCAATTCAAATCACTGAAGTGCCCATACTACTTGAAATAAACCGTTAATGAACCAAAAATGGAAAAAAGGCTAAACTTTTCAGTTCTTTGTCTTGGTCTCTTCACAGGGTGTGATGTTGTACCGGAGGTTAATATCGCCTCTCAAAAGTTCTGTATCAAACTTGTAGTTCCATCACCAGAAGGAATGAATGAAGTTTATCTGCGCTGTGACAACGTGAGTGTTATGAGCATCTAATAAGTCCACCTCTGTCTCACCTTGTGAGGGGAGGGTCAGATCCAAAGCTCACTCCTATAAAATCTTACAAGTTACTTGATAAAATACATAGTCTTTTATGAAGTCTGTGTCATCAGCAGTTGGAGTGATACATATTATTTTTTTATATTTATTATTGTATTATAAAGACTTGCCAATAGGTGACTGTTTAAACATATACAGTAGCAGGCCACCCTGTTGTGCTGTTTGTTAGAGAAACATATTTTTATATACCTACATGATTGAGAAACATCTGATATCTTCTTTGTCTATCTATCCAGGAGCAGCAGTATGCCCGATGGATGGCTGGGTGTCGCTTGGCAGCAAAAGGACGTACATTGGGTGATCCATCATATGATGATGAAGTCAAGAGTATTTTGTCTTTTCTCAGCATTCAGAAATCCAGTAACCAAACTTCAAACTCCTTAGCCACAGACTCTACAAACATGCATGCCCTAGTTTCTCCTCGTTACCAGAAAAAGCTCAAACCAAAGCAGGTAAGCAGTTAAATAGGTCAAACCAGAGATGGGGAAAATTGTGATCTGCGTAGTGCTTGGCTTAAACTGCTGTTGCCTATCTACGAAGGCTAAATAATGTCTGATAATTATGGGATTTGTTGCACTAGAGTTAACTGTGTTGTGCACAATGCTTTAAAAAATTGTGATTTGGTTTGATTTACGTGAAAGTAGTTAAAGGGCACTATAGTGTCAAGAACACAAACATGTATACCTGATACTATAGTTCTAAAACCACCATTTATGTGGTCGGCTTCCCTTACATCCGGTGAATAAGGTGATTTACTTACCTTTTTCCAGCACCGCACAGAGCTCCTCGCGTCTGGCCCCACCCCCAATTCACCTCCTTGGCTGGCATCATCAGAATTAATTACCTCAGCCAATCACAATGCTTTCCAAGGAGGTGGGAACAGGGCGGGAGCAAACCCCGCCCTGACCAATCGGCATCTCCTCATAGAGATGCAATGAATCAATGCACCTCTATGAGGAAAGTTCAGTGTCTCCATGCAGAGACTGGAGAAACTGAACATCAGTGTTCCATACTGTGCAGCACTGCCCCAGGAAGCACCTCTAGTGGCAGTCTGAGAAGTGGCAACTAGAGGAGTCCCTAGGGAGCAATGTAAACACTATTTTTTATCTGAAAAGACAGTTTTTACATTAAAATGCCTGCAGGGAATGATTATATTCACCAGAATAACAACAATAAGCTGTAGTTGTTCTGGTGACTATAGTGTCCATTTAAACAAGTTCTGAAGATTTCTGAGACAGTTAATTTTGTGAAATTGCATAAAAGCAGATTGAGTTCATCTAAAGTTTTTTCTCTTTTTTTTTTCAGTTAACCCCTAGAATTTTAGAGGCCTATCAAAACATTGCCCAGCTATCGCTTGTAGATGCCAAACTACGCTTCATTCAGGCCTGGCAATCACTCCCAGATTTTGGGCTTTCGTACTTTGTTGTAAGGTTAGTGACACTTTATATTATTGCAGTAGGCCATGTCTGTTTTTTATAATGTTATCTGTTTTCCATACTCTCCCACTTCCCCTTGTATTGCAGAAATTCTAAAAATTTTTAATCTTTACTCAACAATATTGTCACCAATATTTCTATGTTGTTATCTATCACTACAATTCTTATGCCAGATTTAAAGGAGCCAGAAAGGATGAGATATTGGGAATTGCCAGCAACCGTCTGATACGCATAGATCTGAGCGTTGGGGATGTTGTAAAAACCTGGATGTACAGCAATATGAAACAGTGGAACGTCAACTGGGACATCAGACAGGTGAGTTGAAGACGGAAAATGACTAAAGAACAAATCTGAGCCGGAGCATGTTAGTAGAGGACATTTGGGTATAACACATAGAAGTTAAACATATCTGTGCCCCTCTTCTGTTTCAGGTTTCCATAGAATTCACAGAGAATATTAATGTTGCATTCACGTGTGTCTCAGCTCCATGCAAAGTTGTTCATGAGTACATTGGAGGCTACATTTTCATGTCCACACGTGGTAAAGATGGTGGAAGCAAGGGACTGAATGAAGAGCTTTTCCACAAGCTAACAGGTGGCCACGAGGCTCTTTAAATATCACCACGACTACATCTATTCATCGTCATGCCTCAGAAATGGATCATTTTTAGCGGACTCAATAAGCCTATGATATCCTTATTGGTCTATGTAAATGTCAGGTGGACAATAAACATCTACAGACTGTTTCTTTCCATGTCTACTTTGCACGATCATCCATTTATCATCACCTCAAGTCTAAAGTCTCAAATCAGCCTTCACGGTCATGGGAGGATTATACATACATGAGATCGTGCCTACTACAGTTTAGATCCACATACACTCCAACCTGACAGATTTGTGAAGAACGGTTTATGCTTGTGTTTAGTTTTAGCCAACAGTGGTTGAATAAGTGGTCTAGTGTTTCAAAAAACAAAATTATATGAAGCACGCATGGGGAATCAGCACATTGGACATATACAATTGATTGGTATCAACCCCAAATAAATTTATGGTTAGGTCCTGGAAAATGTTGGTAGGTCTTTGGAAATGTTTGCACTTTGTTCAACCTTTAGACTATCAAGTCAGGAAATACAATGTCCATTTTTGGGGGCTGGATTAGAGTAAAAGCTAAAGTTTCCACAATTATCCAACTCTACAGCTAGGTCACCTCTGGAATTATGTTATGTATTTAGTTATGAGTGTTTAATTGTACTGTTAGCTCCACCATATTAGATTGATGAGTGTTTCGAACCTACAGTATCTGCAGAGTTCTGTTTTCCTGATATTTTCCATAGGTCACTAGTTAAAAATAGGACAATCAGTCACAATACACATGGGCAAGTACACGTTTTAAAGCAGAACTAAAAATGAAATATGAACGCCCTTTCCGTGAAAGAACGTTTTGTAATATTTTGTGTATGTGTGTAAACAAGTACATTTCAAAGAATATGGGATTTGTCAGGAGCAGACACCAAACCACATTGACTAATGAAGTCCAGCATTTACTCAGATCATTTAAATGGTTCCTAAATTATACATAAGCTTTTTCAGCCCAGTTGGTTGCATGAGGTTTTCAAGTCTAAAGAATAAAAGTTGTTGGAACCTTCTTAACGCTTTGCTACATACCCACTCTGCAAAGCTCCACTTTTTACTCTGCGTGGAAGGCTTACGTTTCAGTCTATGATGGTGAGAATATGGGCAATTATATGCCCTCGAAATTCTCAGTATAAAAGTGTACATGACACTGTGTGATGTACTCCCCTCCACTGTTACAGCAGGGGCAGTGGGAGATATATATCACTACTACCTTACACTAGACCACCAAGGAAAAGGTGGCAGAGGTGCAAATTATTTGACACTTGTGTACTTTGGTCATGCTCATTTGTCTTCATGTTACTGTAGTTACCTGTGTGTTTACAATCATGTTCCATTTTCTTAATATATATTTTTAAGATTTGTATGTAGAGATGTTTTGGATGCTTCGGCTTGTGCATCATCATCCACTTATGTATATGTGTAGGGCCCCTAATAGCCCCCCATGGTCCAGACCAACCCTTTCAGATGAGATGCTTAGGTTCTTTTTAACCAGTAATAACCAAACGTCTATTGACATCTCTGAGCAATCGACTAACCATCACAAACACAAGCTTGCAAATTGGTTTTTGCTTCTATGTCTATTTATCACTGACAGTGCGCACCAACCCCAAACATCCACATCTATTCCGTGCAGTAAAAGCATATTCGATATGTAAGCTTTAATAATAAAGTATAAAGCACACATCTGAAGGTATAGGATGTCATTCAATAATAAATACAAAAAAATATATCATGTTTAAATACGGTCTGTACACAAAAATAGAAACAAATGTATTATTTTGGCTTTTTTATCAAATTAAATAACACCTGATTTAATGCATTCACTCTTCCGACTGATTTTTAGAAAGTGCATTTCCTCATATATCATTTGAGGGGAAGAAGTTTCCCTGCAATAGAAAAAAGGGGAGGGGAGAGAAAAAACGGTAATGTTATCAGCGCTGCAGAATATGTTGGCGCTTTATAAATGCCAGTGATAAATAAATAAGTCCGACAGCAGCTCTACACAAGATAACACAATATCCACAAGTCAGATGTCACTATCTGAAGATAACATAAGATACAATGGTTTGGGGAGAATGAATCCCAAAAATAGTTGTTCTAAATGCAGTTCTAAGTAGTATTTCAAGTCCACCTCTCATGGCCAAACAAGAGAATACATTTTCATCTGAACACTGTGTTAACTAAACTGCTAAAAAAAAAAAAATATGTAGATAGTTATTTAGCTACATATTAATTTACACAGATTTTACAGCTATGCCATTGGTAAACCAGTACATTCTACAAAACATAGGTGTTTGCTGCAACTGCACATACAAGGTAGGAATTGTCGGATGCTAATTGGTATCACTTTGGGCAGGGTGGTTGCACGCAAGCAGTAAACTTTCAATTCCTAATTGCATGTAGCTGTTATAAATAGAATCACCAGAAGGTGCCACTATAGCACCGTGTTATAATGACTGACTATCAATTAAGTAGGTCAAATATAGGTAGGTACAAATATAGGTTACATATTCTGGGTGTTTCCCACTCTTTTATTTGGTTGTAAATGTTAAGAGACAATTTAGAGTTCCCAATATGGACAATTCCGGGAGAGGGGAAATGAAATATGCAGAGAAAGAGAAAAGCGTATGTTTGAATAACCTTCAAAGCTGCTGAATGTCTTCGCTGGCCCACAGACAGTGGTCATATTTCAAACAATTACAGGAGGATCTCATTTTTAAACAATATTGTTGATCTAGAGCTATGTAAACATGATGGTAAACCTTCAAACGCATCTATTGGAATGTGGGCACTAGCAGCAGTTTTAGAGTGGAAGACCATGCTGATGTTAGACAAAGGAATGAGGTCCGGAATATGGACCTTCCAGGATCCAAAACCTTGGAATACAATCCAAGTGAGATTTTGTGTTTGCATAGAGGCCTTCCTTAATTTAGGAGGAAGAACATAAAAGGAAGAGAAAAAATGCCCCTTTAAATTAAAGGGATAGTACAAGTACCTTAATTTGTATTTTTTTTTAAGGCATTATTTTTCAAGGCATTTTGAGGCATTGTCCACCAAGGCAATGATACAATACATCCGTATAAACACTGTAAACTCGGTACTTGTATGTTTAGATTCAGTCTTCCGCTACTCCCCCAACTCCTCCCATGAAGCTCACACCTTTTCCAATGATTTCATGGCATTGGGAACTATAGCAGTGAGCTTATCCATCAAATAGTCTTCCCACATCCTTTGTATTTTATGTGATTGTTTAAACTGCAGAATTTTCTCTGATGAAGTCCAAGTTGTTTGGACGAAACGCGTTAGATTGCAGTTATTTTTAAAATTTTACTGATTGAATTTTTCAAGGCTATTTATTGCCTTTTGAATAAAGAAAACCATTTTTTACATTTCAACTGGCATTCTTCCATTTCCTGTGAAAGACAGAGCAACCTATCCGTGGAAGGCAAATACCATTGCAGCCCATTTTGGGCTTAAAGGCGCATTACCCTACACCATCTCGTGAGTGCAATCTTTGTGGGTTAAATCCAATTATTGTTAATGTACTTCACTATGTGCTATATATTCTTTTTTTTCTAGTTATTCAGCTGTATCCCATTTTTTGTCTATATCCATTTGTTTAACCTCTGTCAGGCTATGTGCCATCTCCCCCAACCACTTCGCAGCAAGTACGATTTGGACATGGAGTCAATACATAATGTATAATGTATAACGTCCACATATTAAGTCATTACATAATGTATACCATCCACACAAAGAGTCATTACATAATGTATACCATCCGCACACAGTCATTACATGATGTATACCATCCCCACACAGAGTCATTACATAATGTATACCATCCGCACACAGAGTCATTACATAATGTATACCATGCGCACACAGAGTCATTACATAATGTATACCATGCACACACAGAGTCATTACATAATGTATACCATGCACACACGGAGTCATTACATAATGTATACCATGCACACACGGAGTCATTACATAATGTATACCATGCACACATGGAGTCATTACATAATGTATACCATCCGCACACAGAGTCATTACATAATGTATACCATGTGCACATTAAGTCATTACATAATCTTATTGCACTTTATTTGGTCTCCATAAAAGTAAGTTAAAAACTTTAAAAAAATTATAAATAAAAGTAATGCAAATCTACTAGACTGGCTCACAGTTCATGGGGTATATCACTGTCACTGTCACTGTCGAGAGGATCGGTGGACGGTGAACGGTGAACTCGACAGTGACAGTGATATACCCCATGAACTGTGAGCCAGTCAAATAGATTTGCATTACTTGCATAAGTTTTTAACTTACTTTTATGGAGACCAAATAAAGTGCAATAACATAGAAGACTGGGAAGTCTCTAACTAGCTTTGCAATATACTGTGGGGATATTTAAAGTCCAAGTATAACACATTACCTGGGATTAAATATAAGTGCAGTGAAAGTGCACTTTTACAAGGTGAGACCTCCACATAGGGTGTGTATAGTGGAGGTTTCTCACCTAATAATATTACACATCTTAAGTTTCTCTCCCCCCAGATGGTTATTTGAATTATCTTCCTAGAAGTGTTGGAGAAGCTTGGAAGGGGTGACTGCATATCCAATGTGGACTATATGAGTAAAATCATCATAAAAACCTCAGGACAATATCTATATATACACACATTTTGTATGTTGCAAAATAAGTTCTGTAATACTTAATTGTACCAAATTGTGTGTGCTAACTCATTTGTTTGTACATTCATCCAGACATGGAGTCATTACATAACGTATACCATCCGCACACGAAGTCATTACATAATGTATATAATTATGATGACAGCAGCCCCACTGGACCCCTGGGATAGCTTATCCACTCCCAAAGGTATGTAGGCAGAGTGGGGTTTAATCTAAATAATTTTAAAAATTCATCTTCTGAGTGTGTGAGCGTGTATCTGTGTGTGCATGTGTGTCTGTCTGTGAGTTTATGTGTGTGTGTCTGTCTTTGAGTTTGTATGTGTGTCTGTAAGTGTGTGTGTGTGTGTGTCTGCAAGTCTGTGTGTCTGTCTGCGAGTTTCTGTGTCTGTCTGCGAGTTTGTGTACGCGTCTGTCTGCAAGATTGTGTGTCTGTCTGCGAGTGTGTGTGTTCCTGTGAGTTTGTGTGTGAATCTGTCTACGAGTTTGTGTGTGTGTCTTCGAGTTTGTGTGTGTGGATCTGTGGGTTTGTGTGTGTGTGGGTCTGTGAGTTTGTGTGTGTCTGCGAGTTTGTGTGTGTGGATCTGTGAGTTTGTGTGTGCGTCTGTCTGCGAGTTTGTGTGTGTTTCTGTCTGAGTTTGTGTGTCTGCGAGTGTGTGTGTGTTTCTGTGAGTTTGTGTGTGTCTGTCTGCGAGTTTGTGTATCTGTCTGTGAGTTTGTGTGTCCGTCTGTCTGCAAGTTTGTGTGCGAGTTTGTGTGTGTGTCTGTCCGTGAGTGTCTGTTAGGTGACCGGTACCCCTCTGAATACATGGGAAGGGGGATTTTCCTTACCTTTTCCCCCATGCTGTGAAAGTCTCACCATGGCTGGATCCGCCTCCATCTTGATCTCAGCCAGGCAAGGCTTTCCCATAGTAAAACATTGGGAGACTATTGTGCATGCACTAATCTGCATCTCCTCAAAGAGATGCATTGAAAATGAAGCTTTTTTAGTTAAAAAAATACTTCCGGGGGGCGGGAGCTGAGCTAAGCTGAGCGGTCGCAGGGAAGAGCTGCTCCTGCTTTAAACAGACAAAAACTGCGGTATAACTGCCACGAACCAACCCCAGAGTGTCACTAACGGAGAGGGGAGACTGAGGGGCACATAAAGACACTAAACAAGCAGCCCAACGGGCAAAACTCAAGGATGAGACACCTGTGGCCTATAAGCATGGGCGGCGCAGCGGAGACGGCAGCTCCACTGCAGCCTGGTACGGCTGAAAACGGGTCTTTGAGCCTCCGTTCCCCCCCTATAACTGGCGGGGTATATCCCGGTCCCGAGAGAGCCCACACGGGTTGCGAGACAGCAGCTTCAGATAGAACTAGCAAACCCGGAAATAGCGGCAATAGTCACTGCAACACCGGACGCAGCAAAGGGGCATGACACCCTGGCACAGCTAAATGCTATATTTGAAGCCTTCTGGAGGAGACTTAAAGAACGGCAAGCCATGACACAAGCCCCAAAACAAAAAAACACGCACCGCTGCTGCTGTCCACACGGTCCCGACATCACAGATCTCCCGCAAAGCAAAGAGAGCGCGAAAATGGCACCATCACAAGCGACTCACAGTAAGCAGGCACAAGCGAAGGCGCCCTCAAGTGATCAGCACCTCACACGAGCACAAGCCATCCACACACAGAGTCATTACATAATGTATACCATCCACACATTGTGTTATATCTCTTATTAGCATATGGAGTCACTGAAGTTTGGACTAATTAAATTTTTGTTTTGCTATGAATCCAGTGAAGAAAACCACTAGATAATGGCTGAGCACAATAGGAGTTATAGTTCCAGGAATTACAGATTGATGGATACTTTAGTGCTTTCAAAGTACATTCCTAAATAGTTTAAAAAGTAATTATAGCAAAGATATCCTTGCTAATGTCGCAATCACTGAGTCAATCATTCATCTGATAACATTATATCAGGGCTATCCCTACAGATACAAACCACTAAGCAATCTTATTTCTTAAAGGAGCAGTCATTCCATTTTCAAATGCACTATTGAAGGCTGCAGAATGACCATTTTGAATTTAATCTTTACTCTCTGGAACACTAGCAAGATAATTCCAAATGTTACATGGAGGTTTTGTGAAGTCCGTGTCTCAATGCATGAAAGCCGTTTTGCAACATGAGGGGGACCTACACGATATTAGGCAGGTGGTTTTAATGTTGTGGCTGATCAATTTATATTATCCTAAAGCCTTTTGGGCCTTGTTATGAGCTGAAAAACTGCAATTGTGAAATGTGTTTGGTTCAAAAAAAGGACCAGCCTTTTTAAACCATGAAGATGATACGTTATGGTTATTACTGGAAAAAGCCTGGGGAGGTGCCTTTAGCTTAACGTCTGGGGCATATGGCAAGTCTGACCCCCTTTGCACCACATTCCATCCCTTCATCTTTTCAGAAACAGTCTTTTTAATTATATATGATGCACTACTAGTTTCTGTAGCTCAGTTTGTATGTTTATCCCATTGTGGATATTCTGCTGACTTCAGACAAATATCTAAAAATCTACAACCCCAACAAAAATAAAATCCAGGTCAATGTTGCTACTCAAACATGAATTCACAATTGTAACACAATATACAGATAATATGAACAGCTAGTCATCACAAGACGATTTCATTTGTTTTCTGCCGAGCTTACTTTGAGGTCTGAGCTGCAGGACTTTTAGGAAGTATTTTGGGAGAAGCAAGCCCTCTGCATCTCCTGGTGTTAGGAGAACATGGTTAGAAGACCAGTAGAACCTGATTCCATCTAAAGAGAGAAGACATGTGGTAACTTAAAATCATGGCCTCAATTTAATTATTCTGGATAAGCTTTGCAAATTATCACAATCTGTTAAAAAAAAACGTTTCAAATTATTTATGTACACAAATTCCTACAGACATCAATGGTGACATCCGTAGATAAAGTATTTGGAAACTTTCTAACAGATTGTGATCATTTTAAAAGCTTATCTATAAAAGAAAAATAATAATTCAAGCCCTATGTCCAAAGATGTTTAAAATTGTTTTACAAGAATAACTGGAGAGCAAACTACTGCAAAAAAGTGAAACATTAATCATGGGATTTGGGTATTTATAACACTGTGAATGCATGCTCCATAATGCAGTTCTTCCATCCTCTGGGGTCCATTGCATTGTGGTATTATACGATCTGACAGCATGGTGACGTAATCTACTCAAGATCTAATTTATGTATTTGCTAGTCTGAACAGCCATTGCTTAATGTAATAATGTATTGTCAATCCCTTCATTTTATACATCACTTTTCTTGGATATCGTCCTGTGATTGACTAGACTGCGTAGAATCTAAATGGTTTAAATGTGTCGCTGATTTTGTTCATAAATAAAAAGTCTTTTAAGCTGCACTTCACACGATGACCTAAAAAGCTGCCTGGACTATCAGACTGTTTTCTAAATAAATCCAGGATTAAGTAGTAGAAAAGCACAGAAATTGAGAAGGAGAGAAGAAAATGTCAAAGGCAATAATTATTCTTCTATTATTAAGAACATATGTCTGCCGAGCAGTGTTCAGATCAGGTCAATCCATAGAACAAAGCAATCAAAGTCATCGGTGGTTTCTGTGTTAAACATAAATGTCAAAATATACACATAGTATATTTACTAAACATCGAATTGTAGTGATCTAAAATGAGAATAGCAAAATTTAGGCAAACATAGCTGAGCTGTGAGCGCATTTCAGTGTATTGTTTTCCAAATTAGACATTTTTGCCTGAATTTTGCAATTGACTTTTCTTTTTTTTTTATTTACAATCTTTATAAATCAAGATAACTTGCAAGCAGACGATGCCACATTGGCAGATGTTAGCGCGTGCAATTTTACTTAATTGGCCATCGTCTTGGCATGCACATACATAACACATTTTATTTTATTTTCTTTGTGATAGGAAGAGAAACCTCAGAACATAGAACGACGACTCTACTGTCTTCCACGACTAACAGATTATGCAGTGAGAGAGAGGTCTAATATGCTATATGTTAGAGATGAGGTTGTATGTGAAGTGTAAATTCCTTACAGGTTGCCGAAATGTATGTGGCATAATTTCTACATTCCGAACTATGTGGACAAAAAGAGAAACAGGTGCACAGGTTTAACATAACCGCTATAAAGATTTCAGGTGATGAAGCCCAGTGTGTTAGTGTTACATTGCTGCGGGTTGTGCTTCTTACTGCCAGAGTTTCCTAGAGAGGGCATGTTACGTTTGGTGGTATTCATTGTGGGTAGTGGTGTAGTTTAGCAATTTACTTTTCAATTGACTACAATATGGGGTTTAGTGAATACATTTGACGGGGTTATTCATTACAGTGGGATTTGTGTAGAACTGATCACGAATTCTGCAGAAGACAAAAGAGCATCACTGGACCACCAGGGAGTCCAGCGGGGGCCAAGATATGGGCAAACTGTTGCTAAACAATCTTTCCATTACTGGGGAAGCATATTTAAAAGTAAAAAAAAAAAGGGCAACCAAGAATGCCAACCAGGTCAGACAGATGGTTATGATACAGGACAGGAGGAGTGCTGCTCCTATAGCGTAATGATATAAAAATACAGGTAAGTAGCAATGTACGGTACTTACATCTTCAGACCTGTTAATCCAGAATATTAAAAAAATATATTTATTACCACGTCTATGTAGGTTTTGTCTGACGGTTAATGTATCCATTTTAAATCTTATGGAGTTTAAGAAAAAGATACGTAGGAACAAATATACAGACATATGGAAAAATATATTGTGGTCAGTCAAGATAGTAAATTAAGTTTCTCGTCTTAAATCCCATGCATTGCATCTGGTTAAATTCCAAAATATTTCCCTGACATTTATTCTTGTTTGGTATAGCAGAGTTCAATTCTACCACAACTATTTTTTTTAAAAAAAAAAGTATTGAAAAATGACATCCTTAATGCTCATCCGTTGGTAGTGGATAATATAACAGCTTACTGGGGTCACCTTAGGGAACTGATGGAATTAAATTTACTTACAAGTCCTGTTCACACAGCTGGAAAAACATTAACATTTTTTAGGTCAGATGTGTAAATGGCAACTTTGGTTCAGAGTAATGATATCAGCTAATAAAATGGCAAGAAAGCTGATGATATAATATGAAATTAACTAATTGCTTAGAGAGGGGTGCAGAAAAAAAAAAACTATTTTCTTGTAATAACATTTAGATATACATTTTGTTTTACTTTTTTTTGCCCACAAAATCAGTGTTGTGCAAGTTGAGAGTTGAGACATTTTTATCATTGTCTTTTTATCAGTCTGTGACTGAATATGATTTGAATTTCAGTTGTATTCTGATTGGCTGAAAATACCAAGCAACCTATTAGAACACACCACATATTTCATATATATATATATATCCCCTGTCCTTCCCGTTACCTCTCCCTACAATGACAGAGTTACTGCAGAAATAAAACAGGCAAAGCCTATAACTTGTCAAACATATTTTACGTTGTCTCTAGATATAGTCAAATGGCATCACATTTTCAAATCTTGAACTGCACAGAGGGATGTGTCCCACTTATATTAAAAACTGCAATGCATGGCGTGATCAATGCCGTGGAGTGATGGGAACCTAATCACAGGGCAGGGAAATGTTGGAAGTACACTATCGTGCATCACATACTATATGCAGCAGTTGCTATTAACCAAGTCCCCCTTCTCTAAATGGATATTATGGGGACGCTAGGGGTACAAACCAGTAAAGTGCTCTCTCTAGCTACTTTCCTACTGTATCACTTAGAATGAGGGGCTTAATTGAGGACATCAGTCATAGCTACCTTTCAACAACCTGGAGCATGCCGATTTTAAGAAACCGTGTATTGTAACTCACTATACAGTACAAAAGTAAAAAAAAAAATTATATTCCCATTGAAATAACGGACAAGTCAGCTAGTGTGTATTGATGTGTAGAAAGTTGTGTTAGATAACTAAGAGATAATTATTCTACTAGATGGTTATATAAGGCTCTCCTGCAATCCTGATATCTCAATAACTTTCGATATTCATTTGTTATGACAGTTAAAGTTTATAGTATGGTCCAGGCACTCAAGGTCAATTATATAGCAGCTTTATTAGGAACACAGAACAAAAATAGGAGCAACGTTTCGACCCACATAGGGATTTTTGTCAAGCTTGACAATGACCCCTTTGTGGGCCGAAACATTGCGGCTATTTTTGTACTGTTTTCCTAATAAAGCGGTTTCAAAATAGACCTTGAGTGCCTGGACCATACTATTTTCTACTTCATGTATAGGGGTTTCCAGCACTGGGTATGGTTGCTACAAGGTTCAGCATCACATAAGCGTGCGGATTCATCTTCTTCATGTGAATCAGTTGAAGTTTATAGACAGTACTATTTTTTAAGAAGACATTGCACCCTGCCACTATGCTATGTGTATGGCAATTCAAAAAATTGGAAAATTGGTTTGCAAAATGTGACACAAAAGATGGTAAATATATTGATGATTATCAACATTGAAACAAATGTATTTGGGACATTTAGATCTCACCTCTTGGATTATCGTTAGTGTGCTTCTATTACCTCTACATCTAAAGTTAGTAAAGTAAACATTTTCACAAGGACTTTATAACTACCAAATACTATTCATAGAGCTATATGGGAGAGACTCACCTGCTATTGCTTTCGAAAGGTCTATAAATATGGCCACCTCGCAGTCATTCCGCATGCCTGCAAATACATTTTTTTTTAAATGATGCTGAGAGAGAAGTTGTTAAATTCTGGGGCACAGTTCCAAAAGTGGTGCAGTCTGCTTCCATAGTAATTGCTTAACATTAAAAACTTTGCTCAACAATGTTACTCGACATCCATAATCCATTAAAGGGACAATCACTTCCCATATACAAAATAAATAAAAATCACTGCTTAGTAGATATACCCCAAACAAAAATATAAAAATAACTATGCATTTTTTTTCATTGAAGTTATATTTAAAAGCAGCTTGCAAAAACTGCAACTTTCTTGCCTGCTGCCTTTGCAAGCCCTTCCTTTCTAATCCTGTCCACATTTCCTGTGGCTGTCCAATCACAGACTTCCCAATGCAAGGCAGGTGCTCTGGGCAATTGCTGCCTCTTGAGTTCAGTGCAAATACCAAACCAGGACCAGGAAGGAACAGGAAATGTTGTTTGCTTGAAAATACAGTGGGTGTAACCAGGTTAATTTCTAAAAGTGCAAATTGAAATCTGCACTTTTTGCAAAAGAAAAAGATGACATATTCTTCACAAATAAATGTTTTCAGCATTCTAGAGAGCTTTAGGGGTCTGGAGTGTCCCTTTAAGTAAAACGTCCAAAGCATCTCAAACCCCAGCGCACTAGACACTCACAAGCTATTCTAAACCATTCAGACCACTGATTAATTACAAGTGACCCCTTGTTTTAATGTCTATTATTTTCACAGGTATATTGTTCACTATCTTTTGTAATGCTCATTTGATACGAGGACTATGCAATAATTATAGAATAACACTCACTGCTGATAATCCACTGAGAAGACCCTAAAAGAGGATCAGTAACCTAATATAAACTGCTTCTATACTGCTCCGTGTCTTAGAGACTACTTTTCCTTTTGTATAGCAGTCAAGGTGACAAATGCTGACAATGAGTGAGGCTTAAAGCAAAGTTCTGTGTTAGCTGTCAATCAAATTGACCCACAATCCACCAGTAAACCGATCCCACAGAGGAGCAAACGGCAGACATCATGGAAAGAGAACAACACAATGGCTGCCCCCAGGTATTGAAATCCAGCACAAGGAAGAGAAGAAATATAAATACATCCAAATGGCAAGGGAGGGAGTATAATCAACAAGACACAAGGGGCACAAGGAAAGGAAAACTAAAAAAAAAGTTACATGTCCACTTTAAATAACAGCACTGTGGGCAAAGATCCAAGAGACCAAACATGCTGTTGCTCATGACACATGCCTTCTCCTTATCTGCATGGCATTTTGTTACCCCAGTTCAATGATCTTTCTCTGGTGCAGAAATAATCTAGGGCAGCGAGAGGCAACCTTCGGCACTCCAGATGTTGTGGACTACATTCCCCATCATGCTCTTACATCATGGGAGGTGTAGTCCAAAACATCTGGAGTGCCGAAGGTTGCCTATTCCTGATCTAGGGAATATTTTGTCATTAGCCTGTCTAGAAGGATCCGGGGTCACCTTTCTGTTTACATTGTCTACTGAGAAATGAACACTTTTCATCAGGAGCTGCTCACCACTGATAACTGTTTTGCCCTCTCCGGGGAGCTCGGTAGAGAGGTGGATATGTGTTCTCTTCATACGAGCTAGACCGCATTGAAGTATCGAAGGCCAGTGACGGAGGTAAGTTCCATGAATAGCCTGTTCAGGAAGCTCATCCCCCAGTGCAGTAAGTTCAACTTCTACCTGAAAGAAGACACATTACATTTTATTTATTAGACGTTGGGCTGTATAGATAAAGAACAATTCTGTGTAGCCTTGTATCCATAGTCTTCTATTAAAACATTTAATTGATCTCCTTGGTGATTGACTTTGCCCCAGAATTGTTCTTTATTATTATGACCAATAGTTTTACTATCCTTGACCTGCTACAGAGATGGGTAATCCTTCTAATGTTGGCCACTATGGCAGCTGACTGTAAGTTGAGCCACTACTGAGCAGTTTTTGGATTGAATAAAAATATTGTCATAACATTTATTTGAAGCAAGGGATGCATAGCTAGCATGTAAACATATAACATGGCAATTTTGTTCATAGATTGGTAAACAAAATATTGCTTTTGTTTATAGTTTATGTACATTTACATAATTTTTAGTTTTCATTTATTTGTTCAAATATTGGGAATTGAAAATGCTTTGGACAATATACAATGTCCATCATCTTTCTATATTTTACACAGGGTCAGAAATTTTAGCATAAAAGCAACAATTCAATTTTTATCATATGGGACAAAAATAGCTAATAAAGATGGTCAAATACTTTGCAATAAATAAAAAAAATGCCAAATACCCAAATTATATGTATTTGCAAGGACACTGAAGGCACTACTAGCAGTACAGCTTTCCTATAATGACAATAGAATGTAAAAATGTCTGCATTTGAGCATAATGCCCACATACAGTTAATACAGTTACATCATATATTTCTAAAATAAAGGTATTTAAAACTGCTATAACAATCAATCAATCTCTGGATTGCAAAAGAAATGCAGACAGTAAATTTGAAGAGTCTGATTGACTGTAGAAATATTATAACCTATTGAAACTTCCTGTAATGTTTGATAGCAGGGGGTGGAGATTACATTTTCAGCAACATAACAGGCACTATATTTCAATGACATGTGGCTTCTGAAAGAGAAATTTGTTCCTCTACTGGCTGATAAGCATAACAAGATTACAAATGAAGGTGAGTGAGGCTTTATAGACTAGATTACGTTCTGCAAAATACATGACCATAATAAGTTTATACTCAATTTGGGTATTGAAAAGGCATGACTGGAGCCAGAATACACATTAGCTGCTTTGGAAAATGTTGTGCATCCCTGACCATTACTATAATCAGACTGTAAAGTTTTCCGTCCTTTAAATAATGTATCCTAACGGTTACAAATAAGGAATTTCAAATGGGCTTGAATTTGTTTTGGATTTCAGCCATCTGGCTGAAATCCGTACCCAAATGTTTTAAATCTGGGCTTGGATTTAAAAAAAAATCTAAACTATTTGCATACTGCAGTGCTTTGTCAATGCTTCCCAGCCAGCCATCACATTACAAAAGTTAAACAAATAAATTATAAATCCTATGGGTGTCAATAAGACCTCAATAATGCTATAGGGGTGATTTAAAACCTCCATATGCACACACCTGATATACAGTATTTATCCGGTATTTAGTGAATAACCCACTTAGTTGCCCATTATAAGAGCCAAGTTCTATTAAAGATCAGTAAGTCTATCGTGCTATTTACATTGTATCATCTTAGCATAAATATATTGTGGATAATAGGACATTGAGTCCAGGCACAGATATTTAGGCCATACTTGCCTTTTAATGGTCGGGTGGAGAATGGAGATTGTCTCCTTTCATTCTACTTTGAAATAATCAATTTATTGTTCTTTGAAGAGTAAATGTTGGCAAGTAATATGAATTGCTCTGGATTTAGAAATTAGTATTAGCTTTTGATTATTTATGTCTATTAATATGAACATTTATAAAGATGAGAATATAAGATGACTTTATAGACACCCGTGATTTCCTTTTCCTAACAGTTATGGAACCTTATTAGATCTGATAAACAATACACTGTATCAATGAGAAGGTAGCTGTTGCAGCAATTTTGTATCTCTTAGCATTATGTGGAGCCAATGGCAGATAGGGCGTGTGGTGAAAATCTCTTACTTTCTGTCCTTTAAATTGGTTATCCTTCAGGAGTCCTAACCCATAATGTGAGTTATAACACAAACATGACCACTGAAAAATAGTACTTAGGGCCTTTAGTTTCAACAACAACCAGATAGCGCATGTGAACAGGGAGGGTGTCCCTCACCCAACTGGCCATACGGTTTGTGCAGCACCTCACATGGGACTTACCCAGTCAAGAGACCTCCACCTACCCAGTACCACATTGCGACTAGAATCTGGAATCCTTTTGAAAATTGTGGTCTCCCTGGCAGGAGTTGCTCACTGATCATACAGCTCTAATACCAGATGGAAACCTGTGAGTGTTCTTGCAGACCCTTGACCTCTAACACCCTAGTGTGGCCATATTAGGGTATTATTTCGCTCTCAGCAAAAAAACTTGCTGCCCTTTTAGAATTCCCATTTTTTCTTTTTACCTCTCCTCCTCTTTACTATCTCTATCCCCAAAACCTCTTTTCATTGCTCTCCTTCTCCCTTCTAAACCCTTGAGGTTGATACCCTCCCCCTATGATTCTTAGTCAAATCAATCGATAAATATAACTACCTGACATTACCTTCAAAGTGTGCCCTTGATTGGCTCGGATCTCAATGACACCAGAATGCTCGGAATGTCGTAAAGTGAACCGCTGTTTGTTATTAGAGCCCACTACTCGCTCAATGTCGGTTTGGGAATAAGAGCGAAACTGAGGAAGGACGAGAAGAGCTGAAAGTGGCACAAAGCCATCTGAGAAGTAAATGAAAAAAGGTGAGGTTGAAGCAAAATAAAAGCAGGAAAAAGTTGAGAAATATGAAAAGCTTAAATGAGCAAAAGAGTCAAACTTAGGGATGGACGGAAAATGGGAAGCCAAAGACAGTTGAGGGAAAATGGTCAACCAATCAACCAAAAGAAAAGAGCAGAATAAAAAAAATTAAAAAAAAACACTGACAAACGTTCAAGCACTATACTAACTGAAAGTTTAGAAGAAAAAGGTGGGAAATGTATTTAGCCCTGTGCAGAGACATGCATACTACCTGATCCCATGGGCAGACCCAGACTATCCGCTCCATGACGCAAAGCATATGACAGGAGCTTGGACAAGTGCACATTAGGATCCTGAGGAAAAGATAAAGATTAAATAGTACACAAATCTCTGGAATAATCAGGCACTGATTCTGATACGGGACATAAAATGTATCTACCAACTAAGTGTGTCACTAAACTGGCCATTTTTTTAATAATCATTGCCGTCATCTTCTCAAATAAGCATTGCAACCATCTTTGAATGTCGAGGCTCTGGCACCAACCAAATGTCAGGATTCTGACTATCAGTCAGTGAAAATTGGAGACACAGGACAGTATATTAGTGGAGTCCTAGATTGGGATATTGGGATGACAGTCTCTTCAAAGAGTCGGTCAGTATAGCAATCATGTGTAGCTTAATTAGGTAGGTTTTTACCATTAAGTAATAGCAAGAACCTGTAAATATTCCCTCCTTTGTCAGACTACATATGGTTTAATCACTAAAAACATGACTACTGCAATGTGGAATGTGGGCCAAGTCAGGCCCAATGTAAGTGCTCAGCAAATAAAGTATTTACCAAGCACTTCAGAGCTATCCAGAGTTAAGCCTCTCTTGACGACAATAGCTGAACTCAGGCAAATCTTGCTGCACCAGAATTGGCAGCAAAATGCCTCCAGGGTTAACAAGTTTGTTGCATTGATCTCAGCAGGGTTCATATAACCGAGAAACCCTGCTGAGTTTAACTTGTTCCAAGTAACAATATGTGTGAATAACTGACAAAACTATGTGCAAACATCACATGCAAGAATTCTACTTTCAGAATATTTAAGACTCATATCCAAACTCTCCCTTCCCTCCTGATTGCTGTGTCACTTCTCATACATGTTACAGAAATTTAAAAAGATACACAATTGATGTTAAGGCAGGAAGACATGTCATGTGCATGATAGTAAATATTATGTGATACGCAAAAGAGACAGGAGATAAAACATGCAAACTGGTCAATGAACTGCTCAATGAAGTGGTCTGGGTGCCAGGTCCCTCAGGTTTAAACCCTTCAAATGTAAACATAGCAGTTTCAGAGAAGGGGGGCACTACAATACAACTTTGTATAACACAAGGATGGAGAGTGCAAGGAAGGGGGCACTACAATACAACTTTGTATTCCTAGCACTATAGTTTCCCTTTAAGAAGAAAAAATAATAATACATTTTAAAAAAATAATTATACATATACACATACATAATAAAGAATCTAGTGCACTTACACACGCAATCCATTTTAAAAGCTCACAAAATGTAACAGTTTTCTTTTTAAAACACCTGACATAGATAATGGGAATTAAGTTATAGTATCGTAACTTTTAGGTTTAATTAATTAAATGGAATTCACATAAGATACATAAAATTTTAATTGGTCAAAAGATACGTATATATCAAATTTCAAAATACGTTCCTGATTTTTCTCACCTGTGTTTTCCCTCGGGGTCCTCTCTTCCTGTTACTAGATCCTGGTATCTCCATTTCCTGATAGAATATATGAAAAAAAAGCACAATTATAGTTCATAATATCTGATGTAATAACACAGTATACACGCTCTATATACAAAGCTGTTTTGAAGTGACACTCAAGGCCCCTAAAGCACTTAAAGGGATTCTATAATGTTAGGAATACAAATATTTGTTCCTAACACTATAGCACCCTCTGGGTACTCCCCTCCCTCACGGCTCCCCCCCGAATATAAAGTGTTAAAAAAAATGTAGTCACTTATTCGATTTCAGGGCCAATATTCCTCGGCGCTCTGCATCTGCCTACATCATATGACGGGGGGGACCAAATGCACATGCACGGCAACCGCCACAATTGTATTAGGCTCTCCCCATAGAAAAGCATTTTGAGGAGGGACACCCCAGTAGACAAGCTGAGGGGAGGATTTGGGTTTCACACTATGGTGTGCTGCCATTGGTTGTCTGCCACCGGCATACTAGGTGGTCTGACGACAGACGTCCAAAACGTACACATTTGACATTAAACTCATGTTCCCGAACTGGCTAATGACAAAGCTGGAGGTGGAGTTACACCTCCATCAGCAACCTCAGATATCTCTATATGTGTTTCATGCTGCTCATATAGACTCCAAGCGCTATGACCATTTTAAAACACTGAAGTGGTATTGGTGCTTGGAGTAACACTTTAAAGAAACATTATAGGCACCCAGACCACTTAATTTTAATGAAGTGGTCTGGATGCTATGTCCCTCCCCCCCATTTTAGCCCTGCAGCTCAAACCACTGCTATTCTGGAGGAAAAGCAATGCTTTAATTGCAGAGTTAAAGGACCACTCTAGGCACCCAGACCACTTCAGCTTAATGAAGTGGTCTGGGTGCCAGGTCCAGCTAGGGTTAACTAATTGTTTTATAAACATAGCAGTTTCAGAGAAACTGCTATGTTTATCAATTAGTTAAGCCTTCCCCTAATCCTCTAGTGGCTGTCTCACTGACAGCCGCTAGAGGCGCTTGCGTGATTCTCACTGTGAAAATCACAGTGAGAGCACGCAAGCGTCCATAGGAAAGCATTATGAATGCTTTCCTATGTGACCGGCTGAATGCGCGCGCAGCTCTTGCCGCGCGTGCGCATTCAGCCGACTGGGAGGAACGGAGGCGGAGAGGAGGAGGAGAGCTCCCCACCCAGCGCTGGAAAAAGGTAAGTTTTTACCCCTTTCCCCTTTCCAGAGCCGGGCGGGAGGGGGTCCCTGAGGGTGGGGGCACCCTCAGGGCACTCTAGTAAAAAAACGAGTAAACCTTCACCATGTCTATTAGATGGTCTCAGGAGACCATCTGATTGGCACAGCGCATTATTTTTTTTGTTGTAAATCTTTATTTTTGTCGTGCATGGAAATAACATAGCTGAGCCTGCAATGCCCCCAACAGCATGTGCAAGCACAAGAATAAACATAACATAGATATCCGAACAGTTGGTCAGCATTTTGAGTAGACTGCAATTTTTAGAAGTGTATATTTCCTATGGGAAAGCATTGGATTGGCTGAGATGCTCAATCTCAATGACCTTAGCCAAAGAGGCGGAGCTGCACTCCAGAGACCAGTGCTGCATGGGAGAAAAGATAAGTAAACTCACCTTTTTAATATTGGAAGTGGGGACCCGGTCACCTAAACGGTAACCACGGCCTAATTTCTCAACCCATGGTACACATATCCCAAGGGGGAACACACACCACAGGCAAGTAGTATGCTAAGAGCTGGCTGACTGGCCACTTAGTGTCCCACAGGAGGCGGCTGGCTGAGGGAGAATGGAGGAGGAGGTGGGCTGTACTCTTCATGATCTTCCAGCACTAATCCCTTGCGTGCCTCTCAGTAATGCAGGGAGCCGTGTTATGACGTCACTCTGGCCCAGGCATCACTAAACAGAGAGCAGGGGAGCAGTGTTGGAAGAGCACGAAGATTATACAAACCTAACACTGGACTCCAGGGAATGGACCCACTCCAGTTCTCCCAAAGGTCGGAGGGTTGGGTGGACTTACATTAAAATAATATGTGTGTGTGTGTGTCTATCAGTGAATGTGTGTCAGTGAGTGTTTGTCAAATCAGTGAGTGTGTGTCTGTCAGTGAATGAGTGTTTCAGTAAGTGTGTCTGTCAGTGAATGCGTATTTCAGTAAATGTGTCTGTCAGTTTTCTGTTTCTATGTCAGTGTCCTCTGTGTGTAAATATGTGTGTCAGTGTCTTCTGTGTGTAAATGTGTGTGTGCAAATGTCAGGATTTAAATATTATAATACCCTCTGAGATATATGGTAGTTTTGCACCTTAGGTGCCTGGAATGTATTTTTAAAAATATTTTTTTATTTTGGTATTCGGAGGCTGTAGCAGAACAATATGGCATATATTTTAGAAAAAGAAAGCCCTAGTTGTCTTGTAAATCGTATGCAAATCCCTAGTTTTGCTTTCAATTAACCCCTTAAGGACCAAACTTCTGGAATAGAAGGGAATGTCACATGTCCTTAAGGGGTTAAAGGAACACTTTAGGTAGGTTAGCAACTTTAGCTTAACGGCGGTACTGTCACCCCCCACCTCCAAAATGAGTATTTCATGAAGATAAAGGGTTTATAAAATATTTAGACTGACTGTTGGAATTTCACAAAGCGACTACAGTACGTTGTATCAGTATTTTTTCTACACCTGACAAAGCTTCACACAAGGCAGAGCTAACGCATTAGTGATGGCTATAGGGAAATATTAAGCCATTTTCATTAAGTAAATCTTGCATGCGCAAGAATACAGTGATGACATCAGCTCTTGGCAGCTGAAACGCCAGGAACCGAAGAATAGCGACAAGAAGAGGATGGCGGGGTCCGCAAGGGGGACCCCAACCGGTGATGTCACCCCTGGGGGGGTCTTTGCATAATTTGCAGATGGTGACAGAGCTGTTTTAATGAAGTGGTTTTGGTCTACATGCCCCTCCAATGTAACTGCTCAGCTCTCTGCTTCTCTTTTATAACCTGCATTCATATTATTGACAATAGTGGAGCTCAATAAGCAAATACGATTATAATCCCAAAGAACTGTATTCCCTTATAGAGTGCTATAATGGAGCTAAAGCCAGGGGAGAAAAGGGCAGAGGTCAAAAGGCAGACCCCCCCCCCCCCCGAGTTCACAGCTGAAAAGCATCAAGGGAAATGTAGTCCTACAGCAGCAGGTGGGCCTCCTGTCGGCCCAGTCGGGTTACGCATATCATATTTAGCAAAATATTTATCCGTCAGATAAAATGTAAAACACAACAAAAAATAGCTCCAGCCAAGGATCGGGAATCCACTCACCCTGTCTTACCTCCGTTTGCTCAGCGTTCGTCCTAGTAACGCGCGTTGCATGACGGTAAATGTAGTCTCAGGTTTCATGTTAAACTTTTTCCCTTTAGCAGAAACTGCAGAAAGGGGGAATGTTACATTTATTATAAAGTATTCTGCTGGATCTGTACTTACAGAGGGAGAAGAGATTAAATGGGCAAAGGGATTAAAAAAATAGAGTGCTGGATAGCCTTACAGGCAGCAGAAATAGAGTTGTTGTTGGTTTTTGTTGGATTACAACTCTCATCACCCTCAGCCTGGCTGGTTTGTCAGCTGCTGAAAAATGTTTTTTCCTGACTCTAGGTTATTCTGTTAGCAATACTGTTAATGGTAAAATTTATCAAATTGGTTGACAAATAATTTCCATAATTAATATTGTCATTTGAATTAATAATTAGTTAAATCCATGAATGAGTGTGGAAATAAATTCAATGTATTATTTCTATGTTGGAAGGCCAATTGGCCTGAATTTGTGGGAGGAGTTATGACCCTATATAAACCCTACCCCCCTTACTTACTTTTGCCGTTCAAGCTGTGTTGACTGTCACCATAGTTGCCTGCATTTCCTGTCAGCCATTCCCGCCAAAATTCTGCAGCAAGCAAGCAGTCTCCCTCCAGCAGCACCTACCGCAGACTTCAGGGCTCGTCCACCGGCTGCCCCGCGGCTTTCCCGACTCGCTACCTGGCTGTAGAGCTTCCGGTCACGAGACCTGCATGCAAACGTGAGCTTCAACGTGGGGAATAGCGTTCGGCTATTTCCCATGTTCGGGCCTAAAAACGCGGGGATAGGCTCCCTAGATATATTACTTACTCGTTAGAGATGTCGCGAACATAAAATTTTCTGTTCGTGAACAGCCAACGCGAATTTCCACAAATGTTCGCGAACCGCCATAGACTTCAATAGGCAGGCGAATTTTAAAACCCACAGGGACTCTTTCTGGCCACAATAGTGATGGAAAAGTTGTTTCAAGGGGACTAACACCTGGACTGTGGCATGCCGGAGGGGTATCCATGGCAAAACTCCCATGGAAAATTACATAGTTGATGCAGAGTCTGGTTTTAATCCATAAAGGGCATAAATCACCTAACATTCCTAAATTGTTTCGAATAACGTGCTTTAAAACATCAGGTATGATGTTGTATCGATCAGGTAGTGTAAGGGTTACGCCTGCTTCACAGTGACAGACCAAACTCCCCGTTTAACGCACCGCAAACAGTCCATTTGCACAACCGCAAACTCCCCATTTGCACAAGGTTGGATACCAAGCTAGCCATGTCCTGTTCCTTGTCCTCACTGATGTCATTGAAGGTCTCTTCCTCCACCCAGCCACGTACAACACCAAGGGTCCCCGAAAGGTGACAACAAGCCCCCTGGGACGCCTGCTGTGTTTGGTCTTCCACCTCCTCAAAGCCACCTTCCTCCTCTCACTCCTCTTCTTCAGACTCCTCTCTCTGCGTTATTATAAGGTGTGTTAAGTAGTACTATTTTTATCAGTTTAATCCCTGTTACGTCCCCTATCAGGGGACGTGTATATGGCATCGATTTTAGGAACCGGGAGATGGAAAAAGATGCTTGGTTGGTCCTCCTACTTCAAATTTGGGGCACTGCGCGTGCAATCTAATGTGCCACCAGATAGGAGTGGTGTGTTAAGTAGTACTATTCTTATCAGTTTAATCCCTGTTACGTCCCCCTCATCAGGCCTTTTTTAGTCGAATGTATTGCCCACTGTCAGTCCCTTCGGGATCCATCCCTCATTCATCTTAATAAAGGTGAAGTAATCTAGACTTTTTTGACCTAGGCGACTTCTCTTCTCAGGGACAATACCTCCTGCTGCACTGAAGGTCCTTTCTGACAGGACACTTGAAGCGGGGCAGGCCAGAAGTTCTATTGCAAATTGGGATAGCTCAGGCCACAGGTCAAGCCTGCACACCCAGTAGTCAAGGGGTTCATTGCTCCTCAGAGTGTCGATATCTGCAGTTAAGGCGAGGTAGTCTGCTACCTGTCGGTCGAGTCGTTCTCTGAGGGTGGACCCCGAAGGGCTGTGGCGATGCGTAGGACTTAAAAAGCTCTGCATGTCCTCCATCAACAACACGTCTGTAAAGCGTCCTGTCCTTGCCGTCGTGGGAGGAGGAGGATTACTTTCACCTCTTCCCCTGTTAGATTCCCGTTGTGCTGTGACATCACCCTTATACGCTGAGTAAAGCATACTTTTTAATTGATTTTGGAACTGCTGCATCCTTTCCGACTTGCCGTAATTCGGTAACATTCAGGCACTTTCTGCTTATACCAGGGGTCTAGTAGCGTGGACACCCAGTACAGGTCATTCTCCTTCAGCCTTTTTATACAAGGGTACCTCAACAGGCACAACAGCATGAAAGACCCCATTTGCACAAGGTTGGATTCCGAGCTACTCATGTCCCGTTCCTCGTCCTCAGTGATCTCACTGAAGGTATGTTCTTCCCCTAGCCACGTACAACACCACGGGTACCAGATAGGTGACAAAGAGCACCCTGGGATGCCTGTTATGGTTGGTCTTCCTCCTCCTCCTCAAAGCCACATTCCTCCTCTGACTCCTCTTCCTCACAATCCTCTTCCAGCGTTGCCGCAGGTCCAGCAAGCGATGCTGATAAGGCTGTTTCTGGTGGTGATGGTGACCACAACTCTTCCTCTTCCTGTTCACGCTCATCTACGGCCTGATCCAGCACTCTTCGCAGGGGACGCTCCAGGAAAAAAACAAATGGTATGATGTCGCTGATGGTGCCTTCGGTGCGACTGACTAGGTTTGTCACCTCCTCAAAAGGACGCATGAGCGTCCAGTAACGTGGCAAAAAAATTCCCAGCTCCGTAGAGGCTGTCCTAGCACCCCGGTCATACAAATAGTCGTTAACGGCTTTTTCTTGTTGGAGCAGACGGTCGAACATTAGGAGTGTTGAATTCCTATGTGTCGGGCTGTCTCAAATCAAGCGCCTCACTGGCGTGTTGTTTCGCCGCTGGATATCTGAAAAGTGCGCCATGGCCATGTAGGAACGCCTGAAATGGCCACACACCTTCCTGGCCTGCTTCAGGACGTCCTGTAAGCCTGGGTACTTATGCACAAAGCGTTGTACGATCAGATTACACACATGTGCCATGCACGGCACATGTGTCAACTTGCCCAAATTTAATGCCGCCAACAAATTTCTTCCGTTGTTACAAACCACTTTGCCGATCTCCAGTTGGTGCGGAGTCAGCCACTGATCCACCTGTGCGTTCAGGGCAGACAGGAGTGCTGGTCCGGTGTGACTCTCTGCTTTCAGGCAAGTCAACCCCAAGACGGCGTGACATTGCCGTATCCGGGATGTGGAATAGTACCTGGGGAGCTGGGGGGGTGCCGTTGATGTGGAGCAAGACGCAGTAGCAGAAGAGGACTCAGCCGAGGTGGTTATGGAAGAGGATGGAGTAGGAGGAGTAGAGGAGGTGGCAGCAGGCCTGCCTGCAAGTCGTGGCGGTGTCACCAACTCCTCTGCAGAGCCACGCATTCCATGCTTGGCAGCCGTCAGCAGGTTTACCCAATGCGCAGCATAGGTGATATACCTGCCCTGACCATGCTTTGCAGACCAGGTATCAGTTGGATCCTTGCCCCAACACTGTGTGCCAGACAAGCCATTACTTCCTTTTGCACAATCGAGTACAGGTTGGGGATTGCCTTTTGTGCAAAGAAATTCCGTCCGGGTACCTTCCACTGCGGAAGAGTTCAGACAAGCCAGCTGTCAGATGCCGGGCAAGGGGGTGACTTTGTGACATTGGCTTCTTACGCTCAAACATGTCCTTGACAGACACCTGATTGTGGGCAGATGAGCAGGAACTGCTCAAGGCGAGAGACAGAGTGGCGGATGGTTGAGAGGGGGCAAGGAGGATAGCAGTGGTTGACATGGCTGAAGATGCTGGACCAGGAGGAGGATGGCGGCTTTGAGTTTGTGTGCTGCTTGTACTCATGTGTTGATCCCATAGGTGTTTGTGATGTGCGATCATGTGCCTTCGCAAAGCAGTTGTACCTAGGTGGGTGTTGGACTTCCCACGACTCAGTTTCTTTTGGCACAGGTTGCAAATGGCATCGCTGTTATCAGAGGCAGACACACAAAAAAAATGCCACACTGCTGAGCTCTGCAATGACGGCATTCTGGTGGTGGCAACAGCATGCGTTGATTGGCGTGCTGTCTGGCTGACCATTGTGTTGGCTTTGTTTCATGAATCGGAACTATCAGACAAACTGCCTAAATCCTGATGGAAGTGAGTCAGGTTTATATTCTAAGAGAAACACAGTTATTAAATGTATTGAATTGCACAGATACAGTAAACATTAGCAGCATTGTCACTTGTTCTGAAAAACAGTGTGGTCATAAGGAAAACCTATAAAATGCTTTACCTTTATTAAAAAAAAAAAATTAAATTAAATTTGGTTTTATTCCAAAATTCTTCAATGTCATTACATAAGTCATGTCAAGAATTCATACAATGTACAATCAGGCATCCTTATAGACATAAAATCAGACATTTTCTGGGCACAAGGAGGTACATAACCTATTGTTAGCTATCGAGTGGTTTACAACTGGCAGTGATGGGTATTGTCTATCTGTGTTATTATCATTATCAATGCATTGTCACATACCATTCAACAATCCTGACCTATTAATATCACTAATAGGGACCGTAACAGAAGGGTATATGTGGGTTAACAAAGGGGAAAAAAAGGGGAGGGGGGTGGGTATGGGAGATTGTCTGTGTCTGTATCTGTCTAATGGTCTGTTCTGAGTTCGAACATTGCGAGTTTAACCCCGGATGGGGAGTTTGAGTAGTGTGCTGTCTACTGCTGCAAGTTTCCCAGGGCAGTCTATTATCTCTACAGAGGCTTTTTCTAAGGTGTGCAGGGAAAGGCACAGCTATAGTTATGCTGGGTCCCATCTCTGCAGATGCCTCAAGTGTATCAGATCAATAATCAATTATAAGTTAGTTATACGTTAATCGGATTTCAGAGGGGTTTAACAATGGTTTCTTACGGTGTCTGTTGGCCAATGGCTACGCGTGTAGCCCAATATTGCTCCCATGGGAGCCAGGTGTCTAGATAAGTTTGCTTCCTACCCCGGGTAGCCCAATGCAGCTCTTCAAGATATCATAATTTCCAGATATAATAATTTGGGCAGCATTATCATTTTGAGATTGTTTATTCTGCCTAGTAAGGAGAAGTTATGCAGGTGTGATATTATCTTCTCTAGTAAAGGTGTATAGTCCAGTTGTCTCTTCTGTTAAGTGTACACCCAGATACTTCAGTCAATTTGTTGCTGCAATAGCTGTTGTAGTCTTGTCTGCCTATCTCTTGTTATGTTTATTCCCAGTATCTCGCATTTCCCCGCACTGATTTTAAAGTTCGAGAAAGAGCTAAACCTCTCCATTTCATTTGTAACATGGTGTAGAGACCAGGTAGGGTCAGTAAGTGTAAAAAGGACGTCATCTTTTTTTTTAGGAATTCCTCTTTACATTACACCCTTTAGCTTGACTGATTCCCTGTTGAACATTTTTGTTAGACTGTAAATTCTTTTAAAAATATGGAGATCTGTATTATTTATTTTTATTTTTTTATATTTTTGCTATACAGGTCTATCTCTAGGAGCTAAAAAAAAAAAGAAGCCCAGTTGTATCCTAATCCTGGCAACTTCAGAGAAGAGTAAGAAACAGTAAATGCTAATAATCATTATACGTTTTACATTTTTTTTTTTTTTTTTTTAACTTTTTATTGAGAAGTTGTTCAAACAGTCAATACATACGTTAAGAAGATTTGCAATTTGGGACACGCAGGTCTCCAACATATCATCAGTTTGAGGATACTATTCACATCATGTTAAGATTCTTGACTAGGTCGAGGATCAAAGCTGTCATTTGATCCCCTGGTCCTTTTGGCTTGTTAGCCGAACCTTTTCCATGTCCCTCATTCCGTACCTCTCCGAGGGGCACAGGGCATCTATCTCCGAAACTAGGGTTCGTTCTCAATTTGCGATCCTGCCTTACCCGCTAGTTATGCTTTGGGTTCGGAGCCTGCGCTGCCAATATTTAGCGTTTTGTCGTCCCCGTTAATTTATTATGTGCCAATTTGATATGTGTTCCCCTTTATTCGGTCTAATGGGGAAGCGGTTGTTGCTTTCATTTGGGGAGTTATGTAAGTGATATCTAGAATGGTCAAAGGTGGCGTTCCAAGGCTTTTAGGCATCTTCGCTACTGCTTTTTGCGATCTGTGTGTGTATGATATGTGCCCACTGGTGGTGGGAGGGTTCTGCTGGGTGAATTGTATATGTGTTGCGTCAGCTATATGATGTGGCGCGTTTTCGGTGGGAGGTAGTTTCCCCCTTCTGTACGTCAGATTTTCCTCAGTCTTTCCTATTCAAAGTATGAGTGTGAGGGGAGCAGGGGTAGGTATGGGAGGGAGATAGGGCTAGGGGGGTGGAGACAGAGTTTCTGGTCTCTTTCTCCAGATGCAATGGGTCTTGCGCAATCTGGACTCACAGCAGGGGTACATTGCCATGGTAGCCCGTGGCAACGCACTGAACTAGATCCGTGCTAAGGGGGAGTCGGAGCCGATGCGCCGCCCCCGGGGTCCCCCCCATTCCGCAGGTATCGGGAAATATACATAAACCAGGGTTGCCACGCTTCCACGTGTTTGGTTTCCCTGCCCGTCAGGGAGGCATGGAGCACCTCCGCACCCTGAATGTCCTCCACTCGCCTGACCCACTCCTCCTTCGTCGGGATCTCCGTCTGTTTCCAATAGGCCAGTATGGAGGCCTTAGCTGCGTTCAGCAGATGACGCATGATCTTTTTTTTTTTTTTTTTTTTTTTTTTTTTTGTAGCTCGATATTGGTTGTTGAGAGATATGCAGTAGTGCGAATTCCGCAGACCAGTCTGGGACTTCTCCCAGTACCAGGGATATCTCATTTTTTATCATTTCCCAGTACGGGGCTATGTCGCTACATTCTCACCAGATGTGTAGCAGTGTACCTCTTTCTGTTTGGCATCTCCAGCACGTTGGTGGGGTTGTTGGGAAGATTCGGTGTATCACGGTTGGCGTTCTATACCAGAAGGAAATCAATTTATAGTTAACCTCATGGTAGTGGGAGCTCATTGAGCTCTTATGTTGCCACAGGAGTGCTTTGTCCCATTGTGGTGGTGTGAATGTTCTACCGAGCGATTCCTCCAACTGCCTTCGGAATGTGTTATTGTCTGTGCGGCCATTCGTGACTAGATGTTGGTATAGTATGGATACTCCGTGATCCAGTCCAGAGCCTTGCTCACAGAGCCCCTCGAACCAACTTAGCTCCCTATTCAATCGTTCTCTATGTGTGAGGGTAGTATAGTTTTGTTTTAGTTGCATATATTGGAGTGTAGTGAGTGCGGTCCGTGGTCTACCCTCCAACAACGCATCCAGATCTCGGAGCCCACAATCCCCTAGGGCCCTTCATATGGGAAGATAGTCTCCGTTGCCCAGGAAGCTCCACGCCCTAGCTGGCAAGCCTCCGCCTATTCTGCTATTGTGCGTCTCAGGTAGAAGGGGGGTGGGTGTTGGCGAGATGTGTGGCTGTTCCCTTAGTGATTCCCAGCCGCGTAACGTTTGTGCCACCGGTCCGTCACCCACTGCTCGGTCTCTCAGGCCCTGTTTCCCCCCCCCCGATCATAGTTTCCAGTGTCTTTTTGTTAATTGCTTTGTCTAAGGATACCCATTGCTTCTGTGTGGGTTCCATATGCCAGTCAAGAATGCGTTGCATCACCGTGGCTTGATGATATTTTTTAAAATCCAGCAGTGCCAGTCCCCCGTTGGGTCTGGGGAGGCAGAGTATGCCGTGCCGTAATCGGGATCGTTCGCCTCGATATTCAGGCCCCTACAATTAAGGGTGAGGACAGACAGTGGCGCGTTGCGGTATGCCATCCCCCATATGGGCAGTTGGTCTTTTCCCACAAATTCGGGTGTTTGGAGACCCCCGGCTTTACGGCGGCCGCCCCGGACCCCGCACCCCCGTCACAGACCAAGAGAGAAGGGGGGGGGGGGTGAGAAGTTGGAAGTAGAAGAATGTTGCTGGTGGCATGAGGGGTATGGTTTGCATGAGATATAGGACTCTAGGGAGCACATTCATTTTGAGTACCGCTATGCGCTCGTGCCAGGTTATGTGAGGGAGAGCCCATCTAGTCAGGACTGCAGTTATTGATTGTAGTAGAGGTTGAAAATTATGCGCATACAGTTGTCTGGGATCCGTAGGCACCCAAATGCCCAGATATTTCATTTTACCATAACACCATCGAAACTCGAATTGTGATTCCAGGGCCATATATTCGTCAGTGGGCATCGTCAGGTTCAGTACTTCACATTTCGTCAGATTTAGCTTGAACCCGGACAGGTTACCGAAGACTTTATGGGTCGTTCCCTGTCCCTCATAACCCCGAATATCTGGGTTCAGACGGATCGCCTGCAGGAGTGGTTCGAGAGACAGTGTGAACAGCAGTGGGGAGAGTGGACACCCCTGTCGCGTTACGTTTCTAATCTCAAAGTCTTCTGTCCGTGCCCCGTTGACCTTCACCGCTGCCCTCGGATTGCTGTATATGGCGGATATCCAAGTTAAGAGCTTGTGTCCCAGCCCCATCTCCCTCAGCGTGAATGTTATATACTGCCAATCGACTCGGTCGAACGCCTTCTCCACGTCGGTTGATAGCAGCAGAAGGCGCTCTCCCGTTTTCCTCGCCTGATGCTGGATGGAAAAGAGACGCAGAGTGCTATCCCTCGCCTCACGTCCAGGTATGAAGCCCGTCTGGTCTGCGTGGATCAGGGACTGGAGGAGAGGCTGCAGTCTGGTCACAAGTACTTTCGTGAATAGTTTTGTGTCAACGTTTATGAGGGAGATTGGGCGATAGCTGCCGCAATTCATTGGGTCTTTTCCCGGTTTGAGTAGTACGGTTATGGTCGCGGACAGGGATTCCACTGTCGGCCACAGCGTTTAGAGCTTTTGTGAGCCAAGGTAGGAGCTTTCCCGCAAATTTCTTATAGTATCCTGTGGAAAAGCCGTCTGGTCCCGGTGCTTTTCCAGTTTTGATATTTTTGAGGGCCGCTGACAGTTCTTCTAAGCTGATAGGTGCATCCAGGGCTGATGCGGAGTCCGGGTCAACCTTCTCCATGACATTAGTGTGTATATAGTCGGTCATTGCTGTGGTTCTGTCCAGGTTGCGATAGTTCCCTCCGGGTGCGGGGAGATTATAGATGGTTTGGTAAAAGTTCTTGAACTCCTCCGCTATCTCCTGTGGTAAGGGGGAGATGGTGCCCGATGTAAGATGTAATTTACGTATCTAGGTGCGGGGCACCATGCCCTTCAGGAGGCGTGCCAGATGTTTGCCTCCTTTGTTAGCATGGGCATAGTAAAAGCCTTTGGAGTGTTGTAACGAGCGAAGGTGTTTTTTCAGTATGAGGTCCCTCAATGTTCTTGTGGCCTCCATGAGTTCGCCGTATATCGCGTTGAGGTGGAAACTTTTGTGTTGTTGCTCCAGCGTCGAGATGGATTTATGGAGCTTCGCAATCTCCTGGGTTGCTGCCTTCTTCTTCTGAGATGCAATACGTATGAGCGTTCCGCGAATTACACTCTTGTGGGCCTCCCACAATGTGATAGGTGAGGTTTCTGCTAAGTCATTTTCTCGGAAATA
Organism: Pelobates fuscus; assembly: GCF_036172605.1. Classification (NCBI taxonomy): domain Eukaryota; kingdom Metazoa; phylum Chordata; class Amphibia; order Anura; family Pelobatidae; genus Pelobates; species Pelobates fuscus. Next base: position 85,925,075 of record NC_086328.1, on the reverse strand, counting down.
GAGATCAAGATCTTGGTCAATCTGTTCCCGTGTCAACGGGTCCAAGAGCAGTGCTTCGTTCAGCCTCCAAGTCCAGGTGTAGGGTCGGAACAGAGGTGATTTCAAGTCTATTCTGACCGGGCCGTGGTCCGAACACGTAGCTGGTTCAATGGTGGCCTTTAATAGGCGAGAAAGGCCCTCCTGTTTGATGAAGAGTGTCAGGGTATTTATATCGGCAGACATTTGTGCTATGATAGAAATACAAAGTGTATATTCTGAAGTCAAAATGAACAGACCAGACTCCATTTTGTATCTTCAAGTTAACAAAATGACACAACATTTCTTTCCTTTCTCTATTGCTGACCGTTTAGCCAGAGCTGAATGGAATGTGTATATAAACAAACCAAATAGATAAGACATTGAGAATGGGGGTAGACAGACTGTCTGTCTAATTACTAATGGAATATAATAAATTCTATTCCCAGACTTAGGTGACAGAGGATTAAATAATTAAATTTTACTTTCGATATTGTACAACGTCCCATTATAGTTTAAGGTGAAACTTAGTTCACAAACTATCAATTTTAGGATTATAGCAGAATTTGCAGACGCATAGTCTGAAGAAATTCTCTTGATCTGACAGAAGATTTGAGTTATTGACATCATAAAGATAACGTAAATGACGTCAAAAATAGCCACCAGGAAAAGTTAACTCTTTCCTGGATAGGTATGTCTAGTGGAACAATACTGCCATCTAGAGTCTGAAAATTAAAATGATTACCTAGAAGGCAACCACACCCCACATTTGTGATTGGCTATCACTTAGAGGAATTTCCCCTTTAAAAAGTTAAGACAAGGGAAGAGGGGGGGATTCAAAAGATTCAAAGATTGAAGAGAGAGACATTACGACACTCTGGGGATTCAGAGAGATCCAGGCAGAATCGGGCGACCAGAGTAACCAAGAAACTCTCACACTCCATGCAGAGAAACAGATCTATGACATTTAGCTACCTGAGGATATCTGATGAGAAAATATCTACTTAACTGGTAAATATACAGACATTTAATTAATTAATTAAAATTAATTAAAATTAATAGCATGATATATGACTGGATAAATCATGTTTGATTTCATATTTAGAAATCTTAATTATTAAAGAATATATATATGGTTATAGCATCCCATCTGCAGCTGGGATCAATATAATCATTAATGTATTTGTGTGATTAATATCACGTTAGCATATCATGACCATTTATCCAGCTGTATTGATTGGCTCTAAAATAAGATAAAATATCTGTTTAGACAAATTAATTAAAATATCAGCTAATATAACATAGTAGATTTCTCTCATTGGATAAAATCAAGGAAATGGTTGAAGACTGGTTAAATGTTATTTATTAAAATTACATAGGAGTAGATCTTAACTACTTAGGAGGTCTAACCAGCATTGAAAGGGTTACTTCTGCCAGAAAGTTTTACTGCAGCTCTAAGGAATGCTCTGTCTCCTTAAAACTTTGTTTCCTTAGCTGTAAAGAAAGGGTCGTAAATCAGTCTCGACAGCTAATGGAGTCTATGCTGTACTCAGGGGCGGGCTGGGCCGGGGGGCAGGGAGGCAATTGCCCCCCAGGCCGCCCGAAATTCTTTTAGGACCGGCCGCGGCGGGCCGGCCCTTTAAATGCTGCAGCCGCCGAGCGCTCTGTAAAGAGCGCTCAGGCGGCTGCAGAACAGATTCTCCCCTCCCTCCCCTCCCTTGTAGGTGGCCGAGCTGGTCTCCGGTCCGCGGTCCCGGCCGGAGTGATAGGAAAGTGCACTGAGTGTGCACTTCCTGTCAGTCCGGCCGGGTACAGGAAACAGAAACCCCTGTTCCGCGCGGAACAGGAGTTTCTGTTTCCTGTACCCGGCCGGACTGACAGGAAGGTGCACACTGAGCACCTTCCTGTCACTCCGGCCGGGACCGCGGACCGGAGTGCAGCTCGGCCACCTACAGGGGGGGGGGGGGCAGGGGGTAAGAAGGAGGGGGGAAGAGTAAGAAGAGGGGAGGGGGGAAGAGTAAGAAGAGGGGAGGGGGTAAGAGTAAGAAGAGGGGAGGGGGTAAGAGTAAGAAGAGGGGAGGGGGTAAGAGTAAGAAGAGGGGAGGGGGTAAGAGTAAGAAGAGGGGAGGGGGTAAGAGTAAAAAGAGGGGAGGGGGTGAGAGTAAGAAGAGGGGAGGGGGTGAGAGTAAGAAGAGGGGAGGGGTGAGAGTAAAAAGAGGGGAGGGGGTGAGAGTAAAAAGAGGGGAGAGGGTGAGAGTAAAAAGAGGGGAGGGGGTGAGAGTAAAAAGAGGGGAGGGGGTGAGAGTAAAAAGAGGGGGGGGAGAGTAAAAAGAGGGGAGGGGGGGGAGAGTAAAAAGAGGGGAGGGGGGAGAGTAAAAAGAGGGGAGGGGGGAGAGTAAAAAGAGGGGGGGGGAGAGTAAAAAGAGGGGAGGGGGGGAGAGTAAAAAGAGGGGAGGGGGGAGAGTAAAAAGAGGGGAGGGGGGGAGAGTAAAAAGAGGGGAGGGGGGGAGAGTAAAAAGAGGGGAGGGGGGGAGAGTAAGAAGAAGGGGGGGGAGGGGGAAGAGTAAAAAGAGGGGAGGGGGGAAAGTAAAAAGAGGGGAGGGGGAGAGTAAAAAGAGGGGGGAGAGTAAAAAGAGGGAAGGGGGGAGAGTAAAAAGAGGGGAGGGGGGAGAGTAAAAAGAGGGGAGGGGGGAGAGTAAAAAGAGGGGAGGGGGGAGAGTAAGAAAAGGGGAGGGCCGAGGGGGGGAGAGTAAAAAGAGGGGAGGGGGAGAGTATAAAGAGGGGAGGGGGGAGAGTAAAAAGAGGGGAGGGGGGGAGAGTAAAAAGAGGGGAGGGGGGAGAGTAAAAAGAGGGGGGGGGGAGAGTAAAAAGAGGGGAGGGGGGGAGAGTAAAAAGAGGGGAGGGGGGGAGAGTAAGAAAAGGGGAGGGCCGAGGGGGGGAGAGTAAAAAGAGGGGAGGGGGGAGAGTAAGAAAAGGGGAGGGGGAGAGTAAGAAGAAGGGGGGGAGTAAGAAGAGGGGAGGGAGGAGTAAGAAGGGCGGGGGGAGTAAGAAGAGGGAAGAGAGAGAGTAAGAAGAGGGGAGGGGGATAATAAGAGGGGGGAGTAAGAAGAAGGGGAGATAAGAAAAAGAGGGGGGTAAGAAGAAGAAGGGGGTAAGAAGAAGAGGGGGGTAAGAAGAAGAAGGGGGAGTAAGAAGAAGAAGGGGGAGTAAGAAGAAGAGGGGGGAGTAAGAAGAAGAAGGGGGTAAGAAGAAGAAGGAAGGGGTAAGAAGAAGGGGGAGTAATAAGAAGAAGGGGGTAAGAAGAACAGAGGGGGGAGTAAGAAGAAGAGGGGGGAGTAAAAAGAAGAGGGGGGAGTAAAAAGAAGAAGGGGGTAAGAAGAAGAAGGGGGTAAGAAGAAGAAGGGGGGGTAAGAAGAAGAAGGAAGGGGTAAGAAGAAGGAGGAGGGTAAGAAGAAGGGGGAGTAATAAGAAGAAGGGGTAAGAAGAACAAGGGGGGGAGTAAGAAGAACACAGGGAGGAGGGGGGGTAAGAAGAACACGGGGGGTGAGAACACACAGAGGGAGGAGTGAGAAGAACACAGGGAGGGTGGAGGGGGGATGAGAAGAGCACAGGGAGGGTGGGTGAGTGTGAGAAGAGACCGCTAGGGGAGGGTGGGGGAGAGGAGAGACCACTAAGGGGCAGAGGAGAGCTCTAAGGGACAGAAGGGACAGCTCTATAGGACAGGGGGCAAAACAGGGAGCTCTTTAACACTACGCGCACACACACACACACACACACACAATGCATCCCTATACATACACAGAAACACAATGCATCCCTATACATACACAGAAACACACAATGCATCCCTATACATACACAGAAACAGAACATGCTTCCCTTACACACAGAGAAACACACAATGCATCCATTACACACACACACAATGCAACCCTTACACACAAAGACAATGCATAATTTGCACACATACACAGAAACATACAATGCAAACCCTTACACACACATGCAAACACACACACTGTTTTTCTTACATACACACAGAAACACAATGCATCTCTTACACTCAATGCACACACATACAGACACACACCTTGCATCCCTTATGCATACAAACACAGATTCACACAATGCATCCCTCACACACAACCAGAAACACATAATACATCCCTTATACACAAATACACACTGCTTCCACTACACACAAACACACTGCATCACCTGCACAAACTGGTATCCCTATACACTACATACCATAAGCACACATATTAGATAACACATAACACATCCCCTACACACTCCACTCCCTGTGAGCGAGCTCATGGGTGGGTGGAACATACAAGTGGACTTATGAGTGGGCCTTATGGGCATACTCACCGTCAGGCACTGGAGCCCAGACCTTGAGCTGTGTAAGAGGCCCCCAAAAAATGGAGCTGCTTCCAATTCTCCCAGAACGTTGAATTTTGTGACCACAGTTGCAAACAGCCTCCAGAGGTCCTGTTCTACACCAGACCAGTGGAGCCAAACTGCAGCCCATCATCATCCTCATCTAATTGTAAGTAGGCAATCTAGTATATTATTAGTGACACTAATCTATAATTTACCTCACATTAAAGGGACACTATAGCTTAATGAAGTGGTTCTGGTGTCTATAGCTGGTCCCTGCAGGCTTTTTAATGTAAACACACACTGTGTGCAGCACTGGCGTTAGTTCATATGGCAGATCATATGGGTGGGGCATTGTGATGTCACATGGGGGGGGGGGGGGGGGCAAATTAATATTTTGTCTAGGGCGGCAAAAATCCTTGCACCGGCTCTGATCCTGGGCAGGTGCACCAGTCTACTGGTGACCCACAGGAGGGGAGTGCACTGATTGCACTGCACTCTCCTCCTGCCCAGACCCGTCTTGACCGCAGTGCAAGTGCCCTCTGCCCCTAATTTACAGTGGCTCACACTCACAACAAGCAGTGCCTGGAGCCCTTTGCAGAGACGGAAACAAAGAGGTTCTGCGGCAGCTGGCCGTCCTGCAAGCATTACATTAAACAGCTGTTCCCCATGCAGCCACAGGTGGCGTTGTGCTGGGAGACTGTGATTACTCTTCATTTCCTCCCAGCCTACAGAACAGCGCATGGGGGAGAGAGGAGGAGGCATGATTTAATCTTGAATAAATCCTCTAAGCAAACCTTTATAAATTTGGGGGGGATCAGCTCTAGTTTCCACAGTTTATTTGTGTTTACTCTCATCTCTGTATTAATATTGAGGGATGTCTAAGTAGTAACATCAGTGTGTGTCAGCAGGGCCAGCCGTTGGGGTGGGCAAGCTGTGCGGTCACGCAGGGTGCCATGACCACAGAGGCGCCCGGCGGCCAACACAGCTCACAAGTTGGGTACACCAGCATATTTAATTTAAACGATTCGCTGGTGGTCCACTGGTGCGCACCAGCAGTAGGTGCAGTCAGATCATATCCTCTCCCTCGTGGTTCCGGCGCTCAGTTACTGAGTCAGAGCACAGGCTCAGAGATTCTCAGCCTGTGCTCTGACAACATTGAAAGTCAGAGCCGTGAAGGAGCGGGTATGGCAAAGAGCTACTGATTAGCATTACATCAATATCCGTTATAAAACCAGAAAAAGGTGGGCATGGATGGTGAACTGATTTGGTGGCGCAATGGGCCACTTGACTGGTTTTGCCCCCCAGGCCTAAGGCTGCCAGCCCTCCCCTGGCTGTACTAACCAGGAAGTAAATTGCCTATTGTATTGCATATTGTTTTTATACTGCATATTAATTATTATCGCCATATTGTATTACATATTCATGTTATACTCGAATTCCATTGATTATTATCATGCATGTTACTCATCATTATTATTTAAATTGTTAAGAAATAAATATCTATTTTTATAACAATTTATGATTTTTAATTACCGGTATATGGTTATATAAATATCTTAGCCATATAGATGAAGAGTCCTCAATGCGATCTGTTACCAAATCATGCCCGTTTTTCATAATGGGTTATTCTATCATGTTAAAAAGGCATAATGAGATTAAACTTAAATTGTCCGAATGTCAAAAAGACCTGATGTTTGAACAAAGAAGATTCAATACTTTGTCTGACGAAAATAATATCCTTCAAGCTCAAAATTCTGACCTTGTTAATAAACTGGGAAAAATGAGCAAAATGATGGATGATTATGATCAACAGATAAAACAGATACAGATGCAGCTAGATGAATATCAAAAGGAAAGTGAAAAATCACTGGGAAAAGACCCAAGTGATTCTTCTAAATTCCCTGATATTCACACACCAGACAAGGTTTTCATAAAACAGTCTCTAAGTAAAAATGTGAGTAATTCTGAGAAAACACCTGTAGATTCTTGGCAATCTTGGGCAGAACAGTTTGAAAAGACTGTCCTGGCCAAACTCGACAAAGGGAATCAGATTCAAGATGATAGGAATGAAAACAGACATGGTTCTGTACACTGGCAGGATTCTGATGCTGATCAGAATTGTGACAGTGAACAAGAAGCTCAGAGTGATGGGAGTGAAAGTGATTGCACTGTCCACTCTGAAGGCCATGTGACTGATATGCCATCTGCACTGTTGTACGGGTCTAATTCCTCTTCAGCAGACAGATCGCATAGACGCTTACCCAAAAACAGAAACAGAAGTCGTAAATCAACGACGCCTGTTTATGAATCGCCAAAGGTTGTTAAGTTCCTTAGAGAGACTGTCCCACAATTTTCTAGAGGTTCAGGAAACATATCTGAACATCTGGAAAATTATGATAGAGCAATGAATTCATTGGGCATGTATGACGACATTCAAAAGAAATGGTTCATTACATGGACCTTTGATTCAATGTGCCGTGTTCATCTTGAAAGTCTTCAAGCTATGCAGTTAATGTCCTGGTCCAAGATGAAATATGAAATAATCATGGAATATGGTAAGTATAAAACCGTTGCTTCTGCAAAGAAGGCGCTTTATAACTTAAAGTGCCGTCCAGATCAAAGTCCCAGAGAATTTTTAGTAATTCTTAAGAATGCATACTCCGTGGCCCAAAGAAAACCCAGGTATGAAAGCACAGATTTCAAAGATCTGTATTTTCATGCCATGCCAGTAAGTATACAAATGAATCTCGCAAGAGATTATGATTGCAAGTTACCATTAGAATGGCTAGTCAGTCAGTGCATGAAATTGTATACCATACACCATGCACATGACGAAAATCAGCCAAAGGTTAAGAAACCTGGTGATAAAATGGTGTCAGAGACTAAAATACAGTTGGGTTTAGAAACCCAACAGAAAAAGAGGACCTATTCTGAGGTTTTGAAAACACCAAAGCCTCAGAAACAGGTAAACGCCAGAAGCAATTCTGCAAACTCCTCTGACAATAACTCTGAAAAATCCAATTCCAATGGGAATAAACGCCCCTGGGTTAATAAAAACCAAGGCAATTCCCAATGGAGAAGGAATCCTCAGGGAAATAGGAGATATGGAAACAGAAACAACCAATCTGCTTCCAATAACTCCCAACAGTCTCAGCCATCCCAGCCAAATTCTAATGGGCAAAGACAAAACGGCAATGGGGGAAATAATTTGCGTCGTCAGGTTGGTCAATTGACAGATCAGATGGGCAAATTAATGGAGCAAATAACGAAGATTAACCAAGTCTTTGCTTTCAATCCTTTTTTAGGAGCAGCTCAAATTGCAGAGACACCTGTGCAATTGCAGCAACAACAACAAGTGCCGCAGCAAATATAGCTAAAGTGACTAAACAGGATAGGTTGTCAGTAGATGTAATGCCTAACCCTGTTTCCTTTCCAGATACTAACAGTCAAATAAACAATAGTTGTATTAGGAAACCTATTGCCAATTCCGTCACTTCACTTCCGGGTGAAGGAGGCGCAACGACCCCAGCAACCACTAGTTTCCAGGATCCAGCCCTGAAAGGGTTAACTGATGAGATGCCGACCACTAGTTCCCGCTTGACAGTTCAAGATATTCCTAAAAGGGATGGGCCTGTGGGTTTCCCTTATGGGAAAGTGGTGACGCAGTAGCCCGTGATTACAGTGCCTTTCTCACAGCTTTTAAGGCTACGTTTGAACCTAAAGGCAGGGAGAAGAACGCTGCCAAAGCCCTTATGAGAATAAAGCAAGGCAGTCGTTCTGTAGCCGATTATGCCATAGAGTTCAGGACATTGGCGTCTGAGGTTGATTGGACCAATAGTGGTCTGGTGGCTGCTTTTTCTGAAGGTCTAGCTGAGAGTATACAAGATGAGACCGCAGCTAGAGACCTTCCGGTTAATCTTAATGAGTTTATTGCCTACATGATAGACATTGATAACCGGCTCAGAGAGAGAGAGAAAAACAAGCAACGTAACAGACGTTCTAATTTGTCCATAGCTCCTCGTTTCTCTAACCCAGTGGTGAGTAGCCAAGCGCCTCTTCCAGAACCTGAACCCATGCAATTGGGTAGCGCTAAACTCACTGAGGCAGAGAGACAACACAGACATAACGAGGGGTTATGTATGTATTGTGGCAAGAAGGGACATCAAAGATGGTCATGCCCGGTTCGGCCGGAAAACTTGCACACCTAAGGCACGTACGGGGACCGACCTTAGGTGTGATGTATATGTCCCCTAAATTGACTAAGAACCGTTTCCTTGTCAAGGTTACCTTGTCTTTTAAGAAGACCACTGTTCAGTGTGAGGCTATGATTGACTCTGGGGCAGCGGAGAACTTCCTAGACAAAGCGTTCTCTGCAAAACATCTCCTGCCCTTAAGACAAAAAGAGAAACCTATAGCAGTCGAGGCCATTGATGGAAGGCCTCTTACCCAGCCTTTTATCACACACGAAACTCTGCCAATCACTGTCTCAGTGGGTATTCTCCATTCTGAAGAAATGACCGTTCATATCATATCTTCACCTACATGTCCGATAATACTCCCTTGGCTCCTGAAACACAATCCACGTTTGGATTGGATTGAAGGAGAGATTGTGAGTTGGGGTGAGAGATGCAAAGGTGTTTGCTTTAAGCAAATCCCACAACCTATTGGTACCATTAATGTTCCTATTGCACCTCCCTTGACCACACAAATACCGCCGCAGTATATGGATTTAAAAGAGGTATTTAACAAGGTCCAGTCAGAAGGGTTACCTCCTCATAGACCTTATGACTGTACTATAACTTTATTACCAGGGACCATGCCTCCCAAGGGAGGAGTTTATGCCTTGTCCCCCCAGGAAAATCTTTGTTTAGAAGAATATATAAAGGATGCTCTCAGAAAGGGTCATATCCGTAGATCCTCCTCACCAGCCGGGGCTGGGTTCTTCTTTGTCTCTAAAAAAGAAGGAGACCTACGCCCCTGTATCGATTTATAGGGGTTTGAATAGGATTACCATAAAAAATGCCTACCCTATCCCCCTTATATCAGAGCTGTTTGACAGATTGAAGGGAGCTCGAGTCTTTACTAAGCTCGATCTCCGAAATGCATACAATCTAGTCAGGATCAAGGACGGTCACGAATGGATGACCGCATTTAACACCAGAATGGGACATTACGAATACCTGGTTATGCCGTTTGGATTATGTAACGCTCCAGCGGTATTCCAGGATTTTATTAACGATGTCCTAAGAGAGTACCTTCACATGTTCGTTCTAGTGTACCTGGACGACATTCTCATCTATTCCCCAGACCTAGAGACACATCACGAACATGTGAGAATTGTACTGAAAACCCTGTTACAGAGCGGTCTTTACTGTAAACTGGAGAAATGCCAGTTTGACCAAACGGAGATACAATTCCTTGGATACGTTATATCTCCGTCTGGTTTCCAGATGGATCCCCGTAAACTGGAGGCAGTCTTACAGTGACAATTGCCCAAGGGCCTTAAAGCTACTCAACGCTTTATAGGTTTTGCGAATTACTACCGCAAATTCATAAAGGGATTTTCCTCCGTGATTTCCCCTATAACCAATTGAACTAAAAAAGGAGCAAATTGTAGATCTTGGCCCAAAGAAGCAAGAGAGGCATTTGAACGGTTAAAATCTTTATTTTCCTCAGCACCTGTCCTGACCCATCCTGACCCAACCAAACCATTTATCCTAGAGGTAGATGCGTCAGAGACAGGAGTTGGAGCCATTCTGTCTCAGAGAGAAAGTCCTGATACGCCTTTACATCCCTGTGGATTTTACTCTCGCAAACTCACACCTGCCGAGAAGAATTATGACATAGGGAATAGGGAACTTTTGGCCATTGTACTTGCCCTTAAGGAATGGAGGCATCTCTTGGAAGGTTCCAAAGAGCCACTTCTGATCTTTACTGATCATAAGAATTTGGCTTATATTGGGGACGCTAAGAGACTGTCCTCTCGTCAGGCTAGATGGTCATTGTTCCTCTCCCGATTCAATTTCGTAATTACGTATAGACCTGGTACTAAAAACACCAAGGCAGATGCACTTTCTAGGCAGTTTGAGACAGAGGAAGTTCCGGAACAGGAGGTATATCCTATTATACCTCCTGAATGCCTCATTGCCACTACAGTTTCCAAAGTGTCTTCTCCACTCTTCTGTGCCATAATAGCAGACCAAACTCAGGCACCTGTGGGAAAACCTCCGGACAAACTGTATGTGTCACCTCAGTTCCGAAAGAAGGTACTAGATATGTTCCATGACAACCTCACAGCGGGCCATCCTGGAGTCCATAAAACTCTCTCTGCCATCTCCAGGAGGTTTTGGTGGCCTGCTCTTAGAAACGATATCAAAGATTACGTTGGGGCATGTCAAATATGTGCCGTTTCTAAAGTTCCTCCTAGATCGCCTCCTGGACTGTTACAACCACTGCCCATACCTAGTGCTCCATGGACCCACGTAGCCATGGATTTCATTGTGGATCTACCCAGTTCAAACGGGTTTAATACAGTCCTTATGGTTATCGATAGATTCACAAAGATGGCACATTTTGTTCCACTTAAAAAACTACCATCTGCTCAGGATCTAGTTCAAATATTCTTGAGAGAGATCTTTCGGTTGCACGGTGTACCTAAAAGCATAGTATCTGACAGAGGCACCCAGTTTGTTTCTAGGTTCTGGCGTTCCTTTTGTAAACAATTGGACATCGAACTCTCCTTTTCGTCAGCATATCACCCTCAAACAAATGGAGCAGCAGAGAGGGCGAATCAGTCTTTAGAAGCCTATTTACGTTGCTTTATAAATGCCAATCAGTCTAACTGGTATGAGCTCTTACCCATGGCTGAGTTCGCCAGGAGCAACGCCACTCATGAATCTTCTAATCATTGTCCATTCTTTGTAAATCAGGGTTATCACCCCGCTGTTTTTCCTTCTGAATTCTCAGACACGGAAATTCCTGCTTTGAACACCCGTTTAGAATCAATTCATGATACCTGGGACTCCGTCCATTCAGCTCTGCAAAAAGCCTCATTACGGGCAAAGGTCCAAGCTGACAAAAAACGGGGCGCTAATCCTGTCTATCTTCCAGGTGACGGGGTGTGGCTTTCCACAAAACATATCAAGCTTAAGGTCCCGTCCATGAAATTTGCCCCTCGGTACATAGGTCCCTTTCGAGTTACCCAACGTATTAATCCAGTGACCTATTCTTTGGCACTTCCGGCTCATATGAGAATTGCAAATACTTTCCATGTGTCTCTGCTCAAGCCCCTTACTTGCAATCGCTACACCAAGTTATCCACTCCTCCTCCGCCCTTGGTAGTGGGTGATCAAGAAGAATATGAAGTCCGTTCTATCATGGACTCCAAGTTATCCAGAGGTTTCTTGTCCTATCTTGTTGACTGGAAGGGTTATGGTCCCGAGGAACGTTGTTGGGTTCCTGCTGACCGGGTCCATGCGCCCCGTCTTATCCGGTCATTTCACAACCGCTTTCCTCTTAAGCCGGGTCCTTCCCGCCCGGTGCGCGGTCTTCGAGTGGGGGGTACTGTTGCGGTCACCGGCCCGCCGAGCCTCACGGCCGTGCCTGACCGGCACGACCGTACCGACTACACGAGCTTACCTGCTCGTCGGCGAGCCGGGAACCGCGCACTCTGTTCTTCCGGGCATCACGCCCGAATCCAATATGGCGCCGACCACGTGGTCGCGTCTATGGATAGCCCCGCCCCCGAGAGTTATACCAACGTGTGCGTGACGTCACGACGTCAACGCACACGCACGTTTTGGGGTCAGAGGTCGCCCTCTGACCAATCATAGCCTAGAGAGGGGTATTTAAACCCCTAGCTTTTCCCAGAACTTTGCCCTGTCGTGGTTTCAGTTTCCTGGTTTCCCGAGAGTGCTATTTCCGTGTTTCTGATTTCCTGGTATCCTGATCCTTGGCGTTTCCCTGGTTATTCTGATCTCTGGTTTCCCTGACTTGGCTTGTTTTATCGGTATTGAGTATTTTCTGGCTTCCTTGACCTCGGCTTTCCCTTTGACCATTCTCTGTCTCTAGCGTATTAGTCCGGCCATTCTAAGGTCCGGTTTACGCTCTATCCTGTTATTTTCCTTTTCTTACTTATGTATATGTTTACATAGTTTCTGCGTGCTGGACCGCATTACTAGCCGTGACAATTCGGGTGTTTGGAGACCCCCGGCTTTACGGCTTTACGGCGTCCGCCCCGGACCCCGCACCCTTGTCACAGACCAAGAGAGAAGGGGGAGGGGGGGTGAGAAGTTGGAAGTAGAGGAAAGTTGGTGGGAGTGGAATGGGCTGTGTTAGTGAAAGCGGTGTGGTGTGTGTGGTGTGTGTACGTGTTAGTGGGTGGTACGCCTGTCAGGTGAAGACCGCCCCTGGGATTGTATAAATCCCGTGTCTACCCTCTCTTATCAGGAGGATACTCGTGCAGCAACTAGAGTCGTCAGGGTCCCCCTCTTCCGTCCAACTATGTTGGCCCCTCATGGTCTAGTCGCAAGAGATTTAGCACGAGTGTGTGTTGGGAAACGCAACTCCAGCTCCGCCCAGAGATAAGACAACAGATGAGAGGTGGATCCGTCTGCCCCACCGTGCCCCTCTCATAACATGACAAGTATCGCACCGTTACATTTTCAATTGATATATTGATATATATGTAAGAAGTCATAAAAAACGATCATTACATTGTGAAATTAAATAAACAGAACTGATACCAACATTCCCGGAGTCCCCCCTCCCCTCCGCCCCCCCCCCCCCCACTCCCCCCGGCACCTCAAATTATCTCTTGTTTTAAATTTAATTGTGGGATTATATATATATATATATATATATATATATATATACACACACTATTTCTATAAAATAGGGAACTGACTCAGACATACGTTAGGTAGCATTGAACTGTTTGTCACCAACTACTGTAAATTGTGGCAGTGCAGGGGATTCAGGTTTTGGAATACCTCATTTAATTCAAACTACACTGAATAATCTTCAACATCTTTATAATCTTTATAACAATTACCCCTATAATAATCTATAGTGCTTATGTTGATTGAAGTGCCCTTTACAGAGAACAAATGTCATAAAAATTATTTGGAGGGTATTGTTCTACATGGATTAACCATATGAAAATAAGTACTAATCATTAAATATGCAAATTATTACAAATTAAACAATAATAATTCAGAAGCAGTTTACTAAATCTAGTAACTGAATTCTAGTTTACTACATTTAGATTACATTACTGTCAGCAGGATGTGTGGGGCCTGGTTTTTCTATTGATATAAATTCAAATGTAGCCATATTGCAGCAAACTCCTAATTTTCTGTGGATCTGTCTTAACAAAGCACATTAAAATGTACCCATTTTATATCTCACCATTTTTCCACAGCCTTTTTATATTATTGGACTTGAAGTACAGCATGACAGCCATTTTGTACACCAATGGTAAATATCTTAAAGTGGATCTTTCACTTTTAACGTCTTTGCATAGTTTGAAGCTTTGGCTTGGAATGAAAGGTAGGTTGTACTTACATGAAGCTGTCCCTCGGGCGGCAGCCATCGTCTTCCAAGGGACCCTCTTTAAGAGTGTAGCACTGAGGTCTATGGCGGGTCCTGCAAGACCCAGAGGGCATTGGTGTATTCTGGTTTTGTGCTGCCCTAGGCATGACACAACTCAGGCACGCTCCCCCCTCTCTAAATTTAACTTCCTGTTAAAAACTAACATGCTCTTTGCCTGACAGACACACGCCTTCACTGATGCATACACTGACATACACTCACTGACAGATACACAGTCATTGTCACACACACTGTTTTAGGCACACACACACACTCTCACTAACAGACAGACACACTGACACACTCTCACTGACACACACTCTTTGACAGACAGACACACACCTCACTAACAGACACACACCTCACTAACAGACACACACCTCACTAACAGACACACACACTCACTAACAGACACAGACACACTCACCAACAGACACACTCACTAACAGACACACACACTAACAATTTATTTATTTATTTTTTAATTTCAATCCACCCAGCCTCCATACCTTTGCTGTAGCGGTCTATTTAGGCAGCGAGGGAGCTCTGATCTCCCTGCTCAGCTCCCTCGCACACCTCTCAGTGATGATGGAGGCCGGAGTGACGTCATATTACGGCTCTGGTATCACTGCTGTGTGCGCCAGGGAGCTGAGCAGGGAGAGCTCAGGGGAGGGTGATCCCTCGCCGCCTGCCTACCAACAGAGCAGATGCCAGCCTCTGGGGGGGCCCAAGGTGACCAGCCGGCCAGCTCATGGGCTCCCCAAGACAAGAGGCTGGCAAGGTATTTGCGTTTAGGGAGCGGCTTTTTGCCGCCCAACTGAAAGTGCCGCCCAAGTCAAATGCCTTGGGCGGCACTTTCAGTTGGAGGGGTAGGGGGGAAGGCTGAGGTCTATGGCAGGTTCTGCAAGACCAGGGTGAGCAAAGGTCTATGGCGGGGCCTCCATCTATCATATTTTGCAATGAACAAGATGATGACTGAATCCAACACCTGTCACTTATAATGGTTGCAGGGTTAAACAAAAGTATATGGCAGAGTTCTCAGGCTATACCATAAGAAAAAGTTGTCCCGAGTTTGTTTTATAATCGCTTTGGATTGCATTGGAATTATAATGAAATTCCAACATAGTCCACATTAGTATTTCACATATTATATCTTCATGAAATACTAAGAAGTGACAGTTAAGTTCTCAAGCTGACTGTTCAGTGTGAATGTAGATCAGGCATACAGTGCCATCATGTACAATGCTTGTGCCAAAGAAAATTGGTTTCAAAAGTTAACTATATGAAATGACATAATTTTTTTTAAAAATATTTAAATTTGTAGTGTCACCATTAACATAATGGAAAATATTAATTTGCAAATATTGATGTACCCTGATAGTGACAAAGAAGTTGGGACAGCTTATTTTGATTTATTTATTATTTTTAATCTACTATTTTCATATTTTTTCTATATCCCCTTAAGGACACAGCTTTAGAAATAAAAGGGAACCATTGAGAAAAAATTCTGTCATGTGTCTTTAAGGGGATATGCAGTCATACAATGTATTCATTGTTTTCTAAATCCTTATAAGGAACTCAGTTTAGGTCATCGTATCTTTTGATGAAACCTTCATGGAACATGGTAATTTAACATAATTTCTGTGTGTTTTTTACAGAACTTCTGTTTTTAGTACTTTGTGCCTCACTGACACTTAACAGAAAGCACTTAGCATTGATACAAATGTTACGGGAAGAACTCACAGTCTACTGCCTACTAGGTTAAGCCTCAAAAGACTGTTAGGTCCATCGTAGATTGGTCTGTAATACTATAATCTGCACTATTAATTTTGGTAGAACCGGCAAGACCTTATAAAGTGAGGTTTGAGGTAAATTTCAAAATTCCTTACACAGTTAGTTGCAGCATGGGTTTACTGACTGCCAAAGAGGACAAATAGCCTGAAAAATGAGACAATGAAGAGCTTTCTCATTCTCCAGACGATTTCTCATTCTTCTTGGACAATTTGGCTTTAGAGTTTAGTAGACACCATGACAGATTTGGCAATAGGGCACATCTGCCATGTCTGGCATGGTTTGCAAACAGGTAACTGTAGAGTCTCTCTAAGGCCACAACAGCAGGGCTGTAGTCTCTGAGCAGGACGCCAGACATCTTATCCTTCCACAGACCAACCAGTCCATGTAGGAGGTGATGAGACATTTGGGTAGCTATATCTGCCGATGTAGTACAAGGTTTTATTGGTGTGTATATATATATATATATATAAAGGGGAATGCACTTCCATCATAGAAGGTCTTCTTCTGTCTTCAGACACTCTCCCACAATGCTTTTTAAGGCTCATTGTCATGTGGTTCCTTAAAAACATGCCAGTCTTCTTCTACAGTATCTATCCTTTCTAAAAGAATGGTCTGGTCACCCAAACTGCAGGGCTGTTTTATAAATAGAGGAGAAAAGACATTTCCTAGAGTACCTCTATTTTAGAAGACATGGTGAAATTATATAAACATACTAATGTTAAAAATAAATGTATTTATTTTTAAAGTTAGTGTGTTCCTTTCTTAGTTTAGATTAGTGCCTCCGCCGCCCTTAAAAAAAAAAAAAAATTATAAAAAAAATTCTGAAGTTTTAGAAAGCCCGGTGTAGGTTGCCTTTCTTAATCTTCCTCTCCCTCAAATATCTCATTCCCCTTTTTAATATATGGCTCTTCTCCTTTTCTTCTTCTGCCTTCCACTTTTGTACAAGCAGTAGCTCTTCTTCCTCATTATTCTTGGTACTGTTTATACATTTGCCTACTATTTGACTATTTGGTCATTCCTGACATGAATTTCACCTTGGTTTGAGTAACCTATCTCTGCTTGTTCATTATTATTTTAGTGAAAAGTTTCAATAAAAACTTTAATTGCAAAAAGATGCAGTTAATTTACCTTTAATCAGTGGCAGAACTAATGTAGAGAGGGTTGCCAAAGGTAGATCCCCATCTGTCGCACATCTTCCATGATGCTTTGCCAGCACATATACACTGACATAGATACACATTACACATACACACTGAGGCACACACAGACGCACATACATATAAACACACTGACACATGTCAGTGTATATATATATATATTATATATATATATATACACACACACTCTGGCACACATCTATGCCACCATCTTCTTTCCATAGCTTTTTGTGTGCAGGGGTGGCTTCACTGGATGTCCACTTGGATCTGGAGATGGCTGAGGCTGTTGGGAGTCTGAGGCTGGCTCTCTAGGCCCTCTTGATCTTTAGGCCTTCTCCTTTTTCTGCCTCCCCCCTCATTTCACTGCCTCCACATGGCATTCTGTTTAGCTAGGAGGAAGTGACCTTAACTAACCTCGTCCCAGCACCGTGGGCAAACTGAGGATGTAACGGTGATATTTAACAGATACATACACAGCAATTCACAGACAAATATACACACGCATCCACTGCAGCCAGGCATATACACATTGCTAAACACACATACATGCACAGTGACAGACACACACACACACACACACCGACAAACACTGACAGAAGCACACACAAACTCAGAACACTCAGATATGGAGATTTATGTAGTTTTAGCCACTCTTCTCTTTGCCTACCTTTTACCAGGAAGGTGACATCACTGTGGTCCAATGGGGAACTGCCACCATCAGCTCCCAGCGGGCTTTGCTGGGCTGTGTGCAACTTAAATTTAAGCATAAGGAGGAAATTAACAAACATTACATCTTCCCAGTGTGGGGGGAGGCTGTGCTCTCACAGATCCACAATGTGGTCCTGTCTCCAACCAGACCAAACAACCGGACCTCCCTCAGGGTAGTCATGCTAACAAAGGTCCAGGTCTCTATTAATGGGATACAACGCCTGACAGGGCTCCTGATCAAACAAGCCTATCGAGGGGCTCTAAGTGTGTCTCCGAGGCCACACCAATTGCCCCCTTGCGGCCCTGGTGTTGCTTCCCCAGCAGTAGGTCCACTGCTGCATGCAATCTAGTGCCAGGACTTATCTCAGTGCAGCGGCTCAGCACCAATGGAGTCATCAATTCTAACATTTAGATAAAGTGGATTCGGTGTTTAGATTGTTGGTTTACACTTTTAACGCATAAAATTTTGATCGGACAGAATCGAAACAATGTCCATACTCCCCCCCATTCTTTATATATCCCACCAAAAAAGCCTCCCAAAACAATATTCTTCTGGAATTGGCGGAAAA
Organism: Pelobates fuscus; assembly: GCF_036172605.1. Classification (NCBI taxonomy): domain Eukaryota; kingdom Metazoa; phylum Chordata; class Amphibia; order Anura; family Pelobatidae; genus Pelobates; species Pelobates fuscus. The sequence continues at coordinate 85,906,855 of NC_086328.1, read as the reverse complement.
AGTGTACCTCTAATACAGAACCTGAATAGCTGGACCTGGCCTTTTCTGCTGCCTGAGTGAATTGGACCTCAAAATGATGGTGGATGATGGACCTTTAAAATGATGTATAAACCTTCTCTATAAACAAAGATATCTGTAAGTGCAACAAAAATAGTGGAAGATTTCTAAATGTTTTAATAAAAGACAACTGGCAAAATTCTAAAAGTGGAGTGACCATAGACACAAAAGTGATCATTCCATTGGTTCTAGAGCCCCACTGTTTTACCCCCTGTTCTATTAGCAACAGTTTTTTGTTTTTTAATGTAATGTCATCCTTTATTCTAGGAAACCAAGACAAATTGATAAACTGAGAAATGTTTTAATAGGTTGCAAATTACACACACAAAAAAATCCAAAAAGCTTGGAAGGTTAGGATCTAAAGGATCCATAAAAATTTAGTTATAGGTGACAAAAACTCAGTGATTACCCATTTCCCGTGCCAGAGAGGAGTAAACATGTTGTCTAGGGTGATCCATGTACTGATAAAAGTATCCAAGAGGGGTTCACAAAAGTAGTAATAACCCTTATTAACTCTTGCTCCTTTTCAAAGCAACCCTTTCAGTTAGAACACTTGGTAATATAACCCTCTGTAATATTTGGGTAGGAAGTAGATACTGATTTGTTTGTAACGTGAGATATAAATTCCAGCAACCAATTAACAAATAAAAATAATATGCAATTTGCTAGTAACTTGTCTTGGTTATGCTCATTTTGTTTGTCATGGTTTTCTTGAACCACTTAAGTCATCGTCGTGACTTTAAATGTATCATGAAGCTGAGGTAGCCATGTTTAATCTCTCCTTAGCTGACGTCACTGTATCGAATGTTCAGCTGTTATTCCACAGTCATCTTCTTGGTATCTCCACACAGGAATCAATGGTGGACTCTCCCCTCTGTCCTTCTTTGAATTGATCAGTGGCACAAGATCTTGTATTTGTTACCATTGTAGTGAAAAGTGTCATTGTATTACCAAGGTGACTGTCAACTAGTGATTGTCTCACACCTGCAGGGAAATGAGACACAGAGTGAGCGATCTATAGCAATTTCTGTGACACAATACACAAAAAAATCTATACCGTCAAAATGGACAACAAGTTTCACATTCCAACTAAAACAGGGGTTAAGGGGGTAGTGACAGGGGATAGGCGAGGTAGTGGGGGGTAGAGGGGCAGTGACAGGGGTTGGGGAGGTGGGGAGGCAGTGACATGGGTTAGGGGGGTAGAGGGGCAGTGACATGGGTTAGGGGGGTAGAGGGGCAGTGCCAGGGGTTAGGGGGTAGTGGGGTAGTGACAGGGGTTAGAGGGGTAGTGAGAGGGGTTGCGGGGTAGAGGGGTAGTGACAGGGGTTAGGGGAGGTAGTGACAGGAGTTAGGGGGTAGAGGGGCAGTGACAGGGGTTGGGGGGTGGAGAGGCAGTGACATGGGTTAGGGGGTAGAGGGGCAGTGACAGGGGTTAGGGGGTAGTGACAGGGGTTAGGGGGGTAGTGACAGGGGTTAGGGGGTAGTGACAGGGGTTAGGGGGTTAGAGGGGTAGTGACAGGGGTTATGGGGTAGTGACAGGGGTTATGGGGGTAGTGATGGGTTAGAGGGTAGTGGCAGGGGTTAGAGGGGTAGTGACAGGGGTTAGGGGGGTAGTGACAGGGGTTAGGGGGGTAGTGACAGGGGTTAGGGGGTAGTGGGGTAGTGACCGGGGTTAGGGGGGTAGTGACATGGGTTAGAGGGGTAGTGACAGGGGTTAGGGGGGTAGTGACAGGGGTTAGGGGGGTAGTGACAGGGGTTAGGGGGGTAGTGACAGGGGCTAGGGGGTAGTGACAGGGGTTTGGGGGGGTAGAGGGGTAGTGACCGGGGTTAGGGGGGTAGTGACATGGGTTAGAGGGGTAGTGACAGGGGTTAGAGGGGTAGTGACAGGGGTTAGGGGGTTAGAGGGGTAGTGACAGGGGTTAGAGGGGTAGTGACAGGGGTTAGGGGGTAGTGACAGGGGTTAGAGGGTTAGGGACAGGGTGGGGGGGCAGTGAGTGACAGGAGACAGAGGGGGGTTTAAATACCTGCCCTGGTGGTCCAGTGGGCGCCCTCTCTCTTCAGTCTGCAGCTCCGCCGGGAGTGAGCTGCAGACCACGTGAGTCTCGCGATCTCCAGCCAGGGCGTTGCCGCGGCAACGCTCTGACAGGCTGGAGATTGCGAGACATCTCAGTCTGCAGCTCACTCCCGGCGGAGCTGCAGACTGAGGCTCGATCTCCATCAGGGCAGACGGACAGGAGGGGCCTCTCACCCGGCGGCATTGTGGGCAAGCCGCCGGGCCCCCTCCTGTGTCGGGTCCTCTGTCATAGACCGAGGACCCGACATGTCAGTCTGCCCAGAGGTAGTGCAGCACGGAGGTGTGATTAGGGTGTGCCCAGGCACACCCGGCACACCCCGTGCGCACGCCTATGCACACAACTGATTTAGCTAATACCCCTTCAGGCCACTGGTTTATTTATCCCAAGACGGCGGCACTAACCAGGGGGCGGTAAATATTGCCACCACCCAAACACCCACTTGGGCTTCCCGGTGTTCCCCCTGTCATTGGGGGTCCAATGGGGCTGCTGGTAGGCGTGCGGCTGTGTTTGAATCATAGGCAGCAAAGGAGCTGTAATCTCCCTGCTCTGCTCCCTCGCACGCCGATTGGCGATTCCGCGGGAGCCGGAATATGACGCTCCAGGCATCAGTAGACAGCCAGCGAGGCGCAAGGGAGCAAAGCAAGGAGATCATAGCTCCTTTGCCGCCTATGATTCGAACACAGCAGCCCCACTGGACCCCCAATTTTAATTTATATTAATTGTAATAATGCCACACAGACACACAAGCTCATTTAGGAGCAGGCATGCACACACACACGTGCGCGCTCACTCACTCACTAGCAGGCCATTTTGTGGCCTCTTCCTTCCAGAAAGGTCAGCAACGTGTGTGTGGGGGCGGAGCTTGTGTGCAGGAGGCAGAGCTTCTGTTCATGGCGCAGGGCATGAGGCCATAATTGATGTACATTTTGAAGGGAGACTGACAGGTCTCCTTCCAGCCGCCAGGAGCCTAATTGCAACCGCACAAGCCCCCATTCATCCTTCTTGATTTAAATTACATTAGCATGATGATAAAGGCTGTCCGGCGTGCCAATTTGCCGCAGCACACCGGGAAATTTCCCAGAATCCCGGTGGGCCAGTCTGGCCCTGTCTGTTCCCCCTTTTATTGTTTTACCAAGTCTAACAAATGGGCAGCAACAACCAGTCTTTTTTTGTCAGCGAGCATCCACTGGCCATGTTTAGTAGACATGCACCATAGCATGGCAAGTGGCAAGTAGGGACATGATGGAAATTTTACACCTCTCTTATACTAATATGGGGTTTATTCTGACCCCTAAAGGTTTTTATTTGGTCATTTAACCTGTTGGGGAATTAGGGTGTGGGTCTCAGATAAAGTGTTAAGGGCACAAAAAGCGTACAACAGTGCTCCTGGTTTCCTGGTGTGGTAATCCCCCATTGATTTTCAGCTTATGTATTTGTAAAAATGAAGAAATAAAGGTATTGCATTTTCATTTACCGGTATCTTGAAAGATTATGTGTGTCTGACGATGCGTACATTTGGAAGTTTAAGTAGAGGTGAAACCTCATGCCATCAGCTCTCTCTAAAAAAAATTATATTGTGGTGTTTGTATACATTTTATATATTTGGACTGCATGTACTTTAACTTTGGCCTCAGTTATCCAGCTGATATTATCCATCACTAAGGATTGTTCTCCAAATTTTCGTTCAGAGTGTATCTTACCTGCATTTCTCTTTGTTAAATTTCTGTGCCTTTTTATGACATTTCTCCTCACTCCAATCACAGACGCATTTGCAAGTTTTAGGGTTCAGTGTCCTACGCTGGCCACAAGGTGCACACCGAGATCTAAGAAGAGATACAAAGATAATATCACAGTCACACTGTCCTTTAGAAGTTATGCAAAATTTCATTCTACCCTTTTTCAGGTATAACCTTGCAGACCTTAAGGATCAATATACCGGTAGTGTCAGGAACACAAACATGTATTCCTGACAATATAGTGTTCAAATAACTATTAAAACCCCCGACAAACCTTCCATTGCTTTGAAAATGTGTTTTTCCTCACTTTTTCTCCCATGCCGCAACGGTTTTGCCACAGCTGGTATGCCTCCATGGCTAAGAAAAGCAAACTTTATGGTCTCAGCCAAACCAATTGCATATGACTGGGAAAATGCTGCACCAACCAGCATTTCCTCATCTTTTGAATCAATTCATCTCTGTAGGGAACATAGGGATGCTGAAAGCCAGTGATGCACACTGTTCTGCACTGACCCAGGAAGCATCTGTAGTGGCTGTCTGAGTATTTGCCACTAGAGGTGTAACTAGCAAGCAAAGTAAACACTACCTTTTCTCTGAAAAGGCAGTGTTTATATTAAAAAGCCTGCAGGGGAAAAAAATGACACCAGAACTACTACATTCAGCTGTAGTGGCTCTGGTGACTATAGTGTCCTTTTAATTAAAGATTTCCCACCCAGAGCTCTAGAGATCTTTTTTGATGTGGGCCAGGAGGTCCAGTGGAAATTAGTTATGCTTGAAGTTCTCCCTTGCAGCCAACGCCATCTTCTCCCAAAGGATCCTATCAGTTCCTGGCTCTTCATCTGCCAGGCACTGTGTCACCACGGTACTTTCATGCATGCGTGAGAGTACAACACTGAGGTCAGTGGACTATGCCACTAGACCACAGGAACATCCATAGATCACGTGATGAGCATGACAATGCCTGAATCCCACAGATGCTGCTTGCGATGACTTTGACAAAAGTTAACAGCAAAGCCCCACCTCGGGCCTGTACAATAGACACAGTAATCCCTTCTTTGTCTTATGATATCTTTGGATTTTGTTGGAATTTTAGTGAAATTCCAACTATGAGTAATTTATACAGGTTCTATATTAGTGGAATACTCAGAGTTGCTTCAAATGCTAGTACTAGATTTGCTTCAAATCCTCTCTGGACAAACCCATACAATGTGTCACTGACCTTTTTTTGTTGGCTTCTCTTCCCTTTTTCCCCTTACGTCTCCTTTTTTTCATTTTTTTCTCACCTTGTCCAGACAGTCTATTTCAAGTGGAAAGAACAGATGGATAGGAGGGAGATTTGGAGAGGAGAAACGGACAAATGGGAAGAGTGAGAAATTAAATAGAAGTAAATAGGTTTATAATATAGCCTAGATCCATCCTGTCATGTGTTCACCTGTTAGCCTTCAACAAGACACCTTCCTTTGGCCTGCAAAATGAAAAAACAAAATCAAGAAGAACGTCACTTATGGAAAAACATGATATAAAGCACCAGGCTTAGTGAGGGAAAACTCACTGCCTTTATATATCCTGAGTAGTTGTTACACATATGTTGCAGAATACATTATACATGGTTACTCAATAAATACATGCGCACTCATGCCTGCTCCATTGTCTAGAGCAGGTGTAGGCAACCATCAGCACTTCAGATGCTGTGGACTACATCCCCCGTGATGCTTTGCCATCATTATGTCGGTAAGAGCATTATGGGAGATGTAGTCCACAACATCTGGTGTGCCGAAGATTGCCTACCCTTGATCTAGAAAATACATTCCAAAGAAATTCTTCACATGACCCAATCAACGCCATATTTTTTTTGGATATCAACAGTTAAATATTCTGAACACATACAGATCACATCACCTGTAATGGGGATTCTAGCTAATGCTATCATAGGAGCACTCTGGCGATAGGCACGTTTTCTACATTCATATTTCAGTGGTTTTAGCATTATTAAAATAATGATGTAATATAGTATAATAAAAACAAAAATAAGGTGCACTGTGCCTTTTAAGTTTTATATCCTAAATAAAATAATATATATATATATATATATATATATATAAAACTAATGTGCAACATTGCAACAAACACTTCAAAATTTACAATTAAGTGCTGCAGTACTGTGCAAAAATGCAGTGTAAAATGCCACACTTTACTTACATGCTAATATGTCCATAATAACATAAAATAGTGTTAGATGGCTCCAGATTGGAAAGAACACATGTATGGCTTCAGAATGTACCACTATGGACACAGCTGTGGTAAAGGTGAAAATCCAATCTTTATTTGTCAAGTGGTTTAAAAGCAGCATTCTTCTGTGCCTTTCACCCCTCCGATAGAGACCTTCCCGATACTCATGATGCTGAGAAATGGGGCCCACAAGAGCTGCAGTACCAGAGGTTAGACACCACTAGTATAAAATCTAGCACATTACAGTGATCGTAGGAAATTCAAAGTAGGCATCCATCCTCCTGGACAAACTTGTTCAAAAAGATATACTATAACACATCCCATGTTCATTACCACCTACCTGCATTCACAGCGTGTGTGCTGGGTAATCCCAATCTCTGTTAGCTCTGATTGGAGCAACTTCGTTTTAATGACCTGAAAAACATAATGAATTATAACATATACATTCTAATTTGTTTCTAAAAGAGATGGAAAAGTCTGTACTGTGATACCATGTATGCAAAAAAGAAGGTGCACACAATAACAGCAAGGTGGAAACTAGCTCTAACACTTAAGGGAAGGAATCCCTTAACCTTCACAACACAAAACATGCAAATAAAACAGAAATATAAGTGGAGCTCAGGTTTACCTTTACAAACAGTTGTATAATATGAGTATACAAGGTGCTATTGTAATTATCTGTAAATAATAAACAAGCAAATCTAAGTGCAGATGGTTGTTACAGAAATAAGTGGAAATAAATAATAAATGGGTAACTCACAAACATAGAGCCAATAATACACTTGGCTCCAATGGTTAGCGCCTCAGGATCTTCTAAGGTAGATCCAACACCCTCTTTTTGTCTCCTCTTGATCTCCTCCTCCTTAACCCAGTTTGGTAGGAATGGAAAGGGAAAACTCCAAATGAAGGTATAAACAAAATGTATTCAAATTTAAAATTAATCAATAAAAGATCAAAGATTAAAAATCTATATAGAAATTCATATAGAATCAATCCAAAACGCGTTTCGCCAGTAACTAGCTTCCTCAGTTGGTATAATGATCGCTGTATCCTCTTGTTCTTTTATATGTTCTTTAATTGTGAAATTACCGGCATCTGCCGGACAGGAAATTGGCTGTGTGGAACGCATATGTAGTTTGTTGGAACGCACGTACGCGCATACGTGCGTGCGTAGGTCATGTGACCCGGCTGTTTTCCTCCCTTGTTCTTCGTGGAACGCAACACATGCGTTCCACTGCCGTCGATCTTCAGAGTCGGCTGTTCTACTTCCTCTCTCTTCGTGGAACGCAATACATGCGTTCCACATCCGGATTGTGTATTTTTCGGCAAAGAGTCCTTAGTTACAATGTCCATTAGGTCTCAATGGACCCAGATGAATAAGAATAATATAAAACAGAAAAAAAGGAACATAAAATCATCATGAATAAGAATATAATATACTAATACTTATTGAATATCAATACTAATAATAAGCTCTTGCAATCAAATCCAGAAGGGTAGAGAACATTTTTTTATGATATTTTAAAAAGCTATAAAGAATCATCCTCATAATGAAAAACAGGGGAAAATATTATGATATCTTAAAAAGCTATAAAAAATCATCCTCATGGGGGGCGGAGCCTAGCAGCCGGGCTGAACGGACGCATGCTGGTGGAGCTCCTCACGAAAAAACCAGAAATAAGCCTAAATAGGAACATTACACCCTACAACTGCCTACTTTTCAGCCCCGGTACAGAGGACTTACCGCAAAGAAAGTGCGTCCGCAAAGCCGCGGCAACCCACAGCGACGACGGACCGGGGATTGACCTGAGGCCTACAGGCGGCCTACTCAGACGGCACGGGGGAGGCGGCCGATCCTTCTGCTGGCTGATGCCAAATTACTTGGAGGTCTCCCCGACACACTCTCACCCCCCCCCCCCTGCCGGAGAGGGATATCCCGGCTCAAGCCTCGGCACGGCACCGTAAACAACTCACCGACTCCATTGCTCTGGTGTGCCACATCATGGCGGACGCCACGTGCCAGCCAGAACGGAGACCCTCACTGCCACCGCTTTCGGAGCGGCTGGACCGACTGCTAGCTGCTTTCTGGGCGAAGTTCTCCGTTCCAGCAGAGACACAAGCAGCATCACCCTCTCAGATCACCAAACTACAACCCGCAGCTCCTGAAAAAGGCCATATTAATGCCTGGAAAGCTGGAAGGAGAAGGCGGGAAACCAGACGCAAACATCAACGGGTCGGCAGCAGACCACCAGCGGTGAGTCACTTAACTAAAAGGCGACATACCCCAGGTCTGCCCGCTTACACCCCCCCTTCCCCCGAGGTGATCACTATCCCTCCCAAGCAAAGAAACCTCTGCTCAATAAGGATGGGGCGTGAGAGGGGATCACCTTGCCATACTGCCCAGACAGAGTGTCCCAGCCACCGCCTGCTTCACAACCCTTGCCTGGGACAACAGGCCCACGAAAAGCTTACTATAAGTCAGGGGACCTTAACCATCATACCCCCAGACTCCAACCCGGTTGGGAACTGGAAGAACATCAAAAGCGGGGACCACTGCCTCACCACAACTAACACAGACCCGGATGAGGGCTGGAGATGGGGACATTCCACACGCTCAGAACACAGCAGGGCTGCCCCAGATAAATCCCGCAACCAACCCCGAGCAGAGCTCAGACAGGGAATCGGGTGAAGACCCTCATAAGCAAAGGACAACCGGATTAATGGATGCCGACCGCAAGCTACCACAACCGATGACTAGCAACTATAAAAATGGACAATAACAAATGTTAAGTTTTCATTATGTCTACATTATTTTTCCTTCCCTACTAGCACCCGCATAGTCTAGCATTTAGGCATGAATACATGGCCTGACAGGAGAGAATTGTTTTCTTTTAACTTTTATTATTACTGTGTGCTACATCCTAGGCTCAATGCTGCTTTTACCTATATCTGCCCACTCAGTGCACAGTTACTATTATTTACAGTATGTACAGCAGACACACCACAAAGCATATATTCTAACTTAACCTGCACGGTGTACCTACCAAGCCTGAATCTTATCACATAACATGCGTTGAGTTAACTCGAAATTGATAAACTTTATTAAAGGGAATAGCTGGTCGATATTAGTTAGAATAGCATGTTTATTATGCATAAAATATTACCTTACTTAACTGTTTTTTGTTTCAAACATTGAATCCACCTTTAAGCTACACGTAACAGAAGTGACCTTTTACATTAATATAAAAAGTGTGCAAATATGATTATGTTCCCCAATGTTGTGAATGTCATTGAAAAGCATGTGGAATGCCTTTGGGGTACCACATACGCGTTGTTATTCCTTTATGCACTACAAAAATAAAGAATTAAAAAAAAAAAAAAAAAAAAAATCATCCTCATAATAAAAAACAGGGGAAAAGGGAAACTTTAAACGGATGAGGGATATTTATGGCAAGAAATAACACAATTCAAAATCCAAATTGAATCCGTGGGGGACCATAGTATTAAAATTAAAGATAAAAGTCATTTCTTCTATGCCAATTTTTTTTAAGAAGTCTCCACCCCTCCAATTATTTTTAACCAATTTAAGTGCACAAAACATAAGACCCTGTGGATTTTGATGGTGACAGTGCTTAAAGTGTTGAGAAACACTATGTGTTTCAACTCCTTTCTTGATGTTTCTCACATGTTCAGAAATTCTGACATGGAGACATCTAATTGTCCTCCCTATATACATTTTATTACATGGACAAATTAACAAATAAATAATATTCTTAGAGAAACATGGCAATTGGTCTCTTATTATAAACTCTTTATTAGAGATTTTGTTTATATTCTTTATATGTCTTTTTTTATTCGATGTTTCCCTACACGCAAGGCACGTACCGCACCCAAAAAAACCTTGTCATTTCCATTTTGCTGATGTTTTCAATTACTGTTTACTAAAAAAATATTCATGTTCTTGCATCCCCTATGTACAATCTTAGGTCTCTCTGGTAATATTTCTTTAAGAATTGGGTCATCTTGCAATAAATGCCAATATTTATTGATGGCATACCGCACTTTCTTATTATTGGCGGAGAAATTGCAGATAAAAGGAATATTAAATTGTTTATCTTCTATCCTTGTTTTTTTCTTTTTGTAGGTTAATAAATCTTTTCGTTCTAATCTTTTTATTTCCTCTATGCTCTTTTGAAGATCTTCCTCTGTATACCCTTTTTCTAAAAATTGTTTCTTAATTATCTAAGTTTGTCCTAAAAAATCCTAGTCTTTTGTGCAATTTCTTTTCAACCTCATAAACTGCTCTTAGGTGCATTTGTGAGCCACGGAGCATGATGACAACTAGTTAAATCGAGGGGGCGGAGCCTGACCGGGGAGCTGCACAGACGTGCTTACTCTGAGCTCCGGATCCTGATCACGGTTAAAGGCAGAAATCAACGGTGCATTTCGCAAATCCTGCACCCCGGTTCACCCTGCCTTGTTACACTGGGGCAGAGGTACCGGGGGACACCTTCCGAGACAATATGCCCGCCATACCGCTGAACCGGAGGACCGAGGCCTACACCTCACTGGGCTGGCGAGAAACGGCCGCTCTCCCAGCGCACCAAATCATGATGCACCCGCAGTATCGGACCTCCTCCCCCCCCCCCCCAAGACCGGTGGGGGTTATCCCAGTCCTTACTAGCAGATATCATCGACCCACAAATGCTGCAAACGGGGACAATACTCCACAGCATGCTCCGAACCAGCAAGCAGAGTTCCACAAAATGGCGTCCACAAACTTAAACGCTGAGCCTGCTTTCCATCAGCCCCTCCACGAACGTCTGGATGCCCTGCTGCAAAGCTTTTGGGAAAAACTGGAGCAGCGGACGGCAAAACGACCACCTAACCGACAAGAGGTAGGGGAAAGGCGGGAGGCCGCGAGACAGAGCGGGCATTCCCCGGGCAAAACCGCCATACGCTTACAGGCGGAGTGCCCTTCTAGGCAGGGGCCCAACAGGAGACTCCCTCCTAAACGCCGACCACACCGCAGGAGGTCGCCCCCGCCGCCGGCGGCGGAGAACCACCAGGGCCCTCCAAAGCACCCACAACGGGAAAGACCCGGCCCCGAGAGGTATCCGAGTCTGTGGACACAAGGTATGGGCCCAACTTCAAGCCTGGAGCTGGGGTGAAGCTCCGCGCCGTACTCCAACCACCTCCGTGCTGACCCACCTGACACCTCCGCTGCTGAACTACCGATTATTCCCTTGCTCACCACCAACCATAAGACTGACAGGGATCGGCTGAATGAAACCTAGACCCCGATCATAAAAGGCCAGACCACAAGCTGACGGACACTCACAACTTGGCGCAATATTACCTAAGCAATCTACCTAAGGGATATGCATAACCTTATGTTTTGTTTTACTATTTACTGCACCTAAGTTTATCAGTTGTATTTGTATTTTGTGGAGGCATTAGCTGAGCCAGACATGACATTTCCAAGCAACATGTTACTAATCTAAATCTCAGATCTATAGCGTGTGTTTTCAACTACAGCTGTGATATGGCTGCAGATTGGGTGTGCATTAGTTTTCTCTCTCCATAGTACTACCCACCCTGAGCGAACTACCAACATATGGAGAAGCATATTGTTTGATGTGCGGGTTGTTAATACGCTGGTGATGCTCAATTCACTTAACTCGCCCTTGCCCTTTTTGTATGTTTATACTCTTGACTCTCACAGTTGAGCATTTAATTTTACCAGCGCACACTGTAACGTTACCATGCATGTTAAGCGTCCACTTAATGTTTCTTTAGCCTGTTGGCGCATGTCAGGGCACCCTATGTGACCCACGTATGTTTACTAATGCAGACCTAGGTTATGCTTCCTGAGTTAATATATCCTGTATTCTAAACTTAGATGGCGACCCTCATAAAACTCTAATATTCTCGTTTGCTAAGCAAGACCAATTTCTTTACCTACTTCTAGTTTAATCTACCGACAATTCACATGTTTTTATGCCCTCTATGCTAATGTAAATTGGAGCGAATCCAGCCTGAATCGTGCTATATTTACTAACTGCATGTCTAGGAAATTATATTGTATTTTGCTATTCCTTTGACTTTCTAACACGTCATGCAGTGCTCATGAATATATTATGTTGTTCCCGAACGACAAGTTCACAATTTAAAAAACGAAGCATCGTTATCCCAGAAATGTAATAGTTTAAAGCTGATAATGTTTAAACCCTTTACTGTACTCAAACTATACGTTTCCCTCCTTCTCTTCTGTACCCCATCAAAAATGCTTCAATAAAAGAAAGATTGACAAAAAAAAAACTAGTTAAATCAATGTATCCATTACAGTCTACTTCTTTAAAAAAAAAAAAATTGTAAAAATATTCCCTTCCTCTATAAAAACAGTGAGATCTAAGAAATTAATTTCTTTTTTGCTTAGAGTTGAGGTAAGACTGATCCCCCAGTCATTGCAATTTAGAAAGCTTAAAAAATTAGCTAAACTCAAATCATCTCCCTTCCAGCCCTTTTCCCCTGTTTTTTATTATGAGGATGATTTTTTTATAGCTTTTTAAGATATCATAATATTTTCCCCTGTTTTTTATTATGAGGATGATTCTTTATAGCTTTTTAAGATATCATAAAAAAAATTCTCTACCCTTCTGGATTTTTATCAATTTTTGTCTTAACCCTTTTATATGATTGCAAGAGCTTATTATTAGTATTGATATTCAATAAGTATTAGTATATTATATTCTTATTCATGATGATTTTATGTTCCTTTTTTTCTGTTTTATATTATTCTTATTCATCTGGGTCCATTGAGACCTAATGGACATTGTAACTAAGGACTCTTTGCCGAAAAATACACAATGCGGATGTGGAACGCATGTATTGCGTTCCACGAAGAGAGAGGAAGTAGAACAGCCGACTCTGAAGATCGACGGCAGTGGAACGCATGTGTTGCGTTCCACGAAGAACAAGGGAGGAAAACAGCCGGGTCACATGACCTACGCACGCACGTATGCGCGTACGTGCGTTCCAACAAACTACATATGCGTTCCACACAGCCAATTTCCGGTCCGGCAGATGCCGGTTATTTCACAATTAAAGAACATATAAAAGAACAAGAGGATACAGCGATCATTATACCAACTGAGGAAGCCAGTTACTGGCGAAACGCGTTTTGGATTGATTCTATATGAATTTCTATATAGATTTTTAATCTTTGATCTTTTATTGATTAATTTTAAATTTGAATACATTTTGTTTATACCTTCATTTGGAGTTTTCCCTTTCCATTCCTACCAAACTGGGTTAAGGAGGAGGAGATCAAGAGGAGACAAAAAGAGGGTGTTGGATCTACCTTAGAAGATCCTGAGGCGCTAACCATTGGAGCCAAGTGTATTATTGGCTCTATGTTTGTGAGTTACCCATTTATTATTTATTTCCACTTATTTTTGTAACAACCATCTGCACTTAGATTTGCTTGTTTATTATTTACAGATCATTGCAATAGCACCTTGTCTACTCATATTATACAACTGTTTGTAAAGGTAAACCTGAGCTCCACTTATATTTTTGTTTTATTTGCATGTACTGTGATACCAAACCGTAAGATTACACTTATATATTGCTAACATGTATATATGTAGACAGAATTAAAGCTGGGTCAATATATACAGTGACTTATGGATAGGAGTTTGCCGGCCACAGAGCTCACAATCTAAGTCAATTGAGAGGCATATAGTTAAAGGAAGGAGAAAATGCAATTTGGCCATTTTGATTGTGCATTCGGAATAAATAATAATTACACACGTAGAGATATCTAAATGGTGGCTCCTATTATATAGAATTTCTATAAGGTCATATTATATTGCTATTGCTTTTTACCTGCATAGTGATGTTGTGCGTGTGTGTAGGGACACAGCTTAGACCTTCATCCAGACAGCACCCACTGCAACGCATGACAGACACACATGGCGGCAGAAAGAGGGAGTCGGAAAACTGTGGGAACTCCACTAGGAGACTGCGAAGAACCAAACGAGGCTGGCACTGGCTGCGGTTATATAAATCCATCCAGGACAGTCCTGCAAAATACATCACAGTCCCATTATTATTTACCCTTCACATTACACCTCTAATAGTGTATTTTCTGTGTACTTATCTAGTTAAGAGCTATCCACCGAAACACAGAGCGGTTTAAATTATTCAGTACAGATCACACTTTACATTTGTGGTAGTGATAAATACTGTGATAATTAGCAAGCCAAAAGCTAGACATGTTCAATTCGTTTCGGTACGAATGGCAATTCGGGTACTTCTTATGTCTGAATAGCTGAATTGCCGAAGTCCCGAAATTTCTGAAGTGTCAAAGTGCCGAAGTGCTGTGTAATTTGACTCATAACTCTCTGATTGGTTACTTTCAATCGACCAATCAGAGTGTTGTTATGAGTCAAATTACACAGCGTGGGAAAATTCCAAAGAACTTTCCCACGCTGTGTAAAATGACACAGAGCACTCTGATTGGGTGTATTTCAAGCTAACCAATCAGAGTGCTGTGACAGGTAAATGTAGAGACTTACCTGTCAGTTTTGGGGACCCCTAGTCACCTGGGGGGTGACTCAGGGGTGGGGGCCGGGGTGAGGACATTAGGACCCCCCCTTATTCTAATTTAGGGCCCCCACCCACCGCTCAGGGGTGGGTGCCTGGGGGAGTACATTAGGTCCCCACCCCTTATTCTAATTTAAGGCCCTCACCCGCCGCTCAGGGGTGGGGTTCAGGGGGGAGGACAATAGGTCCCCCCCTTATTAGTATTTAGGGCCCCCACCCGCTGCTCAGGGGTGGGGGCCGGGGGGTGGGACAATAGGTTCCCCCCATAATTTTACTTTAGGGCCTCCACCCGCCGCTCGGTCTTTCAGCCTTTTGGTAGATAACTCCTTAATACCGTGGGAATTAGGGAGTTATCTACTAAGCGGCTGCAAGAGAAGTCCCAAAGTGCTGAAATTCCGAAATGCTGAAGTTCCGAAGTGTTGAAGTGCGAAGTCCGAATTGCAGAAGTCCCGAATTTTGGAATGCTGAACCGAACTGAAAATTTTCCCCATGCACATGCCTACCAAAAGCTGTAGTAGGCCTGTTGTAGTCCAGAACTATCCAAAAGGCTTATCAACAAGGGTAGGATTAGAGTTGGAAAAGCGTCATGGGAATTGATGTTCTACAGCTGCTGGAGATGTACGTGTGGCTATACATTTGCTAGCCAAACACAAGATCAGGGAAAGGCAACCTTTTGGTAAGGCCGTGTCCAGAGGAGAGCAGGCATGCAGGCATCCTGAGGCCTGAGGGGAAAGTATATAGATAAACCTTTTTATAGCATGTGAAAAATATGGATCCCAGGAAAAATGCATATCCCCGACTGTCTTGGATCTGGTAAAACCATCACGATTTCAGGCTCCTGACAAAGGAACATAATAGACATCCAGACCACTTCATCTCAATGCCCCGTCAATTTAACCCATTGCAGGCTTTTACATTAATAATTACTAGAGACTCTTCTGCCAAAATAGCAGAGTAAAACTCAACTTTTTCCATTAGATGGTCTGATAGAGACACTTTGACTACTGCAACACTGCCTCCAAATGCCTCATCATGGGAAAACATTAGATTGGCTGAAATCATCAAGATTAATGATCTCAGGCAACAAGGTGGAACTTTGGCACGGAGACCGGTGTGCCGCAGGATGTACGGTAAGTAAACTAACCTTAAAGTGGCACTCTCCTGCCGAATTTACCTTTCTCCTATTGTTTCCTCTTCTCTTCCTCTCTGAGAATCTGTTCTTCTTTTCTTTATTTTTGATCTAGTTTTCTTTAAAACATAAGATAAAGTATGGACTACTTTGTCATATGTATTTTTGACAAAAAAAAATACATATTCTGTCAGCTCCATTTCCTGTTACAAATTAAGTTACGGCGCACACATAAAACACACTTATAATCTAATCAGGCTACTTAAAATCGCCCATCTAAGAAAATAAATATGGGGATTCAGTTTCACCACATGGCCATATCATATTAGGCCCACCACTGCTTCATAGTACCCCCATATCTGTGGGTCCTACACTAATTCCAAATGTGGAAGACAAATTGTGTGTGCGCCGTAACTTAATTAGTATTATGTATGAATATTGGTCACTACGGCAGCACCATTCCTGCAGAATGCATGTTTCAGATGTGCCCCCAATCCTTTTTGTCTTTGCTAACTACTTTTCCTGTGTCAAAGAAAGTACTTAACCTACTACTTGACACAGGAAATGGAGCTGACTTAAGCTCCTCCTTTGGTTAAAGAAAGTCAAGCGTAGTCCCTACTTTATCTTATGTTTTAAAGAAAACTAGTACATCAGAAATAAAGAAAATAAGAACAGATTCTGAGAGAGTGAGAGAAGGGGAAATAAGAGGAGAAAGGTAAGTTTGGCATGACAGAGCCGCTTTTAATCCTCACAGCAGTAGGTGGGGCTGGCCACCTATAGGTAGATGAACTCTATAGCGTTAGGAATACGTTCCAAATACTATAGTGTTACTTTAAGCAATCCTGGGTTGGTTTACTTGTCCCTTGTATCAGGGGGGGTCACAAGGAAACTGTTCCCAGCTTAGGTGGGCTCATTCTGTTCTAAGGGCACTAGGACCATGCAGAACTAGCTTCAGCAGTGCTCACTGCATAGTCTTCCCTAAGATAGTCAGCCCAGAGCGGCTGCCAGCCTGACGTGCATTCATGCCAGGCAGAGACTCTCCTTATCTAGATGACCCTGCCCTCTTTCCAGACAAGACGTCAATGGTGTTTCTGTCACGCCCGTTCAAGCTCTCCCAATCCTGGTCCTGATTTCATATCTACCAATGTTAGAAGGTGTGAAGATGTCAGTGGGTGAATCTAGACATTGAGCTCATATTGTTACCAACTAGAGCATAATCCCACATAGTGCTAGGCTAGCACACGCACTTCAGCCTCACTAAGTATTTTGTTAACAGGCATCTCAAAATTGATTTTAATTAGAAGAGCCGTGCTGCTGTGTGGCTGCCACACACACACCTTGCATGCTAGTGGCCTGGGGACAGTCGCTCCCTTGCCTGCCCTCACTGTATCAGAGTAATATTTGAAGTTCTTTGGAGTGTCAGACAAGTAGAATGTAATCAGTATATCTGTACCACTTTATGATGTGCATCTAGCACCAAGAATTTGCATTAGTTTGTTCTCACCGCCCTAAAAAGAAGTGAGCACAGCTTGGCACGCATGCTGTCCCCATCGCACTACCCTTAGATTGTAAATAATGCTTCCCATTACAGATGAAATAGTTATGTGTTAAGAGAGCCAGAATAAAATGTTTTTGTTGGTCGTTCTATATTGTTGATTTATCCAGAAAGTACGAACACGCTTGGAGGCCTTTTTTATGGGTTAGATTACTGCATAATAATACCATATCCAAATCCAAGCTTCCTAGTATGGTATGTGGAGGTAAATAAAGTTTGCTTCATATCCTGTAAAATGATGGCAGTTTAGTTACAAAGGGATGCAGAATTTTTTCAACAAATTAACTAGCTTAGTTAATTAACTTAGTTAAACAATGGCTTCCAGACACAATTGGTCTGCCTAGTGGATTATAGATGTCTCTGTGGATTTTGGATAAGCAGTAAAAAGTGGCTATGGTGGGGTTGTTGTGAGATAGAAGAAATCTAAAGTTGGATCAGAAGTCAGCGTAAGGTAACTGGAAGAATCATTAAGGAATGAATAAATGATTGACACTGACTCCCCCTAAAGGCTCCCTCCCCTTCCAGTCCCTGCACACAGTGGATCAGTAGTAAGGAAAAAGGGACTAGTGGATGACTAAAGCAGAACAAGGAGGGTCAGTGTGTGTGTGTGTGTGTGTGTTAGCCCCTGTATACTTACCCTGGCGCTCCGCCAAGATGACAACGCTCCGACCTGGTGGACCGCCGTTCCCATGCAATATGCGGCTCCTGACAGCGTCATGGATGCCGGCCACAGTGCACCCGCCCCTTTTTATGGCGCAGCGCATGCATGCCAGCGTCATGATGTCCCAAGAGCTCCAAGCAATAAAGCCCGGCACACACACACATGCACCTTTTGGGGGCGTGGTTAGCATAACCACGCCCCAAACAAATCCCAGTCTGCCCAAAGTACAGTGCCCTCTTGTGGCTCCTAGTGTTAATAGTTTCCCTATAGCGCATTATTTTGTCCCTTTTGGTATTGATTGGTATTGACCCGGCATGCTCTCGACTACTCTGTTTTCTGGCTCCCTCAACTCGACTTTGATTATGTTTATCGTTCTAGTGTATCTCTGCCTCCCCTGACTCGGCTTTTGTCTCTCTTATTAGTGTATTTCTGGCTTCCCTTGACCGTGGCTCTTTCTGACTATCCTTGAATTATTATTATTCTTTATCCTGCCATTCTAAGGATTGTTTTAGGGACTTTCTATATGTCTCTATTTATTAACCTGTGGGATTTCACTCTGCGTGTTGGGTTGTACTTTACATTGTGTGTGTGTGTATATGTATATGTATGTGTATATGTATATATATACAGTGGGACCTCGGTTAACAAACGCCTCGGGTAACATAATTTTCGGTTTACAAATGAAAATCCATTGAAAATAATGCCTTGGTTTACAATTTTTTTTCACAATACAAAGCAAGTTTTCCCAGGATGCATTGCACCTGGGTGGTTTATAGCACCGCCCCCTGCACGCTGGGTAGCACGTGGCGTTGAGTGTGGAGGTGTTGGAGCAGCTTTTGCATCGAGTTTTGGAGCCATTCTGGAAATTGTTTGCAGTTGTTTTGGGACTTTTTGGTGCATTTCTCAAGCTGTGCAAATGTAGAGAGCTGAGCTTTGTCATTTGCATGCCTTTTGTTTTGTGTTCTGCATTGTGGGTTGGTTCCCATGCCAGCTCATTTTGACTTTTTTCTGACTTCCAGAACGGATGAATTGGTTTTCAATGCATTCCTATGGGAAACCGCGTTTCGGTTTACAAATTTTTCGCAATAATAAACGTCTCAGAGAACGCATTCAATTTGTAAACTGAGGTCCCACTGTATATATATTTGAAACAGAATATAAATCATACACAAAAATATAACTCACATGTATTAATATACATGTATATATGGAGTTTGCATTGAGAAAATTGGCCTTTGGGCAGCAAGGAGGGTAAATCCGGGCCTGTGTGGAATGCATGAGTGTGGCTGCTTCTTATACGTGTATATGGGCTGTCTGTGCTAAGGTTGGTGAGCTCTCTGAGATGTTGTGTATGTGTTTGGGATATTTCAGTAACTAATTTTATAGCGCAAGTGGAATTTATTTTTAAAAAATGTATTCGTTTTAAATATGTACTTAAATGTATCTATTTTTCCCTTTTTTTTCTATTTTCTATTCTACTTTTTTTCTATGTGTGTCTGTGAGGTGCTATGTGTTTGTGTGTGTGAAGGGTGCAGTGTGTGTGTGTGTGTGTGTGTGTGAAGGGTGCTGTGTGTGTGAAGGGTACTGTGTGTGTGTGAAGGGTACTGTGTGTGTGTGAAGGGCGCAGTGTATGTGAAGGGTGCAGTGTGTGTCTGTGTGAAGGGTGCAGTGTGTGTGAGTGGGGCGGTATGTGTGATGAGGCAGTGTGTGCTTCTGAGAGGTTCAGTGTGTGAGGGGTGCATGGTGTGTGTGAAGGGATCTGTGTGTCTATGAGGGGTGCAGTGTTTGAGTGGTGCAGTGTGTGTGTGAGGGTTGCACTGTGTGTGTTTGCGAGGGGTGCAGTTTGTGTGAGGGGGACAGTGTGTGTGTGAGGGGTGCAGTGTGTGAGGGGGACAGTGGGTGTGAGGGGTGCACTGTGTGTGGTTTGTGAGGCATGCAGTGTGTTAATGGGGGTGCGGTGTGTTTGTAGGGGGTGCAGGGTGTGTGAGAGGTGCTGTGTGTGTGAGGGGTAGAGTGTGTGAGTGAGGGGGCAGTGTGTGTGTGGGTGGCAGTGTGTGTGAGGGGTGCACTGTGTGTTTGTGAAGGGTGTAGTGTGTGTGAAGGGTGCAGTGTGTGTGTGAGAGGTGCTGTGTGTGTGTGTGAGGGGTGCAGTGTATGCATGTGTGAGGGGTGCAGTGCAGTGTGTGTGAGGGGACAGTCTATGTGTGTGAGGGGTGTAGGGTTTGTTTGTGTGTGAAGGTTGCATAAGGGTCTATGCTGTGTGTAGGTCTTAATGTCTCCTCCTCCCTTCTTCTTACCTTTTACCAGGGAGGGGGGACATAACGCTGCAAGCCCTGGTGGTCCAGTGGTGCAGGCTGACCCTCCTGTCCTCCTGCGAGTACTGCACTGTATCGGAGCATTGCCATGGTAATGGGTGGCAAGGCTCTGACCAACCTGCTCGTGGGAGGAACACAGAGCCTCCCAGGCCCTTCCCTCTCTGCTGAAACTAAGTGCTAGTGGGAGGGTGAGGGACGTCTTTGATCTCCTCACCAGCCTAAGATGGCTTACAGCAAGGCAGGTCTGCATGGGCTGGCAGAGATGAAAGGATCTCCCCTGCCGGCCTTAGTCCATGGCCATCGAGGCCCACCGGGCATTTTCTGCAGAACCCATCATCTCCCACCTGAAATCCCAAACTCCAAACCTACTTGCTAGAGTGACCTATGGACCTGGTTACCAAATTCATGCTTTTAAAACGGTCAGAAAGGATATTCTTGGATAAAGAAGTAATGCATTAAAAGGGAGTTATGGCAGTGATAAAAGGGGAACTGTGACCATTCAACAAATGTTTTATACCATTCAATAAAACATTGAACAACACCAATAATGTATGGTTAAACTTTTTTTGAGATTCATAATTTTCTTTTAAATTTATATGAAAGATCTAGCAAATTATATAATCATCCAGTTCAAAGTAGGCAAAGCCAGGGGACACATGAAAATAAGTAGAAACATTGTTTAAATTTCGGTTTTCTCTCTCTGTGTTGACTTCCAGGTGCAAAGCAGTTCACAATACCAAAGTTATTAGATAATAATCACTGTTTTCACATTCAAATTTTGTGCAAAGTAACTCAAATTCTGAACCAAATGCATCCAGTAGCATGCACATTTGCAAATTATTGTTCATTTGCTTTTATGCATACCAATGATAATTTTAAAGGGAACCTCCAGTGCCAGGAAAACAATGCGTTTTCCTGGCACTGCAGGTTCCCTCTCCCTCCCACCCCCCAATTAAAACCCCTTCAGCAACTTACCAGAGGCAGCGACGATGTCCCACATCGCTGCTTCCTCCTCCGCCGCCGCTCCTCCTCTGCATTGCATCGGGCCGGTGGGCGAGACTGATCCCGCCTACCGGCCGGGGAGACCTAATGCGCATGCGCGGCAATGCTGCACATGCGCATTAGCGCTCCCCATAGGAAAGCATTGAAAATGCATTTCAATGCTTTCCTATGGGGAAATGAGCGATGCTGGAGGTCCTCACATAGCGTTTCCTATGCTAGAAACCAGGAAGTGCCCTCTAGTGGCTGTCTAGTAGACAGCCACTAGAGGTGGAGTTAACCCTGCAAGGTAATTATTGCAGTTTATAAAAAAACTGCAATAATTACACATGAAGGGTTAAGATGGGCAGAAGTGGTCTGGGTGCCTGGAGTGTACCTTTAAGTACTGTTTGCCAGCAGGCAGTCCTATGGCTGCCCAGTCGCTAATTTTAAACATTTAGTAGATATGCCCCCACCTGTCACATTGCGGGTGTGGGGATAAGGAGGTTTTAAACCTCCCTTATAGTAATATGGGTATATTATTGACTCCCATAGGATATTTACTTATTTATTTATGTTTAACTATTTAAAATGGCAGCTGGCTAGTAAGCGCTGCCCAGCCACCACATAATTAACCCTTGCACCATATTTGCCCACAGGCTGCTAGCACTGCTAGTGGCCAAAGAGTCGATCACCCCTTTTATTATAATAGCTCTCACCCGTTAACCACAGTTGGTCAGCACGTGGGAGCTAGAAAGGTATCTGTCCAACCCTATTGGTTTTATTCTAAGTCCGCCACACAATGCACATGCGAGAACTATTTACCACATTCTTTTATTTAATTGGCTCCACCCCCATGGGATGGTCCATTTCTAGTGACTGGTCAGCAATGTTTGCCCATTCGCTAGTTTAAAACATTTAGTAGTTATGCCCCCACCTGACACATTAAACCTCCCTTATAGTAATATGAGGATCTTATTAACCCTTATAAGCTTTTTATGTATACTTATGGAAGCACTGACCAGCCACCACACAATTCAGCCTTGCACTGCTGAGGGTTTGTAACAATTTTGCTCACCGGCTGCTAGCAATTTGAAGAAACTGGGCCAAGATTTGAAGCCTTCGGGTCAGGTTTCAGACAACTGGTGGCGTTCGATCTGGCTGAATTCCAGACTAAATTCATGTCCATTTGGGGCCTGAATTGTAAAATCTGCACATTGTTTAATGGCATTAACAATATCCAGATTTGTATCCTGAATAGGACTGTAGTGAATAACCCTGTTAGCCTTGTTTCAGTAAAAGCTCACAGATGTATGGCTTCACATTCTCCTGTAGAACCCTGTGATATACTGCAGAATCCATTGTGTTAAGAAGGCATATCATACAGGTTGTCAGGTAAGCAAGCAGTCCTAAAATTCCTACCACAACGCTTGACAGTTTGAATGATTCTGTTCTGCTCAAACCAATCAAATTTCCTCCAAACATAACATCTATCAGTGAGGCCAAATGTTCTTATTTGACTTGTCTGCCATACAACCCTTTTCGTTAATACCAATATTTAGACAGGAACATTTTTTTTATCCATAAAGGTAATTGTGGTACAAGTCAGAAATGACCGTTTGGATTCGCAAACTCTTTTTCACTAATATACATTTCTGTCTAGATCATTAGGATCATGAATTAAATGAAAGCGTAAGGTTTGCATCTCACCAATAATAATCTGATTAAAACAATATCAAAGGGAATTGGTTGTGAAATTAAAATACAATTCCCTTCTACCAGTAAAATTAAAACGTTCCCTGAAAACCAGTTACTTTAACCACTGACGCATAAAAACAGTTCAGTAGTTTTTTTAGGAATAAACTGTGCTTTTCTTAGGAAAGAAAACACTTTAAGCACTTTAAACACTTTAAGTGCCAAAAAGATGAGTGGTTCATTAATTCGTACTTCATTCTGCTACTTTAAAGTAATGAAAGAACAATGCATTATCTTGCAAAACATGTTTGATGGTGTTTTGTATCCTCATCTTTTTATAGAAGTGTAAATATATCGCTCAGTACCTTGCCGACACTAAAACATGCAGGTACCAGATCCCTCTCATCTCATTCTTTTCACTCTTTTTCTTAACAGTCTATAAACAATCCACCACCATCCCTCTAGAATGTAAGCTCATTGAGCAGGGCCCTCTCTGTTCCTGTACGTCCAGTTGTCTGGTTACAATTACATGTCTGTTAGTCCACCAATTGTACAGCGCTACAGAATCTGATGGCGCTATATAAATAATCATCTAAACCCCCTCCCCCATACTTTCTCTCTCGCATCACCCATCCACATACTGCCTGTCACTTTAAACCCCCGTCATCAAATTGACAGCTTCTGTTATTATCATTTAACAATTTGCCAACAAATTCCGCAGCGCTGTACGCTGTTCATCCTGTCCTACACCCAGTCTATGAAAGGCCATGCTTGCTAGTGGCATGGTAATAGATGATGTATTATTATTATTATTGGCATTTATATAGCAAATACAAACATAAGTGTCAGTGCTTAGTAGATAATCCCCTGGTTCAGTAATCAGCGGATTATCTACTAAGAGCTGACACTTGTATTTGTATATTTTATGTTATTAGAATTTGGAGACATTTCTTATGTGTGAAGCTGCCTAAGTATTGTGCATTATTGTAATATTTAGGAATTTTTAAAGTATTTTATTTTTCTGGTGCCCTCTCTTGTGGTATTATTCGGCATTTATATTACGCTAACATATTCACGAGTTCTTTACAGATTTAATGTAGAGATATAACAGCAAATAACAAACAATTACAAATGTTAACAGGAAACAGTTATTGAGGACCGAGCTGGGTGCGAATGCTATGATGACAGCTCATTGTATATATTCTAGTGACAGATGTATGTGTTACAGTGATAAATAACCGTCTCTCTGGATAATGGTCTCAATTATACCTTCTGATTTGTGTGTCAGCTGACTTTGTGACCCGGAAACCTGCAGAGAGAGAGAGAGAGAGAGAGAGAGAGAGAGAAATAAAATGATTCTAATTATTAATGGTGTAAAAATTGCAATGCATACAGTACATAGCGTACCCCAGAATTCTTAATTTCCTTTTCCTCTCTTAAAATATATATAGGCTTCCATCCCCACTGTCCCTTCTACGCCCCCCTTCCCCCTCTGTTCCTGACTTTTGTATTCCCTCCCTCTGCTACCCTTTCCTCTACAAGCAGCTCAGGACTTTTCCCCTATTACAGATATAATCTTAGCAAAGCAGCCAGACTGTCTGCAAAAACCCATGTTACCACAGCAAACTCACGTTCTAATACAATGTGCGTTACTGCAAGCCACTGACTACATCGCTCTTTCTGTCACTCTAATGTGTTTACTAATACTGTTCTAGATCATTTACTGATAACGAGCTTTTCTTAAATCTCCTTCTGCAGTGATTTATTAAACCCAGTACAATATTATTCTGTATTATTCTTTTCAGTCTCTCCTATGGTTCCATATAACCAGCTGTATGTTGCTATATTATAAGCGCCTTTAGGATTTCCCATAGCACCATGTACACAGCACCTCTATATTACACAATACTTTATCCTTTCTCATGGTATCATCTAATCACCCACATCATTCAGTATTACATGCTCCTTCCACATAGTGCAATAATATTACATGTCCCTTTCAGCCTTTCCCATACCACCACCAGAGCTCAATATTACATGTTGTTTTCAGCGGTCAGTCTCCCGGACAATGTCATATATGCTGCCCTACATGATCCGTTCACACAGCTCCATATCTATTTCCCAAACAGATCAATACTGCCTTCCCCTTTAAACTTTTCCCACAGCTCCATAAAATCTCCCCTCCTCCTCTTCTAACCCATTCCAGGGGTCACCAACAGGTAGTATTCTTATTTTAAACGTCAGCCTTGAACTTTAGCAACCCCGAGCGCATAGTTTAAATCACTTCAGTTTTAAATCCATATAACCATCTGCTTAAAACCATTTCCCTCCATATAACACTCCATTAAGGTTCATAGAATCCTGATTTAATTTGCTACGGCACCATAGAATCCATGATTCCTTAAAACTCCATCTTTGTAACATCACCTAAAGTTCTATATAACACCCTCCTTATAGTTCCCAACACAGCGCTTATTTGACCCACTCGTTTCAACCTTTCCCAGAGCACCATGTGACTTAGCACCAACATATTCTGTAGTGCTCTCCATATAATGCTTTTTTTTATAATTTCATGTGACGGTAGTTCACTGTAATCGAAAATACTAGGAATTGTCTATCTTTGTAGCCGTCTTTCTCCTCTTTTTACTAATTTCTCTGACTGCGTTTCACTGACATGCGGAGCCAGATTAAGAGCCCAGTGGGCCTGGTGCTAACAATTATGAGGGGCCTAAGTATAGAATCTTATCGACCAAAAACACTAAAACAGTCCTACCTCTCAAGCGTTATGTATCAGGTGGAGATGTTGCAGGAGGGAAACTCATAGGAGCTATAAGAAAACTAAGATTCTCTTAAAATATGCTAATGTCTCTCTAATGCATGCTTTCATCTTTCAAGTAAATCCAAACCTCCCAACAGCAGTGTCCAGTGAAGCAGGAAGACAAAGGGCGGTGTAAAAGGTTGGCCACTGACACGGATCATGTAACCAGATCTCCTGAAAGGGATGAACATGCCCAAAAGGGTGGCATGTCTGCCCAAAGAATTGGAAGGTTAGCCTGGCATGAATGCATGTCATGCTGCCTGCCAATCATGCATGCTGGCCAACAGCATCCTGAGCTTGGCATAAAGGCGTCTAAGGATGCACTCGCTCCATGCTTTCTAAGGACTGTCCCCTAGCACTCACATGTCCACTTGTCTCCTTATCATCTTACTAGCAGGCAGAAGCTCCTGGTATACAGTTTGAGACAGAGAAAAGGTGGATGTAGTGAGTGTAGAAGAAAGGGAACATGCCACAGTGTTAGAGAGACCAAAGTCAGCATTACCTTAACTAATTTTATTTCAGCTAGTCCACACAAGTTTTGTTTCCATATATCCCTATTAAGTTTCCATACTTAAAGGGGCACTATAGTCACCCAGACCACTTCAGCTCAATTAAGTGGTCTGGGTGCCAGGTCCCCCAGGTTTTAAGCCTTCAGATGTAAACACAGCAGTTTCAGAGAAACTGCTATGTTTACATTGCAGGGTTAATCCAGCCTCTAGTGGCTGTCTTCCTGACAGCAGCTAGGGGCGCTTTTGCAATGCTGGATGCAAAATTAACGTGCAGCAAGAGCAGTGCGTGCATTCAAACCGTCCATAGGAAAGCATCTCAATGCTTTCCTATGGACTGTTTGAATGCGCGCACTGCTCTTGCCACGCATGCGCATTCTGCACCACTCGGGAGCTGACGTCGGCGGGGGAGGAGAGGTCTCCAGCGCTGAGGGAGCCCGGCGCTGGATTAAAGTAAGTAACTGAAGGAGTTTTAACCCCTTTAGCGCCAAGGGAGGGGGACACTGCGGGGGGGAGGGGGTTCCTAAACACTATAGTGATCCTTTAAGCAAGACTATGTGAAGAGTAGTTAGGGTTGCCACCATTCTTGGAAAAAAATAATTGCATAAGTAATTATGTATGCATGACATCACATGATGTAAATCACAAGGAGTGACATAAGAGAACATTCTGTAAAATCACCAAAAAACTACTTACAGTTTTATTCTGCTGTTTAGATGGATTGCTCCCGGTGTCTTCCTGTCTCCCAGTGTCCCTATGTCAACCAGTGTCCCCTAGTGTCTGTGTCCCCATATCTCCCAGTGCCCCCATGTTACTAGGGGACACTGTGAGACATGGGGACACTGAGACACTTGGGGATACTGGGAGACTTGGGAGCACTGGGGGACACTGAGACTATGTATCACAGTGCCCCTATGTATCACAGTGTCTCAGTGCCCCATGTCTCCCAGTGTCCCCATGTCTCTGTGTTCCCATGTTGCCCAGTGTCCCCTAGTGTCTGTATACCCATGTCTCCCAGTGTCCCCATCTCACTAGGGGACACAGAGACATGGGGACACTGAGACACTTGGGGACACTGGGAGACATGGGGGACAGTGGGAGATATGGGGACACAGACACCTGGGACACCGACTGGGAGACATGGGGACACTAAGACACTTGGGGACATTGTGTCCCTAGTGTCTGTGTCCCCATGTCTCCAATTGTCCCCATGTCTCACAGTGTCCCCTGCAGCCTCTTCCCCATCCTTCACTTCTCTGAGCTGTAGGCTGTCTCTGCAGGCTGGAAGCTGCAGTCTGGACTCTCTGTGCTGTGTAGCTGCTTCCCCAGCGGATCAGTGAGTAGAGAGATGCAGGTATATGCTATAACTTCCTATCCCTGCTTCTCTCCACACACACAGCGACCCCTACTGGCCGGTGCTGGTATTTCAGAGTAATCTCTGTTTATACTGAGAAAAATACCGGCATTTGTATTGCCAGTATTACTACAATATCGGCACCAGCCAGGCAGTCTTAAATTAATACCGACTAGATGGCAACCCTAAGAGTAGTGTGTAAAAGAAAAAAAAAAAAAGTAGTGTTCCTTTAAGTGCACCGACACTCATTATATATAATTGTGTTCAAAAGAAATAAGGCTTCCATTTCACATCAAATATTTATATATGAAACATAATTTGAAATGAATAAAATCTAAAAAAAAAAAACAATTTTGAGAAATTAAGAAATGTGGTTATTTTCCAAGTTCTGCGCAGCATTTTAACTGTAAAAGTCATAATACCATTAGCTTTTACTGCAACAGTACCCCCCATGTACAGGTTTTATGGGGTTTGGGAAAGTTACAGGGTCCAAAGTAGGGCTTGCCCATTTCAGTTTTTACACTTGAAATATGCCAGATTTCTTTTGCTGGGGCTATGTTGCCTTTGAGACCATAAGGCAGCACTTCGTTGCATGTGCCCTTTGAGGATCATATGATCAATATAAAGATCAAGATTATTCCGTGAAGACTTGGACTCAAAGCCTGAACCAAAAAAATAAACACTTTACTCTCATCCTAGGTTTAACTTCTCTTAAAAATGAAACACCCCATGTACACCAATACTAAATTTATCCCTAAATCAAATCCTAAACACCCTTTATAAGATAACTGTAAGCTAGCTCAAGCTTCAAATCCTTTAAACACTCTATGTAATCTAACTCTGAAATTGACACCATTCACTCTAAAGTTAACACCTTTCTAACTTTAAACCACCCTTTACCCTGACCACGTCTGTTTGACCCTGCATGTGTTTACACAGCTGCATGCACTCACTAAACTAATAGATTCCAACTTGAATACATGTTTTTATATTTTTTTTAAATGTTTTTATACTTGCAATGACCAGTTAAAGGGACATTATACTCACCAGAACTTAATGTAGTTGTTCTGGTGTGGATAGTATGTCCATGCAGGCTTTTTGCTGTAAACACTGCCTTTTCAGAGAAAAGGGCACACCTCCAGTAGCAGTAATTCAGGTAGACCATAGAGGTGTTTCTTGTGTCAGTGCTGCACACTGTGAATCATTGATGTTTAGCGTGTCCATGCTCTACATTCCTCATAGAGATGCACTATGTCAAGGTTAGATTTTCAGCTTTTTAAGGTAGTGGATGGCCACCTAAATAGTGTTATTAACAGCAATACAAACATGTATTCCTGACCCTACTGAGTTTATTTAATTAATTCATTAAATTTACTTTAGCTGCCTTTTATTTTGACTGGGGGAGGGGGCAGAGGGCACCTTAGAATTCTGTGCCTACATTCACCTGACATACATCCAGCCCTGAATGTAAGTGGTGGAGCTAAGCAAATAACTGATTTTGAGCATGAACGTACCGGACAACAGATGGCTACTTTGCAAAGAGGGAGAGGAGAGAAAGTTGAAAAGAATAAACATGAAAGAAGGGGCCTCTGTTGAAATGTACAAGCAGAGGAGAGCAAGATGCATACACCTTATCCTCCTCTGTCTCCAAGTCTAGGTGCATGGCTGAAAACCAGACCTCCAAAAGAGAGGACAGTGGGGGAGGCTGTGTCAGATGAAGAAAGCCAGGTCCCTATGATAGCAAGGAGGTTTCAGGAATGTAAAAAATGGTTGTATATAGATGGATTCTGTTTTATCACAAAACTCAGCAGGCATTCCAGAGGTAACAGTTAAAAAGTTTAAAATGGCACTATTGTGTTTTATTTTTTTTATTAAGGTAGGTATTCTGAAAAGCTAATGAAGACTTTGTTGGAATTTCATTGAGATTCCAACACCATCAAAATATATCATATCTTTGGTTACGGTTAAGGTGTTTGGCTAACAGTGGCACTGGATGTGGTTCAACCACCACAACTTGCCATTTCCCATTAGTTGTTGCAAGTGACTGCTCATGACAACAGCCATTTCATTGCCCATGTGTCGAATTATTAATGAAGGATTCTGGGATCTCGTGGGATCTTCCACTGAAGCCTATTTCTTAAACTCACGTCTCCCCAAGCCCAAGGACAAAGTCATGTGGAGCCTGGCAGACAGAGCCTCCATAACTAACTGATGCGTGTCTTTCAATGCCAGTGACATACAAAAATCTATAAATCTATTAAAAACATAACAATGAATAATAATGAAAATATACATTTGAAGATTCTTAATTTGCTGCAAAACACTGGGCTGTGCATCTTCTGCACTGACCTATCAACAAACCGTGAATTGACGCGGTCACTCATGATGCTTACATAAGCTTACGGGCACAGCAAGGGTTTCTGTTGGTTGTCAGTGGTCAGCTTTCTACTGCAGAAAGCTTCGAGTTGAACTACAGCATCCAGAAAGATAAGGATGACTGATAGGGCAGGATATTTTTTAATCAAAAAGGGTAATATTGCAGGTCGTTAGGAATGACAGAAAATGTGACGGTATGAAACAAAAGTAATGATTATTTAAAAAAAAAAAAAAGCACTACAAAAAAACATACAGCATTGCTAAATGTAACTTAACCTATCCTTTGCACCTAACATGGGGAGTCCGTAGTGTCCCTTTAAGTAGAAGAACTTTTGCATGATCTAAAAAATACACACTAAAATATGAATCTCTTGGGTATATAACCAATTAGGCTCACCGAAATCTGAGTACTTTAGTGTTGTGCTTGATAAAGCATGATATGTATTTGACTGATTTTTTCATTTGAGACAGGTGTTTTATGTGACATTATAATATATACAGAACGTATATAATGGTTCAATGATTCCCTTGTGTATTATGCATTACTGCAGTTCATCAGCAGATCTTGTGCTATTTTTACAACCAGCTAGCTGTTAGCCGACCGTGTCTAAACGTTATTTCGCAATACCCAAAGAAGGGACTAATGATGCCTAAATCATTAATGTCGCCAAGCCATTGCCCACAGCCAAATCTACTGTTTTGCTCTTTCAAAATGTTTTATCACTGTTGCAAATTTCTGGTCCATTTAGTTTTCCTATGCCCTCATATAAATATTATGGTTACCTCCAGTCTCTGTTGGTCGATTCAAATAGCAGCTCAATATTATGTAATGTCTTCTATCTTACTGATCTATCAGACTAATCCCTTTTGCTTCCTTATAAGCAAATCCTTATTGCACCATCTACCTATAGCTTCTCCCAGAGCACCATATAAGATATTCCTAAAATGTCTCTTATCGCTCAAAAAGCCTCTAATTTCTTTATATAACTACTGCCTATAACTTTTATTCTTCCATATAACTACTACTCCTTGTTACATTTCCCTTAATTCTATATTCCTATATTAATCGTATAATAAATCTCTATAACCCCTCATGTTTACTCCTTTTACCTGATACTGTTTAATATGGCACTTCCCATAACCCCCTTTAACTCATATTGCTCTTTGTAATTGCTCCCAATCACACCCTGTATTGCTAATGCGCTATATGAGTATATAGCAAACACTTCATATTATTCCCCAAACATTCTAATGATCTACAACAAATCCATGATAATCCTCCAGTCAACACCTTTATATATTCTATTGCTGTGTTTAACTGTTCCCAAAAACGATTCATTTACTTGTATATATCTTCAATTACTCTCTATAATTGCTTTCCAAAACACCTCCTATTACTTCCTATGTCATCTATTGCTCTACGAACCTGCTTCCTATAACTCCTCCTATTACTATATGTCAGAGGTAGTCAATCTTCTGCCCTCCCGATGTTGTGGACTATTTCTCCCATGATGCTCTTACAACCAAAATGCTGGCAAAGGATCAAGGGAGATGTAGTCCACAACATCTGTAGTGCAGACGATTTCCTACCCCTACTCTATATCATGGATAGGTAAACAGCTTTCCCCTATTTATTGTGAAATAAACGTTCTATAATTCCACCTACTACTTTTTATTTTTGAATGTTTTTATTTTTTTTATTATGATTTTTTTAAATTTCGTATTTTAAACATATCACAAATATACATACAAGTATACAAATACAAATAACAAACAGTGGTTCTTATATGATCATTATCGTATAGGATTAAACTATCAGGCTTAAGGATGATCACCTACTACTTTGAGAAAACCATTTTATAAATCTAAATAACTGTCCATTATAAATGCCCCCATTACTCCATGTAATGACTGTATGACTTCATCTGTCTGCTTTTGCTTTGTTTGTCATCTGCCAGTAACCCATAATCTTCAATGTAATGCAACAAAAGCATCATAGTACTCTACCACAACTGGACTTCTAAATATTCCTTCTGGTCCATAAAAGTGCCCCTAGGACCTTTACTGTACAATAGCTCCCTACATGTTTAAAAAAAACCTTATCACTATATAACTGTCCTCCTGATCTTATTTATTACGATATAACTGTCCTCCTGATCTTATCTTATTACTATATAACTGTCCTTATTACTATATATCTGTCCTCCCGATCTTTTCTTATATACCGTATATCTCTTTGTTAACATTTTTGTCTAAAAAAAAAAGAAGTAGAAATTGTATAGATAACAATATATAATACGTATACAGATACATAGTTAAATGTAAATATATAATCAAGAGTGAATATTTATATGAAACTAAATTTCCCCCTCCCTTTTCTCCATTCTCTTAATATCGTCTTTCTACTCAGATACATATTACGACACAATTTGTATATCATAAAATTTTTCATTCTGTATCAGAGAAGAGGTAGGGAGTAGAAAAAAATAAAAAGAAAACAAATATACATTCATTGAATAACATAAATCCTATCAGTCAAGTTATTTCATTTTATTGTCTATTTTTATTGGTATTTTTGAACATGGTGTGCTCCAACTAATATATTTTTGGAGGTTTCTGGAGTATTCAAAGTTTTACTAAGTATAGTTATTGCAGGGAATAAAGTTTAACATTTAATTTATATAGCAGACCATTTTGACCAAATCTTGTTGAATAATGCTTTTGTCGAAACATCTCTATTATAAAAGTATTTCTGTGAGGATGCCTGGAACTTAATTTGAGTTTCAGTCTCAGGCCATGATGGAACAATTTTTGTTCTCCAATATCTTGCTAAACATATCTTAAAGGCCAGTAGTATATTTATTATGAGAAATATGGTATATTTATCTGTAACTGGGAAGTATAAATGCAAGAGAAAAGTCTGAGGAGTTATTATATCGGGAAAATCCAATATATCTGTAATAATTTCTGATATTTTACTTTTGAACCTATCCAGGTATGAACACTCCCACCAAATATGGAATTGTGTTCCCATCTTTTGTTGACATCTCCAGCATAAATCACTGGAGTTTATTTAGAACTTAGCTATACGAGTGGGAACCGAATACCATCTGTGAGCCAACGTATAAAACTGTTTGTGGAGATGAATGCAATTAACTGCTTTTCTAGTCCTATTCCAGGCTTGATGCCAAGTCTGAGTTGAAAACGGCAAATTTTAATCAATTTCCCTTTTTTTTAAAAGCTTTAGGTTTATCGATTATTTTTGAATTAGCAAGAATATTCGCCAATTTTTAAACCAAATTTGTTTGCGATGATATATCAAAAATATCATCCCATGTTTTTGAGTCAGATATAGAGTTTAATAAGAAAAAAAATGCTTGATCCTAATATAATTAAATCATTATTTTACAGGTAATTTAAATATTCTTAAGACATCAGGAAATAGCATATTTTGGTCTAGGTTAAATATATCTCCGAGGGGGGCGGAGCTTCGCGGCGAAACGAGCCGGACGCCATTACAGGCAGCTCCGTGCAAACAGCACACAATCCGCGGCATATCTGCCAAACCACACGCCATCCAGGCGAAAAACTACCGGCACACAATAGGGGAGACCATCCTGCACAACCCGATGCCATTTCGGTACACACCGAGGCAGGCAAAGCCCAAATCCAAAAACCAGGCCTACCTCACACCAAACTACCGCGGCCTGGAGTACCTGTGGGGCGGAGAAAGCCTGGGAGACTACAGCGACGATCCACTGCAGGACCTCGATCACATCCACAAGGAGATGGGGCGCAGATCGCAAAAACCACAGCAAGGTACAGCACAGCCAGACATAGGGGTAATGCTGCAAAAACACATCCCAGCCAAAATGGCGGCCGAACAGGGCCCTGACCTTCCACAGGCAGATTCCCCTCCAGCCCAAAACACCCAAGGGGAAACAGGGGAAACAGAGAAAACCCAGCAACCCACCCAGGCTATGACCCTCAAACCCACACCCCTGCTAGGAGCTGCAAACCCAGCCACCAAACAGGATCTGCAGCAGATGCAGACCATGCTGCAAGATATCCAAAGCCTGCTGGCAGCAGACTTACCAGCGCTCAAAATGAGCATGCAGCAGATCACAGAAAAAGTGACCAACACAGAGGGACAAGTCAAAACAATCCAGGGAGAAATCTCCACACTGCAAATCTCACTCCACCAACTACAACAAGACCACCAGCACATGGCAATCCAACTAGCAGTACAGGAGGACAAAAGCCGGCGTAACCATATCAAAATAAGAGGAATCCCGGCCTCGGTTAGCAATGACGACCTACCTCACTACGTGAGGCGACTCACACAATCTCTACTCCCTTTGGCAGTAACGAAGAAGCTCACCTTCGCAGGGATCTACCGACTGCCTACCCCACCCAGAGCAGCAGCAACACTAGCTGGAGACGTCATCATTCGCTGCGTCCTACCCCAAGATAAAGGGTACATCATGAGCGCGCTCAAGGGCAAAACCCCGCTTGATTTTGAAGAAGCCCAACTGACCTTTTACCAGGACTTATCCAAGGCTACTCTCCAATGGAGGAAATCGCTAACTGAACTCACCAGCCTATAACGCACGGCGGGAATACCATACAGGTGGGGAAACCCACGCTCCTTACTTGTCACCCATCAGGGGGCAACACATAAACTCACCTCTGGGACTGAGGCTTCTGAACTTCTCACACAGTTGGGCCTACAGAACCTGCCTGCCCGGGGCACAACCCACGACTAGAACCCAGCGACCTCAGAAACATTTGTGCCAAGAAGACAGAGAACCAATGCACAAGCCACCTGACGGACAGGGGGGGAGAAGTCTCCTGCTCCTTGTCAGGATCGGGACAGGGATCCAACACGCAGAGTACAAAGTGTAGTAGGTACGTATACCGGACCTTAGAATGGCCGGACTTAACGTAAGGAGTAAGAAGAGAATGGTCAGAGACAAGCCGAGGTCGAGGGAACGAGAAGACAGGTAAGCGAGAGACAAGCCGGGTCAAAGGATAACGGAGATAAGCAGAGTGATACAAACAAGCCGGGTCAGAACCAAAGAGACAATAGACATACAAGAGCACTGAGTGACTAGACTGGCTAGAACCACGACAGGGCAATGAGCAAATGCGGCAAGCTCTATTAAATACCCCGGTTCTAGGAGGTAATCACGCCCCCAACGAGTCCTGGTTCGTGTTCAGGGTTTGAGTGACAGGTCGAGCCGGCTTGGCGTCATGACGTCGGCTACTGAGCGTCACGTCATAAAAAGGCGTAGATCCCTCGCGGCCGGCGTGTAACCGACCGGAGGAACCGCGAGGAACGGAGGAAACAGCCCTTCTGACCGGGAAAACGTCTAAGTCTCTCCTCTTATCAGAGGTAGAGACTACAGGTACCCTGACACTCCTGTCCGCTCAACGGCGACACTACTTTGCCATGTTTAAGGCTTCATGTATTATGTTTTCTCCCTACCCTCCACGCACTATAACCACAAAGTTTAATGCACCTAGTTAGCACATACTAGCGGTAACGGCCGACGCAGACACACAACCGCAATACCAGCATATGGAATCCGCAGCTCCGGACGACACCCCCCCCCCCCCGACAGCCCCACGGTTAGGGCCGCCACCCCTCACGAGTAGTCTACACCGACACTGACCCACTAAATCCCCACGGGGCATAGAAACACTCACTAGGGCTACTCATGTGACTCACCAACCGACGACACAACTCTCACTGAACCAAGCCAGGCCCCCGAAACGCTCTACAACCTCACTCAATGAGTTAACAGCTTAGTTGGGCCCAGATATCCACTACAACCCAACACCTAGGTAACAAACCCGCGAAATACTAACTCATCTGCACTCCTACAAAACCACACACTATACCTAGGATTACACACCAGTAACAAAAAATTGTGCTGAATCCGACTGAATGCATCAAACAACTACAATTGTAACCTGTTATACTCTCATGTGATGCATTTGTTGCACCATATTTATATCTCTCATGCACGCAAAAATAAAGAATTAAAAAAAATATATATATATATATCTCCGAGCCTATTAATACCTACTGCTTTTCATGGTATTACATTTAAATCTGTGATATATAGAGATAAGAGTTCGATAGGAGTGTGTTTAGTGAAAGTGTTATTACAATTATATCTCTTCCTAATTTGTTTGTGCTGATTACACAATACTCTTTATTAAATGGCTCTCAATCTGCATTTTTTTAACAGATTGAGAGAGGAACAACGTAATAAGTATGGCTCACAGACTCCTATTCTATATTTTTCAATGTTATACCAGCCAAGATTTGGAATGAGTCATGATAACGGTATATATCTGGATATCCCAAACCATCCTGTAACGTACTTCTCTTAAGGATTGTACTTGGGATCCTAGGTTTTTTGGATGCCCAGACAAAGATTGAAAATGCAAGACTGATTTTTTTCAGAATAGAATTTGAAACTTGATGTGGTATAGCTCTAAACTGTTATAGAAGTTTTGGGAGTGCATATGATTTCAATACCCCAAACCTTCCCATCAATTACTTTTCTAGTCTCTTCCATTGATTCAATAATATATTAAGTTCCCCCCACAAGGTTTCATAATTTATTGTGATAGTTACCAGTATTTTAGGTCTGATCTTAATTCCTAAGTAACCTATAGATTTTTGATATATATATAAAATTGGCCAATTATCGCCTATATCCTTCCTCTGTTTATCATATAAAATGTCAATATTTGGGTTTTAGAAAGATTTAAAATAATTACACAGTGAGGAGAATAGATCTATTGCATCCAAAAGGGCTGATATCGAGAATCCTGGAGAAGAGAGCGAGATGAGAACATTATCCGCATATAATGTAATAGTATGTTCTCGATGGCCAATCTTTATGCCTCTAATTTCGATGTTTTTTCGAATAAAAAAAGCTAATGGTTCGATTGATAAGGCATAGAGCAGAGGTGCCAAAGGGCATCCATGCTGTGTTGCTGTGTGCCATTTTGGATTTTGAATGCGCTAGAGTCAAAGTAAGCACCTCTAACTTTCGCGGTTAAATTCATATAAAGAGCCTTTACTTGCTCCAAAAACATCCCGATCTTATTTATCACTATATAACTGTCCTCCTGATCTTATTTATTACTATATAACTGTCCTCCTATTCTTATTTATTACTATATAACTGTCCTCCCAATCTTATTTATTACTATATAACTGCAATCCTGATCTTATTACTCTTATAATAAGAGTAATAAGATCGAGAGAACAGTTATATCGTAATAAGAGTCTTATTACGATATAACTGTTCTCCTTGATCTTATCTTACTATATAACTGTCCTCCCAATCTTATCTTGGTACTCTATAACTGTCCTCCTATTCTTATTTATTTCTATATAACTTATTACTCTTATAATAAGAGTAATAAGATCGGGGGAACAATTATATCGTAATAAGAGTCCTCCTGATCATATTACTCTTATTACTATATAACTGTCCTCCTGATCTTATTACTCTTATTACTATATAACTGTCCTCCTGATCTTATCTTATTACTATATAACTGTCCTCCTGATATTATCTTAATACTATATAACTGTCCTCCTGATCTTATCTTGTTACTCTATAACTGTCCTCCTGATCTTATCTTGTTACTCTATAACTGTCCTCCTGATCTTATCTTATTACTATATAACTGTCCTCCTGATCTTATCTTATTACTATATAACTGTCCTCCTGATATTATCTTAATACTATATAACTGTCCTCCTGATCTTATCTTGTTACTCTATAACTGTCCTCCTGATCTTATCTTATTACTATATAACTGTCCTCCTGATCTTATCTTGTTACTATATAACTGTCCTCCTGGTATTATCTTATTACTCTATAACTGTCCTCCTGATCTTATCTTATTACTATATAACTGTCCTCCTGATATTATCTTATTACTATATAACTGTCCTCCTGATATTATCTTATTACTGTAAAACTGTCCTCCTGATCTTATCGTATTACTGTAAAACTGTCCTAAAGTATTTATCTTATTACTCTATAACTTCACTCATAACTGGATAACTCCCCCCTAGACTTGTAACGCATTCCTTTATAACTGCTCCACAGAACTTATTACAGTATAACTACTCTGTTTTATGTATTTTATTATTGTATAACTATTCCATATTAGTCATTTCATTTCTATAACTGCTACATAGAACTTACTTTATCCCTGTATAACTGCTGCCTGTAAATTATGTTATTAGATTGGAACTGCGTTAGAGATCTTATTACTGTACAGATTATGAGCCGTTTGAGCCAGGACCGTCTTCTCCTCTTCCCCCTTCTTTAATTGTAAAATATTGCGGAATATGTTGGTGCCATATAAATTATAATAAAATACTGTTCTGCAGAACTTACCCTATTACCATATCACTGCTCTCTAGAATGCATCACATTACTCTCTTTATGACCCTTAAAACATGTCTTCTTTATCACTGCCCCATATAATATATCATATTATTGTATAACTGTCCATCTAACTTATCCTGTTACTATATAACTGTATTATAGAACTTGTCTTATTACTCTGTAGCTACTCTATTAAACTGTTAAACTGTTATAACTGTATAACTGCTTCCTAGAACTTATGTAACTTCTCCTCGACTGCCCCATAGAATATCTTATTAATGTAAAGTTTCCTTTACACGTGTGCGTTTCAGGGCCTGCCAGGGCACAGTGTCACACCAGTGCAACTCATATCTGGTGTAACAGTAGTGTACATTTAAAAAAATAAAATACAGGGGGCTTGTTGTCACCTTTCGGGGACCCTTGGTGTTGTACGTGGCTGGGTGGAGGAAGAGACCTTCAATGACATCAGTGAGGACAAGGAACGGGACATGGCTAGCTTGGTATCCAACCTTGTGCAAATGGGGAGTTTGCGGTTGTGCAAATGGACTGTTTGCGGTTGTTTGCCTTGCGTTAAACGGGGAGTTTGGTCTGTCACTGTGAAGCGGGCGTAACCCTTACACTACCTGATCGATACAACATCATACCTGATGTTTTAAAGCACGTTATTCCAAACAATTTAGGAATGTTAGGTGATTTATGCCCTTTATGGATTAAAACCAGACTCTGCATCAACTATGTAATTTTCCATGGGAGTTTTGCCATGGATCCCCCTGCGGCATGCCACAGTCCAGGTGTTAGTCCCCTTGAAACAACTTTTCCATCACTATTGTGGCCAGAAAGAGTCCCTGTGGGTTTTAAAATTCGCCTGCCTATTGAAGTCTAGGGCGATTCGCTCGGTTCGCCCGTTCGCGAACATTTGCGGAAGTTCGCGTTCGCCGTTCGCGAACAGAAAATTTTATGTTTGCGACATCTCTAGTGCTCACTGACCCATATTTTGTCCATTACACATAAATATTTGTTATCTTATATGACATGTCCATATAAATCCTCTGCTGCTCTGTACATTTTTGCAAAAAAAATCTATTATCAAAAGTAAAAAAAACAACAACATGTTTTTGTGCATTCCAATTCTAAGGTTCCAATTCTAGGAGTTCCAGATGTCTCAGGTTCTCGACGAACATACTTCCGAACCTTTGTAACTGTCACTGGATACTATTTGCCTAATAATGCATGTGTCAGAGGCTTAAGGGGAAAGTAAAACCTCAGCATATTGCTTTAACCCCTTAAGGACCAGTGTAGGTGTATAGTGTCATAACTATTTGTTCTTTAAGATTCCTATTTCTGAACAAAATGACGTGATTAGGGACCAGAATGTTATGACAACAGACTGTATCATATGGATGTAAAAGTGTTAAAAGCCATAAAATAGCACTTGGAACAATAGGTATCATAATAAAATCATGCACCCAGCCTTGTATGTTTGTTGAAGAACATCCCCTATCTTTATAAAATATTAAACCTAAAAAATAAAAATATTTAATAAAAAGTGTTTTTATACCTCTGTCTGCATTTAAAAAAAAATGACTCTT
This sequence comes from Pelobates fuscus, assembly GCF_036172605.1. NCBI lineage: Eukaryota > Metazoa > Chordata > Amphibia > Anura > Pelobatidae > Pelobates > Pelobates fuscus. The sequence goes on along the minus strand of NC_086328.1, from coordinate 85,866,743 downwards.
GATGAATTTTTCTTAGCAAATTCTTCTACAAACTTGTCCCAGAAATCAATGCATCCGATTAACCCATAGCTTCTTATCTGATTATGATTTCATCAAAAACCCACAAACACAAACAAAATGTCAGAATTCTCCCAAACCACTATCTAAATCCCTAGCACATACCCTCCGATGGAACAATACATGATGATCTCTTACTGAAAGTGCAATAAATCCAGATTAGAATTATGTTCATCTGCGTGATGACATCACTGATTTGCATTTATATACATTTTCACGCACACAAAATAAAACACGTTTTCATTTAAATTGGTAGTAGACAACATGCTTAATTTTGTCCTCTGGCATCTTACCAGTTGAGACTTCACAATACATTTCGTGCACGTTCATCTAATATTTAACCCTTGGTATCCTAGAGTTATTATAGAGCTCCTTTTCACTCCTCATGGCTACTCCCAGTAAATATCACATGGTTATATAAAGTATATTGGCAATAAGTTATTCTGCAGCTCCCTGTGTCATTTTCCTATAACTGCGCCTATTGCTCTATATAACATTTTAATAGTGCCGTACAAAATTTTCAAAAAACCCTAATGCCTTGTATAACTGGTCCATGTAATTTCCTATGATAGCCTATATTACGTTCTTCCCTGAGGCTTCCTAACACTCTGTATAACTGTCTGTATTGCAAAACAGGTATGTGGCTTACCTGTGTGAAGGTGTAGGTTAGCAGGAGGGCTAGCCAGATTGACGAGGTGGCTTGTGCAAATTCCATCTTGCCCATTTTCAAGGATGTACGGGTCATAACAGCGGTCCTCTGACGCCGGTCCTAAATCTTACAAGGAATACGTCAAGTCTGACAGTTGCCTTTATAAGCAGATTCATTCATATGCACAGTCAGTTCAATTTAGAGAGAAGGTGTGAGAGAAAAGCTCAGAGTAGAGAATGGTAAAGAATTATTTACTTGTAGAGACACCGTTCGCCAGCCACCCTCTAACTAAATAAACTGTTCACAAAGCAAACACAGAGTTCAGCCCCAAAGAAAATAAATAACAAAATCTACATTTACCAGCATTCCATTGTGTTAAAGCTGGACTTCTGTTCTGACTCTCGCATTATCTCGTTTTTGTCTATGCCTCACTTTCCTCTTTTTCAGTCTGATCCTCTCTGTCTCGCTTTTTTTTTATTTCTGTCTGATCTTTGTCTATCTCTTTGCCTTGTACTAAGCAGGGCTGAAGAGACCCTGACTCTTAACATAGGAAGGTAAAGAAGATTAGAAGATAAGTTAGGCTGAGAGAGGCAGTGGATGGTTGGGAGAGGGAAGGCAGGGAGTGAGAGGGGATAGGTATTGTAGTTATGTAGTGGATAGCTCTGCAAACTCACACCCAATCTGTGCCTCTTTAGCTTGCGAATGAAGTGGAGATAGTTGCTGTTCTTGCCACTGTATGTGACTGTGTGTGGAAGTTTGTGACAATCTTTGTGACAGTGTGTTGACAACCAGTAGTGTGACGTACGTGAGTGAGAGGCAGTGCGACACATTTACTGAGATCTGAATCACAGATAATGAACTAAGTGTTTAGCTTTCAATAAGCAGACTTTTCCTTTTGCTTCCTATTACTTGCTTGGTCCGGATGACAACAATAGGAGTTACACTCTATAGATCTTTGAATGCAGATACCCTTAACCCTAAGTTACTCTAAACTCTTAGATCCCCTAATGTTTTTTTTTTTTTTTGTTTTTTTTTTTTTTTTTTTTTTAAATTCTTTATTTTTGGTGTGCATAGTGATTAAGACATACAAGCTTGTGGTGCCCCAACAGCAATCCTCAAGTATTTTTCAAGCATTACATTAGGAGCAGTAGTATAATGAGCACATTTTTATATATTAACAAGTTTATAATAGGAACATTCAGTTCGATTGCGTGTAGGGTAGTAGCCATTTAATCGCAAGCAATTACCGCTATATTACCCAGGATACTTAAACATGTAATGGTGGCTGAAGTAAATAGTGTGGCTTGTCTAACCGATATTGCCTCTACTGATAGGTCTGCCAAACCTTCGTGGAACTAAGCGTGGAGTACAAGAAAGCCCTGTTGATTAGGTCTAGTTGTACATTACCTAAGTGAGGCTGTAGACAGACTTGCTTAGTAAGTAATTACGGTCCAGGCTTCCCTTAATGGGCAGTTACACATAGGTAGAGTCATAAAATAAAATAAAATAAAAGTGCCACTGGGTCATGTTAATGTGACAACTGCGGTTTCATAATGGCAAAAATATGTCTAACTTGCGAGGGAGTACGCTTTATAATAGATAGTAGTATTCTGTAACATAGAGTATAGGGTATAAGATGGTAATTAGGATACAGTATAGCATATACAATAACCGTAGCATTAGGATAGCAGGCTTGTGTCTAACTTTGTGAAGAAACAAAAAAGAACAAAATACAGATATGCTTTGTTATAGAGTGGTCGACAGTTTACTCAGCTTATGCCCGCAGAGGGGGGGACACTGTCCTTAGCCAGCTGGAGACTAGAGTCCGTCTCGGTCACCCAACCCCTTCCCTGGAGGCTGGACATGTGCGCTGGGAGTGAGGGCAGACGAGGTAGTCGGTGGATAGAGCAGCCAGTGTTGCATAGAGGCCGGTGTTGCGTGCAGGAACCCAGTTGCCATGCGGCGGTAAGGCGTTCCTCCTGCCAGCATTCTGTTCCGGTGCCTGTTTCACGGTGTCTCGCTTCGGTGGTCCCGTTGTAGCCCAGCGGATTCCTTTTAGGGGAAGGCAGGTAGTGCCCCCAGGCCTGCGGGTGGGTGCTTGGTGGCAGCCCCTGTTCCTCTGCTTGCATGGCCCACGTGCCCTGGGCTTCACCCGTCTCCTCCGCCTCTCGTCGGAGTGTGTCACATGAGCCTGCCGGCTGATCAAGCTTGGTGCGTAGTGGGGAGGGCAAGGTGGGTCAGGTGGCGGTTTCGCGGTTCGTGGTCTGCTCTCGAGCCTCTTCCAGAAGGCTGTGAATAGCTTGTCAAGGCGGACCTCTAGCGGCTCCAGTAGGTCCGGTGTGGTGGGGGTCCGTGCAGAGTCCGCCATCTTGTCCACGGCTGCACAGAGTGTCAGTCGTTTTCGGGTTACCCCGTCGTCGCTTGGCAGCAGGTAATGGGCAGCTGGGACCGGGATAACCCCCGCCGGTCCATAGGGGGGGGAACGTGGGCCCAGTCTCTTTCTGTAAGCCGTCGCTGGCGGCGGGGGAGCGGCCGCCTCCTCCACGCCGGCCATGCTTGTAGGCCTCGGGTTGCGTTGCTGGGTGTTCTGCAGTCGGTGCCTGGTATTTGGCACCAACGCGTAGCCCTTGTCAGCAGCTCTTCGTTGGTGGCCCATTTGATGAGATTTGGAGTCGTTTTGAGGCTTTTTAACCAGCAGATTTGGCGTTTGGAGCGGGAGCAGCTCTGACCTGCGCCCGCTCGGCTCTGCGTCCAGGCCCCCAGATCCCCTAATGTTAATAAGAATATTTTGCCATTTTGTTTTCCACCACTTGCTTGAGAATCATGGGAGTTACAGTCAACATTGAAGGCAGTAACCATTTAATCCTATACCTCCAAACACTAAGAAACCAAAACACCTCCTAACTATAACTAACCCTAATGGTAAAAAACCCTAGCCATGCATCACTTTCTAACCTTAAAGGGACACTATAGGTACCCAGACCACTTCAGCTCATTGACGTGGGTGCATATTCCCAGGTTCCTTAACCCTGCAAAGGTAGCTATTGCAGGTATTAATAAACTGCAACAATTACCTTTGAGGGTTAACTCCACCTTTAACCCTGTACCAGTGCTGAGGGATATTGGCGCTGGATTCAGGTAAGTGGCAAAATGTTTTTTTTAACCCGTTCTGAACCATCCAGTGAGCCATAGTTTCCCTTTAAGCTAACCCTTACTTTCTCCTAAGAGCATTTTAAAGGACAACTTTCTTAATGATGAAGTAGTGTGAGTGGTCTGTTATGAAGGCATCGCATCATTATTTCAACTTGACATTTGATTGTAACGTTTCAAATGTTTATGTTGTATTCAACATCAAATCACAAAAGAAATCATGATGTTTGGAGTTAATTTTTCTAGAGAGACATTTTAAGAAAAGACTAAAAGACAAAGGCAAAACTTAGCACTCTATAAAACATAGCTTTTACTCTCCACTTCTCACAGCACCTCCTGAACACCATGTTCACTGCTCCCCAGGCATTATAGATAGGGTAGGAAGCCTCTAATAAAAACACGAACATTTAATGTAGAATTGATGTCTCTGATAGTGAATTGGAAGTTGTGATGTAAAGAGATCTAGATCAGAAATAATGAATAGAAGTACAGATTCTGAGAGTGCAAGAGAAGAGGAAACCATAGGAGAAAGGTAAGTTTGTGGTGATAGAGCCACTTTAAGGTAGAGCACATGTGTGGATTTACAAGGTGCAAAGAAAGTAACAGTAACCAAATGAACACAAAGATGCCTAACATGATGCAAGGAGGATACAACCAGAACTCCAGTGAAATGGAAAAAGGTAGACATGTGCAATTCGTTTAGGAATGTGAACGGTGGGTGGGGTCCCTAAATTAGAATAAGGGGTGGGACCTAATGTCCTCCCCCCTGACCCCCACCCCTGAGCGGTGGGTGGGGGCCCTAAATACCAATAAGGGGGTAATAAAAAATTAACCCTCCTACCACAGGTGACTAGTGGTCCCCAAACCCCTAGTCACCCCCCTCCCCAAAAAAACACCTACCTCACCCTAAAAATAATGAGGGGGGGACCATTAACTAAGTACCTGTAAAAGAAAAAAAAATTACCATTTGATGTTTTCTTTCTTCTAAAATCTTCTCTTTTCAGCCCCAAAAAAGGGCAAATAAAAAATCCATAATAACACACTAAAAAAAAAAAAAAAAAAAAAAAAAAAAAAAAAAAGGAGCACAAAAAATAAATAAATCACTGTCTCTCTTTCCCATGCTGTGTAAAATGACACAGAGCACTCTGATTGGTAGATTTCAAGCCAACCAATCAGAGTGCTGTGACAGGTAAATGTAAAGACTTACCTGTCAGTCTCTTCATTTACCTGTCAGAGCACTCTGATTGGATGGCTTAAACCCACCAATCAGAGTGCTCTGAGCCTAATTGAAGGGCGGACATTAGGTCCCCCCCTTATAATAATTTAGGGCCCCCACCCAACGCTCAGGGGGGTGGGGTCCAGGGGGGGTACATTATGTCCTCACCCTTATTCTAATTTAGGGCACCCCCCACCGCTCAGGGGTGGGGGCCAGAGGGGGAGGACATTAGGTCCCCCCCAATTGGTATTTACGGCCCCCACCCACCGCTAATTTTTACTTAGTATTAGTAAATTTGGCTGAAAGACCAATTAAGTTCTTACTGCCTTTTGGTAGATAACTCTCTAATACCGTGGGAATTAGGGAGTTATCTACTAAGCCCATCCCATGTGTTCCCTATTAAGGGTTAATAATATATAGGGGTGTATTTAAAAAAACTCAGCCTTGTTACAATGCAGCCGCCCATCCCATGTGTTCCCTATTAAGGGTTAATAATATATAGGGGTGTATATAAAAAAAATACCCCTTTCTGTCTCAGTAGAGATTTTTGCCAGAGGCTCAAGGAAGCAAGGTGAATGGTTAGAGTTAGGACCCACCTAGGGGGGTCTGCCTTGACATTGGCAGGTGGGCTCATCCTCCCATGGCCATTGGAGGTAACTAAAAAACCTCCATTTGTTTTAAAAATACATAGGGATTAAGGAGAGAGCGCAGGTAACTTGTTTTTCTTTGGTTTTTACTATATATTGGGGCTGATGTGTACTGTAGTCATTGCAGCCGCCCAGTGATGGGAGTGAGCGCAGGACTTATCTTTCTGCAGTTATCTACTAAGCGGCTGCAATAGAAGTCCCGAAGTTCAGAAATTCCGAAGTTCCGAAGTGTCGAAGTTCCGAAGTGTCGAAGTTCCGAAGTGTCGAAGTGCTGAAGTGCCGAAGTTCCGAAGTTGCTGAAGTTCCGAAGTGTCGAATTACCGAAGTCACGAATTTTGTAATGCCGAACCGAACCGAAAATTTTCCCCATGCACATGCCTAGAAAAAGATGATATTTTATCATGACTCCCTTTGTTTTATAAATCCAGCCTGGTTTACGTTTGGCGAAAGCCCAAACTTTTAAATTACAACCTTTGTTACCAACTGGTAACCTTTACAGGAAATCCTTTATCGCATGTTTAGCCCTCATTTAGGAGAACTTTAAATACCATGATTATTCCATATAGTAGAATAACAACCAAGCAATATAAGGTAATTTTACAAGACTAGGTGCATCCTATAAGAACAACAGTGTTCCTTCATAATGCTTCTATTTTGGGATGACGTTCCCTCGACTTACTTTTAAACAAGTTCCATTTTTGTTTCACAAACACCAGGATGAAGTCAAACACAATCAGTGGCCTCCCCAATCACCGGGGGACGGCTTGGATCACAGTGGATTAGGAAGATTCCCACCTAATGGATGAATGGTACATTATCTCACTTGAAACATTTTGGAATTTAAGAGAAATAATTCCAAGAGGGATTTAAGCTGTTCTGGGGGCAAAGAGCAATCCTGACCCCTATAGGGCCTTTCTTTTCAATTTATTGTTAGGTATATATGTGTGTATGAATGTGATTTTTTTTTTTTGTAAACAAAATTGCTAATGCAACTAGTTCTCAAGGCCTTTGAAATTGTACTCATCAATACTAACAACGTCAAAGCTCAGTCAGAGTGCACTCGAAAGTTAAGTCAAGTTTATCAACAACAACAACTGAGAACTTTGATTAATACTATTCTTTTGCCAAACCTCTCGTAGCAAATTTTTGTTTACTAATTTCTTTGCTGGTTGCAGAGAGGATATAGACCTACACTGATGTTCCTGTGCTGGTTCCATCAGGTTTATCGATCTGAAGATGCTTATTGCCACCTGAAAAAATTCATCCTTTCCATAAACCTTTACCAGACTATTCTTCATGTCAATAGAATTTGTATTTTCCAAAGGTCTACATGGGATGGGAGTCCTTCCCTTATACATTTAAACTGTTGTTATTATGCACAACCAGCTTTCAACCTAAGAAGATTGGTTTTATATAAATATTACAGTGTGATCCACTGTGATATTTATTTGAACTCCCTAACTGTTGTGTGTATAAGTTTTATTTTTTTTAAATGTGTGTGTAGTTGGGTGATCATTGGCCCTAACTACAATTATTCACAGTCTAGCACCAGAGTGAATCTCACTTACGTTTATCGTGCAAAGAAAATATCTTTGTCTTCCTACGGCGATGCGTCATGTTTCTCAACAGCTCTTCATGTGAACTTCTGTGTAACAAATGTTTCCCCAAGTCATCTGTAAGTAGGGGATTGCCGTGTGTGAAATATTACCAAGCAGAGGATATGGAGGAAGAAAAGGTAGTCGTTGTCAATATAATGGAGGAAGGAAAGGGTACAGATTGTGTTATTCAGCAGTTCTTCTGAACTTAACAGGTTATGTCAGTCACTACAGCATATGTGCAGTGCTCAGTGCAGCTGTTAAAATGTCCTTTATTGTTTTCAGAAAAGACATCTGACGCATTTCCAACCTGGAAATATGTAACTTTTGACTGTTTTGCTGGTTTTTATTTTTACAGAGCTAAAATAAAACAATAAGACTCAAAAGATGCTGGAACAATGAACAATGTTCACTACAACAAATAGCTATGCTGGTGATTTTAATTTTCCAGCCCTAGGGAAGTTTTAACCACTTGCCTAATACATCAATGAGACTCAAAGCTAACAGTATTCTTTTGAAATATATTTTAAAACTTGATAATGCAGATCTAAATTCATATTTTTATGCCACACATTTGTGCGTTTGTTAATAAAAAATTTTGGTGTAGATTTGTTTTTTAGATGTACATAGAACATCCACGGTTGTCTTAGACATTGTAGACTGATATTCCTTGATCTTCGGAGTGCAACCGTAGAGCACTTTGACTTACGGTAATTAAATCATATTTTGTCTTGTTTTGTTTGGTCTCTGTAAACTGAGAGAGGCCCTCCTGTAGCCTACTTGCTACATGCTGGGGTCAGCGCACAAGAATAAAAACAATAAAAAATGTGCGCACGCACAAATGTAAATTAAAATAAAATGTATGTGTAAATATTATGCACAGCACAATGATCGTGTCAATTAAAATTTACACATGGCCAACAGAGCGCATCTAATACCTCATTATTATTAAATTGGTTGGTTAGTCTAGAAACAATGTTGACTCAGCACGGAACCTTTTCGAATGCCGCAATCTTGGCTCATGTAGGCAGATTCTAAATGTGTCTGCAGTGTTTGGGAAAGTCAAATAATCTAAGGTCAACAGCTATGTTTTCTACCAGGTTTCCTATCCTAAACGTGTTATAGTCACTTGTGCTATATAAAGGACAGCGACCCCATGGAAGATGCTCTCGGAAGGCCTAAAACTGGGTCCTCTATATATAAATAACGATTTCTTGTAAGCCTCCTAATGTATGTGTGAGAGATTGATACTAAATATTGCTATATAGTTAACAGAGAAGAACATTATGTAAAAAATGTAAAAAATATATACAATTTACATATTAATCCAATGATGTCAAACTTGAGGAAGTTTTCAGTTGCCAATGTTAAACTTAGAAAAGCAATATGAGGCATTTTTTTAGGGCGTCACATTTTTGCAGTGCCTTTTAGCTGTGTACATCACAGCGGCTATAGGCATGCAGCTGCATTTGATCACTTGACTCTTCCTGCAACATCAACCCAGCTCTCTGCATGTTTGTCCTTTCATGTCAACGCCTGCCATTGGAGATACACCTGCCACAAACAGATAGTATATTGCTAGATTGGGTGCAATGTACCATACGTAGTGGACATGGACATTGGAAACTACAAGTGCAGCCACAGCTTGACTACCATATCAGAAAAACAAACTGTACATTAGGCAGTGGGTTCTAACATTTGGTCCTCCTTAATATCAAACTAATATCCAATGTCCAAATTTTGCATTCAGAATGTCCCCACGCGTTACTCCATTCGTTACACAGCTATTCAGAGTTTAATTACCCTGTTATTTTATAATAGCCTGCGTGTCTACGGGAGAGAATTACATCTATTCAAAGCTACTGATCTGTAGATGATCAGAATTTTTAAAACGGAACAGAGCATGGGTATGGGTGGAGTGAGGAAAAAAAGATCTGTGGATATTTCATCCAGAATCGAATTTACGTATATATTTCACTGTTGTTTGTTTATTTTATGTTTTAGGTGAACATTCAGCCCTGGTGAGTATAAATTCACCCCTGATGAGTGTCATGGACCCCCCATTCGTGCAGTGGCAAGTAACATTTATGTCTCTAGTGGCAAGTGACTTGAAATTTTGCACCTTGTTTTATGTATTATAAATTTGAATTTTACATTCAACAAAGTGGTAATTCAAAGTATAATTTTTTTTAAAATTATTATTTTTGTTGTATGTGTTTATGTTTTTAGTGGGAGAACCCATGGGTGTTTCTTTGTGAGTATGAGTGATCATTTATACATCAGTCACTGAAGAACATTAGAAGGTAAAACGTAAAATAAACACGTACAATTATTATTGCAAGCTCTGAAACATAGGCCATTAGGGTGCACCGTGATTGCTGCCTGAACAAACACCGTCTCTGAATAGAAGAGGATTAGAGTACACCAACACCCTTCTAATTTCTTTTTTTTTTAGCTAAGAAAACAAGAAACATAACAGTTATTTAAAATGGACTGTGTGAGAAAAGTTCAACCTTTGTGATCATCTTAAATCCCTTGTCCAAAATTGGGAGATTGGTCCTGTTCAGTTTGCTGTGTACAAACAGGGTAACTATTCAGAAAGATAAAGCTGTACTTAAAGGGAAAAAAACAACAACATTTACATAGCACAGAAACTGAAATGGGGTTTGAAAAGGGTCCCTAAATCAGAATTGTAATTATTTTACTAAGCAATATGTGGGGTTAGAGTATTAGTATACCAAAAGGATGTAGTACAGCGCACACTAGGGCAACATGGTCTTTTACATTGGTAGTTACCGTATTGAAATTCATGTTAATCATATAATGTGTGTAAAAGGTGCAGAAATTCATAGCAATCCTGTGATATATGTGTATATTCTCGAGACCTCACAAGGCTTACTTGAATTACTTTTGTTTGCTTTGATGTTTTTTGTCTGCGCGTTATTTTGTATTATTTTTTATATTTCATTTTTTAGTCTCAATCTACAAGCATGTGATTTACAATTGATATATTTGCAGCGAAACAATGCTAAGAGAAATATAAAACGTACCGTGAAATTGCATCAGCAAGTGGACTGAGGGTTTTTTAAATTATATGAAGAAAAACAATGCCCATAAGGCAAGACATAATAAGGCAGACAGCACAGGTATTAACTGTAATGATAACAAAACGGTATTCAGTGAGAGGCATGGATCTACACTAATATAATGATACCGGAGAAACTGACGGAAGCCAAGCACAGAGAGATGGACACAGGTTTCTTCAGGAAGGAAGAGATTCTTTATTGGATCACCGATCGGGACTCAGAGGGACTAGCGTCACCAAAATACCACAAGTTCTGAGCCCCGGACAATAGTGCAGGCTCCTTATATAGGCATATAACTCCTCCCATATTAAGCTCCACCCGCACATTCTCTTAACCAATCAACACAAATAAGAATTAACTTCCTGTTTGACCGCATGGCTTGTCCAGCACAATGGAGGAGGGGGAATACTATATCCTGTATTCTTGCACATGCTCCGTACACTACTGATCGTATCTTGCCTCGTGCAACCAACTGATCGATACGTCAGCATATGCACGTACACATGCCACGTGGTAATCTCGGCCTACTAAATTTATTTTTACCGAGATTCCACCACATTCCCCCCTTTGATGCCTCTTGATATTTTACAATTACTTGAGGCATCACTTAACCTTGGTTTGCTTACACCGCAAGTTACCTTGAACCAGACCAGGCTTATCTTATGATGTGAATCTTTTAACACTCATCTTCCTGCATTGGTTCTCTTTGATCTAGAGCCTTATACTTATATATCGCCATTATCTGTGCAGCAGCCTTCCTCTCTGCTATACTTCCTATCAGGCTTTGCACAGACCTAACTACTAAGGGTATAAGACACGGTAGGAGTAGACACAACAGTAAAATCAGTAGGACTCCACCTACCACTGCCTTAAGCCCTCCAAACCACTCATACCAGCTACCAAACCAACTACTTGGATTATATCCTTTCCATACCTGAGTAGGCACATGCGCTAGCTTAACCATATGGCTAGTAAGCTCAGCTATTGCTTGCCCTTCGTCATCTATTTGAAGACAGCAATTGCTTAGGTTAAACTTCCCACATACACCTCCCTCTACTGCCAAAAGGTAATCCAAGGCTAATCTATTTTGGTAGACTGCTGTCCTCATCCTGGTGTTATGCTTCGCTAGAAGATTGAGCGCTTGTGATGTCTCATTTGTGATAATCTCAACCACCGCCTGTAATCTTATAATACGGTTGAGCATATAAATAGGGGTTCTATAACCAAAGGTACCATCCTCAGCCCACGTGGCTGGCCCATAATAGTCTATGATACGCTGGGGAGGCCATTCATTATCTTCCCAGGTGCCTATCTCTATGGGTCCCCTTTTCTTCCTATGATTCACATCATACACTTTAACACCTAAAGTCTCACCTGTTTCAATTGGTAACAAGAAGAAAGATGGTTTGAGCATACCCAACACACATGCCCCTTCCCAGTCCTGTGGCAACTCCGAATAGGCTTTCTTACCACAGATCCAGTACAAATTTGCTGGGGCTCTCCAGGTAGATGTGATGGATAAATCAAACCACACGTCCTTTAAATTGGCGTATCTAGCAAACGGGTTAGATGGTTCTGAGACATTTGAAGCCGACCACCAAGTTGTATTTTTAGTATCATCATCATAAGCTTTTTGCCCTAGACAAGTTAATTCTCCTACAGAAGTATTATACATTATTCCTTTCCTTGCTATGCAAACATAACCTATGATGGAGGTCTTTAATCTCCACTCAGATTTACCTCTAACACTCAAATGATAATCGGCTTGTGTAGATATTAGTTGGTCAACTGCCTCAGAACCGGACATTACCTCCTTTGCTTCCCAAGGCCATTGGTCTCCCATGTTAGTACCTCCACACACATAGCAGTTGGTAACATTAAGACTACCGGCAATACTTTCAGCTAGGTCAATGAACAGGTTCTTAGCGTTATGGGGGATCTTATTATCTATACTCATCTCTTCATAAAAGGAATGGTATACTTGATGAGTCTGGGAGGATACCGTATCAGTCTCTATTCCTATAAACAATAATGTCCCAGGATCTAAACCCGTCCCGTATATCTGAAACCCAAATAAATTGCCATACTTATCTAAGAACTTGTCGGGGTTATTTATAAGTATATGGACTGGGTTGCATTCCATAGACTTACAATATGGGCTAGTCGGCAACTTAGTCACTATCATGTCTTTATCTACTGTCTGTCCCCAAGTCGCCCATCCCACACAAGACCAATATGGGCAAAAGTTATAGTCTTTATTTGGGCATCTAGGACTTACATATTTATTTTTACTACTGGGACAAATATATTTATCATTAGACCCATACGTCCTCTCCCATCTAAGATCCCCACATACATTCCACGGCTTTCTACCACTCGATATCGCTTTACACGCATCAAATAGCAGAACACCCGAAGAATGTACGGATTCTAACACCGTCTTATTAATTAGGGTCCCCTGAGGATCTCCATTCCTGAGAGTCAACCAAATTGTACGAGGTTGATACTCCGGACTGAAGCATTTAGGTTCTCCTACTCCTAAATGGCACACACTATAGTCTATATTTAGGTATCTACATCTTGATACCTCTCCTTTACATTCGTATTGAGAATGCCAAATTAGGGTTTGGGAAATATGGTTACCTGTTCTCGTAGTCTTAATGCATACCTCACAGCTAGGAGTGTCGGTACCTCTTATTCTGGAACGGCTGCAAAGGCTATGAATGTGGTTTTCAGGAGCACATGGCGCTCATTGCCCTGATGAGATTATCCATACCAAATCACCTTCGCAGATAGTTTACTCAGTCACAACTCACATGTAAGAAGATCTGGCGCTGTTTAATAGTCGTATGATCTGTAGAATGTGAAGTTACAACAGGTAAAAGAACGATTCTTCCAAACAGGTAGGAGAGATATCACAAGTCACATTGAATGTACAGCATAGAATACACTGGAACAGGAAAGGGGGAGGGGAGAATCTGAAGCATCATGCAAACTATGGAGTGGCCCAAGAGACAAACTTAAGATGAACATTAAAGAAACAGTACATTATAATAAAACAATATCATGTAACATGACACTCCCCGCCTGAAATCTTTAGATTTCAAAGCCTATTATATATATATAAAGATAAGTCCAAATGTCTAAAAGTCCAACTTGAACCTGTAAGTGAAGAAAACATTGTAAAATAATACTGGTGTGTAAACCATAAATACAAGATACCTGCAAAACAGAGAAGGTATGCAGTAAATAAACAATAAAACATGAAGTCCAATAACAGATGGCTAAAGTCCTGTAGTCTACAGTTTATAGCCATGGAGCTTCAACAGTGGCGTAGCTAACAGTTATGGCGTTCTCCCCGCCATAGAACCGTACAGTCTTGTACTCTTGCATAAGTCACTCGCTTGGGAGAAGTACCAATTCTGAGAATGGTCATGAGAAAGTCCGTGTGGAACCTCCTTAACCTTAATCTCAACCTTTTCGAACCTTTCCATCATCACTGGGCATTACGCTTGTTACGAGACCTATAGGCCACTCATTGCGACAGACTTCTCTATCTTTCAGAAGAACAAGGTCGCCTATTTTGAGGTTGGGCTTGGGTGTTTGCCATTTGTAACGGCTTTGAAGGATATGCAGGTACTTCTTTCTCCAGCGGTGCCAAAACACGTTGGCTAGGTGTTGCACCTGTTTCCATTGATGCCTGTAGGTATCCTTCTGGTCGATCTCAACAGGGGTCCCAACCTTCTGAGTAAGGAGTGTGGCTGGGGTAAGAATCACTGGAGAATCGGGATCAGAAGATACTGGTACTAAAGGCCTTGCATTAATGATGGTGGATACTTTCGAGAGAAAGGTACTCAAAGTCTCATGAGTCAATAGTGAAGACTTGTGGTCCTGTAACGTGGAATCGAGAATTCTTTGGGCGATTCCAATCATTCGCTCCCAGGATCCTCCCATATGTGAAGAATGTGGTGGATTAAACAGCCAAGTACATCCATTGTTTGCTAAGAAATTGTCTAGATGAAGTTCTTTACAGGCTCCAACGAAATTGGAACCACAGTTGGATCTTAGCTGCTTGACAGGTCCTCGGACGGAGAAGAATCTTCGTAAAGCGTTGATGAAACAAGAAGAATCCATTGACTCAATCACTTCAATATGTACAGCTCGTATGCTGAGACAAGTAAACAACACGGCCCACCTTTTGGTGTTGGCTGCTCCACCACGAGTCTTTCGAGTTACCACGGTCCACTGACCGAAGACGTAAACTGCAACGTAGGTGAAGGGTGGATCTGTGCTTAAACGATCAGCTGGCAGGCTTGCCATTTGTTGTAGTTGGTGTCTACCTCTTAACTTGCGACACTTGATGCATTTGAAAAGCAGGGAAGAAACACATCTTTTCATTCCAACAATCCACAAACCGGCTGACCTGATAGCGCCTTCTGTAAATTGTCTACCTTGGTGTTGTATTAGTTCATGAAGGTGCCGGATTAGAAGAGTGGCGATGTGATGCTGACCTGGTATGATGATAGGGTTTTGTTCCTTGCTGCACAGGTCAGATTTCTCTATTCGCAGCAACTGATTGTCATCGACCACAGGGTTTAGATTAAATTGTGAACTATCCTTTGATAAAGGTATTCCACCTTTGAATCTGTGGAATTCTTCCATGTACACTTCTTGTTGTACGCAGCGAATAATAACCTTTTCGGTACACTCAATTTCCGTTGCGGTAGGATGGTTGGTACAGATATGCCAACCATGACACTCTGATGTTAAGCTCCTTTTAAAACAATGGGCAACGTGAATCAAATAGGCAATAGCCCTAACAGCTGATGACCAGGTTGAGAAACGTTCAAAACAAAGTGATTTGAGTTTTGGTTCTGGACTCATAGAGGTATGCAGTGTTGTGTTCATAGACCTGATTTCTTTATCATCATCAGGATGTACCAGTTCGTAGGCAACGTCTGTGGAAATTGAGTAGGAGTTTTCGTGAAGAAATCTTGGAGGCGTCAGCCACAAGCAGCCATGAAGAGCTGCTGGGGATATAGCTCTTGTCCCATAATCAGCAGGATTAAGGTCAGTTGGAATATAATGCCATTGCTTTGGCAGAGAGAACCTTTTAATGGCTTGATGTAGATTGTTCGGCAGCTTCTCTCTCGGGAGGCGAAAGGGTAGGGGTGCTACCCAATTATTGGAATCTTCCTGAAAGAACTCGTTGTCCATTACTTTAAGGGATTCTTTGCCTTCTACTGAAGGAGCTAACATGTTGTCTTCACTGCTTGTATTGAAAACTGTAGAGCCAAAACTGTCATCGTATGTGTGGGAAAGGTTTGTGTTGCCGTGTTGCAACTTGCAGATAGTTACCTTCTCCTTTACCCAGCAGTGATGTGGGTATGGCTCAAAGTGAGTGTTACGACCATTTGGCAATACATTTGTCTTGAATGAAGAAATGTTATTAGGCCTTTTCATTTTGCCTATACAGACATTACCTATGATGACCCAGCCTAAGTCCAGGTACTGGGCAAACGGAGCATCTGGGGGTCCGCTGACCTGCCTGTGCACCTTGTGGACCCTTAGAATATCTCTTCCCAGCAGAAGAAGGATTTTAGCATCTTTGTCAAGTGGTGGGATTTCACTTGCTATTGACTTTAGGTGAGCGTGGTAGAAGGCAACTTCTGGTGTAGGTATTTCTTCTTTGTTGGCTGGTATCTGGTTGCACTCTACAAGTGTAGGTAAGGGTAATTGTAAGTTATCTCCTAGAGAGGACACAATAAAGCCATGTGCCCTTCTTCCAAAGACCTCTGTAGTGCCGCTACAAGTGCTTAGGGTGTAAGGGTGAACCTCTCCTCTTATGCAAAATAGATCAAACAGTTCAGGTCGGGCAAGTGATCGATTGCTTTGATCATCTAAGATAGCATACACCTTTAAAGTCTTTTCTGGCTGATCCTTGTGGTGAACGTTCACTAGGCATATTTTAGCACAAGACTTGTCACAGTGGTCTTCCCCACAGACTTCAGTGCATGAGGAAAATATCATAGTGGAATTAGGCACCTGATCTGTACTCTTCCCATCGTGATTTGGTCTGGGAGAAAGGTTTGCAGATTGTGAAGGGTTGGGCTCGAGTGGATGGAGAGCTTGAACATGGTCCTCGGAACCGCACTCTATGCACTTGATAGGGATTTTACATTCCTTGGCAAAGTGATCAGTGGAAGCACAGCATCTATAACATACCCCAAAGGTCTTTAGGAGTTCCTTTCGTTCTTGTAGGGGCTTCTTCCTAAAACCGATACATTTTTTGAGGGGATGTGGCTTCTTGTGGATAGGACATAATTGGTTTGGGTTTTCGATCTTGCCGCTCTTGTTTGAGGCGGGAGCTGATGTGGGAGCGGGAATAATGTCTGTCTTCTTAACAGACACGGGACCTCTACGGTTCTTGTAGCTGATTTGTAGGTTGTCACCTTTCAGTGAGGGAGTACTGAACTCACCAAATGCAAAACTAGGATCGTTCTTGGTGTCAGCAATGTTCCTGACAAATTCGCAGAAGTAGGAGAAAGGGGGAAATGAAACCTTGTTTTCCCGTTTGTATTTTGACCCAATTTGGATCCACTTTTCACGTAGGCTATACGGAAGCTTGTAAATGATAGGGTTAACTCCTCGAGCAGTGTCCAGGTAACTGAGGCCCGGTAGTTTAGGGTCGGTTTTGGCAAGCTGGACTTCGAGAAGAAGGTCACTGAGTCTCTGGAACTCTTTATTGTCCTTACCGGATATCGTTGGGAAATTTTCCAATCGTTTAAGCAATGCATTCTCTATGGCTTCAGGACTACCATAACTCTGTTCTAGACGTTCCCATGCAGCGGTGAGACCTGCTGTTGGATTGTCAATGTAGACTGACCTGAGGCTCTTGACACGTTCTGTAGATTGTGGGCCAAGCCACCTGATCAGCAGATCCAGCTCCTCAGCAGCAGAAATACCAAGATCACCTATGGTAGTTTTGAAGGCAGCTTTCCAGCTTCTGTAATTTTCAGGATGGTCATCGAAGCTTACTAGGCCTGACTTGGTGAGCTCTCTTCGAAGTATATACTTTACAAACTCTGCTGTATCAGTTGTCTCTGATTTTACGTAGGAGGTCGCTGGTTGGATGTTGTGCATTGCGTTGTTTATGGTATTGTTGCAAAGAGACGGAAGATATGGTGCAGCAAGGGCGTTCAGCTGAGTTGTTGGGTTAAAGTCTGGAACGGTACTATTAGCAGGAGGTTGGTGACTTGCTTGCAGATTGGTGTGCAATTCTGTGACATATGCAGAATCAGCATGACAGTCAGACGCTGTACTGGGGTGGTTTTGCATGTAGGAAGTTGCTGGAACAGCTTTTGCCTGGTGGTGTGGTGAAGTCCTTGCGTTGTCGTGAAGAATGGAGGCAATTGAGTGCTCGCTGCTGTGGTTTAGAACATAGTTCTTAGTGCGTTCGAAAGGATCTTCCACATCTGCCTTGATGCTGACCCTTTCACTAGCATTTTCCTCTGCACCGATAGCTTGTTCCAAAATCTTTAGTTTTGCTGCAGCTGCCTCGTAGTTGCTCTGTACCTTTAAAGCTTCAATTGCTGCCCTTTGACGTGCTGCTTTAGACGCTGCCTCAGCTTCCATTGCTGCCGCCTCGGCTTGCATTGCTGCAGCTTCAGCCTCCATGTCTGCTCTCTTTTTAGCATATGCGGCCTGTACTTTGCTAGCCTCTGCTTCGGCTCGGGCGTTTATAAGCTGTTCACTAAGCGTTGAGTGCCTTGAACTTCGGGATCTAGAGGAACTTTTAGAATGTCTGGTGGATACGGATCTGTGAGATACAGTGTCCTGTGGCTGCGTTAATTTTGCTTCTGCCTTTGCTTTAGTTAGCAGGATAAAGCTTTCTCTTTCCATGTTAAGAAGCTGGACATTGTTAAGTTGCTCTAATGATTCCTCAGTGTTAATGTTTTGCAGAATAGTTTTATATTTATTGCTTGTAGTCTGGTACAGTTCATATGAAGCAGAGAGATGCTTTATGGCGCCCTCTAGTTGCAGTACCTTATGGCTGGGACATGAAATCACATCGATGTGGGTGAGGATTTTATCCCAAATCTGCTTCAAACTGGTTGCTAGTTCAGTTCTCATGGATTCATAGTTCTCTTTAACCTTCCAAGTGGGTTTCACAGAGCGTTTAGGCAATGCACTGGGCTCTGGGTCCTCATCCTGGCTTTCTCCATGTGGTGCATGCTGTGGTGTTTCATCACATACTGAGCCTTTTCCACTCATGATGGCCTGAGGTACACAGGCTTGGCTGTAGCAGTGAAGAGTGTCTGTATACCGTGTGGGGCTGAAACAAGCTGTGCTGGGGCTGTAACAAGCTGTGCTGGGGCTGTAACAAGCTGTGCTGGGGCTGTAACAAGCTGTGCTGGGGTTGAATGCAGACTTCTCATACAATACACACAGTTACACTTCACTATGATCTGTCCTGTGACACAGCAATCTCTGTACAAGCTGCTGGATACGTTCTTTTACTATTCTGGAACGGCTGCAAAGGCTATGAATGTGGTTTTCAGGAGCACATGGCGCTCATTGCCCTGATGAGATTATCCATACCAAATCACCTTCCCAGATAGTTTACTCAGTCACAACTCACATGTAAGAAGATCTGGCGCTGTTTAATAGTCGTATGATCTGTAGAATGTGAAGTTACAACAGGTAAAAGAACGATTCTTCCAAACAGGTAGGAGAGATATCACAAGTCACATTGAATGTACAGCATAGAATACACTGGAACAGGAAAGGGGGAGGGGAGAATCTGAAGCATCATGCAAACTATGGAGTGGCCCAAGAGACAAACTTAAGATGAACATTAAAGAAACAGTACATTATAATAAAACAATATCATGTAACATGACACCTCTACCTTCCTGAATATAAAAACACATGTAAATAAACACAATCAAAAGCACATCTTTCGCCGTCATCCTCAGTCTTCGTCCGTGCGATGGAACCTCAGCTTCCAGGATGTGAGGGCTGCAGGGAATGGAGTTCTGCTCGTCTTCACAGGTGTCCCTTCGAGACTTTCCTGGCTTATACACTATGTGTTGGTAAGCGGACAGGCTTTATTATGGCCTTCTCACTCACACCTGTAACAATAAAATTTGTAATCCACAATAATTCCTCGTTACTCCGACTGAGTAGTGCGTTTCAACCGGATCTTGCAGGGATTCTCTGGATCTGCTGTAACTTGCCAAGAATCGACTGCTGCTGGTTTAACCCTGGAGTGATGTATCCACGGAGTCACTTCGGCTACTTTTATCGCTGTAGGGGTAGACAAAAGAACAACATAAGGACCTCTCCACTTGGGCCCTAACGGTACATTATTCCACTCTTTAATCCACACTTGGTCTCCTGGATGATAACTATGAACAGGGGGATAAATATTCACAGGTAATCTATCTTGTACCCATTTCTGTACCTCCTCCATAGTCTTACCCAACTCTACAACCTGCTGCCGGGTAATTCCTTCTCCCAACTGACTCAAATCCCCCCTTAAGTTACCAAGTACGGGAGGTGGTCGCCCATACATAATTTCAAAAGGAGAGAGGCCCATCCTTCTGGTAGGGGTACTGCGGATTCGCAATAGAGCTATAGGTAAGAGAACGTTCCACTTAAGTTGGGTTTCCTGACACATTTTAGCCAACTGGTTCTTTATAGTTCTATTCATTCTCTCTACCTTACCAGAACTCTGGGGTCTATATGCAGTATGAAGCCTCCACTTTATACCAAGCATATGAGTCAGTTGTTGTAGGCACTGATGAACAAAAGCTGGACCATTGTCCGATCCTATAGAACAGGGTAGTCCATATCGGGGTATTATTTCTCGTAGCAGGAATCTCACAACTTCTCCTGCTTTCTCTGTACGAGTAGGACATGCTTCTACCCAGCCTGAATAGGTGCACACAATTACCAGCAGGTAACGATGTCCACCCGATTTAGGCATCACTGTAAAGTCTATTTGTAGATCGGACATGGGGAGTCCCCCCATAAACTGGACTCCTGGTGGCTTTACTGGTCCTTGTCTTGCATTATTCTTAGCACACGTTACACATCTTCGTACAATGGCCTGAGTCAAGTTGGACAATCTTGGTATGTAGAAATGTTTTCTGAGAGATTCTTCAGTACTGTCTCTCCCAGAATGTGTCCCGTTGTGATAATTTTGGACAATTTCTACCGCTAGTGATGCTGGTATGACTATTCTTCCATCTTCTAGCTGATACCACTTGTTCTCCAAATACTTTCCCGGTTCAGTCTTTAACCACTCCTCTTCTTGAGCTGTATAAACTGGAGTCCATTGGGACAGTGGAGTTGGTATAAGAGCAGCTATATGCCCCACATACTCCTGTCTTCCTGATTCAGCAGCACGCTTAGCTGCACTATCTGCCATCCGATTTCCCTTGGTTACATCACCATCTCCTCTCAGATGCGCTCGACAATGTATGATACCGACTTCTTTCGGCTCCCACACTGCTTCCAATAGTTGTAGGATTTCAGCTGCGTACTTGATTTCTTTGCCTTCTGAATTCAGTAGTCCTCTTTCTTTATACAGAGCTCCGTGGGCATGAGTGGTTAAAAACGCATACTTAGAGTCCGTATAGATATTCACTCTTAAACCTTCAGCCAATTGTAACGCTCGTGTTAGTGCTATTAATTCTGCCTTTTGTGCTGATGTTCCTTTCGCCAGTGGCCGAGCTTCTATCACCTTGTCTATTGTTGTTACTGCATATCCTGCATAGCGGATCCCTTCTTTCACATAACTACTGCCATCGGTATAATATTGAACATCGGGGTTCTGGATGGGAAAATCACGAAGATCTGGTCTACTTGAAAATACTTCATCCATTACTTCCAGACAATCATGTTGACTTTCAGTAGGTTGCGGCAAAAGGGTAGCTGGATTTAAGGTGTTTACAGTCTCTAAATGCACTCTTGGGTTTTCACACAACATTGCTTGATACTTGGTCATACGGCTGTTACTAAACCAATGATTTCCTTTGTAATCCAACAACGTCTGTACTGCATGTGGGACTCGTACATAAAGTTCTTGACCCAGAGTGAGTTTATCGGCTTCAGCTACTAGCAGGGCGGCTGCAGCTACGGCTCTTAGACAAAGTGGAAGTCCGCTGGCCACTGCATCCAATTGCTTAGACATGTAGGCAACAGGTCTTTGCCATGATCCCAAGTACTGTGTCAATACTCCCACAGCCATTCTTCTTTGCTCGTGTACATATAAGTAGAATGGTCGTGTGTGATCAGGTAGATCTAATGCTGGGGCACTCATCAAAGCCTTCTTCACATCTTCAAATGCCGTTTGCTGTTCTTGGGTCCATAAGAAGGGGTCGTGCTCTGTACCTTTGATGGCTGCGTACAGAGGTTTTGCCAGTATCGCATAGCTGGGAATCCATATCCTACAGAAGCCTGCTGCCCCCAAGAATTCTCGCACTTGTCTTCTATTCTTGGGTATTGGTATTTGGCAGACAGCTTCTTTTCTCTCTGGTCCCATAATTCTTTGACCTTCAGAGATATGGAATCCCAGATACTTGACAGTTGGCAAACACAACTGAGCCTTCTTTCTGGACACCTTGTATCCTGCCTTCCAGAGAATGTGCAGTAGATCGTGCGTTGCTTGCTGACAGATTTCTTTTGTAACTGCTGCTATCAACAAGTCATCTACATATTGTAACAAGACACACTCTCCTGGGATGGACTCGAAATCCAATAGATCTTGACTTAGGGCTGAACCAAATAGGGTAGGTGAATTTTTAAACCCTTGGGGCAGTCTTGTCCAAGTCATTTGGCGTTTTGAGCCCGTTACAGCGTTCTCCCATTGGAAAGCGAAAATACATTGACTTTCTGCGGCAATTCGGAGGCAAAAGAAGGCATCTTTGAGATCTAAGACTGTGAAGTAAGTAGCCCCGCCCGGAATTAAAGCAAGCAGGTTATATGGATTGGGTACAACTGGATGTATACTAACAACCGCATCATTGACTGCTCTCAAGTCCTGCACAGGTCGATACTCATCTGTACCGGGCTTTTGAACAGGCAGCAATGGGGTGTTCCAGGGGGAAGTACAGAATTTTAGGATACCATACCGTATGAACTTATCCAGATAGGATTGGATGTTCTTCTTAGCCTTCTGCGGGATGTGGTATTGTCTTAGGCTTACTGGATAAACCCCAAGTTTCAGTTCAATTTTTATAGGTGGAATATTGCGGGCCAGTCCTGGTGGGTTGTTCTCTGCCCAAACTCCTGGTATGTTGAATAATGTCTCATCACTCCTAGGGTTTTGGCTAGTCAACACTGTATAAAGTCGCCACTCTTCTTCCTTTGGTACGGATAAAGTCATAATACCTGAAGGTCCATTAAACTTTAAGGATGTTGTTCCATTTGGTAGGAACGTAATCTGCGCTTGTAATTTTGATAGCATATCACGTCCCAGCAATTGGACTGGACATTCAGGCATATAAAGGAATTGATGTTTTACTACGTGGCCTCCCAATGTACAGAGTCGACTTTTAAGAACCGGTCTTTCAGCACTTCTTCCAGTTGCTCCTATCACAGTAATAGTCCTTCCAGATGGAGGAGCAACTAGATTAGTCACCACTGAATGTTCAGCACCAGTGTCGATCATGAACGCACTCCTTTTTCCCCCTATTGATACATCGACCATAGGCTCCGCTCGACCAAGGGGGATGGAGCCCGGTCGGTATCAATAGTCCTCCATGACCGTGTCAGCCAATCCTACGAAGTCCCTACCTTCTCTATCGCGGGACCTTTGCGCTGCTGGAATATACCTGTCCTCCCTAACACTTCCTCTGTTCCCATTACTCCCTCTATAACCATTACTCCCTCCGGGACCTCCTCTACCTCTCGCTCTGCCTCTAAAGTTTCCGTAGCCTGCCCTGGGTTGGTCTCTCTCGTACTGCTCTCTTTGCGGACATTCGTTCCTCCAATGCCCTTCTTCCTTGCAATACGCGCATTGATCCCTACTCAAAGGCTCCCTACTCCATCTATTATTGCCTCTATCTGGGCCCCGTTTATCTACGCCTGCGATCGCTACCGCTAGCATATCAGCCTTTTTACGCATCTTGCGCTCTTCCTCTTTCTTACTTTCTGTATCCCTGTTCATATAGACCTTATTTGCTACCTCCATTAGTTGGGTGATGGACATACCTGCAAACCCTTCTAACTTTTGTAGCTTGCGCTTAATATCTCCGTATGCTTGGCTGACAAAGGCGGAGTTAACCATTCGGGAATTGTCTGCGTCTTCCGGATTAAAGGGGGTATACAAGCGGTATGCCTCCAATAATCGGTCATAAAAGACACTGGGCGCTTCATCACTTTTCTGAATCACCTCAACTGTCTTCGACATGTTAATGGCTTTCTTTCCTCCTGCTTTCATGCCAGCAATTATAGCGTCTCTATAGGCTCTGAGTTGAACCATATCAGCACCATTTACGTTCCAATCGGGATCAGTGTTGGGATAATGTGTTGCGGCCCATGCTGCTGGATTAGCTTGGTTCAAAGCACGGGCTCTATCTTCTAGTGCTTTAATGGCTGCTTGATTTATTCTTGTCCTTTCCTCATTGTTAAATAAAGTCATTAATAACTGCTGGCAATCAGCCCATGTCGGATTATGCGTCTGTACTATTGAGGTGAACAGATCAGTCATGGCTTGTGGTTTCTCAGTATACGAGGAATTATGGGTCTTCCAGTTTAAAAGGTCGGTAGTGGTAAATGGGACATATACGAAGACTGGGTCAGCGTGTGCCATTTGACCTGCGGCATCGATATAAGCTGACCCGGGATTTAGGCGAAGAGGCATCTGATAGTGCTTTAATTGTTGGGCACCAGTCAACTGTCGGGTTTGGATGGGGCTACGTAGAGAGGCGTCAGTCATGGGTTCCGGTCGGGGAGAGATAGGGTATGGGGATGTGGGAGGTTGGTTTTGGGAAAAGGTCGTAAATAAAACACTTCGAGCCGAGCTAGATGAAGCTTGACCGGAAGTCTGAAGTGGCGCCAAATCAGGATATTCGTTTCTAATGGGGGTGGGTTCTGGTTCCGGAAGGGGAGATTTAGTACGAGGGGGGGTGGATCCTGTACTGGAGGAGGAAGCGGAAGTGGATGGGGGTAATGAGGGGAGGGGTGCAGGGCTTCCTGCGTTTGCGTCACTTCTTCTTAACGGAAAGTAAGGGGGCGGCAAAGGGATCTCGGACTCAGGGGGCGTGTCCAAAATGGGCCTAACACCAGTCCTAGTGGACGAACAAGTCCTAGCTACCATGAGGCGACACTGCTCCTCGTGGCATGTCTGGAGCCATTTTGGCGAGTCATTTACGGCCTGTCTCCAACAGTCAATATAAGGAAACTGGCCGTAAAGTTCAGGCCTACCTGATACAGCCACGTGTAAGCGCTGTACCAGAGTTAGATCCAAACTGCCACGTGGCGGCCATGCCGCAACCAAAGTAGGCCACTCCCTAGTGCACAAAGTAACTAAACGCACAGGAGACATCTTAACCCCAAAATCACAAGTTTTGAATCCCTTTTTAAAATTCTTCACCATACAACCTAAGGGATCCGGAATCGTTGACTGCGACGCACCCATACTTAACAATGGAACGTCGTCGACAACGAATACTATACACGCGTACTATTCAACAGTCACACCCGTTTCCTCTGGCAACAGCACCACGTGGTACGGTTACCAAGTGAAACGTACACAATAACAATAAACACTCAGGGAATTCCCGTACACACACAGCTGCTACACCAGTCACTATATAATCAATATTATGCCCTTTGGCGTAACTATACAGTCACCCACGCTATAATTCTCTATATACGAATTACCCGTCTATAACACACCCCAGTAACATCGTCTTTTACAAATAGCGGTTACAGTACGGTTAGCATAGGTCAAAGCACAAGTTAAGGTCACAATACAATTATTAGTGGTTATGGTGTTAAAACATGCAATTGACGACAATGATTAGTACTTATATACAGTGTCAGTAAATATACAGGGTTATGGTACCGTGCACTATAATACAGCAACACACTATTAACACTCTCGCTAGACGGCTGAGCTCGCGCTATCTAACAAGATATACACTTTACTAAAACAATCGTTAACACATTTACAATTCCCAACTAAACTATTGGCCAGTACCTTGATGGACTACCTAAAACTATATACACCCGTTTTGGTTAGCCACACTGCCCAATCACCACATATATAGCGAGCTAGTGAACCGAATTTACACAGGCGCCTCTTAGTCGCACTATCAAAAGTCTAGTGGGTTCCAAATTTACACGCCTTCCCACTTAGCCCAGATAGGATGAGAACTAGCGAACCGAATTTACACAGGCGCCGCTTAGTCTCCCGGTCCCTCCGACCTAGCGAACGTAATATACACCCTAGAACGCTAGTCTAGACAAGACACCGGTGTCCGGCTAGGGCTATTTACACCAGGACCCCGCCTGACTAACCAAATCAAACGGTCTGACTAAAGAGCGTTCGATCGAGCGGTGCGCCTTCGCTCCTTCCCTCCGACAGAGGGGGCAGATACACAGATTCAAAACCCCTTTGGGCCTACCGCACAATCGGTATACCCCTAGTGGGTCCTGCCGTCTAAAACAGCAGTTGTCTTACCTCCTCGTTCCTGAACCTGAGTTCACACTCATCGACGGGGACACCCCAGCACTTCTCACGTAGAGGCCGATGATCTCCTGGACAACGGCCCAGTGGCGCCGAGACGAAGGGAGGTCCACGCAGAAGTTCAGGGGTGCAGCCGTAGAGAACGTGGGCAAAGATAGACCGTCTCACGCCTCTGCCTCTCAGCTACCGTTGAACGATGAGCTTCCCGGCCAATGCACCAAATGATACCGGAGAAACTGACGGAAGCCAAGCACAGAGAGATGGACACAGGTTTCTTCAGGAAGGAAGAGATTCTTTATTGGATCACCGATCGGGACTCAGAGGGACTAGCGTCACCAAAATACCACAAGTTCTGAGCCCCGGACAATAGTGCAGGCTCCTTATATAGGCATATAACTCCTCCCATATTAAGCTCCACCCGCACATTCTCTTAACCAATCAACACAAATAAGAATTAACTTCCTGTTTGACCGCATGGCTTGTCCAGCACAATGGAGGAGGGGGAATACTATATCCTGTATTCTTGCACATGCTCCGTACACTACTGATCGTATCTTGCCTCGTGCAACCAACTGATCGATACGTCAGCATATGCACGTACACATGCCACGTGGTAATCTCGGCCTACTAAATTTATTTTTACCGAGATTCCACCACAATAACAGGGCAAATAAAATGGTAAGCATAAGTAAACATAACGCAGTAGGCCTGTATACAAACCGGCAATTGACCACTCGAGCAGGCCACTCCTTCAGCTGTATGTAGCGTGTATGACAGACTCACTCACTGAGGGAGCACTTCCTGTCAGACCAGGCACCGCGGCGTGCAGCTACAGTAGAGGGGGGAGAGACAAATGGAGGGGAAGAGATAGATACATACACACTCTAAAAACGTTTTGCTTGAGGTTGCGGTATCCTTAGAAAATCCTGAAGTGAGTGTAACAGTACTTACCCGGTCTGCGTGCCAGCAGGGGTCCTCCGATCGAGCTGCATGCGGCTCGAGCACTCCTGCCTTCAGGTGAGCCACGTGCGGATCGAAAACTCCTTGCTCCTGGCGGGCCATGCACCCCGAACAGTCTGATCGGTTTCTGTTCCCAGTACCCTTTCGTGGGTTCCTAGTGATTTGTATTGTATTCTGTTATGGATCTTAGCTTTGTTTCCTGACTCTGAGTTTCTCGTTAACCCTTGCCTGTCTTGTTTGCCCATCTGATTTTTACCGTATACCTGACTCTGCTAATTCTCGTTTTCGCTGTCTGTCAGTTACCCTGATCTCGGCTCGTATTTCGACTAATCTCTTCTCTGTCTAACTTTACATCTAGCCACTCTAAGGCCCAGTAAGATGTTTATATTTTTTTAGTCTGTTCTTTGCTATCCTCAACTCTGTGTGCTAGGGTTAATACTCTGTGACAGTGAGCTTCTTTCGACATAGTAAGTCACTTAGACAATTCTTTTCCGAGAGGCCTGGGCTTCTGATGCACCAAAAGAAGCAAACGGGATCCTCTTCTGAGAGCCCATGTTGCATATTCGGGGAGAGACATATTCTACTTCCATAGGCGTGCGCACGGGGTGTGCCAGGTGTGCCTGGGCACACCCTAATCCCCGCGGCACGCCTATGTATTGAGTCCTGCAGGAACAGCGTTCCTGCACTTTTATTTGAGCAGGAACGCTCAAAGTGCCCCCAAATGCCCCCTTCCGGCCCCCATGTTCCCCCTGTTATGGCGGGGGGGGGGGCAAGAGGTGAAGGACAACCCCCCCCCCCCCCAGTCGGATGCCTGTGTCCATCTCAGACGCGGTGAGAGAGCTGTGTGCTCTCTGCTCCCTCTCGCCGCGCGCTGTTTGCTGATGCTGGGAGCCGGAATATGACGTCATATTCCGGCTCCCAGCTACAGCAGACAGCCCACGTGGCGAGAGGGAGCAGAGAGCTCACAGCTCTCTCACCGCGTCTGAGATGGACACAGGCATCCGACCCACTGGACCCCAGGGACAAGTCCACGCCAGCACTCCAGGTAGGGAGGCTGGGTGGACATTTTTTTAATAAAAAATAAATAAAATATTTGTATGTGTGTGTGTGTCTGTGAATGTATGTGTGTGTGTGTGTGTCTGTCTGAGTGTGTCTGTCTGAGTGTGTGTCTGTAAGTGTGTCTGTGAATGTATGTGTGTGTGTCTGTAAGTGTGTCTGTGAATGTATGTGTGTGTGTCTGTGAATGTATGTGAGTGTGTCTGTGAGTGTGTGTCTGTAAGTGTGTGTCTGTGAGTATGTGTATGTCTGAGTGTATGGGTATGTGTGTGTGTCTGTGAGTGTGTGTGTCTGTGAGTGTATGTGTGTCTGTGAGTGTATGTGTGTGTCTGTAAGTGTGTGTCTGTGAGTGTATGTGTGTCTGTAAGTGTGTGTCTGTGAGTATGTGTGTGTGTCTGTGAGTGTGTGTGTGTGTCTGAGTATGTGTGTGCACGTGTATTTATATCTGTGTGTCAGTATATATATACACACACACACACGTGTATATTTTTTTTTTGGGGGGGGGGAGGGGGCAAAGAGTTCCCACACTTTATTCCCCAGGACTTCTCTGAAGATGTCCGGATCTCCCTTGACGGCTCACGCAGAGTCGGCGCTATCTGAGTGCCGGCCTCCATGGGCTGGCAGGGAGATCAAAGATCTACCTCACCAACCCACAGCAACACGGAGGGAGGCAGGAGAGGACCCGGGGAGCTCTAGACAGCAGCTCTGCCAGGTTCCTCTCACGAGATCTGAGCATTGCCACGGCAACGCTCAGATCTCGCGAGAGTTAACTCTAGCTCCGCAGGCTAGAGTTCACTCTCCACTGGACCACCAGGGATGGCACATAGCAGGAAGGATCCCCCCTCCCTACATGAGGTAGGGAGGGGGGATATTTACTAATCAGCCCCCACCTCCACAATCCCTCCCAACATACAGCCCCCCCACACACACACAGCACATAGACACATACAGCACGCTCACACACACAGTACACTAACCGCACCCTCACAAACACACACAGCACCTTTACGAACACACAACACCCTCACACACAGCACACTAACAGCACCCTCACAAACACACACACACAAACAGCACCCTCACAAATACACGACACCCACACACATCACACAAACGGCACCATCACACAAACGCACACATCACACAAACAGCACCCTCACACACAAACACCCTCACACAGCACACTACCAGCACCCTCACACACAAACAGCACCCACACAAACACCCTCACCCACATAGCACACTACCAGCACCCTCACCCACACATCCCACTAACACCACCCTCACACCACCCTCACACAGCACACTAGCAGCACACACACACAGCAGTGTATGTGTGTGTATATATATATATGTGTGTGTGTGTGTGTGTCTATATATATATATATATATATATATATAGTAAAAATAGAATAAATATATACACATGCGGCGTGTTTGTGCTTTAGGGTGCACACCCTAATGCAATAGGCTGCGCACGCCTATGTCTACTTCCCATTCACAGAGGCCGACTTGCACCCTGTATTGCCCAGGCTAAGCCATCCAGTAGCCTGCAGCAGTCAGAAGAGAAACTAGAATTATTGATCCTCGGTGGAGGACAGTACAGATGCCTCCTCTGTCCCCATGTGCGGACGCATTTGCATTGATTGTGCTGGAGTTTTCTTACCCCAATATCTCACCACCAAGGGAGAAGAAAGGGACGCGGCCACCTCCCAGTTTGGCCCCCCAGTGCTCTCCAGACACTTCAGCAGAGGGTAGGTATGAGAGGTCCTCCTTCCTGACGCTCTTCCACTACACAGTGGTCGCTCCAGTCTTGGTGACTACCGTGCACTGTAATCTACTCAAATATGTAATTGCTGCCAGAAGGTTGCACACAGGTGATCGAATAGTGACCGAATTCCCTATGGGAATACTGCAGGCCTATCCGGAGTTTATGCATGTACGGACTCATGACCTGCCGCCATCTTGAGGATGGATGCAGAGCTCATTTGGTAATGTTAGAAAAAAATCTCAATTCAAATAGTAATCGAAAGTATTAATATTAGATACTTAGAACGTCAATGACTACTCCACAGTTTCAAACTCATTAGAGAAATAAAATTATTTTTTTTCTCTAAATATACACCCCTTTGTCCACCCACCACCCATGGTTGGGGCACTAACAGTTAATAAATCATAGCCCACACCGTAGCTCATGGGTGGGTACTGAGGTGGACACTAGGATGTCCCCCCCATTTATTAAATAATATCTGCTGGGGATTTTACGATGTCCCAACATTATTTTTGTTTACTTAAGAGCTCTGAACAGCTTGCCAAAGGTCCCTGTCCACTCTTCATTATTTTCTTTTTAACCCCTTAAGGACACATGACATTTGTGACATGTCATAATTCCCTTTTATTCCAGAAGTTTGGTCCTTAAGGGGTTAAAGGGACACTATAGTCACCTGAACAACTTTAGCTTAATGAAGCAGTTTTGGTGTATAGAGCATGCCCCTGCAGCCTCACTGCTCAATCTTCTGCCATTTAGGAGTTAAATCCCTTTGTTGGGGCGGGGCCTAACAGCCAAGATGGCCGGTCGTGCTTTCTGAGGGTGCCAAGAACAAACGGAGCCCAGAGAACGACACAGGACCACAAGGGGCACACAATGATTCCTGACCCGCGTCGAAATCACCTGAACATACCTGGACCGGCCACGAGGCCTACTTCGGAGCAGAGCCTGCAACTTGGGGGAGGCAGGTGATCCCCTGACACAGGCCACGCTCGCAAGCAAACAATCAGCACGGCCCTGCAACCCCTCCCTCTGGACCGGTGGGGGATATCCCGGTCCTCGCTGGGGGCGACTACCCCCGCACTACACAACGGCTCCGGAATGCCCCTGGGATTGAGGCGAGGATGGCGCCCAAGCAACCTGGAGAGAGCACAAGGGAGCCAAACACGAACCTCACTGACCAAGCTGACTACACAGCATGGCTAAACAAAATCTTTGCGGCATTCTGGCGCAGGCTGGCACGGCGCCTGCACATTCCAGCTGAAATCAAGCGTGACACTCACCCCTCACCGCAACTACGAGGAGGGCACAAAATGGCCAGCGCAACGCGAGCACAGCAAAGCAAATGCTCCTGTCCACCCCAACAAGCCCAACCGCGATCTCGCTTAACCGCTCGGAGTAACAAATCTCCTTCTGGGCAGGGGAGCATACCGGAACAAAATCCGACCCACCGTCCACACACCCAAAGGAGCATCGGTAGAGCGAGGCTCCGGAGGGCCCACGGTCCCCCCACGTATGGGAAAGGGACCCGTCGACACAGGGAAGTGCTCTCCGCTACAACCCGGGCTGGAGGATCCAAGCAGGTACAGCCCCATCATGACAGCCGGTCGAGACGGAACCGACCAAGGAGTCCCCGCAATACACCCACAGCACCCCGGAGATCACTTACCCAAGAGACTGTACTACTCTGCAAGCAGTCGACCTTAGCAGCTCCCAGCCTGACACCTGCATCACCTACAACACCCATGCACAAGCGGGGCATCGGCTGAACGGGCCACACTGGTGAGGCTCCAACGCGAGGAGAGGGCAGGTCGGAGGACTGACACGCGAGCTATGCATACTCGCAAGCCGGGACTTTCTCCTGCAGACACCGCTGACCAGGTCTTGCCTAGTATGCACCCCTCAGATGCATCTGAACTAATGCTACCTTATGTTAGTTTATATTTTAGGTTTGCATATATTACATGTTTAGTTAATGACAATATGTCGCTGACTTAATGCCATGCCCACAAGGAACCGTGTTCACACTTTCAGCCAGCTAGGCAGGGTAAAAAACGACCTAATTGCACGTTAGAATTAAAGCTTGTTGTTAGACCGAAGCAGGGTGACTCTACCGTAACCCAACTCAGTGGATGGGCGATGCTAGCCAGCACTCAGAATGTTTATGTACCTATAGTATGTTGTTAGCCTATGTTTTCCATGCCTAATAGCCTAAACACCTACAGCATAAAGCGTCTAGACCAGTGGTAGTCAACCTTTTTCTACCTACCGCCCACTAATGCATCTTTTTGGTTGAAAAAAATTTCTTACCGCCCACCAGTTTTCGCGCAAATGCGGAATATTTTTAAGAAAGGAGGGTGTTTTTTAAAAAAATAAATGTACGTACATTTATCTTTTTATTTCTACTTAATGCAGGTTTATAAGGTTTTTAACTTTATAACGTTTAATGAGAAAACAATAAAGTAAATTGAAATTACCTTTACTAGTGATTAATGAGATCCTTGAGGTTGATGCTGTGAGACTAAATATTTGATATCTGGTTCGATTTTCGTAAGGAACAAACGAAGGTCTCTTTCAGTGATATTCAGACAACTTCTCTGTTTGCGCATAATATGATTTCTCATTTGTGCGTCAGCTCATCTCCTCTCCCTCCTCAATTCCCCTCCCCACCTTTTTTTCCCCTTTTTTCTATTTTTTAACCGTCCTTATAGCAATGCCCAGTAGGAAGGCTGAGCTAGGTAGCCCACTTACTATAGTCCACTATAACAGACAGGCACACATACAAGACACACACACAAAGACACACATACAGACACACACACACAAGACACACATACAGACACACACACAAGACATATACATACAAACAGACAGGCACACATACAAGACATACATAGACACACACACATACAATGACACATACATACAAAGACAAGACACACATACGACACACACACACAAGACATACATACAGAAACAGACAGACACACATACATACACACACAAAGACACAGACAGGCACACACACACAAGACACATACATACAAACAGACATGCACACACACATGCAGACACACACATAAGACATACATAGACACACACACATACAATGACACATACATACAAAGACAAGACACACACACACACACACACATATATATACAGACAGACACATACACACAAGACATACATACAGACACAGACAGACACACATACAAACAGACACACACAGATGCAGACATACATAGACACACATACAATGACACATACATACAAAGACAAGACACACATACATACATACAAAGACAAGACACACACACATATATATACAGACAGACACACACACACAAGACATACATACAGACACAGACAGACACACATACATACACACACAAAGACACAGACAGGCACACACACATACATACAATCAGACATGCACACACACATGCAGACACACACATAAGACATACATAGACACACACACATACAATGACACATACATACAAAGACAAGACACACACACACACACATATATATACAGACAGACACATACACACAAGACATACATACAGACACAGACAGACACACATACAAACAGACACACACAGATGCAGACATACATAGACACACATACAATGACACATACATACAAAGACAAGACACACATACATACATACAGACAGACACACACACATATACACAAGACATACATACAAAGACACATACAGACAGACAGACACACACACACACACACACACACACACACAAGACATACCTACAAAGACACACACACACAAACAAACACACACATTATATTTAAGTCACCCTCCTGTTTCCTACCTTTAAGGTGCAGGAGGGTGACTTTCCCTGGGGTCCAGTGGTGGCTCAGGTGGATGGGAGTCAGAGTTCCCACTCTGACTCCCTGGTGTTCCTCCCGCGCGGCTCTCAGTTTTAGCTGGGAGGAGTGACCGGGGAATCACTTCCTCCCAGCTCTGATGTCATCACAGGGGGCCCGGTCGCGCTGTTAAAGCGCCCAGCGCTGACCGGGCCCCCTTACAATCCGCATCCATCGGGTGGCCCTGACAGCATGGGCCACCCGATGGACACTTTGGAAGGCGGCCCCGGCGGTTTACCGGGCGGGCCGGAGCCGCAAATGGTCACGGCGGTACCCAGTCGCACGGGTACCGCCGGCTCGCACCCGCCCGCCCGATCAACCTGGAAATCCCTACCGCCCACCTGGAATCCTGAAACGCCCACTAGTGGGCGGTAGGGACCAGGTTGACGAACCATGGTCTAGACATAGCTAGGTAAACTTAAGGATATAACTGTTCAAGCCTGTTTATAGCTTAAATACACTACTGATGACAATGCTTAAAGAACATATCTCCTAATGCTGATACCTGCATGTCAAATCACTAGAACGACTTACCACGTTTAAAAATGTTAAAAAAAATGTGCTTACACTCCAATGCCACATATGTAGAAACCTGTGATATTGCTGTGATTATGTTTGCTGTTGTGGCAACGTATATCATCTTGTCAAACCATGCACAACAAAAAAAAAATGTAAAAAATAAAATAAAAATCCCTTTGTTTATGAACCCTAGTCACACCTCCCTGCATGTGACTTGCACAGCCTTCCATAAACACTTCCTGTAAAGAGAGCTCTATTTAGGCTTTCTTTATTGCAAGTTATGTTTAATTAAGATTTTCTTATCCCTGCTATGTTAATAGCTTGCTAGACCCTACAAGAGCCTCCTGTATGTGATTAAAGTTCAATTTAGAGATTGAGATACAATTATTTAAGGTAAATGACATCTGTTTGAAAGTGAAACCACTTTTTTTTTTTCCATGCAGTCTCTGTCAATCATAGCCAGGGGAGGTGTGGCTAGGGCTGCATAAACAGAAACAAAGTAATTTAACTCCTAAATGACAGTGAATTGAGCAGTGAAATTGCAGGGGAATGATCTATACACTAAAACTGCTTTATTTAGCTAAAGTAATTTAGTGTTCCTTTAAGCCCCAGTCACTGCACATTAGTGGGGCGCATTTATGCCAGGTGCCCCTCCAGTATTTTATTAACGTCTAGCCAGCAATAGCCGCCGAACCACTGTCTGCTCAATTTTCATTAGACATGTTCCTAGCCACAGCATGATTTGGGGGTTATAAAGAAGGTATAATACCTCTCTTATACTAATATGGGGGTCATGGTGATCCCCATAGGCTTTTAAAAAAAGAACATTTAAGTAACACTTGCAGGGTTACTCTTTACAGGCTGCTAAAAATGCTTGCAATGCAAATTTATCAACAATCTTACATCAGTAAACCAACCTATTTCTGAGTTTGACTGCTTGAATATAAGCTAGCATTAAATCGAGCTGAAATTATATTAAAATATTGTCTGAAAACAGTTGACAATTAAAGGACCACTATAGTGCCAGGAAAACATACTCGTTTTCCTGGCACTATAGTGCCCGGAGGGTGCCCCCACCCTCAGGGTCCCACTCCCTCCGGGCTGAAGGGGGAGGAAGGGGGTTAATCCCTTACCTTTTTTCCAGCGCCAGGCTCCCTCGGTGCTGGGACTCTCCTCCCTCTTCTGACGTCCCTAGCTGAATGCGCATGCGCGGCAAGAGCCACATGCGCATTCAGCCAGTCTCATAGGAAAGCATTCTCAATGGTTTCCTATGGACGCTGGCGTCTTCTCACTGTGAAAATCACAGTGAGAAGCGCGGAAGCGCCTCTAGCGGCTGTCAATAAGACAGCCACTAGAGGCTAGATTAACCCATAGGTAAACATAGCAGTTTCTCTGAAACTGCTATGTTTACAGCAAAAAGGGTTAAACCTAGCTGGACCTGGCACCCAGACCACTTCATTAAGCTGAAGTGGTCTGGGTGCCTATAGTGGTCCTTTAAATCAAGGCCTTACTAAGCTCACATTAAAATCACAAGCCATTTAAAAAAGTGTATTATTGTATTTGAGGATGTAGTTGGATGTAAATGTATGTGTATTTGCATACCTCCTGCGACGATCCTTGATATATGTGTGAAATTTAAAAGAAACAGATTACCACATACTGGAAATAACTGGAAAGATATAAAAAAGGATGCCAAAAAGTATCAATATCTACAAAGCGAAAGGCCCTGTTTTATGTTAAAGGACCACTCTAGGCACCCAGACCACTTCAGCTTAATGAAGTGGTCTGGGTGCCAGGTACCTCTAGGATTAACCCTTTTTTTTATAAACATAGCAGTTTCAGAGAAACTGCTATGTTTATAATGAGGGTTAATCCAGCCTCCAAATCCTCTAGTGGCTGTCTCATTGACAGCCGCTAGAGGCGCTTGCGTGCTTCTCACTGTGAAAATCACAGTGAGAGCACGCAAGCGTCCATAGGAAAGCATTGTAAATGCTTTCCTATGCGACCTGCTGAATGCGAGCGCGGCTCCTGCCGCGCATGCGCATTCAGCCGATGACGTCGCGATCAAGATGGAGAGGAGGAGAAAAGCTCCCCGCCCGGCGCTGGAAAAAGAGGTAAGTTTAACCCCTTCCTCTCTCCAGAGCCCGATGGGAGGGGGTCCCTGAGGGTGGGGGCACCCTCAGGGTACTCTAGTGCCAGGAAAACGAGTATGTTTTCCTGGCACTAGAGTGGTCCTTTAATGTTTTTTTTATCAGGTGCTTGTGTGGTGGTACCGTGCTTGTCCTTAAAGGTCTAAACACCAAAGCCAGTTTAGTTTCATTACATATTTTTGGGTGAATAGATCATGCCCCAGCAGTCTTATTTTGATGACCTTTAGGAGTTTCACAGCCTCTCTACACATCTCCTGAAAAGAAGTGTTCATCTGGAACCCTATCTTAGAGACAGTGCATTTACTTTAACAGTTCCTTTCTACTGCTCCTGTCACATATCTGCTGGTGCAAAGCAGCCTCCTGTGTGAGATTAGATGCATTTAGATAAAAAAGAAGACATCTTCAAAGAAAAAAAAACTGTTTTTCAAACCCGCAGTCTTGACTGCAATATCAGAGAAGCACATTTTGAAACCTATTCCAGCACAATGCGAGTATTTCATTTTATTCATATATTTTGTAGAATATTTCAAGCAGTTTGACAACTGCTTTCTAATTATTTACACAAAATATTTGCAATTGACACGGACTCATAGGTAGGTATTAGCCTGTGTCTATTTATGGTTAATGTTAAATTTGTAGTGTCAATTTTGTTTGCCTGTACAAAATGTTTTGTATGCAAATCAGGAACTGAAACTCTTTAATTATAGCATCCAAACCTGGGTGCAAATTTTATTATTTTTTGCCTTTTTTGTCAAGGTGCTTAAAAACAGTTTGTAAAAAAAAAAAAAAAAGAAATCAAGGAACTGGAACCCAAAACCTACTTGTACCTTAACTACTACATTAATCTCTAATGGTTATTGATCTTCGAATGACCCTTTATATAGCCAGCAGATTTTACATATATCATTAATGGACTTGTGATAATGGTTTGAAAGTTGATTTAACAGTACCGTTTACAAACTGCACACACCTACTTTAAAACACATGCAGGTACCTTGCGGAACAATTTGGTTGCTAGAGTTTCAGCATCTTAGAGTTGCAGATTTCAACCCCAGAGAGAGAATTCAGGTTTCATCCGCATGAAGTTGACAAAATGATTAGAACCATTGTGTTTGATAATAATAACAGTTAAACAACAGTTGTGCTTTTGGGAAGCTTATTATTCTGGTGAGTATTGGTGAGTATTTATTGGTAAAGTATTTACTTTATTTCACAATTTGTTAAAATTTTTTGCTTTTATTGCCCCCTTTTTTTTAAAATTCTTTATTTTTGTGGATAAAGCATGGTGGTTACATTATCACATGTTAGCATAAATTTGAACAAATAACATTAGTCTGAGTAACAATTATAACATGTTTGAGGGGGCTATCCAATTTTTAAATGTTTGATAGCCTTTTTTCGCCCTCTCTCGCTCGTTCCAGGGGGGGATCGGTGTGGTGGCGGGGGGCACCTGTTTATTGCGGTGGGTGCCCATTTGCTCATTGGTAAGAGGTTGCGCTCGGCATTAATATAGGGCATATCTGGGGGAGGAGGCAGTAAGGTGCTGAAAGGCACTCGCTTAACACTGTAAGTGCCTATATGCTTTAATGGGTATTTATTAATGTGCCTTTTGGCAAAGGGCACGTCTGGGTGGGTAATTATCTGGCTTGGGTCCTTCTGGACCGGGGAGGAGCTTACACTTAATACCATAGCCTTGTAATGTTGCCTAGCTCGCTAGCCGAGTGTGTGAGTAGCTATCAAGATTAAAACTGGTCTTCACACTCATAGTACGTGGGGGGTGGGGGGGAATTAACTTGACTGGGTAATTTAGACAGTAGCTGGTGGAGACAGTGATGGGAGGTTATATAAAAATTAACATCTTTGGGAATTATTAGTGCACCTGTTGTTTGTAACAGGTAAAAGTACATGAAACCTGCGCAGCTGTGCCCGTATCAGGTAGGTAGGGCAGCCCTTTGCGGAACCTCTCCTCTGGGCATGAAGGGGTTAATACCTGCAACAGTCCAGGATTGTTGGGCTATTTCTTGAGTCGTCTGCACCTGTACGCCTAGAGATCGAAGGAAGGTCGGTATTTCAGACGCATGTGTTAGCTTGTGTATCGTGCCAGCCTTGTCCACTTGCAGACGGCGAGGTCCCCACTTGTATGGGATGGCTTGTTCCCGTAGAAGTTGCGTGACCTGGCGAAAAGATTTCCTCCATTGTATGGTGTGTCTGGAATAGTCTCTGTAAAAGGCTAGTTGCGCTTCTTCGAACTGCACTGTGGGAGAGCCTCTTGTGGCCCCCATTAGTATTCCCCGGTCTGAGTCTCTCACTTATCTTATCAGTACAACCCAGGCTCCTACATGCGGCATGGAAGGTGCCCTGGAGAGTCTGAAGCAGGAATCTATGGTTACTTGCTTAGCTTGCTGTGGTGTCAGCAGCGTGGCTAAGAACCTGCGGCAGTAATGAGGCAGTTCGGTGCCAGAAATTGTCTCCGGTACTCCCCGGACTCTGAGATTCCGTGCCTTGTGCCTGTCTTCAATGTCGGCTAGTTGGTCGGCATATTGCTTGCGCAGGGAGTTTAATGCAGCATCCGTGGCGTTTTGTGAAATCCGGAAGACGAAAACGGCGGAGAACCCATCCACGACCCATGGGAGAGAGAGCCCAGACGAGAGCAGAGGGGGAAGAGGAGCTCGGCACCAAGTCGCCCTACCGCTTCTGTAAGATCCCACAGACAGGCCCCTGCCGACGTACGGGAACATCCCAGCACATACAGACTCACACTGCAGGCCCGTATCACACACCCACTATATCTGGGGCAACCCAACACCAGCTACAAGGTACGACCAACCAACCCCTCCGACTCACTTACCGACCCCGAACGGAGAGCAGACTCGTTCCCCGCCCAGCACTAGCCTCGTTACCTACAGGGATCGGATGAACGGAGAAAAGGGCCCCCAGAACGGGAAAGGCTTGACTACACACTGACGGACACTATTTACCTGTGGCAATACCACCCGAGTGACCTGTGATATATGATCAAAGCCTAATTTAAGTGTTCTGATATTCCTTCTCTCTCTCTTTTCCCATTTCCCTCACTATATTTTTAAAGCATAGGCATTGCCACATCAGTCTTAAGCTAACAGTCTTCTCGATTACTACCCTTGGCTAATCGATCACATGCTGTCAGTTAATTTAGCCTGTAATAATACTGTTTATTGCCTACTGACACCTGCTTCTTGTGCCCTCCTTATTGAGCGTCACCTGTTTTTTTCATTTTTCAATTACCCTTTACTACAAGTATATATTATTTAAACTAGACTACCAGCTAAGACAAGGGATGTAAGCAGCCTATGCCCTGTCTGACAGATACTAGGCCGGACTTTAGCAATGTTTGAAGCTTACTCGTTTTACCTAAATTCGTATACCGATAAAATGTTTAGCACTTAGCTTGTTCCATCTGTTAAGCGACCAACACAGCTTAGTTAATCTTTCTATTTGTTCAGCTTGATCGTTGTTTACCTATCCTAATATAGAATGATATTCCTTTACCACTCCTGTGTATCGTATGGCATAAATAGCATCAACCTATCAATGCTTAGGATAATGTAACACTGGTGTTGTCTTAAGCAAATCTTAATCCTATATATCACACACGAAATGTCTATGTAATGCCTGAAACCCTACAAAATATACTAAGCAAGCCTCTATTCTTGTTGTTATACCTGTAAAAAAAAAAATGTGCATGATTCTCTCACTGCATCACTAAGTATAAGCTATATATTGTGAATCTACTGTTGTTGGCTGATGTGGCACGACAAAATGTGTGATTTTTATTCTGCACTACAAAAATAAAGAATTAAAAAAAAAAAAAAAAAAAAAAAATAATAAAAATTAAATTACATGAGATTATATAAATAATGGTATGTAAAGAAAGCCCCTTTTGTCCTGAAAAAAACAATATATAATTTGTATGGGAACAGTAAATGAGAGAGCGGAAAATTACAGCTAAACACAAACACCACAAAAGTGTCAAAAAGATGCCTGGTCGCAAATGTACAACATCGCAAAAAAAGTCCGGTCCTTAAGGGGTTAATATTGATTTCAAGCAATAAAAACAGTTTTTATACTTATTTATCGGCTGGTGTGTTGGAGACTACACCTCTATCCAAAATTTATATTTTCTATTACGATTTGAATATTAAGTTTCTGAAATACTAGTTAAATGTCTATTTCTAACTATATTCTAATCATTATACTTCTCAAATAAACTTAATAATTAATCAAATGTTAAAAACTATCGGTATTTGTTTTTAATCAAAATTAAAAAAAAGGTTTATTTTTAAGTAAAAATTAAACCACTTCTCTATTTCTTAGGGGCATATACTTTGCACATGTTGGCTAATTATCGGCATAATTTTGTCATCATTCTGCTAGAGCTGCCCTGCGGCCTATTTGCAACCTACTTAAAGACCTGGAGCATATTATACATGTGAGTGATTCTATCTACTACATTGTGTGCATTCATCTACATCACAGTATTACACTGTGTATTTTTCTCACTCTTTTTGCTTTGTTTTTTTTTTATGTAAGCTGTTATAAACTCTTATCCTGTGTATCAGAAGATTTGTGGAATCGGTGTATGTTTTATATGTACACAAAAAGATTTAAAGGGGAAGCATTTTACCTTTTACTTTCTAATATATACCACTATGTTTGGTGGATGTTTATAGCACTGTATTTGTGTTCTTGTTGCTGTGTCAGACGTGTTATTTAGAGAAGCATGTGAACTTTCGATGTTCCGCTAATCATTTACTGAAGTGCCTTATAACATTTCCTGTTGGTAAATGTAACTTACCTGGATAAACACTTAGGTCTTCCATAGCAATTACCATAAATGGTTGATGGCAAAATGAAGAAAATATACAAATTTACAATTTTATTCACAAAAGAGGGAAAATATATGAATACATATTGTGAGTCTCTTAGGTTTTGATTCGCCCTGAGTGTGGATAACGTTACGTTGTCCCAGATTCCAGATTTACAGTCGCTTCATCCAAACTCAGCTGCAAGACACCAGTTCGCCACAAACACTTCACCACCGCATCATTTCTTAGTCTCATCTCCCTGATTTCGTTGGCGATATTTCTCCATAAATGCTGCATGTTTCTGAAGGAAAATCTCGTGCTGCTTCTTTATGCCATTTGCTCTGCATGGAAAGAACATAATTAATAGGTGAGTTGTCTTAATTATCTTAACATCTTTCTTAACAAAGATAAGAAGCTAGAGCTTTTTTTCCCCTCTAACTTAATTTTTTTTTAACATGATAAAGTAATACATGATAATGTGAGAAATCATTCAGCAATACGCATAATATAATAAACATACCAAATACTAGACATGTGCAATTCACTTAGTTCCGAATGTAAATTCGGGCGAATTTCGGCAATTCGGATGCTTCTAAATGTCAACATTGCCGAATTTCCAAAGTGCGAACCGAACTGCTGAAGTGCCGAATTGCCAAATTTCGGAAGTGCCGAAGTGCTTCGAATTTCTGAAAAGTGGCAAAACAGGAGAGGGAGGGAAAATTACAGGAATGATGACAGGAATATAACCCTAACCCTACCCCCTAAGCATACCCCTAACCCTACCAATAACACCAACCCCTAACCCTAACTCTAATAGGGGTAGGATTAGGGGTAAGGGTAGGGTTAGGGAATTGCCGAAGTCCCGAATTCCCGAATTTCGGAAGTGCAGAACTGAACAGAATTGCCGAAGTCCTGTATTTCGGAAGTGCCGAACTGAAGTGCTGAATTGCTGAAGTCCTGAATTTCGGAAATGCGGAACCAAATTTTTGGCCCATGCACATCCCTACCAAATACATTGTTACATTATATAAAATCCGGTTGATAATGAGATCATGATTAAAAGGTGTACTCAAAACACCATATCCACCGCAGCAGTCATAGTGGTTATGGTGCCATTTGCATGGCATATCTCCATATCCCAGATTAGATAAAGTAATTCTTCTGATTCACGTC
Organism: Pelobates fuscus; assembly: GCF_036172605.1. Taxonomy (NCBI): domain Eukaryota; kingdom Metazoa; phylum Chordata; class Amphibia; order Anura; family Pelobatidae; genus Pelobates; species Pelobates fuscus. The sequence continues at coordinate 85,824,275 of NC_086328.1, read as the reverse complement.
CTCTACTCTACTAAACCAAAGACTATGTGCCATAGGGCAGTCTTCCCCTATGAGGCTGATAAGATGGATCTCAATGGTAGTAGAATAGTGAATTATGTTTAGAAGACTTTTCTATACATAGAGGTGTTCTGATTAAGATTTTACTGAAGATATATGATACTCTTATATTCCAAGGTAGGTATATTGTTCTTTTATTTAGAAATAGTGTCATCTTGTGATGACTTGAGTTTAGTTTTACCTTGAATAGCAGGTTGCTGAAGAAGTATAGTTCTAGTAACAGTGTATTGCAATTAGTATCTGCATTAACACTTACCAACCAATACATTATTATCAGTGTGATTTACATTAACCCCTTAAGGACACATGACGTGTGTGACACGTCATGATTCCATTTTATTCCAGAAGTTTGGTCCTTAAGGGGTTAAAGACTACATTAAATCCGTATAGAAAAACACTAGGCAAAACCAACTGCTCTGGAAAGATTCTTCAACTCAGAACAGTTTTCTCACAACTTGGCTATTTTTGTCTCAGTACTGCAATTCAGATTTAATTTGTGAAAATTCTGGGTGTAGTAAATAACCCTGAGTCAGTGTGATGATGTTCAGTTTGATCTGTAGTGTCCACATGGGAACTGCTGGTATGACCAAAAGCATTTCTGACCTAGTTCGTGTTTGTTCAAAGACAGATGCTTCCAGCAGCTCTTTTGAAACAAGATTAATTCATTCAGAGCTCTGAGCCTGTTACAAAAGAACAATGGCAGTGAATCTGCTTCTAACTTCACAACACACACACACATATATATATATATATATATATATATATATATATATATATATAGAGAGAGAGAGAGAGAGAGAGAGAGAGAGAGAGAGAGAGAGAAAATCATTTCTGATATAAAAGATGTTGCTCTGAAGAATAACTGACAGATTGCAAATCATTGATGTAGCCATTCTAGGGAAAATGTATCCCGTATTCCTGCTGTAAAAGTATACATTTGATTTGGGATAGAATATGAAAATGCCATTGTAAATAACTTTATTCAAATACAGTTTCTCACCTTGCCGCCATCTTTGTTTCATTATAGATTTTAAGAAGACGTTTCTGCTGTTCGTCCACAAATTCCTTGTGAACTTTTCTTAATATGCTGTTGAAAGAAAGGAAGGTGACAATTATCATAAAACGTATCTTATCACATGACAACTCCGAGTGCATATATTCAATATAAGTGGCACTGTCATTTTGCAGGCTTCGTTTTTTAATTAATCTTTTTTTGTTTGTTTTTATTATTTTAACGTGAACCCTAGATTGTATACATAAAGAAAACTATGAACTATTTTTTCCTCTGGGGAGTGTGGTCTTTGGCAATCTGTGGCAATAGGTGGAGCTAAAGCAAAGTTCCAGTTTAGTTGCTAAGCTAATTTACAAAGTTAATTTAGAGAACAAAAAGATGGCGTCTATATATTGAGATTCGGCACAAGGAAGAAAAGATAACAAATATAAATAAAGGCCTGTGGCAAGGATGGAGTATAAGCATTAAGATACAAGGGGCATAAGGAAAGGAACCCTATGATAAAAAAAACATGACAGTGCGACTTTAACTGCATTTCAGTTCAGTTTACTTTATGGAGTGCTGCTTTCTGGAAATATCAGAAAAAGAATTTATGAGAAGACGAAGGACAGGCAAAAAATTCATTAGCTTGCCTTTCAGTTAGTCTTTGCTCAGGTGTCAACGTTTTAGCTTACATGCGCCAAAACATAGGGCTTCTACCTTCTAAATTCTATCATTTATATATCAAAGTGTTCCAACACAAAGCCAAACAATCACAGTGCTCTAATGAGAAATCAAATCACTGGAATGTCTTAATAACGTCGTTTTTCATCTTGAAAAGCATTCTCTGTGTAGCTCTCAAGGGCCAAAGATGGATCAATTTATGTTGCGTTGGGTTTTTTATATTTCAGCAGTTTTTTTTGCAAATGGTATGCTTTTTTTAAATCATTGCGTAGCATATTATGGATTTTTTTTTTTTGAATGTCGTGAATAGCAGTTTATTTATTTATTTATTTTTCTTTGTGCAAGGAATAACAAGACGTTCGTCAATGCCACAACAGCATATTCAAAATATTTAAACACAGTTGGTGTACATTCATGGCATGTGAATATCAGCACATTTTTATATGTTAATAACAGGCTATTCTTGTAGCGATGTCTATCTAGGTATACAAAAGAACAACGTTACACTATGCCGTAGCTTAGGCACGCATTATGTAATGAAATTGTAAAGTCATAGCAGGGGTTATAGCATAAGACAACGGTTTTATGCACGGTAACAAACTATGATCCGGCTAATACAAAGCTATTAAAGCTAAGTGGGAAATCAACTGAGGCTGGAGTTACAGGACTATGCAATGCTTGTTCCAGGGGTGGTTCAAGCTTAAAGTGTCATGCTGTGTGTACCGCCGCGTCTTATGTAGATAGGAGCATACATGTGGTACAGTAATAAACAGTGTAAGGTACGTCTAGCATGTCTGGTGGCATTTTTGAAGGTCGACCTCAGTTATATAAAGCTTGGTCCCAGACACGCGTTTCTAACCAACATTATCAATAATGAAACATGCTTTCAGTAGTAGTGGCATCACATAGATAATCGTTATGAACTACATTTAAACCTCCTCTATCTTCGCTTTTGTGGGTGGCTGGACTACACAGAGACTAGTTATAAACATACTGCAGATTGCTGTGGAGCTCAAAAAAACAAAAAACAGGTCGGCATCTTAAGAAGCACAATTACTCTGGTTGCTAGCAGGGAAACGAAAAAATAAACAATTATGGAAAGTACAACTGCAGACAAACAAGAGTGGGGATGTCTTGTTTTTCAAGTGTGAGGGCAAGACGTGGCTCGGAGGCCTATATATGTGTAGGCAGGTGTGGGAAGGGTTCTCACCCAAAGTCCGCTGCATGCCTCAGGAGGAAAGTCTCGTATCAACCCACCCCCTCGCTCGGGAGCGGTGTAATGTCGGTGAGGTGTGCCGCAAGGAAGCAGGTATAACGTGGGAGGGTCCGTCTGCAATGTGGCGTTGTGAGGCTCCCCTTGCCTGCGGACTGTGCTGGGGCTTGCCTCATTTTACCATGTTCTTGTGGACTCACTGTGGCCCTGGAGTTGTCGTCTGGGGGCTTGCGGGTGGCCACCCCAGGCCAATTATTTTGCTGGTGTGCCGGACTCCTCCGCTTGACCATGAGGGTGGGATCTTTAGGGTGAGGTGGTGATGAGGCTCCCCTCTTGCTCCGGGGTTTGCGTAACTGTCTTTTGGGCTGTCTCTTGCGGTTCACAGCCCTCCGAGCGTTTGGCTGGAACTTGTGGGTCAGGGCCCTCCGCCTGTGTGTGTAAGCTTGGGCTATCTGCCCCCACATTTCGTCTTGCAGTGTTTGCTGTCGCTTACAGGTGGTTCTTGTGCCATACCTGTGTGCCATGCTCTGTCTGCTAGCTGTGCCCAGAATCTGTCGAAGATCGCTTTGAGTGTGTCAGTCGCTTTACTTGTAGGGCTATCCACCCTGAGTTGCAAAGTTTCCATGCCACGTGTAGTGGATTCAGGCATGTCCGCCATCTTGGGAATCGCCGCTTCTGCTCCGCTTGTAATTTCATCGGCTGCTGCCGATATGGTTAAGGTTGCAGCTTCCCCTTCTGGCGGGGACCGGGATATCTCCCACCGGTCCGGGGGGGGGGGGGGAGGCGATGTGTGAGTGCCCCCTCCTCAGCCTGAGAACCAGGAGAGTGGCCGTCTCTCTGCGGCTCCCACCCTTGCAGGCTGCAGGCCGCGATGCGGAAGGTACAGCGATGGGGAGCCCCATATCAGGTATCCCCTGATGCAGCATCCCCTCCTGGATAAGTAGAGAGTTGTCCGCGGCCGTCACGATCCGGTGGTCGGGCGTTATGCCCAGAATCAGGGCGTCGGATGTGGGAGCTCTCGCCATGACGTCTGGCTCGCTCGGCAGGTAAGCTTGCCCCCCCTTTATTTTTCTTTTAAGGTTATAGTTAATTTATCGCCTTCACTATTATTAAGGTAACGGGATAGGCAGGGTCTTTTTTTTTTTTTTTTTTTTTTTAAGAGGAGTTGGCTAGAAGCTTGGAGCTTCCACAGGGCAATTGGTTAACCTTCACATTGACGAGTGTTATTGGAAATTATCATTCACTTACAAGAGGCAAGAGTTTATCGAATATATAGTTACGTTGCCAACAGCAGGTCCATTCATTAGATCAGATGAATGGAACTGCTGAATACGTTGATCTATCCTTATCCTATTATAAAGCAACAGTAAAATTTTTGATGATTCTAATAAAGGTCAGGTGACTAAAACAATACTCACTCGAATTCCTGATGGTGTAGTACCAACAAACAAAAATAATCTTTGGTGATTTACATGTAGCAAAGGCCCCTTCTCCTAGCTTTGATACTATTTTAATAGGCCGTTGTGCTACATAAGAACTGTAAAATAAATAAATATATTTGTTTGATACCCCTCAACTAGCAAGTTATACATTAATCAATCCAAAAGGTGGGCAACAGATTACGCCGTTCCTACATATAAAACAGTGAGCGGGCTTGTAATGTTTTCTCTCGTGAGTACTAGTGCTTTCTCCTAGCAGATAAACATAAGTCGTATTTTGTCTAGCCTTGCACGAGGGCTAGCTAAATATTGTCATAGGTGCATATATTGCATATTTGGGTGCGCTCGTTTCCTCCAAGCAAGCCTCTGATTTGACGCAGTAACAATCCACAGTACAGCCAGAGGTTGTATTTGCATTCTGGGAATTCCTCGGAGGAGAATATCAGTTAATATTGTGCTTATAGAGTTCTGGGCAACGTGCCAGCCCGATACCTGTATCAAGAGCAATGTGTCTTCATGTTGAATGTTGAAACATTTTATCACATTGTTTAATAATGCTGGGCCAAATGCCAGAACAAAGTATACAAAAAGAAAATTATATTATTTAGTCATTTTACTGTTAACCTTTGTAAATAGGGAAAGGCAGGTAGTATAGGCACACTATACATAAAATAATAAATTATATATAAAAACACCTGTTGGATGTTACGGCCATATGATGCTTAGTGAAACACTATTGAACTATCCCAGTTTAGGAAAGTCTTCTCATAGCCAAGATCATATTTTATATCCCTTCCAGCAACCGTACAACTAGGAGATGGACCGAATTTAAATGTTGCAGGTCGGTTATTATTATTACTGGTATTTATCTAGCGCCAGCATATTCCGTAGCGCTTTACAATATTATCAAAGGTTATAAAACATTAATGGGACACTATAGTCACCAGAACAACTACAGCTTATTGAATTTGTTCTGGTGAGTAGAATCATTACCTTCAAGGTTTTTTGCTGTAAACACTGTCTTTTCAGGGAAAATGCAGTGTTTACATTACAGCCTAGTGATAACTTCACTGGCCACTCCTCAGATAGCTGCAGGGCCGGACTGGCCCATCGGGATACCGGGAAATTTCCCGGTGGGCCGTCGGCACCTGGGGCCGGGGTGACCTGCGGCCGCAGGGAGAACTTGAATGGCGGCCGCAGGGGAAGCTCTTCTTGCGGCCGCTGGGGGAGCAGGCTGTTCTGTCTCTGCCCCCCCTCCCTCGCGCGCTAGAAAGAGACCGGGGCCGGAATATGACGTCATATTCCGGCCCCGGTCTCATTAAGCTGCACGCGAGGGAGGGGGAGCAGAGACAGAACAGCCTGCTCCCCCAGCGGCCGCAAGAAGAGCTTCCCCTGCGGCCGCCATTCAAGTTCTCACTGCGGCCGCCAGCCCACCTATCAGTCTGCCCACCCACACAGGTAGCAACAAGTATGTATGTCAGTGGGAGTGTTTGTGTCTGTGTCATGCTGTGTGTGTGTGTGTGTCTGTCTGAGTGTGTCTGTCTGTGTCATGCTGTGTGTGTGTGTGTCTGTCTGTGTCATGCTGTGTGTGTGTGTGTGTCATGCTGTGTGTGTGTGTGTCTGTGTCATGCTGTGTGTGTGTGTCTGTCTGTGTCATGCTGTGTGTGTGTGTGTGTGTGTGTGTGTCTGTCTGTGTCATGCTGTGTGTGTGTGTCATGGTGTGTGTGTCTGTGTCACGGTGTGTCTGTATCATGGTGTGTGTGTTTCTGTCTGTGTCATGGTGTGTGTGTGTGTCTGTCATGGTGTGTGTGTGTGTGTGTGTGTGTGTCAGTCGTGGTGTCTGTGTGTGTTTTTAAAAATAGTGTTTTACTCACCTTTTTTTTTTTCCAACGTCGTGCTGGTCTCTGCCTCTATGACTGAGATCATCAAGCTTGATGATCTCAGCCAATCCGCACTGACACAGGAAGCGCCTCTAGTGACCGTCTGAGTGTCTGTCACTAGAGGTGTCACTAGGAAGCAACGTAAACACTGCCTTTTCTCTGAAAAGTCAGTGTTTACATTCAAAAGCCTGCAGGGACAGGCTATAGACACCAGAACCACTACATTAAGCTGTGTGTGTGTGCGCCTGCTAGTGAGCTTGCTTGCTTGCATGTGTGTGTGTGTGCGCCTGCTAGTGAGTGAGCTTGTGTTTTTATGTCAATGACCTTATGTATATTAGTGAAATTGTTTGTCTATGAGGCTGTGTATCAATGAGCTTGTGTGTGTCAGTGAGATTGTCTGTGTCTGCATGTGAGTATGCTTACTGTATAATTAAATGTTTTACTCTGAAAGGACCAATATATTATATTAGAAAAAGAAATATATATTATATATTATATATATATATATATATATATGGAACAAATATATATATATATGGAACCTTTTAAAAACTAATAAAATCTGTCAACATTGAAGTTGCTGTTTAGTAGATAGGAGAGTGCGCTGGATCTTGTGTATTGTATAATATGGCCCCCAGCAGCACCCCATTTAAGCATGTTCAGGTGAGTGCAACCACCCCCCCATGTTCCATATATATATATATTTGGGAGTCTAGCCAACTCCTTGGTTTTGCACCCCTCCCTGTCACCGGTGTCTCATCTCAGGTCCCTATTTAGTCTTGTACTGCAGAGAGCCTCAGATGGAATTTGTTCCCCAAGTAAGTGGGTTAATCTCATAAGAGCAGACATTAGACTGTGAGAGTAGGACCTGCCAAAGATGGGGTACATTGACGTTGTGGCAGGCTTATGCAATGTATGATCATATAATGTAACTAAATCCCCATTATTTTTTGCCTAGATAAGGTGTTTTTAACCCCTTAAGGACAGACGACGGATATATTCCGTCATGATTCCCTTTTATTCCAGAAGTTGTGTCATTAAGGGGTTAAACAAAACCTTTTAAAAACTAATAAAATCTGTCAACATTGAAGTTGCTGTTTAGTAGATAGGAGAGTGCGCTGGATCTTGTGTAATATATATATATATATATATATATATATATATATATATATATATATAATTACTCAATCATCTGGGGTGGCAAGACATAGCCTTACATATTACATGCGACAATATATGGTGCAATGACTTATGGGGCTGGCATAGATTTTTTTTTACAGGGCTGCTTTGTATCCCCAGTCCGGCCCTGGATAGCTGTTAGAGATCATTCCTGGGTCATGGCTGCCTAAAATGCATCCAAACATTCAATTCATCTCTATGAGGAGATGCTGATTGGCCAGGTCTGTATTGAATTGTGCTGACTCTGCCCCTGATCTGCCTCTTTGTCAGTCTCAGCCAATCCTATAAGGAAGCATTGTGATAGGATCAGGCCACCACTTCTGATGATGTCAGAGGAAGTTCACAGGCAGAGGCAGCAGCTTCAGACTTGAATACAAGTAAGATTTTACTATATTTAGGGAGGCAAAGGGGGCCAAGGGGGCTAGATAGTGGTTTTAACACTATAGGGTCAGGAATCCATGTTTGTGTTCCTGACCCTATAATGATCCTTTAACTTTCAGTTTAGTGAATAATTCAGTGAAAATTGTTGAATTTCAACCACAATGGCAATTTTCACATTTACTAAAGCCAAATCCAGTCGGAATTCGGTTGCCCGAGTGAATATGCTGCAATTATGCAGATACATTTGGAAGGCAGACTAAAATCAGTGCTCCTGAACCAAACCCTAAACAAAGTATTGATTTTAGAAGATTCCCAAAGAACTGTTTTAAATAAAATTCCAGACCGAATGTATCCGGCAGGATGCGCATTCGCAAATTATCATTCATTTGCTTTTACGCAAACAGATGATAATTTTAAGTACTATTTGCCTTCTAACAGTCCTGTGGGTAGGATCAATTAAAGAAAAGAAAACAAGGGGGGACATCCTAATTTTGACCACAGGTGGGGGATGTTGAATTTATACTGGGTGGACATAATATACTCCATGCCTCTATTCATGGGTGGCAGGTGGGGGCTGTAAATAATTAAACAATGCCAAAAAAAGCTGAAAAATACAAACTGATGTAATGGCTTACATAATATGGGATGGGGCATTTCTAGCGTCTGGGCAGCAATGGCACAGAAGCTAGTTTTAGACATTTAGGATATGCAGGCATAAGGAGGTTTTCAATCTTCCTTATAGTAAAATGGGGGTCTAATTGGCCCCCATATGTTTTTTATTTATTTAATTTTAACCACCACATAATTAACATTTGCCCCACTGAGGAATTATACTTATTTGCTTAATGGCTGCTAGTGCTACCAACAGGCAAATAGTTTGGATTTTTTTTTTTTAAATCTGGGCCCATATTTGAAGAATCTGGGACCATATTTGAAGCATTTGGTTCTTGATTTCAGTTGTCCTGCGTTGTTTAGTCTAGCTGAAACCCTGACCAAATTCTGGCCCATTCTGTGCCTGAATTGCCAAATCTGGACAATTTCAAATTTAAGGCCAAAATATCTGAATTGGAAACACAGCTGACGTTCAGCTAACGTGATCTAAAATATGACTTTGAATTCCCGACAATTCTTTCTCACGTTAGTAAATAACTCTGTTTTGTGAATAACTGTAAAGGTGTTGTTACCATACTGGGGTTCTATGTATGAGCTGATCTGGTATGATCTAATTGAGATGTCACAGTGATTAATTGAATCAATAATGAAGAGCAGCAGGGAAAACTATAGTGGGAGGTTACGTGTTTCAGATTTGTAGAATTCCTAGTGCAGGAAGAATAGATCTAGAGATGGAAGAGGAAGGTGGCACGTGAAGGGGAGTGGGAGTAGAATTTACTGAAGCAACAAGTGAGGAGAAGAATGAAAGGGAAATACCCTGAAATATGGACTAAAATGAAAAAAGCAGCAGGGGCAAAGAAAGGACAGGAGGTGGGAGGTTAAGAGTATACATTATGGGATGATATATGATAATGATCTATGCAGACCATACAGGCGATTGTAAACTGTTGGTACAAATGTCAGGCCAAAATAACCACATTGGAACAATTAATTGGAAATCTCAGCAACAATGCAGAGCCCAGTGTCTCCAGTGACCCCCTACAGGGTCAGTATCTCTTACCAATGACTAATAGAGCATGATTGAGATATTACAATTAGCACTGGAATAGAGACTGTTGTGTCAAGTATTATTATGCTATACTAATATGTCTAGTGACTAATACTGCAGGACCGGATATATTTCCAGTAACCAAGATGGCAACAGACACATTTCAGAGCCAACCCTATATCACAGAAATGCATATTGGGGCTGGGTTAGAATCAGAGGGCTAGGCATATCTGCAGAGAAGAGATCTGCTTTTGCACACTGTTTTTTTGATATACCCCCAATTTTAGAAATGCATAATAAAAGGGTTATTCCAACTACCAGTGATTTGAGGTGGTCAGTTTGAAACACTGCACATCCAGAATTATTATTATTATTTTTTTTTTTTTATTAATTCTTTATTTTTGGTGTGCATAAAGGTTTACAACATTGCTTGTACAGCCACAGCAGCTCTCACAAGCGTACGTTTCAGAAAAAAAAGGAGCATTTACGTGGTCTGCGAGGGAACAGCACACATTTTTTTTTATGAGCTTTCTTAACATCGTGTCTTCAACAAGTTAAACAACATTAATAATAATAATAGGTGATTATAAGCTTAAATATTAGTGTGTTATCAGGTTTACGTCAACATCAGTAGATAAACAAAAAAATATAATAACATGCTACTAGGCTGGTTGTGATAGTCATGCTAACCTAGATGTTCACATTGTTAAGCTACTTATAAAGAGATTGATCATGGTGAAATCATTTAGTACAAACAGTGAAACTATCATGTAATTTGCACATAATGCTTTTCAATTGGGAAGCATGTCAATCAAGAGTTTACCACCGCATGGCCCCTAGATGTCATTAGACCTGCTTATTTGGAGGGTCGAAACAGGACAGGCGCTTGAGAGCTGTTAAGTGCGGTGTGAGACATTGGTTGAGTACCAGGCAGGTGTCAAAGTGGCAGTGTTCAACTTGCGGTTTAGCCGATGCCCCCCGCAGACAGGTCACAGCTCTGAGCGTTCTCGATGTTCCTCTGGGTCGGTCCCTTCTCTGCAGGCTGCCGGTTAAAGCGTTATGGTCTCCTCACTAATAGGGAGGTATTGCAGGCAAAGCTGGGAGGTTGGTGCGGTATCTCATGTTGGGAGCCGAGATCTCGGGCAGGCATGGTGATCCTGTCGGTGCCGCAAGCGTCAGCTTGGTTCTTTGTCAGTCATGTTTGGCCTGTGTCTGGAACCCAGATTTTGAAGTTAAGTGCGTGAGGCATAGGGCTGGGTGTTTCTGGGCACATGTTTCTTGTCAGCCCGAATCGGCAGTTAGTTGATGTTGAGGGCATGTTGTAGCACGTCATCTCCGCCATTTTTAGTGCGGCCTCTGGGCTGATATCGCTGCAGCCTGGGTCGCTGGTGTCTGCACGACCACAGGGCCATAGGGTGGGGACCGGGATCACCCCCACCGGTCCAGAGGGGGGGGAACAGGGTCAGTTCCACCTAGCCTCGCGTGTCTGGCTAGGTCCTGGTAGGCAGAATCGCGGGGCAGCGGCCGTCTACCCCACTCACCGCCCGGGTAGCCCTCATCTTGGGCGACAAGGATTTCCCCTCCAAGGGACTAAAACACCTTGGCAAGTCTCACCTCGGTACCAGGGTGCCTTCCTGCGAAGGGCCACGGCTGCCAGTCGTCAGGTGGGTGTTTAATCAGGGTTTTTTAGTTGATATTATAATAGATTGCAGGAGCTGCCCTTTTGTGCGGCCGCTCCGCATGGCGGCCCGGCCCCGCCCCCCCCAGAATTATTTTTAATCGTGAGCTGGGAACGAGTTGCACCTCAGGTACATGTGACTTAGCTCAGAATTCTGGGCTGCTTCATTTTCTGTGCATATTTTACTTTTTTTTTTAGCAGCGCACGCTGCCGACTGATGTAAAGATCTTCCACCTTGCAGGGAGATAGCCTTCCACCCTGTGGGTGCTCCCTTCCAGATCGCTCTATCACTTATATAGGTTTTAAAAAATATATTAAAATCCCCCCTCCACGCTTCGCCAGCTCAGACTGCGTACAAGTGCTGTGTGATGTCAGGATGGGGCATGGAAGAGCAGAACCAGAAAATTTGTTCAGCGCTGAGTTAAGGTAAGTTTAAACATTTTTCTTTTTTTACCGAGGGACCTAATAGTAATAGGGCATTGTCAGTTAAAAAAAAATAAAAAAGTGTTTGCCCTCACTTCATGATACTGATATAGAGATCAACAGCATCAGCCTGTCTACCAGACTAACAATGTATATCTGTATAAAATGTGTGATACAAACCTAACCCACGCTCTGACCAAGCATGTATATAGCATAATTGTAAACGTACATTTGAAGCTATAATGTTAAAACTGCTTATTATATTATACAATTGTGCCTGATAATCACATGCCCCGCATGTTACGCGAGGGAAATGCTTGAAGAATGCTTTTGGGGCACTTCGAGCCTACATGTACTGTTTTTATGCACTGCAAAAAAAAAAAAAGTGTTTGCATAAAGACTGGAATAACTTTAAATGCACTCATGCTTTAAGTGTGGTTATATCTAGTAGATTGATAAAAAAAAAAAAAAAAAATTGGGATTTTTTTTTTTTCCATTGGAGTGTTCCTTTAAGTTGAGGAGAGATACGTACCAGGAGCATTGGGAAGTTTTCTATGTAGTCCATAGTAAGAATAGTTATAGAGGATTTCAAACTCAGTGCTCTCCCAGCTCCTCCAGTGTCTGTGTGTGAGATTGGACAGCAAGTGGAAGGGATCACTTCCCATCTGCCCACCAGGGCCAATCTTAGGGTGTACAAGCTGTGCAGCCGCACAAGGCACCATGGCAGCAGGGGCACCGCGTGGCCGACATGGCTCGCACACACAGTGCCCAGCAATGCAGTGTTTCTAAATTTAGGGCAAAGTACACGAGAGGGGGTAGAGCTAAGCGGGAGGTGAGGCGGAGCCAAGCAGGAGGTGGAGCTAAAATGTGATGGGGTGTGGCTAAATCTGTCCTGAAACTGCTGCCCTTACTGCTGCACAATGAAGAGAAGCAGGAAGGATCCCTGCTTCCCCAACTACTACAGGCCAGGGACTGCACTGCCTCCAGACCTCCTCCTCCAGCCCATAATGGAAAAAGGTAATTGTGTGGTTTGTGTGACTGTCTGTAACTGCGTGTGTATGTATGTGTGACTACCTGTAACTGTGTGTGTGACTGTAAATGTATATTTGACAGTCTGACTGTAATTGTGTGTGAGACTGCCTGCCTGTAATGGTGTGTGTGACTTTGTGTATGTGGCACAGCGCAAATATACACCTGCATTCACATATTGTCCTACATGCATTAAAATAAAAAATCTGAATAAAATCTAAATATTACACACGGTCAATATACCCATAACAAATATCACACACAGTCAATATACCCATAACAAATATCACACACAGTCAATATACCCATAACAAATATCACACAGTCAATATACCCATTACATATATCACACACAGTCAATACATCCATAACAAATATCACACACAGTCAATATACCCATAACAAATATCACACACAGTCAATATACCCATAACAAATATCACACACAGTCAATACATCCATAACAAATATCACACACAGTCAATATACCCATAACAAATATCACACACAGCCAATATACTCATAACAAATATCACACACAGTCAATATACCCATAACAAATATCACACACAGTCAATATACCCATAACAAATATCACACACAGTCAATACATCCATAACAAATATCACACACAGTCAACATACCCATAACAAATATCACACACAGCCAATATACCCATAACAAATATCACACACAGTTAATATACCCATAACAAATATCACACAGTCAATATACCCATAACAAATAACACACACAGTCAATACATCCATAACAAATATCACACACAGTCAATATACCCATAACAAATATCACACAGTCAATATACCCATAACAAATATCACACACAGTCAATATACCCATAACAAATATCACACACAGTCAATACATCCATAACAAATATCACACACAGTCAATATACCCATAACAAATATCACACACAGTCAATATACCCATAACAAATATCACACACAGTCAATATACCCATAACAAATATCACACACAGTCAATACATCCATAACAAATATCACACACAGTCAATATACCCATAACAAATATCACACACAGCCAATATACCCGTAACAAACATCACACACAGTTAATATAACCATAACAAATATCACACAGTCAATATACCCATAACAAATATCACACAGTCAATATACCCATAACAAATATCACACACAGTCAATACATCCATAACAAATATCACACACAGTCAATATACCCATAACAAATATCACACAGTCAATATACCCATAACAAATATCACACACAGTCAATACATCCATAACAAATATCACACACAGTCAATATACCCATAACAAATATCACACACAGTCAATATACCCATAACAAATATCACAGTCAATATACCCATAACAAATATCACACAGTCAATATACCCATTACATATATCACACACAGTCAATACATCCATAACAAATATCACACACAGTCAATATACCCATAACAAATATCACACACAGTTAATATACCCATAACAAATATCACACAGTCAATATACCCATAACAAATATCACACAGTCAATATACCCATTACATATATCACACACAGTCAATACATCCATAACAAATATCACACACAGTCAATATACCCATAACAAATCTCACACAGTTAACAAACCTATAACAAATATCACACAGTCAATATACCCAAAACAAATATCACACACAGTCACAACATTCATAACAAATATCACACACAGTCAATATACCCATAACAAATATCACACACAGTCAATATACCCATAACAAATATCACACACAGTCAATACATCCATAACAAATATCACACACAGTCAATATACCCATAACAAATATCACACACAGTCAAAACATCCATAACAAATATCACACACAGTCAATATACCCATAACAAATATCACACACGGTCAATATACCCATAACAAATATCACACACAGTCAATATACTCATAACAAATATCACACACATTCAATACATCCATAACAAATATCATACACAGTCAATATACCCATAACAAATATCACACACAGTCAATTCATCCATAACAAATATCACACAGTCAATATACCCATAACAAATATCACACACAGTCAATACATCCATAACAAATATCACACACAGTCAATACATCCATAACAAATATCACACACAGTTAATATACCCATAACAAATATCACACAGTCAATATACCCATAACAAATATCACACACATTCAATACATCCATAACAAATATCACACAGTCAATACATCCATAACAAATATCACACACATGGATGCGGAGATGCAGACCAGATTCCCAGCACACGGGACCACCAGAGATCAGCATGCCCACTCCCTGCATGGTGACTACAGGGAAGGGGAAATTAATATTTGTTTTTTTAATTTTTTAAATAAATATTAGTATAATAAAGCCCCCTATACAAACACTACACTCCTATACACACACTATACATGGTTGAGCGGGTGTAACCATGAAGATATTTCACACAGGGTGCCTAAAGGCCTAAGGACCTGCCCACTAACAGAAAATGGCTTCCAGGAGGACCAGGGACAGCACTTAATGATGCCCATAGTATAGATCTAGAGCTCTGCTGCTCTAATATCAATGCCTGCAACCTAATCTCCCATTTCCCATTGGCCCTAAATTTATCCTTTACCGAAACCAAAACATTCCTTCGTCCCAAATTTAACCACTCAAAGCCTAAACTTGAAAAAGACTTTAACCCCAGGTTTAACCCCTCTTAAACACTAAACACCCCATGTACTTCAATACTAAATGTAACCCCACTCTAACCCTAAACCCAATAAATCTAAACACCCCTTATATCATAACTATAACTTCACTCAAGCTTTAAGTTATCTTAACACTAAACATCCTATGTCATCTAACTCTGACATTAACCCTTCTCAAACCTTAAACCCCCTTTACCATAACTACTTCTAACATTATCTTTAACCCTGCATGCATTTTACACAGCTGCATACACTCACTATACAGATTCAAACACAATGCAAACAGAAATATGCACATACATATTCAGTTGTTAAATTTGAATATAGCGTGTTTTTATGCATAAATTCACAGTTTTGATCTGTCCAGTAAGTGTTTCACAATGATTTGCCTCTAACTGAATTTGCTGTTATCTGTTATTGAGGAAAACTATGATTGAGCATCAGTAAAAATTCATTCTGATTTAATAAATGTTCTGTAATTTAATTTTGTGAAAACGTGTTGTGAATAAAATGTCAATGGTTAGTGCTGGAGGCTTTCCAAGCACAGATATACTAATCACAACTGCCAGAGATCTGTATTTATTAAACTAATACAAACTAAGGATCACCTTCAACAAACGCAGAACAAATAGTACAAAGAAGAATTTCTTATTTACCTGAAGCCCACATAGTGTGCAATCATGCTTCCGGTCATTAGTAGTATACAGAACCAAACCAAGCGGCTGTTTCTTCTCTTCCTCTGGTGAGTAGACGCTCCAGTCCCTTGAGAAAACTGAGACCAGTAGAAGGCATTGTCCTCTGAAGCAGGCCTGAGTTATAGTGTGGGGGGTGCAATAAAAGAGAGAGAAATACATTTAGGGTACCAGACAGGGTAGAATGAGTGACATGGGACAAATGTTTGTTTCCACATGACAGTTAATAACTTGTTTGCGACTTCATTACGGACAAGATTACATTCCTCCCACTACCCCTATGATGTATATCGAGACTGAAGGAATTTTCTAATACCAACAAATCGCAAAGATAAGAGAGAGTGAAATAGACAGGGAAGCTAAGAAAGCACGGGATATTGAGATGGGAGAGAAAGATAAGTGAGGGATAAAAAAAAACAAATAAAAAAAAAACACTGAGAAGTTAATGGAAAAGCGAAATCGGAGGAATAAACAAAAGGTGGTTAAAAAGACATAATACAGCACATGACAGAAGAAAAGGTGGATGCGAAGTCAGTTGGAGCGGTGCACTACTACCTGTAAGAAGAGCCTCTGTTTTGGAAGGTAGAACTGTCTCTTCCAGGAACCCAGTGTTCTCTCTTCACGGCATCTAGAAACTTGTCATACTGCCTGCGAGAGCTGTCTCTGCTCAATACTTTGTATGCCTCGTTCAGACGTACAAATTCAGCGTGCAGGAGAGGGTTTGAAGGGTCGCTATCTGGGTGCAACTGTAATTAACGTGAAGCAGAGAGTCAGACGGCTCTTAAAGGAAGAAATGGAGCAGCAGATATGACATTTTCTATGTAAAATGGATAAATAAATGTAGGTTATAGCTGAGTAATGGTGCATTATATAGTGAGTTTAAAGCGAAAGGCTTTACTTTAGATATGTCAGTTGGAAAACGTTGAGATAACTGCAAGTGTGTGTCATAACAGCTCATGGTACTCTCCTATGAAACCCCATTCCTTGTGGATCACGTAGCCCATCACATTTCAGCCTGGAAAATTGGACACAATAAAAAAGCATAGTTGTGAACATTTTAGTCTTATAAACACTCTCACGAGAGTACAGCATTGATGTCTAAGGAGGGTCCTCCATACCTCCATAGACAGACAATCCTCTATAGACAAAGCCAATTCTCTGGGATTGATACTTAGACTCTGCCCTGAGGGTAAGGAAGTCAGTTGGAGGAGAAATACAGAGACACTGTAGTGCCTACTTTGTCTCTGTATAGCTCTTGACTGGGTTGGAATTTCAGTGAAATTTCAGTGCACAGTACAGCTTTAACATTTTAAAACTCTCACTTTTTTTTGGTAATTCTTTATTTTTGTTGTGCTCAAGATAACATCTAGGCTAACTATGCCACAACAGCATCGTTCAGCCCAGAAAATAAACATAGCGATATAATTGCATGGCAGACAAAGCCCTAGCTCAATTTTATACAGGGAGTGCAGAATTATTAGGCAAATGAGTATTTTGACCACATCATCCTCTTTATGCATGTTGTCTTACTCCAAGCTGTATAGGCTCGAAAGCCTACTACCAATTAAGCATATTAGGTGATGTGCATCTCTGTAATGAGAAGGGGTGTGGTCTAATGACATCAACACCCTATATCAGGTGTGCATAATTATTAGGCAACTTCCTTTCCTTTGGCAAAATGGGTCAAAAGAAGGACTTGACAGGCTCAGAAAAGTAAAAAATAGTGAGATATCTTGCAGAGGGATGCAGCACTCTTAAAATTGCAAAGCTTCTGAAGCGTGATCATCGAACAATCAAGCGTTTCATTCAAAATAGTCAACAGGGTCGCAAGAAGCGTGTGGAGAAACCAAGGAGCAAAATAACTGCCCATGAACTGAGAAAAGTCAAGCGTGCAGCTGCCAAGATGCCACTTGCCACCAGTTTGGCCATATTTCAGAGCTGCAACATCACTGGAGTGCCCAAAAGCACAAGGTGTGCAATACCCAGAGACATGGCCAAGGTAAGAAAGGCTGAAAGACGACCACCACTGAACAAGACACACAAGCTGAAACGTCAAGACTGGGCCAAGAAATATCTCAAGAATGATTTTTCTAAGGTTTTATGGACTGATGAAATGAGAGTGAGTCTTGATGGGCCAGATGGATGGGCCCGTGGCTGGATTGGTAAAGGGCAGAGAGCTCCAGTCCGACTCAGACGCCAGCAAGGTGGAGGTGGAGTACTGGTTTGGGCTGGTATCATCAAAGATGAGCTTGTGGGGCCTTTTCGGGTTGAGGATGGAGTCAAGCTCAACTCCCAGTCCTACTGCCAGTTTCTGGAAGACACCTTCTTCAAGCAGTGGTACAGGAAGAAGTCTGCATCCTTCAAGAAAAACATGATTTTCATGCAGGACAATGCTCCATCACACGCGTCCAAGTACTCCACAGCGTGGCTGGCAAGAAAGGGTATAAAAGAAGAAAATCTAATGACATGGCCTCCTTGTTCACCTGATCTGAACCCCATTGAGAACCTGTGGTCCATCATCAAATGTGAGATTTACAAGGAGGGAAAACAGTACACCTCTCTGAACAGTGTATGGGAGGCTGTGGTTGCTGCTGCACGCAATGTTGATGGTGAACAGATCAAAACACTGACAGAATCCATGGATGGCAGGCTTTGAGTGTCCTTGCAAAGAAAGGTGGCTATATTGGTCACTGATTTGTTTTTGTTATGTTTTTGAATGTCAGAAATGTATATTTGTGAATGTTGAGATGTTATATTGGTTTCACTGGTAAAAATAAATAATTGAAATGGGTATATATTTGTTTTTTGTTAAGTTGCCTAATAATTATGCACAGTAATAGTCACCTGCACACACAGATATCCCCCTAAAATAGCTATAACTAAAAACAAACTAAAAACTACTTCCAAAAATATTCAGCTTTGATATTAATGAGTTTTTTGGGTTCATTGAGAACATGGTTGTTGTTCAATAATAAAATGAATCCTCAAAAAGACAACTTGCCTAATAATTCTGCACTCCCTGTATAAGGTAACATCATGCAATGCAAATACATCTCGGGCTGTGATACACCAGATTGTTAGTGGTTAGGAAACTAAAGGGATTAGCCAGACATGAAGTGAGAAGAACATAATAGTGTACTTGCTTGGGTTGTCTAGGCATATCTGTCCAGTTGGGAATGAATACGGAGTTTATAGGCATATACAGCCTCTCAGGAGGAAATCAAGAGAGAGTAGTAGCTTAGTTACATGTCGGCAGAGAGGCATTAAGGAACTCCCTGCATAACACTGGAGTGAGATAATGATAATCAATAGTAGAGCCTGTGACTACCATGTAGTAACTACATATTAATGACCGATAACAATTAACATTAAACTGGCTGTAGAGCACTCAGGGTTGGGAGGTTGTCGTCCCTCATCATCATGTGAAGGTTCGGCTCTTGTATCAGTCCCCCAGGTTGGGTTAGCCGATTCCCTTGGGTGGTAGAGTTGCTTCACCTTCAGGGAAGAGTATGTACTGAAACCAAGTACCCCTCATGCCCCAATAGTCTGTTTTAAATGAGTTTAATTGCATTTAAACTAGTTTAACCTCAACAGTGCAGTTTGCATGCACACAAACAACACTACTGAAGAACACCTGAGTAGACAGGCGCTCTTGTGGCATTTCTGTGTAGGTTCCCACGAGTGCCTGCACACAACCAAAGCATCATGGGGCATCAAAGTCACCCTAATATATATATATATATATATATATATATATATATACTTAAAGGACCACTCTAGTGCCAGGAAAACATACTCGTTTTCCTGGCACTAGAGTGCCCTGAGGGTGCCCCCACCCTCAGGGACCCCCTCCCGCCCGGCTCTGGAAAGGGGAAAAGGGTTAAAACGTACCTTTTTCCAGCGGTGGGCGGAGAGCTCTCCTCCTCCGATCCTCCTCTTCTCCTCCCCGTCGGCTGAATGCGCACGCGCGTCACGAGCTGCACGCGCATTCAGCCGGTCACATAGGAAAGCATTCATAATGCTTTCCTATGGACGCTTGCGTGCTCTCACTGTGAAAATCACAGTGAGAATCACGCAAGCGCCTCTAGCGGCTGTCAGTGAGACAGCCACTAGAGGAAATAGGGGAAGGCTTAACCCATTCACAAACATAGCAGTTTCTCTGAAACTGCTATGTTTATGAAAAAATGGGTTAACCCTAGAAGGACCTGGCACCCAGACCACTTCATTAAGCTGAAGTGGTCTGGGTGCCTAGAGTGGTCCTTTAATACATTGCTCAACAAAGGCAAAAATGTGGTTCTTTGTTGAGCTCATTTGCATACGCCTACCCAGAATCCCTTGCAGTAGCGAGAGCACTATTAAAGTGAGATTTCTCTGGGAAAAGCAAGTCTAATGGCTTGACTGGTGTGTGTATTTGTGTTTAGCAATGTATTAACTATCCACTTACTTCAGGTGGAAGAGGTTTTCATCCACACTTTTTTCCCCACCACAACTTTCTTGGTATATATATATATATATATATATATATATATATATATATATGGACAGGAAAATCCTTGCACTCAAGCTATATTACTGCAGTGCCGGGTGCCAAAGCCTGGACTCACATAAATACAATTCCAAAGATAAGGCTGCACTCACGGTCTTTATAAAATCCAAAAATGCTTTCTTTTCAAATATTTAAAATAGGATCAATGCTTCAGTCCACCCATTGGAATCCTCAGGGTGAAAAAACAAGTCTTTTTTTGATACTGAGGAATGTCCCATGGGTGGACTGAAAAGTTGATCCTATTTTAAATATTTGAAAATAAAGTATTTTTGGATTAAAATCCTTTTAATGATAAGTCCCCAATATTTTATTGGTGTGGACATTTCTTTTGGGACCTGTGAAGTACTACCTGCATCTTGGAAGGGAGTGGGATCCCCTCAAATTATCCCACAGGCGTTCTGATTGAGCCATTACCAATTGGCTCCCTCCTTGTGAGTACTGAATCATACATTTAACGTTGATATACTATTATACTGTATGATATTGCACTAGGTGCTTGTACACCATTTTATCTCCACAGTTATTCCATTTGCCTCCATACCATCATCTTTTACCCTGAACCGAACCATTCCACCCATTGTATGTATATGATTTCATGTGATTTTCTGTGTGGATAGAGAGGTTACCACACGGGTGTTTTTTGAGTGATTTGGTATCTATTTGGGTAACACGCTTTGACTCTGTATTTGTATTTTAAATATTGAACCTTAACCTGCAAGGCACAAATGGACAAAAATGCAAATTTTTATCCGAAAATACATTAGTCCGAATATGAATGCCCACATCTACATGATACAATGAGGAACTATCCCTCTTAAAATGCAGCATTTTAAGTTATTTTTAATAGATACAATCAGATGGAGAAGGATGTAAGTTGGAGAGTTTGTTAATGAAACCTACCTTTTTTGACTGTATGAAGAAAGCATTCTTAATCTCTTTGTCTGTTGCCTTTTTTTCCACACCCAATATTTGGTAATGATCTTGCAAATCTGGACTGGAATAATAGAAACATGTCATATAATATATACTTAACTAATCCATTGCAGTGTTCTTTATGTTTAGAAAGTAACATTTATTTGAAACATATATTTATATATATTGTATTTCATCAGTTCAGAAGAGTATGGTAAAGAGTAAAATATCTGCTAACAACTCTTCAAAAAGTCACATAGTGAAATATTGGTGAAATAAAAGTGACACCAGTAGTGTTTCCTCACCGGCTGTACGCTCTGGCACAGCACTGAGTCCATGTGGTGCCCAGCAATACTTGTCTCTTGATTAGGCACCGGCACAGCATCATGGTGGCTCATTTATCACTGTGGACAGAAAGAATGCATGAATGTTTGTTGGTCCCCATAATGCACTACTGTTTTAGAATACAGCTTGTGTGTTTGGGACTGCAGATTCCTAAAATTCTTGCAGGCTGGTGTGTTTAGGACTGTAGACTCCCAAAATTCCAGAAGAACGTTAAAAACATCACGTGCTAAATGTAGTTGGTTGACTGAAACCACACATCTGTATTTCAAAGGTAACTGTGTGTATGCACTCGTTAAGAACCTATTTCTTTGCACAGCAAGACTCCATGGTTTGATTAATCATCTATATCGGGGTCAAGCATCTTTTGGCACTCCAGATGTTGTGGACTACATCTCCCTTCATGCTTTGCCATCATTATAGCTGTAAGATCATTATGAGAGATGTAGTTCAGAACAGCTGGAGTGCTGAAGGATGCCTACCCCTGCTCTGTATTGTCTTTTTTAAATAGTTTTATTCTTTCTTTATTGCTCAAGCCACATGATACAGCTTATCATATAATATGCTACGTACATCATGAAGAAAGAGGGTTTTTGAGTTAAAGAGAATATAGCACGTTTACAGCTTTTTAAAGGCAGAGAATATACAGTGAAAAGCACATATGATTTGGCGATAAAGCGGCCTCTATGCGACTTCAATTCCCATATGTCTAATTTGAGTTTTTGCAGGTAATTGTTTATTGTAGAACACTGTGGATTATGTTAGTGTGTTTGTGTGTATGATAGGTTTAATAAAGATTTGTTTGCATAGAATTGGTTTCACAATTACAACTGATACCTGACTTTATTTTTAATCTTTAATTTTGTTGTGTATTGTCACATTCACATATATAAAACAGGTAGTCAAACAAAAGCAATAGGAAATTATCTATCATAACAGCCATATAAAATAAACTGCACATTTTTACATGCCAAAGGGACACTATAGTCACCAGAACAACTACAGCGTATTGTATTTGTTCTGGTGAGTATAATCATTCTCCTCAGCCTTTTTTGCTGTAAACACTGTCTTTTCAGAGACAATGCAGTATTCACAGTACAGCCTACTGATAACTCCACTGGCCATTCCTCAGATGGCTACAAGAGGTGCTTCCTGGGGCAGTGCTGCACAGTGTACAGCACTGCCATTCAGAGTCTCCACACTCTACATGCAGACACTGAACTTTCCTCATAGAGATGGATTAATTCAATGGATCTCTATGAGGAGATGTTGATTGGCCCGGGCTGTGTTTGACTTGTGCTGGCTCTGTCCTGATCTGACTTCTTGACAATCTTAGCCATTCCTATGGGAAAGCATTGTGAGCAGGGCCGGATTAACATAGGGGCTGACGGAGCTGCAGCTCCAGGCCCAGGCCCATGGAATAGGCCCATTTTTTTTTTTACACACTACTCTTAGGTTTGCCATCTGACTGGTATTTTACTGGCACAGCTGGTATTTGAGGCTTCCTGGCTGTGCCGGTATTGCAGTAATACCAGCAATACAAATGCAGGTATTTTTCTCAGAATAAATGGAGATTACTCTGCAATACCAGCACCGGCCAGTAGGGGTCACTGTGTGTGGAGAGAGGCAGGTATAGGAAGTTACAGCATATCCCTGCCTCTCTCTACTACTCACTGATCCGTGGGGGAGCAGCAACACAGCACAGAGTCCAGACAACAGCTCTACAGTAAGTCAGGGATGGGGGGAAAGATAGTAGGGACACATGGGGACACTGAGACACTAGGGGACACTGAGACACTAGGGGACACTAAGGGACATATGGGGACACTCAGACACTAGGGGACACTGAGACACTAGGACATATGGGGACACAGACACTGGGAGACCTGGGAACACAGGCACTTGGGGACACTGGAAAACATGGGGACACTGAGACACTAGGGGGCACTGGGACACTAGGGGACACTGGGACACTAGGGGACACTGGGACACTAGGGGACGCTGGGACACTAGGGGACGCTGGGACACTAGGGGACGCTGGGACACTAGGGGACGCTGGGACACTAGGGGACACTGGGACGCTGGGACACATGGGGATGCTGAGACACATGGGGACGCTGTGAGACATAGGGATATTGGGAGACACTATGTCCCCATTTCTCCCAGTGTCCCCATGTCCCCCAGCCAGTGTCCCCAAGTCTCCCAGTGTCTGTGTCCCATGTCTCTCAGTGTGCCTAGTGTCCCCATGTGTCCCTATATGTCCCCATGTCTATGTCCACAACTGTCCCCATGTCTCCCAGTGTCCCCAAGTGTCTGTCTCCCAGCCAGTGTCCCCTAGTCTCCCAGTGTCCCCTAGTCTCCCAGTGTCTTGTGTTCCCATGTCTCTGTGTCCCTAGTGTCTTAGTGTCCCCAAATGTTTCAGTGTCCCCATGTCTCAGTGTCTGTGTACCTAGTGTCTCAGTGTCCCCATTTCTCCCAGTTTCCCTAAATGTCTCAGTGTCCCCATGTCTCCCAGTGTCCCCATGTCTGTGTGTTCCCGGGTCTCTCAGTGTCCCCATGTCTCTGTGTCCCCGGGTCTCACTGTGTCCCCAGTATCCTAGTGACATGGGGACACACTGAGACATTGGGACACTGGGAGACTAGGGGACTGGGCGACATGGGGACACTGACACTGTGATACATAGGGACACTGAGACACTGGGTGACTTGCGAGACTGAGACACTGGGAGACATTGGGAGCAATCCATCTATATAGCAGAATCAAACTGTGAGTAGTTTGTTGGTGATTTTACAGAATTTTCTCTGATGTCACTCCTTGTGATTATACAAATGATTACGGCTGGTATTTTTTCCCAAGAAAATTTTTTCCCTCTTCACATACTCTTGCTTAAAGGAGCACTACAGGGTCAGGAACACAATCATGTATTTCTGACCCTATTATGTTAAAACCACCACCCTGGCCCCTTCTTGCCTCCCTAAGTATAGTAAAATATAACTTGTATTCAAGTCTGCAGCTGCTGGCTCTGCCTCTGAACTGACTGTCTGCTGACATCATCAGAAGTGGTGGTCTGAGCAAGTTACAATACTTGCCCATAGGATTGGCTGAGACTGTTAACTAGGCAGATCAGGGGCAGAGCCAGCACAAGTCCAACATAGCCCTGGCCAATCAGCATCTCCTCATAAAGATAAATTGAATCAATGCATCTCTATGAGGAAAGTTCAGTGTCTGCATGCAGAGGGTGGAAACACTGAATGGCAGTGCTGCACACTAGGCAGTACTGCCCAAGGAAGCACCTATAGCAGCCATCTAAGGAGTGGCCAGTGGAGTTATTTTCTCTGAAAAGACAGTGTTTACTGCAAAAGGCCTGAATGGAATGATTTTACTTACCAGAACAAATACAATAAGCTGTAGTTGTTCTGGTGACTATAGTGTCCCTTTAAGTTTGGAAGCTTAAGAGGGATGTATGGGAACAAAACCTGTGTGGACTGGCTGACAATAAAATTAGTTTAGGTAATGCTGTTGGTCTCTCTAACACTGTGGTATGTCCCCTCCTTTCTTCTACACTCACTACATACACCTTTTCTCTGTCTCAGACTGTATACCAGGAACTTCTGCCTGCTAGTAAGAAGATAAGGAGACAAGTGGACCAGCGAGTGCTAGGGGACAGTCCTTAGAAAGCATGGAGTGAGCGCATCATTAGACGCATTTATGTCAAGCTCCGAATGCTGCCTGCATAGTATGCCCTTAGTTGGCCAGCCTGCAGGATTGGCGGGCAGCCTGACATGCATTCATGCCAGGCTGTCCTTCAAATTCTTTGGACAGACATGCCCCCTTTTTGGGCATGTTCTCCCCTTTTGGCAGGTCTGGTGACGTGATTCGCACCAGTGGCCCACCCTTTTATCCCGCCCATTGACTTCCTGCTTCACTGGACACTGCTGTTAGGGGGTATGGATTTACTTGAAAGACGAAAGCATAAATTAGAGAGAGATTAGCATAGAGTATGTGTTTTCTTATAGCTGCATCCTATGAGTTTCCCTCCAACACCATCTCCATCAGATACATGACGCTTGGGATGTATGACCATTTTAGTGTTTTTGGTCGATAAGATTCTGTAACTAGGCCCATCATAATTGTCAGCACCAGGCCCACTGGGCTCTTAATCCGGCCCTGATTGTGAGTGTCTCACAAAATCACTTCTGATGATGTCAGGCATGCAGGCAGGCCAGAGGCAGCAGCTGCAGACTTGACTACAAGTAAGATTTTACACTATTTAGGGAAGCAAGGAGGGCCGGGAGGGGCTAGATGGTGGTTTTAACACTCTGTCACGTTTAAACATTTGTTATGAAGGAACACAACTGCAGATTTCTTATAGTTCGAATATTTATTAGAAAGTAATTGGTATTGACTTTAATTCCAATATACAGGTACTGTAGCATTAAGTAATAAACGATAACTGAAGTCCACAATTATATGCACTGTAGCTTTAAGGAGTAAACGATAACTGAAGTCCACAATTATATGCACTGTAGCTTTAAGGAGTAAACGGTAACTGAAGCAGCAAGAGTCCTTTAGTAGTATTAATTAATTAGATGATAAGAAGTTACAATAGCTGTTCCATAGACTTTAACTGAAGAAAGATAGATGCAGCTAACTGAGACAAGTATGAGTTGAAGTTAGCTGTAACGGTTGGCTTTAACGAAGGACTTTGGAGACAGGAAATAACAGCTTTAGATGCAACGCTTATCAGAGAAGTTTTACTTAGCTTCCGGCACATAGAACACTGGTTCCCGAGATTTCCTCAGAGGCGGATTATCCTGCATGGATAGAGTTCAGCTTTAGCCGTGGATGAGGAAAGGTGAAGGGAACTTGAAGTCTTCCAGTCCGGTCCGGTAACAGCAGGCTTTCACAACGATGTTGCAGCCGGTTCGTGAGTACGGAACGTAGTTCATTAATCCAGCGTCGATCAGCTGGTGCGGTCAGATTAAATAGGGAGACCGGGTCATGAAGAGGTGTGGCTAAGCTCCGTGGAACCAGGAAGTAAGGGGATAATATAATTAAGGCATGACACACTCTAGCGTTTTCCTGACCCTATAGTGTTCTTTTACGATTAAGGAAATCGATTATAGCATATAGATCGAAAATGTATTAGAAACCTCCACTAATGTACTCTTTGAGATTTGAAATAAAATGAATCACTTGGTTGAGGTGGCCTGCAATTTCAAGCCAACACCCATTCTGGAAACACCAACATAGGGAATATGAAGCCAACAACTGCCATCATAGACCCAGAGCCGGTCCAGAGCTTGCATCTAATGTCAAGGAAGCGGACCGTTCATCAGGCCCAGGTAAGTCCCCCTTCAATAAATCTTTTTGCCACATCTTGCCAACAGGGTCTTCTAAGGTGAGCATTATGCAAGAAAGATATTGTTGCTGTTTAAGGATCGCTGAACTGGCTCTTATCTTGCAGTACTTGCGGCTGCTGGAGGTTAGAATCCAAACAGGAGTAATGGGGGTCTGCGTTTGAAACCTCAATGGATACCTTCTGTGCAAGCTTCGCACTAAATTGGGCACAAATCAAATCAAATTCCTCTGGACTGTCTGTAAAAGTTCCCTGAGGGCTGACACTCCTCTCTTGCTCGGCTGTTTGGCAGTTGGCGGATATCTTCAGTGACCTGTGTTGACTAGATGTAGAGGATTCTTAGACAGCTGTATCACTAGGACTAGCAGGACATCCTCGGCAGAGGGGACAGGGATAACTCCCACTAGTCCAAAGGACGGGAATAGGGACACAAAAATAGCCTCCAAACCAGTTAACGTATGAGGCGGGAGTTTTTTCGCTTCCCCCACCAAACAGGCCACTCAGGCCTCAACACTTGGCGGCTGAAGTACCTCATTGGTCCGGAACAGGCAGGTGTCCGACAACAGGATTAGATCCCCGATGGACTCCTAACTCCACTGGCACGAGAATACAGCAGAAGTCGCAGGTAGGGCCAAAAATGTAGCTCTAACCTTGCTAGTGGCTGCGGAGCCCTCTATAGCTGCGTCTGCTATTCTGTCAGCTATTCGAGCCACTACCTCCAGAGTGAGTAAATATAGTCCACTTCTTCTATGGTAAAATTAGACTGTGCATACGGTGCCTAGAAGTACAGCAACATTTTGATTTATATCTGGTGTTTACTGGATACAGTTAAAATGCTCCTTACTGCTGTGCCTTTCAGGCACTTTATAAAGGACTGCTAAGTGAGGAAAACTGGGCTATATTTTGTTCCTGTATAATTTTAGTTTTTCTGTCCTACCCCCACAATAATTGTTGGTGAGAGCTTGCTGATATTGGTTTTTCCATTGATTTGCATAAACTCCAAAGTAACAGTTACTGACAGGGCAGTCTACAAACAGCAGAATTTGGCATTCAATTCACAATATTATCAGCACAAAATATTCCTCCGCTGATACTCCTGCCTGAATACCCAAATCATTCCTGTGGATATCCTGGTAATGGCAATAATTCTACCATAGTAAATACATTATAGAGCAGTTTGTATTCTGATTGGACCAATAACTGCCTAAACACTTCCTTCCAGATGTAAGTTGCAATAGAAACTGCTCTCTGATTGGTTCTCACAAACCCGGAAGCACTGTGTCAGTGTCCCCCAATTCATGCCTTGTTACATTGTATCTGCTCCATCCTATTGGGAGAACTCTCACTGCAGCTTGCCAGTGGTAAAACTTATTCCACACCATGCTTGTGCCAATGCTTTGCCCATCACCCTCCCATGAGTCTGCTAGATAGGAACACCCACTGCTTGTATTTAGGAATGAACCATCAGGCAGTTGGGGTTGGGGGGGGGAAGAGGGGGTTAATCCTACTTACTGTCTGCCTCTGTCACCTTGGGATCGCTGCGCATGCGCGTTCCGTGCCCGTTGTGTAATGCCCAGTGATGTGGCCGGTCCTGGCAGCCAATAGGTGCAGAGTGGGCGCGGCCATACAGTATGGGCTATATGTAACTGCGCACTGTATGGTGTATGTATCGCTATAGGTTAATGTATGGGCCTCACACTGCCCCCCAGAGGACAGCAATGGAATAGCTCTCCATACACACTCAGTGATGGGACTGTCATTCAGTAAACTGGCTGCAACAAAGGCCCTGGGTTATTACATGGTCTGTAAGGATTACAAGGCTGGGGTCCAGCACTGGTGAGTATTATATGGAAAATACTGCTTGGGTGGGGGATAAGATATATTATATAATATATTCTGTATATAAATACAGAAACTGTGTCCACAGGAAGTGATTATAGTGATTATTCAGAACCCACACACTAATCATAATGTATGTGAATGTTATAATGCTCGTTTAGTATAATTTCATAATTATAGAATTATGTATATACTAGATATTGGAGGAAATATGTATGTGCACACATTTTCTTTCAGTATAACCCAGTGTAAATCAGCATACAGGAAGTGTTTGTAGAACTTGAAAAGGAACCATCACTTGTCTGAAATGTACACAATTTAATAAAGCGTAGAATATAACTTGTAACTTGGGTTAACCATTTTTATGTGATGCTTCTTCTTTTTAAATATATATTAAAGATTTTAGCCATTTATATTATAATACATTTATGTCCTTGCAGAACTAGGGCTATATACACATATCGCTTTGAATAAAGAGAAATAGAAGATACATTGGGGCACAGGTCCATTACTGGGGAAAAAAACTCACCCAATATTTCAACCTGCCTTTAAATATACATTTTATACACTCATGTATATATGTGTGTTTACATAAATACATACATACAGTCATACAGACACACGTAAACACACTCATACAGATTGATAGAGTAATGTGATAGAAACATTTAAATACATAAAGGGAATCAACACAGTAAAGGAGGAGACTATATTTAAAAGAAGAAAAGCTACCACAACAAGAGGATATAGTCTTAAATTAGAGGGACAAAGGTTTAAAAATAATATCAGGAAGTATTACTTTACTGAGAGGGTAGTTGATGCATGGAATAGACTTCCAGCTGAAGTGGTAGAGGTTAACACAGTAAAGGAGTTTAAGCATGCGTGGGATAGGCATAAGGCTATCCTAACTATAAGATAAGGCCAGGGACTAATGAAAGTATTTAAAAAACTGGGCAGACTAGATGGGCCGAATGGTTCTTATCTGCCGTCACATTCTATGTTTCTATGTTTTAATGTTACAAAAGCCATCAAACAGGCACACATACACACTCATAAAGAGACATAGTCATACAGGTACACATACACACATTCATATGACACACTCATACAGACACACATAAATACACAAGACAGACACTGCACCCGCTCATGCAGACACACATTCATACAGACACAGATACGCATTGCCAGCTCACCTGTAGTGCACAGATATAGGAAATGAGGTAGACCCATCACTTACGTGCAGGCCTGGTGCGGCTGGTGGATGGTAGGTTGCTGACCCCTGGCCTAGCGGGAACTGTGCTCCTGCTAAGGAAAAAGTACAGGAACGCCGTTCCCACGCATTTCTGTAGGACTTTAATACTGGGTGTATCAGTAAGTATATTAATATAATCCAGCAAGGCAGGTGCTCTGGGTAATTGCTGCTTCTTGAGCTTAGCCTCACAAAGGTAACCAAACCAGGAAGTAACAGGACCAATTGTCTAAAAGCCAGGGTGTAACAAGGTCAATTTATAAAAGTGCAAATTTCTGTTGAAATGTGCACTTTATGTAAATTTAAAAAAAGAGGACACAAACGCCAAACACACATGTGCGGAAAGCGCATTGTGTGCAGTCATTCTTTCCCATTTTAAAGCATTGACTCTTGGTGATTGTAGTGTCCCTTTAATAGTAACCTTTGGGTGAAACTGTCTCAAATTCCTTTGCAAAATCCAAGTAGAGCACATACACTGAAACAACCTAATCTGCATTTCTACTAACGTCTTCATGAAACACATTTAAAGGTTTACTCAAGAACCATGACCACTTCAGTGACTTGAAGTGGTCATGGTGCCTGGAGTTAGTATTTGCAGTGTTTCACTTTGAAACAATGCACTTACCAAGTTTAACCCCCTTGCTGCTGGAGATGTAACTACAACCGCTGCACTAAAACTCTGGCTGGTTAATGTCAATTCTCTGTAAATTTCCATAAACAGAATCTATTTCGATGGCAGAGCGCAATCAGCCAATGAATGAGTGACAGGATTAGCATCCGGCTTCTGCAGCTCTGCAGGAGCCGGATGTTGTAAACCCTGCTTTAGAGGAGACCTGTCACCGGCCGATAAGTTAGTGTGACATGACCTGCTTTTCTTAAAACCATGGCGATTTCTATTAATACACAATGTTTTATCACAACTAATCTGTCTGCCAAGAGCCTTTGTCTTACGGTTTCTAAAAGTTACATGCCAGCTGCTGTACTTCTAAGAGTTTGGTACCTCATAGGGTTCTCATGTTCTGCTTAAAATGTAATGAATAGTGATGTCGCGAACACGAAATTTTCGGTTCGCGAATGGCGAACGGGAACTTCCGCAAACGTTCGCGAACCGGGCGAACCGCCATTGACTTCAATGAATTTTAAAACCCACAGGGACTCTTTCTGGCCACAAAAGTGATGGAAAAGTTGTTTCAAGGGGACTAACACCTGGACTGTGGCATGCCGGAGGGGGATCCATGGCAAAACTCCCATGGAAAATTACACAGTTGATGCAGAGTCTGGTTTTAATCCATAAAGGGCATAAATCACCTAACATTCCTAAATCACAATGGATATGGATTGACACCTGACCTATGCCATATTGACACCTTGATATATGGATTGACACCTGTCCTCAGAGACCCTGATACACACTGACACAGAGCAGAATAGGGACTATTCCCCCTACATAGGGTCACTTGGCAGATATGGATTGACACCTATCCTAAGGA
This sequence comes from Pelobates fuscus, assembly GCF_036172605.1. Classification (NCBI taxonomy): domain Eukaryota; kingdom Metazoa; phylum Chordata; class Amphibia; order Anura; family Pelobatidae; genus Pelobates; species Pelobates fuscus. The sequence goes on along the minus strand of NC_086328.1, from coordinate 85,792,487 downwards.
TCCCTGATACACACTGACACAGAGCAGAATAGGGACTGTTCCCCCTACATAGGGTCACTTGGCAGATATGGATTGACACCTATCCTAAGGATCCCTGATACACACTGACACAGAGCAGAATAGGGACTGTTCCTCCTACTTGGCAGATATGGATTGACACCTGTCCTCAGATATCATGATACACACTGACACAGAGCAGAATAGAGACTGTTCCCCCTAAATAGGGTCACTTGGCAGATATGGATTGACACCTGTCCTCAGATATCATGATACACACTGACACAGAGCAGAATAGAGACTGTTCCCCCTACATAGGGTCACTTGGCAGATATGGATTGACACCTGTCCTCAGAGCCCCTGATACACACTGACACAGAGCATAATAGGGCTGTTCCCCCTACATAGGGTCACTTGGCAGATATGGATTGACACCTGCCCTCAGAGACCTAATTGTGTAATCATGGTAATACTATTACCTATTATATAATATTGGCAGGGGCAAGGAAATTCCCTCTAAATAGATGGGTATAGGCAGAGACTATGGAGACCAGAGTGATAAAGTGTCAATAAGGTGATATAAAGTTAAATGTATCACAGACACACAGCCACCCTTTCTCTTAGCTAGTTTCCAGCTGGATAAGTAGAAGGGCTATAAAGACTCAGAGAGGTCTAAGAAGAATCCTCTAAACTAGCCCTAATCTCCTTAAACACCTTCAAGGGTGTTCTAAGCTAAAGCTCAATCTAAACGTTTAGATGACTGCCTGATTTCCCATCACAGATGCTGGCTAGGAATAACAGTGTGCAAGACAAAGAGTGGGTCTTAGTGCCCATAGTGCAGTAAAGTGTCCCTAGTGAAGTGAAAAAGAGAATAACGAGCTGGCGCCCAAGAGAATAACGAGCTGGCGCCCTATCAGGGGATGTGTATATGGCATCAATTTTAGGAACCGGGAGATGGAAAAAGATGCTTGGTTGGTCCTCGTACTTCAAATTTGGGGCACTGCGCGTGCAATCTAATGTGCCACTGATACCGGAGAAACTGACGGAAGCCAAGCACAGAGAGATGGACACAGGTTTCTTCAGGAAGGAAGAGATTCTTTATTCGGTTCACCGATCGGGACTCAGAGGGACTAATGTCACCAAAATACAGCAAGTTCTGAGCCCCGGACAATAGTGCAGGCTCCTTATATAGGCACATAACTCCTCCCATATTAAGCTCCACCCGCACATTCTCTTGACCAATCAATACAAATAAGAATTAACTTCCTGCTTGACCGCATGGCCTGTCCAGCACAATGGAGGAGGGGAATACTACATCCTGTATTCTTGCACATGCTCCGTACACTACTGATCGTATCTTGCCTCGTGCAACCAACTGATCGATACGTCAGCATATGCACGTACACATGCCACGTGGTAATCTCGGCCTACTAAATTTATTTTTACCGAGATTCCACCACATTCCCCCCTTTGATGCCTCTTGATATTTCACAATTACTTGAGGCATCACTTAACCTTAGTTTGCATACACCGCAAGTTACCATGAACCAGACCAGACTTATCTATGATGTGAATCTTCAACACTCATCTTCCTGCATTGGTTCTCCCTGATCCAGAGCCTTATATTTATAAATTGCCATTATCTGTGCAGCAGCCTTCCTCTCTGCTATATTTTCTATCAGGCTTTGCACAGACCTAACTACTAAGGGTATAAGACATGGCAGGAGTAGACACAACATTAAAATCAGTAGGACTCCACCTACCAATGCCTTAAGCCCTCCAAACCACTCATACCAGCTACCAAACCAACTACTTGGATTGTACCCTTTCCATACCTGAGTAGGCACATGCGCTAGTTTAACCATATGGCTAGTAAGCTCAGCTATTGCTTGCCCTTCGTCATCTATTTGAAGACAGCAATTGCTCAGGGTAAACTTCCCACATACACCTCCCTCTACTGCCAATAGGTAATCCAAGGCTAATCTATTTTGGTACACTGCTGTCCTCATCCTGGTATTGTGCTTCGCTAGAAGATTGAGCGCTTGTGATGTCTCATTAGTAATGATCTCAACCACTGCCTGTAATCTTATAATACGGTTGAGCATATAAATTGGGGTTCTATAACCAAAGGTACCATCCTCTGCCCATGTGGCTGGCCCATAGTAATCTATAATACGCTGGGGAGGCCATTCATCATCTTCCCAGGCGCCTATCTCTATGGGTCCCCTTTTCTTCCTATGATTCACATCATACACTTTAACACCTAAAGTCTCACCTGTTTCAATAGGTAACAAGAAGAAGGATGGTTTGAGCATACCCAACACACATGCCCCTTCCCAGTCCTGTGGCAACTCCGAATAGGCTTTCTTACCACAGATCCAGTACAAATTTGCTGGGGCTCTCCAATTAGATGTGATGGATAAATCAAACCATACGTCCTTTAAATTGGCATATCTTGCAAACGGGTTAGATGGTTCTGAGACATTTGAAGCCGACCACCAAGTTGTATTCTTTGTATCATCATCATAAGCTTTTTGCCCTAGACAAGTTAATTCTCCTACAGAAGTATTATACATCATTCCTTTCCTCGCTATGCAAACATAACCTATGATGGAGGTATTTAATCTCCACTCAGATTTACCTCTAACACTCATATGATAATCGGCTTGTGTAGATATTAATTGGTCAACTGCCTCAGAACCGGACATTACCTCCTTTGCTTCCCAAGGCCATTGGTCTCCCATGTTAGTACCTCCACACACATAGCAGTTGGTAACATTAAGACTACCGGCAATACTTTCGGCTAAATCAATGAACAGGTTTTTAGCATTATGGGGGATCTTATTATCTATGCTCATCTCTTCATAAAAGGAATGGTATACCTGATGAGTTTGGGAGGTTACCGTATCAGTCTCTATCCCTATAAACAATACTGTCCCAGGGTCTAAACCCGTCCCATATATTTGAAACCCAAATAAATTACCATATTTATCTAAGAACTTGTCAGGGTTATTTATAAGTATATGGATTGGATTGCATTCCATAGACTTACAGTATGGATTGGTAGGCAACTTAGTCACAATCATGTCCTTGTCTGCTGTCTGTCCCCAAGTTGCCCACCCCACACAAGACCAATATGGGCAAAAGTTATAATCTCTATTTGGGCATCTAGGACTCACATACTTATTTTTACTACTGGGACAAATATATTTATCGTTAGACCCATACGTTCTCTCCCATCTAAGATCCCCACATACATTCCACGGCTTTCTACCACTTGATATCGCTTTACACGCATAAAATAGCAGAACACCTGAAGAATATACGGATTCTAATACTGTTTTGTTAATTAGGGTCCCCTGAGGATCTCCATTCCTGAGAGTCAACCAAATTGTACAGGGTTGATACTCTGGACTGAAGCACTTAGGTTCTCCTACCCCTAAATGGCACACACTATATTCTATATTTAAGTATCTACATCTTGATACATCTCCTTTACACTCGTATTGCGAATGCCAAATTAGGGTCTGGGAAATATGGTTACCTGTTCTTGTAGTCTTAATGCATACCTCACAGCTAGGAGTGTCGATACCTCTACCTTTCTGAATATAAAAATACACATATAAAAACATTATTAAAAACACATCTTTCGTCGTCATCCTCAGTCTTCGTCCGTGCGATGGCACCTTAGCTTCCAGGATGTAAGGGCTGCAGGGAATGGAGTTCTGCTCGTCTTCACAGGGGTCCCTTCGAGACTTTTCCTGACTTATACACTACACGTCGGTGAGCGGACAGGCTTTATTATGGCCTTCTCACTCACTTACCAATCTCTGAAACAATAAAATTTGTAATCCACAAGGTTCCTCGTCACTCCGACTGAATCGTGCGCTTTAACCGGATCTTGCAGGGATTCTCTGGATCTGCTGTAACTTGCCAAGAATCGACTGCTGCTGGTTTAACCCTGGAGTGATGTATCCACGGAGTCACTTCGGCTACTTTTATCGCTGTAGGGGTAGACAAAAGAACAACATAAGGACCTCTCCACTTGGGCCCTAACGGTACATTATTCCACTCTTTAATCCACACTTGGTCTCCTGGGTAGTAACTATGAACTGGGGGATAAATATTCACAGGTAATCTATCTTGTACCCATTTCTGTACCTCCTCCATAGTCTTACCCAACTCTACAACCTGCTGCCGGGTAATTCCTTCTCCCAACTGACTCAAATCCCCCCTTAAGTTACCAAGTACGGGAGGTGGTCGCCCATACATGATCTCAAAAGGAGAGAGGCCCATCCTTCTGGTAGGTGTACTGCGGATTCGCAATAGAGCTATGGGCAAGAGAACGTTCCACTTAAGTTTGGTTTCCTGACACATTTTAGCCAACTGGTTCTTAATAGTTCTATTCATTCTCTCTACCTTACCAGAACTCTGGGGTCTATATGCCGTATGAAGCCTCCACTTTATACCAAGCATATGAGTCAGTTGTTGTAGGCACTGATGAACAAAAGCTGGACCATTGTCCGATCCTATAGAGCAGGGTAGTCCATATCGGGGTATTATTTCTCGTAGCAGGAATCTCACAACTTCTCCTGCTTTCTCTGTACGAGTAGGACATGCTTCTACCCAGCCTGAATAGGTGCACACAACTACCAGTAGGTAGCGATGTCCACCAGATTTAGGCATTACTGTATAGTCAATTTGTAGATCGGACATGGGGAGTCCCCCCATAAACTGGACTCCTGGTGGCTTTACTGGTCCTTGCCTTGCATTATTTTTAGCACACGTTACACATCTTTGTACAATGGCCTGAGTCAAGTTGGACAATCTTGGTATGTAGAAATATTTTCTGAGAGATTCTTCTATACTGTCTCTCCCAGAATGTGTCCCGTTGTGATAGTTTTGGACAATTTCTACCGCTAGTGATGCTGGAATGACTATTCTTCCATCTTCTAACTGATACCATTTGTTCCCCAAATACTTTCCAGGTTCAGTCTTTAACCACTCCTCTTCTTGGGCTGTATAAACTGGAGTCCATTGAGACAGTGGAGTTGGTATCAGAGCAGCTATATGCTCCACATATTCCTGTCTTTCTGATTCAGCGGCACGCTTAGCTGCACTATCTGCCATCCGATTTCCTTTGGTTACATCACCATCTCCTCTCAGATGCGCTCGACAATGTATAATACCGACTTCTTTCGGCTCCCACACTGCTTCCAATAGTTGTAGGATTTCAGCTGCGTACTTGATTTCTTTGCCTTCTGAATTCAATAGTCCTCTTTCTTTATACAAAGCTCCGTGGGCATGGGTGGTTAAAAACGCATACTTGGAGTCCGTGTAGATGTTCACTCTTAAACCTTCAGCCAATTGTAACGCTCGTGTCAGTGCTATCAATTCTGCCTTTTGTGCTGATGTTCCTTTTGCCAGTGGCCGAGCTTCTATCACCTTATCTATCGTTGTTACTGCATATCCTGCATAGTGGATCCCTTCTTTCACATAACTACTGCCGTCGGTGTAATATTGAACATCGGGGTTCTGGATGGGAAAATCACGAAGATCTGGTCTACTTGAAAATACTTCATCCATCACTTCCAAACAATCATGTTGACTTTCAGTAGGTTGTGGCAAAAGGGTAGCTGGATTTAAGGTATTTACAGTCTCTAAATGCACTCTTGGGTTTTCACACAACATTGCTTGATACTTGGTCATACGGCTATTACTAAACCAATGATTTCCTTTGTAATCCAACAACGTCTGTACTGCATGTGGAACTCGTACATAAAGTTCTTGACCCAGAGTGAGTTTATCGGCTTCAGCTACTAGCAGGGCGGCTGCAGCTACGGCTCTTAGACAAGGTGGAAGTCCGCTGGCCACCGCATCCAGTTGCTTAGACATGTAGGCAACAGGTCTTTGCCATGATCCCAAGTACTGTGTCAATACTCCCACAGCCATTCTTCTTTGCTCGTGTACATACAGGTAGAATGGTCGTGTGTGATCAGGTAGACCTAATGCTGGGGCACTCATCAAAGCCTTCTTCACATCTTCAAATGCCGTTTGCTGTTCTTGAGTCCATAAGAAGGGGTCGTGCTCTGTACCTTTGATAGCTGCATACAGAGGTTTTGCCAGTATCGCGTAGCTGGGAATCCATATCCTACAGAAGCCTGCTGCCCCCAAGAATTCTCGCACTTGTCTTCTATTATTGGGTATCGGTATTTGGCACACAGCTTCTTTTCTCTCTGGCCCCATAATTCTTTGACCTTCAGAGATATGGAATCCCAGATATTTGACAGTTGGCAAACACAACTGAGCCTTCCTTCTAGACAGCTTGTATCCTGCCTTCCAGAGAATGTGTAGTAGATCGTGCGTTGCTTGCTGACATATTTCCTTTGTAACTGCTGCTATCAACAAGTCATCTACATATTGTAACAATACACACTCTCCTGGGATGGACTCGAAATCCAGTAGATCTTGACTTAGAGCTGAACCAAATAGGGTAGGTGAATTTTTAAACCCTTGGGGCAGTCTTGTCCAAGTCATTTGGCGTTTCGAGCCCGTTACAGCGTTTTCCCATTGGAAAGCGAAGATACATTGACTTTCTGTGGCAATTCGGAGGCAAAAGAAGGCATCTTTGAGGTCTAAGACTGTAAAATAAGTTGCCCCGCCCGGAATTAAAGCAAGCAGGTTATATGGATTGGGCACAACTGGATGTATGCTAACAACCGCATCATTGACTGCTCTCAAGTCCTGCACAGGTCGATACTCATCTGTACCGGACTTTTGAACAGGCAGCAATGGGGTGTTCCAGGGGGAAGTACAGAATTTTAGGATACCATACCGTATGAACTTATCCAGATAAGATTGGATGTTCTTCTTAGCCTTCTGCGGGATGTGATATTGCCGTAGGCTCACTGGATAAACCCCAAGTTTTAGTTCGATTTTAATAGGTGGAATATTGCGGGCCAGTCCTGGTGGGTTGTTCTCTGCCCAAACTCCTGGTATGTTGAATAAGGATTCATCACTCCTAGGGTTTTGGCTAGTCAACGCTGTATAAAGTCGCCACTCTTCTTCCTTTGGTACGGATAATGTCATAATACCTGAAGGTCCATTAAACTTTAAGGATGTTGTTCCATTTGGTAGGAACGTAATCTGCGCTTGTAATTTGGATAGCATATCACGTCCCAGCAATTGGACTGGACATTCAGGCATGTAAAGGAATTGATGTTTTACTACGTGGCCTCCCAATGTACAGAGTCGACTTTTAAGAACCGGTTTTGCAGCACTTCTTCCAGTTGCTCCTATTACAGTAATAGTTCTTCCAGATGGAGGAGCAACTAGGTTAGTCACCACCGAATGTTCAGCACCAGTGTCGATCATGAACGCACTCCTTTGTCCCCCTATTGATACATCGACCATAGGCTCCGCTCGACCAAGGGGGATGGAGCCCGGTCGGTATCAATAGTCCTCCATGACCGTGTCAGCCAATCCTACAAAGTCCCTACCTTCTCTATCGCGGGACCTTTGCGCTGCTGGATAGTACCTATCTTCCCTTACACTTCCTCTGTTCCCATTACTTCCTCTATTACCATTGCTCCCTCCGGGACCTCCTCTACCTCTCGCTCTGCCTCTAAAGTTTCCATAACCTGTCCTATGTCTGTCTCTCTCATACTGTTCCCTTCGAGGACACTCACTTCTCCAATGCCCTTCTTCCCTACAGTATGCGCACTGATTTCTACTCAGGGGTTCCTCATTCCACTTACTATCGCCTCTATCTGGGCCCCGTCTATCTACGCCTGCGATCGCTACCGCTAGCATATCTGCCTTTCTACGCATCTTGCGCTCTTCCTCTTTCTTTGTCTCTGTTTCCCTGTTCATGTACACCTTATTCGCTACCTCCATTAGTTGGGTGATAGACATACCTGCGAACCCTTCTAACTTCTGTAGCTTGCGCTTAATATCTCGGTAAGCTTGGCTGACAAAGGCGGAGTTTACCATTCGGGAATTATCAGCGTCTTCCGGATTAAAGGGGGTATACAAGCGGTATGCCTCCAATAATCGGTCATAAAAGACACTGGGCGCTTCATCACTTTTCTGAATCACCTCAACTGTCTTCGACATATTAATAGCTTTCTTCCCTCCGGCTTTCATGCCAGCAATTATAGCGTCTCTATAGGCTTTTAGTTGAACCATATCTGCGCCATTAACATTCCAGTCGGGATCGGTGTTAGGGTAATGTGTTGCGGCCCATGCTGCTGGATTGGCTTGATTTAAAGCACGGGCTTCATCCTCTAGCGCTTTAATGGCCGCTTGGTTAATCCTAGTCCTTTCCTCATTATTGAACAATGTCATTAATAACTGCTGGCAATCAGCCCATGTCGGATTATGTGTCTGAACTATCGAGGTGAACAGATCGGTCATAGCTTGTGGTTTCTCAGTGTACGAGGAATTGTGGGTCTTCCAATTCAAGAGATCGGTAGTCGTGAACGGGACATATACGAAGACTGGGTCAGCATATACCATTTGACCTGCGGCATCGAGATAGGCTGACCCAGGATTCAGACAAAGAGGCATCTGGTAATGTTTGGGTCGTTGGGTACCGGTCAGTTGTCGGGTTAGTATAGGGCTACGTGAAGGGGCGTCGGTTAGAGGTTCCAGTCGGGGGGTGGTAAGGCATGAGGATGTGGGAGCTTGATTTTGGGAAAGGTCGGTGAATAGAATATTCCGAGCCGAGCTAGAAGAAGCTTGACCGGAAGTCTGAAGTGGCGCCAAATCAGGATATTCAGATCTAACGGGGGTTGGTTCCGGAAGGGAAGGTTTAATACGAGGGGGGGTGGATTCTGCACTGGAGGAGGAAGTGGATGGGGGCAATGGGGGAAGGGATGTAGAGCTTCCTGTACTCGTACCATTTCCTCCTAAAGGGAAGTAAGGGGGCGGCAAAGGGATCTCGGACTCAGTGGGCGTGTCCAAAATGGGCCTAACCATAGTCCTAGTGGACAAACAAGTCCTGGCCACCATGAGGCGACATTGCTCCTCGTGGCATATCCGAATCCATCTTGGCGAGTTGTTTACGGCCTGTCTCCAACAATCAATATATGGAAACTGTCCGTAAAGTTCAGGCCTACCTGATACAGCCACGTGTACACGCTGTACCAGAGTTGGATCCAAACTGCCACGTGGCGGCCATGCCGCAACCAAAGTAGGCCACTCCCTAGTACACAAAGTGACCAAACGTACAGGGGACATTTTAACCCCAAAATCACAGGTTTTAAATCCCTTTTTGAAATTCTTTACCATACAACCTAAGGGATCCAAGATCGTTGACTCCGACGCGCCCATACTTATCAATAGAGCGTCGTTGACAACGAATACTATGCACACGTTCTATTCAACAGTCACACCCGTTTCTTCCGGCAACAGCACCACGTGGTACGGTTACCAAGTGAAACGTACACAATAACACAATAAACACTCAGGGAATTCCCGTACACACACAGCTGTTACACCAGTCACTAAATAATCAATATTATGCCCTTTGGCGAAACTATACAGTCACCCACGCTATAATTCTCTATATATGAATTACCCGTCTATAACACACCCCAGTAACATCGTCTTTTACAAATAGCGGTTACAGTACAGTTAGCATAGGTCAAAGCACAATTTAAGGTCACAATACAATTATTAGTGGTTATGGTGTTAAACATGCAATAGACGACAATGATTAGTACTTATATACAGTGTCAGTAAATATACAGGGTTATGGTACCGTGCACTATGATACAGCAACACACTATTAACACTCTCGCTAGACGGCTGAGCTCGCGCTATCTAACAAGATATACACTTTACTAACAATCTTTAACACATATACAATCCCAACTAAACTATTGGCCAGTACCTTGAATGGACTACCTAAAACTATCTACATCCGTTTTGGTTAGCCACACTGCCCAAGCACCACATATAGCGAACTAGAGGGCGGAATTTACAACAGAACCCTCTTAGTCTATCTACTCTATCAAAAGTCTAGTGGGTTCCAAATTTACACGCCTTCCCACTTAGCCAAGATAGGTTGAGATCTAGCGGACCGAATTTACACAGACGCCGCTTAGTCTCCCGGTCCCTCCGACCTAGCGAACAAAATATACACCCTAGAACGCTAGTCTAGACAAGACACCGGTGTCCGGCTAGGGCTATTTACACAGAACCCCGCCTGACTCCAAACCAAATCAAACGGTCTTACTAAAGAGCGTTCGATTGAGCGGTGCGCCTTCGCTCCTTCCCTCCGACAGAGGGGGCAGATTCCATACACAGATTTAAACCCCTTATGGGCCTACCGCACAATCGGTATACCCCTAGTGGGTCCGCCGTCTAAAACAGCAGTTGTCTTACCTCCTCGTTCCTGAACCTGAGTTCACACTCATCGACGGGGACACCCCAGCACTTCTTATGTAGAGGCCGATGATCTCCTGGACAACAGACCAGTGGCGCCGAGACGAAGGGAGGTCCACGCAGAAGTTCAGGGGTGCAGCCGTAGAGAACGTGGGCAAAGATAGACCGTCTCACGCCTCTGCCTCTCAGCTACCGTTGAACGATGAGCTTCCCGGCCAATGCACCAAATGATACCGGAGAAACTGACGGAAGCCAAGCACAGAGAGATGGACACAGGTTTCTTCAGGAAGGAAGAGATTCTTTATTGGATCACCGATCGGGACTCAGAGGGACTAGCGTCACCAAAATACCACAAGTTCTGAGCCCCGGACAATAGTGCAGGCTCCTTATATAGGCATATAACTCCTCCCATATTAAGCTCCACCCGCACATTCTCTTGACCAATCAATACAAATAAGAATTAACTTCCTGCTTGACCGCATGGCCTGTCCAGCACAATGGAGGAGGGGAATACTACATCCTGTATTCTTGCACATGCTCTGTACACTACTGATCGTATCTTGCCTCGTGCAACCAACTGATCGATACGTCAGCATATGCACGTACACATGCCACGTGGTAATCTCGGCCTACTAAATTTATTTTTACCGAGATTCCACCACACCACCAGATAGGAGTGGTGTGTTAAGTAGTTCTATTCCTATCAGTTTAATCCCTGTTATGTGCCTTTTTTTTGGTTTGGTTTTTGAAGCCACAGCGCAGCACCAGAGGGCCGAAAAATTAGGCATGTACACATGCCTGAAAAATTAGGTATTGTTGCAGCCGCTGCTGTAGCAGCGGCCATAAAAATTGATGTTTGTTTCCCAGGCAGAAAGTGCCCTAAAACATTGCGGCTTGAACCCTAGTTGGTGGTGGATAAGTCACGCAAGTCAACCGGCATTCAGAGCTAAAATACAGCAGCGTGTGGACCATTTTTAGCCCAAGGCAGCTCATCTCATCAGGCCTTTTTAGTCGAATGTATCACCCACTGTCAGTCGCTTCGGGATCCATCCCTCATTCATCTTAATAAAGGTGAGGTAATCTAGACTTTTGTGACCTAGGCGACTTCTCTTCTCAGTGACAATACCTCCTGCTGCACTGAAGGTCCTTTCTGACAGGACACTTGAAGCGGGGCAAGCCAGAAGTTCTATCGCAAATTGGGATAGCTCAGGCCACAGGTCAAGCCTGCACACCCAGTAGTCAAGAGGTTCATCGCTCCTCAGAGTGTCGATATCTGCAGTTAAGGCGAGGTAGTCTGCTACCTGTCGGTCGAGTCGTTCTCTGAGGGTGGATCCCGAAGGGCTGTGGCGATGCGTAGGACTTAAAAAGCTCCGCATGTCCTCCATCAACAACACGTCTTTAAAGCGTCCTGTCCTTGCCGGCGTGGTCGTGGGAGGAGGAGGATGACTTTCACCTCTTCCCCTGTTATATTCCCGTTGTGCTGTGACATCACCCTTATACGCTGTGTAAAGCATACTTTTTAATTTATTTTGCAAATGCTGCATCCTTTCCGACTTGTTGTAATTCGGTAACATTTCCACCACTTTCTGCTTATACCAGGGGTCTAGTAGCGTGGACACCCAGTACAGGTCGTTCTCCTTCAGCCTTTTTATATGAGGGTCCCTCAACAGGCACGACAGCATGAAAGACCCCATTTGCACAAGGTTGGATGCCGAGCTACTCATTTCCTGTTCCTCCTCCTCAGTGATCTCAATGAAGGTATGTTCTTCCCCCCCAGCCACGTACAACACCACGGGTACCAGATAGGTGACAACGAGCACCCTGGGATGCCTGTTGTGGTTGGTCTTCCTCCTCCTCCTCAAAGCCACATTCCTCCTCTGACTCCTCTTCCTCACAATCCTCTTCCAGCGTTGCTGTTGCTGTTTCTGGTGGTGATGGTGACCACAACTCTTCCTCTTCACGCTCATCTACGGCCTGATCCAGCACTCTTCGCAGGGCACGCTCCAGGAAGAAAACAAATGGCATGATGTCGCTGATGGTGCCTTCGGTGCGACTGACTAGGTTTGTCACCTCCTCAAAAGGACGCATGAGCGTCCAGTAACGTGGCAAAAAAACTCCCAGCTCCGTAGAGGCTGTCCTAACACCCCGGTCATACAAATATTCATTAACGGCTTTTTCTTGTTGGAGCAGGCGGTCGAACATTAGGAGTGTTGAATTCCAACGTGTCGGGCTGTCGCAAATCAAGCGCCTCACTGGCATGTTGTTTCGCCGCTGGATATCTGCAAAGTGCGCCATGGCCGTGTAGGAACGCCTGAAATGGCCACACACCTTCCTGGCCTGCTTCAGGACGTCCTATAAGCCTGTGTACTTATGCACAAAGTGTTGTACGATCAGATTACACACATGTGCCATGCACGGCACATGTGTCAACTTGCCCAACTTCAATGCCGCCAACAAATTTGTTCCGTTGTCACAAACCACTTTGCCGATATCCAGTTGCTGCGGAGTCAGCCACTTTTCCACCTGTGCGTTCGGGGCGGACAGGAGTGCTTGTCCGGTGTGACTCTCTGCTTTCAAGCAAGTCAAACCCAAGACGGCGTGACACTGCTGTATCCGGTATGTGGAATAGTACCTGGGGAGCTGGGGGGGTGCCGTTGATGTGGAGCAAGACGCAGCAGCAGAAGAGGACTCAGCCGAGGAGGTTATGGAAGAGGATGGAGTAGGAGGAGTAGAGGAGGTGGCAGCAGGCCTGCCTGCAAGTCGTGGCGGTGTCACCAACTCCTCTGCAGAGCCACGCATTCCATGCTTGGCAGCCGTCAGCAGGTTTACCCAATGCGCAGTGTAGGTGATATACCTGCCCTGACCATGCTTTGCAGACCAGGTATCAGTGGTCAGATGGACCCTTGCCCCAACACTGTGTGCCAGACATGCCATTACTTCCTTTTGCACAATCGAGTACAGGTTGGGGATTGCCTTTTGTGCAAAGAAATTTCGTCCGGGTACCTTCCACTGCGGTATCCCAATAGCCACAAATTTTTTGAACGCCTCAGACTCCACCAGCTTGTATGGTAAAAGCTGGCGGGCTAATAGTTCAGACAAGCCAGCTGTCAGACGCTGGGTGTAATGCTGCCTGCCTGAGACATATCCCTGTTATCTACATCCTCTGGCAATAATGGTTGCGCATCACTCATTTCTTCAAACGGATGTGTAAATTACTCCTCTGACATACCAAGTGAAGTGGCTGTGGTGCTAGTGTTGGTGGTGGCGACAGGCGAGTGAGTGGTATCCTGAGAGGTGCCCGAAGCGAAGCTGGAGGAGGATGGTGCATCAAGGTTCCGAGCGGAAGCTGTAGAAGATTGGGTGTCCTGTGTTAGCCAGTCAACTATGTCCTCAGATCTTTTCAAGTTCAGGGTACGTGGCCTCTGAAAACTGGGCATTATTCTAGGGCAAAAGGGAATCACAGCAGCACGACCACGATGGCCCCTGCGGGGTGGCCTGCCTCTGACTGTCATTTTTTTTTTTTGGATTAGTGGTACTATGCGTGCAAGCTACTGTGAGACCAGATATGGGTGGCACTGTGCAGTGGCAGAGGTTGGCACAGTACACGCTGTAGGCCTGACACACCCGCTTGAAGACAACTAACTGCTATTCAATCTATAACAGTGAAAAAAGTTTTTTGGTTTTAAATGCACGCTATTGTGACACCAGATATTAGTGGCAATGTGCACTGGCAGAGGTTGGCAGAGTACACGCTGTTTGCCTGACACACCCGCTTGAAGACAAGTAACTGCTATTCAATCTATAACATTGAAAAAAGTTTTTTGTTTTTAAATGCACGCTATTGTGCCACCAGATATGAGTGGCACTGTGCACTGGCAGAGTACACGCTGTTGGCCTGACACACAGATGCTTGCAGACAACTAACTGCTATTCAATCTATAACAGTGAAAAAAAGTTTGTGGGTTTTTAAATGCATGCTATTGTGACACCAGATATGAGTGGCACTGTGCACACTGGCAGAGTACACGCTGTTAGCCTGACACACAGACGCTTGCAGACAACTAACTGCTATTCAATCTAAAACAGTGAAAAAAGTGTTTTGTTTTTAAATGCACGCTATTGTGACACTAGATATGAGTGGTAAAGTACACTGGCAGAGGTTGGCAGAGTACACGCTGAAGGCCTGACACCCAGACGCTTGCAGACAACTAACTGCTATTAGCTTACAGTGAAAAACTTTTTTGCTTTTTAAAGGCACGCTATTGTGACACCAGATATGAGTGGCAAAGTGCACTTGCAGAGGTTGGCAGAGTACACGCTGAAGGCCTGACAGCCAGACGCTTGCAGACAACTAACTGCTATTCAATCTATTACAGTGAAAAAACATTTTTTTGTTTTTAAATGCAAGCTTAAGCTATTGTGACACCAGATATGAGTGGTGACACTGGGCAAGTGGGCACAGTATCCACTGTGAGCCTGACACAGAAGCTGGCAGACAACTAACTGCTATTCAATCTATTACAGTGAAAAAAAAATGTTTTTAAATGCAAGCTTAAGCTATTGTGACACCAGATATGAGTGGTGGCACTGGGCAAGTGGGCACAGTATCCACTGTGAGCCTGACACAGAAGCTGGCAGACAACTAACTGCTATTCAATCTATTACAGTGAAAAAAAAATGTTTTTAAATGCAAGCTTAAGCTATTGTGACACCAGATATGAGTGGTGGCACTGGGCAAGTGGGCACAGTATCCACTGTGAACCTGACACAGAAGCTGGCAGACAACTAACTGCTATTCAATCTATTACAGTGAAACATTTTTTATTTTTTTTAAATGCAAGCTTAGGCTATTGTGACACCAGATATGAGTGGTGACACTGGGCAAGTGGGCACAGTATCCACTGTGAGCCTGACACAGAAGCTGGCAGACAACTAACTGCTATTCAATCTATTACAGTGAAAAAAATGTTTAGTTTTTAAATGCAAGCTTAAGCTATTGTGACACCAGATATGAGTGGTGACACTGGGCAAGTGGGCACAGTATCCACTGTGAGCCTGACACAGAAGCTGGCAGGCAGGCAGGCAACTGCAATTTCATTACACAGAAAAAAAAAAAAAAAAGCAGACTGATGTTCTAGCCCTAAAAAGGGCTGTCCTTACAGCAGAGATCAGATGAGTCCTTCAGGACTGTAGTGGACACTGAATACCCTAGCCTAGCTATCAATTTCCCTATCAAATGAGCAGCAGCTACACTTTCCCTCCTCTATCTAAGAATGCAGCTTCAGAATAAATCTAAAATGGATGCTGTACCGGAGGTGGGAGGGTCTGGAAGGGAGGGTCTGCTGCTAATTTGCTGGAATGTGTCTGCTGACCGTGAGGCACAGGGTCAAAGTTTACTCCATGATGATGAATAGGGGGCGGATCGAACCGCGCATGTGTTTGCCCCCCGCCGTGGCGAACGCGAACACGCTATGTTCGCCGGGAACTATTCGCTGGCGAATAGTTCGGTACATCACTAGTAATGAATTACAGTCATAACATGTGAATTCAAGCCTGCAAAAAATTTTGCATACACAGTTTCTCTATACCTCTGCACAAGGTTAGCTTAACCTGTACATTAATACAAACACATGCATTAGGCCCAGCATTTCCCTAAGTGATCCTGTACTCCCTAAATCAGGGATAGGCAATCTTTGGTACTGCAGATGTTGTGGACTGCATCTCCCCTGATGCTTTGCCAGCATTATGCATTATGGGAGATGTAGTCCATAACATCTGGAGTGCTGATGGTGCTGAGGGAGAAATTATTTTATTTTTTTGTCAATCTTTCTTGTATTGGTGCATATGTGATGGGTACAGAATAAAGAAAGGGAAATGCATGGGTGATTTACAGGTTAGGGTTAATACAGCGAAAGCATAGTTTGATTACATTTCCAGAAAATGAATGCCTAATTTTTTATTTTTGTATGTCGATTAAGGCTAGCGTTTTATAAACAGGCTGAAATGAGATATGAGTCAAACGTGGCATATCCATTGTAACTATATACAAGTTGAAGAAAACAAGATGGTACATAGTACACTCCTTCGAAGGACTGCCATATATTTTTTGTTTTTGAAACGTCAAGTAAACATAGTATTACAAGCAATTATTGAGCAGCTCTGGCTCTCGCTCAGTACGTGTCAGCATGGCATTGGTAGCTTACGGCACAACAGGTCAAGCGCTCTGATTAAAGTAACAGGATTCTGCCACAGATTAATAACGTTAAACATATTCACACGGGCTAAACTCAGCCATAGCGTGCTATGGTGAAAGATTACTCTGACTGCTCCTATTCTAAAGCAAGTTTGAGAAGAGACAAGCTTAGTGCATTATGTGTAGAGCATGTTAGGTATTTATCTACAGTGTCTGCGATCTATAAGCAGGTTTGTGTTGCCCTAGCCTAGGAAATAGTACAAGCTAGCAATCCATCACATATCAGACATTTGTAGGGCTATTGCCAACAGCGCCATTTTCGGTAGATTCGGCGTATATTGTAAAACAAGCGTGATAGGGATGTCAGAAGTGTTATGCAAGATACTATGTAGTAAGGCATAGACATATTGTGCACTCTGGGTATAAGATAGGCATATTTAACAGGTTAGGCTGGCTGTTGGTTTAGGCAGCATTAGGTCACATTGCTTGCATGGTAAAAACAAAAAGAGATCCTCATAGGAACCTGCAACACTACTAGGGCAAGCTTATGGAGTTGTCGACATGCTTGGCAGCCAATAAAACGACCAGTAAAGTAGACGACCAGGCCTATGTAGTTAAAATAAAGAGGCATTCATGACTCTAGGTGTGCAGTCTATTATAGTAGTGAGGGAGCGTCCAAAATCCTGTTCTGTGTCCAGGCTGGTAGCTGGGCTGCGATTTCTCACCCTATGCCACTGGTGTGCTGTATGGGGTAATCCACTCTGTGGTCCTGCGTGATGAGCATGTAGGTGTTTCGTGAGCTGCGACGGCTACCGCTCCAGCCCCAGGCCTCATGGAAGGTCTGCATCTGTATTCCACAGACTCGGACTTGCAGTGCAGCCGGGTCTTCCCTTTTATGGGCGCAGCGGAGGACCACGATATTGCCACGCTGCCAGCGGCGGGCGGTTCTCCGGCGTCATGGGCAATGCTGTGGGGGTTTACCCCTCTTGACCTTCGGCCCAGGTAGGCAGGGAGCCTGGGTGGCGTGTGCTCCAGGCTGGGGTCTGCCCGAGCGGGGCTCGCTCGGCCCTGTCCTCTCGGCTTCCCTCACCTCCCGCGTAGGCCTTGGTGCTTGCAGTGCCATACGCTGCTCCAAATGCTGCCAGAAGCGCTGGAATGCCTTGTCTATGCGTCGGAGGGAGCGCTTGATCATGTCGTCGCCATGGCCTGCATCTGTAGGTGCCATTCGTGTTGCGGCGTGCATGCTAGGCCCGTATTGTGTTGGGCCTGGGTCTTTGCAGGCTGTTAGGGTGTGAGTGAGAACCTGCGGTTTATCGATGGGGACCGGGATGACCCCCGCCGGTCCAAAGGGGGGGGAACGAGGGCCCAATATCGAGTGTCCAGTCGTGAATGGCGTCGGAGGAGCGCCCGTCTCCTCTGCGCCGGCCATGCTTGTAGGCCGCATACGGTACTCTGCCGATTCTCGCTTCAATTGTGGCATGTTTACTACCCGTTGATTCGCCCGGGTGTTACCAGTAGCTCAGTGGCCCTTGTGAGTCGAGTACACGCTGTAGTTTGGTGATTTTGTTGCTTTATTTGCCAGTGAGAGCAGGAGCTGTGTCTACAGGCATCCACTCAGCTCAGCAGCCAGGCCCCGCCCCCCTGAGAAATTATTTTGTCTTTCATAGTGTATCCTCTTACTTAGATGACCACTATAGGCACCCAGACCACTTCAGCTTAATGAAGTGGTCTGGGTGCCAGGTCCATCTAGGGTTAACCCTGCCTGCTGTAAACATAGCAGTTTCAGAGAAACTGCTATGTTTACATATGGGTTAATCCACCCTCTAGTGGCTGTCTCATTGACAGCCGCTAGAGGCGCTTCCGCGCTTCTCACTGTGATTTTCACAGTGAGAAGACGCCTGCGTCCATAGGAAAGCTTTCCTATGAGACTGGCTGAATACGTGCCCGGCTCTTGCCGCGCATGCGCATTCAGCCGATGACGGCAGAAGAAGGAGGAGATTCCCCAGCGCCGAGGGAGCCCGGCGCTGGAAAAAGGTAAGCGTTTAACCCCTTCCTCACCCTAGAGCCCGGCGGGAGGGGGACCCAGAGGGTGAGGGGGACCCAAGGACCCTATAGAGCCAGGAAAACAAGTATGTTTTCCTGGCACTATAGTGGTCCTTTAAAGGGAAACCATAGTGCCAGGTAGTAGTGATTTTATAAAAACTACATTAATTACATGCTCAGGTTTAAGGGCGATGGGACATTGAACCCAGACCACTTCAATGAGCTGTTATAATAAAAATAAACCATGAACTTCGAAAGTATATTGCCTCACAGTGTGAGTAAATATTGGATTTCACACATTGCACTGCTAGTACTTGGAAAAGTGCCCAGAGCACCTGCCTTGTAAAGACTTCTTATTGAGTTGCGTTGGGAAGTCTGTGATTGGACAGCCACAGAAAGTACAGGTGGGGTTCAAAGGGGAGGGCTTGCAAAGGCAGCAGATGCTAATACACGCAGCTATTACAAGTCAGAATTAGTAAATATAACAAAAACAAATGTCATGGGGAGCGGGGCTTAGCCGCGGAACGAAGCAGGCGCCATTTTCCGCTGCTCCGACGGCGCTCTGCACAATCCACCGAAAATCACCCGATACACTGCCCATCCAGCCCAATCACCAAGAGTACCCGCGAGAGGAGGCCGCCCGGTGCATGCAGTTTTTAGTGAAATCCGGCCAAAACCGGCGGAGGAAAAAGGCTGCGGCCTGTTACCCCCCCTGTACACGTCGAGGATCTCTTCAGGCACATCCCACACCAGGGAGAGCTGAATTGGGGCACAGACAACACACCATCAGAACAGCAGCCCGCAAACCTACCACAGGTACACCAAACGAATCCCAAGACATTGGGGCCCTTTTGCAGCGACAAATCCAGCCCAAAATGGCGGCCCCGGTGTACCAAGAGATCCAGGCCGACCCTCAGGCCCAAACACCTGACCACCCTCCAGCACACACCCCACCACAAGTAGCAGAGACACTGGCTGCAGGCTTCCCTGATTTCTCAGCACTGGCCACCAAACAGGACATTAAAAACTACCTTATGGAATTTCACCAGACGCTAGCCACAGACATAGCAGTAATACAGGCTGACCTACAGGTGGTCACGGACAGAGTGAGAGCAAGCGAGGAGGACATCATAGATGTAAGGCAGGAAATGTCCAAAATGAAGGACTCTATCCAAGCCGTCCAAAAGACGCAACAAGCTTTCTCCACACACATTGCCACGCTGGAAGACCGCTCCAGGAGTAACAACCTGAAGATACGTGGTGTGCCGGAGTCCGTCACCATGGCAGAGATGCTCCACTACCTGAGACGACTCACGGCCTCACTGCTGCCACCGTCACAGGCCAAAAAGCTTGTTTTTGATGGCATGTTTCGCCTACCTAAATCACCAAAGGCCCCAACAAACTCTGTGAGTGACATCATAGCCCGCTGCGCCATGGCCCAAGACAAACAAGCATTACTTTCTGCACTAAGAAGCTGAACTCCCTACACGTTTGAAGGAGCTGAACTGTCCTTTTACCAGGACCTGTCAAGGCCTACATTACAATGGCGCAAATCACTCCTCCAGGCCACAAGCCAACTGAGACGCGCGGGAATACCATACCAATGGACTACTCCACGAGCTCTCACGGTAACCCATAATGGGACTAACCACAGAATATCCTCAGCCTTACATCCTTTAGTCCTCCTCTCTTTCCTTATTCTGTTTTGGGGTTAAGCCCCACTGTATCCTACAGCCATTACAACTTTGGTGGAGGGACTTGTTCCATTTCTAACCACTGTTGTATTCCTTTAACTACCGCTTAATGTAGTTGTTCTGGTTTCTATAGCCTGTCCCTGAAGGCTCTTTAACCTGAGAACTGTTACAATGTACCATGCAATCCTGCATAATATAAGCTTAAAGGCACACTATAGTCGCCTGAACAACTACAGCTTAATGTAGTTGTTCAGGTATTATCTATAGCTCCCTGCAGGCAATCTAATGTAAACACTGTATTTTCAGAGAAAATACAGTGTTTACATTGATTGATAGGAATACCTCCAGTGGCCGTCACTCAGGCGGCCACTAGAGGGACTTCCTATCACGCAGGGCGCTAAAAAGGCCCTGTACACGTCAGACGTATTAAAATACGTCTGACGTGTTCAGGAGAGAGAAGGCACTGTGTGCGCGCCTTCTCTCTCCAGCCTGTCAGCGGAGGAGGGGGGCGGGCAAAGACCGCGAGCTGAGCTATCGCTCAGCTCGTGGCCGCGCGCATGCGCGGTAGTGCGCTCAGCACTTCAGAGAGCGGCATGAATGCCGCCCTCTGAAGTATGTGCGCATGTGCGGCGAAGCCGCGCATGCGCACAAGGGAGCAATGACGCTTCCAAATGGAAGCGTCTGATTGCTCCCTGCTCGCGCCCGCCTATTTCGTCATTTTGACTAAATAGGGGGCGCGGCTTCACGAGGCTCCCGGCCCTGGAACGATGTGAGTAAAATCACCTCCCTGGAGAGTCCCTTTAAATGTTAGGGAGGTATGGTACGCTCTAACCATCGTTAGCCCCCCTGGGTAAATAAAATTACCCACCCCACCAATCCTTGTTGCTCACGGTCTAGGGGGACTGCATGACAAGCCAGGCAGTTCTCCTGCAAGGACCTCACATCGCCACTAGAGGTGTTACCTTATTTAGGAATGTGGCTGAATTAATGGTGGTAGCAACAAACAATTGCTGCCTGGGAGTGTAACACCCACTAATCTTGGGCTAGCTGAGACATGTATATCCCATTTCTGCCCTAAAATTAAAATAATCAAGGCCTTAGCCCTGACTCTAATTCCAAAAAATCATGCAGTCTAAACTATATATAATGATAAATACTATATACATCCCAAGGTTCTTCCTCAACTAATGTTAAAAAAAGATAAATAAGAAGGACTTAATTAACAAGAAAAAATGTCAGATACTCACAAAATTGCTGCCTCTAGCCATGTAGAGGCGAACAGTCTCTATACAAAGAAAATAAGAGGCCGATTACCACAAAATCACATAATCTAGCATAGTACACAAATCATTGAGGTCCTGAGTACAGAAAACCTATGACGTTGTATGAGCAAAGACCTCTGGGTCTGACACATATTAGGCTTTGGCTTCCACATGTGGTGCAGTATCTCGTGCCCGTGTTGTTCATACTAATAAAGTTTCAATGATTTGTGTACTCTGCCGAAGCATGGTGTTTTTGTGGTGACCGGCCCAGTGTTCTCTACTTCCTCACTTTATCTTTGGAATTTTCAAGGCCTACCTAGAGGGAGGGAGAGTGTTCACTTTCCCACTGCCATTATCTATAATGATTTTGAAATATAAAAAAATTTGATTATCGATATTATAGAGATATAATCCAATTAGTGGGACCAGGCACCATCTAAAAAAAAAAAAAAAGTATTGTGTCCTTTAAGGACTACCTAAGAACAAAATCACAACAAGTGTGCTATAGTAGTTATGGTACCAGGAGTGCTCTGGCACCCCCTCCCACCATGTAAGTAGTCAAATCCTTTTAAAAACATTTGTTCACTTCAGAGCTGTTTTAATATTTATTTTACCACACATTGTTGCAGTCACTTGGGAACTTTGTTGATTAGTTCTTATCAATCACAACGGGAACACTGTGTTTAATATGTATTACGTTTTAAGGAAAACACACCTCAAAACACCTCGGTTTCAAATTTGATGGCATTCTTTCATTTAAAAATAAACAGTAACAGAACACCTTTAATAAATATTATGTGACTCATATTGATTTAATTTAGGAATGAGTTATGGTATACCTGTCATGTGACATTATGTCTATTTATAGTAAATAAAAATACAATTTATATATCATGTTTGCACATTTGCCAGCAAATGTTCATACAACATTTTAATTTTATATTTATTTATGTTGTATCAACGCTAACGTGCTTCATGCTTTCACTGGTACTTCATCAAAGAGAAAGTGTTGACCCAGCACACTGCCCCAGCCATAATTATTTGAAGAAAGGCGAACTCATCCTTTTTCTGTGGATCGAGGCACAGCTCTGTGAAGCTCGGCGTTAGCAGATTTAAGTGCGGAAATGTAAGGACCCAAATATGGAGCTCCACATGGCTCTCACATTTAATCTGTCGCTTATACTATACCATCTACTATATATATATATATATATATATATATATATATAGCAGCCATTGCATATACATTATATCCATACCTTTATCTCACACACAGCCAATACTTTTTTTTTTATTATTCTTTATTTTTGTTGTGCTTGAAGGTTACATATACACTTGCACTGCCCCAACAGCGGTAGCAAGAGAATCTGCATACATTGTTTAACCCCTTAAGGACACATGACATGTTTGGTCCTTAAGGGGTTAACAATACAGGGCAGTTAATAAATCAGTACATTTTGTTTTTGTAGCAGTAAGATTTGATAACACATACGCTTGATAACTATTACACTTGATAAGGCATCCTAAGCAGATATTTAGCATGGTCAGACGTGAGAACAGAAAAGTATTTTTGAGAGTGCATGGCATTAGCATAGCCGGTCTTATATTGCTCTAGCAGTGGGTACAGGGTTAAATATAACGCATGAAACCTAATTGCTAGGCGGAGAACTATGCACATAAAAAAACTTAGGGTAGACGTTTCCTGCTATGTCAGATAGCATACATACAAATTGACAGCCAATACTTTTACTTACTCTTGTGTTAGACGGGTCAGGGCAGTGTGCATATGCCCTAATATAAAACACCCAAATTGTCAGTCATCCAACTATTCACTCTTATATAGATCATAGACAGAGCAAGCTATGTATCTCTGCTAGCCCTGGAGGTAATATGATTCTGTTGTCCTTGGTGAGAAAACCAAATAATCTACCTCATTGTTTTGTTCAGTCCCTTAGCTGTAACATTAGGTTGGTTCAGATCACTTGCATTAGTGATGGATTCCACTCAGTTTTTGTTTAGGCACATGGCAAGCCAACTGGATAGCTTTTCCGTTTATGTACTCTGTATATAATCTGTGTGCCTGCACACCTCCTGCAAGTGTATCTTTTAACACGAAGACTAATACCTGGGATCAGATTTTGGACAGAGATTTGTGTGAGTTTTATTTGAACAGCTGGTGGAGCTGTAGTTGGAAACCTAGGCTTTTAACTGGAAGTCCTTTTAATGAGGACCACACCAACCTTTTGTTCTTCTTATGTCATTGTAATCCATTAACGCTTAACTTTTTTTTTTCTTTCAAGTTCTCAAATCCAGTAAATATCATTATCTTGGTGACCTATTCTTTACTTGCAAAATTAGCTTAATTACTCATTCTTTAAGTGTTACATAATTGACATTGAATTATGTTTTCTATACATACTTTAATAAAACTTTCACAGAATGAAAGATGACTCTTTTGTATGTGGGAAATACAGTAAACAACTTATTGTAGGCAGCTGCCTAGAGTCTAACGAATATGACATGCTTCTGTTACAAATGGAAACCAACGGAGCGGGGTTTCAAATTTCTACTAGCCACAGGCGAGTGGAAATTTAGCCCTGGTGAGCATGCTAGTGCACTGGCAAGTTACCGTACATTTTAGACCTGACTATTTGCAAATAACACATTGTAAGCCCTGACAAATGGATTTCTTTTTGGCCCTTGAGTCCAGGGCTAAATAAATACTATAGTGTTAGGAATACAAACATATTTTTAATGCAGTAGTGCTCCCCTACCTATTTAGGGGTCTCCTGCCTGTGAGGGTTTGAAAGGTGAGTTTCATTTACATTTCTTCTCACATTGCAGCCGCTTCACCTCACTGGCTGACATTATCAAGATTGATGATCTCAGCCAATCCAATGCTCCCCTATAAGCTAGTGCACCGGTCTGAGCCAATCAAATGCTGCTCTAGAAGCAGCATTTGTTTAAGAACTAGGTCTGACTCGGTTCTCTCAGGGGAAGCACCTCTAATTGCTGTCATTTATGCCACTAGTTGTGCCTTTAGTTGTCCTTTTAACAAGTATTAGTCTAATTATCTAATGTATATAATCAAACACTGGGCTGTGGTAAATTTGAACTTCATAAATTAAATATTAATATATAGAATAACTTGGTAACAACGATTATTACCCTTCCTTTTTATCTACAGAGTCAATAATCCACATCGACCCCTGCTTAAATGAAAGTAGAAAACTGTGTGGCTGATTAGAAACCAAATCAAATTTTCGAGGGCAACACAGCACGTCTTAATCAGGATTTAGGTAGGAACAGCAAGCAACAAACTTGCACTGTGTGACTTTCCTCTCTCTGTCGTCAGTTAAGCTCAACGTAAGAAGGAAGACTGACACAGAACGAAGACACACCCGTCTCTGAAATGTACACCAGATGGAACAAAGTGTGACAAATAAATGTTGGACATTACATTTTTTCCTCATTAACATGTTTATTTCTGTTTATTTTGTAGATTGGGTTTGTTCAACATCTGTTGCTAAGCAGACTTAAAAATATAGAAAAAGGTGGGCCATTTATTACACTGTGTTACAAATCATTACATATATAATTTACAAAGCATCTAGTTTATCTTCTAAAACCTTCTATAACAGTATATACTGCTGGTAAATCACACGATGTGTGAGATTATACCATAAATTATGTTGCCAATTTTCCACAGTTTGTAGTTTTTGAGATATGCAAATGTTTACATTTGGCTAAAAAACCGCCTCTAGTGGCTGTCAGTCAGATGGGCACTAGAGCTTCTTCCTCGTTACATCCTTCAATTTTCAAATATCTTTGTTTTTGTCATCATTGCCCACAGTATGGTGATGCCAAAGCAGCTAAGGCTTTTTATTGTATTCATTGTTTCTCTATGAGAAACATTGGATTGGTGTATTGTGGCGATGGCCACGTATGCCCAATAGGTCAGCAGTGTTTTTCTATGAGACAAATTGGATTGGACCAAAGATTTAACTCCTGACTATATCAGTGCTGGTTTACAGGTAGTTTTTTTTTATATTAGTTCAAAACCTTTCTTTTTTTTTTTTAGAGCATTCCCTTAAGTGAATAACCCTTTCCCCTCCCACCCCCACCCCACCAAAGAAAAAGTTGGATTTTGACAGTGCTGCAGAACATATTTTATAAATTGATTTTATAGAAAGTTTAGTTTTTTTTACTTTGAAGTTTTTTTTACATTACAATTTTAATAAGAAGCAAAAATGTTATAGATAGATTGATAAGGCATGACAGCCTGTGGATATAAATTATGTCTGCTGTATAATTAAATATATCGAGTTTACAGCAAACTAACTCAGAGGATGGGTATTCAGCGCAATCACTGAATAGGTTTATATATGAAAGGAGAACTCCATTACCATAACCACTACAGCCTGATGTTGTGGTTATGGTGCCATGCATGCTCTGTATGTGTACTACATTAGGATGCCAAAACATTTGAGTACAAACTAAATTTTGTAGTTTGACAAGTTACCTACCTTACCTTACCTACAGTATTAAATAGATTTCAGAATTTTAAAGGACTTGTGCTTTAGACTGTTGTGCTATTTGGTTGTGTGTGAATATTTATTTAATAAAAATTCAAGTTGTTTTTATCAGTTTATAAAAGTAAACACAATGATTTAAGTGAGATACGTTTTATAGTTAAAATCAAAATATATTCCAAAAATATTTTAAGCAGATGTGCCTGAAACTTTTAACTAGTATTGTACAGTAATAGCCCTTTTACTATACATATTGAAGTACTGGCCCAATGGCTCCCTTGCTGTTGTCTGCCGTGAATAAAATTCATAATATTTAACACAATTGCTAATATTTTATAATGTCTGATATTTTTCAGTATGACATCATGAATTAAAACAAATTGTTAAAGGAAACTGATCAGAAATACTCTAATTTGGAGAAACATTCTTCTAATAATAACTTTAATAATAATTATGTTATTATTAGCTACAGCCTACTAGCAGATTTTGTTTTTGTCTGCTGTTTAGATCCATTGATCTGTGTGCGTATTGTCTGTTTTTTTTTACGTACGTCCTTTATAAGAGGCTCCTGCATTAGAATAAATTTAAAGGGCTGAGTGCACCCTGGGGTGTGAGTGACAATGAGAGTGGGAAGGGCAAAAACAGGTCCACCTGGATTCTGGGTAACATTCCTGGGCTCATAGTATTGACGTGAGAGAAAGGGGAAGGGTATAAAGGATTTATAGGTTTGTCACTGTTCACTGAGACATTGTAAAAGTTACAGAAACAAAACAGGAAACACGACAGAACCAGGTATGTAATCCGGGAAGCCAACGGTACTAGATAATGCAGTAATCCAGTGATAGACTGTGTGTACTGTTCCCTGTATGTAAGTAATGATTGTGATTGTGTGTTCTGTATGAGTTCAATACTTTAGAACTGACATTTCATCAGTGACAATAGCCATTTGTGCAAGGATGGGTACTGATCATTGTGTAATTCATTGTTATGGAGTGTAACAGAGCTAGGCTGATTGCTGTAGCGTGTGTAGGGATAAGCAGTAGATGGTTATGTGATTTAACATGTCTGTCATTGCTCATTGTGATCATTGCTGTAGTAGTAAGTGTTTTTGGCACTGACATTACAGTAATTTGACTTAGATCTGATTACTGTTTCAGGTGTGTTGTGGGAACCAATCCTTTGTACTGAATGAAAAATGTATGTTTTGTCTGGCATGTGAATGTGTTTGCACAGTGTGCCAGAACATGTAACGTTCACTTCGATTGATCTTTTAGGTGTATGGGAATTGGCACTGCATTGTGTGAAATTATAATGGATTGCTTTGGGAAAACACACCTTTATTAAAGTTTCAGGTGTGTATTTGCTAGCCCTGCAAACCAAAATATTTTTTGTAAACTATATTTGGGCTTTGTAGTCTGCTCTACACTTGTTTCAAGTTGTAACTGTATGGGGATGGGCACCGATTAGCTAAAAATACTGCTTGATAGCCATATCCACAGGAAAAGCCTCCTAAAATGTGTGCCTCTGGCTTCCAATGATTGATAGACTGAGTTCTATGGGTGTAGATCTTCCCTGAGTCTTAAACAGACAGTAACTGGTAAACACAAACTAACCTTGCGTAAAGCAGCAATTGTGTTATGGAAGTGTTTATTTTCTGAAAAGTGTGTATTTACTAGCAGTCCTTAAAAAAAAAAAAAAAAGAACAAAAACAAGTTTATTCTTATTTACGCATTTTCTAATCATGATAATCACTATATTGTGACCGGTTGAAATCGTCAGACAGCCACTCAAAATAAAGCTTAAAAATCCTGTTTTTCTTCAATTTATTTCTCTCTCTCTGAAGGTCTCCTGGGACTGGATTATGTGATCAGAGATAAGTTAAACTCTGACAGTTCAATCGCAATTATTTCTTTGAAGTCTCTGGGAAATAGCTATTTAACAATATGAACTTATTGCCTGTCATATCATCTACACCCTTATCTTCTTTTACAATATACAGGCTTATTGACATGATTAACCATTTAGCTTCTGGAACTGAAAGACTGAACATACAAACTCCAAGCACCATGATCATTTTAAAGCACTGAAGTGGTTATGGTGCTTGGAGTAACCTTTTTTAAATTTTCGTATTGCAAAGTGAAAAGACACACTGCGCAAGGTAGACTAATCTTAGACTATTACATGGTGTGATCCTACCCTGTGAATCTCAGGGCCTGAATCTCATTGCAGCTCTTGGACCTGCACATCTCATGTTGATCGTAGTCAAAATAATAGGCTGAAGCAGCTGGGTCTCACTCAAGCTAGAATATCACCCAGCATTTTATTTCACATATGTAAAACCTCTGTGAAAAGTGATTTACACTTTCCTTGTCTGATCATCTGTTGTCATTTTTCAGCTCCAAATGGATCCTGAAATTTCGATTCTTTACTGTAGTCCTAGCCCTCAAGGACTCCCACAGCGCCGAGTCCATGTCCAGCTATCCCCTCTCTACCAGAGACGCAAGCTTCCTCCCCCGTTAGAGGAAAGGATTCTTTTGGAATGGGAAGAGCGTCAACGCAAACAGCCATGGGTCTTTAATGGAGCAAAGTTCAGGCTTCATTCTGTACAACCAGAAGAAGAAAAAAATAAACAGATTTTAAATGAAGAGAAAAGTAAAGAAATGAATAATAGAGTGAGCAATATATTAGAGGAGAAAAGAAGCGAGGATAATGAAGTGAGATTAAAAGAGGAAGTTGACCATGAATCAGGGGGAGGTCTTACACTCCATCTTGCACTTACATCCTACAGAGACTTCTTGGGCACCAACTGGTCTGGAGAGGCAACAGCTTTGCAGGAGAGAGGTGGTATAGAGCATGGGGACACTGAAGCTTACCTGGCCCAACCACTGGGTGTAGGGGCTGCTTTACAATGTCAAGATGGACTCTTTGTTCTGCTGAGGAGAAGCCACAAAGTTGGAGAAGCACCAGGACTTCTTGATGTTCCGGGAGGACATCCTGAACCCAAGGTGGGAGATAGAAACAATAATGTGGAGGGAATGAAGTAGTAACATACTTATTGTGGGAGACACGTATAGCAAGGGAATATCAAAGGATACTTAATTGCTTATACTTATCAAGTGTCTCCTTCACTATGATTTTCAGGCTGTAGCCCCTAATATCCCCGAGGAGGAGTTGTCCTTGGATGTTCTCCAGCCAGAGTTGGTCATCAGAGAGCTTTTTTCGTCCATCCTTGCAGAAATACGGGATGAGGTATGATGTTCTATGGATCTTATGATTATTCACAATTATATCACTGTATTATAACCTAAAAGTGGAGCAGCCCCCATAGAAACCAATTGAATGTCACTGCCGATTGCTCCATGTTTAGAACTTTGCCATATAAGTACTATTTATACGTCCCATAGAATTACCGTAATTCAAATCCTCAGTGTGTCCAGTTTTATAACTGTATACTGCTTTATATACTGTGACTGAATAATGCAATGGGCCTACTGCTTTAATACTATGGCTTTGATAAATCAATGGGCAGAGTTCAAGTAACAGCTCTCCAAGAGTTTTCTCCTCAGAAACAGATATCACATCTATTGTTATTATAAACAGGATATTTATTGTTGTTGTGTATATTCACTGTTTGGGGATATTAAGATCTCTGCATGAACGTGGCTATAACTATGGGTAATTACACTGAAGATAGCGATCTTAGCAAATATCAACTAGTCTGACAACAGGGTGTTGCTGATTATTTATTATTTAAGTGTAATACACAACGTGATCGGGCAATCTAGACAGCACTTTGCAATTTATTCAGTATAATAAATTGAATTACACAAAAGAAAGGAAAGTGAATGGCGCTTACACAGTTAAATGGGAGCACAGTTGGAGTGGTAAGTGTGTTCCCCAACACCCTAAAATAAAGTAATAACAGAGGGTACTAAAAGCAACAAGTGCCAAATACACACACCACTCCCTGTGTATCAGAACAGGCAATATTAATACTTATACATGTACAGGTACGTATAGGAGATGTTCCATATAAAGACCTATAAATATAAAAAATAGTACATAGTATAGCCTGTATATGCAGAAAAAAGAAATGTGGAAGTGATTGAATACACTCACGAATTCCAGAGCCGTGCCAGGCTCTGTATATGATGCCCAAGGGTGCCTCAGAAGGCTCTGTGGAGAATCTTGAATGGTATCCCCCAGAAGTAGGAAAAACAGCAGCAAAGTGATGAATAAAAAATAATAAATTTATTGTAAATAAAAGTTAAAATAGTAACTGTGCAGGTCCCATATGGTAACACACAGAGTCACAGTCTTGCAGACGCGTTTCAACTCAGTCCGAGTTTTCATCAGTGGCACTGATGAAAACTCGGACTGAGTTGAAACGCGTCTGCAAGACTGTGACTCTGTGTGTTACCATATGGGACCTGCACAGTTACTATTTTAACTTTTATTTACAATAAATTTATTATTTTTTATTCATCACTTTGCTGCTGTTTTTCCTACTTCTGGGGGATACCATTCAAGATTCTCCACAGAGCCTTCTGAGGCACCCTTGGGCATCATATACAGAGCCTGGCACGGCTCTGGAATTCGTGAGTGTATTCAATCACTTCCACATTTCTTTTTTCTGCATATACAGGCTATACTATGTACTATTTTTTATCTTTATAGGTCTTTATATGGAACATCTCCTATACGTACCTGTACATGTATAAGTATTAATATTGCCTGTTCTGATACACAGGGAGTGGTGTGTGTATTTGGCACTTGTTGCTTTTAACTTTAAATTCTTTATTTTTGGTGCAATAAGAATTGCAAACAGGCCTGTGGTGCCACGACAGCAGATACAGGCTCAATGATGCAGACACAGTCATGACAATATTCAGTTGCACAATTTTTGTATATAAGACAGGATGTATTCGCATGTGTGTTGCATATAGAATGTGTACCTCGGCATTTGTGAGATGCGTTTCTATAGAGTACAAGAAATTAAACTTTGCTTTTAAAACTAGGAACATGCTTAAGTAACTTAGGCTAAACATGAGAAATAAATTGAGAAAACACACTTATGGGTTGTGCATGAGACTGTGGGTATCATGTTGTAGAGCTTGGGTGTTTAACTGTATAGATTGTGTCACCAGTTGGAGAGGTAGGGTAGTTTGTACAGGTAGGGTTAAACTGGCTCTAAGTGCTTGTGGGCCTTGTTTCTAGTTTGGTAGAAGCTCACAGGACAGGTGAACCGGATAGCTGGGGTTAATAATGTAATAGGGTTGGGAGAATTGAGTGCGCTTAGGGCGCCGTCACGTTTCCAGCCTACCCTGAGGTCCCAGTAAGGCTACTCTTGCCCGGCATGTTGATTGCCTCCAGTATGCTACGATTTATAACTTTGCTAAATTAACTTAAATGAGACTACAGGAAAAGGTAAAAACGTTAGGGAACCTTGCCGTCCATATGACTTGCAGTATTAGGTTCGTCCGTTCCTTGCCGGGATTATCCGACGTCCTGCTGGGGTGTTACAGACTGAAGGATTTTCCTGTGCGGCTGTCCCATGGCGTAGGTGCAGACCTATTAGGTAAAGTTAAGGTAGGTATCTCCAGTGAGATTGCGCCGTGCCGAACCCTGGTGGGGCGCTTACAGTTATGGTTGCCTGTGGCCCAAAAGTAAATGATAAGTTAAGGAAATAAAATGTGATAAATAGCTGGTTACAGGCTAGACATGCTAAGTGTGGCTTCTAACGGGCAGGTCTATGCATGAGAGATTATGTTGGTTACAGCACATTCAGGACACGTGCTGCAAGGTGGGTATCAGGGCAGGAGAGTCTTAGCTTGCTCAAGTTTCGTGTAAGGCCAAGAGATAGAGGTGATCTGGGGCAACTACCGCTAGCTATACATCGTTGGTGTTGTGGTATAATAACGGCGGTATGGCTCAGGGAAATGCTGCCTGGAGTATATGCGGGTTAGACCTGCGTCTAGACCTGAGGTAAGATAAGCTGGTATAGCTGAAACCAATGCAAAATATATTAAAATAAAATAAAATAACGAAAAAAGAAAAATATAATAACAAAAAAAAAAAAAAAAGTTCAGTTCTACTTAGGCGTTTAGAGTATGTACTCAGAACCCAGAGTGTGGGATAAAACATGTCCTTTGGACCGTCCCATTGGTTGGTGTTGCACCAGGTAGGTGGTGTCTGGCTACCCTGACAGCGGTCGTCGATCTCCGTCGGCAGCAAGGTAGGTCTTGGTTGTTTGGGTAGTCCGCAGCCCTGTTCATGTGGAGGTCGTAGCGGGTGTCTTCCTGGGGATAAACTCTGTAGCATGTACGGAGTGTCTGTCTAGTGGTAGGCTACGGCCTGCGGGATACGTTGCTTGATTCTGAGAATCTGTGGGGATGTTCAGGAGCCTCATCACCCCTGCGGCCTCTTGGGGGTTGCGTATCATGTGGTTGGTGTCTCCTCTGCTGACGTTGAGGACTCGGTTTGGGCCCCAGCGGTATTGGATTTGATGGAGGCGCAGGAGGGCTGTAAATGCGCTCAGGGATCTCCTCCACGCCAGCGTTCCGGCCGACAGGTCCGCATAAAAAGAAAGAGACAGCCCCTCAAAGAGGTACGAGGGCTGTCCTTTTGTGGCATCTAGGACCATCTTCTTGTCTTTGGCCGAATGGAATTTTAGTATGAGGTCCCCAGTGGCAGCCTGAGGTGCCTTTGCTGGTCGTGGTAGCCGAAATAGGTCCTCCAGTGTGATCGTTTTAGCTGCCTTAGGTGTCAGCAATGCCGTGAGGAGTCGCCTGATGAAATGGGGTAACTCCGCTTCTGGTATGGAGTCCGTGACCCCTCTAAGTTTGAGGTTGTTTCGTCGGTGTCTGTCTTCCTGTGCGGTCAGTTGGATTTCTTGCTGCAGGGTTTTTTGCTGCAGGTCCTCGATCGCTGCTTTCAGATCCCTGATTTGGTTGGTGTGGCTGTCGGAGGAGGCCTCCACCTTTGCCAGCCTGTCTGTGATGCCCTTGATGTCACCTCTAATTAGGGCCACGTCGGCGGCTATCTTCTTATGGTGAGTCGCCATCAGATCACCAATTGCTTCCATGGTCACTGGGGTGGGGGGGGTCTTTGTGGTTGGTTTTGTCCCCTGTGATTGGGAATGTGTCAGCGTCGCCAGTATGGAGTCTCCCCCATCCTCATCCGACGACCCCTCCGTGAAGTCCGAGCAGCCGCCGTGCAAGGACTCCATCTTGGCGCCTCGTGCGCCTGCCGCCATAGTTCCCCGATGTCCATGCCCTGTCGGGGCTTATCGGGTTTTGCTTTTTTGTTTTTCCGCCCCATTCGGCTCTCCCGGTTCCCTGTGCCGTCTCTGGGTACTGTTTGCGTGGGTTTTGGTGCTGGCAAAGTTGCTTTAGCTGTAGTTTGTCCCAGAGCACCGCGGCCATGCGACCGCTCGCTTCAGATGCTTCGCATTTGTTGCTTTTAGTACCCTCTGTTATTAATAAATTGAATTAGTTCTGTATCAGACGGTTGTACAAATATTTTAATCCTGCATTAGGCTTGCTGGTAAAAGCAAAAAAAAATGAAGAAATCAGTGTGGTACTCCACAGAAGTGGCCACATTAGTAAAAAAAAACTGAAACTTAGCATTTAGTAATTATAAAAAAAAAACAGAGTGAGGAAGACAGAATAATCTATAAGATAAGAGCTTCCAAAGCACACACAGAAGAGAAAATAGCCCAGTCAGTAAAAAAGGGGGAATACAACATTTTTGTTTACATAAATGAGAAAAGGAAAGTAAAACTAAAAGAAAGTAAGGATTAGTAAGTCGAAAAACAAAAGAAGTAACGGTATGTAGAAGAGGATAAAGGTCTAACTGACTGCCGTAATTAATATTTTTGTTCAGTATTTACAGATGAAAATGAAGGAAAGGGACCTCAGTTAAAAAAAATGGTTACATGTAACCAGGCCCGAACTGGCCATCGGGCATACCAGGCATTTTGCCCGTGATGGCCATGGGCTGAGGCTGACAGGGGAGATCAGTGCATCTCCCCTGCAAGCCCATGCAGTACCAGCGCTATCAGAGCGCCGGGTTCTGCGGTGTGCCTTCATGGGCCGGTGGGGAGACAAGCTATCTCCCTACCGGCTCACAGGCACTGAGATGCGCCTGGGAGGGAGAGAGGACTCGGGGGAGCTCTATCCTGCAGCTCCGCCGGGTTCCTCTCACGAGGTTGGAGCGTTGCCGCGGTTACTATGGCAATGCTCTGATCTCGCAAGAGTGATCTCTACCCCAGGAACGACAGGGTAGAGTTCACTCCTCACCGGGCCACCAGGGATATCCTACTGGACCACCGGGGCTGGCAACAAGGTCTCCCCTCCCAGTGAAAGGTAAGAAGGGAGGGGGGACATAAATATAATAATAATACAAAATATATATTTTTTAATAAAACAAAAAATATTATTTTAAAAATACACATACATATTTTTTATTTTTACCCCAAACACCACACTGCACCCCTCACATGCACAGACTACATCCCAAACATCACACTACACCACTCACATGCACACACTACACCCCAATCATCACACTACACCCCAATCACCACACTGCACCCCTCACATGCACACACTACACCTCAAACATCACACTATACCCCATACATTTCACTACACTGCTCAGTTGCACACACTGCACCCCAAACACCACACTGCACCCTCACATGCACACACAACACCCCATACATCACACTACACCCCAAACACAACACTACACATCAAACATCACACTACACCCCTCACACACACACACACACACTACACTCCAAACACCACAGAGCACCACAGAGCACTCCAAACACACACACACACTGCACCCCAAACATACAGTGCACCCTTCACACACACACTGCACCCCAAACACACAATGCACCCCTCACACACACACTGCACCGCTCACACATTGCACCCTGCACACACACACTGCACCCCTCAAACACACCCTGCACCCCGCACACACCCTGCACCCCTCACATATCCTGCACCCCTCACGCACCCTGCACCCTTCACACACACAGTGACACCTTCACACACACACAGTGCACCCCACACATGCACTCCTCACATACACACTGCATCCTTCACACACACGCAGTGCACACCCTGCACCCCTCACACACAGTGCACCCTTCACACACCCAGTGAACCCCTTACACACGCACACACACACTACATCCCTTATACACACCCTAGATCCCATACATAACTATGGACCTCTACACACATACACACTAGAATCACTATACACACTCTGAATCCTCTATACACACACACACACACACACACACACTAAATCTCCTACACACACTCTGGGTTCTCCACACACAGTAGATCCCCTTCGCTTACAATAGATCCCCTACAGGCACACAATGCACCACCTACACACACCTACATTAATGACATACACACTCTTGATCCCCTATGAACACACTAGATCCCCTGTAAGCAAACACACACTACATTATCTAAACACACACACTTTACAACCCCTACACACACTACATCATCTATACACACATACACTACAGCCCTTAGCCATACTTATTACACCACAAACACAACACACCTGAAACTGACATTTACACAAAACACCACACCACAATGAACTAACTTTACACACACTCAATCCCACAAGCAGGCTATAAACACATGTACAATATGCTTTCCTTTGGTATCCCACTTATGGAGACACCGGAGACATGTCACAAGCAAACACAGCGCAAGCATGTTAATAAATTTGCATAGAACAAATACAGGGCCTTTATTTCATTGCATGAGCTCTTCAGCAGGGCTCTGCACATTAAACCAACATGCTCACCCTGAGAGAGGGTCATTGGTGATGACAAAACACCCCCCTCTCTGGCCCGCCCCCTTCTCAGTGGGCTGCTGTGATTTATAAATGACCGGGCTGAATTTTTTTCCTCAGTCCGGCCCTCATGTAACTTGTTACATGTGGAAGAGGTTCTATTTCAGATTCTAATTAACAAAAAAGGTAGTAGGGAGGAGTCAGGCAACCATAGGCCAGTAAGCCTTACTACAGTAGTGGGGAAAGTAATGGAAACCATGTTAAAGGATAGGATTGTTGAACATCTAAAACCATATGGATTTCAAGATCAGAGACAACATGGGTTTACTTCAGGGAGATCATGCCAAACTAATCTTATTGATTTTTTTGACTGGGTAACTTAAATAATAGATCAGGGTGGTGCAGTAGACTTTTCTTACCTAGATTTCAGTAAGGTTTTTGACACTGTCACAGATAGAAGGCTTATCAATAAATGGCAATCTTTGAGTTTGGATTCCAATATTGTTAAATGGGTTAGGCAGTGGCTGTGTCAATGGAGTATTTTCAAAGCAACCAGTGGGGTACCTCAGGGATCTGTACTTGGACCCATTCTCTTTAATATTTTTATTAGTGATATTGCAGAAGGTCTTGATGGTAAGGTGTGTCTTTTTGCGGATGATACTAAGATATGTAACAGGGGTGATGTTCCAGGAGGGATAAGCCAAATGGCAAATGATTTAGGTAAACTAGAAAAATGGTCAGAGTTGTGGCAACTGACATTTAATGTGGATAAGTGCAAGATAATGCATCTTGGACGTAAAAACCCAAGGGCAGAGTACAGAATATTTGATACAAAATTAACCTCAACATTTGAGGAAAGGGATGTAGGGGTAACTATTTCAGATGACTTAAAGGTAGGCAGCCAATAAAATAGAGCAGCAGGAAATGCTAGCAGAATGCTTGGTTGTATAGGGAGAGGTATTAGCAGTAGAAAGAGGGAGGTGCTCATGCCATTATACAGAACACTGGTGAGACCTCACTTGGAGAATTGTACGCAGAACTGGAGACCGGCAGAGGGAGCTATAGTGCCAGGAATACAGCTTTGTATTTCTGGCACTATAGTATCCCTTTTATCCTGGAGTGGTCCAGAGTGTTGAGACCGCAAAGTTCAGAGACTTCCCACTGTTTGACGTGTTTGCTAGATGGGTGCCTGCACTGTGTGCAATCTACCTAGCAGTACTGAGGCGCTGCTGAAGAGATATGGGAAATATAGCTACCTGTTCTTTCAGTGTCTACGGTGGAAAATTAGCCCTCTCATATGTCTGTAACTCTGCTCACATGCACTGTACATGGCCTTGGAATGGATGATACAAATCACATGGAGCAAAGAGAGGAAACACTCTAATAATCTCTGACACCTTCACTATTCAGCCAGAGATGAGATCCCTCTGAAGGGGCTCATATTGTGTTAAAAATGAATTAATTATATATATATATATACACACGCCATAATTGTGAGGGTAAAGGATAGACTTTGAGAC
Source organism: Pelobates fuscus (assembly GCF_036172605.1). Taxonomy (NCBI): domain Eukaryota; kingdom Metazoa; phylum Chordata; class Amphibia; order Anura; family Pelobatidae; genus Pelobates; species Pelobates fuscus. The sequence goes on along the minus strand of NC_086328.1, from coordinate 85,755,014 downwards.
AAATTGACTAGTGAGAGCTAGATATGGATATGGAGAAGGAGGGTTCTTTATTCTAGATCAGTTTTATTGCTCAACTAATTTCTGGGTCTGGCAGTCAGTGTTTGGTGCATCTCATCCTTGTGTTTCAAAGACAGACACAGAACCAGAAAGGCAACACAGAATACAAGAATGAGACAGACAAAGACAAACAGATTTAATCCAGAATAGAGAAAGAAAGACTGAGGCACAGAGGTGTGACAGGGAAAAGAATGAGGGACAGAACCAAACAGGTTAATATGAAAAACAAATAGTAAGAGAACGACCCATAGAAATACATGCAGTGTGGAGTTGACAAGGCTGTTTGTTATTATTTAAATATGTACATTTTGTTTTTACTTGTGCATTTGGTCTGCCCATTTAGACTTTGTTCTTGTCAGATTTGACCCTCTGTATTAAAATGTTTCATACTCCAGCAATGGACAAAAAAGTTATTAACTTTTGAAATGTAATGTTTGATTATTTTTAGAAAATTAAGGTATACAACAGATACAATCAGATCTCAGGGTAGTAAATTTGGAGCCATAAACAATCTAGAGAAGCAAGGCAAGCTATACGCTAAATTGAATCATACCATGTAATCCTTGCTAGTCAGGAACTGTGCGGACCAGGTGTCAGGATCCCGCGGGCGGCTGCGAGGGGAGGCTTCAGTCTGCTCGCGGCACTCACCTTTCAGCCATCCGCGGTCCCCATCCCGGCGTACGCTTGGCGGGCGTCCTCCAGCGGCAGCATGCATGACGCTGGACGCTGGGAGACCGCTCAGTTTTATAAACGCCGGGGTCAGCCACCTGACCCGGCGTTAAAGGCACAGTGCCTCAATCACATTGGGAGGTATAGATATCTCCCACGTGTGATTGTTAATTCTGATTGGAAATTATCCAATCGGAATTAATGAATGGGTTTAAATACTTACCTTTCCTGTCTTTCTCTGCCCTGCTGCGGTCTTTGCTTGCTAGTATTGCTACTGAACTTGTGTTTCTCTCTGGTTACGTACTCTCTGGCTTGTGTATCCGACTTTGCGACTTTCTCCTACAATTTGACCTTGGCTTGTCTCTCGTTATTCTGTCTTCTGGTTCCCCTTACTCGGCTTGTTTCCTGACTATTCTTTGTGTGCTTAGCCCGGCCACTCTAAGGTCCGGTACTGCACCTTTTCTCTGTGTGTGTGTTAGCGTGTTTGGTTCTGAGAATCGTGACACCAGGACAAAGAATACGATACTGGACAGAATTTTCATACAGTGACTTTCTCAATTTGAGAAACTTATAGTAGTGATACACAATGTGACCACTAGATGTCAGTATTGCATGAAACTAACTGTTCCTAAAGTTTTTTTTTTTTACTATCAACAAAATAAGTCTAGCTACATTTAATTTAATCCCTACAAATTTTGGTTTTATTTTTCTTCTCAGGTTAATCTGCCATTGTCAACCCTCAGTGATCCACTCCTTCTGGGCATTGCCCGCAATCATACTAGTGCTGGCAGACCAAGTGCTGAATTTTATGTCAGGTAACAATTGCATGTGTGTATTACTATATCTATATCACTATATTAAAACCTTGCTGCCACTAAGCTTGTGTACTTTTGTGATCAGGTGCAGTCTAAGCTCAGAAGAAGTGCGGGAAAGGTACTTGGAGGGAGGACCCGAGGCTCACGAGTCTACTGATATAATATTTATTGATAGAGAGGTAAGAACATCTCTTTTCATGTAAGAATTACTCATTATGTAAGTAGGCTTTTATTGATGAAGTGCCAAAAAGCATACACATTCTGGGATCTGCACCTTACAAGATTAAACTGGTTAGGGTACTGGAATTCGTATGAATGATAAAGGTCCACATTGGTCTACCAGATTTCAAATAATGTGGTTTATGAATGTTCTATCCTTACCTGACTTAAAAACAATAGACTTTGGTAAAAATAATGAGGATTTAGTTACAGTATATGATTGTACAATGCCGCAATGCCAGTGTACCCCGATGTTAGCTTCTAAGTTATAGCACTTAATATCTGCACCTATGAGAGTAACCCACTTTCCTGGGACATCTATCCACCTTGGGCTCATTGCAGTTCAAGATTTAATTAGTACATGGGTTTGTGGTCAATGCTTCCACAGAAATGCTGCACTTGGACCCAAAATTTTGGAACTGTATAGTCCATGGTTGTTTTTTGGCTATTGGTCCTTAACACAGTGAGAGTAAGAGAGAGAGAGATAGTGTGTGTGTGTGTACATTTGTGAATGAAATGCCTCGCAATTTGATTAAATCCCAAGTTTATAAAAAAATAACCTACATACATAAGATATGCATATTTTATTTTTAGTTAAATCTCTATTTTAATATGTGACAATTTATATATAATGTACAGAACATTATCTTTAAATGTAATCACTTCCTATCATTGGGAAAACATCAGCGTAATAGTTAAACCAACTGACGTCTTGAACCCAGATACTATCTATCTATTTTACTGACAGCCACTATCTCATCAAAATTAAAACTTGCCTCAGATAAGTGTAAAGGACAAAGTCAAGTTAATAACTAAAAAATATATATTTTATATTTAAAAAAAAAAAAAAAATATATATATATATATATATATATATAAATATTTGTGGTCTGGGACAGAGGTCGAAAAATAGAGCAAAGTCCGTTGAGGTGTGCCAAAACCGACGTTCGGGTAAGCCTGTAAATAAAGTGGGCCCACCAAGGTAGTAACTGAGAATAGGGAGCATTGGGTGGAATGAATCGAACAGCAACGGCAAGATGAGGGTACAAGCTGAGTTTAAATAGCCGGGTAAGCTGTCACAACTCCGGCCACAGCCTTAACATTTGTGGATTAAGGACAAAGGCCAAGAAATAGCACAAAAGTCAGTTGTGGTGTGCCAAAACTGACGTTTTGGTAAGACTGTAAATAAAGAGGGGAAAAGATTTCCAAGATGCACACTTTATTAAATTTTACAAATTAGCCAAATTCTTGAATGCTTGTCTCAGCTCTTTATTGGGTTGAGGTATACATCTAGTATATGCAGCGAATTTGCATCTTCCTAATGTTTTAATTATATGTACTGGAATCTTCATGATAGAAGAGGCCGATGCTGCACTGCTTCTAAATTAATGTCCTGTAAATGTGGAAGGGTTATTATTATTATTTTATTATTTATATAGCGCCATCACATTCTGTAGCGCTCTACAATGGGTGGACTAACAGACATGTAATTTTAACCAGACAATTGGACGTACAGGAACAGAGAGGTGGAGGGCCCTGCTCAATGAGCTTACATTCTAGAGGGAGTGGGGTATAGTGACACAAAGGGTAAAAGTAGGGGTACGAAGTAGGTTGTTAGAAACCAAGTCTTATAAAGAGAGTGAAACCAAGTCTTATAAAGAGAGTTCTCATGTAAAAAATGATGAGTGATGATGTGAGTGGTTTATCATGCAGATTCAAAAGCGGTATTTTCCTTGAACAACCTGTGAGTGTGCAGCAGTATTGAGCAAGTACTTTTACTGCGCACCATTTCGGTAGGATATAGAGGAATTTCTACCAGAGGGCCCATTTGATTTGTTTTAGTACGCCTTAGCCTGAGTACATAATGATCCCCTTTTTTATTAAGATCTTCGATTTCTAGACGCAGAGATGAATTGAATAACGTTTCTATTGTAAATTCTTTTAGGTGTAAGAAACTGTAAAGGGGGTCATTCATCAGAATGACCCTCCCACCCACTCCTCATTTCAACACTTTCTCTTTTCTTTCCATTTACTTTACTTTCTTACTCCTTGGTGGGCCCTCTTCATTTACAGGCCTACCGTATCGTCGGTCTCGGCACACCACAACCGACTTGCTCCCTTTATACTATCCTACGCTTATGCTGGATCCTTACTCCATATACGGCTATTTGCCCCTTACACAAATGTGTGTGTGTGTGTGTGTGTATATGTATGTATATATATATATATATGTGTGTGTGTGTGTGTGTCTGCCTTAATTATCTTATTGGTGTGAGTTTCAAACAGGTGATTGTCTAATATATCTGAAAGTGCTCCAAATTTAGGCCCGTTAATAGGTTATCGTCTGGGAGTTTGGGGGCAGTCTACTCATTGTATGCCTTTGAGAATGTTTTATGGGAAGGCATGTTATTCATGTTTTATCATTGGTTCTTCTAAAGATAGAAGGATTCATATATATTCCTGTATATCTTTTTACATTATAAACCTAATTTGAGTCTAACCAATTTCAAGTAACAATGTGGTGAGAGAGGGTTTCCATATTAGACACCCCTGCCCATAATTTGGGGGAGAATTATAGGCCATAGATGTCCGTCCTTGTGGAAAGCTCATTGTGCAGAGCCAACAATAGTTTTTGAATAGAATATCGAAGAGATGGTATGTTAGAATTCTCATCAAAGGAGGACAGTTCCACTTTTTAAGTTCGTATTTAATATTACTTAAACCCACTATATATATGTTTTTTTTTTTTTCAAATACATGTTCTGTCATTCTTTTTTCTCTGCAATGTAGAAAGGAGGATAAAACCACCGCATTTAATGGTACGGGCCAATTAGTTTAGCAAGTCAGACCATTTTCTTTTCTGCTTAAAATTCTAATTATTCTCAGTCCTCATTTAATTGTCAGGAAAGCCCTGTGATATCATAGCTACAGCATCTACTGTATTTTAATTAAAGTAGCTTTTCTGAGAATTACACTAGACAGTTTCAGAACATGACCTTTTGTTCTAGAACATGCAGAGTATATTCTGTTAAGTAAACTAATATATTTAGATCATTTGAGTATTGTAGTTATCTGTCTTGCTGTATTTTAATTAAAGTAGCTTTTCTGAGAATTACACTAGACAGTTTCAGAACATGACCTTTTGTTCTAGAACATGCAGAGTATATTCTGTTAAGTAAACTAATATATTTAGATCATTTGAGTATTGTAGTTATCTGTCTTGCAGGATGCTCAAGGCAATCCACTGGGCATCTCTCTCTTGCTCCTAGGCATGAAATTAAAATATTGTAATTTAAAAAATATATATTTTATTCAACTGTCAAGTTTGTTTATTCTACATTTGTGCACTAAGCAGTCAAATGGATTTCAGGAGAAAAGCACTATAGAAGAATATATTTTTATTATTATCATTCCCCATTTTAACTCTACCCATTTTGACTATAATCAGCAGGACAGCAATCAGCTAAGTGCCAATGATTGCATACATGCAGCCACAAGCAACATCCACAGACTATAATTTCATGTGGATTATTGTCACCTTACGTACAATAATTGCTTTTATGGCAGCTTTTCACGACTCCTACCTTGAAGGAAAGTTAACAGAATAAGTTTTTAATGGATTTCGTGATTGCAAACCTGACAAATCCCATTTTTGTGATGCCGTAGTAGATTGTAAATGTGCAAATTTAGTTTACTCAGTGTACCTAACGTAACCCGTCAATAACCAATAAGTGTTTAAAGTCCCCCCCCACCACCACAATTAAAACTACTGCTAAAAATGTATGAGAACAGCTGTGCACATATCTTCTCCCCCAAATGATTGCACATGTGATGTATTATGGGATACCATGTATGGTATGTTGCTGGTGGGTGACTGCACATGTTGCTGCTTCTATCTGCCATCTTGGAGGAGGCAGGCGTGATCTCAAGTTTAGTATTTTTTTTAATCAATATGTTTGCTAGCGATTTCGCCAGCACATCATTTGTGTATATGAACTATAAGCTATCATACACATGATTTACTAATCACAGAGTCAGTTCTTGAGTCAATGAATGAGTGCTTTGGTGACTATAAACATTTATTTAAACAGATTTATAAATGACTTAAAAAAGAAAAAAATTGTGTAACTGTCGCTGTATGTGTCTCTCTAGGAAATGCTGAATCTGGAACAGTCTGCCATGTGGAGAGAGCTCTGTCCGTCAGCGAAGGGTTGCGTGAAACTGTACCTGTTAGTTCGAGAACAACAATCCTGATTCTTTTCTCCTCTGTTTCAGTATGAGGGTTAAGGTTCCAAGGTGTGAAAAGAGTAGTGTTTTGCATGCAATAAACTATGGACTTCTGTCTCGGAAAATAATTTGCACAATTACATTGTAGCTTTCTGCATGTTAATATTTTTATATTAAAGAGAAAATTTTTTTCATTAAATGGTTTTGATGCTATGCATCCTGTATTTATTTTTCCCAGTGTTGGTCGTGGATGATTGGCACAACAGTAAAAAAGTAGTCACATCAGATACTGACTGGTTTTCGCCCCCCCGGACCACCCCAATACAGTAAAACTGCACGTTTTATTGTGGCCAGCCTAAGGCACACCTGTGCAATAATCATGCTGTCTAATCAGCATCTTAAAATGCCACACCTGTGAGGTGGATGGATTATCTCGGCAAAGGACAAGTGCTCACTAACACAGATTTAGACAGATTTGTGAACAATATTTGAGAGAAAAAGGCCTTTTGTGTACATAGAAATAGTCTTAGATCTTTGAGTTCAGCTCATGAAAAATGGGGGCAGAAACAAAAGTGTTTATAATTTTTGTTCAGTGTATATTTAACTTAAAGGGTTACTCCAACCATTTTTTTTCTTCATTGTTTCTTTTTCCCTATGGCATTATTCTTTAGGTCCCCACCAACGTAAACGTTAAAATAAATAATAAACTAAGCTAAAACTTACCTCAAACCCAGTGTTGGGCAAAGCTCCTGGCACTGCTCGGCTCGGCACTCCCCTCATCTAATGTCACGAGATCTACTTAAAGACTTCTCACAGAGACTGTTTAACTGGCTCAGCACCTGTGCATGCTCTGCAAGGAGAGGAGAGATATAAAAAATAAAAAAAATATTGGAAGGAATAGGGAGGTGGGGAGGACTTCAGTGTAGGAGGAAGTGAGGGGAGACAAGCTCTTTTCAAGGGAGAAGCTCAGCGATTTCACAGTAATAATAACTTGCTCGTAGAATTGCATACATTATTATTATTATTTTTATAGCGCCAGCAAGTTCCGTAGCGCTGTACAATGTTACAAGGATGCAGAAAAGTCAAGTCTAACTTATAACTAAATGTTCTTCATTCTTAGAGCACCTTCTTAATAGAATTCTATCAGAATTATTTTAAATAGAAAATAATCTTAAAGATTCTACAAAGGATAAGGGCTCTCTGGATGGGTCCATTACACTGACCTGCATAGAATCCTGCAAAGACGGCGCATTTCTCGGTTGAAGTGAGGAATAATCCTGATTGAACATTGAACCATTTGTGCAGGTGGAAATGCAAAGCAGAATGCGGCTCTGGATATACTACGGCATTATAACAAAAAAATGTAGGAAATGTGCTAAAAGTGGAGCAGTCACCAAACAATAACTCACAGCTACACACAGCAACACATCAAACAGGTGAGGGGGGTAAATTAAGTCACCTTAGGAATAAGTGAAAGTTCTACTTAATAGGAACCTGTAGGTGAATGAGCAGAGACGGACAGAGGAAAACACAAGAAACGAGTATGTGTCCTGTGTCCTTATGAAAAGGAGTCACCCCAGCACGGCTAGATTTCCCACAAGGCTGAGGGGTACTAGAAAGGAGAGAGGCGGCACAATTGCTTGGTAGATAAATGTCAGCCCATTCTGATGCTAGCAGGGTGGCCCGTGGAACTTATAGTCTGCAACCGCAGAAGGTGCAGCCCAAATTTATTGCTCTGCTATGAGGAGCAATACAAGTGCTCTGTACCTGCCAAAGTTGCAGACCATATAATGTATTCACTGGAACACCCGGGATTAGTATTTCCTTCTACCTGGCACAAGGTAGCAAGAGGAGTGGAGGAATAAGCTTAAAGGACCACTATAGTGCCAGGAAAACATACTCGTTTTCCTGGCACTATAGTGCCCCCACTCCCGTGGCGCTGAAGGGGGAGGAAGGGGTTAATCCCTTAACTTTTTTCTAGCACCGGGCTCCCTCGGCGCTGGGACTCTCCTCCCTCTTCTTCCGTCATCAGCAGAATGCGCATGCATGGCAAGAGCCGCTTGCGCAATCAGCCAGTCTCATAGGAAAGCATTCTCAATGCTTTCCTATGGACTCGGGCGTCTTCTCACTGTGAAAATCACAGTGAGAAGCGCGGAAGCGCCTCTAGCGGCTGTCAATGAGACAGCCACTTGAGGCTGGATTAACCCATAGGTAAGCATAGCAGTTTCTCTGAAACTGCTATGTTTACTGCAAAAAGGATTAAAATTAGCTGGACCAGGCACCTAGACCACTTCATTAAGCTGAAGTGGTCTGGGTGCCGATAGTGGTCCTTTAACATTTTATTTATTTATTTTTCATTTGTTGCCAGTGTTCTATCAAAATTCCCTACCCGTGAAAATCCCCTACCCTCGTCACTTCCGGGGAGGGGAATCAGCTGGATCCTGTGCTGCACATGCGTGCTAGCACTCCTGCTACTCCTCCAGAGCAAGGTCCTGGAAGGTACTAGTAAAACTAGTTTTACACTTTCATTATAGTTAGTGCATTCACTAAGCTTAGGACATGGGACATTTAGGGTTAATGTTAGGGTTCAAATTAGGGTTAGGATTAGGGACTTGTTCACATTTAGTGATATTTCACATTAGGGGAATATCACTAAATAGTGATTTTTCACACTTTATTTTAACCCTTACCCCAAGGGTTAGGGTAAGAATAGAGTGTGAGAGAGGTTAGAAGCACTTACCTAACCCTAATTTGAACCCTCACTTAACCCTAAATGTCCCGTGTGCCTAAGCTTAGTGAATGCACTAACTATAATGAAAGTGTAAAACTAGTTTTACTTACCTTCCAGGACCTTGCTGTGGAGGAGTAGCAGGAGTGCTAGCACGCATGTGCAGCACAGGATCCAGCTGATTCCCCTCCCCGGAAGTGACGAGGGTAGGGGATTTTCACGAGGTAGGGGAATTTGATAGAACCCCAGTCTGTATTAGTGATTACTTACTTTTGTATGCTATTTCAGGACAGGGGCAAAGCTTGCATTCTCAGGGAAGTGCAGAGGAAGGACCCTTGTTGACAAGCCAGAGCAGAAGAAGGGTTCTTATTGTCTGAACAGAACACAAGTCACATTATTGGTCCAATTTCCACTTACACACATGCACTGCAGCCCCTATCCACCCAAAGCCCCTAAAACACCATTCAGCCCCTATCCCCCCAAACACACACTAAAGCTCCTAGTAACCCAAACATGCACTACAGACTCTATCCTCCTAAACACACACATACTACACCAACACATTCCCATTCACACATAGCCTCCCCCACACATACTTGCAACCACACAACCAGCATCTCCCCCACACAACCCTACAAGCTGCCTCCCTCAATATACACATCCCCAAAAACAAGAACCACCACGAGCAGCCACCCCCACACTTGCATTCCTACAAGCAGTGTCCCCACAAACATACAACACCACATGCAGTCTTCCTCATGCACCCAATGTCAAAAAGTAGTGTCCAAACATATAAACATCCACCCTCTCCCAGCCCTGTCCAACTTACCCTTCAACCACCCACCTAGTTACACTCACCATCAAGTCATACATTAACCAGTTGCTTTCACGCATCCAATCAAATAACCCAAGATCACATACCCCAACCTAGACTCATTTACCCATCTAATTAAATACACCAAACTTTTTGCACATATAAATATAGGGACAAAATGGGTGGGAATGCATTGAGGAAACTGTTTATGGGGCAGCAAGGAGGGTATCCGACCCTGCCGACAAGATGCTAAATATCACACTAAGTGGACTCTGATCAATATCTTACAGAGGATTATTAAAGGCCTGGACGGTATTTGCTTTATTTGTTATGGACCTTGCTTTGTTTGAAGTTGATAGCTCTGTTGGTCAGTTATTGACTTTGAAACCATTATTTGTTTATGTAGCTCTCGCCTGTTATGACCCTTAAACCTTTTAGTGACTCTATTTTTGGCTAATTATCTAATGGCCCGTCACTCCTTGTTCATCAGTTACTGATTACCTTAGAAACTCATGGCCAACCGCCTAATGCATTCCCTACATATTGTGTTTATATCTATACAGTGCTAACTGGGGTATTTAGCACTTTAAATATCTCATTGTGGTTGAAGAGAAGTACAGTATGTGCATTAATTATACACTGTTCTTCTAATTCATTTTGAGCCAACAGGTGTATTTCCTGCAGTGGCTGCAAATCCACAGGCAAGGAGCAGCAACAGTGAGCTCTATCCAGAACAGGAAGAGGCTCTGACAATCAGGACCTTTCATTCTTTTCCTTCTTTGCAGGCTTATAAAAAGGGACATGCTGGGGGCGGAGCTAGCCACGGAACAAGATGGCCGCAAGCTAAGCGAGCTCCTCTCTAGACGGTGTGAATCCGCTTACATCGGGCAACAAAATTAACGATGGGGCAGATCCTCGCTCCAGATGGACACTTGCGAACACTCCCACACCAAATAGCAGAAGTCTTCCACACATACTTCACCAAACTCTATGACCACAACCCACAAGTACGCTCAGAACCACAAGCCCTCAGGGACCTGATAGACGCCTACCTAACCTCGACCACACTACCGACTCTCTCACAAACAGCAGTAGACCAAATCGCATCCCCGATCACAGAGGAAGAAGTAGCGAAAGCAATCAAAGGTCATAAACCGAACAAATATCCCGGCCCAGACGGCTACACAGGCTTATACTTTAAAACATTCTCTAACATCTTAACCCCCCATCTCTGCAATCTGTATAATAAGATTATGGAAGGAGACCCGCTACCGCCGGAAATGTTACAAGCCAACATCTGCCTACTCCCGAAACCACAGAAAACCCACCTCGAACCCGGCCATTTCCGCCCAATCTCCCTCCTAAATGTGGATATCAAGCTATTCACCAAAATCCTCGCCAACCGCCTAAACCCACACCTCCACAAACTAATCCACCCAGACCAAGCGGGCTTCATACCCAACAGACAGGCATGCGACAATATTAGACGAACATATGACCTAATTTGGACGGTGACGACTCGACAGATCCCCACCCTAATTCTATCACTAGACGCCGAAAAGGCGTTCGACCGCCTGCTCTGGCCATTTCTATTTGCCACGTTACATAAATTCGGATTCCCACGACCATTCTTTAACGCCTCACGAACAATGTACGCGACCCCAACGGCTAAACTCCTCCTACCACTAACCTCCCCTCCAACAGTAAAAATACATAATGGCACCAGACAGGGCTGCCCACTCTCCCCCATACTTTTCGCCCTCTCCTTAGAACCCCTCCTACAAACGCTACGACAAAATCGACAAATAACCGGAATTTCGATCCGTAAGGAAGAATACAAAACAGCTGCATACGCTGACGATATCCTTTTAACCGTCACCAATCCAACCGAATCCATACCGCCACTATTGACCGCATTAGACGACTACGCAAGTATATCAGGGTACAAGCTCAACATAGAAAAAAACGAAACCCTACCAATACACATAAACTCCCAACAACACCAACACCTGACAAAAACCTACCCATTTGACCTCTCTAGCACAAACATAACATACCTAGGAACCCGCCTGCCCAAGGAGCTCTCCCAAACGTACCACCTGAACTACACTCCGTTACTACAAACGGCCACCCAAGACCTAGATTCCTGGGCTAATCTTTCTATCTTCTGGCTAGGTAGACTAGCTTCCATAAAAATGAATTTACTCCCCAGATTCTTATACCTCTTCCAGGCACTACCCATTACACTCGTCACCAAAGACTTCAAAACTCTGCAAACCAAAATAGATAGATTCATTTGGGCTAACAGGAGAGCTAGAATCAAACGAGCAACGCTATATGCACCAAACAGGGCTGGAGGCCTGGGTCTACCCCACTTCATGCACTACTACCACGCAACCCAAATAGCTCAGGTGCAACACCTACACGCCCCTTACGGCATAAAACGCTGGGTAGACCTAGAACACACGATCTTCGGGAGGGACTTCCCCTCACTACACATATGGCTGCCCAAACAAGCTAGACCCCAAATAGGGAACACCTCCCCAGCGATCACAAACTCCATCAAAATCTGGGACAAAATCACGACCAAATGCTCTTTGATATCGAACCCCTCCCCACTAACCCCAATCTTGCGTAACACGCATTTCACCCCCGGCATGACGCCCCAACACTTCTCCAGATTCGAAGACAACAACCTAACCCGATTCTATAACTTCTACAAAGGCCAAACACTGCTCCAGTTTCCCGAGCTCCCACAAAACACCCCACTAAACACATTCGACCACTTTCGCTACCTACAAATACGCAGCTTCCTTGAGACACCAATAAACAAAAAAGCAAGCACCACACCAAAGACCACTCTAGAGAGAACCTGCATAACAAATGCCATCCATAAAAGCCAAATTTCTGTCCTCTACACAGCAATAATTACAACCCAAAGAGAACACTCCCTAACCTATGTGTCGGCTTGGGAGAGGGACCTCGGGCCACCGAACTCGCCTTCTGACTGGGAGACAATTTGGGAGGCCACAGCCACAGTATCCATCTGTGTTAACCACAAAGAACAGGCATATAAGACCCTCATGAGATGGTACCTCACCCCCCTTAGACTAAAACAGATGGGGATCACAACCACGGACGTATGCTGGAAACAATGCGGAATCAAAGGCACATACCTCCACGTGTGGTGGGAGTGCCCCAAAATAGCCCCACTGTGGGACCACATAGCACAAATCGCCTCTCGAGTTCTGCACACAACGATCCCGCTAGACCCCTGGACATGGCTGTTATCTAGGCCACTGCAACACACCCCCAGATGCCAGAACAAACTAATCGCCCGCATTGCCCTGGCGACCCGAAGGGCGATGGCGGAAGTATGGAGCAAACCGAGGTACCAACACCACAAATTGTCTTACACAAAATTGAAGAAGCCAGACACATGGATAAATTGTCCGCCATAGTACACGACAACATCACAAACTTCAACAAGATATGGGACCCCTGGCTATATGAATTTCCCACACCTAGATAAATCACACCAGACACATAAATAAACACAAGATAGCCAACCCCTCAACTACAATAGGGCATACCCTACGGAAGACTACACCCCACAAAGACCCAGACCCACCCCACCCCCGCCCCCCCTATGCCCTCCCCACCTCCCTTTTTTTTTTTCTCTTCTTCTCTCTCTCTCTTCCACCTCTAAATCTAATACCCCAAGACACTAGACCATGGAAAGAACACAACAGAATATCCGAATCACACACACACTCCAAGTGAACAACCACGACCATAAGCTTCCATACACGCCACCCCCACAACAAACCAAAAACTTACAACGAAGATCACCACCCTCTACAACACGCTCATAACCGTCCCCTACAAAGGGGAATGGACCCCCAACCCCCCTCTTCCCCACTCCCCCAACAAAAACCAACGACATCCACGGACCTACACTACAATTAACCAGACCACTAAAATGAACACGACACAGTGCGAAGGTTAGATAGGATACAGACTTGAGGAAACACCCAATAGGGCCCCTCGACCCCCATCCCCACAAGTTCTACACACATTAACTAGAAACAGCTTAACTCTGCAAACTGTTTATTGCACAAAGAACAATTACTGCTACAACCATGTTATGCTGTTTTTACACAACAAAAGGGTTAGAGACTCCAAGAATATGGAGCCTCTCTATCACTCTTATAGTTCTAACGCTAAAACTTAACCTAAACTTGTTTCGTTATGTATGTTATGTAACTGTTGAAAAACCTGACAGAACAGGCTCGTACAAAAGAAATCTAATGTTCCATCACCATATAACAATTCTCTCTCTATCCTTCTGTATAAATCTGTACTGCTGGAATGTTAGAACCTCGGCTTTTGCATAAGCCCATGATCCACTCCTGCGCAATGTATACGTTCCTGTAATTTCTGTCATTTGAAAATAAAGAATTACAAAAATTAACGATGGGGCATCCTAAAAGAGCTGCATCCACTCCCCATGCCTCCGGTAAACAGCTGACGGGAAAATCGGGAGCCCTTACGGAACACCAACCCGGCGTGGTAGGCCCGAACATGGCGCCGGACTCGCCTCACAACTCTCCGCCATCCATCCCAGCGGATTCGGAAATGTCCGGCTTACCTGTGGACACTGAAGTAAGAGACCTACTCCGCAATACACTGTGTGCAGAATTATTAGGCAAATGAGTATTTTGACCACATCATCCTCTTTATGCATGTTGTCTTACTCCAAGCTGTATAGGCTCGAAAGCCTGCTACCAATTAAGCATATTAGGTGATGTGCATCTCTGTAATGAGAAGGGGTGTGGTCTAATGACATCAACACCCTATATCAGGTGTGCATAATTATTAGGCAACCTCCTTTCCTTTGGCAAAATGGGTCAAAAGAAGGACTTGACAGGCTCAGAAAAGTCAAAAATAGTGAGATATCTTGCAGAGGGATGCAGCACTCTTAAAATTGCAAAGCTTCTGAAGTGTGATCATCGAACAATCAAGCGTTTCATTCAAAATAGTCAACAGGGTCGCAAGAAGCGTGTGGAGAAACCAAGGCGCAAAATAACTGCCCATGAACTGAGAAAAGTCAAGCGTGCAGCTGCCAAGATGCCACTTGCCACCAGTTTGGGCATATTTCAGAGCTGCAACATCACTGGAGTACCCAAAAGCACAAGGTGTGCAATACTCAGAGACATGGCCAAGGTAAGAAAGGCTGAAAGACGACCACCACTGAACAAGACACACAAGCTGAAACGTCAAGACTGGGCCAAGAAATATCTCAAGACTGATTTTTCTAAGGTTTTATGGACTGATGAAATGAGAGTGAGTCTTGATGGGCCAGATGGATGGATTGGTAAAGGGCAGAGAGCTCCAGTCCGACTCAGATGCCAGCAAGGTGGAGGTGGAGTACTGGTTTGGGCTGGTATCATCAAAGATGAGCTTGTGGGGCCTTTTCGGGTTGAGGATGGAGTCAAGCTCAACTCCCAGTTTCTGGAAGACACCTTCTTCAAGCAGTGGTACAGGAAGAAGTCTGCATCCTTCAAGAAAAACATGATTTTCATGCAGGACAATGCTCCATCACACGCGTCCAAGTACTCCACAGCGTGGCTGGCAAGAAAGGGTATAAAAGAAGGGTATAAAATCTAATGACATGGCCTCCTTGTTCACCTGATCTGAACCCCATTGAGAACCTGTGGTCCATCATCAAATGTGAGATTTACAAGGAGGGAAAACAGTACACCTCTCTGAACAGTGTCTGGGAGGCTGTGGCTGCTGCTGCACGCAATGTTGATGGTGAACAGATCAAAACACTGACAGAATCCATGGATGGCAGGCTTTTGAGTGTCCTTGCAAAGAAAGGTGGCTATATTGGTCACTGATTTGTTTTTGTTATGTTTTTGAATGTCAGAAATGTATATTTGTGAATGTTGAGATGTTATATTGGTTTCACTGGTAAAAATAAATAATTGAAATGGGTATATATTTGTTTTTTGTTAAGTTGCCTAATAATTATGCACAGTAATAGTCACCTGCACACACAGATATCCCCCTAAAATAGCTATAACTAAAAACAAACTAAAAACTACTTCCAAAAATATTCAGCTTTGATATTAATGAGTTTTTTTGGGTTAATTGAGAACATGGTTGTTGTTCAATAATAAAATTCATCCTCAAAAATACAACTTGCCTAATAATTCTGCACTCCCTGTATGCCTTC
This sequence comes from Pelobates fuscus, assembly GCF_036172605.1. Classification (NCBI taxonomy): domain Eukaryota; kingdom Metazoa; phylum Chordata; class Amphibia; order Anura; family Pelobatidae; genus Pelobates; species Pelobates fuscus. The sequence goes on along the minus strand of NC_086328.1, from coordinate 85,739,244 downwards.
CAAGCAGGACCTGGCGAAAATGCTGGGTAAGTTGGAGATGTCCTTCCAGGGCAAACTAGACGCCGACATACACCACCTAGGTGACAGAATTGGGTCACTAGAAGATGACAGGGATGTCACACACACGCAGATACAATCCCTCCAAGAAACAGTGAGAGCCCACACAACCCAACTAGCAGATATGCAGCGTTCCCTGGACGATCTAGATAATAGAGGGAGAAGAAATAACCTGAGAATAAGGGGCATACCTGAAAATGACAAAGAAGACATCATGGCAGTGCTCACTGAGCTCTTTAATTTAATACTTGATAGGGCTCCTGACTCAACCATTATATTTGACAGGGCCCACAGAGCCTTACGGCCCAGGAGCTACTACAGGTGCAAAGAAGACATCCTAGCAGCATTAAGAAATTCCAGCCAGCCGCTGTTATTTCACAATGACCCTATCAGTATATACCCTGACCTCTCCTGGCTCACACTACAAACCAGATGTTCACTGAAACCCATCACGGACCAACTGAGGGTACGGAACATCAGATACAGGTGGGGATTCCCATTTGCCCTAAGCACAACGGTTAACGGCAGTTAACACAGCATCTACACCGTACAAGACGTCCCTGTATTCCAGAGAGCCCTAGATCTCCCTATGACACACATCAGTGACTGGTACAGCCCGATGACACCACAGGAGATACCTCCAGCACCCCAACGCCCTCGCTGGCAGCAGGAAACAAGGAAAAGACACAAAGACACCACGGACTTCGTGCCACATGGAGACGCGAGATCGCCCTCCACAAGAAGGCAATAACCCACCCAATTACCGCAGACGAACCGCACACCACAGGCACAGATCCTCTTCATTGACAGGGCCCTACCCCAAGAAGCAGGCCCACAAAGGACACAAGATTTAGAGATACGTGACTTTTTTGCCAAGAGCCCACCCAAGGGCATTAGAGCCACAATAGATGAAAAATAAGGACGATGCTCTCACGATTTACCCCGGTCTGCTCACGGGTACACAGGGGGGCGGAGCCTGATACTGTTTTAACCCCTTAAGGACCAAACTTCTGGAATAAAAGGGAATCATGACATGTCACACATGTCATGTGTCCTTAAGGGGTTAAAGGCACTGCCTTTCGCAGCACCGAGACTTTCCTTGATCAGGAGGGGGCAAATGTACGTGACGAGAATACCATATGCACACTCCAAAGGTCCTCGCAAGGGCGGGTAATATGATGCCAACCTGATTTTGTTTTATGTATATAATTTATGTTCATAGGTAAAATATCCAAATCCATATGTATGTGCATACCACTACACGAAATGCATCATGATCCCCTATAGCTCCGCTCAGCAAGCGTATCTCTGATAATCTCACCACGCTAACCCAAAAAATAAATAAATAAAAAAATAAAAAAATAAAAAGAACAACACGCTCACCTGTTATGGACCTCAAGGTATATAGGATGAGGGAACTCTCTAATCCTTAGACGACCAAACTGACAATGGCTCATAGTGTCACACGACACACGTTCCACTGGCATATCAGCCAACATAGACCTAGACCATGGGGTTAACGTGAGCGTCCATGAACGTATCATGAAATCACCTACCAGGATACATTGTGGTGCCCTTCATAAATCCCCCCCCCCCCCCACGGTACCTATCACACCACCACAGGCTGCGCAGGGGTAGGGGGGCGGGGGATGCTACTGTGATGTCTCACTCAATCTCCATGGCTATACCCAAGGCCCGACTCGAGAGACCCGACACCAGGGGCCCCCTGCCCTTACTACATACCCGCCCATAAAGCTGACATTACCACTCCAAGCGGGATTCACACCGGATAGGATGGTCACCGGCCATACCCCCCCTCTATACACGAACAGGCTTAACCGGTAGTTCCTGGTCGACTATCCCCCCCCCCCCTCTAGAATAGTTCACCTAAATATATAAGCTACTGCTACTGCATGCTTATACCATCTAGAAACTGCACTTAGGTCCCACTGACCTACACCACGGCAACAGATAGGTTCTCGGGGAGACAGATCTTCTCGCCCGAGACAGCTGCCACAGGTATTTGTGCGCCTGACCCAGGTGCCAGTTCTAACTCAGGTTCTTGATATTCTTTGATTGTTTACTGAAGAAATATTTTCTTTTTGTTTCTTTTTTATTTTTCTTTCTTCTTTGATGTGTTATTGCTTGTAAATATCTAAGTATTTCTGTACAGACAGGTCTGTGGCCAAGCGCTGGGCGGAGGCACGACACAAGCCCTAGATATCTGATCACCATAGCGTGATAATGACCATCCTACGCATAATCACTCTTAATGTGAAGGGTTTGAACTCCCCGGAAAAACGCTCCCTAGCTCTTACTGAGCTACATAGATTGCGAGCCGACGTGGCGTTCCTCCAGGAAACCCACTTTAAAAAAGATAATGCTCCCAACCTGCGAAACAATAGATATCCCACAGGCTACTTTGGCCATTTTACTGAAAAAAAAAACAGAGGAGTGGCCATACTACTTTCCGCTCAGGTACCATTCACGCTCCTAGACCAGAAAACAGACCACTCAGGGAGGCTATTGCTTATAAAGGGGACCGTGGGACATAATAAAATCACTTTCGTCAACATGTATTTACCTAACACAGGCCAACACAGGCCCTTAAGAAATGTTTACATTGGATAGACACTTTTGCGGAGGGCATTCTTATTATGGGGGGCGACTGTAACCTATCTTTAATAAAAAAGGGAATAGGGTCGCACTCAGTCACATCAATTAAACACAGGGTGCTACTGGGCATGGGTCAGCAAAAAAAGCCCCAAGAAATATATACAAATGGAAAGAATCCCAGGCACTCACTGTGATTGTTCTTCAAGCAGATTTATTGCAACGTTTCGACCTCAATGAGGTATTTTTCAAGCTTGAAAAAGACCTCATTGAGGTCGAAACTTTGCAATAAATCTGCTTGAAGAACAATCACAGTGAGTGCCTAGGATTCTTTCCATTTGTAACCTATCTTTAGACTCTACCTCAGACACCACATCAGTCACTCCCAATAGACTTGACCCATTACGTAAGAACTTCTCCCACCTCCTAGACCGCTACCAGCTCTACGATTGCTGGAGAATAAGTCACCCAAATAGGAAGGACTACTCCTACTACTCCCCAGCGACTCGTACATACTCCAGATTGGACATGTTCTTTTTACCACACAGGTTCCTACACTTAGTGTCATCCTGCTCCTATGGTCCTATCACATGGTCAGACCACGCGCCCCTGTCTCTTGCCGTTCATATTCCCTCCATACCCCTGAAAACCTACCAATGGAAACTAAACAACCTGCTACTAAATGACAGATTAGTAATCAGACAAATACACTCCTCCCTACAACAGTACTTCCAGGAAAACTCCTCCCCAGAGACTTCCCCCCCCCATTAACATGGGAAGCACATAAGTGTGTGCTACGGGGACAGCTCATAGCTATAGCCTCAAGACAGAAAAAACAGAGAGGGTAAAATCAAATTCCTCACAGCAGATATCCGGGCTCTGGAGGCAGCCCACCACAGTAAAGACTCCTTTCAGACATATAAGGCGCTACTGGCAAAGCGCACTGAACTGCAACAAATTCTGAACACACAAGTTCAACGTTCATTACTACGCACCAAACACGCCTACTTCTACTCTGGGGGCAAATGCGGACGTCTCCTGGCCTCTGCGTTAAAACAAAGTTGGCGGGGGGCGGGGCCTGACTGCCATGCTGGGCAGACGTGTTTCACATGAGCTCCAGACTACTTTGCCCAAAATGAGGATTTTTGCCCAAAAACGCGATGAAAAACCAAACCAAGTTGGCAGATTACCCTCGGTGGCGGTACCAGAGCCCGATACAAGCGACATTAACGACCTGCAAATGGTCACAAACCCGGAGAGCAGGTTGACTGACCTGCGGCCTGGTGAACCCTGGAGAAACGGCCGATCTCATACTGGGGAGCGCCCGGAACGCGGAGGTAGTCACCACACAGAGCCCCGTAACCCCACCCCTATGGACCGGTGGGGGATATCCCGGTCCGGGATGCAACCTGGCGAAGACAAGCGCAACTACCTTGCAGCCTCCCAAAGCGGGAAACACAGCGACCCACCCAATATGGCGGACGCCACGTGCACGGCACAACCGAGACCCCAGACCTCGCTCGACATGATCTTCGAGGAATTCTGGGCAAAACTACACCGAGCATTGCAAGAGCCCTCCTTGCTAACGCCGGGCTCTAACGCACCACATGAGAAGCCTCCGAGCACTCAGCCCGCTCCAACGGCTAGGGCTCCACGCCGGCGACACCGCCATGAAGAAACACAAAAGCCTACCTACAGCGAAAAGCACCGTAATAAACCTGTGCAGCCTGTACATACATCCAAGTATCGACCGCACAGGCAAAGGGCATCGTACACCAATATCCTGCCGAGACTGGAGCAAAAGAAGCGCCGAGCGGCCTCACAGCAGCCGAGTAAACGCCTACCTTCAAAGCGGATCCCAACCCGACAGCAGAAGCTTACAGCTCTGGCTGCGACACAGGCCCCAAAATGGCGGCGCGTGAAGTGGCGCCCATCGCTTTGGAAGCAGGCAGCACTGGTGAGAACGCAGCGGCGCCCCAGTCATCAGTCTTTTGACGCACCACAGGTGGTACTGGGGATCTCGACCCGTAGGAGAGACTCTGCCATCTGGCCCACCTCGATGCTGGGTGATATGCAAACCACGTCCAAACGGGACTGTGATATGCCTCTGGAGGGTATTGGCTGACCGGGACACTCAAAACGGTTGCGGTATTAATCGTCCCATACCTCATATTGTCTTTATACGTAACAGATGAGAACCCATTGTTTTTGTGTTACCCGTTTACTTTTATATTATTCTCTATAATCTACTACTCAGACCACCTTTGTTTGTTAGCAATGAGGTCATACCTCACATCAGGCACAAGCACTGGGTCCCCCCCAGACGATAAACGCCCTATCCCTCAATTATACTAACCAGCGGTCTGCTATAGCTATTACTTCTGCAGTAACTCATAGGCTGGGCTGGTTAATGTTACGCTTTATTCTGGTTTTGTCTACCAAACTTATAAGCCTAGCCTACAAACCTCACACTAGAAATGCCTATTTAGTATGTTATACATTTTTTTTTTCAGTGTGATGACAAACAACCTGACTTAACTCTTAAAGTCCTAAAGTGTTAAAAAAATGTGCAACTAACTGCCAACTAGCAAAGCTAATGTTAATGTATAGCAAACATACATAATATGACTGTTAAAACTGTTTTAAACATAACATTTGTTGATTTATACACAGCAGTGAAATGTTAAACTAACATATTTAATTGTGACTGTAATGATAACCCCTAGACGAACATAGCATGTACACTTCGGAAGTGCCTAACCTAATAATTATTATGTGTCACACACTCCTAGACTTCACGTTACCAGTTTAAATTATGATTTTTGTTGCTATATTATTTAAGACCGTATTACCTCACCACGATATGACCTATTAAGCGCTAACTCTAGGGCACTAATTGTACGCTCCCACATAACCCAAGCCATCACGGTAGGCTAACTTAGACCTACCTTACTAAACTGCGCGAATAACCTACTGCTCAATCACACTAGTATGGCACTATTCCTCATAGCACATATCTGTTAAAGTACTACTCGACTCTACGCATATGTCTACCTATTTTTAATGTTATTATTTCGTTAAACTTGTTAATAATACTATGTAAAGTCAAATTACAAAAAATGGGCATGTTCTCTACATACCACATATCTGTTATCACTCTATGAAAATCGCGCTTGTGAGAGCTAATGTGGCTGTACAAGCACTGTTGTAATCCTCTATGCACAACAAAAATAAAGAATAAAAAAAAAAAAAAAAAGTTGGCATAAGACATTCATAGCTAAGGTCAGACACCCAAACAAAGGCATCTCACACACCCTGCCAGATATCATGGAAGCCTTTCATAAGTTTTACTCAGAGCTATACAACCTCAGGAGCTCACCCCCGCTAGCACAGGATATTGAACACTTCCTGGCTCCCAGGGTGCGTAAAAAAATACCTAGTGGAGCATTACAAACCCTAGACTGCCCATTGACGAAAGACGAATTCTTAAAAGTTGTAAGCTCGTTACCTTAGCGGAAAAGCCCAGGCCCAGATGGTTACACCACCAAATACTTTAAAACATTCAAGGACATACTAGCAGACCCCTTCCTTGACGCTTTTAACTTCCTCACCGATACACCAGCTCTGCCCACCCCGGCTCTAGAGGCCCATATTACTTTATTACCAAAACCAGGAAAAGACCCCACTAATTGTGGTAGTTACCGCCCGATCTCTCTAATCAATGTAGACCTCAAAATCTTTACTAAAATACTCGCAAACCGTTTACGCCCCTTGTTACCCAACCTCATACATACAGATCAGGCAGGCTTTGTCCCGGGTCGAGAGGCAAAGCACAACACGACAAAGCTTTTAAATCTCATCCATCTATCTCAATTTCACCACATACCCAGCCTCCTGCTCTCGGTCGATGCTGAAAAAGCATTTTTTTTTTTTTTTTTTTTAAATTCTTTATTTTGTTGTGCAGATGAACACAAAGCTTAAACGTACGCCACAACAGCGTGCATGAATGGATAGACATTAGATTAACAGTGGCATGAGTAGTTTGCACATTTTTGTTTTAAGGAGAGAATAACAAGCTGTTCAACAACATTATGTAAGCTTACAATCGTTAGGCTAGGTAATCTAGTGTGTGGTTCAGTCACGTTGGAAGTTGAGTAAAATGTATAATAAACATAATAAATGAGGGTAATAAACAAAATATAATTAAACAATGGACAATCTTCATGAGAAACAAGGTTGTAGCAAGTACTGATGTTCGTAGCTTACAGGCTATATATATCCTAATCAGCCTCAGTGGTATGCAGTGTTAATGAGTGTGTAAGTACAGAGTATGAGATTTACGACTTTATAACCTGCTGGATATTAGAGATTGCATGCTTTAAGTGCTATAATAGACATCTAAGCTAAAGTGTGGCTAGACAAGATCAGTTTGGCCGCTAGACTGGCTGTAAAGTTATTATTCACACACATAGGCTTATACTTTCCAGTCCTATGGATTTTTGTGTGGAATTGCCACACTGAGTGCAGTGTCCGAGAGCCTGCTGTGAAGCCCTGTTTCAGCCGATTCCGGTCGGGTAGGTGGTACCTGAGTCCGCCGATCGCCTTAGCCTGTGCAAGAGCAGGGCTATTGGGTAGGTTCTCAAGTCGCCTGCAAGCGAGGCACCGGCAGTGCGCAGAGGTAGTGTCCACAAGTCGGTGGTGCTTCTCCCGGCTGGGGCCCTGGAGCAATGTCCTCTGGAGTGAGGGGGGTTTGGTGTGTGGTGTTGGTCTTGTCGCTTTGTTCGGGTGTTCCCGCCGTAGCTCCGCTTCCCGGGTCTCTGGCTCCGGGCCTTCGCGAGAGCCCTCGCCTTGGGTCCATGAAGCCTCCCAGTCACGGTGGTTGGCTCGGGGGCCCGCGGATTCTCCCTAACTCGGGTGTCCCCGCGGGTGTATGGACGGCATGGGGTACTCCCCCGGTGGGCTCCCAGCCCAGAAGGACGTCGGGCAGTCAGGCCGGCAGCTTTGTACACCCGTTTGATGGGCGATGCTGGTTTGGGGCCGAATGTGGTCCGGACAGTGATTTTCTGCACATGTGCTGTTAGGCCCGCAGTGCGCCGCTTGGTATGTGGCTCAGTGTCCCTCCCGGTAGCGCCGTGACATTTGCTTTGCCGTTGTGGGGCTTTCGGCTGCAGTATGGCCACCAGTTTGCGCCAGAGGTCGTTAAAGATTATTGCAAGTCTTTGCAGTGTCTCGTGCTGTGAGTCTGTAGGCTCTAGGGAACATGAGGTGTCCGCCATTTTGGGTGCATCCTCGTGTAGTATATTTCCCCTTGTACTCCCTCTCTGCTCTTTCACCGGACTCGATACCTCTCTCAGGTGTGGACCGCGATCACCCCCGACGGTCCAGGGGGGGGGGTAACAGGGTTCCTTCTTGAGTTGTGTCAGCCTCTTGTGGTACCGGACCGGGGGATCGGCCGCCTCTCCCGCTCTACGGTCACCAGGCCTCATGGCGCAAGTCGGTCTGCCAGCTGGTTCCAAGATGTTCGCAAGCTGCAAGCTTCGTTTAGTACCCTGTCATGGGTTGAGTGAAGCTGTTTGGGTTGCTTTTTTTGTTTAATTTTGGGCCAAAAAGCGGTATTTTGCCCTATTGTTGGAGGAGCTCTGCAGTGGCACGTCTATCAGCTTCGCCGGTCAGGCCCCGCCCCCCTGCTGAAAAAGCATTTGACCGAGTGGACTGGTCTCTCCTAAAAGCCACCTTACACGCCATGGGCTTTGGGCCCAACTGGGGAAAATGGCTGGACGCTATATACTCAACCCCCACGGCCAAACTCAAAATCAATGGACAAATGTCCGACCCGGTACACATAAGAAACGGCACGAGACAGGGGTGCCCTCTATCCCCTCTTCTCTTCATCCTTACGATGGAGCCATTCCTTCAAGGGATTAGGGACAACACAGACATCACAGGCTTCCGGGTGGGACAGCAGGAATACAAGATCTCTGCATTCGCTGACGACCTGCTTTTTACACTGACCGCCCCTGGAACATCCATGGAACCACTCCTAGGGGAAATAACCAGGTATAATAAGGTATCCAATTTCCAAGTTAACTTCACTAAGAGCGAGATCCTACCCTTAGAAATCACTCATCACATGCAAACAACATTGAAGGAGCTGTACCCTTTTAAGTGGGCAGCAGCGGATGTAAAATACCTAGGAGTACGCCTACCGCGAATTCTCACAAATACCTATGCCATAAATTTTATCCCACTTCTCCAACAGATAGAAACAGACCTAGCCACGTGGCATAAGCCCCAATTTGGGTGGCTGTGCCGCATTAACATTCTAAAAATGAATACACTCCCGAGACTGTTATACCTCTTACAAACACTCCCAATCCGTATCCCCAAATCATTCTTCACCAAAATCAGGCACATCTTCACCAAATTTATATGGGCGAATAAACATCCCAGGATAGCTTTTACCACACTCACGAAACCCAAAAGCCAGGGCGGACTGGGGATGCCACACATAGAGCTCTACCATAAAGCGATCACGCTCACTAGGATATATGATTGGGCCAATTCGTGCCCGCACACACAATGGGTGCAACTGAAGAAATCCTTTTTCAAAACCCCGCTCCACAGGGTCCCGTGGCATGACTCCGGATCCACATTATTATCTCTAAACCAACCCCACCACCCCACCATAACACCCACGCTCCAAATCTGGAGGCACTTGAGACAGGGGTCAGAAATCTCCCCTCACCCATCCCCCCTATATCCCTTGACAGGAAACCCGATGTTTCAACCAGGACTCCCACACAACTCCTTTGACTTCTTGAACCTACCCCAGAAAACGCCCTACTTGAGACTACATTCAGTCCTTGAGGGCGGATCAGTCAAGCCACACGAATCCCTAATGGGACAGGAACAACCCACAACGTTGCAGACTTTTAAATACGCGCAACTGACCCACTACATTCGGTCCACACGATCATTACTAGCCGGTTCCCGCGCATTCACGACATACGAAATATACTGCACATCCCAATCTCTCTAAAAAAAAAACACCTATCGATATTCTACAAGATGCTTCAAGATGAGCTTAAGGGGCAAATATCCACTAATATCTCCCAGGAGGAATGGGGCACCATATTCCAGGGCATACAGAGATCCTCCAGCAGCACCGCTATCCAAGAAAGCTCATACAAAAGGATAGCGCGTTGGCACTATTCGCCCACTAAACTACAATGTATCTTCCCACTCACACCGGATACATGCTGGCGCTGCGGGCAACTAGGAGGCACGACAGCTCACATCTGGTGGCAATGCCCGACCATACAATCCTACTGGAGGAGGGTAAGGGAGATAACCAACACAGTCACAGGGGGGACCATAACTCACAAGCCAGAAACATTGCTCTTCTTATTATTCTCAGACCCCATCGCCAAACCACAGAGGGTCCTAACGAACCATCTGCTCACAGCGGCCAAGCTCCTAATCCCGGTACAATGGAAGGCAACTAGAGCCCCTACAGTGAGGGAATGGATCCAGAAAGTGGAATCCATACGAGTGATGGAGGAACTGACAGCCTCTATGCATGATAAATCCGCCCAATATGCCTCCACTTGGGAACCCTGGTTACAATACATGGACAAGGCCACAACCTCCTAAGAAACCGAATCGCACAGGGCCCTGATAATGACCACCCAGTGGTAACTGCCCCCCCCCCCCAGTCGCAGCAGTTAGCAAGCCACAGACCTGGCTAAGACGTTGGAACTCACTAGTTCCCGTTTATAATGTTACAACACCAGACCCATCGTTTTGGCCTTCGTTCTCAGCACATTTAGCAATGCATAGCGCTACATTTACCATCATAGGCGGAGACTGCAATGCAGCCCACACACCAATTCTAGACCGCACCGCCAAATCCCTAGGTGGAACACGACCCTCACCGAACAACACACTTTTCTCTCAATTCCTGAATACGCACAACTTCCTGGACATATGGAGAGCCCAACACCCTTCTGTCCTCGACTACACATACTATTCCCACCCCCACAACACCTACTCCCGCATAGACTATTTTCTGGTCTCTCCGGGTCTTACATCACGAATCACACAAACCTCCATCCATAGGCAACATCACCTGGTCGGACCACGCTGACATCTCACTAACCGTCACAATTTCCAACATGACCAGACCATGGACATGGAAATTAAACCCACAACTCCTTCACGACAAACTAGTAACCACAACCCTAGCTAAAGAACTCACAGAATACTTTACCCTAAATGACCAATCGGTCTCATCCCCAATCACGCTATGGGCAGCCCATAAACCCGTTATAAGAGGTAAGCTAATAGCCATAGCAACAGCACGCAAAAAACAACACAATAGACAGCTAATGGACACTCTGACCGAAATAGGCCATCTAGAAACCCTACACAAACAGGACCCGACCCCCTCACACCTCAAGCAACTCACAATGGCCAGGTCACTACTCAAGAGCCTCTCTCTAGCAGCCACAACCAAAGCACTCACATGGACGAAACAAAAATACTATGAGAAAGGCAACAAAGCAGACTCCATGCTGGCCAAAAGACTCAAAACCCTGACAGAAACAATACGAATCACCAAAATTCGCACCCCCGATGGAACAATTAGCGACACCCCACACAAGATAGGCGAAACCTTCCAGAAATACTTCACAACCTTATACAATCATACCCCCAACCCCCCACAAATCTAATCCACTCCCAAACAGAAACCTTCCTCCAGAAACTCTCCCTACCCTCCCTCACAAATGAAGCCAGAACATTATTGGCAGAAATCACACCAGAAGAACTAATGGCAGCGATAAAAACCCTGAAACCTAACAAAAGCCCAGGCCCAGACGGCCTAACAGCCATATACTACAAAACCTTTGGAGACATCCTCATCCCCACACTATGCAAAGTCTTCAATGCAATGCTCAAAGGAGACCCTCTACCCCAGGACATGACGCACGCCAATATCACCTTATTACCCAAACCCGGCAAATCACATGACGAACCAGGCCATTATCGCCCCATCTCCCTCCTGAACCAGGACTTAAAACTACTGACTAAAGTAATGACGAACAGCTTAAATCCCCTCCTAAAAAAGTTGATCAACCCAGACTAAGTCGGCTTTATCCCGCAGAGACAAGCACAAGATAACACGAGGAGAACCATAGACCTAATCTGGCTAGCCAATCACAGACATATCCCAACAGCAATACTCTCCCTAGATTTGACCGCCTCTTATTGCCCTAACTTTACAAAGTACTTAGCAAATTCAGATTCCCGCCCGAACTTACCCAATTCCTACAAGCGATGTACCATCACCCAACCGCACAACTACTAATTCCCAACATCACTCCCCCCTTCTTCCCCATCCTAAACGGCACTCGTCAAGGCTGTCCACTTTCCCCCATCCTGTTCGCCCTATCCCTCGAACCCCTACTAGAAACCATACGAAACAACCAGCAAATTGAGGGAATACACATCAGAGATGAAACATTCACTATTGCAGTATTTGCAGACGACGTTCTCTTGACCCTGACTAACCCCGACTCATCCCTAACAGCACTTCTGTCAACACTACAAGAATACTCCACAATTTCGGGCTACCAACTTAACGCCACCAAATCAGACCTCCTGCCCCTCAACCTCACTGATGCCACACTTCAAGCCCTAAAACGCAAATTTCCCTTCTGCATCTGCCCAACGACAATTGCCTACCTGGGCATACAGCTCACTAATGACACCACCACCCTATACACCACTAATTATCCCCCACTCTTCCGCAAAGCACACACGGACCTTCAACGCTGGAAGCCCATGCACATCTCCTGGCTAGGGAGAATAGCCTCCGTAAAAATGAATCTCCTACACAAATTCCTCTACGCCTTCCAAGCACTACCCATTCCATGTAAAAAGACCGACCTCAAACTCTTACAAACGGCGATAGACCACTTTATCTGGAACGGACGTAAACCCCGAATTTGCCGATCCACCCTGTATGTCCCCACACCTTCAGGAGGACTAGGCCTTCCCAATCTCACACATTACCTACAAGCAGTGCACTTAGCACAAATCCAACACTGGCACCTCCCCACAGCCCACAAACGGTGGGTAGACCTTGAACATCTCATCTTCGGACGTGACCACCCCTCACAATACATGTGGCTCCCAAGGCAACACAGACCGATGCCACCCCCCACTTCCCCAACAATCACCTACTCGCTGGACCTCTGGGACCGCCTCAGCGACAAATTCGACCTGTCCACAGGCCTATCACCCCTCACCCCAATTCTCCGCAATAAAATGTTCCCACCAGGCCTAACCACAACACTACGCTCACTTCGAAGAGAGGGACATAAGCAGACTGGGACACCTCTATCCCTATGGCAAACTCTTACAATACACAGACATTCCCAACTCCGAATCCTTAACTACATTTGATCACTTCAGATTACAACTCCGCAGCTTCGCAGCTCCGCAGCTTCGCAACAACAGACGAAATCCGACTAGCCCTTACAGAATTCGAGCAGAATAGCCTCCGCTCACCATCCCGAAAAAGCCAAATATCTGACCTGTATCTCTCGTTGACAACCCACCACTCCCAGGTAGCACTACCGTACATCTCTGCATGAGAAAGGGATCTGGGAGCCCGAGAGGATCCCACAGACTGGGCCGACATCTGGGCGACCACCAAATCAATCTCAATCTGCATTACCCACAAGGAACAGGCCTATAAAATGCTTTTCCGGTGGTATCTCACACCCCAACGCTTAATGGCCATGAAACGAATTCCCTCCAACCTCTGCTGGAAACTGTGCGGTGACACCGGCACTTTTCTCCACTGCTGGTGGAACTGCCCCAAACTCATCCCCCTGTGGAAATCCATCATAAACCTCCTAACTAAAATACTCAACAGACCAGTACCCCTAGACCCCTGGGCTCCCCTACTCTCAAAACCCATCGACCCTTTCACCTGCAACGAAAATAAACTCATAGCCAAAATAGCCTTAGCCACCCGCAGAGCAATAGCGGAAGTATGGTCAACCCCACATATACCCACTCAAAATCAAATTCACCATAAAATAACAGATATCATAGACATGGACAAACTAACAGCACAAATACATGATACCCCAAACTAATTTCATAAAATTTGGGACCCATGGCTAGAGAGCCACACCATCACCCCATGGTAAAACCACAACAGCCTGAGAATCACACCCCTACCATCAAATCAGCATTCACCACAATAACGACTACCACACACTCCACCTCCCACCCAAACCACCCAAGCAGGGAATGGGGGGAACACCAGGAGGGCAGCAACGCCCCCCTCTCACCCCTCACAAACCCTTACCCTCCCACCTTGCTCCCCCCCACAATGAACAACCACCCACGACTCACCCCCTAGCCTCCCCCCTGGCACAAAGAACCCGCAAACTATACCATAGTCTTCCACCAATGAATAAACAAAACCGACTTAGTACACAACCTGGGGCGCAGCACCCCAGTTAGACCCAAACTCCCCTTGTGGGATCCGACAATAAGCAACATCAACATATATGCCGCCCACAGGACCTCCAACCCAAGTCGGCCCACTAATCAGCGGTATAGCTAAAAGAACAATTCTCGAATGTAACGTGCCAAACTTTCTTACAACCAACCCAATGTTTTACCACATTGTTATTACTTTACTAATAACCTTTTCTTTCTGTAAAACTGTTTTTACTTTGAAAAACTGAAAATAAAGAATCTTTAAAAAAAAATAAAAAATAAGAAAAGGGCATTTAAAGCATTTAAATCGGACACATCAGATGCATCTTATAAAAGATATAAGGAAGCCAATAATGCGTGCAAAAAGGCAATTAGAGTTGCTAAACTTTAAAATAAAAAAGTATAGCTAAATAGATCAAAACCAACCCCAAAGCATTTTTTAAGTACATAAATTCTAAAAAAACTAAAAATGAAAGTGTAGGTACACTAAAAACTGAAACGGGGGTGTTAGTTAATGAAGACCAGGAAAAGGAAGGGATTTTAAATAACTATTTCTCCTCCGTATATATTAAGGAAGAACCCATGGCAATAGATCTGCAAATGATTGCTACTAAAAACTTGCAGAATAATTGTAATTGGTTAACTCAACACAAGGTGCTGCAGCAACTAAAGAAAGTTAATATAAACAAAGCTCCAGTGCCTGACGAAATCCATCCATGAGTAATTAAGGAACTAAGTGTAGAAATAAGTGAACCTCTGTTTTTAATCTTTCAAGATTCTTTTCTTTCAGGAAGTGTTCCGGAGGATTGGAGGAAGGCAGATGTGGTTCCTATATTCAAATAGGGTTCAAAATCCTTGCCTGGAAATTATAGACCAGTGAGCTTAACTCCTGTGGCTGGGAAAATATTTGAAAGGTTATTAAGGGCTAATATTTTAGAATTCCTTGAGAAGAGTATGGTTATCAGCAAAAATCAGTATGGTTTTATGAAGCACAGGTCATATCAAACTAACTCGATTGCGTTCTACGAAGAAGTAAGTAGAAGTATAGATCAGGGTGTTGCAGTGGATGTGATCTATTTTGATTTTGCCAAGTCATTTGATACAGTTCCACACAATAGATTAGTGTTCAAACTCAAGGAAATTGGTCTAGATGAAAATGCTTGTTCTTGGGTAGAACATTGGCTTAAAAATAGAGTACAAAGAGTCGTCGTTAATGGTATATTTTCAAGCTGGACAGAGGTGGCAAGTGGTGTCCCTCAGGGGTCTGTTCTGGGACCCATTCTATTTAACATGTTTATAAATGATCTTGAAGAAAGCATTGAAAGTCATGTTTCAGTGTTTGCAGATGACACAAAACTCTGTAAAATAATACAATGTAAGCAAGATATTACTTTGCTGCAGAGGGATTTAGATAGACTGGGGGACTGGGCTGGGCACTCAAATGGCAGATGAAATTTAATGTTGAAAAATGCAAAGTTATGCACTTTGGCATAAAGAATACACAAGCAAAGTATACCCTTAATGGAAGCGAATTAGGGATAACAACACACGAAAAGGACTTGGGTATTGTTATAGACAACAAACTATGCAACAATGTGCAATGTCAATCAGCAGTGGCCAAGGCCAGTAAGGTATTGTCATGCATGAAAAAGGGCATTCATTCTCGAGACGAGAATATAATTGTGCCTCTTTATAAATCACTGGAAAGACCACATATTGAATATGCTATGCAATTTTGGGCACCTGTTCTAAAGAAGGATATTATGGCACTTAACAAAGTGCAGAGGCGAACTACAAAATTAGGAAAAGGAATGGAACATATCAGCTATGAAGAAAGGTTAACAAATTTAAACCTATTTAGTTTAGAAAATCGTCGCCTGAGAGGGGATATGATAACATTATACAAATATATTCAGGGCCAATACAAACCATTATGTGGAAATCTATTCACAAACAGGACTTTACATAGGACACGAGGTCATGCATTTACACTGGAAGAAAGAAGATTTCGTCTAAGGCAAAGGAAAGGTTTTTTTACTGTAAGAACAATAAGGATGTGGAATTCTCTGCCTGAAGAAGTGGTTTTATCAGAGTCCATAAAGATGTTCAAACAGCTACTAGATGCATACTTGCAAAAACAGAATATTCAAGAATATAATCTTTCAATGTAGGGTAATAACTGCTTGATCCAAGGATAAATCTGACTGCCTTCCTGGGGTCAAGAAGGATTTTTTTTCCCTAGCTTGTTGCAAAATTGGAAGCGCTTCAAATGTAAGGTCTCAGGTGTGAATGGGGAGCAGGTGTGTTAAATTTGGTGTTATCACTCTCACACTCTCATACTGGTCACTGGAAGTTCAACATGGCACCTCATGGCAAAGAACTCTCTGAGGATCTGAAAAAAAGAATTGGTGCTCTACATAAAGATGGCCTAGGCTATAATAATATTGCCAAGACCCTAAAACTGTGCTGCAGCACGGAGGGCAAGACCATACAGCGGTTTCACAGGACAGGTTCCACTCAGAACAGGCCACGCTATGGTCGACCAAAGAAGTTGAGTGCATGTGTTCAGTGTCATATCCAGAGGTTGTCTTTGAGAAATAGACGTATGAATTCTGCCGGCATTGCTGCAGAGGTTGAAGGGGTGGCGGGTCAGCCTGTCAGTGCTCAGACCATACACCGCTCATTGCCCTGTCGTGGTTTCATCCTGATGCATTCCTGACCTTGATTTTCTGGTATTTGACTTTGGCTTAGTTGTGACTTCCCTGCATTCTGGTATCCTTGACTTTTGGCTTTCCCTCATCGTTGTGTCTGATTCTGTGTTCCTGACCGTGGCCAGTATTTTGACTATTCTTGGATACGTTAAGTCCGGCCATTCTAAGGTCCAGTTATACGTTATCCTTAGTCCTAGGTGTGACACAGTTCTACTTGTAATCCTGACTGTGAGGAGTACAAAGACAAGTCTGTCTTGCCTACAGTCAAGTATGGTGGTGGGAGTGTCATGGTCTGGGCCTGCATGAGTGCTGCCGGCACTGGGGAGCGACAGTTCCTTGAGGGAACCATGAATGCCAACATGTACTGTGACATACTGAAGCAGAGCATGATCCCCTCCCTTCGGAGACTGGGCCGCAGGGCAGTATTCCAACATGATAACGACCCCAAACACACCTCCAAGTCGACCACTGCCTTGTTAAAGAAGCTGAAGGTAAAGGAGGTGGACTGGCCAAGCATGTCTCCAGACCTAAACCTTATTGAGCATCTGTGGGGCATCCTCAAATGGAAGGTGGGGGAGTGCAAGGTCTTTAATATTCACCAGCTCCGTGATGTCGTCATGCAGGGCCGGCGCCACCTGTAAGGCGACCTAGGCAGCCGCCTAGGGCGCAACTTACCAGGGGGCGCCGGATCCCTGTGCCCGGTGTGGCTCCTCATGCTGCGCCGCCTGAGCGCTTTAACAAGCCCCAGGCGGCGCAGCACTGCTGTGTGAGGGCGGCCGGGTTTGAGTGACCGGCAGGAGGGAAGCGCAGAGTGCTCCCTCCTGCCGGTCTCTCCATGTAGCCTGGCCGGGCGGTGCGGAACGCGGGACAGGAACCTCTGTTTCCTGTACCCGGCCGCCGGCGGAATGACAGGAAGTGCTCACTGCTCACTGAGTGAGCACTTCCTGTCATTCCGCCGGCGGCCGGGTACAGGAAACAGAGGTTCCTGTCCCGCGTTCCACGCCGCCCGGCCACGCTACATGGGCAGAGGGGAGGGTAAGGACCACCATGGGAGGGGGGGGCGCGGGAGGGTAAGGACCACCATGGAAGGGGGAGGGGATGGGGGGGGGGTAAGGACCACCATGGGAGGGAGGGGGTAAGGACCACCAGGGGAGGAGGGGGGGATAAGGACCACTAGGGGAGGGGGGGGTAAGGACCACTATGGGAGGGGGGGGGGGTAAGGACCACCATGGGAGGGAGGGGGTAAGGACCACCATGGGAGGGAGGGGGGGTAAGGACCACCAGGGGAGGGAGGGGGGATAAGGACCACCAGGGGAGGGGGGATAAGGACCACCAGGGGAGGGAGGGGGGGGGGTAAGGACCACCAGGGGAGGGAGGGGGGGGATAAGGACCACTATGGGAGGGAGGGGGGTAAGGACCACTATGGGAGGGAGGGGGGGTAAGGACCACTATGGGAGGGAGGGGGGGTAAGGACCACTATGGGAGGGAGGGGGGATAAGGACCACTATGGGAGGGAGGGGGGGATAAGGACCACTAGGGGAGGGAGGGGTGGATAAGGACCACTAGGGGAGGGAGGGGTGGATAAGGACCACTAGGGGAGGTAGGGAGGGGGGGATAAGGACCACTAGGGGAGGGAGGGGGGTATAAGGACCACGAGGGGGGGGATAAGGACCACGAGGGGGGGATAAGGACCACGAGGGGGGGGTAAGGACCACGAGGGGGGGGTAAGGACCACGAGGGGGGGTAAGGACCACGAGGGGAGGGGAGGGTAAGGACCACGAGGGGAGGGGAGGGTAAGGACCACGAGGGGAGGGGGGGTAAGGACCACGAGGGGAGGGTAAGGACCACGAGGGGAGGGGAGGGTAAGGACCACGAGGGGAGGGGAGGGTAAGGACCACTAGGGGAGGGGAGGGTAAGGACCACTAGGGGAGGGGAGGGGAGGGTAAGGACCACTAGGGGAGGGGAGGGGGGAGTAAGGACCAATAGGGGATGGGAAGGTAAGGACCAGTAGGGGAGGGGAGGGGGGAGCAAGGACCACTAGGGGAGGGGAGGGTAAGGACCACTAGGGGAGGGGAGGGGGAAGTAAGGACCACTAGGGGAGGGGAGGGTAAGGACCAGTAGGGGAGGGGAGGGGGGAGCAAGGACCACTAGGGGAGGGGAGGGTAAGGACCACTAGGGGAGGGGAGGGGGAAGTAAGGACCACTAGGGGAGGGGAGGGTAAGGACCACTTGGGGAGGCGTGAGTCAGGACCACTGGGGGAGGGGGATAAAGGAACACAGGGGGAACGGGGGTGGGGAGGTAAGGACCACTGAGGGAGGAGGAGGGGAGGTCCACTAGGGGTTTGGGAGAGGGAGGACCACTAAGGGGGGGAAGGACCATCAAAGGGGGGTAAGGAGGGAGGACTACTAAGGAGAGGGGAGGAGGGTAAGGACCACTAAGGGGGGGGGGGGATTACCACTAAGGGGGTGGGGGGAGTAGGGGAAGGTCTACTAAGGGGTTTGGGAGAGGGAGGACCACTAAGGGGGAGGGGGAGTGAGAAGACCACCAAGGGGGACTGCAGGGGGACAGGGGGCCAAGGGAGAGCACTAAGTGACAGAAGAGGAGAACACAGAGCGACAGAAGGGAGGGGGAAATCAATAACTGACCGGAGGGGAGAGCACTATGATTTTTTTTTTAAAAAATAAAGAGCTGTTCCCCTCTCAGTCCCTATCCTACCCCACAATCCCTCTCTTTTACACTACACACATACACAATGCATTCCCCCCACACACACACACACACAGAAACATACAATGCATTCCTACTCACACACAGACACACCCGAAACACACAATGCATCCCTTACGTTCTCTTACATAATTAATGCTCCCCTTACAGACACACACTGCATTAAATTACATACACAGAAACAAACCTTGCACCCCTTACACACACACACAGAAACATACAATGCATTCCTTACACGCAAACACACACTACATCCCCTATAAACACACTACATCCCTTACACAAATTGCACACATAAAACATCCCCAACTCATGGATGGGCCATGTAGGTGGATTTATGGGTGGGCATTGTAGGCGTATGCCCCCTGGGGGCCCAGACCTTGAGCTGTGTAAGGGGCCCTAAAAAATGGAGCTGCTTCCTGTTCGTTAATTGTTGTGAGCACTGTTAAAAACAGTCTCCAGAGAGCCTCTTCTACACCAGACCTGTGGAGCCAGACTGAGCCCATCATCAGCCTCTTGTCCTCATCTGGTGGTAAGTAGGCAATCCAATATATTATTAGTGGCACTAATTTCTAATTTACCTCACATTAAATGGATACTATAGTCACCAGAAGCACTACAGCATAATGCAGTGGTTCTGGTGTCTATAGCCTGTGCCTGTAGGCTTTTTAATGTAAACACACTGTCTTTTCAGATAAAAGACCCTTTGTGAAGACTGGCATTGGCCCATATGGCAGAGCATATGGGCGGGGCATTGTGATGTCACATGGTGGGCAGGACATATGGGGGGGCGGCAAAATTTTTTTTGCCTAGGGCGGCAAAAATCCCTGCACCGGCCCTGTCGTCATGGAGAAGTGGAAGAGGACTCCAGTGGCAACCTGTGAAGCTCTAGTGAACTCCATGCCCATGAGGGTTAATGCACTGCTGAAAAATAATAGTAGCCACACAAAATATTGACACTTTTGGTCCAGTTTGGACATTTCCACTTAGGGGTGGACTCACTTTTGTTGACAACGGTTTAGACATTAATGGCTGTGTATTGAGTTATTTTGAGGGGACAGCAAATTTACACTGTTATACAGGCTGTACACGTACTACTTTACATTGAAGCAGAGTGTAATTTATTCAGTGTTGTCACATGAAAAGATATAATAAAATATGTACAAAAGTGTGAGGGGTGTACTCACTTTAGTGAGATACCTAATATATATATATATTTATATATATATATATTCTCCAGTCAGAGATCCGGTTCGGCGCCCCCTTCCTAGGTGGCGAATCAAGAGGGCCTGAGCACTCACCCGTGGTCCACGCACCACAGCGGTACAGCCGCGCCCGGATACCCGCGGCCGTCTTCATGAGAAGGAGAGAAATGTCGGTGGACATTGCAGAAAAGGTTCCTGAAAATATTTAGGGCAGTTGCGACACCGCATGCTGCGGCGCCACGGGAGGCACAAATCGGCCTGCACACCTGCCAGGACTCGGCCTGCCACTCACAGGCATAGGTTGAGGGAATCCTTCATGTTGCAGCAGTCTGGTCTGACAGGAGAACTGGGCTAAAGACCGCTTGATTAATATGTCTCGCATCCCTAAGCTTATCTAGCTCATATCTGCAGCATGGTTTCTATAGGCCTGCTTTATGCTCCTTAGTGGTTATACACTCACATGCAAGAAATCTACTCTGTGGAACACTCCATTTAGTATTATACCTCTTCCTGACTAGCTATTGTCCATGCTTTCTTAATGTTTTTTGCCCTTAGTTTATTTTATAAAACAATGCAGAACACTATATTCTATTATACAATATACACAACAAGGTTTTACTCTCAAGTGCTAACCTCAGAGAATTTTATTTAATATTATCATTAATATTACTTAATTTAATATTAATTTTCTTTTATAACAATGTGCCATTCACCGTAATGCCATGATTTTGTTTTATGCGTACCTTAAGAATAATCGACAATACTGCAGTGGCATTGTAAGCTTGTTACCCTAGCCTGAATGTTTATGTTTCCCCAAATTTTTGTTGATCTTATTGGGCTTGTTTTAGCATAATATAATACAAAATGTGCTGTCTAACTGAATGCCATGGCTACGTTTCTTTAACTTGTTATTACCTTGCTTAGAAGTGCTGTCATGGCCCACCAAGCTTGTTGTTATCACGTGCACAATATAAATAAAGAATTATAATAAAAAAGAGAACACACATAAAGAAAAATACATGACGTACATACACATTTAAGGTGGCAAGTCACTTTTTTTGCCTTGCGTTATAACTTAACAATTACATTTTTGTGTAGTGCATATGTAGCTAATCGTCAGAAATGCATAAGGTTAAAAGAGGTAGCTGCAAATGATTATTTATTGAACATTATTTTTAAAGCTAATTATGTTTACGGTGATGCTAGTACTCCAAGTGCCAGCTGATCTCCTGCTGATAAATAAATACATCAGACAGCCCTGCTACTGCCTAAGCTATGCTTTTTCTCTAAATCACAGATTTTCTCCTCTCTCATGTCCTCATCTGACTCTCCAGTGAGGGTCCTCAGTTCAACTCACATTGATCAGCCTGCACTAGTACAGCCAGCAAAACACACACAGGATTGTTTACACTGACAAACTGCATTATGTGGCTACTATATATATATTATGAATTTGTATGTGATCTAAAATTATTAAAAAGAATGAATACAATTTAATATTTTCAGACAATCCTTACAATATATATATAAACACTGCCTAGCCCCCCAAAAAGTCGCCACCTGGATTTAACTAAGCAAAAAGGTGAGAGCCTCCTATTGGATAGTTAGTGCATTAGCGATTATCTTTCAGCTGGCAACAAGTTATTTAACCCCAACTGATGCAATGAGTAGCTTCTCATTTCTTAAACAACCATGTCGAAATACACATCCCATCAGGGCTGGACTGGGAAGAAAATTCAGCCCAGGCATTTTGAATTTACAGTAGCCCACTAAAAAGGGGGCAGAGCCATAACAGTAGTGTTTTGTCATCACCAATGACAAGCACGCCCCATCACAAAGTGAGCATGTTGGTTCAATGCTCTTCCAGGGCAGACCATGTGCAGAGCTCTACGGAAGAGCTCTAGCATGAGAAAAAGACCCTGTATTTGTTCTGCACAGCGCAAGCAAATTTAATAACATGCTTGCACTGTGTTTGCTTGAAATTTGTCTCTGGTGTTTCCATAGATGGGATACCAGGAGACAAAAATGTCAGGAAAGAGTATTGTGCAGTGTGTGTGTGTGTGTGTGTGTGAGGCTACTGTGTGTGTATGTGTGTGTGTAAGTGGTGTAGTGTGTGTGCAAGAGAGGTGCAGTGTGTGTGTGAGGGGTGTAGTGTGTGTGTGTGTGAGGGTGCTGTGTGTGTGAGGGGTGCAGTGTGTGTGTGCTGTGTGTGAGTGATGGGTGCTGTGTTTGCGTGAGGGTGCTATGTGCGTGTGAGGAAGCTGTGTGTGTGTGTGTGAGGGTGCTGTGAGTGTCAGGGGTGCAGTGTGTGTGAGTGAGGGTGCTGTGAGTGTCAGGGGTGCAGAGTGTTTGTGTGTGAGTGAGGGTGCTGTGAGTGTTAGGAGTGCAGTGTGTGTGTGAGGGTGCTGTGAGTGTCAGCAGTGCAGTGTGTGTGAGTGAGTGTGCTGTGAGTGTCAGGGGTGCAGTGTGTGTGAGTGAGGGTGCTGTGCAGGGCCGCCACCAGAAATTTTGGGGCCCCTAACTCAGCTCAGGGTCTGGGCCCCCTGGGGCCCGCCTCCAAATACCGCCCACTGGGTCCGCCTCCAAATACTGCCCACAGGAATACACACACAGACACAAACACACACACTGATACAAAAGGACACAGATACATACTAACAGACACACATACTGAAACAGACATACACGCATACAGGCATACATACTGACACACACATACTGAGACATACACACAGGCATACATAGTGACAGACAGACACATACTAAAATACATACAGACACACATGAATGAGGACATAAAGACACATACATACATACAGACACCGACATACATACATACACACACATTAATACAAACAGACACTGACATCCATACACACATACATTCATAATGACATACAGACATACATTCATAATGGCATACAGACATACATACATACAGACTGACATACATGCATCTATACAGACATACTGACAGACATACATGCATACAGACATCCATACACACATACACACATACACACAGACCTACATTCATACTGACATACAGACATACATATATACATATATAATGACATACAGACATACATATATACATACATAGACAGACATACATGCATACAGACATACATGTATGCATACAGACATACATACATAGACATACATGCATGCAGTCAGACAGACATAGACATACACACAGACATACATACAGACATACACACATACATACATACAGACATACACACAGACATGCATGCATCCAGACAGACATACATAGACATACATACAGACATACATACATACATACATATACAGACAGACATACATACATACATACATAGACATACATGCATGCATACAGACAGACATACATAGACATACAGACAAACATACATGCATACAGACACACACAGACATACATACACTTACATGCATAGAGACACACAGACATACATACATACACAGACAGATATACACATACATGCATACAGACAAACAGACAGACATAGAGATACACACAGACATACATACAGACAGACAGACATGCATGCATCCAGACAGACATACATAGACATACATGCATACAGACATACACATACAGACAGACAGACATACATAGACATACGTGCATGCATACAGACAGACATACACAGACAGACAGACATACAAACACATACATGCATACAGACACACACACACATACAGACATACATACATACACAGACAGACATACATACATGCACACACAGAGCTCATTTTCCAGCCACCCTCCTGTCTCTTACCTTTTCTTTGCAGGAGGGTGGCTGGGGATGATGGGAATCGGCATGGCTCCCTCTTCAAAGGGGCCTGGTCGCGCTATACCACGGCCATAGCGCTGACCGGGCCCCTGAACGAGGGGGCTTATCGGGTGGCCCTAAGTGTGTGGGCCACCCAATGGGCCCCACACGTGGGGCCTGGTGGCCGGGCCCCCCAGGGCCGCCGGGCCAGTGACAACCGTTATGGTTGTCACCCCCTGATGGCGGCCCTGGTGCTGTGAGTGCCAGGGGTGCAGTGTGTGTGAGTGAGGGTGCTGTGAGTGTCAGGGGTGCAGTGTGTGTGTGTGAGTGAGGGTGCGGTGAGTGTCATGGGTGCAGTGTGTGTGTGTGTGAGAGAGGCTGCTGTGAGTGTCAGGGGTGCAATGTGTGTATGTGTGAGTGAGGGTGCTGTGAGTGTCAGGGGTGCAGTGTGTGTGTGTGAGTGAGGGTGCTGTGAGTGTCAGAGGTGCAGTGTGTGTGTGTGTGAGTGAGTGAGGGTGCTGTGAGTGTCAGAGGTGCAGTGTGTGTGTGTATGAGTGAGGGTGCTGTGAGTGATTATATACCACCTCCCCTCTTACCTTTAGCCTGGGAGGGGGGATCGTGCTGCTGCCATCCCTGGTGGTGCTAGTGGTGAGTGAACTCTAGCCATGGCCGCCCCTCTCTCCCATGCTGGCGGCCACAATATATGCATGTGGGCCATTGAGCGAGATCTTTGATCTCCCCACCGGTCCGTAGTGGAATGCAGCAGGGTCGGCGCTCGGATAGTGCCAGCCCTACATAGTGCCAGCATGCATTTGCCCGGTGTGCCCGATGGCCAGTCCAGGCCTGCATCCCGTGGTCGTGGAAAAGATGTTAGTCTGTTTGAGAAGGGTCAAATTATTGGCATGCATCAAGCAGAGAAAACATCTAAGGAGATTGCAGAAACTACTAAAATTGGGTTAAGAACAGTCCAACGCATTATTAAAAACTGGAAGGATAGTGGAGATTTACCCTGTTCCAGAGTGATGGGCGCATCAGGGTAAGAAGAGAGACAGATTAAGTGATGCACCCATCAGGCCTAGTGCCTACTGTACAAGCCTGTGGGGGCAGTGCTATGAGCTGGGCTTGCTGCAGTTGGTCAGGTCTAGGTTCAGCAACATCATGTGCCCAAAGAATGAGGTCAGCTGACTACCTGAATATACTGAATGACCAGTTTATTCCATCAATGGATTTTTTCTTTCCTGATGGAACGGGCATATTCCAAGATAAACATGCCAAGCTTCATCGGGCTCAAATTGTGAAAGAGTGGTTCAGGGAGCATGAGACATAATTTTCACACATGGATTTGCCACCACAGAGTCCAGACCCTAACCTCATTGAGAATCTTTGGGATGTGCTGGAAAAGGCTTTGCGCAGGGGGCAGACTTTCTCATACAAGATCTTGGTGAAAAATTAATGCAACACTGGACGGAAATACTTCGCATAGAGTTGATCGGGTTGTTGATTGTGGCCTGTGGAATGTTGGTCCACTCCTCTTCAATGGCTGTGCGAAGTTGCTGGATATTGGCAGGACCTGGAACACGCTGTCATATATACGCCGATCCAGAGCAAACATTGCAGTTTATCTAAAACCGGGACACTGCGCCCGCACTACTTCAATGAGATAGTCTCCCTTTAGTCCGGCTCTGATCCTCTATCATATAAAATGGAATATACATAATAGCGAAGCATTCCTTTGGTTTCCCCAGGGGAACATAATGCCGCCTTGGGGTTCTGAAAATATTTATGAACCACTCAGTTATGCTTTCTCCACAGCCCCATGGCATTATTTTCCCATAATACACTGCTCACAGTCATGTATTATTTATATGCCATCTATTATGTGTGTGCACATGTATTGAGCTATAGAAGAAGGCAGTACACTGTGTTCCATATATTTATTTATTTACATATTTATAGCAGCTATCTCCATGCAATGTATTGCTCTCTATTGGTTTCCTTATGTTTTACTTGGTTTTAAAGTCTAGACACAGGTTGATATCACCTCGCCAAACTTGGAGGGGTGCCCTTATTCCTTATTTTATCACCCAGCAATTGCATTTATTCACTATAACCTCTAGTCACTTCTCATTTCCCACGCGTTCATATTAATACACAATCCTTCCATCACTCTATACCCAGTCCGCCTTCGTTTTAGATTTAAAAAAAATCTTCACAGTGACCCCCCCTAGCTTTCTGCGATGGTTTCGTCCTGTCACTATGCCCAAGGTAGCGCTCTGGTCACGTGGCGGGGAAAGGTGGGGAGGTGGGGGCGGGCTTAACGCGGTTTTCGACCAATGCGGAGAGGATGGTAACTGTACTTTGGACTTTTATTGGTCGGCGGGTTGAGTGACGTACACGGATGCGGAAGAGGGGTTGAGTCGGTGTGAAGCTGCGGCGTGCAGACAGATCAGGGAGAGGTGAGGGAAGTAGAGGAGTCCCCGGGAGGGGGATGAGGAGGCCTGGGGATGAAAGGGGTACTGGGAGCCGGGGGAGGGAGAGGAGGAGATATAGGAGTGGGCCCAGGGTGACATGGGACGTTATCAGGGGGCCCCAGGAACTGATCATGGGGCGCAGGGTGGACAGGGGCCCACAGGAGCTGCCTGGGAGCAATGGGGACATCAGTGGGTCCCAGGATGTGTTTATGGGACATAGGGAAGAGGGAGAGGAGGATGCCCAAGGCAGCTTTAATATGGCCCCGCAGGACATGGTTATGGGGGAGGATAAGAGCCTGAAAAATGGGGAACAAGGGTCCAAGGATCAAGTCAGAGACCATATGGAGGGTACAGCACCCAGGGGGCACGGGGATCCAGGGGATAGTGAAGAATACGTGTGCCAAGGGGGTCAGCAGAAGGAATTTAGTGAAGTGGAGCTAGAAAATTTGGGACGGGATCCTCAGAAAGGGAAAATTAGGCATATGGAAAAGATAGAAGGTAGCCAGAGGCATGTGGGTTGCAGCCCCAAAGCAAAGGGCACATCTTGCAGAGATCCAAACAGGTGCTACCATGAGATGAAAAGAGGGGATCAGGTGGAAGAGATTGTGGAGGAAACTGGAGAAAGTTGCCACAAAGCTTTATGCAGTGTAAAGTGTGAGAAACTCTTTTCATTGAGGAGTCAACAGAATATTCAGAAAATGTCTGGGAGCCAAGACATGTATAGGGAGTATAGTGATGGTGAAGTTCAGGGAGACTTGAATTGTGGTCCACAGGAATCTTCTAGTGTCTCTAGTACTGATATATCCCAGCAGGATGAGGAAAATGGTCTACTTGATTTGTACAGAGGAGGAGATGAGGATACAGTTCAGACTACTGATGAAAAAGGCTTGCGACTTGAAGGCAGGTCACCAGATAATTTGGGAAGTCATGACATTGAGTTGGTAAATGCAAAGGGCTTGATGCAAGGATTTAGTGGGCTAGGGAAGAGTGGTTTAGTTGATGAGCACATAGGAACCCTGGAAGTTTGTGACAAAGAATCAGAGAGGATGTTCTTTCTTAAAGAAAAATCTGATATTCAGGAGGCAATTAAGGGTTCAACTCACGAGGTTCTGGCAGAGAGGGATTCAAAGGAAAGATCAGAAGTAGTTGGGTGCTATGGAGAAAGGAGTCCTGGGAATGGGTCCAGTGGTTCTGCAGAATGGATTGACCTGGAAAAAAGCCATAATTTACATGGAGCCATGGGAAAACCATTTAGAACAGATTCTGGGGGTGTGGACGAATGGGATGGAAGCTGGGGTGAGGAGATGGAAAATAAGCGTTCAAACAATCTGAATCATGAACATGCAGATTACGGTGTATCCTCTAAGTTAGATCAAAATCAGAGCTGTATGGAGGGTGCTTTAGATGATGGAAACCAAGGAAAGTTAGAGGAAGGGGGTACTTGGTGTTGGTGCCTTCAGCTATATTTAGGAGAGGCAGGGGCTTCAGAACACTGTGAAAGCAATTTAGTTGCAGGTATGAAGTCTCCAGAGAGTGGTTATTCTTTAAACAGTACACTTAGGGTAGGTGAAGGTCCAGGGAGTTGCAGTGAAGAGGAGGGAGCAGACAATCTGAGCAGAGTCCATGTTCTTCCCATTAAGAAGACGAGCAGAATAGCAGAAACTCCTGAGTTGCAGGAATGGGTAAACTGGTGGCAAGGATGGGCTGGCTCCTGTAGAAGTGGACCTGGGCATCGCAGGGGTAAAGGGACCGCAGTTTGGGGTTGTAGGGAAGAGGCAAGGGGGGAAGGACAGAAACCACAAGATGTATGGGTAATGAGGGAATGGACAAGCAGAGAAAGTGGGAGAAGGAATGGGAGAGAGCAAGGAATTTCTGGTGGAGATGTATGGGTTCTACGTGAGCAAGAGGCAGACAGGAGAGGTGCTAGTTGGCCATTGGGGGAACAAGATGTCTGGGTTCCTAGGGACACCAGAAAACTCAGGGGGTCTCCACTAATAGCAGGGAACATTAAATGGACTCCACAGAGTTCCAAGCCTGGATTTTTAGATAAAGGGGAACCTTAATATTATTGGGAGGTGATTTGATATTCATAATTGGGGAGACACTAAATCGTTGTGTGTATGTGTGTACCTGTATTGTGTGTCTGTTTAAAGGGAGGGGGAGGGAGTTTGGGTTAACTATTATTTTTGTTAGTCACCTTGTGGGGGGGGGAGGGTGTGAAATAATGCACTTGGGGTGCACACTGACTCACTGCACTAAACTGTTGAATTATGGTGCTGCGTTCCTGTTTTATATTTAAGGTGCTTATAAACAGGTGCTATACAGAGGTGCTGTATATTGCATGCTGATCGTTTTTATTACATGTTCAGGGCTATGTGAACAAGCTCTTATTATTAAGGGTCCCCTCCGTAGACAGGGGTACGTCGGGGAAGTGAGGAAATATACTGGTAATCTTGTGGGGAGGGAGTAGTTTTGATAATCTAAAAATGGTGCTCTTGTCCTTTTGGGGCAAATTATTAAAACATTAAAAAAAATGAAATCTACCTGTTAAAATTCTGTGAGAAGAGCCAGCAATTAAGGTAAGTGCTGCCGATTTGTATCTAATACAAATGAGTGTGAGAACTTTAATAAAAAGGTTCTGTGAGAGGGGGGAGTGAGCCATGTGCCAATTTAGATGATCACATACTGCGTTTTTAAGATGATCCGCTGAGTTGGTTTATGGAGGGGTAGGAAGCCAGGTGATACATAGAACTCTCATACATGCGGTAGCTATGGATAAATTACAGGTGTTATCCCGGCTGACTACCCCTGTGATACAGAGTATGTGGTATTTTCCATATATATTTCCCTTTCATTGGGGGATAACGCATCACCCTTGCTCTTGTAGCATTTCTGTGTGTTTTGTGCCCTTATTCACGTAAAAAAGTATTCTCACCAACCTTGTTGCTGTTTTGCCCTTCCATCCATACAATATCTGTTCTTAAACCATTTTAGTAGCTGTAATTTGGTACTGATCTGTTAAAACCTTGTCACTGTGCTGTGTCCTAACCTGGACAGACTGATTGGTATTTATCAGACTCCTGTGTTATATTGTGTTTAGTTGAACCTGTGCTCTGGTACAGTACTAGTTGTAGAGATAATGTATGAAATTCTAAAACAAAACACAGCCCTCTGTTATATACTCATCATAGTGTTCTGGTTAGAAGACTTTTAATAGACTGGTACCCAATGATTTTGTATGTAATCCTTTACCATTGTTGCCCACCTGTATTTTATATGTTTGTGGGGTTTTTGTTTTGTTTGCAGATCTGAGTTTCATCGTGTATTGTAATTGAGCTTCTCCTGTCGTCACTATGAATGCTCTGTCACTTGCACCTTTGTGGTGTCTGCTTTTCTTCTCCCTGCTACCCCCAGCCCAAGCAAGCGAGGGCAGGAAAAAATTGCAGATTGGTGTGAAAAAAAGAGTGGAAAACTGCCCTATTAAATCTCGGAAAGGAGACACTTTGCATATGCATTATACAGTGAGTATGTACAGAACACGTAAACTAAATCAACAATTTCTGTCAATCTATTTACCATCATAGGCCAAGTACATTTTTATTATATGTTTGTAATTATTTCTATTTGCTATTCTCATACGGGATCATCACACATTATGTTCGTTTGTTTTTTCTTCTCCTTCAAGGCTAATTAGAGCTGTAATTTGATGGTTATAATATTACATGATCTGCCTACTGCAGATCCTGTTTTCAAATCCTTTACTACATGGTGGGTGACATCACACTGTGCGTTAAATGAAAGTAATGCATTGTAGACATGTGCAGTTCGGTCCGAATGGAAATTCAGATGCTTCCAAAGTGCCGAATTTCGGAAGTGCCAAAGTGCTTTGGACTTCTGAAAAGTGGCAAAACGGGTAAGGTTAGGGTTACCTCTACTCCTAACCCTACACTTACCTGAAGTGCTAAACTGAGCCGAATCTTTTTGCCCATGCACATCCCTAATACATTCTGTGTCTTGACACTGTGCAGCACCTGAGCCCAAATTTCATGGTAGAACTGCAACATACAGATCCCAGCCTGCCCAAAATTAGTGGTAGCAATGTGTGGTTGCAGACATTAATTCAGTTAACACAGTGTTATTTACTCAAGTGAGCAGTATCAAGAATTCAAAAAGAATTTCACACCAAAATAGCCAAACTGGAAGCATAAATGCAAAACAAATAATGCAGTCCGCACTAAAAGTAAATGTGATCCACAGAAAAATATGCAGGTAAAAAATAATATAGAAGTGCACGTATATTGATATAAAAATTGCAGCGATGTATGGCATGAAGTAGTCATGATAGCACTCAAAAAAGCTGAATATTAGAGCAGGTATATTGAGCAATGCAAATGGCATAACGTTATCACAAAACAATGACACAGATAT
This sequence comes from Pelobates fuscus, assembly GCF_036172605.1. NCBI lineage: Eukaryota > Metazoa > Chordata > Amphibia > Anura > Pelobatidae > Pelobates > Pelobates fuscus. The sequence continues at coordinate 85,707,736 of NC_086328.1, read as the reverse complement.
CCAGGCAAAAGCAACAAGCTTGCAAAAAAATTGGAACACTTGGTGAACAAAATATCAAATAGTTGCGATACCTGCTACTGCCAGACGTGAGGGAGACCACCTACACCGCTACCCACAAAAAGATAAGGGAGAAGAACCCTGGACGCTTTTCGCACCCTCTGGTGCTTTCTCAACATGTTGAGAGCACCTGGGGGCTGCGAAACGCATCCAGGGTACTCACTATTGTCCCCCTTATGACACTGCTGGGAGTGGAGTTACACCTCTGGCAGCAAAGTGATTTATCTGTGTATATGCAGCATTTCATAGTGAAACGCTATGTATGTATGTATGTATGTATGCATGCAGAGTCGGCACCATGACCACTTCAAATCACTGAAGTCATAATACCTGGAGTTACCTTTTTAATTGCCCATATAAGAAGGGTAGAGGGGGGGGGAGAAACACCCCAATAAAAGCATGCCTTTATTTATACTTGTAGTCATTTTATATCTTAAACCATTTGCAAAAGCATGAGCAGCATACTGATTTGAGGTTTGGACTCTGGTCCGATGTATGCGGTGGGAGGACGAGTGCTCAAATAGAGCGTGCCTGCCACTTCAGTTGGCTCAGGTTTCGTTATTTATAAAAATGCCGAATTTTGTATTTTAATTTTTATAAATTTGTTAAAAAAAAAAAAAATTTAATACCTTTTTTATGTTCTGCTTTAATGCAACTCCTCACTGTCACACTATTTACCTATAACCTGGCCATTTTCCCCTCTTCTCAGTAAAATGGTGATCCAACACCCAGCACTTGGAAACATTGCCACAGTACAATTTCTTTTGAGAAATAAATAAATCCATATTTGGAAACTCTGTCAAAAGAAATATGGATTTCCAAATGCTGTCTTCTACTGCAGACACCATAACTGCTTTATCTCATTAAAGTTGTTATAGATCCTGGAGTCCCTTGGCGCTGTCCTTTTTATTCACCATTAAACATTTTTTTTTTTAAATCTTTATTTGTACTCGACAGGCTAAGCAAGTATACATTAACTGTTGGGCTTACGCAGAAGTCAACTAAGTTACAATTCGTGAGAAAACAACCTTTTGAACAATACAAATCAGAAGTTATAACTCACGCCCATTCCTGGGCCTTATGTGGCTTGCCTCCTATCAAGGGTATTTTTATTTTAATGAGACAAGTATCAGGTTTGTCAATGATCCATACAATCCTTCTTGATCAGCCCAAGGGCTTCTCTGTTCTTTCAAACCTTTCAATCATATCTGAAAATACAAATAGAAGGCTGCCCCCCCGAACTCAGGGGGGCGGCTCTAAGGAGAATAAGAAAGACGTAGAAGTGAGGAGTAGCGATGGGAGAAGAGAGAGAAAAAGAGAGAGTAGAGGGTGGGGGAGGAGGGGGCCTTCCGAGGGTGACACCACAACCCTCCGCATGGGACCTCTGGTTCCGTTACTGTCGCGTCGGATCCTTATTCGCTATCCTAGCCCCCTTCATCTCTATTCGAGCCCAGGGCGCTGTTGTCCCATGGCTCCCACAGTTTCTGGAACTTCTCCACCGAACCCTTTATCCTTGCTGTCAGGTCGTCCATTATTCTACAGTCCCTTATTCTGGGCACAACCCCCTGATGATCTGGGCCCTCTGGCGAAAGCCATGCGGTTGCATTTGCTCGGCGTGCACATAGTCACCTTATGTATTAATTTCTGCTCTCTCCTGGTCCATCCGTCCACAGACCTATTAAGTAAATATACCCAAAGGTCCATAGGCAGGGGCCTGTCGAAAGTCTGTTTCAGTATATCTTCAACAGATTTCCAGAATTCCTGGATTTTCGGGCACTCCCACCACATGTGTAGGTAAGTGCCACGCGCACCGCAACCTCTCCAGCAGACGTCAGTGTCTGTTTTGTGCATATGATAGAGTTGTATGGGTGTGGTATACCAGCGTAGCATGGTTTTCCACGATTGTTTTTGAAACGTGACACATATGGAGGCTTTAGTGTTGGCTTCCCATATCTCTTGCCACTCTGTGCCTTCTGGCACCTCCCCTAAGTCCGATTCCCATTTGTCGGTGTAAGTCAGGCTTCCCCATTCTTTATTCTCTGTGCTGAGGTGGGCATATAGGAGCGTAATCAGTCCCTTGGGGGCTACTCCGTGTAAGCACATGGTCTCATAAAAAGTAATCTTCCTCTGGGCTGCTTCTTTGATGTGTGGTTGTCTGGTGAAGTCCCGGATTTGAAGGTATCGGAAGAAATCCGTTGGGGTTAAAGCGGCACTGTCATGCCGAATTCCGTTTTTTTTTTTTTTAACCCCCCTCCCGCCTCAACTACATCCAATCGACCCCCTAGTCATCCCCAAATGCCCCTATACCCCCCACATTACCTATTTTTTATTCTTTATTTTCTGCCCCGATCTATATTCAGGGCGCCGCCATCTTTGTGTGGGTAGGTGAAGTCCCTGTGGGACACGTCATCTACCCACACTAGATAGCCCTGAGATTCCCGCACATGCCCAGTGAAACATCTGGACATGCGAACGGGAATTTCACCCATTCATTCATCAGACAGACGAATGAATGAATAGAAAAAATCAGACGAACAAACTAACACTGTGTATCAGTGTTCGTTTGTTTGTTCGGTTTATTACAAGGAGGGAGCTACCGGCGTGCAGCTCCCTCCTTGTAATATGTAAAGACAGAAGCGGCAGGGAGCAGTGCTCCCCACCACTTCATAAGCCCCCCAGGTCCCCTCCTCACTCTATGGGGGTCAATATGACCCCCATAATAGCACAAGGGAGATTAAAATCTCCCCAATGCCCCTACTCGCTATATCGTGAGTAGGGGCATGTCCACTAAACAGTGAGCAGCCTGTGGCTGCTCACTGTAAGAGAAAAAAAAAAGGGTAATAAGGGGGGGACGGGGGACCTACTGTCCTCCCCCGCCGGCCCCCACCCCTGGACGGCGGGTTGGGGCCATAATGGGAATGAGGGGGGACCTACTGTCCTCCCCTCAGGCCCCCACCCCTGGGCGGCGGGTGGGGGCCATAATAGTAATAAGGGGGGGGACGACACCTACTGTCCTCCACCCCCCGGCCCCCACCCCTGGGCGGCGGGTGGGGGCCATAATAGTAATAAGGGGGGGGGACCTACTGTCCTCCCTCCCCCCCCCCCGGCCCCCACCCCTGGGCGGCGGGTGGGGGCCATAATAGTAATAAGGGGGGGGGGGACCTACTGTCCTCCACCCCCCGGACCCCACCCCTGGGCGGCGGGTGGGGGCCATAATAGTAATAGGGGGTGACCTACTGTCCTCCCCCCGGCCCCCACCCCTGGGCGGCGGGTGGGGGCCATAATAGTAATAAGGGGGGGGGATCTACTGTCCTCTTCCCCCCCCCCCCCGGCCCCCACCCCTGGGTGGCGCGTATGGGCCATAACGATAATGGGGGGGGGACCTACTGTCCTCCAGCCCCCGGCCCCCACCCCTGGGCGGCGGGTGGGGGCCCTAATGGAAAAGGGGGGGGGGGACCTACTGTCCTCCCCCCCCCGGCCCCCACCCCTGGGCGGCGGGTGGGGGCCATAATAGTAATAAGGGGGGGGGGGGGATCTACTGTCCTCTCCCCCCCCCCCCCGGCCCCCACCCCTGGGCGGCGGGTGGGGGCCATAATGATAATGGGGGGGGGGACCTACTGTCCTCCCCCCGCCCCCACCCCTGGGCGGCGGGTGGGGGCACTAAGTAAATTCCCCCCCATCAAGGTGACTAGGGGTGCCCAAGCCCCTAGTCACCCACCCCCCACCCAAATAAAAAATGCCCCTACCTACCCCCCTCACCCTAAAAAATAGTGAGGGGGGAATAAAATTGCTAACCTGTAAAGTAAAATTAAACTTACCATTCAACGTCTTTTTTCTAAAATCTTCATTTTTCAGCCCCAAAAAAGGGCAAATAAAAAAACCATCATAGCCGTCGAACTAAAAATAAAATAAAAAACCCGAGCGCAAAAAAAAAACCCGACGAAAAAGAAAAAACCCGAGCGCACAAAAAAATAATCCATCTTCACCCATGGAGGGCTCCGCGCAGACTGAGCTCCGCAGGGCGGGGCAAGGCTTATAAAGCCTTGCCCCGCCCTGCAATTAGCCTAAGAACACTCTGATTGGTGGGTTTAAGCCAATCAGAGTGCTCTTTGTCATTTTACAAGCGTGGGAAAATTCCAAAGAACTTTCCCACGCTTGTAAAATGACACAGAGCACTGTGATTGGATGGATTTCAAGCCATCCAATCACAGTGCTCTGTCATTTTACAAGCGTGGGAAAATTCCAAAGAACTTTCCCACGCTTGTAAAATGACAAAGAGCACTCTGATTGGCTTAAACCCACCAATCAGAGTGTTCTTAGGCTAATTGCAGGGCGGGGCAAGGCTTTATAAGCCTTGCCCCGCCCTGCGGAGCTCCGTCTGCGCAGAGCCCTCCATGGGTGAAGATGGATTATTTTTTTGTGCGCTCGGGTTTTTTCTTTTTCGTCGGGTTTTTTTTTTTTTGCGCTCGGGTTTTTTATTTTATTTTTAGCTCGACGGCTATGATGGTTTTTTATTTGGCCTTTTTTGGGGCTGAAAAATGAATATTTTAGAAAAAAGACGTCGAATGGTAAGTTTAATTTTACTTTACAGGTTAGCAATTTTATTCCCCCCCTCACTATTTTTTAGGGTGAGGGGGGTAGGTAGGGGCATTTTTTATTTGGGTGGGGGGTGGGTGACTAGGGGCTTGGGCACCCCTAGTCACCTTGATGGGGGGGGGAAATTTACTTAGTGCCCCCACCCGCCGCCCAGGGGTGGGGGCCGGGGGGGGCAGTAGGTCTCTCTCCCCCCCCCCCCCTCCTTATTACTATGATGGCCCCCACCCGCCAGGGGTGGGGGCCGGGGGGGGAGGACAGTAGGTGTCCCCCCCCCCCCCCCCCCCACTACTATTATGGTCCCCACCCGCCGGCCAGGGGTGGGGGCCGGGGGGGAGGACAGTAGGTGTCCCCCCCCCCCCCACTACTATTATGGCCGCCGCCCAGGGGTGGGGGCCGGGGGGGGGAGGACAGTAGGTCCCCCCCCCCCTCTTATTACCATTATGGCCCCCACCCGCCGGCCAGGGGTGGGGGCCGGGGGGAGGACAGTAGGTCCCCCCCCCCCTACTACTATTATGGCCCCCACCCGCCGGCCAGGGGTGGGGGCCGGGGGGGAGGACAGTAGGTCCCCCCCCTACTACTATTATGGCCCCCACCCGCCGCCCAGGGGTGGGGGCCGGGGGGGGAGGACAGTAGGTCCCCCCCCCCCCCCTCTTATTACCATTATGGTCCCCTGGCCGGGGGGGAGGACAGTAGGTCCCCCCCCCCCCCCCCTACTACTATTATGGCCCCCACCCGCCGCCCAGGGGTGGGGGCCGGGGGGGGGGGAAGGACAGTAGGTCCCCCCCCCTCTTATTACCATTATGGCCCCCACCCGCCGGCCAGGGGTGGGGGCCGGGGGGGAGGACAGTAGGTCTCCCCCCCCCCCCCTACTACTATTATGGCCCCCACCCGCCGCCCAGGGGTGGGGGCCGGGGGGGAAGGACAGTAGGTCCCCCCCCCCTCTTATTACCATTATGGCCCCCACCCGCCGGGCCGGGGGGGAGGACAGTAGGTCCCCCCCTACTACTATTATGGCCCCCACCCGCCGCCCAGGGGTGGGGGCCGGGGGGGGGGGAGGACAGTAGGTCCCCACCCCCCCCCTCTTATTACCATTATGGCCCCCACCCGCCGGCCGGGGGGGAGGACAGTAGGTCCCCCCCCCCTACTACTATTATGGCCCCCACCCGCCTGCCAGGGGTGGGGGCCGGGGGGGGGGAGGACAGTAGGTCCCCACCCCCCCCTCTTATTACCATTATGGCCCCCACCCGCCGCCCAGGGGTGGGGGCCGGGGGGGGGAGACAATAGGTCTCCCTCCCTTATTTTACTTTACGGCCCCCACCCGTCGTTTAGGGGGTGGGGGGCAATATTTTTTTTTTTTTTTTTTTTTTACAGTGAGCAGCCACAGGCTGCTCACTGCTTACTAGACATGCCCCTACTCGCGGTATAGCGAGTAGGGGCATATTATTTACTAATACCAAGTCATTTTTACTTGGTGTTAGTAAATTTGGCTTTCAGCCTTTTAGTAGATAGCTCCCTGATACCGTGGGAATTAGGGAGTTATCTACTAAGCGGCTGCAAGATGCAGCCACAGCAATGAATAGGATCGGAGTTTCATTCATTTGAATGAAATTCCGATCCGAACAAAGTACCGAATTGCATCCTAACACCAATGTAGAAACAGTGCTCATTCTGTTAGGATGCAATTCGGCAGTTTTGCCGGCGTTCTGTCTAAGTGACAGGACGTTCGGCAATACTGACAGGAAGCATTGTGGGAACTGGGAGGAAAGCTAGGGATCATGGGAAAATTGCTCTGACCAGCGGAAATGAAGCACACTTTGCTCCTCCGCTGGTCAGAGCTGGTCAAGCGGAGGAATCCTCCATAAGACAGAGTCCCTACTTTGTCTTATGATTTTAAAGAAAACTAAAGAAGACTGGAAGAAAAAAATAACAGATCCCGAGAGAGGGGGAGAAGAGGAAGAGATTGAGGAAAGGTAAGTTCGGCATGACAGTGCCGCTTTAAGTGATTGCCCTGTTGGAGTTCCGCAAATTGGATTATTCTTCCATTTGGGAATAACTGATGGATCCGTTGTAGTCCGGTCCTCTCGATGTGTTGAAATTCTCTAGGCACTATTCCTGGAGGGGGAAGTCACGGTTTTGCAATATTGGAGTGAGGGGGGGGAGGGGGACGAAGCGAGTCCATACCTGGTACTACATCTATCCCATATTTGCATTGAATTAAGTATGGCTGGACATGTCGCTCGTATTATCGGTCTGCTATCCTTCGGGACCCACATTGTGAACTGAGGAACGTCTGAGCCTACCATCATAGACTCAATTTCTACCCACCTCCTTTCATCAGGCGGGGAATGCCATATTGCTATCTGCGTCAGTTGGGCCGCCAGATAGTAAAAATACAAGCTCGTCAATCCCAATCCGCCCCTGTCCTTGCGTCGATATAACACCTGTCTGGATATTCTATGTCTCTTATTGTGCCATATAAAGTCCCCTATCGATTTTTGTAACGGGACCAGTTGAGATTTAGTGACGCGTATTGGTAGTGCCTGAAACAAGAACAGTATACGTGGAAGAATATTCATTTTCACCGAATTAATCCGACCTATCCAAGATATTGAGTCGCAACTGAAATCAAATGCAGTCAAGTGCAGTGGGTCCAGGAGTCAATTCACTCAGAAAGGCTTATTTGAATATATTCTGGTGATTTAGAAGGAACACAGCACTTGCATATATGGGGTGTATGAATTTAATTCTGCTAAAGGCAGAGTCAAATTTGCTACACACCAAATAATATACTTATAATTCAAAGCTCCAAACTTAAAAGGATGCTATAGGAAAACAGTATGAGGAACTGTTTCCTATTTGTAGTAAGACTAATGAGATTTGTCTTGAAGGACATTTTTATCTTGCTGTGTAGTCAAGTTGAAATGTAGGTACTGATTTCTGGGAAAGCAAGATTGTGAGGCTACATTTTCCTGTGATACATGTCCAGAGTGGAACTCCACCATTACTTATGACTGTATTCTGGTCAAAGTGTGCTAGCATCAGCAGTTATTTTGTCTCATGCTCATAAAATACTTTCTTTGTTTACAAGCTGGGTAGCCCCTGCTGATCTGACAGATATGCTCGCTGGGCCATGTGTAAACTGCAGAAGAAGAATGCTTTAAATCACTTTTGTTTCTGTCTATGCAGCCCTAGCCAGACCCTCCCTGGATGTGACTGACACAGCTTGCATGAAAGAAAATGTTTAATTTCAATTGCAGCTTAACTTTTTTTTTTTTTAATTTCCTGCTCTGTAAATTGAACTTTAATTGTACAGTAGGCTCATGTAAGGTCTAGCAAGCTATTAACAGAGCAGGAGATACAAAATTATAAATTAAAGGGCATTTGCAATAAAGGAAGTATTAAACATTAGATGACTCTTTACAGGAAGTGTTTAAGGTGGCTGTGCAAGTCACATGCAATGTGGTGTTTCTAGGGCTGCATAAACAAAAAAGACGGTGTTTACATTGCAGCCTAGGGACACCTGCAGTGGCCACTCCCCAGATGGCTACTAGTGGTGCTTCCTGGGGCTAGCACTGCCATTCAGTGGCTCCACCCTCTGCATGGAGACACTGAACATTCCTCATAGGGATGCATTGATTCAATACATTTCTATGAGGAGATACTCACTGGCCAGGGTGGCGTTTGGCTCTGCCTGTCTAGCCCGCCTCCTTGGCTGAGATCATCTGAATTGACCATCTCAGCCAATGCAATGCTTTCCTATGGGTGTACTACAAACTATACCGATGTAACAACTATATGTAAACAATGCGACTGTATCAATGTATGGAAAAACTTAATAAAACTGTCTTGTTCTTAGCAATGTTTTATTTCAGTTCTTTTAATATTCTATTCCTTTTTGTTTGTTCTATGTGGAGAGTGGCTTTCTAGACCATCCTGCTAGTAAATTGACACATAATGTTGGAAGTGGTAGGGCTGAAGTACTGTATGGGGAAAGGATATTTTGTAATTTTTCCAAAGATTATGGATTAACGTTTTAATTTCATCCCTAGGGGAAGCTTGAAGATGGCACAGAGTTTGATAGCAGCATCCCCAGGAATCAGCCGTTCACCTTTACACTGGGCACTGGGCAGGTTATCAAGGGATGGGACCAGGGGCTTCTTGGGTAAGTGTACTTTATCACTGTAACCATTTACTGTGTTTTTTGTTTTGTTTTTTGTATTTGGTTTTACATTTTATGTTAATATTTTTAAACCGAGGTTGTGCATTATATTACATTTAATAGTATCATTCAGACTGTTTGAGATTTTTACCGACCTGCACATTTTTTTCTGCAGCATTTCAGGGAATTGTATCTGGCATAACCCAGCTCTTGAGGACCATAAAAAAGAAGCATGCATACGGGGAAAAATAATAGTCTTGGGGTTCTAGAGACTGTATGTGGTTATAGTATCACACTCACATTTTCTTGAGCTTGTGCATCACTGGCTCAAGTATGTCTGCATGGGTGTGATAGTAATTGTCTTGGAATGAAGCCTTTATGAATAGATCCTCCCAGGATATAGTGGAAAAGAAAGCACCAAACTAGCGTAAAACAGACAAAATCTATTACAATAAAAACATTATAAAATGCTTACATCATAGTAAAGTGCCGCAGAAGGCAGTCCATCAGACCAACCCAACCGTTTCGTCCTTAATTCAATACTGTCCCAGCCCTTTAATTGTCATGTCCTTTTCGGGAGCCATATTGGTCCTTCTGTGATTGCTCAACGTCATTTCCAGTCCTTCTGAAAACGCCTCAGCTGCCATATTCTGGCCACATTTGCAGTCTCCCTTCCAGCCAGTTCAGTTCTGCCAGATAATAAACAAATGGGCGAACACTCTCCGGGTCCCATGCGCTCAGTCTCGCATGGATTAGGCGGCTCTGTGATGCTGGCAGAGAGCCCTAGCTTCTGTAGCATGGCTGTCACCTCTGAACCCTCAACAACTTTTACTGTGCCAGTGCCCCGGGTAATTAACAAGCAGTGTGGTGTGCCCCATCTGTACTGCACCTTGTGAAGGGTATATTCCATGTTTAAGGGCCGCAGGGACCTCTGCCAGTACATGGCTTTAGACAAGTCCGGAAAGCAGGGGAGTGTCCCTCAAAGCAGAATGGTCATTTATTGAGGACCGCTGCCATTAAAGACAATCTGTCTTTAGTTCGGACAATGATGTCCCTGCTTGCCCCATGATTGCCAGTGACTGGTTTTGGAATCCGATACCATCCATCTAGTAGCATGGCTTTGGTCTGTTTAAGTGAGAAGAGGTTGGTAAGAAGTCTGCGAAAAAGATGAGGAAACTCCGTAGCCTCTAAAGTTTCTGTCCGGTTGCGCATACTTATGTTCTTTCTGCATCTGTCTTCCATAGCCACCATACGTTACTGGATTTGGGCTTGAGCATGTTGCAAAGTCTGTGGCTTCTGTTCCAATCTTGAGATGTGGTTCTCATGGGTAACTGTATTTAATTCCCCGTTGTGCAGGCGTGCAGATACCCTGCTGATCTCATCTTGTAGTTGGCCTATATCAACTGCAATATTGTGGTGGAGCTCATCCAGGAGGCCACTCAGTGTCTCTTCTGTGATGGTGACTTCCTGGCAGGCTTGGGAGGTGAGTTATTGTACTTTCCCTCTGCCCATGTGGCTATGTCTGCCTCCTCCACAAAGGACTCCTAACTAGATGACCGTGAAAACCCATCTGACGGCCACACCACTACAGGCCTTTGAGAATTTTGCGGCCTCCACAGCAGATCGCCAAAATGGACAGTGATCAGAGGTTTGTTAGCCTTTTACATCATGCTTCTGCGCCCCATAGATTAAGGAAGGGAGCAGCAAAAGCTGGGTAAGACAGTCTTAAAAAAAAAAAAAAAAAAAAAAAAAAAAATAATAATAATAATAATTTTATAAAATTATTAAGTTAAAGCTCTAGTTTGCTCGAATTTCAACAGAGATGCGTCCTGTAACTATGGCCGCTGTCTCCGCCCCAGTCACATTGAAATGATCTAAAGAATTACCTCAAAAATAATTTATCCTGTTTTTGGAAAACCTAATGGGCCTAGAATTCCATTTAATTTCTTGCAGTAATAAGCCAAAGGTTACAATTACGTGTCTGTTACTCCACCAATTGTACAGCGCTATGGAATTTGCTGGCGCTATATAATAAGAGGGAATTGCTGTCCGTTGTCAGATTCTGCAGTTTGACATGTTTAGGTAGTGGTACGGTATGGTACAGGCAATCTGTGTGCAGGAAAGGTGCTTAGTTGAAGTTAAACAAAGTGATTTAACTCCTAAATGGCAGATAATTGAGCAGTGAGACTGCTTTGTTAAGCTTAAGTTGTTTTGGTGACTATAGTGTCTCTTTAACTTGGTAAATTATAAGTCCAAAAGTCCTGGAAAACGTCTTAATTTTAAACACGCCATGTCAGTTCACTTTTGTGATAGTTTGCTCATTTAGATCACTTTGGAGGTGGCGGTGGTGTGAAGGTGTGATGACAGATAAATTCACAAATGTATTCAACTATGCCATTTATGCCTACATTTTGTAATTTAATAATTACAGTGAACAAACTCCTGTTTATTTATTTTATTTTTTGAGGGGGGGGGGGGTGCTTTTACTAATTCACAGTACTCCTCCTTCTCAAAAACTTCTACTTGATACTTTTTTTTTCGATGTACCCCTGTTTTTATATATACAACAAATGGGGAGGGAAGGGGGGGGGGGGATATTAGAAGTAAACGTTCATGTTTTTAATTTGGGTAGAACTAATAAATTGTAGTTTATATTTTATTTTGTATTTGGGCAGTGGAGTGCTATTCATTGCTAAGAAATGGAGTGATGGTAAACCAGACTTTGAAATGTTTATATCCAAGATTAAATTTCTAGATATTCTGCTATAATTGATGGCCAAGCTTAATTGAAACATTAAGTCACAATTCCATGTGACATGCCTGGATAATGTATATGATGTTCGACAGATGCGTGACTTTCCATTTGTAGAAACTCTTACTGTCGCGTTAGGAATACCAACATGTATAACTCTATGGTGTCCCTCTGCTTTAGTGCCACCTCCCTTCGTCACGCTGATGGGAGAACGTGATGTGCAAAGTCGAGACAAAATTACACGACTAGAGGGGCAGGAAAAACCTGACCCAAGAGTCAAGAATGGACTAAATGGGTAAAATGGGCTATACCCAGAAAAACCACACCCAAAAAAAAATAATAATAAAAAATCTTTCTTTGAAAAAGGGGGGCCCAAGTCAAGACTATGGGTAACGTGTTTTTTTTTTTTTTAAAAAAACCAATTAATTGTTCAATTGCCCACAGATAACATGTATAACCCAATATAATTGGTAAGAAACAAAAAATGTTAATATAAACTTTATTAGTATTTAAAGGGCATATCTATATAATAGTGAAAAACACAAGTGACTTGTGAAAGTGTCATAATAATCTCTCTCTACAATGATGAAAGTAATGGAAGTAAACTGGTATATTAGTAGAGTCTGATTGTAAGGAACAGGAGGGTAGGTGTATAGTGTTAATTCACCACCCCCACCTTAATAATTAGACCAAACTCTACTTAAAAAGAGTGAATATGGGATTTAAAGGGGAAAACAGGAAGGATGGAGTTCATAACAATAATCACCTACAAACCACAACCCTGATTAGTTACAAAAAACACAGCAGTCATCCAAAAGAGCTGGATCAAAATAAATACGTATGTATGTATGTATTTATTATCTGGGATTAGTCAGGGTAGCTAACCTAGGTAAATACTGCATCTGAAGGCACATAAACCACGGTTAAAGCATATCCCATAGACTCCCTATTAAAGGGACACTGTAGGCACCCAGACCACTTCTGCCCATTGGAGTGGTCTGGGTGCCAACTCCCACTACTCTTAACCCTGCAAGTGTAATTATTGCAGTTTTCATAAACTGCAATAATTACCTTGCAGGGTTAACTCCACCTCTAGTGGCTACTAGACAGCCACTAGAGGGCACTTCCTGGATTATAGCACAGAAAACCTGTGCTAGAGCGTCCCTGTGAGGACTTCCAGCGTCGCTCAATTCCCCATAGGAAAGCATTGAAAAGCATTTTCAATGCTTTCCTATGGAGTGCTCTAATGCGCGTGCGCGGCATTGCATTAGGTTTCCTCAGCCGGCAGGTGGGATTAGTCTCGCCCACCGGCTGACGTAATCACTAGGAGGATCGGTGGCGAGCAGAAACCACCGCCAAGGGACATCGGCGGGGTCTCAGGTAAGTGACCTGAAGGGGTTTTCACCCCTTCAGCTACCGGGGATGGGGGGTGGGAGGGAGAGGAGACCTGCAGTGCCAGGAAAACGGATTGTTTTCCTGGCACTGGAGTTTCCCTTTAAGATCCCTTTCTAAAGGTCCTAATCCATAAACCTTAATCTCATACTCTGGGTGGTACAAGTACTTGGAGGTAAAGGTAAATCCCTATCATATAAAAATCAGTATCCTTACACCCCCAAATCTCTCTAGCTGCTTTGAGGCAGCTCTAAAGTAAGAAGCTAAGCTAGGAGGGGGGAGGGGGGGGGGTAGAGACAGATTATAGGAGGCTGTTAAAGTCAGTTGAAGTCCATATGTAAACTCAGCATTTTAGTTAAGTTAAACAGCTGTTCGAAAATGGCAGAATCTGAGTGTAAAAGTGTTTAACCCCTTAAGGACCAAACTTCTGGAATAAAAGGGAATCATGACATGTCACACGTCATGTGTCCTTAAGGGGTTAAAGTGAAGATAAATGGGCAGAAGTATAAATTGGAGCATCTCAATAGATGGTTATCTATATACTTTTTGAAAACATTGCCATAATGTCAAACCATTAAAGAGACTAAGAATGGCCATTAATAAAAAACTGAAAATATAAAAATTATCCCAAAAAAGTACCGAAACCCATATGTAATGTTCAAACAAATTGTTATGGATAGTTAAATTAGATTTAACAGTCTATGGCCATTAGTGTGCTTCAATATAAGGGAAATCAGGTTAAAAATACAGAACACTCCGAAAAGGTGTGTGTGTATATATACTGCCAGATCATTTATGAAGTCCTAGAAGAATGTTTCCTAGTTACCATTTCAAATCGGTTAAATAGACTATCATTAGTATAGTTTAAAAAGTCGTCATTTTAAGGGATATTAATCAAAAAAGGTTGTAGATTGGTTAAAGAAAGGGAGAAAATGAGAATATTTTGTTGAGTCTGTTTGGGTACAATGTTTTGAGTCTATATATCCAAAAACCTTCACGTTGCCTTAGATACTTGTCGTAATCACCTCACCTCTGCTGAATGCCCCTTGTGTGCGGGATGGAAGAGTAGAGTGCTTCCACATCAAGGCTACAAAAGCCATCCGATGCTGGCACCTTTAGGTTTGAGATGAGGGCAAGGGTTTGCTTAGTGTCCTTGATATAGGACGGTAGTCCTTCAACGAAGGATCTCAAAATCTGGTCGATCTAAATACTCCCATTTTAGGTCAGGTTATCAACCCCTGACACTATGGGGCGCCCCAGAGGTAGGGTCAGGCTTTTGTGGACCTGGGACAAGCAGTGAAAGGTTGCTGTCCTTGGGTGACGATTAAGAATGAATTCATACAAATAGATGTTGGATCAGCGCTATATGATCAAATAGAAGCTAAAATGGATATAAAGCTGCAACCTATTGATGAGGTTCCCTCACATACCCTCAAAGAAAATGGCAAGACAAAAGATTGGAAATAGGTCGCGCTGTAGTAACAATGAATAGTGGTAATATACTCACATATATTCTATATTATACTTACATGAAAATTAATTAAAAATAGTCCTAATACTTAGTCCTAATCCAGTTGACCCTATAGAAGTTCACTATTTTTAATTCATTTTCTTGCCTTTTACATTTTTATGTAAGTATAATATATGAGTATATTACCACAAGAATTAATTTATACTAGTCACCCGACAGCAATCCTTCACTGGGGCCCCTGTCAAAATCAATGCTTTTCTATGAGGGATTTAGAAGACGCTGGATGTCCTCATGCAAAGTGTGAGGGCATCCAACGCCGCTTCAGAGTTAAACTGTAAAGGTGCAGGAAGGGCCTCTAGTGGCTGTCTGGTAGATGGCCACTAGAGGCAGTCTGAACACCGCAATGTGAACACTGAGGTTTTGTCTTAAAAGTGCACTGTTTCAATGAAATGAAGTTAAAAAAAATATATATATTGAAAATGTTGTATTGTTATGTAAATGCAAATTACTTGTTAAAGATTGTTTTTTTTTTTTTTTTTTTTTTTTTTATTCTCTCCTTAAAAAAATATTACATTTGGACTGCTTATCTAAGAATATTAAATGCAGGCCTAAGTGTATTGCTGCTGATTGACATTTCAGGTGACAGAGTACAAAAAACTGTAAGGCACAATATATTCACCCTAATGTCATAAAATGTCCTCAGGTGTACCATCAGTGTATATACCCTCTATGCCAGGCTTCCCAAACTCTGGCCCTCCAGATGTTAATGAACTACAACTCCAATGATTCTCAGCCTATCTATTTCATTCATAGAATCAAGTTGTAGTTCAGCAACACCTGGAGGGCCGGAGTTTGAGGAAGCCTGCTCTATGCCATAAGCAAGTGTTAAAACAAAAAAAAAACTCACACCAGTTGTAAAACATTGTGCTTATGGAATTCCCCATGAAATGCAAAGAAGCGCTATAAAAAGTAATAGAAATTGATGCTAACAAGTTACCGTGGCAACCTTTCTTCCATCTTGGTGGTTTATCACAATTAAGCTTTTTGGTGTTAGTGGGAAAATAGGGAATCAGGACCCCAGATTTGGTATGATTTAAGTTGTCCTTACACACTATATACTTTATTGAAAACGAGAGAAATCTAAATGTATCCTTCCTGGTTTAAAAAATAATAATAAAAAAAAAAGTTTAGAGATCTAAAATAGCCTGATGCTGTGACTAGTTTTCAAAACCGAATTTTCTCTGTAGCCCACTAGAGGGCGCAGTTTACTTTGTACTGGTGAAGAGGTTCCACAAAGCGTTGCCAGCCTGGGGATCTGTCTTCATTGGTCACTCTAAGCCTGAAATAAATTGACTTTTTCTGCTCTCACTGAAAGTTTCTACACTCTATTTGCACAAGTAAAATATGTTTCTGGTGTCTGTCTCAAATCCTTATTTCATGGCCTTGCATCCCTTAGGCTAATCAACTGTTAATCTGTAAATCCCATTTCCTAGAATTCTCTTTTTGGCTAAACTTTAATTTCGATGGCTCTTAAATGGAATTTATTTTATGCCAAAGCATGGATGTCACTTGATTATGAGGATTTCACACTAAGCGATTCCATCCTAAGGGGTTTAACTTGCCGAATGTTTGTTTTTGTTTTTTTTGTTAGCTGTCTGATTTATGCCTTGCATGTGGGAATTGGTATGAAGACCTCTGCCCAGATTTCAAACCACACATTATGGGAATTAAGGGATGTATGTGAGAGCTCAGAGACTAGGGCTACATCATAGTAGGTTTGATTCCCTGCAGAGCCAATGGTCTCTTGACAACTTAGGTCGATAAAATAAGCACTATTCAGTAGTACTCCAGATTTCGGCACTTCAGATTTTGTGGACTGCATCTCCCTCGATTCTTTGCCAGCATTGTGGCTCTAACAGCATCATGGAAGATGTAGTCCACAACATGTGGAGTGCCGAGGGTTGCCTACCGCTGCAGTAGGTAATAATATGAATACTAAGGTGCTCTTTAACTTCCTTGTGGTTTGGTCAATAAAGAAATGCACAAACATTGCGTATGTGTGTGTAATTAAGCATGCATTCTTCTTGCTGCAGCCAGAGCTCTGTATTAGAAATCACACATTTGGCTGCATTTGCCAATTGGTTTTGTTATGTAAACTTTGGGTGTCCTACGTTCATTATTTCCACAAGGCATTTATAGACTAGTGGTGTATGTACTCACTTTTACAATTTCCATCTTCATGATAACATTCTCTCTATCCCACATTCCTTCCCCCATGTAACCACCTTCTTCAGTTTTTCCAGACCATCTTTTCACCTCCACTCACTTTTTTTAAAGTCTTTCTTCTACTTTGTGAACCAGAAGCTCCTGCTAGGAGCTTCCTTTATTTCTCACGAGCTAAGCCGTGCACTGCTGGCAACACCTGGTGGACCTCAGGTAAGCAGTTAAACCAATCTAAATTGGCACCATGACCACTACAGCACAGTGGTTATGGGGCTCGGAACGTTCCTTTAAGCCCACAGTCAACAAACTTCTTTCTACTCTTATGTAAGATTAAAAAAAAAAAAAAAAACCTTTGCAAAAACATTTAAGTCTCCATTAGTCTTTCGACATGTTCATTGTATCTGAGACCGTTTATGTAATTCTACAAACAGATGTATAACACACAATATCTCTTTCAGAATGTGTGAAGGAGAGAAGAGGAAGCTGGTAATTCCTTCTGAACTTGGTAAGGAATTTTTAAATAAAAACAAAAAAATGCTTACTTTTGAAATGTTTATATAAAAAAAGTATTTTAAATACATGAAATCTCACTACTGTACTTCCTTTCCCCTTTTAGGATATGGAGACAGAGGAGCGCCTCCCAAAATACCAGGTACTGTGCATTCTTTGCTTAACTCCTTCATCATTCCATATCTCCATCTTTCCATTGTGTCTAAATCCTTCTTTATTTCAGGTGGAGCTACACTGATCTTTGAAGTGGAATTATTGGAGATCGACAGACGATCGGATTTATAAAGATGGGTGGAGGGCCGTCTCATTCCTTTGTCTGGGGCACAGTATTTGTGTTGGGGACAGCCTGTCACTGTACTGAATAAACAGACACTAAACGTTTAGTGTGGTCATTTCTGCAGAATATGCGTTGGAGACCACCTTTGGGGGTCCGAGTAACCCACTTATTGGGATTTATAGGCGATCAGTAAAGCTGGTGTAATGGAAGGCCATATTGCTTTTTTAACCAGTAATGCTTTCAAGAAGTAGTATGTGAAGGTTGTATATAGGCTGTATACCACTTTCTAACAAAGTTCTGTGATTATGCAAAGCAAAAGTACTCAATGTACCAAAGGGAATTTTTAGTATCCATTTACAGAAAAAAAAATACCATTGACTTCTGTAAATAAAATCATGCTGAAAATTCTTGTGGCTGTGACCACCCAGGGCCTATGCAATTCTCTTTATGTGGAGTTACTGAACCCTTTTTAGTCCTTTTTTATTTGTTTAAAAACCCCTGCCCTGTGTGTCCATACCATCACCAGCCTTTGAACTCAGAGAGTTTGGTTTTTGCAGCCCACACCATGCATTCCAGGATTGCAAGCCACACACTCCACACTAGTAGAGTATAAAGGTGAAAACAATGTTATTTGAAATAACATTTGTTGTATACACTTGATTACACTGTAACTGTACATGGTGTATTAAAGGGTTACTCCAATCCTTTTCACATATAATGCCCTATTAAGGGAACACTATAGTCACCTAAATTACTTTAGCTAAATAAAGCAGTTTTAGTGTATAGATCATTCCCCTGCAATTTCACTGCTCAATGCACTGTCATTTAGGAGTTAAATCACTTTGTTTCTGTTTATGCAGCCCTAGCCACACCTCCCCTGGCTATGATTGACAGAGCCTGCATGAAAAAAAAACTGGTTTCACTTTCAAACAGATGTAATTTACCTTAAATAATTGTATCTCAATCTCTAAATTGAACTTTAATCACATACAGGAGGCTCTTGCAGGGTCTAGCAAGCTATTAACATAGCAGGGGATAAGAAAATCTTAATTAAACAGAACTTGCAATAA
Source organism: Pelobates fuscus (assembly GCF_036172605.1). Classification (NCBI taxonomy): domain Eukaryota; kingdom Metazoa; phylum Chordata; class Amphibia; order Anura; family Pelobatidae; genus Pelobates; species Pelobates fuscus. The sequence goes on along the minus strand of NC_086328.1, from coordinate 85,689,229 downwards.
AAGCCTAAATAGGGCTCTCTTTACAGGAAGTGTTTATGGAAGGCTGTGCAAGTCACATGCAGGGAGGTGTGACTAGGGTTCATAAACAAAAGGATTTAACTCCTAAATGGCAGAGGATTGCGCAGTGAGGCTGCAAGGGCATGTTCTATACACCAAAACTGCTTCATTAAGCTAAAGTTGTTCAGGTGACCTATAGTGTCCCTTTAAACAGAGCTCCACTCCTCCTTCCAATGTCCTCCTTCCTCGCATGGTCCAATCATCAGCTTCTTGTAGAGGAGCATGAGATTGGACTCTTTCGCTGGCTCACAGTGCATGCATGTGCTCTGAGCGTATAAAGAGGAAGGCTGGCCTAACCGGGCTGCCAAAGCCAGGGGTGTAACTAGCTCCCGGGTCACAAGTTTAAATATCTCCTGGTTGTGCAGCATTTCAAACAAACACTGCACATCAATTCTCCTAACACCATGACCACTTAAAATCACTGTGGTTTGGCTAGCCCTTTAAGTAAAGGTTAACCAGCATAAAACAGACATTTAACCCCTTAAGGACACATGACGTGCTTGACACGTCATTATTCCCTTTTATTCCAGAAGTTTGGTCCTTAAGGGGTTAAGGTGACCGTCCAGGTGCCTGACTGACACTAGGGAAGAAGTCAAACCATTCTAAAATGTTTTGACTACTTACATTGGGAGGGCACTCCTGGCACCATAAGAGGGCACTGTTGTGGTGATGGTTTTTGTCATGTCCCTAAGCTATTTAAAAAGGGAGTAGTAGATGCTAGGTAAGTTATGGCATTTAAATGTTTTTAATATGCAGATTAACTCATTTTAATGACCTGCACTAACCCTGATGAGTACTGCAGATGGAGCTCTAACCTTATTGGCAGATATGGCTGATTCATGCCAGGAATATATTCCTTAAGAGTTGTAATAACTCTGATAGCATGGTGCATTGTGATGAAGGTTTTAAGGTGCTCCTCCCTTGTTTATGCAACATCCTTGAGTAGAACATTACTGTTTATGGTCGGTGTGTTTTGCATACTTGAAAACATTTTAGAATACATTGCCCCTGAAATAATTAGATACACATGGATTTAAAGGAGTAACCAATAATGGCCCTGCAGCAATTGACTATGTACACTTTTTAGGCACTGGCTGGCAGCTTTATAGTAAATATAATCTATACCAATCACGTGTTTCAGATCTCTCTTGAATAGGAATTTGTGGGAAACCTTTTTTTGAACAAAGGTGGCCTATCAACTGAAAATAGGGATTCTCAGTATTGTGTGTGTGTGTGTGTGTGTACACATCTTGAACCAGTTGTCACCCTTCCTCTCTAGTCAGATTTTAATTTTTTCCTTTTTTCACAAATCTAATGTATGCCTTAACTGAATGCTCCATACACCATAAGTTGCTGAAGTGGTTATGGTGCTTGGTAGTGTTCCTTTTAACAATTGTTCCACTAATTGTAGTGTGTCCTTCTGCATGCTGACGCAAGGCACTGTGGATATCCTGTTTTGTTGTTTTTTTCCCATTCAAATATCTTTAGTTTTGCTAATTAAAGTGTTTCACAAACTTAATTCTTGATTGGAAGATAAACCATTTAGTTTAACCAATAAGAGGTCATTGACTCTAATCTGTATAGTACAGGGGTAGGCAACCCTTGGCACTCCAGGTGTTGTGGACTACATCCCCCATAATGCTCTTACACCCATAATGCTAGCAAAGCATCATGGGAGGTGTAGTCCAAAACAGCTGGAGTGCAGAAGGTTGCCTATGTGTGGTATAGTATTTCGAAAGGGGTGATTGGGGTGTGTGTGTGTGTGTGTGTTTTAGGGCACTCCTGGCATAATGACTACTACTGCCTGCTGTAGTGATTTATGGTGCCTGGTGTGTTCCTTTTATAGTTGTGGTGTCCAATAGGTAGATCCCCAGATGTTTCATGATGCATTGTCCTTGTAATGACTTTATAAAAGCTTCCTTCTACAATATCGGGGACCTAGCTTTTGGGCACCCCTGCTCTATAAGTACCAAAACCACTTTAGTGTACAGAAGCATTTTTGGTGTGTATATATCACGACCCTGCAGTCTCAATGCTCAGTTATTTGAGCCCTAGTCCTACCACCTTGTATGTGACTTACACAGCCAGGGGAGGTGTGGCTAGGGCTGCATGGACAGAAACAAGTGACTTAACGCCAATATGGGAGAGAACTGAGCAGTAAACCTGCAGGGCCATGATATATTCACAAGAAGTGCTTCAGTAAGCTAAAGTTATTTTGGTGACTATAGTGTCCCTATCAGAACTGCTCCTGCGTCTGTTCACGGACATGAAAAGGAGAAAATAAAAACACAAACTGACTGGCATCCTGAATTTGGCTGGATTGTATTCTTCTACAGGAGGCCAAGTGATCACTTCTACCATATAAGACAAGGTTGCATTTTGATTTTTATTTAAGACAAACACACCATAGTGTTTAGGATGTAGAAGAAGAGATCAGGCAATAGTTTCATATTTTTTAAGTTGCATACCATCTTAGCAGTTGGTTGTTGTACCAAAAGAAGATATTGCTGGTCTGTGAATAAAATGTAATGAAGCGAGGCTGCTGTTTCTATGTACTAAAAACAGTGTGCAGATTTCATGGTTTAAATGTAAAGTAGAATAGTGATGAGCCAGATGTTCACAAACCATGATTGCTGGAACTATAGAGGCCTGCTTTCTATGCTAGCTGTAACAGAAAAGATGTCAAAACCGTCCTTGATCAGTGGTTTAACACAATCCATCAACGTGTCTGCACCATAGGAAAAGAGGGGGCAAGAGGCTCCCTGGAAATCTGGCCATCCTTTGATGAAAATTGTGCAAAAGTGGGATGGTGCCTATAATTTATGGCAACCCCATAGCTACCCATGTCCTAATGATCTGTAAATAGAAATCAGCCATCCCTCTGTTTACACAAAGTGAATGGAGTCCTGAGGAGATTTAAAGGCCTCGTGATTTGCATGGAGAGGTTTCCTAAACACCTTCTAGAGGAACGTTGAATCTATTGCTCTGTGGGCATTAAAGCTGAACAGTTCAAATAAGCATTAATTCTATACGGAGTACTCCATTGTAAGGTCACTGACTTTTTTCTTTTTTTTTAATGCTAATGTCAGCTGCCCAAGCTCACCTGAACACTACAGCAACTGCGCTATTACTTCTGTTGCAGAAATTAACTGTTACAAAATCACCAGCAATACTCTGTATTCACTAGTTTTGCAGACACATTATGTATGTAGGCATTTGTCTTGCAATGGTACACAGGGGCTACTTGGAGTTAAAGTAGTGCGTCCATGGCCAGTTATTATTTAAGTTACCACTCCCATTGGACAGGAAATAATTAAACCTTTTTATAAATACCTTCCCTACAGGCCCTAAACCCCAGTTATATTTTCACATCCATACAACCTAGGACACTACATGTTTCTGTGTGTATGCCGTCATGTTTATCGCGTAGGGGTGCCCAAAATGTAGATCCCAAGATGTTGTAGAACTACAGTGCCCATGATGCTTTGCATGCCGTTAGAATGACAAAGCATCATGGAAGCTGTAGTTTTAAAACACCTGGGGGATCTACCTTTTGGACACCCCTGTAGAGGCAGTGTAGCCTCCTCCTCCATAAGCTACAGGATTTAATGTTCTTGGGCAGTGCTGAGCTTTTCTTACGGGCACAGTAGAGGTTTCTGGGTAGTATGCTTGGTTTTTAGTATAGAATGCCAACAGCTGAATTAGAACTTTCAGAGCATTCTGATGTGCAGCCTGATTCTATCACGTACAGCTGTATTATTGAAGAAAAAGGGGGGACATAGCAAGTTGGGAGGACTGTTAGGGTTATTTACTAATGTGAGAATTCAAACAATATAAATTTAGAGCCAAAATATATAACTGGAAATATTCTCTAATTTAGATATGCTAGTTCAGCTAATTTGGCATGAAATTTAAAATCCACTCGGAATTCTCAATATGGGGAAAAATCCAGTGTAACTACTAACTGATAACTAGAGGGACATGGCACCCACACCACTTCATAGAGATGTGGCGGTCTGGGTGCCTATAGTCTCTAACCCTGCAAGTTAGAACCTTTTGCAGAAATAGCCTAGTAAAACTGCTATATCAAGCAGATGGTCGCAGAGAGATTAATTATCTCAGCCAATGAGGTTGGCCCAGCCCTAGCAAGAATAGTGCAGTATTGGAGAAAAGGTAACTATTGACTAAGATACTATAGCTTTAGGAACACACAATCACCAAAACAACTTTAGCTTAATGAAGCAGTTTTGGTGTATAGAACATGCCCCTGCAGTCTCACTGCTCCATTCAATGCAATTTAGGAGTTAAATCACTTTGTTTATGTAGCTCTAGTCACACCTCCTTGTATGTGACTTATACAGCCTTCCTAAACACTTCCTGTAAAGAGTCATCTAATGTTTACACTTTTATTGCAAAGTCTGTTCAATTTAGACTTGCTTATCTCTTGCTCTGTTAATAGCTTGCTATACCCTGCAGGAGCCTCCTGTATGCTATTAAAAGTCAATTTATGGAGAAGATACATCTGATTGAAAATGAAACCATTTTAGTTTTATGCAGGTTCTCTGTCAAAGCCAGGGAAGATGTGGCTAATTACTGCATACACAGAAACAAAAGTGATTTGACTCCTAAATGGCAGATAATTGAGCAGTAAAACTTCAGGAGGTATGATCTATACCTCTTCAATAAGCTAAAGTTGTTTTGGTGACTAAAGTGTCCCTTTAACCCCTTATGGACACGTGACATGTCATGATTCCCTTTTATTCCAGAACTTTGGTCCTTAAGGGGTGGTAAAAAAAAAAATACATGCAGTATACCTTTAAGGTTACAAAAACAATTTAACCCACATTTTATGAATTGTTTAAGCCAAGCCCGCAATCGTAAGAGCTCATGGCACTAGCTCGACAGCTGGTGGCTGTAACATACAGGCAGAACAGACTCTCCCAAAAAGCTACAGCATGTAACTGTACAGAGATAGCAACATAAGGAATGTGTATAGACAGATTAAGGTTCTTTAAGCAAGAGTTCACCCTCATCAACTAGCCATGCTCCGATACCAACAACGCATTAGTATGTAGATCGGAAAGGTGATGTTACGCGAGATATGGTCAGAATGCTAAACAATTCCCAGATGTTTGCTTGAAACTAAACATTTTCATGAATGTGTACACAGCCGAGAGAGAAGGCCTTTGTTTGCGTGTAATCTTTCTTCCTACTATTTGATTAAAGAGCACGTTAAATCAGAAGGCACATTGTCCTAAGTGTATGTTTACAGATACAGGAGTAGTTTTCATTATAGCCATTTATGTGGGCGTTTTGTTTATGTTGCCGTTACTTGATATTGTTAAAGAGTTTATAGGAACACTTAACGTTTTAGAACAATTTGAATTCCTACCTGGTTGGAGAGCCTGAAACCTCTAAATATGGCTCCTGGTGGCTAACCTCAGCTAAGCCGTGCAGTGTAGAGCTAGCTCATTGGTTGAAAAAGTCAGCAGATCCCCATCAGTCAATGAACTCTGTGGGAACTCCTGCCACTATAGCATCCTGAGTGTTCCTTTAATATGATGACATTTTAACAATGGTGATAGCAATTGATTTTGCTATGTCTACCACTGTGTCTGATGGGGAGGTTGGAGGTTGGGAATCAGTGCATGGAGGAGCAAGATTTATCCTTTAACCCTTGAGGCAAAGAGAGGCTCCAGTAGAAAATGCTTTACGGCAGGGGTGTCCAATATGTACATCCCCAGATGTCTTTAGAATGACAAAGCATAATGGAAACTGTCGTTTTAAGACATCTGGGGATCTACCTTTTGGACAGCCCTGCTTTACTGCACCAGGTTTTGCTTAGAGAGGTGGTAAGTTGGATTTGTTTCCATCTTGTGTTACGGATCACTATGCCAGTTCTTTATGTTGCTCTCCTGGGAGCAGTCACTAGGTAGCAACTGGTAAATGTGACAAAGCCATCCGCAGGGAATAGAAAAGCCTTGTTGGAAATTATTATGAGACACTGCTCTGGAAAGGCTTGAGGCAGACACCTAAATGGATTGAATTTAGACAAAGTAACAAAGACTGAATATATTAGGTTGGAGATTTAGTAGGAAGAAATCAGCATGGGACTTCACCTTTAATTTGCTGGGTACAAAAACACTACAAACATGTTCATTTTTGTTTTCTTCATTTAATTAAAAAAAGACCATTTAAAAAAAAAAAAAAAAAAAAAAAAAGCCAGACACAAAAACTTCATAGAAAAAACAAAAACTAAATGGAGGATCGCCTGTGCTGCAACTCCACACCAACCTTCGGCAGCCACCCATCCATAGTGGGATCCTATGACCCTGACAGCCTCTGAAATGGCACTTCTGCCAGAAGGGTTAGGGGGTGCTGCTCCCTCCCCTTTATTTTTTCTGAGGGGTGCTCAGTTTTTGCATTCCCTGAATCTTCTCCAGCAATCCAGAAACAAAGGCCTGTGGATAAAGGATGGAAAGACACAGTTCAGAGTTTTTCATAATAAAATAAATAAATGAAATTTTAAAAAAGTGCGTTCATAAATACAAAGTAACAAGCTTGGATGTTGTTACTCTCACCGGTTATTTAGTTATTTACGTTCAGATACAGTCCAATGTTTTAAGAGCCTATTTCCACCCCCATCAGATATGCATCACTTTCCTTACATCGGTGTTCTCGCTCTCTAGAAGTACACCAAAAAGCTTAAAATGGCACTCTATGCCCCACAAACACCGCAGATCTCTGTAATGATTATTATGCTAGTCTGTACCAAACACTGTTCCTCTTTTCAAATCTTTTCAAGCTTTAAGGCACAAAAAGGAGGGTCCCCCAGGCGCCAGTGTCCCAGTCTCTAGCTAGGTATACGGTTATTGCCGAACTTACACATTAGCAATGGTGATTTGATTCTAATTAGGACTGCAGTGGTTATGGTGCCCCTCTCACGTTTTGTCCCTTTGACATATTTTACACGGAGTTACAAACACATTTTAGCTCATTTGTGTCATTACAGAGGAGTCCTTTCCATTGGCACAGACAGTTTACAATCATAGGGGTGGCCAGGAACCATTCCTCATCGAGGGATATCAAGTATATATATTACCCCATACTCCATAGATAGAGATCCTCTAACAATTCACATAAGAAAAAAAAAAAAAAAAAGAATAATATCCATGCCAAAAAAAATGCTTTCAGATTTTGTATTCATTTCTATAAACAAAGGATCAGTCAAGCCTATAATATAATAGCATTGAGGTGCAAATTTTCTTTTAAGCATGAAACACGAGAACTGCAGACGTGTACATTTCAATATACTTGTAATAATGTGCAGACATGCAATGCGGAATGAGATATTGCTATAGAATAGATCATCATGGTTTAATGGAGGAATGACAGTTATTTCTCGGTCTAGCTAACCTGCTGGGCTTTAAGTAGATATTAATAGGAATTCAGATCCAGGCAGGAGATTCAGTCTATGCAGATCTTGCTAAATTTTTTGATACTGTGCCACGCAGAAGGATGGCTTAGCCATTAAGAGAAATATGTCATGGGGTTGTAATTGGTACTCCAATACGGCACAGAGATGGGTTACAAATGAAACATTTCCAGGCAATATTAAAGTTTAAAATAGAAAATGCAATTCTTCATTCTGGGTATTGCATGGGAAGCTCTGAAGCAAACAAGTCAGATAACCATATTATAGTTTAATATTTACTTTTCCCATCTTATGAACAACACTAACAAAGTAATGGTAGGTAGGTCTGTGTAAAAAGTGTTGTATTCCTTTTTTATACAATAAAAGGTTTATTGAAATTCATATAGAATAGACAATTAGACAAAACAAATCACAGAGAATGTAAGTAAATAGGTAGCATATGCCTATGTTTAAAGGTATGAGCATGAGGACATCCAGCATCAGTTAGGCAACCATAAGTTGGTTAGCCACCAGGAAGCCTCTACTGGCTGTCTGACAGCAATGTAGTTATTGAAGTTATTCAAAAACTGCAATGATTTACATTGCAGGACTAAGGGGACAGGGGCACTGCAACCAGACCACTTCAATGAGCTAAAGTGGCCTGGGTGCCTATAGTGTACCTTTAAATATCAGCAACACACATGTATATTTTTCTTATTCAACTCACATGTAGCAGAGCCTATTTTAACATGCTCATACTTATGTCTTCAATAGATAAAGTGTTCTTGGATTCAATCTTTAAATTTGAGCAAAGTGTGTAAAAAGACCCTTTTAATTTTTGCTTTGGTGAGGGGGATATTGAGTAGCTCTAATTTTGCGTAATATATAGCAAATTGGAGAGTTGTTCATATGCTCTGAATTTGGATAAAATAGCTGGGAGTCTATTCTCAATTTTGGAGACCACAAGGAGGAGGTCATGACCTTGTGGTGTTCTGTTTCAGACCTAAACCCCTGGATGTCAATGTTAGCCCTTATGTTGTTCAGCAAGGGTTTCAGAGTGAGTGCAAGCAACATGGGGCACAGTGGGCACCACTGCCAAAGACAAATTCTAAACTGATCTGGGTGCACTATTTACACACACACACACACACACACGTCCCATAATAGACGTGCAACCATCCTTCCACACTGGTTACCCCTGCTAGTAGAATAGGTGGCAGTAATGGAGAAATTATGTTAAGGCATCCTCTAATTTAAGAGCCTTAATCGATTAAAACCATACAAGGTAGATTGCAAGGTAAGTCTCCCCACTCCGCACCACCAACAAAACAACTCCCTCCAATAAGGTTAATACTTTGTCTGGGGTCTTAACTGATCAGGGCAGGCAAACTCTCATTCTTAAAAAAATAAATTTAAAAAAAAAGGCATTTCAATACTGTACCAAGCACCCCATCCCAACCCTCAGGAGTGGGAGTCCACACATGACACTTCCATTAATCTAGAAGTGATATGAATAAGGTGTTGATTGCTTCTCCACTGAAGCTTGGCTGTGGGGTGGCCAAGCCACTTTGCATGTCTATGCAATGCTTCCCTAGGTCTCATGGACCCAACATATAAAGGTGCTGGAGTAAGTCGGAATTCACCCATACCTATTCCTCTCAGAGGAAGCACAGAGGAAATGGTGTAAAATTATGAACAAGGTAGTGATGTATGTATTTGTACAGACCCTGCTGATACAAGCATATTTTATGAGTGCATCAGAAGGTTAGCAAACCGGAATAATGACTATAATATATAGTGGTATGAGAAGAAACATTGTCCCAGATTTTTGGTTCGAGATGAGATGGTTCTTACCAGATACATGCCAATCTCGCAAGAAAAAAATAAAGTGATTCTCCTCCCCCCTTTTTTTATCCTTATATGCCACGTCTCCCCCCCCCAATAAGTCAATATTAATTTAAATATAAGTTGGGTAATTCTGTGTTTGCAAAGCAGATGTTTTCTCCCTACTACAACATTTTTTTATCTTGAAATCTGATAGCGTTGGGTGCCAATGACCCGATGTCAAAGTGGTCAGCATATTGGCACAGATAGAGAAACTTCAGATATGCCACAAGCTAGTCATGTCAAACATAGGGAAAAATAGGAAATCAAATAAGGACACATTTTTGCATATGGGAACGTTTCACTCAGAGGTTTACCCTGTGAATTAATTAATAGGACTATGGACATAATATTATAGTCACCAAAACAACTTTAGCTTAATGAAGCAGTTTTGGTGTTCAGATCATGCTCCTGCAGCCTCACTGTTCAATTCTCTGCCATTTAGGAGTTAAATCATTTTGGTTTCTGTTTATGCAGCCCTAGCCACACCTCCTCTGGCTGTGACAAACCGCTTTGCATGAAAATACATTATTTCACTTTTAATCAGATGTAACTTACTTCAAAAGTTGTTTTTGTTTGTTTTGTTGTTTTTCCTTATCTCCTGCTCTGTAAATTGAACTTTAACCCCTTCAGGACCGCTGACGGTTCAGGACCGTCAGCGGTAAAACGTGCGTTTGGACCGCTGACGGTCCTGAACCGTCATAACGGTCTGGGGCTACTTACCTGATCGCCGTCGGTCCCACGGCGGCGATCAGTGCTCCACCCGGTCCAGGGGGACTGCCTGTCTGCCCGGGCAGTCCCCCCTCGACAGATCAGGACCCCACGGCCATGTGATCACTCGATCACATGACCGCAATAGGGGTCTTTGTATCTGCCTGCAGGGGGACTGTCTGTGCTGACAGGCAGTCTCCCTGCAAGTAAAAAATCCAAAAAATAAAGTTAAAAAAAAACCAGTGTAAAATCAGTGTAAAAATAAATAAATAATATGTGTATATATATATGATATATATACATGTATTATATCTATATATAATATATGTATATGTATCATATATATATATAATGTCATATTAAGTGTATTTTTATATTTATATATACGTATATTAATATAAAAATACACTTATATTTAAATTACACACGAATATATACAATATATATAATTGCTATATATATGGTATATATATATTATTATAAAATACAAATAATATGTTAATAAAAATAAATAACAAAAAATAAAAATAATTTTTAATAATTATAAAAAAATATTTATATATGCAATTTTATTCTAACAGTATTTTGATATATATATATATATATATATTTATATCAAAATATACTTAGAATGTAATGATATATATATCTATGTATAAATAAATAAATAAAAACAATACGAAATATACATATGTCCATATACATAATTACATAAATAATTTCATAAATATACACGTAGACGTCAAATATATAAATATGTATATATATTAAAATTCTACATGTGTATTTATGTAATATTTTTACCTAATTAAGTAATTTTAATGATTGCAATTTGAGGGACCTGCCTGCCAACCCAGGCCGAAAGTCCAGATAATTTAATTTGCTAGCACTGTGTTTAACCCTGTAACTTTCTATGACACCCTAAAACCTGTACATGGGGGTACTGTTTTACTCGGGAGACTTCGCTGAACACAAATATTAGTGTTTCAAAACAGTAAAACATATCACAGCGATGATATTGTCAGTGAAAGTGAATTTTTTTGCATTTTTCACACACAAACAGCACTTTCACTGAGGATATTATTGCTGTGATACATTTTACTGTTCTGATACACTAATATTTGTGTTCAGCGAAGTCTCCTGAGTATAACAGTACCCCACATGTAGAGGTTTTATAGTGTTTGTGAAAGTTACAGGGTCAAATATAAGGCTTGATTTTACTTTTTTTTTTTATTGAAATTTGTCGGATTGGTTAGGTTGCCTTTGAGAGCGTATGGTAGCCAAGGAATGAGAATTAGCCCCATGATGGCATACCATTTGCAAAAGAAGACAACCCAAGGTATTGCAAATGGGGTATGTTCAACCTTTTTTAGTAGCCACTTAGTCACAAACACCGGCCAAAGTTAGCGTTTCTTGCATTTTTAACACACAAACAAATATAAATGCTAACTTTGGCCAGTGTTTGTGACTAAGTGGCTACTAAAAAAAACTGGACATACCCAATTTTGAATACCCTGGGTTGTCTACTTTAAAAAAAATATGTACATGTTAGGTGTGTTTCGGGGATTTATGACAGATAACGGTGTTACAAGGTCACTATTGATACATTTAAAATATATATATATTGAAACAGCAATTTCCTACTTGTATTTATAGGCCTATAACTTGCAAAAAAAAAGCAATAAAGCATGTAAACACTGGGTGTTTTTAAACTCGGGACAAAATTTTGAATCTATTTAGCTGTTTTTTTCATTAGCTTTTGTAGATAAGTAAAAGATTTTTCAAGTAAAAGTCCAAAAACATGTTTTTTTTTTAAATTTTTCACCATATTTTATTATTTTTTTTAAATACAATATTGGACATAATACAAATAATGGTATGTAAAGAAAGCCCCTTTTGTCCTGAAAAAAACAATATATAACTTGTATGGGTACCGTAAATGAGAGAGAGGAAAATTACAGCTAAACACAAACACCACAAAAGTGTTAAAACTGCTCTGGTCCTTAACGTACAAACATCGCAAAAACAGGCCGGTCCTGAAGGGGTTAAAGGGACTCTCCAGGCAGAGTATTTTACTCACCAGGTTCCAGCGCCGGGAGCCTTGTGAAGCCGCACCCCCTATTTCGTCAAAATGACGAAATAGGCGGGTGCGAGCAGGGAGCAATCAGACGCTTCCATTTGGCCGCCCTCTGAAGTCCTGAGCGCACTACCTCGCATGTGCGTGGCCGTGTGCTGAGCTGAATGACAGCTCATCTCGTGGTCTTTGCTTGCCCCCTCTCCTCTGCTGAAAGGCTGGAGAGAGAAGGCACGCACACAATGCCTTCTCTCTCTATTTTAATACGTCTGACGTGTACAAGGCCTTTTTAGGGCCCTACATGATAGGAAGTCCCTCTGGTGGCAGTCTGAGTGACGGCCACTGGAGGTATTCCTATCAATGTAAACACTGTATTTTCTTTGAAATTACAGTGTTTACATTAGATTGCCTGCAGGGAGCTATAGATCTCACCTGAACAAATACAGTAAGCTGTAGTTGTTCAGGTGACTATAGTGTCCCTTTAACTACATACAGGGGGCTCTTGCAAGGTCTAGAAGGCAATTAACAGGAAGTGTAAACATTAGATGACTCTTTACAGGAAGTATTTAGGAAGTCACATGCAGGGAGTGTGATTAGGGCTGTATAAACAAAGTGATTAACTCCTAAATGGCAGAGAACTGAGCATTGAGACCGCAGGGGCATGATCTATATTCCAAAACTGCTTCATTAAGCTAAAGTTGTTTTGTTGACTATAGTGTCCTTTTAAGAGAAAATAGACTGTGCGGTTCCTCATTAGTCCATACAGCTTCTAATATGGAAAATGCACAGAAGCATTTCAGCAAAGGTGGCTAATGAACGTTAAACGTAGCAGTACATTACTATTTAAAATACTTAAGGAGTTCAGACTTTAGAATAGTGTTCAATATCAAGTAGAAATTGAAAGGCCTACAATTTAGCATCAAGTCAAATGCTAGCTTTGCTTCACCTACAAGAGTAAGTCCCTAAACCAATAATTATGGACAACTGATTAAAGCAGGTTGCCCAAAAGGAAGATCCCCAGATGTTTTAAAACTACGGCCTTGCTAAAGGCATGCACAGCACCATTGGAGTTGGAAGTGCTACAACATCTTGGGATCTACTTTTTGGGCATCCCTGGATTACAGTATTTAGGCCAAAGCAGCAAAAAAAATAAAAATAAAATGCAATTTACTTGTCAATTCTCAATAGCGATCAGTGCAGTGAATGGCCAATAAGAGTTTGCAGCAAAATAAATTATGGAATTGTAAAATATATAGACATAAAATATCTATATTGGGGAGGGGGGGGAGCCTGACCAGCAAAAGAAACAAGACGCGTCTCGCATGATTTTCTGCTGTACAGGCTCTATCCGCAACGATATCGCAGGCTGCAGACCTCTCCACACAAAGCTGTACGGATAGGGGAAGCCCGCAAGAACCTAAAGATACCACACTTGACACCCGGATCGACCGGGAACCGCAGCAGCAGGTTGAGGCCTACCGGGGGATGGTGAAGGGGAAAGGCGGACACATTCCTACCGCCGCTCCAAGCCACACGCGAGCACAAGAACCCCCCCTCCCCATGGACGATATCCCGGTCCCCACCATACAGAGCAGCCAAAATGGCGGACACATCAGACCCAGACACATGTGGCACGCAGATGCAACAGTTTTACCCGTCAAGCCCCAGCAACAAAGTAAGAGACACTCTTGACGATATTTTTGAACCCTTCTTGGCTAAGCTGGGCAGGCTCTGACTACTCCTGAACCGACTAAAAGAACCAAGTCCACAGAGGGCGGAGGCCTGGGAAACCTCTCAAGGGTGCAACGCTGTCCCACACCTCAGACATCCACATAAGATGCCCACCTGGGCTGAGAGCAAACAGGGTCATGACTTGCAGGTACCGGCCACATACGCGGAGGGCCACAAGCGACAACACACCATGAACGACCGCAGAACCCACAGCACCATCCCAACAGGGAAGACCCTGGACCACAACGGATCCCAGGTTCGTTGCCAGAGGGTACCGGCTCTCCATAGGCACCAGGGCAGGAGGGGTGTCCCACCTCTGCGAGGCTATACTAACCGGACTGAGTCCAAGTGTGAGAAGCAACCCCCGTAGCGGTGTCAGATGACTGCTTAACCCACCAACCCAAGGGGCCTACATGGTAGCCAGCAACCTGAGTCTACAAAGCAACAACAAGAACTCACTTACCTAATCGTAAAGACACACACTTAAGCCGATGTTACTTTCCTGCCTATAGTATAGCTCCTAATCACTTCGCCTGATACCTTCACGTTTAGATTTCCTGCCTAGATCATAAAATCGTGCATGTTTTCTCATATGCCCCACAAGCATCGCGTGAGAGAATGACAGAGGATTGCCATTGGAGTAACTCAGGCCTGTCTGTAACTTTACTATGCACTGCAAAAATACAAAATAAAAACAAATAAAATAAAATATCTATATTAGGATGTAAAGAAAAAAAAATAAAGAGGTCGTTTTAATCTCATTAAGACATACAGAAATATCAAAGGTCAAAATAGAGACGTCTTGTTGGCAAAATTACTAATTTCATAGAGGAAGCAAACAGGAAACAGTGTAAAATTAGAGGAAAGGAGTATTCTTTGTCATGAGACGATGGTTTGTTTACATAGAAACAAATGCTGTGACAGTAATAAAAAAAAAATAAATAAATAAAAAAAAAACCATAGTTCTGCACATTCTAGCTAATGCTCACAACTGCTAAATAATCAAAATGTATATTAAATTATTTTTTAGCTGTGTTTTCCCTTAGCATTTCCACCCTCTCCCATGGGGATGTTGCTCAAATCTACCAATGTTTCCTTAAAGTGTTTCTCCAAGCACCATGACCACTTCAGTGATTTGAACTGGTCATGGCGCCTGTAGCCAGGGCCGGCGCTTCCTAAAGGCGACCTCAGGCGGGTGCAGCACTGCCTGGGTCAGCACGTCCATTAGGGCGCAAGATATGAGGGATCGGCAGGAGGGAAGCCCACAGCGCTCCCTCCTGTAAGTCCATCAGTGTAGCTAGGCCGGACTGACAGGAAGTGCTCACTCGGCTCGGCCGGCCACGCTACACTAGCGGTAGGAGGACACATGGGAAGAAGGAGAGACCACCTGGGGGGGGGGGGGGGGGGAGTAGGGGAGGAGAGAGACCACTGGGGTGAGGGAGGAGAGACCACTGGGAGTGGGGGGGAGGAGGAGAAGAGACCACTAGGTGAGAGGGGGGAGAGACCCCTAGGGGAAGAGGAGAGTCCCCTAGGGGAAGGGGGGAGAGGAAGACCATGAGGGGAGGAGGGGGAGAGGAGAGAGCACGAGGGAAAGTCGGGGGGAGTTGGGGGGGGGAGGGAGAGGAGAGAGCACGAGGGAAAGGGGCCACTAAGGGAGTGGGGAAGGAGGGTGGAGACCACCTGGGGGGGGGGGGGAATAGAGGAGAGACCACAAGGGGAGGTGGGGGGGGAGGGGGAAGAGGAGAGACCACTAATGGGGTGGGGGACCACTAGGGGAAGGGAGGAGACACCATTAGGCGAGCGGGACGACAGGAGAGACCACCAAGGGGGTCAGAGGAGAGACTACTAAGGGGCAGGGGGTAGGAGAGTGCACTAAGGGACAGGAGGGGAGAGCTCCAAGGGACAGGACAGGAGAGCAGTAAGGAGTAAGGGACAGGGGGAGGAGAGGAGACCACCAAGGGACAGGGGGGGTGGGGGGGGGAATGTAAGATGCAAAACATAAAAATAAAATTATATTAACAAAATAAATATAATAAAAATAAAAAGCTGCTCTCCTCTCAGCCCCTATCCTACCCCACAAACTCTCTCTTTCACAATACACACACAAACAATGCATCCCTACACACACACACACACACACCCCGAAACACACCACGCTTCCCTTATACACAGAGAAACACACAATGCATCCATTACAAACAAAGACAATGAAAACACCACACATACTGAGTGCCACCCCATTTTCTGCTAGAGGTGCGACTCCACCAACAGCCCGTCAGCCATTACAGTAGTGGTTTATGTTAATTCTGTGCCCATTCCTATGCACAGAATTTAATTATTTTGCTGAGAGCTGTCAAGATCTACTTCAGTCTTAGTCATTTTAGCTTCCTGTGCGAAAATTCTGTACAGCTCCCCTCATGGGCCACACTCCTTCATTCAAAAGCACCCACTATTTAAAACCTTCCAATCTCACCTAACCAACAAAGAGATTAGATAGCTTGATAAAAATACAATTGTATTAAACAAGTTAAAGCAGTAAAAAAATTTTTTAAAAAAATAAACCACACAGTAATTTGTGGGGTGTATGAGTGTATTACAGAGCTCCACAGCAAAAAACAAAAACTCACAGTAATGTGCATAGCAGTGTAACACAGAGCTCCACAGCTATAAAACAAGCATGTTGTATGTCACGATCATAGCATTCCCCTGTAATTAACCTGATGATTGTTGGTGACTTCTCTTGTGACTCCATAAGTGGGATACCACATGACAAAGCAGGGACAGGGCATGTAAGGGTATTGTGAATGCGTTTGGAAGAGACTTGTGGGATTGTGGGGAGCTGTTTATGGTGTAGTGTGGATTTACAAGTAAGTCTGTGTTGTGTTTGTGGTGCAATCTGTGTGTCTAGGGCTGTAGAGTGTGTGTCTAGGTAATATTGTATCATCGATTATTAATATTATTATAATTGGAGAGTGGATGCCTTGTGTGTGCGCAAGGATACGCTGTGTGTAAAAGGGTGAGGCAGGGCGTAAATTTGTAGGAGCATTTTTACTTTTTATTATAAAAGTTATAATAATCTATACATTTATATAAAGAATATATTTTTATTACTTTGTCCCGAGTTACCTTCAGGCAGAATTTAAAAATGCGGAATTTAAAAAAAAAAAAATTATGTTCTATTATTAAATGTTGTTCTTGTATCAAGCACTATGTGTCGTCTAGTGTTTGGGGAGGGTTATAAATCACTGAAGAGCAACTTTCTCCTGCATGAATACTGGGCTCTGTCACAGTACCAATTAAATTTGCGATGTTAACTGGACCAAAAAATAAATAAAAGGAGTCCACCCTAAAACAACTAAATAAAAACACACACACACACACACACACACACACGCCATATTTAGATCAAAATTACAGATATAGAAGCATACAGACTCAAAATTACAGATACAGAGAGACACAGATCCAAATTTACAGATTCTGGTAAAATTGTGGCCTTGGTGGCCGCTATGGGATACTAAGGAGCCGGGTGCTTTGTACACCAGGAACCCAGATTAACCCCTTAAGGACCAAACTTCTGGAATAAAAGGGAATCATGACATGTCACACATGTCATGTGTCCTTAAGGGGTTAAGGCACCTCTGAGCAGAGCATACTACATCTATCCTATGTAATCTGCTGATGGAAGCGGAGACAGCTGCCTTGCAGAACCTAGATGTCAACCCTGGCAACAGGAGAACAGTGTGTGCACAGCACTGCAAAATTTTTGACCCATTACCGGGAAAAAAGGTTAAAGTACTCCTTGATTCAGAACCACTGTACTGATTATGATGCTTGGAGTAACCCTTTAAGGAACACATACATGTATTCCTGACCCTATAGTGTTAAGACCTCCCTAAATATAGCAACATCTTACTGTATTCAAGTCTGCAGCTGCTGGATCAGCCCCTGTCTGCCTCTGACATCATCAGAAGTGGTCGTCTGAGCCAATCACAATGCTTCCTCATAGAATTGGCTGAGACTGTCAAGGAGGCTGATCAGGGGCAGAGCCAGCACAAGTAAAACACAGCCCTGGCCAGTCAGCATCTCCTCAGAGATTAATTGAAGCAATGCATCTCTATGAGGAAAGTTCAATGTCTGCATGCAGACGGTGGAGACAGTGAATGTTGTGATGCACACTACTCAGGATTGCCCCAGGAAGCACCTCTAGTAGTCATCTGAGGAATGGCCAGTAAAGTTATCACTAGGTGGTAATGTAAACACTGCCTTTTCTCTAAAAAAAACAAAAACAAACAGTGTTTACTGCAAAAAGCCTGAAGGTAATGATTCTACTCACCAGAACAAAAGCAATAAGCTGTAGCTGTTCTGGTGACTATAGTGTCCATTTAATGTTTATGTATAACAAGTGAGCAGATATAGAATACAACATTCAATGACTGCTGGATCTATTTAAAAAAGCAGGAATATATATTTTTTCTTTAATTCTATATACAGCCAATATATTACATCCCATCCTGTCAGTGTGTCCTGTACCAATTATTTTTACTGTCCGGTCACTACACCCCATCCTACCACAGAGACCTTCATCACTTCTATATACTGCCCTGTCAAACCCCATCCTGCCAGTGTCCTGTACCAATTCTATATTTTGCTGTCATTATACCCCACCACATTACCTATGTACCAATTCTATATATAGTCCAGTCATTATACCCCATTATACCAGTGTCCTGTACAAAATCTATATATTGCCCAGTCATTATACCGCATCTTGCAAGTGTACTATACCAATTCTATATATATTGCCCAGTCATACCGCATCCTGCCAGTGTCCTGTACCAATTCTATACACAGCCATGTCATTATACGCCATTCTACCACAGTGCCCTGTACCAAATCTATATATTGCCCAGTCATTAATCTCCATCCTACTACACAAAAGGTATACAGCAGTGTTATATCACATGCTAGCCCTCCATAGTCACATATAAGGATCCAGTACATAGCTCCGTTATCCTAAATCATACCTAATCTACCCAAAGTACCCTGTGCAGATTCTATATAGTGCCTGGTTATTACACCGCATCCTACCACAGCCTCATGTACTACAGACAGTCTACATACTATTAGAACCATCCTAACAGACCTGCGTGCTGATCAGCACACCACAATCTATCATTGATACAACTGCAGCATTTCACCACATCCTACCACACAGTCCTCTGGCTCACTTGTCACAATGGTGCATTATTAATCATCCAACCATAAAGTATCTAAACTCTATATACAGAGTATAATATATATATTACACACATTCATATAGTAAATGTCTGTGCACTTGCTGTAGATTCCCCAGCTTTGCATCCTCTGCAATGAGCTCACCGGAAGTGATACAGACAGACAGACAGTCAGGATGCTCCAATACCTGCAAAGCTTACCACAAAGCCCCTGCATGGCAGTTTAGGTGTTTTGTCTGTTTCTATAGATAGCAGAAGCAACAGGAACCTTTAACTTGTTATCGATCACAAAATTTGCACATAAAAAAATTAAATTAGCTTTTTGGTCTGTATAAAGCATTATGGTAGGGCAATTCCAGCAAAGTATTTAAATACATGTTCTGCATATCCCCATTGACCATCTATAGTCAGACACCAGAGCCATCCCCAAATCCTGGAGGAACACAGCTTGTATAATCCGTGTATGTCTAGATTTGCCGAGCTTGGAGTAGCAATTATTTGGCCAAATCTATTGGTCCCGTTATAGACCATGTTCCTACTGTGAGCGCTCTGCAAAAAGTCAAGACAGACACTCACCTCTGTTGGTTTGTAACAGTCAGTCAGCAGTTCCTAGAAAAGAAAATTAAAATAAATAAGTCAACAACAAAGGTTTAGACTACACCCAACTTCTCCAAAACAATAGTCCATCACCCTCCTTCTCAGGATAGGTCCCGGACTTGTACTCACCTTAACCCGCTCTCCTCTCTCCTGATCAGTCTCCATGTCCAGTAATTCATCCACATCTATTTCCAGTTCAGGAATTTCCTCCTCCTGTACAAACAGATATACTTGTTACATACAGTGATCACATTTACCACCTTTACATGTATACATTAAAAAGTACACCTGAGGTCTATGTTTATAGAAGTGGCCTTTCCAAAAAACTAGATCCCGAGAGGTTTATGGCTACCAATGAACAATCACTGTTGAATTGCGAGATAATTAGTTACTTGATACTTAGTTCAAGTAACTAATTGATAATTAGTTACTTGAACAGGACTCAAAGTTTGAACTGAAAATTCTACCATAATTTTTATATATATATATATATATATATATATATATATATATATATATATATATATATATATATATATATATATATATATATATATATATATATATATATATATCAGCTGACAGGAAGTCATCAAGAAGGACCATGCTTAATTCAACGGACATGGATTTAAAAAAAAAAAAAGTTTTTGTTTGTTTTGAAAAAGTGCAATTTGTCATAATAAAAGTTAAAAAAACGAATGAGGCAATGAGGCGTGTATCCTGTGACATATTAGAACATATTTGCCTAGCTCTATTCTCCAGGCAGTATACGTATTTAACTGATCTTCAAGGCTATTAGCCAATTAACACTGGTGTATATACAACACTACCAAATGCCTTGGCTTGTCAAAGCAACCGCAAGGTCATAAGAGTGTCAAGCATTTTAGATGCACTTGTGTCATGTGACACATTAGTTCACATATTTTCCATAACATTATTAAGCTATCATACGGTCATACAAAAAGAAAAAACATATATAGATCTATACACATTCATACACACACTACCCAAGCCTGAATATACAAAACAAAATGCAAAGTGAAATATGAAGATGAGAAAAAAAAATAAATAAAATAAAATAGTAATATAGTGTAGACAAAAAAAATGTATAAAAAATATGTACAATAAGTATGCAGTGTCAGTATACAATGGCGTGTACGTACACTAATCAACGCAAAACAGACCCTGATACAAACTCACATAACGGTTCTGAAGGGAATTACGACTACACTAGAGATCACAAAACCCATCAGATTAAGCCACTATTTTGACATAACCAATTAAACAGAATAAGGATTACTGGTGGCTATATTCTAGACAAGTAATACATTGTAATGGAAACCAATGGCAGGTTTTAAAATTTTGCACATAATGTTTTTGATGGTTAAAACTCCTTCTATACGATCACAGATTCTTCGGGTGTATATTAGACGCCACTGTATTCCACATATCTATCAATACAGTGGGCATGGATACGTTTTTTCTAAATCTGGCCTTCAAGCTGACGATGATCTACTAAACTAGGAAATAATCATTCGAGAAGATACACAAAAGAGTTTTCACAAGTGGTGGTGGTGGTACATATGTATTATGAAACAGCTTTGCAACAGAGTTTAAAAAAAATAAAACAATTTTTATACAAGACTCTTGGCAGAGATGATGTGGAATTTGAGCCATAAAGGGTGTCATTTATTTTAGATGGAGCTGGTAAAGAACATGAGAGTTACATGGTTTGCAAATTATAACTTAAGGCCAACCACATAACTCTGACGTTGAGGTCACTTTCAAGGTTTGCCTGGGCGTGACTTGCCCTGACGCTAGGGGTAAAGAATCCACAAACGCAGCACGATAGTCCTGTGGCAGCCCTCTTCTCCATAATCTGATTGGTTGATAAGCGATCGTGCAGGCAGATAACCACTGTATTCCGGTAACTCCTTATAGCCGCTCTCCAATACACATGTTGCAGATTATGGCTCACTAGAACGATGTGGGAACCAATATCTGAAGCTTCCTGAGAGATACCGGATCTCTGACATGCAGCTGAGCAAACAACATTGTTTGAAGCGTTTACTGGAGTCATTAATGCAGTAGTTAAGGTGCCCAGAGTGTCTTGGAACCCACTTTAATATAAGTAGTCAAACCATTTAGGAATGGTTTGGCTTCTCACTTGGGGTCTCCCAGGGGCCTTTCCATACCTCCTGCCATGTGAAGCGCTCACTGGCTTAGAGACATCAGCTGATGCTCAAGTCAAGGTGCCAGCTCTGCGCGATCGGGTGTAGCTCAAAAGACTCAATGGAAATGACAGTTAGGCTTGTCTTGTAAAATTAAACAGAGCAATTTGAAATAAATAGCTCAACTCATACTTACATTTTTTAGTTGGCCAATAAATAAAGCTCATTAGTGACAGTTTAACGTAAAAAACAAACAAACAAACAAACAAACAAAAAAAAACGCAAAGAACTGGTCTGCCCTCCAATGAAGGAAAATTGCAAAACTTTTCCAGTATTTAAAGGGTTAAACAACAATTATCTGCCGTCCAGTAAAAGGCATTATCTGTGCTGTAAAAAATACCATTTATGCACATATTAACAAACACATGATTATATATACCACAAGTAAAAAAGAAACTAAACAAGGGAAGGTAAATTCGTAATACATAACCACAGTAGTCTCCAGGTTAAGGCCAAGTCTGAGGTTATCTGTGGGCTTTTTTTTTAAAACACCATGTTTTATTTATCAGCGAGAGAGAGGGCCAGTCTCACTTCCAAGGAGTCAAGTGTGAATTCTTGGTACCTTGAGCCACACTTCACACATTAACCAAATATGCCCAATGTGGAAACGCCGGATCAATGTGTTTTAAAGGAAGTTTGAGGGATGTCCTTCTCGAAAAGAGGATGTGAGAGAGGGATATTTGACCAACTACATGAGAAGACGGATGTGAAACAGAATAAGTGACCACAATCAATGCATGCGATGTATAAACACAAAGTGGTTTATTCACTAAACCAGAACCTGTAAAGAATTGACAAAGGATTGCAAATTTCAGACAGAAATAGCGGGGCTTGAAAACAAATACATTTGGAAAAAAATATGTTTCCAACTTTGACAATTCCGGCCTAAAATTAGCCATTTCCTTGTGAGATCTCCACAACTCCGTGACTAGGGAAAATACCCCACAGTTTAAACAAATTTAGTAGCAGAGGCATTCATAGTGATTTCAACAGATGTGTTTTTTATATATTGCAACACACTTTATTCTGTGCGGTCCATGGGATTGCATAAAATGTGTTGGATTGCTCTAACCAGTCACTGAATAAATGGCAAAAAACTATTTGTTATTTGACTGTAAACAGATTGCCTTCCATATTTATTTTCTGTCCTGGGGGGTCCGAAACTTTTGCCAATACATAAATACAAGGTTAAATTGAACTGAAATGAAAACACAAAAATCTCAAAACATTTAACATAATTTTGAAGGATTGTGTAATTTCCACTAAAACATTGCGCACACACACACGTTCTTTTTTGGAAAACACTTTCTGATATAAATCATTAGATCCGAAAGAAAATCTAAACCAGGGATGACAAAAACAAATTTTTCCTTTGATACGTCGATTATAAATTTGTACACATATAGTGTGTCTTAACCTAAATCTATTCCTTTTGTTTGTTATGTTATGACATACTAAAAATGAAATGCACAAACATATATCCAGATATGGGCACACAATCAAAACAACAAATGTATGAAAAGTATTAAAATAATTATATAGATCTGTCCCACCCATCCCCCCTGTGAAGTTGTTCTAACACATGGTGATGACAGGTGTCCTCAGCTGTTCCCGTGACTCAGGATGGCATCAGCACATTGTGACCCTGCCCATCCCTCCTGCCATCAGCCCAGCAGTGGAGGGTTGGGGGCAGGAAGGCAGCCTATCTGCCACATGGCAGTGCCCTGGCATGAAAAGTCGCTATCTAGTTGCCCCAAGCAGGGGTAGAACACAGCAGGAATGATCCCATGTGTGTATCTAACACAGCGTTCTGGCAGGGATCCTGCTAATTCCATCCATTGTTAAAAGGGATAATGTGGCATTGTTCATAATGCTATTAAATGGAAGCTACTAATTGCCTCTGGCTAATTTATTCTTTGTTCTGATCACAGAACTGGGAATGGAACACTGAAAAAAGGGATAGATTGCTAGTTAACCTTTAATACCCCCAGCTGTCTTGGATCATATTCCCATGAAACTGAGCCAGCCTAGTTAGCAATGGAATAGAAACTTGTCCTTGGACTACAACTCCCACTACTCTCAGGTCAGCCCAAGGACAGTCAGAGAGCAGCAAATTGCCCTAGCCAGGCAGACATGGTCAGTAATTGCTCTCACCTGGCAGTCATACAAGGCCACCAGCTGGTCCAGGATCCACTCCTCCAGGCGCAGTCTCTTCCTGAGCTCTTTGCGGTCATACTTGACAGTCACTTTGCCCTGATGCCGTCTCTCTGGCTGTTCAGCACTCTCGCTGGGAGACTGAAAGTACACCTTGGGGGAAGTGGTGTGGGGGCTGGAGCCTGGGCTACTGAGAGCTGCCATGAGGCAACAAGGGAAGTCTACAAAGAGACTGCTAATTTTCAAGCAAGAGACAGCCAGAGAGTGTCTCTTAAAAGGTCAAGAGACAGCCAGGGGCAGGGATGAAGTGAAAAGGGGGAGATGACCTGAATTGCCAAGAAACTGCCAGTCACAAACACTACAATGGGATGGAGACAGAGACAGAAAAGAAGTAAAAAAAAAAAAACCAAAAAAAAAAAAACAGCCACGTGGGGCTGGAAAAAGAGACAGTTCTCTATTTAGTGTGACTCCCTGACCAGTCCATAACGCGGAGAGGGGCGACTGTCTCTTCTTCTACACGACTGTCTAATTATTAGTAGTAATTAGGCTGTGTAAGCAGTCCCTTTCTTGCTGTCTCTTCAGTTGTCCTTTTGTCATGGAGCACTCTTGTTCAGACCAATGTCTCTTTCATAACTTGACTTGTCGTGCTGACTCTCTTCCCACGTGGAAAACTCTCTCCAACAAGGTACTGTCTCTTTCCCTTCCTGCCCGTCTCTCTCTCCTTTGTCTCTGTCCGTCTCTCCCAGATCCTCCCTCTCTCCGCCTCTTAAAAAGACAGCTCCCCCTCCTGGGCTGTCTCTGCCCCTCTCTTCCTGGCACAGATATTGTTTCTTGCAGCTGTCTCTTCTAACTCACACTCCCATTACCATGTTACAGCTGTCTTTTTATAGGAGTATCCTTCTACCATTGCATTTTGTATCCCTCTAAGCCAGAGATGGATAACCTTTGGCTATATCTGATATGGACTGCACTTCCTATTATGCTTATCCATCTGTTCTAGTGGCTGAGCCTCATTGAGAAAGTATTTCAAAACAGCTGGACTGTAAAACTTGCCTAACACATGGCTCACTCCTTTCCAAAGATGCATTTCTATTTTCAGTGGATCATCACCTCTCTCTATTGTTTAGTAGTAGTAGAATTTATTTATTTTACAGACAAAACTGCATTGTTGACGTTTAGACCTAAATTGCACCACTATAACTAATTTGCAGGGTTATTCAGTAAACTAGTAATTCTTGGAAAAATAGCTAGTGATTTGCCACTACTGAGGCCAAAAAGTAAAATTAGAAAAATAATTCAGATATTATATTACTTTTTATGAAATAAACCTGGTCTTTCTGACACTGTCTCATTTCTACTCATTTTATAACCCCTTCATGAAAGATGACGTGTAATAAAAAGGAGATATTGCCTCAAGGGGTTAATAACCTTTGTCGCTTCACCCTCCTCTTGTCTGCTGTCTCTTCCTATTAAATTGTACAAATTCTCTCCCGTTCATTCATTTTGTTTCTATAAGTGATGCCTGGCCCCGTCCTTCTCATGCTGTCAGCCTGCCTCTTTCATCATTTTGGGCTGCCTCCTTTTATGACTGAATATGCCTCCCTGTTCTGTCTCAATTTATTCAATTTCCTGCTCACAATGTCATAGGTTCTTCTGTCTCTAAACCCCTACATGTCTCATTTCCTCCCTCCTTCGCTCCCTCCCTTTTTTCATTCTCACTAATTTCGCTCATATTTAATTTTTTTTTTGCCTTGTACCAATTTCAAACGTTTTCTCTTTTCAACTCCCACAACCTCACAGCGTGAATCAGTTATTGTCCTATAATACTACCCTTTCTTTTCAATCCAATCTACTACACTTCCATCAATAACACTCTCCAGTGCCTTTTTTTTTT
Source organism: Pelobates fuscus (assembly GCF_036172605.1). Lineage (NCBI taxonomy): Eukaryota > Metazoa > Chordata > Amphibia > Anura > Pelobatidae > Pelobates > Pelobates fuscus. The sequence continues at coordinate 85,663,245 of NC_086328.1, read as the reverse complement.
TTACCAAACTTCACGTGTAAAATTGACTGACTGTTTTGGCGAAGTTAACGACTAAAATAAATGGCACTTTTGTTGGCTTTTAAAAACACCAAAGATTGTACATTTTAAACTACCAAGTGCTTTGATGTTGTGTTGCAGTGTGTGTTTCTTTAAGATGTTCAAACAGTCTTTTCGTGTATTTTTAAACATGCATATCTACTATGCTATCGATTTTGCCATGTTATATTTTATTTGCAGTTCTTTAACCGGTGTAATAGATTAATGAGAAATTGTTAGTTAACGTTGCTTGTACATGTCAACACGTCAGGAGAGGTGTGCTGTTTGTTCTGCTTGTGCGGTAACACTTAGAAATATATTTAAGTATTGTTACTTGTTTGAAAAGTCTTTTCGAGTGCTTTGAGATGTTTTACTAATTTGCTACATTTTTGATGGTGCCGTTAAAGTGTCAATAACACCTTCTCAGTAGGACTGCGAGTGTCGAAACTCGAGTGTTAAACACAAGGTACAGGGCCCTTTTTAATCCTTCCAGTTATGGTAAAATGCTTTAACATTGTTAAAGGCTCATTGGCTGCCGTTATCGTGACGATAAATAAAATATATGAGATGTTAACTTTCCTAAAAGCTGTGGTTGATCTTTTTTTTTTGCATTAGATTTCTAAGCAGTTTTTCTGATAACAGTTTCACCCAGTACTCTATAATCTACGATAGTGTTTTTTCCGAAAAAAAAACAAAATATTTTTTTCAACAGTTTTCATCTAGTTGCAAGACCCATTAACGGTTATTCACTGAAGTAAATTCAAAGTGAATTTCAAATTTAAGCCGAATTGGAAAAAAATCTCTAAATCAGTTATCCTGTCGCTTCAGCCAATTTTGCCTTAAATTTTAAATTCACGTTGAATTCACTTTGAATTCTCGTTTTAGTGAATAACCCTGTAAGTGTTCCTAGACACATTTTACTTATTCATACCAATTTACAGTATACAGAATTCATATGCTGCAGGATTCCTCTGATTAATCAACGGATTTACTGCACCCTTTTTGCTTGGTGCTCATCAATATATGCACTATTTCTGTCCTAGAAAACATAATGGTGCTTATTACATAATTTTCATTTGTTTCATCAGAGGTTTTTTTTTTTTTTTTTACAGTTAAAATGCTTGTGTAGGGCCATTCAGGCTTTGACCTGTGCCTAGGGGCTCCCTTTCCATTTGGAGCATTATGTCATGTCTATCCGTAAAATTCTTTAGAACTTTTAAAAGAATTTGAGTCCTTTCATCTCCCGTCACATGGTAATACAGACGGTCTCTTTAAGCAGTCTGGATGTTTCATAAAATAACGATGTAGCTCAATAAAACTTATGGGCTTTTCAGACAGGATGTTGGCTAAACAATCTCTTTTAGGGGTGGCACATCTGATTGGATATGTCCAATACTGAGCAGGTTTTTATGACAGCAAATCGTCAGACTACAAGACTAAAAGGCGCTAAATGTTTTACAAATAAATAAATGGGAAAAAAAAATCAGCAGTCAATGCAGTTCTGCCTGCCCTCCAAAGTACCACCGGCTTCAAGGAGTTTATTTGGCTGTATGTCTGTCCGTCTTGCTGTCTGTGCATAATATAGTGCGTAAAACACGCTTTTAAGTCGCCTAACAGCCCAGAAGTCCCTTTAGTTGCTGTCTGATAGACAGCCACTAGAGGTGGAGTTAACCCTGAAAGGCAATTATTGCAGTTTATTAAAAACTGCAATAATTACCTCTGCAGGATTAAGGGACCTGGCACACTGCACTCACACCACTTCAATGAGCTGAAGTTGTCTGGGTGCCTATAGTGTCCCTTTAATAGAGCTATAGACCAGCTCTTGGTAAACAGCATACAGCGGTACAATCCCCACTGATGGATATGTAGCTCTATGGGTCAGTCTCACAACATACAGATGAATATATAAAATAAGAAAGCAGGGGGGCGGGGCCTGACAGCCAAGATGGCCGGAGGCACATTTTGAGAGCTCCTGCTACGAGGGGCAAAAGTGTGAAACTATCGAGGAAACTAACGATGCAAGCGGCAAGCGGTACCAGGGAACGGAGGCAGAACATCACTGTGAACACAACGGTACCAGTCCGGCACCGGAGCGCCGCAGACACACCCAAACTGAACTCGCGGCCTACTCCCGAGCGGGACTTGAGGCCAGAGAGAAAAGGCCAACACACTCACAGGCATAAGCAGAAGCCCACTTCAGCCCTGCTGCCCCCCCCCCCCCGGACCGGCGGGGGTCATCCCGGTCCTCGCTGGGGACGATTACCCCCACCTACTTTCCTGACCAAGCGGCAAAACCCCCAAGCACACAGGACCTACAAGGCCCAACTAAAATGGCGGCACGGACAAAGCCGATGACCAAGCATACATTTATTAAACCGCCCAAGCTTACGCTGGACTTTATCAACAGGATGCGTATGTACCTATGGGTGAAGCTCAAACGACGGAAACAACCCTACAAGCAGGCAATGAGGGAGGTGGTGGCGTGGATCCGCCTGACTATCCGGCGCGGAACGCACTGGAATCCCCCTAGCACCTTCAGAGCACCCTCCAGATCAAAACGGAGTCGCGGCTCACAAAGGCGGGAAACAGCGCCGGGGTCCCCACACGACGACACTCACGACTTCAAACCGCTAAGCGGGACCCGACCCACCTCACACTCACCGGTCCCAGAGACCATCAACCAGCAAAGCAGTACCTGGCACGCATATAAGCACCAAGCTAGCTGGGAAGCGGATCGAGACACACAGAGGCTGAAAGCGGACAGAAGACACCAGCGAAGAGAGACCTCAAGGCCCACCAGGGAGAGATCCGGGATGGGACACCCACTCAACCGCAGGGACAGAACCACCAGAACGGGCATCGGGTGAAGCAACCCGGACACATACGCACTAAGGCCTGCGGCAAACTACCCTGTTTGGGCCGTAGAGACTGTCACGCCCCACAAGTCGGAGGCCCGAAGAATCACGGACTATAATGCAAGCCACACACCATGTTTTCCAGTACCAACCGTGAGCAATGTTTAGTTCATAGTCGACCCCTACTCGGGGAGCATACTCACCCTACATAGCTCGCTGCACACAGGCACCACACACATACTTTCCATACTAACCCTGCCAAACGTATAACGAATACAAACATACATCATTACATCCACACACTGACACACATACTTAGCCCGACAAACAACCACTACACCAAATATGGATGGTACAATGTTTTCCTCAAATACTATTATTGTGTCATAGCATGGTCCTGTGCCACACCATATATTTGGGATGCTTCCCTTTACCACGCATTGTTTTGCTTTGCTCTCGCCTGTAACTGTAACTGTAACTTTTGTTTTAAAAATGTTAACCTAGCCTATACCGCACATACATAACATACTTATTTATAACGACTAATCTCAGCCTACACCACACAGATTGATTATTTTCGGACGCCAAAAGTGGGCTAAATAGATAGAACAGCGATGTTGTCTTTAGACACAAGCTTCACCTATACCTCTTAACCGACTAGTCTCAAATCTGGGTAGCTTAAAAAACAAAACATGATACAACATGCGCGCATAGTGCAGCTCCAATAGCCTCCAAATAACTTACTGAGCATCATAGCACTCTGTGAACCTAACCTGCTTAACTATACGCCTGTTTGAATTGTTATTATTCTATTACTCTACTAACCTTTTAATTCAGTAATTTTCAAGCCTTTTTGGTAAAATTCCTGCCTACAAACATGTTATACATAGATCGCTTAGACAGGACCGCTAAATCTGTTCATGTTCCAAAAAAAAATTTTGTGCTGATCTTTTCTCATGCTGACCAACTGTTAACGAATGTCTGATTATATACTTGTCACTGCTGTTGGGGCGTGACGAGCCCTCTTGTTATACCTTCATGCACTTCAAAAATAAAGAATTTAAAAATAAAAATAAAAATAAGAAAGCAAACAATAGTGCTTTCGGGCGGTGACTGTGCCACTTTAATGTTAAATGTTGTAGGTAGGTCAGTAGGGCCAGATTTGTAAATAGGCAAAGTAGGCATGTTTGCATCACATCACTCATGCTATCATCAAATGATTTAACAGTGAATTATCGCAGGTTTTTTTTTTTGTTTTTTTTAACAGTGGATGCATTCACTAAATATGGAATTGTAGTGAATTGTAAACGGAACTGCAAAAAGTGTTGATCTGCAGAAAATACCCATTGTTACTATAGTAATAACTTGGCTGCTTTAGCTAAAATTTTGAAATTTGCTTATTAATTCACTACAACTTGGTGTTTGAATAAATTCCAGAGGGACATATTTCAGAATATTCATGAATGTGGAATATATGACTACACAACACTTTACCTAGAGGAGGTACCAAGTTATGCAATGATTGGGATGAAGTAAGGTTGGGTTTGGGAAAGATAAAGTTACTAGCATGAGAAGGAGGAAGAGATAATAGACTTGGACTGGCAGGTCACATCTGCAGTTTGGGAAAGAATATAAATGGAAAATGGAAATAAGGTTGACGTTTTGGAATGCAAATTAGGAATTAAGGGGGTATAATAATGATTCTACAAATCAAATAAGAAATGGGAAGTATAGATGGAAGGAAGAAAGGAGGGTTAAAAAATGAGGTTTATAAAGGATTAAGGAAGGAGTGGAAAAAGAACCGAAAAAAATGTAAAAGAACACTATAGCATTAGGAATAGAAACTTTTAGCAATGGTCCGATCCAATACTGTTCATAGAGGAGCATAGGGGACCTGCTACACATGCACAGCAAGAAAAGAAAAAAACGGCTTGTGAAGAAATGTTAGGAAAAAAATGCTGTGAAAATTCATGAGAATGGCGTGAGAATCATGCAGTGGAGTGCTGAATGTAAAGTATGCCCCTACCATAACAGCATTACTTGTCAGAACCAAGTCAACAATGAGACTCTGCCAATATTTTGGCTATGTAGCTAAGCTGGACACAAAAATGGAAGCAAGGATATGAGAGGTGACTAAACATATGGATCCAAAATCTGAACACCATAACCACTACATATCTCTGCAGTGGTTATGGTTCCCAATTGCCCTTTTTCAGCAACTTCTCTTAGCTCTCCTGTGCTAAGCCCTGCACGAGAGAGGCACTGTCCAATCATACCAACTGTAAAACTAAACTGTAAACTAACACTATTCTTCAATTGGTTACTGCTTGTGGGTCCATAAGGAAGGATATGAAGAAGAGTCGTAAGCACAGGATGATATCACACAAAAATACTACCGTCAGATTATTACTACCATCGGAGTCTTACGTTTTCCAAACTTCACAGAGATATTGCAGATGGCTATTGGAAATTTTTATTGCGTACAATTTAGTGGAATCATCATTTTCTATTTTTCCTATTTGTAAGTTAAATACACTATTTTGTTAGCTATTATTACATGCTTTCCAAAAATGTTATTCTGGAATGTTATAATACATTTAATTATGTGTTATTTGTATACACAGTTCTTCCTGCGGTCAGGTTACGATTTTATTAGTTAGAAGCACTTATGTAGGAGGAAGATATAGTCCCCGAGAGATTCAGTGCAGACAGTCTTTAAATTCTCATTGCTACTACTGAGATAAGGACTTACCTGCAGTGATGGTAAGTCCCGGTTCCCCTATTCCATCTTGGTTGGTTATTATTTCTCCATACAGTAGTTATTTTTCTTGTTTTTAAAATGCAAACATTAAAAAAGAAGCATATCAAATCTTTTGTACATGAGTGAATTAAGAAAACAAAAAATTGCAGTAAATGTTGTAGATAAATAACATTTTCAGCAAATTATATCACAAATAATAATCAACACAACAGCTCAAGAACTAGATTATAATTACCCCAGATCTATGCATATTATTTAATATTATGAACCTTGGTTAAAAACTTTGGGTATGGTGTTTTCCCACAGTGGTCAAGTAATCAGGGGAAACCCTGTTGATGGGGTCAATGGACATGTGGCACGAGCCCCTGCTAAGGCCTCGGGCCGAAGAAACATGGCGCCTGAGCGACGGACACCCAGGAAGCCCAGAGGGAACGCTGCAACCCGGGGAGCAGAGACACACATGCCGCAGAAACGCGCACGGAGTGAGCAGATGAGGGAAACCGAGACTGCTCTCAGGCGCCCTCACTATAATTGGACTCTAAGTGGCATAGGCTAAACACCACACACGAACTCTCTCCAGACCCAGTGTATCCAGGGTACCAACCAGTTATATGACCGTGATTTCATGCTGTCTACCTCCCATGTTAGTTTACTATTTGTTTCTTATCTTTACTTTAGTCTTCATTTCTATATTGCCCATGTTGGTCTAGCAACTCTACTATCTCACGCCCGTAACTATTTCTCATGAGTGTGTTTATAATAGTCTGAACTGGCCAACCCACACTACGGCACACGCAGCATAACATAACTCAACCTGTGGTTAGGATAGCATGTTAAACCATATTCAAGTTTTACTTTTCATAGGCTACTCACGCTAGCAAGTTATGATCTAACTATAATGTTTAACAGCCTGTTATTTTCATGATTATACAACCATAATATAAAATGAGGTTATGTGATACTCAGGGATGATGGGAATTGCACTGTATTATACCTGTGATGTACAACACTTTATCGTCTCCCTTTTTTCTATTCTGTACCCTATATAACTTTATGCCTCAATAAAAAAGAGATTGACAAAAAAAGTAATCAGGGGAAAAATAAGGGGAGGGGAGAAACCAGGGTTTAGACGGGGGGGAAGGGGGCTTGAGTCTTGAGGCACTACATTCAATAGACTAACAGGAATTGTCACGATGTCTCCCCTCCCTGCCACAAGGTAACCACAGTCAGGGGGCATTAAATGTAATTAGAAAAATTCAAATGATATAACCAGACAGTTTGCTGTCTCCTGGGTGCTCGGGTGAGGCATATTGCTGACTGAATGGATGGATTATTGGGAGGGGATGAGGATGACCCAGCTGTCCTGGCCCATATTGCTACCAATGATAAAGTTAGTGGAAGGTGAATTCAGGGCACTAAGAACAGGCTGGCAGGCAGTCTCCCTACCATGTGTAAATGAAAAAAAAAAATTGTTAATGAATAAAAATATAATTTATATCCATATAATATATGTCTATATATCTTATATATATATATATATATATATAATGTCATACTAAGCATATTTTTACACTCCAAATTAAATCACACACAAATATATATATAATACCTATATATATTATATATATAAATTATTATAAAATATGAATAATAAGTAAATAAAAATTAATTAAAAAACATAAAAATAATTAAAAATTGTAAAAAAAAGAAATATATATATGACATTTTATTCAAACTGTATTTTGATATTAATATATATATATATATATATTTATATTAAAATACACTTAGAATGAAATTATATATACATCTATGTATATATAAATCAAAACAATACGAAATATATATATATATATCCATATACAAACTTACATAAATAATTTCATAAATTTACACGTAGACTTAAAATATATAAATATGTATATATATTTAAATTCTACGTGCGTATTTATGTAATAATTTTACATAATTAAGTAGTTTTATTGATTGCAATATGTGGGACCTGCCTGACAACCCAGGCCGAAAGTCCAGAGAATTTAATTTGCTAGCACTGTGTTTAACCCTGTAACTTTCTATGACACTCTAAAACCTGTACATGAGGGGGACTGCTTTACTAGGGAGACTTCGCTGAACACAAATATTAGTGTTTCAAAACAGTAAAACATATCACAGCGATGATATTGTCAAACATCACTTTCCCTGATGATATAATTGTTGTGATACGTTTTACGGTTTTGAAACACCAATATTTGTGTTCAGCAAAGTCTCCTGAGTATAACAGTACGCCCCATGTTCAGGTTTTATAGTATTTTTGAAAGGGTCAAAGATAAGGGTCAAAAAAATTTTTTATTGAAAATTGCCAGGTTGGTTATGTTGCCTTTCAGAGCGTATGGTAGCCCAGGAATGAGAATTACCCCCATGATGGCATACCATTTGCAAAAGAAGACAACCCAAGGTATTGCAAATGGGGTATGTTCAGTCTATTTTAGCAGCCACTTAGTCAAAAACACTGGCCAAAGTTAGCGTTCATAATTGTTTTTTACATTTTTAACACACAAACAAATATAAATGCTAACTTTGGCCAGTGTTTGTGACTAAGTGGCTACTAAAAAAGACTGGGCATAACCCATATTAAATACCCTGGGTTGTCTACTTTAAAAAAAATGTACATGTGAGGTGTGATTCAGAGATTTATGACAGACAACAGTGTTACAATGTCACTATTGATAAATTTTTAAAATATATATTTTGAAACAGCAATTTCCTATTTGTACTTATAGCCCTATAACTTGAAAAAAAAAAAAAAGCAAAAAAGCACGTAAACTCTGGGTGTTTTTAAACTCAGGACACAATTTTGAATCTATTTAGCAGTTTTTTTCATTAGCTTTTGTAGATAAGTAAAAGATAAAAGTCAAGTAAAAGTAAAAAAAAATTTTTTTTTTCTTTCTACTATTCACCATAGAAGTACCAAATGTAGGAGACACTTGATAAAATTTCAAGACCCAAAGAATAAAAAGGAATATAAAATAAAGGATATGCTAACATGCTTTTCAAAACGAGTTATTTATATACTAAAATGTCCCTGCAATCTCATGTATGATGGGAGAACTAAAAGACCTTTACAGGTCAGAGAAAACGAACATGTACGAAACATTAAAAAGGGATTTGATAAGCATAGTGTCTTGGCAGATTTTAAAGAAAAGCATGAGAGTAACCCCCAATTTCTAGAATTTTTTGCAATCCAGCAGATAGAGTTAAACTGGCGAGAGGAGGATGAAATCAAAAAATTGGGAAAAATTGAGACTAAATGGATTTTTAATCTAAACACTCTGGCCCCATTTGGTTTAAATGCCGACTTCGAATTGTGCCATTTTTTTATAATTTTTAATATAAAATTTTTTTTTTAAACTTTTTATTCTATATACATATCTATACAAATTTTTTATAAAGAATTCTTATCCTTTATATATATTTATACAGTTTTTATATATACCACTTGTATATAAATGTTTCTTATTTTTGGATTATATATTATATATATATGATCTAAGTATATATATACACATATACACACACACACACATACACTGTCTAGGTGTATTTTACTATTAATATATATATAATTATATATATATATTAATATCAAATTACACGTAGACTGATACTGATTAAATATATATATAATTATTGTTATATATATATTTATTTATAATATAAAAAAAAATATGTAAATACGTAAAAAAATAAAATTAAAAAAATAATTAAAAATAAAATATTAAAAAATATATAGATGTGTTTTATTTCGTTCTAACTGTATTGTGATATTAATATATATATTTTTATATCAAAATACACGTAGAAAGCAATAATATATACGTATATATCACTATATATATACCTATATATAAATAAAAATATTTAAAAAAAATTATATATATATATACGTATATATACACATATGTACATATATATATACATATATTAATTCTACACATATATTTATGTAATAATTTTACATAATTAGGTATCCTAATTAATTACAATTAGCCGGACCTGCCTGACAACCCATGCCGAAAGTATAGGGAATTTAATCTGCTAGCACTATATTTAACTCTATAACTTTCCAAGACACCATAAAACCTGTACATGGGGGGTACTGTTTTACTCGGGAGACTTCGCTGAACACAAATATTAGTGTTTCAAAACAGTAAAATGTATTACAATGATGATATCGCCAGTAAAAGTGACATTTTTTGCATTTTTCACGCACAAACAGCACTTACACGGACGATATTATTGCTGCAATACTTTTTACTGTTTTGAAACACAAATATTTGTGTTCAGCGAAGTCTCCCGAGTACAACAGTACCCCTCATGTACAGGTTTTATGATGTTTTCAAAAATGACAGCGTCAAATATAAGGCTTGTGTTTCATTTTTTTCACATTAAAATTCGCCAGATTGCTTACGTTGCCTTTTTGACCCCATGGTAGCACAAGAATGAAAATTACCCCTATGATGGCATACTATTTGCAATAGTAGACAACCCAAGGTATTGCAAATGGGGTATGTCCAGTCTTTTTTAGTAGCCACTTAGTCACAAACACTGGCCAAAATTGGCGTTTTTTAATTTTTCACACACAAACAAATACTAACGCTAACTTTGGCCAGTGTTTGTGACCAAATGGCTACTAAAAAAGACTGGACATACCCCATTTGCAATACCTTGGGTCGTCTACTATTGCAAATGGCATGCTATTATGGGTGTAAATTTATTTCCTGGGCTACTATACAGTCTCAAAGGCAACGTAACCAATCTGGCGAATTTCAATTTCAAATGTAATGTGCTATATTTGACCCTGTAACTTCCCAAAACACCATAAAACCTGTACACAGGGGGTACTGTTTTACACGTGAGACTTTGCTGAATACAAATATGTGTATTTTATTGCAGTAAAAGTAAACAGTATTATGACAGTGACCAGGGGTCAAGTCCTGGGAAAAAAAAGTGTGGGAACTCACCCAAGATCCATCTACCTCTCCCCTGGGGGGAATGCATTTATATATATATATTGCAGAAAATGCAGTGCATAATTTACTGTAAAGTGCCAGTTTACACAAACAAAATTCACATGCAATAAACAAACCCTAGGGTGCTGACAAGGCCTCAGGGACTCAGGGAGGGTGCTGGCTGGCCTCAGGGAGGGTGCTGGCTGGCCTCAGGGTGCTGACAAGGCCTCAGGGAGGGCCTCAGGGTGCTGGCTGGCCTTAGGGTGCTGACCTGGCATCAGGGTGCTGACTGGCCATAGGGTTCTGACTGGCCTCAGGGAGGGTGCTGTATTAGGGTGCTGACCTGGCATTAGGGTGCTGACCTGGCTTAGGGAAAGTGCTGGCCGGCCTTAGTGTGCTGACCTGGTTAGGGAGGGTGCTGGCTGGCCATAGGGTGCTGACCTGGCCTCAGGGAGGGTGCTGGCTTGATTTAGGGTGCTTACCTGGCTTAGGGAGGGTGCTGAGCTGGCCTCATGGTGCTGATCTGGCCTCGGGGTCCTGCCTGGCCTCAGGGTGCTGGCTGGGCTGGCCTCAGGGGTGCTGACAAGGCCTCAGGGAGGGTGCTGGCTGGCCTCAGGGAGGGTGCTGACAAGGCCTCAGGGAGGGTGCTGACAAGGCCTCAGGGAGGGTGCTGGCTGGCCTTAGGGTGCTGACCTGGCATCAGGGAGGGTGCTGGCTGGCCATAGGGTTGTGACTGACCTCAGGGAGGGTGCTGTATTAGGGTGCTGACCTGGCCTTAGGGTGCTGACCTGGCTTAGGGAGGGTGCTGGCCGGCCATAGGGTGCTGACCTGGCCTCATGATGCTGATCTGGCCTCAGGGAGGGTGCTGGCTGGCCTCATGGTGCTGGCTGGGCTGGCCTGGCCTCAGGGGTGCTGTGGTCTCAGGCAGGGTGCTGGCTGGCCGGGCAGAAGGAGTGTGGGGACCGTGTGTGAGACTGAGGCCTTTTTTCTTCATTCTATCTTCAGTCTCACCGTCACGGTCTCACCCTAGCGTTGTGGACGCAACGCTGTGACTCCGCCTCCGCGTGATGTCACAGCACTCGCGTAGCCACTTATACAAAGGGCAGGGAAGGTCGGAAGGAGGAGAAACCGGGGAGGTCGGAGCAGGAGCAACCCGGATCAAGTAAGTCCTCCTGAGTCCTGACTCCTTCACTATGCGGCGATGCCGCTTGCATAGTCAACGATCGGCTCAGGAGGAGCACCAGCCAGGCTCAAGAGGCAGCTGCCCTGGTCCTGCAGGAGCAAAGGGAATGGCGTTCCTGCTATGAAAAAAGTGCAGGAACGCCGTTCCCACGCGTTCCTGCAGGACTCGAGCCCTGACAGTGACAGTTAAAATGCCATGTAGAACTAAAAAAATAAAAACATTCTTATTTTCTCCCATTTTTTTCATATTAAATTATGTTTCATAGCTAAATATTTGATATTAAATGAAAGCCCTGTTTCCCCTGAATAAAATGATATATAATAAGGGGGGTGCATTTAATATGAAAGAGGTGAATTACGGTTGGACAGACATATAGCGCAAATGCCAGGTTTTGTTTACATTTTGTTTCGTTCACAACTTGTACATTTGGCTGCGGTCTTAAGGGGTTAATGCAAGAAGATGGTGAAGGAAAATAGGGGAGCTTGAAATATTGGCATATAAGGAGCAGTATGACATAGTTGGCACAGCATTTAAAAAGGATAAAAAATAGGAAAGATGGTGGAGAATGTCTTTATATCAAACCTGATTAAAAGCCAAGTGTTGGGGGGGCGTGGCCTGGCTGCAGATGGAGTCGGACGCACGCTTTCGGAGCTCCCAGGCCCTAACCCGCTAAAGCCCCTATAACGAAGCGTTAAACTCCCACACAACCACGCTGATGGTGAGAACTAAGAAGGGGGCCACTCCCGGCCCGGCGTTGCCCTCCTCGGGACACCCGACGGGACCTATGGACGATTTTCTTTCCACTCCGCAACCGCTGGCCGGCGCACGAGGCCCAAACAATATGGCGCCTGCGTCCCCGGGTATGAGCAGCCACAATACCTCCCCGCGGGGATCCCCCGCAAGAGACACACAAACAGATACTCTCACCCAGCTGTCCGCGGACATGGCGGCTATTGCGGCGAACATGCTTACGAGGGGAGACAAGGCTGAACTCATTGCGGAGCTCCGAGCAGCGGTACGTGAGGAAATCACGGCAGTGAGGCGGGACCTAGCGGTGCTGGAACAGAGAGTGGACGATTTGGAGGTACACAGCCTGCAGGCCACCCAACACCACCGGGCATCAGAGCTGGCAGCCACAAGGCAAGGCAATATCCTACTGGATTTGAGACGCCAAGTAGAGGACCTTGATAACCGAGGCAGACGCAATAATATCCGCATCAGGGGCATGCCGGAATCTGAAGGTGAATCGCCACGTGAGCTGCTCGAAGGCCTGTTTACCCAGATCCTGGGTGAGGCCGCCCCGCCAGACTTTGGACTTGAGAGAGCCCACAGGGCGCTTAGAGCACCGCGCAGGGATGGTCAGCCGAGAGACCTGATCTGCTGTCTCCGGTCATTTCAGCTAAAGGAGGCCATTATGAGGTCAGCCCGCACACAACGCTCACTCCGATACATGGACTCACCTATTGCGCTGTACCAAGACCTGTCTAACATCACCCTGGATGCGAGACAAGTCCTAAAGCCAATTACAAATGCGTTACAAGAGAAGAGGATTCACTATAAATGGGGATACCCGTTCAGCCTACAAGCGAGAATTGGAAATATATGGCACGTCTTGAGGTGGCCCACAGAAGTCCCACGCTTTTTACACGCGCTGGGCCTACCGGACTTGCCTGTACCTAATTGGATTTTGGACTATCCGCCCGCAAGGCCTACGGGTCCGACTACACCGGCCTACATGCTCAGAAGGGGACCCATGCCGAGTACACCCCCCCAACGTAGAGGTGGCCCGGATGCGCCGGAGGAATAAGCTGTGATCGGGCCCCGGGGACGCAGAACCCGCATCGACGAATGACCTGCACACCGTTTTCTTTTTTCCTACCTGCCAGGCCTGAGCAGTGGACCGCTCCTGACCTCCCACCACATAGAATGAAATGCAGTGGCCCAGAGACACCGGGACTGTACGCCAGGGGTATGTACTGTCTTTGTGCCCCCCCCCCCACTGGGACCCTGAGATTCCCCGGGATCTCCCTAACCCGGGGGGGGCGATGTTTTGGGGTGGGGTATGGGATGGGTAAAGCTAAGCATTCCGAAACAGTTTAGCGGGTGACCAACACGGGGTCCTGCAAACCCACAACAGGGGATACATTATCAGGTGGGGTGGCGGGTGTGGAACGATCAACGGGGGGTCAGCCATGCCGGCCACGGGGCCCCACCCCGGCGGGGGGATGGGATGTTTGCTGGACACTGCCCCACCACCGGCCATGAGATATGGGAAAGAGGGCCGAATAACATCCAGACTAGGCCTATAAATTGTCAGATGTGATCAGGCCACGAGCCGCTGTTGGGGCCGGGGGTGGAGGGGGGGGTGCGGGCGGGTGGGGGGGGAGACCTGGCCACGCGCCCGTGACGCGCCCGCGGCCGACCGGGCTCCAGCTGGGGGTCATACCCTGGCGGGCGTGGAGCCGGAACGACTGCGTCTCCGGGGGGAACATGTTGATTTGGCGGGCGGGGGAGATTTTTAGCCCATGAAACTGAATGTTATGTACATGTTTTACTAGGTTTTAGCCAATGTTAATGTTTTTGTTCATTAGTCCTGTACGTTAGCTATCCAGTAGGACAAGGAGATCCCCCTCGACTCTGTATGTTACGTATCCACTCCAGGACACAGGGGGGTGGGCCCGGAAGTGCTTTGGCCTTCACAAACACGGAATTAGGGGATGCAGGGATCCTGACCATTACCACACAGGCTAGGCTCGGGACATCAAGGGTCCCTGCCCGTTTTCAGCTTATTACATGGCCGACACGGGGGTCCCGGGAGGGTGACTCGGACCGCCATGGGTACCCCGCGATAGCTTAGATAGGGAGACTCGCCGGGCTCTGACCCGACGGAAGACACACTCGGCGTGTTGGGAGCTGAGGGAGTCCACTACTGACTTCACCTACCAGAGAGGGTGACCAACACCATAGGTAGCCTCCCACGCACCCCACGCAACTGACCTATACTGTACATACTGGTCCGGGACTGGAAGGGGCTTCACCTTAGTACCCCCGACAACCTACACCCGACCAAGGTTCATTGTTGCCTTTTGTTCCCCGACTGACTTACTTACCTAGACGGTTGACCACACCTTTACCACACACCTCCCCACCCACCTTTCCTTTTCCCCGAATATACCCGACTAGACCGACGAGGCTTTCCCTTACGATACCCCGCTGAGCCCGGGCGGGGGACTCTCGCGTAGAGACTATGGAGTCCTTTAAACCGGCGCTGCTTAAACTCTGGTCCCATAATGTTAGGGGTCTTAACCTCCCTGAGAAACGAGCTCAATTGCTGCGCAGGTTGTGGGCCGACAAGGTGTCCATAGCGTTCCTGCAGGAGACGCATTTCCGCGGTACTTCCGCGCCAAAACTGGAGAATAGACGCTTTCCACAGGGTTACTTTGCCAACCACCCAGACATGAAGAAGGCGGGTGTGGCGATTTTATTCGCCCACTCGGTACATTTCCAACACAAGGCTACTCTCATTGATCCGGGGGGTCGATACATCTTCCTTAAAGGCTCCATCGGGGATGTTCCCCACACGTTCGCGTGCATCTATAGCCCCAACAGGAAACAGCACACATTCATAGCCAAGACACTGAACAAACTGGACAGGGTCAAGGAAGGCCTCGTGGTGCTGGCGGGGGATCTTAATGTCCCTCTTGACCCGCGCATGGACTCCTCTCGGGGAGCCAGTACGGTCCCGGAACACTGCCTTAGATCGATCAGACGTTCCCTGACCAAAGCTGGGTTAGTGGACTGCTGGAGGGCGGCGCACCCGGAGGACAAAGATTTCTCTTACTATTCCCCGATGCACAAACAATACAGTAGGATAGATTACATATTCATGCCCCAGGGTAGCCTGCCCCTTCTCCGGGAGGCCAACATAGGACTCATTCACCAGTCAGACCACGCACCAGTCGCGGTGGAAATAAAATCTCCATTGCTCAAACCCATAGAACGCCAATGGAGGCTCAATGAGTCCCTGCTGGACGACCTAGGGACTTGTACCATAGCCCGACAGACTATCAGGAACTACTTTGAAGAAAATGACACAGTAGACATGTCCCCCCTGACACTGTGGGAAGCCCATAAATGCGTAGTCCGAGGGCACTTCATTTCCGTGTGCACACAGCGCAGAAAAGACAGGGCACGCGAGCTTACTGACCTCACGAAACAGATAGCCGACTTAGAAAACTCACATAAGCACACACTAGACGACAACATACATTTACGGCTCACAGAAGCCCGTAGAGCACTCACGAATCATCTTTCCCAGGGCCTGCTGCACACCATGCGAAAATCCGCCAGGTTCTTTTATGAGCACTCCAACAAAAGCGGCAAACTCCTGGCGAAGATGCTCCAGGAAAAGCGTAGATCCCAACACATACACAAAATCCATACGCCAAATGGGCGAACTACAGGGATGCCTGAGGGCATTCTGGATGCTTTCAGGTCCTATTATGCGGACCTGTACAACCAATCCCAGACCCAACAGGGAGCTGCTGCACAGACCCATTACCGACGAGTAACGGACTATCTAGCTCAACATGTAACACGTAAACTCACACCGGCACTCGCGGAGGAGCTGGACAACCCCCTCACCCTTGAAGAACTAGCGTCTGCAATGAAACGTTCGAAACCGCACCGAGCGCCGGGCCCTGACGGCCTCCCCCTGACTTACTTACGGACGTTCCAAGAGGAGCTCTTACCGAGACTTCTGACTAGCCTAAACGCCCTGCGGGAAGGGGGTGCGTTCCCTACGGACACCCTAGCGGCTGTAGTCACGGTGATCCCCAAGGAAGGGAAAGACCCGAGTAATTGTGCCAGCTATAGGCCGATCTCACTGCTTAACGCAGATCTAAAATTGTTCACGAAGGCCCTTTCCCTGAGGATATCCCGTCTACTGCCTGACCTGATCCACCCGGATCAGGTAGGCTTCATTCCCGGCAGGGAAGCACGAGACGACACCATTCGAGCGCTGAACATAATCCATAGCGCACGGGCCGGAAAGCGAGACGTCGTCCTCCTCTCGACGGACGCCGAAAAGGCGTTTGATCGGGTGGACTGGACCTACCTGAAGGAAACGCTGCATCACATGGGCTTTGGTCCGTATATGCGCATGTGGATCTCGGCCCTGTACACCACTCCGACTGCCCGGATACGGATAAACGGAGCCCTCACGCGGTCTTTCCCGATATGTAATGGAACGCGACAAGGCTGTCCCCTGTCCCCCCTCCTGTTTGCCCTCACCCTGGAACCCTTCCTGGAGGCGGTCAGACGGGACGGGGGTATAACAGGGGTTCGCATAGGCACGGAGGAACATCGGGTAGCGGCATACGCCGACGACATGTTGTTCTTTTTGGAACAACCTCTGGTCTCTGTGCCCAACCTACTAAAGGCTTTTGAAGACTACCGCCAGGTGTCAAACCTGAAACTGAACCTTGACAAGTCGGAGGCGATGCCGATAATGA
Organism: Pelobates fuscus; assembly: GCF_036172605.1. Classification (NCBI taxonomy): domain Eukaryota; kingdom Metazoa; phylum Chordata; class Amphibia; order Anura; family Pelobatidae; genus Pelobates; species Pelobates fuscus. The sequence goes on along the minus strand of NC_086328.1, from coordinate 85,645,888 downwards.
AGGACGAAGGCGATGCCCACAGACTAGGCAACCAGTTTGCCTTCTCGTGGTGCACGGAGAAGATACGGTACCTCGGTACCTGGCTACCGAAAGACCTTTCACAAACGTACCAACTGAATTTCCTGCCCCTCCTCCGGAACATACAATCAGACCTCCATCGCTGGACGGCTTACTATATCACCTGGTTCGGGAGGATTAACGCGATCAAAATGAACGTGTTACCACGGTTGTTGTATCTCTTTGCCACCCTGCCACTTTTAATCCCACAATCATTCTTCAAATCGCTGGATACAGCTATCCGTGGGTTTATCTGGAATCATAGACCCTCGCGGGTCCGCAAGTCGACGATGGAGAGACCTAAACAATCCGGGGGACTGGGACTGCCCTCGGCGTCCACTTACTATAAAGCCACACACTTGCACAGGCTCACAGACTGGCATGTTGACAAGAGCCCAAAGCGCTGGGTGGCTATGGAGCTACAGCAAACAGGAGGTAAAATCCCCTCGAGACTGTGGTTGGGGGGCACCACGTTCGCAGAACTGCGGACTGGCAACCCCATGATAGACGCGACGCTCAATGTCTGGTGCAAGGTTCGCTACACCCATCGGCTCACTACATCACCGAACCCGTTGACCCCGATCGCATACAACCCAAACCTAGCAGGGGGACTCCACCCGACGGCACTGCGGAACTTTCGTCAGGCGAACTGGATATACCTAGATCAGTGGTGCTCGAGGGGGCGACTACGACCCCTCGAGGACCTGTTAGGAGACACACGGCCCACACAATTAGACATATTTCGGTACCACCAGGTGCAATCGTATGTCACCAGCTTAGCTGGAAAAGACCATCTTCATAGGCAACTGACGGATTTTGAAAAACTATGTACGAAAAGAGGTCACATAGACCATGGGGTGTCGCGCTTGTGCGAATCTCTGGGAGAGGCCCAAGACTCCTACCCACTGGGATACAAGAGCAAGTGGGAAAGAGAGACAGGCACACAACTCTCGGACCAGGAATGGGACAAAATAGTCCGCTTAACCCACAAGTGCTCGATCAGCTCAAAGATCCAAGAGACTGGATATAAGCTATTATCGCATTGGTATCGGACTCCGGACACCCTTAGGCACTTCGGTGGAGCTGGTGCGGGTGACTGCTGGAGGTGCGGCACGGCCCTGGGAACGAATCTGCACATATGGTGGTCTTGCCCACGCATAGTAACATACTGGCAGATGATAAACACGAAAATTAGAGAAGTCACAGGCGATCCCATCCCTTTACAACCCATGACAATGCTTCTACATCACACTCCCATACCCACGCAGAAATATAAACACTCCCTCACCATACATCTGTTGAATGCAGCGAAAGCATTGATTCCCCTACATTGGAAACGCACAACGACACCCTCGTTTAGACAATGGGTGGACAAGGTGGAGAGCGTCTATGATATGGAGATACTGACAGCCTCTCTGCAGGGACGCTCAGATAAGTGCGCATTGCAATGGTACCCCTGGCGACTCTACATCTCCAGAGGAATCGCGTAAAATTCCCGGGACAGGCAGAGAGCCCAGAGTGGCTACCCGAGCTGCGCAGACTGGTCGGATTATACCCAGCGCAGAGGAAATAAGGTAGCTAAATAGCCGGAGGAGACCTCACCCGGGCTCCGGACCCCCCCCCCTCTTTTCTCTCCCTCGTACCGGCCCTGCTCACCCCCTCCCCCTCTTCCCCCCCACCAATCCCCAACTTGACGGACCTTTCACACTACTAGACGCCAGAGGATTCTGGCCCCCCAACTGACTAGACTTTACTCTGACGGACAGGTAACTTTATTCGCACTTAGGTGTTCAAAACCGAAACCGGACCACACGACATAATACGGAACATAACCTCTTTGAGGGGACTTAGGAGTCAAGGGAAGTAAGCCAGACGGATATAGACATGACAGTAGGCCACCGCCTAGACACAAACCCATGGACAGCTATGGCCCACCAGACACGACCGATACCCCTGAAAAGACACACCACCGAGCAGGGAAACACATGGGGCTGCTCAATCCATAAGTAAGACGCCCAAGGGACACACTGTTCCAATAATTACACACAGCAACGGAACCCGGTCCCGCTTGGACTACCCGTGCACACAAAGGGCACTCATACCCTGACACGACGCAGGTTCTGGGGTAGTGAGGAGTTGTCCCCGAAATGGAGACACTAGATATCTGTTGATAATAAGTGGGGATCTGGGAATGGGTACTGCCGACCACAGAGACGCCCAACTAAATCCAAGCGAACCCAGGGGGAAGCAAGCGAATGTTTTTGCCAAAGCCAATTTTGTTACCTAAGCTTCCCAGAAATCTGCATCTTATTTCTGCACCTCAAAAGTTTAACTGTTATTATGTTGCAAAAGGATCAATCTACATTTCCGTGTGACTTATGTGAAATTGCTGTTTTTGTTACCGGTGTAAACCTTACCAATAAAATATGATTGACATAAAAGCCAAGTGTTAAATAAATTGGATGTGATGATACAGGTGAGGACGTGAAAGCCTAATGGGCAGAAATATGCATAGGAGTAAGAGGATATTCATTAATCATAGGAATATGTTACAAGCCCCAAACATCAATACTGATGGGGAAGAACTGCTATCTCCCATTAATAAGGCTGGAGAACTGGGTAGTTTGTTAATCATGTGAGGTCTTAATTATCCAGACATTGATTTGGCCAGAGGGACGCGTTGTACAGGTAAGGGAAACAGATTTTTGGATCTGATAAACAATACTTTCATGTCTCAGTTAGTAGAAGCACCAACTAGAAGATATGCTTCTCTGGATCTTGTCATAACTAATAATGTTGACTTATTTTAAACAAAAATCATTTGAGATTAAATAAAATAAACACATTTATATGGGCTGTACAAAAGTACATTTCTCAATACATACCACTGGCAAACAAATATAAAAGAAGCTAATTAATACCAATGTGACTTAGTACAAGGGTCACTCACATGAAAGAAGACATTCAAAACATTTAAATCAAAGGGGTGGATTGCATCCTATAACAAATATAAGCATGCCTATAGGGCTTGCAAAAGAGCAATTAGATGGGCTACACTTGAAAATGAAAAGCTCATTGCCAAAGAGAGCAAGACCAACACCAATAAGCATGCTCATGCCAAAAAGGTTAAGAGTGAAAGCGTTGGTCCATTAGAAAGTGAGATGGGTGAGTTCATCAAAAAGGATCACTACAAGGTAGAAATTCTAAATATTTTTTTCTTCTGTATATAGGGAAGAAGTGTCTATGTGTGTAAGATCAGCAAACCCGTTTTACAAAAGCTTTATAGCAAACATGATCGGTTAACACAGAATAACGTGCTTCAGAAATTAAATAAGGTTAATCTAAATAAATAAGTCATTTAGGTTAATGTTAAAGTTAATGTAAAAAAATTATTTATTTTGAACAAAAATATCATTAGTAGGAATCAACATGGATTTATGAGAGTCAGGTCATGCCAAACTAACTTAATTGCATTCTATGAAGAAGTTAGAAGAAGTATAGATTAGGGTGATTCACTAGATGTGATCTGTTCGGATTTTGCCTAGGCATTTGGTACAGTTCCACACAACAGGTTACTAGTTAAACTGAAATCAGTTGGTTTAGACATAAAATCGTGTTCACAAATAGAACACTGGCTTAAAGATTAAGTTTGGAGACTACCGGTAGTTGTAAATGTAAAATGTTCAAATTGGACAAAAGTGGTAAGCGGAGTGTTTCAGTGTTCTGTCCTGGGTTCACTACTCTTTAATCTGTTTATAAATGATCTTGACATGGGCATTAAGAGAAAATACAGTGTTTACATTGCTGCCTAGTAACACCTCTAAAGGCAGTCACTCAAAGGGCCACTAAAGTGGTTCCTATCTCAGTGCTGTATGCAGTGGCGTACACACAACCCATGGGGCCCCGGTGCGAAAACTGATCCGTGGGCCCCCCCGCGCGCGCGCTTACGCTGCGCGGGCAGGGGCCGCAACACATGGCGGCGGGCACCGGGTCGCAGGGCTGCAACCTGTGTGACCGCAGTATGTACGCCAGTGCATGCATAAACACATACACTTTAAGGACCACTACAGACACCCAGATCACATCAGCTCAATGAAGTGGTCTGGGTGCCAGGTCTCTAGTTTTAACCCTGCAGCTGAAAACATAGCCGTTTCAGAGAAACGGCTATGTTTCACTGAGGGTTAATCCAGCCTCTAGTGGCTGTCTCATTGACAGCCGCTAGAGGATTTTCTGCGATTCTCACTGTGAAAATCACAGTGAGAAGACGCTGAACGTCCATAGGAAAGCATTGAATAATGCTTTCCTATGGGCGGTTTGAATGCGCGCGTGGCTCTTGCCACGCATGCGTATTCGGAGCTGAGAGGCGGAGAGATTCCCAGCGCCAAGGGAGTCCGGCGCTGGAGAAAGGTAAGTGCTTAAGACACACACACACAGACTCTCATGAACAGACGCACACATTTACTGACAGACACACACTCAGTGACAGACATACATACACACTCACTAACAGATGCACACAAACATACTCAGTAACAGACACACACACTAACACACACTCTAACACACACACACACACACACACTAACATACACTCACACACACACTCTAAGACTAACACACACACGCTCACACACACTCACACTCACACACTAACATACACTCACACACACTAACACACTCACTAACACACACTCACACTCTAACACACACTCACACACTAACATACACTCACACACTAACACTCACAAACACACTAACATACACTCACTAACACTAACATACACTCACAAACACACACTCACTAACATACACTCACACTCACAAACACACACTCACTAACATACACTCACACTCACAAACACACACACACTCACACACTCACTAACACTAACATACACTCACACTCACAAACACACACTCACACCCTAACACACACTCACTAACACTAACACACTCTAACACACACTCACACTCTAACACATACTCACTAACACTAACATACACTCACACTCACAAACACACACTCACACTCTAACACACACTCACTAACACTAACATACACTCACAAACACACACTAACATACACTCACAAACACACACTAACATACACTCACACTCTAACACACACTCACTAACACTAACACTCACAAACACTTTTTTTTTAAAATCCCCCCAGCCTCCTTACCTGTGGGAGAGCTGAGGGGATTCCCTGGGGTCCAGTGGTGCTGCTGGGCTCCTGGGGGGCCGGTCACCCGGTGGGCAGGCAGGCTGGCGGGCGCGCGAGGGAGCACTGTCTCCTGGGTGCTTCCTCTTCAGCTCCCTCGCGCGCCGCGTACTGATGCCGGAGCCGGAAGATGACGTCATCTTCCGGCTCCGGTATCAGTGCGGTGCGCGAGGGAGCTGAAGAGGAAGCACCCAGGAGACAGTGCTCCCTCGCGCGCCCGCAGTACCGGCCAGCCGGATGACAGCAGGGCCAGCCTCGGGGGGCCCGGAGGTGGCCGGCTCCTGGGCCCCCCAGGAGAAGAGGCTGGCCCAGTGACATACATACCGGGTCGCAGGGCGGCCGGGCCCCCTGGTGGGCCGGGCCCGGTCGCAGCCGCGACCCCTGCGACCCCGGTATGTACGCCACTGGCTGTATGGAGTCGCCGAACATTTGGCATAAAGATACATAGATTTTTTGCATCTCTGTGAGGAGATGCTGATTGGCGCAGTGTTTTGCCATGCATACATAAAAGCTTCCCAATGCTTCCCTATGGGTAAGCATTCGATTGGCTGAGATCATCAAGCTTCATTATCTCAGCCATGGAGGCTAGGCCAGCCTGGCAATACCGGCACGGGAAAGACTGTGAGTAAAAACACCATTCCTATGAGATCAGAGGGGGAGTTAATTAAAAACACACACTCACTGACACACACACACACACATATATACACACTCACTGACACACACACACACATTGACAGAAATACACACTTACAGACACTCACTTATTGACAGACACACACACGCACTCACACACTATTATTTATTTTAATTCAATTGAATTCCACCCAGCCTCCTTACCTTTGGGAGAGCTGAAGTGGATCGGCTTGCCCTATAGTCCAGTGGGCCTGCTGTCATCTACTGCCATGCTGTCATCATGCTCTTGTTGTTCGGCTACATTGTGCGCTGTTTAGTGAAGCTGGTGCGAAAATTATGTCATATTCCAGCTCCTGGCATCAATCGAGGGAGGAGAGCGAGAATTTCACAGATTCCTTACCTCCTCCATTGGAAGAGGTAAAAAAGGGAATAAACTAATGGAACAGGAACAGGAATGTGGATTGGTGCATGCAATGGGAAAAACAGCACAGTAGGATACAATGCTCGTAGGAGGTTCAGAGTTGCTGGTTATAATTAAATATAGTAAGGTAAGTGATATGCTGTAGAGTTCCCAAAAAACTGTAAAACTCAAAAAGGGGCATCAAGCATTGATTTCCCCTACCAATGCAATGGTTAAAGGATGGGGTGGATGTCCACACCGTTCAGCCGATACCGTCCGTGGGTATTACACTGCCCTGCAACCCGGAGAGATACAGCAGGCCTTTGAGCCTCGAGGAGAGTCGGAGGGCCAAGCCATATTCCATGATCAGGGTTTCCCTCAGTATCTCTGGCAGGTCTGGGATCCCAGTGCTAGATCGTAGCTGTGCCTTAGTGTGCGCTGTTCGTGTTGATAGTGATGAACGCTTTCTGCTCTGGGAGTGTTGTTTGCTTCTTCCTCTTCGGACGTGCGCCAGGGCCGAGTGTGTCTCACGTGTGTGAGTGCTGTGGGTGGTCCGTGCTGGATCACTGAGAGTTTTCGCCGGCAGCCATTGCCTCCGTGGGGTACTCGCTATCCGAGGCTGAGATATGTGTGTGGGCCTTCCCACCCATGTGAACAGTGTTTCAGGTAAGTGTCGGCTGGTAGCAGGATGACGTTTTCTGGGTCGGGAGACCTCCGCGCCTTCCTCCGTCCCTCAAGTATGCTCAGCCTTTTGGCCTTGCGCTGTGGTGCAGGCTTTGGTGCTATTGTTGCCGTGAGCTATCAAAAGAAATCCACGATTGCCCATCTCTGTGTCTGTTCAGCGAGTTTCGCCCAGAATTGTGCCCAAAAGTGATCAAAGGCCTATGCTATGTGATCCACGTGGGGGGCCCAGAGATAAGATCTCTGTGTGGCCGCGTCCTCTGCTTCAGGTTAGTTAGCAGGCCGCAAGAGTTGTCAGGTCCCACAAAACTCTCAGCAGAGTCATAGAGTTCGGTCCAGGTGGTGCCCAGATGAACTCAGGGTTCAGATTCAGCTGGTAATTTGTGAAAATTAGCAAGTTATGGGCCAATTTCCCAGTTTTTGCAGAGAAGCTATTCCTTTTTGCTCTTAAGTCAGGCCCTGCCCCCCGTTCTCGTATGTTTTTATTTTAAAGTCCTTTTTAAAATAAACTTATTTCGGCATTTAATATTTTTTGTGTTACCTAGTCTGCATAAATCTGTCCATCCATTATTGTGACTGTATTTTGCATTTGTGAAATGTTTGTAAACTGCTGTAATCTGTATTACTAGACAAGATACTCTATGACCCTTTAAATGGCTTGAAATCAAATATTCTAAGTGTGTAATTATTGTCATGTGAAACAAGCCTCAAAGTATGTATTAGGAATAACTTATTCTCAGCATGGTTGAGACCCACCATGTGACATATGCAACGTTACTGATGCATGTACAATGCGTAATGTGCACATGACACACATGGATCACGGTTTAACAGTAATTGCATGCAAAATCACTGTAACTCATTAAAGGAACACTCCACTTTAAAAATAATTGTATATATGTGTGTGTGTACTTTTTTCCCCCCAAAGGTTCTTACTACATCTCCAAAATGCCTCCTCCATTACTGATGACTTAAGATTTTTGTCATATAGAACACATTGAGGGCACATGGTGCATGCACAGGGATCCTCCAACAATGCTTTTTTATGAGAAGCATTCTCTCCTGCTTTGAACTACAGTGCTTTGAGTCCTGGCTGTTTGCTTAAACATCAGGATGTGTTGCTAAAGGGATTTAGTTAAACCCTAAAGATATTTCAGCATGCTGAAGTACTTTAGGGACTGAAATGTCCCTTTAACTGCTGAGAATCCCCATGCTAAAATCACAAACTGTGACAAGGCTGTGTAAACCACAACAGCCCATTATAGTGGTTATGGTGGCAGGAGTTTAATGTATGAGTGTTAATGTATGAGTGACCAAAAGGTAGATCCCCATCTGTCATACAGCTCCAAAGATGCTAAACCAGCTGGGGATCTGCCAATTGCCCATCCTTGCAGGGCTGTATTTGTGAGCAGTGTTTGTGCGTTTTAATGTAAGCATGTTTTTGTATAGAGTATATGTGTGCATGTAGGAGTGTATTTGTATGTACTGTTGCCATTGAAATGCAGTGGTGTACGTGTGTGTAGTGTTTGTGTTTGAATGCAGGGTGTGTATGTATGTAGTGTAGGCTACTTTTTAAAGTAGGTGTGCTTTTGTGTGCAGTGTTGGTGTTTCATTGAAGGGGTGCTTGTATATCATTTTATTGAATATAAGGGTGTGTTTCTATGTAATAGTTGCGTTTAATTGCAGTGGTGTGTTTGGATGCAATGGTGGCTCTTAAATGCAGATTTACATTTGTGTGTAGCATTGGTGTTTGAGTGAAGGAGAGTGTTTGTATATAATTTTGGAGTTTGAATGAGCTCTGAGTGGTATATACACACACAGCACTGCCCCCCAATATACACACACTGCTCCCCAATACACACACACTGACCCCAATACACACACACTGACCCCAATACACGCACACACACTGCTCCCAATACACACACCACTGCCCCAATACACACACATTACTGCCCCAATACATACACAAATGCACTGCGCCCAATACACCCACACTACCCCCAATACACACACACTGCACCCAAATATACACACACCACCTTCCAATACACACACACTGCCCCCCAATACACACACTGCACCCCCCCACACACACACACATTGCCCCATACACACACAATACCCCCATACATATCCCTCCTGCCCCCATACACATACTGCACCCCTCACACACAATGCACCCCTATACACACACTACATTCCACACACACTACCCCCTCACACTACTGCCCCTATTCCCTACTACAGTCCTTATTTCCTGGGAGGGCCCCATGGCAGAGAGCTGTAGTGGTTATTGTGCCTGGATTGTTTCTTTAAGTAATCTACAAGTGCCCCTCCCGAGATTAGGTTCTGGATCCGTCCCTGATTCACTGACCCTCTCAAAAAATGAGAAGGCACCGCCTTGGTCTCCTGCAGGAGAATCCCAGAAGCTGGGCATGCAGTCGTGGGACACCAGCGGGACCAAGGTATAGCGGACTGTAGTGATTATGTGATTATGGCGCGTGAAGTGTGTTCTTTTAAAAATAGATAAACAACTTCATGATCATGATCAAAGTTGATGAAGGAACACTCCAAACACCATAAGCACTACAGTGCTCTGCTGTCGTTATGGTGCCAGAATTGTCTTGGGACCACTCTAGTGTAAGAAGTTTTTTTTTTTTTTTTACAATACCACTCCCCAACTCGTCTTAGCAGCCAGGACAGCGGGAAGCTTCTGCTTAGGGGCTTCTGTTAGCACTCCCGAGACAAGCCATATAAGTTGGGCTTATCTCTGAGTTTGTAGCCTCCAGTTAGAGGAGAGGCATGGAGTGGCACTCTGGCGGACCACAGGTAAGAACTCAAACCATTCTAAGACAATTTAAATACTTACAGTGGTAGGAAGGGTTGAGTGAAGGGCACTCCAGGCACCATAACTACAACAATGTTCTGTAGTGGTTATGGAGCTTGGAGTGTTCCTTTAACCACAAACAGAGACATGTCACGAAATTAGATTGCATGTTATCCTCTGTGACGTACCCCCTGGCACCCCGACTGGGTACCTCTGCCAATCGCTGCTTCCTAGTATCACGAGTACTATAAGCACTCCACCAGCAGACACCATAATCACTGTAACCCCTTAGCCGCCGCAGCTTGGCTGGGGTTTCGCTGCCCCTTCTCACCCTGGACCAAACTCTTACATCCAGTTCCCAGTGGAAAGACCTCTCCTAAGCCAGGAGCAGGTATAGCAATCCCAAGAGCTGCAGTGAGTATAGCTCTCCAATCCCCCAAACATGAGCCTAGACTTCATGAAGGGGTAAAGCGTTCTGGTTAATGAGAGCCACACAAGGCCTTTTATGTCAGTCCCTCCCCATGCAAGGGGTTTCACTGACTTGAGAGAAGACTGTTACAAAGCAAACATTCCACATACTCCTCCCCTGTTTACTCCTCCCCTGTGAGAGATAATTACCTGAGTACACAAACATATAATCAAATTATATCTCAGATACAAAAACATACAATTTAATAAACCACAAAAGCACCCCCAAAACACATGAAACCCCCACAAAAGTCACACCCCCTGATAGCCCCGATCTGGGTGACCAACATATCTAAAAATCACCCAGATCGGTTAAGGGGTTCAGGATTTTCATGGAAGTCACATTTTTGACCGACCGTACAAACATGGTCCTATGCCCAAAACAGTTCCAGGAAATCAGGGCTAATGGTCTGTCTCTTTTGGAAGTACAAAAGTACATAAAACTAGTAACCGTAAGTCTTCAGGTGTAAGTGTTTTTGGTGTCCCTCGCTCCAGGTTACAAGTCTACCAAAACGGCAGTCCTTTCAGGCTTGTGGCCATCGAGTGTCTGAGTTACAGTTCCACACACTCGACGACCCGACACCGATGGACACGTGCGATGGACAAAATGGCCGCCACCTTGTGTTCGCACATACGACCACATGAACATAATCAGTTTGTGGAACCACATATACCCAACCACACAAGTCCAAAGGCACGAACAGGGCCTTTTTAAAGTAGGGTGGCCCAGGTCTATTACAGGGGCCATAGTCCTGGGGCAGGAGGCGTCACATCCTCCAAGATCTCTTCTCTGAGCATTTTTGGTTGAGTGGATCTCTAAATCATATATCACAACTTATTTCTATGGAACTTCATTGAAATTGATGTATCATTAATTAATATGGGTTCATGGGTACCTTGTGTAGTGCTGGTTACCCTTGTCACTGCACACTTTTCACACATTTCCTAAAGCCTGGCTGAGCATCATGGGAAATGTAGATTAGAAACTCCAGGTGTGCCATCATGAACCAATACTGATCTAGCTAATCATGTTTATTTTTTTTTATTTTTTTTATTCTTTATTTTTGTTGTGCGGGTAGGTACAGAGTTTTCACAAACGCCACAACAGCGTATATCGACATATATAAACATATAAAAAGAGTATGACAGTGGCTTGCTTGATCGCACGTTTTTTTTCCTATACGTCAGCAGGGTTACAATTATTGCCTGTAGTCGGTTCATCATTTAGCATTAGTAGTTTAGCTAAGCAGTGACTCTGTTTATGTATTAAGGTATTGTGGTTGCATGCATAAGTATCTTCACATGGTAGGTGCTAGTTATGGCAAGCTAAGCAGTGTTACATAGTATGAGGCTTTCCCTTTGCTTAGCACACTTTAGTAGATATTAAATTTAAAGGGGATGCGCTTAGTCTAGTGATTAGACTCATAAAACGGAGAAACAGTTTAGTTCATGCTTAAACTATTTGGGTAGAGTACCTTAACGTAGCGATCATTAGATATTATAGCATTGTGAGTCAGCATGAAGATAACGGTTAAGCGTCATTGCAGGATATATTAACTGTCGGCATAGAGTTATAGCAATCACATGAGTCTCATATTTTTATATTACGTCGGAGTGTCAGGTGTTTGGCATCTTGGTATCAGGCAGTTTCTCTGTCGTAGGTACTTCACCCGATTCCTGTGTTGGGCGCAGCTCGTATGTTGTCGCTGAGTCCATCGGGCACTGCTAGTGCTGTAGGGGTTCCGCCGGAGTTCACCTCCCCGGTCTGTTCGGGGGATGTTAAGGTCTTCTTGCAGAGGGTTTCTTCTCTTTTCCCTTGTGCTTGCGGGCCGTGTCCCAGGGTATGTCCTCTCTTGGCCTTCTGCCCAGGATGCTTGGGACGAATTCTGGGCCATCTGGGACTTGAGCAGGAGCCTGTTAGGTGGGTTGTCTGCTTCTGCTGTTGCACAGGGCTAGCCGGCGTTGGTTGCACCGTGGTCTGTGATCTGGCAGGTTTCAGGCTTGTCTCTAGTGGGATAGGGTGCCGGTCTTTGTAGGTCGGTCGTTCAATTCTCGTGCGCTGTTTTGCAGCCCGTCGTCTCCTTGCTTGGAGCCTGTGGTGCGCGTCCTCGGCTGCTTTTAGCTTGGGTAGGCAGCGTGCACCAGGCTTCATAACTGCCTGATTCGATAGGTTAGGGGGTTTTCCCCTCTGTGTGGATCTCGCCTCCGGCACCCTCCTCTGCTGTCGCCAGGCTCCCTTCTCCCCTTGCTCGTTGTCAGCGTTGGTGGAGGAGAGTCTGCGCTGCAGTTTTGTCCAAAAATTCCAAAAGATTTCATTGATTCTCCTCACGGAGTCTGCTGAGGGATCTTGTATTACCTCTCGCTTGGAGCCCTCGCCATGCGGCATCAAGGGGCAAAGCTCCGCCATTTTGGATCCCCAATCAAGGCCGCGTGGCCTAGCGCAGTTGGTAGGTGTAGACTGAGTCTTTAGGTCGCTTGAAGGGGACCGGGATGACCCCCACCGGTCCAGAGGAGGGGGAGGGGGAGGAGTGCTGCAGGCTCCGTTACCAGAGCACAAGAGGATCAGCCGCTTCCACTCAGCTCCGCTCCGGGTAGGCCGCAGCAGGGTTCCCAGGTATTCAACAAAAGATACACCCGAGTTTGGTGTCGGTCTGCTTGTCTGGGATCCCCCGTCCTGATGAGAGTGTGAGGCTTGAGTACCAGTCATTTTTTTGCCGTATTTAAGCGTTTATTTAAGCCAGTTGGTCAGGAGCTCCGGCTTGCTGCATCCAGCTCGCTCAGAGGTCAGGCTCCGCCCCCCGCTAATCATGTTTATTAAGTGGGAAATGCCATAAAGCAGAACCTTGTGGGGATATTTATGGGATAATAATAGTAAACAGTTGAGAATTGCCCACTATTTCAATTCTCAGATCCCAAAGATCGTTATCGTGTAAGTGAAATGTATTCCATGTATTCCATATAAATAAAATCACAATTTGTTATAAAAATAGATACAATTTATTGTGACAAATTAAATAATAATAATATGTAACATGCGTGATAATAATCAATGAATATTCAGTATAACATAGTATGCAATACAATATGGTAATGTAAAACATCTCCCAATGGCTAACACAGTCTTAATTGTCAAGACAAGATTTATGACGGTAGTTCACAGAGAAACAAAAGTTTCACACACAAAGCTTGCAGCTTAAGGCCATAAAACTTTAGCTGACAGTTAGAATAACCCTTTCAATGCTGGTTAGACCTCCTAGGTAATTAAGATCTATTCTCATGTAATTTTAAATAAAATAACATTTAAACCATCTCATTAGTCATTTCCTGGAACCATCCAATAAAAGTAAACAGATATTTTATCCTATTTTAGAGCAAATCAGTACACCTGGACAAATATCACGATATGCTAACATGTGATATGTCACATAAATACATAATTATTGTAATTCTATCTGCAGAATAGAATGCTTAATTATATATTCTTTAGTAACTAAGATTTCTAAATATCGAAATTTGGTCGTGATTTATCCAGTCATGCTATTAGAAAAAAATTTAATTAATTAAGATTAATTAAATGAAACCAGTATAATTACCAGTTGAGTAGATATTTTCATCAGATTAGTAGGTAGTCTCAGGAATTTGAATGTCATGGGTCTCTTTCTCTGTCTCCTGACTTAGCCTGCTTCCGACTGCTTCCTCTGACTCCTTCCCCTGACTGCTTAGCCCTTTTGCATCTCCTTTGCATTCCTTTCTTGCTTCCTTTGCATACCCCTTTCTTTTCTTTGTCTTAACTTTTTAAAGGAAAATTCACTAGGTGATAGCCCAATAGAAACACTGGAGGTGTGGTTACCTTCCAGATAGCAATTTAAGTATTTGGTCTATGGAGGGCAGTCTCGTCCCACTAAACATACCTATCCAGGAAAGAGTTAACTTTTCCTGGTGGCTATTTTGAAGTCATTTAGCTAATCTTTATGGTTGTCTATAACTTAAGCTTACTGTCAGTTCAAATAGTTTTCTTTGAGTTTTGTCCAGACTATGTGTCTGGCAAATTCTGCTATAATTTCTAATATGACAGTTATAACTAAATATGACCCCTAAACTTACAATGGGACGTTATACAATATCGAAAGTAAAATTAAATTATTTAATCTTCTCTGTCACAAATGTCTGGGTTTAGAATTGATTATTCCATTAGCATTTTGACAGTCTGTCCATCCCCCGTTCTCATCTCTTATCAATTTGGTTTGTATATACTAAGCATTCCTTAGCTTCTGGCAAGTGGTTAGTTTTACAGAAGGGATAGAAATCTTGTGTCTTTTGTTCACTTGAAAATAACAAAATGGAGTCTGCTCTGTTCAGAATTATTCAGGCAATATACACTTTAATTTCTATCATAGCACAAAATGTCTGCCGATATAAATACCCTGACAACCTAAGTGGGCAGGCAGGAAAGGGCAGGTTCTGCAGGCAGGGCCCGCCTTAGGTGTTCAGGCGCCCTGTGCGAAACAATCCCGTGGTGCCCCTCCCCCCCATACTAGCTGAAGCGCTAGGAGTTGAAGATGGCGGCACCTGGGAGGGGCAGATTCAGCTATCTAAATCTCACTTTAACAGCCCCCACCGGGCCACCAGAAGCGATGTAACTGTCGGGGGTTTTCAGCAAAATCCACCCCTTCTAAAAAAAACTGCCCCTCTTTTAAAAAAACCCTGCTTTCCCCTTTACAAACCCCCTGCTCCCCTTTTACAAGCCCCTGCTTTCACTTTCTCAAATCCCCCTTCCCTTTTACAAGCCCCTGCTCTCCCTTTTACAAACCCCGCCTGCCCCCTCCTTATTTTAAAAACCCCTGCCCGTTTTACAAACCCTTTGGCCCCCTATAACAGACCCCTCTACCCCCTTTTAAACTCTTCTTCTTTTACAACCCCCTCACTTTACAAACCCCCCAGCCAACCCATTCACAATTCCCCTCCCTTTACAAAAACCCTTCCCTTTTTACAAGCCCCTGCCCCCTTCTACAAACTTGACACCCCTTCTAAAAAAAATCCCCCTTTTACAAAAACTCCTGCCCTCCCCTTTTACAAGCCCCTGCCCCCCTTTTACAAGAACCCCTGCCCCCCTTTTACAAGCCACTGCCCCCCCTTATAGGTCCCTGCTTCCACTTTTTCAAACCCCCCTCCCCATTTTACAAGCCCCTCTCCCCATTTTACAAACTCCCTGCCCCTCCCCATTTTACAAACCCCCTGCTCATTTTACAAGCCCCCTCCCCATATTACAAACGCCCTCCCCCTATAACAGACACCTCTGCCCCCTGTTAAGCTCTCAATCCTTTACACCCCACCTCCCTTTACAAACCCCCCTGCCAACCCTTTTACAAAAATCCGTGCCCCCCCTTTTACAAGCCCCTGCTTCCACTTTTTCAAACCCCCCTTTCTTTTTACAAGCCCCGCTCCCCCTTTTAAAAAAACCCTGCCCCCTCCCCATTTTACAAGCCCCTTTCCCCATTTTACAAACTCCCTTGCTCCCTCCTGTGCCCCCTCGCTCCTCCTCCACGCTATGAAATAGTGGAGCCGACCTGTTAGTAACTGACTGCGAGCTGTGTCGGCCGCCTGGCGCCCTGTGTGGCCACACAGCTCACAGACCACAAAGGCCGACCCTGCAGGCTGCAGGACTACTAAATGGAACGGCGTTCCTGTTGTGGAAGAAGTGCAGGAACGCCATTCCCACACGTTCCTGCAGGACTCGAACCCTGCATTTATTGCATTGTATTCATCACTCCCCCCTTGATTTGAACCCCCTAAATGAGCTCTGATGGAACCATGTGTTATCATATCTATAAACAAAAGCACCTGTTTCTGGAAGAATTTCTTAGAGAACATAGCAAACACACAGCATCATGAAGACCAGTGATCTATCATAACAATCCAGTTTATGGATTAAGTTATACAAATGTTCCCTACAATTTAACTTTGCATCCATCCATAGCCACCCCATGTTATCATCTTCTACTTCGCCACAGTACGCATGTTCATTCTGCACCCCTGTACCTGCTCACAGTTACTACTATGTCTACTTTCAGCCACTCTGTCCATATGCAGCATGACTGAACAAAGCACCCTTGTTCATTTACATTTGTTAAAACATTTTTTAAACAATCTTTATTCATCATATTTTCTTCACATACTTAAATAATAATAGAGAACAACAAAAACAAATAAAATAAAACCAAATAAATAAATAAAAAAAACAACAACAAAACAAACAAATAAATTCATTTAACGACTATAACATCATCTTCAAGATGTCTCTAATTTGAGGTCCTATTACACTTATTCAGACAATATTAACTAAGCAAAGGAGAAAGAGAAGAAAAAAGAAAAAAAAAGTTATATATATATATATATATATATATACAGGGCCGGATTAACATAGGGGCTGATGGAGCTGCAGCTCCAGGCCCAGGCCCAGGCCCAGGCCCAGGCCCATGGAACAGGCCCATTTAAAAAAAAAAAATTAAAAAAAAGTTTTTTTTTTTTTTACATTCTACTCTTAGGTTTGCCACCTGACTGGTATTTTAAGACACAGACGGTATTTGAGCCTGCCTGGCCGTGAAGGTAATACCGGCAATACAAATGCAAATATTGTTCTCAGTATAAACGGAGATTACTCTGCAATACCAGCACCAGCCAGTAGGGGTCACTATGCATGGAGGGAGGCAGGGATAGGAAGTTACAGCATCTCCCTGCCTCTCTCTACTCACTGATCCGTGGGAAAGCAGCTACACAGCACAGAGAGCCCAGACAGCAGCTCCCAGCCTGCAGAGACAGCCTACAGCTCAGGTATGTGAAGGATGTGGGGAAAGGCAGCAGGGAGACGTGGGGACACTGAGACACTTGGGGACACTAGGAGATGTGGGGACACTGGGAAACATGGGGACACTGAGACACTAGGGGACACTGAGACATGGGGAAGCTGAGACACATGGGGAGCTGTGAGACATAGGGAGACACATTGGGACACTAGGGACACAGTGTCTCCATGTCTCCCAGTGTCCCCATGTCTCCCAGCCAGTGTCCCTAGTGTCTCAGTGTCCCCATGGCTCCCCTAGTCTCCCAGTATCTGTGTCCCCATGTCTCTGAATGTCCCCAAATATCTGTGTCCCCATGTCTCCCAGTCTCCACATGTGTCTCAGCGTCCCAATGTCTCTCAGTGTCCCTATGTCTCCCAGCCAGTGTCCCTAGTGTCTCAGTGTCCCCATGTCTTCCATGTGTCCCCATGTCTCTGTGTCCCTAGTGTCCCCATGTGTCTCAGTGTCCCCATGTCTATGTCCACAAGTGCCCCATGTCTCCTAGTGTCCCCAAGTGTCTGTGTCCCCATGCCTCCCAGCTAGTGTCCCTAGTATCTGTGTCCCCATGTCTCCCAGTGTCCCCAAGTATCCTAGTGTCTGTGTTCCCATGTCTCTCAGTGTCCCTAGTGTCTTAGTTTCCCAAATGTATGTGTCCCTATGTCTCCCAGTGTCTGTGTCCCTAGTGTCTGTGACCCCATTTCACCCAGTGTACCAAAATGTATCAGTGTCCTTATGTCTCCCAGTGTCTCCATGTCTGTATCCACAAGTGCCCCCATGTCTCCCAGTGTCCCCATGTGTCTCAGTGCCCCCATGTCCCCTAGTGACATGGGACACACTAAGACATGGGGACACTGGGAGACTAGGACTGGGCGACATGGGGACACTGACACTGTGATGCATAGGGACACTGATGCCAGGCTGGCCTTCCAATTCTTTGAACAGACATGCCTCCTTTTTGAACATGTTCGCCCTTTTGGCAGTTCTGGTCACGTGATTCGCATCAGTGGCCCACCCTTTTACCCCGCCTATTGACTTCCTGCTTCACTGAACACTGCTGTTAGGGGGTATGGATATACTTGAAAGATGAAAGCATAAATTAGATAAAGAGATTAGCATAGCGTATGTGTATTCTTATAGCTGCATCCTTTGAGTTTCCCTCCAACACCAACTCCATCAGATACATGACGCTTGAGCGGTATGACTGTTTTAGTGTTTTTGGTCAATAAGATTCTTTAATAAGGCCCCATCATCATTGTCAGCACCAGGCCCTCTGGGCTCTTAATCTGGCCCTGTATATATATGCATACACTCATACACTCATACAGATACACCGACGCACAATAATTTTATATCAACACATGCCGCCCGTGTTTACTATTACCTCCCTTTTAAGATGTCTTACTCATTGCCATTTTAAAGCCACCCTCCAGCTTCTTTTACCAATAAAGCTACTTTCTACCTATGTGAGATAAATGCATGCCAAACGTGCCATTTTTGAACATGCTTTTCACTATCATTATGTGCTATTGCAATCCTTGATTAAGCAGCTTCAATCTCGCTCACTTTATCCAGCCAATTCTGTATGGTTGGAGAGACCGTAGTCTTCCGCATAAAATAAAAATCTAACAATTTATGTTTTGTTTTGTTTTTTTTTTATTTATAATATTTTATTAAGTTTTTAACATAAGTATATATAATCATTCATACAAAGACATTATCATTTTTACAAAGAGTTGTGGCACAAAAATTACATATTAAAGTTCTTTCGATTGCAGTACAAATTCTATTATTCAGAACCAGTCTTTTTGCATTTTCCCCTTCTTTTCTAACAATAATTCCATATCATGCAACAAACAGATACAAAAAATCAATACATATATTCTCCAATGTTGACATTACATATGGATTTCTGGGTATCCGGTTCCGTTTTCTACCATCATTCCCCCTCCCCAAATGTCAAATTTACAAGAATACCCCAATTCTTTTCTATTAAATTGCACTACCTATCTTAATGAGGTGCTCATACTTTATCTGCCTATACTAAAAAGCTCCAAGCTCTCTATGTCAAATTTTTCCCTTATAAAACAACAATACACACACACACACCTTTCGCTGTACCAAGATTCGAGGGGGAGAGGGTTAGGGGAAACAATCTTTTTCAAACGCTATGAAGTACAATAACCAGGGTTCAAAAGGTGCTTGTCTCCATGTAGAAAAGGACTGGGGAAGACTCTATGAAACATATTGCGTTTTAGTCATAATTTGGCAACTTTCGTTCTAAAGAAGATGGAGTTGAGTATCTATAATAAATTGTTAGGGCCCTTTCCTTTTCTAATTCCCCTTTCCTCCTTCCTCTTAGTTATAAGTCCCTTTCTTAAATGTTTCTACATTGCCCTAAATTTCCCAATTGCCCTGACCCTCTATTAACAAAACGTAAGAGAAAAAAAAAAAAAAAAAAAAAAAAGGTCCCGCACCCGCCGAGGGTCAGTCCCGAGTCGGTCTTAAGAACCCGAAAGGCAACACTCATCCTTATAACTACTGATCAGGTTACTCATAAACACAGATATCTTGAGAGTGGACGCACAGGGTTCACCCCCAACCACAGATCCATAGCATATACATCTTATTATGAATTAAGAATCGTTTCTTCTACCTAATTTTATAGTCCATTTCTGCCATTGTTCGATTCGCGGGTTAAAGTAGTGTTCTTGTCTTAATATCCCTATTTCCATTTTACAGTTATTCAAGACCTGCTGTTTTATCAGCTCCCAAGTCGGGGAGTCTGGGTTTTTCCAGAATCTTGCAAGAGTAGCTTTAGTTTCAATGAGAATGTGAATTATTAACTCTTTTTTATCCTTTGGAATTATAGGCCAGCCCAGATGTAATATCATAGAACTACAGGTGTAATCAAGATCTACCTCTATTGCTTCCCTGCAGAATTTCGCTACCTTTTGCCACAATGGAGATATGATCGGGCATGACCACCATATATGGACATAGTCTGCTCTCAATGAAGCGCAGCGCCAGCAGAGATATTGAGATCCTGGATATATTTTTGTTAATTTAGTTGGAACATAATGCCATCTATTGATGACTTTATAATGGCTTTCCGTTAGGTTTAGACAGTGTGAAGTTTTCAGTACCGCTTTATTGGCCTTAAGCCATTCCTTTCTTGTGATTGTAATTTGTAAGTCTCTTTCCCATGCTTTTAGGGCTGGGAATTCAGGGATTACCTTATATTTACTAAAAAGTTTTGAGCTTTTAGAAACTAAATTTTTATTATGTCTGATGTTTATCAAATCCAAAAAAGGTTGTAATTCCTCAGAAATCTCAGTTATTCTATGTCTCATTAGGAAATGTTTTATCCTTAGATACGCAAAACTTTCTCTATAAGAAAGCAGAAAAATTTGTTTAATCTCCTCAAAGGGTCTGATTTGTTGCTGTTGGAATAGCTGGTCTATTCTATTAATACCTTTGCTTAACCATGGCTCTAGATTTAGATCCTCAATATTATTGGCCAATACATGCAGTGGTAAGTCAATGATAATTTTATCTTCAATCTTAAGTCTTTTTTTCCAGATTCTCCATTGGGCCAATAGGTTAGCTAGGATTAGACCCATATCATCTTTCTCAAACTTATCTATACTCCAGAATAAAGTCGTTAAGTCCGGAGCTGCCGCTTTCCTAGCCTCAATTTTTTCCCATGGTTCACCACTAGAACTCTCTTTCATAGAGGAAATAACATGCGCCAATGAACAAGCTTCATATATATCCGTAATATCAGGGATTCCCATCCCTCCCAAATTAGGCTTTAAATTCAAAATTTTTTTATTAACTCTGGGTTTTTTCCCCAGCCATATATATTTGTCTAAAGCAGCTTGAATCATCATGAGCCATGGTTTAGGCATTTTCAATGGTAACATACGGAATATATAACTCCATCTAGGGACCAAATAAGACTTTACGATGTTGATTCTACCTGTCCATGATATCTCTGCTGTTCTCAAATCCTTTAGTTGTTTATTAATTTGCATCATTAGAGGTAGAACATTATATTCCATAATCCTAAAAGGATTACTGGAAATCTTAATGCCTAGATAGGTAATACATTTTTTTGCCCATTCGAAACTATATTTCGCTTTAATATATATTTTCTCTTCCTTCTTTATATTTTTGGCAAGAATAGTTGTCTTATCTACATTTAACTTGAAATTGGAATAATGCCCAAATTCATAAATCACCTTTAACAGTTCGTCTATTGATATTATAGGGTCTGATATAGTGATTAGGACATCATCTGCATAAAGTAAAGTTTTAAGTTTCTCTTGTCCTATTATTATTCCCTTTATTTTCTCATTAGACCTGATGTCACAGATCAGGGGTTCTATATATATCAAATATAGCAACGGGGACAGGGGACACCCCTGTCTTGTCCCATTTCTTATGTTAAACCACTCGGAGGTTATACCCCTACCAATTGTTCTTGCCATTGGGGAGCCATACAAGGCCATGATAGCGCTCAGAATCCAACCTTCGAAACCAAAGGCCTTTAATGCCTCCCAAAGGAAGTCCCATCTGACCCTGTCAAAGGCCTTCTCCGCGTCCAATGACAGGGCCAGCAATGGAGTGCCTGATTCATGAACGTATTCCAAAATGTCAATCACTGTCCTTATACTATTGTTTGATTGTCTGTCCTTCATAAATCCAACCTGATCTCCATGGATTATGGACGGGAGGACTCTTTGTAATCTCTTTGCCAAAATACTTGCGTATATTTTTATATCGGAATTTAGTAAGGATATAGGACGATAATTCCCCACTAATTCCGTTGATTTATCTGGCTTTTGTATGGGAATTATATTAGCATATAGTAATTCGTTGGGCAAATCTTTTTCTCTAGCTATGCTATTGAAAAGATCTTCAAGGTGTGTTACCAACACGTCCTGGAACTGTTGGTAAAATATGTTTGGAAAGCCGTCCGGCCCCGGGGTTTTTTTTTTTTTTAAAGACTCTATTGCATTTATTATTTCTATTTTTGTAAAAGGTTCATTAATAGAATTCAATTGTTCCCTTGATAATTTTTTTAGGGTTTTATTTTGAAAATATGTTTCTGGTTTATAGGGGGAATCAGGTAGATTATACAATTTTTGATAAAATGAATTAAATGCTTTACCTATATTTTCAGGCGTTAATTGAATGCCATCGTCTGTAATAATTTTTTGTATTAATTTGTTTAATTTCGCACCTTTAACTCGATTTGTGAGCATTTTATTTGCTCGGTTTCCTTTATAGTACCATTTTATTTTTAGATATTCGAGTTTTTTTGAGGTTTGTAAAAGTAGGATTTTATTGATTTTATTTTTTATTAATCCTATTTTCTCACTTATCTCTATGTTTGGATTATTTTTATTAAGTTTTGTTAATTTATAGAGGGACACATATAGTTCTGTCAGGGAAGCTTCTTTTTGTTTTTTCTTGATTGTACCTAATTTAATAAACTGTCCCCTCAACACGGCCTTATATGTACACCAAACTATGGCGTCTGGAGTTCCTTTATTTTTATTCTCCTCAAAAAAATTATTTGTTAATTCTTTTATGGTGTTTATATCTTGGGCCTCCCTAAGAAGAAATTCATTTAGTCTCCAGCTATTTCTAATTTTAATATCTGGTGAGATAGTGAGATCAAGTATTACTGGGTTATGATCTGACCAGGTTACGTCTTGAATCAAAACCTTTTTAATCTTATATGAAACCTCTAAAGAACCCAAAAACAAATCTAGTCTAGAATAGGTACAGTGTGCTTTCGAAAAACAGGTATAGTCTTTTTCTGATGGATGATTTATCCTCCAAAGATCTAATAATTCATACTTATTTATCAACATTGAGAATTGCATTGAGGATTTCTTTCCCCTTTTATCTTGCATTACCCCAACCAATGAGTTCCTATCCAACGTGCCATCCAAAATACAGTTAAAATCTCCTCCTATAATAATTTTACCCTTTTTAATTTTTTCTAATTTACTCAGAACCATTTGTATAAACTGAACTGGATTAGTATTAGGAGCATAGATGTTTACAATAGTGAATTCTTCATCTTGTACTTTACATATAGCTAAGATGAACCTGCCATTTTTATCTATATCCTGGTATGTAACTTGAATATCTAGATCATCTGTCGCTAGTAAAGCTACTCCACATTTCTTTTTATCCTCTAATGAGGAGCAGAGTTGGATTTTAAAATTTTTGGGGATAAAACGTTTTATATCTTTCCTTAACCAATGAGTTTCTTGAAGTAATACAACTTTTGCACCTTCCTTTTTAATATATTGATACACCATGGCTCTTTTAGTTGGGTTATTCAGGCCCTGTACATTCACCGTCATAAACTTAACCATAGTCTAAGCATTTAAGACTCGAGACCAAACCCCCCGGCGGGAGGGAAAAAAAAAGAAAAAGAAAAGAAGGGGGGGAGGAAAGCACATAACAATTACATTCATATGACCTCATGTAAATCAAACATGAGACCACGCATACCCACATTCTTGATAAGAAATTCCGTCTCCACTCCCACTTAGTGGAAGACAGACAATGCATCCCAGAGCTCTGGGAATACATCCACAACTCCACAACAAAATATGGAGTTACTTGGGGGAGCATGAGAAAAACCCTCCCCGAGAGTGCCGCTGATGTCCATATGTACCCAGCAGGAAGAAGAAGGGAAGAAAAAAAAAAAAACCAAAAAAAAAAACCACTTTTTATATACATATCATAAACCACACTGTGAAAACTACTTTCAGTATAATTTCAATTTCTTATGATACATCATGCTTTCCTTATGATCTAAAAATTACTCTAAACCAATAACATCTCGTGTACACCGTTATGATTCATCTTACTATTCAATTTGCTCCAATAGGTGTCCTTATATATATATTGTCCCGTTCCCCTTTAACCAAAAGTGCCTTTAAATGTGATTATTTCAATTTCTTTATATCAGTTTTATGTTACTAAAATCTGTCTTTACAATCTAAAGTGTTATCCATGCAATATCTTGTGGACCAAATAGCCAATTTAACCCTTAAATTTACCCCCGAAGATACATTAAAAAAAACAAAAAAAAAAAAAAAAAAAAAACCAAAAACACATTTATGTGTACGTTCTCCTAATCTTCACTAGTGAGGACAATTTGTGATGTGATTACTTCCGTTACTACATAGTAACTTTATGTTAGTGATTTCAATACTTGTGCTTTATAGATTCTTTTAAACCAGTGTTCTATCATACAATGGATTCCTATCAGTTTAGCTATTCAAATTACACCCGAAAGTGTCCATATCTGTCATTATCTGTGGGTGGTCTCATTCTCCTCAAAGAGGATATACTTTCAAGTGAGTGTCATTTATGTATACATTAACCTATTCCCCTGTAATGTAAAAATTATATAAAATATATATATATACAATTTATGTTTTTATATTGAGTTACAGATAGACCTGTGTGGTGTAAGAGGCTTCCTGGCCTAAATTGTTCAAAAAAGATGGAATCTTTTATTTCAAAAATAGAATTTACATTCCTCCAAAACTCCGAAAGAACCTCTTAAAAATAATTCATGATTCTCCCCTTGCTGGACATCCTGGAATAAAAAAGACACTTGAACTCTCTACTAGACAATATTGGTGGCCTCGTCAAGACAAAGCCATTGAATCCTATGTTAAGTCTTGTCCAGTATGTCAAAGGTCAAAAGTGGAATGTCATCTTCCTTATGGATTATTAACAAGATTGAAGACCTTGATAGTCTATTTCCATGGACTTTATGGTGGAACTCCCTCCTTCTCAGAAATACACCACCATCCTTGTTGTCGTAGACCGTTTCACAAAAATGTCACATTTCATTCCTTTGACAAAGTTACCCTCATCCTCTGAACTTTCCAAAGTTTTCATTGAAATATAATCACATTACATGGATTTCCTGAAGAAATAATCTCAGACAGAGGTTCTCAATTTACTTCACGTTTTTGGAAGGAAATGTGTTCTTCACTTCAAATCCAACGTTAACTTTCTTCAGCATACCATGCGCAAACAAATGGCCAAACAGAACAAGTCAATCAATGTCTGGAACAATACCTTTGTTGTTACTGTACGTATTTACAAGATGACTGGAGTAATTGGTTACCCATGGCTGAATTTGCCTATAATAATTCCATCCATACAAGCAGCAAAATTACGCCATTCTTTTCAAATTATGGATTCCATCCCTCCTTGTTCCCGGAAGTTCCCAAGACAACTTCTAATCCAATGGTTTCTTCTCAAAATATGGAAATGTCTTCATTGTTCAAGAAATTAAAGAAAAACCTCGAAAGTTCTATGTCGTTATATAAAAGGAATTATGATATTAAAAGGAGAGCTCCTCCTAAATATAAAATTGGTGATACTCTTTGGCTATCTTCAAAAAATATTTCTACTAACCGTCCTTCTAAGAAACAAAGTCTTCTTTTTCTTGGACCTTTTCAAATTGAATCCATTGTTAATGAAAATGCTGTAAAATTGAAACTTCAAATCACTTAAATTGCATCCTGTTTTTCATGTTTCACTCCTAAAGTCTTTTCTCCCAGACCCCATTGAAGTACAAGGAGAATTGGAATATGAAATAGAGAAAATTCTTGACTCCAGACTTCATAGAGGTAACTTACAGTACCTTATTAAATGGAAGGGTTATGGAGAAGAAGATAACACATAGGAGAAATCCTCTGACATACATGCATCGAAGTTGATTACTGCCTTTCGCAGGAGGTACCCTCATAAACCGAGGTAATAGCACCCGGAGAGTGCTCCTTAGGTGGGGGGTCCTGTCATGGAGTAACACTTCCGGGTTCGGCACTCAGCGGTGAGGAGCCGGACCCCGCCCCCCTCTGACACAGCTCTGACGGTATTTAGGAAGACTGGGCCAGAGAGAGGGTGCTTGGTGATTGATTGTGTGAGCTAACGTGTGAGCTGCCTCCGCGAGACCGCGGGCTCCACAGGCTCAGCTACTGGGAGCTACTTCCACCAGACTTACCTCTCCACAAGCTCAGACAAGCCGTTCCAGCCTTTGAGCAAATGCAAGGATTGCTGCATGCCATAAAGGATTATTGGAGAACGGATACTTTGCTACTTTACAAGTGGACCATATCTCTGAACTATTGGAGGACTACCCATATTAACCTTAAGTATATCTTTCAGCTATTTGTCTGCAATATCATTTATTAATGAACTAATGCTTGCTTACTCAAATCTTCATTGCTACAAGTTACTAATCTCATGAAGGACAACTCCCATCATGCTTATTCGCTATGAACTGTTTCTTGCTTTGCAATTACATTCAGTGCTTCAAGTTACTAATCTAATGAAGGACAACTCCCATCATGCTTATTCACTATGAACTGTTTATTGCTATGCAATTACATTCAGTGCTTCAAGTTACTAATCTCATGTAGGACAACTCCCATCATGCTTATTCACTATGAACTGTTCTTGCTTTGCAAATATCCTTAGCTACTTGATTATTGTTCCTATTGAAGATTATTCTCATGAACTAATGTTACTTAATACATCTCTGAAGAAATACTTAATAATGAACTTTGTGTTGTTGATTACTTGCACTTCTTCTTATTGGATTATTGCCTAAATGCAATTCATTTAAGTTTAACACTTATTAAAACTTCGGTTGAATCCAGTTACCAGTGATTCTCTCTTTTCTTAAAGCTACAGTATTGATACTTAAGGATTCTCCATTTCTTCACTATTGTAATTAGGGAGATTACAAGCTGCAGTTGAGTTCCAATCCAAATCACCCCTAGTAGCATAACAGAACCCATGCAACTAGGTAACACAAGACTCTCTGAGGCTGAGAAATCTTACAGAAGAAGGGAAGGGTTGTGCCTATACTGCGGTCGTAAGAGGCATTTGTGTAACAACTGCCCATCACGTCCGGAAAACTCTACCACCTATGCTTGTTCAGGGGACCGGCCTTGGGTGTAAAGTCTTTGTCCCCTAAAACGAATTCTTACAGGTGTGTTTTGCCTGTAACCCTATTATGGGAAAGTGTTCGTCATCTCACTATGGCCCTCATTGACTCTGGATCTGCAGACAACTTTATTGACCGGACCTTTGCAACAGCTCTTTCTCTTCCTTTTGAGAAGAAAGAAACACCCTTGGCCTTTGAGGCCATAGATGGTAGACCATTAACAGTCCCCTATGTTACGCATCAAACTAAGACTGTTATTTTATCTATAGGCGATACCCATAAAGAGAAGTTGTCTTTCCAGGTAATTTCTTCCCCGTTTTGCCCTTTGGTTCTTAGTTTTCCATGGTTACAAAAAACATAACCCTGTTATTGACTGGAGGGAAAGTCAAATCCTGTCTTGGAGTACGTCCTGTAACCGTTCTTGTTTAAGTCAGGTTAAACCCCTTTGTTCCCTTAATGTTCCTTTAGCTCCTCCACTTTCCACTAACGTACCACCTCAATACCAAGACTTGGTGAAGGTCTTTGACAAAATACAGGCAGACCGTCTCCCTCCACTGTGCTATCAAACTCCTCCCTGGTACCATGCCCCCCAAGGGAAGGGTTTACCCTCTTTCTCAACATGAAAATAAGGTGATGGAGGAATATGTACAAGAATCACTAAGTAAGGGATTTACCAGACGTTCTTCTTCCCCTGCAGGGGCTGGTTTCTTTTTCGTTGCCAAAAAGGAAGGGGATTTGCGTCCATGCATTAATTATAGGGGTTTAAATAAAATCACTCTAAAAAATGCGTATCCTATACCACTGATAGCAGAGCTCTTTGATAGGCTTTGTGGTTCTAAAATCTTTACCAAATTAGACCTTAGAGGAGCTTACAATCTAGTTCGCACTAAAGAGGGAGACGAATGGATGACGGCATTTAATACTCAAAGTGGTCATTATGTGTATACGTAATGCCCTTTGGTCTATGTAATGCCCCGGCAGTCTTCCAAGATTTTATCAATGATGTCTTACGAGATTATTTGCACACTTGCGCTATTGTGTATCTTGATGACATTCTTATTCATTCTCCTAATATTCAGATACATCACCAACAAGGTAGAACTATTTTACAAACCCTTCTTGCTAATGGCTTGTATTGCAAACTTGAGAAATGTCTGTTCGATCAGACTTCTATGCAGTTTTTAGTGTATATTATTTCTACTGACAGATTTCAAATGGACCCTAAAAAACTATCGTCTATTCTTGAATGGCCCTTACCCATTGGTTTGAAGTCCATACAGAGATTCATTGGATTCGCTAACTATTATAGAAAATTTATAAAGGGCTTTTCCCAGATTATAGCTCCAATCACAGCTATGACCAAGAAGGAAGCTAATCATGTCAATTGGTCTGAAGAAGCCAAGGCTTCTTTCACTCTCTAGAAGAAATCTTTTGCCTCAGCTCCGTCCTGGTACATCCAGACCCCTCTAGACCCTTCATCCTTGAGGTTGATGCCTCCGAGACCGATGTGGGGAATCTCCTACCGCTCTGTTGCATCCTTGTGGATTCTTTTCCCGTAGGCTGACATCTGCAAAAAAGAATTATGATATCGGTAATAGAGAATTATTAGCCATAGTATCAGCTCTCAAGGAATGGCGTCACTTACTTGAGGGATCTACGGTTCCTATTATGATTCTCACCGATCATAAGAATTTATCCTATTTAAGTGACGCTAGAATGCTTTCGCCCAGACAAGCCCGCTGGGCTCTTTTTCTTTCCCGCTTCAATAATGTAATCTCCTATAGACCTGGTAATCGTAACACCAAAGCAGATTCTCTTTCCAGACAGTTTGCCACTCTTGATAAAGAGGAGGTCATAACAGAACCCATCATACCTCCTGAGAGAATCATTGCTTTAACTAGAACCAGGGTCTTTTCCCCTCTTCTGCACAAAATCCAAAGGGTCCAAGATAGGGCACCTAGTGATAAGCCTGTTGATAAATTCTACGTACCTCCAGAGCTGAGAGGGGAAGTATTCAGCCATTACCATGACAGTAAAATGGCTGGACATATGGGGGTATCTAAGACCATTGATTTGATTACTTGACAGTATTGGTGGCCATCTCTTAGAAAGGAAGTTGAAGCTTACGTATCGTCGTGTAACGTTTGTTCCCAATCTAAGTCTTCCCATCAAATGCCATGTGGTCTGCATCCCCTTCCTTTGCCATCAATTCCTTTGTCCCAGCTGTCTATGGATTTTATAGTCGAGCTGCCACAATCTAAGGGTTTTACTGTTATTTTGGTTATAGTTGATCGCTTCTCAAAAATGGCGCATTTCATGCCTTGAGGAAACTGCCTTCCTCTGCTGAATTAGTCAGAATATTCACCAAGGAAATTATACGCTTACACGGAATGCCAGACGTCATTGTGTCTGATAGGGGTTCACAATTTGTTTCAAAGTTTTGGAGGGGCTTTTGTAAAGACATGGGCATTGAGCTTGCCTTCTCCTCGGCCTATCATCCTCAAACGAATGGTGCTGCTGAAATGACTAATCAAAGCCTTGAACAATATCTCCGTTGTTTTACATCTCAACTCCAAGACAACTGGGCTGACCTTCTTCCTTGGGCTGAATTCACCAGGAATAATGCTACACACTCTGCTTCTGGTCACAGTCCCTTCTTTGTCACGTATGGTCGTCATCCTAATCTACTTCCGGCTTCGTTTTCTCACATGGGTATGCCGGCTCTAGCCGAACACTTATCCACTGTACGCGACACTTGGAGAAAGGTTCATGCCATCTTGGAAAAAAATGTGTGTACTCAGAAAGCCTTTGCTGATAGGCACCGTAGGGCGGCACCTTTTTATGTTGCTGGTGATAGAGTTTGGTTATCTACGCGTAACTTGCGCTTACGCGTTCCCTCTATGAAGTTGGCTCCTAAGTTCATTGGTCCTTACAAGGTCTTGCGACAGATCAATCCTGTTTCCTATGCCCAAAAGCCTCAGTGTACCCGTCTTTCATACGTCCCTCCTGAAACCGCTTGTTTGCAATAGTCATTCCCGTTTCCAGCCTCGTCCTCCTCCTGTTTTGATTCAGGGTCAAGAGGAGTATGAGATTCAACATGTTGTCGACTCCCGCATCTCCCGTGGTTCACTTCAGTACCTGGTTCATTGGAAGGGCTATGGTCCCGAGGAGCGCTCCTGGGTTCCTGCTTCTGAGGTCCATGCGCCCCGACTCCTTAGGGCGTTCCATGCTAGGTTTCCTTCTCGCCCTTCTGGTGTTCCTCCAGTAGGCGTTCCTTCGGGGGGGTTCTGTCATACCTTGTGTCCTGCGCTGTCCCGGTCCCGCCGTCCGTCCTCTCCTGTCGGACGGTGTGGATCGCTGGCGGGAGTTGCGCGCGCACACCTCCAGGGGCGCGCGCGCATCTGGGAAAGCGTCCACGGACGTGCGCGCGCACAAGGTAACCGGCAGGGGTAGCATATAATCTACTCTTAAAGAGATAGTAGCCAATTGCTACTACCTATTTATACCTTCCTCAATTCTGTCCCTGCCTATCAGTATTCACCTTACCCTATATTAACCTCTTTCTGACATCACTTCCTTGCCCTGTCGTGGTTTATTATAGCTCGAGAGTGCATTCTGAGTAGTTGTCTTTTCTTTGGTTCCTGACTTCAGCTTGTTTATCGGTTATTCTCGTTTCTGGCTCCGTGACCTTGGCTCTGTCTATTCGCTTTCCTGTATCTCTGTATTCCTGACCTTGGCGTGTTTGACTATTCCTATCTCTCATTCCTACGTTAAGCCCGGCCACCTTAAGGTCCGGTAATACGTCTATCTGTGTTTGCCTTTATTGTTCTCTGGTTTGCGTGTTGGGGAGTATTAACCTTGACACTTAATATATTCCACTTATACTGAGGGAGTCCGTGGTCTCACTCCTCTCCAGGTTACCCTGCCAATGTTTCTATAATATTTTGGAGTTCCATAGTGATTATATAAGTGATAATACTCACCCTATCTATCTATAATACCCTACCTCTAGGGTTTAAATTTCCACTCTCTTTTCCCTCTTCCACCCACCCTTTTTGATACGTCTGGGCACCTTTGTGTATACTTATGTTCAAATCCCCATATATGTATCTCCCTGTAATGCCACAACAGCATTCTTAGGAAGTATAAACATACAAGAGTTGTAACCGTTGTTAAGCATTTAGAAGGTTCGCACATATTTTTTAAACAATATATGATAAAACAGGCTAGGTACATGCTGGCTGTCTAAAATGAATTAGTCAGACGTTTGGTAACAGTAGCTTAAGTTTATTAAGTGCAGTAATCGTTGTCCTTAAAACGTAAATGTTGCCACCCTCAGTGTAACACGATATGAATAAATGAATTAATACATAACTTTTAATAACTTTTAAAAATCAAAGGTGGAATTCGCCACCCCAGATGTACTAAAAGAGGAGCCGTGTTATAGTTGTCAGTCTCCTCAGAGAAGAAAAAATCTCTATTCATGCACAAAACTGAGATTTGGTCCAACTAGGTCCTAGGTGTAGCAACAGCAGGTGATGATTAATACTGTATAGATAAAATAAGTAAATGTGCATATATCAAGAGTAAACTGGAAAAACTTTCTGGTACTCAGGACTGATATGTGGTTCTGGAAAGTCCATACACTTGGTGGTTCATACTTCAAATGATTTGCACATCATACAGTTAATCATATGGGGGAGACACCTTGTATAAGCAGTATTTTCCGAATTCATCAATCTCTCGGGTAAACTGATCCTGCCCATAAGTCTAAGAGTAAACCTATAAGGTCATACAGATGATTAACCCAGCTTCTCGTTGTAATAAGCCGCACACCATCTTTAATCTATTGGTGATAATATATAACCCAAAGTAACAGAGTATTGGTGTGGATGTTAGGGTGCATTTAGGCAATATAGATGGTGCCTAGTGGACGCCTTCTACGTTCCGTGTATATCAGGTATCAGCAACTAAATAGTTGGACAATACAGCTGTCTACCTTGGTAGCCAAATTCGTATACCCTGAAGATTGTGAGATACAGAGTTACTCAAAAAACGACAATAGAGCCGAGGGGTAATTGGCCAAGGGCTGAGACCTACAGACTGGGGATCTCTAATTTGCCCACGGCTGGTAAAAAAAACCAAAATTGTATGCAAAGTGTCAGTATGCTTCACAGGAAGATGTATAATGGTAGAAAGCTTTCTAGGGTGCAAACCCGATAGGATAATCAACCCCCACTTAAATGCTCAAAGGTATATCTGTAGTATGCTATTTCTGATGAAATATATACATGGTCATCGTAATCGTGCCACTAGGGTACAGGCTGAACTGTTCAAAAGTTTTCAGTGTGCTCCATGTACTACTTCAGTTTGTGCAAAAAAAGGAAAAGATTTTCTTTGCTCAAAGTACTAGGGCTCCCTAGTACTTTGAGCAAAGAAAATCTTTTCCTTTTTTTGCACAAACTGAAGTAGTACATGGAGCACACTGAAAACTTTTGAACAGTTCAGCCTGTACCCTAGTGGCACGATTACGATGACCATGTATATATTTCATCAGAAATAGCATACTACAGATATACCTTTGAGCATTTAAGTGGGGGTTGATTATCCTATCGGGTTTGCACCCTAGAAAGCTTTCTACCATTATACATCTTCCTGTGAAGCATACTGACACTTTGCATACAATTTTGGTTTTTTTTTACCAGCCGTGGGCAAATTAGAGATCCCCAGTCTGTAGGTCTCAGCCCTTGGCCAATTACCCCTCGGCTCTATTGTCGTTTTTTGAGTAACTCTGTATCTCACAATCTTCAGGGTATACGAATTTGGCTACCAAGGTAGACAGCTGTATTGTCCAACTATTTAGTTGCTGATACCTGATATACACGGAACGTAGAAGGCTTCCACTAGGCACCATCTATATTGCCTAAATGCACCCTAACATCCACACCAATACTCTGTTACTTTGGGTTATATATTATCACCAATAGATTAAAGATGGTGTGCGGCTTATTACAACGAGAAGCTGGGTTAATCATCTGTATGACCTTATAGGTTTACTCTTAGACTTATGGGCAGGATCAGTTTACCCGAGAGATTGATGAATTCGGAAAATACTGCTTATACAAGGTGTCTCCCCCATATGATTAACTGTATGATGTGCAAATCATTTGAAGTATGAACCACCAAGTGTATGGACTTTCCAGAACCACATATCAGTCCTGAGTACCAGAAAGTTTTTCCAGTTTACTCTTGATATATGCACATTTACTTATTTTATCTATACAGTATTAATCATCACCTGCTGTTGCTACACCTAGGACCTAGTTGGACCAAATCTCAGTTTTGTGCATGAATAGAGATTTTTTCTTCTCTGAGGAGACTGACAACTATAACACGGCTCCTCTTTTAGTACATCTGGGGTGGCGAATTCCACCTTTGATTTTTAAAAGTTATTAAAAGTTATGTATTAATTCATTTATTCATATTGTGTTACACTGAGGGTGGCAACATTTACGTTTTAAGGGCTTTATTAAAAGTTATGTATTAAGTCACCATAGGGCACTTGGTATTTTCTCTTTTTTTTGTGCTTACTACAGTTGTAGTTCCCTGAGGGTTAACCCCTTGCCTACAAGTGCCCCTTTCTAGCTTCCAGGCTCCTTCTTTTTCCTTTTCAGTAATCGTTGTCGCTTTAGCTTTGGGCCCTAGGCTTACGCTTACGCTTACGCTTAAACAGGCTGTCTAACTAGTCATATCCTACAGTCGATTAGCAGTTAGGTCACATATCAGACATTGTGTCAGTCGCTAGGTAAGTCGCTTTAATGTGATGGGTTAATTATGCTAATTCAAATCCAGCATTTGTAGTTGTGGCGAAACCGACCTCGCCACGTGTCCTTGGAGGGGGCTGATTGCCCGCCTCTTGCCTTTGGACTATGGACCAGACTTCATGGGAATGTGATACCCCAGATAGCCATACCATGGAGCCTATTCATATAATGAAAGACTATGGGAAAGACTTTAGCTCCATGGCAATTGTACTGTGTGAGTAGGATCTGCGCGCTATTCGGTAGTTTTGTGCGTGCAGATCCCAGCTATCTGGGGATAGGTGAAATGTCTGTGTGTTATGTGTAAATGTGACTTTATGTATTTTAAAGTGTTTTATGTTGTTTTGCAACCATGTGGTTAATGGAGTCTGCCTTTAGTCCTGGGTAATTGGATTACTTCTCCAATTAACTCCAGGGCAGAAGGGAGGAAACCAGGGTGCATTGTGGGGATGTTTTTCTGCCAGCCAGAAAGGAACAAAAGATACTTTTAGTAACTTTTGAACCCCTGGTCGGATTCATGCCATTTTTTAATATGTTGTTCCCCTGAATGGATTGATTGTGGATATGTATTTTTATGTGAATGTGATGTATGGTATGAAAGTTGTGTAAAAGTATATTTTACACTGTATGCATAATGGGATTATGTGTCACACTAAGGGGAGGGGATGTGTGGGAGGTAACATCTATGTCATTGGTTCTTTTATGCCTCCCCCTGGGTGTGGCCTGTATGTGTGAGTTGGAAATAAAAGCCAGGCTGGATGAGCCAGTCCAGAGTTCCTGTTTTAACCTCAAAGTGATGTGTCGTCTCATTATTGGGGGAAGGATTTATTGTATGCTGTTCCAGTTGACTGCTAGGGGTACAAGCCTATTCGTATGGTTCCTATTCAATGGTCTACAGCATTCATACGCTTGGGAGAATTTAAAGGTTTCTTGGATTCGGTGATTATGGTGTCTGCCAGAGTGCTTGGAGTCCTCAGGAAGCACTAGGAGCATCCATTAACGGAGGTACCAAGTCGGGGTGCCAGGTGATCCGTTACATTGGTGGCAGCGGTGGGATCATTAATGTACAGGGAATAGAGAGCCCAGTCTCCATTCCCCAGCGGCAGAGTGTTCTAATGGGAGAGGAGCTGGTTACCACCTCTCCCCAGCGGCAGCTTAATGTACCAGGGGGAGACTGTAAGCCCCACACCTGTGCAGATGGGACCGTGGTCTCTGCACTTCCAGCACAGGGGGTAGGGACGGTCGGTCCTGCCCCCCCACAACAGGGCTGTTTAGCCAAAGGGGAGACAGTCTGTCTCCAGCAGCAGAGCTGTGTAACTAAAGGGGAGACAGTCGGTCTCCAGCAGCAGAGTTGTGTAACTCAAGGGGAGACAGTCGGTCTCCAGCAGCAGAGCGGTGTAACTCAAGGGGAGACAGTCGGTCTCCAGCAGCAGAGCTGTGTAACTAAAGGGGAGACAGTCGGTCTCCAGCAGCAGAGCTGTGTAACTCAAGGGGAGACAGTCGGTCTCCAGCAGCAGAGCGGTGTATTTAAAGGGGAGACAGTCGGTCTCCAGCAACCAGGCTCCAACCAGACTACTCCCGTGGTAGTGCTGGCAACAGGACAGAGTACCGCTGGTCTCTGCCCCCTCAGCAACCTACCAAGGCAGCCTACCAGTCCCCCACACAGCCGTGGTGAGGCACCTGAACCTGGACAAGATTCTCCCTCACCCAGGTGTAGTAACTGTTTATTGTGGGTGGGCTGCTCTGCTGTTTCTGTCTTGTGGGTGGGCTGCTGGACTAACAAGGGCACTGACCGGCAGGAGGTCAAGTACCCTGTTAGTCTGGGGGGTAAAGGGGAGAAGTGTGGCGAAACCGACCTCGCCACGTGTCCTTGGAGGGGGCTGATTGCCCGCCTCTTGCCTTTGGACTATGGACCAGACTTCATGGGAATGTGATACCCCAGATAGCCATACCATGGAGCCTATTCATATAATGAAAGACTATGGGAAAGACTTTAGCTCCATGGCAATTGTACTGTGTGAGTAGGATCTGCGCGCTATTCGGTAGTTTTGTGCGTGCAGATCCCAGCTATCTGGGGATAGGTGAAATGTCTGTGTGTTATGTGTAAATGTGACTTTATGTATTTTAAAGTGTTTTATGTTGTTTTGCAACCATGTGGTTAATGGAGACTGCCTTTAGTCCTGGGTAATTGGATTACTTCTCCAATTAACTCCAGGGCAGAAGGGAGGAAACCAGGGTGCATTGTGGGGATGTTTTTCTGCCAGCCAGAAAGGAACAAAAGATACTTTTAGTAACTTTTGAACCCCTGGTCGGATTCATGCCATTTTTTAATATGTTGTTCCCCTGAATGGATTGATTGTGGATATGTATTTTTATGTGAATGTGATGTATGGTATGAAAGTTGTGTAAAAGTATATTTTACACTGTATGCATAATGGGATTATGTGTCACACTAAGGGGAGGGGATGTGTGGGAGGTAACATCTATGTCATTAGTTCTTTTATGCCTCCCCCTGGGTGTGGCCTGTATGTGTGAGTTGGAAATAAAAGCCAGGCTGGATGAGCCAGTCCAGAGTTCCTGTTTTAACCTCAAAGTGATGTGTCGTCTCATTATTGGGGGAAGGATTTATTGTATGCTGTTCCAGTTGACTGCTAGGGGTACAAGCCTATTCGTATGGTTCCTATTCAATGGTCTACAGCATTCATACGCTTAGGAGAATTTAAAGGTTTCTTGGATTCGGTGATTATGGTGTCTGCCAGAGTGCTTGGAGTCCTCAGGAAGCACTAGGAGCATCCATTAACGGAGGTACCAAGTCGGGGTGCCAGGTGATCCGTTACAGTAGTAGTAGTAGTGAAACAAAGATCACCCATGCAAAAAAGGAGAGGAAAGAGAGCTGTCCAGAAATCATGAAGAAAGAGAGTCTAAAAAGATATACTTTATTAAATAGAACTAGACATACACACAATAATTGACACAGTTACTAGTCAATATTGCTCCAATAATGGATAACTGGGGCAAAAGAGGTGACTGCAACTTGACACACTGAGTGGATATACAAACGAAAAGACGGTGAACATAACATAAATAGCTGACTAGAAGCTAATATCCCCTTAGGAACGGCACCGCGTAAAGAGATATACAGCGGGGTCCCAAACAGAGTATGGGAGGATATAGCGGTCAATCAGCACGTAACTGCTCAAAGCAGGGGAAATGGTACCGGTCTAACCAATCCCCAACTTAAACACTAGAGTCTGAAAATTATCTAGGTAGGGGCTCTAATCAGTGCCTTCATGGGCATCTCATTGATAGAGCTTTAACAATAATAGCCGGTCTGTGCCAACGTGGGCACCTTAGGAATGTATGTGACACAAGCTGTACACTTGCTCGTGGTTATCCTAATACGGTGCCTTGGTGGGCACTTAGCGGTGTTGATAACTCAAGCTGAAAAAATAGGCTCGTGGCTCTCTAGATCTGTGCCTACGTGGGCACCTCGCAATGTTGGTGACACACACTGTGCAATTTACTCGTGGCTAACTTAATCTGTGCCTTAATGGGCACCTAGGAAATGTTAGTGGGCGGTACAATTGCTCGTAGATGTCTTGTTCTATGGCTGAGTGGTCACCTAGAACTATTAGAGACACACACTGTACAATTATTGGTGGTTGACTAAATCTGTGCCTACAAGGGCTCCGCTGTACAATAGCTCTAGGCTAGACTTTAGTCTGTGCCTTCGTGGGCACCTAACATTGCTGATAACAGAAAGCTAACCACTGTGTAATTATTAGTGGCTAACTAAATCTGTGCCTTAATGGGCTCCGCTGTGCAATTTCTCTAGGCTAGACTTTAGTCTGTGCCTTCGTGGGCACCTAGCATTGCTAATCACAGAAAGCTAACCACAAACTGAGTAATCTGTGCCTTCGTGGGCACCTAACATTGCTGATATCAGGCAGTTATCCAGTAACTATTGATTATCCTAATCTGTGCCTTCGTGGGCACCTACGTAGTGCAAATGATAATGTAACGTGCTTGCAAACTGAGTAATCTGTGAAGGCACAGATTACTCAGTTTGCAAGCACGTTACATTATCATTTGCAATGTTAGGTGCCCACGAAGGCACAGATTACTCAGTTTGTGGTTAGCTTTCTGTGATTAGCAATGCTAGGTGCCCACGAAGGCACAGACTAAAGTCTAGCCTAGAGCAATTGCACAGCGGAGCCCATTAAGGCACAGATTTAGTTAGCCACTAATAATTACACAGTGGTTAGCTTTCTGTTATCAGCAATGTTAGGTGCCCACGAAGGCACAGACTAAAGTCTAGCCTAGAGCTATTGTACAGCGGAGCCCTTGTAGGCACAGATTTAGTCAACCACCAATAATTGTACAGTGTGTGTCTCTAATAGTTCTAGGTGACCACTCAGCCATAGAACAAGACATCTACGAGCAATTGTACCACCCACTAACATTGGCTAGGTGCCCCTTAAGGCACAGATTAAGTTAGCCACGAGTAAATTGCACAGTGTGTGTCACCAACATTGCGAGGTGCCCACGTAGGCACAGATCTAGATAGCAATGAGCCTATTTTTTCAGCTTGGGTTATCAACACCGCTAAGTGCCCACCAAGGCACCGTATTAGGATAACCACGAGCAAGTGTACAGCTTGTGTCACATACATTCCTAAGGTGCCCACGTTGGCACAGACCGGCTATTACTGTTAAAGCTCTATCAATGAGATGCCCATGAAGGCACTGAGTAGAGCCCCTACCTAGATAATTTTCAGACTCTAGTGTTTAAGTTAGGGATTGGTTAGACCGGTACCATTTCCCCTGCTTTGAGCAGTTATGTGCTGATTGACCGCTATATCCTCCCATACTCTGTTTGGGACCCCGCTGTATATCTCTTTACGCGGTGCCGTTCCTAAGGGGATATTAGCTTCTAGTCAGCTATTTATGTTATGTTCACCGTCTTTTCGTTTGTATATCCACTCAGTGTGTCAAGTTGCAGTCACCTCTTTTGCCCCAGTTATCCATTATTGGAGCAATATTTACTAGTAACTGTGCCAATTATTGTGTGTATGTCTAGTTCTATTTAATAAAGTATATCTTTTTAGACTCTCTTTCTTCATGATTTCCGGACAGCTCTCTTTCCTCTTCTTTTTTTGCATTTGTCCACTTAGGGTTACCCCCTGTACTGTCCCTCTATTTCCTCGATCATTCCTACAGGGCCTACTCTTTAATTTAAAGATCACCCATGCTTTTGCGATTCTAACTAATGACAGTTATCTAAAGACAGGCTGGTAAGGTCAACAAGATGGGCGCTCCTATTCACAATGTGATCTATGGGCAAGCTTTTGGGTGGAGTATACCCCCAGGCAGTAGATCTTGTAAGTGAATGGCACAGAGTCCCTGAGGGTGAGATGGTGGAAGACAAGACAGTCCCGGTTGTAAAAAGTCCCTTGTGAGGTGAGTAAGAGACGTCCTCTGCAGCTGCTGATTTGTTATATCAGGGAGCCCGGTCTGCTGTCAGAGGCTGGGTGCTGGGTAAGTTCTCTACTATGTTCCTGTCGCATGTGAGGATCTCGACTTCAGGGATGTGGGTGATGGCTCTATTGCTTTTCCACATGCTGGTTTGCCCCCCAGTGCAGCGGTGGTTGCTGGCGGCTGATGCCTCTGTGGGGCGTCTTGTTTCCCTGCTTGGAGGAGGGAAGAAGTACCGGACCTCTGAGGGTCCAGTGTTAGTGGAGGTGGGTGGCTTGCTGGGGTTCTAGGATGTGTGCAGGTGGATGGTTGCAGTCGGGATCTGTACCTTTGGTATTTACAGTGCACTCGTTGTACTGCTGCTGTTGGGAAGTATCCTGTGGAGGCTCTGGACTCGCCGCCTTCACAAGTGGCCTCCGCCATCTTGGTGACAGTGCCTGGAGCGTGGGTCTTGGCGTCCCTGTAGCTTCGCCTGTCGTGCTTGCGGTTGTCGGGTCCCGAGAGTGGGGTCTGCGATCACCCCCCCCTGAGAGGGGGGTACGGGGCCGGTTCCCTGCGGATCTGACTCTGAGTGCTGAACGGCGTGCGGCAGGGCAGCGGCCGTCCGCCCCGCTCGCCTCCGGAGTAGGCCTCAAAAGTGTCAGGTAGGATTCCTCCTCCAGGGGACTGAAGCCTGTTTGGCCAGCCTCACCCTGGATCCAGGGCTCTCTGCCCACTGAGGGCCACTGTTGCCGGTCGGTTTTGTGCCATAAATCTGAATTTTATTGCTTGTTAGGCCTTGGGTTGCAGGAGTTGGTCTCACTTGCGACCAGCAAGCTCGGCGGTCTGGCCCCGCCCCCCTTCTTTTTTTTAACCATTGTTAATACATACATGTCCTCACTGGAGGTACTTCTTCTAACCAGTAATGTCTATCCCTTCCGTACCTGAGCAATGAAAAGGTCTCCCTATGCATACTCATCCTTGATATATTTGCATTGCAAGCTCGTTATACCAGTGTAACTCTTATACACTTGTAGTACACTATCACAAATATATATATAAATACATACACATTATCAATAAGTATATCTAATGTTTGTTTTTTGTTTCATGCTCATTTATACTATAGAGTGTAAAATATAATAAAAAGGCTTACACATTTCCTATTTACAATGCAAACCGTGCTATTTTTGTATGTTATAAAAATGTTTCCACTCTGCTGTGTTTCACATGAATAACTTCCTGATACATTATTTCAAGTCCGATTCATAGTATATGCGTATGTGTGATCATGTCTATATGAGTAAATAGTTTAACATGATAGGGTGACCAGATGTAAGATCTATGTGCAAGATGTTTCCTGCAAGCTTACATGGAAATATTTGCTGTTCAAGGCTGCAAGGAAGACTCTCTTCATCTAAACGCCCAACATGTCTGTTTGTTCCGAAAAACACCTATCATAGATCCAAGCTGCAGTGGTACAGAAGCTGGCAGAACATGAAGATAAGAGTTTTCGCAAAAATATGAATATCTGGGTTATCCCTGACTCTCTAGAGACACCCGAGAGTCCGCATTTCTTGTGATGTCTTTTCCATCATGTCTTACCTTGTTAGCTCATAGATGGTCCTATAGGATCTATACACCAGCTAAATCCCCTACCTCTGTCTCTAGAGATCTAATTGTACAGTTTGTCACACATCCAACAAAATATCAGTTATGGCAGCTGTCAGAGATTCCCCTTCTTTGGAATTCAAGCAATATTTACTGTCTTTCTATTCAGACTTATTTAGGTCCACACTACAACGGAGACAGTCTTTTCACCCTGTTTCCATTGTCCTGCAGGACAAAATATACCCTATTGTTGGGACAACCTAAGATCTCTACAGATCTTTAGTCCACTAAAGATTGGACTACACATAAGTAACTTACTGCTGCAGACTCACAGGCTTTCCTTGCTGTGTTGGGAATCCCTCTAAACGCGGTTCCCAAGCATCGTTGGGACATAACTATCATCATGCCATTTGTGCCTGCTTGGTGACCTTCTACTTTAACTGACGCCCATGGTGACAGAAACCGTGTGCGATTTCTCCGGTGTCTTTATTGCTTTTTGTTTATTTTTTATTTTATTGTGATATCTGAATGGTATTTTTTGTAGCATTTATTGCTTTAGCCTAGATCCCACATAATGTATAGCAGATATAGCAGCTAAACTCATTACTCCTTGAATTCTAAATTGTACTGCTCCACAATATAAATCAAGAATAAAAAAAAAAAAAAAAAAGATTTGCTCTTATGCAGTATGCATTTTATTTAAATATCTGCCCCTGCCAAAATGGAAGCATAATGGTTAAAGGGACACTATAGTCCCCAAAACAACTTTAGCTTAATGAAGCAGTTTTGGTGTATAGATCATGCCGCTGCAGTCTCACTGCTCAATTCTCTGACTTTTAAGAGTTAAATCACTTTGTTTATGCAGTCCTAGTCAGACCTCCCTGCATGTGACTTACACAGCCTTCCTAAACATTTCCTGTAAAGAGTCATCTAAATGTTTAAACCCCCTGTATTTCACATTCTGTTTAATTTAGAATTTCATATCTCCTTCTCTGTTAATAGCTTGCTAGATGGTAAGCCCTAAACGTACCAGGAGATCTAATAAGAAGTGAAAATGTGAAGCAGTGTAAAAGCACAAGGAATAATAGGTACAGATACCTATCCATTTCCTCTGTACCTATTATTCCTTGTGCTTTTACACTGCTTCACATTTTCACTTCTTATTAGATCTCCTGGTACGTCTAGGGCTTACCACCTATATTTGTTTATATTACTTTCCATGCCTTTATGGGAGGCAATTTACCTATCCATTTCCTCTGTACCTATTATTCCTTGTGCTTTTACACTGCTTCACATTTTCACTTCTTATTAGATCTCCTGGTACGTTTAGGGCTTACCACCTATATTTGTTTATATTACTTTTCATGCCTTTACGGGGGGCAATTTATGCTAGTTGAGATCTTTTCTTTTTTATCATCAATCCTTACTATTTTCTCCACTTATTAGGGCTAGTTTTTTTTTCTACCCAAGCCTAGAATAGCTTGCTAGACCCTGCAAGAGCCTCCTGTATGCAATTAAAGTTTAATTTACAGAGCAGGAGATAAAAAACCTTTTCAATTAAGTTACATCTGATCGAAAGTGAAGCCATTTTTTTCATGCAGGCTGTGTCAGTCACAGCCAGGGGAGGTGTGGCTAGGGCTGCATAAACAGAAACAAAGTGATTTAACTCCTAAATGGCAGTGAATTGAGCTGTAAAACCTGAGACGCATGATCTAAACACCAAAACAGCTTCATTAAGCTAAAGTTGTTTTGGTGACTATAGTGTCCCTTTACGCTGGATAGGTCTACGATATCACTTATTTACAATATTTAAATGTCACTCTTGTAACTTAAAGTTAATATTGAGGCATAAGTGCATATCACTACTACTATTACTAATATTACACACTACTACTGTCTTTAACTTCCCCAAATAAAAGCAGAAAGCAGAGCTAAAAAGAGGATCGAAGAGAAAGATGAAAGAGGAAGCTATGTCAAATGTAATGGCATCCTTAGTTGAAGGGTGGAAGATATTCAACCAGGGTGAAAAAGCTTCTGAAAATAGTACCAAAAGCCACAAAGGGTTGCGGTCATTTTCTCCACATTGTACAATTAGAGCACTAAGTGACATGCTCACGTGTCTGTCAGCAGGAATAGAAGCTGAAGGCAGATATACTTACTATATACTTAGATACTCATCCTTGTAAGTGCTGCCATTTTCTGCAAACATCTTAAACTGCTGGTGCTTCATCCACCAGGAGCTGTGTCAAAGTCACACTCTTGGAAATGCTTAAGAGTACAATGCAGAAAAGCTAATGTTGTGAACGCTCACAGTGGTAGAATGACCACCACACACACGACCCGGCAGGAAGTCCCTCAGGGAATAACCCCAAAGGGGTATGAACGCATCATAAGGGCCACCAACAACTTCACGGAGAATGTTCCCAACTGGGGAGTACACAACACAGACATAGATGAACATTATCTTAAGGGACAGACCTACACGACGTCCGCGGCCACTATAGTACGAAATCAGTCCAGACGCAATAGCGAACACATAAGGTGCACAATAGCACGAACTGCTTTGAGTGTTTAACAGACGAACACAACGACTGCGAACCTGTATGGTGGAATCTAGAACCGCACAAAGTTAACTGTTTTATATGCCACACAGTCATGTATCGTATTGTTTGGATTTAGTTTTTGTTTATGTTTGACACATGGGCTCGAAATGCCCTAAGAAATTAAAAACGACACCGAGCGGCACATTCGAACTGATATACATGGTACAACTCCTCTTATCTTCTGTAAAAAGAAATGTAATACCTGTTGATGATCGGCCCCTGCGTGGGCCACTAAACGTTACTAAGCCGCATTCAGTGTCGAAACAAAAATAAAGAATTTAAAAAAAAAAGAGTACAATGCAGAGGTCTGTAGAGAAATCCGCAAGACCCTGAGATCCTCCATAAACCATCTCACGATGCATGAAAGTATGTCTGGTTCCCATAGCCATTGTTAGCAACAGTTTCTGAAATCGACAAAGCTTGACGGCAGAAGCTCCAGCTTTTGTCAAGTTTTGGCAACTTGGACTTTTACCACAAGACACATGAGTTCCTATTTTGTCTTATGCTATCTTGGTTTGATTGTGTTGGGATGAAATGCAATGAAATTTGAAGATAGTCATTAAGAGTAATTTATAAATATTTTATGTTTAAGGTGGAAGAGCTGCTGTAAACACAATTTATTTTCAATGTGTAAAGTAATTGATTAAGTGTCTTCCAATTGGTGATAGTTAATCTGAATACAGGGCAAATTTGAATAACTAGGTAGCTTGTTTGCAGGGACAATGCCACCCACATGAACGCAAGTTCCTTTGTGACCACAATTCTCATAGCAAAATAGCATGCTACTTTGAAACAGGTGATGAATTATTCATGGGAGAGATAGCACAGGGATATTGTCTTATGGAGATTTTTTAATAAATGTGCATGCCATCAGAATGTATTTTGGTGAAAATGTTTGCATTGCATCCATGCATTGTCAACTACAGCATGCCCAGTATATTCAGGTTAACTCTTGCAGTTGAAGATCTGCAAGAGTTTGAATTGACAACCGTAGCGGACGAAGAGCCAAAAGATCCTATTGTGTACAGAGAAAGAAGCAAAAAGATAAAACCAATTCACAAGTTCTTATTTCTTCTCAAAATCTAGAGCATGAAGCACCATATATTTGAGTAGAGTTGTCCACTATATGGCTTACATTCAGGGTGAGTCTAATATTACATAGTCAACAATATTGGTAAGACCCTCTAGATCCAGGACAAGTGAGATGGTTAGAATGGATCAAATA
The DNA here is from genome assembly GCF_036172605.1 of Pelobates fuscus. Classification (NCBI taxonomy): domain Eukaryota; kingdom Metazoa; phylum Chordata; class Amphibia; order Anura; family Pelobatidae; genus Pelobates; species Pelobates fuscus. The sequence continues at coordinate 85,601,037 of NC_086328.1, read as the reverse complement.
AAAGAAGAAAGGGAAGTAAATACAAAAACCAAAAAAAAAAATTAGAACAGACTTTAAAAAATTAACATTAATGACTGAAGTAGATTTAGGCATGTCTAGCGAGGATGACGAGTCAGCAGCCATAAAATGCACAACAACAGTATAATTACAGAGAAGGAAATCTTAAAACTCTTTGTATTAAAGTGGTGTGAATCCATCGAGAATTGTAAAATTGTACGCACTGAGTAATTGTGGTTCACAATGTTCACAAAGGTGCCAACACAAAACAGGGTGAAAAATAAATGCTTTATTCCATAAAAATACAGTGCTGTTGAGTCTAAAGTACATAAGGTTCTTTATGTCCTTTTTTGAGTCCTTCCAATGTATCTGACTTTTAAAAAAATTACAAGAAAAATAATAAGTTTGTCACAAAGAAAGTGACAAAATAAAGTGTAATATGGCACAAATACACTTTATTTTTTTAACACAGCACAAAAAAATAAACAAAGTTTAGAAGGACTGACTAAACAGAAAAACAACTATATGACACAATTTTAGATCTAAATCATTTAGGTAATTAAATTCTAGCCACACCTCCCCTGGCTGAGACTCACACGGCCTCCCTATGCACTTCCTGAAAAAAGAACCAGCATTTAAACCTCTTTTTCTTCTGCTCTGTCAATTGCCTGCTGGAGCCTGCAACAGGCTCAGGTGTGTGATTAAAGTTCAACTTCTTACACACTGTGCAGTAAAAATGAAACCCTTTTTTAATGGATACTTTGTGTCACATCCACAAAAAGTGGTTGGATTCAGCCGGTTTGCAATGGTTCGCGCGAACTTGTTACTAACATTTAACAAGTTCACCGAACCGTCTGCCAGTCGCCACCATAAGCGCAAAATCAGTTGTCAGTCTGACAACTGAGTTCTGCTCTCCCCTCGACCTGCAGGCAGGTTGGAATTGGTAAGGAGACATGGAGGAGGACATGGCTAAGGGCAGAGAGGCTGGTGGCATAGAGATGCTAGTGGCAGAGATGGCACAGAAAGGTTAAGGGCAGAATGGCATTGGTAGGCTGTTTGGGGACACATGTGGCTCATTGGCATGATATTCAAATGTTATGAATTTATTGCTCTTTGGCATGATATACCTAGTATATGTATTTATTGCTTCATTGGCATGGTATACCAAGTTTATGCATTAACTTTCCATTGGTGTGATATATCAAGTTTATGTATTTATTGCTCATTGCATGGTATACCTAATTTTTGTATATTCTGCTCATTGGCAAGACACACAAGGCTTATGCATTTAATGCATTAATAGCATTCCCTTTGCCCCCAGGATATATATGTGTCTCTGTCAATGTGCATGTGTGTGTGCGCGCATGGTCGAGGAGGGGCGTGTCTTGGTCCCAGGCAGCACATTGTCTTGGGCCGGTTCTGTGGAGTTGGAAACATATGAAAAGTCAGAAGTGGTTACTAAAATTTTTGAATCCCACTACGGAGTGTGGTTAAGGCTCCATAAAGAAAGTGATTTAACTTCTAAATATTAGAAAATTGAGCAGTGATCCTGCATGATCTATAAACCAAAACCACTTGATTAAGCTAAAGATGCTCTGGTGCTTAGTGTCCCTTTAAAATAAAGCATTGCGTTCTTACTTTGCACCTTCACTGGAAAGCTCAATTTACTCCAAGTGCGAAGGATCTTGTCATTCCACTATAATTATAGACACACTACAACTCCAATAACAAATTCAGCCCATTAAAGTGGCCATGGAGACAGGAGCGTCTGGGCGCCGTTTTATAACAGATAACCCCGATGTTTTCCCTGTTGTGCCAGACCCAGCTCCCCCTGGGTTTCCTTCCCCTCTGCCTCTGCAGTATGAGGAACATTTAGTTGGGCAGCTGGCGATCAGATGATGATGTGAACTGATGCTCTAAACCTCTCACTGGTCACCCACTGAGAGAGATTGCACAGACATTTTCCCCACAACTTCATTATCATTGATGGCAACCGACATGTGTTATGAATGTCACGAGCACTGTCTCATGTAACCTAGTTATCATTAGTAAACACTTCCAGGGATATTATACAAATTCATACAGAGTTATTCAGTAAAGTCCAAACAATGCCATACAAAATGGGGCAAACCAAAACGTTGAAACGCTCAGCTCTGTGAGTTTTAATTATATGGCTTGCTAAACAACTGCCACATTAAAAAAGCAAAATAAATAAATAATTAAATAAAAAGTCTATGGGGTAAAAAAAACAACAAGACATGTTAGATGTAAAGGAACAAAATGTGTCAGGATCCTGCCTAAACAAACTTACCGTCTAAGGGGATAGCTCATTGTCTTGGTGTTATTTTTGATTCTGGTCTCACCATTGTGCCTCTAGACCAGTCTATTGCCAAAATCTCTCGATTCCACCTTAAAAACATTGCCCATGTCTGCCGCAAGGCTGATTTTTTTTTTTTTGCTTCTGTTGCTCTTCACCCCTCTGTCAATCCTTACATTGACATTCCTATATCCTATAAGAGTCAATTTAAAATACTAACCCTTGCCTTAAAAGCTCTTAACAACTCTAGCCCCTGTTATATTTCTTCACTTATTTCTATATATGCTGCTTTTTGGTCTCTCCGCTCTATCATAGATTAGATTTTCTCCTGTCCACTGCTCGTACTCTTACTGCTAACTTATGCTTGCAATAATTCTCGCTGGCGTCTCCCTTCCTTTGGAATAGCATGCCTACCCCCATCAGACTCTCCCATAGCCTTCAATCATTTAAGAAGTCGCTCAAAACCCATCTCTGCAGAAAAGCTTATGGCCTCCCAGAGTAACTTCTATCTCAAAAACTTGTCTCTTGCTCTTTTTTAAAGCGCCACACGCCACTCTAACCTCCAGTTCTACTACTTTTCCACCTTGTTTGGTTGCTATCCCTCTAATGTCCTTCCTATTGTGTGTTTAATACTCCACCAGGGGTTCCCAATCCGTACGCATACCCCCCAGGTGTACAATTCAGTGCCCCAGGTGGTATGCGAAAAAAAACTGTTGCGGCGGCAGTGCAACACACCACACAGACTGGGGACCGTAAGGCGAGTGGGTCCATTGGGTGGACCATGCACTCAAGGCCACCTGGTGGACATGTACCATGAGGGGCCCGATTGTGCACTGCAGTGCTTTAATAGCGCAACCGGGCCCCTTCTAACTTGCACAGAATTCTGTGTGAGAGTGAGAGTGAGATGGTAACTTCTTCCCACCTGTAACATACCAAGTCGCACAGGAGGGGGTCGCGAAAGGAGGCGGGGCGGACCGAGAGAGGAGAGTGCTGGGAGGAAGTGAGAGTGGTAACCTCTTCCCAGCTATAACATACCAAGTCACACGGGAGCAGGCTGCGAAAAGGGGCAGGGCCGACCGACAGAGGAGATAGCCCTCAACTCCCAACATCCCTAGCCAGCAGAAGTCACCCAAAAGGTATGTGTGTTTTCGTTGTCAGTATGTATGTAATGTTTGTACCTGTGTACTTGTGTCAGTGTATCTGTATGTCTGTGTATCTGGGTGTGTCAGTGTATCTGTATGTCTGTGTATCTGTGTGTCAGTCTGTATCTGTATCTCTGTGTGTGTCAGTGTGTGTATTTGTGTATATGCATGTGTGGCAGTGTTTACATCTGTCTGTACATCTGTATGTGTGTATCTGTATGTCTGTGTATCTGGATCTGTTTGTCTGTGTACCTATTTATTGTTATGCAGGGTAGTTTTTTATGTCCATTATACTGGTAAGACTTTATTTGATTTCAGTTTTGTTTTTCTTTACATTATACTTTCCACTATTTAGTTGAGAAGCCTTTTTTTCTCCTATTGTGGGTGATGCAAGTTTGGACTTTTTTGCTCACTATTTGCTTACTATGTGGTGAATTTATATATTTTTATATTCAGGCTAGATACATATTTTCAAGTGTTACACTTTGTAGTTGTTTGCACACAGTATTACAATCAAAGTTGTTCTGCTTTAATCTGTGACTATACCCATACAGTTATATCACTAATACTTTAAAATAAGTGCTTTCCTTTTGGTCTGTGTTTTTCAAATAAAATATTTTTAGGTATAATAACTACATTATCTAACTTTTTAACAAAAACAGGAGCACTCAGACTACATCCATAGCACACACAGACACACTGCATCCCCAGCACACACCACATCCCCAGCACACATAATACATCTCCAGCACACACACACACTACATCCCCAGCACACAGAGACACACTACATCCCCAGACACAATACATTCCCTGCACACACACTACATAACAAGTACACACAAAGACACCGTACATCCCCAGCACACACAAACAGACTACATCCCTAGCACACACACAGACACTAAATCCCCAGTACACAGACATACTACATCCCCAACAAACACACTACATCCGTAGCGCACACACAGACACACTACGTCCCCAGCAGACACACACTACATCCCTAGGACACACACAGACACACTTCATTTCCCGCACACACAGACACACTACATCTCCAAAACACAAACACACATCCCCAGACTAATGGCATAGACCCTACATGACAAATTAACTTCATCCTCTTTGGTTTGTTATTGTTAGCGATTAATGTATATTGTACTTAGCTAATATGTTAATACCACTGTGACATTTAATTTAGTGTGCATTGATCTAAACATGTTACTGGAATGTACTAATCTAATCATGATATATTTCATTTTGGTTAAAATTATCATAATACAAAATAATGAATGTGGGCGTATTTTGGTGGCATGGTTGGGTAAGGTGTCAACATTTCACTCTTGGACCCAGGCAGCAAAATGTCTTGGGCCAGCCCTGGTATCTGTGTGTGTCATTGTATCTGTATGTACGTGAATGTGTGTATCTATGTATCTGTGTGTGTATTTGTATGTCTGTGTATTTGTCAGTGTGTATCTGTATATCTGTGTATTTCTGTGTGTGTCAGTATGTGTGTCTGTTTATCTGCATGTATATCAGAATGTGTATCTGTATTTGTATCATCTGTATGTGTGACAGTGATTGTATCGGTGTGTCTATGTATCTGCATGTGTGCCAGTGTGTGTGTCTGTATATCTGTATCTTTGTGTCTGTGTATCTGCAATGTGTGTCAGTGTGTGTATCTGTATGTGTATCTGTGTGTCTGTATCTGTATGTATGTATGTGGCAGTGTTTGTATGTGTATCTGCATGTGTGGCAGTGTTTTTATCAGTGTGTCTGTCCAACTGTGTGTATATCAGTGCTGCAATCTGTGTATCTGCATGTGTAGCAGTGTTTGTACCTGTGTGTCTGTACATTTGTTTATGTATATGTGTTATGTTTTCTCTGTGTATGTGTCAATGTTTGTATCTGTGTCTTTGTGTAATTTTTTTGTGTCTGTATCTGTATGTATGCCAGTGTTTGTATCTGTATGTGTGTCTGTATCTATATGTGTCAGAGTTTACATCTGTGTATCTGCATATGTCTGTATATCCACATGTGTGTATCTGCACTGTGGGGTGCCTGGGGCAGAGGAAGAGCAGGGTAGCCTGGGGCAGAGGAGAAGCAGGGAGAGCCTGCGGCAGCAGAAGAACAGGGCTAACCAGTGGCAGAGAAGAAGCAGAGGAGCCTGGAATTGAGAAAAAGGGGAGATAGGGCAGAGAAAAACATATCCATTTAAAAAAAACAGCAACAATAAAATTTACAAATATTCTGTTAATATAAGGGGTACAATTTATGGAAATGGGCTTCCAAGGGGCACTCAAGTCAAAAAAGGTTGGTAACCACTGGTGAAATCCACTGGTGAGAAGACAGAGCGTAAAAAGTGTAAACATATTTGTATAAAGCAAGTCATTTAAATGTAGTAGTGATATTTAGATTCTACATTTAATCTACTCTTCAATAAATGATGTGATCACATTTTGGCCAAAACATTTGAAGCCTGCCACCACGTCAAGGTAAACTCTTTGAGCAGGACCTACACTAACCTACCATCTACCACTAATCTACCTATTCCCAGCATCCCCTACTAACAGGGATGAAGAGGAAATTTAGAATTGAGGACTATTGCTGGTACAATTGAATGAGGCTAGTGTTAATGAATTAATACCAGTTCCAGTCCTGCAGAATTAAATATGTATGGTCCTTTATCACTAGGACCACATCGCATTGCTAAAATAACTAACTATGTGAAATGTATTCTTTTCTTTTTTGTTTTAAAACTTTTTGTATAAACAAAAATTTAAAGGCTACCTGTAGTGAAATTTGTATTTACCTTCTTTCGAAAGTGTATAACATTTAATCCATACATTGTGCTAGCAGTTTTGCTAGCAAATGTCTAGTTTTCTCCCCCCTTTCCCCCCCAGCTGTCAGTCAATGCCATTGACTGACAAGTTAGAACAGAAAAGACCTTGCACAGGAGGTCCTTCTGCTCTCCCAATCATAGCAACAGCATGCGCTGCGGTTACTATGGAAACTTTCTAGTTCCAACTAGGGAGTATAGGAATGGATGGACATAACTCCATTCTGACGGCGGCCCGCTGGCATTAAAGCTAGCGTGCCATTGTCCCAGAGGAGGTTGGTGGAAGATGATGTGGAGGATGATGAGGTCCTAGACCCCACATGAAATCAAGGTCATGCGAGTGATGTGTGCAGTTTGGAGGAAGAGGCGCTGGTCGCACAGAAGCACCAGCACAGCATAAGAGTGAGCAGGGAGCAAAAGCAGAGCGGCCGTCCCCTAGCACTCGTCGGCATGTATTAGCTCGGGAATTACCAGTTATCCAAGTAATACGTCTCCAAGCAGGGCAAAACAAAGAAGAGAGCCGGCGCGATGGAAGAGTTACATGTAGAGTAACACCCACGAAGGGGGCTGGGTCGGAGGAAAGGTGAATAAAACTCTGTATTTTACATTGATTACATTGTGTATATTTGTGATATATGATGTATTCAATGTATACGGTTGCATTTAAAGGGACCTCGTCATCTCATTGAAGAGGTCTGGGTGCAGTGCCCCTGTCCCCTTAACCCTGCAATATTAATTATTGCAATTTCTGAGAAACTACAATTATTATACCGCAGGGTTAACGTCTACTCTAGTGGCTGTCATTTAGACAGCCAGTAGAGGCGCTGCCTGATGTTTCACAGAGTTTTACTCTGTGAAACGACGCTAGACATTTTCAAGCTTTGCATGGGGACGTCCAGCATCTTGAAAAAGCCCATAGGAAATCATTCATTCAATGCTTTTCTACGGGGAAGCCCCAAAGCGCATGCAGCGCAAGCACATTAGATCCTCCTAATCGATGACATCACATGATGAGGCTACTGATCCAGCACTGAGGAATCTCAGAGCTGGAATCAGGTAAGTGAATGAAAGAGTTTTTAACCCTTTCATGATGGGGTGGGGGGGGGGATGGGTACTCAGACGAAGCAGAGATATTGTTAGTGTTCGATATACAGTCTTGTATTCCAAATACTATAGCATTACTTTAAAGGGGAGTTTAATTTTTCACTACAGGTTTAGTTTAAGATCTAGACATCTTCTAACTTAATTTAAACTAGAGTTCTTTAGTTTAATATTTTGGCCAAACTGTTGGACCTGTGACAGGAAGGAAAGCGTCAAGGTGAGTGTGATCATTGTGTTATATATCATATCTATATCTGTCTGATCTGTGGCAGAGGATTATCACATCCTCACCCAACAAAGTGTAAGCTCTGTAGTCGGGAACATTCTGCAGGCCCCCTGGATTTATAATATTCTCTAAATTTGTTTTTGTTTTTTTAAGTTTTGTATTTGTATTTTTTTATTTTTTAACTTTAAACTTTTTTTTTGAAAATCTGTTTTATTATATTGAGACAATAGGTAAGTGGAGCTCGCAGGCCCCTGTAGTACAACATAATAAAGACAAGAAGAATGTGGCATTTATCATACTGTGTACATTACGTAACAGAACAGAGATTGGGGAATGACGACGTTGTCCCTCCGGACAGGCGTAATTTATGCACTCTGGTGCGCTGTGTTTCCCCTTTCAGGAGGCGATCCAGGTATTTGCCTCCCTTATTAGCGTGGAGATAGAAGAAGTTTTTCGAGTATTGCAGGGAGCGATGATATCTGCGTGAGATGAGATCCCTTAGCTTCCTTCTCGCGTCTGTTAGTTCGTCAAAAGTGGTCGTCTGTTGCGTCCGTTTGTGTTGGAGTTCCAAGTGCTGTATAGTCCCGTACAGTTCTGTCATCTCCTTCACAGCTGCTTTCCTCTTGCGGGAGGCTATTCGAATGAGTATGCCCCAAAGGACGCTCTTATGCGCCTCCCATATCGTGATCGGCGATGTGCCTTCCACGTCATTTTCCCGGAAATATTGGTCAAGGGTCTGCGTGATTTCCCCCACCAATTTGGGGTCTCGGAGCAGGGCTTTGTTAAATCGCCATGTCCAGCGTGCCGGCTTAAACAGAGGGATTCCAGTTCCACCAACACTGGGCCGTGGTCGGACCAGGTCGCGGGTCCTATAGTAGAAGAACGGAGGCGTGACAAGCCTTCTTGTTGGATCACAACGTGGTCGATACGCGAGTAGCGACCATGGAGAGCCGAATAATGGGTGTAGTCCCTGACGTCTGGATGCAGTGCTCTCCAGCAGTCGACAAGCCCCATTTCAATCAGTGATTTATGTATGGATTGAATGCTGGAGTGTGGTAAACAGCTACGTCCCGTGTGGGGCGTCTAGCTGGGGATCCAACGGGGCATTGAAGTCACCCCCTATTATGAGCGCCCCCTCTGAGAATCCTCGTAATTTGCGCATCGTCCCTTGCAGGAAGCGCGCCTGGTTCGTATTTGGTACATAGACCGATGCCAGTGTGTAGAGTTTATCAGCGATGGTGCCTTTCAGGAAAATAAATCTCCCTTGTGTGTCCATCATCATGTCCAGCTCCTTAAAGTCCAGTTCAGTTGCCAGAATTATGTCCACCCCCGCCTTACGTGAGGTGGAGTGGTTGCTGAAGAAGTTGCGCAGATAATATCGATTCCGCAGTTTCGGTGCGGACCCATCCAGGAAGTGGGTTTCCTGAAGAATGGCTACCGAGACGCGTGTTTTCCGTAGGTCCCGGAGAAGGTGTGAGCGGCGTTCCGGGACGTTCAGGCCCCGGCAGTTAAGGCTTAATACCCGCAGGGGGGCAGCGTGATAGGGTGCAGACATCTCTGTGGGCGTCCCCAGGCACACGCAGATTCCCAGCCCGTTCCCAAGTGGCCTCCTCTCGATACCCCCTCGTGTCTCCCAACCCTTGGTGAGGGCGTCCGGGGGCGCAGCGGGACCAAGGGGTTCGGTGGCGCACACCCAGACGAGACAAGGGATCAGCGAAGTAGCAGTCAGGGAGTGGCCGTGTGTCAGCCCTCTACCCCTCCCCTAGTTTAGTAGTATTTTTTAACTATAAACTTAAAAGAAACTTAACCCACACAAGACCAAGGATGTCTCTTTGGCCACAAATATAATGTTACTTATTCACTTTATATTCCTCCCCATTTACAACCACAAATACATACCTTAAATACCTACCATAATAAGAGATAAAGCAGGTGGTAATGCTTTTAAGATGCTGCCGTAGATTAGGGTGAGGAGTTCCACTGAGGGTTTATAAATGAGAACCCGTCAAATAATTTTTGATCTTCAGAGCCAATAGGTGTCTTGTGGGCCTCTGATGAAGACACGGGATTCACCTGTGTCCCAGATGGTAAAGGGCAGTCCAGCAGGGGCTACAGGAGAAGACACAAATGCTGCTCTAACTGGCTTGTCTATAAATTTTATTTACACATTTTCTGTACTTAGGCCTTCTATCTAACAATTTAGGACAAGTAATGAACTGAATCAGTTGCAACATACATTACAGTATAGTGGGATTATTATTACCACAAATAAAATAAACAGCATTAAAAGGTTACTCCAACCCTTCGGAGGAGGGGTGGAGGGCACATTTTTTTAAATGTAAAATGCCCTACTGAACACTATTTCTTGGGCCCTCCAATACATAGTCCTGTTAACCTGCAAAAAGGTTTTTTTTTTATTTACTTGCTGAAATCCTATGTGAGGCTCCAGGCTGCCTTCAATGCCTCCACACTTCTCATAGGACCATTTCCCATTTCAGAGTGCGTGCGTGCGCGCAATCAGAGCATGTGACAGGGGGATGGAGGGAGGTAGTGGGAGGGAGACTGGGAAGGAGGGTGGATATAGTCTTAAAAAAATAAAAATAAAGGAGCACTGCAGAGAGGACAGTGATGCAAGGAGGGCTTGAATTAGTGAGGGGGGGACATCTTCACGCTTCAAGGGAAAAGCACAATACGTTAGCTGCCAGCATGCAGCATGCATTGACGACGTACGGGTTTCATGCACAGAACTGACGTTAGGCAGTCCCGAACAGGAATGAAGAAAAGTGCATATTACTCTATATGTGCAGTGTTTCAAGCATAAATGCTGCACATACAGATTTGAATCAATGAAGTGGTAGTGGTGGTTGGAGTAACACTTTTATAAAAATAAATATCACAAATAGAAAGAAAATAAATCTAATATTTCTTGGTTTTAGACAATTTTACACCTAGTTAATGATTTAGCCAGTGAATGTAGCCCAATGTCATCTAATAATATACCTCAGGGCTTTTGTTGTCTTACTTATCTTTTTTTCTATTTTTTATAAAATGGTTCGTTAAATCACCAGATTTATTCCTAGCCACAGTTTTAATGGCCAGTGTACTTACCGCAGGTAGTAAGGGGGCACCTAATCTGCCGGCCTCCAGCTCCACCCAGTCAATAGATCTAAAAAACGGGTGGGAACGAATATGGCCGTTTACCCCCAAGCGCTCTGCTGGTGACATGCACAGGAGCTATAAGGAGAAACAGTAGCGTCTTTAATATAAACCTTCCCATCCGTTCAAGTATTGACTGCAAAATTAACAAACAAGTAAGTCATACCATTTATTTACAGACTTTATAAACATAATCCATGGCACCAATTAAATTAAATTATTCTCCTGAATTCTCATGCTGAACCTCTGCTAAATATATTCTAATGCAAGTCTTGGTACATTTAATGTGTGCTGATGTCCTCTTTACAAACACTGCCCGTTCCATGACTTATCACAGCATGCTTCTGCCCTTTTGTTTTCACATTATGTTCGTGAAAGAATTCAGCCAAGGTCTTATCTTTTATATTTATTTCTGAGGAGTGATGTGATTTTAACTGCAGCTCTAATGTATTGCCTTTATTGATTAAAGGGGTTATTCACTAAGCACTAAATTATAGTGAATTAAAAACCAAACTGCAACATTTAGGCAAAAAATAACCAAGCTGGTCTGTGAACAATTTTTTGGCAATTCGGTTTCTAACATCTTTCGGTGTTTAGTAAATATTAATCCACTTGAAGGACTACTAAGGGCTAATTTCATCTCAATAAAGTGGTCTGGGTGATGTGGTCCTTTAGTTTTAACCCTGCAATGTAAAACACTGGTGTTAAGTAGTTGCGGCAATGTTTCAACTGCAGGCCAAACACGCCTATAGTGGCTGTCTTCTGTCTTCTTCGCCAGTGAGAACCTTGTCAGGCTCGGTTCGGAACCAAATACGGCTCCTAGAAAGTATTTTTCACATGGCAGCGAATCGCTGTTCATGTGCATTAACCTTTCAATGCTTCCCATTGGATTGATTGAGATCATCAAGATTGATGATCTCAGCCAAGGAGGTGGGACGGGCAGCAATAATTATAAAACAAACATATTTATCACATTATACATTATTATACAAAAGCTTTGATACACACCTGTTTTAGAATATCCCATGTCTCCTTGCTTATGAAATTGTGGTGATATGACGATTTCGTAAGCAATTGTTGGCCTGTAGGTGTTAATTGGTTGTTACGATCGAAAGCAGACATTCCTGTGGCCATCTTGAACAGAATTACTCCAAACGCCCACCAATCTACGGCAGCATTATATCTCTCGCCATTCTTCATCTGCCAAATATATAAAATCAGAGATATGTACTCAGCAGGTTGCCCACACAGGGAAGTAAGATATAACTGAACATGGGAACAGATCTAGTTTGGGAGATATATTATATAATATAAGCTGTGGGATATAGAATGTTCTGTATCAATAATTTCCAACTCTGTTATCGTTTTATACCAAGGACTAAATTCCCCATGATGCTCAGCAAAACTAAAGGCTAGCTGTCAATACAGGAAATACGATTTACACTTATCTGCAGCACTACATTTAACAATAATGGCTTTTTTACATTAGATGGTATACATTATTATGAATAAAATATTTTATTAACATTGTCACAATTTTTTTACATTGTTCCTTTTTTCAGCTTTTCAGAAAGTGAGTTAAGGGAACAACTTAGTAGATATGCAGCCAAAGAGAAATACTTTTTCCATGTTTTCATTGACAGTATGTGAAACCTTAGCTAGCAATATCTACAGATCTAGTATCTGAGGCTCATGCAATCCCTCTCCTACATTTGAAATCCCAACCAGAGGTTTCTCAGTGAGAAACCTCACTTTCCATTTGGGATGCGCCGCTCTCCAATCAAAAAACCTTTGTAAAGCACACTACAGAGGGTGTCATATCAAAACGGAATAATTACCAAACAATGGAGGGTACGCCCTGATGGAAACTAGAGCACTGTATAAGGTAAAACTCAAGGAGCCTAGGGTGGGTCACAGTGCTGATTTTAAACGCTCCTTAACTCCAGAGCAGGATGGGAAGGGGGCATTAGGTGGGCAACCTCACAATATACTCCACATGAAAATATAGTATTAAAATGAGCTAGAACGCTAGATATAAACTACCAACTTTAGAACTTAAACCACAAAGGAAGGAAAAGCCCAAAAATAACATCAGACGTTTCAGCCTACTTCATCGGCTTGCCGTGGAACAAAAGGTTAGATGGCAGAGGTCTCCCAATTGTGTGAAAAAAGCAGCCATTATAAAGACCCAGAACCTTGGTGCAGCCCATAAGCTTGCAGGAATGCAGCCAAGTTATCCACATGCGATAGTTTGTGTTGAGCCTCGTTGGAATTGGCTACTAGTTTTTGGTTTGGCCTTCATCTGTACTGGATGTTCGAGCCCCATAACCACTTAGTAATTGAAGATAGGGAGCATTTGCATGATAGAGAAGATCGGCAGAGATCCTGAAGGAAGGTGAGTTGCATGACTTCAAATTGAATAAGTTATCTTTCACCGCAGATACAATAGCCATATTGTCACCAAAGTCTTGAAAGAGTAGTAACAAGTCAGGAGAGGATGCTGTTGTGGCCTCAGGAGATCTAGGAGGCCTGGTAATACTATATAAGTGAATGCTCTTTGCCTTCCTCTATGGAAGGAGTGAACAAGCATCAAACAAAGTGTGGTAGTTCACTCTCCGCAACTTTCACGCTTCTTCTCTGAGCTTTATATTAGTACAGGAGTCATCTAAGAAATCAATTCTAGCTTGCAAAGACACAAGAAACTGTTGGAAGTGAGAGGTATGTTGTATCACGAAGGCCTGTTGTTGGCCAATAGTAGACACATCTTCCTCTGTAGCCTTAATCCAGTCAGTTAGGGCAAAGAGCTTTTCTGTAAGTACGGCTAAGTCAGCGCTAAAGATAGTATGGATTTTCTTCATAAGGTCAAGGATATCCCTTTTAGTAGTTAGAGCAGAAAGATCCTCAGTGGGAACTGTCAAAGGTGAAATGTCTGCATTTGACACTTCAACTAGCATTTCTAAGGCCTCCTCCTATTAGGAGTGAGTGGGATTTCCTTTGCAGCACCATCTTGGGCCATGGGAATTGTTGCAGCCAGCAACTAATAGTTCATGAACCATTGCCTATAACCACTTTAATTTGGGGGATTTTTTCCCATTATGTGGAAAGACAGTAGAATTGGGAAACTGTTTTGATCCACCAGGTTGGAAATCCACAAATCAAGTTACTGTAGTCGAGAGTCTCAGAGCATATACAGCGTGCGTGTGTCTCGATTTGTTAATGGCTTCGCCCTCCTGTCCACCTTCTTGTTATTTTTTTTTTAACCTGTTTTAGAATAAGCATCCTGATTTTGAGGTGTGACTCTTTTTAGATACTTTTCTTAAATTGGCATCACATTCATCAATGGAATTTCATTATATCATCTCTTATATCATCTTTTAATCTGTACATTTACTGTTCACTAAATCTATAAACAAACTAAAGGTGAATTTGTCTTCCTCATGAGATAACACTTGGGAATATACATTTCTAAACATACCAGCAGAATATAAGACATTTGTGGATGGTGATCATGTCATGTAGTTATTTAAAGATTAAATCACACTAGCGATGGTCAGTTCCTCACCTCAGGAGCGATGTAACCTGGTGTACCTGCTTCTCCCGTTGCTGTTTTACCACACATCTTATCTAACGCGAGCCCGAAATCACAGATCTTCAGGTGGCCTGCTCTGTCCATTAAGATATTTTCTGGTTTTAAATCACTGTAAAGAGAAAGAATCTCAGCTCTGTTTCTCTCTATAGAAGATCAGATATTTTATATGCAGTGCAAAAGGAAGTCAGACTGACACTGATGTGTGCAGTAAAGGTGGGAGGTGTGAAGAGCGACAACAGGCAGTCACTCCTAGCAATGTATAGAGCTAAGGCCTCTGGTATACATGTCGTCAGACCTCAGTGTCGAGCCTCTGTAAATAGCTGTGCATAGATACAGAGGGACCAGGCTGCATATGAACCAATGCTGGCGGGAAAGCATCTAGACAAATTATAATACGAGCATTGTTTGTGTGTGTGTCCGCATGGGTATGTTTGTGTCAGTGAGTTTGTGCATGTATCACCGATTGTGTGTACGTCTCTAAAACATCAAAGTTTATTAAAAAAAAAAAAATGCATGTATACTAGATATGTGTATGCATGTGTTAGATATATATATATATATATATAATTTTTTATGTTTATAATATATATGCAAATATTATATAAAATCGTTAATTATTATTATCGTAAGTTATTCCTTTACACCAGGTGAGAACCTACTATAAAATCAAAGTTTACATAGTATTTTCTCCAGCCGGGAGTCCTCTCTTGCCTCCACTATGCGCTCTCCAGATGAAATTGGCGCATGTGCAGCAATTGCTGTGACAGCTCCAATCACATGCAGCTATCGCCCAATGCAATGCTTCTTGTAGAGAAGTATTAGACTAATTAAGCTCTATGGAAGCTCTCAGGTTCTATTGAATGATTGTGTGTTCCTAAATCAGTTCATAAAAGTGCAGAATTCTCTATAAAAAGGCACTCTATGAATTAGGACAAGCGGACCTCCTGTTATCCTCTAAAGCATTTTAGCAAGTTAAAATGCCTTAGGTGTCTGGAGTATCCATTCATTTACCTATATGTATGTATAATATACTCCTAAACCATATACACATATATAATATGTTATTCAGTGAACTTGCTAACGTCACAGCTGTCTTAACGTTGATTCACAAGAAGTCACAGATTTGGGAATTACCCGCCTGTCTTCCAGTGTTTGTGGTGCTAAAGTAAATCTCTACTCTATAATATAATATATCTGATGAGCACTGATCTATAAACAGAATAAAATATTAATTTCTTTATTTTCAGTTAACACGCAACATCGTTCAGCCAACATTGATATCTATTCATCACATTTACAAAATGTCAAGGTAATGGTGCTAATTTGTGGACTGTATTCTACTGCAAGCCAGCAATTCATTTAGTTTATTTTGAAGTCCTGTGAGTACACTTATTTATGTGAATAATTAAACATTTTGATTTTGTGTTTTTTTTCCCCCTCGCCTTTATATCTTTACATTATACTGATGTAATGTATTATAGGACAGGTATAAAAAATATTCATAGGGGCAGGGCCATATTGCAGAATGAAGTAGCTCCTCAACATTGATATCCCGCTATTCTAATCAAATTCTGTCAACCCTGGAACTGGTTTCACCAAGTGCACAATGGAAACTGTGGCTTGTGACCTATCCCTGGGTGGGAGAAGCTGCCGATCCCCCACCTTGGTTCAGTATCGAACTTTATTTTGTCGTCGTCCCCCTTTGGATCAGTAATGGTTATCCTGGTCCCTGCTGCAGTGGACCACTATAATCCGCACAAAGATGCTAAGCTTTACAACTCACAGAGTGCATGAGACCGCGTTTCCCAAGATGGCCAATGCAAACAGTGTCCTGTGTCACAACTCCTTGACCCAGCAAGTTAATTTGTTCAAACCATCTATCAGCTCCGTGCTCATTTCTTGGCGAAGTTTTTCTAAGAGATATCCCCGTCAAGGCGTGTTCCCAGCTGCCGCATTCTACTTAATGCCATTTACCTGGGCGGGGAGCCATCAGTGAAACGATCCATGAGCACGGTCCACACCCTCAGTGGGACACTTGTAGACAACCTCAAGAGCACCCTGCAAGATTCTCCAAAGACACTGATTTGGGTGCCAAGAGCAATCTTCCCAGTGTGGGAATAGGATGATTTCACCCTATAATCTGGCCTATTTGATATTGTCTATTACCCTACTAATTTGTTAATATCTGTCATTGTATCACTGCACAGCAATGTAAAATTACACTAAGCCCATGTATGTATGTATCGGAGGTTAAAAAGTTAATGACAGAGATAAATAAGTAAATGAAGATATAGGACGTTGCCTTGCTTTAGGTGCAATATAGATCCCACTGTGAATACTTTCAACAATATCAAAATCGGAAGATTAACATATATATATATATTTATTAAACACAAACTTCTGGCCACTCTACTTGCTGGTTTTCTATATGAATCCTTCCTCCAGTGCAATCCCGTGTTAAAGGGACACTCTAGGCACATTTAAGTGGTCTGAGTGCAGTGTCCCTCTTGCACCTAGTGCTGCAATGTTAAACATGACGCTCTGCATGAGGACATAGGGTGTCAGATTTTCCCCCGAAGGAAAGCATTGAAACAGCCGGTGATGGGGGGCGTAGCCTGGCTGTGGAGCTGATCAGACACGCTTTCTGTGAGCTCCCGGGCCTAGGCCCGATAATCGACTGCAAACAGGGGCAAAAAGCCTTGGATCGAAACCGCAACCCACCTCATCTTACTCTATTGAGGCTGGTGAATCGGGGGATACCTTTCAAGCCCAAGTACCTGTCAGAATGACCGAACCGAGGCTTGGGGCCTACAGCCCATCAAGACAAGCAACACCCACGGTACCCGGCTCCCCCCCCCCCCACAGAACCGGCGGGGGTTATCCCGGTCCAACTAGCTCCGATCCACACGCCTCCGTGGTCTCTGAGGACTGGCACGAACCTTAGCCAACTACAATGCCTGCAGAAGGATAGCCACTATAACATGGCGGATGCACAGCCCAGCGAAATGCACGTGTCTCCAGAGGACCGTTATGGCACTACCGAGCCCCTATTTTCCCGCTGGAACAAACTGCTCAACAATTTCTGGGCACGGATTGAGGCCAGACACGCTGCAGCACAAACGCAACAGCGAAAGAGCTGGAGCACCACAAGTACACAGAGAGATGATGGCCGGAAAGGGAGTTGGAAACCCTTGGGCACTACCTCGATGAAGCAACCCACCATTCAAAGCATTAGTCCATCCGAGCCAAAGGCCATTAAGGGAAAGACCCCAGCGCATCATCCACGCAGGCGGAGGCCTGACCAGGCCCCCAGACCTGTCCCGATGGGAAAGGACCCGGTCCCCAGAGGCTCCCGAGTCCGTGGGAACAAGATGCCGGCCTTGTCACAGGCACGGAGCTGGAGGGAGGAACCGACCTGCCCCTGGCCATCAGTCGTCACCTGTACCTACTAGGAGCCACCGATGCAGCCCCCCCCTAGAGGAATAGGATAACCTGCTGACACACGAGCTGTCCATTCACCACTCATGAACACAACTTATCTACTTACAGATGCTCCATCTAGCATCACAACACCCAACTTGACACTTAAACTTGCACTGTACCTTGCTATATGGCGGTCCCTCCAATCACTGTCTAAACCACAGTTGGTTAATTTCTGTTTGTTGCCTAAGTAAATCGAGATAATGCCTGTTTACACAATAACCACGGAGGTACGTCTATCGTTAGAAATGCATGTTATTGACTCACTCAACCAAAACATCTCACAAGCATGTCCTCTATCTCTTGTAACCATACTTGGTAAGGTCGAGACACGTCAGACAGTTAAAGCCTATTTCTTGGTATACAAATGAGCACAGCTCCACTAGACTGTTAGCAGTCATGTTGTAATAACACTGACCTAGCATTAGAAGTTGCCTATCGGCTGTCAAGCTAATTGTGTATAATGGCCATATGTGCCCAGCTAAACTGAGAGGGCAAAGTTCTTTCAAACATAAATCGAAGCAGATACTTATGTGAGAAAATACCGATGTTATCAACTACTGTGTTCATAATGTTTAAGTTTCATTACTTTTAAAACAAAAAATGAGGCATCGTTTTTTTGGGAAATGTTATTCTCTGTTGTGATCTCCTTAACGTGTATTTATCCTTGCACATTTCCCTTCTTTTACTTCTGTATCCTAACTTATTTGCCTTAATAAAAGAAAGATTTACAAAAAAGAAACAGCCGGTGATCATGAAAAGGAAATACATATAGAATTCAGTACTATTGTACAACAGGCTGCAAGCACTGCTATTTCACATACTCTGATGTGTACCAGATCACACATGTGGGTATCCACTTGTTATGAAACTACAGCTCCCATGATGCTTATCCAGCCACAGACGTGAGTCTTTCAAGATGGCAGTTGAACATTGTGAGACTTCATAGCTTCACTGCCGCTGGAGAGCCCCTTGTCCTCCTCACCCTAGATCTAAAGGCTTTTCAATTGTTTATGTAATCAGAAAAGATTACAGCTAGACTATATAGATTAGTGGGAAGATAAGGGGTAAAACAGAGGCAGGGAATAAATCACTTGTAAATAATAATGTTTAAGCACTGTTAATTACCGGTGAATAATGCCGTTTGAATGCAGGAACTGCAGGCCACACACGAGCTGCGCTGCAAAGAATCTGAGGGAAAAAAAACATGAATGAATGGAGCTATTGGATAAAAAGTATAATTTATCCCATAGAAACATCAATGTAGTAATCGAAAGAGTCTATGTTGTGTTGAGCCATGTGGGACAAACAAGCAGCATTAAATCTGCTCTGCATCGGAAACCTTGTTACTTTTTTGATAAATTTCCAATATAAATTTGAATCACCTATTAAATGAGGGGACTCGGCTGCCTGGATTTAATTCACTTTGTTGGGATTTTAACCGCCCGGTGACGTTTGGTACAGCTGAAATCCAGACTAAATTCAGTTTAGTGCTTGATTTACAAAAATTCAGAAAATGTTGAATTCTATCAATTATGTCTGGATTTTGCATTCCCAATGGCCCCATACAGCAGCAAATGGTTTCCCCCATTTGTAAATTGTTACAGGGCCATTCGGAATATAGTGAATAACCCTGATAGTCTCTGAGGGCTGGGAAGATGGCATCCACAGACTCTAAGCATCATAACCATTACAGTAAACCGGCTATTTTGTGTTAATAGTGTTATTGTTGTTCTTCGGTTTATTTTCCAGTATGTGTGTCAGACCAATGATGATGAAGGCTTGGATGGGACAGGATGTTCAGATAAAGCTTTCAAGCCAAGGGTCTTATTGGCTGCCTTTATTTAGCTCCCTTTTTCATTGCCTCTCTATTTTAACCCCCCCCCCCCCTGTATATATCTCTATATGGAGCTACTTTCAACATCCTCTGCTGTCAGAAATTATTTGTGTTCTTATATATCACAAAAAACACAGGTAGGGATAAGCGCTAGAAGAACAACTGACAAAATATAGGCAGCAAACTCTAGATATAGGGGATACCCTCAAACCCTAAACAATGAACAACATAAAATATAGAAAAACAGATTGTGCTAATGGATGGATATAAAGATAAAATGAGTAAAGTATATATGGAATAAATAATAAATAAACATATAAAGTCCAATATTTAAAGTCCAATGATCATAATTATATCAAGAACTGACACCCATCAAGAATTTAAAAGCAGCTGGGATTCTGATCATTGGACTGTGAATATTGTACTTTATACGTTTATTTATTCCATATATACTTCTTTACTCATTTTATCTTTATACCCATCCATTGGCACAACCTGTTTTTGTATATTTTCTGTTATTCTTATATATCAGTCTTCTACTGCCCTGTTTCTTTCAAACATCAACGATCTTACGTTGTGGTTGGGAGGTCAGGCCGTCCTTTCTCCATGAGATAATCAAAAAGGTCCCCACCGCTCAAGTACTCCAGCGCATAATAAAGATGGTCCTAATTGAAATGAAAGATAAAGGTCAAAATATTAACAGACTTGTGAAATGTACAGCCATGTGGTATGTAAAAACTCTTCTTTTAGTTCCACAGGAATGTAACTCAGAAGTAATGTGTGTGAATGTATCACAACCCTAATATAAAATAATACTGACAGTCATGTGTAGAATAATTATTTATTACAGATAGTGATGTTACAGAATTCTGTTATGTGTGAGTGTATGAATGGAGCACAGAGATCTACAAGAATAATAGACTGTTTATGGGTACATCACCTACATCCAAATCACTACAACTTGCAGTAGCATGCTTATAAACTTGTGTGCAAAATATGCTAAAACCATGTGAATTCAGAAGTGTTCTTATCTTTAAAGAAACATTATAAATCGAGTCCCTGATTATTAAGTATAGTATACATAGCAAGATTAAACATATTTACATAAGTATACATTTAAAAATAAAATATACATACTGTTTATAGGTAATGTTGCTGATATACATTCTGGAGCTGAAGGCAAAGTGTATTTAAGGAAACTATCATTTTTTTTCCAAGGTTGCTTAAATGGGTTTTAAAATACATTTAAAAAAGGCATTTCTGTGTGAAAGTGTCTGTGTGTGAATGCAGAGGTAAATTTGGAAGGGTATGTATGTGTAGATTATCAGCACATGTGTCAACGTGGGAGTATATGGTCATTCAGTGTAATTACAAGGACATAATGTGGGGAGTGATAGGGGTATATGTGGTGGTTTATTTGTCATGTGATATTATTAGTTATAAAGCTCCAACAAAATCCACAGTGCTGTACAATGGGTAGACTAACAGACATGTAATTATAACGAGACGAGTTGGACACACAGGAACAGAGGAGGTTGAGGGCCCTGCTCAATGAGTTTACATGCTAGAGGGATTGGGTATAGAGACACAAAAGGTAAGGGTAATGTAGAAAAGTAGGTTGCTAGAATAGTATTCACTGATGGCTTAGTGTTTGCTTTTTTATGACTGTTGCAGGAGAAGAATCAGGGTACGGGGCGAGGGGGGGTAGTAAGCTATTAACAGTTTAATTTGATATGCTTTCCTGAAGAAGTGACTTTTCAATTACTTTTTGAAGGAATGGCGACCAGAACGGCGTTCCACTGGAATGGTGCAGCCCTAAAGAAGTCTTGAAGGCGAACAACAGAGGTGGGAGAACAAGCAGGACAGACATAGGGGCTAGACAGGACATACCTCTGTGTTAGGAAGGATAGGTAGGTTGGAGCAGCATTATGTAGAGATGTGTTAGCAAGTATCAGGATCTTGAATTGAGCCCAATATTTATCTTATGGGAAGCCAATGCAGGGACTTACAGAGGGTTGAGACGTGGGAGGTGAAGGTGGACAGGAAGATGAGCCTCGCAGCCGCATTCATTGTAGACAGTAACAGGGTAAGTGAGGAACAGGTAAAACCACTGAGAAGCAGATTGCAGTAGTCAAGGTGAGAGATGATATCGGCCTGGACCAGCACCTTAGCCACATCCGGTATTAAATAGGGGCAGATGTGCATTATATTTTTGAGATGGAAGCGGCAGGATTTAGCGATCGACTAGACATGAGGGATGAAGGAGAAATCACAATAAAAGAGAACACTTAGGCAGTGAGCCTGCAAGGTAGAGCTGATGGTAGAGTTAGGGTCAAGGTAGCGCTTTTTCAGAATCAGGGTTACGGTTGCTTGTTTGAAGGGTGGAGGAAATATGCCAGGGTGGAGGAAATATGCCAGAGGAGAGGAAGAGATTGTCAATTTTAGTTAGAGGCAGAGCAAGAGAAGGAGAAAGAGTGCAGATGAGATATGAGGGAATAGGATCAAGGGAACACGTGATGGGGTGTGAGGACTGGAGCAGAGCAGAAACCTCTTCTTCTGTAGCTGGTGCGAATGAACATAGAACTGCGGAAGGAGTGGGGTTGGGGGAAATATCGGTAGGGGATGGAGAAAGATGAGAGGTCAAAACCAGAGAGGTGTCTGCGAGATTGATGTGCTAAGGGTGGTGTACTTTGGGTACGGCGTATGCTGATGTCAAAGGTCAGTAGATGGTGGTCAGATAGAAGAAATGTAACATTGGAGAGATTAGAGGCAGTACAGAGAGTGGTGAAGATGAGATCAAGATTGTTTCCTGCCAGGCCTGGACTGGACATCGGGCACCCCGGGGAAATGCCCAGTGGGCCGCGATGTCCATGGGCTGAGGCCGGCAGGGGAGATCACAGGATCTCTCCTGTCGGCCCATGCAGGGCCGGCACTATCCGAGCACCGGCCCCGCTGATTTCCTTGACGTGCCGGTGGGGAGATCAAAGATCTCCCTCACCGGCCTACATATAGTGTATTGCGGCCGCTGGCGGGGGAGAGAGGGAGGGAGACAGAAGAGGAACCCAGATGAGCTCTATCTTGCAGCTCCGCCGGGCTCCTCTTGCGAGATCCAGAGTGTTGCCATGGCAACGCGCTGGGTTTCACAAGAGTGAACTCCAGCCCCACAGGCTACAGAACAATACAGGGCATTTTTCTCATGCTAGAGCTCTTCAGCAGAGCTCTGAGCATAGTCTGCCCTGGAAGAGCATTGAACCAACATGCTCACTTTGTGATGCGGCGTGCTTGCCATTGGTGATGACAAAACACACCCTATCTGGCCCCACCCCCTTTTCAGATTGTAAATAAAAAATGCTTGGACCGAATTTTCTTCCCAGTCCGGCCCTGTTTCCCACTGTATGAGTTGCTGAATTAGACCATTGCATGAGGCCAAAGGAGGAGTTTACAGAGAGCAGACAAGAGGCAGTTGGGGTTGTTGATTGGGATATTTAAGTCCCCAAGTATAAGGGAAAGAATTCCAGAGGAGAGGAAATAGGGTAACCAGGAAGAAAAGTGCTCGATGAATAGAATAGGATGACCGGGGGACATTACTTCTGCCTGCTGGGGCTTTTACCAGTACCACTTCAACCTTTCAAAGTGATTTGAAATGGTACTTTGAACTGTCGAACAGCCGAAGTACCGGACCACCCATAGTTGGAAGTGTGCTGCTTGTTAACCTCCCAGAAGGTATGGTTAACCGCAGCTTAATTGACGAACGGCTGGGTGGTCGCTGTTCGTATAGCTGAACACGTGGTGGCAGCCATCTTGTTTAGTCAAACGCAGCCAGCGGTGTTTTGTCGTTGAGTGCATGGAACTAAAATCGGACACTCAACGGCACGAACACCGCTAGAACTTCCACCTCCAGCTAACTTCGACTAAATCCCCACGAACAGAGCGTTGTTCGGTAAAAGTAGTCTACCGAACACGCTTCAACTCTGACTTTGTGCACGAACGCTCTCATTCGAATATTCAAAGTGCATTTTAATCATTGAAAATAGACCGACCGCACAGCCTAATTCTCTGGAACTATTTTGGGCATGAAGCCATGTGTGCGGTTGGTCAAAAGGGACTTCCAGGAATTTTCTGAACCCCTGTTCTGATCTGGGTGATTTTTGGATATGTTGGTCACCCAGATCAGGGGATATGTGATGGTTTGGGGTGTTTTCTGTACTTTGTGAAAAATGTTTTTTCTGCTTGGGGATAATTGAGTTAATTATAGTATCTTGCTCAATTATCTCCCAAGCAGAGGGGAGGGATCGTGTGCTGTATGTGGGAGTGTCAGACATTGTACATTGGTTTTATTGGTTTGTACATCTTGTAATTCGGTGCTCCATCAGGTCCAGGAGGTGTTCCCCTGGCCTGAGAAATTGTATAAAAATCCAACCTGACCCATTAAACTCTCAGATCTTCTTACCCTTAACTCGCAGCTTCGTCTCGTGTGGTAGGGAAATGCTATACCTGCTATAATCAGCAAATTTGTATCCTGGAATGTCCCCTTAGTGCAATGCTTGATTTAAGATTGTTATTCTGTTACCTTAGTTTGAAAAGTGGCGTACAAATGGTTCAGGAAGATGTTTCCAGCTGCCACTTCCAAAACTCTGCGCTCTCGGAGGATTATATGGCTGTAATAATGAAGCAGGGGTCTCTTCTGAATTATCTTCACAGCTAGCAACTTCTTGGTTGGTAAATGAGTTGCTAGCATGACCTGGTTAACAGATGAAGAAGTAAAAAAATTATCATAAAGCACCCAAATAGTGATGGGCTTAAGTCACATTATATGACCTTACGCTTAGACCACTGCTGTTTTTGTGTTCCACTGCTTTAAACATAACACAATCCTTCAATTAAAAAGAGACATGGAGGAGAGGAGTGGGCAAAACCCAAAATGTAAAGAAAACAAGCTTCAAGTCTTAAAGGAACACTCCAGGTACTATAACAACAAAAGCACTCTGTTGTGGCTATGGTGCAAAAACAGCAGTCAGGTGACCCTCTCAGCCAATGCTTAGCTCAGGAAAGCTAATGAAAGCTCCTACTCAGTTACTACTGTCTCTCCATTGAAAGTAGTGGAGGCAGGGAGGGACATCTGGCAGACGCCAGGTAATAAGTCAAACTGTTTTAAAACGGTTTGGCTACTTATAATCAGATGGCTACAGGTCACTCTTGGCACCATAACCACTATAGCACTGTTGTTTGTAATTTTCCTTTAACACCCTTACTTTTTTATAGGTAACCCATTAAAGTAGTGAAACTATTTTATATATTTCTTGTAACATGAGAAAAGAGTTAGATGGAAATATCAGTAAAGCTTTGGAGTGTTTTTAGAGTTGATCAAACTACAGTTTATTGACTAAACCTAGAGGGGAACTATCACTTTGAATAATTTTCAAAGACCCCCGACAGTGACATCACCGCTGGGGTCCTGTGGCCAGGGGAGCAAGGAAAGGTGATAATAACTTACCTGATCCTTGCCCTCTAGGGTGTCGCCATGCTCTTCCAGCAGGTCCTCTACTGCTCCCGGCGATTCACAAACAGGGATTGATGTACAGCATGGGTCGTCAACCTAGTCCCTATCGCCCACTAGTGGGCATTTCGGGATTCCAGGTGGGAGGTAGGGACTTTGGAGGTTAAAACCTCCTTTTGAACGAGCGAGTGTTTAGTCAAGTAAGCAGTGTTAGTCTGACTCATAAATTAAGTTTTGTTATCTTATAAAAGAAAAGAAAAAAATAAGTAAGGGAAGGAGAAGGAGAAAATAAAGACACATAGGCAAGACCAGTTGCTTGCACCGCCTCCCCCTCAAAAACATAAATTGCCAACTTTGGATGTCTTTCTTCTCCCAGCCCCTTTGTGTGTCGCTTTCTCCCACAACTACTTTGTGTTTATTTTTTCCCCTTCCTCAACCCCCCAGTGTGTCTCCTTCCCCTAGCCCCCTTTGTGTACTTCTTCCAGCGAGCCCCATCGTGTGTCTCTTTCTTTTCCCAGTCCCTCTCTGTGCCCCTTTGACCACCCCAGACCCTCTGTGTGTCTATTTGTCCCTCCCATCCTCTCTGTGTATCTCTTTATCACCCCTCTGCATGTCTCTTTGTACCCACCAACCCCTCTGTGTGTCTGTTTGTCCTCCCCAGACCCCTGTGTGTCTCTTTGTCCCCCAGCCCCTCTTTGTTCTCCCCAGCCCCTTGTGTGTCTCTTTGTCCTCCTAGCACCTCCGTGTGTCTCTTTGTGTGCCTATTTTTCCCCTTCCCCAGCCTTTCTGTGGGTCTCTTCCCCCCAGCACCTTTGTGGGTCTCTATCTCCCCCACGGTTCCTTTGTGTACCTCTCACCCCAACCAAGCCCCTCTATGTGTCTCTTTGTCCCCCAGCCCTTCTGTGTGCCTCTTCCCCTCAGCCATCTGTGTGCCTCTGCCCCCCTTAGCTCTGTGTGTCACTCCCGGCCCCCAGTCCTCTGTGTGCCTTCCCCCCAGCCCTCTGTGTGCCTACCCCGCTTTCTTTGTACTTCTCCTCCCCAGCCATCTGCTGTTGTGTCGGCCCTGGAAGTCGTGTACTTGTGTTGCTGTTTCAATGTGTTTGTATGTAGTATTGCTGTTTGATTTCAGGCTCATGTTTGTATGTACTTAGTATTTCACTGCAGGGCTGTGCTTGTAGTGTTGGCGTTTATAATCCAGGGAATGCATTTGTATGTAGTGTTAGTGTTTGAGTTCTGGGATATAGGCAAATACATGCACACACATAGATACATTGAAACACACAAATTTCACTGTCAGACACACTGACAGACAAACACACACACACACTGACACATACACACAGATGCAAGTATATACACACACACACAGACAGATCACAATTTACATATTTTAGCCAGACCGCCTGTTTGCATATCTTATGGGAGCAGGAGTAAGTCTGTTCTTACCTTCTCTCCCTCTCCCACGCAGATCATTTTTATGCTAGGAGAAAGTGACCTGTAATGATTTTAATCAGTGCCTAACCTTACCCTAATCTTCCCCCTTAACAGTATTCGTTTTTTTTTTAACACTACTTGATCACTAAGTTCTACAGCAACTTTGTACTTTGTGCTCTACCTTCCCAGGGTAATTTATGAATACAATTGTTTGTAAAAAAAAATCACTGCAGCTATAATTTGCCCCATTATAGGATAACTCAAAAAGAGGTCCAATAAAAAGTCCAATGAAAATATTTTATTTAATCCATAGTCCTAGCAACATACAGGAGGACAAGCCAGAAAGCAGCCTTAAATTTAAGGACTACAAATAGTTCCTACACATTAGCTTAAACTAATCCCAGAGGAAGTGAAATTGCATTGATACACAAACAATTGAAATTACCTCAATACTACAAATTGAGTAAAGAGAAAAACATACTGCATACAATAACTTCCCCATATGATAAAAGTAAAACAAATCACAGCAATGAAAAAAATGTTAATAAAAATATATGTAAACACTGGAAAAACATAACAAAATACACACACACATTAACCATGAAACTGAATACAGAGAATTTTTAGTATCAAGTATCTATACTTGAAGAAAAAATATAATTTACACTAACATTAAATTTAATCGGGGGGGGGGGGACACAGAGAGGCAGTGGGCGATAGAGACACACAAAGGGGTGGGGAGGGGGAGAAAGAGACACACAGAGGGGATGTGGAGAAATAGAGACACACAGAAGGAATAAGGGAAGAAAGAGACACATGGATGGGTGAGAAAGAGACAATGAGGGCATGGGGGTGAAAGAGAAACACAAAGGGGGTGGGGAGAGAGAGGCACACAGAGGGACTGGGGGAGAAAGAGACACACAGATGGGCAAGGGGAAAATAGACACACAGAGAGGATGGGGGGAAGAGACACACAGAGGGGCTGGGGGAGAAATAGAAACACAGAGGGCCTGGGAAAGAGGAACAAGAGACACACAGAGGGGCTGGGGACATAGAGAAGGAAACACACAGAGGGGCTGTGTTGTAAAAGAAACTCAAAGATGATGGGGTAGAAGAATGATACACAC
Organism: Pelobates fuscus; assembly: GCF_036172605.1. Classification (NCBI taxonomy): domain Eukaryota; kingdom Metazoa; phylum Chordata; class Amphibia; order Anura; family Pelobatidae; genus Pelobates; species Pelobates fuscus. The sequence continues at coordinate 85,573,292 of NC_086328.1, read as the reverse complement.
AAAGGGTCTGGAGAAGGCAAAAAAGAGATCCACAGAGGGGCTTTGGAATGGGTGAAAGAGACAAAGTGTCAGGGACCAGGAACCAGACAGAGACGGAACTAGATGCAAACACACCTTTATTGATAAATAACAAATAAATAACAAAAGCAAAGTCCAGGAATCAAGCAGGGGTCAGTCACCAGAGCGGGTAGTCAGACAAGCCAGGGATCAGGAGCACGGAGAGCAGCGGAGTCAGGAACAAGGCCGGAGTCAGAAACCAGGAACAAACAGGAAACACAGGAACAAGGAGACTTCTGGGAAACAGGAAACCACGCAAGGGCAAGGAGGTTATGGGCTTAGCTGCTTAAATAGGCAGAACTGATTAGCAGCAGGGTTGATTACTACTCACAGGTGAGTAACCGTGGCAACAAGCAGAAGGAGCTCATAGTAATTGCAGCTGAAAACTCAATCACTGAAACAGAAAAGGGTTGCTGTTTAAAACAGCAAAGAAACCCTGACAGTACCTCCCCCTCAATGACTCCCCCCATCTCTGCTGGTGGGTCCGGGCTTCATGGGGAAGCGGGCGTGATAGGAACGAAGGAGGGATGGTGCATGGACATCAGAGGCTGGAACCCAGGAGCGTTCCTCTGGACCATATCCTTTCCAGTGCACCAAGTATTGGATCTGTCCTCTGAAGACCCGTGAGTCAATGATGCTGCGTATTTCATATTCCTCATGATTGTCAATCAGAACAGGACGTGGACGTGGCACTGAGGTGGTGTGGCGATTACAAACCAACGGTTTCAAGAGGGAAACATGGAAAACATTTGAGATGCGCATGTTAGCAGGAAGGTCAAGTGCGTAAGCTACAGGGTTAACCCTTCGAAGTATACGAAATGGCCCAACGTATCGGGGTGCCAGTTTTTGTTAGGGAACACCGAGGTGTAGGTTGCGGGAAGACAGCCAGACCCTCTTTCCGACCTGATAGGTAGGTGCAGGAAGGCGTCTGCAGTCCGCCTGGAGTTTGTAGTTCTGCATTGCGCGTTGCAAAGAATTCTGAACCTGCACCCAAGTGGAACGGAGTTCCCTGAGATGTTCCTCCAATGCCGGTATCCCCTGTGGCAAGAACGTATCAGGCAACATGGACGGTTGAAACCCATAGTTTGCCAAGAATGGGGATAGCCGGGAGGAGGCATTAATCGCACTATTGTGGGAAAACTCCGCCCAGGGTAGCAGATCAGACCAGTTGTTCTGGTGGTCAGAAATGTAGCAACGCAGAAACTGTTCCAGTGTTTGGTTAGCTCGTTCCGCTGCACCATTGGATTGCGGGTGGTAGGCCGAGGAGAAGGAAAGCTGAATTCCCATTTGCGTACAAAAAGCTCTCCAAAATCTGGACACGAACTGGCTACCCCTATCTGAGACTATCACTTTGGGTAACCCATGCAAACGAAAGACCTCGCGAGCAAAAATTGTTGCAAGTTCCTGGGAAGTTGGTAGTTTTTTCAAGGGAATGCAATGCGACATCTTCGAGAATCGGTCAACAACCATGAGAACAACTGTATTGCCACGGGAGACCAGAAGATCTACGATAAAATCCATGGACAAGTGGGTCCAGGGTCGTTCACCATTAGGTATGGTTTGCAGGAGACCCACTGGAGGGCGTCGTGGGGTTTTATTTTGAGCGCACACAGGACAGGCAGCTACAAAAGCGGTGACATCCGAACGGAGACTAGGCCACCAAAATTGCCGGGAGACGGACCAGATTAACTGGTTTTTGCCTGGATGTCCAGCTGCTTTGGGGTCGTGGTATGTACTCAATAGTTTCGTACGGAGTTTAATAGGTACAAAACAACGGCCATAAGGTTTCTCTGGAGGAGCATTACTTTGTGCAGCCAGAATCTCCTCGCCTAGGGGTGAGGTGAGGTTAGTACGGATGGTTGCCAGTATATGGTCCGGAGGAATCACAGGAGTAGGGGTTATCTCCTCTCTAGATGGAGGGGAGAACTGTCGAGACAAGGCATCAGCCCGAATGTTTTTAGTACCGGGCAAGTAAGAAACCACATAATTGAATCTTGATAGGAATAGAGCCCATCTAGCTTGCCGGGGGGAAAGCCGCTTAGCTTCGGAAAGATATGTAAGATTCTTGTGGTCTGTGAGGATGAGGATTGGCACTGAAGTACCCTCCAGAAGGTGTCTCCATTCTTTGAGAGCTAGAATTATGGCTAGAAGTTCTCTATCACCAATCTGGTAATTGCATTCCGCCGGGTTCAATTTCCTCGAGAAATACCCGCACGGATGCCTGGGGCTCTCAGGGTTAGGACGTTGAGACAGGAGGGCGCCTACTCCTGTCTCAGACGCATCGACTTCGAGAATGAATGGTAAGGCAGGGTTAGGGTGTGCCAGTATAGGAGCAGCAGCAAAGGCGACTTTGAGAGGCTCAAAGGCAGTAATGGCTTCTTGTGGCCAATGCTGTGGATCAGCATCTCTCCTGGTCATGTCCGTGAGAGGTTTAACCAAGGAAGAAAAGTTGCGTATGAACTTCCGATAATAATTGGCGAAGCCCAGAAAACGTTGTATAGAGCGAAGACCCGTAGGTCGAGGCCATTTTAGTACAGCCGAAAGTTTCTCAGGATCCATAGAGAATCCAGCATCTGAGATAACATATCCTAAGAATGTGACCTGTTTGCAGTTAAACTCACATTTCTCCAATTTGCAGAACAGATTATTTTCTCTAAGTCTCTGTAGAACACGAGAAACGTCTGCGTGATGGTTCTCTAGAGATGTGGAATGGATAAGAATATCATCAAGATAAACCACCACACATTGCTGCAGCATATCTCGCAGGACATCATTTATAAATTCTTGGAAAACCGCCGGAGCATTGCAAAGACCAAAGGGCATTACTAGGTATTCGTAATGGCCGCTACTGGTGTTAAATGCGGTTTTCCATTCGTGGTCCTCTTTTATCCGGACGAGATTATATGCCCCTCTCAGATCAAGTTTGGTGAAGACCGTTGCTCCCTTGAGGCGGTCAAATAACTCCGTGATTAATGGAATGGGGTAGGCATTCTTAATAGTAATGCGATTGAGACCCCTATAGTCGATACAGGGTCTCAACTCGCCATCCTTTTTTTTTTACAAAGAAAAAGCCGGCCCCGGCAGGAGAAGATGACTTCCGAATAAAACCCTTAGACAGTGCATCGGTAACATACTCCTCCATGGCTCGATTCTCTGCTACAGACAGTGGGTAAATCCGGCCACGGGGAGGATTGGCACCAGGTTGGAGTTCGATACCACAGTCATACGGACGGTGTGGTGGCAGAACGCTGGCTTGACCTTTGTCAAATACATCTTGGAATTCTTGGTACTCAGCGGGTAAGGAAGAGGCAGAACATTCGCCCAAAACTTTGACCAGTTTCTGGAGACAGGAAAATGTGCATTGCTGGGACCATGATAATATCTCAGCTTTGCGCCAATCAATTGTGGGGTTATGCTTCTGTAACCAAGAGTATCCCAAAACAACCTGGTAATATGGAGAGGAAATGACCTGGAATTGGATCGTCTCATGATGTAGAGCCCCTACAGCCAGAGATATGGGCACGGCTTCTTGGGTCACGTGGGTTGGCTGTATTGGTCTGCCATCGATGGCTTCGAAGGCTAGTGGAAAGTTGCGAGACTGTAAGGGTTTAGAGTGCTTTGCTGCAAATGCACAATCTATAAACAAGCCTGCGGCCCCAGAATCAAGAAATGCCCGGGTTTTAATGGATGAATCAGGCCAGGAGAGGATAATAGGCACCAAGGGTTTGCCCACACATATCTCTGGATCTGCAGAAAGACCACCCAAGATCTGCCCCTGACAGTATCTTGGGTGCGGGCCCTTTGCCGGACGAATCGGGGAAAACTTTAACATGTGACCGTGGTGTCCGCAGTATAGGCACAGACCCTCCCTCCTCCTAAAGGCTCTCTCCTCGACCGAGAGGCGTGAGAAGCCGAACCGCCTTGGCTCCACACAGACAGAGGACTCAGGACCAGGAGGCATGGGAGGTGAGGGAGCATTAGACAAGAGTAGTTCGGCAGTAGGGGTGGAGCGAGCTGGAATATCAAAAACCCTTTTGAAGGACGCAACAAATTCAGGGTAATTGTAAATAATAGGCTTCTCTGCCTCCCAGAGAGGTTTTGCCCAAGCTAGGGCCTTTTCAGACAGCAAAGAAATCATGAAGTGAACTTTGTCACTGTCTGTAGGACAGGATTTCAAGGTATCCTTTAACCTGATTTATAAATTCTCTGCACTGAGCTGGGTTGCCCCCAAAATACTGAGGGAGCGGGACAGACCCAGTCATTTCTCTAGCCGCTACAGGTTTGGAGGCTACAACCGGTGCTAGAACAGGAAGTGAGGCAGAGGCGGCCGCAATCGCAGGCTGGCCGGGTACTGGATCCAGATGGGCATACTGGTCCAAATGGTGGTTCTGCTGGTCCCACCGGGTAAGTAGGTTAGGTATAGGTGTCTTGCCTGTACCATCTGTATTCATGGCCCTTGCGAAATGTCAGGGACCAGGAACCAGACAGAGACGGAACTAGATGCAAACACACCTTTATTGATAAATAACAAATAAATAACAAAAGCAAAGTCCAGGAATCAAGCAGGGGTCAGTCACCAGAGCGGGTAGTCAGACAAGCCAGGGATCAGGAGCACGGAGAGCAGCGGAGTCAGGAACAAGGCTGGAGTCAGGAACCAGGAACAAACAGGAAACACAGGAACAAGGAGACTTCTGGGAAACAGGAAACCACGCAAGGGCAAGGAGGTTCTGGGCTTAGCTGCTTAAATAGGCAGAACTGATTAGCAGCAGGGTTGATTACTACTCACAGGTGAGTAACCGTGGCAACAAGCAGAAGGAGCTCATAGTAATTGCAGCTGAAAACTCAATCACTGAAACAGAAAAGGGTTGCTGTTTAAAACAGCAAAGAAACCCTGACACAAAGGGGCTTGGGCTAAGAGACATACAAAAGAGACTTGGTGGAGAAAGACACAAAGGGGATTAGTGGGAAAGAGACAGGGGCGGACTGACCACTCGGGCGGATGGACCGAGGGCCCGGGCAGTCAGGGGCCCAGCTACATTCGCCTTTCTGAAGTGATCAGAGATGTCCACTGTCAGAAGGGTTGCAGGGGCCCATGATGATACAGGGGGCCTCTGCAACATATCACTCAGCAAACTAATTCCCCCATTCAACGTGAGACGTGGCAGACATACCTGCTCTAACTGCCAGGTCTCCTCTCTCTCCCTGCAGCTAGCTCTATGTGAGGATGGGAGGGGGCAGGAAGTGACATCATACTCCCTGCTCCCCTCTCACAAGGAGCACTCACAGCATGGATGGAGGGTGAGAACAGGAGCAGTCACAGCAGATCCCACTCAGGCTGGTGCAGGTAAGCAGGCTGAGGGTAAAAAGGGCAGAAACATATGAAGGATGAAGGGGTGAGACAGGGCAGAAGCACACAAGGGTTTGTAGAGATGTGGGTAAGCTATTGGTGAGACACCTCGGTTCGTTTTTGTTTATTTATTTATTTATGTTGTTGTTTGTTTTCTTTCTTAATGTTGTTGTCTGATGTGTATGTTTTTATCATAAATTGGGAATTCATGTTTTTTTCACTTATAGGATTTTTATTTTTTATTATTTAACTAAGGCGTCATTACCTGATACTGATCGCTTGCCTGCTTACAGAATGATTTTTTGTACAAGCCCTTATATATTACTTATTTTGCTACTTAAGTGTGTTCCCTATCCTTATGAATATATAAATGTGTCATGAATGTTTTTTTTAATTTATAAAATTGAATCAAGATGAAAAAAAAAAATAATAATAATAATTAATGGGGTGGGTTTAACATGTAAAGGGAACTATAGTGCCAGGAAAACAAAATTGTATTATTGGCACAATAGCTCCCTAAAGTGCCACGGGCACCTTCCCTTCTCCCCATCCCCCCAACCCCAGTGCAGAAGGGGTTTCCAGATTTCCTGATTCCAACACTTTTGTCACTCAGCGCTAGTTCAGGCTCTGCCTCTACTATTGAGACCAAAGGCACATGCGCGGCAATGGCTGCACTCTCATTAGTACTTTCCCCATAGGAAAGCATGTATAATACTTTCTATGGGGTTTTACATGTTGCTGGATATCCTCATGCATAGAGTGAGGACATCCAATGTCAGGCGACCAAAAGTTGCCTAACAACCCAGAGGTCCCTCTAGTGGCTGTCTAGTAGACAGACACTACAGGTGGAGTTAACCCTCAAAGGTAATTATTGCAGTTTCTTAAATACTGCAATAATTACCTTTACAGGGTTAAAGGGACATTGTAGGCACCCAGACCACTTCAGCTCATTAAAATGGTCTGGGTGCTGTCTCCCTATTGCACTTAGTGCATTGAAGTTCTAAGTCTGCCCTCAGTGGCTGTCTATAAGCCACTAGAAGGCTTCCGGAATCCAAACAGACTTTTTGTCCGTTATCTGACGCTGGACGTCCTCACAGACCTCCAGCGTCAGATTTTCCCCATAGGAAAGCATTGAATAATGCACATTAGGTATCCCCCGTCGGCGGAGGAGGAGCGTGGGTGGAAGACAAATGTGGGTTATATGGGAAGGAGAAGTGGGAGGTACAGCTCAGGCACAACTGAGTGGGTTGTGAGGGGGACAGAAATTAATCAGATGGGTGACAAGTGGTGTTAGAGAGTAACAATAGGGGAGGCAAGAAGTGACATATAAAAGAGGGAGTTAATTGGAAGACACATACAGATTGATGAAGATCGAGAGAGACAGAAACTCAGAAGAAGATGGAGAGTCAAAAAACAACAAAAACACTTGCAGCATATAAATATCCCTCATTACATACATGCTGACACTGATTTCAGATGTACTCCTCATTTACATACACACTGATACAAGTTTCAAATACACCAGCACACTCTGACACAGATTTTAGATACACACACTCACTCACTCAAACACACACACACACACACACACACACTTACACTCTGCACCCATACAAATACACTCCAGCCTTCACATACACACTGCCCAAACATACTGCATTCACGTGCTGACAATCCATATAAATCTATCCTGGCATTCATATGCAGACTTTCCATACTAATACACTGCATTCACTGAATACACTGCATTCATACACCAACACTCCCCTGTGTTCACACACAAGTCCTCCACAAAAATACACTCTTGCATTCACATTCAACATATAACACCCTTACATTCACACATAAACATTCCATACAAACACACTTCTGCTTTTACAAACATCTGCTCTACTCACTCAGAACAATGTATTTACACATTTACGCTGCATGCACATCTGCATTATATACTCTGGCACTACACAAATTATATTGTAGGAATTACGCACATCAGCATTACACACACACACATATACTCCTACTTTGACACAAGGAATACACACACAGTCATTCACTAAAGCAAGAATTGCCTGACATTGAAACTGAATTTCAAATGGAATGCCTAAATAATCAAATTGAGCGACAAAATTGAATTTTTCTAATACGACTATTTAGACCTATAATTTAACCCCTTAAGGACCAAACTTCTGGAATTAAAGGGAATCACGACATGTCACACATGTCATGTGTCCTTAAGGGGTTAAAAGTAAAATTTCCCAGCAATTCAAATTAAAGAGAATCATCCTGACAGTGTTTTTTGAAATTTATATTTAACATTTACTAAAACAAACACTATAGTGTCAGGAATACAAATGTGTATTTCTACAACTATAGTTTTGAAAGCATAGTTTCGGTGGCCAGCCCCCCCGTCAGAGAAGAATAAGGTGTTTTAACTCCCCTTTATTCCAGTGCCACGCCAATCTCGTTGCAGCTGATTCCATCCAAATTTTATGATATAAGCCAATCCAATGCATTGAGAGACAATTGTGCATGCACAGCAAAACACCATGCTGCACTAATCAGCATCTCCTCATAGAGTTGCATTGAATAAATGAAACGCTATAGGAAGTGTTCAAGTCTACAGGCCGAGCATGGAGACATTGAACAACAGTGCCTCCCACTTTTCTCTGAAAAGGCACCGTTTACATAAAAGAGCCTGAGAGGATTGGCTGTGGATACCAGAACAACTAGATTAAGCTGTAGTTGTTCTGGTGACTCTAGTGTCATTTTTAATAGTTAATATTTAGTCTTTAAGGGGCCCAGGATGAAATTTTGCCCGGGGGCCCAGGAAGCTGTCAGTCCATCCCTGGAAAGAGACATACAGAGGGCTGGAGAAGGGTAAAAAGAGACACACAGAGAGGGGCTAGGCGGAAGTAAAAGAGACACAAGGAGGGTTGTAAGAGACACACAAGGGGAGGTTGTGAATGGAAAAAATGGGAGAAAAGATACACTAGAGCAGGTAAGGCAATCAAAAGGGGAATAAGAAACAGAAAAAGGTGCAAGAAATGCAAAAGGGGGTTAAGAGCAACACAGGTGAAGATACATTTTGTGTGTGTGTGGGGGGGGGGGGGGGGGGGAGGGAGTGCATCTTCACCCATGTTTCCTGCACTCCCTGTAACTCCGTTTTTAAGCACACGAGTCAATTGACAGATGAGGGACAGACCTCTTATTAAATAGGCTTTTCTTCCAATACATACATTTTTCTAGTAATCCTGCTAGCACAATGTACAGACAGAAGATTTAATTGTTGTGATTCTGACAGATATATATTAGATATTTATTAGTAATATATAGATATATAGATATAAACTATGCCTATATTTACACATGTATTCAAATACATGTATAGATGTATAATACACACAGATATGACATTAAAATATAAATATAAAGCATATATGTAATGAGCATGTATTGGCCCAATCTTGTTGCTAGTTGCACACTCTAGCACAATAACATATTCGAAGTACAGAGCAACAGCATGCATTCACCATTTTAGTCCCATTAACAAACTTTCCTTACTATGTCAACGTAGTTGTACTGAAACATTGATTATATGAATAAAATGAAGAATAAGGATATGGAATTCTCTGCCTGAAGAAGTGTTTTTTTTTTTTTTTAAATTCTTTATTTTTGCAGTGCAGATCAGGAGTAACATACAGGCGTGAGGTACCCCAACGGCAATCCTCAAGCAAACGTGTAACATTTAAAACAAGTAGAAGCCAAATAATGATGTTTCAAGAGATAGGTAAGAATATATCACTGTATTCCGTTGGTTACAAGGCAGGTAAGTTGACAGGGTAGTGTCCCGAGTTTTAGAAAAGCAAATGAGAGTCTTTGTTTTGTTCTAGGTTATTGTTGTCTAATGGTCATATAAAGGTATCAAGCCAGGCATGCCATACTAGTAGCTATGGAGTGGCTGTGTACGATGTGGGGTAGGGATGCTACGTGCTTGGTCCTCCCATCTGGTAGTACTGGGTTATCCTCTTGTCTGTAATATGCCGTGGAGTATCATTCCACCAATGTGTGGCAATACAGCCCTATCAATTAATACGGAGGGCTATCTGGGTCGTGGCATGAGTTTGCGGTATGTAGGCAAGAAATATAGAGGGCATAGAGTGTATGAGGGGGTTCCGCCCGTCTGGCAGCCTTTATGTGTCTGCTAGGCAAATAAACTATGAGAGGTGGATATCAGGTGAGACGAGACCCATTTTCAAAAAGGGGGGGTATATCTAAGCGTGTCCCTCCTGTGCTGACGCGTCTAGTCGCTACTCTATACCTTTGCCGTTATGCAGGTAGGTGGATATCTCCTCTTTACGAGACGTGCATGCATGTGTAACGTATGGTATGTGATTATGAGGCGCTAAGCACTGGTTGATCTGTTGATATATGTGTATTCCGCCTTGTCTAGATAGAACATGTATTACGTAGCAAGTGGTACTCTGGGAGCCAGAGGTATGAGGCCCAATGAAGGGTTGCCTGCTCCTTTAACTCGTTTACCTCGGCTATCGGGGTATTTGCTTGCCCTTAAAATGAAATAGACATGCAGAATTATAAGGCTGGTCAAACCTGGCTAGCTGTGTAGGTATAGGACAAAGCTGGGAAGGGCCAGTTGGACTTGTGAAGTGTGGGTAAACATGCGATTACAAAAAATGCAACTTACAAGCCATTTAAAAGATAACTTCGCATCTGTAACAGTGCTCACGAGAGGAGACCACAGTTTGTGCCGCCGGACAGCATGATCCCGCCTCCCGGGGTATGATTAAAACATTAGGAGTCAAACTAGTATTAAGAAACTAAACAATAGACCGGGGCGGCGCCTGACTTCTTACCAGAGGGGACCTGAAGGGGCTTCTGAGGGACATTAACGCCAACATGGCTGCAGAATTAGCCAGACACATGGCTCCCATCAAAGAAGGCCTGGAAGACCTGACCAGACGCACTCTAGCAGTCGAAGACAAAATGGAGGACATCTCCACGACGACTAGCAGACATGACACAGCTATACAAGACCTCCAAGCACAGGTACAAGCCCTTGAGAGCGCGCAAGAAGACCTAAACAATAGGTCGCGCAGAAATAATGTCAGGATCAGGGGGCTCCCCGAATCCATAGCCCCTGACACCCTAAACACCACCCTCAGAGAAACATTCAGCGGAATGCTCCCCGAGGCCCCCCCAGCTGAACTCATCATCGACAGAGCACACAGAGCTCTCAGAGCCCAGCCTCCATCGAACACACAGCCTAGGGATGTCATTGTCCGCCTCCATTATTTCCACGTGAAAGAAGCACTGATGAGGGCCGCACGAGACTCCCCAGTCCACGTAGACGGACACCAGGTTCAATTATTCCAAGACCTGGCCCCTAGCACGCTTTTCAAAAGGAGGATCCTCAGACCACTGACTCAAGCTCTCACGAGACAGAACCTCAGGTACGCTTGGGGGCACCCCTTTAAGCTGATGGTCCGCAAAGGAGACAGGACCTACACTCTCCACGACACTGCGGACGCTGCAGACTTTGCGGCCCAACTAGGCCTGCCTCGCTTGGAACCGGAACCAGACAGACAACGAGATCGACGAGAACTACCAACCACTGCAGGAAGAAACTGGCAATCCCAACAGAGGGGTCGCAGACCCTCCAGAAGAGACCAGTCCCAGCATTAATCCTGGGCTTAGACACCTGCCTTCCACCCGGCCTCCTAGCCAACCAACCGGGAACAATCCCACTAGCAACCACCCCTCACACTCCTAAATAGACTCCACTTGCCATCCCCAAAGCAGCATGACAACTCATCTCCCCGAACAAAGACCCTGCAAATATGGACACGAGATGAACAATCAGACTGGCACACAACTCACCGGCCACTAACTCATCACCGGCACATGAAGACTTATCCCCAACATCCCTCTGCCTACAGCCCTCCTCCACAGACGACCACCCAAGGGACACTAACCATCGACTAGACCACCGGCTACCATGCCCCGGCGGACAAGAAAACTAAACCCGGGGACCGCACGCCCGCTAGGGCCCACGAACTTTCTCCACCAGCTCCATAGACCCGGGACATTGCCTCACTTGGCCCACCCAACATTCATAAAATGCTTATATATATGCACGGGTGGGAGAAAGGGTAGAGGGGAAAAAGGGGATAGCACACTGGACGGACACGGACCGAAACCACGGCCTCGCATTCACCACTAGGGAGGCCCCAGACCCAAGACGGACCCCCCCAAATTAGAAACACCACCATGACAAGGACGCAGGTTTAGGGAACGACCCACCCCGACCCTAGGGACACCACACACGCCACATCCCATGGACCCCCGAGCATAGATGCCAGCTCTCCATTCTCCCTACTAAACACCCCCATAGGCCCACATCACCACCAAACAGCCGCCCACAGACCCCCTCACGAGAAACCGAAAACCAACAGACATGAGGAGGGGACCTTAGGCGATCTTTACAAACCCCGCACCCCCCAATGACAATCAGAGGACCACGGACAGGACGCCCACTCCAAGGACTCATAGCACCGACACCTTAGTAGACGACAGCAATGATAACACAGGTGAACCATGCTGAGGGATCCGGTGGGGAGGCGGGAGGGAGGGCAGGGAATGTCTGAAAATGTCTAAAATTGTCAAACTGAATGTACCACATATAACGTTAATATGCTCTTTTGCTGATCTCTTTCTTCTATACTAGTATATAGGTTCCAGTGTACAACATGTTTTACTCTACCATTCCATGTATAATACCTTTAACGTTTGAAATGTTTTGTTCCCACTAAGGGGGAGGAAGGGGACAACCCAAATGGACAAACGACAGACCAGACGGGCGGGAGAGCCCAGAGAGGCCCCACGGAGACTTTCACTGCGGACGACACACCTACTAACTCCACCACACCTCCGCAGGGAACAACCCGACTGTACCTCCCACGGAACGTTGGACGACACTCCCCACCGCCTGCTGGCCTAAACTGTAAGTCCAGCAGCAACACACACACACACTCGAACCCGGCTGGTCCGGGTTGCAGGGACCCACGCCCCTCCGTAACCCCCAAATACCCCCTACCCTACCCCAACACCAACCCAATCACCCGCTCCCAAAGGGACACCTCGCACACACAACCACGCAACATGCCGACTCACCTCAAATGCACTTCCATCAACGCAAAGGGCCTCAACTCCCCCAAGAAACGTCACGCACTACTTAGATGGGCCCAGAGGCAACAAGCCGACATCCTCCTAGTCCAGGAAACCCACTTCACCGCACTTAAACACTTCCCCCTCACGAACCGGACATACAAAACTAGCTTCCTAGCCAACTCCCCAACACCCAAAACTAAAGGGGTAGCCATCATCTTAAGAGGCACATGCCCCTTAACAGATATAACCGCACACCCTGACCCCTCAGGACACTTCCTCACAATAACAGGGAGAATAGGCACCAATCATTACTCCTTTTGCTCTATATACGCGCCTACCCAACCAGACCCAGACTTCTGGAATACATTCTCCGCACACGTAGCCACACTATCCAACACCCGCCTCATCATAGGCGGGGACATAGTACACTCCCCACACCTTGACAGAACACACCGCGCACAACCTCCACACCGACCTGCCAGAAATGACACACTGTTCCAGCAGTTCCTCTCCTCTCGAAACCTCATAGACATCTGGCGCGCCCAACACCCCTCCACCAAAGACTTCACCTTCTACTCTTACCCCCATAACTCATACTCGCGGATTGACTACTTTCTGATCTCCCCCAACGTCCTCTCCCAGACAAAGTCCACGAGCATAGGTACGATATCATGGTCAGACCATGCCGACATCAACCTAACACTGTGCATTGCAGACATCACACGCCCATGGACGTGGAAACTAAATCCCATACTACTACATGACCTCCCCATCACAGACACCATCTCCAAAGACCTATCAGACTACTTTGAACTAAACTCAAACCCAGTAGAAATATCCCCCACGACCCTGTGGACAGCGCACAAAGCGGTCATCAGGGGCAAACTCATAAGCTTAGCCTCAGCCCGGAAAAAACGTAGAACACAACAGATCACAGACGCAATAGCGGAGATACACCGCCTCGAAGCCATACACAAAGGGACCAGAGACAGCAACACTCTAGATCAATTGACCGAAGCCCGAACCCTACTAAAACGCCTCACCATGGAGGACACAGCGAAAGCCCTCCAGTGGCTCAAACAGAAATACTACGAAAAAAGCAATAAAGCTGACACCATGCTGGCAAGACGCCTAAAACGCCGCATTGAGGCCAACAAAATCACAAGCATACGCGACCCAGGCCAAAACATATGCACCCAACCCGACCAGATAGGCTCCATATTCCAATCCTACTACCAACAACTCTACAACCACACGACACCACTGGGAGACACCACGCAGGACGTCTCAACCCTTACACAGACATTCCTGAACGCACTTAAGCTCCCAAAGCTAACCACAGAGATCAGCCAGACACTAACAGAAGACGTAACAGTGGAAGAGATGACTCTAGCCCTCCGCGCATTCCAGCCCAATAAAAGCCCAGGCCCTGACGGATTTGGGGCAATATACTACAAAACCTTTAGCCACCTCCTGCTCAAACACCTCTGCCCGGTATTCAATGCCATGCTGCGCGGCGAGAAGCTGCCGACAGACATGGTAGCAGCAAACATTTGCCTCCTCCCAAAACCAGGCAAGACACTAGACGAACCAGGACATTACCGACCCATATCCCTCCTAAACGTAGACCTTAAAATCCTTACAAAAGTCATGACCAACCGCATAAACCCCCTACTACAAGCCCTAATCCATCCCGACCAAGTAGGCTTCATCCCCCACAGACAATACTAGAAGGGCCATAGACCTCATTTGGTACACCACTCACAAACACACCCCCACGGCAATAATCTCCCTAGACGCCGAGAAGGCATTTGACCGCCTCCTATGGCCCTTCCTCTACCAGACCCTATCCCACTTCGGCTTCCCCACACAATTCATCGCCTTCCTAGAAGCAGCCTACGCACACTCACAGGGCTCCCTCCTCCTCCCTAGCATAGCCCCCCCCACATTCACCATCTCTAACGGGACGAGACAGGGATGCCCACTATCACCTATACTATTCGCCCTATCCCTGGAACCCTTACTGGAAGCAATACGATCTGACTCAGACATTGGAGGAATCACCATAAGAGACCAGACCTACAAGGCATCCGCCTATGCGGACGACATCCTCCTTACCCTCACAAACCCGAGCACCTCCATCGACCACCTTATGACACTGATCCATTCCTACTCTCGCATATCCGGCTACAAACTGAACATCACAAAATCCGATCTAATGCCGATACACATACCCCCACATGAACTAACCAACATCAAGGACCAATTCCCATTATGCATCCGCCCAACGGCCATCGACTACCTAGGCATAAAGCTCACAGCCGACATCTCCACCATGTATCAAACTAACTACACACCCATACTTAAGCGGGCTCACGCAGACTTGCAGACATGGGCCCCACTAGGGATCTCGTGGCTGGGCCGAGTTGCCTCAATCAAAATGAACCTCCTACCACGGTTGCTGTACATCTTCCAGACACTACCCATAGCAGTTAGAATAGCAGACATAAAATCTTTACAGAAAGCGGTCAACAATTTCATATGGAACCACCGAAGGCCCAGAGTAAGGCGTGAAACACTATACGTCCCTAAGCGATCAGGCGGCCTAGGATTACCCAACTTTATGCATTACCTATACGCTGCCCACTTATCCCAAATCCAAATGTGGCATCTCCCGCCCATGGAGAAAAGATGGGTGGACATTGAACACTCAATCTTTGGTCATGACCACCCCTCCCAATACATGTGGACCCCCAGACAGCACCGACCACTGCCCCCCCCAACCGCACCCACCATAACACACTCACTCGACCTCTGGGACAAGGTACACCTGAAATACGATCTCGCCTCGGAACTCTCCCCAATGACCCCGATTCTTAGGAATAAACTCTTCCCCCCGGGACTCACAGCCCAACACTTCGCCCAATTCGAGAGGAGAGGAATTGCCAGACTAAGCCACCTATACACGAACAACCAGCCCATCACCTACGAGAACCTACCCGAACCCACCACACTCACCACGTTTGACTACTTCCGCTTCATCCAACTCCGCAGCCTGGCAGCAACACCTTGCATCCAACAAGCAGGCAAATCCCAACCCACCAAGTTCGAACGAGACTGCACCACAGCCCCGGCCAGAAAGGGACAAATTTCCGACATATTCCTCTCAATAGCAACCCACACAACCCATATCAGCCTCCCATACATCAGGGCATGGGAGACAGACCTGGGCGCACCAGCTGACACAGGAGTCTGGGCCGAAATTTGGGAAGCCACCGCATCGCTAACGATATGTGTAACATTCAAAGAACAGGCATATAAAATGCTATTCCGCTGGTACCTCACCCCCCAGAGGCTAGCAAGCATGCACAGACTACCCACAAACCAGTGCTGGAAGCAATGTGGAGAAACAGGCACTTTCCTCCATTGTTGGTGGACGTGCCCAAAACTCCATCCCTTTGGCACTCCGTAGGAGCAATCCTCACCAGAGTACTGAATAACCCATGCCCCTTAGACCCATGGACCATGCTTTTATCCAAACCAATGGACACATTCACAAGAGCCGAAAACAAATTGATAGCAAGAGTGGCCCTTGCCACACGTAGAGCAATTGGCGAAGTATGGTCCACAACCACAACACCCAACCAACAAACAATACTTTGGAAAATCCAAGATCACATGGACATGGACAGGCTCACCGCCCAAATCCACGAAAACACCAAACAGTTCCACAAAACATGGGACCCCTGGCTCATGGCCGACACATCTTTACCCTGGTAAGACAACACATACCATATACCACAAATTAGCACCAGCAGAATATGAACCACGACCCTCACCTAATCACTAACCCACCAACGCTACCTGAGACACACACCGAGGTGTACCCACCCCCCCCCCGAGGTGTACCCTCCCCCCACCCACCCTTCCCACCCCCCACCCGCCCTCCCCACCCCCTCCCCGAGGGGGCCGTGGGACCCTGCAAACGAACACTTACTCTCCACCGACGACCTGACCCCACCGGGCCGACGACCCCCCCAAACAGTCCAGACGAGGACACCCCACCCACACCCTGACAGATGTACCCACCAGCCGCACCCCCCCTGTAATCAAAGGACCACTCACGACGCAACTACCACACCTACACAGACGCGGTACCCACCCCACGAGACGACAACCACTTCTTATCCCAAGGACGATCCTGACAGAAAGACCGAAAGGGCCATACACGGCCAAAACAACTCGGAAAGAAGCTAATTCAGCAACGAAATTAAGATCTTGTAATATATGTACGCTGATCCGACACTTGCTGTTACAACGCTTGGACCCTACAACCTCCCCCCCCTTTTTTTGTTCCCTTTCACCCTGTACCCCTGCCCTTGAATACCCAATTCTACAAATAAGGAATCTTAAACAAAAACAGGGCATCAGTATCCCCTTCATTTTCTATTCTTGTACCCCTCCCTAACCCTTAGATCCAGAGCAGCAACGAATGTTACATACAGAGTATAAATGTACTAACAATCATCCAACAATGTAACCAAAGATAGACCGCACCTAACCTGTTTCTTATGTATGATTGTCATTCACATGGTATATAAGCTCTGCGATCTTTGTAACTATAACCTTATTCCCTTGTTTTCTTCTGTACCCCTACCCCAATGACTCTGAAAACAATTCAAAATCTGACAAAATAAAGAATTAAAAAAAAAAAAAAGAAACTAAACAATAAAGTTCTGCAATAGTATAGGAGAAGAAAGTAATGTGGCTTCTGCCTGAGCAGGTGGCCTCCCTGTGTGAGCTTTGGGCCCGATGCCGGGCTCAGCCTAATCTGGTGGTTGTCATGAGCAGGGTATCGCCACGTAAACAGGCAAAGCTGGCGTGTGGCCAGGCTAAACATGTATGTCTAGGCTACCGTGTAAGTGGCACGTAGGGGTACCGGCTTAGGAACAATAATACAGCTATAGCAGTAAACACCGCCACCAACAGTTAACATAATGCTAGACATAGGAAGTGGCATAGGAAGCCATGCATTAAACATATGTTAGAGGTATCAGCAACTTTCATTACCAGTGGCGTTCTCGTTTGGGATAGCAAAGCTGAATAACCCCTAACAGTCCATCAATGTCCTGTCACAATTGGGGGCATATTGTATTCTACCACTCCTGATGGCGTCGTCCCTATGGCCCAGTGGTCCCGGAGTAGCGTTCACGTGGTTGGTGCGACTGGGTCTAGGCTCAAAGTGTCCCAAAGTCTCTATGTTGTAACAATTGCATATGCTTCTGGAGTGGAGCTCTGGGGTATAAACGGGGCGCTCCGGTCTGGGTCCCAAGTATGGGTGCGGTCGGGGGAGCTGGCGTTGCCCTTGTTGGCTGGTTCCGCCGGTGTTAGCAGGTCTTGGGATAGGTTCAGGAGCCGGAGGAAGGCTGGGGCGTCCCGCATATCCTGGATGCTGTGTGTAGTCGTCCCTCTTGTGACCGAAAGAGTCCTGGGAGGTCGCCACCTATAGTCTATTTTGTGGGCTCGGAGGAGTAAGGTGAGAGGTCTGAGCGATCGGCGCCACGCCAAGGTACTGCTGGATAGATCCGGAAACAGTGAGAGGTCCATGTTTTCAAATTTGAGGGGAGTCTTGCCTCGGAATGCTGCGAGAACCGTTGCTCTGTGACCACTGGTACGGAAGCTCAAAATGACGTCCCTTGTAGCAGTGTTTGGAGCGTTTGGGGATTTGGGGATTCTGAAGACCCCCACTGGGGTGATCGTGGCATGCCGTCCCTGTGGCAGGGTTGTGAGTAGCATGCGGTCGATTAGTTTTGGCAGTTCAGCTTCGGTGATTTCGTCAGGAACTCCCCTGATTTTTATGTTTGATGCGCGCTTGGCGTCCTCCAAAGTCGCGAGTCGTTGTTCGTATAGCCGGTTCTGGTTTTCCAGGCTTTGTACCGTGTGTTGTAGCCCAGAGATTTCCTGGGCTTGGGATAGCGATGAGCCTTCTAGCGCGGTGATGCGGCCTGTCAGGCCTTGTAGGTCTGCGCGAAGCGCTGAGACCTCCTCACGAAAGCTGTTTTTCAGGTCCGCCATCATCTCCCTCATAACCGCCACGGTGAGCGGTTCTGATTCTGTTCTGTTACCACGGTGTTTTGTCTGCCGCGGTGGATCCGGGGGTTGCAGGTATCCTCCTTCCTCCTCTTCGGATAGGTACTCGGAGAAATCCGAGCACCCTCCGTGTTGGGCCGCCATGTTGGCCTCAATGGCTCCGCGTGCGTGCATCCACATTTCCCCGATCGTCAGCCCCGGGGTGGGCTTGTGTGGTACCGTTTTTTTCCCCATTAGGGCTTGTGGTGTGTGCCTGCGAGTTGGGGGTAAGAGGAGGGGGTATTTCAGGCGTTTTCGCTGTTTGGGGCTCGGAGCCCTGAAGAAGTGGTTTTATCAGAGTCCGTACAGATGTTTAAACAGCAACTAGATGCATACTTGCAAAAACAGAATATTCAATGATAAAAAATTTCAACAGTAGGGTAACAGCTTCTCGATCCAAGGATAAATCTGACTGCCATTCTAGGGTCAAGAAGGAATTTTTTTCCTAGTTTGTTGCAAAATTAGAATTGCTTCAAACTGTGTTTTTTTTTGCCTTCTTTTGGATCAAACAGATGTAAGGAAGGCTGAACTTGATGGATACACGTCTCTTTTCAGCCTATTTAACTAGGTAACTCTGAGTGCAGCAGCCAGTATTCTGAGTTATTGACTAAGTGCCAAGAGTGTGAGGGAACTCTTAAAGTGATCTGCATCCAATAGAAGACCACCAGGAATCCTGCCCAGAATGGCCTCCACTGGATCAGCAGGGCAGCAGTGGAACTACCGGCGGTTTAGTCGGTGCAACAGCACTGGGGCCCAAGACAGTTTATGAGCCCTTCAGCTGCTCTTTGGAGTGAGCATAGAGGGCCGGTAGTTCTGCCTTTCTGACTGTGCTGTTGATCCCGGGGGTCCTCAAGACCACAAAAGACCTCAGAAGAAGATCCCGCTGGCACAGCTGCACAGGGGGAGGGACACGGGCTGCACAAAAGGAGTCTATTTGGAGGCTGAGCTGTAGACAAGTCACTGCATCGCAGCCCACGTGTTGCTCCTCAAGATGAAGCCATAAGTGTCTGGAATCAGCCAATGCTAATTTGCCCGTCTGGAAAAGTAGTATTGGTTTTGTAACATTTAAAGGGACTAGCTTGCTGGCTGTCACCACTAGTGAGTGGTTATTATTCATTAGTGAAGTGGGGTTAGAGGGAGTGAATTGGGTCTTGGTCGAGAGTCAGTGGGAGCCTGGAAGGAGAATAAGAAGCATCTGTATGTCAGTGTGTGTGTGTGTTTGTCAAGGTGTATGTGTACCTGTTTGTAAGGGTGTGTGTCTGTGTTAGTGTTTATGTGTACCTGTATGGCAAGGTGTGTCTGTTTCAGGGTTTATGTGTATCTGTGTTAGTGTGTTTGTGTGGCAGTGTATGCTTAAAACTCTGCATTTAGACACCAACACAACTGCATTCAATTCCCAGCACTATACACAAACACTCTTGCATTTAAATGTCAACAAAGCACACATTTAACCCCTTAAGGTACTTTTTTTAGGCGGCATTGAACGTCCCCACTGTCCTTTGTACTCACCGGGTCGCCGCCGTTTCCCCGACGGCGGTCGCGATCCTGGGGTCTGCCTGAAAGTTCAGGCAGACCCCTCTGCCCAATCCGGCCATTCCCAGGCAATGTGATCGCGGGGTCCTTACGATCACATGGCCGAAATAGCCGGCTTATGCAGTGCTTGCAGGGGGACTGCCTGAGCTCTCAGCTTGTGCCCCTAAAGCTTGTAAAAAAAAGTTTCAAAAGTTAGTAAAAGTGTATTTTAATATTAATATATATATATATATATATATATAATATAACATATATATTAATATTAAAATACACTTAGAATGACGTTAATTTTATATATATATATATATATATATATATATATATATATATATATATATATATTTATATATATATATTTATAACTCCTTAACCTCTTAAGGACACATGACATGTCATGATTCCCTTTTATTCCAGAAGTTTGGTCCTTAAGGGGTTACAATTAAAATAATTAATAAATACATTTAAAAACATTTTAAATAATTAATTAAAAAGATTGTTTTTTTAATTATATACCTTTTTTTTTTACCAAGTGTATTTTGATATTAATATACATATATATTTAAATCAAAATACATTTAGAATGACGTTATAAATGCATATATGTATCTGTCTATCTATCTCTCTCTCTCTCTCTCTCTATATATATATATATATATATACACACAAATAGCTATACATAAATAAAAAAATGTAATATATATATATATATATATATATATATATATATTTAAATTCTACATATATATATTTATATCATATTTTTATATAATTAATTACAATTTGCAATTTGCCTGACAACCCAGACAGAAAGTCTACAGAATTTTATTCGCAAGCCCTATATTTAACCCTGTAACTTTCCAAGACACAATAAAACCTGTACATGGGTGGTACTGATTTACTTGGGAGACTTCGCTGAACACAAATATTAGTGTTTTAAAACAGTAAAACATATCACAACGATTATATCGTCAGTGAAAGTGCAGTATTTTGCATTTTTCACACACAAAGAGCACTTTCACTGACAATATAGTTGTGATACGTTTTATGGTTTTGAAACACTGATATTTGTATTCAGCGAAGTGCCTAGAGTATAACAGTACCCCCAATGTACAGGTTTTATGGTGTTTTCAAAAGTTACTGAGTCAAATATAAGGCTTGCATTTCTGTTTTTTCACATTGAAATTTGTCAGATTGGTTATGTTGCCTTTTGAGAGCGTATGGTAGCCCAGGAAGGAGAATTACCCCCATGATGGCATACCATTTGCAAAAGTAGACAACTCAAGGTATTGCAAATGTGGTATGTTAATTATTTTTTAGTAGCCACTTAGTCACAAACAGTGGGCAAAATTAGCATTCAATTTAGTTTTTTGCATTTTTCACACACAAACAAATATGAACACTAATTTTCCCCAGTGTTTGTGACTAAGTGGCTACTAAAAAAGTCTGGACATACCCCATTTGTAATACCTTGGGTTGTCTACTTTTGCAAATGGTATGACATCATGTGCCACCATACGCAGGGCCGGACTGGAAAAAATGATTTACCAGCCCAATAATGTGTCGCACCAGCATAGTATGCTGATACAGAGTTAGAAAAAAAAACTCTCTACATTAACTCCGCAACTGCAGCAGAGATAACACCACCTCCTTCCAAAAGATAAGTAGGAGAGAGGCAAATGAGTAAACCTCTCCCACACCCCATCACATAACATATCCTTATACCACCCAAATTTCCATATTTAGGAGGGAAGAACATATTTTGAGTTTTTCCTAACCCATCTGCTCCTTTTTTCTATCCTAATCTCCCTCTTTTTTAGGCGCTCCATACTATTGGTGTGTCAGTGTGTATAGCAGAGCTCCACAGCAACAATACTTATAGTAATGATGTGTATTGAAGCTACAATAAATCTGTTTAGAAATCAGTCAGGGTAAATAAGATACATTGGTTTTTGCTCTAAAAAACATTTAAGTTTCTTAAATTATTATTATTAAGCCACCTAAAAATTCTAAGAACAGCCCCGCTCCTGGTCGCACACCCACTCACAACCCTATAATTAAAGTGCCCTTCTTTGTCTATTTCAGGGGTGCCCAAAATGTAGATCCCCCGATGTTGAAAAACTACAGCTTCCATGATGCTTTGTCATTGCAAAGGCATGTAAAGCATCATGGGAGTTGTAGTTATACAAAATTTGGGATCTACCTTTTGGGCACCCCTAGCCTATTGAAATGCTGGGAGGTGTGCAGCCTTACACACACACACACACACACACAACACTCAGCCACATTCACACTCCTTTACACATTCACAATTCATCCACCACACACGACACTCGACCAGCAAACACAAGAAAATGTTTGGAACAAAAACCAATAAATCTGACAGGGAGTGTTTAATTTAGCCACACCCACTGGGGGCCAAAATGCTGCACCCAGGAGTCACTATCCATTGGCTGAACCCTGAGGCTCTTACCTTGAGTACCTTGGCTGTACGATGGGGGCTTGATTAGTTAAATCAAGAGAGATCTGCACAAAGGTCCCCTCCATGATCTGGGAAAACACATGGAAACCTGCCAAGGATACCCAAACCCTAGATGTGTGTGTTTGCGAGTACCCGCTTAAAATCTAAGGTCAAAGTAGCCGAACTGGAAAAATTCTCTACATGAGCTGTACATTCAGTTCGGCTACTCTGGCCTTACATTTGAAATTCACTTTAAATTCTTCTTGAATTCTCACTTTAGTAAATAACCCTTTGTAATAACCTACATAAATTTTTTCACATTATACGATACGCGCCATTACTCCAAGTGTATTACAGTTGTATTACTTTAAGTTTGTTTTGTGTTTTTTAATCGACATCATTAGGTCATGTGACCACAACTTTGCAGCATTGATGACAGTTGTGAATCAGTTATCACTAAATCTGTTACCATAGTCAATGTACAATAACCCAACATGTCCCACCAGCGGTTTATATTCATAACTCACAATCGTTAGGATAGTAACTAGGACAATCTCACAGGTAAAACATTAATTGTGCAGATAGGTGTGTTGTGTACACACAAACATATTTCCAAAATTGGAGAATTTAGACAAACTGGAAACTGGATCCATATTTAGGAGGGAAGAACATATTTTGAGTTTTTCCTAACCCATCTGCTCCTTTTTTCTATCCTAATCTCCCTCTTTTTTAGGCGCTCCATACTATTGGTGTGTCAGTGTGTATAGCAGAGCTCCACAGCAACAATACTTATAGTAATGATGTGTATTGAAGCTACAATAAATCTGTTTAGAAATCAGTCAGGGTAAATAAGATACATTGGTTTTTGCTCTAAAAAACATTTAAGTTTCTTAAATTATTATTATTAAGCCACCTAAAAATTCTAAGAACAGCCCCGCTCCTGGTCGCACACCCACTCACAACCCTATAATTAAAGTGCCCTTCTTTGTCTATTTCAGGGGTGCCCAAAATGTAGATCCCCCGATGTTGAAAAACTACAGCTTCCATGATGCTTTGTCATTGCAAAGGCATGTAAAGCATCATGGGAGTTGTAGTTATACAAAATTTGGGATCTACCTTTTGGGCACCCCTAGCCTATTGAAATGCTGGGAGGTGTGCAGCCTTACACACACACACACACACACACAACACTCAGCCACATTCACACTCCTTTACACATTCACAATTCATCCACCACACACGACACTCGACCAGCAAACACAAGAAAATGTTTGGAACAAAAACCAATAAATCTGACAGGGAGTGTTTAATTTAGCCACACCCACTGGGGGCCAAAATGCTGCACCCAGGAGTCACTATCCATTGGCTGAACCCTGAGGCTCTTACCTTGAGTACCTTGGCTGTACGATGGGGGCTTGATTAGTTAAATCAAGAGAGATCTGCACAAAGGTCCCCTCCATGATCTGGGAAAACACATGGAAACCTGCCAAGGATACCCAAACCCTAGATGTGTGTGTTTGCGAGTACCCGCTTAAAATCTAAGGTCAAAGTAGCCGAACTGGAAAAATTCTCTACATGAGCTGTACATTCAGTTCGGCTACTCTGGCCTTACATTTGAAATTCACTTTAAATTCTTCTTGAATTCTCACTTTAGTAAATAACCCTTTGTAATAACCTACATAAATTTTTTCACATTATACGATACGCGCCATTACTCCAAGTGTATTACAGTTGTATTACTTTAAGTTTGTTTTGTGTTTTTTAATCGACATCATTAGGTCATGTGACCACAACTTTGCAGCATTGATGACAGTTGTGAATCAGTTATCACTAAATCTGTTACCATAGTCAATGTACAATAACCCAACATGTCCCACCAGCGGTTTATATTCATAACTCACAATCGTTAGGATAGTAACTAGGACAATCTCACAGGTAAAACATTAATTGTGCAGATAGGTGTGTTGTGTACACACAAACATATTTCCAAAATTGGAGAATTTAGACAAACTGGAAACTGGATCCATTTAGTTAATAACACTTTTAAGGTATAAAAAAAAAAAAAAAAAATCAAAAGAAAAAATGACCTATATAATTTTTAAATTCTTTACATTTTTAAATCCATAGTGAATTTAAAATTTAAAGCCATAATAAATTAAGTAGAAATTATGCTCCAATTTGGCTACTTTGACCTGAAATTTGAATTTCACTCTTGTTTGATTTTGAATTCTCAGTTTAGTAATTAACCCAATTAATAATATCCTGACTGATGGTAAAATGCAGTACATAAAAGGCTCATCTTATGGAAAGCAAATGATAATAATGATATGTTTAGAAAGTTAAATTTTTTTTTTTTTTAGAAATGACCTATCATTACAATCAAATAACATTAAAAGGGCACTCTGAGCACCATAACTACTACAGCTTACCTTCTGTATGGCGCAAGAACCATATGGGTGCAGTCCCTTCAGTTTTTGTCAAACTATTTTTAGGAAGTTTAAAAAAAACAAAAAAAACAGACAATTTCCCAGTGCCCAGAGCCCACCCTACAGCCTGAGACCCCATAAGAGGATAAGCAGTAGCCTATCTGTGACTGAAATAACCTGTAGCATTTATGCTGCTTGGTCTGTCCCTTTAATTAAACTTTAAGTATAAACTTTCTTTTTACTCATAGCTCTGTAAAGGTTTCCTGTTGCATTTTATAGTAATTATTATATCACTCTGATTATTTCTTTCTGCAGTGATACAAATGATTAATATAGCCATGTACGGGTTTTCACATACCTTTCCAAAGCCGCCCTCTCCAAGTAGTCTGTGGAACAAAAGAGTTTTCAGGGAAAATGAGTCCTCTGAGGAGGATCCAGGACGTGATGTTGAGTCCTTTGAGGAGGATCCAGGATGTGATATTGACACCCGTGTTGAAGGTCCAGGTTCAGCATCCACGCTCCTCTGTCCTCTATTGTCCTCTTCATTCCTTGGTCGTTTTTCTTTCTTCTTCTTTCCTTTTGAGTCTTCCCGTTTCCTCTTGTTGTTAACGGGTATAGATGGTCCAGGTTGTAATATGGACTCCTGTGATGAAGGTCCAGGTTTAGCATCCACGCTCCTCTGTCTTCTATCGTCCTCGTCATTCCTTGGTCGTTTTTCTTTCTTCTTCTTTCCCTTTGAGTCTTTCCGTTTCCTCTTGTTGTGAACGGGTGATGATGGTCCAGGTTGTGATATGGACTCCTGTGATGATGGTCCAGGTTTAGCATCCACGCTCCTCTGTCCCCTGTCGTCCTCTTCGTTCCTTGGTCGTTTTTCTTTCTTCTTCTTTCCCTGTGAATCTTCCTGCTTCCTCTTGTTGTTAACTGGAGCTCTTTCTCCGATGGATTGAATAGTAGTCTTCGATCTCTTGTTCAGAACGCTGCTCTGCCGTTCCTCTTCTTGGCACCGTGTTATGCTGTTTTCCATCGTCATCTTCTTTGTTGTTCTAGTCCTCACCATCTTCTTTCTTCTGGTGTTGAAATGACACCACCGCCAACAACAAAGTATTTGAAAAAGTTTCTCAGCTCGCAAAACTCTCCTCTTGCTCAAAAGCTTTCAGAGAAATGGCAGTTGGTCAGCCATGCTCTATAAATCTGTGATGTTGCTATAGCAACAGCAGCCATGGTGATACCAACTGTAGCATACACAGCTTAGTGTGTTTATTTTTGAAATTCTAAATGTTAGTTGATATTAATTTGATATCTTTAAATGGGCAAACTTCAGCAAAGCTAAAATTAAAGTGTATTAGGGTGCTGCGTATGGCCCACACACAGTAATAGGGCCTAATAAGGGCTCGGACATTGGGTATTGGAGCAGTTGTGGTGGGAAGCACAGCAGAGATACAGTGTTGTGTGTTATTGTCCATATTGTAAGTATTGTGGATAATAACATACTTTCATACATTCACATCTTGACCTGACCTGGGAAAACATGGCTGTGCTATTAACTAAAGTGAAAATTGTTGGTAATTCAAACTTTCAATTTTAAGGCTGAAGCAGCTTAAAGCTTGTAAGAATAGCTGAATTGGAGAATTTTTCCATTTTAACCTTAAATTTCGAATTTAGTCAATTGTGAATTCCTGACAATTCTCACTTTAGTAAAAAACCCTGTCGATTGTCTTGGCCAGGATGATTATTTGATTGGGGTGGGAAATGTTAGGAACCGAGCTTTACATATCTCATAATGTTATGTTCAAACAAACAAAATATTTTGTTCAGGAAGATGTGAATTAAAGGGATGCTCTAAGCACTAAAACAGCTTTAGCTAACTGAAGTAGTTTTGGTGTATATGTCATGCCCCTGCAATGTTATTGGTCGATTCTATGCTGTTTAGACAATAAAACACATGCAGGATTATTCACTAAAGTGAGAATTCAAAGTGAATTCAAATAGAATTTCAAATTTAAGGCCAAAATAGCCAAACAGGAAGTATAGTTGACTTAGAGAATGTTCCCAGGTCGGCCATTTTCCTCACTTCTCCGCCCTACAGACCATATACAAGACACATGCAATTAATAAAGATAAGGCTTTAACAGCTGCCTTACTATTTCTCTATCCATTATGAAGCATTGCAGTGTAAATATAATACTATCTGGAACGAAACCTGTTAATTGACTTCCAATTTGCTCTACTTCTTTTAGATGGCTAAAAACAAATTTACGGTTATTCACTGAAGTGAGAATTCAAAGTGAATTTCAAATTTAAAGCCAAAGAGGTAGAAGCATAGCTGGATTAGGGTTTAATTATGCATTTTTGCATTGGGGTATATCTAAAAACCAGCATGAAAAAGCTGCAGATCTCTTGTCTGCAGCCTCTGCAAGGCCTTTTTTTCTAACCCATCTGCTCCTCTTTTCTATCCTAATGTTCCTCTTTTTTAGGCGCTCCATACTATTGGTGTGTCAGTGTGTATAGCAGAGCTCCACAGCAACAATACTTCTAGTAATGATGTGTATTCAAGCTACAATAAATCTGTTTAGAAATCAGTCAGGGTAAATAAGATACATTGTTTTTTGCTCTAAAAAACATTTAAGTTTCTTAAATTATTATTATTAAGCCACCTAAAAATTCTAAGAACAGCCCCGCTCCTGGTCGCACACCCACTCACAACCCTATAATTAAAGTGCCCTTCTTTGTCTATTTCAGGGGTGCCCAAAATGTAGATCCCCCGATGTTGAAAAACTACAGCTTCCATGATGCTTTGTCATTGCAAAGGCATGTAAAGCATCATGGGAGTTATAGTTATACAAAATTTGGGATCTACCTTTTGGGCACCCCTAGCCTATTGAAATGCTGGGAGGTGTGCAGCCTTACACACACACACACACACACACACAACACTCAGCCACATTCACACTCCTTTACACATTCACAATTCATCCACCACACACAACACTCGACCAGCAAACACAAGAAAATGTTTGGAACAAAAACCAATAAATCTGACAGGGAGTGTTTAATTTAGCCACACCCACTGGGGGCCAAAATGCTGCACCCAGGAGTCACTATCCATTGGCTGAACCCTGAGGCTCTTACCTTGAGTACCTTGGCTGTACGATGGGGGCTTGATTAGTTAAATCAAGAGAGATCTGCACAAAGGTCCCCTCCACGATCTGGGAAAACACATGGAAACCTGCCAAGGATACCCAAACCCTAGCTGTGTGTGTTTGCGAGTACCCGCTTAAAATCTAAGGTCAAAGTAGCCGAACTGGAAAAATTCTCTACATGAGCTGTACATTCAGTTCGGCTACTCTGGCCTTACATTTGAAATTCACTTTAAATTCTTCTTGAATTCTCACTTTAGTAAATAACCCTTTGTAATAACCTACATACATTTTTTCACATTATACGATACGCGCCATTACTCCAAGTGTATTACAGTTGTATTACTTTAAGTTTGTTTTGTGTTTTTTAATCGACATCATTAGGTCATGTGACCACAACTTTGCAGCATTGATGACAGTTGTGAATCAGTTATCACTAAATCTGTTACCATAGTCAATGTACAATAACCCAACATGTCCCACCAGCGGTTTATATTCATAACTCACAATCGTTAGGATAGTAACTAGGACAATCTCACAGGTAAAACATTAATTGTGCAGATAGGTGTGTTGTGTACACACAAACATATTTCCAAAATTGGAGAATTTAGACAAACTGGAAACTGGATCCATTTAGTGAATAACACTTTTAAGGTATAAAAAAAGAAAAAATGACCTATATCATTTTTAAATTCTTTACATTTTTAAATCCATAGTGAATTTAAAATTTAAAGCCATAATAAATTAAGTAGAAATTATGCTCCAATTTGGCTACTTTGACCTGAAATTTGAATTTCACTCTTGTTTGATTTTGAATTCTCAGTTTAGTAATTAACCCAATTAATAATATCCTGACTGATGGTAAAATGCAGTACATAAAAGGCTCATCTTATGGAAAGCAAAGTGATAATAATGATATGTTTAGAAAGTTAAAAATTTTTTTTTTAGAAATGACCTATCATTACAATCAAATAACATTAAAAGGGCACTCCGAGCACCATAACTACTACAGCTTACCTTCTGTATGGCGCAAGAACCATATGGGTGCAGTCCCTTCAGTTTTTGTCAAACTATTTTTAGGAAGTTTAAAAAAAAAAAACCAGACAATTTCCCAGTGCCCAGAGCCCACCCTACAGCCTGAGACCCCATAAGAGGATAAGCAGTAGCCTATCTGTGACTGAAATAACCTGTAGCATTTATGCTGCTTGGTCTGTCCCTTTAATTAAACTTTAAGTATAAACTTTCTTTTTACTCATAGCTCTGTAAAGGTTTCCTGTTGCATTTTATAGTAATTATTATATCACTCTGATTATTTCTTTCTGCAGTGATACAAATGATTAATATAGCCATGTACGGGTTTTCACATACCTTTCCAAAGCCGCCCTCTCCAAGTAATCTGTGGAACAAAAGAGTTTTCAGGGAAAATGAGTCCTCTGAGGAGGATCCAGGACGTGATGTTGAGTCCTTTGAGGAGGATCCAGGATGTGATATTGACACCCGTGTTGAAGGTCCAGGTTCAGCATCCACGCTCCTCTGTCCTCTATTGTCCTCTTCATTCCTTGGTCGTTTTTCTTTCTTCTTCTTTCCTTTTGAGTCTTCCCGTTTCCTCTTGTTGTTAACGGGTATAGATGGTCCAGGTTGTAATATGGACTCCTGTGATGAAGGTCCAGGTTTAGCATCCACGCTCCTCTGTCTTCTATCGTCCTCGTCATTCCTTGGTCGTTTTTCTTTCTTCTTCTTTCCCTTTGAGTCTTTCCGTTTCCTCTTGTTGTGAACGGGTGATGATGGTCCAGGTTGTGATATGGACTCCTGTGATGATGGTCCAGGTTTAGCATCCACGCTCCTCTGTCCCCTGTCGTCCTCTTCGTTCCTTGGTCGTTTTTCTTTCTTCTTCTTTCCCTGTGAATCTTCCTGCTTCCTCTTGTTGTTAACTGGAGCTCTTTCTCCGATGGATTGAATAGTAGTCTTCGATCTCTTGTTCAGAACGCTGCTCTGCCGTTCCTCTTCTTGGCACCGTGTTATGCTGTTTTCCATCGTCATCTTCTTTGTTGTTCTAGTCCTCACCATCTTCTTTCTTCTGGTGTTGAAATGACACCACCGCCAACAACAAAGTATTTGAAAAAGTTTCTCAGCTCGCAAAACTCTCCTCTTGCTCAAAAGCTTTCAGAGAAATGGCAGTTGGTCAGCCATGCTCTATAAATCTGTGATGTTGCTATAGCAACAGCAGCCATGGTGATACCAACTGTAGCATACACAGCTTAGTGTGTTTATTTTTGAAATTCTAAATGTTAGTTGATATTAATTTGATATCTTTAAATGGGCAAACTTCAGCAAAGCTAAAATTAAAGTGTATTAGGGTGCTGCGTATGGCCCACACACAGTAATAGGGCCTAATAAGGGCTCGGACATTGGGTATTGGAGCAGTTGTGGTGGGAAGCACAGCAGAGATACAGTGTTGTGTGTTATTGTCCATATTGTAAGTATTGTGGATAATAACATACTTTCATACATTCACATCTTGACCTGACCTGGGAAAACATGGCTGTGCTATTAACTAAAGTGAAAATTGTTGGTAATTCAAACTTTCAATTTTAAGGCTGAAGCAGCTTAAAGCTTGTAAGAATAGCTGAATTGGAGAATTTTTCCATTTTAACCTTAAATTTCGAATTTAGTCAATTGTGAATTCCTGACAATTCTCACTTTAGTAAAAAACCCTGTCGATTGTCTTGGCCAGGATGATTATTTGATTGGGGTGGGAAATGTTAGGAACCGAGCTTTACATATCTCATAATGTTATGTTCAAACAAACAAAATATTTTGTTCAGGAAGATGTGAATTAAAGGGATGCTCTAAGCACTAAAACAGCTTTAGCTAACTGAAGTAGTTTTGGTGTATATGTCATGCCCCTGCAATGTTATTGGTCGATTCTATGCTGTTTAGACAATAAAACACATGCAGGATTATTCACTAAAGTGAGAATTCAAAGTGAATTCAAATAGAATTTCAAATTTAAGGCCAAAATAGCCAAACAGGAAGTATAGTTGACTTAGAGAATGTTCCCAGGTCGGCCATTTTCCTCACTTCTCCGCCCTACAGACCATATACAAGACACATGCAATTAATAAAGATAAGGCTTTAACAGCTGCCTTACTATTTCTCTATCCATTATGAAGCATTGCAGTGTAAATATAATACTATCTGGAACGAAACCTGTTAATTGACTTCCAATTTGCTCTACTTCTTTTAGATGGCTAAAAACAAATTTACGGTTATTCACTGAAGTGAGAATTCAAAGTGAATTTCAAATTTAAAGCCAAAGAGGTAGAAGCATAGCTGGATTAGGGTTTAATTATGCATTTTTGCATTGGGGTATATCTAAAAACCAGCATGAAAAAGCTGCAGATCTCTTGTCTGCAGCCTCTGCAAGGCCTTTTTTTCTAACCCATCTGCTCCTCTTTTCTATCCTAATGTTCCTCTTTTTTAGGCGCTCCATACTATTGGTGTGTCAGTGTGTATAGCAGAGCTCCACAGCAACAATACTTCTAGTAATGATGTGTATTCAAGCTACAATAAATCTGTTTAGAAATCAGTCAGGGTAAATAAGATACATTGTTTTTTGCTCTAAAAAACATTTAAGTTTCTTAAATTATTATTATTAAGCCACCTAAAAATTCTAAGAACAGCCCCGCTCCTGGTCGCACACCCACTCACAACCCTATAATTAAAGTGCCCTTCTTTGTCTATTTCAGGGGTGCCCAAAATGTAGATCCCCCGATGTTGAAAAACTACAGCTTCCATGATGCTTTGTCATTGCAAAGGCATGTAAAGCATCATGGGAGTTATAGTTATACAAAATTTGGGATCTACCTTTTGGGCACCCCTAGCCTATTGAAATGCTGGGAGGTGTGCAGCCTTACACACACACACACACACACACACACACAACACTCAGCCACATTCACACTCCTTTACACATTCACAATTCATCCACCACACACAACACTCGACCAGCAAACACAAGAAAATGTTTGGAACAAAAACCAATAAATCTGACAGGGAGTGTTTAATTTAGCCACACCCACTGGGGGCCAAAATGCTGCACCCAGGAGTCACTATCCATTGGCTGAACCCTGAGGCTCTTACCTTGAGTACCTTGGCTGTACGATGGGGGCTTGATTAGTTAAATCAAGAGAGATCTGCACAAAGGTCCCCTCCACGATCTGGGAAAACACATGGAAACCTGCCAAGGATACCCAAACCCTAGCTGTGTGTGTTTGCGAGTACCCGCTTAAAATCTAAGGTCAAAGTAGCCGAACTGGAAAAATTCTCTACATGAGCTGTACATTCAGTTCGGCTACTCTGGCCTTACATTTGAAATTCACTTTAAATTCTTCTTGAATTCTCACTTTAGTAAATAACCCTTTGTAATAACCTACATACATTTTTTCACATTATACGATACGCGCCATTACTCCAAGTGTATTACAGTTGTATTACTTTAAGTTTGTTTTGTGTTTTTTAATCGACATCATTAGGTCATGTGACCACAACTTTGCAGCATTGATGACAGTTGTGAATCAGTTATCACTAAATCTGTTACCATAGTCAATGTACAATAACCCAACATGTCCCACCAGCGGTTTATATTCATAACTCACAATCGTTAGGATAGTAACTAGGACAATCTCACAGGTAAAACATTAATTGTGCAGATAGGTGTGTTGTGTACACACAAACATATTTCCAAAATTGGAGAATTTAGACAAACTGGAAACTGGATCCATTTAGTGAATAACACTTTTAAGGTATAAAAAAAGAAAAAATGACCTATATCATTTTTAAATTCTTTACATTTTTAAATCCATAGTGAATTTAAAATTTAAAGCCATAATAAATTAAGTAGAAATTATGCTCCAATTTGGCTACTTTGACCTGAAATTTGAATTTCACTCTTGTTTGATTTTGAATTCTCAGTTTAGTAATTAACCCAATTAATAATATCCTGACTGATGGTAAAATGCAGTACATAAAAGGCTCATCTTATGGAAAGCAAAGTGATAATAATGATATGTTTAGAAAGTTAAAATTTTTTTTTTTAGAAATGACCTATCATTACAATCAAATAACATTAAAAGGGCACTCCGAGCACCATAACTACTACAGCTTACCTTCTGTATGGCGCAAGAACCATATGGGTGCAGTCCCTTCAGTTTTTGTCAAACTATTTTTAGGAAGTTTAAAAAAAAAAAACCAGACAATTTCCCAGTGCCCAGAGCCCACCCTACAGCCTGAGACCCCATAAGAGGATAAGCAGTAGCCTATCTGTGACTGAAATAACCTGTAGCATTTATGCTGCTTGGTCTGTCCCTTTAATTAAACTTTAAGTATAAACTTTCTTTTTACTCATAGCTCTGTAAAGGTTTCCTGTTGCATTTTATAGTAATTATTATATCACTCTGATTATTTCTTTCTGCAGTGATACAAATGATTAATATAGCCATGTACGGGTTTTCACATACCTTTCCAAAGCCGCCCTCTCCAAGTAGTCTGTGGAACAAAAGAGTTTTCAGGGAAAATGAGTCCTCTGAGGAGGATTCAGGACGTGATGTTGAGTCCTTTGAGGAGGATCCAGGATGTGATATTGACACCCGTGTTGAAGGTCCAGGTTCAGCATCCACGCTCCTCTGTCCTCTATTGTCCTCTTCATTCCTTGGTCGTTTTTCTTTCTTCTTCTTTCCTTTTGAGTCTTCCCATTTCCTCTTGTTGTTAACGGGTATAGATGGTCCAGGTTGTAATATGGACTCCTGTGATGAAGGTCCAGGTTTAGCATCCACGCTCCTCTGTCTTCTATCGTCCTCGTCATTCCTTGGTCGTTTTTCTTTCTTCTTCTTTCCCTTTGAGTCTTTCCGTTTCCTCTTGTTGTTAACGGGTGTTGATGGTCCAGGTTGTGATAAGGACCCCTGTGATGATGGTCCATCTTCAGCATCCACGCTCCTCTGTCTTCTATCGTCCTCTTCGTTCCTCGGTCGTCTTTCATTCTTCTTCTTTCCCTTTGAGTCTTCCCGTTTCCTCTTGTTGTGAACGGGTGATGATGGTCCAGGTTGTGATATGGACTCCTGTGATGATGGTCCAGGTTTAGCATCCACGCTCCTCTGTCCCCTGTCGTCCTCTTCGTTCCTTGGTCGTTTTTCTTTCTTCTTCTTTCCCTGTGAATCTTCCTGCTTCCTCTTGTTGTTAACTGGAGCTCTTTCTCCGATGGATTGAATAGTAGTCTTCGATCTCTTGTCCAGAACGCTGCTCTGCCGTTCCTCTTCTTGGCACCGTGTTATGCTGTTTTCCGTCGTCATCTTCTTTGTTGTTCTAGTCCTCACCATCTTCTTTCTTCTGGTGTTAAAATGACACCACCGCCAACAACAAAGTATTTGAAAAAGTTTCTCAGCTCGCAAAACTCTCCTCTTGCTCAAAAGCTTTCAGAGAAATGGCAGTTGGTCAGCCATGCTCTATAAATCTGTGATGTTGCTATAGCAACAGCAGCCATGGTGATACCAACTGTAGCATACACAGCTTAGTGTGTTTATTTTTGAAATTCTAAATGTTAGTTGATATTAATTTGATATCTTTAAATTGGCAAACTTCAGCAAAGCTAAAATTAAAGTGTATTAGGGTGCTGCGTATGGCCCACACACAGTAATAGGGCCTAATAAGGGCTCGGACATTGGGTATTGGAGCAGTTGTGGTGGGAAGCACAGCAGAGATACAGTGTTGTGTGTTATTGTCCATATTGTAAGTATTGTGGATAATAACATACTTTCATACATTCACATCTTGACCTGACCTGGGAAAACATGGCTGTGCTATTAACTAAAGTGAAAATTGTTGGTAATTCAAACTTTCAATTTTAAGGCTGAAGCAGCTTAAAGCTTGTAAGAATAGCTGAATTGGAGAATTTTTCCATTTTAACCTTAAATTTCGAATTTAGTCAATTGTGAATTCCTGACAATTCTCACTTTAGTAAAAAACCCTGTCGATTGTCTTGGCCAGGATGATTATTTGATTGGGGTGGGAAATGTTAGGAACCGAGCTTTACATATCTCATAATGTTATGTTCAAACAAACAAAATATTTTGTTCAGGAAGATGTGAATTAAAGGGATGCTCTAAGCACTAAAACAGCTTTAGCTAACTGAAGTAGTTTTGGTGTATATGTCATGCCCCTGCAATGTTATTGGTCGATTCTATGCTGTTTAGACAATAAAACACATGCAGGATTATTCACTAAAGTGAGAATTCAAAGTGAATTCAAATAGAATTTCAAATTTAAGGCCAAAATAGCCAAACAGGAAGTATAGTTGACTTAGAGAATGTTCCCAGGTCGGCCATTTTCCTCACTTCACCGCCCTACAGACCATATACAAGACACATGCAATTAATAAAGATAAGGCTTTAACAGCTGCCTTACTATTTCTCTATCCATTATGAAGCATTGCAGTGTAAATATAATACTATCTGGAACGAAACCTGTTAATTAGCTTCCAATTTGCTCTACTTCTTTTAGATGGCTAAAAACAAATTCACGGTTATTCACTGAAGTGAGAATTCAAAGTGAATTTCAAATTTAAAGCCAAAGAGGTAGAAACATAGCTGGATTAGGGTTTAATTCTGCATTTTTGCATTGGGGTATATCTAAAAACCAGCATGAAAAAGCTGCAGATCTCTTGTCTGCAGCCTCTGCAAGGCCTTTTTTTCTAACCCATCTGCTCCTCTTTTCTATCCTAATCTCCCTCTTTTTTAGGAGCTCCATACTACACAGCAACAATACTTATAGTAATGATGTGTATTGAAGCTACAATAAATCTGTTTAGAAATCAGTCAGGGTAAATAAGATACATTGTATTTTGCTCTAAAAAACATTTAAGTTTCTTAAATTATTATTATTAAGCCACCTAAAAATTCTAAGAACAGCCCCGCTCCTGGTCGCACACCCACTCACAACCCTATAATTAAAGTGCCCTTCTTTGTCTATTTCAGGGGTGCCCAAAATGTAGATCCCCCGATGTTGAAAAACTACAGCTTCCATGATGCTTTGTCATTGCAAAGGCATGTAAAGCATCATGGGAGTTATAGTTATACAAAATTTGGGATCTACCTTTTGGGCACCCCTAGCCTATTGAAATGTTGGGAGGTGTGCAGCCTTCCACACACACACACACACACAACACTCAGCCACATTCACACTCCTTTACACATTCACAATTCATCCACCACACACGACACTCGACCAGCAAACACAAGAAAATGTTTGGAACAAAAACCAATAAATCTGACAGGGAGTGTTTAATTTAGCCACACCCACTGGGGGCCAAAATGCTGCACCCAGGAGTCACTATCCATTGGCTGAACCCTGAGGCTCTTACCTTGAGTACCTTGGCTGTACGATGGGGGCTTGATTAGTTAAATCAAGAGAGATCTGCACAAAGGTCCCCTCCATGATCTGGGAAAACACATGGAAACCTGCCAAGGATACCCAAACCCTAGATGTGTGTGTTTGCGAGTACCCGCTTAAAATCTAAGGTCAAAGTAGCCGAACTGGAAAAATTCTCTACATGAGCTGTACATTCAGTTCGGCTACTCTGGCCTTACATTTGAAATTCACTTTAAATTCTTCTTGAATTCTCACTTTAGTAAATAACCCTTTGTAATAACCTACATAAATTTTTTCACATTATACGATACGGGCCATTACTCCAAGTGTATTACAGTTGTATTACTTTAAGTTTGTTTTGTGTTTTTTAATCGACATCATTAGGTCATGTGACCACAACTTTGCAGCATTGATGACAGTTGTGAATCAGTTATCACTAAATCTGTTACCATAGTCAATGTACAATAACCCAACATGTCCCACCAGCGGTTTATATTCATAACTCACAATCGTTAGGATAGTAACTAGGACAATCTCACAGGTAAAACATTAATTGTGCAGATAGGTGTGTTGTGTACACACAAACATATTTCCAAAATTGGAGAATTTAGACAAACTGGAAACTGGATCCATTTAGTGAATAACACTTTTAAGGTATAAAAAAAGAAAAAATGACCTATATCATTTTTAAATTCTTTACATTTTTAAATCCATAGTGAATTTAAAATTTAAAGCCATAATAAATTAAGTAGAAATTATGATCCAATTTGGCTACTTTGACCTGAAATTTGAATTTCACTCTTGTTTGATTTTGAATTCTCAGTTTAGTAATTAACCCAATTAATAATATCCTGACTGATGGTAAAATGCAGTACATAAAAGGCTCATCTTATGGAAAGCAAAGTGATAATAATGATATGTTTAGAAAGTTAAAAATTTTTTTTTTAGAAATGACCTATCATTACAATCAAATAACATTAAAAGGGCACTCCGAGCACCATAACTACTACAGCTTACCTTCTGTATGGCGCAAGAACCATATGGGTGCAGTCCCTTCAGTTTTTGTCAAACTATTTTTAGGAAGTTTAAAAAAAAAAAAACAGACAATTTCCCAGTGCCCAGAGCCCACCCTACAGCCTGAGACCCCATAAGAGGATAAGCAGTAGCCTATCTGTGACTGAAATAACCTGTAGCATTTATGCTGCTTGGTCTGTCCCTTTAATTAAACTTTAAGTATAAACTTTCTTTTTACTCATAGCTCTGTAAAGGTTTCCTGTTGCATTTTATAGTAATTATTATATCACTCTGATTATTTCTTTCTGCAGTGATACAAATGATTAATATAGCCATGTACGGGTTTTCACATACCTTTCCAAAGCCGCCCTCTCCAAGTAATCTGTGGAACAAAAGAGTTTTCAGGGAAAATGAGTCCTCTGAGGAGGATCCAGGACGTGATGTTGAGTCCTTTGAGGAGGATCCAGGATGTGATATTGACACCCGTGTTGAAGGTCCAGGTTCAGCATCCACGCTCCTCTGTCCTCTATTGTCCTCTTCATTCCTTGGTCGTTTTTCTTTCTTCTTCTTTCCTTTTGAGTCTTCCCGTTTCCTCTTGTTGTTAACGGGTATAGATGGTCCAGGTTGTAATATGGACTCCTGTGATGAAGGTCCAGGTTTAGCATCCACGCTCCTCTGTCTTCTATCGTCCTCGTCATTCCTTGGTCGTTTTTCTTTCTTCTTCTTTCCCTTTGAGTCTTTCCGTTTCCTCTTGTTGTGAACGGGTGATGATGGTCCAGGTTGTGATATGGACTCCTGTGATGATGGTCCAGGTTTAGCATCCACGCTCCTCTGTCCCCTGTCGTCCTCTTCGTTCCTTGGTCGTTTTTCTTTCTTCTTCTTTCCCTGTGAATCTTCCTGCTTCCTCTTGTTGTTAACTGGAGCTCTTTCTCCGATGGATTGAATAGTAGTCTTCGATCTCTTGTCCAGAACGCTGCTCTGCCGTTCCTCTTCTTGGCACCGTGTTATGCTGTTTTCCGTCGTCATCTTCTTTGTTGTTCTAGTCCTCACCATCTTCTTTCTTCTGGTGTTAAAATGACACCACCGCCAACAACAAAGTATTTGAAAAAGTTTCTCAGCTCGCAAAACTCTCCTCTTGCTCAAAAGCTTTCAGAGAAATGGCAGTTGGTCAGCCATGCTCTATAAATCTGTGATGTTGCTATAGCAACAGCAGCCATGGTGATACCAACTGTAGCATACACAGCTTAGTGTGTTTATTTTTGAAATTCTAAATGTTAGTTGATATTAATTTGATATCTTTAAATTGGCAAACTTCAGCAAAGCTAAAATTAAAGTGTATTAGGGTGCTGCGTATGGCCCACACACAGTAATAGGGCCTAATAAGGGCTCGGACATTGGGTATTGGAGCAGTTGTGGTGGGAAGCACAGCAGAGATACAGTGTTGTGTGTTATTGTCCATATTGTAAGTATTGTGGATAATAACATACTTTCATACATTCACATCTTGACCTGACCTGGGAAAACATGGCTGTGCTATTAACTAAAGTGAAAATTGTTGGTAATTCAAACTTTCAATTTTAAGGCTGAAGCAGCTTAAAGCTTGTAAGAATAGCTGAATTGGAGAATTTTTCCATTTTAACCTTAAATTTCGAATTTAGTCAATTGTGAATTCCTGACAATTCTCACTTTAGTAAAAAACCCTGTCGATTGTCTTGGCCAGGATGATTATTTGATTGGGGTGGGAAATGTTAGGAACCGAGCTTTACATATCTCATAATGTTATGTTCAAACAAACAAAATATTTTGTTCAGGAAGATGTGAATTAAAGGGATGCTCTAAGCACTAAAACAGCTTTAGCTAACTGAAGTAGTTTTGGTGTATATGTCATGCCCCTGCAATGTTATTGGTCGATTCTATGCTGTTTAGACAATAAAACACATGCAGGATTATTCACTAAAGTGAGAATTCAAAGTGAATTCAAATAGAATTTCAAATTTAAGGCCAAAATAGCCAAACAGGAAGTATAGTTGACTTAGAGAATGTTCCCAGGTCGGCCATTTTCCTCACTTCACCGCCCTACAGACCATATACAAGACACATGCAATTAATAAAGATAAGGCTTTAACAGCTGCCTTACTATTTCTCTATCCATTATGAAGCATTGCAGTGTAAATATAATACTATCTGGAACGAAACCTGTTAATTAGCTTCCAATTTGCTCTACTTCTTTTAGATGGCTAAAAACAAATTCACGGTTATTCACTGAAGTGAGAATTCAAAGTGAATTTCAAATTTAAAGCCAAAGAGGTAGAAACATAGCTGGATTAGGGTTTAATTCTGCATTTTTGCATTGGGGTATATCTAAAAACCAGCATGAAAAAGCTGCAGATCTCTTGTCTGCAGCCTCTGCAAGGCCTTTTTTTCTAACCCATCTGCTCCTCTTTTCTATCCTAATCTCCCTCTTTTTTAGGAGCTCCATACTACACAGCAACAATACTTATAGTAATGATGTGTATTGAAGCTACAATAAATCTGTTTAGAAATCAGTCAGGGTAAATAAGATACATTGTATTTTGCTCTAAAAAACATTTAAGTTTCTTAAATTATTATTATTAAGCCACCTAAAAATTCTAAGAACAGCCCCGCTCCTGGTCGCACACCCACTCACAACCCTATAATTAAAGTGCCCTTCTTTGTCTATTTCAGGGGTGCCCAAAATGTAGATCCCCCGATGTTGAAAAACTACAGCTTCCATGATGCTTTGTCATTGCAAAGGCATGTAAAGCATCATGGGAGTTATAGTTATACAAAATTTGGGATCTACCTTTTGGGCACCCCTAGCCTATTGAAATGTTGGGAGGTGTGCAGCCTTACACACACACACACACACACAACACTCAGCCACATTCACACTCCTTTACACATTCACAATTCATCCACCACACACGACACTCGACCAGCAAACACAAGAAAATGTTTGGAACAAAAACCAATAAATCTGACAGGGAGTGTTTAATTTAGCCACACCCACTGGGGGCCAAAATGCTGCACCCAGGAGTCACTATCCATTGGCTGAACCCTGAGGCTCTTACCTTGAGTACCTTGGCTGTACGATGGGGGCTTGATTAGTTAAATCAAGAGAGATCTGCACAAAGGTCCCCTCCATGATCTGGGAAAACACATGGAAACCTGCCAAGGATACCCAAACCCTAGATGTGTGTGTTTGCGAGTACCCGCTTAAAATCTAAGGTCAAAGTAGCCGAACTGGAAAAATTCTCTACATGAGCTGTACATTCAGTTCGGCTACTCTGGCCTTACATTTGAAATTCACTTTAAATTCTTCTTGAATTCTCACTTTAGTAAATAACCCTTTGTAATAACCTACATAAATTTTTTCACATTATACGATACGCGCCATTACTCCAAGTGTATTACAGTTGTATTACTTTAAGTTTGTTTTGTGTTTTTTAATCGACATCATTAGGTCATGTGACCACAACTTTGCAGCATTGATGACAGTTGTGAATCAGTTATCACTAAATCTGTTACCATAGTCAATGTACAATAACCCAACATGTCCCACCAGCGGTTTATATTCATAACTCACAATCGTTAGGATAGTAACTAGGACAATCTCACAGGTAAAACATTAATTGTGCAGATAGGTGTGTTGTGTACACACAAACATATTTCCAAAATTGGAGAATTTAGACAAACTGGAAACTGGATCCATTTAGTGAATAACACTTTTAAGGTATAAAAAAAGAAAAAATGACCTATATCATTTTTAAATTCTTTACATTTTTAAATCCATAGTGAATTTAAAATTTAAAGCCATAATAAATTAAGTAGAAATTATGCTCCAATTTGGCTACTTTGACCTGAAATTTGAATTTCACTCTTGTTTGATTTTGAATTCTCAGTTTAGTAATTAACCCAATTAATAATATCCTGACTGATGGTAAAATGCAGTACATAAAAGGCTCATCTTATGGAAAGCAAAGTGATAATAATGATATGTTTAGAAAGTTAAAAAATTTTTTTTAGAAATGACCTATCATTACAATCAAATAACATTAAAAGGGCACTCCGAGCACCATAACTACTACAGCTTACCTTCTGTATGGCGCAAGAACCATATGGGTGCAGTCCCTTCAGTTTTTGTCAAACTATTTTTAGGAAGTTTAAAAAAAAAAAAACAGACAATTTCCCAGTGCCCAGAGCCCACCCTACAGCCTGAGACCCCATAAGAGGATAAGCAGTAGCCTATCTGTGACTGAAATAACCTGTAGCATTTATGCTGCTTGGTCTGTCCCTTTAATTAAACTTTAAGTATAAACTTTCTTTTTACTCATAGCTCTGTAAAGGTTTCCTGTTGCATTTTATAGTAATTATTATATCACTCTGATTATTTCTTTCTGCAGTGATACAAATGATTAATATAGCCATGTACGGGTTTTCACATACCTTTCCAAAGCCGCCCTCTCCAAGTAATCTGTGGAACAAAAGAGTTTTCAGGGAAAATGAGTCCTCTGAGGAGGATCCAGGACGTGATGTTGAGTCCTTTGAGGAGGATCCAGGATGTGATATTGACACCCGTGTTGAAGGTCCAGGTTCAGCATCCACGCTCCTCTGTCCTCTATTGTCCTCTTCATTCCTTGGTCGTTTTTCTTTCTTCTTCTTTCCTTTTGAGTCTTCCCGTTTCCTCTTGTTGTTAACGGGTATAGATGGTCCAGGTTGTAATATGGACTCCTGTGATGAAGGTCCAGGTTTAGCATCCACGCTCCTCTGTCTTCTATCGTCCTCGTCATTCCTTGGTCGTTTTTCTTTCTTCTTCTTTCCCTTTGAGTCTTTCCGTTTCCTCTTGTTGTGAACGGGTGATGATGGTCCAGGTTGTGATATGGACTCCTGTGATGATGGTCCAGGTTTAGCATCCACGCTCCTCTGTCCCCTGTCGTCCTCTTCGTTCCTTGGTCGTTTTTCTTTCTTCTTCTTTCCCTGTGAATCTTCCTGCTTCCTCTTGTTGTTAACTGGAGCTCTTTCTCCGATGGATTGAATAGTAGTCTTCGATCTCTTGTTCAGAACGCTGCTCTGCCGTTCCTCTTCTTGGCACCGTGTTATGCTGTTTTCCATCGTCATCTTCTTTGTTGTTCTAGTCCTCACCATCTTCTTTCTTCTGGTGTTGAAATGACACCACCGCCAACAACAAAGTATTTGAAAAAGTTTCTCAGCTCGCAAAACTCTCCTCTTGCTCAAAAGCTTTCAGAGAAATGGCAGTTGGTCAGCCATGCTCTATAAATCTGTGATGTTGCTATAGCAACAGCAGCCATGGTGATACCAACTGTAGCATACACAGCTTAGTGTGTTTATTTTTGAAATTCTAAATGTTAGTTGATATTAATTTGATATCTTTAAATTGGCAAACTTCAGCAAAGCTAAAATTAAAGTGTATTAGGGTGCTGCGTATGGCCCACACACAGTAATAGGGCCTAATAAGGGCTCGGACATTGGGTATTGGAGCAGTTGTGGTGGGAAGCACAGCAGAGATACAGTGTTGTGTGTTATTGTCCATATTGTAAGTATTGTGGATAATAACATACTTTCATACATTCACATCTTGACCTGACCTGGGAAAACATGGCTGTGCTATTAACTAAAGTGAAAATTGTTGGTAATTCAAACTTTCAATTTTAAGGCTGAAGCAGCTTAAAGCTTGTAAGAATAGCTGAATTGGAGAATTTTTCCATTTTAACCTTAAATTTCGAATTTAGTCAATTGTGAATTCCTGACAATTCTCACTTTAGTAAAAAACCCTGTCGATTGTCTTGGCCAGGATGATTATTTGATTGGGGTGGGAAATGTTAGGAACCGAGCTTTACATATCTCATAATGTTATGTTCAAACAAACAAAATATTTTGTTCAGGAAGATGTGAATTAAAGGGATGCTCTAAGCACTAAAACAGCTTTAGCTAACTGAAGTAGTTTTGGTGTATATGTCATGCCCCTGCAATGTTATTGGTCGATTCTATGCTGTTTAGACAATAAAACACATGCAGGATTATTCACTAAAGTGAGAATTCAAAGTGAATTCAAATAGAATTTCAAATTTAAGGCCAAAATAGCCAAACAGGAAGTATAGTTGACTTAGAGAATGTTCCCAGGTCGGCCATTTTCCTCACTTCTCCGCCCTACAGACCATATACAAGACACATGCAATTAATAAAGATAAGGCTTTAACAGCTGCCTTACTATTTCTCTATCCATTATGAAGCATTGCAGTGTAAATATAATACTATCTGGAACGAAACCTGTTAATTGACTTCCAATTTGCTCTACTTCTTTTAGATGGCTAAAAACAAATTTACGGTTATTCACTGAAGTGAGAATTCAAAGTGAATTTCAAATTT
Source organism: Pelobates fuscus (assembly GCF_036172605.1). Classification (NCBI taxonomy): domain Eukaryota; kingdom Metazoa; phylum Chordata; class Amphibia; order Anura; family Pelobatidae; genus Pelobates; species Pelobates fuscus. Next base: position 85,529,177 of record NC_086328.1, on the reverse strand, counting down.
AAAGCCAAAGAGGTAGAAGCATAGCTGGATTAGGGTTTAATTATGCATTTTTGCATTGGGGTATATCTAAAAACCAGCATGAAAAAGCTGCAGATCTCTTGTCTGCAGCCTCTGCAAGGCCTTTTTTTCTAACCCATCTGCTCCTCTTTTCTATCCTAATGTTCCTCTTTTTTAGGCGCTCCATACTATTGGTGTGTCAGTGTGTATAGCAGAGCTCCACAGCAACAATACTTCTAGTAATGATGTGTATTCAAGCTACAATAAATCTGTTTAGAAATCAGTCAGGGTAAATAAGATACATTGTTTTTTGCTCTAAAAAACATTTAAGTTTCTTAAATTATTATTATTAAGCCACCTAAAAATTCTAAGAACAGCCCCGCTCCTGGTCGCACACCCACTCACAACCCTATAATTAAAGTGCCCTTCTTTGTCTATTTCAGGGGTGCCCAAAATGTAGATCCCCCGATGTTGAAAAACTACAGCTTCCATGATGCTTTGTCATTGCAAAGGCATGTAAAGCATCATGGGAGTTATAGTTATACAAAATTTGGGATCTACCTTTTGGGCACCCCTAGCCTATTGAAATGCTGGGAGGTGTGCAGCCTTACACACACACACACACACACACACACACAACACTCAGCCACATTCACACTCCTTTACACATTCACAATTCATCCACCACACACAACACTCGACCAGCAAACACAAGAAAATGTTTGGAACAAAAACCAATAAATCTGACAGGGAGTGTTTAATTTAGCCACACCCACTGGGGGCCAAAATGCTGCACCCAGGAGTCACTATCCATTGGCTGAACCCTGAGGCTCTTACCTTGAGTACCTTGGCTGTACGATGGGGGCTTGATTAGTTAAATCAAGAGAGATCTGCACAAAGGTCCCCTCCACGATCTGGGAAAACACATGGAAACCTGCCAAGGATACCCAAACCCTAGCTGTGTGTGTTTGCGAGTACCCGCTTAAAATCTAAGGTCAAAGTAGCCGAACTGGAAAAATTCTCTACATGAGCTGTACATTCAGTTCGGCTACTCTGGCCTTACATTTGAAATTCACTTTAAATTCTTCTTGAATTCTCACTTTAGTAAATAACCCTTTGTAATAACCTACATACATTTTTTCACATTATACGATACGCGCCATTACTCCAAGTGTATTACAGTTGTATTACTTTAAGTTTGTTTTGTGTTTTTTAATCGACATCATTAGGTCATGTGACCACAACTTTGCAGCATTGATGACAGTTGTGAATCAGTTATCACTAAATCTGTTACCATAGTCAATGTACAATAACCCAACATGTCCCACCAGCGGTTTATATTCATAACTCACAATCGTTAGGATAGTAACTAGGACAATCTCACAGGTAAAACATTAATTGTGCAGATAGGTGTGTTGTGTACACACAAACATATTTCCAAAATTGGAGAATTTAGACAAACTGGAAACTGGATCCATTTAGTGAATAACACTTTTAAGGTATAAAAAAAGAAAAAATGACCTATATCATTTTTAAATTCTTTACATTTTTAAATCCATAGTGAATTTAAAATTTAAAGCCATAATAAATTAAGTAGAAATTATGCTCCAATTTGGCTACTTTGACCTGAAATTTGAATTTCACTCTTGTTTGATTTTGAATTCTCAGTTTAGTAATTAACCCAATTAATAATATCCTGACTGATGGTAAAATGCAGTACATAAAAGGCTCATCTTATGGAAAGCAAAGTGATAATAATGATATGTTTAGAAAGTTAAAATTTTTTTTTTTAGAAATGACCTATCATTACAATCAAATAACATTAAAAGGGCACTCCGAGCACCATAACTACTACAGCTTACCTTCTGTATGGCGCAAGAACCATATGGGTGCAGTCCCTTCAGTTTTTGTCAAACTATTTTTAGGAAGTTTAAAAAAAAAAAACCAGACAATTTCCCAGTGCCCAGAGCCCACCCTACAGCCTGAGACCCCATAAGAGGATAAGCAGTAGCCTATCTGTGACTGAAATAACCTGTAGCATTTATGCTGCTTGGTCTGTCCCTTTAATTAAACTTTAAGTATAAACTTTCTTTTTACTCATAGCTCTGTAAAGGTTTCCTGTTGCATTTTATAGTAATTATTATATCACTCTGATTATTTCTTTCTGCAGTGATACAAATGATTAATATAGCCATGTACGGGTTTTCACATACCTTTCCAAAGCCGCCCTCTCCAAGTAGTCTGTGGAACAAAAGAGTTTTCAGGGAAAATGAGTCCTCTGAGGAGGATTCAGGACGTGATGTTGAGTCCTTTGAGGAGGATCCAGGATGTGATATTGACACCCGTGTTGAAGGTCCAGGTTCAGCATCCACGCTCCTCTGTCCTCTATTGTCCTCTTCATTCCTTGGTCGTTTTTCTTTCTTCTTCTTTCCTTTTGAGTCTTCCCATTTCCTCTTGTTGTTAACGGGTATAGATGGTCCAGGTTGTAATATGGACTCCTGTGATGAAGGTCCAGGTTTAGCATCCACGCTCCTCTGTCTTCTATCGTCCTCGTCATTCCTTGGTCGTTTTTCTTTCTTCTTCTTTCCCTTTGAGTCTTTCCGTTTCCTCTTGTTGTTAACGGGTGTTGATGGTCCAGGTTGTGATAAGGACCCCTGTGATGATGGTCCATCTTCAGCATCCACGCTCCTCTGTCTTCTATCGTCCTCTTCGTTCCTCGGTCGTCTTTCATTCTTCTTCTTTCCCTTTGAGTCTTCCCGTTTCCTCTTGTTGTGAACGGGTGATGATGGTCCAGGTTGTGATATGGACTCCTGTGATGATGGTCCAGGTTTAGCATCCACGCTCCTCTGTCCCTTGTCGTCCTCTTCGTTCCTTGGTCGTTTTTCTTTCTTCTTCTTTCCCTGTGAATCTTCCTGCTTCCTCTTGTTGTTAACTGGAGCTCTTTCTCCGATGGATTGAATAGTAGTCTTCGATCTCTTGTCCAGAACGCTGCTCTGCCGTTCCTCTTCTTGGCACCGTGTTATGCTGTTTTCCGTCGTCATCTTCTTTGTTGTTCTAGTCCTCACCATCTTCTTTCTTCTGGTGTTAAAATGACACCACCGCCAACAACAAAGTATTTGAAAAAGTTTCTCAGCTCGCAAAACTCTCCTCTTGCTCAAAAGCTTTCAGAGAAATGGCAGTTGGTCAGCCATGCTCTATAAATCTGTGATGTTGCTATAGCAACAGCAGCCATGGTGATACCAACTGTAGCATACACAGCTTAGTGTGTTTATTTTTGAAATTCTAAATGTTAGTTGATATTAATTTGATATCTTTAAATTGGCAAACTTCAGCAAAGCTAAAATTAAAGTGTATTAGGGTGCTGCGTATGGCCCACACACAGTAATAGGGCCTAATAAGGGCTCGGACATTGGGTATTGGAGCAGTTGTGGTGGGAAGCACAGCAGAGATACAGTGTTGTGTGTTATTGTCCATATTGTAAGTATTGTGGATAATAACATACTTTCATACATTCACATCTTGACCTGACCTGGGAAAACATGGCTGTGCTATTAACTAAAGTGAAAATTGTTGGTAATTCAAACTTTCAATTTTAAGGCTGAAGCAGCTTAAAGCTTGTAAGAATAGCTGAATTGGAGAATTTTTCCATTTTAACCTTAAATTTCGAATTTAGTCAATTGTGAATTCCTGACAATTCTCACTTTAGTAAAAAACCCTGTCGATTGTCTTGGCCAGGATGATTATTTGATTGGGGTGGGAAATGTTAGGAACCGAGCTTTACATATCTCATAATGTTATGTTCAAACAAACAAAATATTTTGTTCAGGAAGATGTGAATTAAAGGGATGCTCTAAGCACTAAAACAGCTTTAGCTAACTGAAGTAGTTTTGGTGTATATGTCATGCCCCTGCAATGTTATTGGTCGATTCTATGCTGTTTAGACAATAAAACACATGCAGGATTATTCACTAAAGTGAGAATTCAAAGTGAATTCAAATAGAATTTCAAATTTAAGGCCAAAATAGCCAAACAGGAAGTATAGTTGACTTAGAGAATGTTCCCAGGTCGGCCATTTTCCTCACTTCACCGCCCTACAGACCATATACAAGACACATGCAATTAATAAAGATAAGGCTTTAACAGCTGCCTTACTATTTCTCTATCCATTATGAAGCATTGCAGTGTAAATATAATACTATCTGGAACGAAACCTGTTAATTAGCTTCCAATTTGCTCTACTTCTTTTAGATGGCTAAAAACAAATTCACGGTTATTCACTGAAGTGAGAATTCAAAGTGAATTTCAAATTTAAAGCCAAAGAGGTAGAAACATAGCTGGATTAGGGTTTAATTCTGCATTTTTGCATTGGGGTATATCTAAAAACCAGCATGAAAAAGCTGCAGATCTCTTGTCTGCAGCCTCTGCAAGGCCTTTTTTTCTAACCCATCTGCTCCTCTTTTCTATCCTAATCTCCCTCTTTTTTAGGAGCTCCATACTACACAGCAACAATACTTATAGTAATGATGTGTATTGAAGCTACAATAAATCTGTTTAGAAATCAGTCAGGGTAAATAAGATACATTGTATTTTGCTCTAAAAAACATTTAAGTTTCTTAAATTATTATTATTAAGCCACCTAAAAATTCTAAGAACAGCCCCGCTCCTGGTCGCACACCCACTCACAACCCTATAATTAAAGTGCCCTTCTTTGTCTATTTCAGGGGTGCCCAAAATGTAGATCCCCCGATGTTGAAAAACTACAGCTTCCATGATGCTTTGTCATTGCAAAGGCATGTAAAGCATCATGGGAGTTATAGTTATACAAAATTTGGGATCTACCTTTTGGGCACCCCTAGCCTATTGAAATGTTGGGAGGTGTGCAGCCTTCCACACACACACACACACACAACACTCAGCCACATTCACACTCCTTTACACATTCACAATTCATCCACCACACACGACACTCGACCAGCAAACACAAGAAAATGTTTGGAACAAAAACCAATAAATCTGACAGGGAGTGTTTAATTTAGCCACACCCACTGGGGGCCAAAATGCTGCACCCAGGAGTCACTATCCATTGGCTGAACCCTGAGGCTCTTACCTTGAGTACCTTGGCTGTACGATGGGGGCTTGATTAGTTAAATCAAGAGAGATCTGCACAAAGGTCCCCTCCATGATCTGGGAAAACACATGGAAACCTGCCAAGGATACCCAAACCCTAGATGTGTGTGTTTGCGAGTACCCGCTTAAAATCTAAGGTCAAAGTAGCCGAACTGGAAAAATTCTCTACATGAGCTGTACATTCAGTTCGGCTACTCTGGCCTTACATTTGAAATTCACTTTAAATTCTTCTTGAATTCTCACTTTAGTAAATAACCCTTTGTAATAACCTACATAAATTTTTTCACATTATACGATACGCGCCATTACTCCAAGTGTATTACAGTTGTATTACTTTAAGTTTGTTTTGTGTTTTTTAATCGACATCATTAGGTCATGTGACCACAACTTTGCAGCATTGATGACAGTTGTGAATCAGTTATCACTAAATCTGTTACCATAGTCAATGTACAATAACCCAACATGTCCCACCAGCGGTTTATATTCATAACTCACAATCGTTAGGATAGTAACTAGGACAATCTCACAGGTAAAACATTAATTGTGCAGATAGGTGTGTTGTGTACACACAAACATATTTCCAAAATTGGAGAATTTAGACAAACTGGAAACTGGATCCATTTAGTTAATAACACTTTTAAGGTATAAAAAAAAAAAAAAAAATCAAAAGAAAAAATGACCTATATAATTTTTTAATTCTTTACATTTTTAAATCCATAGTGAATTTAAAATTTAAAGCCATAATAAATTAAGTAGAAATTATGCTCCAATTTGGCTACTTTGACCTGAAATTTGAATTTCACTCTTGTTTGATTTTGAATTCTCAGTTTAGTAATTAACCCAATTAATAATATCCTGACTGATGGTAAAATGCAGTACATAAAAGGCTCATCTTATGGAAAGCAAATGATAATAATGATATGTTTAGAAAGTTAAATTTTTTTTTTTTTTTAGAAATGACCTATCATTACAATCAAATAACATTAAAAGGGCACTCTGAGCACCATAACTACTACAGCTTACCTTCTGTATGGCGCAAGAACCATATGGGTGCAGTCCCTTCAGTTTTTGTCAAACTATTTTTAGGAAGTTTAAAAAAAACAAAAAAAACAGACAATTTCCCAGTGCCCAGAGCCCACCCTACAGCCTGAGACCCCATAAGAGGATAAGCAGTAGCCTATCTGTGACTGAAATAACCTGTAGCATTTATGCTGCTTGGTCTGTCCCTTTAATTAAACTTTAAGTATAAACTTTATTTTTATTCATAGCTCTGTAAAGGTTTCCTGTTGCATTTTATAGTAATTATTATATCACTCTGATTATTTCTTTCTGCAGTGATACAAATGATTAATATAGCCTTGTACGGGTTTTCACATACCTTTCCAAAGCCGCCCTCTCCAAGTAGTCTGTGGAACAAAAGAGTTTTCAGGGAAAATGAGTCCTCTGAGGAGGATCCAGGACGTGATGTTGAGTCCTTTGAGGAGGATCCAGGATGTGATATTGACACCCGTGTTGAAGGTCCAGGTTCAGCATCCACGCTCCTCTGTCCTCTATTGTCCTCTTCATTCCTTGGTCGTTTTTCTTTCTTCTTCTTTCCTTTTGAGTCTTCCCGTTTCCTCTTGTTGTTAACGGGTATAGATGGTCCAGGTTGTAATATGGACTCCTGTGATGAAGGTCCAGGTTTAGCATCCACGCTCCTCTGTCTTCTATTGTCCTCGTCATTCCTTGGTCGTTTTTCTTTCTTCTTCTTTCCCTTTGAGTCTTTCCGTTTCCTCTTGTTGTGAACGGGTGATGATGGTCCAGGTTGTGATATGGACTCCTGTGATGATGGTCCAGGTTTAGCATCCACGCTCCTCTGTCCCCTGTCGTCCTCTTCGTTCCTTGGTCGTTTTTCTTTCTTCTTCTTTCCCTGTGAATCTTCCTGCTTCCTCTTGTTGTTAACTGGAGCTCTTTCTCCGATGGATTGAATAGTAGTCTTCGATCTCTTGTTCAGAACGCTGCTCTGCCGTTCCTCTTCTTGGCACCGTGTTATGCTGTTTTCCATCGTCATCTTCTTTGTTGTTCTAGTCCTCACCATCTTCTTTCTTCTGGTGTTGAAATGACACCACCGCCAACAACAAAGTATTTGAAAAAGTTTCTCAGCTCGCAAAACTCTCCTCTTGCTCAAAAGCTTTCAGAGAAATGGCAGTTGGTCAGCCATGCTCTATAAATCTGTGATGTTGCTATAGCAACAGCAGCCATGGTGATACCAACTGTAGCATACACAGCTTAGTGTGTTTATTTTTGAAATTCTAAATGTTAGTTGATATTAATTTGATATCTTTAAATTGGCAAACTTCAGCAAAGCTAAAATTAAAGTGTATTAGGGTGCTGCGTATGGCCCACACACAGTAATAGGGCCTAATAAGGGCTCGGACATTGGGTATTGGAGCAGTTGTGGTGGGAAGCACAGCAGAGATACAGTGTTGTGTGTTATTGTCCATATTGTAAGTATTGTGGATAATAACATACTTTCATACATTCACATCTTGACCTGACCTGGGAAAACATGGCTGTGCTATTAACTAAAGTGAAAATTGTTGGTAATTCAAACTTTCAATTTTAAGGCTGAAGCAACTTAAAGCTTGTAAGAATAGCTGAATTGGAGAATTTTTCCATTTTAACCTTAAATTTCGAATTTAGTCAATTGTGAATTCCTGACAATTCTCACTTTAGTAAAAAACCCTGTCGATTGTCTTGGCCAGGATGATTATTTGATTGGGGTGGGAAATGTTAGGAACCGAGCTTTACATATCTCATAATGTTATGTTCAAACAAACAAAATATTTTGTTCAGGAAGATGTGAATTAAAGGGATGCTCTAAGCACTAAAACAGCTTTAGCTAACTGAAGTAGTTTTGGTGTATATGTCATGCCCCTGCAATGTTATTGGTCGATTCTATGCTGTTTAGACAATAAAACACATGCAGGATTATTCACTAAAGTGAGAATTCAAAGTGAATTCAAATAGAATTTCAAATTTAAGGCCAAAATAGCCAAACAGGAAGTATAGTTGACTTAGAGAATGTTCCCAGGTCGGCCATTTTCCTCACTTCTCCGCCCTACAGACCATATACAAGACACATGCAATTAATAAAGATAAGGCTTTAACAGCTGCCTTACTATTTCTCTATCCATTATGAAGCATTGCAGTGTAAATATAATACTATCTGGAACGAAACCTGTTAATTGACTTCCAATTTGCTCTACTTCTTTTAGATGGCTAAAAACAAATTTACGGTTATTCACTGAAGTGAGAATTCAAAGTGAATTTCAAATTTAAAGCCAAAGAGGTAGAAGCATAGCTGGATTAGGGTTTAATTATGCATTTTTGCATTGGGGTATATCTAAAAACCAGCATGAAAAAGCTGCAGATCTCTTGTCTGCAGCCTCTGCAAGGCCTTTTTTTCTAACCCATCTGCTCCTCTTTTCTATCCTAATGTTCCTCTTTTTTAGGCGCTCCATACTATTGGTGTGTCAGTGTGTATAGCAGAGCTCCACAGCAACAATACTTCTAGTAATGATGTGTATTCAAGCTACAATAAATCTGTTTAGAAATCAGTCAGGGTAAATAAGATACATTGTTTTTTGCTCTAAAAAACATTTAAGTTTCTTAAATTATTATTATTAAGCCACCTAAAAATTCTAAGAACAGCCCCGCTCCTGGTCGCACACCCACTCACAACCCTATAATTAAAGTGCCCTTCTTTGTCTATTTCAGGGGTGCCCAAAATGTAGATCCCCCGATGTTGAAAAACTACAGCTTCCATGATGCTTTGTCATTGCAAAGGCATGTAAAGCATCATGGGAGTTATAGTTATACAAAATTTGGGATCTACCTTTTGGGCACCCCTAGCCTATTGAAATGCTGGGAGGTGTGCAGCCTTACACACACACACACACACACACACAACACTCAGCCACATTCACACTCCTTTACACATTCACAATTCATCCACCACACACAACACTCGACCAGCAAACACAAGAAAATGTTTGGAACAAAAACCAATAAATCTGACAGGGAGTGTTTAATTTAGCCACACCCACTGGGGGCCAAAATGCTGCACCCAGGAGTCACTATCCATTGGCTGAACCCTGAGGCTCTTACCTTGAGTACCTTGGCTGTACGATGGGGGCTTGATTAGTTAAATCAAGAGAGATCTGCACAAAGGTCCCCTCCACGATCTGGGAAAACACATGGAAACCTGCCAAGGATACCCAAACCCTAGCTGTGTGTGTTTGCGAGTACCCGCTTAAAATCTAAGGTCAAAGTAGCCGAACTGGAAAAATTCTCTACATGAGCTGTACATTCAGTTCGGCTACTCTGGCCTTACATTTGAAATTCACTTTAAATTCTTCTTGAATTCTCACTTTAGTAAATAACCCTTTGTAATAACCTACATAAAATTTTTCACATTATACGATACGCGCCATTACTCCAAGTGTATTACAGTTGTATTACTTTAAGTTTGTTTCGTGTTTTTTAATCGACATCATTAGGTCATGTGACCACAACTTTGCAGCATTGATGACAGTTGTGAATCAGTTATCACTAAATCTGTTACCATAGTCAATGTACAATAACCCAACATGTCCCACCAGCGGTTTATATTCATAACTCACAATCGTTAGGATAGTAACTAGGACAATCTCACAGGTAAAACATTAATTGTGCAGATAGGTGTGTTGTGTACACACAAACATATTTCCAAAATTGGAGAATTTAGACAAACTGGAAACTGGATCCATTTAGTGAATAACACTTTTAAGGTATAAAAAAAAAAAAAAAAATCAAAAGAAAAAATGACCTATATCATTTTTAAATTCTTTACATTTTTAAATCCATAGTGAATTTAAAATTTAAAGCCATAATAAATTAAGTAGAAATTATGCTCCAATTTGGCTACTTTGACCTGAAATTTGAATTTCACTCTTGTTTGATTTTGAATTCTCAGTTTAGTAATTAACCCAATTAATAATATCCTGACTGATGGTAAAATGCAGTACATAAAAGGCTCATCTTATGGAAAGCAAAGTGATAATAATGATATGTTTAGAAAGTTAAATTTTTTTTTTTAGAAATGACCTATCATTACAATCAAATAACATTAAAAGGGCACTCCGAGCACCATAACTACTACAGCTTACCTTCTGTATGGCGCAAGAACCATATGGGTGCAGTCCCTTCAGTTTTTGTCAAACTATTTTTAGGAAGTTTAAAAAAAAAAAAACAGACAATTTCCCAGTGCCCAGAGCCCACCCTACAGCCTGAGACCCCATAAGAGGATAAGCAGTAGCCTATCTGTGACTGAAATAACCTGTAGCATTTATGCTGCTTGGTCTGTCCCTTTAATTAAACTTTAAGTATAAACTTTCTTTTTACTCATAGCTCTGTAAAGGTTTCCTGTTGCATTTTATAGTAATTATTATATCACTCTGATTATTTCTTTCTGCAGTGATACAAATGATTAATATAGCCATGTACGGGTTTTCACATACCTTTCCAAAGCCGCCCTCTCCAAGTAGTCTGTGGAACAAAAGAGTTTTCAGGGAAAATGAGTCCTCTGAGGAGGATCCAGGACGTGATGTTGAGTCCTTTGAGGAGGATCCAGGATGTGATATTGACACCCGTGTTGAAGGTCCAGGTTCAGCATCCACGCTCCTCTGTCCTCTATTGTCCTCTTCATTCCTTGGTCGTTTTTCTTTCTTCTTCTTTCCTTTTGAGTCTTCCCGTTTCCTCTTGTTGTTAACGGGTATAGATGGTCCAGGTTGTAATATGGACTCCTGTGATGAAGGTCCAGGTTTAGCATCCACGCTCCTCTGTCTTCTATCGTCCTCGTCATTCCTTGGTCGTTTTTCTTTCTTCTTCTTTCCCTTTGAGTCTTTCCGTTTCCTCTTGTTGTTAACGGGTGTTGATGGTCCAGGTTGTGATAAGGACCCCTGTGATGATGGTCCAGGTTCAGCATCCACGCTCCTCTGTCTTCTATCGTCCTCTTCGTTCCTCGGTCGTCTTTCATTCTTTTTCTTTCCCTGTGAATCTTCCTGCTTCCTCTTGTTGTTAACTGGAGCTCTTTCTCCGATGGATTGAATAGTAGTCTTCGATCTCTTGTTCAGAACGCTGCTCTGCCGTTCCTCTTCTTGGCACCGTGTTATGCTGTTTTCCATCGTCATCTTCTTTGTTGTTCTAGTCCTCACCATCTTCTTTCTTCTGGTGTTGAAATGACACCACCGCCAACAACAAAGTATTTGAAAAAGTTTCTCAGCTCGCAAAACTCTCCTCTTGCTCAAAAGCTTTCAGAGAAATGGCAGTTGGTCAGCCATGCTCTATAAATCTGTGATGTTGCTATAGCAACAGCAGCCATGGTGATACCAACTGTAGCATACACAGCTTAGTGTGTTTATTTTTGAAATTCTAAATGTTAGTTGATATTAATTTGATATCTTTAAATTGGCAAACTTCAGCAAAGCTAAAATTAAAGTGTATTAGGGTGCTGCGTATGGCCCACACACAGTAATAGGGCCTAATAAGGGCTCGGACATTGGGTATTGGAGCAGTTGTGGTGGGAAGCACAGCAGAGATACAGTGTTGTGTGTTATTGTCCATATTGTAAGTATTGTGGATAATAACATACTTTCATACATTCACATCTTGACCTGACCTGGGAAAACATGGCTGTGCTATTAACTAAAGTGAAAATTGTTGGTAATTCAAACTTTCAATTTTAAGGCTGAAGCAACTTAAAGCTTGTAAGAATAGCTGAATTGGAGAATTTTTCCATTTTAACCTTAAATTTCGAATTTAGTCAATTGTGAATTCCTGACAATTCTCACTTTAGTAAAAAACCCTGTCGATTGTCTTGGCCAGGATGATTATTTGATTGGGGTGGGAAATGTTAGGAACCGAGCTTTACATATCTCATAATGTTATGTTCAAACAAACAAAATATTTTGTTCAGGAAGATGTGAATTAAAGGGATGCTCTAAGCACTAAAACAGCTTTAGCTAACTGAAGTAGTTTTGGTGTATATGTCATGCCCCTGCAATGTTATTGGTCGATTCTATGCTGTTTAGACAATAAAACACATGCAGGATTATTCACTAAAGTGAGAATTCAAAGTGAATTCAAATAGAATTTCAAATTGCTGAACGTTGAAGCGGATGGTCGCACGGCACTAGTGCTCCGCTCTGAGATTAGCCCGACGAGCGACTAAACACAGCGAACACAGCAACGGAACGACTACAAACTGCACCACTTACCCCGAGATCATGGCACAGCAGAAGGGTAAGAAAAACCCCGACAAGTCAGGCTTCTTCACAGCCCGTTCAGCGCCAAACAAAGCCCTGAGCCAGCACGAGGCTGACCAAGATGGTGGCGGAGACGACACCCTCCCCCTACAGCATTCACCCGACTCAGGGAATCTTCCAGTCACCCAGGACGTACTGAAAGCATGCCTGGATGAAATGTCTGACAAGCTGCTGAACAACATCCAAGCATCAGTCAAAGCGCTCAGCAAAGATATCCAGGAACTGGGTGAAAGGACTGCCCACGTGGAGAACCGCATGGGCGAATATGCAGAGGCCCACAACGATCTGGCGGACCACGTCCAAGCCCTGGAAAAGCCACTTACCTCTGCCCAACTCAAGCTCTCTGATCTAGAAGACAGATCACGGCGGCAAAACCTGAGGGTAAGAGGGATACCAGAATCTGTTATGCAAGCTGATTTGCCAGAATTCCTGACTGGCTTTTTTAAGAGCCTTGTGCCTGACATACCGACAGATATGATTTTACTAGACCGTGCTCACCGTGTGGCTAAACCAAAGTTCTTGCCCGCGGACGCAGCAAGAGACACGCTGACTCACCTACACTACTATCACGTCAAAGAGGCCATCCTGAAGTCGGCTAGGAACCGCACGCACCTCCCAGCGCAATACAGCCAGCTTCAAATCTACGCAGACCTCTCAGCGGCCACCCTACAAAGGCGCAGGAACTTCAAAGAGATCACTGGCACCCTGCGGGAACACAAGATCCCCTATAGATGGGGGCATCCAGTGCGCTTAATCATCCAGCGCAATGGCGCCTTCATCCACGCGACGATGCCCGAAGACGGATTCAAAGCTTTGAAACAATGGGGATTACCTGTCAGCAAGCAACCTGAGCGCCAGACCTCGCCTCAACGACTCGAACAAGAATGGAAGAAGGCGAAAAGATAACACACCTTTCACCGCCACGCACTCACACGAGTAATACAGATTCAGGACGGAGTAAAGACACCTCCTGATTGTGACCACATCTCCTTGGTATAAGTATCTGACTCTACACCTCCCTTAGCTCACCTCACTCACATTCTGACCGCACATGCTACCACACATACTTAAAAAAAAAAAAAAAAAAAAAAAAAAAAAACTATAAGTATATATATATAACCGCGCTCGGGTATCTTCCATACCCATATACTATTTTTTTTTTCTCTTCAGCACAGAGGAGAAGGGACAACACCAAAAAAAAAAAAAAAAAAAAAAAACAAAAAAAACAAAACAAACAAAGTTACTTAATTTCAACAAAACAAAACAAAACAAACAAAAAAAAAAAGACAAAAAAAAAAAATTATTGAAATTATAGCAAAGAGATGATAAAATACCCCTTCCCTTTGACATACCACTAAAGGTAGTCGTAGTAAGGTGCAGCAACTGACTGGTGGCACATGTGCAAATTGTTTCTAGAACACTCCCTTTGGCACCAGATACACTATGCCGACAATTGCGGTACTCCAGACCTACCATCCCTTCTGACAAAACTGATTGCAGGTTGGAGTGCCCTACCATCCGATCCTACTCATGAACTTGATGCCTCTCCATGCCTATAATTTTTCTTAGTAAAATGTTTGTTTGTAACCTCTTTATTCTACAGAGCTATTAAGTGATGTTGTAGAATTGTCTAGTAATGTATACGGGCTAATCGTCCAAGTTGTTATGTTTGTTTTACTCTCATTGCCAACCCCAGTAGTGCCCATCCAGGGTACTCAGCCCAATATGGGCTCTGCGGTCCTGTCCGCACTGCTTCTCCTTTTCTTCTATACTAACTTCCTACCTTCCTTCCCTCAACTAGTACTATCCAGACCCTCTGTGGGGATGCTATCACACCGACTCCAGACTTCAGTGCCAGAACGCAATTCCCAAGACGAAACCCAACCCACCACGGATGCATGCCGCGAGACGTCTCCTCAGCCAGTATGCGCTTCAAACGCAAGTATAAACCTCACCACACTACTGACTATATACAACACGATAGACTTCACCTCAAGGTCACGCATAGACACCTGGGAAACACAAGTAAACCACACTATTGGTAACATAATTAGCGTCTCTCACAGATCTTACCCCTCTGAAAGTATACTGCCATAATGTCAGGGGGCTGAATACCCCTGTAAAACGCCACCTCCTAATGCAAGACCTCCAAAAATCCTTACCTGACGTGGTGTGTCTCCAGGAGACACACTTCACTAAACCGTTCAATCTCAAACCTCTGACATACCCGTTCCAACACCATGCCACCGCTCAATCAAAAACTAAAGGGGTCTCGGTGCTCATAAGCAACCGAGCTGCTTTCACAGAACACGAAATAGTTATAGATGAAGAAGGCCGTTATATAATACTAATTTGTACCATCAATGATATTGTTTACACAATAGTAAACGTATACGCACCCAACTCAGAACAACGCAACTTTCTTCACAGAATTTTAGCGAAAATAGCACCTATCCAGAAAGGAATGTTGATATTATGCGGAGACTTTAATCACATCCTAGACCCCACCCTAGACTCATCCAAAGGAGCAAAACCACAGGGACACACACCAGCCAAAAGATTATGCAAAACTTACCAGAAACTGCTAGACGAACACAACCTATACGACGCTTGGAGAGTCCTCCACCCCGTAGAAAAGGACTTTACGTACTTTTCATCCGTACATAACTCCTATACCCGAATCGACAGGTTCCTCACTGAGGGGAAACACCTAACGCAAGTGCTCAGTTGTTCCATAGCGACGATTGCATGGTCTGACCATGCGCCTATCACCATGGAACTCAAAGACAAATTTGAAAGCCACAATAGGAGCCCGTGGCGCCTAAACGAAACGTTGTTACACGATAAAACGTTCAAACAACACATAGCAACCACGCTCACCAACTATTTTGCGGAAAACACCACACCTGACGTTTCGGCGGCAAACACGTGGCTAGCTCACAAACCAGTTATACGCGGGGAACTGATAAAAAGAGCCCATTACCTTAAACAAACGTCCCATGCCCATCTAGTCACCTGGCACAAGCAACTATATGACCTTAATAAACTAAACCAAACAAACCCGTCCCCGATTTTGAAAAAACAAATCTCAGAAACGCAGGATAAAATACAGAACCTGGCGCTCACTAGAGTCGGGTACTCACTGAGGAAATTAAAAGCCACCCACTACTCACAGGGGAACAGGGCGAGCAAAATACTAGCCCAAAGACTACGTGACAGACAGGCCACGTCCAAAATAGCGTACATCCAGACACCAAGGGGAGACAAGGTAATGGCCCCGAATGCTATAAGCGACGAATTTGCCACGTACTATGAAACTTTATACAACCTTAAAAATGACCCTCTAATACCCTCGGTGTCCCCCTCATCTATTGATGACTATCTACAGGATGCCAACCTGCCAACCCTTACACGACAGCATAGGGAAGCCCTTGCAGCACCCATCACTCAGCAAGAAATAAAAGACACGATAAAAACTCTCCCAGTAGGCAAAACCCCAGGTCCCGATGGGTTAGCGAACACGTACTACCACCTTTTCGCGGACATCCTATCCCCAGCGTTGACCACTTTATTCAACCACGCCATAGATAAACACTCATTACCCACAGAAATGTTACAGGCAAACATAACCACTCTTCCCAAGCCGGGGAAACCTCCGACTGCATGCCCGAACTTCCGCCCGATTTCCCTCCTAAATACAGACGCCAAGCTGTTCGCAAAACTACAAGCCAATAGACTTAATGCGATCCTACCAGATTTAATACACGATGACCAAGTGGGCTTCGTGCGCGGCAGACAGGGCTCGGACAACACCCGTAAAGTATTAGACCTTATGCATAGCTCCAGAAAACTAGGACTAGAGAGCCTCTTCGTGTCCCTCGACGCGGAGAAGGCCTTTGACAGATTGAACTGGACATTTTTGAACAGAATACTCCACAAATACGGCTTCCCCACGCAATTCATAGCTGCAGTTGACGCTTTATACAGCGCACCTTCTGCACAGGTCCTTTATGCGGGATTCCCCTCCCGAACAATAACCATTACCAATGGCTCCAGACAGGGATGCCCTCTCTCCCCTCTGCTCTATGTGCTTGCCTTAGAGCCGCTAGCGTCCAAAATTAGAACAGACCCAAACATACATGGTATCCCTCTGAACGCCAAAGAATTTAAACTAAACATTTTCGCGGATGACGTCCTCCTCACTTTGACACAACCATTTATAACCATGCCCAACTTAATGCGTCAAATAGACCTATTTGGCCGCCATTCGTACTATAAACTAAATGTCTCCAAAACACAGGCACTGACGATAGGAGTAACAAAAGCAGCCAGAATTAGGATACAAGAGGCATTTCCACTAGATTGGAGGTCGGATCACTTAACATACTTGGGAATCAAACTTACAAAAAGACCGGCTGGACTTTTCCAGGCTAACTATATGGGACTCCTGAAGAGTTTCAACACCACCCTGAGATCATGGGAAGGTAAATTCCTCTCATGGTTAGGGCGCATAGCAGCGATTAAAATGTCACTGCTGCCGAAATTGTTTTACCTCTTTAGAACACTGCAGATACCTTTACCAATCACTTATCTCAAGTCGATCACTTCCCTGCTTATGAAATTTACATGGCAGCACAAAAAAAGCAGAATAGCAGCCAAAATCTTACATAAACCAGTAGCGGAGGGAGGCTTGGGCATCCCCAACATATACATGTACCACAAAGCGGCACTATTGAGCACTATTCTTGCGGCGCACAACCCCCAATATATCCCTCAATGGATAGGTATAGAGGCCTTTTGGCTTAATTTGAACCACATAAGCCCGATCTTCTGGATCGATAATACGAAAAGACCGAAACCATTCCCGGGCATCCCAACCACTCAGTTACTTGTAGATACATGGGACGGGGTGAGGAGAACGCTGGCTCACTTTCCAAAAATACCAATGGCAGCGCCCCTGCAATCTATAAACATAATGATCCCAACATTTCCCCATAAGGTGTGGACCGACAAGGGAATCACACATGTTCACCACCTTTATCTAGGGAGGCACCTCAAAACGTTCCCTAGCCTTCGAGAGCAATTCGATCTACCCACAAAATCCCTGTTCCCTTACCTCCAACTCAAATCGCTACTAAATAACAATCCACCCGCCACTCCTGACAAACTTGTAGGCGCTCCGACCTCAAGGTTTGAAAATATGTGCCTGTCACATAAACCTACCATTAAACCCCTATCTGCGTGTTACCACCTACTACCTCACAGCCAGCCCACACCACTCGAACACTACAAAACAGCTTGGCACAGAGACTTAGGAACAGAGTTGAGTCTAGAGCAGTGGAAAAGGGTATACGTCGCGCATAAGGGTCTCACATCGTGCGCCCAACACTTAGAAATTCAACGGAAAATACTTTACCGCTGGTACTTAGTGCCGGAAAAAATACATAAAATATGGCCCGCCACCTCAAACCTGTGTTGGCGTTGTGAAAGGGAGGTTGGCACAATGATCCACATATGGTGGACATGTCCCACGCTGTCTCCTCTATGGACACAAGCCCTCAAACTCATGTCGGACCTGACCGGTCACCAAATAGACAAGGCCCCTGCACTATGCCTTCTTTATGTGTTTCCCGAAAAAATGTCCAAAACTCACCGAGCGTTGATATACCATACGCTTACTTCAGTACATATCCTGCTAGCTAGACAGTGGAAGTCCAAGGACATACCGTCTCATACACATCTGATAAACCAAATTGCACTAAATTGGACATATGAAGCAATGCACCAACACCAGTTTGGAATAAATCCTGCGAAAGCGCAGGCAAAGCGCATATGGGATAAATACATCACACACACAAATAACCCCTCAATCAATGGCTAACGACAGTGACATGCATCGTTCGTGGTGCGGTGATGGCTGGAACGACTCTACCAGGTGATTGTAAGACACACCGGAGGCTGAAGTAGATCGCTGGAAGAACTCTCTCCCATTTGCAAGGCACCGAGTCACATCGGCATAAATCCCTGGACTCCCTGCATCCCCCAGAATGTCCCCTCCCCCCTCCCTTCCCTCTTCTTTCTGTACCCCCCCTTAATTCATATTTCCACATAAAATGTATGGGGCATGTTTTTTCCTCGTATCATGTTCTAATTTGTTTTGATACTAAATGCAAGCAGCTACAATGTGATGTCCACGATAAATGTAACCAGACCATAACTTCCTCTGTTAAGTTAAATAGGACATTTTGAAGATACACTTGCATTACTGTTTTGAATGCATGTCCCAATAAAAATTGTCAAATTTAAAAAAAAAAAAATAGAATTTCAAATTTAAGGCCAAAATAGCCAAACTAAAAGTATAGTTGACTTAGAGAATGTTCCCAGGTCGGCCATTTTCCTCACTTCTCCGCCCTACAGACCATATACAAGACACATGCAATTAATAAAGATAAGGCTTTAACAGCTGCCTTACTATTTCTCTATCCATTATGAAGCATTGCAGTGTAAATATAATACTATCTGGAACGAAACCTGTTAATTGACTTCCAATTTGCTCTACTTCTTTTAGATGGCTAAAAACAAATTCACGGTTATTCACTGAAGTGAGAATTCAAAGTGAATTTCAAATTTAAAGCCAAAGAGGTAGAAACATAGCTGGATTAGGGTCTAATTATGCATTTTTGCATTGGGGTATATCTAAAAACCAGCATGAAAAAGCTGCCGATCTTTTGTCTGCAGCCTCTGCAAGGCCTTTTTTTCTAACCCATCTCCTCTTTTCTATCCTAATGTTCCTCTTTTTTAGGAGCTTCATACTATTGAAGCCCATGGAACAGTGAAACAGGGGAGTGGGCCTTGACAAGGCCAGGAAGTGGGCAGGTGAAAAATTATGGGATGGGTTTAGGGCAGGGCTAAGAAGGGGAGGAGTAAGGTAGTTTAAATAAGCGGCCATCTTAAGAGAGGGGCCAGTTAATCAGAATTTCACTGACCTGTTACTTGTCCCTCCCACCCTCCCTATATTTGAGGTTAGTTCCCGTTTGGTCACAGTGGCGGGAACAGGGCGTGTTAAAGGCAGGATTTAGCTGGAATTGGGAATGGACAGGCCAAGGCCTAGGCTGGAGTAGGCCAGATGGATTAGAGTGTTGGTAGGTTCAAGCTCTTCGGTGGCTACGAACCTAGGGGGTAGGGGTGTCTGGGTACACCCCTACAGTTAACAGTATGGTTTTTGGGGCCTCTCTGGTAGGCCGTGTGTTACTAGTTAAATGTTAAGTGATTGTCAATTATTGTTCAAAAGATAGGGTCATTGTCAGGGGTATTGTGCGGGGGGATAGTAATATAATGTTAGTTGGACAATGACCCTAAATGTTAATTTATTTATATATATTTAATAATTAATAAAGCTGTGGACGTTATACTCCAACAGAAAAATTTGGTGTCAGTGTTTTATTTAAGGTAAAGCTAAAGTAGCGCCTGCCGAATAACGACGGTGCATATGTCATGGTGTGCCAGTGTGTATAGTAGAGCTCCACAGCAACAATACTTCTAGTAATGATGTGTATTCAAGCTACAATAAATCTGTTTAGAAATCAGTCAGGGTAAATAAGATACATTGTGTTTTGCTCTAAAAAAACATTTAAGTTTCTTAAATTATTATTATTAAGCCACCTAAAAATTCTAAGAACAGCCCCGCTCCTGGTCGCACACCCACTCACAACCCTATAATTAAAGTGCCCTTCTTTGTCTATTTCAGGGGTGCCCAAAATGTAGATCCCCCGATGTTGAAAAACTACAGCTTCCATGATGCTTTGTCATTGCAAAGGCATTTAAGCATGTTTAATCATCTAATGATAACTTGGTTCTTTTCACGTTAGATGTGTCAAGTTTATATACATCTATTGAACATGATGCTGGGCTAACGGCTGCCAGATCTGCATTCATGTCACTTGGCTTTAACCCCTTAAGGACACATGACATGTGTGACATGTCATGATTCCCTTTTATTCCAGAAGTTTGGTCATTAAGGGGTTAAGGATGATGTCTTGAGTTTTTTGATGGTGCTCCTAGAGATTGTTATGAAAGATAATTATTTCTTGTTTCTAAGCCAATTCTTTTTACAACTGAAGGGTACCTCGATGGGCTCCAATATGGCACCCACATATGCCGGCATCTTTATGTCGGAGATGGAAGAAACATTGATTTATCCTCATATTTTATTCCAACAGTTTGCCACTAGGTGGTGGCGCTATATTGATGACGTGCTTTTACTGTGGTGTGGCACATTGGAGTCCCTTGAGGACTTTTTCACTTTCTTGAATACATGTTCTGACAGTATCAAATTTACAATGACTTATGATTTGGTTGAAATACCATTTTTGGATATTCTGATAAAAAACATGAGGATAGACTTGTCACTGATCTATATAGGAAAACTATGGATAGGAACACACTCCTCCATTTCTCTAGTGCTCATCCTCCAGCTATATTCAAAGCCCTCCCTAAGAGTCAATACACCCGTGTCCGGAGACTTGTATCTGACGGTGATATTGTTGAGAGGCGTCTGGATGAGATGACCACAAGATTTATGGAACGGGGCTATCCTTTATCATTGCTTAATACCCAACTCAACCAAGTGAAGGATCAGGATAGAGAGCATCTACTCCATTCTCATAAAACACAACGTAATGAGAAGAGGTTACAATTTGTATCAAAGTTTGGGAGGTACTCAGATGATTTACGAAAAATTGTATATAGGCACTGGCATGTTCTTTCCCAATGTCATCCCAATATTGTGGAATTCTCTCAAAAACCTATGTTTGCCTATAAAAGAGGCACCTCGTTGAGAGATAAACTAGTGAAAACGTTGGTCTCCGAGTCTACTGGTACTTTACCTGATGTGAAACAAGGACATTTTCCTTGTTACAACTGTGTCTCTTGCCATTCCATGATTCGGGGTGATGTGATTCACCACCCTCGGAGGGTGTCATTTATGCATTGAAATGCCCCTGTGGCCTTTTATATGTAGGGCAAACTAGTCAGAAATTCAAGATGAGATTCTCTAAACACAAATCTACGATTCGGACTAGATTGACTGATTTGCCCTTACCGGCACACTTTGCAGAGGCTAGACATGGTGTCTCTTAGCTTAGATTCCAGATTTTAGAACAAATTATGGAATCACCTAGGAGGGGAGATAGAAATCGGATGCTTCTGTTACGTGAGGCTTACTGGATACGGGAACTGGATACATTATATCCAAATGGCTTGAATTATGAATATGAGTTGTCTATGCTCATTTAAGGAATGATTGCTTTATTTTACCTTTGTTTTTAACTCCTCTTTCATTATATTTTTCAGGATTTTTTAGATGTTTGGTGCTGGTCTCCTAGACACCCTATTCTTTTTTACTACGTGACACGATAAGCTGGATCTCTCAGGGACCTCTAATATTTCTCAGGGATTATTAAGATGTGGACACAATCTACTCTTTTTTCATGGCACACCTATATTATTATTATAAGTACTTGTATGCACTTCTAGTAGTAAGGATGACATTTCCGTCCTTTGGTGATATATACTGTGATCACATTATTATACTTGGATCACTTAGTTAAAATATTTTTCTATTTTTTACACTGTGATCATAAGATTACTTAGACTACTTGGCCACTGTTTTGATTGAATTACTAATTTTGTTTATGATTTTTGGCACTTGCACTTTACTATTACTACTGTTTTCTTATTGATTCACTTCTAAATAACATATACAGTTCTTCAATTAAAGCACCTACTACTTGAGAGTTCTATATGTGGATACTAGACACTCTCTTGCTTGTTTTCTCACATAGATTACCGATGGATCTTTCATGCATATATAGTCTCTTTCCCTGTATATATATACCTTTATGCTCTATATTGGAAATCTTTTTCCCTGTCTTTTCTTCGCTTTCTCCTTTTTTATTTAACTTTTGCTAGGTATAGGTGTTAGACTTGTGATGTTCGTACTCTTAATCTGGAATGAGTGACATTGTGCCTATATATATGAGGAAATATCACTAGATTATTACTTTTTTATTTTTTTCTATTATATTTTTCCATTTATTATTTTTCATTTTCTATTCTTTATTTTTTATATTTTATATTTTTTTTACTATTTATTATTTATTATTTTTTATTTAGTTTTATTTTTATTTATATATTTTTTTTATTTTATTATTTTTTTATATTTTTTTATTGTTTATTTTTTTATTTTTCTATTTATTTTTATTTTATACTTTTATTTATTTATTTCTCTATTTATATTTACTTTTATTTTCTTTGTATTAATAGGGTTTATATTCTTCATTTACTTTATACTTATTACTTACTATTATTTATTTATCTTATAATTTCTTTATCTTATATTTTAGTTTTTATTATTTATTATATATTATTTACTACTTATCTTTGACTTTTTATTATTTTTATTAATTTTTCTTTTTTCTTTTTTCTTTATACTTTGTGACTTATTTGTTCTTATTTGATATAATGATTACGTTAAGTGTCCACTTCTGGTATTTCCATGTGAATAACTATTACCCTTGTCTATTTCACATGGATTTATACTATATACTTAATGGATTTAAACTTCCTGATCTGTGTCTTGTAGTATGCTTAATGACAACGATGTTTTGTGAATATACATTCTATGAGAGCCATATGGTACAATGTGCACACTCCATTATGTGAGTTGTGCAATTAAATATAGAATTGAGTAAAGAACGAAGCTGTTTTTGGTCCTCCTGCCAATCCGTTCGGAGGAGGATATCGCACGTGCGTTCCAATGACGTCACGTGCGTTTCACAGACGCGGAAGTGAGTCGCGTCTGGAAATCATGGAGGATACGTCGCATGTATTTTATTTACTTGTTTTCTTTCATCTATCTTGTTTCTCTCATCTATGGGCTTATATTTGGAACCATTGCAATTTATGGTATAATAGGTTGTCTGATGTATAGACACCCGAAATCCCTAGCAATAATAATGTAATTTCCGAGTGATTCATGTCTTATTTATATGAAGTTATTGATATAGTGTACATTATTGATTTGACATATATATATTGTAACACTATTGGTATTGATATGTGTTTCTTTTTATAACAATCTCTTTTTTTAAACTATTTCTTTTCTCATCAACTAGTAATTCTTACTAATTAGTACTAATTGGTTGATTGAACTATTGATTGATTTCCTATTTGCTAATGTTTGTTATATAAGCACATTTTGCACCATGTGGTGTCAGCTTGAAAAAGACCTTTCTGGTCGAAACGTTGCGTTGCATTCTGTCACAATAAATCTGCCTGCGGCTTGAAATTGGAGTGCCTGTGAGTTTTTTCTGTTTGCAAAGGCATTTAAAGCATCATGGGAGTTGTAGTTCTACAACATTTGGGATCTACCTTTTGGGCACCCCTAGCCTATTGAAATGTTGGTAGGTGTGCTGCCTTCCACACACACAACACTCAGCCACATTCAGACTCCTTTACACATTCACAATTCATCCATCACACACGACACTCGACCAGCAAACACAAGAAAATGTTTGGAACAAAAAACAATAAATCTGACAGGGAGTGTTTAATTTAGCCACACCCACTGGGGGCCAAAATGCTGCACCCAGGAGTCACTATCCATTGGCTGAACCCTGAGGCTCTTACCTTGAGTACCTTGGCTGTACGATGGGGCTTGATTAGTTAAAACAAGAGAGATCTGCACAAAGGTCCCCTCCACGATCTGGGAAAACACATGGAAACCTGCCAAGGATACCCAAACCCTAGATGTGTGTGTTTGCCAGTACCCGCTTAAAATCTAAGGTCAATGTAGCCGAACTGGAAAAATTCTCTACATGAGCTGTACATTCAGTTCGGCTACTCTGGCCTTACATTTGAAATTCACTTTAAATTCTTCTTGAATTCTCACTTTAGTAAATAACCCTTTGTAAAAACCTACATACATTTTTTCACATTATACGATACGCGCCATTACTCCAAGTGTATTACAGTTGTATTACTTTAAGTTTGTTTTGTGGTTTTTAATCCACATCATTAGGTCATGTGACCAAATCTTTGCAGCATTGATGACAGTTGTGAATCAGTTATCACTAAATCTGTTACCATAGTCAATGTACAATAACCCAACATGTCCCGCCAGCGGTTTATATTCATAACTCACAATCGTTAGGATAATAACTAGGACAATCTCACAGGTAAAACATTAATTGTGCAGATAGGTGTGTTGTGTACACACAAACATATTTCCCAAATTGGAGAATTTAGACAAACTGGAAACTGGATCCATTTAGTGAATAACACTTTTAAGGTATAAAAAAAAAAATCAAAAGAAAAAATTACCTAATAATTTTTAAATTCTTTACATTTTTAAATCCACAGGGAATTTAAAATTTAAAGCCATAATAAATTAAGTAGAAAAAGTCTCTAAAGCAATTATGCTCCAATTTGGCTACTTTGACCTGAAATTTGAATTTCACTCTTGTTTGATTTTGAATTCTCAGTTTAGTAATTAACCCAGTTAATAATATCCTGACTGATGGTAAAATGCAGTACATAAAAGGCTCATCCTATGGAAAGCAAATTGATCACAATGATATGTTTAGAAAGTAAAAATTTTGCCTGGAATACCGGAGGTGGATAATGTGTAGGAATGATATATAATTTGAGCTCTGGAAGAGGTTAATAATTATTGTTTACTACTGCACGGGATCTTTCATCACGCTACTTTTAGATATGCCTCTCCTATATCCTAATAAGGAACTTAATTGATGTTACTACAAAATAGAAAAACCCTCGAAGGGGGGCGAGTGATACAGACTGCATAACGTGAGTTACGGTATTTGCTAGAGAAGTTATATTTGTATTTAATTGTATGTTCCTGCATATTTTGGCTTCTGCGCAAGCCTACCAGTTTGTGTTGCTCTTGCCTTCCCTATCGAGTGCAAAAATAAAGAATTAAAAAAAAAAAAAAAAAAAAGAAAGTAAAAATTTTTTTTTTTATAAATGACCTATCATTACAATCAAATAACATTAAAAGGGCACTCCAAGCACCATAACCACTACAGCTTACCTTCTGTATGGCGCAAGAACCATATGGGTGCAGTCCCTTCAGTTTTTGTCAAACTATTTTTAGGAAGTTTAAAAAACAAAAAAACAGACAATTTCCCAGTGCCCAGAGCCCACCCTACAGCCTGAGACCCCATAAGAGGATAAGCAGTAGCCTATCTGTGACTGAAATAACCTGTAGCATTTATGCTGCTTGGTCTGTCCCTTTAATTAAACTTTAAGTATACACTTTCTTTTTACCCATAGCTCTGTAATGGTTTCCTGTTGCATTTTATAGTAATTATTATATCACTCTGATTCTTTCTTTCTGCAGTGATACAAATGATTAATATAGCCATGTACGGGTTCTCACATACCTTTCCAAAGCCGCCCTCTCCAAGTAGTCTGTGGAACAAAAGAGTTTTCGGGGAAAATGAGTCCTCTGAGGAGGATCCAGGACGTGATGTTGAGTCCTTTGAGGAGGATCCAGGACGTGATATTGACACCCGTGTTGAAGGTCCAGGTTCAGCATCCACGCTCCTCTGTCCTCTATTGTCCTCTTCATTCCTTGGTCGTTTTTCTTTCTTCTTCCTTACTTTTGAGTCTTCCCGTTTCCTCTTGTTGTTAACGGGTATAGATGGTCCAGGTTGTAATATGGACTCTTGTGATGAAGGTCCAGGTTTAGCATCCACGCTCCTCTGTCTTCTATCGTCCTCTTCATTCCTTGGTCGTTTTTCTTTCTTCTTCTTTCCCTTTGAGTCTTTCCGTTTCCTCTTGTTGTTAACGGGTGATGATGGTCCAGGTTGTGATAAGGACCCCTGTGATGATGGTCCAGGTTCAGCATCCACGCTCCTCTGTCTTCTATCGTCCTCTTCGTTCCTCGGTCGTCTTTCTTTCTTCTTCTTTCCCTTTGCGTCTTCCCGTTTCCTCTTGTTGTGAACGGGTGATGATGGTCCAGGTTGTGATATGGACTCCTGTGATGATGGTCCAGGTTTAGCATCCACGCTCCTCTGTCCCCTGTCGTCCTCTTTGTTTCTTGGTCGTTTTTCTTTCTTCTTCTTTCCCTGTGAATCTTCCTGCTTCCTCTTGTTGTTAACTGGAGCTCTTTCTCCGATGGATTGAATAGTAGTCTTCGATCTCTTGTCCAGAACGCTGCTCTGCCGTTCCTCTTCTTGCCACCGTGTTATGCTGTTTTCCGTCGTCATCTTCTTTGTTGTTCTGGTCCTCACCATCTTCTTTCTTCTGGTGTTGAAATGACACCACCGCTAACAACAAAGTATTTGAAAAAGTTTCTCAGCTCGCAAAACTCTCCTCTTGCTCAAAAGCTTTCAGAGAAATGGCAGTTGGTCAGCCATGTTCTATAAATCTGTGATGTTGCTATAGCAACAGCAGCCATGGTGATACCAACTGTAGCATACACAGCTTAGTGTGTTTATTTTTGAAATTCTAAATGTTAATTGATATTAATTTGATATCTTTAAATTGGCAAACTTCAGCAAAGCTAAAATTAAAGTGTATTAGGGTGCTGCGTATGGCCCACACACAGTAATAGGGCCTAATAAGGACTCGGACATTGGGTATTGGAGCAGTTGTGGTGGGAAGCACAGCAGAGATACAGTGTTGTGTGTTATTGTCCATATTGTAAGTATTGTGGATAATAACATACTTTCATACATTCACATCTTGACCTGACCTGTGAAAACATGGCTGTGCTATTAACTAAAGTGAAAATTGTTGGTAATTCAAACTTTCAAATTTTTTTCATTTATTTATTTATTTTTTATTTGCATTTTACAGGATAGCACAAAAATACAGCATACAAAATTTTGTTATTTACATCATGTTGACATTGTCTTGAACCAACATCAGTTTTTTACAAGTCTAGGATTTTCCATGCATATGTCATACATTTATTACAAGCAATCGCAGTTATTGCCTAATTCCTGCATTTATTATCACTATGGCTGTTCCGCTGCACCTCGTACATTTCCATTTTTGGTTTAAACAACGGGATTGTGGGGTAGGTAGGGAGGGTGGGGGGGGGAGTTGTGGTCGAGAAACTTGTGTGTAAACTAGCATTTCCAGTTAATACTGGAATTCCTTTTCATTCTTCTCACTTTGCGATATTTGGGGTCATTTGCCTATTGTAGTTATCCCACAATTCCCATGCCTCTACCCAAAATTTTTGTTCAGGCCTTGTTTTCCTGGCCATGGTTTCATATAGTTTGGAGGATTCTATAATCAAGGTGCATTCCTTTAAGGTCGGTGTGTGTGATGCTATCCAGTTTCTACTGATTGTTTGTAGTGCTGCAATGAGTATATGATAAATCTTACGGTTTTTGTGATGTTTTGTGGGAATAGGTGTAGCAAATATTGTTCAGGTTGGAGTGGCATCATTAGTCTTGATGATTCTGTGATTAACTGCGCAATTTGGGCCCAGAATGGTGCTATTTTCGGGCAAGACCACCATATATGGTACACAGTGCCCATCTGCTGTTTGCACCTCCAGCATTGCCCTGAGGTTTGAGGATTGTAGTGTTTTAATTTGGATGGAACCAGGTGCGATATAATATCTTCCTAGAGATTTCTATATGTGCGTTGCATAGGGTCAAGTTCCTGTTTGCCATAAATATGCGGCTCCATTGTGAGTCATCTAATTTCTTTTTGAAGTCTGTTTCCCAGGATGAGAGGAAGGAGGGCTTTGCCGTGTAAAACTATTCTTGTCTATATGGGACATACATAAGACCAAATCGTGGCCTTCACCTTATCCGTCACCAGCTATGAAGCTCCAAGCCCTCACACTAATTATACCACAATTTAACGCCAAAGAGTGGGCCAAGTATGGCATTACTTCTTTGCACCAGATGATAGACAACAACAAACTGACCTCGTTTGCACACCTGCAGATTAAATATACAATACCACAAACCATGTACTTCAAGTATTTACAAATACAGTCATGGTATCGCAAACACTATCCCATAAATACCATACTTAGGCAGGATTGGCAATTAACGCCCCTTGAGCAACTATGTATACAGGAAAAGCCGCCCACTAAACTAATATCCCAATTATACAATATAATTAATCAAACTTTCAATTTTAAGGCTAAAGCAGCTTAAAGCTTGTAAGAATAGCTGAATTGGAGAATTTTTCCATTTTAACCTTAAATTTCGAATTTAGTCAATTGTGAATTCCTGACAATTCTCACTTTAGTAAAAAACCCTGTCGATTGTCTTGGCCAGGATGATTATTTGATTGGGGTGGGAACTCCCATCATGCTTATTCACTATGAACTGTTTCTTGCTTTGCAATTACATTCAGTGCTTCAAGTTACTAATCTCATGAAGGACAACTCCCATCATGCTTATTCACTATGAACTGTTTCTTGCTTTGCAATTACATTCAGTGCTTCAAGTTACTAATCTCATGAAGGACAACTCCCATCATGCTTATTCACTATGAACTGTTCTTGCTTTGCAAATATCCTTAGCTACTTGATTATTGTTCCTATTGAAGATTATTCTCATGAACTAATGTTACTTAATGCATCTCTGAAGAAATACTTAAAGGACCACTCTAGGCACCCAGACCACTTCAGCTTAATGAAGTGGTCTGGGTGCCAGGTCCAGCTACGGTTAACTAATTTTTATTATAAACATAGCAGTTTCAGAGAAACTGCTATGTTTATAAATAGGTTAAGCCTTCCCCCAAAGCCTCTAGCGGCTGTCTCATTAACAGCCGCTAGAGGCGCTTGCGTGATTCTCACTGGGAAAATCACAGTGAGAGCACGCAAGCGTCCATAGGAAATCATTGATAATGCTTTCCTATGCGACCGGCTGAATGCGCGCGCAGCTCTTGCCGCGCGCATTCAGCCGACGGGGCGGAACGGAGGAGGATCGGAGGCAGAGAGCTCCCCGCCCAGCGCTGGAAAAAAGTAAGTTTTGCCCCTTTTCCCCTTTCCAGAGACGGGCGGGAGGGGGACCCTGAGGGTGGGGGCACCCTCAGGGCACTATAGTGCCAGGAAAACGAGTATGTTTTCCTGGCACTATAGTGGTCCTTTAATAATGAACTTTGTGTTGTTGATTACTTGCACTTCTTCTTATTGGATTATTGCCTAAATGCAATTCATTTAAGTTTAACACTTATTAAAACTTCGGTTGAATCAAGTTACCAGTGATTCTCTCTTTTCTTAAAGCTACAGTATTGATACTTAAGGATTCTCCATTCCTTCACTATTGTAATTAGGGAGATTACAAGCTGCAGTTGAGTTCCAATCCAAATCACTCCTAGTAGCGTAACAGAACCCATGAAACTAGGTAACACAAGACTCTCTGAGGCTGAGAAATCTTACAGAAGAAGGGAAGGGTTGTGCCTATACTGCGGTCGTAAGGGGCATTTGCGTAACAACTGCCCATCACGTCCGGAAAACTCTACCGCCTAAGCTTGTTCAGGGGACCGGCCTTGGGTGTAATGTCTTTGTCCCCTAAAACGAATTCTTTGAGGTGTGTTTTGCCTGTAACCCTATTATGGGAAAGTGTTCGTCATCCTCATTGACTCTGGATCTGCAGACAACTTTATTGACCGGACCTTTGCAACTGCTCTTTCTCTTCCTTTTGAGGAGAAAGAAACATCCTTGGCCTTTGAGGCCGTAGATGGTAGACCATTAACAGTCCCCTATGTTACGCATCATACTAAGACTGTTATTTTATCTATAGGTGATACTGATGTAGAATTATTGAAAATCTTTATTTCATTGAACCTGTATTGAATTATTGTACTAACTCCATTTTAACCCACATCACTATGACAGACCCTCCATTTTGTCCACATTACATGACAGAATTTCCTAACAGCATTTAGTGTAATGAATAGAGACTGTATTTTCTCTAAAGACATGACTAACCCCGGAATTGCTGAATCTCCTGTAATTTGCAACATAGTCTCTCTGAAGGCCATGAGAAGCTGGCCTAATGAAATGTTCTATTCATAAAAGAACCCTGAACCTGACCACGAGACTGACATCACTAACTACGCAAAATGACGCCCAAGCCCCCCTTTCCACCGAGTAAGCCTCGTGCTGGGAAAGATGGTGCTTGAGCCATCCGTCCACACCCGTGTCCAGAACAATACCACCTCTCGGTGGGAGGACACCTAGCTAACCACTTAGTTTGGCGCCCAACGTGGGGCACCGGGCTATGGCCTCTGGCCGGTAAGCCGTCCTAAGGAAGACGCTGTTGGACGGAGGAATCCAGGGGGAAGGAAGGGAGACTGATCACCTCTGATTACACGGTAGAGACTTCTGCAGAGCCACCGGTATGTTCCAGCCCCTTTGATTGACCCGTCCACGTGTCTGTGACTGCTTCCCGGGAGGACATCAAAGACAGGTAATATCTTGCCCGGTGTCTTGTAACTCACTTGTTTACCTGCATTTAGTCTATCTGTTGCCTGGGTGTGTTTGTATTGGCCTGTTTTAGCTTAAATACCCGGGTAGAGTGTTTGTCTGTTTACCCCTTTTTGGGATAAAGGGGGGTGGACCTGTGGGTGTTTGCCTGGGGGTCCTTTGTTGCCTGTTTACTCCTTTTAGGAGCCACGTGGCTGTGGCTGTAGGGAAAAGGGGGGGTGGACCTGTGGAAGTTTTCCTGGGGGTCTTCTTTGCCTGTTTACCTCTTTTAGGAGCCTCGTGGCTGTGGCTGTAGGGAAAAAGAGGGTGTTGGATCTGTGGAGGTTGTGTAGACTCATAGCTTCCTGGGGGTCCTTCTGGTGTCACTTTGATAGCCTAGATAGCCTCATTGTGCACATAACTCTGCTTGCAGAGAGGTGGTACCCTCCAGCTTCGAGCGCTGAGGCTGGTGGCATTCCAATTGTTATTTGTGGTGCGTGGATTCGGGCAGGCATTGCTGTCTCCATCACCACGGGGTAGTGAGACTTATGAGTGGGTTCATAGGGGCGCTACGGGGGTGAGGATAGAGGTGGCCACACTTAGTGGACTGCTGTAACGAGGGAGGCTTACGGATCTCGGGCCGGTGTTAGTTGTTTTCCGTGGCCGCTGGTAGTGAGACTTGAGGAAGTCATTCTCCGAGCGGGGACACTACGAGGTTGAGGGAGGTGACTTTGGTCACACGAGTAAAGGAAAGGGATTACTGTTGATTTTATTTGAACTGTGATGCATGCACTGTATTTCAATTGAATTGTTGTTTTAATTAGGAGTCATTCAAACTCCTGTGTCTGTCTCTGCATTCACTTTACCTTTTTTTTTACTTTCTACTCTACTTCCTGTATTATTTTACTTGTAAGAGAAGTGATTGGTCACACACTTCTCACCCCGCTCCAATCCGTGGCTACCACCTCGGGTACACGGATTCAGTGACTAGTCTACGTTTTGGGAAGACGCACTTGGGGGGACCCACCCTCTCCGAGTGGCAGTCGAGCATTGTAGACGCTCTTTTTCAAAAACCTTCTTTCCTCTATATCTGGGACACCTCTATAGAGGAGATGGGTCAAGAATTAGGGAAGCCCAGTAGGGGCTGGTTAGCATGTGATTTAGTGGAAGACAGAGAGGGTGAGGAGATGGTTAAAGGTGTTGAAAAGATTGCTAAAGTGTGTAAAATTGCTGTGCCTACATGTGGTAGATTACAGCCAGAAAGCTGGCGTAGATTACTGACAGAGAAGAAAGGCAAGCTTACAGATAATGATTTATTGCGTACTGCTGAAGCATGGTACAGAGTAGCGAAGGCTATTCAGCAGGAAGGTTGGGTTGAGGAAGAAATAAATCACAAAGGTGTAAAACTGTATGTATATCATAATAATTGTGTTGCTGGGGCATTCCCTCAGCCAGCGCCCCAAAATGATGCCCAGGGGATGTCCATTCCCAAGGTTCAGTCAGCAA
This sequence comes from Pelobates fuscus, assembly GCF_036172605.1. Taxonomy (NCBI): domain Eukaryota; kingdom Metazoa; phylum Chordata; class Amphibia; order Anura; family Pelobatidae; genus Pelobates; species Pelobates fuscus. The sequence continues at coordinate 85,496,732 of NC_086328.1, read as the reverse complement.
TAGGTGATAGCCAGCTGACCATGTTCCCCACTCCCAATCCTCCCAACACCCATCCCGTCACTTCCCCTGTTTGCCCGGTCCTGAATTCTGATGGATCTTTATTTTCCCCTTCACCATCCCTAACATTCCCATCATCCTCATCCATCCCTGCACTACCTTCTGTGTCTAATCCAAACATTTCATCTACCATTCCTTCTCTACGCTCTCTCTCCGTTGATAATCCTACCCTCCCATCTGCATCCACCCAGTTCACTAACCCCTCCTCCCTTGCTACTGCCAATCCTACTGCACCCGCTCAGGCTCCTCCTACTACACCCACCTCTACTAATCCCTCTCCGTTCTCTCCCTTACCCACTCCTCCCACAACCCAGGTTCCCACCTCCTTCCCTAATCCTTACCCAGCTATCCCGCCCTCCCCAGGTTCCGCCCTAGCCCCCACCCAGATGGCCTGGCCATACCCCTTCCCCTACCCCATGGCCCTGCCCTATCCAAATTATCCCTACCTCCTTCCCCAAGCCACTCCCCAGACCCCGGTCATGCCCAGTCCTGCACAGTCTGCCCCGGATGTGCCCACATCCAACATGGCCGCCACTTCCTCCCTTAACCCTAACGCAGCTTCCTTTCACGCCTCCAATATGGCGGCCCCCAGTCATCCAGCACCCCTGATGCCGGTACTTCCCGATGACTATTCACCCCAAGCTCATAACCCACTAGCCACTCCAGCATCTGGGAATCCCTCATTTCCCCCGGTTCTGACACCTCAGGTGGTCCCGTTACGTAGAGGGGCCCAGGCCACAGATGAGGATGAGGATGAAGAGGGATCCCAGGACTCACTGGAGGACGCGGGGCCCCCGCCCCGCCGTTCCCTCGATGATCCTTTCGGACATACAGGCCGGGGGGATCGGGCCCCTCCTAAATATGTAGCTTTTAATCCTACTCAAGCTAGTGCTCTAATGAAATCACTCCCTGACCCAGAAAAGCAACCTATGCCTTTTTACCGAGGGATAGTTCAGATTCAAAAGACTTATTCCGCAGCATGGCGTGACTTACTGAGCATTTGTGCTATTAAAGCCGGGGATGCATATTGGCCCAGCATGGCCCGCCACCTCAGTACAGATCTGCTTATAAGTGACATTGATTATCCCTCCGGAGTAACTTTTTGCAACCAACTAAAAGAGTGGGCTAAGGACAAACTTGCAGATCAGGCTGCTGGCCTTACTGATATTATACAAGACAAAGGAGAATCAGTGGAAAGGTTTCATGCAAGACTGTTTCAAATGTTTACAGATTTGGGTTTTGATCTCACTGACAAGATTCATTCACAAATGCTGTCTGGTGCATTTGTCCAAGGTGTTAAAGACTCCATACGCAAGGGAATCATTGCTGCACGCCCTGAATATAAGGTAGTCCCTTTGGATACCTTACTCTTCACTCATGAAATGCAACAGTATACATGGACTGTCATGCCCCAAGGGGCACAAAACTCTCCAAGTCAATTTGCAAAAGCCATGTGCTCCATCCTTGACCCATGGCAAGCAGACCATCCAGAAGTTGTACTACTCCAGTATGTGGATGATTTACTACTCTGTGGAGATGACATACCCACAACTGAAGAATGTTCAATTAGTCTCCTTTGCTATCTAGCAGAACAAGGATGCAAAGCTTCACTTCTCAAGCTACAATTCTGTCAACCTACAGTAATCTTCCTTGGTCATTGCCTATCTCAAGGTACCAGACATCTCACTCGGGACCGAGTCAGAGCAGTTCTGGATATTCCACCTCCAAGGACTTCAAAATCTCTACATGCCTTCTTAGGCCTCATTTCCTACTGCAGAGCATGGATCCCAGAAGCCTCTCTGCTTATGCAACCACTCTATGATGCACTCAAGTCAGACCCATTCTGCCTGACCAATGAAGCACTGGACAATTTCCATACACTAAAACGTGCCATTGCACCTGCTCCTGCTCTGGGCCTGCCAGACTATACCAAACCCTTCAAATTGTTTGTCTCTGAAAGACAAGGCCATGCTACAGGAGTCCTTACCCAAACAAATGACTTAAGAGGCCGCCAGAGGCCTATTGGATTTTTCTCCTGCCAGCTGGATATCGTGGCCAGAGGGACCCCTTCTTGCCTTAGGGCCGTTTTTGCTGCAAGAGAACTTATTGAAAGAACTGCAGACCTGGTCCTTGGCCACCCTCTGGTTGTCTTGGCCCCTCATGATATTTCTGCCATCATCAACCAAGTTCAGCTCAAGCATGTGTCTCCTGCCAGACACCTACGTCTACAGTGTCATCTCCTGCTACCTGACAACATTACCATTCAAAGGTGTCAAGTTCTTAATCCATCCACTCTTCTTCCACTCCCTGAGGGGGGTATCTACTATGGGTTTATCATGGATGAAACCTACATCTACCTTCTCACTGGAACCATCAAGAGAATGCATCCTGATTTAACCTTTTATAAAGAACAAACACCTCTCTGTGAGGGTCCAGGATATGCCTTCTGTACCATGTGGTACAAGCCAAACATCACTCCTGAACCTTGCTATGAAGATGAGCTCTACCATTGGGTGGAGGTAAAACTCACTGCTCAGGACTTCTACTGTGACTCTGAAGGCAACAGCATGGTCCTGATCCAACTACCTTCAGAACTCAACTACTTGTACCGTCATTGGGACACTGCCATTCCACATGTCCCTGTCACCAAGTTGAAAACAAAATCATGGAATGATCTTGGGCCCATGGCAAAATTATGGGCCACCATGGATGAATCACAGCTACAGGAAAATGGCATTGCCAAGTACCCAACAACTGACCTTCTTGAAGCATGGCCACGCCATTTCCTGGAAAATGAATTTCAAGACCTGGTCATAGTGAATGATTATGACACAGAGACACCTCATGACTGTTTTGAACAGATGAAAATGGAGACAATACATCTGCCAACTGTACATGAGAATCCATTAATAAATCCTGATTTCACTCTGTTTGTGGACGGTTCGAGGTATGCTGATGAAGAAGGAAAATACCACACAGGATATGCCGTAACCACAACAGATGAAGTTATCAAATCATCATCTCTACCACCAGCAATGTCTGCACAAGAAGCTGAATTACAAGCCCTGACTTCAGAATGCAAAATCTCCGAAGGAAAACGTGCCAACATCTATACAGATTCAAGATATGCTCTGGGTGTGGAACATGACTTCGGCCTCATTTGGAAGACAAGAGGATTTCTTACCACTGCCGGTACACCAGTCAAACACAGCTCTGCAATCAAGGAACTAATGGATGCCCTCCTACTCCCTGAAGAAGTGGCCGTCTTGAAAGTTAAGGCACATGGGAAGTTGGATACAGATGAAGCAAGGGGCAACCATTTGGCTGATCAGGCTGCTAAGCAAGCAGCTAGAAATATGCAGGTAGTGGATGAAGAAGTGTCCGGACATGAAGAAGTTCCTATTTTTACCTTACAGACCCTTCCTACTGACCTAAGAATCTTGCGGGAACTACAAGCTGCAATTACCCCCGAAGAAATCCAGAAATGGAAGAAGAAAGGAGCTGTCCTAAAGGACGGAATATACTACAACAACTTTAGATTCTGCCTTCCTAAAAATTTATATCCAGCAGTTGTCCAATGGGCACATGGACCTGCACATCTGTCAAAAGACTTAATGGCTGCCCTCATTCAGAAGTATTATGAAGCACCTGGAATCACAACATTGATCAACAACTTCTGTAGGGCCTGTGTCATTTGCGCAAAATGCAACCCAGGAAAGCCAACCAAAGTGCCCTCAAAACACCTGGCTAAACCCATGTACCCATTCCAGAGAATTCAAATTGATCACATACAAATGCCCAAGAGTGGGCCTCATGAATATGCACTAGTAATAGTGGACATGTTCTCAGGCTGGCCAGAAGCCTATCCAGTAACTAATATTACTGCTAAAACAACTGCAAGACGCCTACTTACAGATATTGTATGTAGATTTGGACTTCCAGAAGTCATTGAAAGTGACCAGGGCCTAGCCTTTACAGCAACAGTGACTAAAGAAATTTGGACTGCTCTGGGAGTGACCCTAGCCTTTCACACCCCTTACCACCCACAAAGTAGTGGCAAAGTGGAACGCATGAACGGCACCCTAAAAGCCAGAATGTTAAAAATGTCACAAGAAACAAAGATGCCCTGGCCAGAAAGTCTGTCAATAGCTTTATTCAGCGTTAGGCACACACCTAGAGGGAAGCACTCACTATCCCCATATGAGATTCTATTTGGGACTGCACCCAGACTAGGTTGTTATTACCCGCAACAGTTGCAGCTTCAATCTGATGTTTTAGTAGACTATGTAACTGAACTTGCAAGTGCCTTGAACAAAATACATGCCCAAGTTTTCTCTTCAATTCCAGATCCCGATTTGGATACAGGTACCCACAACCTGCTTCCCGGAGATTGGGTTCTGGTCAAGAAATTTGTGCGGAAACATACCCTGGAACCAAGATTTGACGGACCATTCCAAGTTTTCCTGATCACTGCAACCTCCGTCAAATTGGCCGGCAGGCCACACTGGATCCACGCTTCCCATTGCAAGAAGACTCCTGCCCCAGAGGAAGCAGATACCGCACAACCATGTACCTCTGGTACATTATCTCCTTAATTAGCGTAATTAAGGCCCAGCAAGTAGCTATCACCAAAGATGCCAGTGGGTACACCTTCTGGTACAATTCATCATGTACCCGTGTGGCTACTTATACTTTTGATTACTGTAACATCGTAGAATGCCCATTCCCTACATCACAGATTCAAAATATCTATAGAGATATCCCTCATTCAAAGGACCCCTATGTTTGTGTAGTTGACAAACAATGGGGGCACAATTGTAACCATTGGGGGGCGGCGGGATGGAATGCCGGGCCTGCCTGGGGTTACAAACCAAAAAGTGCCTTATCTAAAGTAGATGATCATGGTAGATCCCTTCTCCAAAGAATGACTCTGAGAAAGCCTGGAGGAGGTATACCAATGAAATGAATCCTAAATATTGAGCATCCCAGCCCAACAGATGCAGACCAGTATGTAATGGGAATGTATTGGAAGAAAGGTTCCTATAACAAGCTAGGGCATTTCTACCTTAAAGATATGTGCAACTCTTCAGAGTGGCAAGGGACCACCCATATGGTCTCAAATCCATTAAAACCACACATCCAGTCCTTTAAAGATATGATGGCCATTGCAAACCCCACCTTTGAAGATACCATGGCCGCTGAAACAGGTTTTAATGATGTTAATCTATGGTTAGAATGGATGAAATATAATGCCAACAAGCATAACAGAACCGCATGCTATGTGTGTGGTGGTGCCCGGCCTCACCTGGGTACCGTACCTTTAACCTTACCAGTAGATATAGAAGAATGTGTTTTGAGTCTTTTTGCCTACCACTATGATTTCAATAGGTCCATATGCAAAGCATGGACAGTAGAGTATCCTCTTCTAACCAAGGATGTCAAACCCCCAGATGGTGTTACAGTCTATAAAGGTAATTACACCTGTTATGCTAATTATGATGGAATTGGTAAATTCTTGGGTAACTTCTCCAAAGGGTATTGTGCCACCTATAGAACTGTCTCCATGAACCTCTTGCAATTCCATACTAGGTCATTGGGGGATATTTACTGGTTGTGTGGGGATTTACAGCTAAGATCCAGGATGGACAAAGAGTGGTGGGGGGAGTGTACTCTGGCTAAAGCCATCATGCCTATACATATTATCTCTGACACACACCCCGACACACATGAGTCCAAACACACACCAACCAAGGTAAAGCGAGAAGCCCCAGTAAAAGGCAGTTTTGACCCTCACATTTACATTGATGCCATTGGGGTGCCTAGGGGGGTACCCAATGAATTTAAAGCAAGAGATGAAGTTGCCGCAGGATTTGAATCACTTTTCACCATAGTTACTTCAAACAAGAATTTAAATTGGATAAATTACATCTATTACAACCAACAACGCTTTGTTAATTACACCAGGGATGCCCTCCAGGGTTTAGCCGAACAGCTGCAGGCTACATCCCAAATGTCCTTCCAGAATAGAATGGCCTTAGACATGATTCTAGCTGAAAAAGGAGGTGTATGTAAAATTTTGCCCGACACCATGACATGTTGTACTTACATCCCAGAAAACACAGGCCCTAATGGTAAAGTCACCTTAGCCATAGAGAAATTAAATGAGCTCTCCGAAGAGTTAAAAAGGAATTCTGGGATAAAAGATCCCTGGGAAAGATGGTTTGGTTGGATGACAGGATGGCAAAAAGCTTTAATGCATATTGGTATAGCAATACTAATTTTTATTTTTATCTTTGCTCTTCTCGTTTGTTGTGTCCTCCCTTGTCTGAGAAAATTCCTCCTGAAGACTGTAGACCAAGCGGCACCCACTTTCGCACATCTCGCAGTTGATGACCAAGATTTCCAAGATCTCAACTCACCCTGTATACCGCTGCAAACTATCCCTTTTATTGATAAAGTGTGAGAATTCTAGGTAGGGACCAGATTAGGGACAGCATCTGTCTGTATGGGAAAAGCCTACCGTGTGGAGAAGTGGTGGGTTAGCCATCGTGGGCCACCCATGGTAGTGAAGCGTTCGAGTGCCATGCAGACGGATGAGTTAGCCTACCAGGGTCAGATGAAGGGACAGAATTGCACTTTGCAATAACACCTAGCTAGCGGCCACGGGGTTTCTGTTTCATTTCATTGAACCTGTATTGAATTATTGTACTAACTCCATTTTAACCCACATCACTATGACAGACCCTCCATTTTGTCCACATTACATGACAGAATTTCCTAACAGCATTTAGTGTAATGAATAGAGACTGTATTTTCTCTAAAGACATGACTAACCCCGGAATTGCTGAATCTCCTGTAATTTGCAACATAGTCTCTCTGAAGGCCATGAGAAGCTGGCCTAATGAAATGTTCTATTCATAAAAGAATCCTGAACCTGACCACGAGACTGACATCACTAACTACGCAAAATGACGCCCAAACCCCCTTTCCACCGAGTAAGCCTCGTGCTGGGAAAGATGGTGCTTGAGCCATCCGTCCACACCCGTGTCCAGAACAATACCACCTCTCGGTGGGAGGACACCTAGCTAACCACTTAGTTTTTGAGCCAATTAATCATATTGATGGGTGGACATTGACATAGCCACTTAACAATTAATCCAATTAATGGTGTTTATTCACTGATATCTTGATAATCAATGATGATGCAATTTCACCCTTATAAGGGCCTGCGAGCCCGCTTTTCTTCAGATGCTAATAAATTTTCTCGAAGTTATTTTAACCTGAACTCCGTGTGTCAGTGTGAATTTACTTCTGCGTATACGCAATTTAATCATCTCAGATTTGGACAGGAACAGATAGACATTTAAACATATTTGTTTATTTCTAAATTAATCTACATCAATTCCCATAAAGAGAAGTTGTCTTTCCAGGTAATTTCTTCCCCGTTTTGCCCTTTGGTTCTTGGTTTTCCGTGGTTACAAAAACATAACCCTGTTATTGACTGGAGGGAAAGTCAAATCCTGTCTTGGAGTACGTCCTGTAACCGTTCTTGTTTAAGTCAGGTTAAACCCCTTTGTTCCCTTAATGTTCCTTTAGCTCCTCCACTTTCCACTAACGTACCACCTCAATACCAAGACTTGGCGAAGGTCTTTGACAAAATACAAGCAGACCGTCTCCCTCCACATAGGCCATACGACTGTGCTATCAAACTCCTCCCTGGTACCATGCCCCCCAAGGGAAGGGTTTACCCTCTTTCTCAACATGAAAATAAGGTGATGGAGGAATATGTACAAGAATCACTAAGTAAGGGATTTATCAGACGTTCTTCTTCCCCTGCAGGGGCTGGTTTCTTTTTCGTTGCCAAAAAGGAGGGGGATTTGCGTCCATGCATTAATTATAGGGGTTTAAATAAAATCACTCTAAAAAATGCGTATCCTGCACTAATGAGATCCGATCTCCCACAATTCTATATCTGGACACCGAAGGAGCACAGAGCGCTCCCGAGAACGGCGTGCCCAGCTATTACTAACTCAATCCACATATGGGACACCTACGCCATCAAACACGAACTCACCACCACATCCTCCCCTCTTACCCCAATATATCGTAATAAGGCATTCACGCCAGGCATGAGACCCTGGGACTTTAAAGGCCTAGAGCATGCCGGACTCCAGAGGGTATACCAACTTTACAAAGGAGACACAATAGTCACATTTCCGGAGCTACAAGCCAAAGCAACTTTGAAGCCAGCCGACTTCTTTAGATACCAACAACTCAAACATTACGCGACCCAAGCGACGGTAAAAACAGCCGCCAAAACCAATCCAACCTTCTTTGAGCGCATCTGCCTCACAGAACAATATCAGAGAGGCCTAATCACCCAATTGTACTCCCACCTCTGTTCCACCACTCGGGAATGGGGGACCCTACATTACACAGAGAAATGGGAAACAGACTTGGGGGAAACCCTGGAGGGCATAGACTGGCAGGATATTTGGGAAGCCAATTCCAAAACCTCCATCTGTGTAACGATGCAAGAACAGGCATATAAGACGATGCTCAGGTGGTATATTACCCCGGTCCAACTCTATCACATGAAGAAAACACCCACAGATCTCTGTTGGCATAACTGCTGAGAAAAAATTGACTTACGCACACATGTGGTGGTACTGTCCCACAATCAAAATTTTCTGGGAAAGCATCCAGACGCTTATATCGCAGATTCTAAATAGACCAATAGACCTAAACCCTTGGACCTTCCTCCTAGCCAGACCCCTTGACGATTTGCCCAGACCAGAACAACAATTGCTCAACAAGATTGCTCTAGCTGCTAGAAAGGCACTAGCCCAAACATGGTTGCAGCCTATTCCCCCCCCCCCCCCCCCCATTGTCCACAGTGCTCAACAAGATCAAAGAGTGTCATCTCATGGACAAATTAACGGCCCAAATGAGAGGCACTATGAAAGCATTCACAAAGGTATGGGAACCATGGGATAACTACACTGACGACTAATTAGCCACGAGTGACGTCCAGGACCACCCCCTCCTCCTCCCCCCCCCCCCTTTCTACAACCAGTTTTCCACTACCCCTTCCCTCAATTCTAGGCCGAGCTTACCGGTAACCCGGCCTATAAGTTCGACACACCCAAACCACTGCAACAAAACGACAACTTTGTTATTTGGTCAAAAGTTACGGTAAGATATGGTAAGAACAACACTTAGGAACATATATAACTTAACTTAGTTATATATGTTCCTAAGTGTTGTTCTTACCATATTATTGAAAAACAATGACAGACAGATGTTTAATACGAATGATGTAAATGGCTTGTCATGTAAACCACTTGTACAATTTTGAGGCTTCTGCGCAAGCCACATAACTGCATAACTCACTTATGTCTGTCATTGACAAAATAAAGAATTATAAAAAAAAAAAAATGCGTATCCTATACCACTGATAGCAGAGCTCTTTGATAGGCTTCGTGGTTCTAAAATCTTTACCAAATTAGACCTTAGAGGAGCTTACAATCTAGTTCGCACTAAAGAGGGAGACGAATGGATGACGGCATTTAATACTCAAAGTGGTCATTATGAGTATACGTAATGCCCTTTGGTCTATGTAATGCCCCGGCAGTCTTCCAAGATTTTATCAATGATGTCTTACGAGATTATTTGCACACTTGCGCTATTGTGTATCTTGATGACATTCTTATTCATTCTCCTAATATTCAGATACATCACCAACAAGTTAGAAATATTTTACAAACCCTTCTTGCTAATGGCTTGTATTGCAAACTTGAGAAATGTCTGTTCGATCAGACTTCTATCCAGTTTTTAGGGTCTATTATTTCTACTGACAGATTTCAAATGGACCCTAAAAAACTATAGTCTATTCTTGAATGGCCCTTACCATTGGTTTGAAGTCCATACAGAGATTCATTGGATTCGCTAACTATTATAGAAAATTTATAAAGGGCTTTTCCCAGATTATAGCTCCAATCACAGCTATTGAGCAGAGTAAGTGATGAGAACCGCACTCAGTCCCAACGGCCAAGGGTGCTCCAGAGCAGGACTTTGCCGCATGCAGATTTATTATGACAGAATGCAACGCAACGTTTCGACCGGAAAGGTCTTTTTCAAGCTGACACCACATGGTGCAAAATGTGCTTATATAACAAACACTAACAACTAAGAAATCAATCAATCAATTACTGCTAATTAGTAGAAATTTCTTATTGATGAAAAGGTAATTTAAAAAGGCATTGTAGGGGCGTGGCCTGACCAGGGACCGAGCTGGACGTGCTTGTGTAGAGCTCCGGCCCCAACGCGCTTGAATTAGCTTACTTCAGCTCCCAAATAGGCACTAACCGACCACAACACCACCAAAACTCCAACCATGGAGAAGAGGAACCCCAAAAAGCAAACCAGGCGGGGAACGGAGGGTGGAACGTCGGTCCTGGACCTGATGGCGGCCCATAAGATCGGGCCCGCGGGGCCTCAAGATAGCGCCAGACAGAGCCCGTCTTCACACCCACCCTCACCACGCGATGGGGGAGAGCGCCACAAGGGTGAGACCGCTCAAATACTGGAGCGCCTGGCCGAGGTGCAGAATTACCTTGCTGGGGAAATTGACAATTCCACGGCAGTCCTCCGAAGCGAAATTGCCGCTCTGGGCACACGCACAGCTCGTTTGGAAGAGAGGCTGGAGGAGACAACCAAGGCCCACAACGCAGCGGTCACCACCATCAACGGGCTGGCTACCCGAGTGGCAGAAGCCGAACTGGCCGTAGAAGATATGGCTAATAGGTCACGGAGAAATAATCTCCGCCTCAGCGGCTTACCGGAGGGGGAGAAAGAAGGCACGCTGCCGACACTGCTGCTGTCCATTTTCAAGCCCTTGCTACCAGACCTCCCAGAAGAAAGGTGGCACATGGAAAGGGCACACAGAGCCCTGCAAGCCAGAAGAACGGATGAGAACTCACCCAGGGACGTTATCGTCCGCTTCTTATTTTTCCAAACTAAGGAGGCCTTGAAGAGGAAGAGCAGGGCGGCCAAGCTGGAGCACGAAGGGAAAGAACTCCAAATTTACCAAGACCTGGCCCCTAGCACGCTCCAGAGACGCCGGGAGTGGAGGCCGGTTACAGAGGCACTACGCAGGCCGAACATCCCGTATGCATGGGGATTCCCATTCCGCTTGATGGCGTTCCAGGGCGGGAAGACACACACCCTTTCCCCCAGCGGAGAGCCGAAGAAGTTCCTGGGGACCCTGGGCATTACATCTAGCGGCGGATGGCAAGAGATGCGGCTACTGGTTCCTGAGCTGGAGACTCTTCCGACCGAGTGGCAGGAGGTGGGAGCACACCGACGCTGACACCGGAGCAGGGTACAGTACAGAAGTTTGGGGGACACTATGGCCTACTGGGGGGGGTGCCGGGACATTCTTGGGAGGTCTCCATTGTGACTGTGGCTCCGGCTGGCCGAGGGGGGGGGGCCCTCTAGGTTATTTGGGTGGGGGTTTCGGGGGCCCTGCCGTCGGCACTTGGAGGGTCGCAGTGGGGACTGGGCCTGCCTTCCCGGCCATCTTGTCGTCTCCCTGGCGGGAAGGAACATGCCACCATGTTATTGCCATACTGAGGGCGGGAGGTGGAAAGGATTAGCGGCCGGAGGGCCCTAGGACACCCAATCTGCCAACGATTTCTATACGATGCTATGGTTTATATGTTTATAATATGCTTATATGTTTCACGTACTGCCGGTCATGTCATACACCAGCTGGACTCACAGATAATGCTTAGTATATTTGTGTAATAGGGCAGTCATTGTAGCTGAAATGTGATTCAGGGCGGAAATGAGGTTAACAGAGCGGGAACCTGGGGGACCCAATCATAGCTTTCGCCTCCATAATAGGATTGTTAGGGGGTCACTATATTGTACACAATGGCGGGGGGCGGGCACTTAGTCGAAGTGGCGCAGGAATCCTCGGCAACTACTGCAGGGGTAGGAGGGGTGGTATACAGGGGACGACCAGTACACGTCATCCTACCGCAACACAGGGGGAAGTCTGACTTGTAAATGTGTATAAATAACTTAGCACAATATGGCAAGATGGAACACGAGGGACGACCACATTATGTAACTTAACCCCACCGAAAGCTAATCGGACGTAGCGTAAACCTCCTCCACACCTCACACCTTCACACCTCAATGCACAATCCAGGGTAAGAGGGAACACAGTGGCCACTCACAATGGCATGCTTCTGGCCAGACACAGACTAGAGATACCGCCCTGTGGCTAGACATGGCAGGGCACGACACAAGGGCGCAGTGTTTTCCCCCGGGAGGGCACAGGCGTAGAGCCCACGGAGGGAGGGGAGGGGCGAGGGAGAGGGCTCCGGGGAGGCAGGAGTGGGAGAAGCACGGCAAACACCCCCAATGGGTTCTTAGGCCTGAGGGCCCTTACACAAGGGTCAGGCGCACTGCATAGTCCAGATGTTGAATTGTTAGCATATCACGTTGGTATAAACTTATCGGTTGAGGTTCCTGTTGACCTCCTCAGGGAGGCATGTGTGCCATACTTTATAGCCCGAGATTTGGTGCTAGTATTATGTGTAAGTAGTAGGGCCCTAGGTCGGTAATGTTAGGTAACTGTTACATATAGCACAATAGCGCGTTTAAGGGGAAGGCTCACGAACCTGTTTCTCTTCCAAATGCTGGACGTGGACGAGAAGCGGGATCTTGACCCCGTGACAGTCTGGCGGCAGGTAAGACCAGACACTGCTGTTTTTTCTTTCCCTCTTTTCTTCCTTCTATTCTCCCTTTCTCTCTATCTTTCCTTCTTATTCCCTAGTTTATCCCGAGGGGGCGGCGGGGGGCCACGCTGGAAAAGAGCGCAGTGGGAGTGGAGGTGGGCGCAGGCAGAGGCAGGCAGGGCGGATAGAACTAATGGCTGTTAAACTCTCGTCGTTGAATGTAAAGGGGCTAAACTCCCCCAATAAACGGCGCCTACTATTTAGGGAACTCAAACGGATGGGTACTGATATAGCTTTTCTGCAAGAGACGCACTTACCGAGACAGGCTAAATTTAAACTGAAAGACCATACCTATAGCTCATCGACTGAGGCCAGGTCGCTGCGCAAGCGCAACGGAGTGGCGCTCCTAGTGCGGAACAGCTGCCCCTTTAGAATTCACGCTACTGACTCCGACCCAGAGGGGAGATATGTCATTGTGTCGGGCACCTTACTGTCCCACCATATCCATCTTATTAATATATACGCACCAAACCAACCTGACACAGCCTTTTGGGAGACGTTGCGAACCAAAATTCACACCCTGCCCCATGGGATGGTTGTTGTAGGGGGAGACCTGAACGCTACGCCTTGCCCGGCAGTAGACAGGAGGGCGGGCAGAGGCGGGCAGCGATCCCAGGGGAGGGGGAGCCAGGATAAGCAGCTACAACGGTTTATAGCAGAGACGGGGTTGGTGGACGCCTGGAGGGCGCATCATCCGGTACAAGGGACTACACTTTCTTCTCGGCCCCCCACGGATCCTACTCTAGAATAGATATGTTCCTAGTGAATGATAAATGCCTACCGCGGATAACTAGCACAGACATCGGGTCCATTACCTGGTCGGATCATGCTGACGTATCACTGACACTGGGGAGATTATGCGAGGCGACCCCGTGGACATGGAGACTCAATGCCTCCCTACTGAAAGATCAGACTATAGCAGCCCAAATCAGAACAGAACTCCATAGCTTTTTTGAGACCAACATTACCCCGGACGTGACCCTGGCTACTGTGTGGGCGGCTCACAAGACCATTATTAGAGGCACCCTCATAAAATTAGCAGCGGCCAAAAAGAAACTGAAGTTCCAGACACTGGAGAGGCTTCTGACCGATTTGAAGGGTGCGGAACAACAGCACCAGAGCACCCCAGATGACCTGATTGCGGGTCGGCTGGCGGAGCTGAGGTTGGCAATCGCCAGCTGCTCCTTGATGACACGGCCAAGTCTATCAAGTGGTCCAAACGGACCTTCTACGAACACGCGAATAAGATGGACACACTCCTGGCTAGGGTGCTGAAACCCAGACAGAGAGGGGGCCACATCACATCCATTAGACATAACGACGGATCAACTAAAACTAGCCCCCGAGACATAGCGGAAGTCTTCACGGACTATTATAAATCCTTATATAATCACACACCGGGTTCGGAGTCACGGACGGCGGAGGATGAGGCACTGACAAAAAGATTTCTGGCAGAACTGGGTTTGCCCAAACTAGCACAGGCAGGGGTGGACGCTCTAGGAGCGGAAATCACACCAGAAGAGGTAGCGCAAGCTATAACGGCCCTGAAAGGGAATAAAGCCCCTGGACCGGATGGTTATGACGGGAGCTACTATAAGGAATTCAGAGACGAGTTAGCGCCCCAGTTAGCGGCCCTTTTTAACGACTTTCGAGCAGGGGGCACCCCGGACCTAGACATGTCATTAGCGACCATAATTCTGTTGCCTAAACAGGACAAAGATCCGAGCACTCCGAGTAGCTATAGACCGATCTCGTTGATCAATCATGACATGAAAATCCTGGCCAAAATACAGGCGACTAGACTAAATCCCTTTTTAGCTACGCTAGTAGACGCAGACCAAGTGGGGTTCGTGCAGGGCAGACAGCTTTTCGAAAATACCCGGAGGAATATAGATATCATATGGAAACAGCATATTACACATATCCAGACCATTCTAGTTTCCCTGGACGCGGAAAAAGCATTTGACAGGGTTACATGGACATACCTGTTCACACTCCTATCCCACATGGGTTTCCCCGAGCAAGCTATAACACTAATCAAAGCCATGTACACCAACGTACGAGCACAGGTCAAAATTACTGGCGCACCAATACAACCGTTCAGACTATACAACGGCACTAGACAGGGATGCCCACTGTCTCCACTCCTATTTGTGCTCTCCCTGGAACCCCTTCTCCAGGCCCTTAGACGACACCCAGACATACAGGGGGTACGGGTGGGAGGCAGGGAATTCCTAGTATCGGCGTACGCGGATGATGTGCTCCTGGCTCTCACCGACCCCGTCAACTCAATGAGGGCCTTGCAGGGAATCCTAGACGCCTATGGAGCCGTCTCGGGATACAAGGCTAACATGACCAAATCCAGCGCTCTCCCCATAGGGATTCCACCTGGGGAGCTGGCAGCTCTCCAACGAACACATCACATACGAATTGAGCGCCAGTCGATCAAATACCTGGGCGTCAAACTGACGGCAGCCCCTGACCAACTGTACTCGCAGAATTATATACCCCTCCCTTATTGGGGAAATGGAGGCCTGGAACGACAGACCCACTTCCTGGTTCACGCGGTCAAAATGAATGTCCTACCCAGAATATTATTCTACTTTCAATCCCTGCCCATTCAGGTCACCAAGGCACATCTAGCGCCCCTGCAGCAAGCAATAGGGAACTTCGTGTGGCACAATAAACGCCACAGGCTCTCGAGACACTTGTTACACAGACCAAAAGACAGAGGCGGGCTAGGATTGCCAAACCTATATAACTACTACCTAGCGTCACAACTGGCCCAAGTAGCCCTATGGCACTCGCCACCCGGTGAGAGGAAATGGGTGGATTTGGAGTCCCTGATGGTGGGAGCCGACAACCCGCAGCTGCTCATGTGGGTCCCCAAAGAACATAGACCGATCATTAGATCAACTTGCCCAGCTATTCTGAACTCCATACACGTTTGGGATAGAGCCCAACAGAGATACGGGCTGGCATCGGCCCCGTCGCCACTGATGCCGTATGTACGCAACCGGGCATTCCCTCCGGGGATGGCAGCGCGCAACTTTAGGAACCTAGAGAGAATAGGGCTGCAGCGCATCCACCAGCTTGTACAGGGGGGGGAGGTGGTACCATTTGATACTTTACAGCAAAGGGGCCACCTCACTCCTGCTGACTTCTTCAAGTACCTACAAATAAAGGATTTCGTAAAACAGACATGGGTCCGCACGGCGGCCCTAAAACCCATGACATTTTTCGAAAGAATTTGCATTCAGGACCATATGCCTAGAGGCCTGATAACTCGGCTGTACGCCCACCTCTGCTCGGACACTTCTGACGGGGGTGAGCTAGCAAATACGAAACAATGGGAAAGGGACCTGGGGGAGCAGCTGGAGGGGACAGAGTGGCAGGAGATTTGGGAAGCCAACCACAAATCCTCAGTTTGTGTGACGTTTCAAGAGCAAGCAATTAAGACGATGTTCCGCTGGTACACAACTCCCGTAAAACTGCATCAAATGAAAAAAAGCACTACAGACGTATGCTGGAGGGGGTGCGGACAAAAAGGGACATATATACATATGTGGTGGGAATGCCCACTAATAGCAAGCTTTTGGCTACAAATTAAGGATCTCCTAGCCCAGGTACTGCACAGGGCCCCTCCCCTGGACCCATGGGTTTACCTACTTAGTAGAACGCTAGATGGGTGGCCTAGACATGAACAAAAACTCATACATAATATAACTCTAGCAGCTAGGAGGGCAGTGGCAGCGGAATGGCTTAAGACGGCCCCCCCACCGATTTCAGGTGTCATTACTAGAATCAGGGAAGTACACTTGATGGACGATCTGACAGCCAGAGTCAGGGGTACCCAAACCCGATTCATGAAAACATGGGCTCCTTGGGAAGATAGCCCCTTGGGTTAAACCGTCTGGTAGTCCTTGGAAACGCAAGACAGGCAACTAAAAAGGATAACGCTCCTGGTGCCCCCCCCCCCCTCCTCCTCCCCTCTCCCCCACCCCCCCTCCCCCTCTCTTTCTCTCGACCCTTTCTTCACCTTTTCTATCTATGTGCTGTCTGTATATAGGCAAATGTAGCCTCCTGGAGGGGGATGTGAGGGACACACCCCGACCACAACTTATAGCATGGGAGGGCCTAAGGTAGCTCTCATACGAAGCAGCCCGAGATAAGCGGGCATTGACAGGCCAGAGGCGACCCGGCAGATAGGGAGCACATTCCTACAGGAGGCACATCCTCGTCCCGCAAGTAGGTCACACAGATTACTGTAGATGGAGGGTTCTGCTCTTTTCTTAATCTCTATACTTCTTGTTAGTTATTCTCAAAAATAAAAACTGACAGGCTATGGCTCACTATATCAGGGAACATTTACGTGCTTAAAGAATTTAAAAAAAAGGCATTGTAAAAGAAACAAATATCAAATGTGAAATATTACAATATATACATAAATCAGATCAATAATGCACACTATATCATTAACTTCATACACACAAGACATGAATCATTCTATGATCATATTAATGCTAGGAATTCTAGAATGTATATATAGGATAACCTATTATGCCATGAGTATTCCCTGGTTACTGTGCCCATAGAGGAGAGGAAACAAGAAATACAAGAAAACAGCAAATAAAAAGAGTAAATACATGCAGCGTATCCTCCATGGTATCCAAACGTAACCCACTTCCGGGTCTGTGAACCGCACGTGACGTCATTGGAACGCACGTGCGAAATCCTCCTCCGAACGGATTGGCTGGAGGACAGCTATGACCAAGAAGGGAGCTAATCATGTCAATTGGTCTGAAGAAGCCAAGGCTTCTTTCACTCTCTTTTGCCTCAGCTCCTGTCCTGGTACATCCAGACCCCTCAAGACCCTTCATCCTTGAGGTTGATGCCTCCGAGACCGATGTGGGGACTATCTTTTCCCAGAGGGAATCTCCTACCGCTCTGATTCTTTTCCCGTAGGCTGACATCTGCAGAAAATAATTATGATATCGGTAATAGAGAATTATAAGCCATAGTATCAGCTCTCAAGGAATGGCGTCACTTACTTGAGGGATCTACGGTTCCTATTATGATTCTCACCGATCATAAGAATTTATCCTATTTAAGTGACGCTAGAAGGCTTTCGCCCAGACAAGCCCGCTGGGCTCTTTTTCTTTCCCACTTCAATAATGTAATCTCCTATAGACCTGGTAATTAGAGTTGACAAAGATGGAGGCCACTCATAAAGCTGCCCCTACTTCACGTTCACATTCACAACTGATGATGATAAAGTCAGCCTTACAAGATTTACAACTATTAGAGACAGGGAAGCATATGAGACTATTAAACCAATCACATTATGCTATGGGGAATAAAGCGGGTAGACTTTTAGCTAATAAAGTTAAACAAAAAAAATTACAAGTTAAAATCCCTTATATTGTCTCAAAAAGGAATGATAAATTATATAATCCTCAAGATATAGCAAATGAACTGGCAAATTACTATTCAGAGCTCTATCAATTAGAGAGAGATATTAATACATATCAGCCAAAGGAGGAGGAGATCAAAATTTTTTTGGAGAAGGCAAA
Organism: Pelobates fuscus; assembly: GCF_036172605.1. NCBI lineage: Eukaryota > Metazoa > Chordata > Amphibia > Anura > Pelobatidae > Pelobates > Pelobates fuscus. The sequence continues at coordinate 85,478,293 of NC_086328.1, read as the reverse complement.
TTTGCCTAGGTTAACACCACTTCAATGTACCTCCCTTGATAAACCATTTGAGGAAGAAGAGGTAGCAGTAGCAATAAATTCCCTCACTAAACATAAGGCTCCCGGGCCTGATGGGTTTTCAAATTATTACTATATAAAATTAGCAAAACAACTGATCCCTACTCTTACGAAACTTTTCAATTTTATAAAAGTTACTGGTGCCATTCCCCAAGAAATGTTGGAAGCAAATATCGTGGCTTTACCGAAACCTAACAAACCGCCTATACAGAGTGAAAATTTAAGACCGATATCCCTACTTAATACGGATATTAAGATCTACGCTAAATTGATAGCTTCACGAATTAAACACCTCCTCCCGGATCTTATCTCGGAGGAACAAGCAGGGTTTACACCTGGAAAACAGATAGGGGATAATACTAGACATTTTGTGAACTTGGTGGAATGGGCAAACACTTCATCACAACAAGGATTAATTTTAGCATTAGATGCTGAAAAAGCATTCGATCGGTTACATTGGGGGTATATGTCACTTACGCTTATTAAAATGGGTTTCCCATTAAATTTTTTAGCAAGCATATTAGCCCTATATCAAAATCCTAGTGCAAGAGTGCTTAATACTGGCTTTTTTTCTGACAAAATAAAAATAAGTAACGGCTCTCGTCAAGGTTGTCCCCTTTCCCCTCTCATTTTTATTATATGTATGGAACCTGTAGTAAGGATGATTAAACAAGATAATAATATCAAAGGGTTGATTACACCAGGGGGTATTAAAAAAATAGCGTTGTTTGCGGACGATATTCTGCTCTTTATTAAAGACCCAGAGTCTTCTTTACCAGCACTGATTAAACTACTAATAGAATATGGGCAGGTATCGTATTATAAAAATAACATAGCTAAAACACAGGCACTACCTATTAAATTACAACAAACAGTTATAGATAAATTGAAGCTACAATATAAATTTGATTGGCGTACTTCATTTATAAAATATTTGGGAATTAAACTTACTAAAGCAGCTAAAACATTAATTAAAGTAAACCATTATCCAATGCTTCAACAAATTAAAAATACAATGGCAAAGTGGGAAGGTTTGGAGATTTCATGGCTGGGACGAATAAATCTTATTAAAATGATGATACTACCTCAGATACTATATCTCTTTAGAACATTACCCATAGCACTCTCTAACAAATTACTTAAACAGATTCAGAGCACTATAAATGCTCACATTTGGAAGAGGAAACCCCCAAGAGTGGCACGAGGGAGTTCAGGTCTTTCATATGTAAAAGGGGGCCTGGGAATGCCAGACATTAAAATATATTATAGAGCATTCTTTTTAGCAGAAGGGTTTAGACTACTTAGAATGAGAAAAACCTCTCAATACCCAATTTGGCTAACATTTGAAAATGCATGCTTAGATGCAAATAATATAACATACTACTTATGGACAGGCTCGGTTCCCCAGTCTCCTTTAAAACCCATGTTACAAAGCACAGAACTCTTACTAAGAATATGGAAAAAATGGTGTCCATGTGTAATAAATCTTAATTTGATGTTTAAAGCTGCACCAATAATGGCGTTAGCAGCTCTTTCTTTGGACCTTCAGATGAGAAGGTGGCTAGAGAAGGGGGTAAGACAAATAGGCAATTTAATGATCGGGCCACAAGTAAAATTATTTCCTAATCTTCAAAAAGAATTTAACTTAGATGCTAAAGAGATGTTCGTATACTTAAGGATTAAGAATATGATAAAGGCATATGCTATGGATAATCCAGATAATGAGGCAAATATCTTACCCTCACCAGAATTTATTTTGTCACGTAAGTCTATTAAACCATTTTCTTGGTGTTATAATGCACTGATTGAAAGCGAGGCACCAGAAAAATTAAAATATATGATTAAATGGGAGAATGAAATTGGAAAGCAATTTTCAAGGAGAGATTGGCACTTAGCTATGTTTAGCACCAAGCAAGCCTCACGTAGCTTATCGTTATGGGAGGCGTACTGTAAGGTGACAATGAGGTGGTACTTGGTACCGCAAAGATTAGCACATATGTATGCTGACTCATCAAGGCTGTGTTGGAGGTGTGAGAAAGAAGATGGTTCTATGCTGCATATTTTTTGGGAGTGTCTATATTTAAGAGAGTTTTGGAAGCGAATTCAGAATTTAATATATGAAAAAACAAAGCTTTTGATTCCATTGCATGCGGAGAAACTCGTACTTCATATTATTCCTGGGATTAATACACATGCTCACAGAAAGGTAATTTTAAATATCCTTACGGCAGCAAAAATAGCCCTAGCAGGCAACTGGAAGCAGAAAGCTATTCCTTCAGATGAGGCAGTATATGCTAAAATGAACAAGATTAGCTCATATGAAAAAATGGCCAGTGAAGTTAATGGATGTCTCGACAAGTATAAAAAAGAATGGTACAGTTGGATAAAAAACGACTGAACTATGCTCTTTATATAGATATAGAGGGATTAAATAGAGTACATAAAGGTAACGGGTGACTAACCAGGGTTGGGCGGGGGGAATGGTGGTGAGGGTTTTTTTTTTTTTTTTTTTTGTGTTTGTTTGTTTGTTTGTTTGTTTTTTCTTGGATGTTGTTTAGTTAAGGAAATTAAAAAAATTTAAATTAATTGGTAATTGATACTGCAACAAATTAAAGGGAGTATATTACAATTGTAAGATAGATGAGAAAAAGATAAACCAGAAAGAAGGCATTCATTTTTCTCTTCTTTTCTTCTTTTTTTTTTATAATAGGAATATAAGATGAATATAAATGATTACAATGTTAATGAACAATACTAAGGCAATGTTATAATGTAATGATTACAATATTAATGAATGATATAAAAGGCAGTGTTATAATACAATGGGGAAAATGTGCTATTCAACTGTGTTGTACTGCGTGTTAATACTCTTTTTGGAATTAATAAAAACTATAATTGGAAAAATATAGACCTGGTAATCGTAACACCAAAGCAGATTCTCTTTCCAGACAGTTTGCCACTCTTGATAAAGAGGAGGTCATAACAGAACCCATCATACCTCCTGAGAGAATCATTGCTTTAACTTTTCCCCTCTTCTGAGCAAAATCCAAAGGGTCCAAGATAGGGCACCTAGTGATAAGCCTGTTGATAAATTCTACGTACCTCCAGAGCTGAGAGGGGAAGTATTCAGCCATTACCATGACAGTAAAATGGCTGGACATATGGGGGTATCTAAGACCATTGATTTGATTACTTGACAGTATTGGTGGCCATCTCTTAGAAAGGAAGTTGAAGCTTACGTATCGTCGTGTAACGTTTGTTCCCAATCTAAGTCTTCCCATCAAATGCCATGTGGTCTTCTGCATCCCCTTCCTTTGCCATCAATTCCTTTGTCCCAGCTGTCTATGGATTTTATAGTCGAGCTGCCAGAATCTAAGGGTTTTACTGTTATTTTGGTTATAGTTGATCGCTTCTCAAAAATGGCGCATTTCATGCATTTGAGGAAACTGCCTTCCTCTGCTGAATTAGTCAGAATATTCACCAAGGAAATTATACGCTTACACGGAATGCCGGACGTCATTGTGTCTGATAGGGGTTCACAATTTGTTTCAAAGTTTTGGACGGGCTTTTGTAAAGACATGGGCATTGAGCTTGCCTTCTCCTCGGCCTATCATCCTCAAACGAATGGTGCTGCTGAAAGGACTAATCAAAGCCTTGAACAATATCTCCGTTGTTTTACATCTCAACTCCAAGACAACTGGGCTGACCTTCTTCCTTGGGCTGAATTCGCCAGGAATAATGCTACGCACTCTGCTTCTGGTCACAGTCCCTTCTTTGTCACGTATGGTCGTTGTTGTGGAAATTAAATATTATCCTGATATCTTTAAAGTAGTAAAATGTCTATTTACTTTTTATAGCTCTCAATCAGCATTTATCATTTTATATGATTTACTTAAAATGGCCGCTAGGGCCAGGGAGTTTCCCTTAGTCATCGAATAATACCCTCACTAACAAGATGGCGCTGGAATCTGGGGGAGACCCGCATGATACCAGTGACATCACACCCGGTAGGACGAGCAATAAATCAACCACTTAACCCCTAACCAATTATTAATGCATAAATCAATGTTATCTCTGACAATGCTTATGATGTAATTGTGCTTTATAAGGGGTCGCCTGCCCCTCTGAATAAACATTCCTCAAGTTCTTCATTAACCTGACACTTGTGTCTGGTCTGAATTACTTCAGGGAGCGTGCACGCGTTGTTTCTTAATTTGGCCAGGGGCAGATACACAAAATAATCAATTTATTGATTGATTTCCACTTCAGTCGTCATCCTAATCTACTTTGTTTTCTCACATGGGTATGCCGGCTCTACACTTATCCACTGTACGCGACACTTGGAGAAAGGTTCATGCCATCTTGGAGAAAAATGTGTGTACTAAGAAAGCCTTTGCTGATAGGCACCGTAGGGCGGCACCTTCTTATGTTGCTGGTGATAGAGTTTGGTTATCTACGCGTAACTTGCGCTTACGCGTTCCCTCTATGAAGTTGGCTCCTAAGTTCATTGGTCCTTACAAGGTCTTGCGACAGATCAATCCTGTTTCCTATGCCCTGGACTTGCCCAAAAGCCTCCGTGTACCCAACGTCTTTCATACGTCCCTCCTGAAACCACTTGTTTGCAATAGTCATTCCCGTTTCCAGCCTCGTCCTCCTCCTGTTTTGATTCAGGGTCAAGAGGAGTATGAGATTCAACATGTTGTCGACTCCCGCATCTCCCGTGGTTCACTTCAGTACCTAGTTCATTGGAAGGGCTATGGTCCCGAGGAGCGCTCCTGGGTTCCTGCTTCTGAGGTCCATGCGCCCCGACTCCTTAGGGCGTTCCATGCTAGGTTTCCTTCTCGCCCTTCTGGTGTTCCTCCAGTAGGCGTTCCTTCGGGGGGGGTTCTGTCATACCTTGTGTCCCGCGCCGTCCCGGTCCCGCCGTCCGTCCTCTCCTGTCGGACGGTGTGGATCGCTGGCTGGAGTTGCGCGCGCACACCTCCATCTGGGAAAGCGTCCACGGACGTGCGCGCGCCAATTGCTACTACCTATTTATACCTTCCTCAATTCTGTCCCTGCCTATCAGTATTCACCTTACCCTATATTAACCTCCTTCTGACATCACTTCCTTGCCCTGTCGTGGTTTATTATAGCCCGAGAGTGCATTCTGAGTAGTTGTCTTTTCTTTGGTTCCTGACTTCAGCTTGTTTATCGGTTATTCTCATTTCTGGCTCCCTGACCTTGGCTCTGTCTATTCGCTTTCCCGTATCTCTGTATTCCTGACCTTGGCGTGTTTGACTATTCCTATCTCTCATTCCTACGTTAAGCCCGGCCACCTTAAGGTCCGGTAATACGTCTATCTGTGTTCGCCTTTATTGTTCTCTGGTTTGCGTGTTGGGGAGTATTAACCTTGACACTTAATATATTCCACTTATACTGAGGGAGTCCGTGGTCTCACTCCTCTCCAGGTTGCCCTGCCAATGTTTCTATAATATTTTGGAGTTCCATAGTGATTATATAAGTGATAATACTCACCCTATCTATCTATAATACCCTACCTCTAGGGTTTAAATTTCCACTCTCTTTTCCCTCTTCCACCCACCCCTTTTGATACGTCTGGGCACCTTTGTGTATACTTATGTTCAAATCCCCATATATGTATCTCCCTCTCTCTTTTCTCCTCTTTTCTTTTTTTTTTTTTTTTTTTTTTATAAATTCTTTATTTTTGATGTGCATGTATAACATTTGCTTGACTGTAATGCCACAACAGCATTCTTAGGAAGTATAAACATACAAGAGTTGTAACCGTTGTTAAGCATTTAGAAGGGTCGCACATATTTTTTAAACAATATATGATAAAACAGGCTAGGTACATGCTGGCTGTCTAAAATGAATTAGTCAGACGTTTGGTAACAGTAGCTTTAGTTTATTAAGTGCAGTAATCGTTGTCGCTTTAGCTTTGGGCCCTAGGTATGATTACGCTTAAACAGGCTGTCTAACAGGTCATATCCTACAGTCGATTAGCAGTTAGGTCACATATCAGACATTGTGTCAGTCGCTAGGTAAGTCGCTTTAATGTGATGGGTTAATTATGCTAATTCAAATCCAGCATTTGTAGTAGTAGTGAAACAAAAATCACCCATGCTTTTGCGATTCTAACTAATGACAGTTATCTAAAGACAGGCTGGTAAGGTCAACAAGATGGGCGCTCCTATTCACAATGTGATCTATGGGCAAGCTTTTAGGTGGAGTATACCCCCAGGCAGTAGATCTTGTAAGTGAATGGCACAGAGTCCCTGAGGGTGAGATGGTGGAAGACAGGGCAGTCCCGGTTGTAAAAAGTCCCTTGTTAGGTGAGTAAGAGACGTCCTCTGCAGCTGCTGATTTGTTATATCAGGGAGCCCGGTCTTCTGCCAGTCGCTGGGTGCTGGGTAAGTTCTCTACTATGTTCCTGTCGCATGTGAGGATCTCGACTTCAGGGATGTGGGTGATGGCTCTATTGCTTTTCCACATGCTGGTTTGCCCCCCAGTGTAGCGGTGGTTGCTGGCGGCTGATACCTCTGTGGGGCGTCTTGTTTCCCTGCTTGGAGGAGGGAGGAAGTACCGGAGCCCAGCGGGAGACCTCTGAGGGTCCAGTGTTAGTGGAGGTGGGTGGCTTGCTGGGCTTCTAGGATGTGTGCAGGTGGATGGTTGCAGTCGGGATCTGTACCTTTGGTATTTACAGTCCGCTCGTTGTGCTGCTGTTGGGAAGTATCCTGTGGAGGCTCTGGACTCGCTGCCTTCACAAGTGGCCTCCGCCATCTTGGTGACAGTGCCTGGAGCATGGGTCTTGGCGTCCCTGTAGCTTCGCCTGTCGTGCTTGCGGTTGTCGGGTCCCAAGAGTGGGGTCTGTGATCACCCACCCCCCCCCCCCCCCGTCCGGGGGGAGAGAGGGGGGTACGGGGCCGGTTCCCTGCGATTCTGACTCTGAGTGCTGAACGGCATGCGGCAGGGCAGCGGCCGTCCGCCCCGCTCGCCTCTGGAGTAGGCCTCAAAAGTGTCAGGTAGGATTCCTCCTCCAGGGGACTGAAGCCTGTTTGGCCAGCCTCACCCTGGATCCAGGGCTCTCTGCCCACTGAGGGCCACCGTTGCCGGTCGGTTTTGTGCCAGAAATCTGGATTTTATTGCTTGTTAGGCCTTGGGTTGCAGGAGCTGGTCTCACTTGCGACCAGCCAGCTCGGCGGTCGGACCCCGCCCCCCTTCTTTTTTTTTTTAACCCTTGTTAATACATACATGTCCTCACTGGAGGTACTTCTTCTAACCAGTGATGTCTATCCCTTCTGTACCTGAGCAATGAAAAGGTCTCCCTATGCATACTCATCCTTGATATATTTGCATTGCAAGCTCGTTATACCAGTGTAACTCTTATACACTTGTAGTACACTATCACAAATATATATATATATATATATATATATATATATATATACATACATACATATATATATATACATACACATTATCAATAAGTATATCTAATGTTTGTTTTTTGTTTCATGCTCATTTATACTATAGAGTGTAAAATATAATAAAAAGGCTTACACATTTCCTATTTACAAATGTTATAAAAATGTTTCCACTCTGCTGTGTTTCACATGAATAACTTCCTGATACATTATTTCAAGTCCGATTCATAGTATATGCGTATGTGTGATCATGTCTATATGAGTAAATAGTTTAACATGATAGGGTGACCATATGTAAGATCTATGTGCAAGATGTTTCCTGCAAGCTTACATGGAAATATTTGCTGTTCAATCCTGCAAGGAAGACTCTCTTCATCTAAACGCCCAACATGTCTGTTTGTTCCGAGCAAAAACACCTATCATAGATCCAAGCTGCAGTGGTACAGAAGCTGGCAGAACATGAAGATAAGAGTTTTCGCAAAAATATGAATATCTGGGTTATCCCTGACTCTCTAGAGACACCCGAGAGTCCGCATTTCTTGTGATGTCTTTTCCATCATGTCTTACCTAGTAAGCTCATAGATGGTCCTATAGGATCTATACACCAGCTAAATCCCCTACTTCTGTCTCTAGAGATCTAATTGTACAGTTTGTCACACATCCTAACAAAATATCAGTTATGGCAGCTGTCAGAGATTCCCCTTCTTTGGAATTCAAGCAATATTTACTGTCTTTCTATTCAGACTTATTTAGGTCCACACTACAACGGAGACAGTCTTTTCACCCTGTTTCCATTGTCCTGCAGGACAAAATATACCCTATTGTTGGGACAACCTAAGATCTCTACAGATCTTTAGTCCACTAAAGATTGGACTACACATAAGTAACTTACTGCTGCAGACTCACAGGCTTTCCTTGCTGTGTTGGGAATCCCTCTAAACGCGGTTCCCAAGCATCGTTGGGACATAACTATCATCATGCCATATGTGCCTGCTTGGTGACCTTCTACTTTAACTGATGGCCACGGTGACAGAAACCGTGTGCGATTTCTCCGGTGTCTTTATTGCTTTTTGTTTATTTTTTATTTTATTGTGATATCTGAATGGTATTTTTTGTAGCATTTATTGCTTTAGCCTAGATCCCACATAATGTAAAGCAGATATAGTAGCTAAACTCATTACTCCTTGAATTCTAAATTGTACTGCTCCACAATATAAATCAAGAATAAAAAAAAAAAAAAAAAATTTGCTCTTATGCAGTATACATTTTATTTAAATATCTGCCCCTGCCAAAATGGAAGCATAATGGTTAAAGGGACACAATAGTCCTCAAAACAACTTTAGCTTAATGAAGCAGTTTTGGTGTATAGATCATGCCGCTGCAGTCTCACTGCTCAATTCTCTGACTTTTAAGAGTTAAATCACTTTGTTTATGCAGTCCTAGTCAGACCTCCCTGCATGTGACTTACACAGCCTTCCTAAACATTTCCTGTAAAGAGTCATCTAAATGTTTAAACCCCCTGTATTTCACATTCTGTTTAATTTAGAATTTCATATCTCCTTCTCTGTTAATAGCTTGCTAGATGGTAAGCCCTAAACGTACCAGGAGATCGAATGAGAAGTGAAAATCTGAAGCAGTGCAAAAGCACAAGGAATAATAGGTACAGATACCTATCCATTTCCTCTGTACCTATTATTCCTTGTGCTTTTACACTGCTTCACATTTTCACTTCTTATTACCGTAGATCTCCTGGTACGTTAAGGCTTACCACCTATATTTGTTTATATTACTTTTCATGCCTTTACGGGGGGCAATTTATTCTAGTTGAGATCTTTTCTTTTTTATCATCAATCCTTACTATTTTCTCCACTTATTAGGGCTAGTTTTTTTTCTACCCAAGCCTAGAATAGCTTGCTAGACCCTGCAAGAGCCTCCTGTATGCAATTAAAGTTTAATTTACAGAGCAGGAGATATAAAACCTTTTCAATTAAGTTACATCTGATCGAAAGTGAAGCCATTTTTTTTCATGCAGGCTGTGTCAGTCACAGCCAGGGGAGGTGTGGCTAGGGCTGCATAAACAGAAACAAAGTGATTTAACTCCTAAATGGCAGTGAATTGAGCTGTAAAACATGAGAAGCATGATCTAAACACCAAAACAGCTTCATTAAGCTAGTTATAGTCATTAAGTTGTTTTGGTGACTATAGTGTCCCTTTACACTGGATAGGTCTACGATATCACTTATTTACAATATTTAAATGGGACTCTTGTAACTTAAAGTTAATATTGAGGCATAAGTGCATATCACTACTACTATTACTAATATTACACACTACTACTGTCTTTAACTTCCCCAAATAAAAGCAGAAAGCAGAGCTAAAAAGAGGATCGAAGAGAAAGATGAAAGAGGAAGCTATGTCAAATGTAATGGCATCCTTAGTTGAAGGGTGGAAGATATTCAACCAGGGTGAAAAAGCTTCTGAAAATAGTACCAAAAGCCACAAAGGGTTGCGGTCATTTTCTCCACATTGTACAATTAGAGCACTAAGTGACATGCTCACGTGTCTGTCAGCAGGTATAGAAGCTGAAGGCGGATATACTTACTATATAATTAGATACTCATCCTTGTAAGTGCTGCCATTTTCTGCAAACATCTTAAACTGCTGGTGCTTCATCCACCAGGTGCTGTGTCAAAGTCACACTCTTAAGAGTACAATGCAGAAAAGCTAATGTTGTGAACGCTCACAGTGGTAGAATGACCACCACACACACACGACCCGGCTAGAAGTTCCTTCAGGGAATAACCCCAAAGGGGGGATGAACGCATCATAAGGGCCACCAACAACTTCACGGAGAATGTTCCCAACTGGGGAGTACACAACACAGACATAGATGAACATTACCTTAAGGGACAGACCTACACGACTTCCGCGACCACTATAGTACGAAATCAGTCCAGACGCAATAGCGAACACATAAGGTGCACAATAGCACGAACTGCTTTGAGTGTTAAACAGACGACCACAACGACTGCGAACCTGTATGGTGGAATCTAGAACCGCACAAAGTTAACTGTTTTATATGCCATGCAGTCATGTATCGTATTGTTTGGATTTAGTTTTTGTTTATGTTTGACACATGGGCTCGAAATGCCCTAAGAAATTAAAAACGACACCGAGCGGCACATTCGAACTGATATACATGGTACAACTCCTCTTATCTTCTGTAAAAAGAAATGTAATACTTGTTGATGATCGGCCCCTGCGTGGGCCACTAAACGTTACTAAGCGGCACTCAGTGTCGAAACAAAAAGAAAGAATTTTAAAAAAAAGAGTACAATGCAGAGGTCTGTAGAGAAATCCGCAAGACCCTGAGATCCTCCATAAACCATCTCACGATGCATGAGAATATGTCTGGTTCCCATAGCCATTGTTAGCAACAGTTTCTGAAATCGACAAAGCTTGATGGCAGAAGCTCCAGCTTTTGTCAAGTTTTGGCAACTTGGACTTTTACCACAAGACACAGTAGTTCCTATTTTGTCTTATGCTATCTTGGTTTGATTGTGTTGGGATGAAATGCAATGAAATTTGAACATAGTCATTAAGAGTAATTTATAAATATTTAATGTTAACAACGACTGCGAACCTGTATGGTGGAATCTAGAACCGCACAAAGTTAACTTTTTTATATGCCATGCAGTCATGTATCGTATTGTTTGGATTTAGTTTTTGTTTATGTTTGACACATGGGCTCGAAATGCCCTAAGAAATTAAAAACGACACCGAGCGGCACATTCGAACTGATATACATGGTACAACTCCTCTTATCTTCTGTAAAAAGAAATGTAATACTTGTTGATGATCGGCCCCTGCGTGGGCCACTAAACGTTACTAAGCGGCACTCAGTGTCGAAACAAAAAGAAAGAATTTTAAAAAAAAGAGTACAATGCAGAGGTCTGTAGAGAAATCCGCAAGACCCTGAGATCCTCCATAAACCATCTCACGATGCATGAGAATATGTCTGGTTCCCATAGCCATTGTTAGCAACAGTTTCTGAAATCGACAAAGCTTGATGGCAGAAGCTCCAGCTTTTGTCAAGTTTTGGCAACTTGGACTTTTACCACAAGACACATGAGTTCCTATTTTGTCTTATGCTATCTTGGTTTGATTGTGTTGGGATGAAATGCAATGAAATTTGAAGATAGTCATTAAGAGTAATTTATAAATATTTAATGTTTAAGGTGGAAGAGTTGCTGTAAACACAATTTATTTTCAATGTGTAAAAGAATTGATTAAGTGTCTTCCAATTGGTGATAGTTAATCTGAATACAGGGCAAATTTGAATAACTAGGTAGCTTGTTTGCAGGGACAATGCCACCCACATGAACGCAAGTTCCTTTGTGACCACAATTCTCATAGCAAAATAGCATGCTACTTTGAAACAGGTGATGAATTATTCATGGGAGAGATAGCACAGGGATATTGTCTTATGGAGATTTTTTAATAAATGTGCATGCCATCAGAATGTATTTTGGTGAAAATGTTTGCATTGCATCCATGCATTGTCAACTACAGCATGCCCAGTATATTCAGGTTAATTCTTGCAGTTGAAGATCTGCAGGAGTTTGAATTGACAGCCGTAGCGGACGAAGAGCCAAAAGATCCTATTGTGTACAGAGAAAGAAGCAAAAAGATAAAACCAATTCACAAGTTCTTTTTTCTTCTCAAAATCTAGAGCATGAAGCACCATATATTTGAGTAGAGTTGTCCACTATATGGCTTACATTCAGGGTGAGTCTAATATTACATAGTCAACCATATTGGTAAGACCCTCTAGATCCAGGACAAGTGAGATGGTTAGAATGGATCAAATAAAAGAAGAAAGGGAAGTAAATACAAAAATCAAAGAAAAAATTAGGACAGACTTAAAAAAATTAACATTAATGACTGAAGTAGCTTTAGGCATGTCTAGCGAGGATGACGAGCAGCCATAAAATGCACAACAACAGTATAATTACAGAGAAGGAAATCTTAAAACTCTTTGTATTAAAGTGGTGTGAATCCGTCGAGAATTGTAAAATTGTGCGCACTGAGTAATTGTGGTTCACAATGAAGGGTCCACCACAAAACAGGGTGAAAAATAAATGCTTTATTACATAAAAATACAGTGCTGTTGAGTCTAAAGTACATGAGGTTCTTTATGTCCTTTTTTGAGTCCTTCCAATGTATCTGACTTTTAAAAAAATTACAAGAAAAAAAATTGAGTTTGTCACAAAGAAAGTGACAAAATAAAGTGTAATATGGCACAAATACACTTTTTTTTAACACAGCACAAAAAAAATAAACAAAGTTTAGAAGGACTGACTAAACAGAAAAACAACTATATGACACAATTTTAGATCTAAATCATTTAGGTAATTAAATTCTAGCCACACCGCCCCTGGCTGAGACTCACACCGCCTCCCTATGCACTTCCTGAAAAAGGAACCAGCATTTTTACCTCTTTTTCTTCTGCTGTGTCAATTGCCTGCTGGAGCCTGCAACAGGCTCAGGTGTGTGATTAAAGTTCAACTTCTTACACACTGTGCAGTAAAAATGAAAAACACTAAAAAGCACAACCTAAAAAGTACAAAGGGAGACCAATAGTGCAGACTGAAAATTAAAAACACACAATAGAAAAAAAGACTAAAATACACTCACAAACAAACGTGAAAAATAGGCAGGGTATAGTCAGTTTTCTTCAAATGCTTCTTCTCTTCTCAATGTGGAGACAAATGCTTAAAACGAAGCACAAAGACAGACCATAGTGTATAGCTGTATAGTATTAAAGATAAAGCTTTATTGGATACACTTACAAAATAATAGTAGTAAAAGGGCCCTTCAAATCAAAATCGATGTCTTCCACCAAAGAAACGATATCATCATCCAAATATATATAGACACGAGCGATAAAGAGATCCACAGTTAAAAAATATAATATAAATAAACAAAGCTTGCCACCCTACACGTTTCGTCTCTTAAGACTTCATCAGGGGCTTGTGGCATCCATATACACATAATACATACATTCAAACACTTAAATACCCTGCCTTAAAAACAATCAGCCAGCCCTGGAAGTTTCTCCGATTGGAACCATCTGTAGAAAATCTCCTCCATCAGGTTTAATTATTTTTTGCGCTTCAGAGAGGCGCGTGCGCTCCAAGCCTCTTTTTCGCAAACCCGGAAGTCCCAGTTCATCTATGTCTGGAGCGCAAATGCGTTCCACTCCGTCGGAAAGCAGGAAATAAAGTTCTTAGTTGGAGCGCAAATGTGTATCAGTCCCTCCACAACCGGAAACAAAGTTAGAAATGGAACGCATATGCGTTCCAATTGCCGTGATGTTCAATTCTAGAAATATGGAGCGCAAATGCGCTCCAGAGGAGAAAAAATATATCATAAAACCAATAAAATAAATATGCATAAAAATAAAAATAAAACATATTGAATTCTTAAAAATAGAGATAGTATCAGAAAAAGATATAACTTAAAAAATTTAAATTATTTACAAAAAACATGCCATGTCAAAATCTACATTCATACCTTCTGGTTGCATTGTTTTCAAGGTATGAATCCAAAAGCCTTCTCTTTGTCTTAGTTTTAAAACCAAATCCCCACCTCTCCCATCTAAAGACACCTTTTCAATCCCAATGCATGAAAAATTGTTTGGATTAAAATTCTGACACCTATTACAGTGAACGGGAACTGAATGAGTAAGCAATTGATTTTTAATATTATTAAAATGCTCTAAAAATCTTTTTTTCACTGGTCTAATTGTCCGTCCAACGTATTGAATACCGCAACCACATGTTAGTAGATAAACCACATGTGTGGAATTACATGTAATATATTCTTTGATTTTAAAATTCTTTTTCGTTTTTGTACTACAAAAATATTGGGTTTTATTATTCTTATGATGACAACTTTTACATGAGCCACACGTATAAAAAAAAAACCAGATTTTTGAACTTCTTGTTTATCTCCTTTTCTAAAGGTGCTTGGTGCCAAAACATTTTTAAAACTTTTCCCTGTTCTAAAAATAATTTGTGGGACAGGAGGGAGTTCTGTTTTTAAAAAATCATCCTCTAGTAAAAGTGGCCAGTGTTTTGTTAATAGGAATGCAAGATCTCCTTATTTATAAAATTATTTGCATATCCCTTTTCTAAAAACTTAGATATTCTTTTTATATGGAATGGCTCCGAAAGCACTCTTCTAGATTTTATTGAATATATTAATTCCAATCAAGTTAATTTAATTTTTTCTCCCATTTTTAGTCAGAATGAGATTAATTTTTTAGATCTGACCATTTCCGTGGTGTTCCACGGAGTCAATTCACAAGGATTAGGAGGAATTGTACGGATGAGAAAACTTTTTTGGACCAGGCCTCGTTTTGAAAAAATAAGTTTTTAGAAAAGGGATATGCAAATAATTTTATGAATAAGGAGATCTTGCATTCCTATAATAAAAAGAGGGGAGATTTATTACGAAATAAGGAGAAACAAGTCTTACTGACTAATAACAAATTCGCCTTCTCTTTTAACACCCAGTATAACACCCATGCTAAAAAAATTAAGAAAATTTTAACAAAACACTGGCCACTTTTACTAGAGGATGATTTTTTAAAAACAGAACTCCCTCCTGTCCCACAAATTATTTTTAGAACAGGGAAAAGTTTTAAAAATGTTTTGGCACCAAGCACCTTTAGAAAAGGAGATAAACTCCAGAACGGAACAGCTACTAATTCATAAAATTAATTTGGCCGCTAGACGAGCCCTAGCACAAATGTGGCTACAAAATACTACCCCCCCACTAAACATGGTCCTACACAAGATTAAAGATACATTCCTAATGGACAAGCTGACGGCCAAGGTCAGAGGCACGCATGCGAAGTTTGAGAGGGTTTGGGCTCCATGGATAGATAGCGGGGTGGGTGGTTGAGAGGGTGGGAGTGGGTTTATCCCCCACCGCCCCACCCCTCCCGACGGGTCTGCACCGGTTGATACTCCTGAATTTTCTCTCCTGTACGGAATTATGGGGTCCCAACCGGGAAATTAGCAAGCTATACGATACCCCACCAATGTCACTCGCCTTTCCACCATCAAAATATGGTCCATCCAATGCCACCGTGTACTGTTACTTAAATGTTCAAAGGAGCTGACGGGTCCCGGCACCCCCTTTTCCCTTCCCCTCCCCCCCCCAAAACCCTTTCCTGATCCCCCTTACCACCCCCCCCCCTTCCTCTTTCTTTCTTTCTATCGCTACATTTCCACTATTGACTCCATATGGTCCCTATATCCCCCACTATCTGACGGCACAATCCTCACACTACCTCCACGGAGCTACTACTGCCGGAGATTAAAATGGTTAAACCGCACCCTTACTGAGGCTGCCTTTCACTTAAGGTGGGAGTGGGGAAATGTACTTGAATACCACAAAGCTCAACAGATGCCGTCATCACGTCATCCTGGTTACCTCGTATCAGGCGTTTGGACCAACCGAGTCTATTTCTTTTCTCTTTTCTCGTTTTACACTTAAATTTTTTTTTAAGGTGGAGCACCTTGAACCTGGGTGGCACGTCGGGGCGGTAACACAATCTAACTTACCTAACGCAATAGGTTATGCTATGTTAATATTATACTCGTTTGCAACCTATATGTCTTTATGCCCGCCTTATCGTGCTCCTAATGGTTTCTATTGAAATTGTTACTGATGTATGTTATGTTGTAACCTTATAATAAATAAAGAATTTAAAAAAAAAAAAAAAAGAAAAGGAGATAAACAAGAAGTTCAAAAATCTGGTTTTTTTTTATACGTGTGGCTCATGTAAAAGTTGTCATCATAAGAATAATAAAACCCAATATTTTTGTAGTTCAAAAACGAAAAAGAATTTTAAAATCAAAGAATATATTACATGTAATTCCACACATGTGGTTTATCTACTAACATGTGGTTGCGGTATTCAATACGTTGGACGGACAATTAGACCAGTGAAAAAAAGATTTTTAGAGCATTTTAATAATATTAAAAATCAATTGCTTACTCATTCAGTTCCCGTTCACTGTAATAGGTGTCAGAATTTTAATCCAAACAATTTTTCATGCATTGGGATTGAAAAGGTGTCTTTAGATGGGAGAGGTGGGGATTTGGTTTTAAAACTAAGACAAAGAGAAGGCTTTTGGATTCATACCTTGAAAACAATGCAACCAGAAGGTATGAATGTAGATTTTGACATGGCATGTTTTTTGTAAATAATTAAAAAATTTTAAGTTATATCTTTTTCTGATACTATCTCTATTTTTAAGAATTCAATATGTTTTATTTTTATTTTTATGCATATTTATTTTATTGGTTTTATGATATATTTTTTCTCCTCTGGAGCGCATTTGCGCTCCATATTTCTAGAATTGAACATCACGGCAATTGGAACGCATATGCGTTCCATTTCTAACTTTGTTTCCGGTTGTGGAGGGACTGATACACATTTGCGCTCCAACTAAGAACTTTATTTCCTGCTTTCCGACGGAGTGGAACGCATTTGCGCTCCAGACATAGATGAACTGGGACTTCCGGGTTTGCGAAAAAGAGGCTTGGAGCGCACGCGCCTCTCTGAAGCGCGAAAAATAATGAAACCTGATGGAGGAGATTTTCTACAGATGGTTCCAATCGGAGAAACTTCCAGGACTGGCTGATTGTTTTTAAGGCAGGGTATTTAAGTGTTTGAATGTATGTATTATGTGTATATTGATGCCACAAGCCCTTGATGAAGTCTTAACAGACGAAACGCGTAGGGTGGCAAGCTTTGTTTATTTATATTATATTTTTTAACTGTGGATCTCTTCATCTCTCGTGTCTATATATATTTGGATGATGATATCGTTTCTTTGGTGGAAGACAACGATTTTGATTTGAAGGGCCCTTTTACTACTATTATTTTGTAAGTGTATCCAATAAAGCTTTATCTTTAATACTATACAGCTATACATTATGGTCTGTCTTTGTGCTTCGTTTTAAGCATCTGTCTCCACATTGAGAAGAGAAGAAGCATTTGAAGAAAACTGACTATACCCTGCCTATTTTTCACGTTTGTTTGTGAGTGTATTTTAGTCTTTTTTTCTATTGTGTGTTTTTAATTTTCAGTCTGCACTATTGGTCTCACTTTGTACTTTTTAGGTTGTGCTTTTTAGTGTTTTATATTTATGATATCGAAGACAATGAGGAGTCTTTGCACCTCCTGAATTGGGGTATTTATATTTTATATTACTTTCCCCGTTTGATAGCCACAAGGGTTGTTTTGCATTTTTTGCAAATCACTTTATTTCAGTAAAAATGAAACCCTTTTTTAATGGATACTTTGTGTCACAGCCACAATAAGTGGTTGGATTCAGCCGGTTCGCAATGGTTCGCGCGAACCTGTTACTAACATTTAACAAGTTTGCCGAACCGTCTGCGAAGCCGGTCGCCACCATAAGCGCAAAAATCAGTTGTCAGTCTGACAACTGAGTTCTGCTCTCCCTTCGACCTGCAGGCAGGTTGGAATTGGTAAGGAGACATGGAGGAGGACATGGCTAAGGGCAGAGAGGCTGGTGGCATAGAGATGCTAGTGGCAGAGATGGCACAGAAAGGTTAAGGGCAGAATGGCATTGGTAGGCTGTTTGGGGACACATGTGGCTCATTGGCATGATATACAAATGTTATGAATTTATTGCTCTTTGGCATGATATACCTAGTATATGTATTTATTGCTTCATTGGCATGGTATACCAAGTTTATGCATTAACTTTCCATTGGTGTGATATATCAAGTTAATGTATTTATTGCTCATTGCATGGTATACCTAATTTTTGTATATTTTGCTCATTGGCAAGACACACAAGGCTTATGCATTTAATGCATTAATAGCATTCCCTTTGCCCCCAGGATATATATGTGTCTCTGTCAATGTGCATGTGTGTGTGCGCGCATGGTCGAGGAGGGGCGTGTCTTGGTCCCAGGCAGCACATTGTCTTGGGCCGGTTCTGTGGAGTTGGAAACATATGAAAAGTCAGAAGTGGTTACTAAAATTTTTGAATCCCACTACTGAGTGTGGTTAGGGCTCCATAAAGAAAGTGATTTAACTTCTAAATATCAGAAAATTGAGCAGTGATCCTGCATGATCTATAAACCAAAACCACTTGATTAAGCTAAAGCTGCTCTGGTGCTTAGTGTCCCTTTAAAATCAAGCATTGCGTTCTTACTTTGCACCTTCACTGGGAAGCTCAATTTACTCCAAGTGCGAAGGATCTTGTCATTCCACTATAATTACAGACACACTACAACTCCAATAACAAATTCAGCCCATTAAAGTGGCCATGGAGACAGCAGCGTCTGGGCGCCGTTTTATAACAGATAACCCCGATGTTTTCCCTGTTGTGCCAGACCCAGCTCCCCCTGGGTTTCCTTCCCCTCTGCCTCTGCAGTATGAGGAACATTTAGTTGGGCAGCTGGCGATCAGATGATGATGTGAACTTGTTGTAGAATTATTAGGCCCCTTTAACACCCTAGGCCCCTTTAAATCTATATCCTTATCCCTCAGGCCTCATAAGGTTAAGTTTTACAGTAATGCTTTGTTCATAGAAATAGTGTGTCAGCAGGAAATGCTAGGATCCTGTTGAATGAAATATTGTTACAGATAGTCTTAATAAAATGTGTAAGTTACTAAAAAGGACCTTGAGGACTAACTATAAGAGACTAACGTGCCAATTGCTCAAAATGAATAGCTGCCAAAGCCCCCCTCCCATCGAGTAAAACTCCCCGTGCTAGCAAGATGGCGCTGAAATCTGGAGGAGAAGATCATGACGGTAGTTGTGACGTCAGATATACCACCCAGCAGGGAGGGCTTTTAACTAACCACTTAACACCTAAACCAATTAATAATGTTTACTTGTTGATATCTTGATTTTCTTCAATGATGTAATAATGCCTTTATAAGGGTCTGCGCACCCACTTTTTAACAGATGCCATTAAATTTCCTCTAAGTTCTTTCATTTAACCTGAACCTCGTGTCTCAGTGTGAATTTACTTCTGCGTATACGCAATTTAATTATTTCTAATTTGGACAGGAACAGATAGTCATTCAAACTTATTGGTTTGCCTAAATTAATCTAGTACAATTTGGCGCATCAACGTGGGGCTCTGGGTTATGCCCTGCTAGGGCAGCCGTCCAAGAAGACGCGGGGTGGATGAATCCTGGGGGAAGGAAGGAGATTGATCACCTCTGAATACACGGTAGAGTCTGCTGCAGCACCTGGCCGGTATGTTCCAGCCCCTGTGATTAACCTGACCCAGCGTCTGAGATTGGCTGCCGAGAGGACATCAAAGACAGGTAATATCTTGCCCAGAGAACTTATACCTTATTTGTTAATACCTATTTTACCTGCATATTGACTATCTGTTGCCTGGGTGTGTTTGCATTGTTTGTTTTTAGCTTAGTGCCCGGGTAGAGTGCTTGCCTGTTTACCCCTTTTAGGAGCCACGTGGCTGTGGCTGTAAGGAAAGAGGGGGGTGGACCTGTGGAAGTTTTCCTGGGGGTCTTCTTTTGCCTGTTTACCTCTTTTAGGTGCCAGGTAGCTGCGGCAGTTAGGAAAAAGAGGAGGGGGGGATCTGTGGAGGTCGGTGTAGACTCACTACTTCCTGGGGATTCCCCATAGTGTCGCTTTGACAGCTTAGCTAGCCTCATTGGACACTTATTTTCTCTGCTTGCAGAGAGGTGGTACATTCCAGCCTCGAGCGCTGAGGCTGGCATTATTCCAAAATTTTTCTATTGTGGCGTGTGGATTCAGGCAGGAATTGCTGTCTCCATCACCACGTGGTAGTGATACTTGCATGTGGGTCTGCAGGAGCACTACGAGGTTGAGGGAGGTGGCTTCGTCCACACGAGTAAAGGAAAGGGAGTACTGTTGATTTTATTTGAACTGTGATGCATGCACTGTATTTACACTGAAATGTTGTCTTAATTGTCTGTCACACAGATTCCTGTGTTTACCTTTATCTTACTCTCTGTACTATTTGCACTTTCCCCTCCTATTTCTCTTTTTCTGTTGAGAGAAGTGATTGGTCACACACTTCTCGCCACGCTCCAATCCGCGGCTACCTCGGGTAGGCGGAATCAGTGACTAGTTTACGTTTTGGGAAGACGTACGTAGGAACCCACTCTTACATAGCAGTCGAACACTGTAGACATTCTGTTCCTTTTTCTTTCTCTATATCTGGGACGCCTTGTATAGGAAGGATGGGACAGAATTTAGATAAACCTAATAAGGGTTGGTTGGCATGTGATCTGGTAGAAGATAGAGAAGGAGAAGAGATGGTTAAAAAGGTTGATAAAATTGCTAAAGTATGTGGAATTGCCGTACCTCCATGCGGCAGATTGCAGCCGGAGAGCTGGTGTAAATTACTGACAGAAAAGAAAGGCAACCTGACAGACCATGATTTGATCCGTACAGCAGAAGCCTGGTATAGAGTAGCAAGAGCTATTCAGCAAGAAGGATGGGTTGAGGAAGAAATTGATCACAAAGGTTTAAGATTGTTTGTTTATCATAATAATTATGTTGCTGGGAGATTCTCTCAGCCAGCGCCCTGCCATGGCGCCCAGAGGGTGACCACTCCCACAATTCCGTCAGCAATGACCGATATGCAGCTGACCATGGTCCCCACCCTTAGCTCTCACCCGGCCACCGCCCCTGTCTGCCCGGTCCTAAATTCTGATGGATCCCTATTCTCCCCCCCATCAGTCCTACAACTCTCATCACCCTCATCCTTCCCTACACTACCTTCCCTTTCTAATCCACCTCTCCATTCCTCCCTTTCTAATCCACCTCCATTCCTCCCTTTCTAATCCACCTCGCCATTCCTCCCCTACGCCCATTCTCTGCCTGTTCCCCTACCCCCCACTTACTCCTACCCCGTCTACTAACCCCTTCTCTCCTACTTCCGCTCCTCCTACTACACCCACTTCTGCTCCTCCTACTACACCCACTTCCGCTCCTCCTACTACACCCACTTCAGCTCCTCCTACTATACCTACTTCCGCTCCTCCTACTATACCTACTTCCGCTCCTCCTACTACACCTACTTCCGCTCCTCCTACTACACCTACTCCTCCACCCACTCTTCCCGCTACCCAGACTTCCGCCTTCCCATCACCATACCCATACCCCGGATATCCTCCCTCCTTTCCTAATCCCTACCCATTTCTCTCGTCCTACCCATGTCCCACCCTTACTCCAGCCCAGATGGCTTGGCCATACTCCTACCCTTATCCCACAGCCCTGCCCTATCCAGTTAACCCTTACGTACCTTCCCTAGCCACACCCCTGACACCGACCACACCTACCCCGGCACAGCCTGTCCAGCCTGTTCCAGCGCCCTTAATGCCGGTACTTCCGGATGATTTTTCACCACAAGCTAATATCCCACTGTTTTCTCCGGCGGCCGGGATACCCACGCATCCCCCGGTCCTGACTCCCCAGGCAGTTCCCCTTCCTACAGGAGTCCAAGTCACATATGAAGATGAATTTGACGAGGTTAGCTCTCACGGTTACCAAATTCCGCCAGATGCCAGAGAGCCCCTGCCTCGTTGTTCCCTCAACGACCCTTTTGGGCACCAGGGTCAGGGAGAGAGAGTTCCCCTCAAATATGTCTCCTTCAACCCCACACAGGCTTGTGCCTTGATGAAATCACTCCCCGACCCGGAAAAACAACCTATGCCTTTCTATAGAGGGGTAGTTCAGATTCAGAAAACTTATTCCGCCGCATGGCATGATCTATTAAGCATCTGTGCCATTAAAGCTGGAGATGCTTATTGGCCTAGCATTGCCCGCCACCTCAACACAAACTGGCTTGAGACTGATACTGATTATGCATCTGGAATAGCATTTTGTAACCAATTGAAGGCCTGAGCTAAAGACAAACTTGCCGAACAAGCAGCTGGCCTAAATGATGTTATACAGGACAAAGGAGAATCAGTGGAAAGGTTTCATGCTAGACTATTTCAAGTGTTCTCAGATTTGGGATTTGATCTTACTAATAAGATTCATTCTCAGATGCTTTCTGGTGCTTTTGTTCTCGGCATCAGAGACTCTATACGCAAGGGTATCATTGCAGCACGCCCTGAATATAGAGGGTTCCTCTGGATAAATTATTCCTAGTGGCTAGAGGACTGGAGTCTGCACAGAACCTTAGAGAAAACCCAATTCAGCTCCTC
The DNA here is from genome assembly GCF_036172605.1 of Pelobates fuscus. Classification (NCBI taxonomy): domain Eukaryota; kingdom Metazoa; phylum Chordata; class Amphibia; order Anura; family Pelobatidae; genus Pelobates; species Pelobates fuscus. The sequence continues at coordinate 85,455,535 of NC_086328.1, read as the reverse complement.
TCATGGTGTCCCGCCCTGGCCCTGTTCCAAAAGGCACCAAGTCCGAGGATGGGTACTGCTTTAATTGTGGTGAAAAAGGCCACTTCAAGAATGAATGCCCTGAGCCCAAGAAAGTGCCCAAGTCTACTCCTGCAGCAAAGGCCTTAAAAGCTCCTACACCTGCCCAGGAACCAGAAGATTAGGAAATTGGCAAGCCTGTGTCATTAACCCCTGTTGTGGCAGTGTCTTCAGGGGATCAAGGGGGGCCACTAGCCACTGTGACTTTACCCATTGAAGGTCAACCAACTACATTTCTTGTTGACACAGGTGCAGCCCGAAGTGTCCTGCGAGAACAAGACCTGCCAGATCCTTCATTTCTTTCCAAAATTGATGTCTCCTGCGTTGGAGTAGACGACCTTCCAAGACAAAGTCCATTGACAACTCCATTGCGGGTAGGCAACTACCCCAGTCTACTTGCCCGCTTTGTGGTGTCTTCCACATGCCCCATTAACCTGTTAGGTGCCGATGTTCTTTCACGTCTGCAGGCATCCATTACCTTCACACCAGACGGTCAGGTGGCATTATCTTCCCCCCTGTCCGATTCAGACACCTCAGCCTTGTGCTCCCTGCCTTTGATGCTTCATCTAGAAAAAAACCCTGGGAACACAAAGGAACTGAGGGACAATTTTCCAGAATCTTTATTGACAAGTGTCCCCAATAAATTGTGGTCTTCAGGCCCAGAGGACATAGGCCACCTCAAGGTCCCACCTGTGATGGTAAAGCTAATTTCTGGAGCCAAATTACCAAGAAAGTCTCAATATCCATTGAAAGCAGCACAGGCTGCAGCCATCACAAAACAAGTCCAAGCACTACTGGAGAAAGGTGCTCTGGTCAAATGTGAATCACCATGTAACACCCCATTGTTCCCCGTGAAGATAAAGACACCTAAGGGTGAACCTGAGAAGTACAGACTGGTCCAGTATCTTCGAGCAGTGAATGAGGCCACAGTTCTGGACACCCCAATTGTACCAAACCCACATACGCTTCTCTCAGGCGTTCCACCCTCTGCCAAGTACTTCACAGTTATTGATTTGGCCAATGCCTTTTTCAGTGTTCCTCTGGACCCCGCTTGTCAATATCTGTTTGCTTTCACGCATGAACAACAACAGTACACATGGACTGTTATGCCCCAAGGGGCACAGAATTCACCAAGTCAGTTTGCCAAAGCAATGTGCTCCATCCTTGATCCATGGCAATCTGACCATCCTGATGTTGTCCTTCTCCAATATGTAGATGATCTGCTACTCTGTGGAGATGATATACCCACGACAGAACAATGCTCTATTGACCTTCTTTGCTACCTCGCAGAACAAGGGTGTAAGGCATCACGTCTTAAGCTCCAATTTTGTCAACCTATTGTTATTTTCCTAGGCCACTGTTTGTCCCATGGCACTCGACACCTGACCCGTGATCGAGTCAGAGCAGTTTTGGCCATTCCACCTCCAAGAACCGCAAAATCACTGCATGCTTTCTTGGGCCTTATCTCCTATTGCCGAGCATGGATCCCAGAAGCCTCCCTGCTCATGCAACCTCTCTTTGATGCCCTTAAATCAGACCCGTTCTGCTTATCCACAGAAGCCCATGATAACTTCTGTACTCTTCAACGTGCCATTGCCTCTGCTCCTGCTCTTGGCCTGCCAGACTATACCAAACCCTTTAAACTGTTCGTATCTGAAAGACAAGGCCACGCTACAGGAGTACTTACTCAACCCCATGGACCTGGAGACCTGATAAGGGAATCTTTTAAGCAAACAAAGAAGTTTGAATGACTATCTGTTCCTGTCCAAATTAGAGATGTTTAAATTGCGTATACGCAGAAGTAAATTCACACTGACACACGGAGTTCAGGTTAAAAGCACTTCAGGAAATTTATTAGCATCTGAACAAAGCAGGCTTGCAAGTCCTTTTTAAAGATAAAATTACATCATTGTAAAATCAAGATAAAAAGTGAGGAAACATTGTCAATTGGCTAAGAGAAGAAGTGGTTAGTTAAATGCCCTCCCTGTTGGGTGTTACGTCTTACATCATAACTGACGTCATAAAGTTCTCCTCCAGATTTCAGCGCCATCTTGCTAGCACGAGGAGTTCTTTCGATGGGAGGGGGCATTTTGGCAGCTATCCATAAAGAGTAGCTGGTACCTTTAGTCTTTCAAGGTTAGTATCCTCAGTATTCTCAAGGCCTCTTTGGCAATTATACACTCTATCAATACTATCTGCTACAGTGTGTTCTTTGAATCAGAAGATTCTAGCATTTTCTGCTGACATGCTGTTTCTATGAACAAAGGAATCTTGTAAAGTTTAAACTACGAGGCATGAGAGCTGAATATGAGAATATAGTATTAAAAGGGGCCCAGTAAGGATTATATAGTTTATAAGGGGCCTAATAATGGATATAAGTTATAAGGGGTTAATAATTCTACAACAGTCCCCCCTATAGAGTGTTAATTGCTAAAAAGGATAAACTTTATTTGTTAGTATCAGAAAATTTGTTAGCCCAAAGACACATAAAAACCCCATGTCCGCTACTTTGGTGTTAGTGCAAAGTGCAATTCTGTCCCTAATCTGACCCTAGTATTCTAACTCATCGTCAGCATGGCTCTCGAACACTTCACTCCCATGGGTGGCCCATGGTGGCTTGTCCACCACTTCTCCACACGGGGTCTTTACCATTCACTGACAGATGCTGTCCCTAAGCTGGTCCCTCCCTAGAATTTCTGCACTTCATCGTCATAGGGAAGAGTTTGTAGCGGAATGCAGGGCGATGTGAGATCTTGATCACCAATTTCCAGATGAGTAAAGGTTGGTGTCGTTTGGTCTACAGTCTTCTGTAGGAATTTTCTGAGGCATGGGAGGACACAACAAACGAGAAGAGCGAGAACAAAAAGAAAAATGAGTAGAGCCATACCAATATGAACTAAAGCTTTTTGCCAACCAGTCATCCAACCAAACCATTTTCCCAGGGATCTGTCACCCCAGAATTCTTTTTTAACTCTTCTGAGAGTTTATTTAATTTTTCTATGGCCAAAGTGACCTTACCATTAGGGCCTGTGTTTTCTGGAATGTAAGTGCAACAAGTCATGGTGTCGGGTAGTATTTTACATACACCCCCCTTCTCAGCCAAAATCATGTCTAAGGCCAGTCTGTTCTGGAAGGTCATTTGGGATGTGGCTTGTAATTGTTCGGCTAAACCCTGGAGGGCATCCCTGGTATAATTAACAAAGCGCTGTTGGTTGTAATAGATATAATTTATCCAGTTAAGGTTCTTATTGGCAGTGACTATAGTGAACAGTGATTCAAACCCCACTGCAACTTCATCTCTAGCTTTAAATTCATTAGGTACCCCCCTAGGTACCCCAATGGCATCTATGTAAACATGTGGGTCAAAACTGCCTTTTACTGGGGTTTCCCGTTTGGCTCTGGCTGATGTGTGTGCCGGACTATGAGTGTCAGGATGATTATCAGAAATAATGTGGATGGGCATGATGACTTTGACTAAGGTACACTCTCCCCACCACTCAGACTCCAGTCTAGACCTTAATTGTAAATCCCCACACAACCAGTAAATATCTCCTAGTGACCTAGTATGGTGTTGTAACAGGTGCACAGGAACAGTTCTGTAGGTAGCACAATAACCTTTGGAAAAGTTACCCATAAATTTACCGATCCCATCATACATGGTGTAGCAAGTGTAATTACCTTTATAGATTGTAATTCCATCTGGGGGTTTAACACCTCCTACTAGGATAGGGTACTCTGCTGTCCATGTTTCGCAGAGGGATCTGTTAAAATCATAGCGGTAGGCGAAAAGACTCAAGAAACACTCTTCTATTTCTAAAGGGAGGATTAGGGGAACGGTGCCAAGGTGAGGTCGGGCACCACCACATACATAACATGCGGTTCGATTATGCTTATTGGCATTATATCTCATCCACTCTAACCACAAATTAATGTCATTAAATCCAGTTTCAGCAGCCATGGTATCTTCAAAGCAGGCCCGGACTGGCCATCGGGCACACCGGGCAAATGCCCGGTGGGCCGCGATGGCCGTGGGGCCGAGGCCGGCAGGGGAGATCACAGGATCTCCCCTGCCAGCCCCAGCAGGGCCAGCGCGCTACCCGAGCGCCGGCCCTGCTCTGAGCCTCCATGGGCCGGTGGGGAGATCAAAGATCTCCCTCACCGGCCCAGAGACACTGACAGGCGGCCGCTGGCTGTGGGGTGTGAGGGAGGCAGCAGAGAGGACCGGCGGAGCTCAATCCAGCAGCTCCGCCGGGTCCTCTCGTGAGGTCTGAGCGTTGCCGCGGTAACCGCGGCAACGCTCAGATCTCGCGAGAGTGAACTCTAGCCGGCAGGTTAGAGTTCACTCTCACCACTGGACCACCAGGGAAGGAAGCATGGTCCCCCCCAGGCAGAACGGCTCCCCCCCTCCCATGCTAAAGGTAAGAAGGGAGGGGGGGATATAACTTTTTTTTTTTTAATTATTAATAATATATTTAAATAAAACATTTTTTTAATTATTAATATATTTAAATTAAAAAAAAATCACACCAACAGCCCCCTCACACACACAGCCCCCCCCCCAGACACACACAGCCCCCCCCCCAGACACACACAGCCCCCCCCAGACACACACAGCCCCCCCAGACACACACAGCCCCCCCCAGACACACACAGCACCCAAACACATACAGCACCCCCAGACACACACAGCCCCCCCAGACACACACAGCACCCAAACACATACAGCACCCCCAGACACACACAGCACCCAGACATATACAGCACCCCCAGACACACACAGCCCCCCCAGACACACACAGCCCCCCCAGACACACACAGCCCCCAAACACACACAGCACCCAAACACACACAGCACCCCCAAACACACACAGCACCCAAACACATACAGCACCCCCAGACACACACAGCCCCCCCAGACACATACAGCACCCCCAGACACATACAGCACCCTCAGACACACACAGCACCCCCAGACACACACAGCCCCCCCAGACACACACAGCACCCCCAGACACACACAGCACCCAAACACTCACAGCGCACGCAGACACACAGCGCACGCAGACACACAGCGCACGCAGACACACAGCGCACGCAGACACACAGCGCACGCAGACACACAGCGCACGCAGACACACAGCGCACCCAGACACACAGCGCACCCAGACACACAGCGCCCTCAGACACTCAGCACACATCACCTTCAGACACACACATCACCTTCAGACACACACAGGACCCTCACTCACAGACAGGACCCTCACTCACAGACAGCACCCTCACTCACAGACAGCACCCTCACTCACAGACAGCACCCTCAGACAGACAGCACCCTCAGACAGACAGCACCCTCAGACAGACAGCACCCTCAGACAGACAGCACCCTCAGACAGACCGCACCCTCGCTCACACACATACACATATATAAAATAACCCTCAGTGAGTTAACAGACAAAGAAAATTAGAAACCTAGAATGTGACGGCAGATAAAAACACCCTCACACACAGCACCCCTCTTAAATACACACACTGCGCCCCTCACACATACAATACGTCCAAATATATATATATATATATATATATATATACACACACACACTACAGCACCCCTCACACTGCACCACCACACACATTACGCTCCAGATACACGCTAGATCCCTTACCCTATATGCACTCTTAATCCTCTATATATACACACACACACACACACTCTCCTATACACACTCTGGGTCCTTTACACACTAGATCTCCTACACACCCTCTCTACAACCCCTACACACACTACGTCACCTATACACACACACACACACTACAGCCTGTATGCACACACTCGCTACATCCCCTATAACACTATGCCCCCTATACACACACTATCTACAGCCCCTAGCCACACATATTACACCACAAACACAAATGAAATTGACCTATTTACACAATACCACACCACACTCTACACACACGCAATTTCACAAGCAGGCTCCAAACACATGCACCATGCACTTTCCTGGCCCAATTGTCCTCTGGTATCCCACTTGTGGAGACACCAGAGACAATTTAAAAGCAAACACAGCGCAAGCCTTTTTCTAATGCCAGAGCTCTTCAGCGCGGCTCTGCGCATTGAACCAACTTGCTCACTTTGAGAGGGGGTGTGCTTGTCATTAGTGATGACAAAACACACCCTCTCTGGCCCCGCCCCCTTCTTAGGGGGCCGCTCTGATTGAAAAATGCCCGGGCCTAATTTTTTTCCCAGTCCGGCCCTGCTTCAAAGGTAGGGTTAGCAATGGCCATCATGTCTCTAAAGGACTGGATGTGTGGTTTCAGGGGATTTGGGACCATATGTACAGCCCCTTGCCACTCTGGAGAGTGACACATATCATTGAGGTAGAAATGTCCTAGTTTATTGTAGGAACCCCTTCTCCAGTACATTCCCATTACATATTGGCCAGCATCCTCTGGGCCAGGATGTTCAATATTTAATACTAATTTCATAGGTGTACTTCCTCCAGGCTTTCTTAAAGTCATTCTTTGGAGGAGGGATCTACCATGATCATCTACTTTTGATAAAGCACTTTTTGGTTTGTAACCCCAGGCAGGCCCGGTATTCCATCCCGCCGCCCCCCAATGATCACAATTATGCCCCCATTGGTTATCAACTACACAAATGTAGGGGTCTTTTGCTTGCGGTATGTCTTTATAAATGGCTTGAATCTGTGATTTAGGGAATGGGCAATCTACAATATCACAGTAATCAAAGGTAAAGGTGGCCACACGGGTACATGATGAATTATACCAGAAGGTGCACCCACTAGCATCTTTAGTTATGGCCACCTGCTGGGCTTTAAGAAGGCCAATCAAGAGGATTAGGTACCAGAAGTACATGGTTGTGCGGAATCAGCTTCTTCTGGAGCAGGTGTCTTTTTGCAGTGAGAGGCGTGAATCCAATGTGGCCTACCAGCCAGCTTGACAGAGGTAGCGGTGATCAGGAGAACTTGGAATGGTCCCTCAAATCTTGGTTCCAGAGTGTGTTTTCGCACAAATTTCTTGACTAGGACCCAATCACCGGGTAGCAGACCGTGGTTGCCTGTGTCAGAATCAGGATCTGGAATTGAAGAGAAAACTTGGGCATGGATTTTGTTTAAGGCACCTGCAAGTTCAGTCACATAATCTACCAAAACATCAGTCTGAAGCTGTAGTTGTTGGGGAAAATAGCAACCTAGCCTGGGTGCAGTACCAAATAGAATCTCATACGGGGACAATGAGGGCTTTCCCCTGGGTGTATGTCTGACACTGAACAGGGCTATTGACAAGCTTTCTGGCCAGGGCATTTTTGTCTCTTGTGACATTTTTAGCATTCTAGTTTTCAAGGTACCATTCATACGCTCCACCTTACCACTACTCTGTGGGTGGTAAAGGGTGTGAAAAGCAAGAGTTACTCCTAGAGCAGTCCAAATTTCTTTGGTAACTGATGCTGTGAAGGCCGGACCTTGGTCACTTTCAATGACTTCTGGCAATCCGAATCTACACACAATTTCTGTAAGTAGACGTCGTGCTGTTGTTTTGGCGGTAATGTTAATCACTGGGTAGGCTTCTGGCCAGCCTGAGAACATGTCCACTATCACTAATGCATATTCGTAATTGCCGCTCTTTGGCATCTGGATATGATCTATCTGGATTCTTTGGAATGGATACATGGGCTTAGCCAGGTGCTTCGAGGGGACTTTAGCTGTTTTCCCAGGATTACATTTGGCACAGATGGCACAAGCTTTACAGTAGTTATTGGTTAGCGTGGTAATTCCAGGAGCTTCGTAGTACTTTTGTACAAGAGCATTCATCAGATCTTTTGATAAGTGTGCAGGGCCATGTGCCCATTGAACAACTGCTGGGTACAAACTCTTAGGGAGACAGAATCTGAGGTTGTTGTAATATACTCCATCTTTTAGGACTGCTCCTTTCTTCTTCCATTTCTGTATTTCCTCAGGGGCTACTGCAGCCTGTTGTTCTCGTAAGATCTTTAGGTCGGTTGGAAGGGTTTGCAGAGTGAATATTGGAGTTTCTTCTTTTCTTGGATTTCTTCTTTTCTTGGATTTCTTCTTTTCTTGGATTTCTTCTTTTCTTGGAATTTCTTCTTTTCTTGGAATTTCTTCATTTCCGGACACTCTTCTTTCCACTTCCTGTGGTCCTCTTGCAGCTTGCTTTGCAGCTTGATCAGCTAGATGGTTGCCCTTTGCTTCATCTTCCCATGTGCTTTTATCTTCAAAACAGCCACTTCTTCTGGAAGTAGGAGGGCATCCATCAGCTCCTTGATCGCAAAACTGTGCTTGACTGGTGTACCGGCAGTAGTAAGAAATCCTCTTGTTTTCCAAATCACTCCGAAGTCATGAGCCACGCCCAGTGCATATCTTGAGTCTGTATAGATATTGGCGCGCTTTCCTTCTGAAATTTTGCATGCTGAAGTTAGAGCTTGTAATTCAGCTTCTTGTGCAGACTTTGTTGATGGTAGTGATGATGATTCAATAATTTCATCTGTTGTGGTGACGGCATATCCTGTATGATATTTTCCTTCTTCATCAGCATATCTGGAGCCGTCCACAAACAGGGTGATGTCAGGGTCTGTTAGTGGATCCTCATGCACAGTTGGTAGATGTGTGGTTTCCACTTTCATCTGTTCAAAGCAGTCATGGGGGATTTCTGGGTCATAGTCATGCTGTATGACCAGGTCTTCAAATTCTTCTTCCAGAAAGTAACGTGGCCATGCTCTTATATGTTCACGTTCAGTTGATGGATACTTGGCAACGCCTATGTCTTGAAGTTGTGAATCATTCATGGTGGCCCATAATTTTGCCATGGCCCCAAGATCACCCCATGACTTAGTCTTTGACTTGGTTACAGGGACATGTGGAATGGCTGTGTCCCAATGATGGTACAGATGTTCAAGTTCATGTGGCAGTTGGACTAAAGCCATGCTGTTACCTTCAGTATCATAGTAGAAGTCCTGTAAGGTGAATGTTATCTCAACCAACTGAAAAAGTTCATCTTCATAGCGAGGTTCAGGGTTGATGGTTGGCTTGTACCACATGGTGCAAAAAGCATATTCAGGCCCGTCACAGGGAGGCAAGTTGGGTAGCAGTTTTGCCAGGGTGTGTGTAAGAAGTAGGACATATCCTTCGTCCATGATGAATGATGAATCCATAATAGGTACCCCCCTCAGGGAGTGGCAGAAGAGTGGACGGGTTTAAAACCTGGCATCTTTGGAGGGTGACGTTGTCAGGCAGTAGAAGACGACACTGGAGTCGAAGGTGTCTGGCAGCTGTGACACGTTTGATTTGGACTTGGTTGATTATCGCAGAAATGTCATGAGGTGCCAAAACAGTAAGAGGGTGACCAAGAACTAGGTCCCCAGTACAGTCAATAAGTTCTTGAGCTGCGAAGACAGCACGAAGGCAGGAAGGGGTGCCTCTGGCTACGATATCCAGTTGACAGGAGAAGAACCCAATAGGCCTCTGACCTCCGCCAGGACCATGTGGTTGAGTGAGGACGCCTGTAGCATGGCCTTGTCTTTCAGACACAAACAACTTGAAAGGTTTGTCATAATTTGGTAGGCCAAGAGCAGGGGCAGAGGCAATTGCTCGCTGAAGAGTATAACAGTTGTCAAGTGCCTCTGGTGACAGGCAGAAGGGGTCCGATTTGAGAGCATCATACAAGGGTTGCATGAGCAGAGAGGCCTCAGGGATCCAGGCTCTGCAGTATGAGATGAGGCCTAGAAAAGCATGTAGGGATTTTGTGCTCTTTGGAGGTGGAATGGCCAACACTGCCCTGACACGGTCACGTGTGAGGTGTCTGGTGTCATGTGACAGGCAGTGGCCTAGGAAGATCACAGTAGGCTGGCAGAACTGAAGTTTGATGAGAGACGCTTTACATCCTTGATCTGCAAGATAACAGAGGAGATCCAGAGAGCATTTTTCTATTGTGGGAACATAATCTCCACAAAGGAGCAAGTCATCTACATATTGGAGTAGGACAACCTCTGGATGGTCAGACTGCCAGGGGTCAAGGATGATACTCATTGCTTTTGCAAATTGGCTTGGGGAATTCTGTGCCCCTTGGGGCATAACAGTCCATGTATATTGTTGTTTTTCATGTGTGAAGGCAAACAGGTATTGACAGCTTTGTTCCAGCGGAACACTGAAGAATGCATTGGCTAGGTCAATCACTGTGAAGTATTTGGCAGAAGGTGGAACGCCAGAGAGGAGCGTGTGCGGATTTGGCACAATTGGGGTGTCCAGGACTGTTGCCTCATTCACTGCTCTGAGGTCCTGGACCATTCGGTATTTCTCTGGTTCACCCTTGGGTGTCTTCTTTTTCACAGGAAATAAAGGAGTATTACATGGAGAGTCACATTTAACAAGTGCCCCTTTCTCCAGCAGTGCTTGGACTTGCTTGGTAATGGCTGCTGCTTGGGCAGGTTTCAATGGATATTGAGACTTTCTTGGTAGCTTTGCCCCTGGGATAAGTTGGACCACCACTGGTGGGACTTTCAGATGGCCTATATCTTCTGGGCCTGAGGACCACAAGGTCTTAGGGATAGTGTTCATTAGAGATGCAGGGAAATTGTTTCTCATGCCTTCTGCATAGCCCTGTGGAGTCTCTAGGTGAAGCATCAGAGGTAAGGAACACAAGGCTGAGGTATCTGAATCAGAGAGGGCTGAAGATAATTCCACTTGGCCATCAGGTGTGAAAGTGATTGATGCCTGTAGGCGGGAAAGTACATCAGCACCTAACAGGTTAATGGGACATGTGGATGACACCACAAAACGGGCAAGCAGACTAGGGCAGCTGCCAACCCGCAAAGGAGTAGTTAATGGGCTTTGTCTTGGAAGACCATCCACGCCCACACAGGAGACATCAATATTGGACAAAAAGGAAGAATCAGGCAGGTCTTGTTCTCGCAGAACACTTCGGGCTGCACCTGTATCAGCAAGGAATGTGGTGGGGTGGCCTTCAATGGGTAAAGTAACAGTGGCTAATGGCCCCCCTTGTTCCCCTGCAGATACTGCCATAACAGGGGTTGATGATACAGGCTTGCCAATATCCTAGTCTTCTTGGGCTGAATCAGGTGAAGGAGGTGCCGGGGCCTTAGCGGTAGATTTGGGCCTGTTAGATCTTTGGGGTTTAAGGGGTGCAGGACAGTCACTCCTAAAATGGCCTTTTTCTCCACAGATGAAGCAGATTCCATCTGCAGGCTTAGTGCCTTTGGGGATGGGGGGACGTGATACCATAAGGGGAGTGGGATGGGGTCTCCTCGGAACCTGTGCAGCTTCTAAGCCTCTGGCAACTAGGAGCAGCTTATCAAGGGGAACCACTCTATACTCTGGGCGGGCAGCAATAATACCCTTACGTATAGAGTCCTTGATGCCTTGGACAAAGGCACCGGAAAGCATCTGAGCATGTATCTTATTACTGAGCTCAAACCCTAGGTCAGTGAACACTTGGAAAAGTCTAGCATGAAATCTTTCTACAGTTTCACCTTTTTCCTGAATAATGTCGTTAAGGCCTGCTGCTAAATCAGCAAGCTTATCCTTAGCCCAGGTCTTCAGTTGGTCACAGAACGCAATACCGGACATATAATCTGTGTCACTGACTAACCAGTTAGTACAGAGGTGACGGGCAATGCTAGGCCAGTAGGCATCCCCAGCTTTAATGGCACAAAGGCTCAGTAAGTCTCGCCAAGCGGCGGAGTAAGTTTGTTGGATCTGTACTATTGCCCTGTAGAAGGGCATGGGCTGTTTTTCAGGGTCAGGGAGTGACTTCATCAGTGTACTGGCTTGTGTTGGGTTAAAGGTGACATACATTACAGGAGCCTCACCTCCCTGAAGCCTGCGGCCAAAAGGGTCTTGTAAAGAGCGCCGGGATGATTGGGGTGAAGATTCCTTGGCATCCGGTGGCACCTGGTAGCCATGAGTGCTAAACGAGTGGCCAGAGCCAAACGAGTCGGCCGAGCTAGATTCATCTGCTTGTGTCACCCGGATGCCCGGGGGACGCACTACTTGAGGTGTCAAGGCTGGGGGCAGAAGTGGCACTCCTCCGGCTGGGGCTGCCGGTGTACTAAGATTTGATGGAAGTAGATCATTTGGAAGGACTGGCATAAGAGGTGCTGTGTTACTGGGGGACGCCATATTGGAGGCATGGAAGGAAGTGACGTTTGGGTTCAGTGAGGAAGTGGCGGCCATGTTGGATGTGGGTATGACAAGGACAGGAGCAAGAGGGGCTGACTGCGTGACTACGGGAGGCACAGGGGAAGTGGGTGTGTAGGGCGGAAGTGACGGATAGGGATATGAGAGGGGCCAGGACAGTTGGGTGGAGTAGGCGTAGGGGACGAGTAGGGACTAGGAAGGGTGGAAGGATACAGGGGGTATGGGCATGAGGATGTGGAAGAGGAGGGATGAGAGTCGGGTGGAGTCGGTGGGGAAGAGGGTGGAGTGGGCGGGGCTGGAGGGGTAGGAGGAGGAGAAGGTGGGGCAGGGGAAATAGGGGAGGCGAAAGGAGGAGGGACAGGCAGAGGGGATGGGTCAGTGGGAGAAGAAGTGGAGAATGGGTGGGCACGGGGGCGTGTAGGTGGGGACGGGCGGAGGGACGTCATGTTGGAGGGGTGGAAGGGGCTGGAGGGAGATGGACGGGGTGACGGGTTGGATGAGGATGATGGGAGTTGTGGGACTGATGGTGGGGAAAATATGGATCCATCAGCATTCAGGACTGGGTAAACGGGGGCAGTGGCAGAGAGGGGACTAGGAGCGGGAGCTATGGTCAGTTGCTTTTCACTCGGGGTCACCTCGTGTGCGCCACAACTAAGCGCTGGCTGGGAGAGTTTCCCTGGAACAAAGTTTTTGTAATACACAAACAGTTTTACACCTTTATGATCAACCTCTTCCTCAATCCATCCCTCTTGCTGAATAGCCTTTGCCACCCGGTACCACGCCTCAGCTGTCCGGACTAAATCATGATCTGAAAGCTTTCCCTTCTTCTCTGTCAGTAACTTACGCCAGCTCTCTGGCTGCAATCTGCCGCACGGAGGTACGGTAATTCCACACACTTTAGCAATCTTATCAACCTTCTTAACCATCTCTTCCCCTTCTCTATCCTCTACCAAATCACACGCAAGCCACCCCTTACTGGGCTTTCCTAATTTCTGTCCCATATCCTCTATATATATATGGCGTCCCAGATATAGAGAGAGACAGAGGCAGAAAGAGAGACAGAGAGACAGAGAGAGGGAGGGAGAGAGACAGAGAGAGAGAGAGAGGGAGAGAGAGAGAGAGAGAGATAGAGGCAGAGACAGAGAGAGGGATAGAGACAGAGACAGAGAGAGAGAGACAGAGGGAGGGAGAGAGAGAGAGAGAGAGAGAGAGAGGGAGAGGGAGGGAGAGAGAGAGAGAGGGAGAGGGAGGGAGAGAGATAGAGGGAGAGGGAGGGAGAGAGATAGAGAGACAGAGACAGAGAGAGGGAGGGAGAGACAGAGACAGAGAGAGGGATGGAGAGACAGAGACAGAGAGAGGGAGAGGGAGGGAGAGACAGAGACAGAGAGAGAGGAAGGGAGAGGGAGAGAGAGAGAGAGAGAGACAGAGACACAGAGAGAGAGAGAGTGAGACGGAGAGGGAGGGAGAGGGAGAGAGATAGAAAGAGAGAGACAGAGACACAGAGAGAGAGAGAGAGAGAGAGAGAGATATTGAAAGATAACGTCTACAATGCTCGACTGCTACGCAAGAATAAATTCCAACGTACGTCTTCCCAAAACGTAGACTAGTCACTGATTCCGTTTACCCAAGGATTGGAGCGTGGCAAGAAGTGTGTGACCAATCACTTCTCTCATCAGAGAAAGAGAAACAGGAGGGGAAAGTGTAAATAGTACAGAGAGTAAGATAAAAGTAAACACAGGAATCTGTGTGACAGACAATTAAGACAACATTTCAAGTAAAATACAGTGCATGCATCACAGTTCAAATAAGTTCAAACAGGGTTAACAAAAATCCCTTTCCATCCACGTGGTGATGGAGACAGCAATATCTGCCTGTAACCACCTGCCACAAAAGTTAAACTGGAACGCCCAGCATCAGCGCTCGAAGCTGCAGTGTTCCGCTTCTCTGCACACAGCAAGCAGAGTAAAGTGATGTCCAATGAGGCTAGCAATCAAAGCGACACTTATGGGAAACCCCCAGGAGACAGTGAGTCTACACCCCCCCACAGATTCCCCCCCCCTTTTTCCTTACAACCACAGCCACGTGGTTCCTAAAAGGAGTAAACAGGCAAACAGAAGATCCCCAGGAAAACTTCCACAGATCCACCCCCCTTTTTCCTTACAACCACAGCCACGTGGTTCCTAAAAGGAGTAAACAGGCAATCACTCAACCCGGGCACATACTAGAGACAAAACAAACCAAACACACTCAGGCAACAGATAGTCAACAGGTAGGTATAGGGGTCTCTGGGCAAGATATTACCTGACTTTGATGTCCTTGGCAGCCGATCTCAGACGCTGAGGCAGGTAAATCACAGGGGCCGGAACATACCGGACAGGTGCACTCTACCGTGTATTTAGAGTTGATCAATCTCCTTCCTTCCCCCAGGACCAACCTACCCCACGTCTTCTCGGACGGCTGTCCTAGCAGGGCATAACTCAGCCCCCACGTTGGATGCGCCAGCTGATAAGGGAATCTTTTAAGCAAACAAAGAAGTTTGAATGACTATCTGTTCCTGTCCAAATTAGAGATGTTTAAATTGCGTATACGCAGAAGTAAATTCACACTGACACACGGAGTTCAGGTTAAAAGCACTTCAGGAAATTTATTAGCATCTGAACAAAGCAGGCTTGCAAGTCCTTTTTAAAGATAAAATTACATCATTGTAAAATCAAGATAAAAAGTGAGGAAACATTGTCAATTGGCTAAGAGAAGAAGTGGTTAGTTAAATGCCCTCCCTGTTGGGTGTTACGTCTTACATCATAACTGACGTCATAAAGTTCTCCTCCAGATTTCAGCGCCATCTTGCTAGCACGAGGAGTTCTTTCGATGGGAGGGGGCATTTTGGCAGCTATCCATAAAGAGTAGCTGGTACCTTTAGTCTTTCAAGGTTAGTATCCTCAGTATTCTCAAGGCCTCTTTGGCAATTATACACTCTATCAATACTATCTGCTACAGTGTGTTCTTTGAATCAGAAGATTCTAGCATTTTCTGCTGACATGCTGTTTCTATGAACAAAGGAATCTTGTAAAGTTTAAACTACGAGGCATGAGAGCTGAATATGAGAATATAGTATTAAAAGGGGCCCAGTTTTCTTGTGAACCCCCATGTGGTGCCCAAGGTATCCGGCTCCACGGTGGGGTCGATAACCTGGTCGGACCACGCGGAGGTCACAATGACCTTGGACAATTTGTGTACGGCTTCTCCGTGGTCTTGGAAGCTGAATACCTCCCTGCTCCAGGACCCGATCGTGGTGGAGAAGGTTCGGGGGGAACTGGCAGAGTATTTCGCTAGAAATACTGAGGTTGGTGTCCGTCCGCCCACGGTGTGGGCAGCGCACAAGGCGGTTATCCGGGGTGTTCTCATCCGAGAAGCCACCTTGAAAAAAAACAGAAAGGTTCAACGGTTAGCGGCGCTCCTGGAGGCTCTTGGAAAAGCAGAAACGAAACATAAACTTAACAATTCGCCTCGCACCCTAGCTGACGTTAAAGCCTTCCGGGCTTTAATACGCGAAACTCTCCTCGACGAGACGGCCAGGGCTATTGTTTGGTCCAAGCGAACTTATTACGAAAAAGCAAACAAAATGGATACACTATTAGCAAGGTCTCTCCGACCGAGACAGAGAAGCACGCACATTACGAGCATTAAAGATGCCTCGGGCACAGGCCATACGGACCCCTCTAAGATAGCTCAAGTCTTTACGGAATATTATTCCAAATTATATAACCATTCTAGGGGGACTGGCAATGACCCCTCTAAGGAAACTGATGACACCCGCTCTTTCCTCTCCCGATTGTCCCTCCCGGCCTTACGGGGTGCAGACTCCGAGGCCCTAGGAATGCGGATTTCGGCTGAGGAAATTGACGCGGCTATCTCCTCGTTAAAAGGCAACAGGGCTCCGGGCCCTGATGGCTTCGATGGGGGTTACTATAAGATCTTTCGGGAAGAACTGACTCCCCATTTGGAGAAATGGTTCAACGATCTATTGGAGGGGGGCGCACCGGATGGTGACATGTCATTGGCCGATATTGTTCTATTGCCAAAGCCAGGTAGGGATGACTCGGTGCCGGAAAATTTCCGCCCTATATCCTTGATCAATCATGATTGCAAAATCCTGGCAAAAGTTCTGGCTCATAGGCTGAACCCCTTGCTGCCAGGCCTAATACATCCGGACCAAGTGGGCTTTGTCCCAGGTAGGCAACTGTTCGAGAATACTAGGCGCAATGTTGACCTCATCTGGCGACAAACCGCTAGGGACACCCCAACCTTGATACTATCACTCGACGCCGAGAAGGCTTTTGACAGGGTGAAGTGGCCGTATCTGTTCGAAGTACTTCGACACTTTGGCTTTCCAGCCCCGTTCCTTACATTGATTAGAGCTATGTACACGGATGTTAGGGCACGGGTAAGGATAGCGGGGGCCAGGTTAACGCCTTTCAGTTTGGGGAACGGTACCAGACAGGGCTGCCCTTTGTCGCCCCTGCTGTTTGCCCTTTCCTTGGAACCCCTTTTGCAGGCTGTCAGGGAAAACGCGGATATCAAGGGGGTTATGGTTGGAGGGCAGAAGTATGTCGTGTCGGGCTTTGCTGATGACATTCTGCTTACTCTGACTGACCCATTGAAATCTATGGAGGCATTGACGCTCCTGCTGGATGTGTATAGCGGAATAGCCGGCTATAAGGTTAACATGGCCAAGTCGAGCGTGCTTCCGGTGAGGGTGGGAGCCGCGGAACTAGACCTTATAGGACGAACGTACAATATACGTATAGCGAGGGATTATATTACGTACCTTGGAGTCCGACTTACGGCAGACCCTGCTCAGCTGTTCCAACAAAATTACGCCCCTATGATGCGAACACTGATTGATGATATGGAGAGGTGGGTGGATAAGCCGATCTCTTGGATCGGCAGGATCCATTCTGTCAAGATGAATGTCCTCCCCCGAATCTTGTTCCTGTTTCAGGCACTCCCGGTCCGACTGACTAGAGCAGACTTGGGTGCGCTTCAGAAGGCGGTGGGTAAATTCATTTGGCAGAATAGGAGCCATAGGATCTCACGTAATGTTCTTTATAGAGCGAAAACGAGGGGAGGTTTGGGGCTGCCTAACCTTTATTTTTACTATCTGGCAGCCCAACTGACCCAGATAGCCATGTGGCACTCCCCTGTCGGGGAGAGGCGATGGGTTGATTTGGAATCTGCTATCTTGGGAACGGATTTGCCACAATTCTACATGTGGGTCCCTCGGGACCGTAGACCAAAGACCCATGTAGCATGCCCGGCTATAAATAACTCTATAAAAATATGGGATGCAGCAGCTTTAAAGTATGGCTTGTCTCCCCATGTGTCCCCTTTGACCCCTTATTTGAGGAATGCGGCGTTCCTACCTGGGATGGAGGCGAGGGACTTTCGAGGTTTGGAGGGCACTGGGGTCCAGAGATTTTACCAACTTTATGAAGGCGGATCGCTTGTAACATTTGAGGAATTGAAATCCCGAGCCCCTCTACGTCCGTCTGACTTTTTCAGATACCTCCAACTAAGGGATTTTGCCCTGACCCCGGAGGTAAAAACGGCCGCATCGACCCCGCTCACGTTCTTTGAACGGATGTGCGTGAAAGAACAATTCCCGAAAGGTCTGATTACTAATTTATACGCACATCTAAGCACGACCACGACTGAGTGGGGGGATTTGACCTACACGGCCCACTGGGAGGCAGACTTGAATGAGGAGCTAGAAGGGGTCGAGTGGCAGGAGATTTGGGAGGCCGCGGCGGCCTCGTCAATGTGTGTCTCCCTGCAGGAACAGGCTTACAAGACCATGTTTAGATGGTATACCACTCCGGTAAAGCTTTACAGGATGCATAGGGCGCCCAATGATCTGTGTTGGAGAGGCTGTGGCCAAAAGGGGACTTATCTTCACATGTGGTGGGATTGCCCTGAGATACGGAAGTATTGGAAATTGATTGCAGACCTGCTACGGGATATTTTTGATAGAGAAGTCCGCCTGGACCCCTGGGTCTTCCTCCTGGCCAGGTCCATGGATGATTGGACCAGGAATGAACAGAAACTGGTACTTAAGGTGAACTTAGCTGCTCGGAGGGCTTTGGCACAGGTCTGGCTGCAAAGGGGGATCCCCTCGCGAGACCTGGTTATTCAAAAGATTAGAGATAATTACCTAATGGACAAGCTGACAGCGCAGGTCAGGGGTACATTGTCTAGATTTGAAAAGGTCTGGGGCCCGTGGATAGAGAGTGGAGTCGGCGAATAGGTGATGGGGTGGGGGGAGGTCTCTCCCCCGGCCCCCCCTGCGTCTCTTGCTGGCCGTCATCCCCTGGCCTTGTTTCATCCACCCGGCGCTCCTTCGTAGGGACGAATGTTGCTAATTGCTCAAGTTCCATTGTGGGCCTGGGCCGCGTGACTCTGTTGGGGTCGTGGCGATTGGTTCCCTGGTCTACCCCTTCCTGACCCCCTCCTATACCTTCCCCCTACCCCTCTCTCCTTTATCTTTCCTTCTTGGAAGTTTATGTGCTTCCACTTCTCTATATGTCACCTTCTTCTCGGTCCTGACCGATAATAGTGCTCCTTTATCGCCAAGTAGGTGAGCTCAGGTGCGCAGGTGTGGAGTCTTAGGCGATACTGGCGCGATGCTGGCAGATACGTGCTGACGACTCTGGGGAAGTTTTAGGCTCCCTCAAACATTCTGATCCCACCTGTACTTTACATGGGTAAATACATATGAGCATGGTGTGAGAGGATACGGAACTTGATAGCTGGTCGGATCACGATAATTTTCATCTTTTATATTATCTCTCTTATAAAAAAACCTGGCGGGGCACTTTCAGAACTTGGGATATGACAGTCTGCACACGATTTACGCATGCACTCGGAGAATACCTTATTACACTGTGTTTGTTTTTCTCACTTGTGCAATATTGGTTGTATGCTATATTACCTTGTGTCTTACTGTATTGTGTTGTTTGTATCATTATTGGTGCTCTGCCTGGATATAAATAAAGAATTTAAAAAAAAAAAGGGGGCCCAGTAAGGATTATATAGTTTATAAGGGGCCTAATAATGGATTTAAGTTATAAGGGGTTAATAATTCTACAACAGACCTATTGGCTTCTTCTCTTGCCAACTGGATGTTGTGGCTAGAGGAACCCCCTCTTGCCTTCGAGCTGTTTTTGCAGCCCGCGAGCTCATTGAAAGAACTGGAGACCTGGTTCTTGGACATCCCCTGATTGTTTTGGCTCCTCATGATATTTCTGCCATACTTAACCAGGTCCAACTCAAACATGTCACTCCTGCTAGACACCTTCGTCTTCAATGTCATCTTCTGTTACCTGACAATGTCACACTCCAACGATGTCAGGTTCTCAATCCGTCCACTCTTCTGCCACTGCCCGAGGGGGGAATATACTACGGTTTTATCATGGATGAAACTTATGTCCTGCTCCTCGCCCACACCATCAAGAGAATGCATCCCAACTTATCCTTTTATGATGGCCAAGAACCTCTCTGTGATGGATCAGAATGGGCCTTCTGCACTATGTGGTACAAACCAACCATCAATCCCGAACCTTGTTATGAAGACGAGCTCTATCATCTGGTCGAAGTAAAACTAATTTCACAAGACTTCTACTGTGATACTGAAGGCAACAGTATGGTCTTGATCCAACTGCCTCCTGGACTTAAATATTTGTACCGCCATTGGGACACAGCTATTCCACATGTCCCTGTTACCAAATTAAAAACAAGATCATGGAATGATCTTGGTCCCATGGCAAAACTATGGGCCACCATGGATGAATTACAGCTACAGGAAAAAGGTGTTGTTAAATATCCAACAACTGACTGTCTAGAGGCATGGCCACGTCACTTTCTGGAAAATGAATTTCAAGATTTAGCCATAGACAATGACTATGATCTAGAAACACCCCATGACTGCTTTGAACAGATGAAAATGGAAACAACACATCTGCCAACTGTACACGAGGATCCACTAATAGATCCAGACATCACACTGTTTGTGGACGGCTCAAGATATGCTGATGAAGAAGGAAGATACCATACAGGATATGCCGTCACCACAACAGTAGAAATCATTGAATCATCATCATTACCATCAACGAAGTCTGCACAAGAAGCTGAATTACAAGCCCTAACCTCAGCATGCAAGATCTCTGAAGGAAAGCGCGCCAATATCTACAAGATATGCACTGGGCGTGGCTCATGACTTCGGACTAATTTGGAATACAAGAGGATTTCTTACCACCGCCGGAACACCGATCAAGCACAGCTCTGCAATTGAGAAGCTGATGGACGCCCTCCTACTTCCAGAAGAAGTGGCTGTTTTGAAAATAAAAGCACATGGAAAGTTAGACCCGGATGTAGCGAAGGGCAACCATCTGGCTGATCAGGCCGCAAAGCAAGCTGCAAGAGAACCACAGGTAGTGGAAAGAAGAGTGTCCGGAAATGAAGAAACTCCCGTATTTACCCTACAGACTCTTCCAACTGACCTAAAAATTCTACGGGAACAACAAGCTACAGTTGCCCCTGAGGAAATACAAAAATGGAAACGAAAAGGGGCAGTCCTGAAGGATGGAGTATATTACAACAACCTCAAGTTCTGCCTCCCTAAGAACTTGTACCCAGCAGTTGTTCAATGGGCACATGGTCCCGCACATTTGTCAAAAGATTTGATGAATGCTCTCATACAAAAGTATTATGAAGCTCCTGGGATTACTACACTCATCAGTAATTATTGCAAAGCTTGTGTCATCTGTGCGAAATGCAATCCAGGGAAAACAGCCAAAGTCCCTTCAAAGCACTTGGCTAAACCCATGTATCCATTCCAAAGAATTCAAATAGACCACATCCAAATGCCAAAAAGTGGCAACTATGAGTATGCGCTAGTAATAGTGGATATGTTCTCAGGCTGGCCAGAAGCCTACGCAGTGGTTAACATTACCGCTAAAACAACAGCACGGCGTCTGCTCACAGAAATTGTATGTAGATTTGGATTACCGGAAGTCATTAAGAGTGATCAAGGTCCGGCCTTCACAGCATCAGTAACCAAAGAGATTTGGGCTGCTCTAGGAGTGACTTGCTTTTCACACCCCTTATCACCCACAGAGTAGTGGTAAGGTGGAGCGTATGAATGGCACTCTGAAAACTAGAATGTTAAAAATGTCACAGGAAACTAAAATGCCCTGGCCCGAAAGCTTGTCAATAGCCCTGTTCAGTGTCAGACATACACCCAGAGGGAAGCCCTAATTGTCTCCTTATGAAATTCTATTTGGAACTGCACCCAGGCTAGGTTGCTATTTTCCCCAACAACTAGAACTGCAAACCGATGTTTTGGTAGATTATGTAACTGAACTTGCAGGTGTCTTAAACAAAATCCATGCCCAAGTTTTCTCTTCAATTCCAGATCCCGATACTGACACAGGCAACCACAGTCTGCTTCCTGGTGATTGGGTCCTGGTCAAGAAATTTGTGCGAAAACACACCTTGGAACCCAGATTTGACGGACCATTCCAAGTTCTTCTGATCACCTCCACCTCTGTCAAGCTGGCTGGAAGGCCTCACTGGGTTCACGCCTCTCATTGCAAGAAGACACCTGCCCCAGAAGAAGCTGACCTTGTTCAACCATGTACTTCTGGTACATCATCCCCTTAATCGGCCTCCTTAAAGCCCAGCAAGTGGCTATTACTAAAGATGCTAATGGGTACACCTTCTGGTATAATTCATCATGTACCCGTGTAGCCACATTTACTTTTGATTACTGTGACATTGTAGATTGCCCTTTCCCCAAGTCACAGATCCAAGCCATCTATAAAGATATACCACAAAGAAAAGACCCCTATGTTTGTGTAGTTGACAAACAGTGGGGGCACAATTGTAACCATTGGGGGGCGGCGGATTGGAATGCCGGGCCTGCCTGGGGTTACAAACCAAAAAGTGCCTTATCAAAGGTAGATGACCATGGTAGATCCCTCCTTCAAAGAATGACTTTAAGAAAGCCTGGAGGAGGTACACCTATGAAATTAATGTTAAATATTGAACATCCTGGCCCAGAGGATGCTGATCAATATGTAATGGGAATGTATTGGAGAAGGGGTTCCTATAACAGATTAGGTCATTTCTATCTCAAAGATATGTGCCACTCTCCAGAGTGGCGAGGGGCTGAACATATGGTCCCGAATCCGATGAAGCCACATATCCAGTCCTTTAAGGACATGATGGCCATTGCTAACCCCACTTTCGAAGATACCATGGCCGCTGAAACTGGCTTCAATGACATTAATTTATGGTTAGAATGGATGAGGTATAATGCCAATAAGCATAACAGAACCGCATGCTATGTATGTGGTGGTGCCAGACCCCACCTTGGCACTGTTCCATTAACTATCCCTTTGGAAATAGAGACTTGTTTCCTAAATCTTTTTGCCAATCATTATGGTTCTAATCAGTCCCTCTGCAAAGCATGGACTACAGAATACCCTCTCTTAGTTGGAAACGTCAAACCTCCCGATGGAGTTACAATTTACAAAGGTAATTACACTTGTTATACCAATTACGACAGAACTGGTAAATTTGTGGGTAACTTTTCTAAAGGTTATTATGCCACCTACAGAATTGTTCCTAAACACCTGTTACAACACCATATCAGGTCACTTGGGGATATTTATTGGTTATGTGGGGATTTACTGTTAAGATCCAAACTAGATATTGAATGGTGGGGTGAATGTGCCCTAGCTAAAGTCATTATGCCCATACATATCATTTCTGATAATCACTCTGACACACCTGATTCCCCACATACACCAGCCAGAGCCAAGCGGGTAAACCCCAGTAAAAGGCAGTTTTGACCCACACATTTACATAGATGCCATTGAGGTGCCTAGGGGGGTACCTAACGAGTTTAAAGCTTTACTCTACTCTTAATACTGGACACTATAATTGTATTGAATTTTAACCACTTGCATACTTTTAAACTATGTATCTCTAACCACCATTTCTTTGTCATTGTATCTTAACTGGGTGTGCTTGCTCTTTAATATATGTATGTGTGTGCATAGGCGTGCGCACGGGGTGTGCCGGGTGTGCCTGGGCACACCCTAAACCCCGCGGCCCGCACTATGTGCTGCACTATGTGCCTCCCTCCATGGGCCGGTGAGGGAGATCAAAGATCTCCCTCACCAAAACACAGGCAGGGAGGGAGGCAGGAGAGGACCCGAGGAGCTCTTGCCAGCAACACCGCCGGGTTCCACTCGCAAGGTCGGAGCGTTGCTGCGTTGCTTGCAGGGCTAAAATTCACTACCCACTGGACCACCAGGGATGGCAGCAGCATGGTCCCCCCTCCCTACAAAAGGTAAGAAGGGAGGGGTTATTAACTAAACGGCCCTCCCACCCCCACACAATACACACAAACAGCACACACATCACCCTTACACATACTAACAGCACCCTCACACTAACAGTCCCCACACACATACATCACCCTTACACACACAGCACATAAACACACTAACAGCACCCTCACACTAACAGCACCCACACACAACACAGCACCCTTACACACACACACACCACCCTCACAAACACAGCACCCTCACACACAGTGCCCTCACACACACAGCACCCTTACCCACACACATACACACTAACAGCAGCTTCACACACAGCACCCTGCACCCTGCACAGCACCCTTACACACACACACCACCCTCACAAACACAGCACCCTCACACACAGCACCCTTACACATATACACACACACACACACTAACAGCACCCTCACACACAGTGCCCTCACACACACAGCACCCTTACACACATACACACACTAACAGCAGCCTCACACAGCACCCTCACAAACACACACACACACACAGCACCCTCACAAACACAGCACTTATACACACAGCGCCTTCACACACACACAGTGCCTAAACACACAGCAGTGTATGTGTGTGTGTGTGTGTGTGTGTGTGTATATATATATATATATATATATATATACGCGGCGTGTGTGTGTTTGTGCTTAAGGGTGCACACCCTTATGCAATAGGCTGCGCACGTCTATGTGTGTGTGTGTGTGTGTGTGTGTGTGTGTGTATATATACATATTTGTATTTGTATATATATATATATATGTATTAAGGCCTTTTGGCCTGTAATTGTGGGAGGGGCGTATGACACACCTCTTCCCTACTTAAGGGACACCCCTTACCTGGCTCCATATCGTTCGAGGTCAGCGCTGCATCATTTCCACTTCCGGGTCATCCAGACGCCATTTTACCTGATTACTCCATGAGGTTTTTTAAGCAGAGCTGTGTCAGGAATCCAGCCACAGGCTTTTCCGGCCTACCACCTTCTTTTTTCAATCCATCGCCGTGGATGGTGTCCAAGTGACTCACAAACTGTAAGTCAACCTACCCGTTATGCCAGGCATCAGTCCCACGGCACCATGCACGGTCAGGTCCTCACTTTACGGCTGCATTTTGTCTAAGTCTGTTCTAAAACCATTGCATGTTCATGCATATCATTCGTTTAAACCCCCTACCGGTCTTTGGGTGTACTACAGGCTTCTTAGACATTATCGCATTTCATGTACAAACCAACGAACCACTGCATTTTCGCCTACACACTGACCCCTACCGGTCATTCAGTGTACTACAGGCTTCTCAGACATTATTGCATTTCATGTAAAAACCAACCTTGCTTCATTTAAACGATTGTCATTTCGGTTTGTGTTTTCTGGTCGGCACTTATTCATAGTATATTCTATGCACGATTGCTGTTCGCATTAAAATGCATACGGTTAAGCTATTCATGCTAACTTCTGTTTCCCTTCATACTAAGATTCGGTTATTCTGCTATGTATTCACATAGATCTTTTTCGTGAGTTACATTTCATCATTTCATGTATTTACATTTGGTTAAAAAGTTGCTTGGTTAAATAGACAGACCATTTTCATGCTATTTTTAAGGTATCACTTATTACATCAAGGGTATGAAACCAGCTAACATTTCTGTATAGACATTGGACTCCCACGCTTACTGGAGTTTTTTTTTGTTTTTTGTTTTTTGTTTTTTTTATATAATTATCCATTTCATTACAATTAAATCAGCCTACGTTACAGGCCTCATTTCTTTGTTGTTAACCATGACACAAGGATTTAATTCCTTTTCATGCACACTCGGGTTGAATCACACGTACTGATCCAACCAATCATACGTTTCCTGCACAGTAATCGGTTAAACTTTCAAATACTTATTTTACACGATCTTAGGTTGTCTATTTTGTTTCAGTTTGCTTATTATATATATATATATATATGGTTTTAATAATAATAGTTATTTTATTTTACAATGCAGATATTACATGTATATTACTGTTATGGTTAGCCTACATTACGGCTCCTTTTTCTGTCATGCTCGTACGACATACCACGAGTTCAAGGACACGGTCCTATTTTCAAAGAGTATAATGGAGATATGATGTTATTACAACCATGTACATTACGATTACATGGCACTAACTATTCAGGCCATTTCTTATCATGCTCATACGATAAACCACGAGTATATAAGAACACGGTCCTACCTTCCACAGAGGGTTTCGGGTTGAATCACACGCATTGGTTCAACCACTCATACGTCACGTTACAACATTTTCTGCATAGATTGTCATTTCACATAATTTCACATGGCATTTACAAACTCAGGCCTTTTCTTGACACACTCAGACGACGTAACACGAGTATTCAAGAACACGGCATATACGTCTCACAAGACTTTCGGTTTTTGAATCACACGTTCTGGTTCATACTTTCATACGTCACTTTACCGCAACATTTATGATTCTGCATATTGTCACTTCACATTAAAAAGTCCCTTGCATTCCCAGATCAGTTTAGTGACATGCATATCATCTGATCACCTTCCATATATACACATTACACGGCCAATCCCCTGCTGCCAGGTATCGGACTCAGCGTAACGCTTGTCACCAAGCATGGGCAGTCATGTCACTATCATACTCATAGATTTTACACCTCCCACACATACTGCTAGAAGCCCTAATCCCAGCCTATACAGATTACACAGGTCTCACAAGATCCATTCTCACTCTATCCCTTTTTAGGTTTATCCAGGTTTTCATACCTGTCGAATCTCAAAACTTCATACATACTACCAGGTACGTAAGCCTGCTCACGTTGTAGTTCACATACGTTTCATTCTTCTCGGCCATAGAGTACTGGCAAGTTAGGGGTATAGGCCCAAATAGGTACCTCCCTTCTTGGCATTTCTGCCTATCGTTTAGTGGTCCGCGAGGCCAACACCCCGCCTCAACGTTTCGGAGGCAAACGCCATCGGGCCACACGTGAGTTAGCCGCCTCGCAATATTATAGAGAGGGCCTCACCTGTCACTCCCTCCCCCTGTTTTCTTTTACTATCACCGAGAGGCCTACGATTCCTGCCACTACGACGGGTGGCCTCAATAACCCCTCGCGCCAACTCATAGACAGAGCCTCTCATAGCCACTTGGCAACTAGCAGGGCCTCACCTGTCACAAAACAAGATGAATTTTTCACCTTTCAGGCCTAGTTAGCCTGCCAGTATCACCCCTGGGGAATCGGTCACTACACCCCTTACCATGGCTGGGTCGGCCGCTGCGACCCCTCCAGCACTGGTTGAGTTGCAATCACTTTCTCCAGCCATCTGTTTCAGGGCACATGCTAAATCTGTGTCCAAATAAAATGTATCCCAAAACTATACTTAACATCAATAAACATTTCTGTACTTACGACATTACTGCCACATCATCCATCTAGACATTTGGTGGAAATCATTATCTCGGGTCTATCAGAAGGATTCACACAGGCCTCATACACATGCCTTCCGGAATCCTGGAATGTCCTAATTTACAATCCGCACAACAAACCCTACAGCGGTGGAGACACTCATAGCCAGGAAGTGGCAGAGGACTTCCTATGGGGGCCCTTCCAGTCCCCTCCGTTCACCACATAGCGGACAAACCCCATCGGTATTGTCACGAGGAAATCTTCTCACAAACAGAGACTTATCATTGATCTATCAACACCTCACACCTCTGCCACTCCTAGTCTGAACTCCCTCATACCCCCTGAGGAATTTTCACTGCAATATTCCACCATAGATCACGCCATTACGGCTATCATGCAGGCAGGGGCCGGAGAATGGCTCAGTAAGACTGATACCACAATGCTTTCAAGTTACTGCCTATCCACCCTACACTGTGTCACCTGCATGGTATCAAGTGGGCAGGGAACTACTATTTTGCTCACGTTTAACATTTTAGGTTCCAAAGTAGTCCGGCCATTTTCGACGTATTCGCCGAAACCCTATGCTGGTTTTATTAAATATAGCCAGATGCCCTACAGTTATACATTATCTGGATGATTTCTTACTGGTCGAGGAGAATATTTCCCCTCCCAGTAGCCTAAAAGAAACCATCAGTCTATTCGAACAGGTGGGTGTCCCAGTCTCCTCCACCAAGACTGAAGGACCAGATACTTTCATCACATTCCTGGGTATCATACTAGACTCAGCCACCATGCAAGCTAGCCTGCCACGCCCAAGGTAGAAAACATTCTGATCAACATAATCTCTACATACAACTCGGTACTTGCAACCGCAAGAATTACAGTCTCTGCTTGGGTCACTGAATTTTGCCATTCGCATCATACCTCAAGGCCGGGCTTTCATCTCACAACTCCTTTACATGTTTCCCACTTTTAGACATGATGGACACAGGTCACCCCTGGATACCCAAGCCACGGCAGGCGTAATTATGTGGAAATTTTTTTTAACCACCTTGAATGGTAAAAGCATGTTCCTTCCAAAATTGTCTGACTCCTCACCTACCATTTGGTCAGACGCGGCGTCTACCACAGGTTTTGCAGCAATTTTTCAGGAACGAATGGCTTTGGGGCAGCTGGCCTTCAGAAGTTCAGGACCTGGAGGGTTTTTCCACTACCTCAGCTCTGTTTGAGATATATCCCATCGTGACGGTTGCCGTGGCATGGGTGCATTTATGGGCAGGTTCGTCTGTACGTTGCTACTCAGACAACCAAGTAACTTGTCACATTATAAACAAGGCCGATCCAAATCACTGACTATTATGAGATTCTTGAGGAAACTCACTTGACTGGCTGCATGTCATAATTTTCTCTTGTTTTGTATTCATGTTCCAGGTGTATGTAACACTGCTGCTGACAATTTGTCTCGCTTTAATTTCCAGGCTTTTCGTCAAATACTCCCGTCAGCCGCACTCACAGCCACGAACACCCCACTATTCCACCATCTAGTAATGGACTAGATGCTATTATGCAACATAGCAGAACATTGTCCCAATTAGCACTGTCTACTAATACCCGGGAAACTTACGATAGAGCTTTCATTTGATTTAAAGATTCCTTTCTGAACACAACATCTTACAACCTTTCATCGTGACATCCTGGTTGGGCTTTGCTTCTTTTTGCCACCTCAAACTCAAACTATCATACAACACAATCAAACCATATCTGACAGGCATCCAACATCACATGCTAACTTTACAACCAGACAAATCAAGTGTCCTCCTACCAATTAAGAACATCCTTAGGGGTATTCAGAGATCCGAACCCCCACGTACGGCCCAGAGGCTACCCATAGATTTCCATATTTTTAAAGACGTATACAATTCACTAGATTTAAACCCTTTGCCAACAACACAAACCTCATAGTTAAAACCGCCATATACGTAGCCTTGTTTATGGTTTCTTGAGACCAAGAGAATTTACCGCCATCAGCACAACACAGTCCACTCACATCCTACTTCATTCACACTTAACAAAACACATGGACTATTGACTCTGCCTCACTCCAAAACCAGTCAACATGCACTTTCAGTAGAGGTTAAGTACTATCCTACTCACAACAGGTGGAGCTCCGTCAAACTACTGGACTCATATACCCAGCATAACAACGAACCACCATCTCAACCACTTTCAGTCTACAAGGTTCGGTACTCACTACCACCACCTTTATGACACATGTCAGGTCTTTACTTACACAGCTGGGCCTCAAATCAGCTAACTATTCGGGCCACTCCTTCCGCATAGGAGCGGCCTCCACAGCATCCAGTGCAAACATTCCAGTTCATGTTATCAAGTCACTAGGGTGCTGGAAATCATCGGCTTACTCTAGATACATACCTAACCCGGTACAAGAAGTAAGAAATGCCTTTCAAGACATGTCTGGTTAAAGTATGTATATTGCTGGTATGTAATAAATTTGATTTTCTACTTTTGCCCTCTTTATTTACAGGCCTACCTCATCGTCGGTTCCGGCACACCACAACTGACTTGCTCTTTTAATACCATCCTACACTTATCAGTGTTTGCATCTTCTGTACTATCATGAGCCCTTAACACAAGTATTAAGGCCTTTTGGCCTGTAATTGTGGGAGGGGCGTATGACACACCTCTTCCCTACTTAAGGGACACCCCTTACCTGGCTCCATATCGTTCGAGGTCAGTGCTGCATCACCCTCCCACCCACTCCTCATTATTAACTCCTTTTCTCTTTACATTTCTTCTTGGTGGGCCCTCTTTATTTACAGGCCTACCTCATCGTCGGTTCCGGCACACCACAACCGACTTGCTCTTTTAATACCATCCTACACTTATCAGTGTTTGCATCTTCTGTACTATCATGAGCCCTTAACACAAATATATATATATATGTATATATATAGATGTGTGTGTTTGCTCACACATACATGCATATATTCTGCAGTTTATCTTGTCCTGCATGCTAAGGCTAGTTGCTCCCTGCCCTGCTCATCACTGGTTTGTTAACTTAAATGTTATTTAACATTCTGCTTATCTCTAAAGACTTTCTCTGTTATTTTTGCTCTCCCCCCCTTATTTTATTGATACCCACCCAAATGTCTTGCTTGACCAATCCTCACCTCTTCTGTGCATCTCCATTCCATAGATTTTATTGCAGTCCTGTTTTGACCCTATCATCCCTGTCTTCCACAGTCAGAGTTTTAAAAGACCACTTCTAACAAACCTGAACAGTGCTCAGGGTCCGACCCACCCCTCCCCAACACCACCCCACCCCAAGTTTCTTACTACATTTATAGTTAGAATCCCTTACACAACTTTAGATAACTCCAAATAGCAGCTGCAAACACTACCAGTAATGAGCACAATCCACCTTCTTAACCCCTAACACTCAGTCCTCCTTCTTACTTCGGCTCATTCTCCTTTCCTCTAATTACCTACCCATCAGAGCAATGCTCTATACTCTCCTCCTCTCCTTCTCTCTTATCTCCCTCAGAATCAAAATATCGCATTCCACCCACCTCCCTCAACACACTCACATTTACATCAATCCCTCTTTGCTACACTCCCCCCTTCTCTCATCTCAAGCCCTGCACTAATTTCTCTATTCTCTCTCTCCTGCTCTAACCCAATCTCACCCTAGTCGCCGCCCATATAAAACCCATTCACACCTCCTGTCACTATCTCTCCTCCTACTTCTGGCAGCTGGTGACGTCTCTCCCAACCCAGGGCCCCACACCTCATCTGCTCACACCAAAATAAATAGAAACCATGCAAACCTCCTCCAAATACCCTGCAGTTTATCCAACTCTACCAAAATTCAGTGTGCACTCTGGAACGCTCGCTCCATTTGTACTAACATCAAATCTACAGCTATACATGACCTCATCATCTCTAACTCGCTCACAATATTGACACTCACTGAGACCTGGCTGTCCCCATCCGATACCGCTACTCCTGCTTCTTTATGTTTCGGTGGTCTACAGTTCTCCCATACTCCTAGACTCGACTGTAAAGGAGGTGGTGTAGGCATCCTTCTCTCCCCTCAATGCACCTTTCAACCTATCCTCCCTGCCCCTGCCCTATCCTTTACTTCCTTTGAAGTTCACACTGTACGCCTTTTTAAGCCCACTCCTTTAAGAATTGCCATCATCTATCGCCCCCCCGGTCACCCTAAACTATTTATTGAACACTTTTCCTCCTGGTTACCCCATTTTCTTTCCTCTAGCACTCCCTCTCTCATACTTGGGGACTTCAATATCCGTATCAACAAGCTCAACTGCCCTGATGCCTCCCGTCTGCTCTCTGTAACCTCCTCCTTTGGACTCACACAGATTTCCTCCTCCGCAACTCACACTGCAGGAAACACTCTTGACCTCATCTTCACCAATCTTTGTACCACCTCCGATCTCTCCACTGATCCATTTCCTTTGTCTGACCACCATCTGCTAACATTTAACATCTGCATACCTCATACCAAAATTTCAACACCATCAACTCTCCAACCTCGCAGAAACCTCAACTCCCTCGATCTCCAGCACTTCTCCACCACACTCCAAACACTCCTTTTACCCATCTCAAATCTCAACTGCCCTAACTCTGCAACCTCACTCTACAACTCCACTCTCTCCTCTCAACTTGACATCATGGCACCTCCTACAGTTAAACGCAGCAAGCGCCCCCAACTACAACCCTGGCACACTAAGCTGACCCGTTACCTCCAAAAATGTTCCAGAACTGCTGAACGCTGCTGGAGAAAGTCTCACTCTGCATCTGACTTTGTCCACTATAAATTTATGCTGCGCTCCTACAGCATGGCTCTTTCCTCTGCAAAAGTAAACTACTTCAAAACCCTCATAAGCACACTGTCCCATCAACCCAAACACCTGTTTCACACTTTTGATGCTCTTCTTCGCCCTGTGACTACCCCTCCTTCCACCACCTTGTCCGCCACAAACTTTGCATCTCATTTCACTGAGAAGATCTCTACAATCAGGAAAGAGATCTCTAATCTCTCTCCTTCCCCTATCATTATATCACCCAACCCCACCCCCCCTGCCATCCTATGCACATTTGCACCTGCTACAGCACAAGAGGTTTCTGCACTGCTCCTGTCCTCCCGCCCCACCACCTGCTCTCTCGATCCTATTCCCTCGCATCTCATCCGCACTTTGTCTCCCTCTCTTGCTCTTCCTCTCGCTAGCATTTTCAATCTCTCCCTTCCCTCTGGCACATTTCCCTCACCCTTCAAACATGCAACCGTAACCCCGATTCTTAAAAAGCCCAACCTTGATCCCAACTCCCCATCCAACTACCGCCCTATCTCGCTACTCCCATTTGCCTCCAAGATCCTCGAGAGAGTTGTGTACGCCAGATTGACAGACTTTCTCGAATCCAACTCTCTGCTTGACCCCCTTCAGTCTGGATTCCGCGCTGGTCACTCTGTCGAAACTGCTGTGACCAAAGTATCCAACGACTTAATTGCCGCTAAATCTCACGGCCAATACTCTATCCTAATCCTCCTTGATCTTTCTGCCGCATTTGACACTGTTGATCATCAACAGCTTCTTCACATTCTTCGTAACTTTGGTCTACGGGATACTGCTCTCTCCTGGTGCTCCTCCTACCTCTCCCAGCGCTCTTTCAGTGTTTCTTTCTCTGGTTCTGCCTCTTCTCACCAACCCCTCTCTGTCGGCGTCCCCCAAGGATCTGTCCTCGGCCCCCTATTGTTCTCTATCTATACTGCCTCCCTTGGTAAACTCATCAGCTCCTTTGGTTTCCAATATCATTTATATGCAGATGACACGCAAATCTACCTGTCCTCCCCTGATCTCTCTCCGCCCACCTTGACTCGTGTTTCTGACTGCCTCTCTGCTATTTCCAACTGGATGGCTGCTCACTTCCTTAAACTCAACCTGTCCAAAACAGAACTTCTAGTTTTTCCTCCATCAAGTGCTGCTACTCCTGTTGTCTCCATCCAAGTCAACGGCGCTACTATCACCTCTACCTCGCAGGCTCGCTGCCTAGGAGTTCTTTTCGATTCTGACCTCTCTTTTACTCCCCATGTCCAATCGATAGTCAAATCCTGTCGCTTCCAACTCAAGAACATAGCGCGCATCCGCCCATATCTAACGCCGGACGCGGCTAAGATATTGGTTCATGCTGTTGTTCTCTCTCGCCTCGACTACTGCAATCCCCTTCTGATCGGTCTTACATGTTCCCAGCTTGCACCGCTGCAATCTGTAATGAACGCGGCTGCGAGGCTTATTTTCCTGTCCGGTCGCACCTCCCACGCCTCCACGCTCTGTCAGTCCCTGCATTGGCTTCCAGTTAGATATAGGGCCCAATTCAAAATTCTGGCACTTGCTTACAAATCCCTACATAATGCTGCTCCAACATACCTATCCTCCCTCATACACAAGTATGTCCCGTCGAGACCCCTGCGCTCATCCCAAGACCTACGCCTATCCTCTGCCCGGTTCCCCACCTCTGACGCTCGCCTTCAAGACTTCTCTAGGGCTGCACCTATTCTGTGGAACTCACTTCCCTCCTCAATCAGACTTTCACCCAGCCGCCACTCCTTCAAAAAATCTTTGAAAACTCACTTCTTCGTTAAAGCGTATCAATTAAACTGTCAGCAGGCTTCTCATCCCCCACCCCATGACTCCTTTCCTGCAACTGTCAAAAATGACCTACCAAGCACTCAATAAACCCTTCTCTAACAAACTATTTAATTCCCCTACTTTAACCCGTTTGTGTCACTATACCCCACTCCCTCTAGCATGTAAGCTCATTGAGCAGGGCCCTCAACCCCCTCTGTTCCTGTACGTCCAGTGGTCTGATCTCAATTATGTGTCTGTTAGTCCACCCATTGTACAGCGCTACGGAATTTGTTGGCGCTATATAAATAATAAAATAATAATAATAATAATAATAATAGAGATGAAGTCGCGGTGGGATTTGAATCATTGTTTACTATAGTCACTGCCAACAAAAACTTTAATTGGATTAATTACATCTATTACAACCAGCAGCGCTTTGTTAACTACACCAGGGATGCCCTCCAGGGATTGGCCGAACAATTACAGGCCACATCCCAGATGACCTTTCAGAACAGACTGGCCTTAGACATGATTCTAGCTGAAAAGGGGGGTGTATGTAAAATACTACCCGACACCATGACTTGTTGCACCTACATTCCAGAAAACACAGGTCCTAATGGTAAAGTCACCTTGGCCATAGAAAAATTAAATAAACTCTCAGAAGAGTTGAAAAGGAATTCTGGGGTAACTGATCCCTGGGAAAGATGGTTTGGTTGGATGACTGGTTGGCAGAAAGCTTTAGTTCACATTGGTATGGCTCTACTAATTTTTCTTTTTGTTCTCGCTCTTCTCGTTTGTTGTGTCCTCCCATGCCTTAGAAAATTCTTACAGAAGACTGTAGACCAAACGACACCAACCTTTACTCATCTGGAAATTGGTGATCAAGACCTCACATCACCCTGTCTTCCGCTACAAACTCTCCCTTATGATGATGAAGTGCAGAAATTCTAGGAAGGGACAGCTAAGGGACAGCTTCCGTCTGTATGGGTTAGTCTACCGTGTGGAGAAGTGGTGGACAAGCCACCGCGGGATACCCATGGAGTGAAGTGTTCGAGAGCCGTACTGACGGATGAGCTGCAGCCTGTTAGGGTCAGATAAGGGATAGACTTGCACTTTGCATTAACACCAAGTTAGCGGTCATGGGGTTTATGTGTCTTTGGGCTAACAAATCTTCTGATATTAACAAATAAAGTTTATCTTTTTAGTAATTAACATTTTATAGGGGGGACTGTTGTAGAATTATTAGGCCCCTTTAACACCCTAGGCCCCTTTAAATCTATATCCTTATCCCACAGGCCTCATAAGGTTAAGTTTTACAGTAATGCTTTGTTCATAGAAATAGTGTGTCAGCAGGAAATGCTAGGATCCTGTTGAATGAAATATTGTAGCAGATAGTCTTAATAAAATGTGTAAGTTACTAAAAAGGACCTTGAGGACTAACTATAAGAGACTAACGTGCCAATTACTCAAAATGAATAGCTGCCAAAGCCCCCCTCCCATCGAGTAAAACTCCTCGTGCTAGCAAGATGGCGCTGAAATCTGGAGGAGAAGATCATGACGGTAGTTGTGACGTCAGATATACCACCCAGCAGGGAGGGCTTTTAACTAACCACTTAACACCTAAACCAATTAATAATGTTTACTTGTTGATATCTTGATTTTCTTCAATGATGTAATAATGCCTTTATAAGGGTCTGCGCACCCACTTTTTAACAGATGCCATTAAATTTCCTCGAAGTTCTTTCATTTAACCTGAACCGCGTGTCTCAGTGTGAATTTACTTCTGCGTATACGCAATTTAATTATTTCTAATTTGGACAGGAACAGATAGTCATTCAAACTTATTGGTTTGCATAAATTAATCCAGTACAAACTGATGCTCTAAACCTCTCACTGGTCACCCACTGAGAGAGATTGCACAGACATTTTCCCCACAACTTCATTATCATTAATGGCAACCGACATGTGTTATGAATGTCACGAGCACTGTCTCATGTAACATAGTTATCATTAGTAAACACTTCCAGGGATATTATACAGATTCATACAGAGTTATTCAGTAAAGTCCAAACAATGCCATACAAAATGGGGCAAACCAAAACGTTGAAACGCTCAGCTCTGTGAGTTTTAATTATATGGCTTGCTAAACAACTGCCACATTAAAAAAGCAAAATAAATAAATAAATAAAAAGTCTATGGGGTCAAAAAAACTATATTACTAAAATATAGGTTTTAAGTCCCACCCTTATATTATTATCAGGGTCCCCACCCGCAGGCAATGGTGGCAGGGGGTGGACAGTAGACATTTTAATTTAAAGACCCTCAGCGGATGTCCACGGTTGGACCGGGCATGGCTTTATTAAATATGACAATTGCTATTATTATTATTTCTAATGCACTAACGAATAGTGCAGTGCTGTACAAAAGGTTGACTAACAAACAAGTAGTCACAACAAGACATGTTAGATGTAAAGGAACAAAATGTGTCAGGATCCTGCCTAAACAAACGTACCCTCTAAGGGGATAGCTCATTGTCTTGGTGTTATTTTTGATTCTGGTCTCACCATTGTGCCTCTAGACCAGTCTATTGCCAAAATCTCTCGATTCCACCTTAAAAACATTGCCCATGGGGGGCGGAGCCGAGCTAGCGAAGCGACAAGACGCACTCAACATGAGCTCCTGCAGCAAAGACTCAATTATGCCGGTAAAACGGGGTAAAGTGACACGACTCACCCTCAACACAGCCCACTGGACTAACGAAGCTCCTATGGACCCGGAGACACCTTACTCGGAACCCGATCTGTCCGGGAACCGCAATAACCGGTTTGGGCCTACTGAGAGAGGCGAGGGAGGGGGAAGGACGGCCGCCTTCCCGCCCGACACTGAAACCCTTACACGAGCAGGTACTGCTTCCCCCCCCCCTGTGGACCGGTGGGGGATATCCCGGTCCCCGCCAAAAGAGGCACCCCACCCTCACTATAACGCGACAGTCCTGGTGCTCCCCTTAAGCAGTATGGGAGCGGGGGCCTCCAACATGGCGGAAAAGCCTGATCCAACCAAAAGTGACACGCGACTGCACCATCATGCACCATCAGGCCCCAGTGGCCATGCTAAAGACCCCATTGCAGATATCTTTGACCGTTTTTGGGCCAAGCTGGCACTGCATTTACAACCGGCGAAGACCCACCGTAATTCAATCACCCGGGACCGGGTGCAAGGCGCTGGGAAATCCGGGACTCCACCTCAGGGCACAACGAAGTCCCTCGCCGCTAGCTCACACATTAAAAGCCCTCCCAGGCTGAGAGCAGTAGGGGACATACCCCGTGGGTGCCGGCCACGTCAGCGGAGAGCGGCTACACGACGACTAGCACCGACCAGCAGGACTCCCCGCATTATCCCGGAAGGGACGACCCTGGCCCATACTGGCTCCCAGGCTCGTGGCAAGATGGCACCGGCTCTGATACAGTCCTGGGGCAAAGGGGGAATCCCGTCTGAACAACGCTATGTAACCTCCCTAACGAACAGGGGTAAAAGTGAGAGACGCCAGCCTGGACTAACATCGTCCCTCAGCAGACGCCGAATGCTGGACAGTGAGGTATTGACCCTGCAGCATGACAGAAACTGGAGGGTTACCTCGCGTGGCCTGAACACAGTGAACAAACGGCAACATGACCGCACACCTCCCTACCAACTCCTGCTCACTCACCGGTCCCAAACGGAGATTCAGGGACACCCACAACAGAGCACTGTACAACCCCAACGAGGCATCGGGTGAGCCATCAGAGACACATGGTGAAAAGGGGTCCAGGACGGGGAGACCGAACACGACTCACTGTGCCACATCGCGACCTCTGGATATGGACCCTCCTCCACCCGACCTATCCACAAGGAGACCTCTACCTGGGGGACCCCAGGGGACCTCGCTATGACATTTTGCTTCCACACATGCCACCTCAAACGTATTTTCTCGTGACACCACTAATCCTACGGCCGACATACAATTAACCTATTCAGGCACATATAGCTACACCACGTATACACATTGTTAGTTTTTGAATCAGCATGACAATTATATGTACAGCGATGTTACCTTATGTTCAGCTAGCATGTTAATCCCACAGGTCACAGGATTAGTCAGTTTACTATACTATTAAACACTGAGGCAGATTTTCATGTAACCATGTCAAGCCATACTGTGTACGTCTTTTACTCCATCATATTTACTCACACGGTAACAGGCTAGGCAGCATGTACCCAGCAACTTTTATATATGCTACTGGTTTGACACATCTTGAGATAACCTGACTAAACTCTCATAAGTTTGTTTCACTACTGTTCACTCTTCCTAAATATAAACAAAAAAGTGCACTGTTTAACCATGCCATACACCTGTGCTTTTACGAATATGGAAACCCTGGCATAAGCTGTTGTGGCATTGCTGGTGTAAATGTATATTGTCTTAATTGTGCACGACAAAATAAAGAATTTAAAAAAAAAAAAAAAAAAAACATTGCCCATGTCTGCCGCAAGGCTGATTTTTTATTTTTTTTGCTTCTGTTGCTCTTCACCCCTCTGTCAATCCTTACATTGACATTCCTATATCCTATAAGAGTCAATTTAAAATACTAACCCTTGCCTTAAAAGCTCTTAACAACTCTAGATAACTCTTATCTCTAGATATGCTGCTTTTTGGTCTCTCCGCTCTATCATAGATTAGATTTTCTCCTGTCCACTGCTCATACTCTTACTGCTAAATTATGCTTGCAATAATTCTCGCTGGCGTCTCCCTTCCTTTGGAATAGCCTGCCTACCCCCATCAGACTCTCCCATAGCCTTCAATCATTTAAGAAGTCGCTCAAAACCCATCTCTGCAGAAAAGCTTATGGCCTCCCAGAGTAACTTCTATCTCAAAAACTTGTCTCTTGCTCTTTTTTAAAGCGCCACACGCCACTCTAACCTCCAGTTCTACTACTTTTCCACCTTCTTTGGTTGCTATCCCTCTAATGTCCTTCCTATTGTGTGTTTAATACTCCACCAGGGGTTCCCAACCCGTACGCATACCTCCAGGTGTACAATTCAGTGCCCCAGGTGGTATGCGAAAAAAACTGTTGCGGCGGCAGTGCAACACACCACACAGACTGGGGACCGTAAGGCGAGTGGGTCCATTGGGTGGACCATGCACTCAAGGCCACCCGGTGGACATGTACCATGAGGGGCCCGATTGTGCACTGCAGCGCTTTAATAGTGCAACCGGGCCCCTTCTAACTTGCACGGAATTCTGTGTGAGAGTGAGAGTGAGATGGTAACTTCTTCCCACCTGTAACATACCAAGTCGCACAGGAGGGGGTCGCGAAAGGAGGCGGGGCGGACCGAGAGAGGCGAGTGCTGGGAGGAAGTGAGAGTGGTAACCTCTTTCCAGCTATAACATACCAAGTCGCACGGGAGGAGGCTGCGAAAAGGGGTAGGGCCGACCGACAGAGGAGATAGCCCTCAACTCCCAACATCCCTAGCCAGCAGAAGTCACCCAAAAGGTATGTGTGTTTTCGTTGTCAGTATGTATGTAATATTTGTACCTGTGTACGTGTGTCAGTGTATCTGTATGTCTGTGTATCTGGGTGTGTCAGTGTATCTGTATGTCTGTGTATCTGTGTGTCAGTCTGTATCTGTATCTCTGTGTGTGTCAGTGTGTGTATTTGTGTATATGCATGTGTGGCAGTGTTTACATCTGTCTGTACATCTGTATGTGTGTATCTGTATGTCTGTGTATCTGGATCTGTTTGTCTGTGTACCTATTTATTGTTATGCAGGGTAGTTTTTTATGTCCATTATAGTGGTAGGACTTGATTTGATTTCAGTTTTGTTTTTCTTTACATTATACTTTCCACTATTTAGTTGAGAAGCCTTTTTTTCTCCTATTGTGGGTGATGCAAGTTTGGACTTTTTTGCTCACTATTTGCTTACTATGTGGTGAATTTATATATTTTTTATATTCAGGCTAGATACATATTTTCAAGTGTTACACTTTGTAGTTGTGTGTAGCACAAGTATTACAATCAAAGTTGTTCTGCTTTAATCTGTGACTATACCCATACAGTTATATCACTAATACTTTAAAATAAGTGCTTTCCTTTTGGTCTGTGTTTTTCAAATAAAATATTTTTAGGTATATGTGGCAAACCTAGCCACTTCTGGACTGTAGTTATTAAAGGTTGTCTGTAGGCTGAATATGTACTGTGTATGTTAACCTGTGTATGTACCGTATTGTGGCCGTTCGCATGCTGGCAGCCGTACGCTGCCAGCATACAAATCCCTCTCGGTTGACGAAACCCGGCTATCCAGGCCGTTCGCCATACGAATGAGGGCTCCCCAGGTAGACCACCCACTCACCAGTCGTGTGGCACCAATTAACCGATTGCAACATTGTTGCAATCGGTAATTAAGGGCTCTCCTAGGTGGCCGTCGTTCGGCTACCGACCATGCGGCGGTCGGCCATCTTGGATCCTTTGTCTCTGCAGCGGTGTTCGGTCGTCGAGAGCCTGGAACTGAAAACGGCTACTCAATGATCCGAACACCGCTGGACTTCCAGAGCGTTCGGGAGTTCCGCGTTCGGTACATTATGTGTCCCGTACTTATTCGGTACTTTTAGACCAACTTCCATGTTTAAATGTATTCTGTGCGGCGTTCGGTCAATTCAGCTGGGATCAGAGCGGTATTCTCTCAAAGTGTGCGCTCCGACCCCAGCTATCTACCGAACGTTCGGTTATTCCAAAGTACCGAATATTGTGTGAATTATGTATTTTAAAGTCAATTGTCGGTTTTGCTGCACGAGGGGATAATCCACTTAATCGTCCATTTTAGTGGGAGTATCCTTCTCGTGCAGCATTGCCTGTTGGGAAAGTCACAATGCATGTTGGGAGAAATCCCCTGGATTATCTGTGTGGAAACCCCTTGCATGGGGAACTGCTTAAATATGCTGCTTGTGAATAAACCGAGTTAGTTGACTCCCAAACTGTGTTTCGTCCGGTTATTGGGAGGATTGGGGATATTGCCTTGCTTTCTACTCTGACTGTGGATTTCCTGAGGATACCAACGGATATCGTGCCTTATTATACTGCATTCCGTTACAATTGGTGGCAAGCGACGGGATCCGAACCTGACAGCCGAAAAGCAGCGTTCGTGTAAACTGGAACTACCGAACAAGGAAAGCAAGGGCAATTCGTATGGAGATTGACTATACCATACTGAAACGACAGACTTTAAAAGAGCTACTGGAAGCCAGGGGCAAAATAGCCAGCAACAAATCTAAGGCTGTGCTGATCGCGGAACTGATGGAGGGAGACGGAGCCCGCAGCGCTACACCTCCACCAGCCATGGAAGAGACCCCATTCCAGAAAGAGCTACGAACCAGGTTGGCGTTTCTGCCGCAACCAGTACCGTTGGAAATATTGACCGTGATGGTATCGGATGTACAGGATTATCTGATGGCGACCTGCACCCCTGAGACACCGCCTAGGGCAGAATCTATTACTGCCTCCACCTATGGACAGGTAAAGCCCAAAGTCCCACATCACGCA
This sequence comes from Pelobates fuscus, assembly GCF_036172605.1. Lineage (NCBI taxonomy): Eukaryota > Metazoa > Chordata > Amphibia > Anura > Pelobatidae > Pelobates > Pelobates fuscus. The sequence continues at coordinate 85,414,190 of NC_086328.1, read as the reverse complement.
TTTAAAGCGTTTTGTGAAGAAAAGGACGAAATTGATGGGTATTTACAGGATTTTGAGCGGCTGTGCGATTTGCACGATTTGGAACCCGCAGTATGGGTGCCGCTGCTGGCAGGCAAATTATCGGGTAGGGCAGCGGAAGCCTACCGTGCTGTACCTCGAGAGGACAGCAAGGATTACCCTAAAGTAAAGAGGGCGATCTTGGAGAGGTATGCTATTACCCCAGAGGCGTACCGGCGCAAGTTCAGGGGCTTGCGCAAACCTGAGAAAGATTCTCACGCAGAGTGGGCGCACAAGCTGGATCAAGCATCACTAGGCTGGATACAGGCCAGCAACGCTACTAACATGGAGGAGTTGCGACAGCTTATGCTACTGGAACAGTTTTTTAATGGTTTGTCCCCAGAAGCACAAGAGTGGGTGAGAGACCGTAAACCACTCACCCTACCCGAAGCCGCTAGGTTGGCGGATCAGCATTTTGATGCCAGGAGGCATCACGGATCACAGAATAAGACTCTCCCTCGGATTACTGGGCCACCCAATAATTTTACTCCTACCGGCCCCACCGTACCCCTGCACAGGCCAGCACTGAATACTCCACCACCCCCCTCCCGATACAACGGCCGGGCTAACATTCAGTGTCACACCTGCAAGCAGTGGGGACACATTTCTCGGGAGTGCACCCAAAACCGGAGCCGGCAAGCTTGGAATCAGGTGCGACAAAATTTGGCACCAAGGGCTGCTGCGCACCATTACCAGGTAGCACCCGCCACCCAAGAATTGCTGAGCGCTCAAATTGAGGAGCCTCTAGGGGTGCTCCACGAAGTAATGTCGGTCCGAGCCACCGACAACCGACAACATCATCGGCAGCTAGTAACCCTAGAGGGGAAGGAGGTACAAGGGCTCCGGGATTCGGGAGCCACTTTAACTTTGGTCGCACCACATTTGGTACCAGGCGCAACCCACACTGGCGGCTCAGTGGCAGTACGGGTGGCCGGGGGAGCAGTATACCGGCTACCTACTGCCAAAGTACACTTGGATTGGGGTGTGGGAGAGGGGACTGTGGAAGTGGGGCTTATGCAGAATTTACCTGCAGATGTTGTGCTGGGGAATGACTTAGGCCAGATGACTTCCGCTTTTATTCCCCAGGCTCCATACCAGGAGGCACACCCCGTAACCACCCGGCAACAGGCTCGCACCACGGCTACACCGATACACTCTGAGGCTCAGGTAAGAGACCATGTTCCCCAACCGACCCCCATACCCTGGGATACCCCGACTACCTTTGCGACCGAAGTCCAGACCGATCCCACCCTCCAAGTATATAGGGACCGGGCACAAACAGACCAAGCAGGGCTAGAGGGGGAGCGGTACATCTGGGAGAAAGAGTTGTTATACCGTGTCACGACAAAAGATGTGGGGGGGTCTGTCACCTTGACTAACAAACAGCTAGTGGTACCGCAAAAGTATAGGCAGGAGCTGCTTAGAATTGCTCATGATATCCCCTTGTCAGGACACCTAGGGATGACCCGTACCCGATACCGCTTAACACATGCCTTCTTCTGGCCCGGGATCTCTCAGGATGTGCGCCAGTATTGCACCTCTTGCGACGTCTGCCAGCGAGTAGGTAAACGAGGGGATCGCCACAAGGCCAAGCTATGTCCCCTACCCATTATCACAGAACCCTTCAGCAGAGTAGCGGTGGATATCGTAGGGCCCCTGCCAAAACCCAGTCCCTCTGGCAAAAGATACATTTTAACTGTAGTGGATTACGCCACCAGGTACCCCGAAGCTGTGGCCCTCACTAATATCCATGCTGAGACCGTAGCGGAAGCGTTAATGAAAGTGTTTTCCCGGGTAGGGTTTCCCCAAGAGATAATCTCGGACCGAGGTACCCAATTTACGGCCAAAGTTACCCAACATATGTGGAAGGTATGTGGCATTAAGCCAATAGTTAATTCCGCCTACCACCCCCAGTCCAATGGGCTATGTGAGAGGTTCAACGGGACGCTGAAGCAGATGCTTCGGACGTTCGGGGAGACCCACAAAGACTGGGAGAGGTTTCTGCCTCACCTGCTCTTTGCTTATAGAGAGGTTCCCCAGGAGTCGACAGGGTTCTCCCCGTTTGAGTTACTATTTGGGAGAAGGGTGCGGGGACCCTTGAACTTGATTAGGGAACATTGGGAGGGAGAGAGTACTACCAACGAAACCCCTATCATATCCTACGTATTGGAGTTCAGGGACCGTCTGGAGGCGCTCACTCAGGCTGTACACACCAACCTTCAGGCGGCCCAGCAACGACAGCGACGCTGGTACGATAGAGGAGCCCGAGACCGCAGCTTTCAGGTGGGACAGAAGGTTTTAATTTTAAAACCCGTCCGCACAGACAAGCTGCAGGCCATCTGGCAAGGCCCATACCAGGTAGTGGAGCAGCGATGCGACACTACCTATGTGATCGGCCCCTGCTCAGGGGTAGGGAAGAGACGCATGCTCCACGTGAACATGCTCAAACCCTACCATGAGAGGATCGAGGATGTGACGGCAATATGTGCCTCCTCCTTAGAGGATCAGGAGAACCTACCCTTACCTGACCTACTAGAACCCGAGGCACCGATAGAGCCCTCCCGGGGAGTTCAGCTGGGGGAGCGGCTCAGCCCCCAGGAGCGTGCCCAGGTACAAGCGCTGATTGAAGCCAAAGGAGCTACCTTCTCCAATTTACCTGGTTACACTCCGCTAGCCACCCACCGGGTAGACACCCTGGGACAGCTGCCTATGAGGCAGGCTCCATATAGGGTTCCGGAATCAGTCCGTACCCATATGAAAGCCGAGCTAGATGAAATGTTACAGCTAGGGGTTATCGAACCCTCCGATAGCCCCTGGGCATCGCCGGTAGTCCTGGTACCTAAAAAGGATGGCACCACCAGGTTCTGTGTCGACTACCGGAGGCTAAATGACAAAACGGTGTCTGATGCCTACCCGATGCCCCGGATAGACGAGCTGTTAGATAAGATGGCACGGGGCCAGTATCTCACTACCATTGACCTGTGTAAGGGGTACTGGCAAATTCCGCTAGCCGATGACGCCATCCCCAAGTCGGCGTTTGTCACTCCGTTTGGCCTGTACCAGTTCAAGGTCATGCCTTTCGGAATGAAAAACGCTCCGGCTACCTTTCAGCGGATGGTAGATCGGCTACTGGACGGTTTCCAGGAGTATGCCTGTGCCTATCTAGATGACAGCCATCTTTAGCCAGACCTGGGAAGACCACCTACACCATATAGGGGCGATCCTAGATCGTATTGGGGAGGCTGGGTTAACGTTAAAGCCTAGCAAGTGCCACATAGGTATGGCTGAGGTGCAGTATCTGGGACACCGAGTAGGGTGTGGGCAGCAGAGACCCGAGCCAGCCAAGATTGAGGCCGTAGCAAAGTGGCCTACCCCCAGGACTAAGACTCAGGTGCTGGCGTTTTTAGGGACGGCCGGCTACTATCGGAAGTTTGTTCCAGACTATAGCACCCTGGCCAAACCCCTAACGGACTTGACTAAAAAGAACCTACCCCGACAGGTTGTCTGGGCCCCAGAGTGTGAACAGGCATTCCAGCAACTCAAAACGGCTCTAACTAATGCTCCTGTGTTAACTGCTCCTGATCCAACTAAAAGATTTCTTGTTCACACAGACGCTTCAATGTTTGGATTGGGGGCAGTACTGAGCCAAGTGGGAGCCGATGGCGGAGAACACCCCGTAGCCTACTTAAGCCGCAAGTTGCTGCCGCGTGAAGTGAGCTACGCTGCCATTGAGAAAGAATGCCTGGCCGTGGTGTGGGCCCTCAAAAAGTTACAGCCATATTTGTACGGACAACCTTTTTCCTTACTCACAGATCACAACCCGTTGGTGTGGCTAAACCGTGTATCTGGAGACAATGCCCGGCTGCTGCGCTGGAGTTTGGCGCTGCAGCCCTTTGACTTTACCATTCATTATCGGCCCGGAAAACAAAACGGTAACGCTGACGGGTTATCCAGACAGACTGAACTCGAGAAGTGATCTGTGAGTACTCTCCCGGACATCCCCAAGCCGATCCGTTGGGATCAGACTGTGTATGCCGGCTTGGTTCTGGGGGAGCATTGTGGCAAACCTAGCCACTTCTGGACTGTAGTTATTAAAGGTTGTCTGTAGGCTGAATATGTACTGTGTATGTACCGTATTGTGGCCGTTCGCATGCTGGCAGCCGTACGCTGCCAGCATACAAATCCCTCTCGGTTGACGAAACCCGGCTATCCAGGCCGTTCGCCATACGAATGAGGGCTCCCCAGGTAGACCACCCACTCACCAGTCGTGTGGCACCAATTAACCGATTGCAACATTGTTGCAATCGGTAATTAAGGGCTCTCCTAGGTGGCCGTCGTTCGGCTACCGACCATGCGGCGGTCGGCCATCTTGGATCCTTTGTCTCTGCAGCGGTGTTCGGTCGTCGAGAGCCTGGAACTGAAAACGGCTACTCAATGATCCGAACACCGCTGGACTTCCAGAGCGTTCGGGAGTTCCGCGTTCGGTACATTATGTGTCCCGTACTTATTCGGTACTTTTAGACCAACTTCCATGTTTAAATGTATTCTGTGCGGCGTTCGGTCAATTCAGCTGGGATCAGAGCGGTATTCTCTCAAAGTGTGCGCTCCGACCCCAGCTATCTACCGAACGTTCGGTTATTCCAAAGTACCGAATATTGTGTGAATTATGTATTTTAAAGTCAATTGTCGCTTTTGCTGCACGAGGGGATAATCCACTTAATCGTCCATTTTAGTGGGAGTATCCTTCTCGTGCAGCAATGCCTGTTGGGAAAGTCACAATGCATGTTGGGAGAAATCCCCTGGATTATCTGTGTGGAAACCCCTTGCATGGGGAACTGCTTAAATATGCTGCTTGTGAATAAACCGAGTTAGTTGACTCCCAAACTGTGTTTCGTCCGGTTATTGGGAGGATTGGGGATATTGCCTTGCTTTCTACTCTGACTGTGGATTTCCTGAGGATACCAACGGATATCGTGCCTTATTATACTGCATTCCGTTACAGTATAATAACTACATTATCTAACTTTTTAACAAAAACAGGAGCACTCACACACAGACACACTGCATCCCCAGCACACACCACATCACCAGCACACATAATACATCTCCAGCACACACTCACACTACATCCCCAGCACACAGAGATACACTACATCCCCAGACACAAACATTCCCTGCACACACACTACATAACAAGTACACACAAAGACACCGTACATCCCCAGCACACACAAACAGACTACATCCCTAGCACACACAGACACTAAATCCCAAGTACACAGACATACTACATCCCCAACAAACACACTACATCCGTAGCGCACACACAGACACACTACGTCCCCAGCAGACACACACTACATCCCTAGGACACACACAGACACACTTCATTTCCCGCACACACAGACACACTATATCTCCAAAACACAAACACACATCCCCAGACTAATGGCATAGACCCTACATGACAAATTAACTTCATCCTCTTTGGTTTGTTATTGTTAGCGATTAATGTATATTGTACTTAGCTAATATGTTAATACCACTGTGACATTTAATTTAGTGTGCATTGATCTAAATATGTTACTGGAATGTACTAATCTAATCATGATATATTTCATTTTGGTTAAAATTATCATAATACAAAATAATGAATGTGGGCGTATTTTGGTGGCATGGTTGGGTAAGGGGCAACTCTTGGACCCAGGCAGCAAAATGTCTTGAGCAGCCCTGGTATCTGTGTGTGTCATTGTATCTGTATGTGCGTGAATGTGTGTATCTATGTATCTGTGTGTGCATTTGTATGTCTGTGTATGTGTCAGTGTGTATCTGTATATCTGTGTATTTCTGTGTGTGTCAGTATGTGTGTCTGTTTATCTGCATGTATATCAGAATGTGTATCTGTATTTGTATCATCTGTATGTGTGTCAGTGATTGCATCGGTGTGTCTATGTATCTGCATGTGTGCCATGTGTGTGTCTGTATATCTGTATCTTTGTGTCTGTGTATCTGCAAGTGTGGCAGTATTTGTATCTGTAGGTCTGTACAACTGTATGTGTGTCAGTGTGTGTATCTGTATGTGTATCTGTGTGTCTGTATCTGTATGTGTGTATGTGGCAGTGTTTGTATGTGTATCTGCATGTGTGGCAGTGTTTTTATCAGTGTATCTGTCCAACTGTGTGTATATCAGTGCTGCCATCTGTGTATCTGCATGTGTAGCAGTGCTTGTACCTGTGTGTCTGTACATTTGTTTATGTATATGTGTTATGTTTTCTCTGTGTATGTGTCAATGTTTGTATCTGTGTCTTTGTGTAATTTTTTTGTCTGTATCTGTATGTATGCCAGTGTTTGTATCTGTATGTGTGTCTGTATCTATATGTGTCAGAGTTTACATCTGTGTATCTGCATGTGCGTCAGTCTGTGTATCTGCATGTGTGTCAGTCTGTGTATCTGCATATGTCTGTATATCCACATGTGTGTATCTGCACTGTGGGGTGCCTGGGGCAGAGGAAGAGCAGGGTAGCCTGGGGCAGATGAGAAGCAGGGAGAGCCTGCGGCAGCAGAAGAACAGGGTGAACCAGTGGCAGAGAAGAAGCAGAGGAGCCTGGAATTGAGAAAAGGGGGAGATAGGGCAGAGAAAAACATATCCATTTAAAAAAAACAGCAACAATAAAATTTACAAATATTCTGTTAATATAAGGGGTACAATTTATGGAAATGGCTTCCAAGGGGCACTCAAGTGAAAAAAGGTTGGTAACCACTGGTGAAATCCACTGGTGAGAAGACAGAGCGTAAAAAGTGTAAACATATTTGTATAAAGCAAGTCATTTAAATGTAGTAGTGAGTTTTAGATTCTACATTTAATCTACTCTTCAATAAATGATGTGATCACATTTTGGCCAAAACATATGAAGCCTGCCACCACGTCAAGGTAAACTCTTTGAGCAGGACCTACACTAACCTACCATCTACCACTAATCTACCTATTCCCAGCATCCCCTACTAACAGGGATGAAGAGGAAATTTAGAATTGAGGACTATCGCTGGTACAATTGAATGAGGCTAGTGTTAATGAATTAATACCAGTTCCAGTCCTGCAGAATTAAATATGTATGGTCCTTTATCACTAGGACCACATCGCATTGCTAAAATAACTAACTATGTGAAATGTATTCTTTTCTTTTTTGTTTTAAAACTTTGTGCATAAACAAAAATTTAAAGGCTACCTGTAGTGAAATTTGTATTTACCTTCTTTTGAAAGTGCATAACATTTAATCCATACATTGTGCTAGCAGTTTTGCTAGCAAATGTCTAGTTTTCTCCCCCCTTTTCCCCCCAGCTGTCAGTCAATGCCATTGACTGACAAGTTAGAACAGAAAAGACCTTGCACAGGAGGTCCTTCTGCTCTCCCAATCATAGCAACAGCATGCGCTGCGGTTACTATGGAAACTTTCTAGTTCCAACTAGGGAGTATAGGAATGGAGTGACATAACTCCATTCTGATGCCGGCCCGCTGGCATTAAAGCTAGCGTGCCATTGTCCCAGAGGAGGTTGGTGGAAGATGATGTGGAGGATGATGAGGTCATAGACCCCACATGAAATCAAGGTCATGCGAGTGATGTGTGCAGTTTGGAGGAAGAGGCACTGGTCGCACAGAAGCACCAGCACAGCATAAGAGGGAGCAGGGTGCAAAAGCAGAGCGGCCGTCCCCTAGCGCTCATCGGCATGTATTAGCTCGATAATTACCAGTTATCCAAGTAATACGTCTCCAAGCAGGGCAAAACAAAGAAGAGAGCCGGCGCGATGGAAGAGTTACATGTAGAGTAACACCCACGAAGGGGGCTGGGTCGGAGGAAAGGTGAATATAACTCTGTATTTTACATTGATTACATTGTGTATATTTGTGATATATGATGTATTCAATGTATACGGTTGCATTTAAAGGGACCTCGTCATCTCATTGAAGAGGTCTGGGTGCAGTGCCCCTGTCCCCTTAACCCTGCAATATTAATTATTGACATTTCTGAGAAACTACAATTATTATACCGCAGGGTTAACGTCTACTCTAGTGGCTGTCATTTAGACAGCCAGTAGAGGCGCTGCCTGATGTTTCACAGAGTTTTACTCTGTGAAACGACGCTAGACATTTTCAAGCTTTGCATGGGGACGTCCAGCATCTTGAAAAAGCCCATAGGAAATCATTCATTCAATGCTTTTCTACGGGGAAGCCCCAAAGCGCATGCAGCGCAAGCACATTAGATCCTCCTAATCGATGACATCACAGGATGAGGCTACTGATCCAGCACTGAGGAATCTCAGAGCTGGAATCAGGTAAGTGAATGAAAGAGTTTTTAACCCTTTCATGATGGGGTGGGGGGGGATGGGTACTCAGACAAAGCAGAGATATTGTTAGTGTTCGATATACAGTCTTGTATTCCAAATACTATAGCATTACTTTAAAGGGGAGTTTAATTTTTCACTACAGGTTTAGTTTAAGATCTAGACATCTTCTAACTTAATTTAAACTAGAGTTCTTTAGTTTAATATTTTGGCCAAACTGTTGGACCTGTGACAGGAAGGAAAGCATCAAGGTGAGTGTGATCATTGTGTTATATATCATATCTATATCTGTCTGATCTGTGGCAGAGGATTATCACATCCTCACCCAACAACGTGTAAGCTCTGTAGTCGGGAACATTCTGCAGGCCCCCTGGATTTATAATATTCTCTAAATTTGTTTTTGTTTTTTTAAGTTTTGTATTTGTATTTTTTTATTTTTTAACTATAAACCTTTTTTTGAAAATCTGTTTTATTATATTGAGACAATAGGTAAGTGGAGCTCGCAGGCCCCTGTAGTACAACATAATGAAGACAAGAAGAATGTGGCATTTATCATACTGTGTACATTACGTAACAGAACAGAGATTGGGGAATGGCGACGTTGTCCCTCCGGACAGGCGTAATTTATGCACTCTGGTGCGCTGTGTTTCCCCTTTCAGGAGGCGATCCAGGTATTTGCCTCCATTATTAGCGTGGAGATAGAAGAAGTTTTTCGAGTATTGCAGGGAGCGATGATATCTGCGTGAGATGAGATCCCTTAGCTTCCTTCTCGCGTCTGTTAGTTCGTCAAAAGTGGTCGTCTGTTGCGTCCGTTTGTGTTGGAGTTCCAAGTGCTGTATAGTCCCGTACAGTTCTGTCATCTCCTTCACAGCTGCTTTCCTCTTGCGGGAGGCTATTCGAATGAGTATGCCCCAAAGGGCGCTCTTATGCGCCTCCCATATCGTGATCGGCGATATGCCTTCCACGTAATTTTTCCGGAAATATTGGTCAAGGGTCTGCGTGATTTCCCCCACCACTTCGGGGTCTCGGAGCAGGGCTTCGTTAAATCGCCATGTCCAGCGTGTCGGCTTAAACAGTGGGATTCCAGTTCCACCAACACTGGGCCGTGGTCGGACCAGGTCGCGGGTCCTATAGTAGAAGAACGGAGGCGTGACAAGCCTTCTTGTTGGATCACAGCGTAGTCGATACGCGAGTAGCGACCATGGAGAGCCGAATAATGGGTGTAGTCCCTGACGTCTGGATGCAGTGCTCTCCAGCAGTCGACAAGCCCCATTTCAATCAGTGATTTACGTATGGATTGAATGCTGGAGTGTGGTAAACAGCTACGTCCCGTGGAGGCGTCTAGCTGGGGATCCAACGGGGCATTGAAGTCACCCCCTATTATGAGCGCCCCCTCTGAGAATCCTCGTAATTTGCGCATCGTCCCTTGCAGGAAGCGCGCCTGGTTCATATTTGGTACATAGACCGATGCCAGTGTGTAGAGTTTATCAGCGATGGTGCCTTTCAGGAAAAGAAATCTCCCTTGTGTGTCCATCATCATGTCCAGCTCCTTAAAGTCCAGTTCAGTTGCCAGAATTATGGCCACCCCCGCCTTACGTGAGGTGGAGTGGTTGCTGAAGAAGTTGCACAGATAATATCGATTCCGCAGTTTCGGTGCGGACCCATCCAGGAAGTGGGTTTCCTGAAGCATGGCTACCGAGATGCGTGTTTTCCGTAGGTCCCGGAGAAGGTGTGTGCGGCGTTCCGGGACGTTCAGGCCCCGGCAGTTAAGGCTTAATACCCGCAGGGGGGCAGCGTGATAGGGTGCAGACATCTCTGTGGGCGTCCCCAGGCACACGCAGATTTCCAGCCCGTTCCCAAGTGGCCTCCTCTCGATACCCCCTCGTGTCTCCCAACCCTTGGTGAGGGCGTCCGGGGGCGCAGCGGGACCAAGGGGTTCGGTGGCGCACACCCAGGCGAGACAAGGGATCAGCGAAGTAGCAGTCAGGGAGTGGCCGTGTGTCAGCCCTCTACCCCTCCCCTAATTTAGTAGTATTTTTTAACAATAAACTTAAAAGAAACTTAACCCACACAAGACCAAGGATGTCTCTTTGGCCACAAATATAATGTTACTTATTCACTTTATATTCCTCCCCATTTACAACCACAAATACATACCTTAAATACCTACCATAATAAGAGATAAAGCAGGTGGTAATGCTTTTAAGATGCTGCCGTAGATTAGGGTGAGGAGTTCCACTGAGGGTTTATAAATGAGAACCCGTCAAATAATTTTTGATCTTCAGAGCCAATAGGTGTCTTGTGGGCCTCTGATGAAGACACGGGATTCACCTGTGTCCCAGATGGTAAAGGGCAGTCCAGCAGGGGCTACAGGAGAAGACACAAATGCTGCTCTAACTGGCTTGTCTATACATTTTATTTACACATTTTCTGTACTTAGGCCTTCTATCTAACAATTTAGGACAAGTAATGAACTGAATCAGTTGCAACATACATTACAGTATAGTGGGATTATTATTACCACAAATAAAATAGACAGCATTAAAAGGTTACTCCAACCCTTCGGAGGAGGGGTGGAGGGCACATTTTTTAAAATGTAAAATGCCCTACTGAACACTATTTCTTGGGCCCTCCAATACATAGTCCTGTTAACCTGCAAAAATGTTTTTTTTCTTATTTACTTGCTGAAATCCTATGTGAGGCTCCAGGCTGCCTTCAATGCCTCCACACTTCTCATAGGACAATTTCCCATTTCAGAGTGCGTGCGCGCAATCAGAGCATGTGACAGGGGGATGGAGGGAGGTAGTGGGAGGGAGACTGGGAAGGAGGGTGGATATAGTCTTAAAAAAATAAAGGAGCACTGTAGAGAGGACAGTGATGCAAGGAGGGCTTGAATTAGTGAGGGGGGGGACATCTTCACGCTTCAAGGGAAAAGCACAATACGTTAGCTGCCAGCATGCAGCATGCATTGACGATGTACGGGTTTCATGCACAGAACTGACGTTAGGCAGTCCCGAACAGGAATGAAGAAAAGTGCATATTACTCTATATGTGCAGTGTTTCAAGCATAAATGCTGCACATACAGATTTGAATCAATGAAGTGGTGGTTGGAGTAACACTTTTATAAAAATAAATATCACAAATAGAAAGAAAATAAATCTAATATTTCTTGGTTTTAGACAATTTTACACCTAGTTAATGATTTAGCCAGTGAATGTAGCCCAATGTCATCTAATAATATACCTCAGGGCTTTTGTTGTCTTACTTATCTTTTTTTCTATTTTTTATAAAATGGTTCGTTAAATCACCAGATTTATTCCTAGCCACAGTTTTAATGGCCAGTGTACTTACCGCAGGTAGTAAGGGGGCACCTAATCTGCCGGCCTCCAGCTCCACCCAGTCAATAGATCTAAAAAACGGGTGGGAACGAATATGGCCGTTTAGTCCCAAGCGCTCTGCTGGTGACATGCACAGGAGCTATAAGGAGAAACAGTAGCGTCTTTAATATAAACCTTCCCATCCGTTCAAGTATTGACTGCAAAATTAACAGACAAGTAAGTCATACCATTTATTTACAGACTTTATAAACATAATCCATGGCACCAATTAAATTAAATTATTCTCCTGAATTCTCATGCTGAACCTCTGCTAAATATATTCTAATGCAAGTCTTGGTACATTTAATGTGTGCTGATGTCCTCTTTACAAACACTGCCCGTTCCATGACTTATCACAGCATGCTTCTGCCCTTTTGTTTTCACATTATGTTCGTGAAAGAATTCAGCCAAGGTCTTATCTTTTATATTTATTTCTGAGGAGTGATGTGATTTTAACTGCAGCTCTAATGTATTGCCTTTATTGATTAAAGGGGTTATTCACTAAGCAATAAATTATAGTGAATTAAAAACCAAACTGCAACATTTAGGCAAAAAATAACCAAGCTGGTCTGTGAAGTATTTTTTTGCAATTCGGTTTCTAACATATCTTTCGGTGTTTAGTAAATATTAATCCACTTGAAGGACTACTAAGGGCTAATTTCATCTCAATAAAGTGGTCTGGGTGATGTGGTCCTTTAGTTTTAACCCTTTCAACACTGGTGTTAAGTAGTTGCGGCAATGTTTCAACTGCAGGCCAAACACGCCTATAGTGTCTGTCTTCTGTCTTCTTCGCCAGTGAGAACCTTGTCAGGCTCGGTTCGGAACCAAATACGGCTCCTAGAAAGTATTTTTCACATGGCAGCGAATCGCTGTTCATGTGCATTAACCTTTCAATGCTTCCCATTGGATTAATTGAGATCATCAAGATTGATGATCTCAGCCAAGGAGGTGGGACGGGCAGCAATAATTATAAAACAAACATATTTATCACATTATACATTATTATACAAAAGCTTTGATACACACCTGTTTTAGAATATCCCATGTCTCCTTGCTTATGAAATCGTGGTGATATGACGATTTCGTAAGCAATTGTTGGCCTGTAGGTGTTAATTGGTTGTTACGATCGAAAGCAGACATTCCTGTGGCCATCTTGAACAGAATTACTCCAAACGCCCACCAATCTACGGCAGCATTATATCTCTCGCCATTCTTCATCTGCCAAATATATAAAATCAGAGATATGTACTCAGCAGGTTGCCCACACAGGGAAGTAAGATATAACTGAACATGGGAACAGATCTAGTTTGGGAGATATATTATATAATATAAGCTGTGGGATATAGAATGTTCTGTATCAATAATTTCCAACTCTGTTATCGTTTTATACCAAGGACTAAATTCCCCATGATGCTCAGCAAAACTAAAGGCTAGCTGTCAATACAGGAAATACGATTTACACTTATCTGCAGCACTACATTTAACAATAATGGCTTTTTTACATTAGATGGTATACATTATTAGGAATAAAATATTTTATTAACATTGTCACAATTTTTTTACTTTGTTCCTTTTTTCAGCTTTTCAGAAAGTGAGTTAAGGGAACAACTTAGTAGATATGCAGCCAAAGAGAAATACTTTTTCCATGTTTTCATTGACAGTATGTGAAACCTTAGCTAGCAATATCTACAGATCTAGTATCTGAGGCTCATGCAATCCCTCTCCTACATTTGAAATCCCAACCAGAGGTTTCTCAGTGAGAAACCTCACTTTCCATTTGGGATGCGCCGCTCTCCAATCAAAAAACCTTTGTAAAGCACACTACAGAGGGTGTCATATCAAAACGGAATAATTACCAAACAATGGAGGGTACGCCCTGATGGAAACTAGAGCACTGTATAAGGTAAAACTCAAGGAGCCTAGGGTGGGTCACAGTGCTGATTTTAAACGCTCCTTAACCCCAGAGCAGGATGGGAAGGGGGCATTAGGTGGGCAACCTCACAATATACTCCACATGAAAATATAGTATTAAAAGGAGCTAGAACGCTAGATATAAACTACCAACTTTAGAACGTAAACCACAAAGGAAGGAAAAGCCCAAAAATAACATCAGACGTTTCAGCCTACTTCATCGGCTTGCCGTGGAACAAAAGGTTAGATGGCAGAGGTCTCCCAATTGTGTGAAAAAAGCAGCCATTATAAAGACCCAGAACCTTGGTGCAGCCCATAAGCTTGCAGGAATGAAGCCAAGTTATCCACATGCGATAGTTTGTGTTGAGCCTCGTTGGAATTGGCTACTAGTTTTTGGTTTGGCCTTCATCTGTACTGGATGTTCGAGCCCCATAACCACTTAGTAATTGAAGATAGGGAGCATTTGCATGATAGAGAAGATCGGCAGAGATCCTGAAGGAAGGTGAGTTGCATGACTTCAAATTGAATAAGTTATCTTTCACCGCAGATACAATAGCCATATTGTCACCAAAGTCTTGAAAGAGTAGTAACAAGTCAGGAGAGGATGCTGTTGTGGCCTCAGGAGATCTAGGAGGCCTGGTAATACTATATAAGTGAATGCTCTTTGCCTTCCTCTATGGAAGGAGTGAACAAGCATCAAACAAAGTGTGGTAGTTCACTCTCCGCAACTTTCACGCTTCTTCTCTGAGCTTTATATTAGTACAGGAGTCATCTAAGAAATCAATTCTAGCTTGCAAAGACACAAGAAACTGTTGGAAGTGAGAGGTATGTTGTATCACGAAGGACTGTTGTTGGCCAATAGTAGACACATCTTCCTCTGTAGCCTTAATCCAGTCAGTTAGGGCAAAGAGCTTTTCTGTAAGTACGGCTAAGTCAGCGCTAAAGATAGTATGGATTTTCTTCATAAGGTCAAGGATATCCCTTTTAGTAGTTAGAGCAGAAAGATCCTCAGTGGGAACTGTCAAAGGTGAAATGTCTGCATTTGACACTTCAACTAGCATTTCTAAGGCCTCCTCCTATTAGGAGTGAGTGGGATTTCCTTTGCAGCACCATCTTGGGCCATGGGAATTGTTGCAGCCAGCAACTAATAGTTCATGAACCATTGCCTATAACCACTTTAATTTGGGGGATTTTTTCCCATTATGTGGAAAGACAGTAGAATTGGGAAACTGTTTTGATCCACCAGGTTGGAAATCCACAAATCAAGTTACTGTAGTCGAGAGTCTCAGAGCATATACAGCGTGCGTGTGTCTCGATTTGTTAATGGCTTCGCCCTCCTGTCCACCTTCTTGTTATTTTTTTTTTAACCTGTTTTAGAATAAGCATCCTGATTTTGAGGTGTGACTCTTTTTAGATACTTTTCTTAAATTGGCATCACATTCATCAATGGAATTTCATTATATCATCTCTTATATCATCTTTTAATCTGTACATTTACTGTTCACTAAATCTATAAACAAACTAAAGGTGAATTTGTCTTCCTCATGAGATAACACTTGGGAATATACATTTCTAAACATACCAGCAGAATATAAGACATTTGTGGATGGTGATCATGTCATGTAGTTATTTAAAGATTAAATCACACTAGCGATGGTCAGTTCCTCACCTCAGGAGCGATGTAACCTGGTGTACCTGCTTCTCCCGTTGCTGTTTTACCACACATCTTATCTAACGCAAGCCCGAAATCACAGATCTTCAGGTGGCCTGCTCTGTCCATTAAGATATTTTCTGGTTTTAAATCACTGTAAAGAGAAAGAATCTCAGCTCTGTTTCTCTCTATAGAAGATCAGATATGTTATATGCAGTGCAAAAGGAAGTCAGACTGACACTGATGTGTGCAGTAAAGGTGGGAGGTGTGAAGAGCGACAACAGGCAGTCACTTCTAGCAATGTATAGAGCTAAGGCCTCTGGTATACATGTCGTCAGACCTCAGTGTCGAGCCTCTGTAAATAGCTGTGCATAGAGACAGAGGGACCAGGCTGCATATGAACCAATGCTGGCGGGAAAGCATCTAGACAAATTATAATACGAGCATTGTTTGTGTGTGTGTCCGCATGGGTATGTTTGTGTCAGTGAGTTTGTGCATGTATCACCGATTGTGTGTACGTCTCTAAAACATCAAAGTTTATTAAAAAAAAAAAATGCATGTATACTAGATATGTGTATGCATGTGTTAGATATATATATATATATATATATATATAAACATATATAATACCTTGCACTCAAGCTGTCCTTTAGTTCTTGCAATAAACCGGGTGCATTACCAGGGCTCCAAATATCCAAATACAAAATAGAATGGCTGCACTCACGGAATTTCTTCAGTTTAAAATATAACTTTTAATCAAATCGCATAAAAAATCGACGTTTCAGTCCAGCCTGTGGACTTTCATCAGGATATATATATCCTGATGAAAGTCCACAGGCTGGACTGAAACGTCGATTTTTTATGCGATTTCATTAAAAGTTATATTTTAAACTGAAGAAATTCCGTGAGTGCAGCCATTCTATTTTGTATTTATATATATATATATATATATATATACATTTTTATGTTTATAATATATATGCAAATATTATATAAAATCGTTAATTATTATTATCGTAAGTTATTCCTTTACACCAGGTGAGAACCTACTATAAAATCAAAGTTTACATAGTATTTTCTCCAGCCGGGAGTCCTCTCTTGCCTCCACTATGCGCTCTCCAGATGAAATTGGCGCATGTGCAGCAATTGCTGTGAAAGCTCCAATCACATGCAGCTATCGCCCAATGCAATGCTTCTTGTAGAGAAGTATTAGACTAATTAAGCTCTATGGAAGCTCTCAGGTTCTATTGAATGATTGTGTGTTCCTAAATCAGTTCATAAAAGTGCAGAATTCTCTATAAAAAGGCACTCTATGAATTAGGACAAGCGGACCTCCTGTTATCCTCTAAAGCATTTTAGCAAGTTAAAATGCCTTAGGTGTCTGGAGTATCCATTCATTTACCTATATGTATGTATAATATACTCATAAACCATATACACATATATAATATGTTATCCAGTGAACTTGCTAACGTCACAGCTGTCTTAACGTTGATTCACAAGAAGTCACAGATTTGGGAATTACCCGCCTGTCTTCCAGTGTTTGTGGTGCTAAAGTAAATCTCTACTCTATAATATATCTGATGAGCACTGATCTATAAACAGAATAAAATATTAATTTCTTTATTTTCAGTTAACACGCAACACCGTTCAGCCAACATTGATATCTATTCACCACATTTACAAAATGTCAAGGTAATGGTGCTAATTTGTGGACTGTATTCTATTGCAAGCCAGCAATTCATTTAGTTTATTTTGAAGTCCTGTGAGTACACTTATTTATGTGAATAATTAAACATTTTGATTTTGTGTTTTTTTTCCCCCTCGCCTTTATATCTTTACATTATACTGATGTAATGTATTATAGGACAGGTATAAAAAATATTCATAGGGGCAGGGCCATATTGCAGAATGAAGTAGCTCCTCAACATTGATATCCCGCTATTCTAATCAAATTCTGTCAACCCTGGAACTGGTTTCACCAAGTGCACAATGGAAACTGTGGCTTGTGACCTATCCCTGGGTGGGAGAAGCTGCCGATCCCCCACCTTGGTTCAGTATCGAACTTTATTTTGTCGTCGTCCCCCTTTGGATCAGTAATGGTTATCCTGGTCCCTGCTGCAGTGGACCACTATAATCCGCACAAAGATGCTAAGCTTTACAACTCACAGAGTGCATGAGACCGCGTTTCCCAAGATGGCCAATGCAAACAGTGTCCTGTGTCACAACTCCTTGACCCAGCAAGTTAATTTGTTCAAACCATCTATCAGCTCCGTGCTCATTTCTTGGCGAAGTTTTTCTAAGAGATATCCCCGTCAAGAACGTGATGAGGCGTGTTCCCAGCTGCCGCATTCTACTTAATGCCATTTACCTGGGCGGGGAGCCATCACTGAAACGATCCATGAGCACGGTCCACACCCTCAGTGGGACACTTGTAGACAACCTCAAGAGCACCCTGCAAGATTCTCCAAAGACACTGATTTGGGTGCCAAGAGCAATCTTCCCAGTGTGGGAATAGGATGATTTCACCCTATAATCTGGCCTATTTGATATTGTCTATTACCCTACTAATTTGTTAATATCTGTCATTGTATCACTGCACAGCAATGTAAAATTACACTAAGCCCATGTATGTATGTATCGGAGGTTAAAAAGTTAATGACAGAGATAAATAAGTAAATGAAGATATAGGACGTTGCCTTGCTTTAGGTGCAATATAGATCCCACTGTGAATACTTTCAACAATATCAAAATCGGAAGATTAACATATATATATATATTTATTAAACACAAACTTCTGGCCACTCTACTTGCTGGTTTTCTATATGAATCCTTCCTCCAGTGCAATCCCGTGTTAAAGGGACACTCTAGGCACATTTAAGTGGTCTGAGTGCAATGTCCCTCTTGCACCTAGTGCTGCAATGTTAAACATGACGCTCTGCATGAGGACATAGGGTGTCAGATTTTCCCCCGAAGGAAAGCATTGAAACAGCCGGTGATGGGGGGCGTAGCCTGGCTGTGGAGCTGATCAGACACGCTTTCTGTGAGCTCCCGGGCCTAGGCCCGATAATCGACTGCAAACAGGGGCAAAAAGCCTTGGATCGAACCGCAACCCACCTCATCTTACTCTATTGAGGCTGGTGAATCGGGGGATACCTTTCAAGCCCAAGTACCTGTCAGAATGACCGAACCGAGGCTTGGGGCCTACAGCCCATCAAGACAAGCAACACCCACGGTACCCGGCTCCCCCCCCCCCACAGAACCGGCGGGGGTTATTCCGGTCCAACTAGCTCCGATCCACACGCCTCCGTGGTCTCTGAGGACTGGCACGAACCTTAGCCAACTACAATGCCTGCAGAAGGATAGCCACTATAACATGGCGGATGCACAGCCCAGCGAAATGCACGTGTCTCCAGAGGACCGTTATGGCACTACCGAGCCCCTATTTTCCCGCTGGAACAAACTGCTCAACAATTTCTGGGCACGGATTGAGGCCAGACACGCTGCAGCACAAACGCAACAGCGAAAGAGCTGTAGCACCACAAGTACACAGAGAGACGATGGCCGGAAAGGGAGTTGGAAACCCTTGGGCACTACCTCGATGAAGCAACCCACCATTCAAAGCATTAGCCCATCCGAGCCAAAGGCCATTAAGGGAAAGACCCCAGCGCATCATCCACGCAGGCGGAGGCCTGACCAGGCCCCCAGACCTGTCCCGATGGGAAAGGACCCGGTCCCCAGAGGCTCCCGAGTCCGTGGGAACAAGATGCCGGCCTTGTCACAGGCACGGAGCTGGAGGGAGGAACCGACCTGCCCCTGGCCATCAGTCGTCACCTGTACCTACTAGGAGCCACCGATGCAGCCCCCCCCTAGAGGAATAGGATAACCTGCTGACACACGAGCTGTCCATTCACCACGAGCTGTCCATTCACAACTTATCTACTTACAGATGCTCCATCTAGCATCACAACACCCAACTTGACACTTAAACTTGCACTGTACCTTGCTATATGGCGGTCCCTCCAATCACTGTCTAAACCACAGTTGGTTAATTTCTGTTTGTTGCCTAAGTAAATCGAGATAATGCCTGTTTACACAATAACCACGGAGGTACGTCTATCGTTAGAAATGCATGTTATAGACTCACTCAACCAAAAAATCTCACAAGCATGTCCTCTATCTCTTGTAACCATACTTGGTAAGGTCGAGACACGTCAGACAGTTAAAGCCTATTTCTTGCTATACAAATGAGCACAGCTCCACTAGACTGTTAGCAGTCATGTTGTAATAACACTGACCTAGCATTAGAAGTTGCCTATCAGCTGTCAAGCTAATTGTGTATAATGGCCATATGTGCCCAGCTAAACTGAGAGGGCAAAGTTCTTTCAAACATAAATCGAAGCAGATACTTATGTGAGAAAATACCGATGTTATCAACTACTGTGTTCAGCATGTTTAAGTTTCATTACTTTTAAAACAAAAAATGAGGCATCGTTTTTTTGGGAAATGTTATTCTCTGTTGTGATCTCCTTAACGTGTATTTATCCTTGCACATTTCCCTTCTTTTACTTCTGTATCCTAACTTATTTGCCTTAATAAAAGAAAGATTTACAAAAAAGAAACAGCCGGTGATCATGAAAAGGAAATACATATAGAATTCAGTACTATTGTACAACAGGCTGCAAGCACTGCTATTTCACATACTCTGATGTGTACCAGATCACACATGTGGGTATCCACTTGTTATGAAACTACAGCTCCCATGATGCTTATCCAGCCACAGACGTGAGTCTTTCAAGATGGCAGTTGAACATTGTGAGACTTCATAGCTTCACTGCCGCTGGAGAGCCCCTTGTCCTCCTCACCCTAGATCTAAAGGCTTTTCAATTGTTTATGTAATCAGAAAAGATTACAGCTAGACTATATAGATTAGTGGGAAGATAAGGGGTAAAACAGAGGCAGGGAATAAATCACTTGTAAATAATAATGTTTAAGCACTGTTAATTACCGGTGAATAATGCCGTTTGAATGGAGGAACTGCAGGCCACACACGAGCTGCGCTGCAAAGAATCTGAGGGAAAAAAAACATGAATGAATGGAGCTATTGGATAAAAAGTATAATACATCCCATAGAAACATCAATGTAGTAATCGAAAGAGTCTATGTTGTGTTGAGCCATGTGGGACAAACAACCAGCATTAAATCTGCTCTGCATCGGAAACCTTGTTACTTTTTTGATAAATTTCCAATATAAATTTGAATCACCTATTAAATGAGGGGACTCGGCTGCCTGGATTTAATTCACTTTGTTGGGATTTTAACCGCCCGGTGACGTTTGGTACAGCTGAAATCCAGACTAAATTCAGTTTAGTGCTTGATTTACAAAAATTCAGCAAATGTTGAATTCCATCAATTATGTCTGGATTTTGCATTCCCAATGGCCCCATACAGCAGCAAATGGTTTCCCCCATTTGTTACAGGGCCATTAGGAATATAGTGAATAACCCTGATAGTCTCTGAGGGCTGGGAAGATGACATCCACAGACTCTAAGCATCATAACCATTACAGTAAACCGGCTATTTTGTGTTAATAGTGTTATTGTTGTTCTTCGGTTTATTTTCCAGTATGTGTGTCAGACCAATGATGATGAAGGCTTGGATGGGACAGGATGTTCAGATAAAGCTTTCAAGCCAAGGGTCTTATTGGCTGCCTTTATTTAGCTCCCTTTTTCATTGCCTCTCTATTTTAACCCCCCCCCCCCCTGTATATATCTCTATATGGAGCTACTTTCAACATCCTCTGCTGTCAGAAATTATTTGTGTTCTTATATATCACAAAAAACACAGGTAGGGATAAGCGCTAGAAGAACAACTGACAAAATATAGGCAGCAAACTCTAGATATAGGGGATACCCTCAAACCCTAAAAAATGAACAACATAAAATATAGAAAAACAGATTGTGCTAATGGATGGATATAAAGATAAAATGAGTAAAGTATATATGGAATAAATAATAAATAAACATATAAAGTCCAATATTTAAAGTCCAATGATCATAATTATATCAAGAACTGACACCCATCAAGAATTTAAAAGCAGCTGGGATTCTGATCATTGGACTATGAATATTGTACTTTATACGTTTATTTATTCCATATATACTTCTTTACTCATTTTATCTTTATATCCATCCATTGGCACAACCTGTTTTTGTATATTTTCTGTTATTCTTATATATCAGTCTTCTACTGCCCTGTTTCTTTCAAACATCAACGATCTTACGTTGTGGTTGGGAGGTCAGGCCGTCCTTTCTCCATGAGATAATCAAAAAGGTCCCCACCGCTCAAGTACTCCAGCGCATAATAAAGATGGTCCTAATTGAAATGAAAGATAAAGGTCAAAATATTAACAGACTTGTGAAATGTACAGCCATGTGGTATGTAAAAACTCTTCTTGTAGTTCCACAGGAATGTAACTCAGAAGTAATGTGTGTGAATGTATCACAACCCTAATATAAAATAATACTGACAGTCATGTGTAGAATAATTATTTATTACAGATAGTGATGTTACAGAATTCTGTTATGTGTGAGTGTATGAATGGAGCACAGAGATCTACAAGAATAATAGACTGTTTATGGGTACATCACCTACATCCAAATCACTACAACTTGCAGTAGCATGCTTATAAACTTGTGTGCAAAATATGCTAAAACCATGTGAATTCAGAAGTGTTCTTATCTTTAAAGAAACATTATAAATCGAGTCCCTGATTATTAAGTATAGTATACATAGCAAGATTAAACATATTTACATAAGTATACATTTAAAAATATACATACTGTTTATAGGTAATGTTGCTGATATACATTCTGGAGCTGAAGGCAAAGTGTATTTAAGGAAACTATCATTTTTTTTCCAAGGTTGCTTAAATGGGTTTTAAAATACATTTAAAAAAGGCATTTCTGTGTGAAAGTGTCTGTGTGTGAATGCAGAGGTAAATTTGGAAGGGTATGTATGTGTAGATTATCAGCACATGTGTCAACGTGGGAGTATATGGTCATTCAGTGTAATTACAAGGACATAATGTGGGGAGTGATAGGGGTATATGTGGTGGTTTATTTGTCATGTGATATTATTAGTTATAAAGCTCCAACAAAATCCACAGTGCTGTACAATGGGTAGACTAACAGACATGTAATTATAACGAGACGAGTTGGACACACAGGAACAGAGGAGGTTGAGGGCCCTGCTCAATGAGTTTACATGCTAGAGGGTATAGAGACACAAAAGGTAAGGGTAATGTAGAAAAGTAGGTTGCTAGAATAGTATTCACTGATGGCTTAGTGTTTGCTTTTTTTTGACTGTTGCAGGAGAAGAATCAGGGTACGGGGCGAGGGGGGGTAGTAAGCTATTAACAGTTTAATTTGATATGCTTTCCTGAAGAAGTGACTTTTCAATTACTTTTTGAAGGAATGGTGACCAGAACGGCGTTCCACTGGAATGGTGCAGCCCTAAAGAAGTCTTGAAGGCGAACAACAGAGGTGGGAGAACAAGCAGGACAGACATAGGGGCTAGACAGGACATACCTCTGTGTTAGGAAGGATAGGTAGGTTGGAGCAGCATTATGTAGAGATGTGTTAGCAAGTATCAGGATCTTGAATTGAGCCCAATATTTATCTTATGGGAAGCCAATGCAGGGACTGACAGAGGGTTGAGACGTGGGAGGTGAAGGTAGACAGGAAGATGAGCCTCGCAGCCGCATTCATTGTAGACAGTAACAGGGTAAGTGAGGAACAGGTAAAACCACTGAGAAGCAGATTGCAGTAGTCAAGGTGAGAGATGATATCGGCCTGGACCAGCACCTTAGCCACATCCGGTATTAAATAGGGGCAGATGTGCATTATATTTTTGAGATGGAAGCGACAGGATTTAGCGATCGACTAGACATGAGGGATGAAGGAGAAATCACAATAAAAGAGAACACTTAGGCAGTGAGCCTGCAAGGTAGAGCTGATGGTAGAGTTAGGGTCAAGGTAGCGCTTTTTCAGAATCAGGGTTACGGTTGCTTGTTTGAAGGGTGGAGGAAATATGCCAGAGGAGAGGAAGAGATTGTCAATTTTAGTTAGAGGCAGAGCAAGAGAAGGATAAAGAGTGCAGATGAGATATGAGGGAATAGGATCAAGGGAACACATGATGGGGTGTGAGGACTGGAGAAGAGCAGAAACCTCTTCTTCTGTAGCTGGTGCGAATGAACATAGAACTGCGGAAGGAGTGGGGATGGGGGAAATATCGGTAGGGGATGGAGAAAGATGAGAGGTCAAAACCAGAGAGGTGTCTGCGAGATTGATGTGCTAAGGTTGGTGTACTTTGGGTACGGCGTATGCTGATATCAAAGGTCAGTAGATGGTGGTCAGATAGAAGAAATGTAACATTGGAGAGATTAGAGGCAGTACAGAGAGTGGTGAAGATGAGATCAAGATTGTTTCCTGCCAGGCCTGGACTGGCCATCGGGCACCCCGGGGAAATGCCCAGTGGGCCGCGATGTCCATGGGCTGAGGCCGGCAGGGGAGATCACAGGATCTCTCCTGTCGGCCCATGCAGGGCCGGCACTATTCGAGCACCGGCCCCGCTGATTTCCATGACGTGCTGGTGGGGAGATCAAAGATCTCCCTCACCGGCCTACATATAATGTATTGCGGCCGCCGGCGGGGGAGAGAGGGAGACAGAAGAGGAACCCGGAGAAGCTCTATCTTGCAGCTCCGCCGGGCTCCTCTTGCGAGATCCGGAGTGTTGCCATGGCAACACGCTGGGTTTCACAAGAGTGAACTCCAGCCCCACAGGCTACAGTTCACTCACCACTAGCACCACCCAGGATGGCAGCACAGTCCTCCCCTCCCAGGCTAAAGGTAAGAAGGGAGGGGAGATATAATCAGTGCCTGTTTATTTATTTATTTAAATTAATATATATTGATAATAATCTGCAAGCCCTCCAAACATATTCACACACCAGCACCCTCACGACACACACACACACACACACTGCACCCCTGACACTCACAGCACAAACACAGCACACACACACACACACACTGCACCATCTCTCTCTCTCTCTCACACACACACACTCACACACACTGCACCCCTGGCACTCACAGCACCCTCACTCACACACACTGCACCCTGACACTCACAGCACCCTCAAACACACACTGCACCCATCACTCACACACAGCACACACACATAGCTCCCCTCTTTCACACACACACACACACACACACACACTGCACCCTCACACACACACAGTGCACAAGACACACATGTTTTTAAATTTGCTATCACTGTGCAGAACAATACAGGGCCTTTTTCTCATGCTAGAGCTCTTAAGCAGAGCTCTGCGCATAGTCTGCCCTGGAGGAGCATTGAACCAACATGCTCACTTTGTGATGCGGCGTGCTTGCCATTGGTGATGATAAAACACACCCTATCTGGCCCCACCCCCTTTTCAGATTGTAAATAAAAAATGCTTGGACCGAATTTTCTTCCCAGTCCGGCCCTGTTTCCCGCTGTATGAGTTGCTGAATTAGACCATTGCATGAGGCCAAAGGAGGAGTTTACAGAAAACAGACAAGAGGCAGTTGGGGTTGTTGATTGGGATATTTAAGTCCCCAAGTATAAGGGAAAGAAGTCTAGAGGAGAGGAAATAGGGTAACCAGGAAGAAAAGTGCTCAATGAATAGAATAGGATGACCGGGGGACATTACTTCTGCCTGCTGGGACTTTTACCAGTACCACTTCAACCTTTCAAAGTGATTCGAAATGGTACTTCGAACTGTCGAACAGCCGAAGTACCGGACCACCCATAGTTGGAAGTGTGCTGCTTGTTAACTTCCCAGAAGTTATGGTTAACCGCAGCTTAATTGACGAACGGCTGGGTGGTCGCTGTTCGTATAGCTAAACACGTGGTGGCAGCCATCTTGTTTAGTCAAACGCGGCCAGCTGTGTTTTGTCGTCGAGTGCATGGAACTAAAATCGGACACTCAACGGCACGAACACCGCTAGAACTTCCACCTCCAGCTAACTTCGACTAAATCCCCACGAACAGAGCGTTGTTCGGTAAAAGTAGTCTACCGAACACGCTTCAACTCTGACTTTGTGCACGAACGCTCTCATTCGAATATTCGAAGTGCATTTTAATCATTGAAAATAGACCGACCGCACAGCCTAATTCTCTGGAACTATTTTGGGCATGAAGCCATGTGTGCGGTTGGTCAAAAGGGACTTCCAGGAATTTTCTGAACCCCTGTTCTGATCTGGGTGATTTTTGGATATGTTGGTCACCCAGATCAGGGGATATGTGATGGTTTGGGGTGTTTTCTGTACTTTGTGAAAAATGTTTTTTCTGCTTGGGGATAATTGAGTTAATTATAGTATCTTGCTCAATTATCTCCCAAGCAGAGGGGAGGGATCGTGTGCTGTATGTGGGAGTGTCAGACATTGTACATTGGTTTTATTGGTTTGTACATCTTGTAATTCGGTGCTCCATCAGGTCCAGGGGGCGTTCCCCTGGCCTGAGGAATTGTATAAAAATCCAACCTGACTCATTAAACTCTCAGATCTTCTTACCCTTAACTCGCAGCTTCGTCTCGTGTGGTAGGGAAATGCTATACCTGCTATAATCAGCACATTTGTATCCTGGAATGTCCCCTTAGTGCAATGCTTGATTTAAGATTGTTATTCTGTTACCTTAGTTTGAAAAGTGGCGTACAAATGGTTCAGGAAGATGTTTCCAGCTGCCACTTCCAAAACTCTGCGCTCTCGGAGGATTCTATGGCTGTAATAATGAAGCAGGGGTCTCTTCTGAATTATCTTCACAGCTAGCAACTTCTTGGTTGGTAAATGAGTTGCTAGCATGACCTGGTTAACAGATGAAGAAGTAAAAAAATTATCATAAAGCACCCAAATAGTGATGGGCTTAAGTCACATTATATGACCTTACGCTTAGACCACTGCTGTTTTTGTGTTCCACTACTTTAAACATAACACAATCCTTCAATTAAAAAGAGACATGGAGGAGAGGAGTGGGCAAAACCCAAAATGTAAAGAAAACAAAATAATTTTCCTTTAACACCCTTACTTTTTTATAGGTAACCCATTAAAGTAGTGAAACTATTTTATATATTTCTTGTAACATGAGAAAAGAGTTAGATGGAAATATCAGTAAAGCTTTGGAGTGTTTTTAGAGTTGATCAAACTACAGTTTATTGACTAAACCTAGAGGGGAACTATCACTTTGAATAATTTGCAAAGACCCCCGACATTGACATCTCTGCTGGGGTCCTGTGGCCAGGGGAGCAAGGAAAGGTGATAATAACTTACCTGATCCTTGCCCTCTAGGGTGTCACCATGCTCTTCCAGCAGGTCCTTTACTGCTCCCGGCGATTCACAACCAGGGATTGATGTACAGCATGGGTCGTCAACCTGGTCCCTATCGCCCACTAGTGGGCGTTTTGGGATTCCAGGTGGGAGGTAGGGACTTTGGAGGTTAAAACCTCCTTTTGAACGAGCGAGTGTTTAGTCAAGTAAGCAGTGTTTAGTCTGGCTCATAAATTAAGTTTTGTTATCTTATAAAATAAAAGAAAAAAATAAGTAAGGGAAGGAGAAGGAGAAAATAAAGACACATAGGCAAGACCAGTTGCTTGCACCGCCTCCCCCTCAAAAACATAAATTGCCAACTTTGGATGTCTTTCTTCTCCCAGCCCCATTTGTGTGTCGCTTTCTTCCACAACTACTTTGTGTTTATTTTTTCCCCTTCCTCAACCCCCCAGTGTGTATCCTTCCCCCAGCCCCCTTTGTGTACTTCTTCCAGCTAGCCCCATCGTGTGTCTCTTTCTTTTCCCAGTCCCTCTCTGTGCCCCTTTGACCACCCCAAACCCTCTGTCTGTCTATTTGTCCCTCCCATCCTCTCTGTGTATCTCTTTATCACCGCTCTGCATGTCTCTTTGTACCCACCAACCCCTCTGTGTGTCTCTTTGTCCTCCCCAGACCCCTGTGTGTCTCTTTGTCCCCCCAGCCCCTCTTTGTTCTCCCCAGCCCCTTGTGTGTCTCTTTGTCCTCCTAGAACCTCCGTGTGTCTCTTTGTGTGCCTATTTTTCCCCTTCCCCAGCATTTCTGTGTGTCTCTTCCCCCCAGCACCTTTGTGGGTCTCTATCTCCCCCACGGTTCCTTTGTGTACCTCTCACCCCAACCAAGCCCCTCTATGTGTCTCTTTGTCCCCCCAGCCCTTCTGTGTGCCTCTTCCCCTCAGCCATCTGTGTGCCTCTGCCCTCCTTAGCTCTGTGTGCCACTCCCCGCCCCCAGTCCTCTGTGTGCCTTCCCCCCAGCCCTCTGTGTGCCTACCCCGCTTTCTTTGTACTTCTCCTCCCCAGCCATCTGCTTTCGTGTCGGTGCTGGAAGTCGTGTACTTGTGTTGCTGTTTCAATGTGTTTGTATGTAGTGTTGCTGTTTGATTTCAAGCTCATGTTTGTATGTACTTAGTATTTCACTGCAGGGCTGTGCTTGTAGTGTTGGCGTTTATAATCCAGGGAATGCGTTTGTATGTAGTGTTAGTGTTTGAGTTGAAACACACAAATACACACTGACAGACAAACACACACACACACACTGACACATACACACAGATGCAAGTATATACACACACACAGACAGATCACAATTTACATATTTTAGCCAGCCCGCCTGTTTGCATATCTTATGGGAGCAGGAGTAAGTCTGTTCTTACCTTCTCTCCCTCTCCACGCAGATCATTTTTATGCTAGGAGAAAGTGACCTGTAATGATTTTAATCAGTGCCTAACCTTACCCTAATCTTCCCCCTTAACAGTATTGTTTTGTTTTTGTTTTTTAACACTACTGGATCACTAAGTTCTACAGCAACTTTGTACTTTGTGCTCTACCTTCCCAGGGTAATTTATGAATACAATTGTTTGTAAAAAAAAATCACTGCAGCTATAATTTGCCACATTATAGGAGAACTGAAAAAGAGGTCCAATAAAAAGTCCAATGAAAAAATGTTATTTAATCCATAGTCCTAGCAACATACAGGAGGACTTGTCAGAAAGCAGCCTTAAATTTAAGGACTACAAATAGTTCCTACACATTGGCTTAAACTAATCCCAGAGGAAGTGAAATTGCATTGATACACAAACAATTGAAATTTCCTCAATACTACAAATTGAGTAAAGAGAAAAACATACTGCATACAATAACTTCCCCATATGATAAAAGTAAAACAAATCACAGCAATGAAATTTTTTATAATAATTTTTTAATTTTTTTTTAATATTTTTTTTTTAATAATTTTATAATAATAATTACACTAACATTAAATTTAATCAGAAAAAAATAATCTTGACAATACAAATACTTCCACGAAAGGCTGTTTGTGTAACAGAAATATTGGTTTTGAGTAAGTAGGAAAGTGTGTGATTTAAAGGAACACTACAAGCACCATAACCACAACTGCAAGTCCTCTGGCGCCCAGAATAATGTAAGTAATTATAATGTTATAGAATGGTTTCCCTGCCACCTTTAATAATGACAGCAGTGCATCTGACTCTACCATACTCTCTCACGGCTCCCATAATTCTCAGCACAGCCACAGCATAGAGTAGAGTGCTTAGAATTGTGGGAAATGCAAGGGAGCATGAAAGAGAGAGAACAGAACATAGATGTCAGTGCTGTTCTCCCAGAGCTCTAAATCAGATTGCCAGACCAGATGGGGGGGAGGGGGAGACACAGAGAGGCAGTGGGAGATAGAGACACACAAAGGGGTGGGGAGGGGGAGAAAGAGACACACAGAAGGAATAAGGGAAGAAAGAGACACATGGATGGGTGAGGGGGGAGAAAGACACACAGAGGGCATGGGGGTGAAAGAGAAACACAGATGGGCAAGGGGAAAGAGACACAGAGAGAGGATGGGGGGAAGAGACACACATAGGGGCTGGGGGAGAAATAGAAACACAGAGGGCCTGGGAAAGAGGAACAAGAGGGGCTGGGGACATAGAGAAGGAAACACACAGAGGGGCTGTGTTGTAAAAGAAACTCAAAGATGATGGGGTAGAAGAATGATACACACAAAGGGTCTGGAGAAGGCAAAAAAGAGAAACACAGAGGGGCTGGGGAGCAGAGATCCACAGAGGGGCTTTGGAATGGGTGAAAGAGACAAAGGGGCTTGGGCTAAGAGACATACAAAAGAGACTTGGTGGAGAAAGACACAAAGGGAATTAGGGGGAAGAGACATACAGAGGGCTGGAGAAGGGTAAAAAGAGACAAACAGAGAGGGGCTAGGCGGAAGTAAAAGGGACACAAGGAGGGTTGTAAGAGACACACAAGGGGAGGTTGTGAATGGAAAAAATGGGAGAAAAGATACACTAGAGCAGGTAAGGCAATCAAAAGGGGAATAAGAAACAGAAAAAGGTGCACGAAATGCAAAAGGGGGTTAAGAGCAACACAGGTGAAGATACATTTTGTGTGTGTGTGGGGGGGGAGAGGGGGGTTCATCTTCGCCCATGTTTCCTGCACTCCCTGTAACTCAGTTTTTAAGCACACAAGTCAATTGACAGATGAGAGACAGACCTCTTATTAAATAGGCTTTTCTTCCAATACATAAATTTTTCTAGCAATCCTGCTAGCACAATGTACAGACAGAAGATTTAATTGTTGTGATTCTGACAGATATATATTAGATATTTATTAGTAATATATATATATATATATATACTATGCCTATATTTACACATGTATTAAAATACATGTATAGATGTATAATACGCACAGATATGACATTAAAATATAAATATAGGCCGATTAGGGTGAATCTAGCATGGGCCTGAAGTACAAGGGCTCTTGTGGCTCGTTGAGACCACTAGTGGTACGCTAAGACCAAGACCTCTATGGCCTGCTGTGGTGAGTGGCCGCCTAGTATTTGAACTTATCAGGGTGCTTAAGTATAGGGGTTGCATAATTGTAGCTCCCCTGAGTAGAGGTATAGTAATAAATCAAAAAAGGAGGAAGAGTCGGCGCTAATTCACTTAAACCCCTAATGGGGTTTGTAAGTGACAACGTTAACCAATACTTATTGGCCAATATACCATCACCAAGATAGCTACACTAATTAGTACTAGCCGGACAGTCGCGTGAAGACTTCCTTAATCTGCTGTACTCACTTTCTTAGGTATACTGGTATTTAAACAGCGTGTAACAGAGTGCGACCGTGGGAGTTCACATGAGCTCCTAATGTAATCAAGAAGATTGGAGCTCGTTTGGGGAAATGAGCGACGAGGAATCAGGAAGTGACAGCCACTAGAGGTGGAGTTAACCCTGCAATGTAATTATTGCAGTTTATAAAAAACTGCAATAATTACAGTTGCAGGGTTAGGAGTAGTGGGAGTTGGCACCCAGACCACTCCAGTGGGCAGAAGTGGTAAGCTTGGTAATGGGACTGAAATGGTGAATGTATGTAGGGCACAACTGTAAAAAATGATGTTATCTTGTTTATTTGGAAGTCCTGTGGGTGTGCTCTTCACTTTAAATATGTTATTGTGATGGAGTATGCAAATAGCAACAAGACTGGGCCAATACGTGCTCATTACATATGGTACATATTAATGACATTTCTCTGTGTATTATTCATATATAAATGTACATTAATATATGTGTAAATATTATAGGCATAATTATATATATATATATATATATATAAAGCTAATACACACATTAATATACATGTCATATATATATATATATATCCTCTATGTGTCTTTTTCTACCTCCAACCCCTCTGTGTGCCTCTTTGTCTCCCCCAGTCCCTCTGTACGTTTCTTCCTCCCCCTCACTGATCCTCTGTGTCCATGTCTCCCCTCTCCTTCCCATTCTCTTTCTTCCCCCTCTGTCTCTTTTTCCCCTCCCCCTGTGTCTCTCTTTTCCCGTTTCTTTCTCACCCCTCCCCTGCGTGTCTCTCTCCCACTCTGCCTCTTTCTCCCCCTCCCCCTCTCTTGTTTGGAACAAAAAACAATAAATCTGACAGGGAGTGTTTAATTTAGCCACACCCACTGGGGGCCAAAATGCTGCACCCAGGAGTCACTATCCATTGGCTGAACCCTGAGACTCTTACCTTGAGTCCCTTGGCTGTATGATGGGGGCTTGATTAGTTAAAACAAGAGAGATCTGCACAAAGGTCCCCTCCACGATCTGGGAAAACACATGGAAACCTGCCAGGGATACCCAAACCCTAGCTGTGTGTGTTTGCGAGTACCTGCTTAAAATCTAAGGTCAAAGTAGCCGAACTGGAAATATTCTCTACATGAGCTGTACATTCAGTTCGGCTACTCTGGCCTTACATTTGAAATTCACTTTAAATTCTTCTTGATTTCTCACTTTAGTAAATAACCCTTTGTAATAACCTACATACATTTTTTTCACATTATACGATACGCACCATTACTCCAAGTGTATTACAGTTGTATTACTTTAAGTTTGTTTTGTGGTTTTTAATCCACATCATTAGGTCATGTGACCAAAACTTTGCAGCATTGATGACAGTTGTGAATCAGTTATCACTAAATCTGTTACCATAGTCAATGTACAATAACCCAACATGTCCCACCAGCGGTTTATATTCATAACTCACAATCGTTAGGATAGTAACTAGGACAATCTCACAGGTAAAACATTAATTGTGCAGATAGGTGTGTTGTGTACACACAAACATATTTCCAAAATTGGAGAATTTAGACAAACTGGAAACTGGATCCATTTAGTGAATAACACTTTTAAGGTATAAAAAAAAAAAAAATCAAAAGAAAAAATGACCTATATAATTTTTAAATTCTTTACATTTTTAAATCCATAGTGAATTTAAAATTTAAAGCCATAATAAATTAAGTAGAAAAAGTCTCTAAAGCAATTATGCTCCAATTTGGCTACTTTGACCTGAAATTTGAATTTCACTCTTGTTTGATTTTGAATTCTCAGTTTAGTAATTTAGTAATTCTCCCCAGCTACTGACCAAGAGGTGGCTGCTCTTCTTTGCTCCTCTCGCCCCACCACTTGCCCGCTCGATCCTGTCCCATCTCACCTTATCAGATCTCTCTCCACTTGTCTCGTGCCTTCTCTAACACACATCTTCAACTGCTCACTCTCTTCTGGCATCGTCCCTGCTGACCTTAAACATGCCACTGTAGTACCTATACTAAAAAAGCCATCCCTCGACTCATCCACCCTCTCTAACTACCGTCCCATATCCCTGCTCCCTTTTTCCTCAAAGCTTCTGGAAAGGCTTGTCTTTACCCGTGTGTCTCATTTCCTCAATTCCAACTCTCTCCTTGACCCCCTTCAATCTGGCTTCCGCCCTCTCCACTCTACAGAGACTGCCCTTATCAAAGTCACTAACGACCTAATCGCAGCTCAATCCAAAGGCCACTACTCCATACTAATTCTTCTTGACCTCTCAGCGGCCTTTGACACCGTTGATCATGCTCTCCTTCTTCAAACTCTTCAATCGCTTGGTCTCTGTGACTCTGTCCTCTCGTGGTTTTCCTCTTATCTCTCCCAACGCTCATTCAGTGTCTCCTTTTCTAATGATACCTCCTCCCCTCGCCCTGTCTCGGTTGGAGTCCCCCAAGGCTCCGTCCTTGGTCCCCTTCTATTTTCTCTTTATACTGCCTCTCTTGGCAAACTTATTACCTCTTTTGGATTCCACTACCACCTGTACGCTGATGACACCCAGCTATATCTCTCCTCCCCGGACCTCTCCCCTGCCGTCCTGCAACGTGTCACTGCTTGCCTTTCTTCCATCTCTGACTGGATGTCCTCCCGCTTTCTGAAACTCAATCTCTCAAAAACTGAGCTCCTTGTCTTTCCTCCTCCTAATACTGATCCTCCTCTTTCGCTCTCCCTTCAAGTTTGTGGTACCAACATCAGTCCATCCTTGCAAGCACGCTGTCTTGGCGTCATACTTGACTCTGGTCTCACCTTTGAGCCTCACATCCAGCATGTTGCCAAATCCTGTAGATTCCATCTTAAAAACATAGCCCGCATCCGCCCCTTTCTTGCACCAGATACTACCAAGGAGCTTGTCCATGCTCTAGTAATTTCCCGCATGGATTACTGTAACCCTCTCCTGATTGGTCTTCCCAAAAGCCGTACTGCACCCCTACAGTCCGTAATGAACGCTGCTGCTAGACTGATTTTCCTCTCTAGTCGTTTCTCTCACACCTCACCCCTCTGCCAGTCCTTACATTGGCTTCCTGTATGCTATAGGAGTCAATTCAAGGTACTAACTCACACCTATAAAGCACTGAACAACTCTAGCCCCTCTTATATCTCCTCACAGATCCATAGATATGTCCCTTCTCGGTCTCTCCGCTCTGCCCGTGACCACCTCCTGTCCGTTGTCCGCACTCGTACGGCCAACTCGTGCTTGCAGGACTTCTCGCGGGCGGCTCCCTTCCTATGGAATAGCCTGCCTACCGCCATCAGACTCTCCCCTAGTCTTGCATCTTTTAAGAAGTGCCTTAAAACCCATCTCTTTAGGAAAGCGTATGGCCTCCAAGACTAACCCTTACCTCACATACCTGTCTCTTGCCCTCTCCTAAAGGGCAGTCCACCTTATTTGATTGCAAATTCCTGTCCTAATGTGTTTTACACCCCACCTCCTATAGAATGTAAGCTTGATCAAGCAGGGTCCTCTTCAACCTATTGTTCCTGTAAGTTTATTTGTAATATTGTCCTATTTATAGTTAAATCCCTTCTCATAATATTGTAAAGCGCTACGGAATCTGTTGGCGCTATATAAATTGCAATAATAATAATAATAATAATAATAATAATAACCCAGTTAATAATATCCTGACTGATGGTAAAATGCAGTACATAAAAGGCTCATCCTATGGAAAGCAAATTGATCACAATGATATGTTTAGAAAGTAAAATTTTTTTTTTTACAAATGACCTATCATTACAATCAAATAACATTAAAAGGGCACTCTGAGCACCATAACCACTACAGCTTACCTTCTGTATGGCGCAAGAACCATATGGGTGCAGTCCCTTCAGTTTTTGTCAAACTATTTTTAGGAAGTTTAAAAAACAAAAAAACAGACAATTTCCCAGTGCCCAGAGCCCACCCTACAGCCTGAGACCCCATAAGAGGATAAGCAGTAGCCTATCTGTGACTGAAATAACCTGTAGCATTTATGCTGCTTGGTCTGTCCCTTTAATTAAACTTTAAGTATAAAATTTATTTATACCCATAGCTCTGTAAAGGTTTCCTGTTGCATTTTATAGTAATTATTATATCACTCTGATTATTTCTTTCTGCAGTGATGCAAATGATTATTATAGCCATGTACGGGTTTTCACATACCTTTCCAAAGCCACCCTCTCCAAGTAGTTTGTGGAACAAAAGAGTTTTCAGGGAAAAAGAGTCCTCTGAGGAGGATCCAGGACGTGATGTTGAGTCCTTTGAGGAGGATCCAGGACGTGATATTGACACCCGTGTTGAAGGTCCAGGTTCAGCATCCACGCTCCTCTGTCCTCTATTGTCCTCTTCATTCCTTGGTCGTTTTTCTTTCTTCTTCTTTCCTTTTGAGTCTTCCCGTTTCCTCTTGTTGTTAACGGGTATAGATGGTCCAGGTTGTAATATGGACTCCTGTGATGAAGGTCCAGGTTTAGCATCCACGCTCCTCTGTCTTCTATCGTCCTCTTCATTCCTTGGTCGTTTTTCTTTCTTCTTCTTCATTTCCTTTGAGTCTTTCCGTTTCCTCTTGTTGTGAACGGGTGATGATGGTCCAGGTTGTGATATGGACTCCTGTGATGATGGTCCAGGTTCAGCATCCACGCTCCTCTGTCCCCTGTCGTCCTCTTCATTCCTTGGTCGTTTTTCTTTCTTCTTCTTTCCCTGTGAATATTCCTGCTTCCTCTTGTTGTTAACTGGAGCTCTTTCTCCCATGGATTGAATAGTAGTCTTCGATCTCTTGTCCAGAACGCTGCTCTGCCGTTCCTCTTCTTGGCACCGTGTTATGCTGTTTTCTGTCGTCATCTTCTTTGTTGTTCTAGTCCTCACCATCTTCTTTCTTCTGGTGTTGAAATGACACCACCGCCAACAACAAAGTATTTGAAAAAGTTTCTCAGCTCGCAAAACTCTCCTCTTGCTCAAAAGCTTTCAGAGAAATGGCAGTTGGTCAGCCATGCTCTATAAATCTGTGATGTTGCTATAGCAACAGCAGCCATGGTGATACCAACTGTAGCATACACAGCTTAGTGTGTTTATTTTTGAAATTCTAAATGTTAGTTGATATTAATTTGATATCTTTAAATTGGCAAACTTCAGCAAAGCTAAAATTAAAGTGTATTAGGGTGCTGCGTATGGCCCACACACAGTAATAGGGCCTAATAAGGACTCGGACATTGGGTATTGGAGCAGTTGTGGTGGGAAGCACAGCAGAGATACAGTGTTGTGTGTTATTGTCCATATTGTAAGTATTGTGGATAATAACATACTTTCATACATTCACATCTTGACCTGACCTGGGAAAACATGGCTGTGCTATTAACTAAAGTGAAAATTGTTGGTAATTCAAACTTTCAATTTTAAGGCTGAAGCAGCTTAAAGCTTGTAAGAATAGCTGAATTGGAGAATTTTTCCATTTTAACCTTAAATTTCGAATTCAGTCAATTGTGAATTGCTGACAATTCTCACTTTAGTAAAAAACCCTGTCGATTGTCTTGGCCAGGATGATTATTTGATTGGGGTGGGAAATGTTAGGAACCAAGCTTTACATATCTCATAATGTTATGTTCAAACAAACAAAATATTTTGTTCAGGAAGATGTGAATTAAAGGGATTCTCTAAGCACTAAAACAGCTTTAGCTAACTGAAGTAGTTTTGGTGTATATGTCATGCCCTTGCAATGTTATTGGTCGATTCTATGCTGTTTAGACAATAAAACATATGCAGGATTATTCACTAAAGTGAGAATTCAAAGCGAATTCAAATAGAATTTCAAATTTAAGGCCAAAATAGCCAAACAGGAAGTATAGTTGACTTAGAGAATGTTCCCAGGTCGGCCATTTTCCTCACTTCTCCGCCCTACAGACCATATACAAGACACATGCAATTAATAAAGATAAGGCTTTAACAGCTGCCTTACTATTTCTCTATCCATTATGAAGCATTGCAGTGTAAATATAATACTATCTGGAACGAAACCTATTAATTGACTTCCAATTTGCTCTACTTCTTTTAGATGGCTAAAAACAAATTCACGGTTATTCACTGAATTGAGAATTCAAAGTGAATTTCAAATTTAAAGCCAAAGAGGTAGAAACATAGCTGGATTAGGGTTTAATTCTGCATTTTTGCATTGGGGTATATCTAAAAACCAGCATGAAAAAGCTGCCGATCTCTTGTCTGCAGCCTCTGCAAGGCCTTTTTTTCTAACCCATTTGCTCCTCTTTTCTATCCTAATGTTCCTCTTTTTTAGGAGCTCCATACTATTGGTG
Source organism: Pelobates fuscus (assembly GCF_036172605.1). Taxonomy (NCBI): domain Eukaryota; kingdom Metazoa; phylum Chordata; class Amphibia; order Anura; family Pelobatidae; genus Pelobates; species Pelobates fuscus. Next base: position 85,377,290 of record NC_086328.1, on the reverse strand, counting down.
TGTCAGTGTGTATATTAGAGATCCACAGCAAGAATACTTATAGTAATGATGTGTATTCAAGCTACAATAAATCTGTTTAGAAATCAGTCAGGGTAAATAAGATACATTGTTTTTTGCTCTAAAAAACATTTAAGTTTCTTAAATTATTATTATTAAGCCACCTAAAAATTCTAAGAACAGCCCCGCTCCTGGTCGCACACCCACTCACAACCCTATAATTAAAGTGCCCTTCTTGGTCTATTTCAGGGGTGCCCAAAATGTAGATCCCCCGATGTTGAAAAACTACAGCTTCCATGATGCTTTGTCATTGCAAAGGCATGTAAAGCATCATGGGAGTTGTAGTTATACAAAATTTGGGATCTACCTTTTGGGCACCCCTAGCCTATTGAAATGTTGGGAGGTGTGCAGCCTTCCACACACACACACACACACACACACACACACACACACACACACACACACACACAACACTCAGCCACATTCACACTCCTTTACACATTCACAATTCATCCACCACACACGACACTCGACCAGCAAACACAAGAAAATGTTTGGAACAAAAACCAATAAATCTGACAGGGAGTGTTTAATTTAGCCACACCCACTGGGGGCCAAAATGCTGCACCCAGGAGTCACTATCCATTGGCTGAACCCTGAGGCTCTTACCTTGAGTACCTTGGCTGTACGATGGGGGCTTGATTAGTTAAATCAAGAGAGATCTGCACAAAGGTCCCCTCCACGATCTGGGAAAACACATGGAAACCTGCCAGGGATACCCAAACCCTAGCTGTGTGTGTTTGCGAGTACCCGCTTAAAATCTAAGGTCAAAGTAGCCGAACTGGAAAAATTCTCTTCATGAGCTGTGCATTCAGTTCGGCTACTCTGGCCTTACATTTGAAATTCACTTTAAATTCTTCTTGAATTCTCACTTTAGTAAATAACCCTTTGTAATAACCTACATACATTTTTTCACATTATACGATACGCACCATTACTCCAAGTGTATTACAGTTGTATTACTTTAAGTTTGTTTTGTGGTTTTTAATCCACATCATTAGGTCATGTGACCAAAACTTTGCAGCATTGATGACAGTTGTGAATCAGTTATCACTAAATCTGTTACCATAGTCAATGTACAATAACCCAACATGTCCCGCCAGCGGTTTATATTCATAACTCACAATCGTTAGGATAATAACTAGGACAATCTCACAGGTAAACCATTAATTGTGCAGATAGGTGTGTTGTGTACACACAAACATATTTCCAAAATTGGAGAATTTAGACAAACTGGAAACTGGATCCAGTTAGTGAATAACACTTTTAAGGTATAAAAAATAATTAAAAAAATGACCTAATAATTTTTAAATTCTTTACATTTTTAAATCCATAGTGAATTTAAAATTTAAAGCCATAATAAATTAAGTAGAAAAAGTCTCTAAAGCAATTATGCACCAATTTGGCTACTTTGACCTGAAATTTGAATTTCACTCTTGTTTGATTTTGAATTCTCAGTTTAGTAATTAACCCAGTTAATAATATCCTGACTGATGGTAAAATGCAGTACATAAAAGGCTCATCCTATGGAAAGCAAATTGATCACAATGATATGTTTAGAAAGTTAAAAAAAATATTTTATTTAGAAATGACCTATCATTACAATCAAATAACATTAAAAGGGCACTCCGAGCACCATAACTACCACAGCTTACCTTCTGTATGGCGCAAGAACCATATGGGTGCAATCCCTTCAGTTTTTGTCAAACTATTTTTAGGAAGTTTAAAAAACAGACAATTTCCCAGTGCCCAGAGCCCACCCTACAGCCTGAGACCCCATAAGAGGATAAGCAGTAGCCTATCTGTGACTGAAATAACCTGTAGCATTTATGCTGCTTGGTCTGTCCCTTTAATTAAACTTTAAGTATAAACTTTATTTTTACCCATAGCTCTGTAAAGGTTTCCTGTTGCATTTTATAGTAATTATTATATCACTCTGATTATTTCATTCTGCAGTGATACAAATGATTAATATAGCCATGTACGGGTTTTCACATACCTTTCCAAAGCCGCCCTCTCCAAGTAGTTTGTGGAACAAAAGAGTTTTTAGGGAAAATGAGTCCTCTGAGGAGGATCCAGGACGTGATGTTGAGTCCTGTGAGGAGGATCCAGGACGTGATATTGACACCCGTGTTGAAGGTCCTGGTTCAGCATCCACGCTCCTCTGTCCTCTATTGTCCTCTTCATTCCTTGGTCGTTTTTCTTTCTTCTTCTTTCCTTTTGAGTCTTCCCGTTTCCTCTTGTTGTTAACGGGTATAGATGGTCCAGGTTGTAATATGGACTCCTGTGATGAAGGTCCAGGTTTAGCATCCACGCTCCTCTGTCTTCTATCGTCCTCTTCGTTCCTTGGTCGTTTTTCTTTCTTCTTCTTTCCCTTTGAGTCTTTCCGTTTCCTCTTGTTGTGAACGGGTGATGATGGTCCAGGTTGTGATATGGACTCCTGTGATGATGGTCCAGGTTCAGCATCCACGCTCCTCTGTCCCCTGTCGTCCTCTTCATTCCTTGGTCGTTTTTCTTTCTTCTTCTTTCCCTGGGAATCTTCCTGCTTCCTCTTGTTGTTAACTGGAGCTCTTTCTCCAATGGATTTAATAGTAGTCTTCGATCTCTTGTCCAGAACGCTGCTCTGCCGTTCCTCTTCTTGGCAACGTGTTATGCTGTTTTCTGTCGTCATCTTCTTTGTTGTTCTAGTCCTCACCATCTTCTTTCTTCTGGTGTTGAAATGACACCACCGCCAACAACAAAGTATTTGAAAAAGTTTCTCAGCTCGCAAAACTCTCCTCTTGTTCAAAAGCTTTCAGAGAAATGGCAGTTGGTCAGCCATGCTCTATAAATCTGTGATGTTGCTATAGCAACAGCAGCCATGGTGATACCAACTGTAGCATACACAGCTTAGTGTGTTTATTTTTGAAATTCTAAATGTTAGTTGATATTAATTTGATATCTTTAAATTGGCAAACTTCAGCAAAGCTAAAATTAAAGTGTATTAGGGTGCTGCGTATGGCCCACACACAGTAATAGGGCTTAATAAGGACTCGGACATTGGGTATTGGAGCAGTTGTGGTGGGAAGCACAGCAGAGATACAGTGTTGTGTGTTATTGTCCATATTGTAAGTATTGTGGATAATAACATACTTTCATACATTCACATCTAGACCTGACCTGGGAAAACATGGCTGTGCTATTAAATAAAGTGAAAATTGTTGGTAATTCAAACTTTCAATTTTAAGGCTGAAGCAGCTTAAAGCTTGTAAGAATAGCTGAATTGGAGAATTTTTCCATTTTAACCTTAAATTTCGAATTCAGTCAATTGTGAATTGCTGAAAATTCTCACTTTAGTAAAAAACCCTGTCGATTGTCTTGGCCAGGATGATTATTTGATTGGGGTGGGAAATGTTAGGAACCGAGCTTTACATATCTCATAATGTTATGTTCAAACAAACAAAATATTTTGTTCAGGAAGATGTGAATTAAAGGGATTCTCTAAGCACTAAAACAGCTTTAGCTAACTGAAGTAGTTTTGGTGTATATGTCATGCCCCTGCAATGTTATTGGTCGATTCTATGCTGTTTAGACAATAAAACACATGCAGGATTATTCACTAAAGTGAGAATTCAAAGCGAATTCAAATAGAATTTCAAATTTAAGGCCAAAATAGCCAAACAGGAAGTATAGTTGACTTAGAGAATGTTCCCAGGTCGGCCATTTTCCTCACTTCTCCGCCCTACAGACCATATACAAGACACATGCAATTAATAAAGATAAGGCTTTAACAGCTGCCTTACTATTTCTCTATCCATTATGAAGCATTGCAGTGTAAATATAATACTATCTGGAACGAAACCTGTTAATTGACTTCCAATTTGCTCTACTTCTTTTAGATGGCTAAAAACAAATTCACGGTTATTCACTGAATTGAGAATTCAAAGTGAATTTCAAATTTAAAGCCAAAGAGGTAGAAACATAGCTAGATTAGGGTTTAATTCTGCATTTTTGCATTGGGGTATATCTAAAAACCAGCATGAAAAAGCTGCCGATCTCTTGTCTGCAGCCTCTGCAAGGCCTTTTTTTCTAACCCATCTGCTCCTCTTTTCTATCCTAATGTTCCTCTTTTTTAGGCGCTCCATACTATTGGTGTGTCAGTGTGTATAGCAGAGCTCCACAGCAACAATACTTATAGTAATGATGTGTATTCAAGCTACAATAAATCTGTTTAGAAATCAGTCAGGGTAAATAAGATACATTGGTTTTTGCTCTAAAAAACATTTAAGTTTCTTAAATTATTATTATTAAGCCACCTAAAAATTCTAAGAACAGCCCCGCTCCTGGTCGCACACCCACTCACAACCCTATAATTAAAGTGCCCTTCTTTGTCTATTTCAGGGGTGCCCAAAATGTAGATCCCCCGAGGTTGAAAAACTACAGCTTCCATGATGCTTTGTCATTGCAAAGGCATGTAAAGCATCATGGGAGTTGTAGTTATACAAAATTTGGGATCTACCTTTTGGGCACCCCTAGCCTATTGAAATGTTGGGAGGTGTGCAGCCTTCCACACACACACACACACACACACACAACACTCAGCCACATTCACACTCCTTTACACATTCACAATTCATCCACCACACACGACACTCGACCAGCAAACACAAGAAAATGTTTGGAACAAAAACCAATAAATCTGACAGGGAGTGTTTAATTTAGCCACACCCACTGGGGGCCAAAATGCTGCACCCAGGAGTCACTATCCATTGGCTGAACCCTGAGACTCTTACCTTGAGTCTCTTGGCTGTACGATGGGGGCTTGATTAGTTAAAACAAGAGAGATCTGCACAAAGGTCCCCTCTACGATCTGGGAAAACACATGGAAAGCTGCCAAGGATACCCAAACCCTAGCTGTGTGTGTTTGCCAGTACCCGCTTAAAATCTAAGGTCAAAGTAGCCGAACTGGAAAAATTCTCTACATGAGCTGTGCATTCAGTTCGGCTACTCTGGCCTTACATTTGAAATACACTTTAAATTCTTCTTGATTTCTCACTTTAGTAAATAACCCTTTGTAATAACCTACATACATTTTTTCACATTATACGATACGCACCATTACTCCAAGTGTATTACAGTTGTATTACTTTAAGTTTGTTTTGTGGTTTTTAATCCACATCATTAGGTCATGTGACCAAAACTTTGCAGCATTGATGACAGTTGTGAATCAGTTATCACTAAATCTGTTACCATAGTCAATGTACAATAACCCAACATGTCCCACCAGCGGTTTATATTCATAACTCACAATCGTTAGGATAATAACTAGGACAATCTCACAGGTAAAACATTAATTGTGCAGATAGGTGTGTTGTGTACACACAAACATATTTCCAAAATTGGAGAATTTAGACAAACTGGAAACTGGATCCATTTAGTGAATAACACTTTTAAGGTATAAAAAAAATAAAATAAAAAAAAAATGACCTATATAATTTTTAAATTCTTTACATTTTTAAATCCATAGTGAATTTAAAATGTAAAGCCTTAATAAATTAAGTAGAAAAAGTCTCTAAAGCAATTATGCTCCAATTTGGCTACTTTGACCTGAAATTTGAATTTAACTCTTGTTTGATTTTGAATTCTCAGTTTAGTAATTAACCCAGTTAATAATATCCTGACTGATGGTAAAATGCAGTACATAAAAAGCTCATCCTATGGAAAGCAAATTGATCACAATGATATGTTTAGAAAGTTAAATTTTTTTTTTCATTACAATCAAATAACATTAAAAGGGCACTCCGAGCACCATAACTACTACAGCTTACCTTCTGTATGGCGCAAGAACCATATGGGTGCAGTCCCTTCAGTTTTTGTCAAACTATTTTTAGGAAGTTAAAAAAACAAAAAAAACAGACAATTTCCCAGTGCCCAGAGCCCACCCTACAGCCTGAGACCCCATAAGAGGATAAGCAGTAGCCTATCTGCGACTGAAATAACCTGTAGCATTTATGCTGCTTGGTCTGTCCCTTTAATTAACTTTAAGTTTAAACTTTCTTTTTACCCATAGCTCTGTAAAGGTTTCCTGTTGCATTTTATAGTAATTATTATATCACTCTGATTATTTCTTTCTGCAGTGATACAAATGATTAATATAGCCATGTACGGGTTTTCACATACCTTTCCAAAGCCGCCCTCTCCAAGTAGTCTGTGGAACAAAAGAGTTTTCAGGGAAAATGAGTCCTCTGAGGAGGATCCAGGACGTGATGTTGAGTCCTTTGAGGAGGATCCAGGATGTGATATTGACACCCGTGTTGAAGGTCCAGGTTCAGCATCCACGCTCCTCTGTCCTCTATTGTCCTCTTCATTCCTTGGTCGTTTTTCTTTCTTCTTCTTTCCTTTTGAGTCTTCCCGTTTCCTCTTGTTGTTAACGGGTGATGATGGTCCAGGTTGTGATATGGACTCCTGTGATGATGGTCCAGGTTTAGCATCCACGCTCCTCTGTCTTCTATCGTCCTCTTCATTCCTTGGTCGTTTTTCTTTCTTCTTCTTTCCCTTTGAGTCTTCCCGTTTCCTCTTGTTGTGAACAGGTGATGATGGTCCAGGTTGTGATATGGACTCCTGTGATGATGGTCCAGGTTTAGCATCCATGCTCCTCTGTCCCCTGTCGTCCTCATCATTCCTTGGTCGTTTTTCTTTCTTCTTCTTTCCCTGTGAATCTTCCTGCTTCCACTTGTTGTTAACTGGAGCTCTTTCTCCGTTGGATTGAATAGTAGTCTTCGATCTCTTGTCCAGAACGCTGCTCTGCCGTTCCTCTTCTTGGCACCGTGTTATGCTGTTTTCCGTCGTCATCTTCTTTGTTGTTCTGGTCCTCACCATCTTCTTTCTTCTGGTGTTGAAATGACACCACCGCCAACAACAAAGTATTTGAAAAAGTTTCTCAGGTCACAAAACTCTCCTCTTGCTCGAAAGTTTTCAGAGAAATGGCAGTTGGTCAGCCATGTTCTATAAAGCTGCGATGTTGCTATAGCAACAGCAGCCATGGTGATACCAACTGTAGCATACACAGCTTAGTGTGTTTATTTTTTAAATTCTAAATGTTAATTAATATTAATTTGGTATCTTTAAATTGTCAAACTTCAGCAAAGCTAAAATTAAAGTGCATTAGGGTGCTGCGTATGACCCACACACAGTAATAGGGCCTAATAAGGACTCGGATATTGGGTATTGGAGCAGTTGTGGTGGGAAGCACAGCAGAGACACAGTGTTGTGTGTTATTGTCCATATTGTAAGTATTGTGGATAATAACATACTTTCATACATTCCCTTCTTGACCTGACCTGGAAAAACATGGCTGTGCTATTAACTAAAATGAGAATTGTTTGTAATTCAAACTTTCAGTTTTAAGGCCTAAGCAGTTTAAAGCTTGTAAGAATAGCTGAATTGGAGAATCTTTCCATTTTGACAATTTTTTATTTTTTTTTGTAAATCTTTCTTTTATTATGGCACATGCGTTTTGGGGTACAGAATGAAGAAAGGAGGCAGTGTGGGGTAACACAGGTTAATGATAACAAGAGAGCAGTTAGTGCACTCCGAAGAAAGATTGCCATATTTTTTGTGTTTTAAAACATCATGGGAACAGTATAATGATACAAGCTTGGTTAGGTTAGGTTAGGTTAAATTAAAGAAAACAGTTGCTGCTTAACAGTTTTTATGAAGTAGGCAGATTCATCCAAACGATACTAGCCTGTTTGAGAGTGACCACATTTTTAACCCCTAGTGTACTTTAAGGTTAGACATGGTTGTAGAATAATGGCATGTTTAGGAACTTGTAAAACAAGATTATGCATTAGCGGTTAACCAAGTCTAAGCTGAGATGTGGTAGATGGGGTTATAGTATGCTTAGACCCACTAGTTGGCGCTTAACAAGAATGTGGTGTCATGAGCTGAATCAGCGAGGCTATGAGAGTGGACTGTTAAACAATAGCGGGGTAAGTGCAATTCTAATCCCAGGGCCCGCATGCATAGGTCGCGTTATGGACAGGTTAACATATCGTGACCGTGAACAAGGTGACCCCCATACTAAATGGTCTACTTGCTTATTAGCAGTTATGCAGGCAAAGTCGACTGTAGTCGGCCAGGTCCTTGATATGCAGCACCAGGTAACAAGATAGGCAACAAGCTAAACAATACAGCATAAAAATACGGTGGATTAGCAACATTGGCAGGTGTAAGGGCAGCATATAAATGCAAGTCGTTACCATACATATGGGTGTCATATACTAGCTAAATACAATCACTAGACACTACCCCTAAGCCTTGTGTTACGTGTGTCCGTGGGTGGAAGTCCAGCTAGGGGTTTTTGTGCCTGCCATCTGGGCCAGGACCCCCAAAGTCATCAGTCGTGCGTGTTGGCAACCGGACTGTCAATCCAAGAGGCTAGTTTAGCCTATGCCGCTGCTGGGTAGGGCCGGCAGAATGGAATGCACGACACCGTCGTCTTGGGGATTCCTCAAGGCTGCAGCACGGTGCGGGTTGATGGCGGCCTCCCTCCGGCCCCAGGTCTCCACAAAGGCCTGCACCCGTGATCCACCGACTCGGTTGCTCATAGAGGCCGGGTCGACCCTTCGTCGGGCGCCATGTGAGGCCTGGGTGTTCTGCCGCCGCCAGCGGCGGGCAGGCCTCCGGCGGTGTGGTCGGTGCCTCGGAATCTGATTCCCTGTGGCCTTCAACCTGGGAAGGTATTGTGGGCGGCCCACGGTAGTGGCTTTCAGTGGGTGTCGGAAGCGTTGAGTGGTTCGCCGTGGCAGTTTAGCGCCGCGTCCCTGTCGCTGTATGTGTAGCTTTGGGCTCTTAGGCAGGCCTCTGGATCCGGCTGGGTGGTTTTGAGCCGGGCTTTGTTGTCTGGTCCAAGGGAGGGACGCCGCCTTATTCATGGCGGTTGCATCCTTCTTGCATTTGGAGCCCGCCGTTGTCGGGGGCGTGCAGGTAGGCTTGGGTCGTATAGTGGTAGCAGTGTTATGCGCTCTCTCTGAGATCCTAGCCCAGAAGGCAGCAAAGATTTCGTCTAGCTTTGTCAGCGGTTTGTATGTCGATTCGCCTTCCGTGCCTGTGTTTGCCGACTGGCGCGTGGTATCCGCCATTTTGGAGCCAGGGGCTCCTGATGCATGCAGTCTCTGGGACGTGAGTGTCCACGGTGAGTGAGCTGTTGGTGCCGGGATAACCCCCACCAGCAGGGGGGGAGGGAGGAAGGCTAGTGGATGGTTCCTCGCAGTTTTCATGTCGGCATTCAGGGCTGGGTGATCGGCCGCCTCACCCTTTCCATTATCTCCGTGTAGGTAAGTCGTTTCTGCAGTAGGCCCCAACTTTGCAGACCGCGTTAACGGTGGCTCAGCTGTTCAAGAGTGGTCTCGATCTGTTCTCTCTTGCTTCCCCTTCGTGGGTGCTGTGTTTTTAGTCGATTTTGTAGCTGGGGAGCAAGGATTATATCGAGGTAATTAGAGTTTCAAGCGGGAGCTCGTGCTGCACACGTCTGTTTAACTCCACAGCCAGGCTCCGCCCCCCATTTTGACTATTTTAACCTTAAATTTCAAATTCACTCAATTGTGAACAACTCTCTAAAAACCGTGTTGATTGTCTTGGCCAGGATGATTAATTTGATTGGGTGGGAATGTTAGGAACCAGGCTTTACATATCTCGCAGTGTAATGTTCAAGCAAACAACATATTTTTATCAGGAAGATGTGAATTAAAGGGATGCTCTAAGCACTAAAACAGCTTTAGCTATCTGAAGTAGTTTTGGTGTATATTTCATGCCCCTGCAATGTTATTGGTCGATTCTATGCTGTTTAGACAATAAAACATATGCAGGATTATTCACTAAAGTGAGAATTTAAATAGAATTTCTGATTTAAGGCCAAAATAGCCAAATTGGAAGTATAGCTGACCGAAACCTGTTAATTAGCTTCCAATTTGCTCTACTTCTTTTAGATGGCTAAAAACAAATTCACGGTTATTCACTGAAGTGAGAATTCAAAGTGAATTTCAAATTTAAAGCCAAGGAGGTAGAAGCATAGCTGGTTTAGGGTTTAATTATGCATTTTTGCATTGGGGTATATCTAAAAACAGCATGCAAAAGCTGCAGATCTCTTGTCTGCAGCCTCTGCAAGCCCTCTTTTTATAATCCAGCCCATATTTTATGTGGCTGTCCAATCTCAGACTTCCCAATGAGAAGTCTTGGCAAGGCAGTTGCTCAGGGCAATTGGAGCTGTTTTTAGATTTCCCTAATGAAATAAATTATAATTAAATGTGTGCATGTTTTAAATTCTACACCAGAATGAACTGCTTTGGACCTTGTCTACTGGTCATTGTATTTGCAGTCTCTGCTGACTATTCCAATTAAAGGGAAACTATAGCACTGCCATTCGGGGCGCTGAATTATTCTCATAGAGATGCATTAATTCAATGCATATCTATGAGGAGTTGCTGATTAGCCAAACCGGCGTTTGGCCCCGTCCCTGTCCTGCCTCCTTGTCAATTTCAGTCAATCCAATGCTTTTCCTACGGAAACAATAAAGCATTGGATTGGCTAAAAATGGTAAATTCTGATGATGTCACCAAAGCGGTGGATTGGGGGTGGGGCCAACGCCGGTGCTGGAAAAAAGGTAAGTTTAACCCTTTCTAATGGGGCTAATGGGGGTAAGCCACCTAAATGGTGGTGTAATTACTATAGGGTCAGGAATACATGTTTGTGTTGCTGACCCTATAGTGTACCTTAAGTTTTTGAACTCACAGTTACAGTGTTTACATGTATCTCAGTGAATAACGCTGTAATTTCTAAAATATAGAATAAAAACAAAAATTACATAATTACATAGGAAAATGTCTCCCAACTTTGCAGCTTAAGGAAATCGGGACGAATGGGCAGAGTCCTGAGGGACGTTGCCAGTGATGCAAATTGCGTCACGGGCTGCCCGGCCAAAGGGCTGTCCAATTCAAAAAGGGACTGGTCACCCTGTAAACGGGGCAAACCTGCTGCCTGACAGGCGCCCTGGCCAGCCCTCTGTTATCAGGACCGTACATGGTGCGCTGCTAAAGCCCCCCCTGCTTGGTTCTAGTGCCGTTGCACAGTGCAAGTGTATCTAATAAAGCACTCGCGCAATAGTGCCTGGGGACAGTTTTCTGGTGTCCCAATGCCCATTATTTGAGCCATAAGATTCAATGTTCAGGCACTAGTCATACAGAGAGATATGTACAGATAGGCAGATGCTACTGGGAACAAAGCATCTGAGATGTGTCAGTTATCTCGTCTGTAGCTGCATATATATTTATGTATGGACAAAAATTGTATAGCAGTCTGCACAATTTAATTATGCATGGCCAGAGTTAGGAATGCAGGCTGTCTGCAAGAGACATTGCATGGCATATACGTGTATTTCTAACCACCTATTCAGGACTCAAAATAGGGTCTTCATTAAACTTGTGTATTTAGTTTCATATATGATGCAAGTTTTGTCCAAATTTTGGGCGATCAGTTATTCTTCTGAATTCCAGAACTACAAAATGCCATATGGATGCATCACAAAACAAACAAAACGGGTATGGGATGAACCATTTTGATTATTTCATGATACAGAGTTTCATCTGTGAGACCAGATGATTGGAAAAGATGGACGAGTGATCTACCAAACTATTTGGGCTTTATCTCCTGAGTTTCAGCTCATCCTAGATAAAAAGTCAATGCAATTAACAGTGAACTATTGTAAAACCAAAGATAGTGCATGTTTATTGGTTGCACTCACAAAATATTTGTATATTTAACTTATATATAAGTTTATAGCATCTGAAAGGCTCTAAAGGGTTTACCAAGTCGGCTAGGAGAACGCCTCATTTTGACTAAGGTTGCTGCAGGAACACTCAGGAACACCTGTGTGAAGATATAAAAAAACTTTATTCCAAACAAAAAAAAAGCTGCAGTAGGTCCTACGTTTTGTCCAACAATCCTGGATGTCCTCAGGACCACCAACAATAAGGACCTCAGGACCAAAACAGTAAGAGCTCATAAGTGCTATAAGCAGTAGGAATAAATCTAAATGGCACAATATTAGCAAAAAATTAATCATTTAATAATAATGACTGTGCAGCCCAGTAAATACTTTGAGGTTTATCAATTTATGCAAGTACAAAGTACTTATATACTTACATAAGTAGAAGATGATAATAATAACGTAATTAAATTATACCTTTTTAATACAATACATAAATTGATACAAATAGAGAACTTGAAATATGCATGATAAAAAAACCCCAATATATTATTAAACAAGTATTACTTCATTAAACAATGTAATTTAGATCTGATATATCTGATAACAACAAAATGCCAAATAAACTCCAAAAAAAGGTTATCCAATCCTATTTTATAACAAGGATCAATTATTACATACATGTACTGTATCATCAAAAAGTACCACCGAGTAAAGTTTCCTTAAGATCATACATATTATAAACTAATTCCTGATATGTATGACACTAACCCAAAATACACACCAAAGATATAAAGAAGTAAAATAAGCAGAAATCCAAATTAACAAAACATTAAAAATGAAAAATATCCTTATCATTAGGATTTTTAGATCCCACAATATCGGAACTCCAGTAACCAGTGTTCATTCAATAATTCCAATGTGGACACAAACCATCTAAAACAGAAAAATAAAACTATGTGAAGATTATTCAACAGACAGAGGATCAAAAGCATTATCTGTAGGGACCGAAGTTACATTCCTAATTAAGACATAATGTAAGACCACCCTGTCACCCAGCGATGGTACATGCCTCACTCTAAAAGAGATATTTTCACATTATTTAACTCTCCAGTTTGTGACCCCCAGCTCAGCCTACTTCCAGTGGCCCAAGAAGCATTATAGACCTGTAGTAAGGTCGCAGAGGCATGACGTGCCTGACCGGGTGCAACCACCAATGACCAATGGCTCTAGCACTCCTGATCGGATCGTGGACTAGCCGCGGTCTGATAAAACTTTGCCATGAGCTCTCTCAGTCCCAGAGTCACCTATTAGAGTGCTATTCAGAGGGTTGATAGAGGATTATACCTAGGATTTAGGGGAGCTCCATGTACCCACGAAAAGCACAGTTATTTTAGGTAACCAGTGTTTTCTACCAAGGGCTTTGGAACACTATGCTAGATTGGAGGACGGCCGCGGACAGGTCAAAACTTTTCAGTGTGCACCTTCCTATCACTGCGGCCGGCACCGCGGACCGCACAGCAGCTCGGCCACGCTACGGGAGGGGGGGGCAAAAAGAGAAGGGGGGCAAAAAGAGAAAGGGAGGGGAGGGGGGCAAAAAGAGAAAGGGAGGAGAGGGGGGCAAAAAGAGAAGGGGGGCAAAAAGAGAAAGGGAGGAGAGGGGGCAAAAAGAGAAAGGGAGGCGGGGGCAAAAAGAGAAGGGGGCAAAAAGAGAAAGGGAGGGGAGGGGGGGCAAAAAGAGAAAGGGAGGGGAGGGGGGGCAAAAAGAGAAAGGGGGGCAAAAAGAGAAAGGGGGGGGAAAGAAAAAGGGATGGGGGGCAAAAAGAGGGAGGGAGGGTAAAGGGGGGAGGGGGTAAAGGGGGGACGGGGGTAAGAAGAGAGAGGGAGGGGTAAGAAGAGGGAGGGGGGTAAGAAGAGGGAGGGAGGGGGTAAGAAGAGAGGGGGGTAAGAAGAGAGGGAGGGGTAAAAAGAGAGGGAGGGGGAGTAAGAAGAGAAAGAGGGGGGTAAGAAGAGAGGAGGGGGGGAGTAAGAAGAGAGGGGGAGTAAGAAGGGGGTAAGAAGAGGGGGAGGAGGGAGTAAGAAGGGGGTAAGAAGAGGGGGGAGTAAGAAGAGGGGGGAGGGAAGAGTAAGAAGAGGGGAGGGGGTAAGAAGAGGGGGAGGGGGGTAAGAAGAGAGGGGGCGGGAGTAAGAAGGGGGTAAGAAGAGGGGGAAGGGGGAGTAAGAAGAGGGGGGAGGGAAGAGTAAGAAGAGGGGAGGGGGTAAGAAGAGGGGGAGGGGGGTAAGAAGAGAGGGGGCGGGAGTAAGAAGGGGGTAAGAAGAGGGGGAAGGGGGAGTAAGAAGAGGGGGAGGGGGGAGTAAGAAGAGGGGGAGGGGGAGGGGGAGTAAGAAGAGGGAGGAGTAAGAAGAGGTGGGAGGAAGAAGAGGGGGAGGGGGGAGTAAGAAGAGGGGGAGAGTAAGAAGGGGGTAAGAAGAGGGGGAGGGGGGAGTAAGAGGAGGGCAATTGCCCCCTCCCCTGTCCGCAGGCACCGTGCGGGAAGCCGGCAGGGGAGGGAGGAAGAGAGGACCCGGGAGCTCAGCCTGCAGCTCCTCTGGGTCCTTCTTGCGCGAGCACAGATTGTTGCCGCGGTTACCACGGCAACGTTACGGCTCTGGCGAAAGTAAACTCTAGCCCTGGAGCCCCACACTACCCCCACACACCATACACATTCACACACTGCCCCCCATACACACACACTGCCCCCACACACACCATACACATTTACACACATTGCCTCACACACACACACATATACTGCCCACCCATACACACAGCCCCCCATACTAACATTGCCACACACATACACAGCCCCCTCATACACACATTGCCCCACACACCCTACACATTCACACACTACACCCCCTCACACACACTGCACCCCTTACACATTGCACCACTGCTCCTATACCCTACAACAGCCTCATATCCCAGCAGACCCCAGGTAAGTTGTCAAACTGTTCTTAAACGGTTTGACTACTTACTCTGGGAGGGGGGCCCGGCCCTCCTGGCACCATAACGACTACACAGAGCAGTAGTGGTTATTGTGCATGGATTATTTCTTTAAATAATCTCCAAGTGCCCCAGTAGCCAGCAAGCCAGCCAGCCCACAGGCCAGCCAGCCAGCCCACAGGCCAGCCAGCCAGCCCACAGGCCGGCCAGCCAGCCAGCCAGCCAGCCCACAGGCTGGCCAGTAGCCAGCCAGCCAGCCCACAGGCCACCAGTTAGGCTTACAGCCAGTAAGCACACAGCCTGCGGACCGCAGCCAGCAAGCCACAGCCTGCCAGCCAGCAAGCCACAGCCAGCAAGCCAACAGCCTGCTAGCCGCAGCCAGCAAGCCCACAGCCTGCCGGCAGTAACCCGCAAGCCCACAGCCTGCCAGCAAGCCCACAGCCTGCCAGCCGCAGCCAGTAAGCCCACAGCCTTCCAGCAAGCCCACAGACTGCCAGCCAACAACAGTAATTAAGGTAAGAGGAGCCAACTTGGCCTAGGTATCAGCGAGCTATGTTGTGTTGCTATATTATGAATAGGAACCATAGTGATGGAGAGTCCCCCCTCCAGGCCCCATTAGACTCCATTGTAGTCTCTAATGGGACCTGGAGGAAATTCTTTCTAACACACTCTCTAAAAGACACTGAGATAGCCTCTGCTAGAAAGACCCCCCTCCATGGCCCATTAGCCCTCAATTGTAGTCTCTACTGGGGCCTTGAAGGGATTATTGCCTTGTGTCTTCCTTGTGTCGAAAGATTGTGTAGGGTGTGGCTGGAGGCGGTGCATGGAGGCGGGACATGGGTGGCGCTTGCTGCGGAGTATGGGTGGGGCCTGTAAGGGGGCCCTTGATTTATTTTGCCCGGGGGCCCTGAGGGTTCTCAGTCCGCCCCTGGTCCCCTGTGAGAAGGCCACCACAGGCCTAATGGAAACAGCATGTTTAGATTATATATCCTGAAAAGTTATTTTTGTCTTATGGTGTCCACCAAGGACCATCCAGCATATGGCTTCACAACTCGCTGAATAGTGCATGTGTCCCGACTCCCAAGCAGGGCAAATCAAAGAAGAACAGAGGTGAAGAAAAGGACAGCCAGGAGGTTGGTGTTTCACAAAGTGTAACACCCACGAAGCGATGCTGGAATGGAGGAAAAGTGAGTAAATCTTTATATTTTACATTTATATTTATATTTTTTTCATTATACGTTCATAGGTTTAATATATTGTTGATAGAATGTGGGTATTAAATGAGCAAAGTACAGCAGGATAGGAGAACAGTTTACTGAGAGGTTCGTAGAAATCCTAAACTCTATGGGCCTCACCGGGTCTATGACAGATTATAATATGATCCATGCTTACATCATAGGTCTCCCTCCTAGATAGGTAGGCTCCCGATGTTAGGAGTATTTGGGGGCCCAACTACATTTTGCTCCCACTAGCAGTTCTCTAAAGGTGCAGCATGAACGGTACAGTTCCACTCTATAATGTACTATAAACACTAAAAATTGTATTACTTAAATGGTAATACAAATGGTTAAAATAAAGGTAATATTTTATCATATAAAGCACATTTGTATTGGTTATTTTATCTATTTTGTAGTATTTTAAAATAGTATTACCGTATATTGGTTTTATGAGTCACCTTCACAAGTGGTAGCAGCATATATATTGTAATTGTTTCTTTTAGTTATACATAGTCATATCTCCATATATATTTAATTTTATAAAAAAAAAAAAAAAAAAAAAAATTGACGAGGGTAGGCCTTGCATAAGTGTACTAGTGAAAGTGAATGGGTCTGAGTACCCAATAAAAAGAGTGGGCGTTGGTGTACTAGTGAAAGTGAGTGGGCTGGATGTGTTTTTGAAAGACAATAGGCCTGGGTTTATTAGTGAAAGAGTGAGACATGATGTAACAGTGAACTAAGGTAGGCCTGAGTGTGATTTATAATGCATCGCTGCATTTACTTGTGCAATATGCTATCCTGTTATGTACAAAAAAAAATCATAGGTCTGAGTATTCGCTTGCTGGTGTCACTGGTGTGAAACTTGATACATCTCCATGTTCAATACCTTAAGGGCTAGGGGTTTGGTAAATATATTTATAAACCGACATGCCAGACATATCATTAGTCCTGCATGGGCTGAATGGCTGATATGACAATCCTACCCTCAACTAAGTTTTATAAATGACAATTAACGTGTCATATACACAATTCTCCAAACACACAGCTTTGTGGTAAGCCTCCCTAGTGAGTTAGAAACAACTGGAAATGGATTATTCGTCAATGTGCCATTATTTACCTTGGATTCATAGTATGGGTTTGTTAAAGGGCGGTAAAACCAGATACATGCAATTTATCAAGTTAATTTATTTATTTAACTCTGAAAGAGGCTGCCTATTCTGCTAAATGATGCTATTCATATAACTGATTAAATTCAGCATGTTCAAATACAACATAATCAAGTGATATGTCAACATCAGGCAGTGTATAATAAACAGACAGGAGAGGAAATGACTAATACAATGTGCAAAGGCTGTTAACGGAAACACAAAAGACCTATTATACGAACCACCTTGAAGGTTGCGGGGGCTCATACAATATTCTCTGTACATAAGTACAATTACATTATGAGCTGTCTTGCTGGTGGGTTAAAGGGACCCTCCTATGATTATTTTATTATTATGCTATATACTTTTAAACATACTTTAGATTCTTTTTCAATAAATAAAAACAATGGCAGTAAATACTTTTTAATCAGTAACATCTCAGTCATAGAGATCCCAGTGGTAAACCAAACCCACTCTCTGCATTCCTTTCAATACCTAGCTTATCTCTGTAGCATAGAGCATTGCTGAAAATATTTTATGTAACTCCGTGTGACCTGTTGCTAGTTGTTAATGTGGTTGGTAAAGTTTGTTTTAACAAGATTTTTTTTTTTACCTACAGAGTGTAAATTAATGAACACAAGTTTATGCATCTTAAATATATCAATTCATTTGGATTCCACTACCACTTGTACGCTGACGACACCCAGATATATCTCTCCTCCCCTGATCTCTCCCCTGCCGTCCTACAAGGTGTCACCAATTGCCTCGCTTCTATCGCTGATTGGATGTCCTCCCGCTTTCTGAAACTCAATCTCTGTAAGCCTGAGTTTCTTATTTTCCCTCATCATAACACTGATCCTCCTTCTTCACTCTCCCTGCAGGTTGACGGTACCTGCCTCACCCCATCCTTTCAAGCTCGCTTTCGTGGTGTCATTTTTTATCTTGGCCTCACCTTTGCGCCTTATGTCCAGTCTAAAACCTGTCGATTCCAGCTTAAAAACATTGCCCGCATACGCCCCTTTTTTATGCAAAATGCTGCCAAGGAGCTTGTTCATGCTCTAGTAATCTCTCGCATGGATTACTGTAATTCTCTCCTAATTGGTCTCCCCAGAAGCCGTACTGCCCCCCCTACAATCTGTGATGAATGCTGCTGCCAGGCTGATCTTTCTTCCTTGTTGCTCCTCTCACACCTCACCCCTCTGTCAATCCTTACACTGGCTTCCTGTACCCTACAGGTGTCAATTTAAAACACTAACCCTTACCTATAAAGCCCTAACCAACTCTAGCCCCTCTTACATTTCTTTACTGATTCATAGGTATGCCAACTTTCGGTCTCTCCGCTCTACTGGCGACCTTCTCCTGTCTGCTGCTCGCACCCTTACTGCAAATTCACACCTGCAAGACTTCTCACGGGTGGCTCCTTTCCTTTGGAACAACCTGCCTACCCCTGTCAGACTCTCCACTAGTCTTCAGTCCTTTAAGAAGTCCCTCAAACCCCATATTTTCAGGCATGCTTATAGGGCATGCCTTCAAGAGTAACTTCTATCTCTCAAACCTTCCCCTTGCTCTCTCCTAAAGGGCCACACTCCACTCTCACCTCCAGTTCTGCTATTTCCCCACCATGTCCAATTGCTGTCTCCCTCAATACCCTTCCTATTGTATTTTGATACCCCACCTCCTCTAGACTGTAAGCTCATTTGAGCAGGTTCCTCAACTACCTATTGTTCCTGTTACATTTTGTTATTCTCTGATTTGGTAAATTCCCCTTTTATTGTAAATTGCTGTTGCAATAAGCTCCACCTATAAATTTCATGCTCTACGTATGCTTCATTAAAAACTAAGGTGAATTAAATATATATAAATATATATATATATGTATTAGAAAAAATAGACCAAAAGTGGATAACTTAAATTTAAAAAAAATAATAATCAGAAAGTGCCCTTTAAGAGGTGGATACCCTACTGCAATCTGATTTAACCTTTTGCAGTAAGGATCCCCAGTGATATCATATACATCAACCAAAGGCTTACTCCAACCAAAAAACAGTGTTTTCATAGGTTGGCATTGAGACTCAGTGTGTGTATTTTTCAAACATCCCTGTGGGCTTCATGCCAGTCATTCTGTCAATGCAGATAACAAACTGTACATCTCGTAAAGATGAGCTATTGGCTTTGGTAAGGCTTAATGCTGTGATAATATCCATTCACTGTGATAACCGCCCCATTTATGAGGTAAAAATCTGTAAAACAGACGTCATCGAAAGTGTGGCAGCTCAACTGCATCAATTGACTCAAAGCCTTACGTTTCTTGTATGAGCTCGTCTACTCTTATTCGACCAACTTCTGCGTAAGGTCTTCATGCTCCTTGATAATCTGTACTTGCATAGTTTGCAGAACGGTTGGCTGGGCCTAAAGTTTGTCCTCTTCTGTAGCTTTCACACAGTCAGTATTCAGTAACCGTATGAATTCCTCTTCGCGCTATAGACAAATCCACTTGGAATACCTTTTGAAAGTTCTTGAGGTAAACTTTAATATCCTCTTAGGTTAGAGGAGTTGCATCGGTTTTAGATTGCCCATGTTGCAAATTGCTCAATGCAGCAATTTGTCTTTGGGGTCAAATGGCAGCTCTTTGGATGTAGGAGAGTTAGTGTTATGGGAAGCCGCTTGTTATGCGTGAGGAATTAATCAGGAAGACAACTGCAGAGTTAGAATAATCTTCTCCTTTAATAGTAATGTATTCAACTTAAATGGTAAAAGTCCTGATAGCAAAAGAACTTCTGTAGCTTTAAATAATATCTCTAGTAAGGATATAGAAGGATTCTGCAATAGCAAAGTATGAATTCAGCGTAATGCAGAATAGCAGCAATAATAGTAGGAAATAGAATAGCAAAATCAGGAAGTTCAGATCCAGATAGACAGCACTGCAAACTTTAGGTAAGTAGAATTGTATTATACTTAAATTTGGATGAGAAGGATACTTTAACAAGCCGGAATCACTTGGGATAAGAGAATGCAGCTTTAACGGTGGATCAGTCTGGGTCCTTAGGATTGGAGAGTGAGGGATAAACATTTTATGAGTCCGAGATCAGGGTCAGGAGAAGGCAGCAGAATCCGGTACACAAAAGCACTAACGAGAGGAGCTTAGTCAGCATATTAACTAAGCACTTCAAAGTTGGCGCGGCTTCCCTGTAAGGCGTGGGAAGATCGCGTCATAGAGCTGGACGGAGACTATTCTCTGTATACCCGAAAGTGTATAGAAAGGGAGCCACGGTAAGATCTGACAACGGTTCAGGATCAACTTGTTTCTGGCGGGGGGCGGAGCCTGACCACGAGCCGGAGCGGTCGCAACTCAGCACGGCTCCCGACCGAAACCCGCAAAAAGCCCGACAAGTGGGGAATAAAACCCCCAACTGACCCACTCCTGACCAGGGGCACCATCGGTACTCTACCCTACAACCTCCCATGCCGTTTGTGTGCCCGGCACGGGTGAACCGCCGGAAGCGCAGACCCGCGGCCTACAAGCCGGCTGCAGCCCTCGATTGGACGTCATTCCTCGACGGCCTCGATCAGCCAGAGGATTCAGCAGAGGACGATCCCCATACGGCACCCTTACCCACTCGGGCAGAAATGGGCCGCCGGTCCCAGAAACCCCCACCGGAGACGGCATCAGGGTCCAGGGATATCAGCACCATGCTGCAACAACATAGGCCGCCAGCCAAAATGGCGGGAGCAGCGGAGCAGGACGCCATGAAGGTACACAGGGGTCCCAGCCCACATGCCCAACCCCCAGAACAGGTACTTACACCAGGGGGAACCACAGATGGGTCTGCCCCAGTCACCCAGCGGGACTTCCAACACTTAATTGGGGAAATCAAAAACCTCCTGGCGACCAGCATAGCAGCCATTAAGTCGGACGTGCAGGCTATAGCTGTCAGGGTTCAGACCACGGAGAACGATGTTACTACCATCAAACAGGGACTAACAACCCTGCAGGACACAGTACTGGCACTCCAGAATCAACAGCAAGCACTCTCCCTCCACTATATCGCCCTCGACGACAGGACAAGGCGAAACCACATAAAGATAAGAGGAGTACCAGACAACGTCTCCTCAGACGAATTACCTCACTACCTGAGACGCTTCGTGGCCGCCATCCTGCCACCTACACAGGCCAAGAAATTTAATACAGATGGGATGTACCGCCTGCCACCTTCGGGCAGGACAGCCCCAAGCTTGGCCCGAGACGTGATTGTCCGCTGTGCTACCTCCCAAGACAAAAGAATCCTGATGACTGCTCTCCGGGGCAAGACGCCACTAACATTTGAAGGCGCACAGCTTAACATCTACCAAGACCTCACCAGAGCCACGCTACAATGGCGCAGGTCGCTGAACCAAGTCACCAGCACCCTCAGAGAAGCGGGGATAGAATACCATTGGAGGTCACCCAGATTCCTGGTGGTCACTAGACACGGAACTGTTCACAAACTCTCCACACTTGAGGAGTTCCCGACATTCTGCCACGCTTTGGGCATACCCCCCCCCCAACCAGGCCATTGACCAGCGACCTACTCCTGAGGCCTGACTCCAGCAACAGAGACTTTACCACACATGTTCTATGTTGCACAGTTATAGCTACACATAATCTGCTGGCCCTGAGCCACTCCTAGCTCACCCATCCCCCCCACTGACAAGAGGGAGCGACCGCTTCAAACCTACTTACCCCCCCCAGGCCCCCCCCTGGGCCCTGGGTACACATAGAAGAAGGCCATAACTCAGAACCCGATAGGGTTACTCTACACCTATTATAGTTACTCACCCATTCTCCCGAAGCAATTCGCACACTCACGATAACATACCATTGCAGGTCCACATTCTCTAGTACATGATTTCGTTTAAGTGCTATTGTTCATGCCGTAATATGTTTTCATGATTATGTATAATGTACATTTCAAATATTCTTGACCCGCAAGGGTATGATAAAAACAAAATTTCAATAAAAAGAGATTGACAAAAAAAAAACTTGTTTCTGGCCTTAAAAAAGCAGTTCCATTATATCTCAGCGGAGAAGTGCTGGAGAAGCACCCATCTTCTTCAGCCTTCTCCTATTGTCTTGCGGTCCTCTGTCCTTTGCCAAGATCCAATGAAACCTTATATTTCTAAAAGTCCGTATTATGACTTCCCTTGTCCTCTTGGTAGGCCTAATTATTACTTTCCTGGACTTCCTTGTCCCTTCTATAGTTCCAGTTGTCCCTCTCATGGACTCTTATGTTACCAATTGTTTGTTTTTTTTCTCCTGTAATATCTGTCTGGCACATATATAGGAGGAGGCACTGCTGGAAGACAAAAACTGTAAAATATAATTTAGGGAGAAGGGCTGGGAGAAAGTGGCTGGCCATAGTAAATCTGCAGCATATACTCTAATATGAGCATGCATGATACCGTATATATTCGAGTATAAGCCGACCCGAATATAAGCCGACGCTCCTAATTTTACCCCCAAAAACTGGGAAAACTTATTGACTCGAGTATAAAACTAGGGTGGGATTATTCACCAAGGCTCTGTCCCTGAGACTAACTCGAATAATGCCTGACCTGGTCCACCCGGACCAGGTGGGTTTCATCCCGGGTAGAGAAGCCAGGGATGACACAATAAGGGCACTTAATGTTATCCACGTCGCCAGGAAGTCCAACCGTGAGACTGTACTCATATCAACAGACGCCGAAAAGGCGTTCGACCGGGTGGACTGGGGGTTCATGGCCGAAACACTGCAGCATATGGGCTTCGGGCCATACATGCGCTCATGGGTCTCGGCGCTCTACACCACTCCGACAGCGAGGATCAGAATCAATGGAGCCCTGACGAGCGCCTTCCCCATAAGTAACGGCACCCGACAGGGATGCCCCCTGTCCCCCCTCCTGTTTGCCCTCACCCTGGAACCCTTCCTGGAGGCGGTCAGACAGGACGGGGGCATCACGGGGGTCCAGGTAGGCGGAGAGGAGCATCGGGTGTCAGCATATGCCGACGACATGCTCTTCTTCCTGGAACAACCAATGATATCCGTCCCAAACCTACTGCAGGCATTCGAGACCTACGGTCGACTATCCAACCTGAAGTTAAACTTAGACAAGTCCGAAGCCATGTCAATATCACGGAATGAGGACCTCGCCGCCCGACTCAGCTCCCAATTCACATTCTCCTGGTGCTCAACTAAACTCCGCTACTTGGGAACCTGGCTGCCGAAAGATCTATCACAGCTATACCAGTTGAACTTCCTCCCTATCCTAACGTCCATACAACAAGACCTGACACGTTGGACAGGTCAGTACATATCATGGTTCGGCCGTATTAATGCGGTTAAGATGAACATCTTGCCAAGACTGCTCTACATGTTCGCAACCCTGCCCACGAGGATCCCAAGGGCCTTCTTCCAATCGGCGGCGACGGCCATTCGAAGATTCGTGTGGAACCAGAGACCAACCCGCATCCGCAAGTCCACCTTGGAACACCCCAAAGCCTCGGGTGGAGTGGGACTACCGTCCCTTCTTGCCTACTACCAGGCCACCCACCTACACAGTGTAGTGGACTGGCACGCCCACCCTAGCCCCAGACGATGGGTACAGATGGAGACGAAACAGTATCCGGGCACCATCTCGTCCAGACTCTGTCTGGGACGACTAACCTTCACAGAACTGCAGACGGGCAACCCTATCATTGACGCCACGCTCAAGACCTGGTGCGACCTACGATATGCCCGTCAACTGACGACCTCCCCAAACCCCCTCACCCCCATCACCTACAACCCTGACCTAGCAGGAGGCCTCCCCCCGGCAACCTTCAAAAACCTCCAAAGATCAAACTGGATCTACCTGCGACAATGGAGCACGGGAAATAAACTCCGGCCGCTGACGGACCTACTGGAAGACCGGCCACCCACACAACTGGACGCATTCCACTACCACCAGGTGAAGTCATATCACGCACTACTGCCAGGTAGAGCCCACATCCACAGGCAACTCACCGACTTTGAGCAAATGTGCACGAACAGGAAACATATCGAACATGGAATCTCCCAAATGTATGCTATACTTCAGATGTTGGAGGACAAAGGCAGGCCAGCTTACACAAACAAATGGGAAGCGGAGACTGGGACCCAACTTACAGACCAAGAGTGGGGAAAGATATTCCTACTCACGCACAAATGCTCCATAAGCTCAAAGTTCCAGGAAACTAGTTATAAAGTCCTGACACGATGGTACCATACACCGGACGACCTCAGACGCATGCGAGTCACCGACTCAGGCGAATGCTGGAGATGCGGCACCGAACTGGGTACCCACATACACATATGGTGGACGTGCCCGCGCATCGCGCCATACTGGCAGATGATCCACACAAAGATCAGGGAGGTCACAGGCTCGGACCTTCCCCTTCAACCCCTACCGATGCTCCTACACCACACGCCCGCACCAGCACACACATACAAAAACTCCCTCACCATACATTTACTTACAGCAGCGAAAGCCCTCATACCACTACACTGGAAACGTACAACGGTCCCCACATTCCAGCAATGGGTAGATAAAGTAGAAAACATCTATGACATGGAAATCATGACTGCCTCTCTGCAGGAACGCTCCGACAAGTGCGCCCTTAAGTGGTTTCCCTGGAAATCATATCTGTCAAAAAGGTCAACATAGTACACCCTTTGAGGGCACGCTAGGGTAAGATGACCGAGCAGTAGCCATCGGCGGTTCGCAGGTCGACCGCAGAGAGAATGGGCAGTTGGCAAGGTCGTATGGGCAGGGGAGACTCCGCTCGGACAACCCGTTCCCCATCCCCCCACCCACCCAACCCAATCACCGACCCCACCCCACCAAAGCATCCACTATACACAGACACTGACGTGACAACAACCCACCTACTGAAAACCCCAAAATACGGAGTTTTACTACCACGTCCCACCAATCGACTTAAATGGACACTTACCTATTTTACAAACCCCAGACCTCCTCATCCTCTCCTTAAATTACCCACAGTTTCAACCTATCCTGATTAAAATTACTTAGTTATATAAAAACTTGACAGAATGGTATCGCAATAGACGACCTGAACTATTACCACCAGAAACCAGCCACTGTCTATAAACATTGTTATAACCTGGTATATTGTTGCAATTTCTGAGAAACGGCTTATGCATAAGCCTAAATATTAACTCTGTTCAACACGCTTGTATTAACCGATTCTGTCAACCGAAAAATAAAGAATTACCAAAAAAAAAAAAACTAGGGTGGGAAATGCAGCAGCTACTGGTAAATTTCTAAAAAAAATTAGATCCTAAAAAAATTATATTAATTGAATATTTATTTACAGTGTGTGTATATAATGAATGCAGTGTATGTGTATATGAATGCAGTGTGTGTGTATATAAGTGCAGTGTGTATGAGTGCAGTGTGTGTGTATGAATGCAGTGTGTGTGAGTGCAGTGTGTATGAGTGCAGTGTGTATGTATGAGTGCAGTGTGTATGTATGAATGCAGTGTGTATGTATGAATGCAGTGTGTGTGTATGAGTGCAGTGTGTGTTTGAATGCAGTGTGTATGAGTGCAGTGTGTGTATGACTGCAGTGTGTGTATGAGTGCAGTGTGTATGAGTGCAGTGTATGTATAAATACAGTGTGTGTGTATGAGTGCAGTGTGTGTATGAGTGCAGTGTGTGTGTATGAGTGCAGTGTGTGTGTATGAGTGCAGTGTGTGCAGTGTGTATGTATGAGTGCAGTGTGTGTGTGTATGAATGCAGTGTGTGTGTGTGTATGAATGCAGTGTGTATGTATGAATGCAGTGTGTGTGTATGAGTGCAGTGTGTATGAGTGCAGTGTGTGCAGTGTGTGTGTGCAGGGCCGCCATCAGGGGGTGACAACCATGACGGTTGTCACGGGCCCGGCGGCCCTGGGGGGCCCGGACTGCTCTGGCAGTCCTGGGCCCCACTTTCCCTCCCTGCACACATAGATAGCGAATATCGCTATCTATGTGTGCAGCCGCGGGCCCCCGGCTCCCTGTTACCACAGAGGGGGCCCAGGCAGCACACAGCCTCTTCTCTTCGCTCTCCTCTAATAACTCTCGCGAGACCCGGTTGCCATGGCAACGCTCCGCGGGTCTCGCGAGAGTTATTAGAGGAGAGCGAAGAGAAGAGGCTGTGTGCTGCCTGGGCCCCCTCTGCGGTATCAGGGAACCAGGGGGGCCCCACCATGCCACCGGACCACCAGGGATGGAATCTCCCCCTCCCTAGACACAGGTAAGCAGGGAGGGGGGAGAAACATTTAATTAAATGTAATTTTTTTTTTATTATGTTAAAATGCCCCCCCCTCCCCCTCACCCCAGATTGCACATTTACACACATACACTGACACAACACACACACACACACACACTCACTACATACACTGACACAACACAACACACACACACACTATATACACTAACACAACACACACTATATACACTAACACAACACACACACACACACTATATACACTAACACAACACACACACTACATACACTAACACAACACACACACTACATACACTGACACAACACACACACTACATACACTGACACAACACACACACTACACTGACACAACACACACTGCATACACTGACACAACACACACACACACTATATACACTAACACAACACACACACACACTACATACACTAACACAACACACACACTACATACACTGACACAACACACATATTACATACACTGACACAACACACACACTGCATACACTAACACAACACACACTCTGCATACACCAACACAACACACACACGGCATACACTAACACAACACACACTCTGCATACACCAACACCACACACACACTGCATACACTGACACAACACACACACACTCTGCATACACTGACACAACACACACACTCTGCATACACTGACACAACACACACACTCTGCATACACTGACACAACACACTGCATATACTAACCCAACACACACATTCTGCATACACTGACACAACACACACTGTATACACTAATACAACACACACACACTGCATACACTGACACAACACACACACACTACATACACCGACACAACACACACACTACATACACTGACACAACACACACACTACATACACTGACACAACACATACACACTATATACACTAACACAACACACAAACACACACACTACATACACTAACACAACACACACACTGCATACACTGACACAACACACATATTACATACACTGACACAACACACACTCTGCATACACCAACACAACACACACACGGCATGCACTAACACAACACACACTCTGCATACACCAACACAACACACTGCATACACTAACACCACACACACACTGCATACACTAACACAACACACACTCTGCATACACTGACACAACACACACTCTGCATACACTGACACAACACACACTCTGCATACACTGACACAACACACACTGCATATACTAACACAACACACACTCTGCATACACTGACACAACACACACTCTGCATACACTGACACAACACACACTGCATACACTAATACAACACACACACTGCATACACTAACACAC
This sequence comes from Pelobates fuscus, assembly GCF_036172605.1. Taxonomy (NCBI): domain Eukaryota; kingdom Metazoa; phylum Chordata; class Amphibia; order Anura; family Pelobatidae; genus Pelobates; species Pelobates fuscus. The sequence continues at coordinate 85,349,525 of NC_086328.1, read as the reverse complement.
ACACTGTATACACTAACACACCACACACACTGCATACACTAATACAACACACACACACTGCATACACTAATACAACATGCACTCTGCATACACTACACACTAACCCACTCACTGCATCCACTATACTGACACACACTCTGCATTCGCTACATATGCACACTCTGCATTCACTACACTAGCACACACTCTGCATCCGCTACACACTAACACACTCTCTGCATTCACTACACACTAACCCACTCACTGCATCCACTATACTGACACACACTCTGCATTCGCTACATATGCACACTCTGCATTCACTACACTAGCACACACTCTGCATCCGCTACACACTAACACACTCTCTGCATTCACTACACTAGCACACACTCTGCATCCGCTACACACTAACACACTCTCTGCATTCACTACACATTAACACACTCTCTGCGTTCACTACACTAACACACTTTCTGCATTCACTACACTAACACCCTTTCTGCATTCACTACACATTAACACACTCTCTGCGTTCACTACACTAACACCCTTTCTGCATTCACTACACTAACACCCTTTCTGCATTCACTACACTAACACACTTTCTGCATTCACTACACTAACACACTGTCTGCATTCACTACACTAACACACTCTCTGCATTCACTACACATTAACACACCTCTGCATTCACTACAAATTTACACACACACTACATTCATTACACTGACACGCTCTGCATTCACTACACCCTAACACACACTCTGCATTTATTACACACTAACACACACTCTGCATTCACTAAACTGTGCACACACTCTGCATTCACTATACTAACATACACTCTGCATCAACTGTACACACAGCATCCACTACACAAACATCTTGTATTCACAGTACACACACTACATCCACCACAAATTAAAACACTCTGCATTCACTATACACAGACACTGCGTCTAATACACACACTACATCCACTACAGACACTGCATCCACTAAACACATTTCATCTAGTACATACAAACACTACATCCACTACACAAACACACACTACATCACTGTACACACACTACATCCACTACTCAAACACTCTCTGCATTCACTACACATTAACACTCTGCATTCACTACACTAACACACACTCTGCATCCGCTACACACTAACACATCCTCTGCATTCACTACACATTAACACACTGCATTCCCTACACTAACACACACTCTGCATCCGCTACACACTAACACACCCTCTGCATTCACTACACATTAACACACTGCATCCGCTACACACTAACACACACTCTGCATCCGCTACACACTAACACACTCTCTGCATTCACTACACATTAACACACACTCTGCATTCACTACACATTTTCACACACTCTGCATTCACTGCACACTATACTGACACACACTCTGCATTAACTGTACACACAGCATCCACTACACAAACATCCTGTATTCACAGTACACACACTACATCCACCACAAATTGAAACACTCTGCATTCACTATACACAGACACTGCGTCTAATACACACACTGCATCCACTACAGACACTGCATCCACTAAACACATTTCATCTAGTACATACAAACACTACATCCACTACACAAACACACACTACATCACTGTACACACACTACATGCACTACTCAAACACACTTTGCGTTCACTATACACACTGCATCCGCTACACAAACACACACTCTGCATTCACTGCACAAACAGTATCTAATACACACAAACACTACATCCATTACACACATTCTAATTCACTTCCACTATACACACCACATTCAGTCCCGCATCATTGTCAGCGGACTAGGTAGGGCGTGGGCGGGCCCGGGAGGGGGCAGAGGGCGGGGGGCCCAGACCTTGTGCTTTGTCAGGGGCCCCACAATTTCTGATGGCAGCCCTGTGTGTGTGTATGAGTGCAGTGTGTGTATGAGTGCAGTGTGTGTATGAGTGCAGTGTGTGTATGAATGCAGTGTGTATGAATGCAGTGTGTGTGTGTGTGTATGAGTGCAGTGTGTGTGTGTAAGAGTGCAGTGTGTGTGTGTATGAGTGCAGTGTGTGTGTGTGTATGAATGCAGTGTGTGTGTGTGTATGAATGCAGTGTGTGTGTATGACTGCAGTTGAAAAAAGAGAGATAGTAGGCGCTCGCTATAGTGTTCAGGCAGCAGTATACAAAACAAGGATTCCCCAACCTTGTGAGTGAATAATAGAAAGAAGAAGGGCGTATACCGCGCCTATTAGTTTAAATAAAAATATACAGAAAATACATACATATGTTCTTGGATTTTCCAATGAATCGTGACCTCAAAAAGAAATTAAGACAAAAAATAATAGTGCAATACAGCAAATTTTATCTTAAAAATAAGTGATTAGTAACTATGTACAGTCCACTCACATGGAGATGAGCTATAACAGAGCTCTACTGTGAAGCGCTTGGACGGTACAATCCCCGTCTTTGGATTAGTAGTAGTTGCCACAGATGTTCTCAATATGCCATGTGCGTAGTTGGTATAAAAAACAGAAAGATAGCAGCAATATGGTGAAGTAAGTACCAATGGTGTAATAGATAATAAATGGTATTGTACTTACACTTTCCAGAGCATGTGACCTGCTCTGGTGTAAACAGCTTGGGTGGTATAATCCCCACCAAGGATATACAGGATACCAGGAAATGAAAATAGTACGTCTAAAAAGTAACTTAAAAGTATACTTTAATATATATAAACAAAACAATAGTTGATAAAATGTAAATATAAAATATAGTCCCACTTAACGCGTTTCGCCTAATAGGCTTCTTCAGAAGTGTGGTGTGATGTCCAAAAAGTCCGTTTATATATCCTTGTTAATGAGTAGATGATTTCCTGGTGTTGACACGCACGCGTCATACCGGAAGTGACGCGGCATCCACGTCACACCGGAAGTGACGCGATGCTCGCATTAAACCGGGAATGACCGCGGCGTTTTTCGCAGGGGGAGAGAGGTGTGGTATTATGGCACAATGGAACGCACGCATCACCAATGAGTGGTGTGCGTAGCGTTCCAGACGTCACTCGCCCCAAAACTCCAATCGAAAAGGAGTATGGGCTGTTGTACTGAAAATGTGGCATGGCGGCCATATTTAGTGAGGGCAAAAGTCCGTGGGGAGATAAAAAGACATAATAACACAGTGTTAGAGAGTGATTCCTCTACAGGCAATGTCTGCACCAAAAAAAGGGCTGTATAATGCTAAAATAATAATATACAGTAAAATTAATAAGTATAAAGATCATATTGAAGCAGCAAAAATGAATGGATTTAGACAAAAATCGAGAGGCAACATCATTATATTGTGAATATCTTGAAGATAAATCAGTGAATAAAAGGACCGGCGCGGAGGAGAAGAGAGCTGCCAGGAGCTGCAGGAGAGGTAAGCGCTCGCTGCCAGCCCCATTGTCTGTATTATGGCAATGTAAATTGCCATAATACAGACACTGACTCGAGTATAAGCCGAGTTGGGGTTTTTCAGCACAAAAAATGTGCTTTAAACTCGGCTTATACTCGAGTATATACGTTCTATAGTGCTCAGCTCAGAGGATTTTACAAAACCTGGGATACTTGATTTGCAGCAGGGGAGTTAATCTGTCTTTCAAATCATATTTCCTGGCCGCCTATCTGGCTTAATAGAATGGATATTCCCACACTATTAAGATAGGCGGTTTGGAAACAAAAACCTTACACAAACAGGTTGTAACGGATCGACGGGCACCCCAGGGCCGGACTGGCCCACCGGGATACCGGGAAATTTCCCGGTGGGCCGCGGCACCTGGGGCTGGGCTGACAGCCCCATTCAAAGATCAGGCTCCTGTGATCCTGGCCGGCCATGTGTGAGCTGTGCGGCTGCACAGGGTCCCATGGGAGCAGGGGGAGCCAGGCGGCCAGCACAGCTCACACATGGCCGGCCGGGATCATTTAAAAAAAATAAAATACATTTGCGGCGGGGGCGGAGCTTGCTGTGCGGCGGGGGTGGAGCTTGCTGTGCGGCAGGGGTGGAGCTTGCTGTGCGGCCGGGGCCTGGTTAATGCAGCATGTGAAGCAGGAAGGAGTCCCTGCTTCCCCAACACCCAGCCTCCAGGAGCTCCATGCAGGAGGTAAGAAGCAGGTCAGTGTGTCTGTGTGTAACTGCCTGTGAGTGAGTGTGTGACTGTGTGTGTGTGTGACTGTCTGCCTGTGTGTGTGACTGTCTGCCTGTGTTTGTGACTCTCTGCCTGTGTGTGTGACTGTCTGCCTGTGTGTGTGTGTGTGACTGTCTGCCTGTGTGTGTGTGTGTGTGTGTGTGTGTGTGTGTGTGTGTGTGTGACTGTCTGCCTGTGTGTGTGTGACTGTCTGCCTGTGTGTGTGACTGTGTGTGACTGTGTGTGTGACTGTGTGTGACTGTGTGTGTGTGTGTGACTGTCTGCCTGTGTGTGTGGCTGTCTGCCTGTCTCTATGTGTGGATGTTTGCCTCGGTGTCAGTGACTGTCTGCCTTTGTGTGTGTGCATCTGCTAGTGAGTGAGCGAGCTTCTGTGTGTATGTGTGCATGTGTATGTAATGAATGCAGTGTGTGTGTGTGTATTGAATGCAGTGTGTGTGTGTAATGAATGCAGTGTGTGTGTGTGTGTAATGAGTGCAGTGTGTGGGTAATGAGTGCAGTGTGTGGGTAATGAGTGCAGTGTGTGTGTGTGTGTGTAATGAGTGCAGTGTGTGTGTGTAATGAGTGCAGTGTGTGTCTAATGAGTGCAGTGTGTGTCTAATGAGTGCAGTGTGTGTCTAATGAGTGCAGTGTGTTTGTGTATGTGATGCAGAGCCTTGGTTGGGGGTGGGCATTTTTATTATTATTCTTTATATTATAATTATAATATTTTTTTATATTATTATTATTATTATTATATATTTTTTTATATATTACTTACATTTTTATGTTATTTATTTTCGTCCCCCCCTCCCTGCTTGATACATGGCAGGGAGGGGGGCTCTCACTCCCTGGTGGTCCAGTGGATGGACTGTGTAGGAGGGGAGCTGGCAGAGAGCGTTTACTTACCTTTCCTGCACCTCCTGTCAGCTCCCTTCTCTCACCTCCGGTCCGGCCTGCTCCCGCTGCCAGTCTCGCTGTGTGAGTGCCGCACGGAGCTCTGACCCTGCGGCTCTCGCAAGACTTGCAGAGGGAGCTGACCGGACCGGAGGTGAGAGAAGGGACCTGACAGGAGCTGCTGTGAAGGTAAGTTACAGCTCGCTGCCAGCCCCCAACAGGACCGCCGGGCTTGTAATGAGCCCGGCGGTCCTTGTCTGTATTATGGCAATGTAAGTTGCCATAATACAGACACTCACTTGAGTATAAGACGAGTGGGGGTTTTTCAGCACAAAAAATGTGCAGAAAAACTCGTCTTATACTCGAGTATATACGATGTATATATATATATTATATATATATATATATATATTTATTTACACCCTACATAGCACAATGGCTTATGGGGCTGGCATAGATTTTTTTCCAGGGCTGCTTCGTATCCCCAGTCCGGCCCTGGGGCACCCCGACTGGGTACCTCCGTTAAAAGATGCTCCTAGCGCTTCCTGAGGACACCAAGCACTGCAGCAGACACCACAACCACCAAACCGGAGAAGCATACAAATGCTCTCAAGCATATGAATGCTGTAAACAGCTGAACAGGAAAAGCATACAATCAGCTTACACTCCTGGCAATCAGCATACAATCCAATTCCCTCAATAACGAGACGACACTTGGTTTTGAGGTCAAGCAGAACTGACTGTACTGGCACATACCGCCTCTTTTATTCCTAATCCACAAACTTAGTACTGCCCACAGGGTTTTACAGAACAACCAATCAATCCGTACAATACACATAGACACTCCCACACAAAATCCTCCCCTCTGCCTGTGATATGATTACTGAACACAATAGTTAATATAATTATCACAGGCAGAGAAATACATTTTTTACCAAATATTAATAACTTCCAAAATATACATGCCACAAACATAAATACATTTTCAGAATCAGCATGCTTGAAATATACACATACTCAAAAATCAGGGTAATCGGTTCAGGGGTTAAAAAGTTAAGGGAAAGTCCTATTTGACCAAATGAAGCATGGCTTTTCTGCCCAAAACCAGTTCCACAGAGTCCTCTATCCAGGAGATAATTGGGAAGTAATCCAATTATCTCCAAGGACAGAGGCAAAACTCCATTAGCCACATGGTAGCAACATAAAATAAAATACAATATGCCCAAATACTGTATTTAAAGGGCTAAATCTCCCAGGGGCCATAGTCAGCAGGCAGGAGGCGGGCAAACAGGCTTCTCCAATGTCCAGTGGCGAGGTTGGTTTCGCCACACAGGTAATATAGCTTATACCAACAAGTAGTTTACCACTGACAAAGCGATATCTATCTAAATTCACATGAAGCTTAATTTGCATTGGTCTGTATTTACCTATAAATAGGGTATTTGTTATCAGAAAAGTCAATTGATATCTTTAAAGCAGGGGTGCTCAATCTCTGTCCTGTAGGCACCTTGTGGCCAGCCACACTCTCTAATATGCCCCATAGAAATGTAAGAGCATTTCTTTATTTGTTTATTAATTTGCACCAGACACACAACACTATATTTTGTCGTATTTTTCCTCTTGTTTTACATATTTATCTATGTCTGAGAATTCCCTAAAGGCCCTACAGCTTCCCTCCATGTCACACACCTTTTACTAGGACAAAGAGACTCTGGTTTGGGTTGTTTGAGCTGCTTTGTACACCCAACTGTATACGATAGAAAACGATTACCTTTATATCTCAGCATGTCACTCTTTGCCCATTGAGCCAAAAAGTACATACTATATTGCATTACCTGACCTTGTTCCATTTTTTGTCTTTCCTAATATCGTTGAAAAATCCTTTAGAATAAGTATTGTTGAATCAGTCATCAGACATTTGTGTCACCTAAAATAGTTTCTTCTTGTTTTAGATCTTATTTAAACCTTTTCCTTGCTAGTTAGAGAAAAATAAAGAGTGGAGCAAGAATATGAGCCTACGTGTCTTTAATATAATTTGAATACAGAACATTTAAGCTATGAATTCTTGTACATCCCATGCTCTTATATGGACACAGAAGACGACAAACGAGGCAGAGGGATGAGATGATTGGGGAGTTGATGAGAAACAGTTTAGTCCAAAGTGAGGACACGCAGGCAGATGACATGGAGAAAGATAGAGTATTAAAATCAGCAGGAAGGGACGTCACTAGAGGGATGGTTGGGTCTATATTTAGAAATGAATGAAAGATTACCGGAGCATCAGAGACAACAATGAAAGATTGGTACTGAGGGGAATCCAAAAGTGCAAACATCAAAACCACTGTTGGCAGCAGCGTGGGCCATGTGAAGGATTATTGGGGTAATAATGGCAATGACAAATTGTTAGACGTTGAAGGGTGTGAGTGCCTTTTTCATAACTAGGTTTATATTTATAATCTTGCTGCCTGGTATTAAGTCCAGAGCCTTCTCTTCTCTGCTCAGTCTAGGTAAGCTACCCTGGCTCTATTTCTCTGCCATAGTGGGGGTTTAAGGAATATGTATAAGGCATATCACAACAAGAAACTATAGGCTTGAAGGCAAGAATATTCGTGGACTGCAGACCCTCGCCATCTCGTTCTATGACTGGAACATCTACACTTGCATCCATCTCCTACTAACATCACCTGCAGTTGGTACTACTTCTTCCTGTGAGCTGAGGTATTTCTTTCAGCTTGCTTTCCCCTTGATGTTTTATACATGTTCAAGCACCTCTTTCGATGCCCGAGATATTTCTGAAGTTAAAAAATATGGATTTAAACGCTGTATGACTACAGCCGACCGGTTTTATCATTCACTATTTTACATGATCTGAATTTCCACTCCATCAACTTGAAGCGTAGATATTGACAAGCTGTCCTTTTCAGTGGATGGGCTGAAGGATTAGGGAAATTCATAGACCTGAGTACAAGCCTACCTATGCTATAAAATGACAAGCCGGGGAATTTGAATTGTATCTGTCTAAAAACAGCTTACCTTTTTTTTTTTTCATATCTTCCAAAACACAACATTTCTTTCTTTCAAAATGGACGCTGTTATGGAACGCAGAACTATTCTTATCAATCAAACGCAGGTGATGTGTCTCATACTATGTTAAATTAACTGTTTAGTGTCAAGAGTCAATGTAAACTGTCATCTAACATATTCCTGGACAAAATGCTGTGTCGACATTATGTAAAATAGTAATACAAGCCAATTGCATTGTAAACTCCCAGTCCCCTCCAAAAGCGATAGAATGAAAATGAATGTTGTTACATGATAGAACCTTTAACTCCTTTACTTACCGGTTCTTTTTGAGAAAGAAATGCAGTATTTATTTGAAATATTAAATGTACAGATAGTGAGTCAAAGTACTTTTTACATACCCCACTTTATGGCCAAGGTAAGTGAGGGGGAGTAAATGTTAAATGTATCTTATTTTCATACTTGCCCCTTAGCTCCAGTCTCCCTCCACACTAAATCCCATATCCCTTATATGCAAATTCCTTTGTCCCTCACATACACTACAGCCCCTGTCTACCCACACACTTCAGCACCTATACTCACACAAACTACAGCTCGTATCCCTACATATACTACACCCCCTTCCCCACATACACTACAGCCCTTATCACCGCCATATACTATAGTCCTTATCTCACACACTACAGCCTATATCAAGCCACACATAGACTTCAGCTCCTAACCACCAGATATACACCTCAGCTCATATCCCTCCCACTCCCTAAACCCCTACCCCCCACTCAGACAAACCACAACCCCTATACACCACAAACCAATTTCTCCACACACTACACTGCAAACAGCCCCATTCACAGACACAACTCCACATGCCTACTACATTAGGCAACTCCTTAAGCAGCCTCCCACACACAACACCAGAGGTAGTCTAACCAGAAAATGCAACCCAACAAGCAGGCCCTTCACACACAGACATACACAACACAGACATAGGTAGCCTACCCAACACATGCAGCCACACAAGCAGCTTTCAAACACATACAAAACCACAGGCAGCCTCCACATACACACACACATAAAACACCCTCCACGATGATACAACACAGCATATAAGGTGTGAAAATTACATCAGATATAATAACTACACAATGCATTTAAAGGGACACTATAGTCACCAAAACAACTTTCGCTTAATGAAGCAGTTTTGGTGTATAGATCATGCCCCTGCAGTCTCAATGCTCTATTCACTGCCATTTATGAGTTAAATCACTTTGTTTATGCAGCACCTAGTGACAGACAGAATGACCGGAGCATCACACAACACATGCTATACTCTACACATAGGTAGAAGGAGGAACACCACTGGCCTTTTCTGTATACTAAGTAGTCGCGAAGCTCAATTATTTACTGAACTCCCAACAAGTATGCATTGGGGTGTCGTGGGGCTGGGAGTCTTCTGCCTGGGTAACTGGGGATTTTAGTTATAATTGCAGCATTTTTATGACTCACACATTCCCTGTTCGCCAATCCCTACTAATATAGTCCGCCATTCTGAACTAAAGTTTTGATGGTGACTAACATATAGGTAGTTGGCAGTCAGGAAAAAAAATTGATTACATTTTCAAATAGCAAACACTGGCCAACTGAAAGCTCTGGAACGCGGGTAATTACAATGGCTGCGGCTCCATCAACATCTATAAACTTAGAGTCAGGAAATGAACATAGAGAATATTTACTTTAGAAAATATAAAAATAACACTATGTATAATCATCCAAGATAATGAGGTCTAGACAAGGATTACATGACGAGATACCAAGAGCCTAAAGCAAGATCACCAAAGAATCTATTTAAAAAATGAAATAACCTTGAAAGGAAAATATTGAAAAAAATTAAACATATATGGTGACCTAATATAAAGAGAAAAAGGGCCGAGATAAATGCTTAAAGGACAGAACAGGGGGTAACCCTAATAGTATGAATAGGAGAACAGGAGAGGAATCTGTCCTAAAACGCATATGAGCATATGCGGGATGTAGAGGAAAACCCTGTTAAAATATTAGACTTTATTAAAAAAATAAATAAATAATTGAATGAGCAAATAAATAAATAAAGAGAACGAAAACTTTAACCATATAAACGGGAAGGGGGGAGTGAGGTGAGACACATCTAAGTTAAAAATATGAATAAAGACCCCTAAAGGGTAAAACAATGAAGCGTTGCTGTCTGAAAGATACCTCAGTGGCAACAGCGTCCACCTACAGAGGTATGTACGGTAATCGCACTAGATGCCGATATAACACAGTACAACTCTGGTGGAGAACAGTAAATGGATATACTGGTTCCTATAAAGCAGCAGAGATACAAATAATAATCGGCAGTTTAAGCGATATTACATGGACTCGTATGTCAGTGGCAGCAAACGCCACAGTTAATCCAAATGCCACACAGTATTCCAAGTCTCTAATAGGTAAATGGAGCGAACATGTAATAGTGGGCAGAGGAAGAACTGAGATGTGAGAGGGGAATAAGTAATGCTACTAAGGCGATACTGCCTGAAGAGTACCTCAGTGACACCACAGTCCACCTACATAGGCATATAATCGCACTTAGTGCCGGTATAATAAAGTACAGCTCTGTTAGAGAGCATTAAACAAGAAATTGCTACTAAATGACAGAGAGACAAATAGTCACCGGCAACAGTTTAGGGCGATACTAAATGAACACGTGTATCAAAGGCAGCAAATGCTACAGTAGATTAGAATGCCACAGAATGTTACAAAAGCTCTTGTAGGTAAATAGAGCGGACTTGTGATAGTAGGCAATGGAGAGACTGAAATGTCAGAGGGCAATATGTAATGTAGCAAGTCAGGCGTTAGACTCAAGACAGGTTTCCCCATAGAACATTAATTCCGTGCTAATATGGATAACAGGGTGTCCTGCTGCCCAACCTCACTACTGTAAAGGTACAATAAACCTATATACTATCTCCCAATCTGGTGTACACCTAAATAGGAAAGGAATGGTGCCTTCATGGGCACCAGGTATAGTAAAGCAGTATAGGAGGAAGACGAAAAAGGTTTAGTTAAGCGCACTATACAGTAGTAGTCAGCGTGTCTTTAACCATTATAATAGTAGTTCAAGGGGTGACCTAGTCATTAATCAGATTCCCATTTGTAAAATAATGATGATTGAAGTACCCTGGTCGGCAGTGACTCTCCTGTTCTAATCAGGATTTCTCGTTCTAATCAGAAACCTTGCTAGCGGCTATGGTAAGTTTACACTTTCAGGTTGCTGTATGATAGCGCAAATCGAGTAAATGCTAGTGATGGTCGGCAAGAAGACAGGCAGAGTGACGCCTGAAAAACAGGAGTGGCCAGAGTAAATAGGGTAAGTATCTGATCCAAGATAGGAACCAGATAGGTGTAGAAAATTATCTACAGCCGAAAAAGGGTAAATATTTCGCGAAACGCGGGCTCGTCTGTATACCAGGCTCGTCAGGGGGACTGTGGTGTCACTGAGGTACTCTTCAGGCAATATCGCCTTAGTAGCATTACTTATTCCCCTCTCACATCTCAGTTTTTCCTCTGCCCACTATTACATGTTCGCTCCATTTACCTATTAGAGACTTGGAATACTGTGTGGCCTTTGGATTAACTGTGGCGTTTGCTGCCACTGACATACGAGTCCATGTAATATCGCTTAAACTGTTGCCGATTATTATTTGTATCTCTGCTGCTTTATAGGAACCAGTATATCCATTTACTTTTCCTCACCAGAGTTGTACTGTGTTATATCGGCATCTAGTGCGATTACATACCTCTGTAGGTGGACGGTGTTGCCACTGAGGTATCTTTCAGACAGCATCGCTTCATTGTTTTACCCTTTAGGGGTCTTTATTCATATTTTTCACTTAGATGTGTCTCACCTCACTCCCCCCTTCCAGTTTATATGGTTAAAGTTTTCTTTATTTATTTATTTGCTCATTCAATTATTTATTTATTTTCTAATAAAAAGTCTAATATTTAAACTGGGTTTTCCTCTACATCCCGCATATGCTCATATGCGTTTTAGGACAGATTCCTCTCCTGTTCTCCTATATGGTGACCTTAATCCATTATTTTTAAGACATTATGTCCAGTCACTCCACATAGATAGAATTAGAATTTGCTTGCGAAATATTTATTCTGGACTACTTATCAACATTTTTTTATTTATTTTTTTAATAAATTCTTTATTTTGAAAGATTTTTTTTTTTTTTTGGGGTAGGGGGTACAGAAAAGAAGCGGGAGGTAAACATTTGTCATTAAGTAAAACAATTCTGGTGTACCTAATGTACCACACAGGGAGAGGGAGACGGACTAGCACTAAGCTGCTCTAGAACGGGTTTAAATCGGGATTCACTAAAAACCTATGAAGATCGTAAGAGAAAACCTCTCTGAAAGAGTGTAGATACCAGGAGCTGGCTAAGTGACTAATAGCTAAAGCACTAATGAATGGAGGAATAAAGCTGATGCTATACCTTTAACCCCTTAAGGACCAAACTTCTGGAATAAAAGGGAATTATGACGTGTCACACATGTCATGTGTCCTTAAGGGGTTAAATCTTCAATGGGTGAGATGTTGTAGAATTATTAAATTACCTATTATTGATTGACTATTATTCTTTTTCCTAACAGTATTTAGAATATTAGAAGGAAATGCTTTTCTAGAAGGTTATGAGCAGCACCGGAACAGTCAAGTTCCTGTAGTATGAAACATTGTATGCCATAGTTAGATCATGAGAACTGTACTAATAAAATGTCTATTCACTAAAGCTTGAGAAACTAACCTTGAAGCTAAATGGTGCCAAGTACTCAAAATGGCTGGCTGCCAGATCCCCCCTCCCATCGAGCGAGCCTCGTGCTAAACAACAATGGCGCTTGTATCTTATGTCCACTCCCGTGTCAAAGATGACGACATCCCATGATGGGAGGATGCCCAACTAGCCACTTAACACCTAGACCAATTAATAATATTGATGGGAGGGTTTTGACTTAACGACTTAACACCTAATCCAATTAATAATGTTTATTTGTTGTTATCTTGATATTCTATGATGATGTAATATTGCTTTTATAAGGGTCTGCGAGCCCGCTTTTTAACCAGATACCATTACATTTTCTCGAAGTTCTTTTAACCTGAACTCCATGTGTCAGTGTGAATTTACTTCTGCGTATACGCAATTTAATCATCTCTAATTTGGACAGGAACAGATAGTCATTCAAACTTATTTGTTTGCTTAAAAGAATCTATATCAGAGATATCCCTTTAAATGTGGGATGAATGTCCAAAGTGCAAATAAATGCTACACAAAGAGTGAATACACTTGTATAAAAACTCTAAACCAAAATAAAACTAAAAAATGAAGAAGAAAGATGAAAAAAATATATATATAAATAAAAAGTAAAAATGTAAAGATGTAATAATGTAAAATGTAAACAATGGATGGATATGGAAGCCAAATTCCCAGCTGGATGTCCAGCAAATATGTCTGAAACTAGTATCTATATCCCAATAGAATGAGGGGTAAATGATACCTGTTCCAAATAATATACTTTGTATGATAAAAGATAAAAGTGACAAATGGTAAGCAATACAGTATGAGGAACTGTTAGCTTAGGCAATAAATACAATGTATCGCTGGTAAACTGAAGCACAAAACTGGATCACTTCATTCAAAAAATGCCAGTTTATGTCATACTTTAAAATAACTTGAAAAAGTTAAATATAATAAAAATACAGGTCAAAATTGATTCAAGGATGCATTACCAGACTGATGTACTAAAAAAAAAACAGCAAGGACCTTCGGATTGTTGCAGATGGATGTGGATTGTGATGATCCGTATTACAGCTGCCAGTGAGGACGGTGTTAGTCTGCGAGCACGTCCCGAGCAGGAGCCTCACTTCAGGGGACGTGCAGAGCAGATGCCTCCGGTTGCGGTTATTACCAAACAGGTCCTGCGTATGAAGATTGAACTGCTGATGTTGCTGCTGGTAAATGCGTCTGATCCTGTGTGTTGCTATGAACGCCTGTCTTACGCGTTTCGTAGGGAATGAGCCCTACTTCATCAGAGACATTATGTTTTTATACAAGTGTATTTAGAGTTTTTATACAAGTGTATTCACTCTTTATGTAGCATTTATTTGCACTTTGCACATTCATCACACATTTAAAGGGATATATCACCCATTGAAGATTTAAAGGTATAGCATCAGCTTCATTCCTCTATTCATTAGTGCTTTAGCTATTAGTCACTTAGCCAGCTCCTGGTATCTACACTCTTTCAGAGAGGTTTTCTCTCATTTGTCATTAAATATTCATAGCATGTACATATAGTTGTTTCTACATTTTGTTATTCTTCATAGATACATTCGTCTTTTAGCTGTGGATTTTTGTTCGTCTTCGGCGTATTAATACATTTCGATATTCTGTTCTGAATTTTTATACTGTGATCTAGGGGTTTGGGTAGGGTACAGAAAGTTAAAGGATGGGGGGTAGGTTACCCTGTCCTGACACATTTTTGTGGTCATGGATTAGCGTTGTCTTCTCACTTTTGTCCCATGGTGTTTTTGTTGTGAACCTTTTGTTTGTGGACTAAGGTAGTCGGGTTGTTCTGGTGTAGTTCGGGCTTCCCCTGTTTGGGGGGGTTGGGTGAGGGATGGGTGTTTGTCTGTGTTGTCTTGGTTTTTCGTCTTATAGTGACGTGCTTGTGGTGTGATGTGCTTGTTTTGGGTGTATTATTGCTCTGTTTAATGTTAATAGGTGTTTGCGTGTTCTCTAAGTACCTTGCTTGTTACTTTCTCTTAGTTTCGATTGTCCTCTAGTTTTATTACCTTTTGGTGCCGAAATGTGAGGCAGCTTGTTTTGTTTATTCTTAGGGTTTATGGATGTCCTCTTTTTTTTTTTTTAAACTGTTTGCCTGTAGGTAATGTGATTCCTATCTGGTTGGTGGTTCCTTTTGCTCTCTGGTGGGCTGTTTGTGGGGGGATAGTCTTGTGTTGTTCTGTGTGGGGGGTGGTGTTGGTTTGGGTGGTGGATGTGTGTGGGGTATGAAGGGTGTGTGTGGGAGATCTGTGAGTGGGGGGGGGTTGGGAGGGTTGTGATCGTAAGGTGTTTGTGGCTTTTGTGTTCGTGAGATATTGTCTTGCGTAGTTGTTGGTGATTCAGGTTGTTAGTGGGAATTCATAGAACTATGGGTCCCAAATTTTATTGAAATGTTTAGTCGTGTCATGGACCATTGCGGACATTTCGTCCATTTTGATTGTGTCTTTAATTTTCCGCTTTACTGTGTCCATTGTGAGTGTGTCTGGGCTTCCTAGTTTTCAGCGATTGCTCTCCTAGTTGCGAGTGCGATTTTAGCTATTAGTTTGTTTTGGGATCTTGGTGTATTGGCCATGGGTTTGGATAGGAGCCATATCCATGGGTCATGTGGTATGTTTGTGTGGAGGATCTGTGATACCATGGTTTCTGTTTGGTTCCATAGTTGTGTTGTGTGGGTGCATTCCCACCACATGTGAATGTATGTACCTCTGTGCCCACAGCCTTTCCAGCATAGGTCATTGTCTGACCTGCCCATCTGTTTGAGTTTTAGGGGGGTGACGTACCATCTCATTAGCGTCTTGTATGCCTGTTCCTTGTGATTCACGCATATGGATATGGAAGCTGTGGCTTCCCATATATCGGCCCAGTCTGTTGGGTCCTCCGCTGGTACTATGTCCCTCTCCCAAGCTGACACATATGTAAGTGCTCCGTCTTTGATGTTTTGTATTATATGGTAGTATAGCTCCGAGATTTGTCCTTTTTGTGTTGGGGTTTGCATGCATTGCTTTTCAAAAGGTGTAAGTGTTTTGGTACCGGCCTGTTTGATTGTTGGTGTGTCTAGGAAGCTTCTAATTTGTAGATGGCAGAATATGTCAAAGGTGCAATATGGCGTGGTTTGCGGGAGGTCTGTAAATGGTATTGGTTGTTGGTTACTGTAGAAATGGTGTAGTCGTGTGAGGTCGTTTTCTTTGAAACGTGCAAAGTCTTTTGGTTTCATGCCTGGTGGGAATTGTGTGTTGCGGAGTATTGGTGTTAGTGGTGAGGGTTGTGTTGTTAGGCCGCTTTTTTGGGTTATTTTGTCCCAGATGTTGATTGTGTTGAGGATTGCGGGGGATGTTCGGGGTAGGGGGGGTCTCGCTGCTTTGGGTAGCCATATATACAAAGAGGGGAAGTCTCTGCCAAATATATCATGCTCCAGGTCTACCCACCTTTTGGCTCCGTAGGGGGCATGCCGGTTTTGTGCTTGCGTTAGTTGTGCTGCCTGGTAATAATGGGTGAGATGTGGTAGGCCTAGGCCCCCTGCTTTGTGGGGTATATATAGGGTCTGTCTTTTTATTCTGGCGCGTCTGTTGGCCCAGACGAATTTATCGATTGTGGTTTGCAGTAGTTTGAAATCTGCGTTTCTGATTGGGATTGGTAAGGTTTGGAATAAGTATAAAAGTCTGGGTAAGACATTCATCTTAACCGATGCCAATCTTCCCAGCCAGGATATTGCCATGTTTTGCCATTTGTCTATATCCTGTGTGATTTTTTTGGGTCGTGGGTGTGTAATTTAGCTCATACCTGTGAGAGAGGTCTGCTGGTATGGCTATCCCTAGGTATTTCATATATTTAGGTGTGAGGTCGAAGGGGTAGATTTCGTGTATAGCTGTTTTAGTGGGGGCTTCTATGTGTATAGCGAGGGCTTCAGTCTTGTCGATATTTAATTTATATCCCGATACTCTGGCGTAGGTTTCTAGGGCTTGTAGGAGTGGCGGTAGGGATGTTACTGGTTCTGTTATTGTAATGAGCAGATCATCTGCATATGCTGCGGTTTTGTACTCTTCTTCGCAAATTTTAAGGCCTTGTATGTTTTTGTTTAGTCTAAGTGTTTGTAGGAGCGGCTCCAGGGAGAGCGCGAAGAGGATTGGAGACAAAGGACATCCCTGGCGTGAATTGTAAAGGGGGGGTGTTAGGGGTAATAGGAGATGGGCTTGTGGGGTGGCGTATAGTACTTGCAGAGCGGTTATGAATGTTTGTGGAAATCCAAATTTATCTAGAGTGGCGAATAAGAAGAGCCATAGCAGTCTGTCAAAGCCCTTTTCTGCGTCGAGTGATAAGAAAAGGGTTGGTATGCGTCTAGTTTGTGCCGTCCATATGAGGTCGTATGTCCGTCTTGTGTTGTCGCTAGCCTGTCGCGCCGGTATGAAGCCTACTTGGTCTGGGTGTATTAATTTGGGTATGAGTGGATTGAGACGGTCTGCAAGGATTTTGGTGAACAGTTTTATGTCTACGTTGAGAAGGGAGATCGGTCGGTAATGTCCTGGTTCTAAATGTCATTTATTAGGTTTTGGGAGGAGGCATATGTTGGCTTGTAGCATGTCTTTTGGTAGTGGGTCGCCCCCTGTAAGATGGCTTGTACAGGTTGCATAGGTGTGGGATCAAGGTGGGGGCATACGTTTTGTAGTAGAGTCCGGTAAAACCATCTGGGCCTGGGCTTTTGTTGGGTTTCAGAGATTTTATCGCCCCTGCGAGTTCCTCTGTCGTTATGGAATTGGCCAGTGTTTGTGCTGTTTCTCTAGGAAGGGAGGGTAATGTTACCTGATCGAGGTAATGTTCTGTAAGTGTTTTGATAGGAATTGGGTTATGGCGTGCTTCCGGCGTGTGATCATATAGAGCCTCGAAGTATTTTAGAAAGACGCTAGCAATTTCTTCTGGGGCCTCTATGACTGCTCCTTCTGGTGTGCGTATCTGTTTGTTTTCGGTTCTTTGTTTAAGTTTCCGTGCGAGTAACGTGTCAGCTTTGTTTGCTTTGTCGTAGAAGAGTTGTTTTGACCAGAGTAGGGCTTTTGTCGAGTCTTTTGCCATGTATGCTTCAAGGGTTCTAAGAGTCGTGAGAGTTTGTTCTAAGTGGGCTACCTGTTTATTTTTATGGATAGTTGCTTGATTTATCAGGACTCCCCTGATTACTGCCTTGTGGGCAGCCCATAAGGTCCCTTCTGAGGTGGCCGTGACTTTGTTTAGTTGGAAGTATTCTGTGAGGGCACTATCAACCGATTGTCTTATTTGTGGGTTGTGTAACAGGTGGGGGTTTAGTCTCCATGACCATGGTCTAACTGTGCACGGTAGGTTAATTGTTAGTGTTATTTCTGCGTGGTCGGACCACGTGATGGGGCCTATGGATGTGGTTTTGGCCATTGGCGCTAATGCTGGGGAGATGAGAAAAAGGTCAATGTGGGAGTGTGATTGATGTGGGTGCGAGAAGAAGGTGTAATCTAAAGATGTTGGGTATTGGGATCTCCATGCGTCTATTAGGTGGGTGCGTGAGATGAATGAGGAGAGCAGTTTGTCTGCTTTGACCGTCGGTTGTCTATGTTGGGTTAGTGTACGTGCGCGGCGTCTGTCTACTGAGGGTGATGGGGTGGCATTGAAATCTCCGCCGAGTATGGAATGATGGGAGGGGAAGAGGGCTAGGTGTGCCTGTATCATTTGCCAGAACGCACTGGAGGGTGTGTTTGGGGCGTATAAGGAGGTAAATGCGTATGAATGCGTGCCTATTTTGCCCGTGACTGTGACGTATCGGCCCTGTGGGTCTGCTATTGTGCGCTGGATGGTGAGTGGGCATGATTTTCGTATAACGATAGCTACTCCGTTATGTTTATCATGAGGGGAACTGGCAAAATGGTTAATTCGGTAGTGTCGGCTCAGGAGAGGGAATTGTTTAGCTTCGGTGTAGTGTGTCTCTTGAAGGAGGAGTATGTCTGCTTTAGATCTGTTTGCCCATCTCATTAGTTGATGTCTTTTGGCAGGATTATTTAATCCTTTGCAATTTATTGATAGGCAGGTCAGGGTGGCCGGCATGCTGGGTGTCGCGGTGTTGTTTCTAGTGTGTGTGTTGTCTTGTGTTTATTTTAAGTGTTGTGGAGGATGTATGGGGTTGTTGGTGGATGGGGGGAGTGAGAGGTCGGAATGGAGGTGGAGTGAGGGGCGACAGTGTAGCGGGGAGTTTGTGGGGTGGGGGGTGTCCCAGATGGGTCTGGGTGCGGGGGGTGGGTTGGATCCTGGTCTTTTGGGCGGTTGGGTTTGTGTGTGTAGATGTTTATTGGTCAAGTGTGATTTAGGGTTTGGGTGTTTGTACTTTTTGCTAGTTGGTAAAGTGTTCCTGGTGGTATTCGTTTGTCTGGGGTTATGAGGAGGGAGGTGGGTCGGCGCTGCGCCTCTCCCTCTCCGTCCTCGGGTTTTCTATTTTGTTTCCGTGGGTGCATCTCGGGTGGGGTGGGTTGAGTACTTGTTACTGTTGTGCTGTTGGTTTGCATCATATTGTGCGAATGGGGGAATGTTGGGGGGTTAGTTCTTTGGCTGTTGTGTGGTAGAGCGGTGAGTTGTGAGATCATAGTTTGTTAGTGGTGTTTTCGTGTAGATGTTGTTCGCAGCTGTGGTCTGTGTGGTTCTTACTTTAGCTACGTGTTTGTGTGGTTCTTTGGCTGTGTGTGCCTGTCGTAGTGTCTTTGGTGCGTGGTGCGCATATTCGTGTTAGTCTTGTGGGGTTGTGACTGTGGTTAGTGGGTCTTGTCTGCTGACCTGTTTGTGTTTGGATAGGTATCTATCTGCTTGTCGTTGGACAGCCTGGGGTCGTCCGTGGCGTTTCTGTCCAGGGTGGGTGTTCTGTCTATCCTCGGTGTTTCAGGTGACAAGGTTCGTTTTTGCTGGAAGACAAAGGTGTATGCAAAGGTAGAGCAATCGGTGTTAGTTGTATATATCAATTTGTATTCGTGTTTTTATGCTAATGCTTTTCGGGGTCTGAATAAGACGTGGCGTTGGGGGTCTTGTGTCCGGGGTCTAGTGAGCCTTTTGGTGGGTTATAGTTATAGTTTGGGCTTGTTTGGTTACCTTCTGACTTTATGGGACTTCTGCTTTCTCTGGAGCGTGTGGGTAAAGTGGGGTGATTGTATTTGTTTTGGGTCCCCAGGGGGGGGGGGGTCGGGTTCTTTGTGTTGGGTTGCGTCCTGGTCTCATGTTGCTAGGGGGTGATGCCCGGCATCCTTCCTCCCCCACTCCTTTTTCCCCTAATGTGGCATATGTGGTTATGGGTTGTGGGGGAGGTCGGGGTCGGTTGTGGTGCTTTTGTGTGGGGGCGTTCCTAGTGGGTCAAGTGAACCTCTTGCGCCGTACATTATAACACATTCTTAAATACAATCATATCACATTGGTAATATATTGCTGCTTCCCTAGAGATTGTTGCTATACTGTTGCTGATAATTTCCCTTCCCGGTCACCCCTGTGGGCGGCTTGCCCTTACCATCTATTGTGGTTTCTCCTGTTAAGCCCCAGCTTTGGCTCTGTCCCATCTTTGACCCAACATTATAGCTTTCTAATCTCTGTCTTTCATTGTAGAGTCCGAGTGCGGGATCCTGCATTCCCCCCTGGGTGCCTGTTTTTATATTGGGCCGGTTCGGTCTAGTTGTAGTGCCCTACAAGATCTGTTGGGCTCTGCAGTGCGTTCCCTCTCTTCCCTTCTCTTTCCCCTCCCTCCCATCTCTCCTCCCAACAATTTAGGGCAAGAAGAAATAAAAAGGAGAAAAATATAAGTAAAATAAGAAGGAAATAAAAAGAAAAAAGAAGGGGAGAGAGATTGAGTTCTGGCTCCGGTCTGTAGCTATAATGTGTCATGTCTCTGGGTATAATAGGGTAATTTGTGTAAGTACTGGGCTGAGGTGATAAACCTCAAAGAGACCGGGGGGGCTCGTGGTTGTATCATGTGGCCTGTTGTGTGTTCCCGGTATAATCTTTTAGGTTGGCTGAGAAGCGGTTATGCAGCCTCTAAACAAATTTGAGGTTTGGGGCGTGGGGGGTATACATGTTGTCCCCCGCGCTCGTGTGTCTTTATTACGGGCTTTGGGCTGGGGCTTTCCGGGCCCAGGACGTATTTTTTTTTTTTTCTTTTTTCAATTCTTTATTTTTGTTGTGCATGGTATAACAATAGGCTCGGTCAGCCACAATAGCATTCACGAGCAGAAATATAACACAGTTGTAACATAGCGTGGCATATGAATAGACTGCACATTTTTAGTTTAGTAAGAGTATGTGTGATCGTCGCTGGTCAAGTAGCTTCTCCAGATCTGCATATCAGAATCAGGCTTACAAAAGGCAAAACTGTTGGCTTGTCAGCAGGTAGGCAATATCAAGTTAGAAGACAGTAATATAAACCAACAATAGGATTAAATCTGCAGCGTGTATATTAGCATAGCAATAAGGCAGCGGCATGGAAATTTGCACTTTACTATTCAAAAAACAGGTTTAGACTTTTCTGCATGTCACATGTGTAGAAAGCATGTTGCAATAGTGGTGAGGCATGCGTGTGTGCAAGTATGAGTAGGTTTGAGGTATGGGGTCATCTGATATTGAACCGCATGGGCTGCACACGGGTAATAGAGAGGCAGTGAGATTGGCATAATATGTGCAATGGAATTACTTTGTAAGAAACAATAAAGGTTGCGGTGTGGTACACAAACAGGGAGTAATGTAGGTTATGAGGCACGCAGATCCATATACTACACAATATGGAGCTTACATTCGCTGGCAGTAAGTTCACGTTTTTCAACCTACACCTGATGTAGGGAGGGTATTGCTGGTGAGGTGTCTGGTGCTTGGTTCTCCGGTGTTAGCACCCCACCAACCCCAGTTCCCGGTGCTTGCCTGCAGACCTGTTGCGGCCGTTCCATGGCAGGGTGTTGCTAATGCTCGGGGTCCCCTTGCCTGGTGTAATCTCCCCGGTGGGGTGGTGATCTCCCGGGCGGGAGGGAAGCTTGGGTGGGGCGGTCTCTGGATAGGTCGTTGCTTAAGGGTAGGGCGACCCACCGCTGATCTGGTTTTGTGTTGTCTGGATTTTCGACGGGTTGCCCATCGCCTCTGCCCCGAGACTCGAGCTGCTCCCTGTCTCCATCCGGGAGTTGTTGGCTGCTGCAAGGTGTCCCGTGGGATCTTAGCAAGTGTGCTTCTACCGAGGGCGAGTTTGGTCCAGAAGTCATTGAGTAGACGCTCCAGCCTCTCCGATAGAGAAGGCAGCAGAGAGCTGGGCGTTGAGTCGCACGTGGCGTCCGCCATGCTTGTCTTGCTTGTACTGTGATGCAGGTAGGGCACAGTTGGCTTTGTGTTGCTGGGCCACAGATTGTGTTTGCCGGGATATCCCTCACCGACAGGGGGGGGGGGAGGAAGAGTATTCTGGGGAGACCTCTAGCTGTGAGGACAGCAGCGGCTAAGGGATCGGCCGCCTCCCCCGTGCCGTCTGGTATGCCCTCTGTAGGCCTCAGGTCAATCCCCGGGAAAAACTGCCGATTTCGGTCGGAGGTTCAGCCACTCGTTGCCGCTGTGGTAGACCCCGGTTCCTGGGGCTCCTGTGCGGGCAGCTAGTAGGGCTTATTGCTTAGATTTTGGCTGTATAAGAGCCGTTTGGCTCGGAGCTCATGTCTTGTGCGACCGCTCAGCGTGGCTTCCAGGCTCCGCCCCCCAGGACGTATTTTAAGCAGGTATGGTGCCCTGTGGCTCCACGGTATGGCAATTAATTGTAACTTTTTTAAACTAACAAAGTAAACATAAACATTAACCAGGGTTTAACATGTTGTAGTGTATACTACCAGATTACCAGTGTCCTTAAACCACGCTCGTGGATTGGAGCTTTTCGCTCAGTTTTGAACCGCCAGGGGAGTTCTGGCTGCCGCTTGTGGTACCGCTCAGGTGTCCGTTTGGGTCAGCTCTTGTGAGGCTGGTGGAGATTTCCTCTTAGGCTGTGTGCGGGTCGTGCTGGAGCGGGGTCCTCCTTTACGGCTGTTGTCTCTGGGTGTGGCGTGGTTGGAGTCGTCCGGTGGATACCGCAAAGGGATTCCCAAAAGTGGTGCAAAATCTTGCATGTCTGTGACCTGATGGAGGGTGAAGGTTTGTTCTCCCTTTTTCGCTGTCAGTTTG
The DNA here is from genome assembly GCF_036172605.1 of Pelobates fuscus. Lineage (NCBI taxonomy): Eukaryota > Metazoa > Chordata > Amphibia > Anura > Pelobatidae > Pelobates > Pelobates fuscus. Next base: position 85,326,433 of record NC_086328.1, on the reverse strand, counting down.
AAGGAGTGCCCCCACATGTAGCGCCACCCGGTTTCGATCAGTGCGGTGGTGAGGGGTTTAAGCTCTCAACGTTTCCTCAATGTTGATGGAGCCAGATCTTGATAAAAGTGTAGCTGTTGCCCTTGGTACAGTGGCGGATGGTCTCTGGCCGCGTTCATCAATTTTTCTTTTACTGGAAAGTTTCACAATTATATCCCTAGGGATGTTGGGGTTGAAAGTCGGCGGTCTGAGCGCTCGGTGCGCTCTTTCTATGTATATTTCTTGCTCTGGGGTGTCAGGCAAGAGGGATTGGAACACCGATGTGAGGGTCGGCAGTATGGCGTCCGGCAGGACGGTTTCTGGTAGGCCCCGTATGCAAATATTTTGCCTGCGGGATCTATTGTTTAAGTCCTTCCAGGAAATCTTCCAGGAAATGTACCCCGTCTGTCAGCTTCTCCACTTCTTTGCCGTGGTTAGCTGTTTGTGTTTGGGTTTCTTTTATTAGGCGTTCTGTGGTGTCTGTGTGGGTAGCCAGTGCCTCTATGTCTTCTTTAAGGCCTTTTATTTGTTTTTCTAGCGCGGCTGTGGTGTAGGCCTTGATATCTGCGGATGTTTCTTTGAGCATCTTTCGGAGATCCTCTTTGGTAAGAGGGGATATTGTTAGTTTCTCGGTCGCTCTCTTCAGAGTCTGAGCCTGTGTCCGCCTGACTTTGGGCCCAAGATGCCCGCTTGTCGTCTTTGGCGGGGAACATCGTGGCCACTGACGGTGTGGATTCTTTCCTTTTTTTTTGTTCCCCCCATCTGATTGAGTAGTGGTGGGGTTGTTGTGAGTCTGTGGTCGTTTTTGAGGGTGAGATGCACCTTTGTGGAGGCTGATGGATACAGATTGTATGCCCGGGGTGAGAGAGCACACGTCTTACTCCATTGAAGGTTAGGCTCCGCCCCCCTACTTATCAACAGTTTTAACCCCTTAAGGTCCGTCACTCAGGGGATTGCCTTAACGACGAGTGACAGACCTCGTCCGTCACCAGTTAAAATTAACCCCAGATCGCCGCAATCGTGGCGATCGCGAGGTTAATGGTGCTCCGGTCTGCCTCTGTATTAGAGGCAGCCCGGGAGCACCGGATCGGGCTGTCCCAGCACATGTGCCCGCTCTGACAGCATGTCAGAGCGAGCACATGTGCTGTGTATACTTACCTTCTGCCTCCCTGCACTTCCGGGTTCACTGTGAAGTGCAGGGAGACGGATCATCAGTGATCCTGCCCCCTGTCAAAAAATAAATAAAGTTTAATTAAAATCCCACCCCCCTTTACCCATTTTAATAAAAAATTAACCCCTTCCCTGCCAATTGATCACTGACTACAGTGATCAATTGGCAGGGATTACATTTTACTATGATCTGAGGGTTAATTCTTTTTTTTTTTTTTTTTTAAACCCTCAGGGGTTAAATTTATTTTATTAATTAATTTAAATATTTTAAAATTATAAATTTAGCTAGCTGGGGAGGGTGGAAGTTAGTGGGGAATTGGGGGATTTAGTGTTACGCTAACTAGGGGTTAACGTTAAAAAAAAGTTTTAAAATAAGCTTTAAAAAGTTAAAAAATTAAGTTACAAAAAAGTTTTAATAACGTTTAAGTAAAAAAAAAAAAAAAAAAACCCTTTACCCAGTCCAAATAAAAATTAACTCCTTCCCTGCCAGTCGATCACTGCCTACAGTGATCAAAATACAGTGATCTAATTTTTTTTAACCCCTGACGATTAACTTTTATTTATTTTTTAACCCTCAAGGGTTAAATTTATTTAATTAACTAATTTAAATATTGTATAATTAAATATTTTGCTAGCTGGGGTTGGTGGGAGTTTTGGGAAAATGGGGAATTTACTGTTAGTGCTGCTTACTGCTAGTTAGGGGTTAACGGTAAAAAAAAAAAGCTTAGAAAAATGTTAAATCTGTAAAAAAAAAGTTTTACGAAAGTTGAGGAAACTAAAAAAACTAATAAGCAAAACAAAAGTTTAAAAAATAGTTTTAAAAAGTACAAAAAGTTTTAAAAAGTTAAAAAAATACATTTAATAACGCTCATTACCACTACACCTGGTACAAGCTAGCGGAAAAATGATCCCACGCTAAGGTTCAAAATATGCCTTTTAAAATACCCTGGGATGTCTTCTTTAAGAAATTGTATGGCTTTATGGGGTATTTGGGTTATATAGCCTGGTAAAATACTCTAAAATGGTACATGGGCACAGCGTAAAAATTTAAAGTTTGAAAAAAAAGGGAATGGCTGTGTCCCAAATGTGCCCCTCCGATATCCACATATACCTGGCAAAGGTACATACGGGGTATTTTTGTACTCAGCAGACATAGCTGAGCAACATATGAAGTATTATATATTGGTAGTACACATACGGTTTGCAAAATATACTGTGCAAACTCACTTTGTGTGTCAAAAAGGCAGACAAAACGCTTATTACCACTACACCTGGTACAAGCTAGCGGAAAAATTATCCCACGCTAAGGTTCAAAATATGCCTTTTGAAATACCCTGGGATGTCTTCTTTAAGAAATGGTATGGCTTTATGGGGTATTTTGATTATATAGCCTGGTAAAATACTCTGAAATGGGACATGGGCACAGTGTAAAAATTTAAAGTTTGAAAAAAAATGGAATGGCTGTGTCCCAAATGTGTCCCTCTGATGTCCACATATACCTGGCAAAGGTACATACGGGGTATTTTTGTACTCAGCAGACATAGCTGAGCAACATATGAAGTATTATACAGACGTAGTACACATAAGGTTTGCAAAATATACTGTGCAAACTCACTTTGTTTGTCAAAAAGGCAGAAAAAATGCTTATTACCACTACACCTGGTACAAGCTAGCGGAAAAATGATCCTACGCTAAGGTTCAAAATATGCCTTTTGAAATACCCTGGGATGTCTTCTTTAAGAAATGGTATGGCTTTATGGGGTATTTGGATTATATAGCCTGGTAAAATACTCTAAAATGGGACATGGGCACAGTGTAAAAATTTAAAGTTTGAAAAAAAATGGAATGGCTGTGTCCCAAATGTGCCCTCCGATGTCCACATATACCTGGTAAAGGTACATACGGGAGTATTTTTGTACTCAGCAGACATAGCTGAGCAACATATGAAGTATTATACAGTGGTAGTACACATAAGGTTTGCAAAATATACTGTGCAAACTCACTTTGTGTGTCAAAAAGGCAGAAAAAAACGATTACCACTACACTTGGTACACGCTAGCGGAAAAATTATGCCACGCTAAGGTTCAAAATATGCCTTTTGAAATACCCTGGGGTGTCTACTTTACGAAATGGTAGGCCTTTGTGGGGTAGTTTGAATTTAAAACCTGCGAAGATGCTTGGAAATTGCACATAGGCCCAGCGTCAAAATTCAAAGTTCGGTAAAAACTGATATGGCTTGGTCTCCTATATGGCACTGTAGCTTCACGAAATAGTGGAAAAGACATTCATTGGGGTGTCTTTTTACTCAGAAGACTTAGCTGAGCATAATTTGGGGGTTTTGAACTTAGTGGCACATATGAAATATACAAAATGCCCAGAAAAAATGCAATCCATATGTAAAAAAATGCCCAAAAATTTTTTTACCACATACTTTGGCATATATTGGTGGAAAAATGGGGGCATGCTAAGGCACAATATGCACCTTATGAGATACCCTGGAGTGTCTACTTTTACAAATGGTAGGCCTTTGTGGGTTTTTTATTAACAGTCAAACTACTATAATACCCCAAATGGAAGCATAGGCTCATTAAATCCGTCTCTCAAAATTCGACTGTGAATACTGAAAAGGAAAGGTCTCCTATATGGCACTGTAGCTTCACAAAATAGTGCCAAAGACATACAATGGGGGTGTCATTTTACTCAGCAGATGTAACTGAATACAAAAATAAAACTGTACAGGAATAGCACCCACCAACTTTACAAAATGCACATGAGAAGTTCTTTGTTATAAGTTTGTGTGCCAAAACCCCCCAAAAATACAATTTTACTCCAATATTTAGCAGAGGTTGGCGGTGAAATGGCTACGTAGAAAGTGTCAAAACAACCTTAGGTAAATAGCCTGTGGTGTCTAATTTATATAAATATATACTTTTGTGTGGCAATTTTGTTTTCTTTTATGGCTGTTAAGCTTACAAGACAAACATACCAAATTCTAAAATCGCTCCACATTAAAAGTTTATTTTACTCCTTGTGCTTTGTGACCTGTAACTACCAAAAAAAACTTAAAATCCCAGACACATTATATATTCTGTAAATCAGAACAACTAAATGAATTTATTTGTAATTACTTTCCTTAACCTGCACTAATTGTGCACACATTATTATTGCAAAAACTGTAAAAAAAAATCAAAATTTTTCATTTTCTTTGCATTTTTCTGTATTTTTTTTATAATAAATAAGCATTTATGTATATATATTGTGGAATCAAATTAAAGCCCTTTCTGTCCTTTAAAAACGGTATATAATATGCGTCGGTGCAATAAATTAGTAAAATGCAAATTGGAGTTGAACGCAGCAAAAAATGCCGTTGTCATTAAGTGAAAGACAAGCTTCTAAAGCTCTGTCCTTAAGGGGTTAAGCATTATTTTTTCATTAAATCTGCCAACAGAGTGCTCAGACGGTATATTTCGATTTGTTGATGACTAGACTCCATGAATACAGTGTGTTCCTGTAGATACAAATTGCTCTTTTCCTTGGTCTTTCAATCATTATAGTATTAACTAATTGGCAAAAAAACTGACAATTGCAAATTGGATGGCAGCACTTAACCATTCGAGCAAGGCGGATTGTGAGAGGTGTGACGTCACTGTCTGGTGTCTGGATACTGTTTAACTGAAAGGGGTCAGGAAGGTTTATGTGAGGCTGTGATTAAATATTACTAATAATCTAGTTAACAAATATGTATAAGAAATAAAATCTATATAAACTTTAAAATTTTATGATACGTGGATACCATTATTAACATTGATTATTCACGTTTTTTTTTTTTTTACTTTTTACAAAATAGTAAAATAAAGGCTAGTATGTTTCTAATGCTCTAAAATATATATAACACACATGCACACCAGAAAGTGAAAGTATAATGGATAAATGTTTACCCTTAAAATGTCACTTAGATTGTAAGAAAACCCCTCCTGTCTTCTGGATACACATATAAAAAAATACAATCTAAAAATAGAAGATATACAATAATGGTGTAGTATTTAAAACAGAGTGTAGCACTAATTATTAGATTGCACTCACAAGAAATAAATTGATTGCAGGTGTAAAAAGCTGTCTTTGAGATTGGAATTTCCTGCGGCGGCACGCCGTGAGCACTAGGCATGCCGCCTTTGCTCCGGAGTCCCGCAACCACACCACTTGGGTTGCAGCGTACGGGGGAAGGAACACAGACTCTGCCCGTCTGCCGGCGTAACGACCAAGTAATATATGTGCCATTACCCCCACACTGCCCCAGGAATCCCTCATGCTGACAGAACCCTGTGGGACCCGTGCTAGTTTACCTGGAAGCAGTGTGGGGATCAATGGCTTTTCAGCTACAATTGGACATAAGGTCCCACCCACAAAGGGGGGTGTGGACACCCAGTTACCCAGAGCACTTATAAAGGCCCTTAGACACCTCCTCATGGGAGGGCTCCCATTCCCTTTTCCCTATATAAGCACAGACCGCCCTAGGGTCTGTGCTCAGTTGTTTTTTTGTTCCCCTGGAGTACAGAGCCAGCACCCGACTCAAGTGAGTTGATTACCCTCATCTGTGGAATTTTATAACATGACAGGAGGCTTCGTATTTGCTTAAGTCTCTCTTTACTAGAACTCCACAGCAGCACAGAAAACAACCAATCAGAAAAAAGTTAGGTACTATAAAACTCCCCTCCCCATGCATCATTTCCTCTTTCTTTGCTGCTCCGCATCAGTACAGGTCAGAGTACCTCTGCCTCCTGCTATTATTAGTTGGTGGCTCTGGGATTTGATTGACTTATCTATTATTTATATTTGTTACTCTAGTGATCATATTATATTTTTTTATGGATTTATATTTTTTACATTTTATATTTTATTTTTCATATTATATATTTATATATGTATTTATTTATTTTTTTATATATACATCTTGTATATTATATTTGTTTGTACTTTTCTTCCTATATCTAGCTATTTATTTTATGTTTTTGTTTGGTTATTTTTTCATATTGTGTGGTTTTGGGGTTAATACCCCCCCCTTTGTTACTGTCTCTGGGCTTCCCTGTTTCCTTGGGGTGGCCCCCTCTCATTGTGGTGTTTTTTGTGGGGTGTTTCCCAGGGATTCAGGCAGTTAACCCCTTCGTTCTTCTCCCAACCCCACTCTCTAACACCCCGCGGTTAACCCTCACCGCGGACTATGGACGCTTAGCTTGGGGTTCCAGGAGACTAGCTTTTGGCTAACTCCTCTGATTCCCCGTGCTCCAGGGTGAGTCTGCCGGCGCGCGGGGTATCTCGCGGTCAGGCGCGAGTACCCGGCGGCCCGGATCGCTCACGCACATGGCCACCTCGCCATGCGGCTCCCCCCTGGATCCACGTGCATCCGACCAGATAGAGGAGGGTGCGCCTGCTAAACGCGCCCCCTCTTCCTCCCAGGGTGGTCGGACACAGAGTTTTTCTTCCCCACTGGGGTCTGGCTCTGTAACAGGGCACATACAGAGCCAGAAGTCAGGTAGCTCACTATTTCTGTGAGTATCTGGACTACATTCATATTTTAGTTCACATTGATATTTGTAAGTGATTATTCCAGGCTTTTCTCTTGGATTCTCACTTTGCATATTTTCTGCATGGTATTTGTATGCTTTCATTGATGTGACTTTCTTTTTTGCACTAAGGTATGTGTCCATTGTTTTCTTCACTACTCTCCTCTTATTATCTACCTCCTATTAGATATAGCCTAAGCACATGTATGGTGGCTCAGTGGTTACAGACTTGCACTGGGGATTTTCATCCATGAGTTCAAATCCCCTGTATAGCAAGACATCAGTCTGTTGTGTAATTACATGCTGGCTGAAGGAACACGTGGATCATCTTTTGTTGGATCTATATGATGCAAGGACACGTGAAATTTTTATATTGCAAAATTATGGTTAACCACCAGTCCCTATGCTTCGGTATTTATGTACATGGTCCATCCATGGAGACAGAGACCAGACTACTCTAGTAAGATACTCACTATCCTGGGCGTATTTAAAAAGCTAAGCAGACCTATCTCTGGCTCAGATTGATATGAGAGACCAGTCTATGCTGACTCTATTTCTTTTCAGATGGCATGCTGGTGGGACATATACTGGTGACGAATTCTCAAACAGGTCTGCAGCTTCATGTGCATGCCTTCTCAGTTTTAAATTAATCACGCTGTATGTCGTGATTCATGAGCACTATCATCACTGGACCAGGTTCAGCCTGTATGTGCTACGGCTGGTATACCACTATTTTGCCTGCTGGGCATTTAGGGACTGCCGGTCCTGGTTCAGGTTATTCACACGGCTTACACTGTCTAAAAGGGTTGGTGTGTAGGGGTCCTATGTCACAGGATGCCCTGAGGATCTACGATTTCTAGGGACCTCTACCCGCGATACCCTTGTAAAGCGCTGCGGAATAGAATGGCGCTATATAAATACCATGTTATGATAACATAATAATGATCCGCAACCCAGGATTGGCCTGCTACGTCTGTGCCCATTCAAGCGGCCTGCTATAACTGTGCCCATTAGAACGGCCTGCTATGTCTGTGCCCATAAGAACGGCCTGCTATGTCTGTGCCCATAAGAATGGCCTGCTATGTCTGTGCCCATAAGAACGGCCTGCTATGTCTGTGCCCATAAGAACGGCCTGCTATGTCTGTGCCCATAAGAACGGCCTGCTATGTCTGTGCCCATAAGAACGGCCTGCTATGTCTGTGCCCATAAGAACGGCCTGCTATGTCTATGCCCATAAGAACGGCCTGCTATGTCTGTGCCCATAAGAACGGCCTGCTATGTCTGTGCCCATAAGAACGGCCTACTATGTCTGTGCCCATAAGAACGGCCTGCTATGTCTGTGTCCATAAGAACGGCCTGCTATGTCTGTGTCCATAAGAACGGCCTGCTATGTCTGTGCCCATAAGATTGGCCTGCTATGTCTGTGCCCATAAGATTGGCCTGCTGTGTCTGTGCCCATAAGATTGGCCTGCTGTGTCTGTGCCCATAAGATTGGCCTGCTGTGTCTGTGCCCATAAGATTGGCCTGCTGTGTCTGTGCCCATAAGATTGGCCTGCTGTGTCTGTGCCCATAAGAACGGCCTGCTATGTCTGTGCCCATAAGAACGGCCTGCTAGGTCGGTGTCCCATTTATTGGCCTCCTATGTCGGTGCCTATTTGTCTGGCCTACTAGGCCGGTGCCTATTTGCTTGGCCAACTATCCTGTGTCCATTAGTTTGGCCTGCTGGGCCTGCTCTATTGGTGCCGAACCCCCTTTTGGCCGCGGGCCTGGGGGAATGTCACTGAGGAGAAGCCAGTGCCCACCAGTGACACGGAAATAGGCAGGTGTCCGGACAAGCACCATTGCCATACTATCCAAGAGGACACCTTATACGGCCATCTGGATATGGTAGGTAGGGTGAAGGCCCTAAACCTCAGACCTGAAGGGCAAGTTTTCTTACGAAGACTCGGACACACGTCCGCGGTTTGCGCCAGTCCGGCGACGGCGCATCTCAAAGGAGAACCTTGCACTGGCAAGGACCGGTACTCAGTCACCTACAGGAGAACGCGGTGTTTTCCTTGTCTTTATCAACTAACTCCGTATCTGCCTCCCGGTATCCATATAGCTATCGGTAGTTATTCCTGCGTAAGGTTAGCTTCTGGCCCTGTGCAGTGGGTCTTACTTGTCTTGCCTTCCGGCCTGCCATTTGCCTTCTAGCTGAGATAGAATTTGCGTTTTTACTCATACCTACGTTATTGTTGTCTTTTTCGTTTTTTCGTGACTTCCTTTTCCTTTTGCTCGGGTCGTCGAGAGGCCTTACTTGACCTCCTCCGACCTCCCGGGTGCTCGTGGATTGCGGAGAACGTCTCCTGCTTTCCTCAGACTACCAACGGTCCGCCTGGAACCCGCGCGTGCGCACGGGATCCGGACGGTCAGTTGATAGTTTTGCCATCGTTTTTCCCGTAGATTACCCTCAGCCTTATGCTGATACTCGTATTTGGTGTACCCTTAGTTGGTCACCCTGAGTCTCTAGGGACTCTAGCTTGGATCACAGGAGGGTGCGGCCCTCCATCACTTCGATCCGAGGACATTTTATCTTCTGGAGCAGAGAGCGAACCCCTCTCAGATACGGAACCGGGCACTGATTTGTTATTAGAGGGCGCACCCCTCCCTCTCCCTCAGCCAGGGACTGAGCTGGATACAGGGGTCATGTTTGGAGGAAACATGCTCATGGAGAGGTACGGTCACCGATGCAGACTCTACTGTTTGGTTATTTACGGGTACGGCCCGCTCAGACTATCAGCCGGACGTTAGCACGTTATTTGATCACATTAGTAGAGAGCGCGGCTCTCTCATACTCTCGACGCTCTACGGTGCCATCCGTTTGTTCATCACACTGGCTTGTGCCTGTGCAAGACATCGAGGACTACATGGAGGGGCGTCCCTCCTGCATTCAAGTAGATCTGACGTCCGTGCTACTGGTTCCGATATAGAGGACTGCCTGGTTCATGCAAGATATCCATATTTAGACTGGATTCCTCTAGTCTATCTCCTGCAATGGAGGGATATTCTCACAGAGGTATAACGAGGGGTGACTCCCGCTTATTTATACACATTCCTGGAGATGGTTCGCCTATCGGATGGAACTCAGGTATTATGTGAGTGCAGGTTTGGGTATATTCGGCACCATAGAAAGCAGAGGATTGCTTTCTGTTTTTGGATATCCAGACCATTGTAACAACTGCTCAGACAGTTTTTCTCCCATATTTAGGTGGCAGGAGATACGGGGACCTACATGGAGCAAACGGGCTCTGCCTTGCTCGGGTAACAGGATTAAGGAGGGCCTATTACCCGCTCTGAAGGTACAAACCGTACGTATGGTTCACATGGTAAGACCGGGAAACCCGGTTTGTCTTGACCTCCCCGGTCATCAGATCTTGGGATAAGATGGCAGGACTGCCCCGTCTCCTCGAAACGCATACCTGGTGATCAGAGTTCGGGGATGGAGGACCCTCCGTCTTTACTCTAGTTATTCCTCACGGGAGCCGTTTTTGTTGGATTCGCGCTACCCTACTCTTCAACTATCGTCGAGGAGACCTACGAGACCTTATGGTGGTACCTGGTATACCACGACTCCTACACAAACATCTTTCACTCTTGGACGGGGGCATTTCTGGATGGGAATCCGCGTTCCTGTTTTCACTTTCCATTCCTTTGAAGATTTCTGGGATTCCTTATTCCCAGAATAGTCGACCACCGTTCCTCCACCCAAGTTCAGTTCGGAACCCTGAATGGACGTCCTTTGGAGCCTTTTCTCTACGGCGTCCGAAGTTACACAGTCCGTTTGGAATATTGGAATCACTTAGTATGCGGCTGGTTTGCCCACACTATTGCCTGCATTATGAATTTATACTCGGATGCGACACCCCACCGGGTGGAACAGGAAGGTACGAAAGTTCCTCCTCGATTACTTTTGCGATTTTGGTGGTGGTCTTCGGTGCATTCCTTGGAATTGGAGATCTCCCTGCAAGGCCGCATCGCCGAATGGCCCTGGCACGATCGGAGGAGCCGCCTTACGGGTCATGAGTTGAGACTTGGTGTTAGTTTTCTCCTCGCGACCCTAGGTCCTAGATCGGATTTCGAAGTTATACAACTATAGGAATGTGGCTAATAGGTCAGCCTACCAGCTCATGGACCGACTTCTAGGAAACAGGTTGCTACACCACGTACAATGGATTTACCGGCGGATGGTGCTTTTTTTCCGTATCTGAGATTCTTCGTCGGTTGGCATCTTCTTTGACCCGTCGGCTGTCATCTATCGTATTGGGAAGGTCCAATTAGGATTACTCTGATATTTCCTGGAATATTACCAGCGACACAAACAGCGTTGGTTTGGTGAACTGAGCGTTGAAACAGCAAATACGAAGCCTCCTGTCATGTTATAAAATTGTAGATTATGCTAGCTTTAGTGTACCTATAATCTTAATTTTATTAATGACAGGAGGCGAGTATTTCCCACCCATTCTTGTCCCTCCCTTGTTTAAGGTTATAGTTTAGATTATCAGGTAAGTATGCAACTCTGTTTGTTGTCTCTGCTACCTGTCGCTTGTTCCTTATGTCTGTGTTTTTTTCCATAAGTAGGGTTGGGATATTTATATATTAGGTTAATTTTGTTGCTACGTTGGGTACCTACATGTTTATTCAGAGTACATTTCATTGGATAATCAACCTGTTCGATTCTGTTTTTCTCTCGTTTCAGTTTACAGTCCATCTACACTATCTAGTTTGACGGTTACACTTGGATGGTGGACATCGTTATATTCATCGTATCTAGGACTTCGTTTCTTCCCCATGATGTTCTCTGCCTTTTATTCTGTTTTGTCGCAGCTTGAAAGAGGAAATGATGCATGGGGAGGGGAGTTTTATAGTACCTAACTTTTTTCTGATTGGTTGTTTTCTGTGCTGCTGTGGAGTTCTAGTAAAGAGAGACTTAAGCAAATACTCGCCTCCTGTCATTAATAAAATTAAGATTATAGGTACACTAAAGCTAGCATAATCTACAATTCCCTTGCATCAACTCTTGTCTGTCTGGAACTTGCCTTCAACCTTGATTAACCCCTTCAGTGCTGTTACAACTTTGATTAACCCCTGCAATGCTGATTCGACTTTGGCTAACTCTGACCCTAACTTGCCTTCAACCTTGATTAACCCCTTCAACGCTGACCCAGCTTTGATTTATTTCCTGCAATTCAACTACAGCTTCAATCAAGTTTCTCTTCATTTACCAAGTGCTGAAACTTTGGTAAAAGAACTTTATTTTCCTTAAAGACTTTTATTTTTTTATGAAGGAATTGCTTTGTTTACTGTTTATACATGCATTGGGACTTGAAAATTCATTTGCTTTTCAAAAATAAAAAACTTTTAATTCAGTGACTGTGCCCGTATAAATCTCTGCATACCGAGCCCATTCACCCTAAACCTGTGACATACTTCTAAGTACACTTTGATTAATAGCCCCCAATATTTATATTTCTCTTCTTCTTAACTTGCAAAGTTTGCCCTGGCTTTGCCTTGTCTGCGAGTATGATATAAATATAAATCACATGAAAAAAAGGTGGACACACGTTATAGGTGATTTTCAGTATTCTATTCAATTGTGTAAATTCATGATAAACGCTGGCTCTCTATTAAAACTCAGGTAGGTACCGTATTTTATAAATGGCGAGCTACTTATTGGCATAAAGCATCAGCTAACCGCCCCAGCCAATCAGCAGCGCCCCTGCCCAGCCACGCTCTGTGCTTTCTGTAACTCAGATGCAGAAGGCGGATGCCACCTTGGGGGCCTCGAGATCAGTGCTGGAGGCAACCTTTGGTGTTTAACTGTTCGAGAACGGTTTAACCCCCTAAGGTAAGAGTGGGCTCAAGGGCCTCCTGGCACCATAACAACTTCATTTAGATGTCTCTTTGATCTAAGGCAAACAACAATTGATCTAACAAATATCCCACGATCTGCAAGCTTTTGTTAAAAATCTTGACTTGGTGCAAGGCTAACCAGGCCGTGGTACTCAAGAGTGAATAACCGTAAGAAAATCTTATTTTTTTAAAGAACAAAAGATCTGAGATATTTTTTGCATGTTTAAAGTTGCTTAGCTACAGTCAACATATTATTAAGTGCTTGTGATGTTTCCTAGATACTTCAGATTTATGAAGATAACTACCTCCTAAAAGCAAAGCACTGTTTGTGCACATTTATCTTGTGGCATTAATGTCAGGGTGGGTTATCTGCCTTATATATAATTACATTAAATATGGTTCATATATAGTCATGGCGATTTACTTTTTGGCTCATCCAAGGCAGGGATTAAACCCATATAATTTGTGTAATAAAATGACCTGCCTGTATTTCTTTCAGCGTGGCATTAACAGTTATACACTAAATGCCTCTAGAGCAGGGGTGCCCAAAATGTAGATCCCTAGGTATTGTAGAACTACAACTCTCATGATACTTTGCATACTTTTAGAATGCCTTCCGAATGACAAAGCATCATGGAAGCTGGAGATCTAACTTTCGGGCACCCATGCTCCCATTCGGGCACCCATGCTCTAAACGGGAAAAAATAATGATATTGTGTATGATTAGAACGGCTTCTACTTCTGGGTGCAATGTAGTCAATGACTGGCCCTGGCTTCATCCTAAATTACTCTGTGTTTGGTTTGGATTTTCCTCTCATTTGAACAGTATGCATGGTATTGCTGCTATTGTCTCATTCATAATATGATTGATTGTTTTTATTATTTCCTCAGAAAAGGTTTTAAACCTTGAGCAGTTCCACAACATGTCTTCATGACAGTACAGAAGCCTTCTAATTTCGTACTTCTCTCACCTTTCTGATGTACTCAAACAGGGACTGTCCAACTAGGATTTAATACTATGTTTATTTATTTATTATACAAATAACTGGGGGTTAGGCACTGTCCCACCTACTCCTATGGACCTCCCACCTTTGTGTAGGTGCCCTGGGCATTGCTAATGTGGCTATTGTACTTATTTACCAAAGGTTCCATAGTTGTCCATAGGGATATCCTTCACTGCCCAGGGCATTTCCCTTAGGCCCTTTCACTTTGACTCATTGGGCTCTTTAAAGCTTCACTCCTCACCTACAAGGCCATCCCATTCTAATAAAAAAGTGGAATGTGTTAACCAGTCAGGGGTACAGATGCCAGACTGTACAGTCTTCTGCTCCTTGAATAAAACTGCTCAGTCCCGTGCAGGGAATCCTGCTGGTTTTTATGATCCTACAGTCATTCCTCATACTGTTCCTGAGCACATCTAACTGGATTTGATGTGTCCTTTCATGCTGCAGTTAGTAGATTTCATCTGTCACACATACAATAATTATATGGCTGGGATTTGCACCGTACACTAGAATGCAATCTCTCACACTCTTCTTGACCGGCCTTTTCCATTTTAACACAGCTTTTCGTCTTTTCACAGCTCCTGCTGCATCTCCTGGTGCAGCGCCACAATGGAACCCTTTTCAAGGTGGTAATTCCATGTCTTCCACCAAAAGCAGCAGGGAAATTAAGACGGGACCCTGTTTTAGGATTTGGATTAATAATTCTGCCACAGTGTATATTTCTTCTCCAAGGAGAAACCCATACCAAAGAGGCAATCTTTTCTCCTTGGAGAAGAAATATACACTGTGGCAGAATTTTATAACATGACAGGAGGCTTCGTATTTGCTTAAGTCTCTCTTTACTAGAACTCCAGAGCAGCACAGAAAAAACAACCAATCAGAAAAAAGTTAGGTACTATAAAACTCCTCTCCCCATGCTTCCTTTTCTCTTTCTTTGCTGCTCCGCATCAGTACAGGTCAGTACCACTGCCTCCTGCTTATAGTGGGTGGCTTTGGGATTTTATTGCTTATATTCAGTATTTTAGATTCTTTTTTGTAGGTTGCACTTGTGGTATTTTGTCATAGATATATTTATCTTCAGTAATCCGTTTATTTATTTTCATGTGAGATTTTATTCTTAGGTATTTACATTTTCTGCCCTTGCTGGATTTGTTCCAATCATGCTGTTTTATGTCTTATGTGATTTCTTTGTCCCTGCAACTTCGTTGTAGTTCCTATATATTTGTGGGGGGCCTTTGGGGTCCTTACTGTTCTTTTCTTGGACTTGTGCCCCCCCCCCCCGTCCGTTTCCCTTGGATTATGTATCCCCATTTTTAATGCTATGTGCTTCCGCCTTTTCCTGGTGGTGTGTGTGCCGCTCGGGGGCTTCAGGAGGCTTACTTCATCTGCCTCCTTCGACCCCCGAGCTCCGGGACCGCGGATTTCATCTCCGGCGGTCCCATGTACTTTGCCGGCCGCGGGGGTACTCGTGTGCGCTTCCCCAAGTACCCAGCGGCCGGATCTTCTTTCCCTCGTGGCCGCTCACCGCGGCCGCCTCCGCCCGCGGACCTCGTGTGTCCGACCGGGCGGGGGAGAGTCCGACCGGGAGAGAGTGCAACTGCTCGCGGCCCCTCCCCCGTCGGTACACTTCATTACTTGGCACGTTGGAGGTCTGCCTCCACCCGTTTCTGTTACCATGCTGCATGTCAGTTTTTTTTTTTTTCATTAGGTGACTGCATTCAGCTTGTGTTTGCACCTTCTGTTTAGGGGACAATGTAGTGACAGTTTTCACATGAGATTTTATATCCAGGCTGATGTATGTATATGTGGGTGTATGTAT
The DNA here is from genome assembly GCF_036172605.1 of Pelobates fuscus. Classification (NCBI taxonomy): domain Eukaryota; kingdom Metazoa; phylum Chordata; class Amphibia; order Anura; family Pelobatidae; genus Pelobates; species Pelobates fuscus. Next base: position 85,310,969 of record NC_086328.1, on the reverse strand, counting down.
TTGTATATATGTAGATTTGTGTGTGTGCATGTGTGTATAGATGTTGGGATGTATAGATTTAGATTTATTTTTTACTGGGCTGGAGTACATGCCTATAGGCAGTATCCATGTACTGCTCTGTCTATGGCACAGGCCCTTTTTTGTTTTTTGTCGCTGTAGGCGTACTCCATACGCTTACTTCCTATGGGAGCCCGTACCCTACATGCACCATAGCTACTGTGTCAAGGCCGACGCCTGGCCCATTATCGCATGGTGGACCAGGACCTATTATGTCGCTCAGTTTGCTGTGTGTTTGGCTGACAGGGTATATCACAGATTACTGCGAGTTCTGCTATCAGGCTATATACGATTACTGCGGCTTACAGGTTTATTGGAAACTCAGTTCAGGTCTCTGTACATGGCGTACACGGCGCCAGCTATTCTAGGATTCGTGTGCTTCTCAGTATATTTTTCTGGCCCAGTTATGAGGAATCAGATGAGTCTACTCTGGTATGGATTCCCTGTCCACGACACATATAAACATGCCTGGACCGGGCTCTGACTACCGGTCTACGCTGTTACTATACATTTAGTCAGGTCGTGGGGAGAGCCACTGAGTTCGCTATTTAACCCTACTCCTGGAGGGTCCATGGTTACAAAGGTGATATGATGGTAACCTATGATGAGGCTAAGAGATGTCAAACGGACCTGTGTGGGTATGTGCATACCGATTCCCAGTTTAAGGAGAGTATCGCTCAGCGTATCTTACATTCATTGACATGAGGGTCACTGGGACAACTTCCGCTTATACCCACTACAGCTGGCATTCCACTGTTTGCCTGCTGGGCATTTAGGGGCTGCCAGTCCCGGTTCGGGTTACTCACACGGCACCACGATGTCTAAGGGTTGGTGCATAAGGGTCCTATGTCACAGGATGCCATGAGGATGTACTATTTTTAGGGACCTCTACCCGAACTCAGAGGCCCCCGTTACTCGTTCAATACCCTTTGTAATGCGCTACGGAATTGGAAGGCGCTATATAAATACATGATAATAATAATATACTGGTAATTCACCACCCATTGATTGGCCTGCTATGTCTGTGCCCATCAGATTGGCCTGCTATGTCGGTGCCCATAAGATTGGCCTGCTATGTCTGTGCCCATAAGATTGGCCTGCTATGTCTGTGCCCATAAGATTGGCCTGCTATGTCTGTGCCCATAAGATTGGCCTGCTATGTCTGTGCCCATAAGAACGGCCTGCTATGTCTGTGCCCATAAGAACGGCCTGCTATGTCTGTGCCCATAAGAACGGCCTGCTTTGTCTGTGCCCATAAGAACGGCCTGCTATGTCTGTGCCCATAAGAACGGCCTGCTATGTCTGTGCCCATAAGAACGGCCTACCATGTTTGTGCCCATTAAAACGGCCTGCCATGTCTGTGCCCATTAAAACGGCCTGCTATGTCTGTGCCCATTAAAACAGCCTGCTATGTCTGTGCCCATTTAAACGGCCTGCTCGGTCCGTACCCATTTAAACGGCCTGCTATGTCTGTGCCCCATTGAATGGCCTGCTAGGTCGGTACCTACTTGAATGGCCTGCTATGTCTGTGCCTATTTGTTTGGCTAGCCATTCTGTATCCGTTCCTTTGGCCTACTCACGGGCCTGCACTATTGTTACCGAACCCCCTTTTGGCCGCAGGCCTGGGGGAATATCATTGAGGAAAACCCAGTGGCCGCCAGTGACATGGTGATAGGCAGGTGTCCAGACCAACACCATTGCCATAATGTTCAAGTGGACACCAGTTTACCGCCATCTGAATATGGTGGGAAGGGTGAAGGCCCTAAACCTCATGCCTGTAGGGCAAGTTTCTTATAAAGACCCCGGACACACCCACGGTTTACTCCAAACCGGCGACGGCACGTCTCCAAGGACCGATACCCAGACCCTTCAGGAGATAGCGTGTTTTTTCCTTGTCTTTGCCAGCTACTCCGTATCTGCCTCCCGGAATCCTTATAGGTGTCGGTAGTTTTTTTTCCCACGTTGGGTTCGCTCCGGGCCCTGTCCAGTGGGATTTACCTTTGTCACCTTCCGGCCTGCTATTTGCCTTCTATCTGAGATAGAATTGGTGTTTCTTTCTCTTATCTTCGTTAATTGTTGCCTTTTGGTTTTTTTCATGACTTCCTTTTCCTTTTTGCTCGGGTCGTCGCGAGGCCTGATTTGACCTCCTCCGACCTCCCTGGGAACTCGTGGATTGCGGAGAACGTCTCCAGCTTTCCTCAGACTACCAACGGTCTACCTGGACCCCGCGCGTGCGCGCGCACGGGATCCGGATAGTCGGTTGATAGTTTTCCATCGTTGTTTCCGAAGATTGCCCTCAGCCTTATGCTGACATTTATAAGAGGTGTGCCCTGCAGTTTAGTCACCTTGAGTCTCTAGGGACTCTAGTTTGCATCACAGGAGGGTGCGGCCCTCCATCACCTCGATCCAAGTATATTTATTTTCAGGAACAGAGGACGTATCCCTCTCATATACAGAACCAGATACTGATTTGTTTTAGAGGGCGCAACCCCCTCCCTCGACCTCAACATGATACTGGACTGGATACAGAGGACAGGTGGGAGGACACATTCTCATAGAGAGAACCGGTCACAGAGGTAGACTGCTGTTGGTTATTAGGGTGCGGCCCACTCGGGCTAGCACCCGGTCGTATTGCGGTATGCGATCTCATTAGTAGAGAGCGCGGCTCTCTCATACACTCGACGCCCCATTTGTTCATCACACAGGCTTGTACCTGTGCAAGTCTTTGAGGACTGCATAGACGGGCGTCCCTCCTGCATTCAATTAGAGCTAACATCCATGCTACTGACTTCGTTCTAGAGGACTGCCTGGTCATGCAATATATAAATTTTTGGACGGGATCCCTCTATTCTATCTCCGGTAATGGACCTATTGGATCCTGACCACTGTAACACGCGAGAAATACTCACAGAGGTATAACGGGGGGAGACTCCCACTTATTTACGCACACTCCTGGAGATGGTGCGGCTAAAGGATGGTCCTCCGGTATTACGAGTGTGCAGTTTTTTTGGTATATTCTGCACGATATAATACAGAGAATTACTTTCTGCTTTGGATATCCAGTCCATTACGAACAAACTGCAAAGACAGTCTCTCCCATGTCAGGAGATACGGAGGCCTTCATGGAGCAAACGGGCACTGCCTTGCTCGGGTGACAGGATTAAGGAGGACTGTTACCTGGTCTGAAGGTAAAACTGTACATATTGACAACATGGTGAGACCTTGGGTTAAGATGGCAGGACTGCCCTGTCTCCTCGGAGCGCGTACCTGGTGGACATGGTTCGGAGATGGAGGACCCTCCATCTCTGCTCTATTTATCCCTAACGGGAGCCGTTTGGTTGGATTCGCGCTAACCTACTTTTCACCTACTGTCGAGGAGACTTTAGGGAGGTGCCTGATGTGCCCCGACTCCTACACAGACATCTTTCACTCTTGGGCGAGGGCATTTTCTGGATGGAAATCTGCGTTCCGGTTTGCTTTTCCTATCCCTTTGAAGATTTCTGGGATTCACTATTCCCAGAGTAGTCGACCACCGTTTCCTCCGCACAAGTTCAGTTCGGAACCTTGAATGGAGGTTCTTTGGAGTCTTTTCTCTGCTGTGTCCGAGGATTACACAGTCCATTTAGAATATTGGCATCACTTAGAATACGGCTGGTTTGGCCACACTCTTGCCTGCATTATGAATTTATTCTCGGATGAGACATCTCACCGGGTAAGACAGGAAGGAATGGAAGATCCTCCTCAGTTTTCTGTTGCGACTTTGGTGGCGGACTTAGGCGCATTCCTTGAGATTGGAGATCTACCTGCAAGGCCGCATCACCGAATGACCCTGGTACGATCGGAGAAGCCGCCTTACGGATCATGAGTTAAGACATGGTGGCTGTTTCTTCTCGCGACCCTAAGTCCGAGATTGACCTTCGATATGACATCCCTATGGGAATATGGCTAATAGGTCAGCTGGCCAGCTCCTCAACCGACTGCTAGGAAACGGGTCGCAACACCACGTACAATGGATTTACCAGCGGATGGTACTTTTTTTCCGTATTTGAGATGCTTCGTCGGCTGGCATCTTCTTTGATCCGTCTGCTGTCGTTTATCGTACTTGGAATATCCAATTAGGATTACTCTGATATTTCCTGGAATTGATACCAGCGACACAAACAGCGTTGGATTGGTGAACTGAGCTTTGAAACAGCAAATACGAAGCCTCCTGTCATGTTATAAAATTGTAGATTATGCTAGCTTTAGTGTACCTATAATCTTAATTTTATTAATGACAGGAGGCGAGTATTTCCCACCCATTCTTGTCCCTCCCTTGTTTTATGTTATAGTTTGGATTATCAGGTACGTATGCAACTCTGTTTGTTGTCTCTGCTACCTCTCGCTTGTTTCTTATGTCTGTTTTTTCATAAGTAGGTTGGGATATCTACATATTAAGGTTAATTCGGTTGCTACATTGGGTACCTGCATGTTTATTTAGAGTACATTTCATTGAATAATCAACCTGTTTGATTCTGTTTTTCTCTCGTTTCAGTTTACAGTCCATCAACACTATCTAGTTTGACGGTTACTCTCGGATGGTGGACGTCGTTATTTCATCGTATCTAGGACTTCGTTTCTTCCCCATGATGTTCTCTGCCTTTTCTTCTGTTTTGTCGCAGCTTGAAAGAGGAAAGGAAGCATGGGGAGAGGAGTTTTATAGTACCTAACTTTTTTCTGATTGGTTGTTTTTTCTGTGCTGCTGTGGAGTTCTAGTAAAGAGAGACTTAAGCAAATACTCGCCTCCTGTCATTAATAAAATTACGATTATAGGTACACTAAAGCTAGCATAATCTACAATTATTAATCCAAATTGCCTCTTTGGTATGGGTTTCTCCTTGGAGAAGAAATATACACTGTGGCAGAATTATTAATCCAAATCCTAAAACAGGGTCCCGTCTTAATTTCCCTGCTGCTTTTGGTGGAAGACATGGAATTACCACCTTGAAAAGGGCTCCATTGTGGCGCTGCACCAGGAGATGCAGCAGGAGCTGTGAAAAGACGAAAAGCTGTGTTAAAATGGAAAAGGCCGGTCAAGAAGAGTGTGAGAGATTGCATTCTAGTGTACGGTGCAAATCCCAGCCATATAATTATTGTATGTGTGACAGATGAAATCTACTAACTGCAGCATGAAAGGACACATCAAATCCAGTTAGATGTGCTCAGGAACAGTATGAGGAATGACTGTAGGATCATAAAAACCAGCAGGATTCCCTGCACGGGACTGAGCAGTTTTATTCAAGGAGCAGAAGACTGTACAGTCTGGCATCTGTACCCTTGACTGCAGGGCCGGACTGGCCCACCGGGATACCGGGAAATTTCCTGGTGGGCCGCGGCACCTGGGGGCTGCAGAGGTATGTGCCACCGGGTGGCCGGTCCGGTGGCACACTCAAAGGGGGCCGGCCGCTTTCCACGCTGGTGCCGCCGGGCCGGGTGGCAGCCTCACCGGTCCGGCGGCACTTCTAATGCTGAGGACGGAAGGAGGAGGAGGAGGAGGAGGGAGGAGCATGTCTCTGTACCATGCTCCCTCGCGGTTCCTGTGCTGTGAATTGTGGGAACCGCGAGGGAGCATGGTACAGAGACATGCTCCTCCCTCCTCCTCCTCCTCCTTCCGTCCTCAGCATTAGAAGTGCCCGGCGGCACCAGCGTGGAAAGCGGCCGGCCCCCTCTGACTCCTCTCAGGTAAATGGAGGAGAGGAGGGGATGGGGGGAGGGATAATATAGAGACACAAAAGGGGGGGGATAATATAGAGACACAAAAGGGGGGATAATATAGAGACACAAAAGGGGGGGACTATAGAGACACAAAAGGGGGGGGGGATAATATAGAGACACAAAAGGGGGGGGAATATAGATACAAAAAAGGGGGGAAATATAGAGACAAAAAGGGGGGATAATATAGAGACAAAAAAGGGGGGATAATATAGAGACACAAAAGGGGGGATAATATAGAGACACAAAAGGGGGGGACTATAGAGACACAAAAGGGGGGATAATATAGAGACACAAAAGGGGTGGAATATAGAGCCAAAAAAGGGGGGAAATATAGAGACAAAAAAGGGGGGATAATATAGAGACACAAAAGGGGGGGATATAGAGACACAAAAGGGGGGATATAGAGACACTAAAGGGGGGGATATAGAGACACAAAAGGGGGGGATATAGAGACACAAGGGGGGAATATAGAGACACAAGGGGAGGGGGGAAAATAAAACAGAGATAGGGAAGAAAGAGACAGTGGGAGAATAGAGAGAGACAGAGGGGGAGGGAGAGTGAGACACAAGAGGAGAAAGATGGGGGTTAGAGAGATAGTAGAGAGGGAGAGAGAGACAGGGATAAGGGGGAAAAAGAGACAGAGGGGAAGAGAGATACACAAGGGGAGGGGGAGAAAGAGGCAGAGAGGGAAGAGAGTGACTGGGAAGGAAAGGGGTGACATGGACACAGAGGAGCAGTGAGGGGGAGAAAGAAATATATATATATATTTATATATATATATATATATATATATATATGACTGGTGGATCCAGGGGGGGGGCAACGGGCAATTGCCCTTTCCCCCCCAGATGCTCTCCCCTGCTGGCCAATGCAAGGCTGGCACTGTCCAAGCACCATGTGATTTCACGAACCGGAGGGGAGATCAGAGATATCCCTCCCTGTTCTGGAGGCACCATGCAGGCAGCCAGCAGGGGAGGGAGGAAGAGAGGAACCGGGAGCTCAGCCTGCAGCTCCTCCGGGTCCTTCTTGCGCGAGTACAGAACGTTGCCGCGGTTACAGTGGTAACGCTCCAGCTCTCCCGAGAGTGAACTCTAGCGCTGGAGCTACGGGCTAGAGTTCACTCTCACCACTGCGACCTCTAGCCCCATACACACACCCAGACCCCCCCACACACATTGCCCCCCCCACACACACAGCCCCACACACCAAACCTTTCAGACAAACTGCACCCCTCACACATTGCACCACTGCTCCTATACCCTACTACAGCCCCAACGGTTTGACTACTTACTCTGGGAGCGGGTCCCGGCACTCCTGGCACCATAACCACTACACAGAGCAGTAGTGGTTATTGTGCATGGATTATTTCTTTAAATCTATAAGTGCCCCTCCCGAGATCAGGCTCTGGATCCGCCACTGGTGTGTGTGTGTGTATATATATCATGTATATTTATGTGTGTATTAGTTATATATATATATAATTATGCCTATTATATTTACACATATATTAATGTACATATATATATACGTAATACACAGAGAAATTTAATTGATATGTACCATATGTAATGAGCAGATATTGGCCCAGTCTTGTTGCTAGGTGCATACTCCAGCACAATAACATATTTAAAGTGAAGAGCGCACCCACAGGACTTCAAAATAAACAAGATACCGTCATTTTTTACAGTTGTGCCCTACATACATTCACCATTTCAGTCCCATTACCAAGCTTTTCTTAATATGTCAAGGTAGTTGGACTGAAACATTGGTTATATGCAAAGGCACGTCTGCTTAAAATGAATCTGCACTCTTGTTTTTTTTTAAGCCTATATGTGCTTTTTTCACGTTGGAGTAATAATTTTTAATCTTAAATTATCTTTTCTAACGCTGTATTTGCACACTATGCTGGCGCGACGCATTATGGGGCTGGTAAATATTTTTTTCCAGGGCTGCTTTTAATTCCCAGTCCGGCCCTGCTTGACTGGTTAACACATTCCACTGTTTTTATTAGAATGGGATGGCCTTGTATATCCATGCCTTTAAGCATGACCTCACTAGGAGTGACAATTATCTCCAAGAGATCCACTGTTGCAATGGAGAACAAATTGCCCAGACTCCCCACATGAATCAGCTAGATGAAGAGAATGGGTTTACTAGAAGGAATACCAGATCTTTATATACAATAGAATGTTTTCTTAATGGGGTTGCAGACACAGGTGTGTGGAGCAAATGGCCAAGACTCAAGACAGCCAATATGGATTGGTTTAGAAAACCTCTACTGGTAAAACACTGAAAACTGAACAGTAGAAACACCACAGCACAAAAAAAAAAACAATGATTTACCTTAAAAGTATTCACTCCATAAAGAAAGACATGCAGCAATAGTAATAAGCATGTGTGCAAAAGCAATTAAGGAATAATGTACCCTTTCATTAAAAGCAAACAAATGCAACCAAAAACACAACCTGATTTGTATTAGATAAGTTAGATTTATGAAGATAACTACCTCCTAATAGCAAAGCACTGTTTGTGCACATTTATCTTGTGGCATTCATGTCAGGGTGGGTTATCTGCCGTATGTATAATTACATTAAATGTGGTTCATATGCAGTCATTTCCTAAGGTATTGCAAACAATTATGAAATAAAGTAGCAGGCAAGAATCCCCACAGAGTGGTTATGGGGCCCAAGGTAATAAGACAGCTATCCTAAAGAAACAGTGATCTAAGCCTAAATTGGAATAAGCAAACACTGTTGAGAAGGAAGAAAATTATATTAATAAGGGGTTTGAAAATAACATAATAAGAAACTTGGATTAGCTACTCTTTCAGCCTGTGCCATCTGTTGTATGGGTGACAAAGGGAATGATATATGACATGTCCCAAGTCTTAGGAGGCTCCAGCAGGGGTAGACCAAGCGACTTTAGGAAGGAGTATTGTCCACTACAGAGGTGAAAATGTAAATCTTGCCATATTTTGTAGTGGATGGAGAGCGTGCCTGTCCCCACCGATGTTGGCGTCCCACAGCGTGAAATGATCTTCTCCATTCCTGTGTGCACTTGCATAGATCTTGCAAGAACATGAGTAGCATTGATGAGTGACACACTGGATTTCAGCTCCTCCAGAACAGCCAATTTATCTATAGGTTTTGTAAAGTAAAGCAGAACATCCATGGTAGCTTCAGCTGGTTCTCTTGCTGATTGTTCAAGGGGCAATCAGCCATCAATATGGACAGATTTCACCTGCCTTTGTGGCAAAATAGTAGCCAATAGGCGACAAAGTGTGCCAATTCTTTTGCATCAATTGCCTCGGCAATGCCCCATACTTTGCGGTTATTGTGTCTCTGATTGTTGTTCAGTGCATTAAATCGAATTTACATCTTTTGGTGGGAGGCATGTAGCTGAGTAACTTCTTGTGCCCACCTGGTTCTGCGCCATTGAAGAAATATCTTCCTCTGCCCTCTGCACTCTAGTGGTAACAGCTGTAATCCCTTCCCTCACCACCACCAAATCTGCATTAAAAAATCTCTGTATGTTTTTCATTAGGTCCATTTCCATTATGTCACCTTTAGTAGCTGGAAAGTCTACATCTTCGGGCATTAGGTAAGTATACTAACCACCTGCGATCGGGAACTCCTCATGGGCATCCTTAGATAAGGGTGAACAGTCTGGGTTCGGCTGCAGCGCCGTCTTAAGCAGATGCTTGGCCAGTAGTAGATCGCTGATGGAGTGGGGAACCTCACCCAGGAAGGTTTGGAGTTTCTTGCTCTTCTTCCCCATGGTTGTCAAGGTGTGAGAGGATCAGTTTGGCACTATTGTCCAGACGATTTAGCATGCAAATCTGTGTATTTGATAAGATCTGGACAGAGCTCAAAAAACAACCGCTTTCCGTGCTGTCAAGACCACGCCTCATCTGTTTGGCATTATCATAGCTATGTGGGTGTTCTATACCTTCTCATCCTCTGTCTATGCGTGCTCATTATGTGTTCATACCATCCAACTTTGAGAGCACTTCCTGTCTGACCGGGCATAGCAGTGAGTGGGTACAGGATGGGAGGGGGGAGAAACACACGCAGGGAGGAAATGGGACACATGAAGGGGCATGGGGGAAGGTAATGGGACATATGAAGGGGCTGGGAAGGAGGGAATGGGACACATGGAGGGGCTGGGGGAATTGAATGAGACACATGGAGGGGCTGAGGGGAGAGAATGGAACACATGGGTGGGCTGGAGGGAGGGAATGGGACACATGGATGGGCTGGGGGGGGGAGGAATGAGACATATGGAGAGGGAGCAGGGCTATTTTCTGTGTGGTTTCTAATTATGCATTTGAAATGTTGTGAGCAGAAGCATAAACAGGGCTACTTTAATTTTAGGGGTGTGTAGCCAGGGGCAGGCCTGGTCTAAGACATTTTAGGTAACTTACTAATAGTGTAACTAAAATTAAATTTAGAACAATGCACCTAATTTACACACACTGATTTCTAAACACATTTATTGTAGTTTAAAGACACATTACTGGGAGTATTATTGCTGTGGAGCTCTGTTATACACAAGACATACCAACAATATGGAGTTCCCTTGAGTAAAAAATAGTGAATCTTGCTCCTAAATATGGACACTTGGGAGGTATGTGAGTTATGCATTTTGTTAGCTTTGCATTTGTTTTCCAGATGTTTTTTTACATGTCTGAGGTTACAACATTTCTCTTATTTCATCATCTAATCACAGTATATGGGAATTTATGATGCCTTCAGACAGTGTTTTGTAAATTGAGGAGGTTTTCCCTTTGATCCAATTACTTTTTCAGTTTTCTTTTTTTTTCCAGAATTTGTTAATCTTTGGTTTGCTTCCTTCCAAAACCATGATTTATTCTCCGAATCTCTAAGTTGTAATTATTTAAAGAAACTCGAGAGTTTGCAATGCTGCTTTTTGCTTCATGTGCTCTTGACCTTTCTCTTAAGTATCTTTATGAAGGAGTTATTTTACGTACTGCCAGATTCTCTTAGGTGTTTAAAGTTACAGGTTTTTGAATTAATATCATATATTGCATTAATAAAGACTGTTAAATTCAAAAGCCTGGAATGCCATTTGCTGTGAAGTGCACTTACTTTTTAAAGGAAAATTTCAAGGACAGCAAACACTACAGTCTGCTGTTGTGATTGTGGTCCCAGGAGTGCACTGGCATAAGATGCTAAACTATTTTAGTACTGTCTGACAACTTGCAGGACCATGCTCATTGGCTGGGATTGGTCACCTGGGCATGGCCCTGTTTTACCCGTTCAAGAGACCTGCGGTGAAATTTTGAATCTCGTGGTGGAGAAGATCGGATGTAGGGGAGGTGGTTGCAGATGGTTTGACATCTTTCTGTGGGAAGGTGCCAGGGTATTCCTGTCACTATAACCAATACAATGGGCTGCGGTGGTTATGGTGCTTGTGATGTTTCTATTAGTAACAATAGGCACTAGCCACAGTATATTCAAGATAGCAAGGAATCTGTGGGACTAAATACTGGCACTGGGTTTTCCAGCATCCCTTTGCTTATAGAGACATGATCAGTGGGTCCAGGTCAGATCCATAACAAGAGGTACATTCTAAAGTATAAGTTAAGGTCAGCATCTGAAAATGAAACAGAAAACAAAACCAAACATCACAGACACCAGAACGAGCCTGGAACAAAACAGAAGGTCAAAGCAGAAGTGAGACAAAGACAAATTAAAAAACTGAGCTGAAAACAGAAATCTGGGAATCACAAGAGGAACAGGGTCACAGGAAAACAGTAAGATCAAGAACAGGCTGCTGCCATTTAAAGAAAGAGACACCAGAGCATTTAAGCACCTCTTGGAGTCTGTTTAGGGGTTATATAGGCATGTGCCATGATATCCAAAGCATTAGTTGCCATCCTTTGCAATATGTGAGATAATGATGGAATAGACAACATAATAACGGTTTGCAGTAAATTATAAAAAAAAAGCCATCTGGGTTTGAGGTTTTCCAATGCTCTAAAGATGGAATAGTTATCTAAACTATTAAAGATTTAATGGTTATCTCCTCTTTAGTTTCTGACGTAAGTTAATAAATCATGCATTGAAGAAGAGTGATGAAGCCTGGGGACTTAAACTATCTCTGTAAAGTGTTATATAAAGAGGCATTAATTAACACAGCAGGTGGGGAATGAATCTATAAGGATGTGTACACATCCTTATATAATGTATGTATGAGAACACATTGGTACTTTCAGCAGGAATCCTGTAGTCATCGAGGTCTCCAATTTGAGTGATACGTTTAGATGAACCTCATCAGCATTGAGGAAGCATGCCAAAATCAATTTTATTCATTTTCTTTTTCATAATATTTCTAAATAGCACATTGAAGGTCCCAAACAGAACTGATAGTGTAAGGCAAATATCAAATATACTGGGTAAACACTGCAGTCCTATGTATCAGCAAAGACAAAAATAATTAAAATTCGGTTCCTGTCTTGTACAGAACAAAAGATCCATGGGGCTAGGAGAGCTGCATTGACCTCTGAATAACATAAAATTTGTAGCCAGAACTTCTGGAAGGAGAAATGGCCTAAACTAACCCTCCAACAGACCGGGTTTGAGAGTAAACAATTGCACATTATGTCTTACATTGGATGGCATGAAGTAATCTTTTTTGTACCTGTCACAGCATTTACTGGCAAAATAAGCACATTATTTCTGAGTGCATTATCTGAAAGCTTAATGAAGTGGTATGTGAACTTGTCTTTGTTCTTATGTCCTCTGCTGGTAGTTTTGTGGCCCATGGTCTCTAAGCATCTAGTCAAGCCTATTGCAACATGTCCCAACTATAATATTAAAGGAATACCATAACTCTTTCCTCCATAATCTTTTTCAAGTTTTATTCTGCCCTATTGGGCATATGGGTTTCTATAAAAAAATATATATATATGTATTAAATCATTTTTAAACATTCTTTCAATATAGTGCCAGACGAGCTCCTCCTCGCTCGTTGCCATGTCCCATCTGAGGTCACACTGCATCATCTGGGGTCCAAACAAATTGAGTGGACCTTTTTTTTCTGGGTTAGAGCACATGTGTTCACTCAGAGCTGTAGAGTGTAGGGAGGGAGTGTTACAGTTTTGCTCAAATGTTTTGGTAATATATGTACCAGTTTGAGTGAGCAGGAAAAACGCATTTCTTATGGGGTTCGTATTCAACTGTAGCTTATGACAGAATGACACAATCATAAATAAAAAAATGGCAACAATGACAAAAATTAAATGACCCCTGTTCAAAAGCCTAATTTCTGTGTATTGCCCCTTTAGCATCAATGACAGCGTGCATTCTTTGTAATAGTTTTCTATGAGGCCCCTATTACTTGCAGGTGGTATAGCTGTCCATTTGTCTTGGCAAAATGCCTCCAGGTCATGCAAAGTCTTTGGTCGCCTTGCATGAACCGCACGTTTGAGATGTCCCCAGAATGGCTCGATGATATTAAGGTCAGGAGATTGTGATGGCCTCTCCAGAACCTTTACCTTTGTCTGCTGTAACCATTGGAGGGTTGATTTGGCCTTGTGCTTAGGGTCATTCTCATGAAGGGAAGTCTAAGAGCGTCCCATGCGCGGCTTTCGTACAGAAGAATGCAAATTGACTGCTACTATTTCCTGATAACATTCTTGCTGTAAATTTTCACAAGATTCCCTGTGCATTTAGAGCTAACACACCCCAAAATATCAGTGAGCCACCACCTTGCTTCACAGTGGGGATGGTATCCTTTGCACTATAGGTCTTGTTGACTCCTCTCCAAACATAGCGCTTATGGTTGTGACCATAAAGCTCTTTTTTGGTCTTGTCACTCCAAATTACAGTGTGCCAAAAGGAATCACATACTCTATGTTTGACGCACATGCGCGAATGTGACAAGCGCAGTGACGATTCAAAGGAATCACATATTCTATGTTTAGCGTACATGCGCAAATGTTTTGACATGCGCAGTATTCAACTTCTCGTAACGAGATGTTTGGACGACACCGGTTGATGGCAATTAGCGAGAGGCGTTGGGAGGCATATAGGAGCTATTTAAATGGAGGAGGGGTGAGACCTAAACACTTTATCTTGCTCTTGAGAAAGGCGGTTATTCCGCAGAAACGCGCGTCGGGCTTTTCACCGATGTAATTTTTGTTTGTTTATTTTGCTTTTTATACCTTTAGCGAACTCTTATTAATAGTGTGTTGCAGCTACTTTGGGGTTGATCGGGTCTGGCTTAATACGCAGGGGTGAGCCTTAGTATGGAGTTTTTGTTAGTTCCAGCTCTTGTCTTATCTGGACTTACGCTATACCAATTTTTACTTTATATTTTCCTCTCCATTTATATGATCTCCCCTATCCTTTCGATTTCAACTATGTACTTGTAACTTTGCACGTTCTGACCTTTGGCAAGGCTTAGTCCTTTTTGTAATCTTCACTTCTAGCATCAACTTTGTTTAAGTTTAACTGCTACACTTACTAGTGATTGATATATGTTATTGTTACTTTAGCCGTGCAGCTAACAGGCTAGATTTATATATGAGTTCCTAGGTAATTTGGTTTTAATACTTTATTCTTAATCATAATTACTTAATAAAATGTATTTATTTTTCCTAGACGTTGCCTTGGGGTGGTTTGAAGGAGAGCGGCCCGTTTTGATACGAGGTGGTTTCTCCTTCACCTTTCGTTTTTTGTATATATTATATTATTATTCTGTTTTTTTTTCTCTCCACATAATAGTGTACTCTTATTATTATCCACTACCTTCTATTTATATATGTTTCACTATTTCACCCTGCCCCTATCCCCCATCACTAAACTATAATATGGCCGCTTACGTATTCATCCCACTTCCCTGCATCTATTTTCTATCCCCCTTACTGTTACTATGAGAAGAGTGATTACAATCACTCCCTCCTACTTTTGGCCGCTTAGGACCGCCCCCTCTTCTCTCTGATCACGTCCTGCAAATGGACGCGATCATAACTACACTCCCCACCCTGCTCTGCAATTTGCCGGCTCCCACCTCCTGTCACTTTAAAACACCCACAGTTAAAAATGGCTGCGACCTCGCGACCTTTCACCCTCAAGTTCAAAGCTTAAATGCTTACTTTTACTTTCACCATATGTCACTTTTCCTCAGTTGAATAAAGGTTCTGCAAGGGATTCAAATGTCCCTATATATAATATATTGGAAAACGAGCATAATCTACTGTTTTACTTGTTTTATTGTTTTAATGTGTATAAATAAAGAAGGAAAAAAAAAAAAAAAAAACATTTTTATCATGTGACCACAGTCATGCGGAAATGACGTCATTTTGGCGCCAATCTTCACATTTTAAGCCATTTTACTTGCCTTTAACCCCTTAAGGACCAAACTTCTGGAATAAAAGGGAATCATGACATGTCACACATGTCATGTGTCCTTAAGGGGTTAAAAGGTGAATAGCCAGGATCATTTGTTTACACTTGATAAAGCCTGTTTTGGCGAAACACATTGTGTTTTTATAAAAATCCAATAAAAGTATTTTGCACACTTACTTTTATTTGTTGCTGTTTTATCCTGGCTGATTTTTTAAAGATCCAGTACTACAAAAGAAATCCCTGGTGGGGATTATTCCACCTACGCCTGGTTCATAGAGCAGTGTGGCTGCTCTGAACACTGTAAGTACGTTTCATTTGACCTTTTACTGCTATTTTTTATACGGTAAACACTATGGGCCCTCTCTTGTGATTTTATTTTCATAAGACCGGCACTGCAAGCATCGCTAGAAGGATATCCAACATGTGGGGAGTTTAACCCCTTAAGGACACATGAGATGTGTGACATGTCATGATTCCCTTTTATTCCAGAAGTTTGGTTCTTAAGGGGTTAAATACCACTGTATGCTGTTTTACTCAGAGCTGGTTATAGCTCTCCCAATTGTAAGTTGGCACTCTTAGGACCTCAGTGTTGTCTGTAGTTGCAGTTAACCTACGTTATTGCACCATTGGGTTTTTCCCCCTTTTATGTATTTTATATGCTGACGCTTATCTGGAATGCTGTAAGAAGTCTTGAGGATACACCTCCAAGTGTCCAGTTATATCCTACATGTGGGGAGTATTAAATACCAGTGTATGCTGTTTTACCTAGAGCTGGGCATAGCTCTTTAAATTGTGAGTTGGCACTGCTCTACTTCTATGTTGTTCGTGATCCAGCTTTCCTAAAACGGTTTTGCACTATTGGTCTCTATTTTTGCTTTTGTATTTCATATTTACCACTGAGGATTCAAAGCAAGAACTGAAGAATATACACTCCAGGTCTTCGCTGTACTTTAAGAGACTTGTTTATTATCTCTCATTGTCCTACTTAGCGCACCCTGTATTTGTTGTATCTTGTTCTCTCCATTCTTTGAAGGGTCTGAGGGTTACCATTCCCCTCAGGTGTGCAGCTCTATTCTCCCCTGTGATCAGTACTGTAGCGCTGTTCCTCTCCTATTTTTTTTTTCTGTTATCGTCGTATTGTGCTCATTGAAACATCCACACCATCTTTTTCCAGAGCAGCCTGTATTTCTCCTCTCTCTTTGTATCCCGAACAATTTTTCTGGCAGTTGTGGCTGAAATCTTTCGTGGTCTAACTGACCATGGCTTGGTATCAAGAGATCCGAATATTCCACTTCCTAATAAATTATTGAATAGTACTGACTGGCATTTTCAATGCTTTGGATATCGTTTTATATCCTTTTCCATCTTTATAAAGTTTCATTACCTTGTTACACAGGTCTTTGGACAGTTCTTTTCTGCTCCCCATGGCTCAGTATCTAGCCCGCTCAGTGCATGCATGTGAGAGCTAACAAACTCATTGATTATTTATACACAAACACTAATTGCAATTTAAAAAGCCACAGGTGTGGGAAATGAACCTTTAATTGCCATTTTAGCGTGTGTGTCACCTTGTGTGTCTGTAACAAGGCCAAACATTCAAGGGTATGTCAACTATTGATCAGGGCCATTTGGGTGATTTCTGTTATCATTATAAATTAAAAGGAGTCACACAACTATGTTATAATAAATGGCATCATATTATCACTATCCTTAAATAAAAAAAGAAAAATTTTTTGCATGATCAGTCATATTTTCAAAATCAATGCCAAAATTTCACAATATATTTCTAAATGGAAGCAGGTTAGAAAATATGGCAGGAAGGAGGGAGGGAGGGAGGAAACTGTGAAGCTTCCCCTTGCAAGAGTGCTTCCAGTGCTGGCTGCAAGAGTAGAAGCCAAGTATGGCTGCCTCCAGCAAAATTTGAGCATTTTAGAAAAAAACCTATAGAATACGAAAAATTCGACACCAGTGCACGCTGACGACAGACATACTTTTTGCACAGTACTCACATTAGGCCCAAGTCACGTTTGCCTGGATGCAGGTGAACATGTGCAGAACACTTTTTCCCAACTTGCCTCTGCAGCCGATTTTGAGGTTTCTGCAGCTCACGCGTTTGGGTGAACTCAGATTTGGTGTTCTCTTCTGGGCATCCCCACTCTGGGTAAGAAGTGTGTGTTGTGGAGTAATTGGAGGTAAGGTAGGTGCCAACTGAACCTCTATAGATGCTCCCAGACAACATGCAAGTGCAGACCAAAAGTCTGCAAACTATTTATCCAATTTCTCCAGGATAGAGGGTGTTGGGTCTCTTGGTGCAAGGCTACACGTGGCATTCGCCATTATGTTAGAGACAAGATAGCTGAAACCATTAGAACACTGCTGTCACGTAGACAGTAGCTCAGGTTGTAAGTACAAGGATATCCCTCATCGGTGATGGGGGGGGGGGGGGGAATTGAGGAAGACCTTATGAGATCCGCTGCAGAAGGTGGAGGGATTGACTGCCTTCCCCCTGCAGTCTGTGAGTAGGCCTCTTGCAGTCCGCAGGTCAATCCCCAGCAGGAGGTATTAAACCCCGTCCGATTCGTTGCGGGGCTGTGTCCAGGGCCCCAGCGGTGAGTAGGCCTGGTAGGGCCACGTGGGGTACCTCGGTACCGCCATTGAGGACTGGGGGGAGGACCTCAGGTGGTCCGGGAACCTCCTCTGCCGGTGAGGTAGGCTCCCATGGGCCTCTCTCCCCTGTCCCCCCTTCTGTCTCTTCCCATCCCCTTCCTTTCCCTGGTTTTACCCTTGGGGCCCCTATGTGTCTGTTGGTGCCCAGCTTGCTCTGGGGGGGGGGGTCTGGTTTACCTCCTGCTTCTTGCGATCCTTTCCCCCCCCCTCCCCCTCCTTGCTGGGTCCTCCTTTCCCCTTTCTTCTTTCCCTCCTATGTTCTCTCCCTGCCCCTTCCAGGTCCCCTCTGCCCTCCTCTCCTGTTCTCTCTGTGTCTACCCCTCTCTCCCCCCCCCCTGGTCACTTACCTCAGCTGCCTCCTGGTGTGGAGCTTGGGCTCACCTCCTCTCCATTGCTCTTATCACAGGTCCTGGCTGCTGTTACTAGAACTGCCCAGCAGGTGGCGCCTGGAACACCTTTGAGGAACACAGTTGACTCTGGTTTATATATCTATCTACTTCCCCTTCTGTGCTTGCTGTGCTGCGGTCGGAATGCCAGGCTTTCACAGGTAAGTGTGTTTTTTCCCTCTTCGGTAAGTCATTCAGGTCTCTCGTTGGGGTGGTCCTCTCGGGTCTTTGTGGGTTTCTAGATCAGTGGGAGCGGGGGGCGGCAGTTTGCGGGGAGTCCATTAGAGATAGTCGACTCGGGTCTGTTTGGTCCACGGCCCCACAAGCGCCCTCTGTGTGGTCCTCGGGGCCTGCTGTATATTGTCCTTCATTGGTGGTGGTCCGTTGCCCGCCCATCCCCCTCTTTTTTTTGTCTGTGGTGTCTTGCTCCATTGCTAGAACAGACGGAGCTTCCCGCGATGTGGGTGTGTCGGACATGGCACAGGGCGCTGCTTACGGGTGCTGGTATGACCCACTGGGGCTTGCACTTGGGGTAGGAAAATAGGGATAAGATTTGAATAGTGGGGTTCATGCAAATGTTTTCCCTCCTGCCACCACAGGTCAGTAAGGTGTTTGTGAAGGTCAGGGAGGATTTCTGCTACGGAAAATTCCTGAGATGTTTGGGAATTCGTTACGGGCGTTTTTTCTATCCTGGCTAGCTTGTTGGGGGGGGAAGTCTCCCCAGAAATGCTCTGCATTGTTCGGCTATCAGGACACTATTTGGAACGCTTGTCGTAACTATGAAGGCCTGGGTTGGTGGAGGTACGGCTGGCAGTGTGACCCTCGTTTGTCCTGGGACCAGACGGACATAGGCCTCTGGCTCTCAATTATGACTTACTCTGCGGGGCGCTTTTCAGTCCTTTCTTTGGTGGAGCCGGTGGAGGGACATCCTCCTCCCCATCGGCCCCCAATCAGGGGTCATTCCCCATCGGCTCCAATGTTGTTGGAAATTCAATGACGGTCACTGTAAGTGGGGGTCCTTGTGCCGGTTCAAGTACGAGTGCTCCGGTTGTGGTGGTGCCCATCCCAGCTCCCGCTGTTTCAAGCGGGGTAAAAATGGGCTAGTGGGGGCTAAAGGCGACAGCTCTGATGGTTGTAAACGCGATGCACCCGTGGCTTGACCTTTTCAGGTTCGGCGGGCTGCACAGATCATATTGGAGGGTTTTGAGCAGGGTTTTGACACTCCCCTTTTTCGGAGCACCCTTCCCCTCTCTCGGTTTCGGAAACTTGGTTCTGTACGGGAATTCCCACAGGTGGTTCAGGAGAGGCTTGCTGAAGAAGTCTCCTAGGGCCGGAGGGCCGCCCGCCCCCCCTTTTTGTGTTCCCCCTATGTCCTATTTGAGGGTTTTCACCTTTGGGCATGGTGCCAAAGAAGGAACAAGGGAAATGTCATCTGTTCCCTCATTTGTCGTACTCTCCTGGGGGTTCGGTGAATTGTTGACGTTGCTGCCGAACTCTGCCGGGTTTCCTACGCGTCCTTCAATGCGGCGGTTCGCATGGTACGGGCTGCGGGCCCCGGGGCCTTGCTGGTAGGGGCGGTTGTGGAATCGGCTTTCCGTCTGCTTCCGGTGCACCCGGATGGTCACCGTCTCCTTGGTTGTACCTTTGACGGTCAGTTTTCTGGGGTTATGTGCCTCCGTAAGGGTGGCTCCCTGTCCTGTTTGTTTTGAGAGCTTTAGCACTTTCATGGAGTGGGTGGTGCGTGGGGAGGCGGGGGTGGGTCCCCTTCTGCACTGCCTGGACAGCTTCTTGTGTGTGGGGCCGGCGGAGTCCCATGTTTGCGCTCTGCTGCTGCGGGTTCTGGGGTCCGGTTACCTGCCTTAGTTTTCTGGGCATCGGGACTGTCGGTTGCCCCTGACTAGGGTTCATGACCTGCGGTTGGACGTGTCGCTGGCTTTGGGGCGACGTGTGATTCGGCTGCGCTGCCTGCAGTCTCTTCTAAATAAGCTGGACTTTTGCCTGTCGGATTTGAACAATGGGGCTGTCTGGGATTCCTTCTCGGCCTCCTATATTGGTAGAATGTACTCGCAGGCCCTGGAGGTCTCTAACGCAGACTTCCGCCTGTTTGCCGCTGCTGCGGGCTCGGGAGGTTTTGGGGCCATTTGTCTCTCAATGGTGGGGCTGAAAATTGAGAGCCAAATGGCCCCAGTAGACTGGCAAGCGGCAGGGCTTTCCCGGAATCTGGCTGTCCTGGAGCTCTGGGCATTGGAGGTGTGGGTTCCCACCTCACTGACAGGTGGGTAATTTTCCATTGCGACAATCTGGGGGTGGTGCCGGCTGTCAATCACTTGACCGCATCCTCGGCCCGCTTGCTGCGGCGCCTAGTTCTGCGCTGTTTGAGTCTTAATGTGTCTGGTAGGGCGGGGCATAACCGGGAGTTCACGATGTATTGGCCGATGCTCTCGTTCGCAATGGGACGTACTTCAGCAGTGACTCCAAAGGGCGATTTAGAGGGCATCCTGTGACCGGTGGAGATGTGGTCAACTTGGTCTGGCGGACTGATGGAGCTGGTCCGTGGGTCGGTCTCTGTGGCCACGTGGGCCCGCTACAGTATGGTGTGGAGTGACGGGGACGGGTAGGTGCGTTCCCTCTGGGGTTTCCAGGATTTGTCCGCTCGCTTACATGGTTTGTTACGTCTCTTAAGGGCGTTGAAGTCTGCGGGGTTGTCCCCCTCCGCGATTTCTTTGCGCTTTGCAGGGCTCAGCTTCCTGTTCAAGTTACGGTCGTCTCAGTGGGCCGGATTTACTTCAGGTTTCGCCACTCAAAGACTGTTGTCTTTGGGAAGGGTAAGTAGGTCCGGTTGGGAGTGGTGCCGGGTTCCGGCATTTGTCCCGTTTTTTCCTTCGGTGAGTGCTGTTCCTTCCACCAGGCTTCTCAGGTTCTCCCAGCTTCCAACTTGTTAGGGTGTTCCGCTTGGGGCTTGAATTCCTGGGTATTCCTTACACTTTAGTTCCTTTTGGCCCCTCCCCCACCTTGCACCTTCCCCCTTCCCCTGTGACTGCAACTGTTCGAAAAAACTATTTTAATACTTACCCAATTCCAGCACAGGGGGGCTAAAGCACAGAGCGTGGGGATGTCAAGCATCAATTAGGTGATTAAAAGTTGCTTAACCACCAACAAGTGCCTCTATCATTACAGTTTCAACAACTGCAATGATTTACATTGCAGGAGTAAGTGGGACTTGGACACTGCACCCAGAACACTTCAATGAGATTAAGTGGTCTGGGTGCCTATAGTGCCATTTTAATAAACACTTTGTAAATGTGAGTATACACTACTACATACTTTCAGGTTGGGGACTGAGGTGGGTACACTAGGCCTCGACTATAATGGTGTGTAAAAACAGTTCTCTGGGCGGAGCCGAACAGCCAAGCTGAACAGACGTGCCGAGACCCAGCTCCTGAACCAAATCGTACTTTTATGGGGAAAAACTCACGAATCTCGGCACGTCCAACTCTAGAATAGCTCCTGACAAGCGGAGGGCACCCAGGCGCACAACCCGATACCTCAAGCGAGCAGTTCGACCGCCGGGTACCCAGATCCAGCTATTGAGGCCTGCTGACACACCAACATGCGGCACACTCCCATGGGCAGCGCGGGAGAGACGGCCGCTCTCTCGCGACTCTCACACCCAGCAGAGGTACCACAGAGCTCACGTCCCCCCCCCTATGGACCGGCGGGGGTCATCCCGGTCCGTGCCACTCAGGGCCACAAACTCCTTCAAGCTCCTGCGGGCGTACGCAACCCGCAATCAGTTTCCAAAATGGCGGACGCCGACCGAGTTCAGGGGCCCACACTCACCCAGCCTCTGCAAGTGAGACCTACAAGCGGGACACCCCACGAGGCCGGTATAAAAGCAGCCTTTGACCACTTCTGGGAGCGACTATGGGCCACTTTGGCGCAGACCCGAACAGCCAAAACGGCCTCCCGCAAGCCAATCACCCCTCCGGCGCATAAACCAGCACCGACAAGCATCATAGAGCTACTAACCGGGACTAAGCGAGATAGAAGAGCGACGGCTACCCCCCGACTATTATGCCGCAGACCACGCATCGGAAACTGCCTACCTGGGTCCCGACACAAGCGGAGAACCCACAAGCGGAACCCACAGCTGCTCAAGCACAAGAGAAACAAACGGGGGACTTCTGCGTGGCTCTCAACCAACAGAGTCAAGATGGACACACAGCGCATTGCCCGCCAACAAACCAGCAAAGCTGCTACAAACGCCCTGAGGGGCTCTGACCCTCTGCTCGGAGGAAACACCCGGACATCTACTCGCAGGTCAGCATGGGGAGAGGCGAAGCAGACACGTCGCCGAGAACATAGGCTCACCACCCAAGGTACCCATGAAAAACTGGGGAGTTGTAGCGGAGCCTCCCTGATTCCCAGCGGTGCCGAAGTCTTACTGAGCCGGGATTGCGGAATCGGCTGAAGCCTTGGTCAGAGGCGCTGAGCCTACCTATTGCTCAATTGACTCACGAAGCTGTTTTACATTATACTAGTTTATCTTTGTATAGGCATTACTAAATCTTATAAAATGCTAAAGTTATGTTTTACCATATGAAACACTTAGGAGTATACTTTAGTTAGCCACTTAAACTAACCTCTCACCTATGCCGCACACCTGTCACTCTAAACGTAACTTTTATTTGCACATGCTCAAACAGCCTAGCACAAACACTACAGTTCACTACTGATCTAATGCTTGTTATTCTATACACACATATAGTGCAAGATCACTCTATGTTAAGTAGACTAATGCTAAAGCGACAAATGTTACAGGGACAAATGTTAAAGCGACAAATGTTAAAGCGACGAATGTTATAGCGACAAAGGTTAAAGCAACAAATGTTATAGCGACAAAGGTTAAAGCGACAAATGTTCTAGCGACAAAGGTTAAAGCGACAAATGTTAAAGCGAAACGTTCACTACAGTAACCAAACCTGTATCTTTACGATGTTCACACGATGATTTAAAACACAAAAAATATGGCGATCTTTCTTTGGAGGGCACTGCATACCTTCTTGTTATTGTTAATCTATGTTACCCCACAATGCCTCCTTTTTTCTATTCTGGATCCCATAACGTATATGCCATAATAAAAGAAAGATTTACAAAACAGTTCTCTGAGGGAAGGTTTAATATGCAGGAGTATGTCAGCCCAGTACTGCAATGTAACTAATTAGCAGAGCCAGTGCAAGACTATTTTGCGCCCTATGCAAGACTAGCTACTTGCACCTCCCCCCCCAAATAAAAATGGCAATTTGTTTGTTGCTTTTTTCCCCCAACCCCTTTGTGTGTGTCTTTCTCTCCCAACTCCTTTGTGCATCTATTTTTCCCCTTCACCAGCCCTACCGTATGTCTCTTCACCCCAAGCACTTTTGTGGGCTTATTTCTCCCCCCAGTTCCTCTGTGGGTCTCTTCCCTCCCAATAACCTTTGTATGTCTCTGTAGCGTATCCCGGGTAACCCGGCTGGTTACCTCCGCTAATTCCCTTCCTTCAGGAACCATTTCGGAATATCAAGAGACCCCCCCAGTAACTAGACGACACACAGTTCTGGAGGTACAACACAATTTTATTGAGCCACACTCGGCTTCTATGCATGTCCCCGAGCCTTTGTCTCCCAGGAACATAAAAACCTGCCAAAGTAGCCAGTGCCTCAAAAGTGTCCCCACCAGCCTCAGGTGTCCCCAACAGAACGCCTTCCCCGACCACTCTCCATTTGCAAGGCTCCAGTGCTGAAACCTGCAAGGGAAGCGTCTGCAAATGCTCCCCCTGGTTGGCGTTCGTCTATACAAAAGGGCGGCCACCCAGGGGAGCACTCATTAATTACTTCCCTTGCGGTTTCACACTATGTTGCCAGTGCGAACGTTGAGGTTTCACACTTATGTTGCAAATGCGAACGTTCTGATTAATTGGGGGGAACGTTCTAATGGGGCACCGGGGAGGTCCTCGTTCGGGAGACAAACAAGTCGGGAAACAATCCACGAACACTCCCCCTGGCATTCGTATGCACTGTAGCGGCCACCTGCCGGTCAGTGCCCTTGTTAGTCCAGCAGCCCACCCACAAAGCAGAAAAAACAGTACAGCCCACCCACAATAAATGGTTACTACACCTGGGTAGAGGAGAAGTTTGTCCATGTCCAGGTGCCTCACCACGGCTGTGTAGGGGACTGGTAGGTTGCCTTGGTGGGTTGCTGAGTGGGCAGAGACCAGCGGTACTCTGTCCTGGTGCCAGCACTACCACCGGAGTAGTCTGGTTGGAGCCTGTTTGCTGGAGACGGACTGTCTCCCCCTTAGCTGCATAGCTCTGCTGTGGAATGGGGAGACCGGTTGTCTCCCCCTTGGATACACAGTTCCGTCGTGGGGGGGTAGGACCGACCATCCCTACCCCCTGTGGGGTAAGTGCAGAGACCACGGTCCCATCTGCACCGGTGGGGGGCTTACAGTCTCCCCCTGGTACATTAAACTGCCGCTGGGGAGAGGGGGTAACAAGCTCCTCTCCCGATAGAACACTCTGCCCATTGATGATCCGCCGCTGGGGAGAGGTGGTAACAATCTCCTCTCCCATACATACTTCTAGTTTTTGCGGAGGGAGACCGACTGTCTCTCCTCCCAATACAGAGTCCTGCTGCTGGGGAAAGGAGACTGGGCTCTCTATTCCCTGCTGGATACTCTGCCGCTGGGGACTGGAGACTGGGCTCCCACTTCCCAACAAATCACACTGCCGCTGGAGAATGGAGACTGGGCTCCCAATTCCCGGCACATCACACTGCCGCTGGGGAATGGAGACTGGGCTCCCAATTCCCAAACAATCACGCTGCCGCTGGGGAGGGAGGACACTGCTCTCCTCTCCCTGTATTTCCCACTGCCTTCCTGGCATACCACTCTGCTGCTGGGGGGCAGGAACAACTACCTCTGCCCCCTGTAACTCAGCCTGCCGCTGGGGAGGGAGGATGCTGCTCTCCTCTCCCTGCACTTCACACTGCCCTCTTGGCATATCACTCTGCTGCTGGGGGGCAGGAACAACTACCTCTGCCCCCTGTAACTCAGCCTGCCGCTGGGCAGGGAGGAGGCTGCTCTCCTCTCCCTGCACTTCACATTGCCCTCCTGGCATATCACTCTGCTGCTGGGGGGCAGGAACAACTACCTCTGCCCCCTGTAACTCAGCCTGCCGCTGGGGAGGGAGGAGGCTGCTCTCCTCTCCCTGCACTTCACATTGCCCTCCTGGCATATCACTCTGCTGCTGGGGGGCAGGAACAACTACCTCTGCCCCCTGTAACTCAGCCTGCCGCTGGGGAATGGAGACTGGGCTCCCAATTCCCTGCAATTCACACTGCCTCTGGGGACTGGAGATTGAGCTCTCTTTGTCCCGTAACTGTAATTTCCGGTGGAGGTCCACCCAACGTGGCAGCTGACCATCACCCTCTGCCCGGTATAGCAGAGTCTTGAACACTAGACCCCTTACGAACTTCACGGATTTCTCAGCTGGATTAGGTCCGTAGAAGTTCAGCCGCAACCACATCATACGGTCAAATTCCTCTACAGAATATCTGTACTCCACTGCTGGTTCCATCCTGGTGCTGTCAGGGTCGCTGTACTGAGACATGCGTTGCCCTCAAATTGTAATATCCAAAGCAATGGTGTCTCCTGTAGCTGTCCTTCTGGCTGTAGGAACGATCCCGCCGCTTGCCACCAATTGTTACGGACCGTTTCAGCATAAAAGGGGAAAAATCACCAGGCTCCTCCAATACAATGTGGCGAGATTGGTTTCGTCACAGGGGTGGTCTCCGTTCGGAAGACGAATGAGTTCCTTTCGTGGTAGCTCTCCCAAACGGAGAGGGGCACAGTATACGGAAATTACTAATGAAAGTATTTAGGAAATTGGGCAAACTAGATGGGTCGAATGTTTCTTATCTGCCATTACATTCTATGTTTCTATGTGCTGGTGCACCCTCTGTGCGCCTTTTTGCTGCCCCTCAGCTCTCTGTGTGCCACTTGGCACCTTCTCTCCCCATGCCATTTTGTGCACATCTTTGCCCCACTCAGCCCTCTATGTACTTTTTTGTTCAACCACCCTTCTTTGCGCCCCCTCAGCTTCCAGTGTCTGTCTATCCCCCCAATCCCTTTGTGGCCTCTCCCCTCCCCACTTACTTACCTCCCTCTATGTAGCATGGCAGAGCCACAGACCGCGGTAGAAGAACTTGCTTTCTTATATAGCCCATCAGTGGTTTTAATGTTGTGGCTGATTAAAGGGTTAAACCATTCTCAAACGGTTTAACCCCAAAGTTGCCTCCACCACCGATCTCGACTCCTTGGACGGCAATCCGGCTTCGGAAATAAGAGTTTTTAGGAAGCGCGGAGTGCCACTGGGCAGGGGCACTGCTGATTGATTCAGAGCGGTCAGCTGACACTCTCAGCCAATATGTGACTCCCATTCAAAAAGCTGGCTTGGAAAATATGAAGTTGTTATGGTTCCTAAACTGTCCCTTTAAGTGCATCTTATTGCATTTTAATGATGGACAAACAGAACAACAAACGTTTGGGGTTTAATCACCCTTCCTCAGTGTACAAAAAAAGAAAAAAAAAGTTCATTTATTCACTTACCTGGCAAGCAGACAGCACAAGGATGGCCAGTGGGACCAGGCAATAGTGCTACTCTTCTGCTGGCTCATCTTCATGCATCCAGGATATCTTTCTGATGCTAGGAGGTAGACAGTTTTACATGGGGGAGTGAAAAGCTTAAAACAAAGGCAGAGAGTTTTTGCATGGTGCAATCCTGCCATCACAAAGATTGCAAGTTACAGCATCAACCTCAGACGGGCACCAAATGGCAAAATACAGTCAAATGGAGTGTGCCTTCATACCATGAAGTCATGCTGCAGCCATCAGGGGGAGCCACTCAGAGGAAGCTCATGAAGACAGGCATGCACGCATATTGCAGCCACAAGGATAGGGACAGAGATGGCTGGAACAAGCTCTCTAAACACACTGTGTAAGAATGCTGGCAGGCATACCAAATTACTGCAATTTAGTAGGCCCAGCATCATGCCCAGGCAGCCCTCCTATGTAAAGAGAGCCTGTAAGCTGACCTCATGGCCGCTACAGGACTGCAGGGAAAATGGAAGTAAACCAACAATCCATTCCCTGATCTCTTTTAGCCAATGACGGCCCCAGAAGAAAGGACAGTATGCAGGACTGAGTTTTAGGACCTGAACATATGTCGCCTAAAATAAAGGCACATTATATGATGGGAAGGCAGGCAGCCAATCAGAAGAAACAAAGTATTTTAAACCTGAAAACTGTGTTTGTTTTAAAAGCAACCAAAAATTAGGACATTAGGGTGGGGGCACCCTCAGGGCACTCTAGTGCCAGGAAAACGAGTATGTTTTCCTGGCACTAGAGTGGTCCTTTAAATAGTTAAAGGACCACTATAGCGTCAGGAAAACAAACTCGTTTTCCTGGCACTATGTAGTCCTTAGGTCCCCCCCACCAGTGGTGTATTTTAGTTTTGAGCTGCCCTAGGCATGACTAAACCTGGGCACCCCCCTAATCTAAATGTGGCCCACCCCTTCCTGTCCAGGCCACACCTCTTCCTCTTTAAACTACACCTTTTCCTACTACTTTTAGAGGGAAACTATAGTGCCAGGGAAGCAAAGCTGTTTTCCTGGCACTATAGTGCCCCCCTCGGCACTGAATGGATTAAAACCCCTTCGGTCACTTACCTTAATCCAGCACCGATGTTCCTCGGCGCTTGGTCAAGCTCCTCCTCTGAGCTTGCATTAGGCTTCCTCATAGGAAAGCATTGTATCAATTATTTCCTATGGGGATTTAGCAGACGCCTGATGTCCTCATGCACGTGAGGACATCCAACATCAGTTAGGCGACTGATAGACAGTCACTAGAGGTGGAGTTAACCCCTCAAGGTAATTATTGCAGTTTCTGAGACACTGCAATAATTACACGTGCAGGGTTAAAGAGATTGGGACACTCCACCCAGACCACTTCACAGAGCTGAAGTGGTCTGGGCTCCTATAGTGTCCCTTGAAACACACTCTGACACACACATTCACTGACAGTCACACACACAATGACAGACACACAGGCGTCACTGACAGTCACACACACTGATTTGACACACATTTATTGACAGACACACATGGGCAGATACACACACACACACTCAGTGACAAATACAGAGTCACTGATGTGACACAGACACATTCACTGACACACTCATTCATTGACAGACACACACGCACACTGACAGACACACACTGACTCTCATTGTCAGACATACTGATAGTCACACAATCAGAGACTCACTGATTTGACTCACATTTACACTCACAGACACACACATACACTCACAGACACACACATATACACAGAGACATACACACACTCACAGACACATACACACACACACACACACACAACTTAATAATGTAATTAAGAATTTTCCACCCAGCCTCCCTACCTGGAGAGCTGGCATGGATCCATACCTTGGGTCCAGTGGGGCTTCAGTGCAGCAGGCGGCTTCCAGGGCCGGACTGGGTATGAAAACCAGCCCTGGAAAAAAATTACATACCAGCCCCATAGCATTGCGTAATTATACCGGCACAACGTAATTTTCTTGTTCATAAAAGGTAAAATCATGCATTTTAAAGCACATCTGAAGAGTGAACTATTTATAGATAAGAGATATAAAAGCACACAATGCCTTATACATAAAGAGTAAAAAAAAGTGTAAACATGGGGCAATCATCAAGAGTAGACCATTTTTTGCTAGGGTGATTAGACTACATTTAGAACTTTGCCCCACAATAGCTCTTTATGTAGAACCCCCATTGTTCCAAATATCATAGTAGACCATTATCCCATGCAATTGTGTCTGCCACATCAATATTGTCCAAATAAAGAATAATCAAAGAGCTTTACCTCCAAGTATAGCAAACACAAATGGTTTCCAAAATGTATTTAACTTAACATATATAAATTACTCAAACACACAAAACAGTAGTAAATAATTTTTTAGAGGTAACAAAAAGTGCAAATGTTATACTAGACAGTAATTAAATATTTTAACAGTTATAATAAACTTGCTGTTAATTCTGTAACAGTACAAAATGTGAGAAAACCTTTGGAATTCAATAAAGTTTAAATACCTTGAAACATATTGCTGACTAGCTTTCTAGTCCAATTGTAGAACAGTAAAATTGTACCAGTACCATGGCAAGCAACCCAACAGTTTTCAAAATGTAATGTACAAACAGTAGATAAATACAGGGCTCATTACCCTTTAGGACAGACCTGTCTAACCTGTAACCTGTGCCCCCCCCCCCCCCCCCCAGATGTTGCTAACTACAACTACCATGATTCTTTTAATGAAACAGATGGCCAGGGAATTGTGGGAGTTGTAGTTCAGTAACATCTGGGGAGGGCGCATGTTGGACAGCCCTGCTTTAGGAGGTTGCAATATGTAAACTGTTTTCTAAAGTTTTAGAGGATAAAATATGTAACAACTTTTAAAAGTAATTATGACTTAAAAAAAAAACAACAAAAAAACTAAACTAATCCAGTCAAAATTTAAAAAAATAAATATTGATCAACATTGTAATTTACTGACATGCTTGTAAGTTATTTAAGCAACATCCCTTGTAGCAAGCTGCTTTTTGAAGCCAAACCATCAATGATGGTTTCATTGCTTAGTCCAATCAAGGCCTCTTTCTCCACGGACATTAGCATAAAGGCCTCCAAATGTGTTTGAGAGAGGACATTTCTCAGTCTGATCAAGATGTATTTAAGTTTTGAAAACGACCTCTCACATGCTACTTGCAAAGAGGAAAGTGTCAGTGTCAATTTGTATGCATTAAAAAGTGAACTATACGTTAGACTGTATAAGTTGTAACGCAATAATACATTGTAACAGCAGCTATACAGCTCTTATTTTGCACTTTCCACTTTTATCACCAACATTGGAGTATGGCTGTTCCTCAGTTTCAGAGATAAGATGAGAATGGATGGTGTCTTCATCTTGACCTTCATTGTTAGCATCAGTATATTCTTCATCAAGGGACATTTTCAATCTTTGCCACTTTGATGCAAAATCAAGTAGCTCACTTTGCAGTTTCTCTTTAGTTGCATTGGAGTCAAATTTAATTACAAGGCTACTCAGTCGTTCTAATGCACTGCTGGGAAGGTCTAGTAAAATATCTTCAAAATTTTGGGGATCTAAACATGCCAAATCTGCAAATAACTGACCATGTGTTGTAAATCGGCTATGCAGACTCACCAGCCATTCTTTTCTTACGTTGTATTCATCGAGGTGATGGAAAGTCTTCCTCAATCAAAACTTTGCAGTCGGTTGTATGCAACTTGCTGTTTGCCCAGACTGCAAACTTCTTTGCAGCATCTATAATAATTTGGGAATCACGATCATGTGCTTGCAAGTTGTTTACCGTTTCTGTCACCATTCGGTATGCCTGCAATACATCCATACCTTGTGTTTGCAGGTACAAGGATAGTGGAGTGGTATTCTTGAAAACAAATAAGTACTGCTGTGCCGTTATAAGTGTGTGGAATTTTTTGAGGGATTCTAAGTAAGTTCCAGCCTTGTATCTGATGTCAGCATTAAAATGATCAGAACGTGATATTTCTGCCATGGTCTGGATCAAATCTACATACAAGGCTTGACTTGGATCATTAAATGAACCAAACACCTTTGTAAGTGCTGCATCACTGGACCACCATCTTGTTTCTCCAATCACAGAAAGAGATCAGAATCTTTCTTCCTGAGACTTTTCACGCCATACATTCATCCGAAGGTAGGATTCACGGATAAATACAGCACAGGAGTTTAACAAGCCGAACAACAATATTGCCTGAACAGATATCTTTGTGACATCCATCATCACCAAATTTAGTACATGTGCATAGCACCACACATGAATCTGGCCAGGTGCTTTATTACTCAGCCATGTGCTGAATCCGTTGTACTGACCCTGCATATTAGAAGCTCCATCTGTTGAGTTCCCAACACAGTTCGTAACATCAATTTCCATGGATTCCAATACATTGCAAACCAGTTCACACAAAGCCTTACCTGTCGTGGATGTGCAATTTACCACAGCAACCAGACGTTCATGGACCACATCTGTGACATACCGAATTATTATTTAACACTGGTCTGAGACGTTTATATGCTGTGTTGTATCGAGCTGTATTGAGAACATGCCAGCATCTCTGATCTCTTGGGCAATACCTTTTTTCAAAAGTGCTGAAATTACACAGATGATATTGTTGACTGTAGTTTTTGAAATTAATGTAACAAAGCCACCACGTCCTTTGCAACTTGTTGCACTTTGATGTTGCTTTTTACTTTTTTTAATAACTGTATCAAGGTGATTTTTCAGCAAGGGATCAAACTTGCTTAAGAGTTGCAAAATCTCAAGGAAGTTTCCATGGTCCAACTTTTCATTATCTAACGTATATGCTGCTTCAGCTGTTGCCCGATAGCTTAGGCCTCTTTTTCCAATCAGCTTTATGGTTTCAATTATCCTCTCTAGGATGGCACGTTTTCTCTTCACTTCCTCTTTTCTGGCTGTTGTTTGTTTCTCAAAGAAATGACTAGATGTGTCCATATTCTTTGACCTCATCAAAAAAGATTCAGAGCTATTATTGTGGAGGTTGCTTCTTTCGTGCTCTTCAATTCTCTGGTACATGTGCTTTTCGTCTTTTTGCTGAAAGCTAGACACACCATGCAGAAAAAGGCACCATGTCCATGTGAATAAGTCAACCAGTGACGCTTCTTTCCATCCCTCCTCTGATGTAACTTTGTTGAATTAAAAGAAAGGACAACTGTTTGACATGGATGAAACAATAGGAAGGAATTCACATTTTCAGATTTTGGTCTGATAAACCACATTTTATCATCAACTGTGTCAGACATGCCCTCCTTAAGGCCAACTACTTCTGGAATATCTTCTTTTGCTAATGATTCTTCATGTTCAACAGTTTCTCCCTCAACAGGAACTCCAATACTGTGGTGAATATCTTCACCTGCATCGGAATCTATATCCAACTGTACAGTGCTTTGCATAGCGTTATGCATTGCTGTGCTACAGCTAGCGCCAATGTCTTCATGTGGAGATACGGGTGGTAAGTCATGCTTTGTTGCCACTATCTTAAACAAGCTACTGACTTTTTGATACTGGTGTGCATCTTTTTCTAACAGATTTTTTTTTTCACGTTCTTTTTCTGCTCCACCTTTCTGTTTTCTTTTACTTTCATCCTTCTTATCCATGGCAATCACTAAAAAGAGAAGATATATTTGCTATATTTGATTCAGCTACAAAACACAAATTAATTACACCTGAACCATGGGCAAAACGATCCAGAATCCCAAACTATGGGAGTGGATTGATTAGAACGGTGATTCTAATCAAATTGATTAAAATTGTCCGCTGGGTTATTTGAAAATGATAAAGACTGAAACATGTCCCAATGAAGCCAAATAATGACCCTCCCCTCCCCTCCTCAATACATTAATACCCCCCCTCAATACATTAATGACCCCCCTCCCCCATACATTACTGACCCCCCCTCCCCTCCTCAATACATTAATGACCCCCTCCTCAATACATTAATGACCCCCTCCTCAATACATTAATGACCCCCCTCAATACATTAATGACCCCCCCTCAATACATTAATGACCCCCCCCTCCCCAATACATTACTGACTCCCCTCCCCAATACACAAACGGCTCAGGGAAGAGAGGCCGTGATGCAGTCTCAGTAGATCTGCCGCCGCGCAGCTGCCGGATGTGACGTCATGTCGTCATTTGCCGCTCACATCTGGCGGCTGACAGGAAGTATCTGTGCCCTCGCACAGTAAGCAGCAGCGGCCGGCTCAGGTGTGACTGCGGCTGCGCGGTTGTGGCTGCGGCCGCATGGCCGCATAGGCTAACAGAAAATAAAATGTTTTTCATGTCTTGTGGCTGAGTGCAGCCACATGTCAAAGCGGCCCCAGGGCTGGCGGCCTACCAGGAAATTTCCTGGTATCCCGGTAGGCCAGTCCGGCCCTGGTGGCTTCCCATCCGAGGCGGCGAGGGAGCTGTGTTCTCTCTGCTCTGCTCCCTCGCAGGCTGTCTACTGATGCTGGAAGCCGGAATGACATCATATTCCGGCTTCCACGGCATCATTAAACGGCGCACGAGGGAACAGAGCAGAGAGTTCACAGCTCCCACACCGCCAACTGGAGGGAGGGGTCTCTATTAGCTGGCCAGCAGGTCAGCTCTTGCCCTCCCCCTCACCCCACCCCAATGACAGGGGAATCACACGGGACGCCTCAGTGGGCGTTTGGGGGCGGCAAAAAAATAGTGCAAATGCCTAGTTTGCCTTGTGCTAAATACACCCCTGCCCACCACCCTCATGGCCCTGCTCGGCTGCAGGGGTTAAAATCAATTCAGCAACTTACCTTTCCCCAGTGCTGGGCTCCCTCGGCGCTGGTGACCTCTCCTCCTCCTGCCGACGTCAGCGCAGAATGCGCATGCGCGGCAAGAGCCGCGCGCACATTCAAACCGCTTGTAGGAAAGCATTACTAATGTTTTCCTATGGACGTCAGCGTCTTCTCATTGTGATTTTCACAGTGAGAATCGCGGAAGCGCCTCTAGCAGCTGTCAGTGAGACAGCCTCTAGAGGCTGGATTAACCCCAATGTAAACATAGCAGTTTCTCTGAAACTGCTATGTTTTCAGCTGCAGGGTTGAAACTAGAGGGACCTGGCACCCAGACCACTTCATTGAGCTGAAGTGGTCTGGGTGCCTATAGTGGTCCTTTAAAATGCCAACCAGTATTCTAAAATGAAGAATGTGACTAGAATGTATGTACATTGTAAGACTGTGTACAATGTGTGTGATCTGATACCCTTTGTACATTTCAGTAATCTCCTCTTTCTACAAGCAAATAAAGTATGTTTGCATAGGGAAATGAAATGGTTAGAACACTTCTGTTATACTGGAAATTGCTTTCAGAGGGAAGAAAATCAAATCACTTGTTTTGAAACCTTTACTTCAGGCTTTTTGAACCAGTAAATTTGAGATTTTGTAATAGTTTGCAGATTGGAAGAAACTACAACTTTCATGATGCGTTGCCAATCTTAAGTATACTGCAGGCACCCAAACCACTTCAACTAAATGCCCAACTGGTTTTAACTCTGCAAGTGAAAACATTGCCATTCTGCAGGACCGCCAGTGTTTAGTTGGCAGGGTTTAGGGGGCGGAGTTTGACTGTGGAGCTGAACAGACATACTTTCTGTGAGCTCCCGAGCCCGGATCAGATTATAGGCTGGATCCGTGGGCACATTGCCTAATCCTGAACACCAACATACCAGAACTTGTTCTACAACAGCTGGTGAACCGGGGGATACCTTGCATACCTGAAATGCCCGCTGGACTGCACGAACCAAGGCTTGAGGGCTACACCACGCCGAGCTCGGGAGAGACGGCCGCTCTCCCGGCTCATGAACACACGCAGCTTCCATGGTACTCAGCTACCCGCGCCCCCTCAGGACCAGTGGGGGTTAACCCGGTCCACAATATACCGACCTACACATCTCCGTGGACCCCAACGGCTGACACAAGCTCCAACTGTGTTCCGTTCTCACGGGCCGCACGCCACTCGCAAATGGCGGACGCGCAACCCCACGGGGGTCACTAAACCTCCAGAGCACGTCACCAGCACAATCAAACCTCTAGACACCTGTCTGGATGAGCTGTTCGATACCCGTTCCATAGCGATACCTGTTCCCACATTGACCACCGCTGACCGAATCATCCCTATTCCCTCAGACATACCAAGTATGCACGTCCAATATGTGCCCACGGGGATACGAATGAACCTTCCCATAAGTGTATTAAACTTACTTAACTAAACCTGATCACACACATATGTTACTCCTCCTGTCACTAACCCCCTTACCCCTGATACATGTTCAGTGATTTAAGCCTGTATATGATATGCAAATTAAGCCTCCATAATCGAAACAGAATACATACATGTCTGGATCATCTTGTCAATTAATACTTTATTTCTGTGACAAGTTGGGAGTTTAACCCCTTAAGGACACATGACATGTGTGACATGTCATGATTCCCTTTTATTCCAGAAGTTTGGTCCTTAAGGGGTTAAGCCTGTTAATAATCTGCACACAAGGATCACATATGTAAACTTGCACGCACGCATGCTCTCCTCACCTTGTCACCCAGCTTATTATATCTGTGACATGTTAGGGAACTTAAACCTGTTTATAATATATTTTAAGCTTGCATATGATATGCAAATTAAGTCTCCTTATTCGAAACTGAATACATACATGACATGTTAGGGAACTTAAGCCTGTTTATAATAAGTTTTTGTTTACTCCATGAGAAAAAAAAAATGAGGCATTACTATCCTGGAAAGGTACAACAACAATATCAATGCTATGTTATCGCTGTATTATCACCCATACGTTTCCTTTTCTTTATTCTGTACCCATGACTCGTGCCTCAATAAAAGAAAGATTGGAAATTGCAGGGTTTAAATGCTTCTAGTGGCTGCCACTCTGATTGCCACTAAAATAGCCTGCTCAGAAACAGCCAGTAAAACTTGAGTATTTCGAGACCATCTGATTGGCGCAGAGCAGTGTTTTGCCGCGCATGCACACTAACCCCCCAATGCTTCGCTATGGTAAAGCAATGGATTGGCTAAAATCATCAAGCTTGATGATCATAATCCAGGTGGCGGGTCCAACTGCAGAGAGAGCAGTGCAGCATTGTATAAAAGATGAGTTAACTCGTTTTTGAGTTTTTGATCCATGAGGGATGAGGGGGAGGAGAGGGGCATCACCTTAACAGGGACTAGAACATTACAGCGTTAGTAATACACATTTGTATTCCTAACGCTATAGTGTTCCTTTAAGACTGAGAATATGTCATGGGAGTTATCGGTGGAACTAGCTTTTAACCACCAATATGACAGTATGAATAGGAAACTTCAGCCAGCCAATTATTGGTAGGCATTCCATGGTGCTCTCCCAGCCATATCATAGAGGATCTTGGGATGTGTAGTCCACAATCATCTGGAACCGGAAATGGCCCATATCCTGTGGTGTACAGCATAGAATTTATGTACTCTAGCATTTCCTAAAAGGGACACTATAGTTTCCACAACAACTAAAGCTTAATCTAGCTGTTCTGGTGTCTACAGTATGTCACTGCAGGCATTCTCATGTAAAGGCAGTGTTTACCTTGGTGCCTAGTAACACCTATAGTGGCAGTTACTCAGATGTAGGGATCGACCGATTATCAGTCTGGCCGATATTCTGTATTTTCAGCAATATCGGTATCGGCCAATAAAGATATTTTATTGCGGATAATGCAGACCAGGGCCACCATCAGGGTCCTGGGGGGCCCAGCACACCCTTACTTACCTTCCCAGCAGCACCCTTCAGCTCCCATGTCTAGCTCTAGCGAGTCCCGCGACTGTCAGAGCGTTGCATGGCAACTCTCTGCGCAGCATGCAGGCTGCGAGAGTTAGACAGGGGAGCTGAAGGGAAGGGAAGTAAGAGTGTGCTGGGCCCCCTCTGCAGAGTCCATGCTACCGGACCACCAGGGAATGCCATATCCCCCTCCCTGGCCAGGTAAGAAGCAGGGAGGGGAGACATAATAATAAAACATAATTTTAATAAAACATAATTTTACACACACTACATAAACACACACTGCATTCACTATATGCACACTACACAAACACACACTGCATTCACTATATGCACACATTATATACACATTACACAAACACACACTGCATTCACTATATACACATTACACAAACACACACACTGCATTCACTATACACACACTACACAAACACACACACTGCATTCACTATACACACACTACACAAACACACACACTGCATTCACTATACACACACTACACAAACACACACACTGCATCCATTATATGCACACTACACAAACACACTGCATTCACTATACACACACAAACACACACTCTGCATCCATTACACAAACATACACTGCATTCACTAATCAAATACTCTCACTGCACCTACTACACACATATATATTCTTGAAAACATAAAAAATTCTGACTGGCATGTATATTTTGTGCATATACCTTAATAAAAAAAAAGATTTGCAAAAAAATAAATAAATAATAAACATGTTCCGTTAACAGTAGATTTGTGTAGAAATAGTTTATTTTTTTAAAATTGTAAATGTACAGAATATCGGAATCGGTAAGTTATCAGCTGTCGGCCTGAAAGTTCACAGACTATCGGTATCGGCTCTAAAAAATCAATATCGCTCAATCCCTACTCATATGGCCACTAGAGATGTTTCCTTGGTCAGTGATGCATGTTCTAAGGTTCAGCATCTCAATCCTCTGTATGGAGATGCTGAACATTCCCCTTAGAGATGTATGGATTCAATGCTGCGCAAGCGCATTAACCTCCCATTGCCTTTCCTATGGGAAAGCATTGAATTGGCTGAGATTGTCAATTCTGATGATCTCAGCCAAGGGTCACAGCCAGTGCCGGCGGACCCACACAGTGCTGGAAAAAAGGTACGTTTTAAACCTATTTAAGGCGGGGGCCTAAATAGTGTTACACATTTGTATTCCTGACCCATGGTGTTCCTTTAAGGGATAAAATTGTATGTAATTGCTATGTGGTCAAAAAAAGCTACATAACACAGCAAAGGTGGAACAAAATATTATGTGATGATATATGCAGTAAAAAAAAAGCAAATCATGGATAAATTATTTTTTAAAGAATAGTAAAACAAACATGAAATTGGTTTTGAGCATGCTGTACAAGAGATGTTTGCTGCCTAGCCTGTCTGAGTTTAAACTATCACTGTTACTGTTGTATTTGAATATGACTGAATAAAGAGAGTTTTAAATGGATTTTTATCTGGTATCAGGCTGTGTGTGTTTCCATACTGCCATTAAAGGCGTGATGCAGACTTCCTTTCCTTCTGCTGTGATATTGATCGTCTGTTTGCGGGTCATAAAGATAAATGCTATGAACTGGAAATTGTGGGAACTGTCAAGGGAATTGCATATTTGACTCATTTTAAAAATGTCAACTTTTACAGAGCAGCTGGCATTATAGCAAGTATGACAGTTCTGCAAAGGGCCATTTATAATAAAGAGCATTGTTATAGAGCAAGATACCAGAGGTGGGACCAAATTGTTGTTTTGTAAGTCATGGAAGAAGCCATGTTAAAAATGAAAAAGTAAAATGTGCACCTTAAAATACACATTATTGAGGGGTGTGGCTTGGCGCCCGAGCTGTACGGAATAGCTGCCGCCGAACGAGAGATACAGAGCGATAAATAACTGGACTACTGAGCATAACAGCAGCCAGGACACCCAGCAATTACTGTAAGAATGTCACAGAGACAGAAAACCAAATCCGCTAAGGCGTTAAAGCATCCTTCTTCCTCCCCAAGGCGACGACCCCTAAACCGCGTAAGGGCCTCGATCAAGATGGCGGCACAACATGCTCGCGGGAGGGCTCACTATCAGCCTTCCCAGAGTCCGTTGCTGAAGAACAGCCCTTAACAGTACTGGCCATGAGGGCTATGATGGCTGAACTCTCAGACACTATCCAAATGAGCGTCAAATCGCAAATGCAAACCCTGACAGCAAAGCTCAGGAAGGACATCCAGGACATCGGTAACCGTACTGCGCACTTAGAAACCAAAATGGATGAATTCTCAGTTGCACACAATAGTCTGTCTGACAAATTAAAATAACTAGATGACATTACAGAGGCACACAGAATTAAACTGGCGTACATGGAGGACAGATCCCGGAGGAATAATCTCCAGTTATAGGGTATACCTGAATCGGTTACAAAGGGCGACTTGGTCAATTACCTCTAGGACTTATTCCTACAGTTAACATCTGGACCAGTTGCTCATAGACAGAGCACACCGCCTCAGGAGACCTAAACATCTGCCTCCCTCCCCAGCAAGGGATGTCATAGCAATGATACACTTTTTCCATGATAAAAGACGCATTATCCGGGCAAGCGGAAACACAGATATGCCGGAAAAGTATCGTAACATCAAGATTTTCTCTGACTTATCAGCGGAGACTTTGCAGTTTCGTAAGTCCTTAATGCCGATTACCACAGCACTACGTACCCATTGACTCAATTATAGGTGAGGCTATCCGTCCAAGTTGTTAGTGTACAACCAGGACTCTCTGCACTCCATCACTACCCCAACACAGGGCCAGCAACAGCTCCAGGACTGGGGTATTCCACTAGCTGAACCAACGAGCTCCAACCCAGCAAAGATCCCCAGACTGGCCCAGTATTGGTCTACTCGTTGATGCCGTCGACTGTCCACGGTAAAGTGGTGCATGTAAGCAGGCCCGTCGCTACCAGGCAAGCAAACCAAGCAATTGCTTAGGGCCCCGAGCGTCCTATAAGGCTGCAGCTGTCTGAGCGCTCTATAGAGAGCCTCAGGCGACTGCAGCACTGCCTCTCTCATCACCTCCCCTTCCCTGTAGCGTGGCCGAGCTCCTCTTCCTCCTGTCAGTCCTGAAAGGAAGTGAGCACTTCCTGTCAGTCCAGCCGGGAACAGGAAACTGAATCTCCTGTACCGCGCAGTACACAGGCACGGGGGAGATGAGGAGAACACAGGGAGGGGGGTGAGGAGAAGGGGAGATGAGGAGAACACAGGGAGGGGGGTGAGGAGAAGGGAAGATTAGGAGAACACAGGGAGGGGGAGGTGAGGAGAAGGGGAGATTAGGAGAACACGGAGAGGGGGGTGAGGAGAAAGGGAGATTAGGAGAACACAGGGAGAGGGAGGTGAGGAGAAAGGGAGATTAGGAGAACACAGGGAGAGGGAGGTGAGGAGAAAGGGAGATGAGGAGAACACAGGGAAGGGGGAGGTTAGGAGAAGGGGAGATTAGGAGAACACCGTGAAGGGGGAGGTGAGGAGAAGAGGAGATGAGGAGAACACAGGGAGGGGGGTGAGGAGAAGCGGAGATGAGGAGAAAACAGGGAATTTTCAATTGTTGAAAATGTTGGGGGGCGGGGCCTGCCTACCAAGCGAGCAGGACGCATGCTGAAGGAGCTCCTCGGCAAATGCAGAGAAATTGGCCCAAAACTTGAAACCTGCTCTAAAGTACCGGCTGAACCCAACCTCTGCAGGCACGGGAGAGGCCAGGCACCAATTTCTACTGCCCTGCTGAGAGCTTTATGGGCTTTAACAGTCTTTGCGGCCTACAAACTACACTGAGGCGGCGGACGCGGCCGATCCACTGCCTCGCCTACAAATCAACGACGAGCCGGGCCACGCTTCCCCCCCTATGGGCCGGCGGGGGTTATCCCGGTCCCCACGAAGCAACTGGGACACAAGCAACTGCTTAAAAGCACGGAGCAACTGACACCGCAAACTGACATGCTGGCTGCAAAGATGGCCGCCACACAACATCCAGATCCCTGGGCTCCCCACGAGGACAGCATAACAAGGGCGTTTGATCGCTTTTGGGCGCAACTCTCGGAGAAACTCGCTGAACAGGCACAAGGACCTGCACCCACAGACCCAAA
Source organism: Pelobates fuscus (assembly GCF_036172605.1). Lineage (NCBI taxonomy): Eukaryota > Metazoa > Chordata > Amphibia > Anura > Pelobatidae > Pelobates > Pelobates fuscus. The sequence goes on along the minus strand of NC_086328.1, from coordinate 85,270,055 downwards.
ACAAAAGCTAGCGGCAACAAAAGCACCACAGCCTGTACCGAGCGGCTGACCATAATGAAAAGGCGGAGGAAGGCACGGAGGACACCCCGACTCTATACGAGCCGTCCTGCTACCAGAGCTCACTCGCCTGAAATCCAGTCTGCGCACAGCGCACGGCCTCGGATGACGAGCACCCCGAGGAGACACCGGCTGCCGGCTCACACACTCAGCGAGCCGGCCCAGTCCACCCACTGCACTCATGCACGAAATACACAGCCGGCTCCTATGTATCAACAGAGGGGGAGAAACAAACCTCAATGGCACCCTCCACTAGACCCACATGCCAATCACCACCTTCCAGGGTCACTGCGCTTCCCACTATCGGGAGTCGGCTGACCGGGGACTTACCTCCACGGCGGATGTCACACTGGGGCTGTCTGACCTTTCGGACCCCCTGTGGACGCCACAGGGTCTAAGGACAAGCTTCCTGGACGAAAATCAATACTGCTGACAAAAGCCTTGATACCCTGCAGACCCTTGGACTGTAGCCGCAACACCATTTCAACCGACACCCTCGACATCCACTCACTGGGATCCCGCGAGAATTTGCCTGTTCATACCTGCGGCTCACCGAGGAGATCCATCGTAAATCCTGGGGTCATGAACTGTCCGCAACTACCCGCAATACTATTTAAAAGCTAGTGCAGTTTAAGTATTTTTTCCTTCTCGTTTCTAATTTTCTTTAACTGTTTTACACATGTTTGAATAATATTACCTAAATCCCTGAGCGGTGTTCCTTTGATCACAGTTTGTAGCTCATACTATCGCTATATTCCAAAATTAGAAGTAGCATACTACCGATGCTATCTCCAGCTCATGTTGTGTACCAAAATGTTTTCTCCCTAACACAGACATGCACAACTAACTTGTAAATTTGTTACCTAACCAAAATGTGTGCAGTGACCGCATATGTCTCGAATCTGTTAGAATGTGTAGCTTACAAATCTTGTTACTGCTGTTGGGGCATTACAGGAACAGGTGTTAAACTTTGCACCACAAATGTACATCCCACTGAGGACCAATTACTATCATTCTTGTGGAAGGTCTACTGTATGCCTGTGTGCCATTTAATGCCTGACTACTCTCGCATAGGTTAATCTAACTTGTCATCAAGCAAGCATACAGGCATACAACTAAGCTAGCAGTAAGTTAAATTATTTAAGCATGTTCATCTCTCCACCTGCCACATACCCTGAATATTAGCAAACAATGTGCACTGAATATCTATGCCATACGACTGTTCACATATGTTAGTGTGTCTGCCTGCACCAGCTGCTGTGGCGGTGCCGGCTTGCCCGTTCTACTGTTGTGTCCTTGGGTCCAGTGGTCTAAATACTCTGAAGTTTACCTATAGTTCTATACCTAAACTTGTCTTTTTCTGTCACTCTGCATATAGAACTATGACCCTGAAACGTTTCTACTTAATTATAAAAAGTGCAGCAACTCTGACGTCTTATGATACTTATTACTGTTGTTTTTTGCCATTTGAGAAATGTCTATGATACCATGCTTTGTTACTCAATGCACTACAAAAATAAAGAATTTAAAAAAAAAAAAAAAATGTTCAAATTTTATACATATTATATGCAACAGCAGTATTTGCACTGTAAACCTTTTTTATTTATATAAAGTGTGGGTGAACTTAAACTGTATGGCTATGCTGTGGTTGCTGTGGGCTTTGCGTGCGTGTGCGTGGGAGGGGGGGCCTCCATGTCCATTTTGCTTGGGGCCCACAAATTCCTTCAAACGGCCCTACATGTAAGGCAACAAAACACGCTAGCGCACCGTAGAAGGTCACTTGTTATATTTATTGTTAGTTAACATGGTTATTCTGTAATATTGTTTATCGTGCAATGCACTCTTGGTCGGGGTTAGCCAAGTTACAGACTCTGCCCACTAGACATGTGGTTGAACACTAGGGGACCCAGAACAGAGATACATGAAAGTTAAATTATGACCATAATGTTCTGTTACTACACATCACGGGTTAATTGCAAATGTGCATAGTTCAAATTTCATCAACACACTCTTGTATGCTATCGACAGTGGGAAATCCTCTACAATGGAGTGTCTAAATGTCATGACCCCCAGCAGCCGTGCTCCACCTGCCATCGGCACAGCCAGGCTCAATCTATATGAGCCATTTAGGGCCGAATACCCTTCTGTTTTCACCTCATCCTCCCACCCTGGAGTTGGTTGCCGCAGTCCAGTCTTCATTTCTCCCTTCCCTATGGGTCTCAATTCCCTGCAGAGACGAGTACATACCCTAAGTTACCTAGTCTCCCCATCCTACAGTGTGATAAGCGTCATGTCGGGTCTTAAATATTTTACTAAAGGTGAGCACAGGCCAAAGTTCCAAACTGTAACCATACTGTAATGAGAATTATGTCCTAGAGCGTCAAGGGGCTTAATTACCCTGGTAAACGCAGGTTTCTACTGCAAGACCTCAAGAAACACTCCGTAGGTATTGCATGCATCCAAGAAACGCATTTTAAAAAAACAGCCATCTTCACCAAAACATTCCCTACACAATATCATGCCCTATCAGATTCAAAAACGAAAGGGGTCTCCATCCTCTTACACAAGGATGTTGCCTTCACATTGCAAAGGAGTCACATTGACCATAAAGGGAGATACATCATTATTGTAGGTCTTTTTAACAATATACCCTGGTGGTAACATACTTCCCAAACCACAACCAAGCAGCCTTCCTTAAGTCCCTCTTGCTTACAATAGAGAAGAACAAACAAGGAGGTCTAGTTCTGGGAGGGGACTTTAACTTTATTCAACCCCCCTCTCTATATACTACAGCCACTCTGACGGTCAGGATGAAAAAAAAGAGTCAATTCCCTCTAAAACACTAGCCCACACCATCTCTCCATGATAGCTGAAGAACACTACACCCCACAGACCGGGATTACTCTTTTTATTCCAGAGTTCACAATACCTACACCCGCATTGACACATTCTATATAGACGACACAACATTAGCACAACTGTCAGACTGTAAAATTGGAGATATAACATGGTCTGATCATGGCCCAGTGTTTCTTGACTTATATGACACATTCAAATTTCAGGGAAAAGGCACCTGGAGACTGAATTAATCCCTCCTTCAGGTTAAATCTTTTGTAGAGTAAATGAGGAAAGACCTCCAAGAGTATTTTCTCACTAGTACCACTGGGGACATATCGGATTTCACTGTGTGGTCTGCCCAGAAAGCGGTGATGAGGGGACGATGTATTAGACAATCAGCATTCATAAAACGTCACCACCAATCCAGTTTACTAGAATGCCACAAACAGATAGCATTAGTCACAGCCCAAAATAAACAAACGTCGACATCAGACCTAGCCTCCAAACTTGACAAACTGTACCAGGACCTCTTAATGCTCAAAAAACGAAATACTTCCTACACAGATTGCGTGCAACCACATATCACAACAGTGGAAAGGCATCCAAATATGTTGCTGCCAGACTTAGGACACAACAAGCAGCCACCATAATCCCATACCTGGTGGGAAAGGATGGCGACAAGATCATGAATCCCATTGATAAAGTCCAAGAGTTTGCTCATTTTTATAAAAAACTCTACAACCTGAGCATGGGTGAGTGGGTCACAGTCCTTGAAGCTAACTCCATTCAAAGCTATCTAAACCAGGCAGACCTCCCTAAAATAGGCCAGGAACATGCAGACACTTTGCTTTAACCAATCACACTCCAAGAAGTTCTTAAAGTAATCTATAGCCTCCCCCGGGTAAATCCCCAGGGGGTGACGGTTTACCTAACACATACTATAAGAAATTTGTGGACATCCTAGCCCCCCCATCTGCTAAAGGTGTACCAGCGGGGGTCAGAGGAAGGCTCCCACCCTCCCCCATAAATGCTATTGGCTACAATTGTAATGTTACCCAAACCAGATAAACCCACCGACAATTGCAAAAACTTTTGCCCCACCTCCCTATTGAACACTGATGCAAAAATCTATGCAAAAATCCTGGTCAATAGACTTAACCACATTCTCCTGAATATAATGGGCGATGACCAAACAGGCTTTGTCAGAGGGAGACAGGGCCTGGAGAACACTAGGAAACACTCTTTGGTGCTGGAGAAATTGAGGGGGTCTGGCCAGGGCGGTCTACTGCAAGCCTTGGACGCAGAAAAAGCGTTTGACCGCCTGGGCTGGACCTTCCTTGAGCTAACACTAATACAGTACGGCTTTCCCACAGCGTTCTTAAAACAAATTTTCGCACTTTACTCACAGCACAGGTAATGCAGGCTGGTTTTCTTTCTGAACTGTTCTCCCAAACACATGGCACAACGCAGGGCTGCCCCATTTCACCGCTCCTATACGTCCTAGCCCTAGAGACACTTTTGTGTAAGATTTGGAACCACCCTCATATCAAGGGGATAGACCTTAACGGCCGCAAAATAAAAATCAGTGCATTCACGGACGATATCCTCTTATATATCTCTTAACCAGAGACATCACTGCCACACTTACTTGACCAAATTAAGACGTAAGGGGAGATGTCCTACTACTCACTCAATACGGGCCCAGGTATTATCCACTCTCAAGAGAGAATATTCCTTTAAGTGGAGAACAGATAACATCAAGCACCAAGGCCTGACCTTTACCAAACGACCAACGGATAGCTTCCCCACTAACTATGCTAAAGCTTGGAATGATTGCAAACACCTAATGAAAAAGTGGAGTTCTCTGTTCCTAACTTGGATGGAGCGTGTCATGACGATCAAAATTTAAATTTAAATTTTACCAAGGCTCCAATATCTGTTCCGCACGCTGCCGATGCAGGTACCCCTGTCCTATCTCCAAGATCCAAAAATACATATCCAGGTTTGTGTGGGGGGGAAGTAAGGCTAGGGTGTCTGGGAATTTGCTGCAGGCACTGACGAGACAAGGGGGTCTCGCCCTCCCAGATATTAAGGCCTACTACCAGGCAGCAGTGTTAGCATCGACTCTGCCTCACTTTCTTAGCACTGACCAACCACAATGGGTGTTGCTGCAAAATAAGGCTATGCAGCCTTTTGACCTACCCACTATTCTGTGGTTACCCAAAAGATTTTGACCACATATTCCATTAATACCAGAGCAACTCAAACTGGCGTTGAGAGTTTGGGACATGAACTGGAAAAAATTAGAAAGCCCTACCCCTCTATCAATGGCAACCCCAACTATGAAATACTGCATACCAACTTTCAATGCGAAACCATGGGTTGATAAGGCGGTTACATGCCTATCTCAAGTGTTTAAACATAACAATTTGCTAAATTTCGAAACCCTGCAAGTGGACTATCACATACTGCAGGCCTCGCAGTTCTCCCACACACAATTAAAATCGTTCATGCACAAGTATAAGACTTAGACCTCCTCCTATGACGGGACCCCTATAGCTGTGACGAGTTGGGAACAGATGGGTATTAAAGGTTCACTCTTACCAAATTGTAAACCGCTATCCTGGTGCTACCAGCTCCTCCGGTCTTCTATACACTTTCTGGTACTCTAAACCGGCTGAACAATGGGCGCACGATTTACAGTGCTTAATAACCCGGGAACAATGGGAAACCATCACAATGACACCCAAAAGACTAATTAAATCAGCAACGTTACTAGAACAACACAGAAGGACGCTTTATAGGTGGTATATGGTGCCCACGCGCATCCATAAACTATACCTAGACTCATCTCCAGTATGTTGGAGATGTGGCTCACAGGTAGGCACAGTGCTTCAAATATGGTGGCACTGCAACCTCATCACCAAATTTTGTAAATCAGTTCACCACCAAGGAACCACACTCACACTTTTCACACTAATAACACCTCCTGCTACACATACCTAATGATACTCCCAAGGGAATACAGAAATTGATCTTCCACATTCTCTTAACAGCCCAACGGCAAAGGCAAGATTGTGGAAATCCCTGAGGTCACCAAGGGTGACGGAATTATGTAACGAGACTGACACCCAACACATATACGAGAACTGCTACCGCAGTGCCCACCCTATGACAACGCCAGCCGTTGAGCCTTGGGAGCTCTGGAGCACCTGGAGAACGTGTCGACCCCCGACGAATGGATAACACTTATGTAACTTATGTCTATATAAATTGTATGACAGATCACACTACCGATGGCTCTAATGGATGTGGAAAGCCTGGGACACGACACGAGTAATGATACGCCTAACTGCCATGTTATATGTACTCACAAACGCAAAGTATAACAATGCCTATTCTAGATGTGATAATGCTGGAAATTGTGATCCCCCCCCCCCCACATTCCCTTTTATTTTCTGTACCCTATCCACAACCTTTGTTACTTTGTTGAAAATTACAATAAAAATCATCACATTTTAAAAAAAATACACATTATTTTAGTTATTGAAAATGCTATTTTTTTTTGTATTTAGCAAGCCAATGTATTCGAACTGTATTCTCATTACATAATCAATAGATTTGTCTTAACTACCAAAATGTGCCTCAGAATTGTAACACATGCACATAATCTCAGAACTCTACCAGAAATTTCAATTCAGATACATGGATGGATTTTAGCCATGAATGCAGAAAATTTGGTTTGACCAAAAGCTGAGGACCCTGAGGTTCAGCACCCTCATGTACCATACTGATAATATGGAAGGCCTTATTCCAAATTGCCAAGACTAAATTTGGCTTCATATGGATGAGAAGATCATCTGAAACACTTAGCCCATCAATGCAATTCAAATATGTACGAAAATTTATACTGTGATATCGCAAGTGGGGACCAGGTGACCAGACTTTGTTCAAACTGACTGTCATGGTCTTGCTACTCTTCCCACAGTACTTACTGAACTGGGTGAGTTATTTACTCTCCCCCTCTCACAGCAGTACCAGTGTTTGGCATCACCCCCAGTGCAAAATAGTGCTGGTGGTATTCTTCACAATGGCCATGCTGTGACTTGCCTCATCTGCATGCTCAATTGATTCAATAGGGATGCATATGCCCAACAGAGCACAAGTTATAACAGAGGTGGGTGGAACGATACAATATAGATGCTGGTAATTTGTGAACGACTCAGAAAGTGGTGTTCCCCAGACACCCCTATTTAAGGCAACTGTGGGTGCAGTATCATTGCTCAAACATTCCCGTACTTTGATTTTCTCCTGAATTAGTTGTCGACTCTTTAGCACAGTTCTAATGAACCCATGCCTACCTGACCTACTGTCTGCCTGACTTGACAATACTTTTGGATTCATCTTGCCTGTTACCTTACACCTCCGCTCAGCCATCACTTGCATCGAGTTCCACAATGTCAATCTTTGACATTGGCCTAGAACAGGTTTATGATACTATTAGCCTAATGACACTTTAACCACTACCGATGGGTGTAAAGATTTTTTTAATTAGACTTCCCTTTTAACTTCCACAAAAAAAAAAAAAAAAAGACAGTGCTAAACCAACTAGACCATATAATTGAACCAGCTGTATGTAACTGGAGTTTACACCATATTAAAGACAGCAGGCCTTGTTTAGGATTGTGACCATACCCTTGAACTCACTCTAAACCACACCGCCACCAGTCAATACAGCAACACACAAACCTTTGGCAAAAGGTATAGGCCATAGCTTTATTAATTAATGGATCATGCCAGCATGTAACATAACTTTTCCATCAGTTGTCAGAAGTCCATGTTCCCATTCAGGGCCGGACTGGGAGAAAAATTCGGCCCGGGCATTTTTTTAGCACAGCGGCCCACTAAGGGGGCGGGGCAGAGAGGAAGTTTTTCATCATCACCAATGACAAACACGCCCCCTCTCAAAGTGAGCGTTGGGTCAATGCTCTTCCAGGGCAGAGCTCTGCTAAAGAGCTCTAACATGAGAAAAAAAGCCCTGTATTTGTTCTGCATAGTGCAAGCAAATTTAATAACATGCTTGCACTGTGTTTCCTGTGTTTCCTTGCAACTTGTCTCTGGTGTCTCTATTAATGGATACCAGGAGACAAAAGGGCCAGGAAAGAGTATTGTCCATGTGTTTAGAGCCTGCTTGTGGTATTGTGTGTGTGTAGAGTGAGCTGATTGTGGTGTGGTATTGTGTAATAAGGTCGGTTTTAGTCGTGTTGTGTTTGTGGTGTAATGTAATGCATATGTGGCTAGGGGCTGTAGAGAATGTGTGTATAGGGGAATGTAGCAAGTGTGTGCATACAGGCTATAGTGTGTGTGTGTGTGTGTGTGTGTATAGGTGATGTAGTGTTTGTAGGGGTTGTAGAGAGTGTGTGTTTAGGAGTGTAGTATGTGTTTGTTTACAATTAATCTAGTGTATGTATAAGGGATCCAGAGTGTGTATGTTAGGAATGTAGTGTGTGTGTGTGTATACAGGAGTCTAGTGTGTGTTTGAAGGACCCAGAATGTGTAGGAGATCTAGTGAGTGTGTGTATATAACGGAATCAGAGTGTATATAGGCATCTAGTGTGTGTATATGATCCAGAGTTGGGTAAGGGATCTAGTGTGTGTCTGGAATGTAATGTGTTTAGGGGTGCAGTATGTGTGTGAGGGTGCTGTGTGTGATGTGTTTAAGGGTGCAGTGTGTGTGATTTGTGTGTGAGGCTGCTGTGTGTGATTTGTGAGTGTGGGTGCTGAGTGTGATGTGTGATGTGTGTGAGAGTGCTGTGTGTGATGTGTGTGAGTGCTGTGTGTGCTGTGTGTGAGAGTGCTGTGTGTGCTGTGTGTGAGAGTGCTGTGTGTGCTGTGTGTGAGAGTGATGTGTGTGCTGTGTGTGAGTGCTGTGTGTGATGTATGTGAGAGTGCTGTGTGTGCTGTGTGTGAGTGCTGTGTGTGATGTGTGTGAGTGCTGTGTGTGATGTGTGTGAGTGCTGTGTGTTATGTGTGAGAGAGTGCTGTGTGTGCTGTGTGAGAGAGTGCTGTGTGTGCTGTGTGAGAGAGTGCTGTGTGTGCTGTGTGAGAGAGTGCTGTGTGTGCTGTGTGAGAGAGTGCTGTGTGTTATGTGTGTGAGAGTGCTGAGTGTGAGTGCTGTGTGTGCTGTGTGTGAGAGTGCTGTGTGTGAGAGTGCTGTGTGTGAGAGTGCTGTGTGTGAGAGTGCTGTGTGTGAGAGTGCTGTGTGTGAGAGTGCTGTGTGTGCTGAGTGCTGTGTGTGAGTGCTGTGTGTGCTGAGTGTGAGAGTGCTGTGTGTGAGAGTGCTGTGTGTGCTGAGTGTGAGAGTGCTGTGTGTGCTGAGTGTGAGAGTGCTGTGTGTGCATGTTAAAAGGGATTTTGTTTTGGGGGTGGTAAAAAAAAACAAATATTAACAACTAATTATGTTCCCCCCCTCCCTTCTTACCTTTACCCTGGGGGGGACCAGCATGGTGGTACCAAGGAGAGGCGGGGGGGACCGGCAGTCGCACACCATCCCTGGTGGTCCAGTGGGTGAGTGAACTCTAGCCTGCGGGCTAGAGTTCACTCTTGCGAGATCCGGTCATTGCCATGGCAACGCACCGGATCTCGCGAGAGGAACCCGGCAGAGCTGCAAGATAGAGCTCCGCCGGGTCCTCTCCCTCCCTCCCCAGCCGCAGGTCTATTAAAGTGGGCCGGTGAGGGAGATCTTTGATCTCCTCACCGGCCCGTCATGGAATACAGCGGGGCCGGCGCTCAGATAGTGCCGGCCCTGCATAGACCGGCAGGGGAGATCCTGGTACTTCCCCTGCCGGCCTCGGCCCCTGGCCACCGCGGCCCACCGGGCATTTGCCCGGTGTCCCCGATGGCCAGTCCTGGCCTGTTCCCATTTCTTGGACAGACACTGCTCCCCACAACCCACTGCTGTAGCGACTTATCCAATTAATCTCAAACTGGCAAGGCACCTTCCACAGCTGTGACAACAACAAAAAGGGAAAACAACCAATAACACAAAACAAGACACCAAGCGAGTAAAACATGTAGTCCTAACAAAATCGTGTTAAACTAACTGTTTAGGTGACAGGCCCCCCTTCGTTCGAAAAAAATATTGTTTTACTTATTTTTATCCCTTGCCATGCTGGTCTTGCCATGGCTGAGATCATCAGTCTTGATGATTTTAGCCAATCCAATGCTTTCCTACAGGAAAACACTGGTAGACTATTGCGCATGCACGTCAAAACACCACACACCAGGAAGCTATTGCACATATGTGTCAAAATGCTTAGCTGTGCCAATCAACATCGCCTCATAGAGATGTATTGAATCCGAGGTGTTACTAGGCAGAAATGTAAACAATTCAAAAGGCAGCGTTTATAGTGAAAAGCCTGCAGGGAGAGGGAGAGGCTGTAGACACCGGAACCACTACATTAACCCCTTAAGACCGGAGGGGGTACTATTACGTCCTTTTTAAAGCGGCTCTAAACGCCGCAGGACGTAATAGTACACCCTCCGTTTTTTTGTTACTTACCCGGTTGCCGGCGATCGCGGTTGGGGGGACTCCCAGGGAGCCCCCCGCGGCACCTCCGTCCTCTTCAGCCCCCCCCGGGCCATGTGAGAGTGAGGTCCTTGCGAGGACCTCACAATCACATGGCCGGGATAGCTGGCTGCAGCATTGCCAGCAGGGGGACTGACTGTAATGACAGTTGGTCCCCCTGCTGGCTGGAAATAAAATTTAATTAAGTTAAATAAGTGTAAAAAAAAATATATATATACTTAGATCATATATATATATATTATATATATATGATCTAAGTATATATATACACATATACACACATACACTGTCTAGTTGTATTTTAATATTTATATATAATTATATATATATTAATATCAAATTACACGTAGACTGATACTGATTAAATATATATATATATATATATAATTATCGTTATATATATATTTATATATAATATAAAAAAAATATGTAAATACGTAAAAAAATAAAATAAAAAAATTATTAAAAATAAAATATTAAAAAATATATAGATGTGTTTTATTTCATTCTAACTGTATTGTGATATTAATATATATATATATTTATATCAAAATACACGTAGAACAAAATAATATATATATCTATATACATAAATATATACGTATATATCACTATATATATACCTATATATAAATAAAAATATTTTTAAAAAATTATATATATATATATATATATATATATATATATATATATATACATATGTATATACATACATATATTAATTCTACACATATATTTATGTAATAATTTTCCATAATTAGGTATCCTAATTAATTACAATTAGCGGGACCTGCCTGACAACCCATGCCGAAAGTATAGAGAATTTAATTTGCTAGCACTATATTTAACCCTATAACTTTCCAAGACACCATAAAACCTGTACATGGGGGGTACTGTTTTACTCAGGAGACTTCGCTGAACACAAATATTAGTGTTTCAAAACAGTAAAATGTATTACAACGATGATATCGCCAGTAAAAGTGACGTTTTTTGCATTTTTCACGCACAAACAGCACTTACACGGACCCCTTACGAAAACATAACGCTGCAACACCAGATAACTACTCTACTAATATATGCCTCTCTGTATCACAATGTTTTTTCTTTTTGAACTGGTTACACTTTGGCTATTGCATAAGCCCACACAGTATCTTTTGTGCAACATTCATGTCCATGTGAACTTTGTCAAATGTACAACGAAGAATATATATGAAAAAAAAAAAAAAATCTCGGCAAGACACCACGGAATTAAAGGCACTCACTATTGTAACATGATGTATGGTGGACTTTCCTGCAGCTGACCGTTCCTTCGACTACTTGCTTATTTAAGTACCATATCATTACGACATGCCCTTATATTGATGTACATTTGTATTGTATTTCACTACTGTTTTGCTTTTTGGTGCCTTGCCTTGCAATAAATAAAGAATTTATAAAAAACAGCACTTACACGGAAGATATTATTGCTGCAATACTTTTTACTGTTTTGAAACACAAATATTTGTGTTCAGCGAAGTCTCCCGAGTACAACAGTACCCCTCATGTACAGGTTTTATGGTGTTTTCAAAAATTACAGCGTCAAATATAAGGCTTGTGTTTCATTTTTTTCACATTAAAATTCGCCAGATTGCTTACGTTGCCTTTATGACCCTATGGTAGCCCAATAATGAAAATTACCCCTATGATGGCATACTATTTGCAATAGTAGACAACCCAAGGTATTGCAAATGGGGTATGTCCAGTCTTTTTTAGTAGCCACTTAGTCACAAACACTGGCCAAAATTGGCGTTTTTTGCATTTTTCACACACTAACAAATACTAACGCTAACTTTGGCCAGTGTTTGTGACCAAATGGCTACTAAAAAGATTGGACATACCCCATTTGCAATACCTTGGGTCGTCTACTATTGCAAATGGTATGCCATTATGGATGTAAATTTATTTCCTGGGCTACTATACAGTCTCAAAGGCAACGTAACCAATCTGGCGAATTTCAATTTCAAATGTAACACGCTATATTCGACCCTGTAACTTCCCAAAACACCATAAAACCTGTACATAGGGGGTACTGTTACACGTGAGACTTTGCTGAATACAAATATGTGTATTTTATTGCAATAAAATCAAACAGTATTATGACATTGACAGTTAAAATGTCATGTAGAACTAAAAAAAAAAAAAAAAATCTTATTTTCTCCCATTTTTTTCATATTAAATTATGTTTCATAGCTAAATATTTGATATTAAATGAAAGCCGTGTTTCCCCTGAATAAAATTATATATAATAAGGGGGGGGTGCATTTAATATGAAAGAGGTGAATTACGGTTGGACAGACATATAGCACAAATGCCAGGTTTTGTTTACATTTTGTTTCGTTCACAACTTGTACATTTGGCTGCGGTCTTAAGGGGTTAAGCTGTGGTGGTTCTGTTGACTACAATGTTCCTTTAAAGGGAAACTCCAGTGCCAGGAAAACGATCCGTTTTCCTGGCACTGGAGGGTCCCTCTCCCTCCCACCCCCCAATCCCCGGTTACTGAAGGGGTGAAAACCCCTTCAGTGACTTACCTGAGGCAGCGGCGATGTCCCTCGTCGCTGTCTCCGCCTCCGCGACGCTCCTCCTCTTCATTGCGTCGGCCGGTGGGCGAGACTGATCTCACCCACCAGCCGAGGGGACCTAATGCACACAGCGTGAGGACGTCCAGCGACACTCTAGCACAGGTTTCCTGTGCTAGAACCCAGGAAGTGACCTCTAGTGGCTGTCTAATAGACAGCCACTAGAGGTGGAGTTAACCCTGCAATGTAATTATTGCAGTTTATAAAAAACTGCAATAATTACACTTGCAGGGTTAAGAGTAGTGGGAGTTGGCACCCAGACCACTCCAATGAGCAGAAGTGGTCTGGGTGCCTAGAGTGTCCCTTTAACTGTTCACCAATAACCCAATTGGCCCAGGGGGTGTTCTTTCCTATGGAAATCTAGAAATGTGGCTAGGATATTAAGGGAGTGTTGAAATACAGGGATTTATTCACTAAATATTGAATTGCAGCGAATTTTAAAAGGAACTACAAAATTAAAGGTAAAATACCAAAGTGTTTTGATTTTTTCCCCCCAAATAAGCTATTTTTCCAGTTTCCAATTCGAGTCCAGTATTTAGTAAATAATCTTATAATGCTTTCAGAGTTACCTTGAGCAGGGCACTATTGCAAAAATAAATGTAAAAAAAATTTAAATGATAATAATACGTGTATTTTGCATATTTGTATATTGGAGACTTTATACTATATTTTACAGAAGTTACAAATTAATGTGTATCCAGGGTGTGGCTGTATTGTGCAAACCATCCAGATTGCTCCCTCATTACTGTGTCATGACTATTTCACAATCATTTGCCAATTAAAACCCTGACTCATTATTAGACTCCACCCACCAGGTTAAGCATCCCCGGATATTGTGTATCCTCCCACACTAGCATCATTAGTGCCACTACATTTGCAATACATAGCTAGGCCTATGTCACCAGAGAGGCCTGTATCTACATGTCCACATCCCTAAAGCAAATCACACCATACAAACATCGGTGGCATCCATTTTCTGATTCTCTAGGTGATGCTAAATATGTAATAAAGCTTTTATCTTGCTAAGTTAAAGTTTAGCCACTTAGAATGAACATTGGGAAACAAATATCATGTACAGATAAATGTACAGAGAAATCTAATTGATCTGCAAAACGCAATTTCTACAAAGTACACAAGGTGGCAGCAAAGACACACCTTGCACATTTCTTGCACAAATGTCATGAAAGGATCACTGTAAACACTATAAAATCTTTGTATCAGCACAAAGGTTATGGTGCAGAGAGCACCCTGCTTCCTGCCTAGTGTGGCTTATAAACACAGTGATTTTCACAAGTCTGCACTACTAGCTCCAAGGACGTCACAGGAAGAATTATTGCTTGCTTGTGCGGTGTGCTCATATTACACACAATTCGGATTGGCTACTATCAATTTAGCATATTTTATGTGTCAATTCCCATGAGAAATTTATACCAAAATACATCCTCCATTTTGGTTTACCTGCACCCACATTACTTATTATACAGGCTTCACAAAAGCAAGATTTTCAGGTCATGTCACACTGATTTAGTTCCCTGTATTTCGCTTTTAGGGACACCATAAAAACTGTACCCAGCAAGCATAGCATGAAAATATAATTAGACACTCCCGCTATATTCATTGCACTAAGGACCCTGCAGACAGCACTGAAACAGTATCGCAGCTGTGGGTAATCTACATGCTTGCCTCCCAACCGTTAATATTGGCAGGATTGTCCCACCTGCCCCTAGTGTCCCACTTTTGGGGATTACATGGATGGGTTCTAGACACTCATAGCACGAGCGCAATGTTCAGGGCATTAGGACCCTGCAGAGAGCACCCAAGCTGTGCTACCTGCAGGGTCTGCTCTCAGTGGACCTGCTAAAATGATTGGCATTGTGTGTATTCACATCAGACTGATGTTCCATTAATGTGGGTGGACCCCACCCTTTGGAGGCAGAGCAAGTGACAATCGTGTAACTGGCCAACACTCTTTACCCCCTGTCCTGATTCTTAGGATACCTGAGTTGGGAGGTATGCTATGACATATACCTCTATTGGACAGGTGTTTATATGATATGAAAAAATAAATCCATATACCAGAATGAGAAGCTCCTGATTTCTGCATGTGTCTGGTCAGGGTGGGATCAAAAAAGACCACTCCACACGTATAAAGCACTTCAGCTTGCTGGGAGAGGAATATCCGGTTTGTATTCGAGTTCATATTAGTGTCAAATCCCATGAGAAACCAGCACTTTTATAATTGGATTCTAAAAAAATCACCTTTGCTTCCTCCTTCCGTTAATTGCCCTGAGCTAACAGAGGCGGCAGGTGTGCAATGCTTGAGCATGCCTGCTTTCTCCCCCATTCCTTCTCACAGACCTCGCAACCGACAAGCGTTCTTCCTGAACGCTGTGGCAGGGTGCATGGGTAGGGACGACTCATCATTGACCTGGGACTTGTCCTGTTGCCTGGAATCAAGTGGGTAATTCCCATGATACTCATACAACCTACTGTATACTGGTTAAACTTCATGGCGGATGTAATTGCCACATATTTCCAGTTTAAAGGATTGCAGTGACTATAAAGGGAGTTGCTTTTGATGTACCAAATCACAGCTTGCACACATTTGAGTTTAGCTGTTCCTGAAGAGGAATTAAATCCCTCCTGCACTAACTATTTAACATGGTATGTTTTGCTATTTGGTTTTTAAACACAGATGGAGCAATCTGATATCCACGTTGAAAAATGTTTACCTAAATACTTGTGTTGAAAAAGAATCTCCCATTTTGGTTTTGTGGCTTGCTTAATCCTCCAAGTTTTCCTGCAACCACATAACTTATTACAGGTTTTCCAAAAGCCAGATTTTCAGGTCCTGTCCCACCTCCCTTAGTTCCTTGTATTTCGCTTTTGGGAAGACCAGAAAACTGTACCCAGCGAGCATAGCATAACTATGTTCAATGCACTAAGGACCCTGCAGACAGCACTGAAACAATACTTCCTGCAGGGTTTACCATTAGTTGGTCAGCCTGTGGGATTGACAGGAAGCCCGGTGTGCATTCGACCTGCCATTTAATAGCCAGGTGTGCATTCGACCTGCCAGTTAATAGCCCGGTGTGCTTTCGACCTGCCAGTTATTAGCCTGGTGTGCTTTCGACCTGCCAGTTATTAGCCCGGTGTGCATTCAACCTGCCAGTTAATTGCCCGGTGTGCATTCGACCTACCAGTTATTAGCCCGGTGTGCATTCGACCTGCCAGTTAATTGCCCAGTGTGCATTCGACCTACCAGTTAATAGCCCGGTGTGCATTCGACCTGCCCTCTTCGGATGGAGTTAGTGACACAACTGCATCATTGGCCGTCCCTTCACCCCCTCCCATTGTCGTATCGATTCTCGGAACACCAAAAATTGGGAAGTATATTATTATTATTGATTTTCAGCACACAAAATGTACTACCTTCCAGTATCTACAAAAGCTATGGAGGTAAACATCATCAATCATAAAAAAAACCTGAAGTATATGAATTCTACATACCGCTGGGCAACACTTTTCATGTGCTGTCTGCCAACTTGAAGAAGTGATAAATATCCATTAAAACGGTGGATGTGTGAATACTAATCACACACTGGTAGTGCCATTAACACCAGCACAAGGAAATCAGAAATGCCCATTTTTTTAAAAATTAAATGAATTGCCTTTTGCTATAGGGTATTCTCTATAGTGAGCATTCAAAGTGACTTCAAAATGTAAGGCAAAATAGCTAAACTCAAAAACTATGCTTCCAGTTCGGCTACTTTGAATTCTCATTTTAGTGAATAATCTCGTATAATCATTAGTTATAGAAGATTTCAAAATGACAACACAAAAAGTCAATAGTCAGAAGATTCAAATGGGGACAGAGCACAACACTTCATGATACATAAGGCAACACATAAACATGACAAAATATTGGCCGTAGGACAATGGAGATGCATCAGGTCGAGCAGGCACTTCAAACAAAATATCTTTTGGAAAGACAAGATTATATTTTACAATTATATTGTGTACAAGGAACTTTCTACTTTTAAAATTCCATTACACATTTCTTGGGTTTACTTGAAGTGGCGTGGAGAGATCTTAATATTTGGCACCTGACAATGTGACCTCCTTATCACAGATGATCTGGGCAAGGCCTCTTGAAGAATAGACTGTAAATACACATACATCAACTTTATCTCTATTATCTCTATTCTATTGTGATCTCCTGATGAAACACATACTTTCAAAGTTTTTCTTAAAAGTAAAGAAAACCAAGAGCAAAGATGTTGCCTAATATTGATACCCCCTTCTCAAAAAATGTGCTGCCTTTGTTTGTCTTTTTATCATACCATGCATTCCACAATTTAGGTAGGGTTATGAGATAACAGTGGTTTTGTTTGACATGTTATTTCTGAATTCCATCAAACAGGGTTTCAAAAGCACCGTCAGCAGTTTTTGGAAAACGAAAGCGGGAGCTCCTGGTTTGACATCAAATAATTAATAATGGCCGATATCTCATAGGAACCAGTGGGATCATTTCAGTAATATCACATCAGGAGATGTTGAATTCTCCTTACTAAGAGGTAGCACATTCATGCCCTTCCTAACAGGATGCAGCAATCATCCGTATATAGTAAAAAAAACATGGTTACCTGGCAAGCCTACTTGCAGGCTTTAGGACTAAAATTGTCTGTGAGCAATGTATGAAAGTAATGCAAAATTAACCCAAATCATGTAATCAGTTGGACAGCGTCCAGAAGTTAGAACAGGAGTGCATCAATGATGGCATATGGGTCATGTCCAACCAAACAAAGTTGCTTACTGTGTACATGGTTTTGAAAGCTCTTTGAAGAGCATACGTGAGATAGTGTATACATTTTAAATGGATCTCCTACAAGAGTGGTATGTTACAGTCCATAGAATGCTTAAAAGAACTCTATAGCATTAGGAATACAAATGTGTATTCCAAACGCTACAGTGCCCTAGTCACTGTTTAGGTGACCCCACGACCCAGCAAGGACAGAAGAGGTATACTGCTCTGTGTAGCTGGCCCCAGCTTTTTTAGCTGAGATCATCAATCTTGATCTAGTTTTCTAGGGTGGCAAAGTGCCACGCTGCACCATTCAGATGGTGTCTATTATTATTATTATTTTATTTATATAGCGCCATCAGATTCCGTAGCGCTGTACAATGCGACCATCTGATTGAAATAGCCAAGTTTTACATGGCTGGCTATTTTTTTTTTATTCTTTAGTTACGAGTTCAAGCAGACAAGCATTTCAGACAAATATCAGAAAATGACAGTTTTATCATGAACAAGAGGATGACATGAGACATCAAACAGCATGTTAGAGTACAAATAAGCTTAAGACTGTGATACGTGAAAAATAAATAAAAGCGATATCCTCAAAGATGATGGATCATTTATAAATGCTTATCTATGTCCCCTGCCTCTAAAAACTTTTTTTTCCTTCAATTTTATCACAAACAAAACTTTCCCACCCAGAATGTAAAGGGGAAAAAACGAAGGAAAGGAATAAAGAGGAAAAGGGTTCTTTTCCCAGCACCTGCCAGCTCAGATATCCACATTCAGAGTTTGGTTAGTTATTTCTGTGGAAGCTCTTCTAGAGGCTGTCAGTATGAAGCTGTACAACGCTGTATTCCTGGCATTATAGCTCCTTCTGCCTCGCCCCACTCTCACGCCTGCCCACCGGGGTCAATAAATAGGGATAATAAATAGGGACACTTTACCAAAACCCAAGTGCTCTGCGTGCCTATAGTGTCCCTTTAATCCTTGCAATGTGAGCAGTTCCATTTCTGCAGAACAGCAATGTTTTACGTTGCAGGGGTAAAACGAGAAAGACATGGCACCCAGACCACAACAATGAGATTAAGTGATCTCAGCGCCTACAGTGTCCCTTTAATGCTTCAGGTGACGATTAGAAGCTTTAGAAAAGCAGGTCTAAGTTTTGGGTTGTCAGTATCAGCCTGTAGCTCTACAGCTGTTATCGATACTACTATTTCCATGGGACCTGTAGTTTAACAACAGCTGGAGAGCTATAGGTTTGGAAATTTTTACTATTGACCCAGAAACATCAGAGGACTCGGGGATGTGTGGATTTGGGTTAGAGGGGGTTATTATTAGTATTTAGGATGCTGTGGACTGTAACTCCTATCATTCTCAGCCCAGATTTAGTTGCCAAAGAGTTGTGGTAGTTCCAGACTACAACATCTTGGGGACAGCCATAAGTCCCTTTAATTCTAAATCCACTAAACCTACTGCATATGGTACATTACTATACCCCATATAATTACAGCACATGCTTTGAACCCCTTGCACTAAGGATGCTCATCATGACAAACAAAGCAGCAATTCCTAAGCACTATTTTCATTGTGGCAATATCATAATATTGATTTAAAGGGACTCCAGACCCCTAAAGCACTTTAGCTTGTTGTGCTTTATGTGTGACGAGTGTTTCCTCTTTTTTTTCATTTTACAAAAGGGGCTTATTTCAATATAAACTGACACTTTTATAAATAAATCTTGTTACACCCCTTCCGGCTGTCATTCAGACAACTGTTCCTGTTACTTCCTGGTTGCTTAGCTCAGTGGAGTTAAACTTAAGAGGCAGCAATTGCTCAGAGGACCTGCCTTGCACAGACATCTCATTGAGCTGCATTTGGGTAGTTTATGACTGGACAGCCACTGAAATTCTGGGCGGGGTTAAAAGGGGAGGGCTTGCAAAGGCTTCAGACAAGAGATCGACAGCTTTTGCAAGCTGTTTTGGATACAGCCTCAATAGAAAAAAATGCATAATTGAAAGCATGTATGTTTTCAATGGGGTATATCTAGTAAAGAGTTATTTTTTTTATGTATTTGGGCAGTGGAGTGTACCTTAAATTAATTACAATAGACTTTTTAAAATCGACATTTCAATATCAAACTTTTTAAAATCAATTCAATCAGCTCACTGGGCTTCACAGAAAATACAGCTCAGAAACATCTGGGTGTTGAGGTGAAATTTAGCTGTTTCAAGGTATTTATGATACTTTAACATGGCTATTGGTGCTTTGCAAAACTGATTTATACTAGCCATTCTATACAGAGGAGTTGACAGATCAACCTGTAAACCTTCTCATATAAGGAAGATGAACTATTATTTTTCAATATGAAGGGGAAATAAAAATCAGGACTAATATAAGGAAAGGTCTGTATCAAACATTCAACCAGAGTCAATCAATGTGAAAAAGGATAATGAGATAACTAGAAAATATGGTACAAGGACGTAAATATACACTCAGCGGCCTCTTTGGTAAACTTGTTTTAATACTAGGTATGAACACTCAGGACAGGCTGAATTCTTCATGGGACGGATTTACAAGGTTCCTTAAAGATTTATGGTCCAAGCAGAAAAAACAGCATGGTGCATCATTTTTCTTATTCTGTTTTAAGTGGACAGTGGAAATTATGGAACATACACTTGAAGATTTGACGAGTTTTGTATCGAGAAATGTTCTTTTCCTTTACACTTTCCTACCTTGTGCTTACTTATTGTCAGCTTCACATCAGCTATAGCCAGTCTGGCCATCCTACTTTGACCTCCAATTAAGCAAGTGTTTAAAAACCCACTGTGCTGCCACTCTCAAAATGTTTTTTTGCTTTTCGGTCATTCTCTGGAAACTCTAGAGACTGTTGTGGGGTAAAATTACCAGATTTTACTAATTACATGACGTAAAGTCATGATTTTATAAAGGACACGGAGGCGAATATTATGCTTATCTCTTTCTTTATTATACCTCAGCAGCAAAGAGAAGGTATAAACATTCATAGAAAAAAAGTTTTAACAGGTTCTCCAAGGGTTAACACAACATTATACCCTTAGCCAATAGGAACAGTCCTTCTATCTATAACTACTCATGTGACCTTTCCTTTCCCTCTTTCTTTGGTCATGCCGAAGCTGTATCTTTATAACTTGAGAAGACACTGGAACACTTTATCCGTTGTGTCGAACATTCTCATATCGAACTTGTAGGAACTTGTCTGTGTGAACTGTGGTGACAACTGGTCATCCATGGTGTCGCTTATTGTGGATTAAGCTGTAATGGGATAGAGAAAAAAGTGGTAAAATGTGATCTTAGGAACTGTTTGTCACAATGGTAGTGACTAAATCTTACTATATGTATTAGATACTACAGACTCACAAGTATATAAGCAACTGTTATTCTATATAAATGAATTAAGTCTAGACAAAAGAAAACACCACACTGACCCTTATTTTATTGTTTATTGGGTGGGAGTTTCCCTTTTCTTTCGCCGATATAGGCTTGATATACTTACCGGGTGGGCCAATATTCGCCTCCGTGTCCTTTATAAAATCATGACTTTACGTCATGTAATTAGTAAAATCTGGTAATTTTATTAAAGGACACGGAGGCTCATATTATGCTAGTTCAAAGCTGTGCAATGACTGTTGATGATACGTGGTCTGTAGGGTGAAAATAATATTCCTTAAAGGTGGATTCTCGAGACCAATCTGCTGTCCGTAATAGGTCCTCCAGCCTGCATCCCAAGTTGAATACTTTAGATGCCATAGCTCCTCTAGTGGAGTGCGCTCCGTATACTGAGGTATCTATGTTTGCAGAGGTCATTATCCACTTCACCCATCGGGCTATCGTTATTGAAGATACTGGCTGATGTGGTGAGTTGATGGCCAGAAATAATTCATGATGTCCAGGGTTTCGAAATGCCTGTGTCCGTGTCTCGTATTCTTTGAGACAGGCTATTGGGCACAGTTTTTTGTTGTGGGGGAATGCTGGATATGATACTGATGATGTCGCTGATTTAGTACGTCTGGAAATATTAAACGTTACTCCTGTTGGAGTAAATGTGCGTGCGTCGACATCCAATGCCCTGACATCCGAGACTCTTTTGCAGGATATTAGGCATAAGAGCATGGCCAGTTTTGCTGATAGTTGTTTCATCGTGAGGTCAGAGTTCTGTGGCCATTGTTCCAAAAGGTTTAAGACCAAATTCACGTCCCATACTGAACTATATCGGGGTCGTGGTGGTCTTGCCAATCGAATTCCGCGTAAGAGTCTGCATACCAACAGATGTTTACCCGCTGGGAATCCTTCTATGCCCTTGTGTCCAGCGGATATTGCTGACCTGTATACATTGATGGTTCGGTATGCTAATCCTTGGTCGTATAGGTGTGTAATAAAACGTAACAGGTGGTTTACAGAGGCACATACGGGATCCACGTGTTGTTCCATGCACCAACCACTCCAGATGTTCCAAGCTTTAGAGTAGGATCTCCGTGTTCCAGGAGCCCAGGCTCCCGCCAGAAGTTCGAGAGTTGTTTGCGGAACGTTTGGCACGACCCAGGGTCCCCGGAAAGAAGCCATGCTAACAATTTGAGTTGTCCCTGCGTCATCAGAGGGTGTGGGTTCCCATCTGGGTCTGAAAGGAGACGTGGGTTCTCGGGTAGCATTCTGGGCAGATCTATGGACATCTCCATAAGTGAAGGGAACCAAGGCTGTGCCGTCCAGAATGGGGTTATGAGGACTAGGGACGTCCGTGCACGGTCTAGGTGTACTAGTGTTCGTGCCAGCAGAGCGAACGGAGGGAACGCGTATAATCGTTTGTTCGGCCATGGTTGTAGGAACGCGTCCGTAGCCAATGCGTCTGGGTCCGGTCTCCAGCTGAAGAACTCTGGGAGTTGTGCATTCAACCGCGACGCAAACAGGTCTATATACATCGGACCCCATAGTGTTTGCAATCATAGGAACGTCTCTCGGTTCAGGCGCCAATCGCTGGTATCCCGTAGGTGTCTGGAGTTCCAATCCGCTACGGTATTTGAAAGTCCCGGGATGTATTCGGCCCGTACTGTTATGTTGCGTTCTAAGCAAAACTGCCAAAATTCTGTGGCTAAGTCTGCCAGGATTTTGGACTTGGTGCCGCCGAGGCGGTTGATGTACTGTACGGCTGATACGTTGTCCATCCTCAGGATGATGGAGCAATGTGTTGCGGGGCCCAGCAGGCTCTTTAGCGCGAACGATCCCGCCATTAATTCCAGGCTGTTGATATGTAGTGTCCTCTCCGCTTGGGACCATTTTCCGCCTGTGGAGGTATGTCCACAGCGCGCTCCCCAGCCCCGTGTGCTGGCATCTGATTCTATTACGCAATCCGGGTTGTTGCCGAAGATTGCTCTGCCGTTCCACGCTTCCATGTGCTGTAGCCACCACTTGAGCTCCTCCTTGGCTGTGTGATCGAGTGGCACAGAGTCTGAGTAGGAGTGTCCTGAGCGTAGTTGTGCGGCTTTTAGTCTCTGTAGGGCCCTGTAGTGCAGGGGTCCCGGGAAGATCGCTTGTATGGAAGCGGAAAGGAGTCCAATTATTCTGGCTAGTTGTCTGACCGTGAGTATTGGACGAGCCAATGTTCTGCGGATCTCCTTCTTGATGATTTTTATCTTTGAGGGTGGTAGGCTTAGGGTCCCTAAGACCGCCCCTATCTCGAATCCTAGGAATTCTAAGGACTGGGAGGGGACTAGTACCGACTTCTCCCAGTTGATTAGAAATCCCAGGTTTTGTAAAAGTGTTATTGCCCAATATAAGTGTTGTTGTAGTAGTAGGGTGTCTTGTGCCATGATCAGCATATCGTCCAGATATATGATCATGCGAACCCCTCTGCTGCGTAGCAGCGCAACCACTGGTTTTAACAGTTTTGTAAAGCACCATGGTGCTGATGATAGGCCAAACGGTAGGCACTGGAACCTCCACGTCTGAGAGTCCCAGCGGAATTGAAGGAGGTGTTGACATTCCTTCGCAATGGGGATGGTGAGATATGCATCTTGGAGGTCTAGCTTGACCATCCAATCCCCCAGCCTGAGAAGATCTCGTAGGCAATGAATCCCTTCCATTTTGAAATGGTGATATCTTTCAAACGCATTGAGCGGGCGTAGGTTGATCACTGGTCTTACCCCACCGCCTTTCTTGGGGACCAGGAACAGGTTGCTCAGGAAGCCAGGGGAGTGAGGTGCGACCTGATAGATCGCTCCCTTCTCCTCCAGTGCTCTGATTTCCTTCGACACGAGTTCTCTGTCCCGTGGGGTGAACACCATCCGCCTTGGTATTACGGATTGGGTTGGGTCCTTTACGAATTCTATGTGGTACCCTGTTACTGTGTTGAGAATCCAGGCATCGGACGTGAGTCTGTGCCATGCCCCGATAAATTTGGAAAGTCTGCCCCCCACGTGTGAGGTACGAGAGAGGGAAGGGGGGAAAGCACTTACCATAAGGTCGTCGGCCGTATGTGGAACCCCTGTGTCCTCTGAGCTGCCACGATCTGCCCCTGACCGGGAAGAAAGGTGCGGGGTTTCTGGTCTCCGTCTGCGGGAACCTTGGAGTAGTGGGGCCTCGGTAGCCCCGATGGGAGCTCCGTGATGGGCGGCTGGACAGGCGGCCCTTGTACCTGCCAGCCCCTCCAAAAACCTTTGGGGAGAACACCCGTTTCAGGTTTGTTTGTGCCTTATCTATGGCTGTAAATGTGCTCACGTAGTTGCCCAGCTCTTTTACAAAGTTGTCTCCGAAAAGGAGGCCTTTTGCCTGGGGTCCAGGCTCGGTTATGGCCATGTTGACCAGTTTAGGGTCTATTTTCATGAGAATTGTTTTCCGCCTCTCAGTACTAAGTGCGGCATTGGAGTTGCCGATGAGGCAAATAGAGCGTTGCGCCCACTCTCGGATCTCTAAGGGATCTAGTGGTGCGCCACCTGAGAGTGTCGCTTCGACTAAGTCGAAGATTTTTGCGCTGGGGCCCAAGGAGTCAAGCACCTTGTCCTGGCAGTGGCGTAAGGAGTAGTCCAGCCCTTTTTTGGCTTTCCAGCCTGCTTTACCCAGGAACTGGGCAATCTTAGGGTCCACCTCCGGTGTGGCGCAAGCCATATCGGGGACCGTTGGGCGTGGGCACTCTGCTCTTAACTTATTCCTGGTTGTTTTATCCAGGGGCTTCCTGATCCTGGCCGCTATATATTGGGCCACATGGTCAGCTGGGAACCAGTCTGAAGACCTAGGATGTTGGAGGTCGTCTGGGTTAAATAGGGGCTCACCCTGAGGGTCTAGGATGATGGAGTCATCCGTGGACCCTTTACCCTTAGCTGGTGTGATTGCCAGGTTGCGCTCAGGGGAAGAGTTCCCTGATTCCAAAGAGCCGATTTCTTCGGACTCACTCATTACCTCCTCTATGTCCGAACCAGAGTCGGATGTCTCTGTCTGGGCTTTTGCCCATTTCCACGTCCTCACCGTTTTTGCCCGGCGGGTGGCTCTCTTACGTGGGGGCCCCACGTCCTCAGTAGTGACAGGGCGTGACCTGTCCGTCATGCTGGTTTTGGAGGTGTGTTTGCCCGCATGGTGGGTCTTTTCCGTAGCCTTACGGCCGCTGAGGGGCGCAGGCTTGTCAGTTTGGGCCTTGGGGCGGAGGCCGCTGGGGTTGTTGTTAGATGCCAGTATGGCGTTACTAATAGATTGTGTCAGGTTCTCTGACATCGCCCCCATTGCCGTGAAAATGGCTTGGGTGACCGATTTGGTCATGGTGGCATCCAGAAGCGAGTGAAACTCCTCCGAGTTCAACTGCTCCATGGATGCCATGTCCTCTCTCTGTGGTGAGCATGGACGTGTTAACTGGGACACGTGTATGGTGTCCTTGCTGATCTCAGTGGGTGTGGAAACCCCTTGGTCCCTGGGGTGCTGCATTATAGGCAGGTTATACAAAGTTCTTGGGACGCTGAGTTAGTAAACAGGTATGTTAGGGTATACTGGATGACCCAGTGAATTTGCCCCAAACTGTAAAAAGGTGTGTGGAAAAAAGGAGCTATCCCTTTAAACCCTGTGTAGGGAAAAGGCAGAAGTAACTATTTGGGCAGTGAGCTCTGCTATTTGCAAAGGGGATTAAGGCACAAACAAAGGCTGTCAGCTTACCGAGTGTTCCCTCCGGAATGGCCGCCAGGGAGCACTGGTAAGCTGCCAGCCAATGCCGATAGCCAATCCCTGAGCGTCCGCCCTCAGATACAGGGGGCGGGCGGAGAAAAAGCGCGGCAAGGACCAGCCAGACTGCTGGAAAATGGCCGCCGCGCCGTGCGACCGTTATTGCGCATGCGGTCTCTGGGTTCAGAGCGCTCGCGCCGGTAACGGCCGCCGCGATTCGCAGGAGGATGGAGTAGAACGGGTAATAAACTACCCGGGGAGGTGTGGGAGGGGGGTTAACCGCCGGAGGGGGGAGGGAAACCCCAGTGAAGTCCTCTATCTGCACCAGGCGCCGATAGGCACCGGTCGGTAGCAGAGCAGAAGGATTAACATATCCCACACATAGGATTAAGACATGTAAATAACATAGAAAATAACATTAAAATTAAAGACATCAATAAATTAACAATCTAAATAAGTTGCTCTGAGGAGAGCTAAAGTTAGATGGTACTTAGCTGAGGCAGCAGCAAAGAAAGAGGAAAGGAAAGGTCACATGAGTAGTTATAGATAGAAGGACTGTTCCTATTGGCTAAGGGTATAATGTTGTGTTAACCCTTGGAGAACCTGTTAAAACTTTTTTTCTATGAATGTTTATACCTTCTCTTTGCTGCTGAGGTATAATAAAGAAAGAGATAAGCATAATATGAGCCTCCGTGTCCTTTAATAAAATCCCAGGATATCAGCAGATTGTAAGATACTGTTTGGAACTTAACCATCAATACACAGTCAGAGTCACTTCAATCACATTACTTCCTCATTCTGACATTTGGTTTGAACAGCAACCGAATCTCTTAATCTGGTCTGCATGCGTTCTTGCTCGGAATTTGAAGTTTACATTAACAAGCAGTTGTAGATGCAACAAGTAAATTGCATTATAGTTTTTCAATAGAAATGAGGAAAGGTCCTTGTGACGAAGTGCCCTTCGCCACTTGGTCCTGGAAAGGCCTTTGTTACAAACAGTCTTTTGTCACTGTTTCTTTAAATGACAAATTGCCCTGTTCCCCTGGATTATGGAGAAGCCTAATTGCCAGCCTCCTTCCTCATGACTATGGCCCTGATGTGTATGGTAAGAACCGTCTGTGGGCACATTGTGACTTTGGTCCCCAGACCTGTAAAATAACTCGTTCGTGCCTTTTTCCCACTTGGTTGTAAATGGGGCTTGCTGAAACAAATATTACACAGGCGGACCACACAGAAGTGGAAGCGTGCGGCTAATTTACCTCCCACGCTGGGAGGCTGCTGTAGGTAAATTGCAGACCGCTGGGTGTCCGCCGTTTGTTCAAACGAACACGTGGCGACGGCCAGCTTTATTCAGTCGAACGCGGTCAGCGGTGTGTGCAGCCAAATCCATGGAACTGAAATCGGCTACACATTTACACGAACACCGCTGACCCTTACCTTCTCCTCCACTCAGTTTTCAGCTGCAGCGTCTAAGTCCCGTTCAGCGATTTGAACACAGTGAGACTAAGCTATTTTCACGAACAGTGCCCCTTTCGTGCATACGAATAGGACTTAGTAATTTTTTTCAGTGTAAAATTGACCGACCGCACAGCCCAAATCTATGGAACTGTTTTGGGCGGGAAAGTATGCTTGCGGTCAGTCACAAAGGACTTCCAGCTCACTTTTTAACTAGTGGAGGGATTTGTATGATTTTGGGTATGTTTGTATTTGAGGTGTGCTGATTAATAATATGTAACTTTTATGGAGATTGGATGTATAGTTTTAAAGTTATAGTAAATGTGTAAAAAGTATATTTTTGGAGGGCGGGGCCTAACCATCATGGCGGAGAGTCGTGTTTTCCGTGAGCTCCAGCACAATCTCCACAAAACAAGCGGCAATCACCTCAAACAAGCGACACAATCGGCAAAATCGAACACCCGCTGGTCGCCCACGATAAATGGCACACAGCGGGCCACTCTACTACCTGCCTGGAGCCAGATGGAGCCACGACCGGCATTGCGGCCTAGTGCACGCCAGGCGGGGGAGGCGGCCGCTCCCCCAAGCCGGAGGCGCTCTGGAGCTGTCAACCGCACAAGTCAACCCTGCTACCCCCCCCCTGGACCGGCGGGGGTGATCCCGGTCCACACTGGGGTGGCTATACCAGATAAGCTTAAAAAAAAAGGAAAAGTCACCCGCAATCGGAGGCCCACTTAAAATGGCGGACCCGACATGCGCGGACGGCTCCCTCGATGAAAATGATATACTCACACGACTTAACCTCCATTTCGAGGCATTCTGGAGGAAGCTGGAGCGTAAGCTAAATCGAACCCCACAAACCTGGCCTCCCGCTCACTCGAAGCGTTCGCAACCCAGCAACCCGCCTCCAACAGCTCGAAGATTGAGGCATCGCCCAGCACCAAAGACCACCCGAGCAGGGCACCAACGGAAACATATCTGCCCTACACGTTGATGCTGCAACACACAGCGTTCCGGCAGAGGCTTACCTCGTGTACCCAGGCCACTCGGGCAAAGGGGCCAAGCATCACAACGTCACCCACCGGCACGAAGATGGCCTCAGGGACTCACCCCAGCCCGGGAACTAAGCCGTGGGCCCCAGACAGCACGCACGTCACTGCGCTCACACAGGAGAAAGAATGAAGCTGAGCCCCACGTGGAAAAGCAAGCGGCAGCCAACCGGCACCAAACACACCTGTGGGATCACAGCACCAACCCAAGCCCCCGACACACCGACAACCAACAGGACTCACAGGGCTATATGGACTCCCTAAGACTCACCTCGCATCCACGCCCTGGGCTAGCACTCAGCAAGGGCATCGGCTGAAAGGGGCAAACCAACCCTCTGCAGCTCTGTTATCCGCGCTGCAAGTCCCCTACCACCGGAGGACACAGACCTACATTTGCCAATCTTACCCAGCCGTTCCCTCTTATCGGATTTGACTCACAGTTAAGCCTGCTTCACCATACCATACCTACAACTCAGGACTTGATGCAAACCCATTCTGACATAAGTTGTTGACCACCTATTGGTACAAACGTTTTATTTTGAGTTAATTTAAGCTGACAGTTTCAGAAGCTGGCGGCTACACATACTGGTATGCCCTAGTATTGCCCTTTACTTAGCCTTAAAATTGTCTTCCCATTACACTCAAACGACCAAGCTTGCTATGAGCTCACAGCTCCCTCCATGTTACTCCTCTACTTACACACACACTCTCCTACAGGCAAACCTGTGCGAACTTATAACCTGCCTGACACAAATGTATTGCTGTAAGCACCTTTCGCCACCAGTTTAAGCTATAATATTAGTAAGCCATTACGACCAGCTTAACTCTGTTATCCACTATTGATGCCAATAATCTACTGCTCTACCGTACTAGTGTCACACTGTTCCTCATGGCACATGCTTGTTAAAAGCTTACTCGATATTAAGCGTATGTCTCACTGTTCTTAATGTGCTTAACTTTATGTTGATAACTTGTTATTGTATAATAGTCTACACAAGAGCAGCGTAACCTGTATGCACATCACACACAACCCAACTACTGAAACACTGCAAACTGTACTGCCACTATACACTCATGTAGGACTAGCTAATCCAGTACTGTTAAACGTCGACTATGATAACTGTTATATTTTACTTTGTTTTACTTTACATATTGTGCATCCCAGCATAGCATTTCGTTTAACTTTACTCATGCACCCAGCAGATTGCACTCAGATGCTTGAACACAATAGCGACAAAGTTTAATGTTAACTAAGCTTGCTTCCTACCATGTTCATACTCAACTGCCTTTAAACACAAAATTTGTGCTAGATATTGCATGTACCTCTCTGTTAAACTGTCTACTATGTGTTGGAGGAATGCCGTTGGGGTACCTCACAACCGACTGTTAAAAGCTTATGCACAACAAAAATAAAGAATTAATAAAAAAAAAAAAAAAAAAAAAAAGTATATTTTTCCTGCCTGTGATAATTACATTAACCCATTGTGTACAGTAATTATATCACAGGCAAAGGAGAGGATTTTGTGGGAATGAATGGGAGTGTTTTACTGTATATTACGTGTCTTATTGGTTGTTCTACAAAACCCTGTGGGCGGTACTATGTGTGTAAAACCTGCATGAAAGAAAGCCCTTTGGTGCTGATTAAAGAGAACTACTTGACCCTCAACATAGAGTCTCATCTCATGATTGGGGGATACGGCTGTATCTACACTGGGGGATTGCTATACTCTACATACTCCCCTAGCTATAATCACCAAGCTCTTTTAAGAGCTTGTTCCAGCTTCGCTCTCTGCAGGAAGAGAGGTTCGGTCTGCAGTGCTTATGGTGTCTGGAGAAATGCTTGGAGCCCTCGGGAAGCACTAGGAGCATCCATCAACGGAGGTACCCAGTTGGAGTACTAGGAGCTCCGTTACAGTCCTTATTTCTTTCAGCCATAGAAAAGTCAATTTTGTTTCTATTTTGACAGAATTAATTGGCTGATGGTGTTAGCAGATGCTCTCAACCAATGAATTCAGCATGATCACGGGTGGATTTGATACCATTAGGTCCCAGGTATGTAGTGACTATGGTGATTAGAGTGCACCTTTAATGGATTATTTTGCATAGCCCCCTAAATTGTTCTAGATGCAATAAGACAGACTCTATTTTGTTCCCCTGTCCCACCAACCCAAATTTGCTGCTCTCTGGTGACCCATGTTTGGGGACAAGCGTCCACAATATACATAGTGCAAATTAATCATTAAACACATTTGTACAAAGTGTAAAAAACGTGGGATATTTCTGCCAATACAAGCACTTTAGCAACACTTTGCACATGACCAACCCATAGCTGCCAGTCAGCACCGCTTGAATGCTGACATATTCACTTTTTAGGAGGGCCTCCCCATTGCATCACTGATAACATTCATGACATCACTTCCCATACACTCCCCTTACCCTTGCTTATCTAATGTTGGGAATCACAACATTGCATCGCAGAGTCTGGAAATTCTTAGCAGTGAAAGTCCATTCTTACGCATAATGCGTGGCATTAGCCAAAAAGAGTTTGCAGCAAAAGCCTGTATAATAAAACATATCAAACAGGTTTTAAAGGCATATTATTTGGGGGGCAGGGCCGGGCCGCCGAGCCGAGCGGTCGCATGAGAGACCAGCTCCCGCACAACACGATCTAACAGACCCATTTATCGGCAGTTATGGGAGAAATAAATGCTTGAGCATGAGCATCCACGACCCTCAATGCGCACGGGCTACCGGAGCCGAGGTGAGGCTTGCCGTTGGGGTTCTAGTCCCTCGGAGGAGAGGTCCCTGCAGCACCAGGTGGGGGCCTGCCTAGCAGTGAGTGGAGTGGACGGCCGCCACTCTACTATCCTGCCCAACGGAACCCGACAAGCAACGGAACACCGGCTGATCCGGTCCCGACCCCCCCCCTCTGGACCGGGGGGGGGGTGATCCCGGTCCGGGCCACAAAGCCACACATGGAGACACTGCCGAACCACCGTGCAGGCCCAAGGCCTAACCTAAAATGGCGGCAGCTAAAAGAGCGGGAACCAGACTGCGGAGACTACTGCAGTATGCATGCACCACCTGGCCTACGCGACAACCTGCACCAAGCAACCCGTACCCTGCAGCGGCACCCAGGATAGGACAAACGACAATTACCCCGAGACCTGGCGCAATGCCCCGCAGAATGTACCTGATATCACACACGCTGGGGGATCGCAGATGAGAGACTACCACAACGATCGGGTAAACGCTTACCCCGAGGACTTCTGACAAAGTCCTCACAGGCACCTGCGGCAGAAACCCCATCTAGGCGGCGGACCATACACCGCACACCCCACAAGCTCAAGACACCACGAGCGGCACGACCCCTTGCTACAACTCTACATGGGCAGAGCGCTCCAAGGGGTACCACCTCACCGCCTCACCTACGCCGGATGCAGGCCAACCACAACCGGAGTCAGACACTACCTGGTTCCACTGCCTACCCACGGAGGAGATCAGATCCGGCACCGACATGTCCCCAGGTCTGTGAATCAAAAATGCTAGCACACACACAAGCATGGGGGCACCTAACTCAGCGACAAGGCCCATCCCTTGCTGCCCAGAAGCCTCTCGACACGGGCCTGCTGCACGCCCCGGGGAATACACCAGCCGCAACGACTACCACAGCCTCAACAAGGCATCGGCTGACCTCCAGGGGGAATAGGACTCAAAGCCAGGCATAGTACCCTCGGTCACACAGCCCTCTGTGCCCCATTTGAACTCTCACATATGTATGCTGGACTATTCTTAAATGCTAGGGCCACCTTAGTGTTTATTAGGGCCACTCAAGTTTTAGTCCAAGTCTAGCATAACTTGTAACCACTCTCTCAAAGCTCAGGCAGCCAAGACAGATGAATACTCATTAATCTTCACCTAACCTACTTTAACCATGATTTCCCTCTTGTTATTCACTATCTATTGAGCTCACTAACTCAGCTAATGTACCTAAACTAAATGAACATGCTATGTATATGCATCCACAATTTATCCCAGTTTTATTCTTTAATCTGCCTAAATAGCATGTATTAAGCTTGTTTGTAAAACAAAAAACTAGTGCATTGTACTAACATACCCCATTGCTCTCCCTGTTATGTAATCTTGGTTTAGAAATCTGCATGTGGATTGCCTTTGGGGTACCACATGCCTGTATGTTACCCTCATATGCACTGCAAAAATAAAGAATTAAAAAATAAAAAATAAAGGCATATTATTTATTTATTATTTTTATAGCACCAGCAAATTCCGTAGCGCTGATACACTGCAATAAACTGAAATGAAATACAGTATGTAATTAGAAGAAACTGTAACCAAGACACATTCCAGTAGATCTAGAAGAACATTATGTAAGGCTCCAATGTGAAAGCCCCATGTAATAACAGGGCATGTTAACACTGTGCATTCCGAAACACAGAGTATGTAAAACAACAATAAACAATGCCATTTTATCAAACTGGTTATACAAACACCATGGTAATTATATACTATAGTAAACTTGTTTGGGTATTCACCAAACAGAAATGGTCTTGAAATGACCAGGGGCTTTAACGTTTTAGGCCACAAAATGCAAATCTGAGAATTTATGCAATACGGCTAGTTCTATAACATTGCTATTTTGGCCACAATTACCAATTCTATATTTTCCTCTTGACAATTGCTGGTTTAGTGTTACCCCATAAGAATATGATCCATCAAACATTCGGCATTAACAACCTTGAGTGTCCCAAAGGAGAGAAGACTTGGGCAGAAAGACTACAGATTTGGGAATAACAATTACATACAACCCCCCCAAAAATAAAAAAGAATAACAGAATCTGGGACTAGAAAAAAAAGTACCATCTCAAACATCTTGGAACTGGGTACAGGGAGTCACTGCCATCCATTTGACGGATGTATGACCCTAGCTAGAGGTTGCAGTGAGCAAAGGTATACAGAGTTAGTCATAGCTATGTCCTCCCTATAATCCCAAGTATAGTTTGAAAGGATTAAGGGTCATCCACATCCTTTACTGTGAGTTGTTTCCCACCATGAGAAACAGACAGAAGTCATATAGGGCAAGTTCCAAAATAGCATGCTTAGCATGCTCAAATTGTATAGTGTGTTTTGGCAAACTTGATATAATGCAGAAACATGACAAATTGAAGGAGGCATTGCGTGAGCAGGAAGCATCCAATTGAGAAGGCCAGCAGAGAAAGACATAGGGGTCTAAAGTCTGACCTACAGTGAACAGAAAACCACATTTTAAAATAGTCAAAAATAGCCAACCAGTGACTAAGGCTAAATTGAAGAAATTTTAGAAAACAATCCATTTTAGCCAAAAGTTTGCATCTCGGGTTTTTAACCCCTTAAGGACCAAACTTCTGGAATAAAATGGAATCATGACATGTCACACATGTCATGTGTCCTTAAGGGGTTAAAGCACCACAATTCGTTGTTTGAAAAAAAAAGAAGAAAAAAAAACCCTACAGTCTACATTTGTAAAAAAAATAAATAAAAAATATTAAGATTAGACAAGGGAGGTATGACAAAACTGTACATAAAATGAAAATGTATGCCTGAATATATTTAAACCGATAAAGTCACCTTAAATTGTCAGTATTTAAAGAGCTTAAAGGGTCATGATATTTAATAATTAATGATACTTAAAGGGACACTATAGTCACCCAGACCACTTCAGCTCAATGAAGTGGTCTGGGCGCCAGGTCCCTCAGATGTAAACGTAGCAGTTTTAAGCTGAGAACTATAAACACTGCCTTTTTAGATAAAGGACAGTGTTTACATTACTGCCTAGTAACACCTATAAGTGGCAGTCACTCAGACTGCCACTAGAGGTGCTTCCAAGTCCAGTGCTGCTCAGCATGGAGGTGCTGAATGTTCCCCATAGAGATGCATTAAATCTATGCCTCTCTATAAGGACATACTGAATAGCGCAGCATAGCGTTTTGCCATATATGCACAGTAGCCTCCTAATGTTTTCCTATGGAAAAGGATTGGATGGGCTGATGATCTCAGTCATGGTGGCGGGGCCAGCCTCGGCAAGACCAGCAGAACGTGGGAGAAAAGGTGAGTAAAATTACTTGTTTGTATTCCTCCCGCTATATTCTTCTTTTAAACTTTTGGCTAAATTCAGTCTAATAGGAGTTGTAGTGAACAGGAGATAATCACAAAAAAGTCTGTTCAAGACAGGATGGAGTTGTGGTCTACAGTATTCGCTTAGCAAAGCATTATGTCAATTCCTTCTGAGAAAAGCATTATGAGAGTAAATAAGGCCAATTTCAAATTTAAAGCATTATAGTGTCAATAATACAAACATGTATTGCCAACACTATAGTGTTAAACTGTTAGATTATCCCCCTGAACGGTATTAAACGTACTCTTTCTACGTCACTGGCCACTCCTACATAGCTGAGATACTCAATCTTGGAGGCTATTGGACATGCAGAGCAAAACACCACACTGCGCCAATCAGGGTCAGGCTTTAGACTCCTTAACAACTACATTAGCCTGTAGTGGTTGTGGTGACTATAGTGTCCCTTTAAGGTCAGAATAAAAACTGAATTTTCAATTTGGCTATTTTGGCCTTAATTTTTAAATTCAATTTGAATTCCCAGCAGTTTTGAGTTTAGCAAGTAACCCTGTCAGTGTTTAAACATGATTGGAGTGAAGAGGGTCAAAGTTTGAGCACAATCAATGGGAGTAAATACACAGTTTGAGCATGGTGAGAGTGAAAGGAGACAAGGTTTTAGCCTGACAGGAGTATAGAAGGTCAGATTGTGTCTTGTGCATGACTTCAGGAGTTTAACCATTCCTTGTCTGATTTCTGAAATGTAATAGTCTCAGCCAGTCCTGGTCGGTGACAGCTCTGTTTACAGGGAGGAGTTCCCAGGGGTATGCAGAGGTAAAGGACTGGTATGTGAAGAATGTGCCTGGACAGGATACTCCCCAAATCATGGCTCCTATAGACAGGTGTAAAGGCAGGAAGAGGGAGGACAGTCAGACAGAGATAGGAAGAAAAAAAAACTAATAAAACAAAATAATAATAATTTAAAAAACCTACTGTGGAGGAATGACAAAGTAAATAGAATAAAGAATACAAAAGGCTGAAGAAATGGAATGTGGAGTATTCTACCCCGGGGCAGCTTGCTCTCTCGCCATTCAGTCCCCTGAGCTTGCTGCCTAGGGGCTCTCTCCTCCCTGCTGTCTCCCGCCTGCCTTCCTCAGCTCTCTCCTCCCTAGCTTCTATCTGACTGTCTCTCCTCCCACCAGCTCTCCCCCTCTCAGTCAGTCCCTGCTTCTCTCTCACACACTCTCTCCTCCCTCTCCCTCCTCCCCCCCTCCCTCCATCTCTCCCCGGTCAGTCCCTGCTTCTCTCTCGGTTCTTTTCTTACCCCCAGCTTGTCCCGCAGACATGGCGGGGGCCCGACCAGGGGTACATTCCCTCCAGCTGGAACCGGTCCGGGTACCAGACACCCTGCTTAAGGGCAGCAAGTTCATCAAGTGGGACGAGGTAAGGGGTGAAGTTCATGGAAAGGGGAGGGGGCAGACACTGAGTGACTGATGAAGATAAAAGTACTGTTGGGGGGTGTAGTTACAGTGACTGATGACGATAAAAGTTTTGGGGTAGTTGCAGTGACTGCTGGAGATAAAAGCACTTTTGGAGGTGCAGTTTCAGTGACTGATGGGAATAAAGTGCTGTGGTAGTTGTAGTGACTGAAGATGAAAGTGCTGGGGTAGATGCAGTGACTGATAGGGACACAGTGCTGGGGTACTTGCAGTCACTGATAGGGACACAGTGCTGGGGTACTCGCAGTGACTGTTGGGGACACAGTGCTGGGGTAGATGCAGTGACTGATAGGGACACAGTGCTGGGGTACTTGCAGTCACTGATAGGGACACAGTGCTGGGGTACTCGCAGTGACTGTTGGGGACGCTGGGGAACTTGCAGTGACTGTTGGGGACACAGTGCTGGGGTACTTGCAGTGACTGTTGGGGACACAGTGCTGGGGTACTTGCAGTGACTGTTGGGGATACAGTGCTGGGGTAGTAGCAGTAAATCATGGGGATACAGTGCTGGGGTAGTAGCAGTAAATGATGGGGATACAGTGCTGGGGTAGTAGCAGTAAATGATGGGGATACAGTGCTCGCATAGTTGCAGTGACTGTTGGGGATACAGTGCTGGGGTGGGTGGTAGGTGCAGTGAATGATGGGGATAAAGTTCTGGAGTAGTTGCAGTAAATGATGGGGATAAAGTGCTGGGTAGGTGGTAGGTGCAGTGGATGATGTGGATAAAGTGCTGGGATAGTTGCCGTGATTGATGGGGACAAAGTGTTGGGGGTAGTTGCAGTGACTGATGGGGAGTGTGGTTGTGGTGGTGGGGGGCGGTAAGCAGTGACAATTTTAGGGGGCACCATGAAGGTAGATTTCTTTGACATGTGCCTGTCAGTAGCTTGGTTACTAAATCGGAATATTTGGGCAGTAAGTAATAGATGTTTGGGTAATAGAATACATAGGTAACAATATTATTTATACATTTGTTTACTGCTGGACAAATCTTTTGGTGTGTGAAGAATGACTGGAACTCCTGAAGGTTTCTCTAATTTCATTGAGTGCTGGACAATGTGTTGCCGTAGTTATATAAATAAAGCTGTGGTGAATTGACTAATGTTAGTGGGGCTATATGTCATTTGGGCGAAGGGTGGAGTTGCTGGGGTTGAGTGATAAAGGGTAATACTGATTATCTAACTTTCAGACCAGTAGTGACCAAAAGTGTCATCCCCACATCTGTTTTAGAAAATAATGTAGCTGTCAAAGCATCGTGGGAATTGTAGTT
Organism: Pelobates fuscus; assembly: GCF_036172605.1. Taxonomy (NCBI): domain Eukaryota; kingdom Metazoa; phylum Chordata; class Amphibia; order Anura; family Pelobatidae; genus Pelobates; species Pelobates fuscus. Next base: position 85,232,608 of record NC_086328.1, on the reverse strand, counting down.
GGATGACAGCTGGGAATCGCCTCTGTTTAACTTGCTTGCTCATTCCTACATTGTGAGCTTGTTTGAACAAGCCCCTCTTCGCCTCTTGTATCTGTCAACAATTGTTTTGTCTGACAATTTGTTATAGGAAATATCTGTAGAATTGTAAAGCGCTGCTGTTAATGTTGGAGCTATATAAATGTTTATTATAATAATAATTTAAGTGATGATAACCTATTATTCATATTTGCCGTACGTGCGTTGTCATATTAGCATCATGTTGTGATTGAGCATAGCATTGTACAGCGCTGCTGAATATGTTGGAGCTATATAAATGATATTTGGGTTTTTTTTAGTGCGAGATGGGGATTGATAACTGGCTACCTCTTAGGGAGGTAGGCACATGTCAGTAGCTCAGTCAGATTGGGCTCCTCTCCAAAGAGCAGATGTTTACCACGAGGGCCCATGTTTTAGGGCCAGATGTGCGATGTTAGTGGATGTAGTTTTTCTTTACTGGAGACTTGTAGTGAAATGACCCGGGGGGAGAGGGGAATCGCTTAAAAAGAGAGTGGCAGTAGACAGTACTGAAAGGAAGTGACTGTTGGTTAACCCCTCCCCTGCCAGAGACCAATGTATATCTACTGGGGGTGTGGATCTATAATGTCAAGCTCTGATAGGCCGGTTGATATTTTTGCCAGGGGCTGGATATGTTCTCTATAAGTTTGGTATTCTGTCAGCATGTGAAAAAGTTTATGCTCTGTATCGCATTCTCCTTACCTGCGCTTTTCACATGTACAGATAGAGAGATACACCACATGGCTGGTCATTGATTTGCTCATATGCATAACTTGCTTAATATTATTTATTTGTTCGGCATACATTGCAGTTTTCATGCTACGTGTCCCAGCAAGCACAAACAATTAAGTACAGTTACAAAGTTACCTATTGAAAACCTCCTAGACCTAGGCCAACATATAATTAAACTGTACTTGTTATACATACAGGGAAGCAGAGTCATTTCAGAGACATATAACATTCTGGGAAGTGTGAAGGATAAATAATTATATAGTTTTAAACGTTAGGTGTGTTCCCTTACTGTTTTAGATTAAGCTGTGGGGGGGAAAAAACTTGCCCGCTTATATTGTGGCGCAGTGACAGACTCCTGGTAGCAAACGTTTTGCCGCCTCTGAGATAATCAGTACTGATTATTTCAGTCTAAGCCAATCCTTTTTTTTGAGAACCACTTGGAAGGTATGGTGCATGCATGGCAATAGCTGCTCTCTGCCAGTCTGTGCATCTTTCTGTGAAGAGCATTAGTGGTGTTTGGAGTTACCATTTTGTGCTTAATAACACTGAACATAAAGGCCTTCGAAAATCAAAGGCATTCAATAAAGAAGTGTCTTTAGTGGCAATCAGTCTGATGGCTATTAGAGGCATGGTTTTGAACAAATGTAAATATTGTCATTTCCCTGAAACGTCAGTGTTTTACGCTGTCAGGTCAAAGGGACAGAATCAGTGCACCAAAACCACATTATTAAGGTGGACTGTTTGGTGCTTAGACTGTTTAAGGTTTTCTGGAATTGGTTTCCATAGTTTCCACGTTCCGTTGAACATGGCTACTTAATACACTTGCTTGGTTATAATAAATAAAAAGTCACCAACACCCCACAGGGTATATTACTGTGATTGCTAAATTTGTCTTTGCAGATGGTTATAATGTACTCTTACCATGACTCTCAGCCAGCGTTGCTATTGTATAACAAAACTAGTTTAGCTTCTTTAACATGGAACGCTGAGATGGACATGTGGTGAAGATGCTTATACAACACGCCTCACCTGGAATTGAAACAGGTTTGGTTTCTGAACATAGTACTAACTTTCAGGGAACATTTGGAGAAAAAAGTTAATCAATGTACAGTCCAAATTAGTTGTTATGGTCTAGCCACATACCAAGATATTTATAGGAACTGTAGTGGTCTTCGTTTTGATGTTTAACGGGGCTGTTTAACCCCTTAAGGACCAAACTTCTGGAATAAAAGGGAATCATGACATGTCACACATGTCATGTGTCCTTAAGGGGTTAATTTAAGTTTGTTGTGCTTTGTTCCAAACTCCATTGAGGCAGTTTTGTTAGTATCTGAGGACAGTTTGTTTACGTTCGCTTTTCTGATGGTTCTCCAGCCAGGTGCCTGTTTATCTGTTTAAGAGACCTGCACATTCTGAATATTTTTTTACAGAAGTGCCTAAGAGTTTTTGCTTTACAGGGCGTTTTTGAAAACTTTGATGTCTCTATATATAGTAAAACGTCATCCAGCCCTCCTTGACCTTTCTGTCTTCCCTTTTTGAGTTGTATCCAGTACATTTGTATATTTATGATGGTAAGTTCCCCAGGGCGGGTCACAATGTTGTAGGTGACATTAGTGTCTCATGTTCCTTCTTCTTCTTCTGCTATGTCACTTGTTTTGTTTACTTTTGAGTCACTTGAGCCACTTACAGCCCGATCACAGGAATTATCGAAGACTCTACACTAGTAACTATTCATTACTCAGAAAGCTCATCATTCACCGGCTTTAGGTCAAAGTGTTTAGAAGCCATTTGACAAAGGAATTTACACTCAAACCACTACTTTTGTTAATGTTGTCCAACCTGGACAGCAGTGATGTCTCTCAGCTAGTTACTTTTGTCAAGATTGTCCAAATGGATGTCATCAGTCCAGAAGTCTTAATGTTGCATTATCAATGTGGCTGAGGAGGTGGCAGGCGACTGAGTGGTTTGGAGAGTCCCAGTTTTAGTCATACCTCTTCTGAAAATACAACCGGGGCACTGTAAGCATCATGAGCTTAAGAATGGGCTGTAGTGGTTATGGTGCCTCAAGCCTTCTGGCACCATTCCAAACCGAGTGACGCTTGCATGTGTCCCCTAGGTATCCATGTTCTGGGCTCTTTTCACAGATAACACTAAAGCAGGTGTTTTCCTTCCACATTATATATATCAGTAGTGTCCATTTTTGGATGGAATACATTGGACAAGAGAGTCAGCTGACACTCCTCAACCCAAACATGGCCAAAATTGCTATCACTAATGTAGCAGTAGGAACTTACACTTTAGTGAAATCTGAAAAGAGGGGCTGGACAGCAGATGCACAGGATACCCAGGTACATGTTAAACTGTTTGACTCATAACACTTGGACAACACAGGGGTACCCCTCGCGCCATAATGTTTTGTAAGTCCAGTAGCAGGCTCTAGTAGTTATGGTGCTTTTAAGGGAACTGCTCAATGTAGTAGTTAAAATTTGTAGGATTGCCCTGGCTTCCCACCCTGCATGTTAAGTAATAAACTGTTTTAAAACAGTTTAACTTTTTTTCTGGGGACACCATCTGTGCCCGCCCTCCCGTCTACTGCTAACGCCTGAGAGCAGGAATTAGTAGTGGATTCGCTGTTTTAACAATTGGAGGTGCTCGGGGTACTCTTTGCATCATAACCACTAAAGCATGCTGTAATGGTTACAGTGTTTGGAGTGTTGTTTAACCCCTTATGGACCAAACTTATGTCATGTGTCCTTAAGGGGTTAAAGGAAGAAATACAGACTCTGGCTGCCTGGCAGGTATTCTGTGGAATCCAAATTCACATATATTACAAGGCAACACTATGGGTTAAAATATCTTGCCGATCATTGCAGAACTGAGACTGTGATGCAATGTTAGCAACTTGTTCATAGAAGCGAAGTCTGTCATACAGTTAAATGTTCTACATGCTCAAACACAGTAAAGTCGCTAAACATTCTTGTGATCTGTTTGATGGATGTGAACCGCCTTAAAATGTATTCCCGTCCTGGCTTTATGAAGACTAACACAACATTTCCCTGGCCTGTTACTAGAAAATGTAAAAACAATACATATCATCATGCTTTAAAAATGCCCGTATAATATGGAGTTCTTTTCAGTTCCAGGAATTTACTAACCTACAGATAAAAGTTTGCTTTTCTCCTTTTAACACATTATCTCTTACTGTACACGTGTGTGTGTGTGTTTCTAAATGACAGAGGTGTCACCGGTGGGGTCTGATTCTGGATGGATCACCAGATGGAAGTCCAGATTCTGATTTTGTTTTCCTTTCCATTGTTAGCCCTGAGTATATAAAGAGAGAAATAAATCATCAACATACATAATTTATCACACATACACTTTATTGCACCATAGTTGGAGTTTAGGGAACTCTATAGTGTCAGGAACACAAACCTGTATTTATGACACTATTGTGCTGGTGTGGCTGTTTAGGTCCCCGGCCACCAAATCTGTGCACTTTTTTTTCCCATGCCGCATCGGTCTCCATGGCTGAGATTCCCATAGGGAACATTCAGTGTCTTCATGCGTAGCGTGGAGATGCTGAACGCTAGTCCTGCACATTGTGAAGCACTGACATAGAGAGCACCTCTAGTGGCTGTCTGAGTGACTGCACCAAGCGATGTTACTAGGCAACAGTGTATACACTACCTTTTAGCTGAAATGGCAGTGTTTACAGTGCTAAGGCTGCAGACACCAGAACCACTCCATTAAGCTGTAGTTGTTCAGGGGACTGTAGTGTCCCTTTAATTATCAAGCACAATGTTGGGTATTGCTTTGTGTGCAGGGTTTAATGCAGTGAGTGGGTGAAGGTTTAATGACGCTGGTTTTGGGGTTAATGATGTGGGTGCAGATTTAATACAGCAGGTGTGGTGTTTATAAATACAAGTTTGTTTAATACTCAGAATTAACTCAAAAACTTTGTGTGATTCCTAGAACATGTTAGGATTTAGTGTTTAAGGTAGGGTGAGATATAGGGTTCAAGTTTGGGAGGGTCATAACATGTATCTCAAAGGGTTGAAACCCTGAAGCCCCAGTTAAAACTGCGGAGTCCAAATAAGTTCAATACTCACTTGAACAAAATTTATCCTAAAGTTACCAGTACCACCTACAAACATAGCTGACAGCCTACAAGAGGCAATACATGTATAACACAGAATACTAAGAAAACCACTATCTACTGATACTATTTCAATATCTCTTTATATCTGATTGTATGTAATCATATGGTGCTTGTTAGTAAGAGCAATCACACTTTAAATTTGATCAGATATTTGATCTTGTCTGTGTCTTTTGTCTCCATATAAAGAAGGTAGACAAAATAATGGAAACCCAAGCAGTATAATTCAAAGTTCCTTAGCAGGTCCACCCCTTTCCTCCAGAACTCTCCATAAGAATTCCGTGATGTTTACATTTGGTGGTAGGAGAAGACGTGGACGGTGTTTGACTTCATGTTTATGTTTATAGATCCACTCTGGTATTTATTTACCAGTGTGTCAATGTGTGTGGGATATTATCATCTTGCAGTATGGGAACAGTGTTTCCACCAAGATGCCGTGGCGTGTCCTTCGTATGACCATGTCTAACAGATGGCAGTTGACATTGTGGGTTGAAGGCATATTCTCTAAATGTAAACCTGTCCAGATGTAGAAAATACTGTGAGTCATCTAACCATGTCACGTGAAAGGGGAACTGTCGCTTTCAGGATTTTCAGTGTGTAACATTTACTTATCTCCTATATCTAACAAGTATGCGTTTTCAAGGCCTGAAACATATAAATGTTGAAATCCACACCGCTGGTTCTTATACTGGGACTGAGCGCTTTTGGCTTGGCTCCCTGTCAGTCATTGTTATAAGCCTTTCTCAATCTCCGCACCTGCCAGTCAGCGTTGAGAAGGCGAAAAAGAAACATAGTTTCTGATTCAATCCTGTCAATGCAATGTGCGTCCTACCTATGCTGGGATGGAACTGGATTGTGATGCCAAATCTTTGATATACATTGAAAAGAGTAGTGAACCTCATATGTGAAAAAAAAAATTCTTGGTATATTATTAGTATATCCTGGTCCATTTGACACTCTAATGATGTTACAACTATTTTTTTGATTAAAGAACTTGTCAAAAAACCATAACCACTACATACCTATTTAGTAGTTATGGTGCTACTGGCAGTATAAGGACAATATCACTTAAAAATATTTAGTAGTTATGGTATTATTGGCTTTATAAGGACAATAACCACTAAATTCTTATTTAGTAGTTATGGAATTATTAGGCTGTGGATTCTGGGTCTTACTGATTTTGTAAATTTTTACCAAAAATCAGCCTAGCTTCTTACTCTATTGTTAATGCAGAAGTTCTAACTTCTGCATTAGCAATATCAGTTTCATCCATATTTGGTGGGTCAAACGCTGTTCTCAGCCAATCGGTGCCATGTAAATGTGTATGAAATTGATACTAGTATTGCTAATGCAGAAGTGGAACTTCTCAATGAGTAAAAAAGCATGTGCCACGTGGGTTCCTTGGCTTGTCACAAATCAGGGGACGATGTCCACTGTCTGATGGAAACCATAGCCATTGCATTGTCATGAAGTGGTTATGATGCTATGACTGCTCTATTAAGGATATATTTTTGAAGAATTATTTTTGTCATGATTGACGTTTTATCCTGTTGTACGTCGGTCTCACATAGAGTGACTTCTGGAGATTGACACTGATATAGTGCAAATCAAACCTTGTGGGAAATTGGATATTTTGGTAATGTAGCTATAAAATTGGAGATATGTCTGCTTGTCTGTAAAGCACTATTCCAGTTTTGGTGTGTAGCCATAGATTCCATTTCCTTTTAAGTGCATGCAACTTATTTTTTAATGTTTCCATAAGATAGGAGATGCAGTTTGTTTCTGCTTATCAGCGTTTTCGATTAGAACATAGCGTTCAGGCGATTTTGGAAGATAGAAAAGGAAAAGATTCTATCTGCCTTAGGCTGTTGCCAGACGTGGCTTAAAATCCACCTCCCATAATGTCAATTTTTTTTATTGCTCCAAGAAAATGCAAGTATATATTTTATACAAATAAACACAAAGAGCAGCACTCTATATAATGCCTTAGAACAAACAGCCGCTAAACATAGACAAATCCAAAAAAACGGTGCACTCTTACAACTTTGAAAACATAAAAAACTTTGTTTAACCCACACCAATCATAATTTACATGATGATCAATATTTGTGAATCAGCTATGTACCCTTTAATGCTATGCTGGTGACATAGTATTAATGGTAAGAAAAGCAGTAATAAGGAAATAAAACTTTATTCTAGAAAATTTGGCATACTGCTGCATCACTTACCCACTCGTGGCATAGTAGTAAAGCCAAAAGGTCAAAATCTGAAAATATTTGATTAGCACAATCAATAGGGGAGGGGAGAGAAAAGAACACTATGGGACAGGGGAGGGGAGAGAGGGGGGAGAACACTATGGGACTGGGGAGGAGGGGGGAAGAACACTATGGGACTGGGGAGCAGGGGGGAAATAACACTAAAAAAGATGGAGGGGAGAGGAATACTAGAGGTGGGGGGGAGAGGAACATTAAGGGGGGGGGGACAAAGGCACAGGGAAGGGAAAGGGAACACTGGGGTAGGGGGGTCCACTAAAAGAGAAGGGAGAAGGGAATTTTTTCATATTAGTTTCATTAAATTCATTAAAAAGTCCAATATTAATAAAATTATAGAAAAAAACCATTTAAAATCATTTGGGCAAAAAAGTCATTTTCAGTTTCGGTTTTCGGCAAAGGGCATCCTGAAATTTCATTTCGGTGCATCCCTAATCCCCACAATTCACTCTGTCTGCATCCTAATTAAAATAATTTTACAGACTGAAGTCTTTTCCTTCCTCAGTTTTTCTGTTTTACAAGACATGGCACAAGTTGTCTATAAAATAAAGTGCACATCCTGATTTGTATTTTTGCCTTTACAAAAACATTCCTACATGGATCTCTTAGATAAAAAGCAGATTCATGCAATTGCTTAGGAATCCTAGAATTTGAGACTTTGTGGGATATGTATAAATGAAAAGGTTATGTTCACTAAACATAACACTAGCTGTGAGCCAAGTCTTGTGTTTGCTTCCACACATTTTGGTATGTGTAACAAGGACTGACAAATGTTTGTGTAATGAAGGTGCCAGACAGACATGTTCAGGATTCTGTGCAAATTTGGAAACAGGTGTAGTCCTAGAATTCATTACTTATATCAGTGATGGCGAACCTATGGCACGCGTGCCACAGGTGGCACGCCGGGCCCTTTCTGTGGGCACGCGGCCACAGGTCCGCCATCACTGCAGAGTAGGCACCTGCCTGCCCGAAACGGCAGGCGCCTACTCTGCTTCCGGTTCGGGAGGCAGGGGAAGGATCTGTGATGCTGATCCCTGTCCTCCCGCGCGATGCTGTGTGGAGCGTTGCCGAGCGTTACCATGGCAACGCTCCACAGCATCGCGCGGGAAGACAGAGGGTTCAGCATCACAGATCCCTCCCCTGCCTCCCGAACCGGAAGCACTGCCTGCCACCACCGGACCACCAGGGATGGCTGTGTGTCCCCCCCCCCACTTCATTAAAGGTAAGAAGGAGGGAGGGGGGGGGATACTGACACACAGCACCCCTACCCCCCCCAGAAGTACCCTTACCTCCCCAGCACCACCCCTAGCCCCCACAGCACCACCCCAGAAGTACCCTTACCCCCCAGCACCACCCCTATCTCCCCAGAAGTACCCTTACCCCCCACAGCACCCCCCACCCCCCAGAAGTACCCTTACCCCCCACAGCACCCCCCCACCCCCCAGAAGTACCATTACCCCCCACAGCACCCCCCCACCCTCCAGAAGTACCCTTACCCCCCAGCACCACCCCTATCTCCCCAGCACCACCCCTACCCCCCCAGAAGTACCCTTACCCCCCACAGCACCCCCCCACCCCCCAGAAGTACCCTTACCCCCCACAGCACCCCCCCACCCTCCAGAAGTACCCTTACCCCCCAGCACCACCCCTATCTCCCCAGCACCACCCCTACCCCCCCAGAAGTACCCTTACCCCCCACAGCACCCCCCCACCCCCCAGAAGTACCCTTACCCCCCACCCCCCAGAAGTACCCTTACCCCCCACAGCACCCCCCACCCTCCAGAAGTACCCTTACCCCCCACAGCACCCCCCCACCCTCCAGAAGTACCCTTACCCCCCCAGCACCACCCCTATCTCCCCAGCACCACCCCTACCCCCCCAGAAGTACCCTTACCCCCCACAGCACCCCCCCACCCCCCCAGAAGTACCCTTACCCCCCACAGCACCCCCCCACCCCTCCAGAAGTACCCTTACCCCCCCCCAGCACCACCCCTATCTCCCCAGCACCACCCCTAGCCCCCACAGCACCACCCCAGAAGTACCCTTACCCCCCACAGCACCCCCCCCACCCTCCAGAAGTACCCTTACCCCCCACAGCACCCCCCCACCCTCCAGAAGTACCCCTACCCCCCAGCACCACCCCTATCTCCCCAGCACCACCCCTACCCCCCCTCAGCACCACCCCTACCCCCCCTCAGCAGTACCCCTACCCCCCCAGCAGTACCCCTACCACCCCCAGCAGTACTCCTACCCCCCACACACAGTACCCCTACCCACACACAGCACCCCTACCCACACACAGCACCCCTATACCCCCCAGCAGTACCCCTACCCCCCACGCAGTACCCCTACCCCCACACAGTACCTCCACACAGTACCCCTACCACCCCACACAGTACCCCTACCACCCCACACAGTACCCCTACCCCCCCACACAGTACCCCTACCCCCCACACAGTACCCCTACCCCCCACACAGTACCCCTACCCCCCACACAGTACCCCTACCCCCCACACACAGCACCCCTACCCCCTACAGTATCCCTACCCCCCACACACAGTATCCCTACCCCCCACAGCAGTACCCATACCCCGCCAGCAGTATCCCTACCCCCCACAGCAGTACCCATACCCCGCCAGCAGTATCCCTACCCCCCAGCAGTACCCCTACCTCCCACACAGCACAGCACCCGTCTCACACACACATACAGCACCCCTACCCCACGCACAGCACCCGTCTCACACCCACACAGCACAGCACCCGTCTCACACACACACACAGCACCCCCCTCACACACACACACAGCACCCCCTCACACACACACACACACACACACAGCACCCCCCCCAAACACACACACACAGCACCCCCCCCCCAAACACACACACACAGCACCCCCCCCCAAACACACACACACAGCACCCCCCCAACACACACACAGCACCCCCCCACACACACACAGCACCCCCCCCACACTTACACAGCACTTACACACCACACAGCACCCCCCCAAACACACAGCACGCACAGCACCCGTCTCACACACAGCACCCCCCTCACACACAACACCCCTCACACACACACACACACAACACCCCTCACACACACACTTACACAGCACCCCTCACACACTTACACAGCACCCCTCACACACTTACACAGCACCCCTCACACACTTACACAGCACCCCTCACACACTTACACAGCACCCCTCACACACTTACACAGCACCCCTCATACACACACACAGCACCCCTCATACACACACACAGCACCCCTCACACACACACACAGCACCCCTCACACACACACAGCACCCCTCACATACAACACCCCCCCCCCCCACACCCCCCCCCCCCCCCCACACGCAATTGCCGTGTTGGCACTTTAAGGAAAAAAAAGTTGGCATGTATTGCGGTTTGGGCACTCGGGCTCAAAAAGGTTCGCCATCACTGACTTATATGTTCGACTCAGCGGTAACATTGTAAGGATCTGTGACTTCCTGGCTCCTGGCGTTTGTCAAACCGTGATGTATAGATGTATCTGAATGGGTAAAAAAATATATATATATTGCAGCTTTTTTTTGTATGAAACAGTCAGTTAGCATAATACTTTAAACAGAATGCTCATATTTTCTTCACTTATTTATTTAAAGTACAGCTGTTTATTGAGAAGTATTAACGGAATTCATACTTTGTACAAGCCAGATTTCTAAAAAAGTGATAAACTGAATAAAGTTAAAATTTTGGGGCTTAACAGCACTAAGTCTTCATTGGATATATATGTTGGTTATGCCATGCTAGCTTTTTTGAATAACACCAGCTGGGCTATTTCACTAGCTGGGACTTGCGAGTAAGTGAAATTTGAAACGCAAACCATACTGTGTTTTAAACACTATTATTTAACAGCAATGTATGTTTGTTTTTTTGTTTTGTTTTTTCTTTCATCCATGATAAATAAAGATTGTAAAAAATAAATAAATTATATTAACTCAAACCCAGACCCTTCCTACACAAACCCCTCTTATCACTAATGACTTGACTTATTTCTTGAGACTGCCAGGCTCCGATCATAAACTCCACAATTAATGCCGGAGAGATGGAAATTCCAAAGCAGAAGCTTCCGTTAGCTCTCCTGAGCTAAACCTTGCAGTAAGAGCAGGGTTTAGCTTTTTGGTTTAGACTTAAGAGTGATCAGTTGACCCCAGGTAAGAAGTTTGACTACTTAGTGGGGGGAAGGGGTAAAGGCTGTCCTGGCACCACAACAACTACAGCAAGCTGTAATGGTAATGGCTTAGGCTGTTCATTTAAACCTTTACCATTCTTGTCCAGAGAAAACAATATAGGTGGAACGCTCTCCTCCTACGTCAGCAATGGGGAAGACCTAATGTGCATGCTCAATTCTTTCTTATGAGGAGTTTTAAGATGCTGGATGTTTCACTTTGTGAAAGGCCAGGGAGTGCCTCTAGTTGGAGACAGCCACTAGAAGCAGTCCCAACCCTGCAATATAAGCAGTTAAAAAAAGCAAACAGACAAAAAACAACAACACAAAGACAAAGCGAAACAGCCACTGTCTAAATTTGAAAGTGTATCATCTTTTCTAGAACCCCAATATATTGTTCAAATGTTAAGAAAATAAAGCCACAGAAGGTTTTGTATTATGTGACTCAATTTATAACCATCACTCTTTGCTTGAACGGAACCCTGCGATCTCCATGACATATTGAATGAGTAGGGGTCTAGAATGTACAGATTATGACACTTGTCAATCAACCTGTCCTGCTCAAACAAGCTGGTTTGGTTAAAGTGCCTCCCCATGTATGCTTCATCAGTCAGTGTTTATGATAGTTGCTTGACAGATGGCATGAACCTGGTTTGGAGAATCACGATCGCTATCACTTAGATCCACACACCCTACACGGTTTTATGAGCAATCCTGTTTGTACAGAACAGCCGTGCGCTTTAACCCTTGCAATATAATAATATTTAAGTACACAAACCTATCTTAAAACAGCAAACTGTGAGTAAACGTTTGCTGCTGATTCTGTGTATTATAATGTGTAGATTAAATTACATTTGCAAATAACATGTCCTTTACTTAAAGACTCAGTTACGCCAAATGGGAACTGGTTAAATCACTTTACCAGTGACTCAAGCCACATAGAAAAATGGCCAAACCCATATGGTAGTAAAGGCAGTGTGATTCACCTTAGATGATCTATATCTGCTGCCATAGAGCATCTGGCTATTAAAGGGACACTATATTTACCTGAACAACTACAGCTTAATGTAGTTGTTATGGTTTCTATTCCCTGTTCCTGCAGGCCATTTAATGTAAGCAGTACTTATTCAGAGAAAGACAGTGTTTACTTTGCTGCCTAGGAACATCCCCAGTGGCAGGCACTGAGATGACCACTAGAGGCGCTTGCTGTGTCAATGCTGCACAGTGTGCAGCACTGGTGTTTGGCATATCTATGCTGTGCATGGAGGCTGAACATTCCCCATAGAGATGCATTTATTTAATGAATATCTATGAGGAGATTCTGTTTGGCGCAGCATGGCGTTTTGCCGTGCATGCGCAAAACCCTACTAATGCTTTCCTATGGAAAAACATTGAGTTGTCCGAGATCATCAAGTCTGATGATCTTAGTATGGGAGACTGAGTGGGGTGTAGCCCCCTGCGGCAAGACTCCTGCGGCTCTGGAAATAAGGAGAGTTTAATACCTTTTTTAAAGTGGACAAGGGGGCTGGACACCTAAACTATGTTTTTAAAACTATAGTGTCAGGAATACACATTTGTATTCCTGACACTATAGTATTCCTTTAATATGAGCTTCTTGTGGTGGTAGTCTCAGGTAGCAGAAAGGATCATGGATCCGTGCACTTCCATGGCCGTAATCACACTGTAATGTTGCCAGACAAGAGATGATGACTCTGTGGGACATGTAGCATCATTACAGAACAGGCAGTTGCATGGGAGCAGCTCAGGATATCTGTGCTCTTGGATAACTTCACCAAGCATCCTCTGGAAACCAGGGATGAGGCCACTTTTTTCACTTTTTTTTTTTTTTTTATGCCAGTTGTTTTTTAATGTTCATGTGCTTCCTACCTATATGATTGTGGTCAGATACTTCTCAGGTTGTTGTCTCCATACCTGCGTCATTCCAGCATTGTTTTTGGATTCTGGTCGGTTCCGAACATGCAACATTTTATGATGTTGAGACATGTCTGTGTCATTCTAGTGACATTGCTCTGGAACTATTTGTTGTCGTAGGAATGATGCAGACCAATCATAGAAGTCCTATGCCTATTTAAGGTCCCCTGCATTCTCTGCTTTGCCCTGTTGTGGTTTGACTTTAGGTGATTTGAGAACGTGTTCATATTTAGTATTGATTCCTGTTATCCCGACTTTTGACTTGCCCTTGACCATTCTCCCTTCTGTAATCCTTGATCCCCGGCTTGTTTATCTGTTCCTGTAACTTCCGTTGTCCTAGACCAGTTATGGTTTATGGACTACATTTCCCATGATGCTCAGCTAGCTTTTAGAGTCTAAAAGCTAGCTGAGCATCATGGGAAATGTAGTCCATAAACCTATTTATGGTGTCAAGGTTAGCCATAACTATTTAGACCTTGGCTAGTTACTGGTTGCTCTCTAACATGTTTTGCAGTGCGTTTATTATTTACTGTTATTTACCGTTGAGCAGAGCCAACATTAAGGACCTGTAATACGCGTCTGTCCATTTCTATTCTATAATTAGGTGTGACTTTGGTTGTGCTTATTGGGCCAGGTGATATTGTGACCCTTATACAATCATCTATCATTACAGGGTTAATCTAAATAAAGCGCACATTTAGCCTATTAATTTTACTGCTGTCTAATTTCATATAAAATCATAAAGTCTTATTCCATGCCTGTCCGAATTGACCTATATATTTATATTATACACATATTGAGTGCCAGTGAAATAGCATGAATCCCGCAGGCCAGGTTTTATCTCCAATAGACCTTTGATCCTTTGTTTCTGGAATAACTGGTTCAAAGTGTAAAGCTGAGATTTATATCCACCTGGAAACCTCTGGAAAGTGTGTGATTACTCAGCAACCCTGCTCCATCCTCTCTCAAACACGAGCTGATTTGGTCCCTGCTCTAGATTTGTTTCTTATCTTTCCGATTTCCTTTGCATTTTTTTTCATTATTTTTCTGTCAATTTTTTCCCCCTCTATTCTATTACTAGGTTATGAATGGAATTTTAAAATTTTTTTATTTATATATCTTGAAGTTAAGTTATCTTGAAATTATGTATCGCATATACTGATTTTTATTCTAATATAGACATTGTGGGATGCGTATTTGTGAATGCTTACACTTGGAGGTCCATCCACTGAGGTATCTCTCCTACTTAGTTGTCAACGCATTCTGCTCAAAGTCCGCTCCAAAGCTTAGAGACATTATTCAAAAGATTAAACCACCTGACTGTTGACTTTGGTATAAAGTATAGCCACACAATATTTAATCCTACCGCTGATTCAAATTACCACATTTTTCCAGGTTCTAACTGAATGATTCCTTTTATGAAATGAAGTCATTCTACGGTTCCTATGCTCTTGGCGTTGTCTAAAATCAAGAGATTTATAGGAGAACTGTGATGGTATACTTAAATTTACGGGAGCAGCAGAATGTTGGGATAGTATTTGATATGACGCAGTGCTGTTGTATTCTAGTTCCATTCTTTCCATTTAGGATCCTTAAAAAAAATCCCAAACCATGTGAAAAATATACTTTGTTATCAGAAGTTTTTATGAATATGATATTTGGATGCTTGGACTCAAAAATGTGGACCTTTGTAACAAACTCATACACCCACTTATTTTGATCTGCTTGACTAATTTCTCTTCACTTATGCATCCAATTTTTATGAATGCCTTTTTTATGGTACCCACATACTCCACAGCACGGGAGTAGAAAACCTTCGGCACTCCAGATGTTGTGGACTACACCTCCCATGATGCCTTGCCAGCATTGTGGCAGTAAGAGCATAATGGCAGATGTAGTCCAAAACATCAGGAGTGCCAAAGGTTGCCCACCCCTGCCATCGCATTACTATTAGGCAGTAGAGTCAATACACTGAAACATTATATTATTATAATCATACCACTAGATTATTATGATATAAGTGATGCAAGAATGATATATATATTATACAGTCTAATATAATGTGGAGGTGTTAAAAGCAAAAAATAGAAAATGCTTGGTGTATGGTACCCTGATCTGCAAGCCATAAAACCATAGGGAAGGGAGATGGTTCTGTGCAAGAATGTCAAGAATCTGTTGAAGTTTTGTGTGGGAGTAAAAGTTGTGTATTAAGGGCCTTGAGATAAGCTTCCTAGAACAGGTATCAGTTATATGTAAGCAAGGAGGGTGAGCCGCTAACAGCCTGATAACTAATTACACAGAGTGTGTGCCGAACAGGTAGTGGAAGTGGTGGTTGAAAAGTAAATATATATAGAGGATGCAGGCGCCTGTGAGCAATATTTTATGTAAGGTGCCCTGTTAAAGGAGAACTGTCGGCAATGTGTTTTTTATTCTTCGTTTTCTGCAAAACACTGTCTGGCAAGAGGACCACTGACTCGTGTGATCCATTTACAGGACTGAGATGCCATTTTCAGGGCCTCCATCTAGTATTTTCATGTCATGGCTGCCTGGCTTGCTGCATGCCTCCAAACTGTCCCAGATCCAGTGGGACAGTGATGTTTTTTCGGCCGATATCTGTCTATCCTAGCAATATTTTATGTAAGGTGCCCTGTTAAAGGAGAACTGTCGGCAATGTGTTTTTTATTCTTCGTTTTCTGCAAAACACTGTCTGGCAAGAGGACCACTGACTCGTGTGATCCATTTACAGGACTGAGATGCCATTTTCAGGGCCTCCATCTAGTATTTTCATGTCATGGCTGCCTGGCTTGCTGCATGCCTCCAAACTGTCCCAGATCCAGTGGGACAGTGATGTTTTTTGGCCGATATCTGTCTATCCTTTTGACTCTTTAATGTTAAATATGTCTGTCTGTCTTTAGCAAGTGTCCAGAAAGATTTTATCTGGAATTGTGTCTTTATCTGTGACTTTCCTGATGGGTGTCCCATGTATTCCAGCGAATTTGTTTGTCGTCTGTGTGATCCTGTGAGACATTTCTTCAAAGTTTCTGTATTTTGTAAGGAGATCATCAGTAACTCCATTGTTAGTGTGGTAGTGGTTTTCCAATGTCTTCTCCTTGCTGCTACTAATAAATACAGAATAACAGATTTGTCAGTCTTTAGGACCTGTGGAGGGAATCCTATCTAAAAGAAATACTTGTGGGAGTCTTGCGGGATTGTGTCCTGTGATATCCCTGATTAGTTGGTGTATTCTCCTCCAGTATGGTTGGCATACTTTGCAGTCCAAGGTGTGCAAGAGATTCTGAGGATCTTTGTTGCACCTCCAGCAGTTGTGAGAAAGGTTTGGATAGATATTATCTAGTTTAGTTGGGACTGAATCCAAATAAGAGCTTGTGGTTTGTTCTCCATTGTGCTAGACATCTGCACACTCTACTGAGGTTGGTGATGGCTTTTTGCCGTTGGGCAGGAGAGAAGGTAGGGTTGAGTTCAGCCTACCATTGGTTGGCACATGTAGGCTTTATCTTCATATCTGCTGTTGTAATTGAGTGATAACACACAGAGAGTGGTCAGATGTAAGGGTGGTTGGAGATGGAGGTTACATTTTATTCTGTTGGAGATTGTTTTTTTTCATTTTTCTTCATCTAAATTTTGAACAATACAACAAACGGACATCTAGAAGTGTGATATACATTTCTAGTCACGGTACAGTACATACATAGTTTGTATACAATTTGACACCTACAGGACCACTATAGGCTCCCAGACCACTTCAGCTTAATGAAGAGGTCTGGGTGCCAGGTTAATCTAGGGTTAACCATGCCTGCTGTAAACATAGCAGCAAATGGGTTAATCCAGCCTCTAGTGGCTGTCTCATTGACAGCCGCTAGAGGCGCTTCCGCACTTCTCACTGTGATTTTCAGAAGACGCCAGCGTCCATAGGAAAGCATTGAGAATGCTTTCCTATGGACTGGCTGAATGCGAACGCGGCTCTTGCTACGCATGCGCATTCAGCTGATGACGGTAAAAGGAGGAGGAGAGTCCCCAGCGCCGAGGGAGAAAGGTGAGTTTTTAACTCCCTTCCTCCCCCTTCATCCTGGCGGGAGTGGGACCCTGAGGGTGGGGGCACCCTCAGGGCACTATAGTGCCAGGAAAACGAGTATGCTTTCCTGGAACTATAGTGGTCCTTTAACAGTTCTATGGTTGTACCCTGGAACCATGTTTTGGTGGTTGGGTGTCCTGGAGGTTGAATGATACACTGCTATGATGGGGATGAACATTTTTTCTTTATATCGGTAAGTGTGGACTTATACAGAGGGGAGACCCCAAAAAGAGGGAGGGGTACTGTATACGACCGAAAATATACAACAGTAGCAATCAAATTAGAACAAACATCCGATAACAAGTGTGAACCATTGAAAGTATTGAGTTGTAACCAATTAGTGGCAGGGTTGGAGAGCTCCCTCTCTAAATTGCCCACTTGAAGGGATACAGTGGAAGTGGGGTGTTCCCTGTTAATGTTTTAGGAATTTTACCCAGGGTTCCCAAATAGCTGTGTAAAGGGTGTGTTTGTTGGAGCGTGAAGCCGCTAGCTCCTCTATGACCCTAATCGAGTCCACCCTCTGGATCCAGTCCCTAATGGCAGGGGCTGCTTGTTTTTTTTTCCAATTAATTGGGATAAGGGTATTGGCTGCCACTAACAAGTGATTACGTAGAAGCCGTGTAGGTTTAGGGATGGGGTTAGAATGTAATAGGAAAAGTAATGTGGTAGGGGTGCAGGGGATCTGAAGACCTGTAATGGAGCGAATCATAGTCGCTATCCTATTCCAGTACGTTTGGATTGCTGGACATGACCACCAAATATGGGTAGTGGTGCACCCTTGTTGATTACACCTCCAGCATACGTCAGGAGTTCATGGAAAGGCAGCCTTTAGATTGGCTGGTGAGTAATGCCATCTGACGTCGGCGAAGAGGAGAGGTCACCAGCGTTGAGGGAGCCCGGCGCTGGATTAAGGTAAGTGGCTGAAGGGGTTTTAACCCCTTCAGCGCCGAGTCAAGGGGGCACTCCAAGAGCCTATAGTGCCAGGAAAACAGGTTTGTTTTCCTGGCACTATTTGATCCCTTTAAGTGGTGTGGATGACTTTAGTGGTCCTTTCAACATGAGTAAATGATGGTTAGCCGTCTTTAAATCAGACAGCCAGAGACAGTCACACACCTGCTAGGTCCCATCATATAAAATTAAATTCTATAAATGATGCACACAGTAGCCAAGTAATTAAAGAGTATCCATGTTTTTCAGAGATAGCATTTTTATTTTTTCATAATGAGAATGGAGATAATATTCCAAACGTGCGCAGTACCAGCTTAAAGGGACTTCTGTCCATTGGAGTGGTCTGGGTGCCAACTCCCACTTCTAACCCTGCAAGTGTAATTATTGCAGTTTTTTTTATAAACTGCAATAATTACCTTGCAGGGTTAACTCCACCTCTAGTGGCTGTCTACTAGACAGCCACTAGAGGTCACTTCCTCCTTCATAGCACAGGGAACCTGTGCTAGAGCGTCGCTGGACGTCCTCACGCTGTGTGAGGACCTCCAGCGTCGCTCATTTCCCCATAGGAAAGCATTGAAATTATTTTTTAATGCTTTCCTATGTGGAGCGCTAATGCGCTTTAGGTCTCCTCGGCCGGTGGGCGGGATCAGTCTCTCCCACCGGCCGACGCAATGCAGAGGAGGAGCGGCGCGGTGGAGGAGACAGCAACGTGGGACATCGCCGCTGCCTCAGGTAAGTGACTGAAGGGGTTTTTACCCCTTCAGTAACCGGGGATTGGGGGGTGGGAGGGAGAGGGAACCTGCAGTGCCAGGAAAACTGATTGTTTTCCTGGCACTGGAGATTCCCTTTAATCCAATGTCCAAGATAATGCTTAAAGGATCACTATAGGGTCAGGAACAAAAACATGTATTCCTGGCCCTATAGTGTTAACACCACCATCTAGCCCCCCTGGGCCCCTCATGCCTCCATAAATATAGTAAAAATCTTACTGTATTCAAGCCAGAAGCTGTAAATCTGCATGCTGTTAGACTCAGAAAAACAAGCAGTCTGCTGACATGTGGGAGCCTGATCCAATCACAGTGCTTCCCCATAGGATTGGCTGAGACTGACAAAGAGGCAGATCAGGGGCAGAGCCAGCATGATTCAAACACAGCCCTGGTCAATCAGCAACTCCTCATAGAGATGAATTGAATCAATGAATCTCTATGAGGAAAGTTCAGTGTCTGCATGCAGAGGGGGGAGATACTGAATCACAGTATGCTGTGCACAGTGCTGCCCTGTGCTCTGCTGACAGCACATTATGCCTCCATCAACTCGGAAGTCCCTCTGGTTCACTCTGAGTGACTGCAACTGGAGGTGTTCCTAGCTTTCAATATAAACACTGTATTTTCTCAGAAAATACAGTGTTTACACGAGAAAGGCTGCAGGGAGCTATAGTTCTCACCTGAACAACCTCATAAAGCTGAAGTTGTTCAGGTGACTATAGTGTCCCTTTAACATTGTTTCAATAAAGAGGCAATGTGGCAGAATCAAAATTGGTACATTTTAAAAGAACATTTTAGTGTTAAAGTTGACTCCCTTGTGTTATGAGAATAATACATAAAAAGAAAAAAAAATGTTCAATAAATAAAGCTACCCACCATTGATTTTTTTGTCATTTGCTGCAAACCTGCAGGTGTTAGAAGTTTCTCAACCAATCCTTTCCCTCCCAGTGTTTTCACTTGAAGGATGACCACCACTAGAGGCCTACACAATGCCTTTTCACATAAAAGGCACAGGCTCTTTGCACTAAAACCAGTAAAATTAAATCAAGCTGTAGTGGCTCTGATACTTGGATTGTCCTTTAAAAGAGATTGCTTCCAGTAAAATAAAGAGGAGTGATTTCTACATTTTAATTTTTTTTCAAAAACCATATCTTGGTCATAATCCAAAAATTCACCCCCGCTATGATGCTCTTTTATTAATGCACCTCATGTGCCCAAGGTACAGTATATTACTGCGTATCTTCATCCTGTAGTTAAATAGTTAACCTTTCATTATGACCTGTGGGACCCTGATCTTTGCCTGTAGTAGGAGAAGAAATCGTGAATTTGGCAGGAGTGGGATACAAGTGCAACAAGACCAGTACCTCTTTCCTGTCCTACACGCTGAGTAGGAAACTCGAGGCAGCTTGCCTTAAATACTTCATTTTTTGGCTCCAGACACCTCCCTTGGCTCCAAACTCCCCCTTCCTCCCTTGCAAAAGGTTATCATGTAATTTAAAAATAAAATATTTTTGAGAACCCTGCGTTTCGAATACACGGATACCAAAAATTTTGGTTTTAACTCAGTAAATGGTGAGATCTCTATTACGTCTGATTCCCCCCCCCCCCCCCCTTCTCTCTATCTCTATGAAGTTCATTATAAAGTTTAATGAGAGCTTTTGGTGTGTTTCTACTTCATGCAACTGCTTACACAACTCCCAGAGTGACAGACTGGCCTGTTTTTCCTCCCAACATCATCAACAGGCGGGAATTCTTGCTGAATAATTTGGTAAACAACAATTTCTTTAGCAATCACAAAACTATGCAACATTTCTGTTTAAAAGTATCTCTGACTGGTTGTGTGTAGCAAAATACTGGCATATGTGAACAGTAAATTCTGTGTACATAGGCACCAAATCTGCTATTTTCACTATAAACGCACGCTATTCATAGTTCTAACCTGTGAAATTTCCATGATGTTGTCCAGAACAAACAAACTTTCATGTATCAATCAAAACTGCATCGTAGGAGAAGGAGGTAGCTCTACAACATGATTACGCTGCATTTTCATTTTATCTTATCTCATATTGTTTTGTTTCATTACATTTGTTTATTATTATTACTATATTTTGGAGGATTTTATAATAAACTTTCCCAGGCCTATAAACATGGTTGAGCGTACTAAACTGAAAAAAAATACCTCTCTACATTTGAAATCTTTAAGAAGTTAGTTATCTAATGCTCTACGTATGCCCTGCGCTTGGTGCACAGGCCCCTCCTGCGTTCTGGAAAAGTCCATCTTTTATAATTTGGGACGGGTCCTCAGGACTTATCTTTGCTGGGATTGTACCCAAAAATGCTGGACTGTTGGCACCTATGAAAATGCCTTAAATACCTTACAGTACTAGCCATTGTATTTACAGATCTGACAAATATCTTGGGTTCTGGCTTTTGGTAGCATTATTTTGTTTAATTTCATGGGGTTAAATTCCCTTGAGGAATATGTTAGGTCTCTCCATAAAATGAATCCAAAAAGACACAGGTCAGGATTTGGTTAATAACACTAAATAATAATTACATGATTACAGGCTGAGAAGTACAATAAAACTGAATGTCAGAAGCAGATCACAGAAGTGATGAATGTGTTCATAACCACAGCGTGATCTGAAACACTCATCTTTACTCAAACTGCAACTTGCTTCGCCTCCTTATCAATGAGTAGGTAATGAAGGAAGTGGTGAGAAGAAATATTTCTGAATATGGTTTTAATCATTGAAATTATACAAAAAATAAAACATTAAGAGTATTCTCCAGGCCCCTTGTAGTGGTCATGGTGTCAGAGGTGCCCTTCCAGAGTAAGTAGTAAAAGTGTTTAAGGATAGTTTGACAACTTAAGTTGGTCACTCCGACCTCCACTTCTACTTAAAGCTCCAACAAGGAGCTTCCGTTAACTCTGATGAGCCAAGCCCTGTTTTCAGTCTGCTGATTGACTGTCACCAAGTCTTATGAATGACATTGCACACTGGTCATATAGCCTGTTCTTTGCCATCGCACACTGATTTCATGATTTGACACTGAGCACTGTCACTATGTCTGAGGTTTGACTGTCACTTATTCTGTTACTGTGCGTTGTTACCAAGCCTGCTATTTAACTCTGCCCTGTAGCTAAGTCAGTTGATTGACAATACCACCGTTTGGTTGATTACGTACTGTTACCGAGACTGTATTGACAACGCACACTGTCACTATGACTGTTGCTTGATATTGCATACTTTTACGAAGTCTATTGATGGACATCGAGTGGATTTACTAAGACTGTTGATTGACATTGTACACTGGAGCTAAGTCTATTTATTGACAATATCATTGTTGGTTGATATTGGTCACTGTTACTGAGACTGACATTAGACATTGTCGCTAAGACTTTCTATTGACAACACACACTGTCACTATGACTGTTGCCTGATATTGCATATTTTTACTAAGTCTATTGGTGGACATCGAGTGGCTTTACTAAGACTGTTGATTGACATTGTACACTGAAGCTAAGTCTATTTATTGACATTATCATTGTTGGTTGATATTGGTCACTGTTACTGAGACTGACATTAGACATTGTCGCTAAGACGGTCTATTGAGAACGCACACTGTCACTAAGACTTTCTATTGTCAACACACACTGTCATTATGACTGTTGTTTGTTATTGCATACTTTTACTAGGAAGTCTGTTTGTCTGTTACAAAGTCTGTTGATGAACATTGAGTGGTTTTACTAAGGCTGTTGATTGACATTGTACACTATTACTAAGTCTCTTTATTGTAATTTCTCACTCTTGATAAATCAGTTGATTTACATTGCGCACTGTTACCAAGTGTGCGAATAGATGTTGAGTGCTGTTACTAAGACTGTCAATTGACATTTCACACTAATGATAAGTGTCGATTGACACTGCACACTGTTAAGCCTGTTCTATTACACTGTGTCAATTGATAAGTGCGTTATGTACAGTCGAACAATTAGCAAATTTGGAATAAAGAGCAATATAAAACCCATGCATTGAAGTATTTATTGTAACTAATGTAAAATCAATGTCACCCCCCTCCCCCCGAAGGAATAGATGTAGTGCCTTCATACTGGCACTAGTGAACAGGCGTTATTTTGTGACAATCCACAAATATTCTCAATGCAGCCGTCCGATCCCCTGGCAGTTGCTCTTCCGGTCCTCCATTGAGAATATTTGAGAACTGTATCACAGAATAACACTATTTTACTAGGACCACTACGAGTACCCTTCCATCGGGAGGGAGGGGGTCAATGATTTTGGTTTGAAATTGCTTACAAAAATATTGCGCTATTAGCATTTTGTACTGCGCTTCATTCCAGATTTGCTGATTGTTCTTTTTTTTATACTTGACTGGGATGGATATACCACTAGGACCAGGTACATGAAACCCTGCAGAAAAAATAATAATTGGACATTTCATCCTGTGAAGAAGCACCGATACTTCATTTTTTATATTGAATTTTCTTCCCTTTTACCATGTTGAGAAAATCTGCGTTTTAGTTTTATTTTATTGTAGAGAACCATCATTTTAGGTGGTTGTTTAGTGCGTTTACCTCTATTTACAGGGAAGCATAATATTTGTGTTTATATATTTATTATGTACAGTTACTCCCAAGTCCTTTATGATTACTGATTATTTAATAAAGCACCCCCTTCCCCTTTCAATACAAGTTGCAAGTTGATTTTTAATTTTACATTTTTATTTTGCAATGTCCAATTCCCACTGCAGATAAATAACGACGTTGTATTCAGACTGCGTTACCATATTTTTGCCTTGTGTTGTATGTAAATACTGAGACGTGGTAATTCAACAGAAAGCCCTAGACCTTTCAAACTCTGAAGGCGTCAAAATACTAAACATTCCTACCAGCGTCATTGCCAGTGGGATTGTCACTATTTTAAGCATAGGTCAATGCCTTGCAGCCCGTACAACAAAACAAAAAATAAATAGATTGCCTAGAAATACGTCATGAGGGCCAACATGAAGCCTATTCTTAGCAAATTCCTCAGAAGCAGACTTGCCGAGCAAAAATATTGGTTATCTCTCTCCTGGAACTATACGTTAGAACAGTATTTTTTTTTAAAAGAAAGATATGTGTTTTACACCAAATCTAAGTTACACCGCAGCATTTCACACTAGTGGTTTACACACAGCCATTTGTAACCATATCTGCAAAAATATATACCACGTATCCGCTCTTCAGCCGTCTCTAACTCTAATCAATGCAAGTCACTACAATGCCAAGAAAAGTTAAAAGGTTGTTGAGATCATACTCTTACAAATCTTCCCACTAAAATTCAAACTCTTGGAGTCTATACTAAAACACATCCTATCTATAACGATTTACCAGGTCCCAATGTCTGTAACAAACAGTTTGTGGCCAACAAAAAAATGTAAGCTACCTTTTGACCCGCACTACAATCACTTCTCTGCCGACTGTTCTTTTTCTCGGACATCAACTTGCAATAAAATAAGTGGGTGGGATAAAATTTTAATAATGGGGTCCAGTTCCTTTTACTTTTTTGTAATGTTTCCATATAATTTTTTCATCTTAGTAATTGTTTCCATGGCGATACGTTTCTGGTTTGATGCAACTTAACCATGAGTCTATGCTAACTTGGAATTGTATTCATTTTAGTATTTTACTTTACCACCTTACAAACCTGGATTCCTAACGCTATAGTGCCCTTGTCCCCAGTTGTATTAAGGTCCCCACTCATTTTTCCTAAAAATTAATAAAATAAAATAATTACTAACCTATTTGCAGTACTGAGGCTTGCTTGGTGCTGTTCACCTCTCCACCTCCTCCAATATCATCGTATGTCCTTCCCCACGATGGTGCAATCTACTGCTCCTAATGAGCATTGGGGATACAATGCGCACTTGCGGCAAGTCCCGCACGCATTCAAGCTTCCTCATAGGAAAACATGCTATTCAGTTCTTTCCTACAAGTCATGTGACTGGGTTCTACGTAGTCAGTGCAGTGGGTAAAAAACTGTAGTGATGTACATTACAAGGTTAAAATCACAAGGCCAGTGCACCCATACCTCTTCAATCAGATGAAGTGGTCTGGGTGACTATAGTGCCACTTTAAATGATCTATTATTTGTTACTTTTGCATTAGCCAATGCCAATGTTACTTCTCCCATGTTTTTCTCTTCTGACCATTCATTTAACCCCTTAAGGACACAACTTAAGAAATAAAAGGGACTCACGATGCAATATATTTTCGTCATGTGTCCTTAAGTGGTTAAAAAATTTTTTAGTAAATACATAAATAATAGGGTCACCCCTCTTTACAGTTTACATTTATTAAGACAATACTTTTCACAATCAATATCCCAAGAATACTTAATGTTGCTAACAATATATAAAACTTTTAACAATCTATCTCTCCCTCTTTCTTACTTTTTAAAAATATAATACGTGAAATGCGTGGGAGATATTGCCCCTCTGTGTTAATTGTTATTGAGTCTTACCCTAATAAGTCTTTTGAAATATTAACAAGAGATGATGCAGAAAGTTTTACAAGCTGCACCAAGATTGATTTACTATGCCAGGAAGCCAGAGAGGAACTGAAATCTACCAAATTGTTCCGAAATCTCTTTGAAAAAAATCTCTGATTGAAATGTCACAGACTAATATTATCCATCACAAATTCCTTTCTCTCTTCTGTCGGCTAACAACGCTAATTTTCTTCAGCTTTAACAAAAGTAACTTTTTATTTATTTTATTTTTATTCACTCACTTACGTTGTATGATTTCTTAAACGAACACACTAAGCACCATAACTACTACAGCCGTTTGGAATTTTAACCATCATTTATTTAACACTTGGGTATGTTCAACGTGGCAGACAAAATGTTTCAGAAAAATGCTCTGAAGTTCCGATGGAACTTCCTGTGTCGATTTTGTACTCTCGAACATCTCCCTCCTCCCTCCAGAGTCCTAAAATCATCTCTTGGCTTCTGGTAAGGTGACATAATATACAACTTTCTCCCTTCAAGTTATCATTCCCCAGCTCCTCTTATATCTGTTTGGCCTTTTTCTTCAATTCATTGGCAGTCGATCTTGTATACCTTTTGCAAGTGCTCTAATCTTCACAAATACCCTGCCTCTCTATATTTGGAAATCTGCAGTTATCTCTTAAGACCCGTTGCAGAGCGCTGAGAAACATTTGAATGGCTTGTAAAACTCATACAATAAATGTCGGCCTCTGGGCAAATACACTCCCTTTACACTTGCAATGGCCAGTTACATGTTTTTTCATTGCCTAAATCAGGCTGAATTGCATCTAAAACTGACAGACAGCAGTCTTCCTATATTTTCTGCTTTTTATGTGTCCGTAACATTTGTCCCAGTGGTAATCGCTGCTTATGATCTGAAATAGCAACGTTTTGCACTCCAGTTGAGCCCTGAGCTTTGCGTGGCTTCACGGTAGCTTACCCGAGGCTAAGACAAGCAGTGTGCAGTCATGTAGTAAATCTTACTAAGGGATAGTGAAGGTACAATAAAAACCAATATAAGGTATCAGAAGATGGAATTAAGTTGTTAGGGTGCCGTTGGTATGGTGCCAAGAGGTCCCTTGAGCCAGCATTTCTTTAGAAGTTGAACAGTTCACAGGCTGTTTAACCCCAAGTCCGGTATGCTGTGCTGCTTAGGTCTGTCCCCTGCACTTTCACTGCTTAGATTCTTGAAAGAGGAAGTCTTACACAGGGGTACCGCTGATAGTCTGATTTGAAGTGGTCCTGGTGTCTGGAGTCTCTGTTTCATTATGCTCGGTTTAACCCCTCTGCTGTCCGAGGTGCTACAGTGGTCTGTAGTGGTTATAATGTATGGAGTAATCCTTAAATGTGTTTATTTATCCCTTCTTGTATAGCAATTAATCATAGGTAGGATAGCAGCAAGAGGGCTAATATTGGACATATTGGTGGCAAGGGAGTTTAGAACTATGGTAATATGAAGAGTGTCGATTTCCCTGAGGGTTAAACAGTTGTATAACATCTAATTATTACTCTGTCTACACATTAAATATATTGGCACATACTTTAGAAATTGTAGTTATCAAGTAGCTCCCATGTGGCACAGAGTCAAGGCACTGACCTGCAAACAGTGATACCTGTGGTTAAAGCCCAGAACTGTGTATTTTCACTGTTATCTTGTTTATCACATTTTTATCCTAAGCTGTCTACCTACAACTAAACTAGATCCCTCCTCCCCCTTTTTCTCATTCTCTGCTAGTGATATTACTATACATACCTTTTGTTAGTGAAGCCATACATCACAATTGTCTCTCTATTTTGAGCCCTCGGAGCCTGGAGGGGCCTTGGTAAGGTGCAAACCATTGTTAACAGTTTGCCTCATTACCGGGGAACTTGACCTGGGTACTCCTCTGAGATGTAGTTGTTATGATCATTGGAGACAGACAGACAGTTGCTCAAAAAGCTAGTTTTATTACAAAGTGAATATTTGATTTATAAGAAAACAATATGAGTTAGCGCTAATAAATCAAAACAGAGCAAAACCCTTGGAAGTAATTAAGGAAATAAAAAACAGAGTTGGGCTGCGCCACAGTGTAATAATAGAAATAGTCAAATGAGGAAATTTTTGGAATAGTCCCGACTAGAACAAAGTACTTGAGTTCAATGTGGGTCTTTGGGGCCGGAGGATGATAATCCTTGTGCTTCTCAGGTATCGGTATATACAGAGAGGGGCGATAAAAAGATGGAAAAAAAATGGTGCAGTGCGTTCCACAAGGTATAGATAAAACAGTAAAGTAATTGAACACTCACCATATATCCTACAAGTGGGGATTGTATCGCTGTACGCTATACACACCAGAGCTGGCTTAAGCTCTACCAAATGTGAGTGTAACCCTATTACTTTACGGTCTTATCTACACCTTGTGGATCGTACTGCACTATTTTTTCCCATCTTTTTATCGCCCCTCTCTGTATATACGGATACCTGAGAAGCACAAGGATTATCATCCTCTGGCCCCAAAGACCCACATTGAACTCAAGTACTTTGTTCTAGTCGGGACTATTCCAAAATATTTCCTCATTTGATTATTTCTATTATTAAATTGTGGCGCAGCCCAACTCTGTTTTTGACTTCCTCAATATTAGATTTATGCATTAATGCCTTTCAGCTGGTATGAACGAATTAAAATTCCTTTTAATCTGTTCCTGAATGAATTGATCCATCCCGGATTTACCCGTGGTATTTTATTCAGTGAATAAGAATTCACGGGTTAATTTCAGATGGATCAATTAGTCGTAGATAAAAAGGAATTTGATTTGTTTGTTACAACTGAAAAACAATCATTCGGTCTAGTGTCTATCATAAAAAAAACTACACAACTAATCTATATAACTACGCACACAAAATCCAAATCTATTGTGAAGTACCAACAAACAGTTACACTACCAAGTATCACTGTGCAGGCAAATGTCTGTAGCAAAATAATAAAGCAATAAACCCCCCAAAAAACGATAATCTATTATTTAGAAAATTACTCAGGGATTTCATGTTTCTGTTTATGAGCAGATTTACCTGTTTGCTGTTTTACAGATTTACATATGCATTATTTAGTGCCCTATATATTGCTGAACAAGTTGGCAAGATGGCTCATTAGAACACTGAGGAAATCTGGAAAAACTGGATTTTTTTTGTGAAAACATTGAAGGATTAGGGTAACCCTGTTTCTTATTGGGTGATAAATTACAAAAGCAGCATTCCGGTTTCGAAATAATAGCACACCTGCAGGAATAGTAAGAGATTAGTGCTATAAAGTGGAGGAATTGATATCAAGGGACGCTAGAACTAAATGGTACAGAGAGATTACTTGGTGGTAACTCAGTGAGTCTGTGGGTTAATTTAAATCATTGTTTTATACTTGACAGCTGTTGTTTGATTTATCCTCCCACTTAACTGGTTTCTGACACCTACACCTAGTAGCTGTTATGGTTAAGGTGCAAGAAGGCTAGTACCTCTGATTTAGTTATTTTTTTTATTTTGCCAGTTTTCATTGTAAAAATTGCTGCATCCCTTTCTGCATTGCCGAATTGCATTTGGCCAAAAAAAAAAAAAAAAAATCCGAATACGTTGCCTGCAAAACAAAAAATGATCACCTAATAACTGAGTTGCAGCAAGTCTCATATCAGTATTCATCGCTGTTTAGTAGATGTACACCAAACAAAACCATGCAATTAATTATGCATTATTTTTCATTGGGATATATCTAAAAACAGTTTGCAAAAGCTGCAAATCTCTTGTCTGAAACCGTTGCAAGCCCTCCCCTTCTAACCCCGCCCAGACTTTCTGTTGCCGTCCAATCACTGACTTCCCAATACAGCGTGGGAAGCAATTGGTGCCCAGTAGACCCTTGGATTTTGTCAAACTTAACCAGGAGGGCAATTGGGAATTTGTATTCGCTTGTCTTAATTGTAGCACATTATTTGCAGTAATTAGGGAATTTGTTATTGAATAAGCCTATATATGTTGTCGTGTTTTAACCTGATAATCTATGAATAGTGCTCAAAAGCAGCATTCCCTGCTTGAAATTTTTAAGTTTCTCTGCTAAAGTTATTTTAAAAATTGGCAATTGTATCCAGCATCTGATTTTTGGATCATCATTGTTCCATTGTGTTTGTTTCTATATTTACATTGTTAGAATTACATGTACTATCTCGGCAATGATGGCAATTAGTGAACAGAAAACGGATTACCGCAGAGGTGGCATAATATGGTATAAATTTGCTGAACTCAACTGCATGCTTCATTTACGTGTGTTCTTTAGTGAATCATAGATACGTGGTAAAATAGGCTGAAAAGAGACATGTGTCCATCAAGGTCAGCCTTTCTCACATCTGGTTTTTCTGTTGATCCAAAAGAAGGCAAAAAAAAAAGTAAACACAGTTTGAAGGACTTCCAGTTTTGTAACAAACTAGGAAACGATACCTTCTTGACCCCAGAATGGCACCCACATCTCTCCTTGGATCAAGAATCTGTTACTCCACAAATTAAAAATTATATCCCTGAATATTGTTTTTTTGCAAGTATTCACCCAGTGGTCTGGGTGCATGGTTCCAGGCCCCTTAATCCTACAATGGTAATTGTAACAGACCGTTTGCAAATAAGAGGTTAAAAACCATTTAGGCAATATTCCCCTTTCCAGATGCACCGACAGCTACTGTAAGCACCAATATCCCGAACTGCAAACTACACAAATTCACCAACTCCCGAACAGGAAACACACGAATACTGGAAACAGCCGAACAGGAAAAGCCTACAATCAGTTTACACTCCTGGCAGTCAGCATACAATCCAATTCCCCCAATAACGAGACGACACTTCGTTTTGAGGATCAAGCAGGAACAGATTTACTGGAGCTACCTGCCCGGCTTTTATGCAGGTCTCCCACCTGGTGGACACTCCCCTAGGGGACCAGATGGGAAACTGGGAAACATATTGGACGTTGACCAATCACAGACATACACCTTTAAACACTCCCACAATGCATCACAATCCCTCCTCTCTGTCCTGGAGATAATTGGGAAGTAATCCAATTATCTCCAAGGACAGAGGCAAAACTCCATTAGCCACATGGCAGACAAAGGACAATAAAAGACATAAAATTACATACTGTTACATTTGTCACATAGAACATACACATTCTACCTATCCCCAGATAGCTTAGATCTGAGCGCACATTATTACCGGATGGCGCTCAGATCACATACATACAGTTCAATCGCCATGGAGCCAAAGTCTTTCATACAGTCTTTCAGTATACGGCTGGGCTCCATGGCATAGCTATCTGGGGTAGCATGGCTTTAACAGTCCGCAGAAAGGCACGAATACGCTTTTCTGCAGGGAAAATAAAAGGTTTTAACTGCCGGGCCATAGTCTAAAGGGAGCAGGCGAGCAACCAGGCTCCTCCAGTGGACAGTGGTGAGGCTGGTTTCGCCACAGTAATTATTGCAGTTTTTAATAAACTGCAATATTTACCTTGGAGAGTCAACTCCTCCTCTAGTGGCTATCTACCAGACAGCCACTAAAGGGACTTTTGATCGCCTAACTGACGTTGGACATCCTCACACTATGCATGAGGACATCCAGCTTCACGCGAAACCCCATAGGAAAACATACAATGTATTCATATGGAGGAAGTCCTAATTCCTGCCCATTAGGTCCATCCGCTGGATGACGTCAGCAGGGGAGGAGCAGAGGCAGAGCTTGAACAAGAACAAGGAAAATCTGCGCTAGAATCAGATAAGTGACAGAAGAGGTTTTAAACCCCATTTGCAGTACGGGAAGGGCCATGAGGAATGGGGCCCTATAGGGAGCTAAATATACTTTCTTCCAGTCTAAATGCATGTCCTCGTGTCCAATCTATAGTCCTGTTTATTAATAGATTTGCAGACAATGGTTTCTATTGGACCCAAATATATTTGTATAATGCTGTCATATCCACTTTGAGGCACTGTTTTTCTAAAATAAAGATTTTTAAATGTGTTAACCTTTCTTCATAACTAAAATGTTCCATTACTTTTATTATTTTTGTAGCCTGCCTCTGCACTTTTTCTAGTGCCATAGTATCTTTCTTTAGAACAGGTGCCCAAAATTGCACAGCATGTTCAAGGTGTGGTCTTACCAATGATTTATAAAGAGGCAAAATTATATTTTCATCCTGAGAATTAATGCCCCTTTTTATACATCACAATACCTTACTGGCCTTAGCAACTGCTGTTTCACATTGCACATTGACATTGATTGCCTAGTTCAGGGGTAGGCAACCTTTTAGCAGCACTGTGCCGATATAGGATTGTGATGTCCCATAGCGTGCCGGTCCTATTTTTTTTTATTTTTTTTAAATGAGGTGTGTATGCTGCCGTATCCTGCTTGTTATTTTTACTGTAATGGCTTTGTATCGTTGTATTTGTGCGTATATGCAGGGCCGTCTTTAATATTGACTGGACCCTGGGCAAAGCATTTGTTTGGGGTCCCCTGGACCCTGTCCCCCCTCCCCAGGCGTGCACCTCAACGCAGTGGCGGACCTAAATTAGAGAGGTGCAAGAATTTTTTTGGGCCTCCCTGTTGCACGAGTGATTAAAAGGTAGATCCCCATCTGTCGTGCAACTCCAGTAATGCATTGACAGCTGGGGCTCTACCGTTTACCCATGTTTCCAGGTCTTAGCACTAAGCGGTTTTTGTGTGTTTGAATGTAAACAGGTTTTTGTATGGAATATGTTTGTATGTGGTGTTGACGTGACTGCAAGCATGTATTTGTGTAGTGTTGGTTTTTTAATGCAGGGGTGTATTTACATATAATTTTGGTGTGTAACACAGACATGTGTTTGTACGTAGTGTTGAAATTTGAATGTAGGGGTGTATTTGTGTGTAGTGTTCGTGTGTGAATGCTGAGATGTATGCACATATACACGCACACAGAGATATATACACACTGAAACACACACACAGACATACTGACATACTGACACACACACAGATATACTGACACAGATTTACTGACACACACACACAGACATACTAAAACACACACACACACACACAGATAAACTGACACACAAACATACTGACACATACACAGATATACTGACACACAGATATACTGACACACACAGACAGACATACTGACACAGACATGCTGACACACACACTGACATACTGACACACACAGATATACCGACACACACATACTGACACACACAGACATACTAACACACACACTGACAGACATACTGACACAGACATACACACATACAGATATAATGACACACACAAAAATTACACTTTTAAACCCACCCTCCAGTTTCCTACCTTTCCTGCTGGTGGCTGAAGGTGTTGGGAGTTGGGGTCTGGCTCTCTCGGCCAGCCCCCCTCCACTCTGCCTATTCTTCTTTCCCGCACGCTCCTCTCTTTGTGGGAGGAAGTGATGCACGCCCGTCACTTCCTCCCAGCCTGTTGCCAGAAAGCAAGGGGCCCGCTCGCGCTGTTAAAGCTCCACAGTGCGCCACCGGGACCCTGCTGACAGAAGCCCACCGGGTGGCCCTTTGTGCACAGGCCACCCGGTGGGCCTCCTTAGTGTGCGGATTACCGGCCGGGGGTTAGAAATAGTTGAGGCCAGCGGGGCTCACGGTGCAGCTGCCTAGTTTGCCCCACATTAAAGACGGCCCTGCGTATATTAGCTATTATATTGTATATGTTCATGAGTAGTTTATGGTATTGTGTATGATACATATGAATGTGAGTTGTGTATGGGGGCTGCTTGTGGAATTGTGTGAATGGATATGTCACATTGTGTGTTTGGTAGTATGTGTGGGGGCTGTTTGAGGTATTGCATGTGGGGTTGTGTGCATGTATGTGGATTGTTAGTGGTGTTGCGTTTGTGCAGATTATGTGTATGTTTGTGTGTGGGCTCTCCGTACTATTTGTATGAGGGATTACACAGGAATGCAGGATTCTGCATTCCTGTCTATATCTAGCAGTCTGGGTATAAATTGAGGATTGTCCTTCACCACCTTTTCGGATTAGCAGATATCTGAAGTTTTACTGGGACTCCTGATAGGCCAGAGCCTATTTGTCTCTAGCAGCCTCGAGTGCCGTGCAAAGACACCTCGAGTGCCGTGCATGGCACTAGTGCCGTAGGTTGCCTACCTCTGGCCTAGTTTGTTATCTATAACTATTTCCAAATCCTTCTCGTTTGTTATCCTTAAGTTACTACCCTTTAGGGTGTAAGTTGCTTGTGCATTCTTTACCCCAAAGTGCATAACTTTGCATTTCTCTACGTTTTATTTCATCTGCCATTTGAATGCCCCGTCCCCCAATCTATCTAAACCCCTATGCAGTAAAGTAATATCAAATTGTATTATTTTACAGAGTTTTGTGTCATCTGCAAACGCTGAAACATAACTTTCAAAGCCTATTTTATTTTTTATTTTTTATTTTTATTGTGCAAGTGTTAACAAACAAGCTTGATATGCCACGACAGCTGTAATAAGCATAGTAAAAACAGTCAAAATATATTATTAGTATGGCATTCATTGAAAATGCAAATTTTTTTATATTTCAAGGTACATTAGCAAGATAGCAGGTAAATCCGGCTATATGGACTGACGAGATCTAATTTTGAGTTATAAGAAAGAACAATAGCTATGCAAGTACTAATTAAACAACAAGTATATGCATTGACTTTATTTCAATTGCTAAAATCAATGTAGGTACTGCCATATTTGAAAAACATACTATGAGGAGCAAGATAAAAGGAGAACTAAAAAACAAACACATGAATAGAGATGAACATTGAACAGTGCGTTGCGTTTTAGCCACTTGATCTGGAGCCTGCAGCAGCCCAGTTAGATACAGGAAGCCCATTCACACCTGGAAGGCTGGAGGTTTTGTAATGCCGAGCAGGCCCATAGAGCAGCCAGTCAACCAATACCCCCCTGGGGCTTGTGTCTCATGTAGAAGCATAGTCCACTAAGAGAGGCGTCACGGTGATACTGAAGCTGCAAACCCCTCCAGCCCCGGTTCTATGGAAGAGCCACTACCTTCCTGCCACGAACCTGGTTACTTGCAAAATTCAGGTTCCTCCCGTCCTAGATAATGTGGTGAGCTGTGAGAGTGGTTTGTGTTGGTTGCTTGCGTTATATAACTTTCCGCCTGCGTGGCTGATATGTTTGGGTCAGGACCCCATTCGCTCTCGTCCCTGGAGGCAAAGGACTTGAGGGCCAGAGGCTTTAAACGTCGATGTGCCCTTGAGAGACCTCCCAATTCTCTCCCCGCCATGCCTCAACTCACCCCACGGGTGAGGTAATGTCTGCGGGTTTTGAGAGATAGAAGTTACTCTTGGAGGCCATACGCATTCTTTTCAGGAATGCTTATGGCCTCCAAGAGTAACTTGTATCTCTCAAACCTTCCTCTTGCTCTCTCCTATAGGGCTACACTCCATTCTCACTTTCAGTTTTGCTACTTTCCCACCATGTCTTTTTGATGTCTATCTCAATACCCTTCCTATTGTGTTTTTATACCCCACCTCCTCTAGACTGTAAGCTCGTTTGAGCGGGGTCCTCAACTACCTATTGTTCCGGTTACATTTTGTTATTGTCTCATATGGCAAATTCCTCTTTTATTGTAAAGCGCTGCGGAATAAGCTGGCGCTAAATAAATACCAATAATACTAATATAAAATGCCCTTTTATTTTTTTTCATTTCCTGGCTTACTTTTCCACTAAACCACATTGGTTTCATTTTTTTTGTTTCTTTTATAATTATTACCCAATGGTACATACTGAGAAGTGTATCGTTCTAATATTTGTTTGAAGATACCCCATGTACCCTTTTTGTCACTAAAGAATTTATGCCAGTCAATATGTTGTAGAGCTGCCCTAATCTTATTGAAATTGGCCTTTTAAAAATTATATGTTTTAGTATGCCCCATGTGCATTAGCTTTTTTGCGTTTAATTCAAAAACACCATATTGTGATCATGCTTGTTGAAGCATGCAAGCACTCACCCAGGAAGCACCTCAAGTAGCCATCTGAGGAGTGGCCACTGGAGGTGTTCCTAGGCAGCAATGTAAACACTGCCTTTTCACGGAAAATGCAGTATTTACATTAAAAAGCCTGCAGGGACATACTATACACACCAGGCCAACAACATAAAGCTGTAGTTTTTTCCTGTGACTAGTGTCCCTTTAAAGAGTTATTATATTAACTAAGGATTGCAGGTAATCAACCATGGAAAAGCTATACCTAGGCTGAAATCGTAACATTTGTAATTTCCTTGTCAGTGGATAACAATTCTTGGTTAAATGAATAACCCTTGCAGCCTTATAACATTTAGAGCTAGGTGCAATGCTTGCTTAACCCCTTAAGGACACATGACATGTGTGACATGTCATGATCCCCTTTTATTCCAGAAGTTTGGTCACAAAGGGGTTAATTTCCCTTTTTTCAATGCTTGCTTGATGTCAGGATTAATGAATTTACACGCTTAAAGGAACATTATAGTCATCCAGACCACTTCATCTCACTGAAGTGTTTTGGGTGCAGTGTCTCTGTTCTCTTAACCTTGCAATGTAAAACTTGATCACGGGTTGCAGAAGCCCCACAGGAAAGTATTGATTCAATGCTTTACTATAGGAAAGTTTGAATGCGTATGGCATTTGCCGCAGATGTATGTTGGGTCTGCAATGGTTCTCTACGTTGCAGGAGTCAGGGAGTTGAGCAAGGTCGATGGAGCATCTGTGCCACTACAGATTTGTATTCCTAACTCTAAAGTGTTCTTTTAACTAAGTAGTCTTTGGTGTAAAAATTTCTGCTTCTGACCAAAGAGAAGTTAATGGAACAGTCTGAGCATAGATCTATAGTGGTTATGGTGCCCATGGTGTGGAATTTAAACCTCTGTATTATCAATGTCCATTTTATTCACCCTGGACATCATTGATAGGTTGTCACTGCTGTCCAAGTTGGAATCAATTTACGTTGATAATACGGAAGTGTTATTTCAGTAGTTGTTGCAATTGTGTTGCCTGGAGTGTCTCTTTAACCCCTTAAGGAGCAAGCTTCTGGAAGAAAAGGGAATCATGACATGTCACACATGCCATGTGTCCTTAAGGGGTTAAAGATGTTGCCACATCAGGCTAGGGTAAGAAAGGAAATGCGATGAAGAGTTATTTACTTATATGTAGGTATGACATAATTCGTATAGGCTATAATACATGTAATCCTTTATTTTAAATAATTTAAAAAATGTTTCATTTAAATAAGCAATTTACACAGAAATCAATGCATTAATATGTCTTGTAACTCTATCTCTATGCAAGTAAGATCACTCCTGATAGGTGAAGAAGAATGGTGAATGTGTTGAGAGATTATAGAAGGGGTGTGTGGTACAAGGATGAATAGACACCGTACATGTTATAGCTTGTAATTATAGAATCAACTTTTCAATGGAAATGATTAATCTGCTGCCTATTCTCTCTAAAAAGAAGACTGTCAATAGCCAAATCTCTGCTCATGAGCTGCAGTTATATTGAGGACAAATGGTCAAAATGGTGTTTGGCACTTCTATGAAGTTACGGTCAAGAGGTACTTGACACTTATGAAATCTTAAATCCACCATTTCCACCTGTCGGAGTAGTTTATTTGGCAAGGTGACAACAGGTCATTGAATGCAATATGGAGATGTCATAGCAGCAGTCACGAGGTTCCCCATTAAAGGCTTCTCACAGGGACACATAGGGACACTATAGGCACCCAGACTACTTGAGCTCATTGAAGTGGTCTGGGTGCAGTGTCCCTTCACCCTTAACCCTCAGCATGTAATTATTGCAGTTTTCAATAAACTGCAATAATTACCTGCTAGAGTTAACTCCTCTTCTAGTGGCTGTCTATCCACTTTTGGTCGCCTAAATGATGCTAGACGTCATCACGCTCTGCATTCCAGCGTCACCATGCATTTCTATGGGGAAATCCTAATGCAAGTGCAGCCATTGCCGCACATGCGCATTCGGTATCAATCGGCGGGGGAGGAGTGAAGGCGGACGCGAGCCAGTGTTGAGTGACATCAGTGCTGGATCCTGGTAAGTGACAGAAGGGGTGTAAAAGCTTGATAGAGGGGGAAGAGGGATGTAAAAAACTTGATAGAGGGGGAAGCTATAGTACCAGGAAAACAAGTTTGTTTTCCTGGCACAATTGTTTCCCTTTAACCCCTTAATGACCAAACTTCTGGAATAAAAGGGAATCATGACATGTCACACATGTCATGTGTCCTTAAGGGGTTAACAGACTCAGAGTGCATGTGCGCTCTCTTAGCCACCTAGAAAAATAGATATTTTTTTTGTTAAAGTGTATATGGAAGCAGAAATACTTACCTGGAGGGAAGGGAGACAAATGCTTTGCAAGGGAGAAGCTAATTACATCCGTTGCCGGCACACAGTGCGCATTGCCGACTGACTTAATTTTTTGCCCAGAATTGACATTTGGCCAAAGTCACGTGTGTCGATGGTGCAGCTAGCCCCTGACACACAACTATAAATATCTCAATATGTGTAACATTTGAAGCAGGCATGATCATGGTTGTTGAAGTAATCCTTTAAATAACTGGAGGTTTTCACATCAAGGCAAACCTCTTAGGTGAGTCCTGCACTAACCATTTACCCTGCTTCCTTTAGCTAAAAGGTAAAATCTCTAATGAAACATAAAATGGTATTTTTTTAGGAACCTTGAAAAACTTATTAACCATTAAAAGGGTGTAGTGGTTCGTAAAATTACACCTTTATGTCTTATTAGAGATTATATCTTGTCGTTGCAGGTGAACTTAAACTTTAATGGCCATTGGAGTGATACTAAAAATCTCCATTTATTTAAAAGTACAAAGAATTTTGGGATAGTTCTCAGATATTTGTTGTTGTTGTTTTTGTTTCATGTATTTTGGCTGATGAATACTATAGCCATTGCTGCCACCAAGAGTAGTGGGAGTTAGAGCACAGGGCTTAATTGTGTGTGTTCACCTTATTTGGTTGCATCTTGTGTCTGCATTAAAATCAGTAAATCTCACTTGCGTATTTTTATTAGACTGCAAATTCAACTGAATTCACTCTGAACGCATCTGGTAAAAGACAATTTAGCTTTATAACATCTGATGCATCTACATCACGTTGTGAATGATATAGGAGAGTAAAACCAAGGTGATGTTACAATAAGTATCCTATTACTTTGAGTTTAATTGTGATGATCCCCGCGACGATTGTGGACACGACTGGGTTGCTCATGGGCTCTGATGAAGTCTGGAGTTCGTGGATTCACTGCAGTCAAATATTTACCTTTAGTCATTCATATAACAAGCACAAAGTTATTTCCTGTAGCCTTCGGTTTATTTGTAAAGACCTGATATAAGCAAAAGATAGTTTGTATAAGCTCAGGGAGACTGTAAGGGTAATAGACTGAAGGTGAGGCTCCTTCTGTGACTGGCACCAATTTAACCCTGTGAGTGGTACCGGGGAGTATTAATCTGTGAGAGAATAACAGTGTTACTAATCCTTTCATACAACAGACTAAAAACTAGGGTGGAATTGATGTAAATCCTGCTTTAAAAATCACTAGTCAGTAAGACTCGATTTTAATCACGATTTTTAAACATAAAGACTCATTCTTGTAGGTTGCTATAATTTTAATATTTGCAACCAGATGAAGATTTCATATTTAGAGTAATACATTTTCACAGAACAGTAGTATAACCATTATATCAGAACAGCTTTTGTTATATACTATTAGAAATACATATATCATCTTGCAATAATTTCATCATTATTCATTTTCAGTTTATTAGGCTGGTCACTCATATTAGGACAACAATTTTATTTGTTTTATTTAGCTAAAATAATAACATAGTCTAGTATACACATTCTCGTATTTTCTTAAACATCAATATTTGGGAAGTGAAGTGGTTAGCCAAATATCTTTGAGAAAATTAAACTGGTCTTAGCATCTCTGATACTGGGTGATGCGCACCTGGCCTCTGGCCTGTCACTCTGACGTCCATAGATTTCTAGGCTTGGGTTAAACCCACAAGACAATTATATATTGGAAAAACTATTGCCATGTGTATATTTAAAGTAGAAGTGTCAGAATTGTTTATTTAAAAAAAAAAAAAAAATGTATGTATTGTTGAGGTGTTGTATACCCTACTTGTATACCTTGCTTCACGGTGGCAGCCATCTTTAAAACCCACTGGGCCATTAGAAGCACCACTTATCTAACCAAAGCTTATTCAGTTAAATGAGAGATAAGTCCTTACTTGCAAATCCTGATGTCATGCACAAATGGCGGGCACCTTAAAAATGCACTCTAAGCTAGATTCAGGTGATCATGTTGTGCAAAGTCTTGGCAGATATGTGATGCTTCTGACCAAAGAGTACCTAAAGTTGGCAGCACACACATAGCAAGAGTAAACAATCAGATAGACTGAAGAAAATATTTGCTTTTAATAATTATTTACAAAATGACACACAGGCTATAGTGCATACAATTTTTATTTTCAATAATAATAAGAAAGCAATAACAGTTTAATATCCAAATATCCAAATAATATTTGAAATAGTGACATAGTGTTTTCATTATTTTGTTATATCTAAACTAGTGACACATTTTAAATTTTTTTTTAGCAATATTTCTACTTGGCTCCTTACTGGACTATTCAATGTTATGGTGTAGTATATCGAGTATGGTGGGTGGATAAGTAATGGTAAGTAATCCACACTCACATGGCCCAGAGCTAACTTAGAGCTCAGCTGTTAACACGCCTGGACGGAACAATCCCCGTCTAAGGATATGTAGGTGTCTTCACAGTCTCAGGTGGGCGATATATGTAAAGATAAAAGAACTCCAAATAGTGCAGTATGTATGAGTAAAATATGTGAATAAATAATAAAATATCGTACTCACATTTGCTAGAGCAGAACTTGCTCTAGTCTTAATGGCATAGGTGGTATGGTCCCCACCAAGGAACAAGTTGGTAACCAGGAGTGAAAAATAATAAAATCCAAATATAATAAATAAGGATAATTTATTTAACAAAAATATATTAAAAAGAGATTAAGGGTGCGGAGCCAAGCTGCGGAGCTGAACGGTCGCATGCAAACTGCGCTCCGTGAATAGCGAACTGTTAAACGGATTAAAACCCGTAAATCACTGGGAGAAACCGGATCCCCAGGCGACCCGAGCCGATATGGGTCGGAAAGTTAAAAAACAAAAACCGGACAAGCTGAAGCCAGGCACCAGCATTGGGGACTTATGGAAGCAGGCACATGGCGCCTCTTTACCTAAAATGGCCGCCTACCTGGGCGAGAGTTCCGATCTCTTAGACGACCAGCTAATGGAGCCTGAGGACTTCCACATGCCCTCCCTGCGAGAGCCAGACCAGAGACCGGCAGCAATTGCCACCAAACCGGACTCGGCGCCGGT
This sequence comes from Pelobates fuscus, assembly GCF_036172605.1. Classification (NCBI taxonomy): domain Eukaryota; kingdom Metazoa; phylum Chordata; class Amphibia; order Anura; family Pelobatidae; genus Pelobates; species Pelobates fuscus. The sequence continues at coordinate 85,191,401 of NC_086328.1, read as the reverse complement.
GACCAAGGCGGACATGCAGGAGCTTCTGGCAGGCCTGAGGAGGGACCTACAAGGGGACATGGCGGCCTTTCGAAAACATCTGCAGGGTCTGCAAGGTCGGATGGGAACCATGGAAAGGGACTCTCACGACGCAAAGGCACAAATTACCCAACTGAAACAGGAGATACAAACACTCCACTGACAACATGCAGCCACGGAACAGAAGTTCGCGGCATTGGAGGATATCAGGCGCAGCAATAATCTTAAAATCAGAGGCCTAGCTGATGAGATCCCGGACGCACCCAAACAGGCGCACCCAAACAGGCGAAAAGGGGTGATGATTGAAGACATGTTCCGCATCCCGAGGCCTTCAAAAGCACCCACCACGGCCCCACGGGACCTAATCGTCCGTTTTCAAACAAAACAAGACAAGGCTGCAGTAATGGGGGCACTCAGAGGGAAGACCCCCTACAATTTTGAGAACTCGAACCTCACTTTCTTTGCCGATCTATCGGGGAGCACCTTGGGCTGGCGCAAGACACTACAGCCTTTCACTTTGATGCTCAGAGCCAGGGACATCCCTTATCGCTGGAGGGGGTCTCAGGTCCTAACGGTCCTCCAGGCCGGCAACACATACCCAATCCGGGACCTTGAGGGAGCAACGGCCAACCTGGAGACTCTCTGCCTCCCACGAGATGCACTCACTATCGGAGGGGTGAGAGCCACGACCACAACACACACGTGGAATCCGGCAGGCACAGCCCCATTTATGCCAAGAAGACTCCACGAGTATAATTACAAGGCAGCCACTACCTAAACCTCGGACATAAAACCTAGAAGGGACTCATCTATCTGCCCGTTGCGGACATGGCCTGTGCCTGGGCATGTACGTGAGAACTCTTTTTACCTAAACACCGTCATCTTTAACCAAACCTTTTTTTTTTTTTTTTTTTTACTTATGCGTTTTTCCTACCACCGCAGTTTTCGTTAATTTGCTTTGCGCTGCAAGAAGCCTCCCACTTAGAAGCATGTTTCCTATATGTCTGGGACTGAGACGGAAGCATTAATGACTCACTTATCAACACCAGGCTCAGAATAACACCAAGCGGGCATTTGTTTATAGCCTTATGCAACACTGTTGTTGTCTGTCATGTATAGCGTGATTGCATATAGCAGGGCTACTTTTATTTTTTTTTTTGTTTTGTTTTTTTAAACTATGTTAGTCACAGGACGGTGCTCTGTCATCATAACCTTAAGTCCTCTCATTATTGCCCCGCCCAATCGACTGTTAATGGCCTTGTTATGCCGGTGACTGACCACATTATAATCTAAGCATTACATTTAAACGCGCCTGTCGCTAACAGGCATTGGTACACAATTTACCACACAAAGCATATCTCCTACGCTTGCCTCAACAATTCTTCGCTAACTACACACTACCTCACTCCAAAAATAGGGCACAGCTGCTCCACTATGCAGGCACCTTCTGTTAATTGACAATTTTTTTTATTATTCTATGTAGTTAAAGTTTGTAATATTATTTTACTTAGGCAGACTCTTTGGTTACGATAGGTCTATTTGAATATTGAAAGCTATAACTGCGCATATCCGTGCCATTACTATAGAGTTTGGGGTTTTATCTTAACGCAATGCCGCCGTGGTGGCAAAGCAAGAGAGCTAAAAACTAGCACTTAGCCCTCTTCTCTGTGAGATGGCGACATGTCCTAACCTTTTAACGCGCTGTGCTTCAGGACAGCTTGCTACTGACCACCTCCATGGCAACTAGCTCGAGTGTCTGTCGACCTTATACTTGTACAACGCTTACTTCTAGGAGCAAAGCCACGAGCGTATTATATTAGAGTGTATACATAACTAGTTTGGCTTAACCATCTCTAACGATAGCCTACTAAGGTACCATAACTCGTTCACTACATATATTGGCTCTTGTATTATTACTAACAAGTTACTGAAATACCATGATTTGTTAACCTTATGTTCCAGCATTTTACCACTCGTTAAGGATGTCATAAAGTTTAATAGTCTCACATTATACATATAAAAATGTGCTGTCTACTCTGCCACAAATTGTACTGCTAATGTTATGCTTGCGACGGCTGTTGTGGCCTTGCACGTCTGTTGTTATGTCAAGCACAAATAAAAATAATAATACAATTATAAGTATATAGTCTCTAGAAATCCACTTGACGCGTTTCACCTGTAGAAGGCTTCCTCAGAAGTGTGGAGAGTGTCCTGGTTCCATTCGTTTATATAAGAGTCCCAATAATGATAATTACTTCCTGATGTGTATGATTGATGCTTCCTGTAACCACCGGTGAACCGCACGCGTCATACCGGAAGTGACGCGGCGTAATGAGTCCGTGGTTGTGTCCGTGTTCCATATATGGAACACATACATAACTATGTTAGTGATGCTGTGTTCCATTGGAATAAGTGAGAAAAAAGTCCATTAGAAAGTTTATAATAGTTACTGCCGAGGTGTGTTATGTATAAGGCCTTTCAAATGCATCTTACGTATTCACTGGTGTCGCCCCGGAAGTGACGCAACGTCAGGGGCCGTGGGTGTATTATGCGTTCCACCTGTGGAACGCAAATGCTGCCGGAACTGTTCCGGTTTCCATTCTTGTTGGGGAAAAACGATCTTTAGGGCAATAATCTCGGATAAAGAAATGTGTTAATGTGCATCTTATAAATAAAGAACCAAGTGGGTTATACATATATGTGAATACAAGTAGAGATATGTATATACATATAAAAATATATATATAAAAAGATATAATAACATGTAAGAGATACAAAGGATAATATATGTATACAGGCAAATAAACACAAGTAAATAATATAATAAATAAATATGTACAGTCTGGTATTAGATCAGCTTAAAACCAGCAAAAATACACTGAACTAAATATAATGGATGTATAATAATAAATACCAATAATGATTCTGATATAGAATCCAAATAAAAGCAACGGATGAAAATGCAAATGTATCGAAACAGCTGACTTCACAAGTCTGTAAAATATATAGACTACTAAGACATAAGTGAGGCAAAATACAATAAAATAACATAAAATTGGATAAAATAAAATATAATAAAGCAAAATTTTACCAAAAATACCCCAAAATTTACCCCCAAATTTTTTTTACCAAAGACGCCAAACCTAATTTTATTAAAGACAATTTTTTGTCCTTAGGTAAAGGTTTTTTTAGATGTAATAGTTGTGCAGCATGTAGGAAAACCAATCCTACTGACAAAAAAAAGAACCTCATTTAAATCAAACAATACGGGTAAACTCTATACGATAAAATAAACTATTACCTGTGAAAGCAAGAATGTAATCTATCTACTAGAATGCCCTTGTGGACTCCAGTATATTGGACGTACAATAAGACCATTAAAAACACGAATAGCGGAACACTGTAGAAATATCGAAAAAAATTACATCAATCATTCAGTGTCATCCCACTTTTGTATACATAATAATGATCCAAAACATCTTACTTTCATGGGAATAGCCACAGTAACAAATGACTGGAGAGGTGGAGATCTGATTAGAAAAATAGGGCAAAAAGAGATGGAGTGGGTTTTCAATATGGACACCCTCCATCCTAATGGATTAAATATAGAATTTGATTTATTAAACTTTTTATAATTATTATTATTTTTTATTCATGATACACATTTCTTTTAGATATATTTTCTTTTGTATAGCTTATCCATTCCCTACCTTATACCTTAATCAGACTCCCCATCTTTTCATTTGAAACATTAGGCGTTGCATGCTTTATTATATTTTATTTTATCCAATTTTATGTTATTTTATTGTATTTTGTCTCACTTATGTCTTAGTAGTCTATATATTTTACAGACTTGTGAAGTCAGCTGTTTCGATACATTTGCATTTTCATCCGTTGCTTTTATTTGGATTCTATATCAGAATCATTATTGGTATTTATTATTATACATCCATTATATTTAGTTCAGTGTATTTTTGCTGGTTTTAAGCTGATCTAATACCAGACTGTACATATTTATTTATTATATTATTTACTTGTGTTTATTTGCCTGTATACATATATTATTCTTTGTATCTCTTACATGTTATTATATCTTTTTATATATATTTTTATATGTATATACATATCTCTACTTGTATTCTCATATATGTATAACCCACTTGGTTCTTTATTTATAAGATGCACATTAACACATTTCTTTATCCGAGATTATTGCCCTAAAGATCGTTTTTCCCCAACAAGAATGGAAACCACAGGTGGAACGCATAATACACCCACGGCCCCTGACGTTGCGTCACTTCCGGGGCGACACCAGTGAATACGTAAGATGCATTTGAAAGGCCTTATACATAACACACCTCGGCAGTAACTATTATAAACTTTCTAATGGACTTTTTTCTCACTTATTCCAATGGAACACAGCATCACTAACATAGTTTTGTATGTGTTCTATATATGGAACATGGACACAACCACGGACTCATTACGCCGCGTCACTTCCGGTATGACGCGTGCGGTTCACCGGTGGTTACAGGAAGCATCAATCATACACATCAGGAAGTAATTATCATTATTGGGACTCTTATATAAACGAATGGAACCAGGACACTCTCCACACTTCTGAGGAAGCCTTCTACAGGTGAAACGCGTCAAGTGGATTTCTAGAGACTATATAATTATCATTTTAATCTCTTTTTAATATATGTTTGTTAAATAAATTAAACCTTATTTATTATATTTGGATTTTATTATTTTTCACTCCTGGTTACCAACTTGTTCCTTGGTGGGGACCATACCACCTATGCCATTAAGACTAGAGCAAGTTCTGCTCTAGCAAATGTGAGTACGATATTTTATTATTTATTCACATATTTTACTCATACATACTGCACTATTTGGAGTTCTTTTATCTTTACATATATCGCCCACCTGAGACTGTGAAGACACCTACATATCCTTAGACGGGGATTGTTCCGTCCAGGCGTGTTAACAGCTGAGCTCTAAGTTAGCTCTGGGCCATGTGAGTGTGGATTACTTACCATTACTTATCCACCCACCATACTCGATATACTACACCATTATTGTTTTTATGTTTTATGCTTTCTTTGAGGTCAATTGTATAAGAAGACTATATACTACTATTTCTGTGTACGTATATTTACATATATTTTTACGTATTTATATATCTAGGGCGCGGTTTCCTTCTCTTTCTTTCTCACATTTGTTCACTACAAGTTTGGGGTTCCTTGTATTGGTTAATGCTGCCATATCATCCTATAATATATAGTGAGCGCCTAATTCACCCAAGTCTATTCAATGTTATGGAACCAGGAGAGTATTAACATGTTATGTATATTGCATTAATGATATTATATATACACTTACACAGTATGCATGACTGTATTTGTGAACGTGAAGAAGCCAAATGATACATATCAAGTAGTTACTTATCCCTCCAAAAATGCATATAGACTTGGATCGCCAATCCACCATGATCCCTTTGGTGCAAATTGGTTATAACTGCTGATTAGTACAAAATGAATTGCGCTGCCTTATAGTATGAATGATTCATATGCAGCGGCAGAGAGATCAATTGATTAATCAAAGTATTTTGTTTCAGATCACTTCTTAAATGGTCAACTGTTTCTCCATCTAGCAGTACACGCATTCTACATAGGGTTGCTGCTTCCATTGTCTGTCTTGCAGCATGGAGAAATTATGTTTCTTGAAAAACACAGTTGATCTGGAATCCTTAAAGGAACACTCCAAGCACCATAACCACTACAGCACACTGTATTTGCTATAATGCCAGAAAAATAATGGTCCTTCCGCGATGTAAGTAGTCAAAACTTCTCACCTGTGGTCCACAGGGCAACACTTCCTGCCTCCAATACAGCCTCCGCTCAATCAGGAAGCTCTCTGACTGAACTAAGTCTGGCTGTGCAGGACTTCTCTCCCTGACTGAGGTTATCAACTGACACTCTCAGCCAACAAGTTAGCCTTGCACTGCAGGGTTTGACCAGAAAAGCTGATGCAAGCTCCTAAGCAGGCGCCTCTGGCTGTCCTGAAGGGTGCAGAGAAGCAGGGAGCCATGTCCAGCGGGTTTGATGCCCAACAGTTAGACTACTTACAAAAGAGGGGTTGCGAGGGCACTACTGTCAACATATCCTCTTCAGTGCGCTGTTGTGGTTATGGTGCTTGGAGTCTCCTTTAACCCTCTAAGGACCAAACTTCTGGAATAAAAGGGAATCATGACATGTCACACATGTCATGTGTCCTTAAGGGGTTAAAGGGCTACTGTAGTGCCAGGAATACAAAGCTGTATTCCTGGCACTACCGATCCCTCTGCCTCCCCCCTCTCTCACGCCCCCTTAGTACCCAGTAAATAAAGGGTTAAAAACCCTTTATTTACTTACCTCATCCCAGCGCAGATGTCCCTCGGCACTGAGTCGCAGCTCTTCCCCCTCCTCCGCCCCATGGCGAGCGGGGTCTAAAGCGCATGCGCCGCAAATGCTGCACGCGCATTAGACCTCCCCTTAGGAAAGTGTTGAATCAATGCTTTCCTATGGGGAAAAATCTGACGCTGGAGGTCCTCATGCAGAGCGTGAGGACGTCCAGTGTCAGATAACGGACCAAAAGTCCGTTACGATCCCGGAAGCCCTCTAGTGGCCGTCTGATAGACAGCCAATAAGGGCAGACTTAGAGCTACAATGTACACATTGCAGTTTCTCTGGATCTGCAATGTTTTACACTGCAGCACTAGGTGCAAAAGGGTCACAGCACCCAGACTACTTCAATGAGCAGAAGTGGTCTGGGTCCCTACAGTGTCCCTTTAATTCAGGACATCCCTGCTTTCTCACATGCCGTGAGTACACACAAATACCAACTTCCCACATGTTCCCACATATAGACACTTTAGTCTGTAAATCAAAAATAAATTACTTTAAAAATACATTAGTGGTGGTTTGTAATATTTAGACATGGATTGTAATTTAGGATGTGAAATTCCATGTCCTGTTTATATATACCACCTGAATTCATCTTGCATTAGTATGGTATAATAAGCAGTAAGCATATTGCACGAGACTCTTTTTGTATACAGGATATGTGTGTAAAATCTAGTACAAGGTTAATTATATAAACACCCAGCTGACATTGAACTACAACCCCTATGATGATTTGCCAGCATATAGGGTAGCTTGGTGCCTGCTGTCTAACACTGCTTTAGTAATTATGTTCTGGACTGCGTTTATACCCTGCCAGCACACTTTTTGATGAACTTGCATTTATTATAAATATTTTTTTGTGTGTGTAGCTTGTTAGTTACTGTGTTTCACTGTTCTGCTAAAATGTTTGTGTGCATCTGTATGTCTGTGTTTTTAAATGGTCACCACATTTCTAGGATTTTTTCAAGTAAAAGAACAAAAAAAGCCAAATAAGGAAGTAGAAAAACAAGAGTGAGACACAGCACCCGAAAGAGGATGAGCGAGGGAGCGAAAACTAGCAGTAACAGAGGAGAGAAACAATCGGAGAACAAAAAGCTTAGAAGTGGACTAAGCCGGAGTAGATTCATGAGTTAAGAGCAGGACAGGGCAGGGAGAATTTGTGGTTTATTGATTAATCTAAAGCCCGAATGGTAAAATAGCTGATCTGGACAAATTCTCCAATGTACAGCGTGGCTATTTTAACCTGCATTTTTCCTACTGGATTTACAACTATGAATTGTAGTTCCCATCAATTCATAGTTTAGGGAATAAGTCCTAGAGTGTATCATGGAGAGAAAGCAGATTAGCATGGACGCTAAGCAAAGAGAATGAGAGAGCATTCAGCCACGCAGTCAGACAGTGGAGAAAATATTGTAAAAGTAGCGTAAAAAAATCACAAAATATGAGAAATGAAGAAAAGAACATCTTATATCAGGAGACGGGTCAAGGTCTGCCTTTGCTAGCTGTAAATAAGTGACCTGCTTTGGGGATTGTGGATAAAGTAACAATTCAACTCTACCAAGAAAATAGTTCAAGGTTGCTTTGCAGGCCTGTGGTATGGAGAGGCTAAACTAAGCAGGCCAGAATTTAGAATGTTCTGCTGAAGTCATTCTAACTAGTAAAGACCAGGACAGGTTTATTATCAACTTCATGACCAGGTGGTCAGGCAGATCCTATTATTACGGGGTAGTTATGAATAAATTGGAAGCTCTAAGTGCCATAGTCACTGGTTTATTGTATTGATTATGATACAAGGAAGCTAGGAGGGCCGCTTTTTTCCTTTGGTGTCAAGCAGTTTAAAAAAAAAAAATAATGCGGGTTCCCTTACACCGTGAGCCCACCCTCTTAGCCTCTAACATCATGATGAAGAATTCTACTTCCTCGTTGTCCTTTCAAATATTTGGAAGATGTAGGCACTCAGTGCAAACTTTGCAGTGCAGTAATAAGCTGTGAATACTGGGCTATGGCAAGATTCATCTTTGCTTGATTGCTGTTGGCAAAAAGATTCTTTTGAACCCATGGCAAAAATCTTTTGATTTTTTTTGATTGAATTCTCTCCTGCAAAATACTGAACTATATTGCTCTATAGAATGATGAAGTGATGTGTCTGGGGAAATATGGTGAACTTTGCAACGTTCGCCTCATCACTTCTAATTTTTTCTACTCATACTGTATTTTAAAAGAGGTATTTACATGTTTTGTTTACCCATAATCTACCACTCCAGGATTCATTGGCACAGTGTAAATACCAAGAATTTTTTTCTGCCATGCTTGACATATGATATTATGAGTATCCCTAGCGACTGTTGCCATAAATTAGAATTATGTGTGCTTTACAATTATATTCCCTCCAGCCAAGAGAATGTTTTATTTAATGTTCCCAGGCTGTGATTGCCAGGTCTATCGTGTTTTCCTGATCACATATGGCTTCTGCATGTTGTTGGACAGCAAATGAAAAGTGCTGCAAGAAGGCTATCAGTTACTGATCAAAGTGCCCTTTTTCATTCCTTCGTGTTTAAAATATTTATTTCCTGGAGCATCTAAACTTTATATATTCCATGGTATCAGTTCTATGTATTACACGTTACTTTATAGGAATCATATTTAACCAAAAGTCCATGGTGGATCTGGCACCTCACTCTGTGTGCTGATGTGCAGCACATGTTATGTTCCATTTGGTATGAAGTATATATGTCGTATGCTGTAAGAGAAAAATTAGTGAATTCGTAACTACACCCCCGGGAGCATCATTGTGGCATCAATAGCCAGCCAGGAACAAGAGTTCCAGGTGGGAAATGGGAATTTCATGCAAAAGCATGTTGGCGCCAGGCAGCCAATGGCACCCCCCTTCGTGCTGCCCATATCTTCACCTCACCACCTCCATCCTTCATCCTTCAACACTGTTTTTTAGCTGTTAAACCGTCACACTAAGAATTATCACAACCAGGTGAAGGTATATAGAGCGCCCAGAGTCTACACTCAGCTCTGAGAGATGCTTAGAATTGCAGTGGTTTTCAAATATCAGTACACCTCTAAGTAATATTCCCAGAGCTGTCAGTCAGGCAGCCCGAAGAGCCGGGTTCTGACTGGTGGGTACCAATTTTGTCCAAGTTGTGCATGTGCGCAAACTCTTTTTCCTTCTTCCTTCTGATCGGTGCCAATAGCAGACCACTTTAGGCCAAAATGAGACTTGATTCGCGTTTTTTTCCTGGTTAGAGAGGGGCTTGCCTGTAGCTGCTAAACGGTATATCTAACAGAAACGTTAAAGTTAAAAGGTTTCTCCAATCCTTTTTCTTGGTTATTAGGATAATGCCCTATTGGCAATATTTTATATGTCTTCCCCCCCAAAAAATAAAAAAATAACATTTACTTACCTTAATAGAATGCTGGACGAAACTCTCCTGCATCCCACAGTCTGACGTGACGGGAGCAGCGCCAATGTCCAATCAAAGGCTTCTCCTTGAGAGGAAGACCCCCGTTTCTCCCTTGAGAGACAAAGGCTTCTCCTTGGCTGGCTCTGGCTCCAAGGGAGATGCTGTTACGTATGTTGACCGCATGCAGTGCGTCCTGACAGACGTAAAATATGCACAGAATTAACATTAGGTAGCCGGACCAGAGTTCTGGGTTGCTTAAATCACAAAGTGCTGGGGGAGCAATTTGATCCCAGCACACAATTAAAAATATTTATGGATATGCAGTGGTTCAACCTAAAAGTAGTAATAGTAAAAGTAGTAGTAGTAAAAGTAGTCATGGTGGTTGGAGTAACTTCTTTGTTTGTTTAACATTTTTATTTTTTTTAAGAAAATGTTCTTTTTGTATTTTTCACCCTATAGTTTCCCGCAAATTAATGATGTACGTTTAGTCAACATCCTTGACCAACTCATTTATTTAGTTCCCATAGCTGAAAAATCCTACATGCCATAGGGTCATATTGCTCTTGGACACGTAGCATTAATAAGTGTCCACGAGATTGTGGACGATACGGCGAACCTTCTAATGTGAGCGATAGCATATGAACATGTAGAGAAAGCCCTCTGGATTTTGCCTTTATTGCAGACTGATCCAAATACAATAGAACACTAAATGAAAGTCTGTAGCAGCTGGCTGGAACCTAATGAAAAATAGTGAATTACATGATTATTAGCCAGACTCTAGAAGGAGAGGGTTGAGTAACCACCGATGGGCGGGGGGATGGCATGCTCTGGCAGTGTGCGCTGCTCTGTAGGGCATAAGGTTAATTCAATTACAGGATTAACTACTGCTGATCAGTACTCAAGCTAACGGGATTAAACCAGTGCATTACCCTCTCTTAGTGTGCAGAACCACAAACACAATCTGCTAACACACAGTCCAATCACAATTACACGTTTGTGACACTACTCGGATGGCCCGATCCACCATGTTTTCCTGTATGACAATCACTGCTGAAGGTGTTACATAAAAATTGGTTAACCTGCAGTAACTAGGAGGGAAATTAATCTTGGGAATTCTAAAGGAGCCCTGCTCTGATTAAAGAACATATTTTCCCCTATGTGACATATGACTACGACAAGCTGCATGTCTGCACTGTTCATGTACCGCCCAACAGCGCAGTAAATTCATTTCTGTTCAGGAAGAAAAGTTGACCGTGCAACCCTGGTAACTACAGTCTCTTACAGAAGCAGAGTAGCATGTCGTCACTTGATCCCTGGCACCCAAAATAATCTGTTGCTTTACATCAGATAAAAACTCAGATAAACAATGGAGTATAAGGAATGAACTTATACGTGGGGTAGACAGAGCCGTCATAAAATTCGCTGCTTACTCCACTGTGCTCTTTTCAGCGGAGTTTATGATATTTCTGTACCCAAAGGATAATTTTTCGTTTTATTTCTCATTTTAAGCTGTCAGAGATTTTTGATGCGTAGTGATTTATTATTTTATATTTGTGTTCTATTTGCAGAAGGGGCAATTGGGAGTATGTGTCGTGATAACAGCAGTGTTGCACTGTGCGTGTTTGTTCTACAGCCATTGTTGAAAATAAAGCATATTTCAAGAAAGTTCAGTTAGATCATCATGTTAAAATTAAAACTTAAGGCACCCAAGTCTGATGCAAATTGTAGGTTAGGTTGTGTATTTATTTATTTGTCTTTTCATTTATATTATGAATAATTAGTTTTACCTCTTTTTTACCCCTCACTCCAAACTGTAATGGATTTGCTTTGTGAATACAGCTGTATATGTGATGCCATGACTTTGGCCTTTTGCGATTGTAATGCAGCTTGATGGGTTTCTATATTGTAAAGCTAAAAAAAAACAAAAAAAACTGGCTGGTTAGAGCAGTGACCATACAACCGGGAAACACGGGTTTGAATCCTGATCAGACCGGCTCAAAACTAAGTATTCCCAATACTATATATATCTGCTTTCCTCAAATCCTCATAGATTGTAAGCTTGTTTGCATATCACCAAACGCAACTGTTCTTATTTAGGAGGGGCAGTCCCTATTTGGGCCCAAATCCCTCTGTTCCCATTTTCTGTCCTAATGTCCCTCAGTATTGTTTGTGTGTGTATAAATACAATACATTTACAATAAAGGTGCTTAGAAATCAGTCTGTGTAAATAAGAAACATTGTTCTTATTCTCAATTATATTTTAGTTGTATAAATTGTTATCATTAAGTCACCTAAAATTTCTCAGAAAAGCCCAACCCTGGACAACCCCCACTCACACCACTACATTTAAATTGTCCCTCTTTGTCCATTTGAAATGTTAGGAGGTATGAGTTTGAGTGGGACCTTCCAAACCTTTTATCTCTGTTAATGTTTTGTATGTTTTTTTACTTGTCAGATATCCCCTTTCTATAATTGTAAAGCGCTGTGGAATATGCTTATGATTACTGCAGAATCCATGCAATCTTAATTGTATATGGAATAAGATTAGCAATTAGTGATGTCCCGAACAGTTCGCCAGGAACCGTTCGCTGGCGAACATAGCGTGTTCGGTCCGCCCCCTATTAGTCATGGAGGTGGGAGGGTCTGGGAGGGAGGGTCTGCTGCTGATTGGCTGGAATGTGTCTGCTGACTGTGAGGTACAGGGTCAAAGTTTACTCAATGATGACGAATAGGGGGTGGGCCAAACATTGCGCGTGTTCGCAACTGCGAACACGCTATGTTCGCCGGCAAACGGTTCCCGGCGAACTGTTCGGGATATCACTATTAGCAATGAATGGTATGGTCATCCGGTTTAATCCCCTCGTGATTTTGTGAAAATTTATTACGGAAGCATTACTGCACAGCCCGGAAATTGTTTTATTATTTTAAATGTATGTATTCATTTATTTTATGCATATAATTTTTTAATGATATTAATACAAATGTAATTTTTTTTTTATATAATGCATTAAATAGTAATCGGTCAACTTCAGCCTCAAATGTCCTTTAAACGGAACAGACTTATAAAAAAAATACAAAATAAAAGCATAATTTAGGGCTGTATATGCTTATCAATGCTTTTCACTGAAACTGCAAAATCGCAAACCTAGAACTGCTATCACGTTTCATATATAATCCTAAACACTGCTGAGTTAATCTGTAAATGACTTGCCTAATTATCACAGCCAGCATATTTAAAGGGATAACAGACAGGCTTTTACTCCTCAAGAGACTTTTAAAGGAGAATTATCGTTCTCTGAAAGTTAAATCATTGCATACAAAGTTAAACTTGTATTATGTTCATCTTCTTTCTTTCACAAAAATTAGTAATTGGCATCACATACCAGTTCAGTACAGGCAAAATCAGTGCGCACAATGCATTTAAGTAGCAGAAAAAGAAACTCTGGGCCTATGTATAAAGTGTGTTTTGATCCATTTCAGGCTGATTATCTGGTGCTTTTTATTATTTACACCAATTTATTCCCTTATTCGCACCAATATAATCTCTGCTGCACATTTACAATCACTTTATTTTCGTTTTGGTTCTTTTTTTTTAGGTTTACAAATATGTCATTCCCAAGGTATAAAAAAAAAAAAAAAAAAAAAGGCACACGAGTGTGTCTTTTTATTTATTTATCTATTTTTATACCAAAGTGGCAGATTTTGGAGTCATTTGACATATTGTATGGGCATCTTTAACCCCAGTGATATTATTAAACTCTCAAACCTTGCATATTGGAGTCCATTAGTCACACCCCTAGGTAATAGAGGGGCCTGCAGCTGGAGCTATTTTTTATTTTCATTTATTTTACACTCTATCTGTATTTGTTTCTACGTAACTGTTTGGTGTTTAACAGGTTCTCAGATCCTTGTAAAAAAAAAACGCTTACTGTCTCTTAGTTTCCCTTTCTCTCCTGACAGTAAGTAATTCACACATTTGTGCTTCTTGTCAAACAGGAGTCACAACATGGAGTGAGGTGTCACTCCACATGCTCTCGCCCCCGTGTTACCTCTTTTCCTTAACCTCTCCTTCCCTGAGCTGACTTCATGATTTCACTGTATGACCAAAGGCTAGCAGTACAGATCTGTCCACATGAAGGACAATTCTGTTAACTCTTGAAACACTGAAAATTGTATTGCAAAAGTCAGGCTAAAAATAGTCAGCTGCGATTACAGGTGATTTTTTTCAAATCAACTACTTTGACCTAAATTTAGTGATATTGTTTTTTTTTTTTTTTTTTTTTAACCAACCTTCATTGTTTAGTGGATGTACCCCAGAGGGTTAACCAATTTGGTGCCACAGGTTTTTAAGCTGGTGATACGAGTTTGACAGGAATTCTAATATGATAAATGCATGTTAGGGCTTGCAAGGACTGGGGGCGTAAATTAGATAGGGGACATAGTTTTCAATGTGTATGTGGGTGGAGGGTGCGTTCAATGTACAGAAACAGCTAGGATATTAAAAACACATTTTGTTTTAACCCCTTTAACCAGTCTTTAACCCCTTAAGGACACATGACGGAAATATTCTGTCATGATTCCCTTTTATTCCAGAAGTTGTGTCCTTAAGGGATTAAATTATTCTAAACATTGGTATTTTGTAAATGCTCACAGAATAACCTCGGCTTCCATGGCCATATAAAGGCTGACGTGCTATTTAGACTTTTTGTCGAGTTTTCAAATGACAAATATTGAACTCCTAGGGGTGCACTGTTATTTTGACAGCTTCTAACATTGGTATTTTGTTTTCCCTATGTTGTAGGCTAGATTTGGCAAGGGCTCTTCAGAGAGAGAATACGATGATTTCTCACTCCAGTAGCTGCAAATATTTTCAAATACCATTTCTTTTAACCGTTATTGTTTTGTTTTGTTTTTAAACCAACTGCTTATTCTTTAAGTCCCTTCGACAATCAAGGCCATTCATAAAGCTCTGGACTCCCAGAGGCTGTATTTTCAGTTGTAGCTTCACTCTATGGTAGTGTGTCCAAAAAGTAGACCCCACTACAACCCTTGTGTTATTTTGACAGATTTATTCTCTAAAGTGTGAATTCAAAGTGAATTTTAAATTTAAAGGGAATTTATAGTGCCAGGAAAACGAACTCGTTTTGCTGGTGCTATAGATTTCCCCTCTGTCAAAGCCCTCTCCTGTGGCACTGAATGGGGTTAATAATCCCTTCAGTCACTTACCTGGATCCAGCGCCGATGACCCCTTGCGCTCGCTCAGCTCCGCCCACGCTCCTCCCCCCGCCAATGGGGGAGACCTAATGTGCATGCACGGCAATGGCCGCACTCGCATTAGGATCTCCTCATAGTGATACCGGAGAAACTGACGGAAGCCAAGCACAGAGAGATGGACACAGGTTTCTTCAGGAAGGAAGAGATTCTTTATTGGATCACCGATCGGGACTCAGAGGGACTAGCGTCACCAAAATACAGCAAAGTCTGAGTACTGAATACATAGAGTACATTCCTTATATAGCACTGTAGCTCCTCCCACAATTAACTACACCCACACATACCCTTAACCTATTTAATAAATAGAGTCTAAACTCATCCATCCGGTCTAACCACGTGGCTCATCTGATACAAAGGAGAGGGACGCGTAATTCCAGTTCTTACATTCCTGCACCTGGTCAGTACAGTGATAACAGTATCTTAGCTACGTGTAATTAACTAACTGATACTACAAACACATATACATACGCCTTGTGGCAATCTTAGCCTGCTAAACTTGTATTTTACTGGAATTACATCACATTCCCCCCTTTGATGCCTCTGATATTTCACAATTACTTGAGGCATCACTTAACCTTGGTTTGCATATACCTCAGGTTACCATGAACCAGACCAGACTTATCTTATGATGTGAATCTTTTAACACTCATCTTCCTGCATTGGTTCTCCTTGATCTAGAGCCTTATACTTATATATCGCCATTATCTGTGCAGCAGCCTTCCTCTCTGCTATACTTCCTATCAGGCTTTGCACAGACCTAACTACTAAGGGTATAAGACACGGTAGGAGTAGACACAACAGTAAAATCAGTAGGACTCCACCTACCACTGCCTTAAGCCCTCCAAACCACTCATACCAGCTACCAAACCAACTACTTGGATTGTACCCTTTCCATACCTGAGTAGGCACATGCACTAGTTTAACCATATGGCTAGTAAGCTCAGCTATTGCTTGCCCTTCGTCATCTATTTGAAGACAGCAATTGCTCAGGTTAAACTTCCCACATACACCTCCCTCTACTGCCAAAAGGTAATCCAAGGCTAATCTATTTTGGTACACTGCTGTCCTCATCCTGGTATTATGCTTCGCTAGAAGATTGAGTGCTTGTGAGGTCTCATTAGTAATAATCTCAACCACCGCCTGTAATCTTATAATACGGTTGAGCATATAAATTGGGGTTCTATAACCAAAGGTACCATCTTCTGCCCACGTGGCTGGCCCATAATAATCTATGATACGCTGGGGAGGCCATTCATTATCTTCCCAGGTGCCTATCTCTAAGGGTCCCCTTTTCTTCCTATGATTCACATCATACACTTTAACACCTAAAGTCTCACCTGTTTCAATCGGTAACAAGAAGAAGGATGGTTTGAGCATACCCAACACACATGCCCCTTCCCAGTCCTGTGGCAACTCCGAATAGGCTTTCTTACCACAGATCCAGTACAAATTTGCTGGGGCTCTCCAGGTAGATGTGATGGATAAATCAAACCACACATCCTTTAAACTGGCATATCTAGCAAACGGGTTAGATGGTTCTGAGACATTTGAAGCCGACCACCAAGTTGTATTTTTAGTATCATCATCATAAGCTTTTTGCCCTAGACAAGTTAATTCTCCTACAGAAGTATTATACATTATTCCTTTCCTTGCTATGCAAACATAACCTATGATGGAGGTCTTTAATCTCCACTCAGATTTACCTCTAACACTCAAATGATAATCGGCTTGTGTAGATATTAGTTGGTCAACTGCCTCAGAACCGGACATTACCTCCTTTGCTTCCCAAGGCCATTGGTCTCCCATGTTAGTACCTCCACACACATAGCAGTTGGTAACATTAAGACTACCGGCAATACTTTCAGCTAGGTCAATGAACAGGTTTTTAGCGTTATGGGGGATCTTATTATCTATACTCATCTCTTCATAAAAGGAATGGTATACTTGATGAGTCTGGGAGGATACCGTATCAGTCTCTATTCCTATAAACAATAATGTCCCAGGATCTAAACCCGTCCCGTATATCTGAAACCCAAATAAATTTCCATACTTATCTAGGAACTTGTCGGGGTTATTAATAAGTATATGGACTGGGTTGCATTCCATAGACTTACAATAAGGGCTAGTCGGCAACTTAGTCACTATCATGTCTTTATCTACTGTCTGTCCCCAAGTCGCCCACCCCACACAAGACCAATATGGACAAAAGTTATAGTCTTTATTTGGGCATCTAGGACTCACATATTTATTTTTACTACTGGGACAAATATATTTATCATTAGACCCATACGTCCTCTCCCATCTAAGATCCCCACATACATTCCACGGTTTTCTACCACTTGATATCGCCTTACATGCATCAAATAGCAGAACACCCGAAGAATGTACGGATTCTAACACCGTCTTATTAATTAGGGTCCCCTGAGGATCTCCATTCCTGAGAGTCAACCAAATTGTACGAGGTTGATACTCTGGACTGAAGCACTTAGGTTCTCCTACTCCTAAATGGCACACACTATAGTCTATATTTAGGTATCTACATCTTGATACCTCTCCTTTACATTCGTATTGTGAATGCCAAATTAGGGTTTGGGAAATATGGTTACCTGTTCTCATAGTCTTAATGCATACCTCACAGCTAGGAGTGTCGGTACCTCTACCTTCCTGAATATAAAAACACATATAAATAAACACAATCAAAAGCACATCTTTCGCCGTCATCCTCAGTCTTCGTCCGTGCGATGGAACCTCAGCTTCCAGGATGTGAGGGCTGCAGGGAATGGAGTTCTGCTCGTCTTCACAGGTGTCCCTTCGAGACTTTCCTGGCTTATACACTATGTGTTGGTAAGCGGACAGGCTTTATTATGGCCTTCTCACTCACACCTGTAACAATAAAATTTGTAATCCACAATAATTCCTCGTTACTCCGACTGAGTAGTGCGTTTCAACCGGATCTTGCAGGGATTCTCTGGATCTGCTGTAATTTGCCAAGAATCGACTGCTGCTGGTTTAACCCTGGAGTGATGTATCCACGGAGTTACTTCGGCTACTTTTATCGCTGTAGGGGTAGACAAAAGAACAACATAAGGACCTCTCCACTTGGGCCCTAACGGTACATTATTCCACTCTTTAATCCACACTTGGTCTCCTGGATGATAACTATGAACAGGGGGATAAATATTCACAGGTAATCTATCTTGTACCCATTTCTGTACCTCCTCCATAGTCTTACCCAACTCTACAACCTGCTGCCGGGTAATTCCTTCTCCCAACTGACTCAAGTCCCCCCTTAAGTTACCAAGTACGGGAGGTGGTCGCCCATACATGATTTCAAAAGGAGAGAGGCCCATCCTTCTGGTAGGGGTACTGCGGATTCGCAATAAAGCTATGGGTAAGAGAACGTTCCACTTAAGTTGGGTTTCCTGACACATTTTAGCCAACTGGTTCTTTATAGTTCTATTCATTCTCTCTACCTTACCAGAACTCTGGGGTCTATATGCAGTATGAAGCCTCCACTTTATACCAAGCATATGAGTCAGTTGTTGTAGGCACTGATGAACAAAAGCTGGACCATTGTCCGATCCTATAGAACAGGGTAGTCCATATCGGGGTATTATTTCTCGTAGCAGGAATCTTACAACTTCTCCTGCTTTCTCTGTACGAGTAGGACATGCTTCTACCCAGCCTGAATAGGTGCACACAATTACCAACAGGTAACGATGTCCACCCGATTTAGGCATTACTGTAAAGTCTATTTGTAGATCGGACATGGGGAGTCCCCCCATAAACTGGACTCCTGGTGGCTTTACTGGTCCTTGTCTTGCATTATTCTTAGCACACGTTACACATCTGCGTACAATGGCCTGAGTCAAGTTGGACAATCTTGGTATGTAGAAATGTTTCCTGAGAGATTCTTCAGTACTGTCTCTCCCAGAATGTGTCCCGTTGTGATAATTTTGGACAATTTCTACCGCTAGTGATGCTGGTATGACTATTCTTCCATCTTCTAGCTGATACCACTTGTTCTCCAAATACTTTCCCGGTTCAGTCTTTAACCACTCCTCTTCTTGAGCTGTATAAACTGGAGTCCATTGGGACAGTGGAGTTGGTATAAGAGCAGCTATATGCCCCACATACTCCTGTCTTCCTGATTCAGCAGCACGCTTAGCTGCACTATCTGCCATCCGATTTCCCTTGGTTACATCACCATCTCCTCTCAGATGCGCTCGACAATGTATGATACCGACTTCTTTCGGCTCCCACACTGCTTCCAATAGTTGTAGGATTTCAGCTGCGTACTTGATTTCTTTGCCTTCTGAATTCAGTAGTCCTCTTTCTTTATACAAAGCTCCGTGGGCATGAGTGGTTAAAAACGCATACTTAGAGTCCGTATAGATATTTACTCTTAAACCTTCAGCCAATTGTAACGCTCGTGTTAGTGCTATTAATTCTGCCTTTTGTGCTGATGTTCCTTTCGCCAGTGGCAGAGCTTCTATCACCTTGTCTATTGTTGTCACTGCATATCCTGCATAGCGGATCCCTTCTTTCACATAACTACTGCCGTCGGTGTAATATTGAACATCGGGGTTCTGGATGGGAAAATCACGAAGATCTGGTCTACTTGAAAATACTTCATCCATTACTTCCAAACAATCATGTTGACTTTCAGTAGGTTGCGGCAAAAGGGTAGCTGGATTTAAGGTGTTTACAGTCTCTAAATGCACTCTTGGGTTTTCACACAACATTGCTTGATACTTGGTCATACGGCTGTTACTAAACCAATGATTTCCTTTGTAATCCAACAACGTCTGTACTGCATGTGGGACTCGTACATAAAGTTCTTGACCCAGAGTGAGTTTATCGGCTTCAGCTACTAGCAGGGCGGCTGCAGCTACGGCTCTTAGACAAGGTGGAAGTCCGCTGGCCACTGCATCCAGTTGCTTAGACATGTAGGCAACAGGTCTTTGCCATGATCCCAAGTACTGTGTCAATACTCCCACAGCCATTCTTCTTTGCTCGTGTACATATAAGTAGAATGGTCGTGTGTGATCAGGTAGACCTAATGCTGGGGCACTCATCAAAGCCTTCTTCACATCTTCAAATGCCGTTTGCTGTTCTTGGGTCCATAAGAAGGGGTCGTGCTCTGTACCTTTGATGGCTGCGTACAGAGGTTTTGCCAGTATCGCATAGCTGGGAATCCATATCCTACAGAAGCCTGCTGCCCCCAAGAATTCTCGCACTTGTCTTCTATTCTTGGGTATTGGTATTTGGCAGACAGCTTCTTTTCTCTCTGGCCCCATAATCCTTTGACCTTCAGAGATATGGAATCCCAGATACTTGACAGTTGGCAAACACAACTGAGCCTTCTTCCTGGACACCTTGTATCCTGCCTTCCAGAGAATATGTAGTAGATCGTGCGTTGCTTGCTGACATTTTTCTTTTGTAACTGCTGCTATCAACAAGTCATCTACATATTGTAACAATACACATTCTCCTGGGATAGACTCGAAATCCAGTAGATCTTGACTTAGAGCTGAACCAAATAGGGTAGGTGAATTTTTAAACCCTTGGGGCAGTCTTGTCCAAGTCATTTGGCGTTTTGAGCCCGTTACAGCGTTCTCCCATTGGAAAGCGAAAATACATTGGCTTTCTGCGGCAATTCGGAGGCAAAAGAAGGCATCTTTGAGATCTAAGACTGTGAAGTAAGTAGCCCCGCCCGGAATTAAAGCAAGCAGGTTATATGGATTGGGTACAACTGGATGTATGCTAACAACCGCATCATTGACTGCTCTTAAGTCCTGTACAGGTCGATACTCATCTGTACCGGGCTTTTGAACAGGCAGCAATGGGGTGTTCCAGGGGGAAGTACAGAATTTTAGGATACCATACCGTATGAACTTATCCAGATAGGATTGGATGTTCTTCTTAGCCTTCTGCGGAATGTGATATTGTCTTAGGCTCACTGGATAAACCCCATGTTTCAGTTCAATTTTTATTGGTGGAATATTGCGGGCCAGTCCTGGTGGGTTGTTCTCTGCTCAAACTCCTGGTATGTTAAACAATGTCTCATCACTCCTAGGGTTTTGGCTAGTCAACACTGTATAAAGTCGCCACTCTTCTTCCTTTGGTACGGATAAAGTCATAATACCTGAAGGTCCATTAAACTTTAAGGATGTTGTTCCATTTGGTAGGAACGTAATCTGCGCTTGTAATTTTGATAGCATATCACGTCCCAGCAATTGTACTGGACATTCAGGCATATAAAGGAATTGGTGTTTTACTACGTGGCCTCCCAATGTACAGAGTCGACTTTTAAGAACCGGTTTTTCAGCACTTCTTCCAGTTGCTCCTATCACAGTAATAGTCCTTCCAGATGGAGGAGCAACTAGATTAGTCACCACTGAATGTTCAGCACCAGTGTCGATCATGAACGCACTCCTTTTCCCCCCTATTGATACATCGACCATAGGCTCCGCTCGACCAAGGGGGATGGAGCCCGGTCGGTATCAATAGTCCTCCATGACAGTGTCAGCCAATCCTACAAAGTCCCTACCTTCTCTATCGCGGGACCTTTGCGCTGCTGGAATATACCTGTCTTCCCTAACACTTCCTCTGTTCCCATTACTCCCTCTATAACCATTACTCCCTCCGGGGCCTCCTCTACCTCTCGCTCTACCTCTAAAGTTTCCGTAGCCTGCCCTGGGTTGGTCTCTCTCGTACTGCTCTCTTTGCGGACATTCGTTCCTCCAATGCCCTTCTTCCTTGCAATACGCGCATTGATCCCTACTCAAAGGCTCCCTACTCCATCTATTATTGCCTCTATCTGGGCCCCGTTTATCTACGCCTGCGATCGCTACCGCTAGCATATCAGCCTTTTTACGCATCTTGCGCTCTTCCTCTTTCTTACTTTCTGTATCCCTGTTCATATAGACCTTATTTGCTACCTCCATTAGTTGGGTGATGGACATACCTGCAAACCCTTCTAACTTTTGTAGCTTGCGCTTAATATCTCCGTATGCTTGGCTGACAAAGGCGGAGTTAACCATTCGGGAATTGTCTGCGTCTTCCGGATTAAAGGGGGTATACAAGCGGTATGCCTCCAATAATCGGTCATAAAAGACACTGGGCGCTTCATCGCTTTTCTGGATCACCTCAACTGTCTTCGACATGTTAATGGCTTTCTTTCCTCCGGCTTTCATGCCAGCAATTATAGCGTCTCTATAGGCTCTGAGTTGAACCATATCAGCACCATTTACGTTCCAATCGGGATCGGTGTTGGGATAGTGTGTCGCGGCCCATGCTGCTGGATTGGCTTGGTTCAAAGCACGGGCTCTATCCTCTAATGCTTTAATGGCTGCTTGATTTATTCTTGTCCTTTCCTCATTGTTAAATAAAGTCATTAGTAACTGCTGGCAATCAGCCCATGTCGGATTATGCGTCTGTACTATTGAGGTGAACAGATCAGTCATAGCTTGTGGTTTCTCAGTATACGAGGAATTATGGGTCTTCCAGTTTAAAAGATCGGTTGTGGTAAATGGGACATATACGAAGACTGGGTCAGCGTGTGCCATTTGACCTGCGGCATCGATATAAGCTGACCCGGGATTCAGACGAAGAGGCATCTGATAGTGCTTTAATTGTTGGGCACCAGTCAACTGTCGGGTTTGGATGGGGCTACGTAGAGAGGCGTCAGTCATGGGTTCCGGTCGGGGAGAGATAGGGTATGGGGATGTGGGAGGTCGGTTTGGGGAAAAGGTCGTAAATAAAACACTTCGAGCCGAGCTAGATGAAGCTTGACCGGAAGTCTGAAGTGGCGCCAAATCAGGATATTCGTTTCTAATGGGGGTGGATTCTGGTTCCGGAAGGGGAGATTTAGTACGAGGGGGGGTGGATCCTGTACTGGAGGAGGAAGCGGAAGTGGATGAGGGTAATGAGGGGAGGGGTGCAGGACTTCCTGCGTTTGCGTCACTTCTTCTTAACGGAAAGTAAGGGGGCGGCAAAGGGATCTCGGACTCAGGGGGCGTGTCCAAAATGGGCCTAACACCAGTCCTAGTGGACGAGCAAGTCCTAGCTACCATGAGGCGACACTGCTCCTCGTGGCATGTCTGGAGCCATTTTGGCGAGTCATTTACGGCCTGTCTCCAACAGTCAATATAAGGAAACTGGCCGTAAAGTTCAGGCCTACCCGATACAGCCACGTGTAAGCGCTGTACCAGAGTTGGATCCAAACTGCCACGTGGCGGCCATGCCGCAACCAAAGTAGGCCACTCCCTAGTACACAAAGTGACCAAACGTACAGGAGACATCTTTACCCCAAAATCACAAACTTTGAATCCCTTTTTAAAATTCTTAACCATACATCCTAAGGGATCCGGAATCGTTGACTGCGACGCACCCATACTTAACAATGGAACGTCGTCGACAACGAATACTATACACGCGTACTATTCAACAGTCACACCCGTTTCCTCTGGCAACAGCACCACGTGGTACGGTTACCAAGTGAAACGTACACAATAACAATAAACACTCAGGGAATTCCCGTACACACACAGCTGTTACACCAGTCACTATATAATCAATATTATGCCCTTTGGCGTAACTATACAGTCACCCACGCTATAATTCTCTATATACGAATTACCCGTCTATAACACACCCCAGTAACATCGTCTTTTACAAATAGCGGTTACAGTACGGTTAGCATAGGTCAAAGCACAAGTTAAGGTCACAATACAATTATTAGTGGTTATGGTGTTAAACATGCAATGGACGACAATGATTAGTACTTATTATATAATGTCAGTAAATATACAGGGTTATGGTACCGTGCACTATAATACAGCAACACACTATTAACACTCTCGCTAGACGGCTGAGCTCGCGCTATCTAACAAGATATACACTTTACTAAAACAATCGTTAACACATTTACAATTCCCAACTAAACTATTGGCCAGTACCTTGAATGGACTACCTAAAACTATATACACCCGTTTTGGTTAGCCACACTGCCCAATCACCACATATATAGCGAGCTAGAGAACCGAATTTACACAGGCGCCTCTTAGTCGCACTATCAAAAGTCTAGTGGGTTCCAAATTTACACGCCTTCCCACTTAGCCCAGATAGGATGAGAACTAGCGAACCGAATTTACACAGGCGCCGCTTAGTCTCCCGGTCCCTCCGACCTAGCGAACGTAATATACACCCTAGAACGCTAGTCTAGACAAGACACCGGTGTCCGGCTAGGGCTATTTACACCAGGACCCCGCCTGACTAACCAAATCAAACGGTCTGACTAAAGAGCGTTCGATCGAGCGGTGCGCCTTCGCTCCTTCCCTCCGACAGAGGGGGCAGATACACAGATTCAAAACCCCTTTGGGCCTACCGCACAATCGGTATACCCCTAGTGGGTCCTGCCGTCTAAAACAGCAGTTGTCTTACCTCCTCGTTCCTGAACCTGAGTTCACACTCATCGACGGGGACACCCCAGCACTTCTCACGTAGAGGCCGATGATCTCCTGGACAACAGACCAGTGGCGCCGAGACGAAGGGAGGTCCACGCAGAAGTTCAGGGGTGCAGCCGTAGAGAACGTGGGCAAAGATAGACCGTCTCACGCCTCTGCCTCTCAGCTACCGTTGAACGATGAGCTTCCCGGCCAATGCACCAAATGATACCGGAGAAACTGACGGAAGCCAAGCACAGAGAGATGGACACAGGTTTCTTCAGGAAGGAAGAGATTCTTTATTGGATCACCGATCGGGACTCAGAGGGACTAGCGTCACCAAAATACAGCAAAGTCTGAGTACTGAATACATAGAGTACATTCCTTATATAGCACTGTAGCTCCTCCCACAATTAACTACACCCACACATACCCTTAACCTATTTAATAAATAGAGTCTAAACTCATCCATCCGGTCTAACCACGTGGCTCATCTGATACAAAGGAGAGGGACGCGTAATTCCAGTTCTTACATTCCTGCACCTGGTCAGTACAGTGATAACAGTATCTTAGCTACGTGTAATTAACTAACTGATACTACAAACACATATACATACGCCTTGTGGCAATCTTAGCCTGCTAAACTTGTATTTTACTGGAATTACATCACAATAGGAAAGTATTATTCAATGCTTTCCTATGTGGAAAATCTAGCGCTGGAAGACCTCATGCAGAGTGTGAGGACGTCTAGTGTCAGATAACAGACCAAACGCTTGTTTCAATTCCGGAAGTCCCTCTTGTGGCTGTCTGTTAGCCAATAGAGGAGGAGTTAACCCTCAGAGTTAATTATTGCAGTTTATTAAAACTGCAATAATTACCACTGTAGGGTTAAGGGTGATGGGAGTTTGCACGCAGACCATTTTAATGAGCTGAAGTGGTCTGGGTGCCTAAAGTGTCCCTTTAAGGTCAAAATAGCTGAAGAGGAAAAACGCTCAAACTTAGCTATGCTTTCAGTTTGGCTACTCTGGCCTTAAATGAAAATTCACTTTGATTTCTCACTTTGGTACATAACCTTGTGAGCCTGAGAATGCTCTCTGACTTTGTTTTTCTCAAGGTTCTGTACGGATTCTCTATTCATGCTCTGGCTGTCTGAGGCTGCCTCTGTGAATCCAGGCTGCAGGATTCCCATTAATGTGCAGGCACCTGGATCTTATCTCCTGATCAAACAGGCATATAACCCAGCCTGTTTCTGTTCTTCATTACCAGATCCATCTGGTTCCGTTTTACTTCCTGATCGGAGTGACTTGTCTTGTTCTGATGTTTGTAGGCCATTTTCTGTCAGGGTTATTCACTAAGAATTCATGGTCTAAATAACCAAGCCTAAAATATTCTCCAAGTCTGCTATGCTTCCAGTTCATTTTTAATTCCCAACAACTCTCATTTAAGTAAATAGCACAGTGGGTGTTGTTGTTTGTGTTTACAAGGTCTGGAGAATTCTGGACACCTGATCACCTGCTACTGGTTTGCTGATTAAGCTTCTTTACACCCAAGGCCGGATGTCTGTGGGTGGGAGTAGAAGCTGTGCTGAATACCTGGTTGACAGATTTACGGCTGTATCTGCCATCCTTTCTCTTAGGATTTCTCTTAATGCTGGGTTAGCTGAGGTCTACTAGCCTCAGAATTACAAGTGTTCCAAGAGTACAATAGGATTTGTTAACCCCCCTTCTCCTATAGAGCCCAGCGTCTCTCAACTAACACTATAGAAATTGTTCGCCTACTTTCTTTTTTTCTATCAGTTTCTTTGAAAATAAATTTCAGAACATAGAGTAGACAAGGAGCTGTATTGATTGTTACTAAGCACAGTCAAGTTAAAATTCACAACCTTTCACCACATTCCATGTAATCTATAGTCATATACTATTCCATTATTAATATAGATAAGACGTAGCACACAGTCAGCCCGGGGATGAGTCCTGTCTTTTTGCGGGGTCTACAAATGTTGATATGATAAGAAACCGATGACCACACATTGAGTATTTAGAAAAGGTGTGTTCTGGTAAACTGTAACAGAACTTGTGACAAAATGACAGGAACTTTCATGAGATTATAGAACACGTTTATCAGGTGTCAACTCTTCAAGAAGGTAGAGAGGGAGGTCCTAGAGTGTCATGTTTGATATATCCGATCGCTGCATGTGGGTTGGTTACCCACGGTATCTTCTTAAAGGAACACGCCAATGGAAAAATATTTGGTTTTAAACAGTTTAATTGATATACGACCAGTGAAAACATGCATGCTTGTCTCATTGCGGAGGTACTTAAGGGATTAATGGAAATCCAGTTAGGTTGAAACCTGTTTTTCAGACAATGAGGAAGTGAAATTTCCTCGTTATCATGTTGACAGCCTGGAGCTTTGAGAGCTCAGGAGACCCTAACTTATTATCAAATCGCTTAAAACCTGGTTGACAAAGAGACTGCACCCAAAGCCTTCTTACAACATAATCACAACAATAATCTGTTTGGTTATGGTATCTAATGTATCTCTTTAATCTTATCATTATCACATCACATTATTTCATCTCATTATTATTTCATAATTAGCTGAAAGACACTAAATGTTAGATTAATTTTATTAAAAAAAAAAGAGGAAGCTTTTAAAATAAATGCGGGTGTCTCCTGATGTTTGACATATCAGGTTATGTATATAGAAACGTAAACATCTACTCTAAATATTACTTACTTGTCAACATTAAAACCGCCATAGGTAGGCTACTTAATAAAGGCACCCAGAGCACTTCATTGCTAGAAAGAGAACCGGGTGCAGTAGCCCTTTAGTTTTGTAGAAACTGTAATGTTGCCATTGCAGGGTTAAACACGCTTCTAGTGGCTGTTATCCTGACAGCAACTAGAGGCACTACCCTGTTAGAACCAAATCAAACTCGGTTCTCCGTCAAATGCTGCTCCATTTGTTTGGCACAGAGATTTGCCGTGCATACGCACTAGCCTCCCAATGCTTCAATATCGGGAAGCATTAGATTGGTTGAGATCATCTATCTTAAAGGGTAATACAAATCTTTATTTCTAACACTATAGAGCCCTCTGGTGTCTCCCCCCCCCCCCCACCCACACTGCATGTAAAGGGTTAAAAATCCTTTAGTCACTTACCCGATTCCAGCATAGATGTCCCTCAGCACAGGGTCATCCCTCCTCCTCCTCTGACATCATACGGCAGGGATGGGGGAGCTCATAAGCAGCGACCGCCGTTTCTCAAAAACTCCAATGATTTACAATGCAGAACTAAGGGTGGCAGGGACAGTGCATCCAGATCACTTCAACGAGGTGAAGTGATCAGGATGCCTATAGTGTCCCTTTAATGATCTCAGCTAGGGAGGTGGAACGACCATGGCAAGACCAGTGTGGCAAGGAAAGGTAAATAAGTGAAACTCAACTTTGAAACCTTTACAGGTTGTGGGTGGGGACTCATAAATAGGTAGGGGGGACACTATAGTGTGAGGAATACTTGTTTGTCTTCCTAGCAATATAGTGTTCCTTTAACAAACTAACATATCAGGTGACTAGTTATTCCTTACTCATGTTATTTTATATCGATCTAGGCCCTGAAATGACTTCATCCCTGTAAGATTCAATACCTTGCCCATAACCGTTCCACATTCCGTATTGTACAAATGATTACTCTAAATTCTTTTCAAGTAACTATACACAAAGCTATTCCTTGCAATTTCCCATTCCACACAAACATATGTATACGTTTGGCTGTTAGAATGCTGCATCCACGAATACTCCATTTTACATACACAGTGACAACTCCGTCAGTTTAAATGTGAAATTGCTTTTGTACAATTGCTTCAAGTTACAACAAACCAGATACTTGTTTTTGTGGTAACATTATGTGTAAAGCGTTTTATAAACCGGAATTTAAATGACACAAATGAGGTTTGCAGGAAAAAGAAGATCCTTTGTTAATTTTGCTAATCTATACCAGAACGTTGGAGCTGAATATATCAAACAGAATATGGACAGGAAATGCTACACATATTTGAACGATGATTAAGCTCCAGTTGTGTTTTTGGGGTGTAATTTCATTTAAGGATTACATTTTTTTTTTTTTTAAATGTATAGAAGTTATAAATGGGAATCATCAGTGAGAACAGGCAAGTGTATATATATCATTAACCCAAACCATAATTACAAGCTCAGTCAGACTTTTTGTTGTCGAGGATGAAAAGACAGAGGTTGGTTGGCAGAAACAAGGAAGCCAAACTCGGCAGTGATATGCCATAACCAACCATGAGTGAGCTTGGAAGAGGGCATATATAATACATTTGACTGTACTGTTATATCACAGACGGAACTAGTAGATTCATGTTTGAATCTCTACTGGAACCATATATCAGCTCATTTAAATTGTGTTCTGAGATAATTTGTTATGGTACATTGTAAAGACAGACAATATTGTCTTAATGTCCTCACGAGGATCTGTACAAACATAATAGTTGATGAATATTATTACCAAATGGGGGAAGCAAGGATTATTGACTATCTTGAACTTACACCTAGTTAGGGAGACCGCTTTATTCACTGATAATGTAGTAAAAAGTGTAGTACAGTATTCTCTACTGATTGATAATGGGGTTAGTGGTCATCTGAAGTCTATGGCCGGGACACAGTAGGGTATATTCTAAGTGTTTGTAGTTGTCATGTGTTTATTGTGATTATGAAAGAAATTCATGCAAAGATGCGTATGTCTAGTCTTACAGTAGGAGGGCTGCAGGAGAGGAGGAAACCACTGGTACCTTAAAGGGACACCTTCTGCTGGCTGCTAGATTACCATCCATGGTTTAATCTGGTTTGTGTCCACAACCCAGACATGTAGCAGTAACGCTGCTACCTCTGCACAATGCAAGGGCCGTCACTGCCCCACTGGCAGAGAGAATCTGAGAACCTTGACTCTCCCTGGTCAGAGTCAGTGTGTGTGTGTGTGTGTGTGTGTGTGTGTCACAGTCATTACCATTTTTATTTTGTTTACTGTAACCCTAGGACTCTGTGATTCTGACAACTCTCCTATCCTATTTCTCCCCAGGAACCTAGCAGCAAGTCCTTGGTGACGCTACGTGTCGATCCCATGGGATATTACCTCTACTGGACCTGTCCAAACATGGTGAGACCATAGTGGGATTTACAGCTACAAGGATAAGATTGGGCATCAACTGGATATATATAAAATATGTTTTAATGAGAATTGTCCCTTCCCAGGCTTTGTAATGACATGTTGAATTATCCTTTATATTTAACAAATATGTTTATGTGAGGCAATATGTATTCACTGGATAGCACATAAAATACACTGGTACACAAATAGGCCTCAATGTAATATTTTTGGATAAACTTTTGCAATATTTTTTTCAAAATATAAAAAATATATATATGTAAAAAGTATATGAATTCATCAAGCTGACCAGGAGTAACCATAGCAACACAGTGCATGCGTTGTGTTTGTTATTGGTGGAGTGTAGAGGGACCTCCATGAGATCTCTCTCACTTCCTGTCTCTCAACTCCTCAGTGTCTGCCTAGGAATTGAGAGACAGCTTGCATAAAAAACTATTTTTAAATAGGTTTTTTTTTACATTTGCTAGAATAACTGCCGGGGGTGTGGGGGGGGGGGGGGAGGGGGGAGACCAGAGGGCTCTATAGTGTTAGGAATAAAGATTTGTATTACTAACACTATAGAATCCCTTTAAGATAGATGATGTCAAACAATCCAATGCTTCCCGATATTGAAGCATTGGGAGGCTAGTGCATATGTGCGACAAATCACTGTGCCAAACAAATGGAGCATCATTTGACTGAGAACCGAGTTTGATTTGGTTCTCACAGGGTAACTTCTTTTATTGTTTATTTTTGTGTTTCCATTTTCCATGTTATTTTCCTGTATTATTTTGATGTATTGTTCTATACTTTAATAAAATATTTGAAAACAGAATAACTGCTAGCACAATGTATAGATGGAATTTGACATTCTTTTAAAATCGCTAAATTCACAACGGGCATGGCAGGTCCCCTTTAACGTTTACTGCACAATTTGTATTGAGCATGGATTAAACTTTAGAGGATAGTTTTTCAATTTGAGACCTGAATTATAGGAACTGACTGTGGATAAGTTACTTTGTCATCACGAGTAATTGAGGATTACCGGTAGTTGGCTTAAGCAATTTGTGTTTTGTTTTCTGAGTACCATTACAATAGTATTTAAAGGAATATTTTAAGGACAAAAATTACCTTATCTTAATCACTGCTCCTTCACTCTTAAGTACCCAGCACTCTTTTCATGTCATACTCTCTTATTTACTAGCTCACATGCCTTTGTTAACGATCTCTCACTGCGACCATTTCTGAGAAATGGCACTGTTTACATCTTTGAGCTTCCACACCATCTAGTGGCTGCAGCTCACACAGCCGCTAGGGGCTTCAAACTGAAATAGATTCACTATAGTGACTATATAACATCTGCGTCAGCAGGCTAAATTGTGAGCTGTGGGCATCCATTGCCTCTCTGTGAGTGCCATTGGATTCTATATGTCTCACTGACCTTGGCTCCTGGCATATGAAGGCTCAGGAGCTGAAAAGGACCTCAAGGAACAAGATGGTGGCACCCATGAGGGATAGGCTCAGTTAAGTAAAAAATACTTTTTCCTGCCCCCCTCCTCCCCCCTCCCATACCATACTATGGTGCAAAAGTACAATACAGTGGACTGTGTAGAAACCACCTTTTGCTATCCATGAAAAAACAAGCCTTTTGTCAACTTAGCAGTCCCTATGTTGTCATCTGATGTCTTAGATTGTCTTGGAATTTCAATGAAATTCCAAAGCAGTCAGTATAAATAATTTATAAAGATTGGACAAAGACCAAAAGTCAGATAATTGGAGAAAATTGGTTTACAAACCATCTGTACTTTGGTAAAAAGGATTTCATTTCATTATCTATTTTTTAATGTATTGGTTTTTTTTTTATGTCTTCTGTTAGTCTTCCCATTAGTCCCCAGTGCCTCATTTTCTCTTTATTGGAGTGTGTGATATAACTCGTTCTTTTAGTTCCGTCTTTCATTAATTTCCATTTCTCTCCATTTTTGTCCTTTCTTCCCTCTCTTCCTGTGTCTGTTTTAAGACTCTCCATTATCTCTGATGCACAACTGCTCTAGCACACTGTATCTTTCCCTTTACCCTCTCCCCCTTCACTCAGTGATTATCAGTCTCTCTCATTTTTGAATTCTCCCTTGTGTACGTTGTTCAACGCGAAGGCCTTTTCTGTTTTAGTTTCTCTCTTTGTCTTGTAACTATTCCAAGAAGATGAATTATCTCACCCTCACAGCTGCTCACACCCTGTGCCCATCTCCTACTCCCCCTTCCTTTTCTGCTCACTCTGTCCCATTCACTCTGGTTCTTCTAGCATTTTTCTGCCACTCTCTTGTGATTTACACTGGCACTTTCCACAAGCCATCCTATCCTCTTTTCACTTTTAGGATTTAGGATTTGTCTTTTTTGTTTACATTTGCCCTTATTTTACTTTATCTTGTTTTCTCAGGCCCTCACAAACTACTCTTCAATATCCAGCATTCTCTTCCTCTCCCACACTCTCTCATTTACTAACTCACATGCTTTTGTGAACTCTCGTTCAGTCTAGTTCACTGACATTCACTCGTTCTCTAGCATACTTTTGCTCACTCTAGTTTACTCTCGCTCACTCTAGTTTACTCTCGCTCACTCTAGTTTACTCTCGCTCACTCTAGTTTACTCTCGCTCACTCTAGTTTACTCTCGCTCACTCTAGTTTACTCTCGCTCACTCTAGTTTGCTCTCTCACTGTAGTTCACTCTCTCCCACTCTAGTTCACTCTCTCTCACTCTAGTTTATTCTCGCTCACTCTAGTTTACTCTCTCTCACTCTAGTTCACTCTCTAGTTTACTCTCTCTCCCTCTAGTTTACTCTCTCTCCCTCTAGTTTACTCTCTCTCACTCTAGTTCACTCTCTCACTCTAGTTTACTCTCGCTCACTCTAGTTTACTCTCGCTCACTCTAGTTTACTCTCACTCACTCTAGTTCTCTCTCTCACTCTAGTTCACTCTCTCACTCTAGTTCACTCTCTCTCACTCTAGTTCACTCTCTCTCACTCTAGTTCACTCTCGCTCACTCTAGTTTACTCTCTCACTCTAGTTTACTCTCTCACTCTAGTTCACTCTCTCACTAATTTACTCTCTCTCACTCTAGTTTACTCTCTCTCACTCTAGTTTACTCTCTCACTCTAGTTCACTCTCTCACACTCTAGTTTACTCTCTCACACTCTAGTTTACTCTCTCTCACTCTAGTTTACTCTCTCTCACTCTAGTTCACTCTCTCTCACTCTAGTTCACTCTCTCTCACTCTAGTTTACTCTCTCTCTAGTTTACTCTCTCTCACTCTAGTTCACTCTCTCTCACTCTAGTTCACTCTGTCTTACTCTAGTTTACTCTCTCTAGTTTACTCTCTCACTCTAGTTTACTCTCTCTAGTTTACTCTGTCTCACTCTAGTTTACTCTCTCTCGCTCTAGTTCACTCTCTCTCACTCTAGTTCACTCTCGCTCACTCTAGTTCACTCTCTCTCACTCTAGTTTCTCTCTAGTTTACTCTCTCACTCTAGTTTACTCTCTCACTCTAGTTCACTCTCTCTCACTCTAGTTCACTCTCGCTCACTCTAGTTCACTCTCGCTCACTCTAGTTCACTCTCGCTCACTCTAGTTTACTCTCGCTCACTCTAGTTCATTCTCGCTCACTCTAGTTCATTCTCGCTCACTCTAGTTCACTCTCACTAGTTCACTCTCTCTCACTAGTTCACTCTCTCTCACTAGTTCACTCTCTCTCACTAGTTCACTCTCGCTCACTCTAGTTCACTCTCGCTCACTCTAGTTCACTCTCTCTCTCACTCTAGTTCACTCTCGCTCACTCTAGTTTACTCTCGCTCACTCTAGTTCATTCTCGCTCACTCTAGTTTACTCTCTCACTCTAGTTTACTCTCTCTCACTCTAGTTCACTCTCTCTCACTCTAGTTCACTCTCTCTCACTCTAGTTCACTCTCTCACTCTAGTTCACTCTCTCACTCTAGTTCACTCTCTCTCACTCTAGTTCACTCTCTCACTCTAGTTCACTCTCTCACTCTAGTTCACTCTCTCTCACTCTAGTTCACTCTCTCTCACTCTAGTTCACTCTGTCTTACTCTAGTTTACTCTCTCTAGTTTACTCTCTCTCACTCTAGTTTACTCTCTCTAGTTTACTCTGTCTCACTCTAGTTTACTCTGTCTCACTCTAGTTTACTCTCTCTCGCTCACTCTAGTTCACTCTCGCTCACTCTAGTTCACTCTCGCTCACTCTAGTTCACTCTCTCTCACTCTAGTTCACTCTCTCTCACTCTAGTTTCTCTCTAGTTTACTCTCTCACTCTAGTTTACTCTCTCACTCTAGTTTACTCTCTCACTCTAGTTCACTCTCTCTCACTCTAGTTCACTCTCGCTCACTCTAGTTCACTCTCTCTCACTCTAGTTCACTCTCTCTCACTCTAGTTTACTCTCGCTCACTCTAGTTCATTCTCGCTCACTCTAGTTCACTCTCACTAGTTCACTCTCTCTCACTAGTTCACTCTCTCTCACTAGTTCACTCTCTCTCACTAGTTCACTCTCGCTCACTCTAGTTCACTCTCTCACTCTAGTTCACTCTCTCTCACTCTAGTTCACTCTCGCTCACTCTAGTTTACTCTCTCTCACTCTAGTTCATTCTCGCTCACTCTAGTTTACTCTCTCACTCTAGTTCATTCTCGCTCACTCTAGTTCACTCTCTCTCACTCTAGTTCACTCTCTCTCACTCTAGTTCACTCTCTCTCACTCTAGTTTACTCTCTCTCTAGTTTACTCTCTCTCACTCTAGTTCACTCTCTCTCACTCTAGTTCACTCTGTCTTACTCTAGTTTACTCTCTCTAGTTTACTCTCTCACTCTAGTTTACTCTCTCTAGTTTACTCTGTCTCACTCTAGTTTACTCTCTCTCGCTCTAGTTCACTCTCTCTCACTCTAGTTCACTCTCGCTCACTCTAGTTCACTCTCTCTCACTCTAGTTTCTCTCTAGTTTACTCTCTCACTCTAGTTTACTCTCTCACTCTAGTTCACTCTCTCTCACTCTAGTTCACTCTCGCTCACTCTAGTTCACTCTCGCTCACTCTAGTTCACTCTCGCTCACTCTAGTTTACTCTTGCTCACTCTAGTTCATTCTCGCTCACTCTAGTTCATTCTCGCTCACTCTAGTTCACTCTCACTAGTTCACTCTCTCTCACTAGTTCACTCTCTCTCACTAGTTCACTCTCGCTCACTCTAGTTCACTCTCGCTCACTCTAGTTCACTCTCTCTCTCACTCTAGTTCACTCTCGCTCACTCTAGTTTACTCTCGCTCACTCTAGTTCATTCTCGCTCACTCTAGTTTACTCTCTCACTCTAGTTTACTCTCTCTCACTCTAGTTCACTCTCTCTCACTCTAGTTCACTCTCTCTCACTCTAGTTCACTCTCTCTCACTCTAGTTCACTCTCTCTCACTCTAGTTCACTCTCTCACTCTAGTTCACTCTCTCTCACTCTAGTTCACTCTCTCACTCTAGTTCACTCTCTCACTCTAGTTCACTCTCTCTCACTCTAGTTCACTCTCTCTCACTCTAGTTCACTCTGTCTTACTCTAGTTTACTCTCTCTAGTTTACTCTCTCTCACTCTAGTTTACTCTCTCTAGTTTACTCTATCTCACTCTAGTTTACTCTGTCTCACTCTAGTTTACTCTCTCTCGCTCACTCTAGTTCACTCTCGCTCACTCTAGTTCACTCTCGCTCACTCTAGTTCACTCTCTCTCACTCTAGTTCACTCTCTCTCACTCTAGTTTCTCTCTAGTTTACTCTCTCACTCTAGTTTACTCTCTCACTCTAGTTTACTCTCTCACTCTAGTTTACTCTCTCACTCTAGTTCACTCTCTCTCACTCTAGTTCACTCTCGCTCACTCTAGTTCACTCTCTCTCACTCTAGTTCACTCTCTCTCACTCTAGTTTACTCTCGCTCACTCTAGTTCATTCTCGCTCACTCTAGTTCACTCTCACTAGTTCACTCTCTCTCACTAGTTCACTCTCTCTCACTAGTTCACTCTCTCTCACTAGTTCACTCTCGCTCACTCTAGTTCACTCTCTCACTCTAGTTCACTCTCTCTCACTCTAGTTCACTCTAGTTTACTCTCTCTCACTCTAGTTCATTCTCGCTCACTCTAGTTTACTCTCTCACTCTAGTTCATTCTCGCTCACTCTAGTTCACTCTCGCTCACTCTAGTTCGTTCTCGCTCACTCTAGTTTACTCTCGCTCACTCTAGTTCACTCTCGCTCACTTTAGTGCATCCTCGCTCACACTAGTTCTCTCTTGCTCACACTTTCTAGTTTTGTGACCTTCATTACATTCTTCTTGTCTCTTAAATGTATTTAATCTTGTACGTTCATTTTCTTTTGTTCACTGTCTCTCTCTTGCTCACGCTCCCTCGCTCATGTTTGCTTTAGTACTCGTATTCACTATTTCTCGTTAGCTCTTCCTCGCACTCCTTACTCGTTGATTTGTCTTTGCTCCCCACACTCCCTTCTTCACTGTTGCCTCCTCACACTTCATTGCTCGCTTATTTTTGCATTCCCATGCTCACTCTTATTTGCTGCCATTCACTCGTCTGCTCTAGTCCTGTCCCTTGCTATCTCCAGTTCACTATCCAATATTCTTCTATGATTCACCTGTTCTACTGCCTATTCTGTCTGTCTCTTTATTACTGTCACTCATTTTGTTTTGTTTTCTGTCCCTTGCTCACTCACCTTTGCTTGTTTTTGTTTGCACTCCCACAACAAGCTTTCTCATTTTCTGTCTCTTGCTCTTATTCACTCTCCCATACTCGTGCTTAGTGTTCAGTTTTCACTCTTGTTTGTTTTTGCTCATTTATTCTTGCTTGTTTGGTTTTGTTCAGTTTTTCTCACCGTTTTTGTTTTCTGTCCATCACTGACTCTCTGGTGCTCTAAACATCTTTGTCTCTATTTCTTTTCTAATCTTCCTTTCTCCACTCCACTAACCTTTATATATATATATATATACACACACTCTCACTCTCTCTCTCTCTCTCTCTCTCTCTCTCTCTCTCTCCATTATTTAGCAGTCTATTTCCATGCTCCCCTGTCTCACATACTCTCTCTCTATTCACTTTCGTATTTCTCTGTCCCTCATAGGGATTCACAGGAACTCACACATCTGGATTTCTCTTGCTGGGGCCCTGCCCATCCTTCACATCTGGAAGCCGGATGAATTTTCATCTGTCCCTTCCATTTTCTCACGGCTTCTTTAAAGTCTTCCTATCCTCTCCTCTACCTTTCTTCTTCCACACGGGGTCTGTTCTAATTCTCCCTGTCTACACGTCTTCCCATCAATCTCTCTATGGATATAGTGTGTAAACCCAGCAAACCTTATTTCTCTCTTTCTAACTCTTCTGTGCCTCCTTCTGTTTCCTTTTTAACTGCTATCTTTTCTCTGAGAGATGATGAACTCTGTGAAAGTCAGGACAGAGGGAATGGGGTGGGAGGGGGTAGAATGAAATGTTTACATTTTTTTAGATTCTCCCTCCATCCCTCTGCTGAGATCTGTTTCAACCTCGTAACACTGCACTGTATGTGAGCCTGTTCAGATACAGGCGTTTAAATATGTACTCCTTGTTGTCACTTTCTTTTTTTCTTTATTAAGGAGAATTCAGTTCATTTAAAAGTCAGATAATGTGGATGAAAGTGAGTTACACATGATATTAATGATATAATCTTTTATTTATTCAGTGGCCACAATTTACTCCAACCAAACACACTTCTTAACTCAATTTGATAGAGAGAAACGGATACTTTAAACAGGGTGGAAAAGTCCTGTAATTTAAAATGACATCAAAACATCCGGTGAACTATGCTTTATTTTTAAACAAAGAAATAAGACTGTGCATGGTAGCCATAGGGCATGGGACAGCTATTTAAAACTGCCCTTTAAATACGTCATTGTTGTATTACATACATGAACATGCAAACTATATAATGAGACTGCGGTTTTTTTACCCTATGGTAAAGGGCTATGGTTAATTTAATCTTTGGGCAGCACCAAGATCCATGTCTTCTCCAGATTGATGGGAGTTACACTTCCAGGAACCAGTTGCTGTTTGCAGCTGATCTTCTTAAAGGGGTACTGTCATATCTCTGCAATTAAAATCACTGAATAAAACATTGAAAATCACCTATCACCTTTTTTTTTCCTGAGATGTTAAGTCTTTTTAAAATTCATATTAAAGCGGCACTGTCAATGTCTGGTGCTCGGACAGTGACATCGCCGGTGGTTGTCTGGTGGCCGCAGGGGGCAGGTAAAGGTGGGATTTCTTAACCTGAACCTGACCCTTGCAGGCGCCACCATCTTACTTGTTCTGCTGCTAGAAGTCACTGCTGTGCGGGAGTATAGCATTGAGGTCTCCGGGGGATTGTGCAGGATCCTCTATAGACCCAGCCAATTCCCTGCGGTCAACACTAGTGACGGCTGTCGGGGTTAAATCTTACCTACTAGTCCCTACTTTGTCTCAGTAAATCTCTTGACTTGGCTGGAATGTTAATGAAATTCCAACACAGTCAAAATGAGTATTTCATAAAGATTATATCTGAGAGTGCTGCTTTAAAGCAAATAGTATCATAATCCAGTTCAGACAAGGCAAAGCCTTGCATGTGAAGAGGAGAAATGTAAACATTGTTGCATATATTATCTTAGTATGCTTTTTCTGTGCTGGCTGTCAGGTGCTAAGGACAGAGCTTATAATGATTGGTAGGGAGTTAAAATGGAGGGGCTGAGATGCAGGATAAAGAGGTGTGAATTTCAACATTTATTTTATTTTTAACACTTCACAAACACATATTTGGTAAATATAGTTAAAATTAAACCTAATATTAAACGTACTGGGAAGTGATAGTTTTCTTTTAATTCAGGTT
Organism: Pelobates fuscus; assembly: GCF_036172605.1. Taxonomy (NCBI): domain Eukaryota; kingdom Metazoa; phylum Chordata; class Amphibia; order Anura; family Pelobatidae; genus Pelobates; species Pelobates fuscus. The sequence goes on along the minus strand of NC_086328.1, from coordinate 85,152,711 downwards.
CTCATGTTAATGATATGCTGGGAGAGGAGCTGAAGGAGGTGCTGTCTCTGTGTCTCATTGAAGATGATAAACTCAGTAAAAGTCAAAGATAGAGGGGATACGAGTGAAATATGAGAACGTGAGAAATTCTGGTCTTTAAAAAAAGAATATCAAAAATGGTTTACATGTTCCGCATTCCGAGTTGAAATGTATGAGGCTGATCGCATATAAACCTGATAATCTCCTTCAATATGTACATGTACAATAACATTACTGGAATACTGGATACTTAGTTTTGCAGAGTGATGAATCCCTCCTTTTTTCCCCCCACAGGAAGTTGATATTCTGGATATCAGCATGATAAGGGACACCCGAACAGGAAAATACGCTAAATTACCCAAGGTGAGAATCCTATTATGGTATATCTAAGCATACAGAAACCTTCATGTTAGGTACAATAGTTAAATAACCATATGTGGATGTATCACAACCAGGGTCGGTTGTCCCTGTCAGCCCTTCACTGTGCCTCTTTACCTCGCCCCAACTCCTCTGTGTGCCTCTACCTCCCCCCAACCCATCTGTGTGCCTCTACCTCCCCCCAACCCATCTGTGTGCCTCTTTACCTCTCCCCAAACCATTTGTGTGCCTCTTTGTCCCCCTAGCCCTAAGTGTGTCTAATTGTGCTTAATGTAGCGTGATCAAGAGGACCGCGGTAGAATATCTTCTATTTCCTCTACCTTGTCTGACAGGAAGCTGCTCGTTGATCTAAGCAAGCAGCTTCCTGTCAGACCGGGTAGAGGATACCTAAGAACTTCTATCGCGGTCCACTCGGCTACACTACATGGAGTGACCAGCAGGAGGGGTAGTGCTTTTCAGTGCTCTCCCCTCCTGCTGGTCACCCAGAGATTATGCCCCCTAAGATTATGCCTAATTTGCCTATTGGTAGCACCGGCCCCGATCACAATAAGAGAAAGCAAATAAATATTTTCTAGGTAAGTTCAATCTAAATGTTTGAGTTATGAATCTTTCTGTCAAGAGAAATAAGAGATTAACCACTTCACTACCAGAATCAAGCATAAATGGTTTTACATGTATCTACTTTTCAAAATGAAATTTAGTCCTTAAAGGGACACTATAGTCACTAAAACAACTTGAGCGTAATGAAGCAGTTTTGGTGTTAGGAGTTTAATCACTTTGTTTATATAGCCTTAGTCACACCTCCCTGCATGTGACGTACACAGCCTTCTTAAACACTTCCTGTGAAGAGAGATTTAATGTTTGAACTTTCTCTATAGCATATTCTGTTTAATTTAGAATTTCTTATCTCCTGCTCTGTTAATTGCCCTCTGTACCCTGCAGGAACCCCCAATGCATGCTTAAAGTTTAATTTACAGAGCAGGAGATATAAATCTTTCAAACAATTTAACATCGGAATATAAAATGAAACCATATTTTTCATGCAGGCTGTGTGAGTCACAGCCAGGAATGGTGAGGCTAGGGCTGCATGGACAGAAATAAAAGTGATTTAACGTCTAAATGGTAAAGAATTTAGCAGTGAGGTCGCAGGGGCATGATCTATACACCAAAATGGTTTTAGTTAGCTATAGTTGTTTTGGTGACTATGATGTTCCTTTAATCTCTCATTTATACTCAAGGAATGATTACCAGCCTGTAGAGCAGGCCTGCACAACCTGCGGCCCTCCAGATGTTTTGAACTACAACACCCATGATTCTTTGAATTAAATAGATTGCAAAGGAACAATGGTAGTTGTAGTTCAAAACATCTGGGGGGGTCGCAGGTTGTGAAGGCCTGCTGTAGAGGAATGCATTTGTCTGCCACAATTCTCTGGTCACTGTTTTAATACCTGCAAGTGTGCTGGAAATGTCTGCTTACCCCATGCTTCCAAACAACAAAGGAAGTTTCAATGGCTCATATCCTTTCTACACTCAATAAAGGGGGGAGTGGACTCTACCATTTCACTGTGATCGTTGCATTGGTCTTCCAGGGATTGATAAAGTTTGCTAATAAAGGTTCAAATACATTTATTTTAGAAATATATGATATAATTGTATTTACTGTATTCAGCTATTAAAGAGACACTATAGTCATCCAGACCACTTCAGCTCAATGAAGTGGTCTGGGTGCAATGTCCCTCAGGTTTTAACACTGTACATGTAAACATAGCAGTTTCAGAGAAACTGATATGTTTACATAGCAGGGTTAATCCAACCTCTAGTGGCTGTCTTCCTGACAGCCGCTAAAGGCGCTTCTGCTACGCTGGATGCGAAATTCGCATCCAGCGTGCAAAACGTCCATAGGAAAGCATTGAGCATAGTGTCATTATGCATCCCTTGCATCAAATAAAAGTGAAGATCATTTTTTTCCTATCACAAATGCTTTAGTATTAAAGGGGTTACCAAAGTAAGTCCTTGATTGAAAGGGTGATTGTCCGATTTTACTTTCACATGGTCCACATAGCAGAGTATTGCTGTGCTCAAGTTGAAACGTATTCGCAATAGGGGGCGTGGCTTCGACACCGACTAAGATGGCTGCTTAGAGTCTGAGCTCCGCTACACCTCACCCCTATGAAGCGATCTCCCATACGCAATAGAACACAAATAGGCCGTAGCCGCCGCACAGATAACCCACAGACCCCTAGGAACCCGCACTCAAACCCACAACAGGGGCCGATGGATGGTTTTCTGCAGCCGCCTCGTGAAACACCCGGTGAGACTGAGAACCCGGGCCCAAGCCCGACCACGCGGTTACCTACCTCGATGGCGAGTGGCGACTCCCCAGCCTTGGACCGGATCAGCACCGAACTGAGGACCATGGCAGCTGCCATGGCTGCCATGGCTACTAAGGCTGATCTCCTCACCCTCACCACCACGATCCAAGACGCCATGAGAGCTGAGATGGCTGGGCTGCGGTCGGAAGTGGGAGAGCAGGCAGGCCGTATACAGGCCTTGGAACACTCTACTGCCTCACAGGCTGCACAGCACGCGGCTACCGACCTTGCTGTCTCCAGACAGGGAGACTTAATCCTCCACATGAGACGGCACTTGGAGGATCTGGATAATAGGGGTCGGAGGCACAATGTCAGGATCCGGGGGATCCCGGAGACTGAAGGGAGGGAGAATCCCCAAGACCTACTCACGGAGCTCTTCACGAGCATACTGGGCGCCGAAGCTCCTCAAACATTTGCTTTTGAACGTGCACATAGAGCATTACGACCACGGGCGGCGGATGATGGCCCAAGAGATATGATCTGTTGCCTCCAATCCTTCCCCGTTAAGGACATGATCATGAAAAAGGCCAGGACACAGCCCACATGGCTCTTCCACGGTACTCCCATATCCCTATTGTCAGGATCGGGACAGGGATCCAACACGCAGAGTACAAAGAGTGGAAAGGTACGTATACCGGGCCTTAGAATGGCCGGACTAACGTACCGAGAGTAATAGAGAATAGTCAGAGACAAGCCGAGGTCGAGGGAACGGGAAGACAGATAAGCGAGAGACAAGCCGGGTCAAGGGAGAACAGAGAAGCAGGGTAGTACAACAAGCCGAGTCAAAACCAAATAGAGTAAACTAGAATACCAGAGCACTGAGTGACTAGACAAGCTAGAACCACGACAGGGCAATGAGCTGAAGAGAGAAGTAAGCTTAAATACCCTGGCTCTGGATGGTAATCACGCCTCTGACAAGTACCGATTGGATATCGGACACTTGAGTGACAGGTCGCTCGTGATAGCGTCATGACGTCACGTATTGAGCGTCCTGCTAGAAAAGGACGTGGATTCCTCGCGGCCGGTGTTTAAGTGACTGGATGAACCGCGAGGAACGAAGGAAACAGCTCGCCTGGACGGGCAAACCACCAAATCTCTACCTCCCTTAGAGGTAGAGGCCTCAGGTACCCTGACAGTACCCCCCCTCTCAGATACGCCCACCGGGCGGAAGGAACCGGGGCGAGATGGGAAGCGGAGGTGAAATGCTCTGCGAAGGCGAGACGCATGAACGTCCTCCTGAGGTACCCAACTCCTCTCCTCAGGACCATATCCCCTCCAGTTGACCAGATATTGCAATTTTCCCCTTGAAATTCTGGAATCAATGATGGAGCTGACCTCGTACTCCTCCCGACCCTCCACCTGAACAGGACGAGGAGAGGAAACCTTAGAGGAGAATTTGTTGCAAATAAGAGGTTTCAACAAGGAGACATGAAAAGAGTTAGGAATGCGTAAGGCAGGTGGCAGAGCAAGGCGATACGCAACCGGGTTGATACGAGTGAGAATCCTGTAAGGACCTATGTAGCGAGGAGCAAACTTCATAGATGGGACTTTTAGGCGAATATTCTTAGTACTCAACCATACCCTATCCCCAGGAACAAAAACAGGAGCCGCTCTTCTATGCTTGTCAGCGTGTTTCTTGAACAACGAAGAACTATGTAATAGAATTTGCCGAGTCTGATCCCATAATCTCTTCAGGTTGGCGACATGATCATCAACCGACGGTATCCCCTGAGAAGAGGAAACCGAAGGAAAAATCGAAGGATGAAAGCCATAGTTCATGAAGAAAGGGCTAGAGCGAGTTGAATCACAAACAAGGTTATTGTGTGCGAACTCCGCCCAAGGAATCAGACCGACCCAATCGTCCTGGTGTTCGGAAACAAAGCAACGTAGATACTGTTCGATCTTTTGATTAGTACGTTCAGCAGTTCCGTTAGACTGAGGGTGATAGGCAGAGGAGAAGTTCAATTTGATACCCATTTGAGAACAAAAGGATCTCCAGAAACGTGAGACAAATTGAGAACCTCTATCAGAAACAATCTCCGAAGGAATCCCATGTAGGCGAAAAACCTCTCTCGCAAAAATCTCCGCCAATTCAGGAGAAGTCGGAAGTTTAGGTAATGGTACGAAATGAGCCATCTTAGTAAATCTATCCACTACCGTGAGAATAACAGTATGTCTCTTGGAAGCAGGTAAATCAACGATAAAGTCTATGGACAAACAGGACCAAGGTTTCTCAGGAACGTCCAAGGGGTGTAACAGGCCACATGGAGAAGCATGAGGTAGTTTAGTCTTGGCACAAGTCTCACAAGCTGCGACGAACTCCTCAATATCTTTTCGAAGTGAAGGCCACCAGAAATCCTTGGATATCAGAGAGTATGTCTTGCGAATACCAGGATGACCAGCTATCTTACTTTCGTGAAAACATTGTAAGAGCTCCAGTTGAAGTTCAGGAGGAACAAAGTTTCTTCCCTCAGGAGTGTTTCCGGGAGCTAGATGTTGTGACTTCAAGATCTGGTCAAGTAGCGGAGAATGAATTTTAAGACTGGTATTAGCAATAATATTGCATTTGGGTACAATGGAGGACACAAGTGGTTCAACTGAAGCAGAAGGCTCAAATTGGCGAGATAGCGCATCGGCTTTAGAATTCTTTGAGCCAGGTCTGTAAGTCAGAACGTAATTGAAATGGGTAAGAAACAATGACCAACGAGCCTGCCTGGAGGACAGACGCTTGGCCTCTCCGATATAAGACAAATTTTTGTGGTCTGTTAGAATGGTAACAGGATGTAAAGTACCTTCCAATAAATGTCTCCACTCTTTCAAAGCTTTGATAACCGCTAGTAATTCTCTGTCACCAATGTCATATCTGCTCTCAGTACCGGACAATTTTTTAGAGAAAAATCCACATGGATGTAATGGTTTATCAACACCCAACCTTTGAGATAGGACAGCACCTAAACCAGTCTCTGATGCGTCTACCTCAAGCAGAAAAGGCAGGGAAGTGTCGGGGTGAACTAAAATTGGAGCGGAAGCGAAAAGCTCCTTGAGAGTTTTGAACGCAAGAAGAGCTTCAGTAGTCCAATTCTTAGTATCAGCCCCCTGTTTGGTCATATTAGTGATAGGTGCGATAATTGAAGAATAGCCCTTAATAAAGCGCCTATAATAATTGGAAAAACCAATAAATCTCTGTACGGCTTTAAGACCTTTGGGTAAAGGCCACTCTAGAATGGACTGGAGTTTATCCGGATCCATCTTAAATCCCTCCCCAGAGATCACATAGCCGAGAAAGGTTACCTGGGTTTGATCAAAGCTACATTTCTCCAACTTGCAGTACAAACCATGCTGAAGAAGCTTGTGCAAAACCCTCCTGACTTGCTTGTGATGAGTCTCAATCTCACTAGAATGTATAAGTATATCATCTAGGTATACAATGACGCACTCTTGCTGAAATTCCCTAAGAACCTCATTAATCAGATCTTGGAATACCGCTGGTGCATTGCATAACCCAAAAGGCATAACCGTATATTCATAGTGACCATAGCGAGTATTGAATGCCGTCATCCACTCATGTCCCTGCTGGATTCTCACCAAGTTATATGCCCCTCTGAGGTCTAACTTGGTGAAAATTGTAGAGCCCTTCAAACGATCGAAGAGTTCGGTGATCAAGGGAATCGGGTAGGCATTTTTAATGGTTATCTTATTCAAGCCTCGATAATCAATACAAGGTCTCAAAGAACCATCTTTCTTTTTAACAAAAAAAAATCCAGCCCCGGCAGGGGAGGAGGACCTCCTGATGAATCCCTTGTCTAAATTCTCGTGAATATACTCCTCTAGAACTGAGTTCTCTTTCGTAGATAATGGGTATACATGACCTCTGGGCGGCATGGTACCAGGGAGTAGGTTAATTTTGCAATCAAAGGACCTGTGTGGGGGTAAGGTATCGGCTTTCTTTTTGTCAAATACTGCCTTTAAATCTAGATACTGAGGCGGAATTTGTGTCTCTGTAGGATTGTCAGAGGTAGTCGATGTGTTAGTTAATCCGAGAGGTAAGACCTTCCGCAAGCATTTTCCTTGACAATTCTTTCCCCACGAAACTATCTCCCCTGACTCCCAATTAATAATAGGGTTGTGTCTCCTCAACCAGGAGTACCCCAGGACTATGGGAATAGACGGAGAAGAAATGAGCATTAAGGATATATCCTCTTTATGTAGGATGCCAACAGTTAAGTTAATCGGTATGGTCTCATGGAAAATAACAGGCTCAAGTAACGGTCTACCATCGATGGCCTCAACAGCCAGTGGTGTCTCTTTTAACTGGGATGGGATAGCATGCTTGGCAACAAAACCCTGATCTATAAAGCTCTCAGCAGCTCCAGAATCGATTAGTGCCATAGTCTTTACTACTCCCTTCTCCCACCTCAAAGAAACGGGTAACAGAAGCCTGAACTCTTTGTAGTTGTGAATAGAGGACAAAGTAGAAACACCCAAGGCCTGTCCTCTAGAGAAACTTAGGTGCGAGCGTTTCCCGAACGATTAGGACAATTTAGGCGTAAATGTCCTCTGACTCCACAATACATACATAAACCCTCCCTTCTTCTGTACTGTCTCTCTCTCTCTGTGAGATGAGTACTGCCTATCTGCATAGGTTCAGAAATACGTAAGTCCTCGAACTCAGAATTTTGAAAGGTAGGCGCTATTTTAAAGGAGGGTCTACGGGTCCTATCTCGAGTGTTCTGCCTCTCTCTTATGCGTTCATCAATACGAGATATAAAAGAAATTAAATCCTCCAAATTCTCAGGGAGTTCTCTAGTAGCGACCTCGTCAAGAATTACATCTGATAACCCATTCAGAAACACATCTATATAAGCCTGTTCGTTCCACTTAACTTCTGCCGCCAAGGACCTGAACTCTAGTGCATAGTCCACAAGTGTTCGATTGTCCTGTCTAAGGCGCAACAGTAATCTAGCTGCATTGACCTTTCTACCAGGAGGGTCAAAAGTTCTTCTAAACGCAGCTACAAAGGCATTATAATTATAGACTAGTGGATTATCATTCTCCCATAAAGGATTGGCCCATCTCAGAGCTTTCTCAATGAGTAAAGTAATAACAAATCCAACCTTCGCTCTATCTGTAGGATAAGAGCGGGGTTGTAATTCGAAATGGATGCTGATCTGGTTCAGAAAACCACGGCACTTCTCCGGTGACCCGCCATAACGTACTGGTGGGGTAATACGGGAAGAAGCACCTACAGTGGCTACCTCTAGACCTGAGACTGCAGGAGAAATAGAAGGAGTACGTGTCTCCTCAGGTGGGTTACTAGCACGAGACAAAAGTGCCTGTAGTGCTAGAGCCATCTGATCCATCCTATGCTCCATGGCGTCAAACCTGGGATCAGAAGAACCAAGCTGACTGTTTGTACCTGCAGGATCCATTGGCCCTGTCGTAATGTCAGGATCGGGACAGGGATCCAACACGCAGAGTACAAAGAGTGGAAAGGTACGTATACCGGGCCTTAGAATGGCCGGACTAACGTACCGAGAGTAATAGAGAATAGTCAGAGACAAGCCGAGGTCGAGGGAACGGGAAGACAGATAAGCGAGAGACAAGCCGGGTCAAGGGAGAACAGAGAAGCAGGGTAGTACAACAAGCCGAGTCAAAACCAAATAGAGTAAACTAGAATACCAGAGCACTGAGTGACTAGACAAGCTAGAACCACGACAGGGCAATGAGCTGAAGAGAGAAGTAAGCTTAAATACCCTGGCTCTGGATGGTAATCACGCCTCTGACAAGTACCGATTGGATATCGGACACTTGAGTGACAGGTCGCTCGTGATAGCGTCATGACGTCACGTATTGAGCGTCCTGCTAGAAAAGGACGTGGATTCCTCGCGGCCGGTGTTTAAGTGACTGGATGAACCGCGAGGAACGAAGGAAACAGCTCGCCTGGACGGGCAAACCACCAAATCTCTACCTCCCTTAGAGGTAGAGGCCTCAGGTACCCTGACACCTATATAATGATCTTTCTCCACTCACGCTGGAAGCAAGGAGGGCGCTCCGGCCGGTGACAACAATGCTCCGTGAAAACAACATCACCTACAAGTGGGGATTTCCTTTCGCATTGATGGCACGCCACCACAATACCTGGATATCGGCTAGATGGCCTGAAGACGTTCCGCGGTTCCTACAAGAGCTTAATCTACCACCTACTCCGGTCATGAACTGGATCCTAGGCCCTCAAGGGCAGGAACCTAGGCAGAGGGGTGCTCCCCGCAGACGCGGAGGTGGATCTCCAATGGGTCGACCATACCAGCGTCGTCGACAGGGTTCCGGGGACCAAGCTGAGTAAGTACTGTCCTCCCCTACCTGGGTCACCCCTTGCGCCCACCGAGCTGGGTCCGCACCCCCCCGTGTGACATTGGAGCCTCCTGTGCCAAAGGTATCATCACAGGGCTGATGGGGTTACACTCTATTTGTTTGGGGGGGTATGGGTAATGGGGTGTCCGGGGAACCGTCCCTATGCAGTAATCTTTATGCCTGTATTGTACCCCCCCACCCCTTGCCAGGACAGTGTCAGCGTGGGGGCAATTGGATCCTGGAATCGCAGGACTGCACTTCTGGACGCTGGGGGTTTTGGGAGGGGGTCTTGGGGTGGCATGCATTGGGCTATAATAGCGGGCATGGATGGTGTGGGGACTTATGCCTACGATGTGTTTTAATCTGTGATTGGGTCTCACCACTCCCCATATGCTCTTGTTTGCCCCGTTCCCCCCCCCCCCCCCCCACCTCTTTTTCCTTTCCCCCGACTAGACAAAGGTCTAGGGTATCAAAAGTCAGGAATAAAAAATACAAGCCACGTACAATATATATAAAAATAAATAAATAAAAAAATGAATAAAGAGAAAAGAAAGAGAAAGGGAAGAAAAATAATAATAAATAAACAAATCCTCTATAAAAATTCACACTGTAAGCAAGACTTAGGATATATTAGTCAGAGCAATAAAGGCTACGCCAGAATATGCATGTGTCCCCCCCCCTATAAATAAATAAAGCAAACAAAAACAAAAACAAAAAAAAAAAAAAAAATTGAGAAAAAAAAAAGTATATTCCCTGTATATTCCCCCCCCCCCAGCTACCGCATTATCAGCTTACTGTCTATTGCGCACTGTACTTTCTATTTTTACATTTTGTAACTAGGGCTGGAGTGCCCCTTACACGGGCTTGCTTGCACATGGGTCTCACTACTTTCCACCCACCCTTTTATATCGTTATTGTTTCTTATTATGCTCACAGTACTATGTCTCTAGCGGTACTCACAGTGTTGTATATCCAGCGACACTCTGAGTACTGTCTCCAGTGGTACTCACGGTATTGTATCTCCAATGACACTCACAGTGCTCTGTCTCCAGTAGTGTTCACAATGTTGAGTCTCCAGTAGCATACTCAGTACCGTGTCTCCAGTAATACTCGCAGTATTGTATCTCCAGCAATGCTCACAGTAATATGTCTCCAGTAATGCTCACAGTACTGTGTCTCCAGTAATACTCACGGTAATGTGTCTTCAGTAATACAGCAGTGTATAGCCAGTAATGCTCACGGTATTGTGTCACTGTATTCTCTGTAACATTCACAGTATTGTGTCTCCAGTAATGCTCACAGTAATGTATCTCCAATAATACTCACAGTATTGAGTCTCCAGTAATGCTCACAGTAATGTGTCTCCAATATTGCTCAAAGTATTGTGCCTTATGTAACACTCACAGTATTGTGTCTCCAGTAATGTTCACAGTAATGTGTCTCCAGTAATACTCACGGTATTGTGTCTCCAGTAATGCTCACAGTACTATGTCTCAAGTAATACTCACGGTAATGTGTCTTCAGTAATACAGCAGCGTATAGCCAGTAATGCTCACGGTACTGTGTCACTGTATTGTCTGTAACACTCACAGTATTGTGTCTCTAGTAATGCTCACAGTAATGTGTCTCCAGTAATGCTCACAGTATTATGTCTCCAGTAATGCTCACAGTATTGTGTCTCCAGTAATGCTCACAGTAATGTGTCTCCAGCAATGCTCATAGTATTGTGCCTTCTGTAACACTCACAGTATTGTGCCTTCTGTAACACTCACAGTATTGTGTCTCCAGTAATGTTCACAGTAATGTTTCTACAGTCCTAATCCCAGCATTGTGTCTCCAGTAAAGTTCACAGTACTGTATCTCGACGACGACTATGCATATGACACGGGGCAGGCTAGACCACTGTGGCTATTTGGGGCCTCACCTGGTAGGGATGCAGGACAGAAGTTGTGGCGCTTTGTTATTAACACCGCTTAAATTACATAGTTACTGGCTTTTGAATTATTGAATTATTGTATTATTATCATCCATGGGCTACGGTTGTGCCCTTATGGTTGTTCTATTATTCACACATACAAAAATTTTTTTACAGATCGCGCTAATTTGTACTTCACGTAACACATTGTCAGGGGTTGGGGTGTGGGGACCCTCCCAATCCCATACATACTCTGACACTCTTGTCTGGTGCCGAAACGCACATCCCAACACGCACTCGTGCTTACCCTACACGGCGGAACCTGGGGCCTCCTGATACCTGGCCTAGCTGCCGGTACGGACTCCCTGTGCCTCCGACCGTAGCACGAGTCACCCCCCATAAGGTGGTGGATCTTCTGGGACGCCTTCTGTCTCAGCTGTAACACCCGTTGCTACGGGCGTTTACTTCTCTTCTCTAATCTTTTCTCCTCGTTCTTGAGTCTCCCCCCCCCCCCCCCCCTTGCCCTCTCCCTCCTCAGACCTACCCCCTCCTGCCCTGCACCCGGGGTGGTCTGTCCCTCTGGGCCTCTCCTTGACCCGCGCTAGGGCGGTTGTGACCCCCCCCTGGATTTGCCCACCTAAGGTGACGGGAGGGTATACCTCATTACAATGGATCCCGGAAAGGGGAGTGCGGAGCCTGGTGCTTATCGCCCTGCTCCCTTGTCTGTCCGCACTATTAACTGCAGAGGCCTGAACATACCTGAGCGACGGACCCATCTACTTCGAGAATTAAAAAAGAATCATATCTCGGTGGCGTTGCTACAGGAAACGCACTTCCGAACTGGGGCAGCTCCCAGATTACATAACAAACATTTCCCGATCAATTATTTCTGCGATCATCCAACATCGCGGAAAGCAGGGGTGGCCATCCTAATAGCAGCGCACCTGGACTTCCAGAAGCTGGACAGTCAGCTTGATTCACAGGGACGCTATCTTTTTCTGAAGGGGACGATCTCGGGCATGATGTACACGTTTGCCACGGCCTACGTACCTAATGCCCGACAAGCTCAGTTCCTCAGAGGAATGCTGAATAAGCTAAACAACTTCTCGGAAGGTGCACTCATCCTGGGGGGGGGATCTCAACGCATCCCTGGACCCCATCATGGACACCTCCACGGGACATAGCAGTATCTCCCATCTACACTTGCGTTCTATGAAACGGTCGCTGGGAGATATGGGTCTGGTAGACTGCTGGAGGGCCCTTCACCCCTCCACCAAAGACTACACCTATTATTCGTCGTTGCATGATCGGTACTCCCGCATCGATTATGTTTTTATTCGCCAACTGGGCCTACAGAGGCTCATCTCCGCTACCATAGATCCAGCCACGTGGTCAGATCACAACGCGGTCACAGTGGACCTTGAATCTCCTCTCTATCGGCCCTCGTCGTGGTCTTGGAGGCTGAATGAAGCCCTTCTACTCGATCCTGGGACACGGACCCAAATTGCCCAAGCTTTAGAACAGTATTTCCAAGAAAACGACGTGCCGGAAACCTCTCCAGTGTCGATTTGGGAGGCACATAAAAGCGTTATTAGAGGCACACTCATCCGAATAGCGTCCCACAAAAAGAAAGCAGCTGCACTCGAAATGGCGGATCTATACAAATCAATATCAGCTCTAGAACAGCAACACAAACACTCTCACCTGATGGAGACATATGGGAAACTCATGCAGGCCAGACGACAACTGAAGGATCTTCTCACAAAACGTTATCTCAATTCCCTACAACGCAATCGGGGGTTCTTCTATACTCATGCCAACAAGGGGGGGAAATACCTAGCTCATCTCCTGAAGGGGAATGCCCCCCGTTCACAGGTTCGCAGCCTACGCCTCTCTTCGGGCACCTCCACGATCTTCCCGGCTGAGATAGCTGAGGAATTTAAGAAATACTATCACTCACTTTACAATATACACGCGACACACTGAGATCGGCAATTCTCCGCTATGTCTGGAAAGGCGAGAGACCGCGGCTCCGCCACGATCTGCTTTGCTTACCACGATGCCGTGGGGGACTGGCATTACCAGATTTTAAAAAATACCACCAGGCCACGACCCTCCAGCGCATCCTGGAATGGCATGCAACCACGCACCAGAAACAGTGGGTGACACTGACTAAGGATGGGCAGGAGGCACAACTGAAATACGCCATCTGGGCGGGAAGACCTATGGCAGTTGACAAGGGGAACTCGGTAGGCATCATAACACAAACGCTCATCAGCTGGAAACACGTGAGAGAACAACCACATGTCTCGCCCACACCTAGTCCCTTACTCCCCATCATCCATAACCCGGCGATAGGCGGGGGCATCCCACCTAGCGCATGGCCCTTTGCAGAGAGCCGCACCCATGTTCCCATTTCCACAGTCCTGCGTAATGGCGCCCTGAAATCCCTGGATTCCCTACTGGGACAATCGCCACGGACGCCTCTGCTCACACTACGTTATATGCAGGTACAGCACTACTACAATAATGTACGCAACAAGGAGAAACTACACAGAGACCTCACCTGGTTTGAACGGCACTGCGAAAGGGGCTCACCGCTGGGAAAACCTATATCCACCCTCTACCAACACATGGTGGTGGGACACTTGACAGAGAATAATGTCTTCCGCAGGCAATGGGAGACTTTGTTAGGTACTGCCTTTACGTCCCAGCAATGGGAAACTGCGCTGCTCTGGCAGCACAAAAGCTCCGTCTGCACTCAATACCAGGAAACGAACTATAAACTACTTGTAGCGAAAGCCACTTCGCCACTGTGGTTTGGAGGGGGCTGCTTGCCCGCCTCTTACCCTGTGACTACGGTCCCTGGGCGATTTGGCCCTTTATGCACGGTATTTGGGCATACTGTGGGTTATTGGGCTGCCCCAGGATTATGGGCCCTCTCATCAGCCCATACGAAACTTAAACCCCATGGCGTTTGAACTGTGTTTGTGGCATCTAAACGCTGTTTGGATATGTTGAGCGCTCAGATCCAAGCCATCTGGGGATGGGTTGAATGTGGGGGTTCTGTTTAGTATAACAGGAGTTATGTATTTTTATGTCTTTTGGTGGTTGCTGGTAACATGTGCTTAATGGAGGCTGTGTTTGTCCCTGGATATAATTAAATCAGCTTCTCCATTGTCTCCAGGATAGAGGATTCTGGGGAACTAGTTTGAGCTTCTAAAAACCATGCTTCCAGAAGGTCAAATGCACATTTGTACTAACTTTTGAACCCCTGGTCCAATTCGTATGATTTTTGAGTATGTTGTTCCCCCGAATGGATTGATTGTGTATATGTATTTTTATGCGAATGTGATGTATATTTTGGGAGTTATGAATGTTGTGTAAAAACTGTATTTTCCCTACCTAGGATAATTGTATTTCCTGTGTGTACAGATAATTAGTTTACAGGTAGAGGGGAGGGCTATGTGTGGGATGTAACTATTGTGTGATTGGTTAATGTACGTTACTGTGTGTGTCCCTCCCCTTCATTGGAGCACCTAATAAAAAGGGCTGCAAGCTAGCAGCCAGAGAGTTCTATTTTTACCCTCAACTTGAGTCCTGTCTCTTATTGGGGGAATCTGCTACAAGGGATTGCTATGCTAGGCATATTCCCTTGCTATAATCACTGAGCTCTTGTAAGAGCTTGTTCCTGCTTCGTTCTGAAGGGAGATAGCTGCAGCCTGCGGTGCTTATGGTGTCTGGTGGAGTGCTTGGAGTCCTCTGGAAGCGCTAGGAGCATCTTTCAACGGAGGTACCCAGTCGGGGTGCCAGTGGATCCGTTACACTACTGGCCCTATGGTACCGGACACCCATATTACTCCATAGGATTTTTCCAACGACGCCCCCGACATGCTGGAGGTGTCTTGAGGAAAGGGGCACGATCGTACACATTTGGTGGGACTGTCGCCTTATAGTCCCATTCTGGGAAATGGTCAGGGATGCGATCGTCGAAATCTTGGGGGCGACGGCGGAATGGACGGCGGCGCTAGCCCTCCTACATATTTCGACGCTGTCGATTGCTGGATACAAAAAATCGATCCTGCGCCATCTCCTTAATGCGGCCAAAGCATTGATCCCCCTATACTGGAAGAAGACAGAGATTCCCAAGAAGGAAGAATGGATTCGTAGGGTGGAGGAGATTCACGGAGCGGAAGCTATTCGGGCCTCGTTGCTTGGTAGAGGGGACAGACATGCGGAGCTGTGGCAACCATGGTTTGCATTCATATCTAATGGCCACTGAGAGTTGGAAGAAAGGGCACCTGGCCCGGCGGGGTTTGACCACCCCTACCCTCCATATCCTCCCTAAACCATCTATAACTGAACTTGGGAGCAACTCTCCTATCCTATTCTACTCTCTCTCTCAATTCCTTTTCTCTCTCCATCTATATATTCTTGATTCTTCTCTAGGATCCTCAACTGTTACAAACACATGACTATAATACACGCTAGATGTGGTGACACATTTCTATTAATGTAGGGGCCGGGCGATTCGGCCAGGTGGACATTGGGTTTGCCTCACACTGCCTCTCACGGAATTGGTTGAGGGTTTAGGGTCTCATACACAATTGACTTGAGTGGGGATGTGGTGTTTGGTAGAATAGCGGCGGTCCGCATGACCGCTAACGCACGCACATACTCCTACAAGTGGGTGACGCAGAGCCTCATAGCCACACGAAGACCCATGATATCTAGCTATACCCGACCTGGACTGCACCCCGCTATAGCGACGCTAATCACAATGCCTCACGTACCCCACCACAACTAGTAGGGTACACTTCAGACACGTAGCGCACTACACAAAGGTGACTTCTAGCTGTCCGCTCTGTTATGCGGCGCATTAGGATGGTGTCATTATATGTTGAACGCTGTTTATAACACTACGTCTGCCTTGCCGACTATGTATATGTCATGTATAATTCTGTATGTTAACAGTTCACTTATTTTGTATAATACTTTTTCAGGTTTCGAGCAATTAGGACCTGCGAGTCCTCGCTTACGAATATGTCTGTACACTTGAACCTCTGACCTCGTATCATACTAATAAAACAGATTTATAAAAAAAAAAAAGAAACGTATTCGCAATAATACATAAAACTAAAGCGGAATTAATCAAATACACATATAGGTGTATATTTTAACAGATTAGTTGTGCAAGCCATGGAAACTCCCAAGTAAAGTAAATTGTAAGTAGTATCTCAAAAGTTTAGTTGCAATAGTTTTGGTCATTAGTTGACTCAATACTGAGTATTGTAGAACAGAAGAACCTGAACGCTTTGTATGACACTTTCGCCCACCACTTTCATGGCTACAAAGGGAGATGGAGAGCTAGCACTGATATGTAATCTAGAGAACAGACCGTAGCAATAGGGATCTGAGAGTTCTACTCAAGACTCTACAATCTACCAATGGAAACACAAGAAACTGCGATACAACGGAGACAGGCGCTGATGCAGGAGTACTTAGACCAATACATCACCCGGTCACTAATGCGGGACCAGCTGGAGGAGCTGGACTCTCCCATCACGATCGAGGATATATTATTGATTGAGAATCTGTGATTGCCAGCGTTTATGACTTGGTTGAGAATTCCCACAGACAGTGTATTAAAGTTTTTCAATTGATTAGTTATGGCATTTTAACAGAAAAAACAGGAAGGTGGTTTAATATTTAGGTTTTGAAAAATGGGAGTGGGAAACTAGGAAAGTATTTAAAGTAATGTCAGTGCATTTCTGATGTAAAATAATATATAAAATGTACTTGTTTAATTTGAGTAACTAGTTTAGAAAATTCATTGTTTACATTGCAGCGTTTAAATGCCTAAGTGACCGCGGCTAGAGGTGCTTCTCCCAAAATAGCAAAAACTCAGCTATTTCAATCAGATGATCTCATAGAGACCATCTGATTGCTGCGGTGTGTATTTCTGTGCATGCACACTAGAGTGCAATTGCTTTCTTATGGTAAAGCATTAGATTGGCTGAGATAATCGATCGCAATGATCTCAGCCAAGGAGGTGGGACTTTAGAGATTACCTTTTTTTCCCTACAGGTTGGGACAGAGACCTAAATGACTACTAGGGATATAGCATTATCTATACACATTTGTATTCCTAATATTATAGTGTTCTTTTAATAAGATTTCCCCTTATAATACATTTCTGTGCTTTCCATTGTACAAAAGGGAAGATGTCACACTTCTCCTTTTCTTGAAAATATTGATCTAGGTAATTGGACATGAACTCATGAACTTGCTCATAAAGTAGTTTCATTTATTATCCATGATGTTGCTGATTGTACCTAGTGCATGAATCTGTGAGTATTCACATATACACTTTCAAAGTGTTGGAGTACTATTGAATGTACGACAGTCAAGTAACTGGTTTTCAAGTAGGCGGTGTTTAATTTGAGTATTTATAAGAAGGCTAAGGAGGCTCGGGTTGTACTATCATAAGTAGCTTCTATTGAAACATTAAATAAGTATGCTTTCTGTCACAGATTGTGTCTTTTACTACCATTTTTAGTAAGCTTAGGGTTGTGATATACTTGTTGAGTATATATTGACGATGATGGGTGTTACGGACCATGTGCTGATTATTTTGCTAGAGATCACTGATTTTTGTGGCAAATAAAAAAACAAAAAACAAAGGCAATGCCCCCTTCAGAACAGATCTGAAGGGATTCAACTCTGGACCTCACTGTTTTCAGTGCCGTCAGTCTTTATTTAATGGAAGACTCTAAGCACCTCAACCACAACTGTGTCAGCAGAAACTCTTCCAGTAAACAATATCCGAAATTCCAAAGTTCTTAGCTAGCAAAGTATTAACTTTGGCTTTAGCATGCCATGACCGGAAACCGAGGAGTATTGGACAGCACCAGGGGACTCCATAAACCATAAACACTGCACAATATAATCAAAGTCTATAAAAAATACAGATTTCCGCATGTCCCCTAAATACTATTTTAATATAGTGCTTGTGATACATACCCCATTTATCCATCCCACCCGCAATATAAAAGCTGGTAGCTAAGCTACTTCTGCTGCCTTTCTAAGCCTGCCTTCATCTAACATTTTCTGCTGTAATGGTACTCCTTCCGACCGATTATAATAAAACCTGAATAAGCCTAAACTATACCACTACTCACTGCTAAGCCTATTATGCAACAGTGACTCCCTCTTGGTGCCTTCCCTGAGTGGCTACTTACTGGTGTGTTCTTCTAATACCTGCCTTCGCCAGACCTTCTCAGCTAGTCCGCATACGGCTAAATTGTTGTTCTACAAGTCTGTCTGTATTGCCCACCACAGTCTGCCTTTACCCCACCTGCTCAGTTTAGTCTGCTTAAAGTGCTCTGCTTTATACTAACAATGCTTGATCTGTTCTGTTACAATCTAAGCCTGACCTGCACTATTGTACTCTCTTATCACCTGCACTGATTTGTTACAGTGCCTCATGGTCTGAGATACCGTACGTTACGAAGTTTGCTTTTTGCTGACCTATTCTGCCACAGTCTACCTTTGCTCAGCTATTGCCTGCATTGTCATAACTGGCTCAGCTAGTTTTCCTTAGTCCAGACCTACTCCAGACAGTTTCTCCTTGCTTGACCTATTCAACTGCTTATTGCTTGCCATGATTTGCTACAGTCTGACTTGTACTGACTTGCTTTGCTACAGTCTGCTGTTTGATGCCATGATTTGCTACAGTCTGCTGTTTGATGCCATGGTTTGCTACAGTCTGCCTTGTAATTCCATGATTTGCTACAGTCTAATCTTTAATGCCATGATTTTCTACTGACTGCCTTGTACTGACCTGATCAGTCTCAGTATGCACACATGATCTTGTAAGCTACAGGCGGCCTTGCCCTGGCCTGCTCACCTTCTCTTCCTTGATGTCCTAACCTGCTCAGTCAGCCGGTTCTCTACTGAGCCAGCATAAATTGCTATCATTGTTTGCCAGATTTGGATTCAGACCATGGTGCTGGTCATCACCAGGAGTTGGACATTGAAAGATATTGAACACATCCCTAAGTAAACCATGAACACAAACACATAGTATAAAGACCGCACATCAAATTATGTGCCCCAAACTAAATATGAACTGCTAATAATTATTTTAAAACCACCATACTGTATTCCAAAAGCACCTGTGTAGTAATATCACTAGAAAAGTTACACATGTCCAAGACACAAAAGAATAACGGAATATACATACCAAGTAAGCTACAATCGGTGCAGTAAGGAAGCAAGTGGGGAACCTATAATGTAAAGGGTCAGGGATACGCTTAAACAAATGGCCTCTGGCCTTAAACAGGGCCCAAAACAGGAAATGCTTCTTAACCTCTTATTTTGGGTATTGTTAAATGCCTGTTGCTGTGTTTCTGGTTTTGAACCATTAGTTGCCTTGGTTATTTGCAATGAAGTCATAATAATAACTAGGGGGTAATTCAGCATAGGATAGAATAGCATCCAAGGGGAAAGTGTTCATATTTTGCCTCTACACAGCTCTGTGTCCATCTGCTGGGCATCGCAAGTAATGACAGTTAGTATGTATGTATAATCAAATTTAAGGCATGTATAGATACGGCGAATGCTGGACTGTATACAATCCATACTGGTATTCACAGCATCTTGGGAGTTGTAGTTCCAGTTAGAGGTGAGTTAGAAGAATGAGTTTGGCTATCTGATCTGAAAGTAAAAACCACAACTTTTTGCTCAATCACAATGTTAATTGTTGATGATATTATGAATCAAAGTAACTCCTATTATCCTCTGATTTTACTATTGTTGTATTCCCATTTCTTCTATTTTTCAGGACTCTCGGATGAAGGAGACGCTTGGCTTTAATGGCAATGAACAACGCCCGGAGGATAAACTAGTCACCGTTGTTCACGGCACTGATATTGTTAATGTCAACTTTATTAACTTTATGGCTGTACAGGAGGACACTGCAAAGGTAATAGTAGTGTTTATTCTCTGCCTTACCATGCCTACTTTATACAACTTCTTTCCCTCCTCGACCTCATTTCTGTTCACATTGTATTACTCTATCTATGCCTCTCTCAGGTTTGGACAGAAGGACTTTTTAAATTGGCCACAAATATTCTAGCCCATAATTCTTCTCGGAACACCTTCCTACAAAAAGCGTGAGTATAACCAGTATTATCATTATTACTATTATTTATTTACAATTTGTATTATTTAGAGGATTATTATTGCTATAATTTATGTAGCGCCAACATATTCCACAGCACTTTACAATTCTAAAATGGGGATGTATGACAAGTAATTTACTTACATAATATAACAGAGACAGAGTACCTACATAATATAACCGAGACAGAGTGCCTACATAATATAACCGAGACAGAGTGCCTACATAATATAACAGAGACAGAGTACCTACATAATAAAACCGAGACAGAGTACCTACATAATATAACCGAGACAGAGTGCCTACATAATATAACCGAGACAGAGTGCCTACATAATATAACCGAGACAGAGTGCCTACATAATATAACCGAGACAGAGTGCCTACATAATATAACCGAGACAGAGTGCCTACATAATATAACCGAGACAGAGTACCTACATAATATAACCGAGACAGAGTGCCTACATAATATAACAGAGACAGAGTGCCTACATAATATAACAGAGACAGAGTACCTACATAATATAACCGAGACAGAGTGCCTACATAATATAACAGAGACAGAGTACCTACATAATATAACCGAGACAGAGTACCTACATAATATAACCGAGACAGAGTGCCTACATAATATAACCGAGACAGAGTACCTACATAATATAACCGAGACAGAGTGCCTACATAATATAACAGAGACAGAGTACCTACATAATATAAGCGAGACAGAGTGCCTACATAATATAACCGAGACAGAGTGCCTACATAATATAACCGAGACAGAGTGCGTACATAATATAACCGAGACAGAGTGCCTACATAATATAACCGAGACAGAGTGCCTACATAATATAACCGAGACAGAGTGCCTACATAATATAACCGAGACAGAGTGCCTACATAATATAACCGAGACAGAGTGCCTACATAATATAACCGAGACAGAATACCTACATAATATAACCGAGACAGAGTACCTACATAATATAACAGAGACAGAGTGCCTACATAATATAACAGAGAAAAAGTACCTACATAATATAACCGAGACAGAGTACCTACATAATATAACCGAGACAGAGTGCCTACATAATATAACCGAGACAGAGTGCCTACATAATATAACCGAGACAGAGTGCCTACATAATATAACCGAGACAGAGTGCCTACATAATATAACAGAGACAGTGCCTACATAATATAACCGAGACAGGGTACTTACTTAATATAACCGAGACAGAGTACCTACATAATATACCGTAACCGAAACAGAGTGCCTACATAATATAACCGAGAGGTGAAGCTGACACTCAATCTGTTTGGTTGCGCTCATATAATATTTTGTTCTCCACTTCCTGCAGACTCTCCCTACCTCCTCAATAGAAGTGTTGGGTTTATGTTCCAAAGCCAGTTCTCTTGTCTGGCAAGTTCTCAGCACAGTGTCACTCACAGAATATTGCCCCATTGGATTGTCACTGTACTACCTGGATGACGTCTCAAAGCGAGGAGTTTCGCTGTGTATGCTTCCCAATGTGTATTAATCCTCTGCACAAATGTTCTCACTCCCAATCAAATATTACTTTGGACATAGCACTATTCGGCGTATTGTGCCATGGCAAATCTTTGCCCCTCTTTGTATAGTTTGGGTAGATACACCACATCACAGATTTTCCATTTTCTCGTATCTACCCTCCACCACCCTCAGACTGAACCCCTCCCCCCCCACACAAACACACAGCTAATCACCCCACTGACTGCAAGTTAACTCTCGATTTTGTCTCTATTAGATACACCAAATTGAAGCTTCAGTTGAATCAGGATGGCAGAATACCAGTCAAAAAGTAAGAAATGTTTCTCCTTTTAATAGTTTGCTCCTCTGCCTGTCAGTCCCTGAGTCTGCTAGGCTACTATGTATTATGTCAAGGGATCAGACACTCAGAAATTCCACATCCTCCTTTGATATCCAAATTGTTCATCCCCTTCTGTCTCCAACTCCTGAGAGAGCCTGGTTGACTGCTCACGCAGTTAGAACCTAGTTCATAAAACTGTGAATAGGATGATAGCACCAAGCCATGTGTCCTCAGCTACAATCATCCAAGTGGAGCTGCAACTGGAGGAAAAACTACATTTACCATAAGCCTCTGCTGCGCAGGATAAGAAAATCCCCATAGACCACAATCAGAGAGGCTTGTAATTAGTGGTGCCTCTTCCAAGTCTGGGAGAAGGGTCAGCATGCTGCAGCATTTGCCTAGGCTAGGAACTTTAAATGGGGAGTATTGTCAGTTGTATTATTTTAATATTTTTCCATATCTTTAGTGAATTATAGTCATTGTGTGCTAAAAAAGGGCGGTTACTTCTGGCATCTTTTTCCTTTTGATAAGAAGACCAGGGTATTTTCTTGAAAAGCATACAGGGAGAGTTGATGTGACTATTGGATTTAAGCGTTCATCTCTCTCAGGATGGCTGAGAGTGAGGTGAGTTATAGAATAACAGCAGTAGTTGGTGTAATAGTTTACAGTTTGACCACGTCTGGATCGGAATTATGTCCAGATAGAAATCCTGCCCGTAGTTATGAGACATTTAATTTGATCACAGAGACATTTTGGGATTAATTTTCCCCATTTTTTTTTTTTACGTGTACCAGGTGGTTAGTTACTTGATCAACAGTCATGTGTTTGTGGCCCTGTCTCTACCAAGCATGTTATTTGTGCATGTTGTAAACTTCTGTTGACAAAGGCAAAGAGTCAGCGCAAACAGGGCGTAAGACCGTTAAACGGGTAAAACAATGGGAACATGTTATGCTCCTTTTTTACTGCAATTCTTTTCTTTCTTTCCCAGTATCTTAAAGATGTTTGCTGCTGATAAGAAGAGAGTGGAGACTGCGCTGGAATCCTGTGCCTTGAACTTTAACCGGGTAAAATTTTATTTAATATCTTGCTAAGAAGAACCTTCTAAGATATTATTTAAAGGGACAGCATCGCTAGTTTAAAAAGGAGAGTTTGTGTCACAGCTCAGAAATCCAGTTTGTTGTTCAAGTGCAATAATTTAAACACTATTTCCAAAGATGACAACAGCAAACAGCATTTGAAAAGATTTCATGTATTTTTTTTCTGGTTTGTGTTTGTGTGTATACACACACTACTGCGCACATGTTTTAGGCAGTAATGTTAATAGTTTATTTTTTATCATATTTTTAGCAAAATGCAGAGTGTGACCACCAATTGCCAGGCATCTTGAATGGGGTCTGTTGGAAAATTGCAATTTTCAGGTCTTAATAAAGATTTTTAATAAATAGTGGTCTGGGAAAGTATACGACATTTAGGGCTCATTTCCAATGTTATCAGTTAATATCTGCCGACAGCGGTTATAAACAACAGCCTGTAAAAAATTGTGGCCAAATATTACCTCTAATTTTTCAAGCTAAACCCCTTCCTTTAATGCCTGCTTGCTAGCAACATGAATCACAATTAATATTAATTATTACTTACTGTGTCAGTGAAAAGCACATCCAAAAAAAAACCTGAAATGAAACTAGAACAAAGATACTTAAAAGTCTCCCGGGCCCATATATTTAAACCCCCACATGAGGTTAACCTGTAAAATATCTGGGTCTAGGAGATGCGCAGACTCCTATAAATGTGCCCCTGTCCAGCAATTATTTTTTTGAAGAAACTTTAATCAATGCTTCTAATGGAAAGCATATTTTTACTTTAAATCATTTTCCCCCCACCCACACACACTATTCCTGTTATTGTGCAGGGGTTAGGTAGAGAAATATATATTTTTAAAATTTTAAAATATATAGAAAGATTTGGAATTCTGAAACGTGCTAAAGGAAAATATTGCCATCACTGGGTTCTGGGGACATCCAAACCTTCTGACCTTCAGGCTTGGAAATACAAGTCTTGTAATTGTGTCATTGACACTACACTGTGCAGGGAGTATTTGAAAAGATACAAAACAGACAGCCTGCATACTTCCCAGACAGACTGCCAGGATTATAAGACAAGCAAAAAAGAGTTTCTGTGTGTTCTTTGTAAATGTAGACGCACACGGACATTTGAAAAGTTGAAAAATGTTATCACAGCAAAGTTAATGACACATTGGTCCTGTAGCATAACAGTCATTACCTTTTACACCAAAGGTCATTTAGTAGGAAACGGTTTGCAATGGCTTGTAACCTTTAGCCCTTGTTAGTGACATAGGATTTGAAATGTTAAGCCCATTATTAGATGATATTTTATGAAATCATTCTAAAAGTTAACCATCAAATGACTCTCACCACACCTTCTATGTGCACAGATGTTGCATTGAATAATTTTAAGCCAGCTCTAGAATAACTATCTACTCTACTGGGACTCCCTGAGATTGCATAAACAAACAAACAACGAAACAAAGCTTTTCTCCTAAAACTTACAATGTCACTTTACTTTTTTCCTTTCTTTACTCCTAGGGCGAGTCTATAAAACCAGAGGAGTTTACCCATGAGATTTTTGAGCGATTCCTAAATAAGTTGTGCCTGCGTCCAGACATTGATAAGATCCTTCTAGAGCTGTAAGATTTCTGCTTCTTGATTCTCTAAAGTACCATTAATTTAATAATAGGAAAATGATACGTTATGTTCTCTTTCATTCTGTATTTTTTCCCAGTTCTCTTTTTATCAGTATTTTTGTCTGTCATTGTTTTGCTGTTCACTCTGCTTCTTGATGGGAATATCCTAATTCTCATTCTGCACTCATTTATCAATCTCTGTATCCTTTTTTTCACATACATTGCTTCCCTTTTCATTCTATGTCCACCCCACCGTTATTATCTTCATGTCCAGACTTTGATTACTTTCCTATGCCTTTGCCAGGAGTTATTGTTATTTAACGCTATCTGAAAAAAACTTACTGTCTATTAAAAACACACCTGCTGATCACTAAACATTTGATCTTTAACCCCCTATGGAACATAAAAAAGTCCAACAAATGCATCTTGCTGTTTATGGTTATAAAAATGTACACACACATCCCCTCCCTTCCAACAATGAGGAAGGGAGGTTAGATTGCAACATCTAATATTAAAATAATATATTCATTTTAACAATGATGATTGAAAAGGTGGGCAATTCATATGATTTGACTACCCATGACCACATGGATTTTGGGGTATTGAATAATATGCCTGGGTCCAGAGAAATGTGCATTCTCAGGTCTTGCAAGGATTGCAGAAAAAAACAGAAAATATGTGAACAGGCACAAGCTCAGAGAAGCCCCAATAGCTTGTACTGTAATAGGTTAGTCCCACTCAGGTCTAAAAAATGTTTTTGCTCACTTGTGCCATTACATATGAGACTGATCCTTCCCATAAGGGACAAATTGGTGGCAAGTTCTCTCTGCACAGGAGATACAGCAACAACGGAAGAACGTCTTCGGCTCATCAGTGAGGTGTAGCTGATACCCAACTAGGCACAGTGAGCACAGGGTCCACATCTAGATTACCCTATTTTTACTTGGGTAAAATCTAAGTAAATGCATTTCAGCAACAACAGAGAATATGAGAACTCTGAAAATGGACAAAAGCTCAGAGAATCCTCAATGGCGTGCCCTTTGGTTAGTCACTGCTCATGACTTAAAAATGTTATTGCTCACTTGTGCCATTATGTTTTTTCTGCAATGCATTTACTTGGGTTCTCCCCAAGTAAAAAGGGTAATTCAGACACAGACCTGGTGCTCGCTGTGCCTAGAGGGGAATCAGCTACACCTCGCTGATGAGGTCCAAAGAAGGCCAAAACAATTATCTAGGGTTGCTGTATCTCTCATGCTGAGGGAACTTTCAAACATTTTGGATTTGGACTGCTCTTATGGGCAGGATCAGTCTGATGTGATATGGTATAGATTCACTCTGTAATGGCACAAGTAAGCAAAAAAAATTAAGACCTGGAGGGGGGACTACACGCTATTTAGGTTTCTCTTTGAACATTCTCAGAGTTCTCACATTCTCTGTCTCTGCTTCCTAGCAAGGATGGTTGTACTGTCCTGGCCAAGAAAATAGGGAAATGGAGGTAAAGAATCTCCTAGTCCTGTATTATGCGGTTTGGTAATGTTTATCTGCCATAGGCATTGGGAACATGTTAGCCCAATAGTATATTTTACCTCCTATCTCTTTGCATTAAGGCTGGTAAGTGCTTTTTGTTGTTGGTTTTTTTTGCCACCAATAGCTTAGGCTATCAAAAACCACTGGTGTAGCAGGCCCCCCTTTGTGAGCAAGCGAGTGCTGTGTGGTGGTGGGGGGGCAGCAACAGTATTGCATAATAATTTGTACTGTGCATTAGTGGTCTAATGCATGTTCTGTAGGGAGAATAAATTAACCCCCAAAATACAATATTCTAAGTTAAAAAAGAAATGAAACGAATAGTGGGCAGCAATAACTGTAACCGCCCCTTCACTTTTGTTTGCATTTTTATCTACTTAGTGGAGCTAAAGGGAAGCCATACCTGACCTTGGAGCAGCTGATGGAATTCATAAACCAGAAGCAAAGGGACTCACGTCTCAATGAAATTCTATTTCCCCCATTAAAGAGAGACCAGGTGCGCCAGCTCATTGAAAAGTATGAATCCAACCAACAGTTCCTGGAGAGGGGTGAGTAAAGGAATCTAAGGAAACTTGAGTGTCAGGGGGAAATAGCATTCTGATGAAGACCAAATTTAAAATTCATTGTATCTGTACAACCTTTTCTTTCTTACTCTTCTCGTTTAACCTTCTCCTTTCAATTTTCCATCTTTCTCTGTCTCCCTTGTATCTGCAGATCAGATGTCAATGGAAGGCTTTAGTAGATTTCTTGGTGGGGATGAGAACAGCATTGTTCCTCCAGAGGCCCTAGATCTGAGTGATGACATGACTCAACCATTGACAAGCTACTTCATCAATTCCTCCCATAACACCTACCTCACAGGTGAGTGACCAGTCATGGTCTAGACAGAAAAGGGAAGAAAACTGGGTAACTACAAGGATCAATACAAGAGGGATTTGGAAAGGTGGGAGTGGAGTCATTCATATGACGTCTCTATAGAACTTAATGAAAAAAAGATAGGGTCGCACTCAGCCTCAATATACCAATCCAGGGTGCTACTGAGCATGGGTCAACAAAAAACCACATGAAATATACATGAAAAGAAAAAATCTCAGGCACTCACTGTGATTTTATCCAGGCATATTTATTTGCATGCTTGATAAAGACAGGTCGAAACGTTGCAAATAAATATGCCTGGATACAATCACAGTGAGTGCCTGAGATTTTTTCTTTTCGTCTCTATAGAGCTTGATTCAAAGAATGTGGCTTTCAATATTTTACTTGTGTAAAATAATGTATCAGAATATTTGTCCCTAGTTACATTAGTCTGATTTCTTCTCAGACATTATTTCTTTCTTTATTTCATCATTCTACTTGTTTTCTGCTCTTCCCCCATGTACACTCTTTCTTCTTCCTGGTCGCCTCCACCAGCTGGGCAGCTGACTGGTAACTCCTCAGTTGAGATGTACAGACAGGTTCTGCTCACCGGCTGCAGATGTATAGAGCTGGACTGCTGGAAGGGTCGCCCCCAAGAAGAAGAGCCTTTTATAACCCATGGATTCACTATGACTACAGAAATACCCTTTAAGGTAATATGCTTTTCCCAGTGTATACTTGCCTATGTACACAAATCCACCTGAAATTCTCTGTATTCGAAGAGAGTGACAACATTCTCTGCATGATTGTTGTATCTGACCACAGCTGTATGTCATTAGAAGAACATAAGCACCAATATTCTTGACACTTACTGGAATTTGTAGGATGGATGGAGAGGGATGTGCCATAACCACACCTTGGGTAGAGTAGTATTCCTTAAATAATCTCCTCCCCAAGTCAGTTTTGGTTGTGGCCACAAATACCAAGATTGGTATTACACGACTGCTGCTACTTTTTAATGGTAAATAACAAATAAAAAAAATGTATCAACAAGGATCTTCATTCTTCTTTCCTAATGAAACAGGATTATACCTGTGCTAATACGAGTGGTTTATAGTTCAGTGACCACTTTAACATTATATTAGTGCTGTCCATCTTTTCATATTGGGATGGGACACAGATCTTTTTAACAATGTGCTGGTGCTGCATTCATAAAACAGTTTTTTTTAAATATATTATAGCCTATGGTGTTCTAAGGATGGATTGAGGAAATTATAAAAGTGTGGGTCAGATGTGTCATAACCTATGTCCCCACGCTGATCATTTACAGGTATACAGTCCTGACAAAGGAATAACAAACAGCTGAGTGGTTCCCCATCTGGTGATGGCAGTCAGTTATTGGAATGCTTAAGTGATTGTAATATGTTAATAATCGTTCAAACTCTAACTCATTCCATCACCCTTTGCCCCCCTCTCCCTCACAGGAAGTGATTGAAGCCATAGCAGAAAGTGCATTTAAAACCTCTCACTTTCCCGTCATTCTGTCATTTGAAAATCACGTTGACTCGTAAGTCTTCCGTTACTCAATTTTCCTTCACTCATATAACCTAACCCTTTGTATATTCCCCCACTATACATATTATTCTGTCTCTGATTGTATACTTTCATTCCCATTCCCTACAGTGCAAAGCAGCAAGCTAAGATGGCGGAATACTGCCGAACAATCTTCGGAGATGCTCTGTTGACAGAACCACTGGAGAAATATCCTGTGAGAAGACATTTTATAATTACTCTTCAAGTCGAACATTTTATAATTTATCTTATGTTTTGTTTCACTTCTACGTTTTGTTTTGTTTCATTATGATTTATTATATTCTCCATTGGTTATGATATTCCTCATCGTATTTAATTTATTTTGGGATACCTGTTTATGACCATCCAGTGCGATCTACATGCTTGTGTCATTAATTATTTTCTGTAGCATCTATTCCTTTTTTTTATGGAACATCCGCAGTTTTATATTTTTATTTTATATTTTTTATCTCTATTTTTTTTAACTGCTTTCCTCTGGCCTCCTTTGTACATCTGTGTATTTTCAACCCAGCAGTCCCTTTCTTACCTGTATATTACCCGTGTCTTTCCCACACATGATGCTAGCACATCCTATTTTGCATATTATTTTTCCAGAATCTATTACTGGTAGTTTCTAATTTTCTTGCTGTTGTTGTGTCTGTAGCTGCAGCCGGGATTCTCTCTCCCCAGCCCTCAGGAACTAATGGGAAAGATTCTAGTGAAGAATAAAAAGAGGCACAGAGTTGGAGTGAAGGGTCCAGAAGGAAGTGTAAAGCGGAGAGTCAGCGAACAGCCATCTAACACCTACAGCGACACATCTAGCGTGTCCGACTCTCCCGCAGTAGGTACGTAGCTGTATGGGGAACATTCGAGATGCAAACTATATTTTTCTTGGTAGGTGTTGGACACATCTAGTCTGCAACTCAGGATGAGACGTGCAGTCCAACACAACCAGATATTTGCTATTTCCACGCACATGGTGTTGGAGATTAATTAATGAAGATTTAAAAAAATGAAACTAGTTATCTATGTCTACTAGATGTGTGATGTTATTTTTCTGTTGCATACACATTTTTTTTTTTTATCAAACTGTTTTTCATTTTTCACAAACCTTTAGAACCACATGTTCACTCTTAAACCAAGGTGGCTGCAGTGAAATATCAGTGAGTTATGAATTTAAGTAATAGCCTAAAGTAAAAGGTTATGTGAGGGGGTATTATTTATCAGAAGCAGACAAACAGAAATCATGCATTTTTAATACCTGGTTACTGAAAAAAGTACTCTCTGTTTAGGTACGCTGGTCTCTGACATGGCTGATATATCACTGACCCTTTCCAATGGAGATGAGAAAATTGAGGAAAAGCTCCCAAAATACATAGAACCTCGGAAGTCTATTGGTGAGAATAAAGATCAATAACCATTTACATGTGGATAGAAACTCTGTAATGCTTTATATGGATCTCTCATCTGTATTACGTCATTGCTCTATACATCTGTCTTTTTCCATTTCAGACCGTGAAGCTTATAGCGAGGAAGAGGAAGATGAAGAGTGTACTGACCCTAAAAAATCTGATGAGGTATGTTCCACTCTACTAGCCCCCACTGGACAGATTACCCAGCCTCATTCCCTTGGGATATCTCTGACCACTTACCTCTAATTCCAGGGGACAGCAAGCAGTGAAGTTAATGCTACTGAAGAAATGTCCAACCTTGTCAATTATGTGGAGCCGGTTAAATTCAAGTCATTTGACGTGGCCAACAGTAAGTAACTTCAAAGGAAGGTGCATCTAGGTGCGGGTCGGAGTTTGGGCAGTGGTGGTATGTGACCATAACTAAGCCAGAGATTTTGATTTTAATAAGAGAGTGCTAATGTTGGTGCAGTAATAATTTGTTAAGAGCATATTTATAATTAACATCATACCCTTGTTCTCCATACCCAATCAAACCAATTCACATTCTCTCTTTCTTTATTTGGAAACAACAATAGAGGGTCAGCGCTATTAAACCAAAGCAAGACAATATGGATAAGGCAGCAACCCTTAAGAATAATCACAAGATGGGTACCACAAAGGTAGGGTAGGCAGGGCCGGCCTTAGGCATTTGGGCGCCCTGTGCGAAAAATCTTCACAGCGCCCCCCCCTTCCCGTCTCCCCCTCCCCCACTCCTTCCCCCTTCCCACACACCCTGTCACACACACACACAGGCAGACAGCCATACACACACACACACAAACACACTCAGGCAGTCATACACAGACAGCCACACACAAACACACACACACACACACACACAAACACAGACATAGAATGTGACGGCAGATAAGAACCATTCGGCCCATCTAGTCTGCCCAGACAGTAACACATAGGCAGTCACACACACAAACACACACACAGGCAGACAGCCACACACACACACAAACACACACAGGCAGACAGCCACACACACAGGCTGGCAGTCACACACAGACAGCCACACACAAACACACAGAGGCAAACAACCAAACACACAGAGGCAAACAGCCACATACACAGCCACACACACACACACACACAGACAGTCACACACACAGACAAACAGTCAAACACACACTGGCAGACAGCCACACACACACGCACGCACACGCAGACAGTCACACACACGCACACGCAGACAGTCACGCACACGCAGACAGTCACACACACACAGGCAGATAGCAACACACACACACACACTCACTAACAGACACACTGTCAGGGACCAGGAACCAGACAGAGACAGAAGTAGATGCAAACACACCTTTATTAATAAATAACAAATAAATAACAAAAGCAAAGTCCAGGAATCAAGCAGGGGTCAGTCACCAGAGCGGGTAGTCAGACAAGCCAGGATCAGGAGCACGGAGAGCAGCGGAGTCAGGAACAAGGCCGGAGTCAGGAACCAGGAGCAAACAGGAAACACAGGAACAAGGAGACTTCTGGGGAACAGGAAACCACGCAAGGGCAAGGAGGTTCTGGGCTTAGCTGCTTAAATAGGCAGAACTGATTAGCAGCAGGGTTGATTACTACTCACAGGTGAGTAACCGTGGCAACAAGCAGAAGCAGCTCATAGTAATTGCAGCTGAAAACTCAATCACTGAAACAGAAAGGGTTGCTGTTTAAAACAGCAAAGAAACCCTGACACACACACACTAACAGAAACACACTAACAGACACACACTAACAGACACACACACACTAACAGACACACACACACTAACAGACACACACACACTAACAGACACACACACACTAACAGACACACACACTAACAGTCACACACACTAACAGTCACACACACTAACAGACACACACTAACAGTCACAGACACACACTAACAGACACACACACACTAACCCACATTAACACATTTTTTTAATTTTATTTAAACACCCCCCCCCCCCCTCCAGCCTCCTTACCTTTGGGAATGCTGGGGGGATGTCTCTTCCTCCCTGGTGGTCCAGTGGCTGCTGGGCGAGCGGCACTGGCTGGCGGGCGGGCGGCTGGCGAGGGAGCACTTCCTCTGAGCTGTCTGCTCAGCTCCCTCGCGCGCCTCAGAGTGAGACTGGGAGCCGGAATATGACGTCATATTCCGGCTCCCAGTCTCACTCTGAGGCGCGCGAGGGAGCTGAGCAGACAGCTCAGAGGAAGTGCTCCCTCGCCAGCCGCCCACCAGCGCAGCCCGACCGCCCAGCAGGTCTTGTTAGCCGCAAGGCTAACAATACATTTGCCTTGGGCATTTGGGGGCGGCTTTTTTTGCCGCCCCCTGGAAAATGCCGCCCAAGGCAAATGCCTTGCCTTGACGTCATATTCCGGCTCCCAGTCTCACTCTGAGGCGCGCGAGGGAGCTGAGCAGACAGCTCAGAGGAAGTGCTCCCTCGCCAGCCGCCCACCAGCGCCGCCCGACCGCCCAGCAGGTCTTGTTAGCCGCAAGGCTAACAAGACATTTGCCTTGGGCATTTGGGGGCGGCTTTTTTTGCCGCCCCCTGGAAAATGCCGCCCAAGGCAAATGCCTTGTTTGCCTCGCGGCTAAAATGTCCCTGCCGTGTGAGCTATGCGGCCGCAGGGCGCCCCCTGCTCCATGGCGCCCTGTGCGGCCGCACAGCTCGCACACCCCTAAGGCCGGCCCTGAGGGTAGGGCTGCGCCACAGATTATGAGTAAAGTGTATATATATATATATATATATATATATATATATATATATATATATATAGTACAAAAAAGTCTTGTTAAGGGTACTTTGGATCGAGTAAGTTCTTTTTAAAGCCAGGAGGAGGTAGTCTTTACACTTCTCAGATGACCGTATATGCAGAGAGGGTCGACTGAAAATGAAGAGGCTAATAGTGCATTAAATCTCTCTTGGTATAGATACATAGAGAAAAAATGTCTGGAACCCAAAACGATAACGATAAAAGGCGACAATAGTGCTCTCAATAAAATATAAATAGTTGGTAACAGTAATAATAGGGTTACACTCACATTTGGTAGAGCTTAAGCCAGCTCTGGTGTGTATAGCATACAGCGGTATAATCCCCACCAAGGAACTATTCCTAATATTAACACAGATTTAAAAGAAAAGTCAACATTTTTCTTGTCTCATTTTAAATCCGCCCCTCTGGTCATGTTCGAAAATATGGTACTAAAAGACCGAAAAAATCAGGTACAATAAGCACGACCCTCACAACCTTACATTGACAGAAAGAACGGACATTAAAAAACTTATAGTAATTAAGCCAGCAGATAAAGGAGGGAGGCTAGTCATCTTATCCAGTGACATGTGCACAAAAGAAGCCTATAGACAGTTACATGACACTAATGTATACGATAAATTATCATCAGATCCCACACCCCGAATACAAAATGTTTTATCTTCCTTCCTAAAGAAATATGCTGACTCTAATATTTTAAACAAACATGAAATTAATTACCTGAATATAAAGTATCCTATAATCCCGGTGATATATTTTCTGCCAAAAATTCATAAAAATGAAGAAAACCCACCAGGGAGACCTATTGTATCAGGTATAGGCTCCATCCATGTAATTTGTCCCAATGCATATACATCCTTCTCCAACCTTCTGTTCAACTAATGAGGTCCTAGCCCTACCCTACCTGTTTGGTACCCATCTTCTCTTTATTCATATGCCTCATTTCCTTTTGCTCCCTTTTCTTTCTCATTCCTTTTGTCTTTTATTTTAAAACCATGTACCATATGAATCATGTCAATCTTGCTGCTCGATGGTTTTGCCCTTGTCATCTAATAATCTGTCCACTTCACCTACCTCGCTGACACACTACTGCTCTCTATCTCTCAGAGAGGAACAAGTATTACGAGATGTCTTCATTTGTTGAGACTAAGGCGTTGGAGCAGCTCACTAAATCTCCTATGGAGTTTGTGGAGTATCCTTACATTCATGTCTTCTCTAAGCTGTATTTTTTATGTCTTTCTTATTGGATGTGCTGCAACCGCATATCATTTTCTCACTGTTTGATCTCTTCTAACTATCTTTCTTTGAATCATTTTTCCTGTTCTTTGTCTCAACCCTGCATTTTATCTTTTTCCTTTCTCTCCGTCTTTTTTTCTCTCCCTCCCACCATCCATATTAGTTCTCTGTCCTTGGATTATTTACTAAAGTCGATGTATATTTCATATTTTGGACTAAAATAGCCAAACTGAAAGCAAAACTTACACTTTAGTAAATAACCCTACTCATCTTATTTCTAGTTCTGTTCTGTTTGGTATGGCTTTCTGTTCTTTTATTGACCACACCACTCATTCGTTTGTCACCTAGTTTTTTGTTTTCTTTCTGCATGACATACTGTTTGTCCTCCTTTTTTATCCATCCATTGCTCCATTCTTTCTTCACCCGTCCTTCGTGCCTCTTTATTTTTTCCATTGCACACTCCACATTTTTCCCTGACTCCGCCCAAATCTCAGATATAACAAGAAGCAACTGAGTCGCATCTACCCCAAAGGAACTAGAGTGGATTCCTCTAATTATATGCCCCAAGTTTTCTGGAACGCTGGTTGCCAGATGGTAGCACTGAATTTCCAAACTCAAGGTAAGTCTGTATAATAAAATGAAAAAAGTATAAGCAAATATGAGTAAGTCTAATTTATGTACAGGACTGTATTTAGCCTGTTTTACCTTATTACCAAACTCCCAACATGGGGCGACGTTTTTGTAAACTAGAGGTTTAAATTTGTTAACCTTTCTTCATAGCATTTTGAACTTTAGTACACCCTTCTGGGGACTGAAAACACAGAATCATGGCGGATTGGTCCTAAATCAGGGAGGTACTGCCATTTTTCTGAATGCCTATTGCACAGTGAAAGACCTACCGTCATTCCATCATTCAAAACTGCCCTATGTAGGGTGATACAGTGATTTGGGATTCGGAGATTTGGCCTCCTATAAAACCTACTTCTACATCTATATAGATGGATATTTAACTCAACCAGGCACGGTATATTATGGGAAAATAATTCCAGTCTCTGAAAAAATCCATAAACCACTTGACCTTGGTTGCCATGGTTTATGATGTCTAGAATCCCGCAGTGGTATTATTTTCCCATATTACATTGTTCAAGGTAATGCATTTTCAATGTTTTATGACTTGGTTTAGAATGTTGTATAAGTTGTTTAAGTAATATTTTTTTTCTTTTCTATTATATATCTGGAATTCCTATTACATTGATACATTTGTGTGATCTCTTTTGGAAATGTTATGTTTTAGATTCTCATTCCATATATAAAGTAAGACAATTTTTCTAGAAGCTAAAGCATGACAAGGCAAATATATAGACACACAACAAACAATGTTTTTGTTAGACAGTAGATTGAGGATATTTGATCTTGAAACATTAAATATATATCTTTCGGGGGCGGAACTTGACTTCCAAGCCGACCGGACGAACCTGCTAAGAGCTCCTGCGTATGGGGCCAAGATTCTGTTTTTACTGCCCAACAGCTTGGTTACACTGGCTGCAAATAGCAATCATCCTGACCGGAGGACATCACTGCACACTGGGATAACCGACTCAAGGTTCCCCACGGCTGAGCTGTCCAAATCGAGGCTTGCGGCCTAAACAAGTGGGAGCCGAGGAGAGACATCCATTTTCCAGGTTCTCTGGCTAGCGGAGGAACGCTCACATATCGCCCCCCCACGGACTGTTGGAGGATAGATATCCGGTGCCCATTGAGTACTCACCTTAACACTGCTGAGAAGTGGGTTGTCAGGTGCATCCAGCAACAAAAACCTTCCGGGCTGTCTACACGTGTCTTACGAGTTAAGATGACTAGCGGCATGACATCCACGACATGGGCCCACCTTGAGGAGCGCATTGAGAGAGCCTTTAAACTCTTGTGGTCTCAGTTACGTGCTGCCATCAAGAGGCAATCGAAACGAGACTTACCTCAAGCGACCGCAGCAAGTCAGGCCTCTGAAACACTGCGCACTCATCAGCAAAGCCCCAGTGCAGCCAGCTAAATGGAGAGGAGGGAGGAGAAAGATGGCACCTCGACTCCACAGACGCCACTCCAAGAGCTGCCGACACCCACCTAGACCTCAGTCCACACGGTGACGTATCCCCAGGCACTGCTCACAAATACGGGTACTCTATGCTCAGCGACGACGTCAGCTACATGCGGGAGGGTCCCAAGATTCTATCCGGACCACGGGAAGCGAACGGACCAGTGAGGAACAAGTGCTGGACTGTATCAGAGTCTGGGGCTCGTGGGGTAGCCATGAGGAGTCCCGGTATTTACTTATACCTCTGGGCGGGCGACATGGATCGGTGGGCATAGGATGATGATCTTCCTCAATATAGGGCCCCACTCTCCTTAGGCCTCTAGGCCCATATGATGCAGTATTCCTATACCTGCACCCCCTTTTCAACCACTTTTAGTTTTGAGTGTCATGGTTTGTTTTTTTGTTCATAGAGTTTCTTTTAATCTTGCTCTACTCTGTGGCATTAATCTAGCTAGTATTACCTAGGTCCTCCTCATGGGCACTGTGCCCTCATTTACCCCTTATTGCATGCTTCCAGTGCAAGTGGCCCACACGTTACCCTGTCTATGATAACTACTAGCACTGTGTTATAGCCTGACATAGTTTAGCGTGTTTACTTTCTATTAAAAAATTGTGCATGTCTTCTCTATAGCCCCAAATGTACTGCTGAATGCTGTGCCTGGGGATTGCCGTCGGGGTAGCTCAAGCCTGTCTGTTATACCTTTATGCACTACAAAAATAAATAAATATATATCTTTCTGTTCCTTAGATCTCCCTATGCAGCTAAATATGGGGATATTTGAGTATAATCGACGTAGTGGGTACCTTTTGAAGCCAGAGTTCATGCGCAGAACTGACAAACCATTTGATCCATTTACAGAAAATATTGTTGATGGAATTGTTGCAAATACAGTGAAAATAAAGGTAAGAAAATTGCAGCATAAGGGTGAAAGATAAGGAATGGGGGAGGAAATTTGTTACCAAAGTATTTTCCATGGATTGATCGAAAAAGATTTCCCATCTATGCTCATGGAGAAAGTGCCCTTTTAGGGGGTGCCAGTTATCAGAACCAGAGCAGCCTCAACTACAAAAAGTGGTAGAACCACCCATGTCAAAGACACATTTCTTTAGTTCCTTCTCAATTCTGTCTCAATCTCCATATTTTTTTCCTTTTAGATTATCTCTGGGCAGTTCCTGTCAGATAAACGCGTTGGGATATACGTAGAGGTTGATATGTTCGGTCTTCCAGTTGATACCAAGAGGAAGTTTCGCACAAAGACCTCTCAGGGCAACTCATTCAACCCTGTTTGGGATGAGGAACCTTTTATCTTCCATAAGGTATGAATATTTTGTCACTGTTTACTTATTTGCTCTCTTTTCTATTTTTTTTTGTTTGTTTTATATTTGCTTTGATCACCATATCTTTTGAATATCTCATATTTTGAATCTGATATTACTAGCGTTTGTGTTTGTCAGTCTGCTGCTGTCCATCAATACCTTTCTATTCTTACCCAGGTGGTTTTACCGACTCTGGCTTCTCTTCGAATTGCTGCTTTTGAGGAGGGCGGAAAATTTGTAGGTCACAGAATTCTTCCTGTGTCCGTAATCCGACCAGGTAAGGGTATAGAAAGGTGAACAAAAACATTTATCAAAGGGGTTTATTTGGGGTTTATTTTCTTGTATTTCAGTAAAGGATGCTTATCACCAAACCGTTACTTTGTAGAAAATAATCACTACAGTATCTTTTGTGGATCTATTTTGTTATTACAATTTGTTTCCATGTTGACACCTTTTAACTTGTAAATGTTTCTATTTATTAGCCTTATTTTATGGGATGTATCTTATTAGCAATAGCATACTATGTACCCTTGGGAAATGCCTGTGGGTAAGGCTGGCTCTGGAGGGTCGAGACCTGGAATGACTTTCACTTTTCTATGTGTTCCGCTCTCTTAACCCCTTGACAACTGATGACGGTTCAGGACCGTCATCGGAAACATTCCCTTGAGGACCGATGATGGACCTGAACTGTCATAACGTCTTGGGGTACTTACCTGATCGCCGGCGATCAGCACTCCTCCCGGTCCAGGGGGACTGCCTGTCTGCCAAGGAAGTCTCCCCGCGGCAGATCAGGAACCCGCGGCCACGTGATCGCTCAATAACATTACCGCAATACGTGTCTGTGTATCTGCCTGCAGGGGGACTGTCTGTGCTAACAGGCAGTCTCCCTGCATCTGCAAAATAAAAAAAAAAGTTAAATAAAATCAATCAGTGTAAAAAAAATAATAATATATGTGTATATAAATAAGACATATATATATATATATATATATATATATAAATACATGTATTATATCTATATATAATATATGTATATATATTATATATACCGTATTTATCGGCGTATAACACACACTTTTTTCCCCTGAAAATAGGGGGAAAATCGTGGGTGCGTGTTATACGCCGATATCCCATAATTACTTACCTGTCCTGAAGCGTGGGCCGGCTTCACAGCGCGCACCGCGGTACAGGAACTTTAATTTAAGGTTCCGGTTTCCGGCGGGACTGAAAGGAAGTGTGCTTCCTTTCAGTCCCGCCGGAAACCGGAACCTTAAATTAAAGTTCCTGTACCGCGGTGCGCGCTGTGAAGCCGGCCCACGCTTCAGGACAGGTAAGTAATTATGGGAGGGGAGGAAAGTACACTATGGGAGGGGAGGGGGAGGAAAGTACACTATGGGAGGGGAGGGGGAGGAAAGTACACTATGGGAGGGGAGGGGGAGGAAAGTACACTATGGGAGGGGAGGGGGAGGAAAGTACACTATGGGAGGGGAGGGGGAGGAAAGTACACTATGGGAGGGGAGGGGGGGGGAAGTACACTATGGGAGGGGAGGGGGGGGAAAGTACACTATGGGAGGGGAGGGGGGGGAAAGTACACTATGGGAGGGGAGGGGGGGGAAAGTACACTATGGGAGGGGAGGGGGGGAAGTACACTATGGGAGGGGAGGGGGGGAAGTACACTATGGGAGGGGAGGGGGGGAAGTACACTATGGGAGGGGAGGGGGGGAAAGTACACTATGGGAGGGGAGGGGGGGGAAATACTATGGGAGGGGAGGGGGGGGGGAAATACTATGGGAGGGGAGGGGGGAGAATACTATGGGAGGGGAGGGGGGGAGAATACTATGGGAGGGGAGGGGGGGAGAATACTATGGGAGGGGAGGGGGAGAATACTATGGGAGGGGAGGGGAGGGGAGAATACTATGGGAGGGGAGGGGAGGGGAGAATGGGAGGGGAGGGGAGAATACTATGGGAGGGGAGGGGAGAATACTATGGGAGGGGAGGGGAGGGGAGAATACTATGGGAGGGGAGGGGAGGGGAGAGTACTATGGGGGGAGAATACTATGGGAGGGGAGGGGGGATAATACTATGGGAGGGGAGGGGGGGAGAATACTATGGGAGGGGAGGGGGGGAGAATACTATGGGAGGGGAGGGGGGGAGAATACTATGGGAGGGGAGGGGGGGAGAATACTATGGGAGGGGAGGGGGGAGAATACTATGGGAGGGGGGGAGAATACTATGGGAGGGGGGAGAATACTATGGGAGGGGGGAGAATACTATGGGAGGGGGGGAGAATACTATGGGAGGGGGGGAGAATACTATGGGAGGGGGGAGAATACTATGGGAGGAGGGGGGGAGAATACTATGGGAGGAGGGGGGGAATACTATGGGAGGAGGGGGGGAATACTATGGGAGGAGGGGGGAATACTATGGGAGGAGGGGGGAATACTATGGGAGGGGGGGAGAATACTATGGAAAGGGGGGGGACACTATGGGATGAGGGGGGGGAATACTATGGCATGAGGGGGGAAATTTCCTGGAATTTCTTTCTAAAAATGAGGT
The DNA here is from genome assembly GCF_036172605.1 of Pelobates fuscus. Lineage (NCBI taxonomy): Eukaryota > Metazoa > Chordata > Amphibia > Anura > Pelobatidae > Pelobates > Pelobates fuscus. Next base: position 85,112,570 of record NC_086328.1, on the reverse strand, counting down.
GCGTGTTATACGCCTGTGCGTGTTATACGCCGATAAATACGGTATGTCATACTAAGTGTATTTTTATATTTATATATACATGTATTAATATAGAAATACATGTATAATTAAATTACACACGTGTATATATATAATATATATAATAACTATATATATATTGTATATATATATATATATAATTATAAAATATAAATAATACATATATAAAAATAAATTTAAAAAATTTTTTTTAATAATTTCAAAAAATTATATATATATATATATGTAATTTTATTCTAACGGTATTTTGATATTAACATATATATATATTTATATCAAAATACACTTAGAATGAAATTATATATATATATCTATGTATAAAAAAAAATTATACGAAATATACATATGTCCATATACATAATTACATAAATATACACGTAGACTTCAAATATATAAATATGTATATATATTTCATTTCTACGTGCATATTTATATAATATTATTACATAATTAAGTAATTTTATTGATTGCAATTTGAGGGACATGCCTGAGAACCCAGGCCAAAAGTCCAGAGAATTTAATTTGGTAGCATTTGTTTAACCCTGTAACTTTCTATGACACCCTAAAACCTGTACATGGGGGGCACTGTTTTACTCGGGAGACTTTGCTGAACACAAAAATTAGTCTTTCAAAACAGTAAAACATATCACAGCGATGATATGGTCAGTGAAAGTGAAGTTTTTTGCATTTTTCAGACAAACGGCAGTTTCACAGATGATATTATTGATGTGATAGGTTTTACTGTTCTGAAATACTATTATTTGTGTTCAGCAAAGTCTTCTGAGTATAACAGTACTCCACATGTAGAGGTTTTATAGTGCTTTTGAAAGTTACAGGGTCAAATATAAGGCTTAATTTTTTTAATTGAAATTTGTCAGATTGGTAATGTTGCCTTTGAGAGCGTATGGTAGCCCAGGAATGAGCATTACCCCCATGATGGCATACCATTTGCAAAAGAAGACAACCCAAGGTATTGCAAATGGGGTATGTTCAGCCTTTTTTAGTAGCCACTTAGTCACAAACACTGGCCATAATTAGCGTTTTTTGCATTTTTAACACACAAACAAATATAAATGCTAACTTTGGCCAGTGTTTGTGACTAAGTGGCTACTAAAAAAGACTGGACATACGCCATATTAAATACCCTGGGTTGTCTACTTTAAAATAAAATATGTACATGTGGGGTGTGATTCAGGGATTTATGACAGATAACAGTGTTACAATGTCACTATTGATAAATGTAAAAAATATATATATTGAAAGAGCAATACATTTCCTACTTGTACTTATAGCCCTATAACTTGCAAAAACAAGTATATAAACACTGGGTGTTTTTAAACTCAGGACAAAATTTTTAATCTATTTGAATCTAGTTTTTTTCATTAGCTTTTGTAGATAATTAAAAGATTTTTCAAATAAAAGTCCAAAAACATGTTTTTTTTTTTCAATTTTTCACCATTTTTTTTTTTTAAAGTAAAATATACGACATGATACAAATAATGGTAGGTAAAGAAAGCCCTTCTTGTCCTGAAAAAAAACAATATATACTTTGTGTGGGAACCGTAAATGAGAGAGCGGAAAATTACAGCTAAACACAAACACCACAAAAGTGTCAAAACTGCTCTGGTCCTTAACATACAACATTGCAAAAACAGGCCGGTCCTTAAGGGGTTAATATTTCCTAATTCTTTGTTTACTATATTCACTCTTTCTCAGGATACCATTACATCTGTCTAAGGAATGAATCTAACCAGCCGTTGTGTCTCCCAGCCTTGCTTGTATACACAGAAGCAAATGATTACATTCCTGATGACCACCAAGGTGAGTATCTATTGCTTAACCTCTGATCATAAACATTTAATTGGGTTTCAGAGCTTGCTATTATCCCTGTGCAAATACTGTATTCTCTTCTATCAATCTTCCCCTTTTTAAGTCTTCTGTGTCTTACTGTCAGTGGTGGATAAAATCAGAAACCTAAAAGCAATTGTTGTAGCAGGTCTGCTAATTTCATAACTAATAAAACCAGATGCTTAATTCTAATATACAATCCTGCACAGGAGAGTTTTCATAATCGTTATTTTTCTATTAGGGAGTTTATTGGAACTTTACAGATGAGCAATCAGTAATTTATAGTATATGATTTACTACACAATGTTGCTGGTACACATACAAATGAAAGGCAGACTTTCAAACAAAAAAAAAAACACAACAGGCAAGGGATAAATTTGTGCCATCTAGCCCTCAGCTTCAGACCGGCGACCTTGTGGATTTTTAAATAATATGATTTATTGTTTCTAGCCGTATGCCATTTGCTGCACAGAGAAGAAAAACCTCCTAACGGAATCTTCAATCTCCTCTGCTGTTTAGGCATCAATAACAGGTGTAGGCAACCTTCAGCTGTCAAAAAAAGTTGTGGACTACATCTCCCCTGATGCTTTGCCAGCATTATCGCTATAAGAGCATAATGGGAGGTGTAGTTCACAACATCTGGAGTGCCGAAAGTTGCCTACCCCCTCGTCTATGACAAAACATTTAAATTCTTCATCTAGTTCCAGATACCATATTCTTGTGGAAAATCGTTGTCCATTTTCCATTTTTTAAACAATACTACTAAATGTATAGCAATAAAAAGGCAGGAAAATAATGCAAAGCCCCAGTCCGATTTTTATTAATGAGCAAGGGGGAAAAAGTATCCATAGGGAGATTAATTGCTAAATTTTGTGGTTCAAGCCAGAGCATATTCGGTGTTATGGCTGTTTAATCCTAGTATTTTATTTTTGTCAATCTTTGTTTTATTGAGGCAAGAAGAGAGTCACAGTAAATGAACAGACATGTGTATTACCAAGCAATACATGCCCAGGAAGTAAACATAAGTATTGCGATATGCGCATGAGCATAGAACTCTCGTTATGGTCTGCCTCATTATTATTTTTTGTTGTTGTATATAATGTAGAAAAACCAAAGCAGTTGGTGTAATAAGAGACAATATCACAGCACTACATACAGTGTAGATAAATATTAAAGATTGGAACCATTTATAGTGGTATAGTACAGTTGGTTGCGCCTTGTGCTTCTCATGCCTTAGGGTGATGGGAGTTGTATAAGAGGGTGCTTAAGGACATGAAGCACTATATGCCTCCATATACCACACAGGGTAGTGTTATGTAGGGACGGACATGAGCGCTACGAATGCTAAAAAAGTATCCCCTGCTAGTGTAAGTGGCAGCTTAGAGGATTGCTAAGTCTCGGGTTGGGGGGGCGAGGGTGTTCAGGGGTTGATGGACTTAAGGTCAACGGCCTGTCAATTAGACAGTAAGCTTAATGGGTGGAAATAGTAAACCTGTGAAACATTCAAACTATTAGTATAGTGCAGGACATGATCTACAAATGTTAGGGCACTGGGGTTGCCGAGGCATCTCCAAGCCGGGCTGCCAGTATAAACAGTGTGGTCCTGTAAGGGTCCCAGGAAGTGGATGCCACCGTATGTGGTTGGTCAGACTGCCCGGTGGTACGTGTAGCCAGGCCAAGTTGTTGCAGGATCAATGCTGCCTCTGATGTGTTGCTGACTCGTAGCGCTCCTGTAGCCTATGGTATTAGCAGGCATGAGGGGTGCTCCATTTATAAGGCACCTTATGGGTAGTGAGTTCCTGTGTCAAGGGGTCTCAAGGATCATCGCCAGTCCATGGTGGCCTTAGATAGATCCGCAAAAATGTAAGAGTGTGCTCCTCAAACTTGAACAGCGATCGGTTGCGCACTGCTGTCATAAAGGTTGTTCGGTCTTGGCTCATCTGGAACCGAAGGATCACATCTTTGCCTGCTCCCGGTGTGTTATTCAGAGGCCCCGCAATGTGGTACCAGCCGTCTAGTTGCATCAATTTTGCCTGTTTTGTTTGGAACAGTACGGTTAGCAGTCGGCGGAATACTTGTGGGAGTTCCCCAGTTTCAATATCAGTAGGTAAGCCGCGAACTTTGACATTCTTAAAGTGGTGCCCATTACGCCCAGAAGGGACTTCTCACTGGATGTTTGCGAGGGTCCGTCCGACATCAGGGCCATGTCAGACCTCTGCAAGTTTTGTGGCCTCCACTATAGGTCGCCAATAAATGCCATTGACGGGGGTCGATCGGGTTTATACTTCTTGCTCCGACGCCCCATGTCTGTAGGTAAGTAAGGAGCACGGTCAGTGCCAGCTGGGAGAGAAATGTCTCGGGTTTAGGCAAGTTTAGGGTATTTTCCACCCGGAGCTCTGTCAACATGCGTCCAGACAGTATGGCTGCTAGCTCCGCCCCCTTAATCCTAGTATTTAATTGACAATAAGTGTTTTCTGAAATGTAAACCATGTTGACTCCTGATAGCCTGTATTGTATAACCTGTGTTTTTCACATCTCAACAGATTATGCATTTGCTCTCACTAATCCCATCAAACACATCAGTTTGGATCAGAGGGCAAAGCAGCTCATGGCTCTGATTGGAGACAGCGAGGTAAGCAGAGTAAGCACAAACAAATGTTTAAAAAAAAAAAAAAATAGACCAGTATTACACTATTTGCATACAGGATATTTGTACCTAAATGCTGATATTACACTTTGTTGATCTACAAAAAGCATATTAAAGACACCGCTCCAAAAAAAGTTCCTAAATCAGAAACTAGCCAGAAAGACAGACCAGGGCCGTCTAATAGTTGAATCAATACCAAAATTAAAAAAGAAGAGTAAGTTACCAAAGTCTACTGATCCTACCTGGCCATAAGCTGCTCTCTTTTATTCCAGGAAATAATTGTATATTATATCCCTATAGGAGGGAAAAATGTGTTATCATGTCCATTAAGAGTGGTAATGAATTGTTAAAATGTCACAATGTATTACACAGTTGTGATGGTGAACCCTTAGGTTTTCATTTTATGATGCCTATGTGAACCACCAACCATGATTTAGAATAGTCAATTGAAATGATTAACAGTAAACATGTTTCTTGTCCTTTACACCTGGTATGGAAATCGGATGGGATGTACTTTTTGAGTTATATCACATTTTATGCCTGGCACATGGACCTCCATGTTTCAGTATAAAGTGTCCCTTCTATCAGCAGTCACTTACTGTATCCGACAGTGAGACCCTCATTACCACAGGCAGTGTTACCAGGTGTCCTGTACCAGTTCTAAATAGAGAGTCTCTCCTTGTAGCAACGAGAGACTGCACGCCACTGACAGACTGCATGCTGGCCCTGTCTGCTTGTGTCTGTGCACTGGTGCTATGAAGGTATTATTACACTATGATGTCCACATTATATATGTACCCTAATTGAATTTCCTAAATTGTGCATTTGAACATGTGACTGATCTGTCTTTACAGCAGGCCAACAACGTGGAGAAAACATCAGGGATTCAGAAGCAAGAGACCCCATCTATGTCTCCACAGGTCACAGCCGGCAATAGGAAGGTGTCCACTACACCTGTGGCAACTCCTGGCATGACAGGAGGCAAGTGGCATTACTTATTATGTGTGTCAGGAGAGGATGCTATTGCTTGATGGATGTGACATGGCATTGTCAAACCGTATGTATGTCATAGCATATCAATTTGCAGTTAATTCACTCGATCCGTGCACTTCTTGCTTTGTTTGAATACCTTTTTTCATGTAGTATTGTTTCTACTACTGTACTACTGTACTGTACTGTTTTCTTTTTATGTATACCTGTTACAGCATGGCTATTTTATTAGGAGAAAAGACTTGCTCTGTGATTGCCATGTCGTTATGTGTACCTATATGTTCTTTTCTCTCTCCCACAGTTCACCGAGATGACCTCATCGCTAGTATACTAACAGGTAGAGTACGTGATGGTCTAGTTGGCTGATGTATGTATTGCTAGTTCTAAATGTGAATTGTATGAAAATGTGTATAATCTCACCATTCTCTAGATGTGCATGCACCTTCTTTAGAAGAACTCAAGTTACAAAAGAGCTTTGTGAAGTTGCTATGCCGTCAGTATCGGGAATTGCGTCAAATGCATCGCAAACACCAACGAAAGGTTTCCACTCTGTGCAAGGAACAAAGCACCAGAATCACACAGCTACAGAGCATCCGCAAAAAGAAGAGCATTGTGAGAACCATAAAAGGGGGACAAGAGTAAGTAACCAGGGAAATCTATTGCCTTTTCTTAAAGTGTGATCTCTGTGAATGGTTTTATCAAACTTCCCAATCATGCTTTCTTTGATAGATCAGTCCCGTAAAATAAAATGTTGTTTCCGTCTATAAATGAAATTGCAGAATTATATTTAATTAGATTCCGTAGCGCTTTACAATAATATGAGAGGGGGGATGTAACTATAAATAGGACAATTACAAGAAAACTTACAGGAACGATACATTGAAGAGGACTCTGCTCAAATAAGCTTACAGTCTATAGGAGGTGGGGTATAAAACACATTAGGACAGGAAATAGAAATCAAATAAGGTGGGAGTCCAAACTGGACATGCGCTATGTGTCTTAACTCACCTAACTTGCAAATGCACACAAATCACCTTAAAGCATAGGTTAACCATAGCGACAGAGCTTAGAACTGCAGCTGATCCACCTACGTGTCAGCCTCCCCTCTCACTAGTCTAACACCTGATATCACCGACGATATGTCGGCCTGTTCCAGCCTGTTCCCTACATATCTCCAGCCTGTACAATATGGACCTTAATATAGGTGCTATGGTTCTTACATATACACCTCACCTGGGTGTAGGCTAACACTTCCTGAAATCTAAGGCACAACCACTTGATTGTACCCTACCACACTACTACCAAGCTACCACAATGTACAATGCCTGTTGTTATCACAGAAAATTGTGCAGTCTATTCACTACAACAAAAACTTAAAAACTGTGCTGACTATTATATGCCACGTTATGTTTATGATGCCAGTTATAAGCGTATGACTGCTATTGTGGCTGGGTAAGCCTACTGTTATACCATGCACAACAAAAAATAAAGAATTAAAAATAAAATAAGGTGGGAGTGAAGCAGAGCTGGAGGAGAGACTAGAGTGCAGCCCTTTAGGAGAGAGCAAGAGACAGGTATGTGAGGTAGAGGTTAGTCTGGGAGGCCATAAGCTTGAGATGGATTGTAAGGCACTTCTTAAAGGATTGAAGACTAGGGGAGAGTCTGATAACGATAGGCAGGCTATCCCATAGGAAGGGAGCTGCCTGCAAGAATTCCTGCAAGTGTGAGTTGGCCGTACGGGTGAGAGTAGTAGACAGGAGAAGGTCACGGGCAGAGCGGAGAGACAGAGAAGGGACATTATGGATCTGTGAAGAGATTTAAGAGGGACTAGAATTATTCAGTGCTTTATCGGTATGGGTTAGCACTTTGAATTGACTCCTATATGATACAGGAAGCCAATGTAAGGAGACAGAGGGGTGAGAGGACCGACTAGAGAGGAAAATCAGTCTGGCAGCAGCATTCATTACAGACTGTAGAGGGGCAATACGGCTTTTGGGAAGACCAATCAGGAGAGGGTTACAATAATCCATGCAGGAAATTACTAGAGCATGGACAAGCTCCTTGGTAGCATCTTGTGTAAGAAAGGGGCTATGTTTTTAAGGTGGAATCTACAGGATTTGGCAACATACTGGATGTGAGGCTCAAAGGTGAGGCCAGAGTCAAGTATGACACCAAGACAGCGCGCTTGCAAGGATGGACTTATGTGGATACCACTAACCTGAAGGAAGAGTGAAAGAGGAGGATCAGTATTAGGAGCAGGAAAGACAAGGAGCTTCTATCTGTAGTCACTGGATACTCAATACATGTTACAAAAATGTTAAAAAATTAAGAAATTAAGGTACTGTTTTATCTCTGTGTGTGTGTGGTGGAAATACACATGCCATGATACTCGGCAACTACTAGGGATAGATACTCCTAGGGATAGAATGCATGTGGGTCAGCTGGGCATCTTGGGAGTTGTAGATACATAACAGCTAGAGTGTTTAAAATATTAGATTGTTACCGAGTAAACTAGCAGAAGCCAAACACAGATGCAGGTCTTCAGGAAGTAAGAAGTCTTTATTAACATACCGATCGGGCCTCAGATGAACTAACGTTCCAAACAGATCTGAGAGACCAACACATGGTGTACATTCCTTATATAGCACTATAACTCCTCCCATTAATAGCTACACCCACATATACATTTAACCAATCAATGAGCAGAATATAGACTTGTACATCTGGTCAAACCACATGGCCCATCCAAGACAAAGGAAATAAGTGCAATTTCAGTTCCTGCATTCCTGCACATGCTCAGTACATTGATGACAGTATCCTAGCTACGTGTAGCTAACTAACTGACACAACATACACATATGCCACATGGAAATCTTGGCCTACTAAATTTACATTCACCGAAATTCCACCACAAGATTAACCCCTTAAGGACCAAGCATCTGGAATAAAAGGGAATCATGACATGTCACACGTCATGTGTCCTTAAGGGGTTAAGCTAAATTCTCAACTCAAATGGTATGTAAAATGTCCTCATCATGCTAGCAGAATCGCAGACAACTGTACAGATTGAATAAAAGGTGTTTAGATGTGTTATGACAGTCTTCTTTGTGGACAACACATGAAATAAGATTTTATTTTCTTTTTCGTTTTCTTTTAATTTGGCACACTGCTTGTTTATTGCATGTTTTCACTGCAAACATTGTCTGTAATAAGGCAATCTCTGGTTCTCCTGCTGCTGTGGACCTTGACATTACTGCTGCTTAAGGATTATGAAGGCAAGCTGTAATCCACAGCAGGTGGAATGCCAATTGTTGCTCATCTCTGATAATGTGAAAGGTGTTGTAACACCTGGGTCTGTTATGAACAGAGCGTGAATTAAAACCACTGTGATTTGCTGCAGTTTCAACTCTGAGCAGGAAGAGGAGCAGCAAAGAAAATTGCTGGAGGTGCAGACAGAGCAACAGAGACGACTCTTAGAGTTGAGAGAGAGCCAGCATGAGCAGGAGCGCAAAATTAAACACACCCACCAACTGCAGGTAATTATACCCGTCTTTAACTACAGACACCAAAGAGATCTTGGGCAAGATTTATTGTCATCACTGAAGGGGGAATCTTCCAAAGAGGAAAATAGTATGGGCTATTGTGTTTGCTGTGCCAAGCCCAGTGTCTAATAAGATGCTACTAAACACTAACTAAAATACCTTGTATTACCAAAACTTTACTTAATTGCTCTACACTTTCTGATTTAAAAAAAAAAAAACATTCACTGCCGGCCTAGTGAGCATTATATTAACGTTTTAAACACTGCAGCTTTGAAATAAACGTACTGACAGATAAACCTTGTTAAAATGCTCTAATAAAAATAAAATAAAGCATATTCGCTAGTGAAGGGAAATGCCATCAAGCCCTGTTTTAAAAAATCAGCTGTGGTCCCCAAAGCCACGTAGTAGTAGGTAAAGGACAAACATGGCTATCTGTTCCGTGTGAGAGAGATGAGGGTTTCTGGGTTCCTGGAGAAAACTAGGTGAATACTACCACGTGCATGGAGGCCTATCCTTTACTTTCCAACATACAATTTGTTGAGAGGATAGGTCCAAAACCCCATGAATTACAATGGGACGCACAGTCTCATGGTCCTCTATACACAATCGCAAAGTCCTGGCAATGGCAAAAATGCAGTAATATCCTCCCATCCCCACCTACCCTCATCTTCTGTCCAAGTAGTAGGAGAAGACATCAAAAAGTAATCCATTTGTCCAATAATCAAGGACTTCTAGCCAAGCTGACGAAACATCTGTCAAACAACCTGAACATTGCAGTTTTTAGACATGTTTATCCATAAAACATAAGGAGGCAATAAGTCTGCCACATGACCACATGGGACGGACAGCACAACACTTCTTTACAAAAACATTTGTAGGAGAGTGGGTAGAAAAATGGTTGGTGGGTAGGTGATAAAGTCATCAAAGTGTTAAGTTAGACATATAGAGTAACAGAGAAGTATTTGATTATTCTCTAATTTCTTTTAGTCTGTTCAAAAACTCCAAGAAGTAGCCCGTGTGTGCCAGTCTGCCCAGCTCAAAAAACTAAAAGAGATTAATGAGAAGTGAGTAACATTGTTTAACATCAGCGAACAAACAAATGTCAGTCAACGTGACTCTCCTTTATTCTGTCCTTGTGTAGAGTGAAGGTAGAGCACGATGATGTTTTATGTAATATAGGCTTGCTGGATGTTTGCGTGACAATCTCAGCTCTGTGAGAGTGGTGTGAGCAGTGGTGCTAATTGTCAATTCTTCGTTAAAGGGAGAAGAAAGAACTGCAGAAGATGCTGGACAGAAAGCGACATAACAGCATCACCGAAGCCAAATCGCGAGAGCGACAGAAGAAGGATGTGTATGTGAATACTACTTTCTGCTCTCCTCATCGTCTTACCTGCTGTTTTTTATTCTGTTAATAATTCATTCTTTTCTTTGCTTATTTCCCTTTTTTCCTTATTTTTTCATTTTTTTTGTATTTTTTTTCTCCTTTTACAGAGAACTGACAGAAATCAACAGGCGTCACATTAATGAGTCTGTGAACTCCATACGCAGGGTGAGTGCGCTGACACGTGTCTGTCTCTGTCTACCATGTATATGTAATATGTGTATTTGTATCCCTGTGTATACACACACATTGTCGTGGCTTCTCAGTGAGCACATGTTGCAGTAGTTTTAACTTGCTTAGACTCCCCTACCATGCGCTGATTTCTCATTCGCAATTGACACAGTGCATGTACAGTGAATTTCAAGATACAGATCACTCACGTATAACACATAGAGGATCAGTCATCAAGACCACAGCACCAGCCTAGCAATAATCAAGCAGACTGCACTCGTATATATTTGCCTTGAGCCATAATTAACGTCACGTAAGTAAGATTTGTGGTTTATAATATCCAATTAGAGAGCACAAATTAACCAAATTGCTCTCACACAGAATAAACGTGCATAACCAAAAATAGTACATGACACTAATAGATCCGTGAACATAGAATGTTTAGTTATGCAAGGAACTATTTACACTTCTATATATTCTACTATAGTATATTTGTTTATTATTATTTTATTTTTTGACACTGGTTTTTCCCTCTTTATTGTCATTGCTATTTTTGGTGTGTTTTGAGCATCACAGTAATTGTACAGCCACCTGCAACATAGAGATATATTGAAATCACTTTCTCCATCCTTTTTTAGATATTACCTGAACAGCAATTTTTTTTTGCAAATATAAATTATTTTTAGCCCCTTTGGGATCAGGGTTATGATTATGTTCTGCTATCGTTACAGTCCTGACATGCTCTTGTTCTTGAAGGAGTTCAACAACGTGCATTCCCTGCTTTGACTACATAAAGCAGAGCCCCTGCAGCTCAACATATCATTTCTCAGCCTTTGACACTAAGCCTATGGAGGAAAGAGAAGGGAAGGAGTTCTGTGTGCCCACGGGGAAGCTGTGGAAGGTCAATGAAAAGTTAGAACACACTTAGGATGCAGCACCAAGCACTAACACACACTGTTTAATCACATGGCCCCACGCAAAGTTCCAGTCTTTACGTACAGATTTTGGACCAGCCCAGGGTACAATTGCCGACTTGTGTCCTGTTTTTAAACCATTCCTGCCGTCATTATCAATTCTACTCTGTGCACCTGACCCGTCTCGGAAATAGTAGTTCCATTAACACTGCAGGAGGGGGAAATCACTGGTCTACTTAAATACTGTTTTGTGTAGGAATGCAAATGTTACTGCATAGTGTGTTTATGCTTTGTTGCTAGATTATTAGGAAGAATCATAAGTGCTAAACCAATTTTAGCTGAGGAACTCATTTGTATGTGCTGCTGGCTTTCTGTTGTCACTGATGTTTCCAAGCGATCAAACTAGAAATTAATTTCAATGCGCACATGACATTAGCATGGCAACCCGTTCTTTAAGTGTAAAATTGTCTCGGTGACCCGTTAATCAACTAATATAAATAATAAACTAAAGTAGTTCTGCAAAATATCTCCTACCAACGTCTCTTCATGGTCAGGATGGTTCCATTGCCCCTGAGAAGACTGTTCTGGTACAGTGACCAGGTTACTTTTAGCAGTTGCCTTTGGTCTGATGACTATAATGAAATAGTTTAGGGACTCAGTCTTGGGTCCTGACACAGGGATTAGGAATAAATGTCAGACTGTAGTGTAGACAAGGCCTCTAGAAATAGCAGAAATTGTTGCAATCGAAGACCGGTCATTTGCATGTTTGTTACCTGAAAAGCAAGATGTTTTATAAGGAGGCATCTTAAAGGTATTTGATCCCTGTGCCGCTAAGTGAATACTGCAAAAGGTGTTTTTCATTGCTCCATTACTTTCTACATCTACCCTCTGCTTTATTGATATGCCAGGCATGTTTGTAGACTTGGACATGGTTCACACACTCTGCTTTCTGTTGTTACGGTTACCAAGTTACTGACAGCATATTCTCTGTTTGAAGATAAAAAGATTTTCTCTTTGAAAAAGGACTTGGTGTTTAGCTTCTCCAATCTTGCTTGATACCAGTAAATCTCCTAAACAATACACACGTCACTACTAGTTACTAATAAGGGCTTCCATCAAACAACTTTGAAGCAACTCATCGACCTCGTGAACAGACCCTTTAACAGAGCAGGATTAACCATAAGACAACTTAGACAATCGCCTAAGGCCCTGGGGTTTTCTGCCTTTTGAATTAGGCAGAGACAAGGTTGGCTGACAGAACATCATAGAACATGTTATCTCCCCATTTTTATATATGTATATTTTTTTTTTTTTGTGAAGGCAGGAGGGTTGCTACGTAGCAAAAAGACAAGAGACTTCAGCCCAAAAATAAATTTCCTAACCCGTGCCTAATGACCTGCCCCAAGCTCTGCCATAATCTTAAGCCTGTCCTAGCCGAATCAGCCATCTTGCTGAAGCCCCTCTTCTTTGGCAGAGGTCATCAGTGTTGATAATCTCAACCAATCCAATGCTTTCCTATAGGAAAGAATTCAGAGGGAAGTGCGCTGCAAAACACTGCGCCAATCAGATCTCTTTGATTTTTCTATGTTTCCATTGCAAGGTTAGCTTGCCTCTTACATTATTATTATTATTATTATTTATAAAGAGCCAACATAATCCATAGCGCTGTACAATGGGTGGACTAACAGACACTTATTTGTAGCCAGATGAACTGGATGCACAGTGGCAGAGGAGTTGAGCTTACATGTTAGAGGGAATAGGGGACTAGCGACACAAAAGGTAGAGGTAGGGGAGAATATGAGGCATTGAATTGGTAGATCCATGAAATTGGTCTGATAAACGTTTAATGGCTTGTAATGTACACAAGTTTAAAAAACACTAAAAATAAATAAAATATTATATATTGTGACAGAGCTACAGTACTCCGACCGAGTACCTCCACCAAGTCTGCTTCCCCCTATCTATCAGGGACCCTGGAGCACTTCAGACACAGGTCCCGAGACTTGACTGGGATCACTGAGGGCCTTTTCCACCCTGGACCAGCTACTGTGTTTTATAGCCCTGGACACACTTTCCATCAGCAGATTATATACTTTTCCCTAACACCAGAAGGCACTTGGTGAAGGTTAAAACCGCAACTAACTTTAATATACTTAGCACACATATTTATGCCCTCAACAGCCTCATTTACATACAATAGGGTGAATAGAGCACTATAGTACTTGGAAGGGTGGGGCCAGACAATAGCAAGGGCTGATGGGAGATTGTGGAGGGACAGGGCAGCTAGTTTAAACTGGTCTGGCAGTGTCCCTGGGACAATGGGACAACGCCCAGCTGGAAAACAATAGGACAGGAAAAAGGGGGAGGGGGTAAGGCACAGACAATTACCACATTCAACATACCCTGCACAAATACTGGGCACAGGGTAACCAAAACACAAGAGGAATCTGTGGACCCACACATAGTCTCAGTGATGGTGACTACCGTTACATATATAATTTCATTTCATTTTTATTATTTAATTATTTATTTCACTTGTGCTCCTTTAGGAAACACAACCGGGTTAGACAGGTTAGGAGAGAAACGCAAAGGAGATCAGGAAAGACACACAATTGAGAGACACATAGTGGGGTGGAGCTACACACAGGAAGGAAGAGGTGGAGTGTGCCAACACACAGCTACAACCCAGGTGTCAAATAACCTACTACACCTCCGAGTACTAATACTTCTACTCAAGGTGTGGGTTTTTCTCAACAGCTAGAAGAGTGCAAGGCCCTACCTGTTTTGTATCATTTTAGTACCAATAATTGTGTTACTAATATTTCTTTCTTTTGAATTTAGAATTTTCTTTAGTGTTTCATATTCCATTTGGATTGTAATTACATATTGTAAATGTTTGTATTTGTTGCTGGGTTAGTAGGATTATTTTGAAGGAACTAATTTGGCTTTTTTTGTTGTTGACACTGGATGTTTAGACCTATTCTAGAAAGGACCATTAATTTACTCGGCAATGTAATTTTCTTCTGCCCAGTCTGACATTTGCATATAAGCGTTAGCCACAGTTAATTATTATTTTATTGATAAAGCATGTTCTGCTCTTTTAGTTAGAAGAAGCTCAGAAGAGGCGTTTGGAAAAGCTACTTACTGCTCATCAGGAGACTCTCCAAAGGATAAAGGACGAGGAGCCAAAGGTCAGCATTATCTGTAACCATGGGCAATGTAGACATCATGCTTTTCGTGTGTGGTTCAGATTTCACACCACTCTTCTCTTTTCTTTTCCTTTTTTGCATCTATTATTAAAGTCATATAGTCTAACAGCAGCTCATTGGTTTATTTTTTTCTTTTCTTTTCCAGCTGCTGGCCCAGTTGGATGAAGAATGCCAAGCTGAGTTCCGCCAACTACCCCAGGAGGTACGAAGGTACCTGCAGGACGAGGGAGGCTGGGGAGGCAGCGTTTCAGGAACTCCTTCCTCCACCCGCAGCACTCCCTCTTCTATAACCCTAAACTGGGGGTCAGAGTATGGTGAGGGTGATCATGTACAGACCCCTGAGGACTCAAGTGATGAAGCCACAAGACTCTGACCCTTAAAAATCTAGAACTATTTTCCCTAACAAATGCTGAAGACCACAATTCCATTTTCTAACCAAGAAAAAAGAAAAACAAAACAATAATCAAATCCAGCTGACATGGTACTCCTCAAGGTCTTTAAGGATCTTTGATTGCAGATCATCGTTTCCGAACATAGAAGACCTCATTTATAGAGGACATCTTGACAAAATAGCCAATGTTCCTCTCAGAAACAAAAAACTGTTAATGGGTTTTTGTTTAGCCCAAGTGTGCCTAAACTTGAACATCACCAGAAATGTTCCATCTCTCCCCTGGTCTGAATATTCTGTATAGTCACTGATGTGATAAGAAGGCCGAAAACATGGTGCGTGTGTGTGTCCTGAATGACATTGTTTGAGCATTATGAATGAGTACTGTTCGTATGCATGTGTGGTGCTGTGTGTCCTAATGTATCAGTGATTGCCTAGTCTTCTTATCTCATTCTATGTATTTTTTATTCACATTTTATTTCTCCAATAAAATGATAAAAATAAAAATCCTTCTTGGTAATGTGCAACATCAGCTGAAGGTGCCAGCGCCTTTTCAGCCTCTTAATTCCTCTGCTGGAATTTGGGAAGTTTTTGACATCCATTCGTTAATCAGCATTCTCGTTCACTCATTAGTAACATCATTTTCACTAATAGTAATTTGTTCACATTGAGCAATGAGACTAATTGCTAATGCACAGCCCCTCAATAATTGGACAGCAGAGTGTGTCCAACCTCTCTAATAGATATTGAATATGAAATAGTGTTAAGTATTACATTTCAGAGAATGATTCGACTATTATTACAGTTATGTAATTAATGCTTTTTGAATCTAGCTTTCACATTCGTTCATTAGTGGTAAGTGTTCACTGAGCAGCTGAAAGTAATGACACTGGAAGTGATAGAACTTTGCAGAACAGTGGACCTGAGCTTGTATGGAAATTATCATCATACTATATAGCACAATGTGGGTTATTTACTAAACTTTCAAACTATCTAACTAGCTAGTATAATACTGTAAGTTTAGGAATACGTGTTTCTTTCAGACCCCCTGGGCAGGTATCACAGCATCCATCTAGTTTAAGTTTAGAGGGTTATGCACTAAAGAAATAAATTATGGGAATTCAAAGCAAACTTAAAGTGAATTTTTAATTTAAGGATAAAGTAGTTGAAATGTAAAAATCCCTCATGTTAGCTATGTTTCCAGCTGAACTTCTTTATAATTACATTTGAAATTCACTTTGAATTCCTGACGATTCTAATTTTAGTGAAAAGCCCTGTTAGTGTCATAATGGTAGTTCTGACAATTGACTGCTGTGGCAGTGTACTCTTTGAACTTATACAGGGTTCACTAAAAGCGTTATTTTATTGCCTGACCATGTAGCTGCACTGAAATGTACCGTATATACTCGAGTATAAGCCGACCCGAATATGAGCCAAGGCCCCTAATTTTACCCCCAAAACTGGGAAAACGTATTGACTTGAGTATAAGACTAGGGTGGGAAATGCAGCAGCTACTGGTAAATTTCTAAATAAAATTAGATCTTAAAAAAATTATATTAATTGAATATTTATTTACAGTGTGTGTATATAATGAGTGCAGCGTGTGTGTATGAGTGCAGTGTGTGTGTATGAGTGCAGTGTGTGTGTATATAATAAATGCAGTGTGTGTATATGAGTGCAGTGTGTGTGTGTGTGTGTGTGTGTGTGTTGCAGAGCCTTGGTGGGGGGTGGGCAATTTTATTATTATTTTTTATTTTTTTATTTAATTATTTATTTATTTTTATTATTTTATTTTTTTTCGTCCCCCCTCCCTGCTTGATACATGGCAGGGAGGGGGGCTCTCACTCCCTGGTGGTCCAGTGGATGGGCTGTGTAGGAGGGGGGCTGGCAGAGCTGTTACTTACCTCTCTGGCAGCTCCTGTCAGCTCCCTTCTCCTCCGCGCCGGTCCGTGCAGCTCCCAGTGTAAGTCTCGCGGCCGCACTATGACCCCGCGGCTCTCGCGAGACTTACACTGGGAGCTGACAGAGGTGCTGAACGGCCCGGCGCGGAGGCGGAGGAAGCTGACAGGAGCTGCAGGAGAAGTAAGTAACAGCTCTGCCAGCCCCCCTCCTACACAGCCCCATTGTCTCTATTATGGCAATGTAAATTGCCATAATACAGACAATTGACTCGAGTATAAGCCGGCTTATACTCGAGTATATACGGTAAGTGGATTTATTGTACTTGTGTGCCAGCAAGAGCTTTACATATGTTCCACTAAAATATTTGCAGGCAATGCACACTCATATAATGCCATGGATACGCTCAGAGTACACTACTGCAGACGTTTCAGTGGTCTTTCCAGACTAACTACATCTGAGGAAAATATAGTCTTCTGAGATGTACCAGAGGTTATTTTAATGATGCGTTATCTATGGTCAACTCTGTATTGCTATTGTAGATCCTTTATAATTGACATTTTAGAATCATGTCTCTTTGTGCATTTTCTGCAGAGGTAACATGGCCCTGTCTAAATGCAGAAGCCAAAATACACTATATGGACAAAAGCATTGGCCTGACCATTACACCAACAGAGACTTTTATGACATTGCATTCAAAATACATAATATATCGGGGCGGAGCCTGGCAGAGAACCGGAGCGGACACGCTTTCTCCGAGCTTCGCAATAACGTATGATATCCACAAGTTTTACAAGTGATATCTGGCAAACGGTCTACAAACCCTACCTACCACAGAGCAACCAACATGGGTCGCAAAAACAAGAAGCCGAAAGGACATCGGGGAACTGTTCCGCAATAAGCAGAAGGCCGCGTGGGACAAGATGGCGGCCCTCGAAGAGGGTTCCTCTTGTTCCTCAGAGGACTACTCCGCTGACCCAGAGGAGGGGGCTGCCGCCAATCTAAATGCGGGCCCCAGGCACAAGAAGCTGGACGACAAGGAGCCTGTTACTGCAACTATGCTGAGGGCGATGCTTGCAGAGTTACGCGCCAATGTCGCAGGAGACATGGCCCACTTCCAAAAGGCTGTGGAGACTGCGACGACTAAAATTGCCCAACTGGAGGCGGCGCACAGCACCCACGACTCAAGACTATCAGCAGTGGAGAAGAGGGTGGGAGAGCTCGAAAAGCTGCACGCCACTACAACAGGCAGATTGGACACGCTTGAAGACGTGAGGAGATGGTACAACCTCAAGCTCAGTGGTGTGCCGGAATCGGTGGGGGTCTCGGACTTACCTCACTTTCTCCGAAGATTCCTTGCGTCCCACATGCCGCCCAAACAAGCAAAAGCGGTAAAACTCGATGGTATGTTCCGTATTCCAATACCAAAGGGTGCACCTCCTTCTACAACTCTGGACCTTATTGTTCGCTTCCAGTCACTGCAGGACAGGGCCCTGCTCCTCGCAGCAGTAAGGTGGAAGAATCCGATACTGTTTGAGGAAGCCACGCTACAGATTTTCCCGAACCTCACCAGGAACACACTGGCCTGGCGCCGCTCCATGCGCCCTCTCCTGCTGCTCATGTGGGCAAAAGACATTGCTTACCGCTGGGGAATGCCGAGGACTCTCCTATACCAGAAACAGGGGGAATCATATCGGGTGAGCACCCTGCAAGAACTCGAAGACCACCTAAGCAGGCTTGGCTTTTTCTCCCCGAACACTGCTTCTGGGTCTGGACTGGCTCGCTTTGACCCGGCTAGAATCCAGGAGTTCGTACCCCGCACTGCTCGGGCCTCCCCAAAACCCGGACCTATGACCTGACCGCACAATCTGAGGCCGTCCCAACAGCAGTCAGCTTGGGTTTAACAGCCCCTCACTATATCGGGACTTGCCTAACGATACCACCTAAATAGACTCTTTTGCCTATTATTGCCTTATAGTATTGTTTCTTGCTTATTTTACCTTTCATCTAATATGCACTGTTTCATGTACACACTCACAACAACGATGACACATACTCACATATCGGGGAGAGCCCCCCCAACACCCTACAAAGGTTCTTAACCAGCTTGGAGAACTGACCAAACCGGTCCCTAACTCTCTGATACTCTGTATTATGAATGACACATAAACAAATGAACCACCTGGAGTACCCCTAATCCTGCCCCTGCAGAGGAGAGAGGGAGACCCCATAAGTGGTGGCACTTCTTAGCTCTTAGCTGGCACTTCTTAGGTTCACCATACCACCACTGTACTGCCTTTCAGACACTTACTTTCTCTTATAATAAAAACTGTGCCATGACCATAATGTCACATATATGTACCATTGTTTTATTATTAAGCTTGCGTACGCCGTTGTGGCAATGTAGGATATCTTGTTATTTCTTGCACAACCAAAAATAAAGAATTTAAAAAAAAATACATAATATATCATTGGTCACCCATTTGCAGCTATAAAAGCTTCCACGCTTTTTGAAAGGCTTTTCACAAGTTTTTGAAGTGTTTCCGTGGGAATGTTCGCATTCATCCAGTAGAGCATTTGTGAGGTCAGGCACTGATGTTGGGCGAGAAGGCCTGGATGGCAATCTCTTTTCCAGTTCATCCCAAAGGTGTTCAGTTTGGTCGAGGTCACGGCTCTGTGCAGGTAAGTCAAGTTTTTCCACACCAAACTCATCCTTATGGACCTTGCTTTGTGCACTGGGGCACAGTCATGCTGGAATAGAAAAGGGTTTTCCACAAACTGTCCCCACAAAGTTGGAAGCATAGCATTACCCAAAATGTCTTGGTATACTGAAGCATTAAGATTTGCTTTTTACTTGAAGTAAGGGGCCTAGCCCAACCCCAGAAAAACAGCCCCATACCATTATCCCTCCTCCATCAAACTTTACAGTTGGCACAATGCAGTCAGGCAGGTAACGTTCTCTTGGCATCCGCCAAACCCAGACACACCCTTCAGACTGTACCCAGACACACCCTTCAGACAAAGAAGTGTGATTTGTCACTCTACAGAACACTGTTTCTGAATCCATGGTTGTTGTGCTTTACACCACTCGACCCGACGCTTGGCATTGTACTTGGTGATGTGAGGCTCGCATGCAGCTGCTCGGCCGTGGAAACCCATTCCATGAAGCTCCCATGCATAGTTTTTCTGTTGATATTAATTCCAGTGGAAGTTTGGAACACTTCTGCTATAGAATAAGCAGAGCGTTGGCGACTTGTACGCACCATGTGCCTCAGCACATGACCCCACTTTGTGACTTTACGCAGTCTTCCATTCCATGGTTGAGTTGCTGCTGTTCCTAAACGCTTCCACTTTCCAAAAGCACCACTTACAGTTGACCATGGAACATCTAGCAGGGCTGAAATATCACAACCTGACTAATTGCAGGTGGCATCCTGTCATAGTACTACACTTGAATTCACTGAGCTCTTCAGAACGACCCATTTTTTTAAAAAAAATTGTAAATGCAGACTGCATGGCTAAGTGCCTGGTTTTATACACCTGTGGGAATGGGTCTGATTGAATCACATGAATACAATAATTAAGAGGTGTGTCCTAATTTTTTTTCTGTAAAGTGTAAGTTGGTTCATGTCCTTCCCAGCTATTATTTATAGCCATTATATCTGAAACATTAAAATTGAATCCTACAGTTTTAGTTTTTGTCATAAGTTTGACAATAGTTTGTAATAAATAATTTTTTCCACTTGCCATTAGTCATTGGTAAGTGTGTAGTGGCAAGTAAATGTTAAAACATGGCTAGTAGCGTACAACTTTAAATGTTGTCATTTTAAATAATACAAACGGTATTATCCCCTTAAGGACGAGTGACGGACGAGGTCCGTCACTCAGGGGAATGCGTTAATGACGAGTGACGGACCTCGTCCGTCACGCGTTAAAATTAACGCCGCGATCGCGCAGTGCCGGCGATCGCGGGGTTAATGCTGTTGCTGGGTCCCTCCGAGTCAGGGGCAGACCAGCAGCAGCAAATCCGGATATCCCAGCCCATGTGATCGCTGTGACAGCCAGTCACAGGGGTCACAATACTGCTGGGATATCTGATCCGCCTCCCTCCACCTCGTGTGGGTTTGTGAAGTGGAGAGAGACGGATCGGTGCAACATTGTGTCCCAGAAGAATAGTCAAAGGTTTTAATAAGTTCCCAATCCCTTTCCCCTGTATAAAAAAAAAATTAACCCTTTCCCTGCTGTTTGATCACTGCTAGCAGTGATCAATATACAGGTCACAGTACTTTACTGTGATATTTTTTTTTTACTTTCAAGGGTTAAGTTTTTGGTTTTTTTTTAACCCTGCGGGGTAAAATTTTATTATTTGATTTTATTAGTGTATGATTTAGTTACTTGGGTGGGTGGAATTTAGTGGGAATTAGGGAATAAAAAATAAAAAATTATTTAGTTAAAGTTTTGTTAGCTTTGTTAACTGTATTTAACAATGTTCAGGAAGTATAGTGCAGAGGAGGCTTATGCCCTGTTAGCGGCAGACTCAGAGGCGACAGACACTGCCTCAGAGAGGGACGCAGGGGACTATGTGCCAGATACTGCAGGACCATCAGGGGAAATCGCCGATTCCCCTAATGCTGAACATGGCGCAGATGACTGGGTACCCCCTAATAATTTTTCCCCAGACATCCCAGTGTTTACAGCCAATCCTGGCATACAGGCTGACCTGTCTGGCTATAGTGCGCTGGATGTTATGCAGCTGTTCTTGGGGGATGAGATTTTTGGGGAGATAGTCACCCAGACTAATCTCTATGCGGAGCAATATCTGGCACGCAATCCAGACTCTCTTATCTCCAGGAAAGAGAGATGGAACCCAACCAGTGTGCCAGAATTTAAAAAATTCTGGTTACTGACCATGTTAATGGGGTTAATTAAAAAGCCCGCAATTAGGATGCATTGGTCCAAACATCCTATTTGCAATACCCCCATTTTTGCCGAGACAATGCCGAGGGAAAGATATGAAGACATACTGCGGTTTATGCACTTTAGTGATAATAGCAAGTGCCCCCCAAAAGGTGATCCGCAGTATGATCTTCTATATAAAATCCGCCCTTTAATTGCCCACTTTAACCATAAATTTGCCACTATATATACCCCCAATAAAAACATTTCCATTGATGAGTCCCTGATGAAGTTCAAGGGAAGACTGGGATTTAAACAATATATCCCATCCAAAAGATCCCGATATGGGATCAAATTGTATAAGCTGTGTGAAAGTGGCAGTGGCTACATATACACCTTCCGTGTATACGAAGGAAGGGATAGCCACCTTGATCCCCCAGGTTGCCCAGATATAGTAGGGACAAGTGGGAAAATTGTCTGGGACTTAATAATGCCCTTACTTAACTACGGTTATCACCTGTACATCGATAACTTTTATAACAGCATCCCACTCTTACAAATGTTATACTGCTTCGAGACCGTGGCCTGTGGCACTATTCGAAAGACTCGCACAGGTTTCCCAAAGGCTCTGGCAAACAAAAAAATGAAAAGGGGGGAAACAGCAGCTCTCTGCCAGAATGAACTGCTGGCACTCAAATACAGGGACAAAAAGGATGTTTTCATCTTAACCACCATTCATGGTGAAAACACTCAGAGGGTCGCAGTTCGTGGCAGAGAGGAATGCAAACGAGTGCCAGTCTGCATACGGCAATATAATCGGCATATGGGGGGCGTTGACCTGTCCGATCAACTGATGCAGCCGTATTTGATCATGCGTAAGACCAGGGCATGGTATAAAAAAGTGGGCATATACCTGATGCAGATGGCAATACACAATGCATTTGTCATTTTCAAAAAGGCAAATGCTGGGCTGAATATATCCTTTCTTTCGTTCCAGTTTAACCTCATTACTGGGCTACTTGAGTGCCACACAAGGAGACCATCAGTGGAGCCTAGCAGACGAATGGAGGCAGGTCACTTCTGCTTTAAGATTCCACCAACCCCTAAAAAACAAAACCCCCAGAAAAGGTGCAGGGTGTGTTACAAGAGGGGCGTAAGAGTTGAGACCAGCTATTACTGCCCCGATTGCCCCTCTCAGCCCGGCCTATGCATTGGCCACTGTTTTAAATTTTTTCACACCCAAGCCGAATAAGTAGACCAGTTTTGGGTTGTGATTTTTTTTTAGTTATCTGTCTGATTGGTAACCGAATCTTGGCTTTGTCTCCCGCTTATCCTTTCTTCTCTGATCCTTGACCTCGGCTTGTCCTATCGTTGTTCCGTTTCTCTTTACTCCTTTGACCTCGGCTTGTACCTTGACAATTCTCTGCTTGTATAGCCCGGCCATTCTAAGGACCGGTATTACAAGTTTCTCTCTGTGTTCTCTCTCTTTGTGGTCTGTCTGTGTTTTGGTTTCGGAATCCATGACAGCTTTGCCCGGGATGCAGTTTACCCCAACTATTCCCCCTTTTCACAGCAAATAGTATGCACTTGTTCATAATTTGAATTGATGAGCTGCCTATACTTAAAAATATATGTGGCCTTTGAGAGGCAATTTGCAGTCCTGAGCTGCTACAATGAGACTTCGGCCCAGCATCCACTTTTGAAAAATATGGAAGTGGTGTTTCTCCAATGTGCCCCTTCAACATCCACATAACCCTGAGAAAGGTACACATTGGGTTATCGTTGCACTAACATGACATAGCTGAGCAACATATTAGGTGTTACACTGCCTTAGCACACATAAGGATAGCAAAATATACAGTAACATCTCCAAGTGTGTGTCAAAAAGGCAGAAACAATGCTAATTGCAACTAGACTTGGTACAAACCAACTAAAAAATTATCCTACACTAAGGTTTAGAATATACCTTTTGAAATACCCTGGGGTATCTACTTTAAGAAATGGTAGGCCTTTGTGGGGTAGTTTGAATTTAAAGCCTGCTAAGATGCTTGGAAATTGCACATAGACCAGCGTCAAAATTCAAAGTTCGGTAAAAACTGATATGACTTGGTCGCCAATGTGCCCCTTCAACATCCACATAACTCTGAAAAAGGTACACATGGGGTTATTGTATCACTAAGATGACATAGCTGAGCAACATGGTAGGTGTTATACTGCTGTAGCACACATAAGGATAGCAAAATATACAGTAACATCTCCAAGTGTGTGTCAAAAAGGCAGAAAAAATGCTAATTGCAACTAGACTTGGTACAAACTAACAAAAAAATTATCCTACACTAAGGTTTAGAATATACCTTTTGAAATACCCTGGGGTATCTACTTTAAGAAATGGTAGGCCTTTGTGGGATAGTTTGAATTTAAAACCTGCTAAGATGCTTTGAAATTGCACATAGGCCCAGCGTCAAAATTCAAAGTTCGGTTAAAAACTGAAATGGCTTGGTCTTCTATATGGCACTTTAGCTTCCCGAAATAGTGCCAAAGACATACAATGGGGGTGTCCTTTTACTCAGAAGACTTAGCTGAACATAATTTGGGGGGTTTGAACTTAGTGGCACATGTTAAAAATACAAAATGCCCAGCAAAAATGCAATCCATATGTAAGAAACGCACAAAATTATTTTTTACCACATACTTTGGCATTTATTGGTGAAAAAATGGGGGCAGGTTAAGGCACAATATGCACCTTATGAGATACCCTGGAGTGTCTACTTTTACAAATGGTAGGCCTTTGTGGGTTTTTTTTGAACAGTCAAACTGTTATAATACCCCAACCGGAAGCATAGGCTCATTAAATCCGTCTCTCAAAATTCTACTGTGAGTACTGAAAAGGACAGGTCTCCTATGTGGCACTGTAGCTTCACGAAATAGTGCCAAAGACATACAATGGGGGTGTCCTTTTACTCAGAAGACTTAGCTGAACATAATTTGGGGGGTTTGAACTTAGTGGCACATGTTAAAAATACAAAATGCCCAGCAAAAATGCAATCCATATGTAAAAAATGCACAAAATTCTTTTTTACCACATACTTTGGCATTTATTGGTGAAAAAATGGGGGCATGTTAAGGCACAATATGCACCTTATGAGATACCCTGGAGTGTCTACTTTTACAAATGGTAGGCCTTTGTGTTTTTTTTTTTTTGAACAGTCAAACTGTTATAATAGCCCAACCGGAAGCATAGGCTCATTAAATCCGTCTCTCAAAATTCTACTGTGAGTACTGAAAAGGACAGGTCTCCTATGTGGCACTGTAGCTTCACGAAATAGTGCCAAAGACATACAATGGGGGTGTCCTTTTACTCAGAAGACTTAGCTGAACATAATTTGGGGGGTTTGAACTTAGTGGCACATGTTAAAAATACAAAATGCCCAGCAAAAATGCAATCCATATGTAAAAAATGCACAAAATTCTTTTTTACCACATACTTTGGCATTTATTGGTGACAAAATGGGGGCATGTTAAGGCACAATATGCACCTTATGAGATACCCTGGAGTGTCTACTTTTACAAATGGTAGGCCTTTGTGGTTTTTTTTTGAACAGTCAAACTGTTATAATAGCCCAACCGGAAGCATAGGCTCATTAAATCCGTCTCTCAAAATTCTACTGTGAGTACTGAAAAGGACAGGTCTCCTATATGGCACTGTAGCTTCACGAAATAGTGCCAAAGACATACAATGGGGGTGTCCTTTTACTCAGAAGACTTAGCTGAACATAATTTGGGGGGTTTGAACTTAGTGGCACATGTTAAAAATACAAAATACCCAGCAAAAATGCAATCCATATGTAAAAAATGCACAAAATTCTTTTTTACCACATACTTTGGCATTTATTGGTGACAAAATGGGGGCATGTTAAGGCACAATATGCACCTTATGAGATACCCTGGAGTGTCTACTTTTACAAATGGTAGGCCTTTGTGGTTTTTTTTTGAACAGTCAAACTGTTATAATACCCCAAACGGAAGCATAGGCTCATTAAATCCGTCTCTCAAAATTCTACTGTGAGTACTGCAAAGGGCAGGTCTCCTATATGGCACTGTAGCTTCACGAAATAGTGCCAAAGACATACAATGGGGGTGTCATTTTACTCAGCAGATGTAACTGAACACAAAATAAAACTTTGTACAGATATAGCACACACCAACTTTACAAAATACACACAAGAAGTTCTTTGTTATAAGTTTGTGTGCCAAAAACTAAATAAAACACAATTTTACTCCAATATTTAGCAGAGGTTTGCGGTGAAATGGCTACGTAGAAAGTGTCAAAACAACCATAGGTAAATAGCCTGTGATGTGTTCTTTCTATAAATATATACTTTTGTGTGACAATTTTGTTTTATTTTATGGCTATTAAGCTTACAAGACAAACATACCAAATTCTAAAATCGCTCCATATTAAAAGTTTATTTTACTCCTTGTGCTTTGTGACCTGTAACTACCAAAAAAAACTTTAAATCCCAGACACATTATATATTCTGTAAATCAGGACAACTAAATGAATTTATTTTTAATTACTTTCCTTAACCTGCACTAATTAGGCACACATTATTATTGCAAAAACTGTAAAAAAAACACAAAAAATTATTTTTTTTTGCATATTTATGTATTTTTTTTTTATAATAAATAACCATTTATATATATATATATGTGTGTTACATCAAATTAAAGCCCTTTCTGTCCTTTAAAAAACGATATATAATATGTGTCGGTGCAATAAATTAGTAAAATGCAAATTGCAGTTGAACGCAAACAGCAAAAAATGCAAAAAATGCCGTTGTCATAAAGTGAAAGACAAGCTTCCGAAGCTCTGTCCTTAAGGGGTTAAGGACCAAGTGATAGCATGCCTTGGTGGTAATTGTTTTGTATCATAAAACAGATCTTGATTTAAATTTTAATCATGGTACTGTCTAAGCAAGATACACGCAGTTTGGAGTGCATCTTCATACAAACCAAAATGCAGAAGGAGAATTTGGTATGAGAAATACTCAAAACTTTTACATTTTTTCCTGAAGATAATAAAAATATGATTAAAAAAAGGTTTAACACCTTAAGGACTGAGCCAAATGTACACGTTGTGAACAAAACAAAACGTAAACAAAACCTGGCATTTGCGCTATATGTCTGTCCAACCGTAATTCACCTCTTTCATATTAAATGCACCCCCCCTTATTATATATCATTTTATTCAGGGGAAACAGGGCTTTCATTTAATATCAAATGTTTAGCTATGAAACATAATTTAATATGAAAAAAATGGGAGAAAATAAGAAATGTTGTTATTTTTTTAGTTCTACATGACATAACTGTCAATGTCATAATACTGTTTGCTTTTACTGCAATAAAATACACATATTTGTATTCAGCAAAGTCTCACTTGTAAAACAGTACCCCCCTATGTACAGGTTTTATGGTGTTTTGGGAAGTTACAGGGTCGAATATAGCACATTACATTTGGCCAGTGTTTGTGACTAAGTGGCTACCAAAAAAGACTGGACATACCCCATTTGCAATACCTTGGGTTGTCTACTATTGCAAATGGTATGCCATCATAGGGGTAATTTTTATTCTTGGGCTACTATAGGGTCTCAAAGGCAACGTAACCAATATGGCGAATTTTAATGTGAAAAAAATTAAACACAAGCCTTATATTTGATGCTGTAACTTTTGAAAACACCATAAAACCTGTACATGAGGGGTACTGTTGTACTCGGGAGACTTCGCTGAACACAAATATTTGTGTTTCAAAACAGTAGAAAGTATCACAGCAATAATATCGTCCGTGTAAGTGCTGTTTGTGCGTGAAAAATGCAAAAAACATCACTTTTACTGGCAATATCATTGTTGTAATACATTTTACTGTTTTGAAACACTAATATTTGTGTTCAGCAAAGTCTCCCGAGTAAAACAGTACCCCCCATGTACAGGTTTTATGGTGTCTTGGAAAGTTATAGGGTTAAATATAGTGCTAGCAAATTAAATTCCCTATACTTTCGGCTTGGGTTGTCAGGCAGGTCCCACTAATTGTAATTAATTAAGATACCTAATTATGTAAAAATATGACATAAATATATATGTAGAATTAATATATATGTATATATATATATATAAAAATAATAATATTTTTATTTATATATAGGCATATATATAGTGATATATACGTATATATTTATGTATATAGATATAATATTTCATTCTACGTGTATTTTGATATAAATATATATATACTAATATCACAATACAGTTAGAACGAAATAACACACATCTCTATATTTTTTTATTATTTATTTGTAATTATTTTTTTACGTATTAAATTTTTTTTCTATATTATATATATAACAATAATTATATATATATATATATATATATATATATATATATATATATATTTAATCAGTATCAGTCTACGTGTAATTTGATATTAATATATATATATATATATATATTAATAGTAAAATACACCTAGACAGTGTATATGTGTGTATGTATATATATATATATATATATATATATATATATACTTAGATCATATATATATAATATATATATGATTTAAGTATATATATATATATTTTTTTTTTTACACTGATTTTAATTTCATTTTATTTTATTTCCAGCCAGCAGGGGGACTAACTGTCATTACAGGCAGTCCCCCTGCTGGCAATGCAGCAGGCAGCTAACCCGGCCATGTGATTGTGAGGTCCTTGCAAGGACCTCACTCTCACATGGCCGGGGGGGGCTGCATGAGAAAGGATCTGCCGCGGGGGACTCCCTGGGAGTCCCCCCAACCGCGATCACCGGCGTGGGATAGCCGGCGACCGGGTAAGTAAAAAAAAACGGAGGGCGTACTATTACGCCCTGTGGCATTTAGAGCCGCTTAGAATAGGGCGTAATAGAACGCCCTCCGGTTTTAAGGGGTTACGAAACTTTTTGCTTTTTGAAAGTTTGTAAATGGTTTAAGTGGATGCATGTTTGAATAATGTTCTTATTGCAGGCCATTCACATACATTGCAGGAACGTTCCACTGCCCAAATAATTTGTTTTCAAAATACTGTTTAGTAGATATACCCCCAATACAAACATGCATGTATTTCTTTGCTGCATTCTTTGCTGCCTGCAGTGGAACCCCCCACGTGGCCCCAGCATAATGTTCCGACGGGACAACACACGCACCCTTAAAATAAAGCATGGAGCCCGCAAGAGCACCCAACCTGCCTACCGACAAGCGGTCTCAACAACAGCCGTCCCGCAAAGAGCAAACCGACACAGAGAAACAAGCAGAGCTGACAGCAAAATAATTTACACGGCAGAGCCGCCCAGCGGGTGCAGTCAGGGACGGAGAGCTCTCCTACAAGCCGGAGTCTCATCAAGGTACCCACTTTTCCAGCAAAATCTGAGCCTCATCATAACGCTACATATGGATGTCACCGCGGCCCCCGCTGCAGGAATCGGATGAGCAAACATGGTCAAAGACTGATTCTCCTCTGCAACATGGACTCTATCACCACATTATCAGACTGCTACCGCAGGGGAGGGCAAGAGGTTTTTACTGTATTATTTTGCTTCAGTTTAGTTTTATCATATTGAAAACACCAGGGTTCCACACCAGGGTTACAGAATACCCACTCAAATCTTACAACAAGTCCCACGCTAGTATCCACTTTAATTCTTAAAATTAGACACCTAGCCACTTTAAACATATGCAAGTCCCATCAAGTGACCTCACCGTGTTAATATGCATCATAGGCTAAACTTACCTGTTACTTGCATTCTATGACCAAACCTAGTAATATTATCTCAGGCTAAAATGTTTTACGCAGCATGTATAACCTATTAGTTCCTTTTCCTTTATCTCACTACGCCTGTCCATGTATACTAAGCTACAGCTACTAATCGACGAAAAATTCACAATGACAGACGTAGTTACCAAGCTTCTATTTAGCTTGTATTATCAAAAAAAAATTAAAATTGTGCGTTTTCTCTGATGCTGTTCAGCAGTTAGCGACTAAAAGCTTGAACTCTGTTTGTGAATACTGTTGTGGCATTACTGATATACGACTGTTAAACCATGCACATCAAAAATAAAGAATTTAAAAAACAATAAAAAAGAAAAAGCCTAGGGGATGCCCAGTACTCTTTCCTATCAGGTTAACTCAATAAACCAATATTAATTCTGACAAAAAAAAAGCAAATAATAGTATCTTTAGAAAGACCATTTATTGGTGAGAAAAACGGTATATAATATGTGTGGGTACAGTCAATGAGTAAGAAGAAAATTACAGCTAAACACAAACACCGCAGAAATGTAAAAAGAGCCCTGGTCCTTAACGGTAAGAAAATTAAAAATCGGTCTGGTCACAGAGGGGTTAAAGTAGACACCTTGGGACCTCACACAGATCTTCCAGTTTCTCTTCCACTGTTCAAAACACTCTGCAAAATATTTTGTTGGAATCAGCTTCCTCGTCGTATTTACCTAAAACATCAACCTTCTGAAATCTCTTCCATTTCAAATGTGATTTAGTTTTGGGAAAGGCCAGAAGTCGCACCACGCTTTTAATTGCCCTGCAATCAATGCATCATCCTTGAAAGCCTTCTGAATCATCCAAATAGTTTACGCGGAGGAATGTTCATGCATGAGTATTTCAGTCCACTCTTCTTGGCTAAAGGGTAACATCGATGTTGCGCAAACCGTTCTCATTAGATTAGCAATGGCTGGGCTTTTGGCAGACAGACATAATATATTAAATATTTATGGCAGAAAAAAAAAATAACTGAACTCCCCTGCAAACACCTTTCCCACATACAATGCCCATACAACATTACAGGCAGTCACACATACACAAAGTTGCAAATATCCATATGAACACAAATAATACCATAGGCAGCCCGCACAACACATACAATTACTATAAGCAACTACATACAAACATCTAATATCACAGACAGCCTACATAAACACAAACTACTACAACAGCTCACATACACACAACACCAAAGACAGACTCTATATCACAAAAATAGTACGATCAACCCAATACACATGTTAATCTTAGCTGACATTCCACACACACAAAGGGCAGTTAGTCACAGGAGGTTCCCGCGTTCTTGCGGGATGCTCCATAGACATCAGTGTTGTAATCTTGTACATGTACGGAGTACAAGACTGACGTGGGATCCTGACAGAAGATGGCGGCAACTGTGGGAGATAGCATCAGGTAACTACTACTCACCATTGCTGAACCCACAGGCCACAGCACAACAAGAAGCAATGTCACCAAAATATGCAAAGATCTGGAAGGTTACGGAGCCGCTTTAACCCCGTAAGGACCAAACTTCTGGAATAAAAGGGAATCATGACATGTCACACATGTCATGTGTCCTTAAGGGGTTAAAAGGACACTCTAAACCCCTAAAGCACTTCAACTTTCACAGAACAAAAGAAAAAAAAAATACCTCAGAGTCTAAGGTGTTTTTAGCTTTTTTTTTTTTTTTTTAAACACCTTAGAAACATCCAGGTAATCCCTAAATCCTGGATTGTTAGGTGTGCCTTGAGGAGAGGGTTCTTGTGCACAGAGTTGCAGTGAGGGATCCTCTTACCTCCAGATTAGAGGTAAGTTAACACTTTTTGGGAAATCGTTTTCAAATAACTCCACCTTAATAAATAAAGGTATTAATAATGCTGGGGTGTTTTTAGTGTTTAGTTGTATATGTAGCTGGTCTTATTTCACAGATGCCTTTAGTACTGGTCCGTTAAAGGTTTGTGATGTGACTCAGAGCATCTGTGCTTTCCAGGAAGATGAGTGACTTACTTTAATCTGTGGTAATGTTTCCTTTTGCATTCACCTCCTCATTTAAACCTGGCCTTGCATTGTCAGACACTTTCATCGAACTAACCCAACTATTAGAAAATTACATTCATTTCTGTTGCACCTTGCACTGTTTGTACAAGTGATCTTCGGTAATCTACCACACAGCTAGTCTCAGGGATACTATAGCTGCTGTTATAAGTGTCAATGATGTTTTTATAAGTGTAAATTTCCTTTGCATATATTTATAAAACATATAGTTTGTTCTACTGTTGGTGATCTTTTGGTTGTGCTGTTTTAGTTACTGCGGTTTTATGTTTTATAATATGATCAGCAATCTTCTGCTCTTTGTATTAGTGTCAATCATCTGCACTTTTATTGGTATCAGTCATCTTCTAAGGTTTGTGATTTCTTTTTTGTTCTGCTCTTAACCTCAGCGGTTTTCTATGGTTTGCCCCACTGTCAGCAATCTTAGTTCTTTTTTTGCCTAGTTTGAGTAAGTTAGTGAATTTCTGCACACTTTGTCTTTTTTTTTGCTAGTGATCTTCTATTCAATATCTTTTAGTATCAAATATTTTGTATTGTTATGCTTGCCATAGTTGTTTATCTTTGTCATTGTGATCTTCAAACAACTGCTTGTGGTGACGCTATTAGTAGTGTTGCACAGTACTATAAATTTATAAAGTTATTGTGACCTGTTCCCACTGTAATAGTGCCACTGTTATTCTGCATTTTTTTTTATCTTTTCCGAGATCTCAACTGATTTCCTTTGATTGTGTCTGCTGGTTTTAGTTTTAGTTTGTGAAGTATCTTTCTAGTGTTGTATACATACTTGATACTATGCAATTTATTAAGTTAGTTTATGTTTAGAGACGTTGCGTTTCGAAGAATCCTGACATATTTTGGCCTGGGAGGAATGTAAAAGGTATGATCTTTTTTTTGTCTGCAAAACTCAGGTCCAGCCTTTGGGGTGTGCAAGCTTCATGGTCTTATGGGGCACTATTGTAACAGGACCGCAAATCTGCAATACGCTTACTCAGCAGCCTGCATTACAGATGCTTTCAGTCAATGATCTGGCTGTGCATCTGGCTGTGCACAGCACAGCTTAAGGTTAGGAGAGCTAATGGAAACTCATTTTACTACAGCCTGCAGACCCCCAGTGCATATTGCATGGTCCTATAACAATCTCGGATTATTGAGTATGTAGTAACACGGTGCAAAATTTTATATTCATATGGGAAGTCTCTATTGTTAATAAAGAATAGACCATGATAGACATGTGCAATTCGTTTCGGTCCGAATGTTAATTCGGACAAATTTCGGGAAATTCGGACATTCGTGTGCTTATTAAATATTACTCTATTTCATCCATTTATTTATTTTAAATCACATTACGTTATTATAAGGATGCTTCTAGAGAAGGGGATAGGAGCAGGTGCAGCAATTAAAAGAGAAGAGGAAACATTTATATGGATCACTTATTTATCTATTTTCTGTCTTCAATTTTCCCTTTCCCTTCAATTATCCTATGCCTTGTCCATATATACTGTTTGCTATGGTATTCCCCCCTTTTCATTCCTCATTAGATTACCTAGTTTATCTTTCTTTCAATAATTTATTAGGAGGGGGAAGATAGGGAAAAAAATAACTCCTTTTGTACAGAATAACCACTAATAATATACAATAATTTTACAATCTCGTTCTAATTTTAGCTGTGACATACCCTTTAATTTACCTCTCTTAGTGATACCAAACACTGCAATTTGATTATATGTCTATGTTTTATAACGTGTTACAATTCTTTATTTTCAAATTATCAATCTCATTCGTATTTTAACTGTGACATATTTATGTTTACATCCCTTAGTGACATTAACCTTTTCTTATTTAACTACATATCTTTGTGTTATAGTATATACATTTCTCCTATTTGTGTTGTATACATATCTAATCCCCACTCTTCTATATTTCCAAAATTCGTAATCTATACCTTTGTGTATAAAATGTGTGTTTTTTTTTATTTTTGCCTTTTTCCCCCCCTTTTTTCTGTGTCCCATTAATGTCCATATATCTGATTGTTTCCTCCATGTGAACACCCCCCCAAATTAAAAAACATTTTCCTTTTCCTTTTTTCTCTGTCCTTTCACCCTTTACAACTAAATACTTGATTAATCCGCTTCTTCATATTTTCTTTTCTTTTATCCATTCTTCCAACTCTTTTGGGTTGGTAAAACTTTTTTTTTATGTCTTTCCAGAACACTAATATTGATTTTGAAGGTCCCCAATGGTCTCTTATATTGTGTTGTTTAAGTGGGGTTAGCACTGTAGCTGTCACGCCGCCCGCCGGGTCCGCTCCTGTCAGAGGGGGGTTTGGGTCCCGGCGGGCACACATCGCTGCGGCAGCATTCCGTCACGCTAAGGGTAATGCCGTTGAATACTTATCTAGTCAGCAGATGCACTCTTCGGTCTGGCGGCACTCCCACTAGGCAATGGGAGTGCCGCCAATTACTCACCAGATCCTGGTAGTGGCTCCTCCTTCTCCTCTCACAGAAGCCGGGTCTGTAAACATTAGAGACGCCGGCCGCTGCAACTTTGAATGTTTTAAAGGTTTTTGTTTAACCCTTAAAGGGCCAGATCATTGATGTCTTAAAGGTGTATCACATTCACACACCCATTATCACATGCTTCCCTGCAGCCAATCAGGGAGCTTATACTATTTAAGTCTGTTTTGTCCATTTCTCTGTGCCCTGTCGTCCTTATTGGTCCTGTTATTGGCCCTGTCGTCCTTATTGGTTATCCGAGAGTGCTTTCCTTGTATTGATTCCAGTGTATATGGCCTTGGCCTTCCTTCTCACTATCCGATCTCTCTATTCCTTGACCTTTGGCTTGGCTCCTGACTATTCTGATATCTCCA
Source organism: Pelobates fuscus (assembly GCF_036172605.1). Classification (NCBI taxonomy): domain Eukaryota; kingdom Metazoa; phylum Chordata; class Amphibia; order Anura; family Pelobatidae; genus Pelobates; species Pelobates fuscus. The sequence continues at coordinate 85,077,866 of NC_086328.1, read as the reverse complement.
TTGCAAAAATCCTGGCAGCATGAGCAACAAATCTCAGCACAGGAAGACAAGAACCGAAGAAAGAATTTAAAGCTCCGGGGTGTCTCCGACTCAATGCCAGACGTAGAACTCCCGCACTTTGTTAGACGGCTCCTCGCAGAGTTACTGACCCCTAAAGCGGCAAAAGCAATCACCCTGGAGGGCCTCTTCCGCACACCAAAGCCTCTGAAGGCCCTGCCGACTGCCCCGAGGGACCTAATAGTCCAATTTCAGTCCGCCAACGACAAGAGAGCGGTGCAGGACGCCACTAGAAATCAAACCACCTACCACTTCGAGGGGATGTCCCTCTCCTTCTTTGCAGACCTCTCTGGCGGGACATTAGCGTGGAGAAGATCTATGAACGTATTCACGGCCCTACTTCGGCTTCATCACATCAGGTATCGCTGGGGACCCAGCCGCACCATACACGTTGACAAAGGAGAAGCCAAACACATTATCAGGGACATGCAAGAAGCGGTGGCGATATTGGGCCTGCTCAACTTACCCACAGACTCGCTCACAACCACGCCGTGCCCAACAGGCCGCACAATCACACTAGGAAGAGATGCCATGAATGCCCCGGAGTTTATCCCCCGGGAGAGGCCTTCAGACCCGTACGCCAAGGCTACCACTTGAAGCTGGACTCCAACCCAGGTGCACACTACTAAAATCACGCCAGGCCGTAAAGTGGCAACATGAACGGTTTGAATACTACTGGCAATATAGCCACACAAATGACACTTTTTATCACTATAATTTTTCTTTTTCCGTTAATTTTATTCTTCTCCTTCAAGCTATGTTAATCCGTTTGTCTTTTTGTTTTTCAAAGTAACCTCACGATAGTAGACTGTTAATTTGCTTTCACTGTAAGCCCTAGCATTTGCCTGAAAAATGGAAGGCTAACCTAGCTTAAGCACCACCTATGTAGTAGAATGGGTCTCAGGCCGCTGTTGTTTATTTCCAATTTTACGATGCATAATCCGTAGCCTTAAAGGCATGTTAGCCCACCCCCTGTGAGGACTATGCCCCAACCCTGCATACCCCATGTGTCCCCAGTGTATGTAACTTATTACCGTGACGTCCATAACGAGCTTGGCAGTAAATATATACTCAGGACACCGGGGTATACCTCACGGCGGTACCAAACCTGGGCAACAACAGGCAATGTAGGTACAGCGACACTTAACATTGCACAGCGACACTTACAAGGCTGAAGGCCAAGCCACTCACAACAATGCTACTACGAACTCCAGATACTGACATAGCTCATAAATATTAGCCACACACCTAGCAGACACATACAAGGGGCAATACCGCCGAGTCGAACGAATACTTAAGCCAATATGTACAACGTACAACCCTCACATTACATGAGAAGTTACACCGAACACCATACGGAACCACACTACATATAAGAGGGCTGGGCCATAAGCACTCAACTTATTTCACTAAGAAGGTCGGATAGGTTACCCCTATAAGTTTTCTCATTTACAACAGTGCTGTATGCACTATCACGCCACACTGGCAACATGTCGTGAAAACGCGTTCAGCAGCGTGGTCATGTTTGCCGGTTGCTCTCTCTGGCATAATAATAGGTTGCAGCACTGTCCCCCAACTGTTAAACGTTCATCACTAGTTCCTTCAAATGTTACCAGGCCTATAGGCATATACAGACCAACTTCCATGATGTACAATCACATATCCCAGCAACGTTTAGCATAAATGTTTTATAATGTATTACAAAAAATGTGCTGAATCAGCGAAACGAAGCAAGTGTTAGATTATGAAGGTTAATATTGTATGTATTTTGCTTCATTGTGTTGAATGCAGGTTCTTGCACTCGTTATTGTGACGGTGCAAGACGACTTGTATAATATATATATATTTATATTATTTTTTTAATTCAAACTGCATTTTTTGCAAGTCTCTTTTCAGCCTACATAACTATATAACTATGCAAAGACTGCCTAATGTGACAGATTTACTTCAAATAAATGTAAATATACAATTAATTTTTTTTTATTAAAGCCATATTATTATTATTTTGTGATGCAGCTGTGATCAATAAATTGTAAATTAAAAAAATGAAAAATCAATTAATTTAAAAAAGAAATCTATATCAATGAGCACATTACAAGGTCACACAAAATATTTTGCTTTATTTGACAATAAATTAGCTTCGATTACTCATTTAAAAAAAAAAAAAAGATACTGTTTTCTTCAAGTAATATGCAGGGTTTGTTTGGTCCAATGGCAAGATGCCGTTCTTTTTGTCTACTCAGGCATCCGATTTGTAATGTTCTGTTAGGGTCGTCTGCTCCTAAATGGTGATAGCTCTGGGAGTAAATGCACGTTGTCACTTTAGGTGATGGGTGTACAGCAGCAGTGGCAATAGCTTGCTTTTTAGCAGGCTAATAAGGGGTACAGATGGACAAAGGAGCTTAGGCATCAAATTGCTGCAGGCTGGCAAAGAAATGGGGTGCAAGCTGAAAAGGGGTAGCAGGTAGAATTGCAATCAATAGAGGAAGGAAAATGGAAGGTTGATCAAAAATAGGTAAGATAGATGCATGCCAGCACCATGTGGGTACAGGGTTGCAGTGGGAGAACGGTGACTAAAGGGAGCAAGGTGCTAGTTAAACTAAAGTGCGAGAGAGCTGGTTATAAAAAGTTAACAGTGCTAGGTGTCAGTATAAGCTGGGTGGATGGATGGTTGAGTGTTTTGTGTGGTGTTAATTGGTAGCAACACAAATAAAACAAAAATGAAAGGGCATATGTAGTAAAAAGATAAGGGTGATAGGTGTCAGTGTAAGGTTGGTGGCTCACGGTCATGAGATGAGAAAGTGATGAGTTAACTAGTGTGATGGGTGACAGTAAGAAGAGTGGGTGAAAAAGGACACATATGTGCTATTAGTGATTGGAATGGATGACTGAGCGTCTTGGAAGTTGCAGAGAGCCAGACAGCAATGAGTGACCATAAATGTATGAAATGCATTTACAAACCCAAATTGATTGAAGGCATGTCACTAATGATTGAGGACCTTCTTCGTGACAATTATAGTACGGAAGAAAAGAAAAATAAATAATGGTACAATAACAGAGTTTCCAATAACAATAGCAGTTACAGTTACAGGATAGCTCCCAGCAGTATGTTTCAAAAATTGGAAGATTCCTCTTTAATGAAAAACGATAAAACAGCAAACATAAAAAAACTAACAGAATAAAATGGAAAACTCTCACACGCTGTACACAGCCCTACTTCCTTAGGGGAAAGCAAGTGACAGTGCTTCTCCTTGTGGTGTCCTACTCTCAGTGCTGGGTATTCCGGCTTTTGAATCATCCCAAGGACTCCTGCGGGTTGCCATCAGCCATTCCGTGTAGAGTACAAACAGGTGTAATGCATCATAAGTAGTTAAGTTCCGACTTGCAGTTCAGACCTAATTTTTAAGTCTTGGGTGCGTTCCAAGATCAAGTTGAAACGTCATACCCGCTTCCTGGTATGTGTTCCACTGGAATTATTGCGTTCCATCAGGGATATCATAGTCAGGGCCGGCGCGTCCATAAGGCGGCACAGGCGGCCGCCTTAGGGCGCACCGGCTCCGGGGGCGCAAGATTTCAGTGACCGGCAGGAGGGAAGCTCTCCCTCCTGCCGGCCACCATCTCCGCCCCCGGCGCGGCAGTGCTGCGATCAGGCGCTGCAAGGGAGCTCTAACCTCTCTGCTCTGCTCCCTCGCGCGCTGTCTAGTGATGCCGCGGGAGCCGGAATATGACGTCATATTCCGGCTCCCGCGGCATCAGCAGACAGCCCGCGAGGGAGCAGAGCAGAGAGGTTAGAGCTCCCTGCCGCACGCCGCCCAGCAGCCCCACTGGACCCCAGGGAATGATCCACACCAGCTCTCCAGGTAGGGAGGCTGGGTGGATATTATTTATGTATTAAAATAATTTGTGAATGTATGTGATGTGTCTGTGTTAGAGTGTCTGTGTTAGAGTGTCTGTGTTAGAGTGTCTGTGTTAGAGTGTCTGTGTGTGTGAGTGTCTGTGTGTGTGTGAGTGTCTGTGTGTGTGTGAGTGTCTGTGTGTGTGTGTGAGTGTCTGTGTGTGTGTGAGTGTCTGTGTGTGTGAGTGAGTGTCTGTGTGTGTGTGTGCGTGAGTAAGTGTATGTGTTACTGTGAGTGACTGTGTGTGTGAGTGAGTGTCTGTGAGTGTGTATGTGTCTCTGTGTGAGTGAGTGTCTGTGTGTCTGAGTGTGTATGTGTCTCTGTGTGAGTGAGTGTGTGTGAGTGTCTGTGTGTGAGTGAGTGTCTGTGAGTATGTGTCTCTGTGTGTGTGCGTGAGTGAGTGTATGTGTTACTGTGAGTGACTGTGTGTCTGTGAGTGACTGTGTGTGAGTGTATGTGTGTCTGTGAGTGTGTGCGTGAGTGAGTGTATGTGTGTCTGTGTGTGTGTGCGTGAGTGTATGTGTGTCTGTGAGTGACTGTGAGTGTGTGCGTGAGTGAGTGTATGTGTGTGCGTGAGTGAGTGTATGTGTGTCTGTGTGTGTGTGCGTGAGTGTATGTGTGTCTGTGAGTGACTGTGAGTGTGTGCGTGAGTGAGTATGTGTGTCTGTGAGTGTGTGCGTGAGTGAGTGTATGTGTCTGTGAGTGACTGTGAGTGTGTGCGTGAGTGTATGTGTGTCTGTGAGTGATTGTATGAGTGTTGCATGGGAGTGTGTGTTTGTGAGTGTCTGTCAAATCAGTGAGAGTATCTTTGTCATTGAGTCTGTGTGTGACTATCAGTGTGTCTGTCAATGAGTGTCAATCAGTGTGTGTGTCAGATCAGTGTGTCTCTGTGTTTGTCATTGAGTGTGTGTGACTGTCAGAAGAACACTAAGGGACAGGGAAGGGAGGGGACCAATAATGGACGGGGAGAGGGGCTGGTTAAGAGGCACATAGGTGAAGATGTTATTTTTGAATGGGGGGGGGGGGGGCATAAAAATACATCTTCGCCTATGTACCCAAAAATCCTTGCACCGGCCCTGATCATAGTCCAGCTGTAGCCTGAGATTTAGGCTTACGTATGTCCAACAAATGTCACTCAGTAGGTTACAATAAAAATAAATCTAACTATAAGTTAGAACATTTTTTAAAATAGTTCAGAACTTTCATTTGTAAGTGGGTGATATATCAATAGAGATATATAGTGCTCAATTTAAAAGGAGGGCAGGGAGGAAATTACATTATAAAAATATTTAGATTTTTTTTTAATTTTTGCCTTCCCCCCCTTTTTCTGTGTCCCATTAATGTCCATATATCTGATTGTTTCCTCCATGTGAACACCCCCCCAAAAAAAAAACATTTTCCTTTTCCTTTTTTCTCTGTCCTTTCACCCTTTACAACTAAATACTTGATTAATTCGCTTCTTCATATTTTCTTTTCTTTAATCCATTCTTCCAACTCTTTTGGGTATATGAAAATAGATAATACTCAATATCAAGTACTCCCGCAGGATCCCACAGCTACCTTCCTCACCGAATTAAAAACCTTGCTTACTCAAGCCTTGGAGGATGAACTTATCAAAAAGGAGGAATATCAATTTATGATTCCGACCAATAACCCCACAATCTCAACTTTCTACTGTCCCCCTAAAGTTCACAAATCTTTAACTAATCCACCGGGGAGACCCATTGTCTCGGGGAACAACTCTTTAACTGAAAAAAATAGTACATTTTTAGAACAACTTCTCCATCCAGCGTGTCTCCACAAACTAAGGACACGCTTTAAGAATAGAGGGTATCCCAACAAGATCCTAAAAAAAGCGTATCAGAGAGCTCTTTCCCAAGACAGAAGTTCTAGCCTTCACTCCATAAAAGCCACTCCACCTAACCAATTGATTAAGTGTATAGGAACCTTTGATAAACAATGGCAACCTATCAAAGAGATATTTACCCAGCATTGGCCAATCCTACAATATGACACTGACTTAAAACCAGAAGCAGTTGCGTATCCTAATATCACTGCACGCAGGTCAAAAAACCTTAGTGATTTTTTGGTACACAGTCATTTTGAGAGAAAAACACCTTCCAAGAATTGGCTTACTGCACCTGTGGGAATCCACAAATGTGGACATTGTAAAGCATGTCCATTTATAAATCAGTCCAAATTGATCAGGTGTACCAATACTCAAAAATAATTTAAAATCAACCAGTTCATAAATTGCAGCACTACACGCGTCATATATGTCATTACATGCTCTTGTGGCATGCAATACATTGGAAAGACCTACCAAGAACTCAGGAGACGCACCTTGCAACATGTGAACTCGGTAAAAAATCTACATCTTAGCACCCCAGTGGCCAATCATGTACGAAACTTCCATGATGGAAATCCTAATCACTTATCTTTTCAGGCCTTGGAAAGAGTTAATTTAAACTCTAGAAAAGGCAACTTCAATCTCATACTCCTTCGGAAAGAGCCCAGGTGGATCTATGAATTCAAAACTCTTGCCCCCGGTGGTTTAAACGAAGAATTTAATTTGACTCCGTTTATTCACTTACATTAGGGCCTACTTACCTGTACCTTGAGGCTTAGATTCTCTCGCAACCCTTGGCTTATTGGCAGACCATCTTGCCCAACTCCCTGGGATTTGTATTTGGTAGACATCTTCAACTTCTCTTCACACTTAGCAATGACCACCGCCATATACTCCCTTAAGATCTGTTTTTAAGAACTGATCTAACTTTGACTCCATATTTATAAACTCTATTATTATTTGTCTATCCTATCATACTCCATACTTAAATGGGTTAAAGTACTATATCCTATTTACATCTAGGGTCCATTGGCCTTCCTTTGTTTAGAGGCTCTGCCTATTTTAGGCATTGGCACTCTGTTTCTTTATTTACTAATTTGGTTCCATGCTAATTCAGTTTTGTAACTGAGCGAAATTTTATAACAACACTCGCTCTTCTTTCTGAGTTCTTTTCTTATTATTTTCTTATGGTTCCTGCCTTACTAGTAATCTCTCATTATTATTTAAGTACATATGGCTAATCTCTCCTTTTGAGTCCGATAGTGGATTGCATTATGTTCACTCACCCCATGTTTGGCACTAATGGGGTTAATTGAATCCATCACCTGGCACTCTCACTTTCAATTTTACTACTGTAGCGATATCTGTATCACTATATTCACTAGTTCTTACTAGTTTAATAGTACTTAATTATCCCTACAGTTATTTCCTTTATTGTCATCAGATTATTATTGTTGGCTATCATCCCTTTTAGGATGATGCAACTTCATCTGATCGGTCTTTATTGTGAAATTCCTTTCATAACAGGCGGGGGTAGCTTATTAACTACGTGTATACCATTCAGCCATTCAACATAATATTTCTACCCCAAATCTTTATAGACATCCATTGGTGATTTATTTTTATTATTTTTCCTAATACTAACTTTGTCTGATCGCTATCATTACAATCACCTATCAGGACTATTAACCACACACAAGGATCGGCTACCGTCACTCTGCACCGGTATCTGTATTTAAGTTAGAAGGATTCCTCACTCTCCCATGTAATCATTTCTATTCAAGGAATTATTGGCAGTTCATCAGGTCTAACTTTATCACCGATCTATACACACATTTCCTTTACGGACCTGACAGGGTTAATCATGATACATACTTAATAGATTATCGTCATCACTGACATTTGTGATTGGCCAATCTGAACCAGCTGGCTTTTTTGAACTCACCTATCAGCTCTAACCATGACCTTTAAATAGCTGATACTTACCACACATCGGCTCCCCTCTGATGAGTTGTGGCGAAACGCGCGCGTCAGGGGCCAACGGAGATTCAGTGTAACAGCTTACTGTGTGGTCTCCGGATCGATAAAACCGCACTTTCACAAGAATCCCGAGTACCACTTCTGTTAAGACTAGTGCATACTTGTTGTGGGGTTAGACTCAGCAAACTGGGGACTACTATTCACTTTAACTATATATTTTACTGTTATGTTCACCCCCTTTCTCTGCTTCTATTGTCTCTAACAGACTCTGTGGTCCATTTCGAGCCATTCAGGCTCTACCATTTATTTGCATTTTTTAGTAACATTTAATTTTGTTACTAAGCAATAGTTATTATACTTAGTCTGAACTGCAACTTTGTTTTGTTGCAAGTAACTTGTACCAGAGGCATCCTGAAAACTTTTGAACAGGTCCTCTGTGTTTTTTATGTCTTTTATGTCTCTCTCTTTATGAAAATGCAGTAACTATTCACTGTTACACGTGCATGGTACTTTATTACTATGGATCATATATCTAGCACCTACTACTGTAACGTTGAATTTTATTTCAACTGAGATTTGGTGCGGATTTGCCGATATACTGCGCACCTAAACAGCCAACATCGTTTTTTCATATATATGGTTACAGGGTTAGCGCACGTATAATTGCTATCCGGTCATCAGACCTATATTACGGTAGCACATTATTTATCATGCATTATTTGCAACGTTGAATTTCATTTCAACTGAGATTTGGTGCAGACCTGCTGATACACTGCGTACTTAACCAGTAAACATCGTTTTTTTTTGTTTTGTTTTTTCTTTAAACTAATTGTCACTGTGTTGGTGCACATATATTTGCTACCTGGCCATCAGACTTATACCAGTACATTTAGTACCTTAGCACATTATTTATCATGCATTATTGGTAACGTTGAATTTGATTTCAACTGTGATTTGGTGCGGACCTGCTGATATACTGTGTATTTAACCAGTAAACATGTTTTTTTTTCTCTTAACAAATTGTCACAGTGTTGGTGCACATATATTTGCTATCTGGCCACCAGACTTATACCAGTACATTTAGTACCTCGTTTTTTTCTTTTCCCTTTCCTTTTGTTTGTTTTACATATTTTTGAATTAATAAAAGTTATATATATATATATATATATTTTTTTTTTATTCTTTATTTTCTGTTGTGCACGGTATAACAATAGGCTTACTCAGCCACGATAGCAGTCGTAAGCGGTAACATACAATAATCAAAACATGGCATATGAATAGACGGCACAATTTGTAAGTTTTGTTGAGATAAAACGTAGACAGTAGATTGACATATCGGTTAACATGTGAGCTTTCCTGTCTGACATGCACAATTTTAAGAAGTTAATATAACAAGAGTTAACCGTTGCTAGGGTTAAGTTAAGTAGGTACTAGCTAGGGAGGCTATACATATTACGCTTTGATATAGCAATATCTAGTAGTACGGTTTGCGAGCGTAAACATGCAAAGAGTAAAATAATGGGGGCGGGGCCGGGCCGCCGAGCAGAGCGGTCGCAGGGACCATCAGCTCCTGCAATTGAAGACCCTTTAAGCCCGGAAAAAAGATTCTGTCCACTCATACCTGCGACCATCGACAAGTAAGGGCTACCCGGAACGGGGAGAGGCTTGCTCCCAGAGTTTTAGTCCCCCGGAGGGGAGATCTCAGCAACACCATGCGGGACCTTCCCTGGCGGTGAGTGGAGTGGACGGCCGCCGCTCCACTATCCCGCCCAACGGAGCCCGAAAACCACCTCTGGGCGGACCCGGTCCCGGTCCCCCCCCCCTGGGCTGGGGGGTGATCCCGGTCCTTACACCGCAGCCAAAACCGGAAGCTGGAACCTGCCAGACCGCTGAGAAGGCCTGAGGCCAAGATGGCGGCGGCCACGAGTAAAAGCACCAACTCACAGAGCCAGAAGCAGGCCACCGCACCCCGCCGGCTAGACAAACGAGGAAACCAATGGTGAGCACACATCCTAATAAACGGGTACTAACGGAGGCAGAGGGATGAAGAGGAGGGGAGATGCACAGCACCCCAAGCACCGTTACCGGTGCCATACACCGAGCTACCCCCCCTCTGTAAGCAGGAGAGCCAGAGCCCAAGGTACAGCCACGTGTCCCCCTCCTACCCAGCAGATACTCAGCAGCGGCACCCCAAGCAGACACACAGCATGACAGTGGGGCCCTCATAGACGGAACAGAACGAGAGGCACGAGATTCACCTGGCGTGTCGCTGACTCTTACCAACGGAGCTGTGATTACTACAATCACTCAGAACTCTGACCCTACTCATAAGTATCAAGCGTGATTGACTAATTGCACACCTACCAGCTTAACCATAACGCACTCTGACTGCTGGAGATGGGACTTGCTGTCCAATCTAATGTGCATCGAGCAGGATACCCTCTCCCAGTTGTCTGGGTGCATTCAATATCTACTCCATGCACAGCTCCCACAACGAGAATGGAATGAATGCTACCGTCCTGATGTTCCATAACCTAATGTTGCCTGAATTCATATGGTTAATAGTATAATTTAATCTGCTCCTACCATGCTATCCGGTTAGAGGCTGCTGAGATAATGTTGTAGACTTACTATTACTGTTTATATATGTTACCTCATAGATATAATAACCAGCAATGTGCTAGTGCTAATGTTTCTGCAGCAACCTATTACAGCTAAGCTGGAACCAGTTAATCTGCCCCTGCCGGGTTACCCTGTAGGAGGCTGCTGTGATAATTATTGTTATTCTGATTATTAATCCATGCTACCTTATAGACAATCTAACCAGCAGTGCGCTAGTGCAGATATTTTTGCAGCGATCCTTAAAACTAAGCGAGAAATTACTCACCAACTCAGTCTATACTTAGCAGGGTAACTTTACAAAGTCATTTCATCCACCATAAAAATGTGCCTGTCTAGCGAATGTCACAACCTATGTTATGTACTGTACGTATACATACCTTGATACCGCTGTTGTGGCGAGCCAAGGCTGTTTGTTAAACTTGTGCACGACAAAAATAAAGAATTAAAACAAAAAAAAATAAAAATAAATAAAATTAAAATAAATTGAGACAGTATAGCATAAGTTTAGTGGGTGTGTAAATGCTAATGCCAGAGTACACCATTTCTTTTAGCATAGCGATAAGATAGCTTGTTAGCATTATTATGAGAAAACATCTGCTAGTAAAGATTATTCCGTTAAACAAACTAAGCATCGTGTATTCAAGCTCGTTACACTTACTAGACATTAAAGGACCACTCTAGGCACCCAGACCACTTCAGCTTAATGAAGTGGTCTGGGTGCCAGGTCCTTCTAGGGTTAACCCATTTTTTCATAAACATAGCAGTTTCAGAGAAACTGCTATGTTTATGAATGGGTTAAGCCTTCCCCCTATGTCCTCTAGTGGCTGTCTCATTGACAGCCGCTAGAGGCGCTTGCGTGCTTCTCACTGTGATTTTCACAGTGAGAGCACGCCAGCGTCCATAGGAAAGCATTATGAATGCTTTCCTATGTGACCGGCTGAATGCACGCGCAGCTCTTGCCGCGCGTGCGCATTCAGCCGACGGGGAGGAGAAGAGGAGGATCGGAGGAGGAGAGCAGGAGGAGATCTCTCCGCCCAGCGCTGGAAAAAGGTAAGATTTAACCCCTTTCCCCTTTCCAGAGCCGGGCGGGAGGGGGTCCCTGAGGGTGGGGGCACCCTCAGGGCACTCTAGTGCCAGGAAAACGAGTATGCTTTCCTGGCACTAGAGTGGTCCTTTAATCATAAGATTAAATAGATTATAGGCATGTATAGTATGTGGATAGGTCAGGCCTAGAGTGTGAGTACATGAGTAAGTGTCACTAAGACTGGTAGGATCTGGCTGTTAGTGCACATACATATGTAGGCATTGTTTGGGGTTCACAATTCACAAAAGCCTACTCAGTTAAAACTATCTGCATATACATGGGCAATTATAGGCAAGAAAAAAAAAAATTAAATAGAAAAAATTGTAAACAGTGGGGCTGCATGATACTGGGAGTCCATGGTGCTGCGCAGGGCCTTCTCCAGTGCTTGGGTGAGGTGTCTCGGCCTCAATCCACTGAGTTGACGGTAGTCAGCCAACGCCTACTCTGCTTATCCATTGGGGTTGTGTGGAAGCCTCTTGGGCTTGTATGGTCCACGCCTTGTCGGAAGGCTGAAGCGGTACATCCCAGACTCTAGGTCCCCAGGATGAAATAAAGTTCAGTGGGCTTGTGTGCCGGTTGGGACCCAGGTGCGCTGCTTGTACCCTTCTGCCCTGGTACCTCTTGAGAGCTGATGCCCTTGTGCCACGAGCTCGGGGTCCAGTGTGGCCCGAGGTCTCCCCTGTCGGGGTTGCGCGGTGAGTCTTGTTCCTTGGTAGCCGTCACTGAGGTTCTGCCGCCCTCCGCCGGTGTGGCTGGCATCTGTGGGGTACTTCCCCTCTTGCTCTCGGACCAGGAGGGCCTCCGGTTCGGGAGGATGTGGCTCGGTGATCCCAGGCGCTTGGAGGCGATGATCTAGTACCCCTCTTTGTCAGGGCGGCACGTGTAGCGAGCTTCATGTGACTTGGCCCAGCAGCCTGCATGCGATTCGTTAGTTGGGCCCAAAAGTTGTCAAAGATGATGTCTATCGGGTCCCTCTCGTTTTCGCTAGTGCCCGGCTGGGTAGATTGGGGTTTGTCTCGCTGAGTTAGAGACGCTTTGTCCGCCATTTTGGAGGTACCACTCCCCACATTGCTTGTGTGCATCGTTTGCTGGGTCGGGGGTTGTGGGGTGTGGGGCACTCCTTCTGGTGGGGACCGGGATCTCCCCCACCGGTCCATGGGGGGGGGGAAGTCGTACATATTCTTGTGCCGTTGCGTGCGGCTGGTGGGAAAGCGGACGCCATTCCCCATCGCCTCTCGCGGCAGGCCTCACTTCGCCATTGCGGTTCCCTGTAGTCCTTGGTCGGTTGTGGCATCGCCAAGTTCAGGTAGCGCTTCCCAACGTAGTGGTGCATTTTGCCAAGGGTTTATGTCACTGAATCTCAGGTTAATCCAAGGAATATGCTTTCCTCGGCGGGAGCTCAGGCAAAGCACGACCTGGCCGCTCGCTGGTTAGGCTCCGTCCCCAAAAGTTATATTTTAATTTTAATTTCACCATACTCCACTAAGGGCACTCTAAGCTTTTCTCCTCTTTCCTGTTACTACCCTGGTAGTTCATTGTGGGTTAACCCCATTTTTTTAGTGTTTTTCCCTTAGCTTCCACTCTCCCTTTCTTTTGGTATATGAAAATAATTCCAAAGAGATAAATTGCACTTATATATTAAAAATAGACACTAGATTAAACTCATAAAAAATAGACCCAATCAAAATCCACATTAAGACCCCTAGGATGCAACGTTTGTATCCTATGGATCCAGAAGCCTTCTCTCTTTCTCAATTGGATCATCAGGTCTCCTCCTCTGTGATCTAGGGGCACCTGTTCAATGATAGTAAAATTTAAACTATTCATATTAAAATTGGGGAATTTTTGTTGCAATGGGGACCAAGTGAGAAACTAGGTTGTTCCTAATATTCTTTTGGTGTTCTAAAAATTTCACTTTTGCCTTTGTCCCCACATACTGCATACCACATCCACAGGTGAGTAGGTATACAATATGTGTGGAAGAACAGGAGACCAATTGTTTAATCATAAATTAAGGACACAAAACACTTAATCCAAGAATTAAATTCAATCGAGTGGGAAGACTATTTCATATGACATGTGCAATTCGTTTTGTTCTGAATGTCCGAATTGCTGAATTGCCGAAATCCCAAAGTTCAGAAATTCCCAAGTGTCGAAGTTCCGAAGTTGCCGAAGTTCTGAAGCACAGTATTGCCGAAGTACTAATATACCTACCCAGTGGAAGAATGAAGAATGTTACACTGTATACAAGTTTAAATAAAAAGTATACAAACATAGCCAGGATTCAGCTGTAAGCATTTGCAACACTTACAACAATCAAGTAACACAGTCATCCAATCAGAGTGCTCTGACAGGTAAATGAAGGGACTGACAGGTAAGTCTCTACATTTACCTGTCACAGCACTCTGATTGGTTAGCTTCAAATCCAGCCAATCAGAGTGCTCTATGTCCTTTTACACAGCTTGGGAAAGTTCTTTGGAATTTTCCCATGCTGTGTAATTTGGCTCATAACTCTCTGATTGGTTTCTTTCAATTAACCAACCAGAGTGTTGTTATGAGTCAAATTACACCTTATTCTAATTTAGGGCGCCACCTGCCACTCAGGGGTCAGGACAATAGGTCCTTCCCCCATTATTTTACTCTAGGGCCCCCACCCGCCGCTCAGGGGTGGGAGGACAATAGGTCCCCCCCTTATTCTAATTTAGGGCCCCAACCCACCGCTCAGAGGTGGGGGCTGGGGGGGAGGACAATAGGTCCCCCCCTTGAAGTAATTTAATGTCCCTACCCACCGCTCAGGGGTGGGGGCTGGGTGGGAGGACAATAGGTCCCTCCACCCTTTTTTTTACTTTAGGGCCCCCATCCGCCGCTCAGGGGTGGGGGCTGGGGGGAGGACAATAGTTCCCCCCCCTGTTTTTCTGATTTAGGGCCCCCACCCGCCGCTCGGGGGTGGGGGCCGGGGATGGCAATAGGTCCCCCCTTTAGTTTAAAAGCCACCACTTGCGCAGCACGAGTGGGGGCTAGGAAGGGGGGCCCCGTTTTTGGGGTTTTTTTTTAACTGGCTGCTCACTGTTTAATAGACATGCCCCTATTTGCGGTATAGCAAGTAGGGGCAAAATTTACTAATACTAGGTAATTTTTACTTAGTATTAGTAAATTTGGCTGAAAGACCAATTTAGGTCTTTCAGCCTTTTGGTAGATAACTCCCTGATACCGTGGGAATTAGGGAGTTATCTACTAAGCGGCTGCAAGAGAAGTCCCGAAATTCGGAAATGCCGAAGTTCCAAAATTGCGAAGTGTCAAAGTTCGAATTCCCGAAGTCCCGAATTTCGGAATGCCGAACCGAAAATGTTCCCCATGCACATCCCTAACATGGGCTACTTTAGATGTTACATCCCTATATACTATAATTGATCATAAATTGGGAATACAAGCTGTAAAAGTTAAAAAGTTAATGTTGATTTCAATTTGGTCTGTTTTTTATGAGTTTAATCTAGTGTCTATTTTTAATATATAAGTGAAATTTTATCTCTTTGGAATTATTTTCATATACCCTTTTAAATATCTAAATATTTTTATAATTCTCAATTTTCCATTTTTTTCCTTTTACCATGAGCACTATATATCTCTATTGATATATCACCCACTTACAAACTGAAAGTTCTGACCTAATTTTACAATTTTTCTACCTTATTGTTACATTTCTTTTTATTGTATCCTATCGAGTGACATTTGTTGAACATACATAAGCCTAACACAGAGAAGAGATTGGGTACACACCCGAAAGATGTATTATGCAAGAAAGGTGCTGCCGCAGTGACCAAAATTCATACAGAAAAAACTAGTTACGGCGAAGTCTCAGGCTATAGCTGGACTATGATGTCTCTGATGGAACAAACTAATTCAGCTTGAACTTGGAACACACCCAAGACTTGAAAATGAGTTCTGAGCCGCAAGTCCGAACCTAACTACTTATGATGCATTACACCTGTTTGTACTCTACGCGAAATGGCTGGCAACCCATGGGAGTCCCTGGCATGATTCAAAAGCTGGAATACCCAGCATTGAGACTAGGACACCACAAGGAGAAGGACTGCTTTACCATGAGGAAGTTCATGCTAAATGAACGAAACGCATAGGGCTGTGTACAGTGTGTGAGAGTTTTCCATTTTATTCTATTTGTATTTTTATGTTTGCTGTTTTATCGTTTTTCATTAACCCCTTAAGGACAAAACTTCTGGAATAAAAGGGAATCATGACATGTCACACATGTCATGTGTCCTTAAGGGGTTAAAGAGGAATCTTCCTATTTTGGAAACATCCAGCTGGGAACTTTGTTTTATTGCCGCAAGGATACATTTTTGATGTGCCTAAAAAATTGCTTCTATCCTGTAAGTGCAACTTGTATTAAACACTCTTATTGTAATTGGATACTCTGCACCATTGTTTCTTAGTGATATGCCTTTAATCAATTTGGGTTTGTGAGTGGATTTCATACATTTACATCTCACCCCAATTTGTCGTACAATACTACTCTATGTGTTTTTGCTATATTTTGTATTGTAGATAACCCTTTTGGGTATTTGTTGCATTCTTTATTAATGATTTGGAGGAGTCTTTATCTACATACAGACAGTAAATAGGGGTAATTGATCTGTTTGCTACATTGCCCCAACTGCGTGTTTTTCCACTATTTCAGAGGTTTTTTTTCTGTTACTATTCTGCTTTAGGTATAGAGGGGTAACTCAAAGACTACTAACATCAGATCACCATAGCCTTTAATAGAATCTCATTTTATATATTGTCTGTTTGGACCAGTAGTAACATCACTGCCTTAGAAGAACTGAGAAACCCAAGTTTAAAGTAAGTGTCCTTAGGCAAGTCAACTAATCTAATGATTTAAATCTTCATATTGGATTGTATGAGCAGCGCTTAATTACTAAAACACATAACTAGGACAATAATCCTCTGGCACAGGGCTTGTAGTTCTGCGTTCTGCTATATATTTTCCTGGTCTGCAGAACCTTTGGACTATAAACAAGCAAATAGCGCACAGGAAGTTACTCCAGGGCAGGTGTGCTGCAATGGCCATTTTAACTTCCCTCAGGAGTGAGTAGGTCAGACCCTCGATTACAAAATGTCTACACTCAGGTGAAACACCTTAACCCCTTCAGGACGGAGTCAATAGTGCACGTTCTGATCAAAACAAAACGTAAACAAAAACTGGAATTTGCGCTATATGTCTGTTCAACCGTAATTCACCTCTTTCATATTAAATGCACCCACACTTATTATATATCATTTTGTTCAGGAGAAACAGGGCTTTCATTTCATATAAAATATTTATATATGAAACAATTTATTATGAATAAAATTAAAAAAAACTGTAAGAAATTAGAATTTTTTTTTTTAATTTGTAGTTCCGCCTCACATTTTAGCTGTAAATGTCATAATACTGTTAGGTTTTACTGCAACAAAATGCACATATTTGTAATCAGCGATGTCTCACGAGTACAACAGTACCCCCCATTAACAGGTTTTATGGAGTTTTGGAAAGTTACAGGGTCAAATATAGAACGTTCCATTTTCAAATTGAAATTTGCCAGATTAGTAATGTTACCTTTGAGACGGTGTGGTAGCCCAGGAATGAGAATTACCCCCATAATGGCATACCATTTGAAAAAGTAGACAACCCAAGGTATTGAACGTGGGGTATGTTTAGTCTTTTTTAGTAGCCACTTAGTCACAAACACTGGCCAAAGTTAGCGTTCATATTTGTTTTTGTGTGAAAAAAGCAAAAAACTAATATTTGGCCAGTGTTTGTGACTAAGTGGCTACTAAAAATGACTGGACATACCCCATTTGCAATACCTTGGGTTGTCTACTTTTGCAAATGGTATGCCATCATGGGGGTAATTCTTATTCCTGGGCTACCATACGGTCTCAAAGGCAACATAACTAATCTGGCAAATTTCAATGTCAAAAAAATGAAATGCGAGCCTTATTTGTGACTCTCTAACTTTCCAAAAAACCATAAAACCTGTACATGGGGGGTACTGTTATTCTCGGGAGATTTCACTAAACACAAATATTAGTGTTTTAAAACAGTAAAACATATTACAACAATAATATAGTCCATAAAAGTGCCGTTTGTTTGTAAAAAATGCAAAAAACGTCACTTTTACTTAAAATATCATCGTTGTAATACAATTTACCAGTTTTAAACACTAATATTTGAGTTCAGCGAAGTCTCCCGAGTAAAACAGTACCCCCTATATACAGGTTTTATGGTGTCTTGGAGAGTTACAGGGTCAAATATAGTGCTTGCGAATTAAATTCTCTGCACTTTCTCCCTGTGTTGTCAGGCATGTCAATCAAATTTTAATTAATTAAATGACATAATTATATTAAAAAATTACTTAAATATACACGTAGAATTTTAATATATATGCATTTATAGGTATTTAAATTCTACGTGTATACTAATGTAATCTTTCATGTAATTATATGTATTTATCTATCTATATATATTTGCGGTTATTTGTATTTTATATATAGATAGATATATATAGAATGTCATTCTAAGTGTATTCTGTTTCCAATATATATATATATTAATAACAAAATACAGTTAGAATGAAATTACATATGAATATATAATTTATTTTAAATTTTGTTTCAATATTTTATTTATTTATTTTATTATTTTATTTATTTATTATTGTAATTATACGTATATATATAATATATATATGTAGATCTATTATATATATAATATATATACATATTATATATGTAACGTCATTCTAAGTGTATTTTAATACTAATATATATACTAATATTAATATTAAAATACATTACGTATGACGTTACATATATATAATATGTATATATATTATATATATAATATATATACATATATTATATATATATATATATTTTATTTTAACATGTGTATTTCATTTTTTTTTTACACTACCTACCAGCAGGGGGACTCTCTAATATTTTAGACAGTCCCCCTGCTGGCAGATCCATAGCCAGCTATAGGGGGCCATGTGATCGCTCTTTGAGAGCGATCACATGGCCCCCGGGGGCCTCATTTGCCGGAGGGGGGCTGCCTGGGCTCTCAGGCAGACCCCCAGAAGAGGATCGCGGCAGAGGTAAGTATAGCTTACCTCCTGGGGGCTTCAGCCGTTACGGCGTTCTATGCCGCCGCAACGGCTTTAAAGCCCTTTAAAGCCGCGACGGCATAGAACGCCGTAACGGCGTTAAGGGGTTAAAAAGGCTGTACACTGGGTCATCAGAAATATAAAGTTTAAACTTTCCTTGATGGGTCTTAAAAATAATAATAAAAAAAAAAGCCTAGTGAGTATAAAATCTAAACTTGGCCCCCAGATTCTGCCTTTTTGAGAACAGGAACACAAGATTGAAGGACACTTGATCAGGGAACGTTTTCATAAAAATGTGTTCCTTCTCCTTGTCCTATCAGCTCTGTGAGTGAAGCTGAACCTATTGTTCATGCATCCATGGTTAGCCAAGAAACAATTATAAATTATATCTGCCTACTGGTGTCTGTCATGTAGGGGGCGCCTAGTCTGCATGTTAAAATCTCCCTCCCTACCTACAGCCTGGTGTCTCTTGGCTCCAGCTATCTGGTATTGCTGCATTCTGTCTGAGGAGCCTGAACAGTGCATGGCCCCTGAACACAGTGATTGCATGGTCCCGCCCCCTCAGATTGAACACAGTGATCTGTTCATGGCCCCACCCCCTCAAACTAAACACAGTGATCTGTGCATGGTCCCACCCTCTCAGACTAAACACAGTGATCTGAGCATGGCCCCGCCCTCTCAGACTAAACACAGTGATCTGTGCGTGACCCCGTCCCCTCAGACTAAATACACTATGTGCCTGGCCCCGCCCTCTCAGACTAAACACAGTGATCTTTGCATGGCCCCGACCTTTCAGACTAAACACAGTGATCTGTGCATGGCCCCACCCTCTCAGACTAAACACAGTGATCTGTGCATGGCCCAGCCCTCTCAGACTAAACACAGTGATCTGTGCATGGCCCAGCCCTCTCAGACTAAACATAGTGATCTGTGCATGACCCCGCCCCCTCAGACTAAACACAGTGATCTGTGCATGGCCCCGCCCTCTCAGACTAAACACAGTGATCTGTGCATGGCCCCACCCTCTCAGACTAAACAGTGATCTGTGCATGACCCTGCCCCCTCAGACTAAACACAGTGATCTGTGCATGACCCCGCCCCCTCAGACTAAATACACTATGTGCCTGGCCCCGCCCCCTCAGACTAAACACAGTGATCTGTGCATGGCCCCACCCCCTCAGACTAAACACAGTGATCTGTGCATGGCCCTGCCCTCTCAAACTAAACACAGTGATCTGTGCATGGCCCCGCCCTCTCAGACTAAACACAGTGATCTGTGCATGACCCCGCCCCCTCAGACTAAAAACAGTGATCTGTGCATGGCCCCGCCCTCTCAGACTAAACACAGTGATCTGTGCATGGCCCCACCCTCTCAGACTAAACAGAGTGATCTGTGCATGGCCCCACCCCCTCAGACTAAACAGTGTGGCGTACTAAGGGGGGGGGGTCAGCCCCGGGTTCCATCAGGTAGGGGGGTGCCACCAGGGCTGGCCAGGGTTGGAGTTCAGGGAGCTGTGTTGTGCACAGGTTGCCATAGCAGAAGGGCACCGGGCAGCCGACACAGCTCACACGCTATAATTAAAGTGATACAACACTTTAATATCAATTCTTAAGGTGTTTTAACACCAATATTACTGTTAAGGGTGACCCCCTTATACAAATACACTATAATTAAGTGATACAACACTTTATTACTACTCAGTGCTGAACCCCACTGTCTATGGTTATAATTAAGTTGTTAACCCCACTGTTTACTATCATAGTGGTACAACCCACTTGTGTATATTTTAGTGGACAACCCAACTAAATATTGAGTGCCGCCTACGTATTAAACTACACAAATATTTTGGGTGACCCCCATCTATACTCTGAAATAATTTTGGGTGAACCCCATTCAACTCCATTCTTTCAAATTAATATACTTAACTGTTTGGCAACCGCTCTAAGACATACCATGTCTGACAATAATGAGCCCACTATATCCTAGGTACTCAGAGCCTGGTTGGTTTCAACCATTGCAGATTCCATCCCCAAGGCATTAGCAGCCTTTCATGAGAAGACTTCGGCCGAAGTCACCCCTACTGCACGTCAACTGTCTGATTCCGAGGACTCTCAACCCTCGGATCAGGAGGTTACACGCAAACGCCCCTGAAAAAGGGAGAGTAGGTCTGCGGGCAAGGGCAAAGCTCCTGCCAAGTCCCAAAAATTGATTGCCACTCGCCCCGTTCAAGCTAACTTTAACCCCTTAGAGGGTCTACATCCCACACGTTAGACGGGGTTGACGATTATTTCCTTGGATTTTCTGATGAGGACCCCTCGGCGAATGCGCTAGGGGATACCCCATCGGAATTTGTCAAGGAAACCTCTCACACATAAAGATCTAGATGCTATACTACCTAATCAAAAGGACCCGATTCAGACATCCTTCTGGATGCTTCGGGTGTTCCTTTATTTGACCCGAGGGTCATCAGACACAAACGGTCGGCAGAATGGGCTCCACCAGAGCACATTTCCAACTTTTGTAAAATCTGGTTATGCAAACCACTGGACAAAGAAATTAGGGCAAAACTCAGAGCCGAGTGCCCTCGACCGACCATTCCAAACAAGGTAGCTCTCACGCCAGATTTGACCCAAACACAGTTAGAGAGTGGGCCCACCGAGAGACGCTAGGCGGCACTGTACAAACTGGATGCAAAATTAGCCGATCTGAGCTCCCGAGAACTGGGACCAGAGGCAATGGATTACTGTTTGGGGACTCGTTCATGAAAGACCTTTCCAAACATGTAGCGGTGTTCACCACCCTAAATAAGGCCCAATCCTCCTTGCGCAGGGTTTTTCGTTCTCAGTCAGGCCATTTTTCTGGGAGAGCTGGACGTTATAGAGGCCGAACGAACAGCAGAATCGTCTTCACAGGCTACAGGCCTCGCCCCTCTGAAAACTATTGGCAATCGGGACAACCCCGACCCTACCACAGGCAACTATTCACTAATAGAGGGTCTATCCAGGGACGTGGATCTGCCTCCCTACGCGGAAGAGCTGCTCCAGGTAATAAATCTCCCTTCTTTCAATGTACCTATAGCAGGTCGATTAACCAGTTTTTCCAACAGTGGGAATTACTTTCTCAGGATCTATGGATCCTACACACAGTCCAAGGGTTCAAATAGATTTCCTTTCCACCCCTTCCAGGACACCCCACCTACACCACTACAGATGTCTGCAGCAGACAACCTGACACTACAAACCGAACTGCGCAAGCTAGTAAAAAAAACGGGCAATAGAGAAATCTCCTTTCCCGCATACTTTTCTAAGCAACATTTTTTTGCCCACAAAAAACTGGAGACCTACGCCCAATTATCAACTTAAAAAAACCTGAATCACTTTGTCAGGTATCGCCACTTCAAGATGGAGGGCATCCATCTACTCAGGGACCTCCTTTGCGTGGGAGATTGGTTCTCCAGCTTCGATCTCAAAGACGCATACCTCACAGTTCATATTGCTCGCAACCATTGAGCTTTCCTTCAATTCCTCTGGCAAGAGGAAATCTGGCAATTCACATGCCTCCCGTTCGGACTATGCTCCGCACCATGATGTTTCACGAAACTGATGAAACCAGTGATGGCGCTACTCCGATCACAGGGGATTCGATCCATCATATATTTGGATGACATCCTGATAATGGCACAAGACATTCGCAAATTGTTATCAACCCATCAGATTCGCTTACGCGATCTGGCCCATACTATAGGCCTACTGTCCGCCTCTATCCAAGCCATTTACCCAGGACCTTTACACTACCGAGCCATGCAACGGCTCAAGACATACTACCTACACCGTTCCACCTCCTACGATCAGTACATCCAACTGACAGACGAAGTTCGTATAGAACTTTCCCGGTGGCTTCACAATATGGAAGCCTGGAATGGCAAAGCCATCTTCGGATCACAACCAGATTTCATTCTGGAATCCGATGCCAGTCTCCTGGGATGGGGCGCCACATGCACCCAAGGGTCCACAGGGGGACTTTGGTCCCCATCCGAACAAGCACTGCACATCAATTGTTTGGAATTGATTACAGGATCTTTCGCAATTCGCAGTTTCGTGAAAGACTGTTTCAACTGTTCACTAGTACTGCGCATGGACAACGTCTCTGCAGTGCGCTATGTGAATCGGTTAGGAGGCTCCCGATCCAAGCTACTATCCGATCTGACCAAAGATCTTTACCAATTCTGTCTAGAACGGAACTTATCTATCAGAGCGGAATATCTTCCGGGCACGGACAACCTAGTCGCGGATTGGTTCTCTCGCCATTGGAGGGATGTAAGCGACTGGCAATTAGACCCCCGCGTATTCCACCAAATTCATTGCCTTCGCGGGCCCCTTACACTGGACCTGTTTGCATCCCGTCTGAACCGCCAGACGGAAGCCTTTATCAGCTGGCTCCCAGACCCCAGCCATGGGCAGTCGACGCCTTTCTACATCCTTGGCCGGAGACAGGAGCCTATGCGTTCCCACCTTTCTCCATGATCCAACGCACCCTCTACCGGGTTAAAGCCCTAATAGTGACGATAGTCATTGTCACTCCACTAAGGAGAACCCAGACTTGGTTTCCAACCCTGTTAGAATTATCAGTGAACTATCCAATTCTTCTACCTCGATCACCCGACATCCTCAGGAACCCAACAGGGCACTTTCACCCACTCGCCCTTCAGGACCGGCTCCAGCTTGTAGCTTGGACCATTTCAGGGGATCTTGAAACGTCTCAGGACTTTTGGAGACAACTCAGGCTCTCCTATGGGACTCCTGGGCCCCAGGCACTAGTCGAGCTTACATCGCTGCATGGAAGACATGGGTCTGCTGGTGTTTGGAAAGGGACACCGATCCCTCTTCAGCACCTCTGACGATCATCCTAAATTTTCTGTCTACCCTATTTGATCAAGGTAAATCCTATCGATCAATTAATGTCTATAGATTCACTATCTCTGCGGGCCATAATCCCATTGACAATGCGTCAATAGGGAAACATCCTTCAGTCTGTAGACTTTTACGAGGGATCAGGTTAGCCACACCCCCTCTTCCTAAATACTCCTGTTTCTGGGATATCACTCACGTCTTTTCCCTTTTAGAATCCTGGACCGCTAATGAAAATTTGTCGCTACGTCAACTTTCGGCCAAACTGGCCTTACTCCTATGCCTGGTATCCTTCTGTAGGGTCTCGGATATCCGAGCATTTGATCCCCACGCAGTAGTCTTCTCGCCTGAACAAAACTAATTCTTCCTCCGTATTCTACCTTACTTTCCTAATAGACAGTCACTCTGCGTGGCATTATTTAGATGCCACCACCACTCTACGCCCCCCTACGGGACCCCTCCTTGTGTCTTATGTAAAACCACACAAACCGGTATCCGCACCCACCGTCGCACGGTGAATCAGATGGATACTAGCGCAAGCAGGCATTGACTCAAATTTTGGCGCATATTCAGTCAGAGGAGCAGCCGCATCCTCAGCCTTTCGCGCGGGGAGCTCCCTCTCAGACATTTTGTCATCTGCAGATTGGTCCAGAGAGTCCACATTCCGTACATTTTATTTCAAACCTATGACACATGCTGCATCTTCTATCATATAGGAGCGTTAAAACAGCAAATATGAAGCCTCCTGTCTTGCCATAAAATTAGGGATTATTTTAGCTTTAGTGACTGAATAATCTACATTTTATTAACGACAGGAGGCGAATATTTCCCGCCCCCTTCTTTATTTTAACTTTCTAACACCCGCCCAGGTAAGTTACTATGCATTCCAGTCTACTGGTTACACACACTTTATACACCATCTGCCATAGGTTCACGCCATAACACTTCTAATCTAGTGTTTGAAATATTCAATATTATATTCAAAGAGTAACTACAATTTGTTCTTAACATACATGCCATAAATTGCATTCACCCAGTATGAGAACCTATACTCTCACGTCTTTTCTCTATTCCCTTAGTGTGAAAAATACCTACCTTTGTATATACGGCTCCTTCAAGCACGCTGAAGATTCCACATGTTGACTACTTCAGGACTCCAACTTAGTCCGCAGTTCATCGTTACAGTTTACACGGTTGACACAGACATATCATCGACCACAGCAAGAAAGAGGATATGGGAGGAGTTTGATGACATCATATAATACTGTTTGTGGCGAAACCAACTTCGCCACTGTGAACTGGAGAAGCCTGGTTGCTAGCCTCCTGCCCTGCGACTATGGCCCCTGGACATATTGTACTGGAAAAACTATATTGGGGCATGTAATAATGTATATTACTGCTACTGGGCCTTTAAGGGCCATCCGTGGATCTATGGGGACTTTTGGGATACTGTACCTTTAAGACTGTGGAGCGTAGTACAGTAATCCTGCCTTTAATACTTTAATGTCATGTATGTATTTTTGTATGCAGTTAACCTGGGTTATAAATATGTACAGCATTCATCTGATTGTTCGGTAGAATCACTCCATTCATTGTATTGAGGAAACTACCGAACAACCAGACCACCCAGGACTAAGTGTGCCTCCAATTACCGTTTGCAACAATGTTGCAAACGGGTAATTGGCAATCAGTGTAGTGTGGTCTGTGTCCTCTGGGTTGCCGCCATTCGGGAAACAAACACGTGGCGGCGGCCATCTTAAACTACCGAACAGCGGTGTTTTGCCGTCGAGTGTCTGGAACTGAAATCGGACACTCGACTAGGCAAACACCGCTGAGACCTCCAGACTTCCAGGATTTCGTGGGGAAACTACCGAACGGCCCGCCGTTCGGTAGAAAGAAACGTACGAACTAGGGGATTCATGCGAATCCCCCTTAGTCTCTATAACACCAGTAATTCGTCTGTTTCATTCACTTGTTTGTGACCGACCGCAGGGCCAAAATGCATGGAACTGTTTTCGGATACTTTACCCATGCGGTCGGTCAAATCTTTGGAACCTCATATCTCCCGAACCATTCATCCGAATGACCTGATTCTTGCATATGTTGTCCCCCTGAATAAGGGCTACAGGATACCTGTTTTGGAGGTGTAGCATATGTATTTGGGGTACATCCAGGAATTGGGGGAAAAGGGTGTACGGTATAATTATATTAAGTGCTAATCTAAGGGGAGGAAATGTGTGGGAGGTACATCCCTGTGATTGGTTAATTTCATCCTCCCCCTGGGAGTGTCCTGTATGTACTTGTTTGTAATAAAAGCCAGACTGGGTGTCCCAGTCCAGAGTTCCTGCTTAACCCTCAAAATGAAGTGTCGTCTCGTTCTTGGGGGGAATTGGATTGTAAGCTGACTGCCAAGAGTGTAAGCGGATTGTACGCTTTTCTTGTTCAGCTGTTCCAGTTCGGAGTGTTATTTCGTATCCAGATTGGGAGTTTGGTGTTCTGCAGTAGCTGTCTCTAGAAAAGGGGATTATCGCCTAAACGGATTTTTCCCCTTTTATGCTGAAACGGTCCGTTACACTGTTATACTATCTGATTGGTTGAACTTTTTACATTACTGTTAACTGTTCCTTTGCTGCTGGGAGGTTCAGTAAAGAAAGATAAAGCAAATATTCGCCTCCTGTCGTTAATAAAATTTAGATTATTCAGTCACTAAAGCTAGAATAATCCCTAATTATATGCAAATGTGTAGTCAGATGCCAGCATGCAGAACACAGCATGCTGGCATCAGACAGCCAATGGCAGCATATTACCCCATCCCCTAGTGAAAGGTTGTACTGCTCACCCACCCTCTACCCTGTTTTGACTGTGGTATCTTATGTGCCCCCCCCCCCCATATATTGTTCCTAGAGTCGCCACGATGTCTGCATGTGTGTCAATGTGTATCTGTGTGTGACTGTGTTTCTGTGTATCTGCATGTGTGTATATGAATCTGCATGTGTGTATGTCCGTGTATATGTATATGTACAGACATTTCAAAATCTCGCCAACACTACACACAAATACACTCATGCATTTCAACGTCAACACTACATACAAACCCCACCATTATATATAACCATACCACTGCATTCAAATACCACACAACACACAAATGCATGCTTGCATTCAAATGCCAACACTACACACAAACACACCCACAGTGCTCAGTGCTAAATATATTTTAAAAAATTGGGTTGTTTTTTACATTTAAAGTTGAGGGCGGTGGTGCCAAAAATAGGACCCGCCCCGGGTGCCAAATGCTCTTGGTATGCCCCTGCTAAACACAGTGATCTGTGCATGGCCCCGCCCTCTAACACTAAACACAGTGATCTGTGCATAGCCCCGCCCTCTCACACTAAACACAGTGATCTGTGCATAGCCCCGCCCTCTCACACTAAACACAGTGATCTGTGCATGGCCCAGCCCCCTCTCAGACTAAACACAGTGATCTGTGCATAGCCCCGCCCTCTCAGACTTAACACAGTGATCTGTGCATAGCCTCGCCCCCTCAGACTAAACACACTGATATGTGCATGGCCCCGACCTTTCAGACTAAACCCTGCCCTCTCAGACTAAACACAGTGATCTGTGCATAGCCCCGCCCTCTCAGACTAAACACAGTGATCTGTGCATGACCCTGCCCTCTCAGACTAAACACAGTGATCTGTGCATAGCCCCGCCCTCTCAGACTAAACACAGTGATCTGTGCATAGCCCTGCCCTCTCAGACTAAACACAGTGATCTGTGCATGACCACTCCCCCCTCAGACTGAGCACATTGATCTGTGTATGGCCCCGCCCCCTCCGACTAAACACAGTGATCTGTGCATGACCCTGCCCCCTCCGACTAAACACAGTGATCTGTGCATGGCCCCCCACAGTGATCTGTGTAACTCAGGAGGCAGCAATTTTCCAGAGCACCTGCCTCGCAAAGACTTCTCACTGAGCTGCATTGGGAAGTCTGTGATTGGACAGCCACAAAAAGTAAGGACGGGGTTAGAAGGGGAAGGTTTACAAAAGCTGCACACAAAACAAATGCATATTTTGCAAGAGATATTGGGTGCAATGAAAAAAATGCATAATTAAAAGCGTGTTATTTTTTTCGTGTGTTACTATTCAAAACATAAAAAGGGCCAAAGTATCAATGTCATTATCAAGTGTCATTTTCCAACATAATAGTCTGCAAGTTGAAATAAAATTACCGTATGTAACAATAAAGTAAAGTAAAGCCTACAGGGTAAGCGTTAGTACAGGACTTACTTTAAGGACCACTATAGTCACCTAGACCACTTCAGCTCAATGTTGGTTGGTTCCTGAGTAAGCCCGTGAGTGGAAAACATGTTGAGCCAATTTTTCTATTGTTGTATTATTTATTTTAATAAATATATTGTCGTACATACCTACCTTGTTGGAATGGAGCCAAGCAGAAGGAGCTGTGGGCACTAACCCCCAAATATCGGGGGAGGCATATTTTATGCACTGATTACATTAGATGAACAAGCAAGCGTGCAGGCCCAAACCATCATTGGGACGTGAATTCACTACAACACGAAAATGCAGCAAAGAGAACTAGGTTTTTTACTTACCTCCACTGCGTTATTCACTATGGTAGAATATGCAATGGCACCTACTGGGATGAAAGAACAGCAGACTTCTACTTAGTTCTTGGCAAATGACTGCTCCTCTTTAACAGGTGAGCTTATACTTGTCATACACTATTTCTAGACTATTGTCATACACTTTCACTGAAACCTCTTTTAAAAGTGTGTCTGTCCCAAAAGTGGAGTTTGGGATAGAATGTACTTTTTCTGTATTTACTGAATACTGAACATGCAGCTGTCCAAGAGTGACTAGAGCTTGAGTCCAATACTTATTTAAAATGATATCTTTTTAAAGGCTGTAATAAAATGTGCAGTAGCTTCCAGAATAAATTATTATTATTATTATTATTATTATGGTATTTATATAGCGCCATCAAATTCCGCAATGGGTGGACGAACAGACATGTAGTTGTAACCAGACAAGTTGGACACACAGGAACAGAGGGGTTGAGGGCCCTGCTCAATGAGCTTACATGCTAGAGGGAGTGGGGTAAAGTGACACAAAAAGGTAAGGATAGTATTAGACTAGTGACAGTTGCAGAAGAGGAATCAGTCAGGAGCTATTAACAGTTTAATTGATACGCTTTTATGAAGAAGTGGGTTTTTAATGATTATTTGAAGGAGTGGAGACTTGGTGAGCATCTAACAGAGGAGGGAAGTGAGTTCCACAGGAACGGTGCAGCCCTCGAGAAATCTTGAAGGCGAGCATCAGAGGTGGGAGTACGGACAGAAATAAGATATAATAACTGAATACATTTTGATGGCAATATTAGTGCTATTCACTGCTTGACAATTGGCCTCCATAGAAAACCAGAGGTTAATTTCCTGAAAAATGAAGTGAATTAAAGACAAAATTTAAGTCAAATGTAACCAAGCTGGAAATAGTGAATACTTGGAAATTGTATTCATAGCTCAGCTATTTTGGTCTTACTATAGCAAATCCCCTTTAGAATTTACCACAATTTACTGTTACGTTATTCTGGACCTTCATTTATTTTTATTTTGCATCTCATTCAGTTGTGATCCTGTTATGTGACTAAGGTACATTCTGGGAGGTGTTTTAATATCTGACAACTAAATTAAACAAGGATACATCACCATGGATTATAATTGCAGCCTGTGTTGTTTCTTTATTTAAACAATACCCAGGTTATGCAAGCTCAGTAGCATCTACAAAACATCCAGGTCTCGGTGGGCAGGTCTGATGAAGATTTGAGTACTCTCAGGGGCAGAGCAGCAGTAATTTTGGTTCACTCAGTGTTACAGTGCTGCCCTCATCGGCTAATGTATAGGGTTGATATTAAATAACGGGAAACAAATCATGTTGGCATACAGTTTAATGGGCCTCTGGAGGTGGTAAATGGCTCTTGTGTGAAACAAAGATGTAATTTCTAGTTTGGATACCGTTTATTATAAATGGAGGTAAAATGTAAATGTGAAATTAATTGAGCATATTGTGAGACTATGCAGTTTGCATGGCCATAATTCTCTCCGTGTTTGTGAATGACTGAGTGGGAATATAATCTACCATGCAGAATAATGAATGATTCAGGGATCATGAAACTCAACCTTTCTGTTAAATTCACTCTTTATTAAGTTTTTTGTTTCCCCAACAGAGACAGATATGTAGATAAAAAAGACACATTCACAGAACTTGATCACAATATTAGGGCAGTGACCCTGGAAAGTGGCCCATGAATATAGGGTCATTCGTCTTGTAGTGTTAGAACAGCAACTGGAGATTAAAATGGGTTTTATTTTGGATTTTTCTCATTTACATAGTTACATAGTACCCTCCTTGAGCAGGGTCCTCAACTACCTATTGTTCCTGTAAAATTTTGTTATAGTCTCATTTGGTAAATTCCCCTCTTATTGTAAAGCGCTGCGGAATAAGCTGGCACTATATAAATGCCAATAATAATTATAACATAGGGTGAAAAGAGACATGTGTCCATCAAGTTCTGTCTTCCTCACATCTGTATTTTGCTGTTGATCCAAAAGAAGGCCAAAAAAACATTTTGAAGCACTTCCAATTTTGCAACAAACTAGGAAAACAAATTCCCTATTGACCCCAGAATGGCAGTCAGATGTATCCTTAGATCAATAAGCGGTTACCCTACAGTCAAAAAATTATATAATTGAATATTCTGTTTTTGCAAGTATGTATCTAGTTGCTGTTTAAACATCTGTACGGACTCTGATAAAACCACTTCTTCCGGCAGAGAATTCCATATCCTTATTGTTCTTACGGTAAAAAAAAACCTTTCCTTTGCCTTAGACTAAATCTTCTTTCTTCCAGTCTAAAAGCATGACCTTGTGTCCTATGTAAAGTCCTATTTGTGAATAGATTTCCACACAATGGTTTGTATTTGCATAATATACCTAACTCTTAGAAGATCCAATGTTTTTATTGTGACACAAAGGTTAATTTAAAGGAACACTGTAGGGTCAGGAACACAAACATGTATTCCTGACCGTATAGTGTTAAAACCACCATTAAGGTGGCTTGCCCCCCCCCCCCCCTATCCCCCCTTGTCCCCTTAGAA
Organism: Pelobates fuscus; assembly: GCF_036172605.1. Taxonomy (NCBI): domain Eukaryota; kingdom Metazoa; phylum Chordata; class Amphibia; order Anura; family Pelobatidae; genus Pelobates; species Pelobates fuscus. The sequence goes on along the minus strand of NC_086328.1, from coordinate 85,047,122 downwards.
AGGGTTAAAACTTACCTTTTATCCAGCGCTGTGTGGGTCTGCCGGCACTGGCTCCACCCTTGGTCTGCATCAGAATTAATGATCTCAGTCAATCAGAATGTTATCATACAAGAAAAGCATTGGATGCAAGAAGGCAAGGTGGGGGCAAGGCCAAACTCCACCATGGCCAATTAGCATCACCTTATAGAGATGCATCAGATGCATGAATCAATGCTTCTCTATGAGGAAAGTTCAGTATCTCCATGCAGTACGAGACACTGGAGATGTCCTTAGGCTTTAATATAAACACTGCCTTTTCTCTGAAAAAAACAGTGTTTGCATGAAAATGCCTGCAGATACTGGTTATACTCACCATAACAACTACAATGAGCTGTAGTTGTTTTCGTGACTACAGTGTCCTTTTAACAAAAATACAGACATTTGTTGGTTGTATAAGTATTTACCATCCATAGTCAATACTTGCTTGTCAAGGCCAAATTAACGTATAATGTAACGGCTGTATACAACAGGCCCAAACTTACTGTTGTTATTTTTGTAGTTTTTTTTTTTATTGTGATGTGCTGCTTTTCTGAAATGCTGGCTGCCATCCTCATAGTGTGTGGACAAATATATATAAATGGCACTATATATCCTAAAAACTGTCAACATGAACAATATCCCAACAACTAATTGTATTATATCTTTATAAAAATAGTAATAATACAATTTCCTATTTTACAACCTTCAAAGTGGATGAGGACAAAGATGGCAGCTTCCCCTCAGACATTTCCTAATAGTACGTATACAGCCAGTATATAAAACTATAGTGTTAATACTTGTTAAAGTGATATTACACTATTTGAGATTTCATTCTTTTTAGAATTTGGCTGTATCCCTAATGTTTCCATTATGTATCTTAATTTGTAGCTGTGCCCTGGTCAGTGCTGCCTTGGTTCTCCTGGTTTTAATGAATTCAATTTAATTGAATTACTCCTTTGAAATATATTGTAGTGACAGCCTAAAAATATTCACAACATTTACTTAGACAACCAAATATGTTATCTGATCAAACTGTAAATATCTTAAGAAAGGCCTGGGTGTTTTTATTTGGTAAAACAAAATGTTCAAAGTTATAATTAACATGTATGTGGGTTGTGGATCTAAGCAGAAATCTGATTGCCATTATTCAGTCAAGAAATTTTCTTTCCCTTTTTGTGTCTTAATTGTCCATCGCTTTCTTGTATTCTTTTGGATCAACAGTACAAAAATGTTTTTTAAAGGTTTGAGTCTTGCTTCAATCTAGATTACTACATACCTCCCAACTGTCCCCCTTTCATTTCCTGATGTCTCGTACCTGGGGACACCAGGGAACTGTACCCAGGCACTATAAAGCGCCTACTTCATTAGATACACTTGCACTGTGTGTGGGGGGGTTAGTTTGTGTGTATGGGTCATTCTGTGTCTGGGGGGTCAGTCTGTGTGTTTATGGGTCAGTCAGTCTGTATGTATGGGTCAGTCTGTGTGTGTGGGGGGCAGTGTGTGTATGAGTTTGTCTGTGTATGTGTATGGGTCAGTCTGGGTTTGTATGGGTCAGTCTCTGTAAGTGCTTGAGTTCCAAGAGAGATACCTCTCATCTCGTGACCTCCCCTGTACCCTATGGAGCCTTCTCAACCACCACAGATCTGATTGTGCCCCCCCCCCCCCCCCCCCCCTACTGCAAGGTAAGAGGAGGGAAAGGGGAATATTCTTTTTTTTTCTGTAAAAATTGTAAAGCTCTTACCCTATCCCACTCTCTACACCCCCTGAACACAGTACACCCTCAGAGACAGTGAACCCCCAACATACAGTACACTCCCTCCAACACAGAGTACACCTTTGCATACACACAAAGTACACCCCTCACACACATCAGCGTGCTCTCTGTAGTGATGCTGGGGCCTGAGTGACGTCATGTCACTGAACGAGGGAGCAGAGAGGAACTGCAGGAATGTTACTGCTCCATCACGTGCTGCCTTCATGCTTCCCGCAGCGGCTGGCTGTAATGTTACCTGTGCGGCTTAACAAAGGGCTGACAAATGCCAGGCGCCAGGGCGAAATGTCTAGTCGCTATGGCGACCTGGCACCTGGAATTTGTTGAGCCCTGTGTATGTATGTGTTACCAGCTCCTTGGCTGAGATCATCAATTTTGATGATCCTAGTCAATCCAATTGGAAGCAATGATAGGCTAATGCACATGAACAGCAATTCGCTGCCGTGTGACAAATACTCTAAGAGCAACATTTGATTAAAAATCGAATCTGGCAAGGTTCTCACTGGGGAAGCACCTCCGGTGGCAATTGGAAGACAGCCACTGTAGGTGTGTTAAGCCTGCAATTGAAACATTGCCAGATCTACTAAACACCAGTGTTTGAGATGAAATGGTCTGGGTACCCTTAGTATTACTTTAAGTGGATTAATATTTACTAAATACCGAAAGATAATACGTTACACAGACGTATTCTTTATGTGTGTGTGTATATACAACAATTGTATCATACATTTTTATTTTAGTTTGGAAAAAGGGGGCTTGAGAATTTTGTGCCAAGAGGCTCTCGTTATGTAAATCCGCCCCCCCCCCTTGTTCCCATGGCGCCCCAGAGGTCTGCCTTGTGCTGAAATGCTTTATTTGTGAAGAGTGTGCCCTTTTTTCTCATTAATTTCTCTCTTTACAAAAAGTGCAGATTTCAATAGAAATGGGTACATTTAGTACTAAATCTTGTTACATCCCCTGCCTTTCAATCAGACAACCAGTCCATCCTGTTACTTCCTGGTTTGGTTATCTTAGTAGAGCTAAGCTCAAGAGGCAGATTATTGCCAAGGGCACCTTTATTGCAAATACTTCTCATTGAGCTGCATTGTGAAGTCTGTGATTGGACAGCCATAGAAAGTCTGGGTTATAAGGGGAGGGTTTTCAAAGGCTGCAGACAAGAGATCTATCTGCAAGCTGTTTTTAGATATATCTCCCTTGATTCTGTGTCAGCGTAAGAGCATTATGGAACAAGTTGTAGGGCTGAAGGTTACCTGTGTCTCACTTACAGGGTGAATAAAGCCATTTGATTTGAATGGTACATTGTTGGTTTCTCGTTTGACAACTGACACTCTCAAGCCAATGAATGAAGACTTGATTTGCTTCTGCAGCTCAGGAACCCAAAGGGGCAAACTGTTGATATTATTAAAGGGACCCTCCAGTTCCAGAAAAACATATCCGTTTTCCTCTCCCTCCCACCCCACACCCCATGTTGCTGAAAGGGTTAAAACATGCAATGGCCACGCGCACGTGCATTAGACCTCCCCATAGGAAAGCATTATTCAATGCTTTCCTAAGGGGGTTCCAGCGACACTGGAGGTCCTCATGCATAGCGTGAGGACACCCAGTGTCGTTTAAAACACTTTTTTGGGTTTTAAGAACTGATAGGCAAGAGGAGGACTTAACCCTGCAAGGTAATTATTGCAGTTTATAAAAACTGCAATAACTACACTTGCAGGCTTAAGGGTGATGGGAGTTGGCACCCAGACCACTCAAATGGGCATAAGTGGTCTAGGTGCCTGGAGTGTCCCTTTAAGATAAAGAGGTATCTAGGTTTTTGTTTATTGGGGAACCAGATGTTTGGGGTTGGAAAACATACCGTAATTGTTTTGGTGGGGAGGTGGACAATGGCACCCTTCTTCTATATTTATTTAGAGCCCCTACCATGGGTGGATGCTGTGGTTAACCACTAGGGCTCCCAATATCAATATCAGAGCCCACACGCACAGCCCTATTTATGATGAAATTACATATTTTTTAGTGGTTGCATTTTACAGGATCATGTTTAGTGGGGGTTTGTATGGATTGTGTTGGTTTTTTTTTTTTTTTTTAAAGATTCTTTATTTGTGGATTTTTCAGTAAAACAATCGTACAGAAAGGAAGAATGTTAGGGTGAAACAAAGTTGTAACATCAAAGAGTAAAATTCACTTGAACACAGGTTAACTTGGTACATGTGATATACATTGGATCATCTTGGTGTTAGTAAGGGTGTGTGGTCTGGTCTACGGTTGGGGTCTCTCTGATGGTGAGAGAGTTATGTCCGTTCATCATTCCCCTTTCGAATAGAGTGATTCTGTCTTTAGAGATGGGCTGAGGGGGGTGGGGGGTTGGTACCAGGCCAGTGTTGAGTTCCAATGTTTGGTGGTGGGAGTACTGTAAGGGGGGGATGTGCTGCCTGAAGGCAGGTCAGTGGACCTTGGTGAGGAGCCCCGGTGGGGGTGCTCCTTAGGCGTGGTGGGAGGGAGTGTAGAGGATATGGTGCCACTCGTCCAGGGCCCCCCGCATCCAGGAGGATTATGTTGCTCTTAAAGTCAATTTAGTGCTTAATAGCAAAAAAATTAAGTATCTCCTTTGCAGGTTACATATTTGCCAGATACACTTGGGAAATAGCTTCCTGTACGTGCTGCAAAATAATTACGCTATATTTGGCGGCACAAATAGAAACTGCTCCCTGACGGAATTCTAACACGGATATTGGAGTCAATGCTATATGTTTAGATGAACAATAGACTGTAATAAGTGCTGATAAACAGTTTTCCCCAGACACAGGACATGGAATAGTAAATTGCTGCTGATACTAACATTTACAATTTTATTTATTACATATTATTAAGTATTATATAAGGCGTTTTTTTTGAGGGACCTAAAACACTAAATTGAATATTTAGAAAAGGAAAAAGAGTGAAGATAAAGCAAACAGATAAATATATAGGTTAAAAATTAGGTAAAACATAAAAATATATGTTGTAGAGTATATTAAACTTTAACGAATAAGAATCCTTTGTTGTATACAAGATTGGCATCACTGCGGTGATATTTATTTTTATTATTCAAAATTTACATTTTTTAAAGAATATAATAACAGCATAATGAAAAACCATTGGAGAATGCAAAACATATGAAAATCTTCAAAAAAGAGATTACTATATAGAACAATATGTCAATTACAATCATATCAGGGCACACACACAGCTGGGGTGAGCTGAGTCAGGCTGTGAAGGAAGAATTAAAATTACTACTAACTCCTTAAGGAAGGCGCCGATTCTTCAACATCTGAACCTAAAATTCCGTTCCACCATAATTTAAAGTTTTTGTTTTTTTAAATTCTTTATTTTTTACTTGTGCATGAGGTAATAACAAGCGTGTGGCGCCACAACAGGCGCCACGAACGTTTCATAGCATTTTTAACATGTGGCAGGTTAAACAGCACAATTTTTTTTATAGAAGACATGAAAATAACAGGATATTAATATTAATTACTAGTATGTGTATTAATTATTATTATTAATTACTAGAGTATGTGCATCAGTGTGTTGCCTGCTACAGTCTAAGAGTTTGTGACACAGACTGAGTATTGGTTTAGGTACGTCTGAGGGTTACATGTTATGTTCATCTAATAATAGTTATAGACACGACTATACTCTTTAGTCTGACAGCTCACTACTGTGTATGAATCATTGTTTATCCTAGCAACAAATGTAATGCCTAAGACATAGTTTCAATGGCAAGCTAACCTGAGTGTGTCACGACATGTAAGATCTGATGCACAGCTAAGTTAGTGTGAGAAAGGTATGTAAGCAAGTAACAGTAAAAGGGTAAAGCCTGAGCTGACAAGAACTTTTGAACCTCCTCTAGTGGTGAAGATATGTGGGTAACACTGCCTGGCATCGCTAGCTAAACAAAGGTGATCTGTCACGGCCGCACGCCTGGCATGCTAGCACAGTTATGTTATCATTCAACTTTTGCCCCGGCTGGGCTATGAGCTTCCACACAGCGACAGTTCATGCCTGGTTGTCAATCAGGCTGCAGGTGCAGTGTAATTGGGTGCAGTCCTGAAGTTTGCTAGGGATGACCAGTAAACGGAGCCATAAACAACGAGGCACTGGCCGAGTCGGCTGTGCTGGGTCATCTCGAGAGGCACTCAACCCATGCCCGCTGCTGGTATGGTGTTGTCCCCCAGAACGGCACTCTGTGGGTCTCCCTGCCAAGGTGAGAGTTGGCCATTCGGTGGTAGGCTGCGGCCTATGGGTATACTGTTTAGGCCTGCGGGGTGTCGCGGTACGTTCTCTTGTGTGTTCTCTTGGCTTGTCGCTGCTGTTTGGGAGCGTGGAGCTAAGCTGTGTTAGGCTCAAGTGTGCAGGTCAGGTGGGTTGCTTGTTTGTGGCATTGGCTGGTGGGTGCTCTCTTGTGTGCATGAGGGACTGTGTGTGTACCCGGGTGGCATGGGTCTCTGGGCCCCAGTCCAGCTCCGGCCCGGCTCTGCGGCATTACCTTCTGCGTGCAGGCATGGCGTGCCGCTGTGACTCTGGTGTGTCGCTTGGGGTCTCGCTGGTTCTGTGTTTTATGCTCGGGTGGAGTGTTGGGGCTTGGGGCCTGCCCGGCTGCTTTGCACTTCTGTGAATAAGAGCGGGTATGTGGACCCGGGTCACGTGGCTTTGTTGCTTGCAACGCCGGCTTTTGGTGTCTGCGCGGCTGGGCGGCCGCCTTGAAAGCCCGGGATGGGAGATCATAGTAGCGTTGGCGGGTCGTAGGTCGAAGCCATGTGGCTACTGTTTGGGCTGCTTGCTGATAAGGTACCCCCCTGCCCCGCAGTGTCATGCAGAGGCTCATGCACAGCCGGTCTAGGGTTTCCATGGGGTGGGAGGGCATATAGCCGCCCACATTCTCTGTCCTTCTCCCTTGCTGGGAGGAAATCTTTAAATATGCCTCACGTGTCCCGTGTGCTTGTTGGTTGTGCAGTCTAAGTAGCTCGTTTGTGGTTAAGCTGGTCTTGTCAGGCAGGAGACCGGGATTTTCCTCACCGCTTTGGGGGGGGGGATAGGAAGTCTGCAGCGTTTTCTGAGGGATCAGGTGCCGTAGAGAGCGGCCATTTCTCCACGCTTCCCACTCCGGCAGGCCTCAGTCAGCGATTTCGTTGTGTACTTCCGACAAGTACCTGACGGGTATCACACGATACCGGAGTGCACCCCAGATGTGGGTAGTGCTCCCTGGGAGGTTTTTGGGCTTCGTAGCCGTTGTTTATGCTTTATTTGTTGCTTACCTAGCTGGAGCTCCTTTCCCCTGCATCCGTGCAGCTTGGCGGTCAGATTCCGACCCCTAAAGGTTTTTCTTTAGGTGTACCCAAACATATTATATATTGTTTTTTTGTTTTTTAATTCTTTATTTTTCTTGTGCATATGATTACTTAACATAACAACCTGTAGGAGGGGCGGGGCCTGGCCGCCGGCCAAATCAGACATGCGTTGTCTGAGCTCCTGCCTCGGAGCTGGTAAATCGGAGCAAACTGCGGGCCAGGGGCACACACCAGCCTGAAAAAGCAAGCACAACATCACCCAAGCGATGGCGATTCCAGGGGTACCCGATAGGACCCCCAACGGCTCCAAAGTCACCCGATCGAGGCCTGAGGCCTACGGGCTTGAGCTCAGGTGGGACGGCCGCTCACCCAGTTCTCTGGCCGGCGGTCTGCCACCCCCCCCCCCTCTGGGCCGGGGGGGTCATCCCGGTCCCCACGGGCGACCACCACCGCACACAGCTACACTTCTACTCGGATCGAGCAGTGCGCAGCGGAAGGCGCATACCAAGATGGCCGACCCCCAGCCATGCGGCATAACTACAAGCAGCGCACAAACGAGCCTATTACCTCGTGGCGGAGAACTGCTGCGGCTCCCTCACTAAGCCCACCTAGTGCCATCCGAGCTAACGACCTCCCTGGGCATTCCTCATCAGGCAACGAGGCAGGCACACAGGAGACTAATTTCCATCCACACAATCGGAAGCTATGACTCCACGCACCGCCAGTGGCCCCAAGGGGTCTCTAGCTGGACTTTCACTCTGCCCACACAAAGCAGCGGACACAGCACATAGGCAGTATTCTACACCCAAAGCTGAAGCTGGAAGACGCACAAACGCAAGTACAACCATGGCGGGCAAATCTCGAAGCAATCAAGCACCAAGCGGGAAATTATAAATGGACTTATAGATGATCCCCAGGATGCCAGCCGAACCAGCGCAGCAGCAAGAGTCGCTAAACTGCTGTATATATGTAACTAGCATTCTAGCAGAGCACTGTCTATTAATTGAGTCTAGCAGACCCCTCTTATTATTATTAATTTCCTTGATTTTAATGCAATATTTAGTATCACTGCTAACCTGCATAGATATTACCCAAAATTGCCTGAACCTTGCATGAAAGCGAAACCTGGCTAGCTCAGTGGCTCACTGCCACCTGGTGGTCAACCTTAAGCAGTGGGAAGAAACTTACACCTGACACAAATTTACACAAGCCTGTAACTTACTACTAGTAGCATACCTACTTAAATAAGCATGTATAGCTCAGCTATAACGTTTTATCAACGTACGCCAAACCTGTTATATCTAAAAGCTAAATGAGCTGTTTACATTACCATACCTTTGTAAGACGCTATTGTTTAACCCTTTTCTTCTAAAAAAAAAAATGTATGCATACCCAACTTGTCACAATAATGATATCATATGTCTACAAAAATCGAGCCTGTCAATGCTGTTGTGGCGACACAGGCAATGTTGTAACTAACTGCATACCAAAAATAAAGATTAAAAAAAAAACAAAAAAAAAAAACATAACAACCTGTAGTGCCACAACAGCGAGTACAGGCATATTAACGGCAAACACTGTCATGGCAGAGATAAACAGCAAATTTTTTTGTTTGTGAGAAATAACATGCTAGGAACACTTATTGTAATTCTAGACACGCTTATATGTAAAGTTAACGAGAATCTTTGCTAAGAATATCATGTCATTCTATACAGGAATGCATAATAACTAATAGGTGGGTCAGCACAGTACGTAACCAACGATCACGAGGTGGCTTGCATTGTGTAGATAAAACTCTAATGGCAGGCTATGTAATATGCATGTACCGTGTTTCCCCGAAAATAAGACCTACCCCGAAAATAAGCCCTAGCTGAATTTTCAGGGTGGGCTGCAACATAAGCCCTACCCCCAAAATAAAACCTAGGCATTTTACCTTTGCGGCCCGGCGGGACTTCCTTCTTCTATGAGGAGGAGGAGCGTTGCGGGCCGCGGCATCGCGCAGCGTGATGACGACGTGCGCAGCGTGATGAAGACGTGCGCAGCGCCGTCAGTCTGCCTTCAGGGATCTTCAGCGGAAGGATCCATTCCGGGCGGTGAGGCACCCAGTGGTCGGACTCTTTGAACTGTGAGTAGATACCGGTATTTTATGTCTGGGACTTAATTAATTAAAGGGGGTGGGGGGGTGGATTAATTAAAGGGGGGGTGGATTAATTAAAGGGGTGGTGGATTAATTAAAGAGGTGGTGGATTTATTAGAGGGGGGCGGATTAATTAAAGAGGGGGTGGATCAATTAAAGTGGTGGTGGATTAATTAGAGGGGGGTGGATTAATTAGAGGGGGTGGATTTATTAAAGGGGGGTGGATTAATTAGAGGGGTGGATTAATTAGAGGGGGTGGATTTATTAAAGGAGGGGTGGATTAATTAGAGGGGGTGGATTAATTAAAGGGGGGGTTCAATGTACATACCGGTACCGTAAATAAATAAGCCCTAGTGTGTTTTTTGTGACTAAAAGTAATATAAGACCCGGTCTTATTTTCGGAGAAACACGGTGTGTGCGCTGTGGATAACCACTACATCGCGCTCAGTAATGAAATAGTCGCAGGATTAGCAAAGTGCCATAGCGATAGTTATAGTGCCACAGCAACAGCTACTAGTTAAGAGAGCATCATCTACAGAAAACAATATCACAATTTTGGAAACACTATGCACTTTTGATATAATAACATTAAGGCTGGTTACAAACGTGACTTAGACAGTGCTGGTTAGGCTTAGACTATTGATTAGTTTAGGCACTGTATCCGATAAAAATTCCCCGAGGGAGGCTCCCCAGGTAAATCAGGCTAAAGTCTCTCTATGAGAACAAAATAAAGGAAACATGCTAGTAAAGTTAAATTAAACAGTTGTTACTCAGTTCTTGTGCTCAGTGCTGAGGTTAGCCAATGCCTCTCTGAGGTGACCCACTTTCCTGCCAAGTAAGTCTTTGTTGCTGGCCTTGTTGCCCCGCCGAGTAGGGTCCCGCATGTATGGTTTAGAGGGAAGGCAAAATATATGACCTCGGGATCCGATATGAGCTGTGCGTCTAGTTCTTTGTTGTGGTCAGATCTGGTTGTGGCAAGCTTCTTGTTGTGTCTTTCTTTGCCATTCTCTTGTTGGGATGTCTGGCAGGGTACCAGTGGGCGGCTCGCTGTTGTGGTGAGCTGGGTCTTTTGATCCGCCATTTTTGAGCCCCTTGTATCTTAAGCGCCATGCGTTTGCCACGTGGTCGCGAAGGCAGCTTGTGAGGTAAGTTTTCTCTCACTTCTGGCAACCGGACCTGTTGCTGCCCGAGTTCCAGCTTTCTCCAGAAGGCATTGAACAGGCTGTCCAGTCTAGCTTCAAGGTCCCAGTTTGCATGTGAGCACTTGGCATCCGCCATTTTCTGTTTCTTCGTGGCTGTCTGCTGCTCGATCGGTAACTGCTTATTTTGCTTGAGGAGCAGGGTTGCCTCCCTGGAGTGGACTGGGATCATCCCCGCCGGTCTCTGGGAGGGGGGGTAGGACCCCAATGAATCCGCACCGCCACTGGCAGGCCGAGGAGAGCGGCCGTCTCTCCCCCTCTCTGCCGTCCGCAGGCCGCAGTTGAACATCTCGGGCTCTCGTTCTCGAAATCTCTCAAGTAAGAAATCTAAGGATATACCGGAGCCCCCCTAGCTTGGGTTGAGCTATGTGGTGCTTATTCTAGTGCTGCAATGTCGATTTTCCTCCAAAAATCCCCTGAAATAGCGTGAGCCCTGTGAACATGCGGCTGTTCGGCTTGCCGGTCAGACTCTGCCCCCTATATATTGTCATGTTACATGATATTGTTTTATTATAATGTATTGTTTCTTTAATGTTTATCTTAAGTTTGTCTCTTGGGCCACTCCATAGTTTGCATGCTGCTTCAGATACTCCCCTCCCCCTCTCCTGTTCTAGTGTATTCTATGCTGTACATTTAATGTGACTTATGATATCTCTCCTACCTGTATGGAAGAATAGTTCTTTTACCTGTTGTGACTGCACATTCTACAGATCATACGACGAATAAACATCGCCAGATCTTCTTACATTTGAGTTGTGACTGAGTAAACTATCTGGGAAGGTGATTTGGTATGAAAAATCTCATCAGGGCGATGAGCGCCATGTGCTCCTGAAAAACACATTCATAGCCTTTGCAGCCGTTCCAGAATATATATTGTTTTTTTAAAGGGCAGAAAGGGCTTTCTTTTAATATCATATACATACCTAACACAACATTAAGTATGAATAAAACCAGCCAGCTACAAAAGTTAGGAGCCAGGTTTTTAAATGCCAAAAATACCACTCTTAACGGGACTCTGTAGTCACCAGAACCACTACAGCTTAATGTAGTTGTTCTGAAGTCTATAGCCTGTCCCTACACGCTTTTCAATGTAAACACTGCCTTTTCAGACAAAAGGCAGTGTTTACATTGCAGCCTAGTAACTCAGATGTTATCTAGAGGCGCATCCTGGGACAGTGCAGAAACTTCATGCTCCCCATACTGTTGTATTGATTCAAGCGTGTTTTGCTGCGTATGCGCAATAGTCTCCAAATGCTTTCCTACAGAATATATATATCTTGGGATGTATATATTGTAACCCCAGCTTGTTCCCCTATTTACCACTATAATGTCTTAAAGCATAGAACTTAGCAGGGCTAACCATACAGATATCTTTTATAACCATACAACCATAATTTTATATAGTTAGTAAGAGATCCTCTATTTAAGATATATAAATAATTGAGAATACAATATAAAATAAGGATTGTCTTGGAAGCAATAAAGTTTTGTCTTTTAGATATTTTATTAAATAAAAATATAAATATAGACATAGAAAATCCATTACAGTAAATTATAGCAGAGTTTATAAGATTACATTTATGCTTGCAAATATAATTAATAGAATAACATACCCTCCTGAACATGTCATCATGTCAGCCTCTCTGTCATTATAAGATTGTCATGGAGTAGCACTTCCGGGTTCGGCACTCAGCGGTGAGGAGCTGGACCCCGCCCCCTCTGACACAGCTCTGACGGTATTTAGGGAGACTGGGCCAGAGAGAGGGTGCTTGGTGATTGATTGTGTGAGCTAACGTGTGAGCTGCCTCCGTGAGACCGCGGGCTCCACAGGCTCAGCTGCTGGGAGCTACTTCCACCAGACTTATCTCTCCACAAGCTCAGACAAGCCCTTCCAGCCTTTGAGCAAATGCAAGGATTGCTGCATGCCATAAAGGATTACTGGAGAACGGATACTTTGCTACTTTACAAGTGGACCATATCTCTGAACTATTGGAGGACTACCCATATAAACCTTAAGCATATCTTTCAGCTATTTGTCTGCAATATCATTTATTAATGAGCTAATGCTTGCTTACTCAAATCTTCATTGCTTCAAGTTACTAATCTCATGAAGGACAACTCCCATCGTGCTTATTCACTATGAACTGTTTCTTGCTTTGCAATTACATTCAGTGCTTCAAGTTACTAATCTCATGAAGGACAACTCCCATCATGCTTATTCACTATGAACTGTTTCTTGCTTTGCAATTACATTCAGTGCTTCAAGTTACTAATCTCATGAAGGACAACTCCCATCATGCTTATTCACTATGAACTGTTTCTTGCTTTGCAATTACATTCAGTGCTTCAAGTTACTAATCTCATGAAGGACAACTCCCATCATGCTTATTCACTTTGAACTGTTTTTGCTCTGCAAATATCCTTAGCTACTTGATTATTGTTCCTATTGAAGATTATTCTCATGAACTAATGTTACTTAATGCATCTCTGAAGAAATATTTAATAATGAACGTTGTGTTGTTGATTACTTGCACTTCTTATTGGATTATTGCCTAAATGCAATTCATTTAAGTTTAACACTTATTAAAACTTCTGTTGAATCAAGTTACCAGTGATTCTCTCTTTTCTTAAAGCTACAGTATTGATACTTAAGGATTCTCCATTTCTTCACTATTGTAATTAGGGAGATTACAAGCTGCAGTTGAGTTCCAATCCAAATCACCCCTAGTAGCATAACAAAGATGGAGTGTCTGTCTCCAAATCTCTCCTCTCTCTGTTAACATTTAAACATATTTATACCTCAGGTGTCTTCATTTTAGGGTTACCGTAGTTCATATATGAAAAAGTAACACTTCTTTTACTTTATTCATTTTAGGACCTCCCTGACTTAGGACAAGATGGCATCTTAAAGTCTGAACATCTTTATCTAATTAGGGTTACCGCAGTATATTATGTACTAAAAGAGTCGTAGCATAGTCTTGAAGCTTGTTTATGCATTATTGTTATTGTATTTCCTCTGGGACAAAATGGCATAAACATATTATGCACTGAAAGTAGCTAAAAGGTTATTGCTTTCAAGAAACATGTATGAAAAACAATATGTTCCATTTCTAACACCTTGTCAGTTTGAAATATCTCTTAAAGACAAAGTACACAGTTTGAGAAATACAATATTAGCATTTGCCCATAACAATATCCCCTCCCCTTTCCAGCTTGTCCTTGGACCGTTCCCTCTGCCTCTTTTGCCCATTTGTGGAGATGTTGGACTGCTTTCCTTTTGACCACACCCCCATGGGGAGGGGGAGGGGCGGTCTGGTGTGTCTCTCTCCTTTTTCCCCTCTTTGGCCCCTCCCCTCTTTGGCCCGGCCTCTTGATTGACAGATGTTTCAAGTTGTGGGGCTACACTGAACTGAGGTAGATATATGTGAGCTGGACTAGGTATTAATCAAACATGTCAATTATTTGCCATAGTAGGCGACTTCAAAGGGCCGGACCTAACCAGATTGACAGGTCTATTATTTTAAGTATTTTTTATTATGGATAGTATTACACTTATACTCAATCATAATTATTTTTGGTTTGATGAGAAAAAATTTTTACAGCTTAAAGGTACTGCGATGAGAACCAGATTCACGCCCAGCTATGCCAATCTTTTTATGGCACGTTGGGAAAACTTCTTTCTTACAGAGGCTCGCTGGGCGCCGAATCTGGTTCTCTATCGCAGGTACATCGATGATATTTTTTTCATTTGGCGAGGTGACGAAAAGTCACTTCGATTTTTTTATTGATTTCCTTAACCATAACCACTCAGATATACGTATCACTAGTGAACATAGTACCGTTGGCATCAGCTTTCTTGACCTATATATATACATTGAAAATCAGACCATCCAAACTAAGACCTTTTTTAAGAAGGTCGATGTCAACGGATACATCGATACTTCTAGCTGTCACTATGGCCCATGCATATATAATATGCCTAATAGCCAGTTCCTGTGTCTATATAAAAATTGTAGTGATCCTAAATTATTTGACGAACAGGCACAGTTTTTAAAAACTAGGCTAGTTGAAAAAAATTACAATTCAAGGTCGTTAGATAACTTTATAGAGAAAATTAAAGAAAAAGAACGTAAATGTCTTAAATCCAGATAGTGAGATATCTATCAAAAAGAATAGGGACTCTTCAACTATTCCCATTATTTTAAATTATAATGAAAATGCCAGACAGGTCAAACACATTATTAATACATTTTGGCATATTCTTAGATCAGATCCAGCTCTTAAAAACATTACAGGGGAAAAAAACAACTATTGTGTATAGAGGTGCAAAAAATTTAAAGCCACTCTTAACCACCAGAATTATTAGAGATAAAAAGAATAAGACGGGGGCGGAGCCAGCAGCCGCACTGACAAGACGTGTCTCTCAGGAGCTCCGTCCAAGCCGGGAGAAAAACGGGCTGTAAAAGCGATGGGGCACAAAAGTAAATAATACCGGCCGGAAAAACCGCCAAACACCGCCGATATCGGCGAACTCTTGTGGAGGCCGCAAGCGTCCCTGAGACCTGTCATGGCACCGCTCTCCGACGCACCGTCCAGATCGTCCAGTGAAGACTCACTATCCAACCTGGACATGGTGGCGGAGACGCGGAATACAAGCAAGCCCAAGGCACTAAGCAATCCGCCTGTCACGGAGGACCGGCTAAAAGCCCTCCTGGAAGACCTACGCCGACATATTGCGGCAGACATCAACTCCTTCAAAGAGGAAATACATGGGGTGTCGGTGAGATTACAAGACACAGAAATCAGCACAGCGGCACACGATACCCGCATTACCAGCCTAGAAGGTGAGCTGACTAAGATCAGGAACGAATTAGTCCACACCCAGCATCAAGTAGCAGCGATGGAGGATCGCAGGCGCTGGAATAATGTTAAAGTAAGGGGCCTGGCCGACAGTGTTACAACTGCAGAAATCCCCCATCTATTCAGAAGGCTAATAGCCAGCCTATTCGCGCCAAACCAAGCTAAAGCCATGTTACTGGAAGGATGCTACAGATTACCGCAACCGCAAGTGAACTCCCAACAACACAGCAGGGATGTAATTGTGCGTTTTCAACATGGCCCAGACAAACAGGCCTTCCTATCAGCGGTCCACAACACCACTCCTTACCAATTTGAGGGACACTCTCTATTGTTCTACTCGGACATATCCAGGGCCACGATGACGTGGCGAAGATCTCTGAGACCACTTACCACAGTGCTGATACAGCACAAAAGACCCTACAGATGGGGAGCACAACGGAGCCTCATGATACCTCACGAGACTGGGACTCTTAAAGTTACCGACATATCCGATATGGGCTCCGTCCTACAACAACTGGGACTACCCCCTGCGGAGACAGGGTCGCATCCACCACCACCTAAGCCACAGCCACCAACATGGGACCCAGCTACTATCCGCCCCTTCATACCGGCTACCAAACAGAACGAAGCAGCCGCCATGGAGAAGACCTGACTCTCTTACACAGCCACGCACTGCATGCTGCAAAGTTTTTTACCCAAGTTAATGTTTTATATATTGCACTGTCTCATTGTGCTGCACTGTTTCCCTGTTAATCTAATAATTAAGCATGCAGAATGCGCACGCAGATAGCTGTCCCTGGAGACACGTCTCACCACACCCCTACCCGCTGGCTCCGGGGTATATATACCCCTCTCTGTTTACCCCCCCCACCCCTAACTTCGTCCTCAGCTCTTAGTATTAAGTTTACAGGGGTGCTCTACCTCCTATGCCTTAACTGCACACGCTGCTGTCACGCACTAACCGAACGCAGGAGGCCCATAGCATTCACTGCTCCGAGATAACATTAAAACTAGCTGATAATCCTCCCAGACGGGCAGTCGTTATAGTTATAGTCACAAGTTAGATAATTTAGCTCAGTTGAATGGCTACTTTTCAAATAGCGGTCGCAGGGAAACCCTATATACCTTCCGTGCCCAACGCGCCTACACTCAAGATATTGGGCAGGTTGGCTATATACTGCTACTGAGTAAGCCCCTGAAACCGCTCCACATAATACCCTAGAGACGCACAACCTTTGGTATACAAGCTGGTCCATGCGCTACTCTCAGCCTAGATTGAGCTAACCGGATTTATTCTAATGCTAACTAATATATAACTATGTTATTTTTTTTTTTTCAAAGTTTCTTCACATCAATACAAAAAAGGTGCATGTGACGTATTTGCCATGTTAATGTTATATTATGTATGCTGAAACACTTGCATTCGCTGTTGTGGCAATGCAGGATGCCTGTACACAAAAAGCACAACAAAAATAAAGAATTACAAAAAAAAAAAAAAAAAGAATAAGACCAGATTTTTTAATATAGAACAGGGTTTTTATCCCTGTAAATCATGCGTTGCATGTAAAAAAAAACTCTTTTAAAAAAACAAAAAAACACCTCTTTCACTTCTTACCATAATCACCGTACTTTCTCCATTCGCCAAGTTTTGACTTGCCAATCTACCAATGTCATATACCTCCTCTGGTGCCCATGTGGTCTGCAATATATTGGAATGACCACCAGAGCTTTAAAGACTAGGGTTGCGGAGCACGTGGGTAATATTCAGAGGGGGTATATGAAACATAGTGTTTCAGCACATTTTGCCGAGAAACATAGGAGTGATCCATCTGTATTATTTTTTTATGGCTGTTTTTAAAAAAGAAAAAAATTGGAGAGGTGAAAACAATGTTAAAGAGCTGGCAAAGATAGAGAGCAAATGGATTTTTGACGTTGATTCTTTATCCCCTAATGGATTAAATTTGGATTTTGAATTTATGAATTTTTTAAATTCATTTTGATTATTTTATCTTTACATTTATTATATATTTTTTTTTATATATAATTTTTAAATTGTGCATATATTTCCTATTATTCCTATTGCTTCTCCTTACTTTGCCAGCTCTTACCTTCTTTTTTTACCTTACATATGTGGTATGCTCTATTTCACATATATATGTTAAACATATGTGTTATATATATGAATTTTTGCGTTACCCATTGTGTATAAAAACTTATTGTGTATCTGTATATATTCATTTTTGCTCATTTTTATTATATTATTCTCTCCCATTCTATTGAGCATCACCATTTATATATATATAAGAACTTTTTTCCGGCCACCTTATACGGTAGAACGCTGTTTGCGTTCCATTGTGCGTTCCAACTGACGAAGATCGGAAGTGACATAATTTGACAATACCGGAAGTGACGCATATGGACGGAAACTACACACAGGTGAATTGAGATGCCGGGCATATTTAAACAAGCACTGAAGACTCAAGCATCAGCACTGGAAGAAGGCTATCGAGCCGCAACGCGTTTGCTGCTATCACTTGCTTGTTATTTTATTGTATTTTTATATATTACTCTCTCGGTTACTTTGTTTAGGGTAAGTGGAAATCCCTTTTTTTTTTCCTATGCTTTGCTACAGGGTTCCACTCCCTTAGTACCTTGAGTTTGTGGATTATTTTATCCTCAATAAAATAATTTTTTACAAATTGCCAAAGCTTCTCCATCTACTCTCTGGGAATTCGCTAGCCTGTATTGGCACCCTTGAGCCTGCTGTACAGAGCCTCGTACAGCTCTGTTAAATGTGAGTGGTAGTCCTTTTTGCTTTATTTTTATTTTTTTGTGTTACAGTTTATACTATGTTGTGTTATGTATTTTATTTTTAGATTGGATCTTGTTACCCTTCAATTTCCAGGTTGTACTTCTATTTTTATTTTATGTTTTTTTACTACCACTTCACTTTTGGGGTTTTCTCCTAAAATGTGGTTTTGATATATATTCTTTATTTATTTCTATAATTGAGTGGTCGTTTATAGGTCCCCTTCCCTCTTGCTGATTGGTGAAATCCTTAATCGGTCCCTTCCTACTTGTTTCCCCTTTCACCGATCTGATTGGACCTTAACCACATGCTAATTATAAGGAAAGTTATTTAACTACACTACACAAGGGAGCTCATTCACTTTGCCCCTGACGCCAAAATGCACGTCGGGCGTTTAGTTTTTCCACTCCTATATTCACTTGGGTAGCACTTTATATGCACTTTATAGTTTGTAAGGTTTTTTTGTAGTTCTAGGGCTCGTTGGTTCAGGTAGGCACTAGCTTTGTGCGGTGCCGAGGTAACAAGGGACAGTGCAATATATATACTACATTGGGACCCCCTAAGGTTTGCTTATCGTTGGATTGTTTTACCTATGTGTCATACATAGCTCCATGCTTCATTCTCAATAGACTGTTATATACTGTACAGAAGTGGTTCCTTTAGCATTTCCATACCTGGACCTCCCTCTGTCCAGGAGTAGAGTTTAATGGACGATTAAGTTCAATTCATCTGTACATTAGACAATTTAATTTATCCTCTCTACTGTCCACTCCCACCTAGGACTCTTTTACTATCACTACAGTTTTACTAGGCTATTCCCATTTTAATTTTAGGTTTATTAATGTTAGGGTTTCTATTTTGTTTGTTTATTCTATTTTACTGTACACTCTCCCAATGCGATCCCTCCCTTTTTGTGGATCATACTGGCATTTATTCTGTTCTTTGTGTTTTTTTTGTGGGTTATCCCCTCTTGGAGAGCACAGTTTAGGTGACCATCCTCCATATAAGAGGTTGGATGCTGTGACACCCTCTCTCCCCTTTTGGGAGTGAGGTATAGCCACTACATCATATTTTTTATTTATTTACATTTGTGCACCCAGCCTCCCTACCTTTCCTTGGAGTCCAGTGGGGCTGCTCTTATCATTTTTCTGCTCCCTTGTGCGCTGTTTAGTAAGCTGGGGCTGGAGTGACGTCATATTCCGGTACCCGACATCACTGCAGGGCACGCAAGGGAGCAGTCTCCCTCACTGTCTTTGCAATCAGTCAGCCGTCTGCCTGACTGACTCAGCTCTTCTTGTTCCATGAGCCGCCTGCCTGTCCGTCTGCGTCCTCTGGCTATGACTGGCTTGTCATCACCATAAAAGTCCTACTGGACGCCAAAGGAATGATTTATTTTGCCAAGAGAGGTAGTTTACATTGAGTACAGTGGGGAATTGAGAACAGAACCTTGGATGGAACCTACCTTATTTTCACTGGTTTGTAAGGGTTAATGTCCTACAAAATGAATATATTTCTTTGTATCTTGTGCAAGCTCCTACAATCCATATTCCCCCAAAGCCTCCATTTCCTCTGTCAAAACAACTTTTAAGACATTCATTTGGGTAGGCGAAAGACAACAAAAATCTCTGATTACTTAGAGAGGCTTTCAAGCCTCCGTTTTTATTTGAGCTCTAAGAGGTGTTTGTATATTTACCTGTTGCAGTATGTTTTTCTATAGAATACATATAATTATATGCAAATTGTTTCCTTTTTCCAATGTAGGATTTGTTGCCTTATTCCTTTTTATAACATAAAAAAACCCAGTCCATTGACTCTCTTACTTATATACACTGGTATGATATTTGTTGCTCAACTTTATATGGTATATTTTTCAATGTCCAACTGTACTTTAAATGGCTTGAGTCTAAATAAAACAATTTTGCCTTGGACATTACATTTGAAGACTGGCACAAGATCTTTATTTTTACCCGATGCTCCCCTACTATTCTAGCAACTCAGGTAAACATCCACAATCTATTGATGAGAACGAGTACCTTACTCGTTCCGTACTCCATAAAATATTTCTCAATATGTCAGTTATGCTGCTGATATTTACAGCACACTAGCCAATATGTAGTAGGTATGTGCAAATTATTTTACATTTTTGGAGAAAAAAACTCCATTGACCATCACACATTGTCAGTGGGCATTCAATCCCTTGCTATTCATGTACTTATCCTCCAATACTGGAAAAAGGTTTTAAGCACTCACACATGGTGACCGGACAGAGAGGGGAATGGACCAGGGTTATGGAGAAGCTAACCTTTGCCACCTCTACGTCTTATCAAACCCACTGCTCTATCTGGTTTTCGAGAGTTACTTACTTGTCCTCCATTTATTCTTCATCTACGTGATTGTTTGTGTCATCAAACTGCTTTATTGCTTTATGAACCACATATGTGTATGGAATTCATACATTCTCACATTTAACAGCTGTTGTATATTTTGGTTATATTAAAACCAAAACTTTTAATCCATTTGCAATTTTATTATTTTTAAAAATGTTCTCGAGGGGGGCGGAGCCTGACAGCCTAGCTGTAAAGACGTGGACACCACGAGCTCCAGCCTGGCGGGCAAATATCGGGGTCAAAGCGATGGCTACAAAGCCCAAGAACCCACCAGGGTGCACCACCCATGTCGGGGGTGCACCCCGGAATCGAACGGAACAACTCCGAAACCCATCGGGGCCGGGAGAGCGGAACGCCAAGTGCGGCCTACTAGGGCTGGAGCCGGGGAGAGGCGGCCGCTCTCCCCGACACCGGTGCCCCCAAACGGATACGCTAATGTCCGACCCCCCACCTTTGGACCGGTGGGGGATATCCCGGTCCCAAAAGGGTGAACTGACCAGGCCTGGGGCCGAACTAACAGGCTACACCGTCTGCAGGGGCAATGCACCGCTGAGCGCGGTCAAGATGGCGCCTCGGAAAAGGCCCAAGACGCAGAGCCCAACGCTTCCCCTGGAGGCTTTTGACCGGATCTGCAGGGGCTTTTGGACAGTGCTTTGCGGACGTGGAATGGCCTACCATTTAGCGGTAAAAGCGGTGGCTACATGTATACGCCCCACAACTCGCCGCCGACAATACGCCTTCTTACCTCTAGCCTCCAGAGCAGCCATCCGGCAACGTAGACGCCAAAAATCTAAATGGCGGGAAACAGCGCCGAGACACTCGGGCGCACTCCTTCTCTCCCGCACGCGCGGGAGCCGGTTCCTCGAGCAAGCACTGCAAACAAGCAACTCACCTGTCCCAAAAGCCTGCGATCAGCGAAGCGCCTACCTACCGACCCCCACTCAAGCGGCAAGCCACAATGCTGCCCACAGGTACACCAGGCGGAGCACTGCTGGAGCGACATCTCAGCCTGGGATCATGGATGAGGGGGCCACCAAAGCCATCACCCAAGATACGAGCTGGAAGCACACCTGGCAAGCCTCCAGAGTCGGCATCGGCTGAGTGGGAAGACTGTGTGGGGGACAAACTTGGACTCTGGGCACCGGGCGGCAGATGACCCTACCGAGCAGCCTCTGACACACATAAATATTCAGGACTCTCATGCAATATAGCGGGATAACAAATGTAATTGTTTTAGATAACCTTCGAATTGCAACAGATAAAGGGGCTTATGCTTATTTAATCTAGCTAGCACTACCCAACTAACACTGATTTAAAAATGTACACCCTAGCATGATGTCCTAGGAATAGTGACACTGGCAGATGCCGGTGAACCAACTCACCTACCTGACCATCCCAGTTAGCAATATATATGTATATCGCATATCAATTTACAGCATAGTTTCGCTAGCTGCCGTATATGACACACAACGGTAATAACCAATGCTAAGATGTCCGCAAACGCAATGTTTTCCCACTGTGTCTCTCCTCTGTCTTCTCCTACCTGTCAAGCTCATTTTGATTCTGCACTAAAGCAAGAATTCAAACAATTATAATCCTGGCATATGTATAAATGTTTGTACTCCTCAGGAATGTAATGCTATATACTCCACATAATCTTAACGTAACGAAATCAACCATAAGCCTGTCTAGTTTAGTATGTTTAAAGCAATCTACAGATGTTCAAAAGTCAGATACTTTCTTGTTCTTAAAAAAAAATGTGCTGTTTAATCTGCCACACTGTAAAATGCTATGAAAAAGCCTGCAGTTGCTGTTGTGGCTCTGCAAGCCTGTTGTTACTGCATGCACAGCAAAAATAAAGAATGAAAAAAAAAATAAAAAAAAAAATGTTCTCGAGCAAGGTTTATCCTGTGCCCTATAGCTCTTCCACCTACGTTGAACCTATTAATTCTTCTTTTTTTCCCAAGCTAGATGTTCTGCTGTATTCTGCATCCTGTAGCTTACCTGTGATTGATATTGTAAATGTTTTGTACTGCTTTGGTTTGTACCCTTTATTTTCTTTCAATAAAGGACAGTGATGACAGTGTTCTAAATCCATAATTGCGGCCTCAAAAGCAATTCCCGTTTGAAGTCACTGCAAATCAATGTTTAGTGAATAAAACCTGCTTACTATAACATTGGGACCAAAAGACATTATTGAAAACCAGTGAAAAGTAAGTGCTCCCTTCCTCGATAAATAATTTGATATAATTATTATTATTATTATTATTATTGCCATTTATATAGCGCCAACAGATTCCGTAGCGCTTTACAATATTATGAGAGGGGGATTTAACTATAAATAGGACAATTACAAATAAACTTACAGGAACAATAGGTTGAAGAGGACCCTGCTCAAACGAGCTTACATTCTATAGGAGGTGGGGTGTAAAACACATTAGGACAGGAATTTACAATCAAATAAGGTGGGCTGCCCTTTAGGAGAGGGCAAGAGACAGGTATGTGAGGTAAGGGTTAGTCTTGGAGGCCATAAGCTTTCCTAAAGAGATGGGTTTTAAGGCACTTCTTAAAAGATGCAAGACTAGGGGAGAGTCTGATGGCGGTAGGCAGGCTATTCCATAGGAAGGGAGCCGCCCGCGAGAAGTCCTGCAAGCTCGAGTTGGCCGTACGAGTGCGGACAACGGACAGGAGGTGGTCACGGGCAGAACGGAGAGACCGAGAAGGGACATACCTATGGATCTGTGAGGAGATATAAGAGGGGCTAGAGTTGTTCAGTGCTTTATAGGTGTGAGTTAGTACCTTGAATTGACTCCTATAGCATACAGGAAGCCAATGTAAGGACTGGCAGAGGGGGGAGGTGTGAGAGAAACGACTAGAGAGGAAAATCAATCTAGCAGCAGCATTCATTACGGACTGTAAGGGTGCAGTACGGCTATTGGGGAGACCAATCAGGAGAGGGTTACAATAATCCATGCGGGAAATTACTAGAGCATGGACAAGCTCCTTGGTAGTATCTGGTGCAAGAAAGGGGCGGATGCGGGCTATGTTTTTAAGATGGAATCTACAGGATTTGGCAACATGCTGGATGTGAGGCTCAAAGGTGAGACCAGAGTCAAGTATGACGCCAAGACAGCGCGCTTGCAAGGATGGACTGATGTTGGTACCACAAACTTGGAGGGAGAGCGAAAGAGGAGGATCAGTATTAGGAGGAGGAAAGACAAGGAGCTAATTAATATTATTTTACACAGTGATTTAGAACAGTGCGTTTAAGCTTCATTAGAAAAAATTACCCATAGTGTTTAAATAATTCCACTCATGTTCCCATAATATTAACACTGATGAACTACAAACCTCTACTCATGAAGTGTTTGTAATATCAAAGATTTTCCAACAATACACCCATAATGCCATATTGGTTCCCACCCAATAACACTACCTCATGGGTAGGAAAAACACAAACAACACATATTTTATTTTACACATTTTTATACATAGTTGTAAGAAACTTTTTTTAATAAAAAAAAAATCGTACTAATGTCACTCACAGCAGTCTTATCACAGGTTTTGAAACTCTGGCTTAGAACTCTTATTACTCTGTGCTAGGCACCAATCATATGTCATGAACAGTGGTGCCTAGCCTTTGGCACATTATCTCTTATGAACTACATTTCTTATTATGCACAGTTATTTGGTTGTCTTGTTTGAGTATAATGGGGAATGTAGTCCAAAGTTCACATACATCAGTTGGTCATCAGTGGTGTGGAGGAATGGTACCCAACCAAGTCTTCAAAGCACACTAACAGTCCACATTTTCCAGTATCACCTAAAAAAAATAGCACTGGGAATGTCCTGGCCTGTTGGCTTGCCTTGAGGACTGGAGTGAGCACCATCTATGACATTGCACATTGTATAATTGGATAACAACACTGAACACTTTGCCCAACTAAACACACACACACACAGTGAGGAATACCCAGAAAACTGTCTCAAAAATACAGACACACATTCTGGAACTAGACACTGTGTAACAAATACACAGTAGGAAACACGCAAAATACTGTTAATAAACATACATGGTGGGAACACACAGGATGCTTTGTGGCAAATGTACACAAAAAGAGAATTTACCAAAGCCTCTGTGTAACAAAACCACAGATGATGGGAAAGAGACGGGATTTAAAAAAATAAATAATTTAGACGGCCTACTGTGGCGTAACTAGAAAATACACCCAATAGATTATGCGAATCCCCCCTTTTGAGAGGCCCTGAGCCTGCCTTACCTAGCCCCTGCTCTGCTGTGTGCGGCTATGGTTCAGTGGCTGTGTCTGCTTACTGCCTCTGACAGACAAAACTCCAGAGTTGTGGTGACTCTGCCAGATCGAGGTCTGACCACGTACAACCCTATATAACACATATACACATTGAATGAGCACATATGATACTACAAACATGATGGGTAACGCTGGGGGAACTGCAATATAAAAATGTTGGTGAAAACCTGGGATTGAGTGCCATACATATGTAGTGGGGAACATACAGATTGAAGAGGACCAATGGCAGGCTCATATGATACAGAAATGTAAACAGATTATAAGCAATAGATCCACAAGTTTCTGCAGCAGGTTTGGCAGTTCTGAAAGCTAAGCCGGGTTGGAAAGTGCTTTCTGACTGTATGTGGAATCCTTGTGCACCTGTTACAAAATCCATGAATTGTTTATAGATTAGGATCCCAAAGGAACCATTTCAATTTATTAATTGATTTCACAGAGGACCATATATAGCTCACATGCTGTCAGGCAGCATTTTCAAACCAAGCCCTTTCCAATGAACTACAGTGTGCAGACCTGATCACAGTGACCTAGAAACACTGATCTGGTAAACCAACAACACACACAATGTAACACACTGCGGGAACTCTACAACACACAGTGCATGAACACACACAATGTAACACACTGTGGGAACTCTGCAACACACACAGCTTGAACACACACAATGTAACACACTGCGGGAACTCTACAACATACAGTGCATGAACACACACAATGTAACACACTGCGGGAACTCTACAACATACAGTGCAACACACTGTGGGAACTCTGCAACACATAGTGCATGAACACACACAATGTAACACACTGCAGGAATTCTGCAACACACAGTGCATGAGCACACACAATGTAACACACTGCGGGAACTCTGCAACACACAGTGCAACACACTGCGGGAACTCTACAACACACAGTGCAACACACTGTGGGAACTCTGCAACACACAGTGCATGAACACACACAATGTAACACACTGCAGGAATTCTGCAACACACAGTGCATGAGCACACACAATGTAACACACTGTGGGAACTCTGCAACACACAGTGCATGAGCACACACAATGTAACACACTGCGGGAACTCTGCAACACACAGTGCAACACACTGTGGGAACTCTGCAACACACAGTGCATGAACACACACAATGTAACACACTGCAGGAATTCTGCAACACACAGTGCATGAACACACACAATGTAACACACTGCGGGAACTCTGCAACACACAGTGCAACACACTGGGAACTCTGCAACACACAGTGCATGAACACACACAATGTAACACACTGCGGGAACTCTGCAACACACAGTGCAACACACTGGGAACTCTTCAACACACAGTGCATGAACACACACAATGTAACACACTGCGGGAAGTCTGCAACACACAGTGCATGAACACACACAATGTAACATACTGCGGGAACTCTGCAACACACAGTGCATGAACACACACAATGTACCACACTGTGGGAACTCTGCAAAACACACTGCAGGAACACACACAATATATCACACAGCGGGAACTCTGCAACACACAATGTATTAAGAGGGCCCACAACATAGTGGACATTCTGCAGCGCACGCAGCATGAACACACACACACCGCATGACGTTAGCACCCAACACAGTGGGAATGTGCAGCACACAGAGCATGAAGTGAGCCCAAAACATAAAGTAAAACTCTCCACTCCAGACGCTCAGCAACACAAACATACAAACGCATTCTGGGTAGTGTGGAACACCCTGAAAATAAAGATCATCCAGGGAACTGTGGCACAGACAAGACGGGGATCTTCTAAGAAGTTACAGTACACCAGCTATGGATATCATCCAAATACAATAGTATACAAGAGAGGGAGATCACACTAGGAATGTGCCACACACAAGATGAACATCATTCAGGACAGTAGGTAGCATGCAAGAGACCATCTAGAGCAGTGTTCCCCAACCCAGTCCTCATGGACCACCAACACTCCAGGATTTATGTATTTCCCTGTTTTATTCCAATGGAGATACTGACAAAACCTGGACTGTTGGTGGTCCATGAGGACTGGGTTGGGGAGCACTATGATGCACACAATATGGGATTCACCCAAGGAACTATAGGACTGACATCCCCCAGGACATGATGATAGAAGCAAGATGAAGATAATCCAGGACACACTGGACACAAATAATGAAGCTTTTCCTGAATGCTGAGACACACACACGATTTGGATCATCCAGAATGCTGTGGCAGCCACAAGATGAAGATATGATGGTGAAGGATATGAAGGCGCATCCAGGACATTATGGCACACATTATGGAAAGGATCCAAAAAAATTATGGTGTACATACGATAGAAATCGCTCAGGACATTATGGCATTGAAGACGGACATTAACCAGAACTCTGTATAAAACATACAAATGATAGAGAGCATTCAGGATACAATGTAGCACAGAATGTAGAATGTTCAGCATCTACCTGATCCACAAGCACCATAGAGCTGCCAGTTCCTTTTGTACAAAGTAGCACAATGTTTTGGTAAACATTTACATCACCTGTGACAATTTATCTGCACATACATGAACTGAAACATATAAACCATTAGAAGTTTTACATACAGAACAATGTCTAAACAAAAACACACACAATCCTCAAACAAGATACACACCCCTGAAAAATTGTAACAATTTGGCCAATATTTACTAAAGTGTAAATTCAAACTGTCTGCAAAAATATTTATACAAGTAACATAAGTCTAAATAATATATCTATGTAGCAACCGTGGGCACTTTGTCCAATGACCACAGTAAGACCCAACTGGACTCCCATAGAAAGCATCATTAATATTCCCTTGTATAATGCAAGCTAATTATCACCGTTAAAGGGTTTCTTCAACCCTTTTCAAAACATTATATTTTTACATTTACAATGCCGTATGGAGCATTACTATTAGTTCCCCAGCCCCCCAATCAATGTAAAACGATTTTAAAACTAACCTGACATCCAGCATCGGGTGAAAGTCCCAGGGCTGATCTCCACTCCCCCTTCCTGACATTACTGCACTTGTGTGGTCCGTTCACAGACGGCTGTTTTGTGTGCAATCTGAGCAGGGTAGTGGGTGGGAGGTAGATTTTATTTAAAAATAACAAAAAACATATTCTTGTAGTGGAGGGAGTGCCCAAAGGGAGGGAGGGGAAACCTAACTTCCCCTTGCTGGTTTTCTGTCTGCAAGGGGGTAGTTTTTTTTTTTACGTCTCTTGCCAGCACACTGTTTTCGCTGACGACAGCTGTTAAATATGCATAGAACTGACATTAGACAACTAACCCCTGGCACAAAATGAAACATAACTCCGCATGTGTAGTGTTTCAAGCAGAAACACTGCACACCCAGGCTCCTACCATCATGACCACTAGAGATCACTGAAGTAGACATGGTGGTTGGAGTAACCCTTTGAAATTCAAAACCGATAGCTATACTTTCAATTGAAAACATTGGATGGGGTGATTTTAATTCCATTTATTGAGCACATAATGCCCACAAAATAGCCTCATCATATTCAGCAGCTAAAGTTGTTGATAAAAAGCTTTTTTTTGTTGCTTTTTGTCTTTTGGTAGCAGTAGCAGTAATATTGACAATGTCTATTGCAGGGATAGCAAGCTGTTAGCTTTATTTTCCGTTTGTGAAACTACAAATTTCATAATGCCTTGGCAGACATTTACTGCCTTGTCAAATTGTCCAATCGTTCCAAGTGACTACCAAAGCACCATGGCAGTTGTAGCTCTATACAGTTATGGACCTACTTGTTGTTGACCCCTGGTTTAGAAAATATTTGTACTACAGTTATGAGATGGAGATCCCACAATATGTCTTCCATATTTACCAGTGGTCTGCAAATTTTCCTTATATGCTCAACAAATACAACCCATATGAGGATACCTGTACTTTGTTTACTAGGGTCATTCACATGTGAAATCAAACAAAGATACAGTTCTGAATACTACAGATTAGTAAATTAGGGCCAGAGTGTACATGACACACTCACCTGTACACAAAATCACACCAGATTTTGACACTCACAGGTACTTATAAATGAGCTGCACGTACCTTACACTTTACATGACAAACTTAAAACATATTATTAGTATCACACGTTACAAAGCAAACACATCTTATATGTACAGTACATAGCATCAGACACACACACGATATAGAATATACAGTAAACTGCCGTGCAAAAAACTTACAAGACACAATCGTAGTGACGTCATGACAACCTACACTGTAATCTAATTTCTTAGACATTCTCTTCCATTTCACTATTGTTCTTTTTCCCGGATCACTATGTACTAATTTCACTATTCCTGCATCTCTTCAGTCCCATGTTTTGCTATTCTTTCTCTTTATTAAAGGAACGCTCCAAACACCTATAACACTTTAGCTTGCTGAAGTGCTTTATGTGTGGAGAGTGTATTTTTAAAAATTATTTTACAGAGAGTACAGATTTCAATCGAAATTGGCACTTTTATAAGTTGAACTTGTCACATCCCTCTGGCTGTCAATCAGACAAAAGGTCCTGTTACTTCCTGGTCTGTTTGCTCAGTGAAGCTGAACTCAAGAGGCAGACAATTGCCCAGAGAACCTGATTTGTAAAGATTTTTCATTGTGCTGCATTGGGAAGTCTGTGATTGGACAGCCACAGAAAGTCTGGACGAGGATAGAATGGGAGGGTTTGCAAAGGCACCAGACAAGAGAACTGCATCTTTTGCAAGCTTTTTTCAGATATACTCCCAATGAACAATCCATAATTAAATGAATGTTTTCATTGAAGGTATATATACTAAACAGAGATTTTCTTTTGTATTTGGGCAGTGGAGTGTACCTTTAAAATGCTTCTTAACATGATTCTCATTTATGTTTTTCATATCTCTCATTCTGGCTCTTCTCTCTTTTCCAACTTATCACAATCCTCCTAGTTCCATATGTGCCTTATGCATCCTCGCCCACTTCTATACATCAGCTAAATATTCCCATTCTCCTTTCCTCTCCATCGTTTATCCAGTGTTTCCCCAACCCATTTTACTTCTTTTTATTAGGTTTTTTTATATCTCTCAGTTTGTCTGTTTTTGCATTGACTTTTTCTCGACTAAGAAAATACATTCTTCAATGTCTGCTTTTTCTCCCCTTTGTTACATTTTAATGTCTTATAACAATAATTGCACAAATGTGTTGTGTTTACAATGTCTCTATTCTGTTATAGGTCCTTGGAATGCAGACCAGTTTATTTTTGCCCATTGGGGCAGTGGAAGCCCTGGATGTGGTAATTATCTTGATAAATTGTGCTGTTTGATTTAATCGCCCCAGAAAAAGCACTGTAGTGGAAGCCTGGGGATCTTCAGTAGTCATACTTGTGTCTTGGATTGTAGAGGTAAGTATTAATTGTACGTGGCAGAGGCATTGTCTCCATCTTTATGATTGAATTTCATCGGTGCAGTTGTCAGTTATTGCCTCAGAAAGAATATTGAACTTGAAAAAGTTGTCTGGTGTAATAGTTGCCTGTGAAGTTAAAATATAACTGTGCTCTCTGTCATTGAAGTGGTTAAGTTCATCAGATTGTGGTTTTAATGTTACCTGTGGTGAGGCAGCCAAATTACTAACCCAGAAGGAAACAGGGAAGACAGAATTTTGATGATTTGCAGTAGCTAGCTGCCCAGAAGTACATCAGAATCCTTGGATGTGGCAGTAGGCCTCAAGTGAGGCAACAAGGATATATATTAGCCAAAGTCCCAGGAATAAAAGAGCAGTAAGAATTTTGGGAACGCGAGGGCCTCCTAACTCACCACCTATACTTGGGCGTCGACGGTACATGAGAATGGAGAGACAGACGAGGGAAAGCCCTGTGAACAGAGTTACAGAGAAGGCCAGGCTTCCAGGGTCAACAAAGAATTTTTGTCCCTTTCCAGCCCAGTATATAGCAGCAATACTCCATGCTACTCCTAGGCCCAAGAAAACATTCACTGCATTACTGCCCGTCACATTACCAATGGAAGCATCTGCATAAGGGTCTTGGACTGCAGCCACCTTGCTGGCAAAAGTATCTGAAGATACAATAGAAAAGGAGAAAATGAATTATCATGGACAAAATATATCTGCCTTAATATGGTGAAAAAGAAGTGTTATCTTGTATGCAATTCGTTTTATTTCACGTATTTTCTCTACGCTCTCCACAATTTGCCTTTCAACTTGTGCAAAATTCATCCCATGCTGCTATCTTATTATGTCTGTTCTTCTATAATGCACATATTGGTCAGCATTTATGTAGGTTCGTTTGGAAGCTGACATTGATACAATAATTAATCAGTGAAGGCATCACACAGTTGGAAATTAGCCTCAAGCTACTTACCAGTGGATCCTACATGTTGACTTCCAACTACAACCCATTAATTATGGTGTATATTTATTGGGGATGTGGAAAGTAGAGCTTCCCGAAACACATAACAAACAACTGTTAACTAGCAACCTATAGTAACTGAGAAGGGCTAAAGGAGAAAACTTTCCCCTGAAAAAAGCTAACGTGGTTCCTAACAACCATTGATTTACCAAGAATTAGTCTACCTCAGCCTTCAAACCAAATTTACTGATTTGGTGGACAATAAAACCAAGTGAGCCCCATTGCATGGCCTTGCTCTCTTTTCTACTCCTTCTGCCTTGGGGTGAAAGTAATGCATAGAAGGTAAGTTGGGGGTCCACAAGTCAGGCTACCTATTCCATCTATATTCTGAAGGAACAGAGTACCTTATAAATAGAGCATAGGTGCCATATATAAGGTCTCCGAGCTACTTGTCACAAAACACACTATATCTTTTATATACTATTTCCACAATAGCCATATTCTAAGTCCTTTCTAATCCTAAATCTAAAACATATTCAGAAGGGAGAGGTGTTCGTTAACTAAAAAAAAAAAAGCTGTAAAAAATAAAAAAAAATACAATTTTAGACGTACAAAAAGAAATGTAATCCACAAAACCCTCAAATCCTCATTGTCTTCTCATGTAAATAGACTTAACCCTTAAAGGTTACAAAGGGGTTTAAAAAAGGAAAAGTACCAAACTACAAGATATAAAAAAATAACAATCCATACCTGGCACAGATGTCCCCAAAGCAACAAAGACTACAGCAGTGACAGAGTCCTTGAGCCCCACAGTACAGCCAAAGTGAGCAGCCAAGTCGCCAGTGACAGCAGTGAGGATCCCAATGATGACGATGGAGACCAAGAAGCAGGCCCAGCCCCCCCAGTATTCGGTTGGTGGAACAAAGGCGAAGAGGACCTTCCAGAAGACGGTCAGGAAATGCATGATGTAGTCACAGCAACTAGGTAGCCCTTCCTCACTGCTCTCCTCATCATCATCATCTCCTGCCCGGTGGTGGCAGATCATGCAGGAAGGTAGCAATAGGGGGAAACATATGGAGGACAGAATGGCAAATATAGCACCGAAGAAGAAAAAAGTGTGAAAGGAAGAGGCAAAGGAAAGTATGGAGATGGTCAGTAGTATGGATGAAAAAAAAAATCAAATTCAAATGAAAAAAAGAAAGATGAGTTTTAAAGATAATGTGAAAGAAGACAAAGAATAGTGAAAAAAAGAGAATGACCAATAGAGTAAAAGCAGTAGGTCAAACATAAGATTGGAAAATGGGCACGTGATGATAATGGGATACAAAGGATAGGATATTTGATGGGAATCATGCCAAGATAGGGATAAATGTGTGCAAGAAAGGGACAAAGCAGTGTTAGTAATGTGAGGAACGTGTTAAACATTTGTGTTTTCATTGATCACTAAAAGGAAAGGACTGGCCAAGTATGAAATGTAAAAGCTTAAGTGAGCTTTAAAGGGACACTATAGTCACCTGAACAACTTTAGCTTAATGAAGCAGTTTTGGTGTATAGAACATGCCCCTGCAGCCTCACTGCTCAATCCTCTGCCATTTAGGAGTTAAATCCCTTTGTTTATTAACCCTAGTTACACCTCCCTGCATGTGACTTGCACAGCCTTCCATAAACACTTCATGTAAAGAGAGCCCTATTTAGGCTTTCTTTATTGCAAGTTCTGTTTAATTAAGATTTTCTTATCCCCTGCTATTTTAATAGCTTGCTAGACCCTGCAAGAGCCTCCTGTGTGTGATTAAAGTTCAATTTAGAGATTGAGATACAATTATTTAAGGTAAATTACATCTGTTTGAAAGTGAAACCAGTTTTTTTTTATGCAGGCTCTGTCAATCATAGCCAGGGGAGGTGTGGCTAGGGCTGCATAAACAGAAACAAAGTGATTTAACTCCTAAATGACAGTGAGTTGAGCAGTGAAATTGCAGGGGAATGATCTATACACTAAAACTGCTTTATTTAGCTAAAGTAATTTAGGTGACTATAGTGTTCCTTTAAGTATGCTGGCTTTGAAAATAAAGTGAGTGTTCAAATGTGTGGGGTGCTCACCTGCGCTGACAGTAACCGCACTCACAAATTGTTCTCTCCAGCTACTGCTTCCAACTACAAGAGCTAAGTTGGCTTTCTTAATCAGCTTGTCCACTGTGCTCTGTGTAAAAATCAAAGGGGTAAAGGGTAACTAGAAGGCATGAATACATCTGGTAACATTGTCCAGTCTCAATCTAAGTCTGTTCTTTATTTACACAAATGTTCTTTATAATCTGCTATGTTTTCCCTTCCTCTATCTCTCGGGTAGCTTTGTCACCAAACAATTGCTGCTACACAAAAGGTTATAGGTTCAGGATCTTTATAATGTGTTGTATATTGTTAATTGTCTTGTGTGCTCTCGTGTCCTGCTGATTAGACATGTGCAATTCGTTTCGGTCCGAATAGGAATTCAGACGAATTTCGGACAATTCGGACATTCGGGTACTTCCGAATGTCCGAATTGCTGAAGTGCCGAATTGCCGATGTCCCGAAGTTCCGAAATTACCGAAGTGTCGAAGTGCCGAATAAGGTGACATTCTGTCATCAAACTAATATGGTGACCAGGGGTCATGTGACCAAGTTCATGTAGATCTTTCTTACAGGGGGATAAGCTTTACCCTTTGATATGGTAATTGGGTAATTCAATACCTTTACAAGTCAGGAAAGAGATAACCACTTCCCCCTATCCTCATTCCTCCCTGTTCCTTCTTGGCTGTGCTGCAGAGCAGATGTGCAGACGCCATGTGCTAGCATGGTGAACCATGTTATACTCTGTTGCTTACTTTTCTTCCTTGGTGGATGTGATGTCGAACTTGCAGCAGTGAGCCATTACTAGATGTGACGGCCTAACCGTGGGTGAGATCAAACGTGTGGGGAAGGGGATTACTATATAGATAGATAGATTTTAAAGGGTTGTTGCTCCGTGGGTCTGGGCTGTGTGTTTGTGATACATTTATAGTATTGTGTTGTTGTCTTCTAAATAAATACCTTTTAATGTAGATGAACCTTGTTATATATATATATATATTAATTTGGTGATACACCACACCGAAGTTCCGAAGTTGCCGAAGTTCCGAATTGTCAAAGTGCCGAAATTCCGAAGCACAGTATTGCCTAAGTACTAATATACTTACCCAGTGAAAGAAGAAGAATGCTACATTGTAAATAATTTTAAATAAAAAGTATACAAACATAGCCAGGATTCAGCTGTAAGCATTTGCAACACTTACAACAATCAAGTAACATACATTCATATAAAATGTAAGTTACTTGGCCAGTCAGTTTAATGACAGGAATGAATAAGTAGATAACTCCCTAATTCCCACAGTATTAGGGAGCTATCTACTAAAAGGCTGAAAGACCTAAATTGGTCTTTCAGCCAAATTTACTAATACTAAGTAAAGATTACTTAGTATTAGTAAATTATGCCCCTACTCGCTATAGTGCGAGTAGGGGCATGTCTATTAAACAGTGAGCAGCCTGTGGCTGCTCACTGTAACCAAAAAAAAAATAAGCCCCCCCCGGCCCCCACCCCTGAGCGGCGGGTGTGGGCCCTAATGTAAAATAATGGGGGGGACCTATTGTCCTCCCCCTGGGCCCCCACTCCTGAGCGGTGGGTGGGGGCCCTAAATCAGAATAAGTGGGGGGACCTAATGTCCTCCCCCCTGGCCCCCACCCCTGAGCGGTGGGTGGGGGCCTTAAATTATAATAAGGGGGGGACCTAATGTCCTCCCCCCTGGCCCCCACCCCTGAGCGGTGGGTGGGGGCCCTAAACAAGAATAAGGGGGGCCTAATGTCCTCCCCCCCTGGCCCCCAACCATGAATGGCGGGTGGGGCCCCTAAATTGGAATAAGGGGGGGAACTAATGTCCTCCCCCTGGCCCCCACCCCTGAGCGGTGGGTGGGGGCCCTACAGTAAAATAAGGGGGGACCTAGTGTCCTCCCCCCTGGCCCCCATCCCTCAGCAGCGGGTGGGGGCCCTAAATACTAATAAGGAGGGGGACCTAAGGTCCTCCCCCCTGGCCCCAGCCCTTGAGCGGCGGGTGGGGGCCCTAAAAAATGTCCCCTCCCCCCCAGGTGACTAGGGGTCCCCAAACCCCTAGTCACCCCCCTCCCCCCCAATAAAAATTATCCCCCCTACCTACCCCCTCACCCTAAAAATAATGAGGGGGGGGCCTTTAACTAAGAACCTGTAGAAAATAAATAAAACTTACCATTCTATGTTTTCTTTCTTCTAAAATCTTCTTTTTTCAGCCCCAAAAAGGGCCAAATAAAAATCCATAATAACCGACGAAATTATATAAAAAAAAAAAAAAACGAGCACAAAAAAAATAATCCATCTTCACCCATGGAGGGCTCCGCGCAGACTGAGCTCTGCAGGGCCGGGGAAGGCTTATAAAGCCTTGCCCCGCCCTGCAATTAGGCTCAGAGCACTCTGATTGCTGGGTTTAAGCCATCCAGTCAGAGTGCTCTGACAGGTACATGAAGAGACTGACAGGTAAGTCTCTACATTTACCTGTCACAGCACTCTGATTGGTTGGTTTGAAATCCACCAATCAGAGTGCTCTGTGTCATTTTACACAGCGTGGGAAAGTTCTTTGGAATTTTCCCACGCTGTGTAATTTGACTCATAACTCTCTGATTGTTGGATTAAGTAGCACAGTGCCGAAGTTCCGAAGTGCTGAAGTGCCGAAGTTGCCTAAGTTCCAAAGTCTTGAAGTGCCGAATTGCCGAAGTCATGAATTGTGAAAATCCCGAATTTCGGAATGCCGAACCAAATTTTTTTCCCATGCACATGCCTACTGCTGATGCTTGTTACCAAATAAGTGGATTTGGCTATATATATGTATAGCCTGTATAGCGCCCTCTCTTGTTAGCAACAGCTATATGCACTACCTGAATAGCAAGGCTTGTTAATTTGCATATTCAGGTAGATTTGCATATTTGTAATTCAGCAGAGATAGTTTGTGTTTAAAATTGTCTTCCCCACCCCTTTATAAATATGTTATTATTTTATTATAATCCCCTGTATGTTTTCTGACATGTTTTGGTTATTTGTAGTTTAATAAGTTTGTCACAGCAAGCTTGATATAATAAGTAAATGGGCTAGTCCCAAGTAAAAAATAAAGCTTAGCATGTTAGTTCCATTTGGAACTGGGTGTCCTGTTTGGATTTTTAGGGATCCTAATGACAGAATCTTTGGACCTGTTGGCTAGCTGCACAATCCCTCTAGCCCTGAGATAAATCAAGAGAGCTAGGCCTGAGAGCTGCAAGTGCTTTTGTAAAAGCAATAGCAATTGCTGCAGAATAATAGGCATAGGGGATGATACCTGCCTGGATGACAAGCTGCAGCGGAATAGGAAGAGTGACTGGGGCAGTAGCGCTTCAGATTTCCCGGGTACAGGGAGCTCTGTCACAGATGGCACACACCAAAGGAGGACAGGTGCCACATTGTGGAGGGTAACTAACTCCAAACTTCTTATAGTTGAAGAAATCAGCAGGCAGACTGGACAATCTTTTAAAAACAATATATATTCACAAACAGAACAGATGATATTTTGGCTTCAGATGAGCTTTTCTGAGAAATATCGCCAAACTCTTGCCTGTTTGATTTGTGAATAAACATCTTTAAAGGATTGTCCAGTGTGCCTGGTCATTTCCTCAAATTTCTAAATTTTCCTTTGCCCGATCAAAGAGCACTTTAAAACAGTCTGCAGTATCCCTATTTTACCAGACATGAATGGGTTGCCACTTTGCCAGTCACATCGATATTGGGTGCACACAAGAAAAAGTAAGCCTCTCCAAAGATAGGGATGAAATATTATTTAATGCAGTGCCTCTTCTGAGTACTGAGTGACTGTGAGCCTAGTTACAAGAACCTCACTACACAGAAAACACATGAAAAAGGTACCTATCTTCCTAAGCTAGTAAGGTACCTATCTGATTTAAACTATCCTTTTAAAATTGAAATCTATGTGTGCGCTGTTCCTTAGTCTTTATTATGTATAACTTTTGGTCTATACAGTAACACCACTGCTGAGAAATGCATGTCCTGAGTGTGCCCCCCAACTTTTTTCTATGTATGTTTGGAGTCCAGACCAGATTTATTTTCGGTTCAACACCCCGTTCTGCCCCCCTGTTTCAGATGCCTCTTTGGAGGTAACCACACGAAAGTATACATTTGAGGAGGTTTGGATAGCAAATGTACTTTAATAGTAATGTGTAATTCGTATAGAGCAGATATGATATGCATTGTGAGTATATACATCGAAGCACTATCACTTTAATTGTTTATTTTCATATTGAAACACTGCACATGCAAACGCCAAGCACCATGACCACTTCAAATCAGAGGTCATGGTGCTTGGGAAAAATCTTTAACAGTTTTTTCGTAGTAGGAATACACAATTAGAGAGGTTTTATGATATGCACTGTCATAGGCATGCACAGCATACTGCATTAGGGTGTGTAACTATGGGTATTATACACGAATCATACTCCTAGCTTCCCATCTCTCTCTCCTGTGCCCATAAGCCTATCTCTCCATGCTCCTTATTTCGCCTTCCCATGTCTTCCTCTTGTGCCCTTTCTCTCTCCCATGTTCCTTCTTCTCTCACCCTATCACTCCCATGTCTTTTTCTTGCCGCTCCCTGATCCCATGCCTTTTCTTCTCTATCCCATTCTAACCCTCTGGCTTGACATCACATCTTCCTGTCTCCCCACTGATTGGCTGCTGTTGCCTACCATAACAGTTTGCAGAGAAGTCTTGCAAAGCAAGCGCTAGGTCCATTCAAGGATCCAGGATGATCCACCAAAGCACCCAAGGTGAGGAGGGTCAGTGGAGACGATGTGGCGAACTTATAGCTCATTTGGGCACTAAAATATTTACTATGACTTTAGTTGGATAAAATAAGTATTAATCAATTGGAAATATTATTTTAAAGCAGGTCTGTCACTTTTCAGTATTT
The DNA here is from genome assembly GCF_036172605.1 of Pelobates fuscus. Lineage (NCBI taxonomy): Eukaryota > Metazoa > Chordata > Amphibia > Anura > Pelobatidae > Pelobates > Pelobates fuscus. The sequence continues at coordinate 85,008,857 of NC_086328.1, read as the reverse complement.
CATAACGATATAATGCGCGAGAGACACCTGGCAACTGAAGCGCCAGGAGCAGTAGAGGAACTTCATCATTAAAATTGCAGAGGTCACTAAAGACCATTTGAGTTAAGTAAAACTCACCTACCCTGCATGTCGCAGCCACTGGAGCCACAGCGGGGGTGTCTATTTCAGGCCCCACATCTACCTTAAAATAATATATAGAAAATTCCTAGAGACACTTAAAATAACATATATGGTCTCCTCCGTTGACACTCCTCACTCTTATGACCCCTTTTCTTTCCTTGCAACTTTTGCAGTCAGCACATATTTTTGTTCCTCTGCACCACCTACGCTACCACACCACTCCCTCCTCTACAACCCTCTTACCTTGAATTCATACGATTCCTCTATTATGACTTCCATCTTACGATGCTCCCCAAGACTCGGGCTCCCAGCAATTTCTTCTCCTCCCTTGTTAGGCACCAACCATTTTTCACCAACATCACCTAAAAAAATAAATAAAAGTGGGCTTAAATTAAATTTGCATGCCGCCAATATTTTTTTCCTGCACAACCAATCCTCTCTCAGCCCAAGGCATGTGGATTACATTAGGGTGTGCAACAGAGAAGATACCATCTAAAACTTATCTTTAAAATAAAAATCTAAGTTTCAACTTTTGTGCTAGTGATCAGGTATGTATAGTGATAATGTCCATGAAGAACATGGGAAATTTGACTTGACATTAGGAGTACACATTACCCTTGGCTATGCGCTTAGTCCTTCCTTTCTAAAATATCATACTTTCATGACTGTGTGTAAAGCTTCCATAGTAATTGCACGGTTTATACGTCTCAGTCTGGTGCAATACCTCTCACAGCCACTAGCTTGCTGTGGTGCTGTTGTAGGCATTGATTGCGGACTGTAGAGATCTGATTGTGCACTCAGCTGGTCCTTATTGGCAAGTCAGATACTCTTATATAGACCAGCCTTTCCACCCGTCTGGTGGCAGAGAATTGTGTGTACAGTTTATTGTTTGACTGTTTGTCCCTAACCTCCCTTCCTGCCCAGAGACTCCTGAAGTCCTGTGAATTCTGAGACCTGTTCTCCCCACATTCTGAGGGCCTGCTCTTTATATCCTGAAATTATCTATTTTCTCATCCTGAAGGTCCATTCTCCCTGCATCATGAGGCCTGCTACCATCCAGAGATGCCCTTGTTTATCTTCCTAGTGTTTGTTTTATTATACTGTGTTCTTGCCACCCCTCCAGCTCAAACCATGACATCCCTGTTGTATTGCACAGCATTGGAAATGCTGCTTTTTGATACAATTTTTTTTTTTAAATCCTTATAGTCTCCTTAAGATTTTTCTCTCTCAAAATCAAAAGAAAAAAATCCATAAACCCAAACAACCTGTTTCTTTCTGTCACCGTGGAAGGAAGCTACACTGATCAGCCACAACATTAAAACCACTAACAGATGAAGTGAATAGCATTGATTATATTGTTACATTGGCACCTGTGAAGGGATGGGATATATTAGGCAGCAAGTGAAGTCAGTTCATGTCTTGGAAGCAGGAAAAATGGTCAAGCTAAAAGACCTGAGTGACTTTGACAAGGGCCAAATAGTGATGGTTAAACTACCGGGTCAGAGCATCTCCAAAACGGCAAGTCTTGTGAGGTGTTCCTGCTATGCAGTGGTTAGTTCCTACCAAGAATGGTGCAAAGAAGGGCAACCAGTGAGCCGGCGTAAGGGTCATAGGTGCCCAAGGCTCATTAATGCACAGGAGGAGCAAAGGCTAGTCTGTCTGGTCTGAACACACAGAAGAGGAACTGTAGCTCAAATTGCTGAAAAACGTAATGCTGACCATGATAGAAAGGTGTCAGATCACACAATGCATCACAGTTTGCTGCCTATGGGGCTGCATCCAGACCTGTCAGACTGCACATGATGATACATGTCCACCACCAAAAATGCCTTAAAGGACCACTCTAGTGCCACCCTCAGGGACCCACTCCCGCCGGGCTCTGGGGGGAAGAAGGGGTTAAACTTACCTCTTTCTCCAGCGCCGGGCGGGGAGCTTTCCTCCTCCTCTTCTTCTTCCTTGCGACGTCATCGGCTGAATGTGCATGCGCGGCAGGAGCCGCGCTCGCATTCAGCCGGTCTCATAGGAAAGCATTTACAATGCTTGCGTGCTCTCACTGTGATTTTCACAGTGAGAATCACGCAAGCGCCTCTAGCGGCTGTCAATGAGATAGCCACTAGAGGTTTTGGAGGCTGGATTAACCCTCAGTATAGGGGGCGTGGCCGACAGCCGAGGTGAACGGACGCATGGAGTGAGAGCTCCCGGTCCGAAACAGCCATAGCGTGAATTTAAAGCAGCTTTTACCCCCAATACACGGCGAAAAACGGCTAAGCCTTACATCTTCTGCCTCTCATGTCTCCAGCAAAGCAGACAAAGCTGACGGATTCGATCCGCTCGACGAAAAGAGACCGGTCGCGGCCGGCGCAAGATGGCGGCAACGAGGAGCTGGAGGCATCACAGGCCTCAAACCCTACCATGGAGACCGAGGAGCAGCGTTACACTGACGCTCCAGTCACGGAGAAGAGGCTGTATGCAATGTTGCAGGACTTTAGACTTAGCCTACAATCTGACTTGAGAAAAGCCACAAACGATATCAAAAAGGAGATAGCACATCTGGGAGAAAGAACTAACAACCTGGAAGCACGCACTGATGACATCTGCGCAGCACAAGACACGCTAGCAGATACTGTGCAAGCACTGGTGGAAGAACAACAGTTCCTGAAACGGAAAATGGCAGACATGGAAGACCGCTCGCGCAGAAACAATGTGCGCTTTCGCGGAATCTCAGAAGGTGTCACAAGAGAACAACTACCTCACTACCTGTTGTCTCTGTGCAAGTCCCTAGTACCAGAAATAACTGACCAAGACTGGCTGATGGATCGTGCCCACAGGCTACCGAAGCCGCAAAATCTGCGACAAGATACGCCACGCGATGTAGTAGCACGTTTTCACTACTACAAAACCAAAGACACTCTTTTACAAGCGGCGAGGAAACTGCCTGCGATGCCTGAACCATATGCAGGAGTTCAATTATACGCAGACTTGTCGGCTATGACTATGAGCAGGAGGAGGGAGTTCATTAATGTTACCAAGACATTGCGGAACAACGACATACAATACAGATGGGGCTACCCGACGAAGCTACTCATTTGGAGGAACGCCAAGACACACACCGTCAACGAGCCGGAGGTGGGAATGCGCTTACTAAAGGAATGGGGCCTGTTCCCGCTAGCGCCACAAGACGCTTCAACCGCAGTATCCCCGACAAGGCCGCAAGCGGAATGGCAGATGGCGGGCTCACCGCGTAGGAAGGACTGACAATGCGGGACGTGTTTCGACGCGGACTTGCCGCTGTCCCATGGCGACTATTGAACGTTAAGAGACACTCTGATCCATGATTAACCCTCTGATCTCTGACATGCTATAGTAAATGGTTTGTGAGTATATATATGTCTGTACCGTGTTAACGTATGTATCTTCTATGCTACACCCTGGTACCAGGGTTGCGGGATTTAAAAGGCGTGGGGTATACCCGAACCCACATTATCCAAGTGGAAAGAGATTTAGGGCAGATGCAAGGGGACGGGAGCCACATAGCTACCACAATAGATGCAGCACGAGGGGGGTACACGACAACCATACATCAGGAATGCTAAGCTATGTTAGGTCATGTCAGCGCAATGTCCAGAGGGTGACGGGACAGAAGTTTGGGAATTAAATACCACTATTCAGCGGGTATTCCCCTATTATTTCAGACACTGTTAAAGGGTAAATGCATAACCTCAAGAAATAAGGCTGTTATACACTCGGCCTAAAACCTTAGGCACGACCCCAGGTTGAGACGTGCGAGGGGTACTGTTTACCCACTCACACCTCACCCACGTAGAGCGCTGTTCTTTTCAAGGGCGCTTTGTATATACTTTGGTTATTTTATGTCCTCTTCCCCGTACCTGTTTACTACTTTTTCCTTCCCTTTTCCGAACCCTGGAATAATTCCATGCCACGTGTCACAAGACTCGAAAGACACATCAAGGTCCCGTCACAAATTCACACCCTACCAAGATCATGGCTGATTCCCTAACTGTACTCACATTAAATGTTAAAGGCCTCAACAGCCCCCACAAAAGGAGGCTAGCGGTGCAAGAAATTACCAAATCCAAAGCAGCGATAATTAACCTACAAGAGACGCATTTTTGTATTAAAAATCCCCCAAAATTTAATATCAAGTCCTACCCCCAAGGTTACCATGCTATGTCCGCAACTAAAGCCAAAGGTGTTGCCATCTTTTTTCACAAAGATTGGGCTTTTACACCGTCCGCCCAGTATGCTAGCAAAGATGGGAGAATATTAATACTAGTGGGTTCCCTGAACGGCCTGTCGGTAACTATAGCCTCCATCTACGCGCCCAACAATAAGCAAAAAACTTTCCTCAACACGGTGTTCCGAAAAGTTAACAAGTTCAGAGTAGGTCACACAATCATATGCGGGGACTTTAACTGTGCCCCGGACCCCAGTGTTGACGTTAAAAGAGAAGGTGCACTTTAGGAACTTGATGCATGTGCATGACTTATATGACACCTGGAGGGGGCTTAACCCAAGCGGGAGAGACTATACATTTTACTCACCGGTCCATAGGACTTACACAAGAATTGATCTATGTTTACTAGATACCAAAACGTTGCCCTTTGCCACTAAAGCACAAATAGGACCGATCACGTGGTCCGACCATGCCCCGCATGTAGTGACCTTGCGAATCCCGTATCCCGCTAGGGGTCGGGGCACTTGGCGTCTAAATGACAGCCTACTGGACACCCCAACACACCTCCAGAAAATACAGGCACGGGTAGAGGAGTATTTCACAGATCATGCTCACTGCTCGTCGCCCATACCTACACAATGGCTGGCTCATAAAGCGGTCATGAGGGGAGAATTGATCCAATTAGGGGCTAGGACAAAACGGTTACACAACGCGGCGCTACTTACCGCTGAACAAAGTTTGGCCCAAGTAGAAGCCATCCATAAAACCCTCAGTATAAACATAGCAGTTTCTCTGAAACTGCTATGTTTATAAAAAAAAAGGGTTAATCCTAGAGGGACCTGGCACCCAGACCACTTCATTAAGGAATAGGAAAAAGGCAGGCTGGCGGAGGTAATATTATGCTATGGGCAATATTTTGCAGGGTCCTAGCATTCATGTGGATGTTACTTTGGCACATACCACCTCCCTAGAGATTGTTGGAGACCACCTAGACTCCTTCATGGCAGTTATGTTCCCTGATGGCAGGGGTCACTTTCAGCAGGATAATGCACCCTGCCAAACTGCAAAAAATATTCAGGAATGGTTTGAGAAACATAGCATAGTCATTATCACATAAAGCCAGGGTGAATAGCGTTTTCACAACTATGGTGTCAGGAATACATGTTTGTATTCCTGACACTATAGTGTTTTTTTAAGCAAATTAAAGGAACCTTCTGGTCACCATAACAACTTCATCTAAATGAAATTGCTATGATGCCAGAAAGCCCCGGGGTGCTCTCTTTCCTTTAAGGGGTTAAACCGCTCTCAAATGGTTTAACCCCAAAGGCTTCCTCCAGCTCCTGTGATCAGTGACACCCCTACCCAGCGGCACTCTGTGCTTCCTGACACTCAGTAAATAAAAGTGAACACATTAACACTGATATTTTTTTTACCTGGGGAGATGAGAAGGTCCAAAGTTTCCCTGCCAGGCCCAGGTATCAAAGCCTTATGATGTGGTGTCCAGAATAAAGTGGAGGGTTCACTTCACTTGTCCTTCCTGCTCCAATCTCCTTTTCTTCTCCTTCATTTGACACAGTCTTCTTTGTCTTCTGACACTGTATTCACTCCTCCTTGGCTCCTTCTGCTCCTTTACCTTTCTGCTACTTTCTGCTTATTGTGCTCCCCCTTCTGCTACTGTCTTTTTCTGATCCCTTTCTGCTCCCTGCTACCCTTTTCTGCTCCTTCTCCTACTTACCTTTATGCTCCTTCTGATTCTTTCTGCTCCTTCTGTCCCTTTCTGCTCTTTGCAGACCCTTCCTTCTCCTTGCAGACCCTTCCTGCTCCTTGCTCCTCCTTGCAGACCCTTCCTGCTCCTTGCTGCCCCTTCCTGCTCCTTGCAGACCCTTCCTGCTAATTTCTGCTCCTTCTCCTACTTTACGTTTGTGCTCCTTCTGCCCCTTCCAGCTCATTGCTGACCCTTCCTGCTAATTTCTGTTCCTTCTCCTACTCTACCTTTGTGCTCCTTCTGCCCCTTCTTTCTCCTTGCTGCCCTTTCCAGCTCCTTGCTGACCCTCTCTGCCCCTTCCTGCTCCTTGCTGACCCTTCCTTCTCCTTGCTGACCCTTCCATCTCCTTGCTTACCCTCCCTGCTCCTTGCTTACCCTTGCTGCTCCTTGCTGACCCTTGCTGCTCATTTCTGTTCCTTTGTGCTCCTTCTCCTACTTTACCTTTTGTGCTGCGCTTTCCAGCTCCTTGCTGACCATTTCTGCCCATTCCTGCTCCTTGCTGACCCTTTGTGCTCCTTGCTGACCCTTTCCTGCTCCTTGCTGACCATTCCTTCTCCTTGCTGCCCTTTCCAGCTCCTTGCTGCTCCTTGCTGCTCATTTCTATTCCTTTGTGCCCCTTCTGCTACTTTACCTTTTGTGCTGCCCTTTCCAGCTCATTGCTAACTCTTTCTGCCCCTTCCTGCTTCTTGCTGACCCTTCCTGCTCCTTGCTGCCCCTTTCTGACCCTTCCTGCTTCTTGCTGACCCTTCCTGTTCCTTGCTGACCATTTCTGCTCATTGCTGCTCATTTCTGTTCCTTTGTGCTCCTTCTCCTACTTTACCTTTTGTGCTGCCCTTTCCAGCTCCTTGCTGACCATTTCTGCCCCTTACTGCTTCTTGCTGACCCTTCCTGCTCCTTGCTGACCCTTTCCAGCTCCTTGCTGACCCTTTCCAGTTCCTTGCTGACCATTTCTGCCCCTTCCTGCTACTTGCTGACCCTTCCTGCTCCTTGCTGCTCATTTCTGTTCCTTTGTGCTCCTTCTCCTACTTTACCTTTTGTGCTGCCCTTTCCAGCTCCTTGCTGACCCTTTCTTCCCCTTCCTGCTTCTTGCTGACCCTTCCTGCTCCTTCCTTCTCCTTGCTGACCCTTCCTGCTCCGTGCTGCCCTTTCCAGCTCCTTGCTGATCCTTTTTGCCCCTTCCTGCTACTTGCTGACCCCTCCTGCTCCTTGTTGACCTTTCCTTCTCCTTGCTGACCCTTCCTGCTCCTTGCTGACCCTTTCTGCTCCTTGATGCTCATTTCTGTTCCTTTGTGCTCCTTCTCCTACTTTACCTTTTGTGCTGCCCTTTCCAGCTCCTTGCTGCCCCTTTCTGCCCCTTACTGCTCTTTGCTGACCCTTTCTGCCCCTTCCTGCTTCTCGCTGACCCTTCCTGCTCCTTGCTGACCTTCTCTGCTCCTTGCTGCTCATTTCTTTTCCGTTGTGCTCCTTCTCCTACTTTACCTTTTGTGCTGCCCTTTCCAGCTCCTTGCTGACCCTTTCTGCCCCTTCCTGCTCCTTGCTGACCCTTTCTGCTCCTTGCTGACCCTTTCCAGCTCCTTGCTGACCCTTTCCAGTTCCTTGCTGACCCTTTCTGCCCCTTCCTGCTACTTGCTGCCCCTTCCTGCTACTTGCTGCCCCTTCCTGCTCCTTGCTGCTCATTTCTGTTCCTTTGTGCTCCTTCTCCTACTTTACCTTTTGTGCTGCCCATTCCAGCTCCTTGCTGACCCTTCCTTCTCCTTGCTGACCCTTCCTGCTCCTTGCTGACCCTTCCTGCTCCTTGCTGACCATTTCTTCCCCTTCCTGCTTCTTGCTGACCCTTCCTGCTCTGTGCTGACCCTTCCTGCTCCTTGCTGACCCTTCCTGCTCCTTGCTGCCCTTTCCAGCTCCTTGCTGACCCTTTCTGCCCCTTCCTGCTACTTGCTGACCCTTTCCAGCTCCTTGCTGCTCATTTCTGTTCCTTTGTGCTCCTTCTCCTACTTAACCTTTTGTGCTGCCCTTCCAGCTCCTTGCTGATGCTTTCTGCCCCTTCCTGCTTCTTGTTGACCCTTCCTGCTCCTTGCTCCTTGCTGACCCTTTCTGCTCCTTGATGTCCCTTCCTGCTCATTTCTGTTGTTTCTCCTTTCTGCTCCTTCTCTTACTTTACCTTCCTGTTCCTGGCTGACCCTTCCTGTAGGCTGCCTCCCCCCAATCCCTCACTTCCCTGATCTATAGGCTCTCTCTGCTCCCCCCTGCCTCACTGCCCTGATCTATAGGCTCTCTCTGCCCCCCATGCCTCACTTACCTGATCTGTAGGCTCTCTCTGCCCCCCCCCATGCCTCACTTACCTGATCTGTAGGCTCTCTCTGCCCCCCCCCCCCCCCATGCCTCACTTACCTGATCTATAGGCTCTCTCTGCCTCCCCCATCCCTCACTTACCTGATCTGTAAGCTGTCTCTGGCTGCATGTGCTGTTCCTCTGCGGATTCAGTCAGGAGAGAGAAGCTGGGATAAGATGTAGCTTCCTATCCCTGTCATTCTCCATACACAGCGCCTACTGGCCGGTGACAGTATTGCAGTGTATTTTCAATCTCACACGAAAAATAGCAGAACAAGCTGAAAAATCCAGGGGGGGGGGGGGGGGAGAGGGCAAGTCCCCCCCCTGCTCCCCCCGCGGACGCCCATGTCTGTGGGATGTGCTAGAACAACAAATCAGATCCATGGAGGCCTCACCTCACAACTTGCAGGATCTGCTGCTAATGTCTTGGTGGCAGATACCACAGGACACGTTCAGTGGTCTTGTGGAGTCCATGCCTCAACACATCAGCGCTGTTGTGGCAGCAGGAGGTGGACCTATACAATATTAGGCATGTAGTTTTAATGTTGTGGCTGATCACTGTATATCTCTTTTTGAAACGGACAGCCATAACTGTTCTGATTTGAAATGCTTTGACTCTGCAAATTATATTCCTACCTGAATTGTTGGTCTCTCACCTCCTCTTTGCATTTCCGGCTCTCCCAGCTCTATGAAGAAATTCTTGTTTTTTTCATATTCTTCATCATCAATAACTTGTATCTCAATAAACCTCCTACAAAAAAATTAGAGGATATAATTATACAATAGAGCATTGAACGAACAATTTTTATTTTCCTCAATTTAATATTTTTATTTATTGTTTTTGTATAAAATGTTTACAATTATTTTTTCAAAATATCAACAAATATATATATTTATAAACAATCATATTTATAGTTGTTTTTTTCTTTTTTTATAGATCCACATGTTAAAACAGTAAAAAAAAAAAAGGCAAAGGGACATTTGGACGTCTGATATTTTGTGATGAATGGGAGTTGGATAGTAACTAAAACGTAACATAGAACCCTAACCTCTAAATAACTCCAATAACCAAACTAACCTAGAAATAACATTTAACTCCCATAATAAACTGTAACCTCTGACATCATTGCCTAAATTGAACTGTAAACTTACAAGTAAACGTAAAATATAGTGGTTAAGACAACACTGCAGAAAACACCAATCTATATTACAAAGGTGGCCAAAAGGTAGATGCTCTAGCTGTTGTAGGTCTACAAATTCCATAATGCCTTTCTAGCTTACAAACTTGTGGATCTACATTTTCGCCTTCTCTGCCATAGAGTATTTTGGCACATTAAACCAATATCCAGCAAAAAATCTCAAATTCTACAATGGATGAAACATAAAAAGGTACACAATCTTGCCAACTAGCATACCATTGTTTCTACGCTTGAATGCAGGGTCAGATTTATTTATCAATGAACAACACGGACAATCATATTAAAACAATCATTATCCTGTTAATGTTGTGATCAGTGGCGGAACTACCGGGCCCGTCACTCCAGGGGGCCCAACCGCCCTGTGGTCCCCGCGTCCGCCGGCTAAGTAATGGGCCGCATTGAATGGGCCCATAACAGCATGGGCCACCCGATGGAAATTAATTTCATGGGGGCCTGTTCAGCGCTGCTGCGCTTTAACATCGTGAGCAGGCCCCCTGTGATGACATCACAGCCTGGAGGAAGTGACTGCCCTGGCTGCCTACAGCGCATTGCTTTCTGTTTTTAATGAGTTGATTGACAGCTAGGAAGGTGTAACTTAAGAATTTGATAAAAATGCTGATTCCTTTTAAAATTGGTACTTTTATGAAATAAGGCAATGGGGACTGTTAATCCCTAAAATGAATCAATTCAAATATTCTTCATAATATCTAAAAAGTTTATTCAAAAATCTGAAATTATTTGAAAAGCTTCCAAAAAAAAAACAAATCCCAAAAATATTAAACTGAGATCATTGTTAGAAGTGTTGTCAAAAAGTATTAAAATATTGTGATTGTGTTGATGTGGTGAACGGTTCATCAGCAGCCATCAAAGTATTGATTCACTACCATCCAAATCCCTGTATATTGGAGATTGCTTCTATAATGTATTTTGATTTTGAATGTTTTAAGCAATTGTTGCATTGTGTCTCACAATTGTTCTTTGTAAATAACCCCCGATGTCCATGCACTTGGTCAGATTCACAGGGATTAAGGCAATAAATGTTGCCTTCAATTTGTGCACCTTCAGGAGACAAGAAAATGTAGAGGGTGAAAACAAAGAATTTTTTGCATCTACATAACATTGGGCAGACTAATAATTCTAACCTTTCATCCCGTTAACTGTTCTAACTTTGTTTTTCTGGCTGACAAACATAAGTATTATTCTACATGCTTTTGAATGATTGTAGCAATGATAGATGTACATCATAAGGATAAACACTAAATGATCTGTTTTTGGAGACGGTTCAAGGATATGGTAGAATGGGCAGCATTATTGCAGCAATCCTGAGGTTTTTATTACTTGTATGATTAGTGATTTTTGCAGTAATATAAAGATATTGTCACAGTTGGTAATCTCACATGATGAAAAAGCAGTGATGAGTGAATCAAATTGTTTCTATAAATCAAAACCCCAAAAGGCTTGTGCTGTACTTGGCTAGAATAAAAAGAAGAAGCTGTGACTGACAAGTGTGACCTATGACACAGATGTCAGACTCGTTCCTCATCTTATCACATGTCAATCTGAGTGGAGTGATGTTCGGTAGAGGTTGTCAGTCTCTTGGGTGACTAGCACCTGTATAACACCTGTTTCAAAGTGCAGGAAACGGTTAGTTTTTGGAAAGATCAGAGCCCAGGTAATCAAACAGAAATAGGTCAAGTGATTTTTACTTGTCCCTTCAAGGAAGATCACTAAGTGTATTCTCCTGGATCCTACACAAATGGTCAGGCCAGTAAGAATAAAGCAAACACATTTATTTGAAACACATTATGTTGTGGTTTATGCAACCGGGGAAAGTGAATCAACCTCAGTTACATAGTAACCTCAGTTGAAAAAAAAGACTTAAGTCCATCAAGTTCAACATTTAAACACGTCATGACCCAATTTGAAGTGATTGCCAATGTTGCCATAACAGCAGTCAGATAATCATTGGCTCAATAAGCTGTTCACATACATTTTAATCATAAAAACAGAATATTCTGTTTTTAAAAAAACAAAACAAAAAAAACATCCAGGTCTTTATTTACTTTTACTTTGTCTACAGAATCAGAGGAATGGACCATCGATGGAAATAGGATTCCACACCTTTATTGTTCTTACTATAAAGAATCCTTTCCTCTGCTGCAAGAGAAACACTTTCTTCCAGTATCAATGGATGACCTTTTGTCTGTTGTATAATCCTGCTAATGAACAGGTTAGTACATAGCGGTTTATATTGACTCGTATGTATTTGTACAGTTCTATCATAGCCCTTCGGAGGCACCTTTTTTCTACAGAAAACAAATGCAGCCTATCTAGTCAGTATTTCAGGTCTAGAGTCCTGAGTTCTTGTTGTGGCTCAGGTACACCTCATTGTGTGTACATTACTGGTTTAAGATCTAGATTTCTGTGTTTGTGCCTATCTGTTGTGCTATTTGAAGACACCGTTATCTGTTGAATTACTTGCTCAGTTGGTACCCGTGAGTTGCTTTTCTTATTACTAAGTGCTCAGTTGGGATCTGCGAGTCACTTTTCTTGCTCAACCCTCGGTACCCACTCTATTAATTGCTGAGATTATTTAAAGCAAATAATAAATATATTTGCAAAAAAAGGGAAGATGATCAGGATTGAAGGTTGAAGTGCCAGAAGGTTAGAAATGAAAAGCTACAAGAACCTGGGGAAACCACAAGCCCATCTGAACCATGATAAAGAGACAAGGAGGACAGCAACATCCAAGTACCTCCAGAGAGTCAGACAGCTCCTGACATCCCATCTCAATGGCAAGAACAAGATCCATGCCATCAACACATATGCCCTACAGTTATCAAGTTCCCAGGTGGAATAACAACTTGGCCAAGAGAAGATCTTTATACCACAGATACCCAGAAACTACTAATAAAGAATGGAGGATTTCACCTGAACTCCAGCACCCAGAGACTGTACAACTGACAGAAGGAAGGAAGTTGTGGCCTGATGAGTGTCAAAAGTCCCTCATTGGAACGTTCTGCCTGTTTGTTGAATTATGTATGAAGGGTAAATAATGCATTTTGCTTCTCTGGAGACATCCATAATTCATTAGAGGTTCTGTATCACTGGTATTTTGTAGGGATGTGCATGGGAAAAATATTCGGTTTGGCATTCCGAAATTCAGCACTTCGGTTCAGAACTTTGGCACTTCGGAACTTCAGGACTTCAGGTTAGGAGTATGGTTAGGGGTAGGGTTAGGTTAAGGTTAGGGGTAGGGTTAGAGGTAGGATTAGGGTTAGGGTTAGGTTAAGGTTAGGGGTAGGGTTAGAGGTAGGATTAGGGGTAGGGTTAGGTTTGGGGTAGGGTTAGTTTAGGAGTAGGGGTAGGGTTAGAGGTAGGGTTACCGGTAGGGTTAGGAGCAGGGTTAGGAGTAGTGTTAGGGGTAGGGTTAGGAATAGGGTTACCTTACCCTACTCCAACCACTAACCCTAACCCCTAACCCTACCTCTACCCTAACCACTAACCCTACCCAACCCTCTCCTGTTTTGCCACTTTTCAGAAATCCAAAGCACTTCACAATTTTCCGAAATTCGGCAATTCGGCATTCCGAAACGAATTGCACATGTCTAGTATTTTGTTTGCATAAAACAAGGTCTTGAGTGTTCTGATAATCAGTAATTACTTCTGTTCACCAGAAGCTACAAAAGAGAGGGTAATACAGTGTACCCTCCACTGTGTAAAGGGCTCAGACATTTAAGAACACATACTTAAGGGAACCTATATTTCCGAATATGAAAATTGTTATTTAGGAACCATATGTCCCATATATGTTCTATAAGGTGCAATGCCCTTTCCTCTTTAAAACTAAGACAAAAGTAACAAAAATTACTCGTCTAATTTCTAGCACCGGGGCTCCTTTGGTGATGACATCACCGACGATCTCCTGCAATCCACTAAAGAGAAGCAATGGATTGGAAGTAGTTTGGCATGCAAGGCCAAATGCAGCAGTATTTGATTCCAGAACTGAATTGTACTTGTTTCTGAAGGAGGATGCGGCTCTAGTGGCTGTCAGGAAGACAATCACTTTATGTGTATTTAACGTAAATGTTTTTTTTGGTTTAGTTTTTTTACGTAAACATTGCAGTTCCTACTAAATTGCAATGTTGTACATTCCATGGTTAAAATAACAGGACCATCACAGCCAGACCACTCCATTTAGAAGAAGTGGTCTGGGTGACTTTTTATGTTCCTTGAATCGAGTAGATCATTTTGCCCTTTTTCAGCTAACTACCCTGAAAGAGTTAATAAAGTAGTTTAGGAAGACCAATATTCTGTGGCGCACCAGGATTACCCGGGCAAGCCTGACTATTTAGATCAGGTATCTCAAGCACCAGCCCATAGATGATGTTAAACTACCGTTATTTCCTGGGCAATTATTGCTTTAAAAAAATTCTGGGACTTGTAGGCCATCATCATCTACGGGGGGTCCCTGATTAACTACATTTTACATTTCTATCTGTTGAAAGAACGTTGTCAAAGGTAAGGATTTTTATTATTGTGACTAACTTTAAACTTATTACAGCTGTAAACATTGGTTGCAGATAACGAAATAACATAACTGATGTGTCTAATGTCTTGAGGATAATGTGTATATTTCACTCCTGGCTTTCAAACCCCAGAGTTTTTTTTTGCTTTTTCAGGTATTTTGCGCGTATTAATAATAGATAAATCTCACTTACATTGATCTTTATTTCTAAGAGTTCTGAGTATGGTAAAACACAGACTCAGCACTTAGAAAAATGACAGAAAGTGAAGATTAACAGCAGCCCATAAATTTGCAAAATAATGAATAAGACCAGACCAACACCCTTGAATAGTTTGATTTGGGTCTATTAAAGGGTAAGTCAATTTTTCTGCCCACAATGGCATTTTTATCAAGCTTTTTCTTGAATTATTTATATGCTCTGACCTCCTTTATTATAAATCAATATATCATAAGTAATAAATAATACATTTAGACATCAGAGGTCAAAATGAGTTCATGTTGATTGACTAAAGTTTAAATATTCTCCTTGTTCAGTGGAGCATGTAGGATTGGGCAGAAACATGCTTACCCTCTCGTAGTTTCAGTAGAGCCAATCCATTTGGCATTTTTTTTTCTTGTTTGTCCATTTTGGTCTGTCATTAGTGCCTGCATGTATAATTTATGTATTATACGGTGCAGTTGTATATGTTCGAATTATGTGAACAATACTAACGATGAAATTAAGTAGTTATCGAATGTCTCTTTAGTTCCAAAATAACCCCTATAACAGAGGCGTAACTAGAGCCTAATATAGAGTCCAATAATATGCATAACAGGTACTTCATAAAATTATTTGTGTGTTTTCAATGGGAGCAGTGTTGGCAGCTCTGCTCCAGTCTCAAGTCACGTTTCTTCAAAGAATAAACATCCTGAAGCATAGCTCCCAACCTGGAAAGTATAAGCTTGGGATGGGTGGGCAGTCCATAGGCTGCCACGCCATATGGACCGAATGACCTGTAGCCCCATGTAGCCAAAGCGCAGCTAAGCGGAAAAAGGCCTTGACAGGGGTTAGGAGGCGGGCTTAGGAGGAAGTAAGCAAGGGTTGGAATTATGGGTAAGTAGGATTGGCTATTTAAATGAGCAGCCATTTTAGGTGAGTCATTCTAACTTTCTACCTGGTCGAGTTTGTGTTCACCTCGGTGTGCGCGGACTTGCTTGGTCGGATTTCTTTTGTCTCCTCTGCAGGGCCAATGGACGACGTGGAGCGTTTGCTGGAGGGGATCAGGTCGGCAGCACGGCATCAGGGTGTGGACTGGCTACGGGCACAGCTTGGCCCTGCCCTGGCGGAGGCGGCGGATCGGGACGGTGATGGCGGGAGACCGGTCAGGGCCCGGAGGCCCCCGAGGAGGCTAAGCCCGGGCGCGGGGCCCGGTGAAGTTGTCCCCGGAAGCAGTGGGGTTTCGGTTGCAACCGGCAGCAGGCCCGGGAGCCGCGTGGTCGAGGCCTTGCCTCCCCGCGTGCGGACGGAGCCTCGGATGAGCACTCGGCGGCAGAAGGATGTCGCGGACGGGGGCGCTGCTGCTTTCGGGTCGGAGGTGGCCGGGCGGCCCCCTGGTGGTGCAGGACCCACGGAGGGGAGGTCTGGGAGGGCTTCCCCCCCATCCGAGAGTGACGAGGATGGCGAGGCTGGATCCGGGAGACCGCATGGCCGGCCTAGGAGGCAACAGGCAAGTGCAGAGGGCTCTGGCCGGGGCCCTCTTGGCGGGAAGGTCGCTAAGGGGAGCTCTGCCACGGAGAGAGGCGGGAGTAGGCCGGTGGGGGGCGCCCAGGCCGTAGTTCTAAGGGGGGAGGGTCCTGGGGCCCCTAAGCGTAAATGTGGATCGAAAGGAGTGAGTTCCAGGGGCGGGGGGGGTTCCCGGGATGCGGCCAGGTCAGAGAGCGGGTCCCCCGTAGGGGTGGTGGGTAGGTCGGGGCCGACGGGGTCTGGTAAGCAGGGGGGTAAAGGTAAGGGGGCTGTGGTGGTAGGCGCGGGAAAGGGGGTTCCGGAGGCAGGCAGGCGAATAGGGGAAGTCGGGGACTGGGATCCTCCGTAGTGGTCGGGCGGCGGGGGGGCCCGGGTTCTGGGAGTAGTAGCGACAGTCCCTCACCCGTTAGATCTCTGGGGGTCCCGGGAGGCGCGGGGGAGGTCGGGTCGGCACTGCTCCCCCTCGGACAGCTCGGCAGGGGAAGGTGCGGCGGCCCCTAGGTATGGTCGGCAGGGGCGGCCTACTAGTAGAGACGGGAGGAGTCGTAGCCCCAGGGGTTCCCGGGTGCCACGTGGTGGTAGAGGTCAGCGGGAGGCTTCGGTGCAGAGCAGGCGCTCCCGGGGTCGTGACGGGAGGGGTATTGATGTCCGTTACACCCTACCCAGGACTTCTTCTCCTTGTCCTAGATCTCGGAGCCGTTCCGCCTCCTCGCAGGCTGGTCACCGGGTGGGCTCCCCGGTCGGCGAGACAGCAGCGGAAGTTCCTCTTCCTGGTCGTCGGGCGATCTGCACTGCAGCCCCCACCGTTCCGGTGTCGGGGGGCTTGGCCGGTGAGTCCAGTGGGTCACTACACTCTAGCGCTTTAGTTACCACACTTCAGGCACTACTCCACTCATTGGGGGCGGGGGGTGACACTAGCGGCATTGGTCAGGTGTGGGCTCCGGGTGCTGTGGCTACGGGCTCGCGGGTGGGGAATTCCACAGGGCCTAGTTCGGGCGGGGACATGGTGGTGCCGCAGGACGTAGGGGAAACTGGGAGCGAGCGGGCTGAGTTGACTGGGGGTATCCCCGATGCGGCTAGACAGCACGCGTATGTCTTTTGCGGGCCCGCTGGGGGTTCATTTGAAACAGGACGTGAAGGATAAGATATGGAAGGGGGAGTTCTGTGAGATCTTCTCCCTCCTCCCGTTGGAGGACTTTATAGACCTCAAGGAGGAGGATAAGAAGGACGAAAAGAAGGAGGAGGAGGAGAAGAGGAAGCGGTATCGCAAGATTCCGAAATCCTTTGGGAACTGGCTGAGGGCTTTTTGTGTGCTGGCTAGCGTGCTCGGCGAGAAATCGCCGGGGTTGTGCTCCTCTCTGTTCTGCTATTTGGATGGCATTTGGGAAGCGTACCGGACTTACGGGGGGTTGGCGTGGTGGCGGTATGACGAGCAGTTTAGGCAGCGGCTGGCGGCTAACCCGGGTATGCGGTGGGACCAAATGGACCTGCCGCTCTGGATGAAGCTAATGATGGCGCAAAAGGCGCAGCCCTTTCAGAACTCGGCCGGCGCTAGGGGGCAGTCCGCCGCGTCGGCCACCTTACCAAAGGGCTTATGTTGGCTCTATAATGAGGGCCAATGCAAATGGGGGGCCACTTGCCGTTTCAAGCACGAGTGCTCCGGCTGCGGAGGCGCTCATGGGCTCAACCGCTGCTTCAAGAAGGGTAAGTCCGGTGGCGCTGGTTCGGCTGTCGCGGCCGGGGGAGGGGGTGCATCCGTTTCCCCTGGGCTTTACACCAGTGAGGCTAAGCGCGATGGAGCCGTGGCTAAGCCGCTACGTTAACAGGGCGGATGCCGCTGTGCTCCTGGCGGGTTTTGCGACGGGGTTTTTTATTCCGTTTCAGGAGCGGGAAGGGGGATCGGGGAGGCTGCGCAACCTGAAGTCTGTGGCCGACTTCCCGGATGTGGTTAGGGAGAAGCTGGGCAAGGAAGTCGGGTTGGGCCGCATGGCGGGCCCGTTCGCAGTGCCTCCGCTGGAAGGCCTGCGGATTTCCCCACTCGGGGTGGTTCCCAAGAAGGAGCTGGGTAAATTTAGACTCATTCACCATCTCTCGTACCCGAAAGGGGAGTCGGTGAATGACGGTATCCATAAGGACTTGTGCTCGGTGTCATATGCATCTTTCGACCGGGCGGTCGATCTGGTCCGGCGGGCCGGGCGTGGGGCTCTGATGGCGAAGGTGGACATTGAGGCCGCGTTTTGGCTGCTGCCGGTCCACCGGGACTGTCATCACCTGCTGGGGTGTTTCTTCGAAGGGGCCCACTTCGTGGACTTGTGCCTGCCCATGGGTTGTTCCATTTCGTGCTCCTATTTTGAGAAATTTAGCACTTTTCTCGAATGGGTGGTGCGGGTGGAAGTGGGGAATCGTTTTATTGTACATTATCTGGATGATTTTCTGTGTGTGGGGCCGGCTGATTCCTTAGATTGCCTGCGCCTGCTGCGGACGGTTGAGTGGGTGGCGGGCCACTTCGGGGTTCCGCTGGCGGCGGATAAAACTGAAGGCCCGACCACGTGTCTGAGTTTCCTGGGCCTGGAAATTGACTCCGGGTTGGGTGAATGTCGGCTGCCCCGGGATAAGCTGGACAGGCTTAGAGGGGCGGTGGCTGCTGTGGCCGGGGCGCGCAAGGTTACTCTGCGGCAGCTCCAGTCTTTGATTGGGCTGCTCAATTTTGCGTGTCGGGTCATTCCGATGGGAAGGGTCTTCAGTCGCAGCTTGTCGGCCGCTACTGCGGGGGTTCGGTCCCCGCACCATTTCATCCGGGTGTCGGCGGCCATGAAAGCGGACTTGGGCATTTGGGATGCCTTCTTACGGGACTTTAATGGGACGGTGTTGTTTCGGCAGGAGGGCCAGTCGTCGGCCGAGCTTGAGCTTTTCACGGATGCATCGGGCAGCGTGGGCTTTGGGGCATATTTTGGTGGCTGCTGGTGTGCGGAGAGGTGGCCGGACTCTTGGGGTTCGAGCCCTCTTATGCGCAACTTGGCTTTCCTTGAGTTGTTCCCATTGGTAGTCGCGATGGCTCTGTGGGGCGACAGGCTGCGCGATCGGAAAGTGGTCTTTTTCTCGGATAACATGGCAGTGGTTCACGCGGTGAACCGTCAGTCTGCGGCCTCCAGGCCGGTGGTTAGGCTGCTTAGGCGACTGGTCTTGCTGTGTATGTCTAGGAATGTTGTTTTTCGCGCGCGGCATGTTCCCGGTTATTTGAATGAGGTGGCTGATGCTCTGTCTCGTTTTCAGTGGTCCCGATTCTGGCTGGCAGCGCCGGGGGCATCGAAGGCGGGGCAGGCGTGCCCGGACGAGATTTGGCAGCTGGGAGCGTCCTGCTTGGAGGACTTGTGAAGGCTTCCCTGGCACCGACCACTTGGGCCTCGTACAGTAAGGTTTGGGGCTTGTGGGAGCGGTCGCTGGACGGGTTGGCCATGGACAACGGGGATGCCCTGAGGGATGCTTTCCTGTGGTACACCTGTCAGTTGCTGGCAAAAGGGGCGTCGCCCACCGTGGTAGACAGGTCCATGGCGGCGATGGCATTTTGGTTTAAGTGGCATGGGAAGGAGGACTTTACCAAGACCTTCGTTATAAGGCAGGCCCTGAAGGGTTATCGCAAGGGACGCAGGTCGCCGGACACCAGGCGCCCGGTGTCGGTTCGGCTACTGGGGGATTTGGTGGGTTTATTGCCTGAAATCTGTTTCGATGGGTTCGAGGCTTCGCTGTTCAAGGTGGCGTTTATTTTGGCGTTTTTTGGGGCATTCCGAATTGGGGAATTGGTGAGCACTAATAAGATGGTGCAGGGGGGCCTGCAATTTTCAGGGGTTCGTGTCTTGGATGGGAAGGTGGTGGTGCACCTTGGGAGATCCAAAACGGACGTCCGCGGCGTAGGCCGGGACGTGGCACTGGGGGCCTTTCCGGGCTCGGCTTTGTGCCCGTTGGCTGCTACGGCAGAGTACCTGGCGCGGAGGCCAGCGATGGGGGGGTCCTTGTTGGTGCATGCCGACGGATCGTCACTCTCTCGGTTCCAGTTCACGAAAGTTTTTCGGTTGGGCTTGGGCAAGTTAGGGCTTCGTGCTGAACGATTTGGAACGCACTCGTTCCGTATTGGGGCGGCCACGGAGGCGGCTCGGTTGGGATTGGGGGACGAGGTGGTGAAACGGATCGGGAGGTGGGAATCGGTAAGATTCCGTTCCTATGTCCGGTTGGGTCTGTTGGAGTAATGGGATTGGGGACCGTTTTATGCAAAAAAAAAAAAAAAAATAATGGGAATATTAGACTTGTAACTGGCTGTACTGAAGTGGTTCACTGTGTTGTTTGGGCTGGGGTGGGGGTCTCTGTCGGACTTCCCTCATCATTTGTTTTCCCCCCCCAGGGCGTGAGGCATGGATCGTGGGCCATTCGTTTGTCTTCTGGGCCGAGAGGAGGGCCGCAGCTCGAGCGCAAGGCCAGCAGCTTTGTTTTCCGAGAGGCCAGTTGGCAGTTCGCTGGTTTGGGTATCGGGGTTTTTGCTGGGGGGATGTTTGTGGTAAGCTGTTTGGGATGCTGGCGGCGGGATGCACGCCAGACTTACTGGTCCTACATATTGGGGGTAATGACCTGGGCCTTACGCCGCAACGCCGGCTGGTGAAGTGGATGAAGCAGGACATCAATAAGTTGAGGGGCCTGCTTCCGGGGGTCATGTTGGTTTGGTCGGAGATTGTCCCGAGGCGCCGGTGGCGGCACGCTCGGGATCCGGTGGCCATGGATAGGTGCAGGAAAAAAGTAAATAGCTTGATGGCAAGCTTTGTGCGGAAGGTAGGGGGTGTGGTGGTAAGGCACCTTGAGCTGGAGGAAGGGTTGCCAGGATACTACCGCTCGGATGGCGTTCACCTCTCGGAGGTGGGTTTAGACCTGCTCAACTTGGGTTGGCAGGATGGTATACGGATGGCTCTGTTTCTTCGGGGTGGCGGAGCTCAGACAGCTTAAGGGGTCAAGGTCTGAGCTTGTGGCGGGACGGGGAGCTGAAGGAGAGGAAATAGGCTCCCCTGGATGAACGTGAGGTGGAATAAACAGATTGTGGTCATCGGTGGTTGAGAGGTTTCGAGTCCTGGAGGTGGCTCAGAACCTGGTGGGGCAGGGGTATCCGGGTATACCCCTGCCGTGGTTAATGGATGGTTGGCACTTTGGAATGTTGGTGTATGTTATAAATATGTTATAAATATGTATATGTGTTATTATATGGGGGTCATTGCCTTTTGTATGGTAGCCGAAGGAACAGGATGCGAAGGGGGCGGAGTATGGGGGGCAATGACCCATGTTTATATGTTAATTTATTATGGTTATTATTATTATTATTATTATTATTATTATTAATTATTGGTTAATAAAGCTGTGGACAAATTTCCCCATATTACTTAGTGTCTGTGTGTTATTGGGTTAGGATATGGGGGTGGTTTGTCCTGGATTCCGACTGCCCAAAATGGCGACTATACACCTGTCATGTAGCCCCATGTAGCCAAAGCGCAGCTAAGCGGAAAAAGGCCTTGACAGGGGTTAGGAGGCGGGCTTAGGAGGAAGTAAGCAAGGGTTGGAATTATGGGTAAGTAGGATTGGCTATTTAAATGAGCAGCCATTTTAGGTGAGTCATTCTAACTTTCTACCTGGTCGAGTTTGTCCCACCCACCCTCCCTTTGTTTGTTATGTGTTTATTTTAACCCGTTTCTTTCACAGCGGCGGGACGGGGAGCTGAAGGAGAGGAAATAGGCTCCCCTGGATGAACGTGAGGTGGAATAAACAGATTGTGGTCATCGGTGGTTGAGAGGTTTCGAGTCCTGGAGGTGGCTCAGAACCTGGTGGGGCAGGGGTATCCGGGTATACCCCTGCCGTGGTTAATGGATGGTTGGCACTTTGGAATGTTGGTGTATGTTATAAATATGTTATAAATATGTATATGTGTTATTATATGGGGGTCATTGCCTTTTGTATGGTAGCCGAAGGAACAGGATGCGAAGGGGGCGGAGTATGGGGGGCAATGACCCATGTTTATATGTTAATTTATTATGGTTATTATTATTATTATTATTATTATTATTATTAATTATTGGTTAATAAAGCTGTGGACAAATTTCCCCATATTACTTAGTGTCTGTGTGTTATTGGGTTAGGATATGGGGGTGGTTTGTCCTGGATTCCGACTGCCCAAAATGGCGACTATACACCTGTCATGTTTGAGCAGCCCCAACCTACAGGACCTTGCAGGGAGCACTGTTGACAAGCTCTCAACAGGGTTCTAGTGCCTGTGCACAGCATGAGCTCGTTTAATGATGCACTGTGCTGCTTTAGGACAGTTCACTGGTGACTCTCAGATGAGGACAACAGGAAACGAATTTGGGATGGCGAAATCAGGGCTGTTGGGCGCCTTGTTGAAGAAGCATGTATAATACTTAATGTTTCTTTATTCCATTCTTGATACTGAATCTGGCAATGTTTCAGTCTCATGTTTGACAAATATCTTTGTTGTTAAAACATTGCGAGCTCCACCTGTTATGCTAGATTGAAGACTCATCATACATTACAGGCCACCCCATCTAACCATAGATCCTATTACAATGCTGATGGCAAAATATGGCAGCTGGATTTATAAGCAAGACACAGCTAGAATGGTTCCACGTTTAGTGTATATTCTATGGGGGGGAGCTAACCCCATAGCTGTGCAGATACCTGTGATACCCTCGTTAAGGAATCATTTTAAAAGAACACTATAACACTGGGAATACAAACATTATTTGATGCTTTAGTAAATGGCTTAATTCATATACGGTATGTTATTCTGTGTGTCACTTTGTTTGGTGATGTTTTTTTACATTATGTACTGAAATAAAGAATAGTTTATTTTCTACATCTATGACGACTGCTGCTGTGGTTATATATAGCAGAATAATTATTGTCTTTTCTAAGTAAAATAAATGTTTACACTGCTTAACCAGCAGGGACCGATGTTTTCATTGGTTAAGCTGTAGTGGTTTTGGTGCCCATAGTGTCCCTTTAAGATAGAAAGCATCACTGCCTGCATAAAGTCACAGTCTCTTTAAATACGGTATCTAAGCACACATTTATACACATGAACAAGGTAAACTACAGCCACAGATTCAGAAACGTATAGTGACGCTTTTATCTGCTCCTTCAATAACAGCCACACATTTGATGCTACGGGATAATAGTATAATGGGTAATTCATGAATATATTATTCTACAGTAAGTATAAAATATAATATCTGGAATAGCCTCCAGCAAATAGTGTGAAAGCAAGAACCACTAAATGGTAATAATGAATTTAAATTTAATTAAGACCAAGTAAATCACACATAGAACACACCGTTCGAACAATCTACTTGTTGGAACCTGTTGTCATGATCTGTGTTGATGCTGAAATAAAAATGCAGCATATCCAATTTGCCACGCCATTTTTATATTAATATGTAATGTTTGTCATTATACAGGGCCTTACTGCTGCCAATAATGCATCTCTAGAATGGGCTCTTTGTAAAAGCTGTTTCTCAGGCCTTTTAGTGCGCACATATTTTAAACCATGATTGCTTGTCAGTGCAGAGTATGATCAAGCGTGTCCTATTTTGAGATTAGCCGCACTTGCATGGTTGTCGCATACGTTCCTTTAATCTTGAGACAGAATGTGCTTGTGCATGGCCAGTAGCACCGATAGATAAAGGGGGCTAGAAAATTCTCCGGAGCTGTGTTTCAAAGCAGAGACTTTATCAGCAAGAACATGATGAACCCTGAATTTATATATATATATATATGTATGTATATATATATATAAATAGATATATAGAGATAGATAGTGTATAATGGGTTTAAAAAGTAGATAAGGTTTGACAAAGAGTACATTTAAAGCAACAGACAACCCTCCACAAATGTTTGGGCTGCATTAATGATCAGTCTTGACAGGCTCACTTTAAATATGTCAGCGATTATCACAAAAGGACTTCATTGTTAAGGGAATTGCAAATGATTTGTAAAAATAGCTAAATTAGAAAAATTATCCATTATCTTAATAGCTTTCTCGCATCTCTTTTTTTTTCTCATATTTTATAATTATCTTTTTTAAAGCAAATGAATAAACGCTCAAATCTATGTTTTTTTTTCACCTAGGCAATTGCTTTAAGTATGTAGCAGTAGGATTACGAAAATGTTTGGAAATGGAGTTAAGGTTCTCACACCTTCTAACAGCTTAATGTAATTGTTCTGAGGCGAAGAGATTGACCATGCAGGCTCAGCATTGTAGACTTTTGGAGAAGAGGCAGTGTGAAAATCACAGTGAGAAGACGCTGCCGTCCATAGTAAAGCATTGAGAAATGCTTTCCTATGGACTGATTGAATGCGCGCACGGCTCTTGCCGCACATGCGCATCCAGCGCTGACGTCGGAAGAGGGAGGCCGGCGCTGGAGAAAGGTAAGAATTTAACCCCTTCCTCCCCCTTCAGCCCGGCGAGAGTGGGACCCTGAGGCTGGAGTGGACCCAAAGACCCTATAGCGCCAGGAAAACAAGCTTGTTTTCCTGGCACTATAGTGGTCCTTTAAATGTCTGATTGCCATCAGGGACTTGCATAAAAAAATGCAAGATCAGTAACTTTGTAACTGTCGTCTTTTACTCCATTCTATAAAGATGCATCAATTTTTGGACTGTGTGGACACAAAGTTATTGGTAGTGCAGAATGTTATTGTTTCTCTTCCATTTCTTTGTGGGCCAAATGTTGGCTTCTGTTACTATTATCAAGAGCTGGCTTCCGAATTGAGTATTCTTTAGCTTGCTACTGACTTAATATTTCAACAGACCTTCACAGACTCCGTTCGGGAGAATCTGTCAAAAATTGATGGATCTTCACCTTATCCAAGGATAAATCTGACTGCCATTCTAGGGTCAAGAGGGAATAATTGTTTCCCTAGTTTGTTGAAAAATTGGAAGTGCTTCATACTAGGTTTTTTTTTTTTTTGCCTTCTTCTCAACAGCAAAAAACAAATGTGAGGAAGGCTGAACTTGATGGACACATGTCTCTTTTTCGGCTATGTAACCTGGTTCCGTGTCTGTTTCTCCATAACATGCATGAGATCTTCAGCTGTCAGAATGTATCCTAAGTTAGGGTTAAATGTTCAATAGCTTTAATAGATGATGTCATATTTGTTCTTTGATTTTTCTAATCAATTGTTCAGCTTGTTATAATTAACTCTGCCTATTTCAGATCTGTTATGAGAATTCTTAGTTGCTCTGTTATTGAGTCACCTGCTGCATTGATTGTGTGTAATATCGTTCACTTTCAGTGGCTGCTTGTGATACATCCAAGTGTTCCATGACCAGTATCGCAAAAAATGCTATTTTTACCTTCTTACCTTGGCTTTGTTGGCTTCTGCTCAACCCTAACTACTCTATCCTTACTGGTTTCTGACCTTGGCTCCAAATATACTGGCAATTCTACGGCACAACACTTCCTGTATTGACCATTATGATATCAACCATGGCTCTGTCTGTTGGACAATTGCCCCATTGTGCCGCTACTCTACTTGGACTAAATCTCACTAATGACCGCAGCTTTCCAACAGACTTTCCCCATTTGCCAGACCCTTTCTCAACTCCGGATTCAAAGTACAAGTATGGTAATACTCTAAACCATGGGTCGTCAACCTGGACCCTACCGCCCACTAGTGGGCGTTTCAGGATTCCAGGTGGGCGGCAGAGATTTTCTATTTTTTTGACAGATTGAGTGGGTGGGCGGGCGGGCGCGAGCCGGAGGTACCCCTGTGACCGGGTACCGCCATCACCACTTGCGGCCCCGGTATGTATTTGTGTCTTGTGTGTGTATGTGTCTTTGTATGTATGTCTTATGTGTGTGTCTTTGTATGTGTGTGTCTTTGTATGTGTGTCTGTATGCATGTGTGTGTGTCTGTATGTATGTGTGTGTCTGTATGTATGTATGTGTGCCTGTCTGTTATAGTGGGCTATAGTAAGTAATAGTAAGTGGGATACCTAGCTCAGCCTTCCTACTGGGCATTGCTATAAGGAAGGTTAAAAAATGTAAAAAGGGGGGGGGGGGAAGGTGGGCAGGGGAATTGAGGAGGGAGAGGAGGGGAGCTGACGCACAGATGAGAAATCATATTATCCGCAAACAGAGAAGTTGTCTGAATATCACCAAAAGAGGAGACCTTCGTTTGTTCCTTACGAAAATCGAACCAGATATCAAATATTTAGTCTTGCAGCATCAACCTCAAGGATCTCATTAATCATTAGTAAAGGTAATTTCATTTTACTTTATTGTTTTCTCATTAAACTTTATAAAGTTAAAAACATTATAAACATGCATTAAGAATAAATAAAAAGATAAATGTACGTACATTTATTTTTTTTAAAACACCCTCCTTTCTAAAAAATATTCCGCACTTGCGGTAAGGAAATTTTTTCAACCAAAAAGATGCATTAGTGGGCGGTAGGTAGAAAAAGGTTGACTGCCACTGCTCTAAACACTCACTTATTGCTTAGCTTTAGAACTGTGTATTGTGTTCTCTCATCCGGTCTGCTCTATATAAATGGATTATGTTACTCTGTTCTTTACTCCGAAATGTACTGCTTGTTCTGGTCCACCCCCTGGCCCATGTGACCCTATAAATGGTCTGCTACTGTATCTAACTAAACAGTGATTCTGCCAAACATCTTACTGTTATAATAGTAAATATTGTAAATAGTAATTATTTTGTGTCTCATTATTTCTATGGTTTAATTTAAATGTATCTTCTCACTCCAATGTTATATGGGCCATTGTGTTTGATGTATTTTTCAATTATTACAAAACACCATCACTACCAGATATCGTGACACCAGCATAGTTCTCCAGTTATTCCATACTATATGGTCTATCGTACTCTAGGGCTTAAAGGGACACTATAGTCACCAGAACAACTACAGCTTATTGAATTTGTTCTGGTGTGTATAATCATTAACTTCAGGCTTTTTGCTGTAAACATTGTCTTTTCAGAGAAAATGCAGTGTTTACATTACAGTCTAGTGATAACTTCACTGGCCACTCCTCAGATGGCTGTTAGAGATTCTTCCTGGGTCATGGCTGCCTAAAATGCATCCAAACATTCGGTATCTCCACCCTCTGCATGCAGACACTGAACTTTCCTCATAGAGATTCATTGATTCAATTCATCTCTATGAGGAGATGCTGATTGGCCAGGGCTGTGTTTGAATCATGCTGGCTCTGCCCCTGATCTGCCTCTTTATCAGTCTCAGCCAATCCTATGGGAAAGCATTGTGATTGGATCAGGCTACCACTTCTGATGATGATTTTTTATTTTTTTTTAGGCAAACAGCATGCAGATCTACAGCTTCTGGCTTGAATACAGTAAGATTTTGCTATATTTATGGAGGCACGAGGGGCCCAGGGGGGCTAGATGGTGGTTTTAACACTATAGGGTCAGGAATACATGTTTGTGTTCCTGACCCTATAGTGATCCTTTAACTATGGAAAGCAGCTAGTTGTCCTTTCCAGTCCACACTTTTTATACCCCATTGTAATGGTGTTCTGCCTAAATATTAACTCCTTCATCTGTGAATTTGGAATGTATTATAAGGACTATACACCAGTTATCAAATCCACAATTAAAGGATATTTGTTCTAAACAATAAAACCCATTTAGTGGGGAAGATTTATCAAACTGTACTCAGAGTGTGGCAATCACCATGGAAACCCGTAGAAACAGCAGGAACATTCCATTCGACGCCCATTTGACGTTTGTACAACCGTTTAAAACATAATACTTTGATAAATCTCCCCTATTGTGTTTCTATATATACTCATTGTGGATTCTACAGGTGCCTTAGACTGTGATTAGGTTGCCATGTTGATCGGAAGGCAAAAGGACCATCATTCCAGCTTCTAGAACAGGGGACAGGTAACAACATTCCCCTAATAAAAATTAATTAATACTGGCACTCAACTAATAATTAAATCTAGATGCTGGAATCAGGGTCAAGCCTCCACATAGTATTATTATTATTGGTATTTATATAGCGCCAACATATTCCGCAGCGCTTTACAATATTATAAAAGGGGGAAATTTAACAATAAATGATACAATTACAAAATGTTACAGGAACAATAGGTTGATGAGGACCCTGCTCAAAGGTATGTGAGGTAGAGGTTACTCTATATTTAACCAAGGACATATGTGTCGTTAGTTAAATATAACTAGAATCAATTTGATTTAGAGAAAGGAAAAAAAATCACCAAAAGAAATATATTTGAGTCAATTGCTATTTTTAATAATTTTATATATTGCAGGAAAAAAATATTATTGCTTATACAAGGGGCGGCATGGCCCATAAACTCCTCGTACAAACCAATAAGTGCTTGTTACAAAAAACAATTGAATATTCTTATCACATCTAGGTAGGTCTCCTGCAATGCTAATCCCATTTAGCCAAAAACCTTCCAAAATGTGGAAAATAAATCTTTCTCGGCCTCTCTTTAACAGAAAAGTCCTTAAATTCACAGTATATGACATCATCCCATAAGCCCTGTATTCATCTACAACACAATATATAGTCGCCGTTTTAGCGTGCAGTGGTGGAATCCATATATTCTGATGGATTACTGAGCTACCAGAAACCTATCTAGAAACAGTTGCTTCAACATTTCAAGTGAGCAGCACAGTGCATGAAATCAAGACCAAATTCTCACAATCTAATTTGTCTGCAATGGGAGCTCATAAAGACTAATTTTATTGGATGATAACGGCACTCAGATTAGGGGTCTGGAAGAGAGACTGTCTGGTGATCTTTACGTTACTAAATTGTGGTGTACAAGAAGATTAGTGGTGTGCTCGTAAGCAGTATTGGCATTTAGAAATGTCAACAATCAGACATTGTTTGTCTACATAAAGATTGCTTAGGAAAAAGCTCTGTCTACAGAACAAGAGTTCCCACATTTATTGGTTATTCGTTTGTTGGCATTTTGTTTTCTGCAAAAAAAAAAAAAACATACTGTACTTTTTGAGAGGAAACCTTAAAAAAATATATATCTATGGAGACATATACTGTGAATTTAAGGATATGTCTGTGAGAGAGGCTGAGTCAGGTATTTTTTCCTCTTTTTGATACTTGTTGGTTAACCCCTTAAGGACGGAGCCAAATGTACACGTTGTGAACGAAACAAAATGTAAACAAAACCTGGCATTTGCGCTATATGTCTGTCCAACCGTAATTCACCTCTTTCATATTAAATGCACCCCCCCTTATTATATATCGTTTTATTCAGGGGAAACAGGGCTTTCATTTAATATCAAATATTTAGCTATGAAACATAATTTAATATGAAAAAAATGGGAGAAAATAAGAAATTTTGTTATTTTTTTTGTTCTACATGACATTTTAGCTGTCAACGTCATAATACTGTTTGCTTTTACTGCAATAAAATACACATATTTGTTTTCAGCAAAGTCTCACGTGTAAAACAGTACCCCCTATGTACAGGTTTTATGGAGTTTTGGGAAGTTACAGCGTCAAATAAAGCACGTTACATTTGAAATTGAAATTCGCCAGATTGGTTACGTTGCCTTTGGGACTTTATAGTAGCCCAGGAATGAAATTTACACCCATAATGGCATACCATTTGCAATAGTAGACAACCCAAGGTATTGCAAATGGGGTATGTCCAGTCTTTTTTAGTAGCCATTTGGTCACAAACACTGGCCAAAGTTAGCGTTAGTATTTGTTTGTGTGTGAAAAATGCAAAAAACGCCAATTTTGGCTAGTGTTTGTGACTAAGTGGCTACTATAAAGACTGGACATACCCCGTTTGCAATACCTTGGGTTGTCTACTATTGCAAATGGTATGCCATCATAAGGGTAATTTTCATTCTTGGGCTACCATAGGGTCTCAAAGGCAACGTACCCAATCTGGCAAATTTTAATGTGAAAAAAATGAAACACAAGCCTTATATTTGACGCTGTAACTTTTGAAAACACCATAAAACCTGTACATGAGGGGTACTGTTGTACTCGGGAGACTTCGCTGTGTTTCAAAACAGTAAAAAGTATCGCAGCAATAATATCGTCCGTGTAAGTGCTGTTTGTGCGTGAAAAATGCAAAAAAACGTAACTTTTACTGGCGATATCATCGTTGTAATACATTTTACTGTTTTGAAACACTAATATTTGTGTTCAGCGAAGTCCCCCGAGTAGAACAGTACCCCCATGTACAGGTTTTATGGTGTCTTGGAAAGTTATAGGGTTAAATATTGTGCTAGCAAATTAAATTCCCTTTACTTTCGGCATGGGTGGTCAGGCAGGTCCCGCTAATTGTAATTAATTAAGATACCCAATTATGTAAAAATATTACATAAATATATATGTAGAATTAATATATGTATATATATACGTATGTGAATATATATGTATATATATATAATTTTTTTTAAATATTTGTATTTATATATAGGTATATATATAGTGATATATACGTATATATTTATGTATAAATATATATATTATTTTGTTCTACGTGTTTTTTGATATAAATATATATATATTAATATCACAATACAGTTAGAACGAAATAACACACATCTATATATTTTTTAATTATTTTTTTGATAATTATTTTATTTATTTTATTTTTTAACGTATTTACATATTTAATTTTTTATATAATATATAAATATATATATAACAATAATTATATATATATATTTAATCAGTATCAGTCTACGTGTAATTTGATATTAATATATATTTATTAATAGTAAAATACACCTATACAGTGTACGTGTGTGTATGTATATGTGTATATATATATATATACATATATATGATCTAAGTATATATTATAATTTTTTTACACTTTTAACATTTATTTTATTTTATTTTCAGCCAGCAGGGGGACCACCTGTCATTACAGGCAGTCCCCCTGCTGGCAATACAGAAGCCAGCTATCCCTGCCATGTGATTGTGAGGTCCTCGCAAGGACCTCACTCTCACATGGCCGGGGGGGACCGGAGGAGGAAGATCTGCCGCGGGGGGGCTCCTTGGGAGTCCCCCCAAACGCGATCGCCGGCGTGGGACCCCCGGCGACCGGGTAAGTAAGGAAAGACCGGAGGGCGTACTATTACGCCCGGCGGCGTTTAGAGCCGCCTATAATAGGACGTATTGGTACGCCCTCCGGTCTTAAGGGGTTAAGAAGAATTAGTTTTTTGTTACAAGCACTTATTGGCTTGCACAAAGATTATATGGGTCATATCACTCCTTGTGTAAGCAATAATATTTTTATACTGCAAAATGTAATTAAAGGGACACTATAGTCACCAAAGCAACTACAGCGTATTGAATTTGTTCTGGTGTGTAGAATCATTACCTTCAGGCCTTTTGCTGTAAACACTGTCTTTTCAGAGAAAATGCAGTGTTTACATTACAGCCTAGTGATAACTTCACTGACCACTCCTCAGATGGCTGTTAGAGATCCTTCCTGGGTCATGGCTGCCTAAAATGCATCCAAACATTTAGTGTCTCCACCCTCTGCATGCAGACACTGAACTTTCCTCATAGAGATTCATTGATTCAATTCATCTCTATGAGGAGATGCTGTTTGGCATGGGCTGTGTTTGAATTGTGCTGGCTCTGCCCCTGATCTGCCTCTTTGTCAGTCTCAGCCAATCCTATGGGAAAGCATTGTGATTGGATCAGGCTACCACTTCTGATGATGACAGCAGGTAGTGGGCAGGTCTAAAGGAAACAGTGATAATGTAAGCAGCTTCAGATTTGGAAAAAAGATTTTGCTATATTTATAGAGGCATGAGGGGATCAAGGTGGCTAGATGGTGATTTTAACCCTATAGGGTCAGGAATACATGTTTGTTTTCCTGACCCTATAGTGCTCCTTTAACTCAAAATCTCTTTTGGTGATATTGTTTTCTTTGTCTAAGAGAGTGTGGTAACAAACTGATTCTGGGGTAACATTCCTCTGATAACCAATCTCCTGAAGTACACCAGTGAGGCTCAGAGGTGGGGCTTTGACATGGAGGTTAACTAAACAAATGGAACGGGATGTTTTTCTGAGAGTGTCACTGCCATTGAAGCAATTCTTCATTTTATCTTTTTGAGAATATTTAGGCTGGGGAATTTACATATATTGTTCTGTCACTATAAGTGTTGGGTTGTTTTAGAGGATAGTTAATAAAGTATCTGAGGTCATCTGAACAGGATTGTTGTGGTCTCTGTTATTTTGGGGCATGATGACGGCCTGTGGACCGAAGTACTTTGAGCTTTATCTCTTGGGTCTATGAGCCAAAAAGATGGTGTCGGCAGCAGCCAAGAGAATTGATTTCTGTGGGAAAGGAGGGGTAGACAGAAGAGGCAATATCTACTTAACTTGTGGGTAAAGGGCAATACCTTGAGGCTCCTGGTGCTAGAGGAGAAAGGATGGACAACGCAGTAGGACAGATCTGGATCCCAAGGCAGGGACCACCCACCTCAGATCCTGCAGCTACAGTCGTTTTTCTAACCTCCCAGTGTAATGGCTCCCAGCACGGGAGCACACGTTGCAGTCATGCTTACAATCCCAAATACTTTCCTCAGGCCCCGCAGATCACAGCTTGATCCGCCGGTTCTGCGGCCCCCAGAGACTGTGGCGTTCTACCGGATGCCGGCCGTTGTTTTTCTGTGGGGTTCAGTAACCCCATCTATGGCCAGGTTAAAGGTCACATTACCGCGCGTGCATTGTTGCGTCATGGACGCGCACCTATGTTTTGGAATCTCATGACTCATGTCAGCCAATTAAATAAGATTTAAGGCTATTTAATCCCCCTGTCGTGATTTCTACTAGCTGGTTATCCGAGAGCACGTTCTTTGAATTTGTCTTCTGGATTTTGATCTTGGCTCACTCCTAACTATCCGTATCTCTGGTATCCTTGAGCCTTTGGCTTTGTCTATTTGTTTTTGCTTCTGTCTGTGTTCCTGACCTCAACTAGTTACTGACTATTTTCTCTACATTAAATCCGCAATGCTAAGGCTTGGCAATATATTTATTTCTGCCCAGTGTATGATAATATACAAACTAATTTCTAAACATATTCTTTATAATTTATTGCTATATTATGATGGTTTTACTGCTGTAAAGCTCTGTTTTACCACCATATGCACCAAAAATGTAATGCTCCTAAGAGAGACCTAAGAACAAAAAGGTAAAGGAGAAGGTTATAGGCACAAAATAGGTGCTACGCAACCAAAATATGGACACCTGGGAGGCATGCACTGATAGTCCTATTGGCAGCTAGGGTCATGAGCCGAATAATCAGATCTAGTTCATGTAGAGAGAAAACTGTAGTGTGACAGCTGATAATATAATGATCACATGTCTCTCGCAAGTGCATTAACTCAAGGCCAGCAGTGATAATGAGCAGATGTCTGAAATCAGCAGAACTATAAAGGCGAGATTTCCCAGCAGAGAACAAAAATTCAACATGGAAAGACTGCATGCAGAGACAATGTTGCTGGGACTGAATTTGTAGGAAAAAGCTTTACCCAGAACAATGGAATATTCTGCTACAGAGTAGGAAAAAATTATGTTCTTAAGAACCCACTGTCTAATTGTGTCATGCACAATCGTTGCCGTGGCCAAGTGTCTAATCCACAGCCTCGTAGTCACATTTAGGAAGGCAGTATACAATATAAACATGCAGTGAGTTTTCTTCATATTTTCAGGGTTACAAACTGCTAGGTGGTAATACATTGATAAGGGCATCCTTTTGCATCAAATGAGCCAGGCTCCAGTAATTGGCTTTAAAAAATATTTATTAGGGGCAGAGCCTAACAGCCACGCTGTCCAGTCACAACTCTGATGAGCTCCGCAAAGAAACTCTCTATAACGACCCTACTCGCATATATCGACCCTGAAACTTAACTTAACAGGACTGCCACCACAACCACTTACTCATCCATAGGGCTCTCGCCTCCCAGTGCCCAGACTGCCACCACAACCACTTACACATCTATAGGGCTCCCGCCTCCCAGTGCCCGGACTGCCACCACAACCACTTATACATCAATAGGGCTCCCTCCTTCCAGTGACGGGACTGCCACCACAACCACTTACACATCTATAGGGCTCCCGCCTCCCAGTGCCAGGACTGCCACCGCAGCCACTTACACATCTATA
The DNA here is from genome assembly GCF_036172605.1 of Pelobates fuscus. NCBI lineage: Eukaryota > Metazoa > Chordata > Amphibia > Anura > Pelobatidae > Pelobates > Pelobates fuscus. Next base: position 84,974,774 of record NC_086328.1, on the reverse strand, counting down.
GGGCTCCCGCCTCCCAGTGCCCGGACTGCCACCACAATCACGTACACATCTATAGGGTTCCCAGTGTCCGGACTGCCACCACAACCACTTACACATCTATAGGGCTCCCGCCTTCCAGTGCCTGGAATGCCACCACAACCACTTACACATCTATAGGGCTACTGCCTCCCAGTGCCTGGAATGCCACCACAACCACTTACACATCTATAGGGCTACTGCCTCCCAATGCCAGGACTGCCACCACAACCACATACACATCTATAGGGTTCCCAGTGTCCGGACTGCCACCACAACCACTTACATATCTATAGGGCTCCCAGTACCAGGACTGCCACCACAATCACTTACACATCTATAAGACTCCCGCCTCCCAGTGCCCGGACTGCCGCCACAACCACTTACACATCTATAGGGCCCCCGCCTCCCAGTGCCAGGACTGCCACCGCAGCCACTTACACATCTATAGGGCTCCTGCCTCCCAATGCCAGGACTGCCACCACAACCACTTACACATCTATAGGGTTCCCAGTGTCCGGACTGCCACCACAACCACTTACACATCTATAGGGTTCCCAGTGTCCGGACTGCCACCACAACCACTTACACATCTATAGGGCTCCCGCCTTCCAGTGCCTGGACTGCCACCAGAACCACTTACACATCTATAGGGCTCCTGCCTCCCAGTGCCAGGACTGCCACCACAACCACTTACACATCTATAGGGTTCTGCCTCCTAGTGCCCGGACTGCTACCACGACCACTTACACATCTATAGGGTTCCCAGTGTCCAGACTGCCACCACAACCACTTACACATCTATAGGGCTCCCGCCTTCCAGTGCCCGGACTGCCACCACAACCACTTACACATCTATAGGGCTCCCGCCTCCCAGTGCCAGGACTGCCACCACAACCACTTACACATCTATAGGGTTCTGCCTCCTAGTGCCCGGACTGCTACCACAACCACTTACACATCTATAGGGCTCCCACTGCCAGGACTGCCACCACAACCACTTACACATCTATAGGGCTCCTGCCTCCCAGTGCCAGACTGCCACCACAAACACTTACATATCTATAGGGCTCCCAGTACCAGGACTGCCACCACAACCACTTACACATCTATAGGGCCCCCGCCTCTCAGTGCAAGGACTGCCACCACAAGTTCCGAAGTGCCGAACCGAACCGAAAGGCCATTGGTCCTAATTGCCGAAGCAGACAAAGTTTTTTACTTCCCTGAATTTACAAACCAACTGAACCAATTTTTTTTTGCCCATACACATCACTAGAGAACAGTATAGCCCTGCTTCCAAGCAACGCAGAAGATTCAGGCGTGGGATGCAGACGAACATCAATAGAGCCTATGGTTGCCAACCACGTTCCCAAAGAAAGGGGCCTGCTGCAAGCATATCGGATAGAGTACCTCAGTTGCAGCTGACTCCTCTGCTGTCCTGGGGGCGCGCTGATCACCCCTCAGGCATCTATCTGGCTGGGCCACTGGCCTTTTGTTAAGGGATCTACCACGGGGATGTGTCTCACCAAGAGCTGGCAAGGGTTAATCTGATCTATGGACTCTTGATTATAGAAACCTATTTCCGATAGGGCCACAACACTGCAACCACTGTAGCTCAGCAAGGCTAAACGTATAAGTTAATATTTTTTATTATTTCCATTGTATTCTTGCATTTAGCCCTTAATCATTCTCAGCCTGTACATTGTACTACATAGCATTTTAGAGTTTCTGCTTTACCTTATGTTTAAAATCTAACCGTGTGTATGTTACCTACTATTATAATTTCACATTTGTGCATAACTCAGACATGCATAGCGATTTATTGTTGACACACTCTAATGCAACCCTTTGTGATGTCTCTGATATTCTGTTACCTGCAATCAGGGGTCAAGTCCTGGGGAAAAAAGTGTGGGAACTCACCCAAGATTCCGCCTCCCCCCCTTAAAAAAAAAATTACACTCCTATGCATATAGTGCAGTGCAGGGTGTGTATAATGAATGTAGTGTGTTTGTAGTGAATGCAGAGTATGGATAATGAATGTAGTGTGTTTGTAGTGAGTGCAGTGTGTATAATGAATGTAGTGTGTTTGTAGTGAGTGAAGTGTGTGTATAATGAATGTAGTGTGTTTGTAGTGAGTGCAGAGTGTGTATAGTGAATGTAGTGTGTTTGTAGTGAGTGCAGAGTGTGTATAATGAATGTAGTGTGTGTAGTGAATGCAGTGTATAATGAATGTAGTGTGTAGTGAGTGCAAAGTGTGTATAGTGAATGTAGTGTGTTTGTAGTGAGTGAAAAGTGTGTATAGTGAATGTAGTGTGTTTGTAGTGAGTGCAGAGTGTGTATAGTGAATGTAGTGTGTTTGTAGTGAGTGCAGAGTGTGTATAATGAATGTAGTGTGTTTGTAGTGAGTGCAGAGTGTGTATAATGAATGTAGTGTGTTTGTAGTGAGTGCAGAGTGTGTATAATGAATGTAGTGTGTTTGTAGTGAGTGCAGAGTGTGTTTAATGAATGCAGTGTGTTTCTAGTGAGTACAGAGTGTGTATAATGAATGCAGTGTGTTTGTAGTGAGTGTAGAGTGTTTTTTTAGTGAGTGCGAATAATAAATGTAGTGTGTTTGTAGTGAGTGCAGAGTGTGTATAATGAATGCAGTGTATTTGTAGTGAGTGCAAAGTGTGTATAATGAATGCAGTGTGTTTGTAGTGAGTGCAGAGTGTGTATAATGAATGCAGTGTATGTAGTGTGTGTGTAGTGAATGCAGAGTGTGTATAGTGAATGCAGAGTGTATGTAGTGTGTGTGTAGTGAATGCAGAGTGTGTATAGTGAATGCAGAGTGTGTATAGTGAATGTAGTGTGTAGTGAATGCAGAGTGTGTATAATGAATGCAGAGTGTATATAATGAATGCAGTGTGTATAGTGAATGTAGTGTGTTTGTAGTGAATGCAGTGTGTATAGTGAATGTAGTGTGTTTGTAGTGAGTGCAGAGTGTGTATAATGAATGCAGTGTATGTAGTGTGTTTGTAGTGAATGCAGAGTGTGTATAGTGAATGTAGTGTGTAGTGAGTGCAGAGTGTGTATAATGAATGCAGAGTGTATATAATGAATGCAGTGTGTATAGTGAATGTAGTGTGTTTGTAGTGAGTGCAGAGTGTGTATATTGAATGCAGTGTGTATAATGAATGCAGTGTATGTAGTGTGTGTGTAGTGAATGCAGAGTGTGTATAATGAATGCAGAGTGTGTATAGTGAATGTAGTGTGTGTAGTGAGTGCAGTGTGTACAGTGAATTTAGTGTGTTTGTAGTGAGTGCAGTGTGTACAGTGAATTTAGTGTGTTTGTAGTGAGTGCAGAGTGTGTATAATGAATGCAGTGTGTGTAGTGAATGTAGTATGTTTGTAGTGAGTGCAGAGTGTGTATAATGAATGCAGAGTGTGTGTAGTGAATGTAGTGTGTTTGTAATGAGTGCAGAGTGTGTATAATGAATGTAGTGTGTTTGTAGTAAGTGCAGATTGTGTATAATGAATGCAGTGTGTGTGTGCTGGATTATGTGTGTGTGTGGGTGCTGGATGATTGTGTGTGTGTGTGTGTGTGTGCTGGATGATGTGTGTGTGTGTGTGCTGGATGATGTGTGTGTGCTGGATGATGTGTGTGTGTGTGTGAGCTGGATGATGTGTGTGTGTGTGTGAGCTGGATGATGTGTGTGTGTGTGTGTGTGTGTGTGAGCTGGATGAAGTGTGTGTGTGTGTGTGTGTGCGCGCGCTGGATGATGTGTGTGTGTGTGTGCTGGATGAAGTGTGTGTGCTGGATGAAGTGTGTGTGTGCGCGATGAAGTGTGTGTGTGCGCGATGAAGTGTGTGTGTGCGCGTTTGCTGGATGATGTGTGTGTGTGCAGGCTGATGTGTGTGTGTGTGTGTGCTGGATGATGTGTGTGTGTGCTGGATGATGTGTGTGTGTGCTGGATGATGTGTGTGTGCTGGATGATGTGTGTGTGTGTACTGGATTATGTGTGTGTGTGTGTGCTGGATTATGATGTGTGTGTGTGCTGGATGATGTGTGTGTGTGTGTGCTGGATTATGTGTGTGTGTGTGTGTGTGTACTGGATTATGTGTGTGTGTGTACTGGATTATGTGTGTGTGTGCTGGATTATGTGTGTGTGTGTGTGCTGGATGATGTGTGTGTGTGTGTGCTGGATTATGTGTGTGTGTGTGTGCTGGATTATGTGTGTGTGTGTGCGCTGGATGATGTGTGTGTGTGCTGGATGATGTGTGTGTGTGTGTACTGGATTATGTGTGTGTGTGTGTACTGGATTATGTGTGTGTGTGCTGGATTATGTGTGTGTGTGTGCTGGATTATGTGTGTGTGTGTGTGTGCTGGATTATGTGTGTGTGTGTGCTGGATTATGTGTGTGTGTGTGTGCTGGATTATGTGTGTGTGTGTGTGCTGGATGATGTGTGTGTGTGTGTGCTGGATGATGTGTGTGTGTGTGTGCTGGATGATGTGTGTGTGTGTGTGTGTGCTGGATGATGTGTGTGTGTGCTGGATGATGTGTGTGTGTGTGTGTGTGTGCTGGATGATGTGTGTGTGTGTGTGCTGGATGATGTGTGTGTGTGTGTGCTGGATGATGTGTGTGTGTGTGTGTGCTGGATGATGTGTGTGTGTGTGTGTGTGCTGGATTATGTGTGTGTGTGTGCGCTGGATGATGTGTGTGTGTGTGTACTGGATTATGTGTGTGTGTGTGTACTGGATTATGTGTGTGTGTGCTGGATTATGTGTGTGTGTGTGCTGGATTATGTGTGTGTGTGTGTGTGTGCTGGATTATGTGTGTGTGTGTGTGTGTGTGCTGGATGATGTGTGTGTGTGTGTGCTGGATGATGTGTGTGTGTGTGTGCTGGATGATGTGTGTGTGTGTGTGTGTGTGTGTGCTGGATGATGTGTGTGTGTGTGTGTGTGTGCTGGATGATGTGTGTGTGTGTGTGTGTGTGTGCTGAATGATGTGTGTGTGTGTGTGTGTGTGTGTGTGTGTGTGCTGAATGATGTGTGTGTGTGTGTGTGTGTGTGTGTGCTGAATGATGTGTGTGTGTGTGTGTGTGTGTGTGTGCTGGATGATGTGTGTGTGTGTGTGTGCTGGATTATGTGTGTGTGCTGAATGATGGGGGGGGATGCATTTGCTTTTTAACCTTTATGTGTTTTTTTTTTTACTTTATTCCCCCCTCCCTGCTTCTTACCTTGTCAGGGAGGGGGGAGATCGCCTGGTGGTCCGGTGGAGGGAAGCAGCCGCTGCACACAGGGGCCATCACACGCTGTGTTCCCTCTCCAGCTCCAACTCTCGCGAGACTCGCCTGTGCGGAGTGTTGCCATGGTAACCCGTGGCAACGCTCTAACAACGGCGGGTCTCGCGAGAGTTGGAGCCGGAGAGGGAACACAGCGTGTGATGGCCCCTGTGTGCAGGTAGCAGGGCAGGTCCTGCAGGACTGGCAACGGGAACGGCGTTCCTGCTTGGGAAAAAGTGCAGGAACGCCGTTCCCATGCGTTCCTGCAGGACTCGAGCCCTGCCTGCAATGCACTACAAAAATAAATCATTTAAAAAACAAAAAACAAAAAACAAATATTTATTAGAAAGTCTGCAAAGACAAACACATAGATTTACTGAACAGTGTGGGGTAAAAATTAGCTTTGCAGCAAAGTTACGCAAAATCAGTTTTCACTAACCGGCGTAAGTCTGCTGCGATGCCAATTAGTAAAGGCTTGTGTCCAGAATGCTAGCGCTCCACAGGGAACCTAAAACCACAACACCATTCGTTATTCTCTAAATGAGGACGTGGTTTCTAGCGCTCAAAAAAAGGCCATTTTACTGGCAGAAATGCTACATCTAGTGAGATCAGGAGTAAGTTTCCCCTTCGGCTGGAGCCAGTGATCTAATTGCGTAACTAGCCTGTGCCCTTTACCCCCTTTTCACTGACGTCCTGTTTTTTTTGGACTGCTGGCATTGGGAGGTATGCAGAGCAGCAGCCGACAGGACTCTGATGTGCTGCTTCTCCCTGCGGAACTAAAATTTAACCCCTTAAGGACCAAACTTCTGGAATAAAAGGGATCATGACATGTCACACATGTCATGTGTCCTTAAGGGGTTAAACTAAAAAATAGTTCTATATACTCAGCATGTAATAACAGAGACTGGAATAGCTCTCTACAATCTTAAAACTAAATTTTAAAACAAGTTGGGTCCTGAGACCACCTTCATATCACATTTGGACCCCTACAGGAGATGCCCAGTCACCGGACTGGAAAAAGCAGTACATGCCCATTATTTAGATATACAAACATCCCAACATGGCAAATTGCAGAATCTGGACGTCACTGTGAGCGATGTGATCATGTCACAGGGCCTGCCCAAAAGGGCTAGATCTGCATGGAAAGGGGGGACAGACCCACCTGGGCCATGGAGACGAACCATTTACTGTTTAACACAACGACAATGTGACAATGTGTCACTGTTTGACGCTTTTGCTGACAGGCTCACGCCTGCTATTTCCTTGACGTTATGCTTTCTTAGCACTTACCTTTACAATTTTATCAGATTATTCCAAAAACAAGACCAATAGTTATTTTAAGTTCACTGAGTTCACAAGATTGTACAACGCACTATGGTGCCAGAAGTGCCCTGGAGCCCCCCTCCCAAATGTAAGTACTCAAACTGTTTTAGAACCGTTTTGCTTTCTTACCTGAGGTCCGTGGGGCAATGCTCCTTGTCTCTCCTTTTTCATAAGCTATTCTGAGCTAAGCAATGCAGTGCATGGCAAGCTCAAGGGCTGACAGTGTCAGCTGGTTGCTCTTAGACAATGTGCCAAGACTTGCACTGATGGGCTTAGCTCAGACGTAGAGCTTCCAGCTCTCTGAGAGGCTCCCTGACCGACTTCAGGTAAGAAGCAAAACCAGTGTCAAACAGTCTGATTGCTCACATTGGAAGGGTGACAGGGCAATCGTGTAGTGTTTATAGTGCTTAGAGTGTTCCTTCAATGGTGCAATTCCTTTTACTAACTTAGTGTGCACACACTGGTTTTTAAAAGGCACATAGGGCTTTCTCTTTATCCCCAACATAAATATCTAAAACACATAAGGAGTAGGGGAGCGCTAAAAAGATGGGTGCAATAACGTGGGCAGCAAAACACCTAATTAGGTGATAGTGCCTCTATCTCCACCAAAGTACAGAGAATTAAAAAAATATAAGAGAGTGGTAGTTTTGCCAAAATAAATCTACATATAATATAAACAAAAGAAGAGTGAACAAATATTAAAAAGTCTCTTGTGGAGGATCAAAAAGAAGTATTGATCATCACGTTGATCTTTAAAATACTGGGATGATAAATGGCAGCACAGTCTTTGATGATAATCTTCAGAGCACAGAAAGGAATGGTAAACGCTAAAAAACACAAAAGCATAGAACAAAAAAAACAGTGCGGTATCTAGAGATAGCCTTGAAATATAATATGTGGATAAATAGCCACTCACATAAAAGGAGCTTCTTGAAAGCTCTGGTAGTACAGCTTTGAGCTATTATCTCCGCTCCGGAATATGTAAACAGCAGATGTGCTGGTATATGCCGTCAAATATCTATTGACCTATTGTTGTGTGTTATAGCTTGAAATGGTTAAAGGGCTACTCCAAACACCATGACCTCTTAAAAAATTTGAAATGGTCATGGTAGCCGGATCCTGTTTCTGCTTGAGAGACGTAATCACTCTTTGTGCCAGGGGCTGGTTACAAAACTCTGTTCCGGGCTGCCTAATAGCAATTTTGTGCAAAAATTATGTCTATTGTCAGTGCACACAGCTCACTGGCGACAGATGTAATGATCTTGAAGGTTGAAAGCACTCCTCCGTCCCTCAGTGCGCTCCTTCCCACCTCCCACCATAGCTGAAATCTTTTAAAAAATAAATAAAAATCTCCTTCTCTCTCCTCACTGACTCAGAGCGTGCACATGTGCTCTGAGTCTGCAAAACTTTCCAACGCCCCTGGGGCCTGGTGACATTTGAAGAGGCGTGGAGAGCGGTGTCATGAGATTCGCCTGGCACTGGATTACAGGTAAGTTTTAATCATAGAGTGGGAACCTAGCTTGGAATTACCAAAAGAGCATTGTAAATATATATATTCAAAGGGTTAGAGCAGCGGTTCCCAAACTGTGTGACAGGCACACAGGGGTGCCACGGAATGTTTCCCCGGTGCTACATTACTGCTGAACAGGGGCCCGGTCGATTAAGACCGCGAACGGGCACCTGTAATATCGTCCGGCTGGGAGGCAGTGACAGCCATTTACTTCCTCCCAGCATCATGCAGGGAGACAGCACGGGAGGGAGAGGTGGCAGCCGCAGCAGGAAGGGAGAGGAGTACGAAGAGCTCCAGACCCCTCACCCATCCACCAGCAGCAGGACTCCAAGCCACCCTCCTGGACACACAAGGTAAGCTAACAGGAGGGTGGCTGGAGATATAAAAAGTATCACTTGTGTGTGTGTGTGTGTGTGTGTGTGTGAGTGTGTGTGTAGGTATGAGTGTGTGTGTGTGTGTATGTATGAGTGTGTGTGTATGAGCATGTGTTTTAGGGTGTGCATCTGTGTGTGTGTAGATATGTCAGTGTGCTTCTGTGTGTTTGTGTGCGGACACATTTGTGTGTTAGGATATGCATCTGTGTATGTGCATCTGTGTGTCATTTTGCGTATTTTTATGTCAGTGTGTATGTATGAGTATGTGTGTGTGTGTGTATGTTTTAGTGTGTGTATGTCAGGGTGTGCATCTGTGTGTGTCAGGTTGTGCACCTGTGTGTGTATATATGTCAGTGTGTGTCTGTGCGTGCGCACATATCTGTGTGTCAGGATATGCATCTGTGTATCATTGTGTGTATTTTTATGTCATTGTGTGTATCTGTATCATGGTGTGTGCATGTATCAATGTTTGTGTCAGGGTGCATGTGTGTGTATATGTTAGTGTGTATCTATGGGTGTATTTGTCGGTGTCTATATGAATTTGTGTGTATTTATATCTGTGTATGTATGTATGTATGTATGTATGTATGTGGTAGTGAATGTGCATACATCCAAGCAGTCATACACCAGCATAACATACAAACACACTCCTGCAAATATTACATACAAACACACCCATGCATTCAAACTCTAAAAGTATATACAAACACAAATGCTTCACAAAAATGTACACCCACATTTAAAAGTGAACATTACATTCAGACACACCACTGCAATCAAACGCAAACATTATATACAAACACACTCCTATATTAAAGCATTAAAACTATTTATAAGTACCTTTTCAAACACTAATACTGTACATTACACTATAGCGCCAGTAAATGCCGCAGCGCTGTACAGATATACAACCTAGAAATTTTGACTTGGGGTGCCTTGGAAAAATATTGAAATATTAAGGGCGCCTTGAACCTAAAAAGTTTGGGAACCACTGTGTTAGAGTAATCTTTTGATTGTTATTGTCTCACTAGGCATAACATGTACACCACAAAGGTTTTTTTTTTTTTGTTTTTTTTTTCGTTTTTTTAAGCCTGGGAAACTTTCTATGTCTTCCAATGGAGAGCTCGATCTTTGGTTGGAACCTTTTACTAACTGACAATGGAGTAGAGCTACGCCAATAGCATTTTAAGCACAAAATTGTTGCGCCACCAATTAGTACAGAATCAGACTCTAGTACATCAATCTGTATATTGCTTTATTTTGCTCGCTGGATGGTAGGCATTCTGCAATTACTCGGTCACTTGATGATGTGCAAGCATCAACTAATAACTGCTTTAACTTCATCGGAGAGAATAAATGTTTTGTTCAAGAATAAAAAAATAAAGTTAAAAAAATTAAACTAATTTTGTATAAGTAATTTAATTGATTTGTGACTTGGCTAGCCTGTTTTACATTCATGGTCTTATTGCTCTTTTGATTTCTACAGACAGCCTCTCAATTGATCACTTCTTCTCTTATCTGTATGGGTGACATCAAGCATGCCCGAGTAGTACCATGATTTAAACAGATACATTTGCATTTAAAATGTCACCATTTAATAACGTGGCATTGCAATAATGATATCTTCACAACAGCCCATCAGAAACCAACGCTGCTAAGGTATATTGAGGGCTTAGGGTTGGTTGGTAGTGATAAGGAATCTAGTATTCTAAACTCCTTCTTACACATATCTAAATTGAAGGGTTTTCGAATACTGAATTTTAACTTGATTGACAGAGATACAATTTGATTGATTGCACAGTAGCCGGGCATAAACGCAGTTTTAAGACAGGTTATAGAGTGATAGCAGGTATAAAGGCCATACTTGTAGAAACCGAATTTCTCTAAATATAACAAGTTCATCCTTTCAACTTCCATCTCGTCTACCCTTCTTTGTGTTTGCAAATAAAGTTCTATGCTTTTCTGGGATTCTTTCACATGCAATGGTTGTCAGCATTCACACATGCCTTTTACTGATTATGTTACTGGCAGATATAATTTGAAAACCTCTATTTCATGATTTACAGGCTGAAGCACTTTCTTCCTGCCTCATTCTGCCCCCCACCCCTTCAATTCACCCCCCTCTTCTTCCATTTGTGCAGCTCCTGAATACTGAACAGCATCTCTAGGCAAACAATATACGTGAGTTGCCTCTTAATGGACTAACACCATCTGACTGACCAGCAGACGGTGACAACGCGGCTCTTCTTCCTACCTATCCACGGCCTGATCTACAAAGCATTTCATTGTCCTCCTCTTTTCTGAATGATCTGTTTTCACCAATCTATTTTGCAGTTTCATCTTACTTTCCTGCTCCTTACGTTTTATATTTAACTCTGTTGTATACATTGCGAATGAAAAGCTGAATAAGATGAGATTAAAAAGAACAACAACATAAAACAGTGTACACTTTGAAATACAGAAACTTTTCAAATACCCCAATCACAGGGATTCATAAGGAGGCTATGCACGGCTTTGGGAATCTGCAACATGCTAGCAGAGGATATGCAGCTATACTCCAGAAATTATTAAAAAGTTGCATATCTTTATCAACGTGCACTGCAGGCTGTTATTGCATCCTGCATGTATGCCCTGAAAATTGACCTATCCCCACTCTAGTCCTTTATCCTACACTCATTATCAATTCTTGCCAGTGTCATAACAGTATATGTTTTGGACGATATGGTATATTCATTCCTTATACACAAGGTATAAGTATACTGGTGTAGAAATTACTTTTTGCTCGATGTATAATCCAGTATGAGATCCAAAAGATAAATTTCTTTCTTTATTATACTTTTATTCTCTACCATTACCTTACATTATATTTACTTTTTGTGTATCTTTTGTGCCACAAATATACTTACATTTTTAAGTATTTTGTTCTATCTACCTCATATTTTTCTGTTTACTTTTTGCTGTTGAATAAAATCCCTTTTCCACTTTCTTTGTGAGTTTTTTTTTTTTTTCACTTTTAGTTATACTCAGGGAGCATATCCACATAAGAAAGATTAAGCTAGTGATCTATTAAGAGAATTTTCTGTTGAGGTGTTTTAGAAAAAAACAAACACAACTTAAAGGGTCCATTTCAAACTTAGGAAAACAATTGATGATGTTTTCTGACTTCCATCAGTGATTGCGTAACAGTTAAAGGGAGACTATTGTACCAGGAAAACAACATGGTGCAGAAGGGGTTAAATACCCCATCTGTCACTTACCTGGGTCCAGCGTCGATGTCCCTCGGCACTGGCTCAGCTCCGCCCACGTTCCTCCCCTGCCGACGTCAGCCAGCGGGGGAGACCTAACGCTCGCATTATGATTTTCCCATAAGAAAGCATTATTCAATGCTTTCCTATGGGGATTCTGATGACGCTGGAAGAGTTAACCCTAGCAGGTAATTATTGCAGTTTATAAAAACTGTAATAATTACATGCTCAGGGTTAAGGGTGATGTGAGTTTGCACCTAGAATACTACAATGGTGCCAACAGTGTCCTGTTAACTTCATGATCACAATCCACATTCATGGATCATTTTAGTGCTGGTAATGACGGCAAATATGTTATCCTCTTAAAAAAGTTAATCTAGCAATGTTGAGATTGAAAGGTCGATATTGCAATATTAAAAACAGGTAATATTGCAGATGTGTTATGGTGTTTTTTTCTCCTCATTTACAACCACTTAAAACACTTTTCTGGTATAGGTTATTTGTTAAAGTATTTTTTTTGTCCTTAAATATAATTCTAAATATTGATTTTTTCCGATGGTCTTGTTAATGTGTCGATAGCTCGTTTTTGGCAGGATTGTGATTGAGTGTAAGGTATACTCAACCAACAACGGTTCACATGATCTTGAAAAGTATCAGAAGGGTGGGATCGTGATCGCTTCAACATCGTTAACAGCTCACCGGCACGGCACCAGTTAACATGCTGATGGTTGCTGGATATAACACTGTAATTTCCTCCTTAGACGTCTGCAGGTTCATTGTTAAATAAATGGAGCATGTCCGGTATAAAACCAAGTTCCGTGAAATTTCCCACAGTTAAGATGGTGAGCGGCATCCCCCCGGAATTGAAAGGTGACTAAACTGAACAAACTCATGGAATCTTGAAGCGAGTCTACTCCTATTTAATCTTAGCTTTCAGGACCCATAACATAAGATAAACCAAGACTTTTATTCTGGTGCTGTTCTGCATTTGTTCTCATATATAGTCTGGAGGAACAGTGTCAAAGGACTCATCTCCACTTTGGACCTTATTGTAGAATCTATCAGACAGTGTAGGACAGGGGTGTCCAAAAGGTAGACTCCTAGATGTTCTAGAACTACAACTCCCATGGTGCATTGCATATCTTTAGAATGACAACGCAACATGGAAACTATAGTTTTAAAACATCTGGGGATCTACCTTTTGGTCCCCCCGGTCTAGGAATTAGTGACAAATCTCTATATAGAGGTGTACCTAGGATACAGGGTAAGTGGTAGAGCACGGGACCCACTTGGCATTGCGATGGTCGGTAAGGGAAATGCTCTGTGCACCCCGCTGCTTGTCACTAGGGAGGGACTGCTGCCCCCAACACTGCGGTTGTACACTACTGAATATATATTTTTTTACTTATGTAATAAATATATTTTTACGTATTTATGTAGCACCCCATCAAATAACATAAAGAAATACATTTTTAAAAATGAGTATAACATATCTTCATTAGAATTGTGAAATCTAAAAAAAACAATATATTCCCCAACACCGAACAAAAGGATGCATTTTTAATACGTGTTCCTAATTGAAATTACAATCTGGCAATCTTGTTGCTAAGAGAAATTAGGTGCAATGGCATGTAAATGCGCTTATTAACATACGCAGAATAAGTAATATAACACAATCCCCCCCCCCCTCCAACTAGTCAAATCCAAATACCATCTGCAACACAGATCTCTTGTCCTTAGATTGGCAGCGGAGAGAGATATTTTACAGTTTTTGGATGACAAAGAAATTTTGTTTTAAGTAAAAAAAAAAAAAGAGGGAGCTGTGTCAAAGTGTCTAAATTAAATTAGAACTTTTGTAATTGCTCAGATCTTATCGTTCTCCATCAGGAGGATGCTTTGATAAGGCAGCGCAGGTGGATGAAAAGTGCCCTGCATTACTGGGTTAGAGAATTACTGTGTCCTGGTTTTACGGTCAGGCTCTGATAATGTCACTTATTGTAATTTAAAAACTCCTGCACCCACAGGCCCCTATTTCGTTCCTTCAGGCATGTACTAGAGAGGATATTGGGTTATTTTTGAGTGTGTGCTGAGGTATTTTTGTTGCTGAAAATGTAAAAGTTTTGCATTTGTTTTTATATATATAGCAGAAAAATAAAATGTACACATACGTTCTTCTTTTTAATTTAAAGGGCCACTCTAAGCACCATCACAACATTGCATGAATGCAAAGTTGATGGTACAGACAGCATACAACCCTCAACACTGATCTCTGAAAGTAGTTTAGAACTGTGAATCAGGCAGACAGTACTGAGATATTAAAGCGGAACTCTCACCGTTTGAGGACATAATTGGGGACTGTGACATCACCTGGTGGCCGAGAGAGCAGTAAAAGGTGAGTTTAACTTGCGGGCAGCGCCATTATCTTCTGGCTGATCCTCTTCTGTTCCAGGCACTTCATAGCAAGGAACCAACGTCACTGCTGTCCTCTTGCGCATGAGCAACAGAACATCATTGACATTTATGGAGGATGCTGCAAGAATGCAGAATCCTCCATATGCAGAGCCAGTTCCCTGCAGTCTTCACTGGTGACAGCTGGGGCATTCACTCTTCTTGATGGCGGTAGCTCCATCCAGTGTCAAGAAGTGTCAAGGGGAGGAAAAATACTAAGACAAAATAGTCCCTACTTTCTCTCAGTAAATCTCTTGACTAGATTGGAATTTGAGTGAAATTCCAACACAGCTCAAATAAGTATTTCATAAAGATTTTACTTATTTTGCAGGGGAGGGGGCAATTTGTGAGGGTAGCACGTGTACATTGTACAAACAACTTAAACTGAGCTCTCATTACTTCCTATAAAAAAACTGAACTACGGTGAAAGGCTCAGTATACAGTTCAGAGCCCAGAGCACTGGCGGATGCAGGGGGGGGGGGGCAATGGGGTAATTGCCCCCCCCCCCACCCCCCCTGAGATTCTCCCCTGCCGGCTAATGCAGGGCTGGCATTGTCCAAGTGCCAGCCCTACAATGTGCCTGCGGACCGGAGGGGAGATCGGAGATCTCCTTTCCCAGGCTGCAGGCAGCCGGCAGGGGAGGGAGAGAGGGCTTGGGAGCAAAGTGCAGCTCTTCCGGGTCCGACTCTCGCGAGCACAGAGCGTTGTCGCGGTTACCATGGCAACGCTCCAAATTTCTGGAGCTACGGGCTAGAGTTCACTCTAACCACTGGAACCACCAGGGATCCAGAAATGTCCCCCCTCCTCCCAGTAAAGGTAAGAAGGGAAAGGGGACATAAATTTATTTAATTTTATAAATTCTTAAAAAAAAATTCACCACACATTCACACATTGCCCCCCCATACACACACATTGCCACCACATACACTGCCCCCCATACACACACTGTCCCCCCATACACACACTGCTCCCACACACACATACACTGCCCCCATACACACACGTCCCCCCATACACACACTGCTCCCAGACATACACTGTGCATGGATTATTCTTTAAATAATATAAAAGTACCCTCCCGAGATCAGTCTCTGGATCCGCCACTGGCCCAGACCAGTTCTTCCCAACTCAGATGGAACTACTCTTGGAATATAAACTACCTCTATCTCATTAACCCCTTGTGGACTGGGGTTTAAAGGAACACTACAGCACATTGTACTGGTTATGTTGTCAGGATTGCTCTGGTGACCCGCTCCCCTCCCCCCCAAGTAGTCAAACCAATTTAGAACAGTGTGACTTCTTACAAGTGGTCCACTGTGCGCCGCTCCATGCCTCCACTCAGGGGCGTACCTAGAGCATTTGGCACCCGGGGCGGACCCTGAGTGTGGCACCCCCCCCCCCCCCTCCCCATAATAAAAATGTAAGAAAACACCCACATTTTTTTCAATGTTTTCAATAATATTTATTGCACAAATTTGTAAGCTGCTTGTAGCATTTGTAAAATGCGCCAGTTTTGTAGAAGGGGGAAGACCAGTGCTTTTGTAGAAAGGGGCTGGTGAGAACTGCCCTGCTCCTTTCTACAAAGCCCCTTGTCTCGCCCTTCATATAAAAACCCTGCACCCCGATCACATAAATTTCATACACTCCCTACACATAAAAACCCTGCACCCCGATCACATAAATTTCATTCACTCCCTACACATAAAAATCCTGCACACCCCTTAATAAAAAACCCTGCACACCCCCTTAATAAAAAACAAAAACGTGCACAACCCCTCTTAATAACAAAAAACCTGCACACCCCCCTTATAAAAACCCTGCACACCCCCTTAACAAAAAAACAAAAATCTGCAGTGCACATCCTCCCTTAATAAATAGAATACTGCAACCCCCTTAATAAAAAAAAACCTGCACCCCCATTATTTAAACCTCCCCCTTTAATTCTTTAATCCACAGCCCCCTTTAATTAATCCACACCCCCCTTAATTAATACACCCCCCTTAATTAATCCACAACCCCCTTAATTAATACACCCCCATTAATTAATCCACAACCCCCTTAATTAATACACCCCCATTAATTAATCCACACACCCCTTAATACACCCCCCTTAATTAATACAACCCCCTTAATAAATCCTCACTGCCCCTTAATTAATACACCCCCTTTAATTAATCCACACCCCCCTTAATTAATACAGCCCCCTTAATTAATCCACACCCCCCTTAATTAATACACCCCCTTAATTAATCCTCACTCCCCCCTTAATTAATACAGCCCCCTTAATTAATCCACACCCCCCTTAAAACACCCCCTTAATTAATCCTCACTGCCTTAATTAATACACCCCCCTTAATTAATCCTCACTCCCCCTTAATTAATACAGCCCCTTAATTAATCCACCCCCTTAATTAATCCTCACTCCCCCCTTAATTAATACACCCCCTTAATTAATTCACACCCCCCTTAATTAATACACCCCCCTTAATTAATCCACTCCCCCCTTAATTAATACACCCCCTTAATTAATCCTCACTCCCCCCTTAATTAATACAGCCCCCTTAATTAATCCACACCCCCTTAAAACACCCCCTTAATTAATCCTCACTGCCTTAAATACACCCCCCTTAATTAATCCTCACTCCCCCTTAATTAATACAGCCCCCTTAATTAATCCACACACCCCTTAATTAATACACCCCCTTAATTAATCCTCACTCCCCCCTTAATTAATACACCCTCCTTAATTAATCCAAACCCCCCTTAATTAATACAACCCCCTTAATTAATCCACCACCCTTAAAACACCCCCTTAATTAATCTTCACCCCCTTAATTAATACACCCCCCATAATTAATCCTCACTCCCCCTTAATTAATACACCCCCTTAATTAATCCTCACTCCCCCCTTAATTAATACAGCCCCCTTAATTAACCCACACTCCCTTAATTAATACACCCCCTTAATTAATCCATACCCCTCATAATACCCCCTTAATTAATCCTCACTCCCCCTTAATTAATACAGCCCCCTTAATTAATTCACACCCCCCTTAATACACCCCCTTAATTAATCCTCACTCCTTTAATTAAACCTCCCTCCCCTTTAATTCTTTAATGGCCATTATCCACCCCCCCCCTTTAATTAATTTAGCCCCATCACAAAAAATGACTACTTACATTTTGATGATGCCTTGACCGACTGGGTGCCTCACCGCCCGGATATTGGATCCTTCCGCTGGATAGTTCCGTGAAGGCGGGCTGACGGCGCTGCGCACGACGTCATCACGTTGCGCGACGCCGCGGCCCACAACACTCCTCCCCCTTCTCATCCTGGAAGTAAGTCCTGCCGGGCCGCAAAGGTGCTGCGGCTGTGCGCAGCCGCCGCAGCGTAATGATGGGGGGTGACACATGACACTGGGCGTCATGGCACCCCCCTAGTCAGTGGCACCCGGGGCGGGCCGCCCCCCCCCGCCCCCCCCGCCCCCCCCTTAGTACGCCGCTCCACTACAGCTCTGCACTGTACTGTACTGCAGATTTTTGCACAGGAGTGCTAATGGAAGTTCCTAACAGGAAACTTTCAACTCTGACATCCGCCTGCAGGGAGATGGGGAGCAGCCGCATGGTAAGAAATCAGAGTGTTCTAAATCAGTTTCACTACTTACAACAGTGGTGTGTGAAGGCACTCCTAGCGCCATCACCACGGCAGTGTGCTATAGTGGTTATGGTGTTTGGAGTGTCTCTTTATGGGATAAGATTGACAGCCACAGTCCACAAGTACTCCTAAAAAACCCCAATAACACAGAAAAAGGGGTCTGCCTGTCTCTAAACTGTGCATCTACAGGAAAGTATGTGTTTTTTTCCCCAATATTTCTATGAAATGCATTCAAATTTGTTTTATTAGTAAAGTTTTCCTTTAATAATTATTATATCAATGCAAAATATTTTTGTGTGATGCCCCTTTTTTAATGTTAAATGAAAATTTGCAGTATGGATTTCGCCAACATTTGTCTATTTTGGTTAATGTAATTAAACATTATCCTGCCCCAAGTTGCTAACAAACAGAATTGTGTTTTTTATATTTATACATGTCAAAATCTTGCAAGAAAAACCCTTGGGGCGTATTCACTAAACAGTGAATTTCATTAAACTGAAAACTAGAGATGTGCATCATGGGCGGGGAAAAATTGTTTGGTTTCTTAAATGTAAATAATTTTTTTTTTTTGCATAATTCAGACAATATCAATTTGGTCGATTCAAATTTCATCTGAAAATGTTTCAAGTTTTTTTTTTTTTTTTGATGCATTGCCTATTATTCCTTATGGAAATGACTGAAAGCGGCAGTCACAAACGTACAATTTCAGGGAGTCATCTTCTAAAACTGCTGAAAGATCAAAATTAAGAAAAGCCCTTTAGATTTCTCCCTAATTTGCTATCTTCATCAAAACAACAGGATCCAAAACAAATTGCTTTGATTCCTTACAAATACGTTCAGTGTTCGTTTTCCCATCAATTTGGAAGCCTCGGAACAAAATGAATTGCACATTGTACCCTGAAAGACAGATTGCAACACTCTGTACAATGGAAAAAATGGGTTTTACATGCTGCACTTTTAATCTACTGTTATAGACAGTCACAGCGGCCTTCACTACTGGCGTTTTAAATAATCTTCTGCTGCTTTAAAGGTACCAACACACATAGTAGAATTGACCAGTTTTGGATATTTGATTTCATATCTGGTTCCTTTTAATATGGGTTTAATCGTAAACTTTTAATAGACAGAAGATTTTATTTCCACGTAAAGGCTTGTGCTTGGTATTGGGGATCCTGCTATGACACCTCATATGCCAACTCCAAAACAAACAACAGTATGATACAGAAACGCTTCCGCCCTTAAATAACCAATCAGTAAATACATATTTATGAACGTGTAACTCGCTTTAGGAAACTATATATCTTATGAGAAGGCCATGAAAATGTATTAAACAGTGTTTGTGAGTGTTTGTTGTTGAAATGGATTTTAACAGTGAACAGAAAATGTAATTATTGGCCAGCTTGTTACAGTCCTTACTAACCCCTACAGTGTTTACATTTTTTTTTTTTTTTAATAAGTAGTGATCTTGATGATCTTAGCCAATTCAATGCTTTGCCATAGGAAGGCTTTGTTGACTATTGCACATACACAGCAAAGTGTTGTGCTGCGCCAATCAACATCTCTTCATAAAGATACGTTGAATCAGTGCATCTCAATGGGGAGCGTTTAGAGTCTCCATGCAGAGCGTGGAGACGCTGAACATAGGTCTTGCAAAAATTGCAGGAACTAACCTAGGAAGTCCCTGTAGTGACTGTCAGTAGGACTAGTCACTAGAGGTGTTACTAGGCAGCAATGCAAACAATGCCTTTTCTTCATTGATCTGTAGTGGTTCTGGTGACTATAGTGTGCTTTTAAGTAACTACCATGTTTTTTTTTATTAAAAACAGGTTGATAAAAGTACTTTGAGTACACATTTCTCAGTAGATTTATTTCAGTCAGCCAATCCAATGATTGAGTTTGGCTACTGGAAATTAAGCTGGCATTAAACACAAAATTCGATAAGAAAGAAAAAAAAAATCAGCTGAAAAAAGTTATTATCAACTGTTATTTGCAGTTAGAATTAAATTGAGGCCATAGTTTCATATTAATTTCAATCTATATGATGGATTCAGATAAACAACAGCAGCTCAATCTATTTATGCAGATACAAAGCTGCGTACGCAAGAAAAAGACTTACGCTTGTATTTCTTAGAAAAGATCCGTGAGATTTACTAGTGTCACTCGCAGTGGTGTATTTAGGATTTGTGCTGCCCTAGGCAGGACGGTGCTCGGCCACCTCCCCCTTATTTAGATTTTCCCCACCCCTTCCTGTCAAGGCTGCACTTTGACTGACAGATGCTCACTCACTGACAGACGCTCACTCATTCACTGATAGATGCATACACTCATTGACAGACACACACTTTCATATACACTGACAAACAATGACATACACACACTCACTGATTTGACACACTGACAGACGCACGCACTAGCTGAAAGACGCACACACACACGTTCACTGACAGACACTCACATTCACTGGCACACACACACACACACACATTCACTGACTGACACACACACACACACACATTCACTGACACTCACATTCACTGACACACACTCACATTCACCCCACTCACAATTATAATTTTTTTTTTAAATGAAATCCCTCTCTACTTTTGGGATAGCTGGGTGGATATTTCACCTGGGGTCCAGTGGGGCTGCTGGGCAGGCAGGCGGCCGGACATGCGAGCAGGCGGCCGGACATGCGAGCAGGCGGCGAGGGAGCACTTTCCCCTGAGCTCTCTGCTCAGCTCTCTCATTACTGTGGTTCGCGCGAGGGAGCTGAGCAGAGAGCTCAGGATAAAGTGCTCCCTCGCCGCTCGCCAGGGGGAGCCCAAAAGGTGGCCAGCCGGCAAGCTCTTGGGCTTCCATAAAATGAGGCGAACAAGGTATTTGCCTGGGCATTTGGGGGAATTTGCCGCCCCCTGGAAATTGCCGCCCAAGGCAAATGCCTTGTTTGCCTCGCGGTAGACACATCCCTGGTCACTCGTGGTATCGGAAGGTAGCATAAATGTACAGCTCCAGTGTAATAATTTTCCCGGCGTAAAGCCTTCAAAATCAACATGATGTTAGGTACGCCAAACCCTATGCCCTATGCTCATCGATTGGAAACTGTGAATTCGCCATTACAACTTAACTAACAGCAAGGTTTCATATGCATTATTAATTAGTCAATTTGGAGGATTATCCAGTAACTCCCTTGTCACTTCTTGTAAAATTAGTAGACATTAAACAACCACTGCTTACAAAAAGTACCAACAGGTATTTTAGTAAGTAGCGGCTGGCCAGTAAAATGTAGCGACAGGTATGGAGATATTTCAGCCCCAAGCAGGGGTAGGATTTCTGGCATAAATCAAATATTTCCACGCTAATAATTTCCATTCGCCATCGCTATTTCTGGGTTTATCTGTTAGAGTTTCTCAACTGGAAGAGTGTTCTACGCCACTGTAACAGATTAGATACAGAAACTAGTAAATGCATTTTGACATAACTGTTATGCAATGCAAAAAAAATTTTTATAGTTTGATTATACTAAATCAAGGGAAAAATTACTGTGATTGAGATTTTTTTCCAAAAGTCATTTTATCTAAATCCTTTTGGAGCCTTCAGGAATCATCATAGGGGTAGTGCCTTCCCTACTAAAATTGGCACAGTACCTGCACCTCAGAGCCGGGATTACTAGGCTCAGAACAAGGTGAGCACCCCATTTTTTCTTGTTTACATTGAAAGGCAACTTCTATTCTAATGTATTCTATTCATACATTTCCACCTCTGGTCTCAACAGACTACACATTTGTTTGTCTCTTTTATGTTTTCTTTATGAGAACCACTTCACAACAAATTGGAGGTGTGGTGCTGCCATAAAAGAACACCAGCTTGATTACGGAGCCAGTACTCACACACAGGCTCCGCCACATGTGAGTGTCTTGACTACAATATTACATACTGTGTTCTATTTTAAGTACCATCTGCACTATATTGTATCTTTTGTCTTTTATTTTTTTACATGTATCTTATACCAAGCTTTTAATCAAGTTACGTGTGGTAAGTTTACCCCACATACGCATTATTTGTTTAGCACTCCACTTGTAGGTGTAGGTTTTCACTTACACCGGTCTAAAATGATTTCAATTGTTTTGTGGATAAGAGGATATTTCCATAAGTATATAGAGCTGCTCCTATTTTATTCACGTTTTAGCACTTTTTATTGTTACACACACTCTTCCTTATAGAAGGTGTATCCTTGATTTAAAATCTGTAATACGCTTGTCAATTCGCCAGTGAAAAAAGCCCTAATTTGTAAATATCATGTGGTAGCAAACTATATAATGCGCAGACATCATTATCTGAATCTTCAAAATAAATGCATTTTATCTTATGCATCTTAATTATTCTGCAATGTGCATTTTAAATCTTGCAGTTTCTTCACATTTTAACCACACCATTCTTCACAATCTAGTTATTCTACTCTGCGACTATTAAACAATGCTTTACGTTATTACCATTCAATACACGGTAATCATGTTTCCCGTACATTTTGAGTCACTCATAACCACATTTTAACTGTTCTACAGTGCATATTTACTACCTATCTTCTGTCCATCTGGTTCTGATATGTAATAGAGAAAAGAACCTCAAAGTGTGTGCTCCCCATTAAGCATTCTATGTGATGCTACACTTCCAAATTTCAATTATTACTAGAGTGTGCTATCAAGGTTTCACTGCTGTTTTCAAGAATTTCGTTCGCACAGCCTGGTAGCCAGAATGCACGGCTGCATCAGATATCAGAGGTGGTTTCAGACCGCAGTCATTATGCTCTGGAGTCCCCAGTGACCTAAGCTTATTCAGAATGTACAATACCATATAGATAGAGATGGAAAAGATTCTAATCATGGCCATTTTTTTCATACTACATGAATATTTGTGTATACTTTAAAATACTACATATTTAAATATATTTCTTTTTATGTGATTTTCTGAAAGAGAAGGGTCTTGCACCTTACTCTAGATCAGGCCTTCCAACCATGCCGATTTCGGCGAGACAGTTCTGAATTTCGAATTCTGTCCTGCCATCCCAACTTAATTATCTGGTGCCTCGCTTTCGGGAACACCAGGGAACTGCCTTCAACAAGCATAGCGCGAGCGTATCAGTCGACGTGCTTGTGCTATGTTGAGGACACTAGGACCCTGCAGAAAGCACTAAATTAGGCTCTGCCCTCAGTGGGGTGGTCTTATATGACTGGCACTTAGCCTGGCATGTATTCACGCTGCCCTGCCAGTAATTTGGGCAAGTTGGCTCCATTTGGGCAGAGCCAATCACGTCAATGGTCCACCACTTTTACACCCCTCCCGCCGGCATCCTGCTTCTCAAAGGAGGTATGCTCTAGTTAGGCATTATATTTTACAAGAAAATTTCGGAAAGATATTGGTCAGAGCATTACTATTCCACTCAGAGCACAGTTCCAGATCCATTGGCTTTTGTTAGAGTTCTGTGTATGTCCTGTCTCCTAAAATGATAATTTTTAACTTACAACAACACAAGTATTGATGAAATGTAAGCATACTATGAGCAATGGCACCAATGAAGAATTGTTCAACTTTGAGGGTTATTCAGTGAAATGTGTATTGTTGAGAATTTCAATAGCCAAATTGGAAATATTCTCCAGGTAAACTGTGTTTTGAGTCCAACTGTTTGGGCCTAAATAATAATTAATATTCCCTTTTAAGTTACTTAATTCCTGACAATTCGTACTTTAGTGAATAGCGATGTTCTAGGGGGGAGTACTAGACTCCTTTTTGCTTGGCTCGACCAATATTGATGTAACAGGAATTACTATGTGAGTACTGGTCTTGTCCACACAAAATAATGATGATTGCCTTGTAGTTAGTGGAATACTGCAGAGTTTGAAAGAAGTCTGCCCATGCACACATACACACAAAAACAGATTAGAGAAAGAAGGCACAGTGCACATTTATGTATATGGAATATAGGAAAGTTTCATACTCACGTGGTCTCGTCATTCTGAAATTCCACCTTTCCTGCCACTTCTAGGTAGTCCTCTCCTGCTTTGGCAGTGCCTTCACTTGTTCTGTAGGGAATTACTACCTTGCCTCGTGCCCCAGATCCCCTCACCACTTTAGCCCTCATTGTACCAATACTCTCACTCACTCGCATACTGTCAGCCTCAAAGCTAAAGATGCCAGCATGGTCATCATCAAAAATTGTCACAGTTGCTCTTCTCCCAGTTCCCAGCCTTACTCTGCCCTGCCCTTCCCTGACTCCTCTGGCCCGCCGGGGGTTACACAGTTGCACATAAAAATGTTCATCCTCTTCAAATACGTCATCATCAATAATGCCTAAACGCAATTCCTTCCTTGACTCCCCAGCCTGAAATATCACAGTTCCCTCTGCTAATTCATAGTCTGACCCTGCATTGGCAGTGCCATCCTCTGTTCTGTAGTCAACCTGAACTGCACCTTCACCCTCCCCCCTCCGACACACCACCCACAAACTAACTGTTCCACAGTTTTCAAAGCACTGGTAGTGAGTGTGTTCAAATTCCACCTCCGTCCAGCGTGCCTCATCCTCTCCACGTCCTCCTCCCTGACCCTCTCTTGTGCTACCATCAGTCAGAGCCCTCCTTGCCTGGTCTGCTGCATGCTTCTTCAATACATTGCCTGCACCAATCATCATCCTGGTGGCCTGGATCCTATAAAAAGCCCGACTCTTCTGTTGTTGAACAAGTGCCTGGTAATTGGCTAGTTCCATTAACTGTTCCATGTCTTTTCCTGGATATCGCTGACGCATGTCTTTAAATACTCTTGCCATGTCTCTCCGCTCTTCTTCTTCTTCTTCATCATCTTCCGCAAACATTCCTCTTTCCCCTCCAGCCATTCTCAGCTCTCCCGGTTCTTCTTGTCCGACTGTATCCTCTGCTCCAACAAGTACTCCTCTGCTTTTGCCTGCCCTATACTTTGCCTTTCCCTCTCTTCCTCGTCCTGCATAACGGTAAAAAAGGAGACGTCGATCTGCCAGCCACGCTTGCAAAACGCATACTGGAAAGAAAAAGAATGTCAACAGGGCTTCCCATACCTCAACCTCACCCGGGGAAGACCAGGACAAGATCAGGAAGAGCCACACATAGGCAAAGACACTCCAAAATGCAGTAACTGCAAACACACGTGGATGGCGGATACGCCTGCTTTCCCCATCAGGCACTACCATCACACAAAGACCAATAATCACAAACATGTTGAAGGCAGCTGAGCCAACAATTGTACTTGGACCCATATCACCAGATTCAAATCCTCGTCCGACCACCTCAATTATGGAAAGCAGAATCTCTGGTGCTGAGGAGCCTAGGGCCATAAGTGTTAGATTGGAGACAGTTTCATTCCAGAGGCGTACACTTGTCACTGTCACCTCTCCATTGGGTTTTCTGAAAGTTATTCGACGTTCCTGAGAAGTGATGACCTCAATTGATGCCATAAAGCGATCAGCTATGATAGACATTCCCAAGAACATGTAGACCAGAGCCACAAAGTAGACAATAGCACGTGCTGCCTGGTCTCCAGTGGATGGTGGGTGAGGTAGCCAAGCGGGCAGGACAACCCCATCCGAGCACTCACCAGTTTGGGTGGATCCACAGGTTGACACATTAGGTAAAGGAGTGGTGGCAGGGTGGGACAAGGGGAGCAGCATAAGGGAAAGCAATAACAGGGACATAGTGGAGAAAGGAAGGGAGGTGAGGATCACCTGAAAAGAAAGAAGGTTGGGTTAGTGAAAGGAGAAAGAAAATGTTTGCACTACACGGAGACACATAGTGGCTACTCAACATAACTGCAATCGAAAAAGGGTAGGTAGCTAGCCTATAACAGCACTAGAAAGCAATTTTAAAAATCTCATACACCTAATTACACACTGTTAAAGTTCATCTTCTCTGAAAGCACATGTAATGAACAAAATGATCCATCTATGTGTGCGTCACAGAAGTACTGATGTAGATTCTATAATCAACGTAAAGCTGAAAGCTTTGCATTTTCTGAGCTCAGGGTACGCTTCTTTTCAATACTGACAAATGGGTAGATGGAGGAGTGTAAAACAGACAGATTGGGGACCACAGTAACCTCGATTTAAAAGACTAAGGGACAATATAATAACAGATTGGGCAATTTCCAATAACCTTTTTTTTTTTTGACAGTGACAGAGTGAATGAGGCTAAAACTAATATACACAATGATAAAATTTAATTAAGCCTCAGTGATTTGTGAAGGAAACCGATTTACCGAACGACATTTTTTTCCGCTCACCCAAAACCGAGTCTATTTATTAATTGTCAGTTCATAGTGTCTACCACTTATAAGACTGAGAGGCACATATATTGTACAGGTCAGTTGGAGATATTCCCGAACATGGAAATACGAAGTTACAGGCCCCTCGATCATGAGAGACCTTTACCAAGTAGGGGAGGGGGGACACTTTCCCATTTCTCTTGTGTTGGTGTTTCTGACAGAGAGAAATTGTCCCTCTCTGGTGTTTAACAGTAGTATTCTCCAGGGTTGCAAATGTAATAAACTGAGAAATTCCTTCTGGTCTCTATCACATTAGAATACTTCATAAAGAACCTTTTCCAGTATGACATTAGTGAACTACGTAGACCTCCCTAGTGGAAATAAATCTGGATCTGGGCTGTGAAGGCATGCTGTAGTGGTGCATCCCCAATCAAAGTAATATACTGACAGGCTAAATCACCCCTCCTCTAGTATAACATGAACAGACTGAGAAAGCTTCCTTTTGGCAAGCTATGAAAAATCCTCGAGGACAGAAACAGAAAAGCAGGAAAGTCCATTTCCTGAGCATTATTTTAACAGACTGAGAAAGCTGATTTTTTTTGCATAGGACATTGGTAGGCTAACAAAGCTATTTACTGGTTATAAATATAATATTTCAATTTGAGCAAGTCCCTTAAATAACTGCGTGATACTTCCTTAGTTGTATAGAGTGTATTTACTATATGATGCCGGCCGTGTGAAGAAGTTTGTTAGATGGGCACATAAAATTATGTCCTAGCAGACCAAGAGTCTTCATCTGCTCTGTGTGACCATTGCAGACTGAAATAGTTACTCGTCTTAATCCAAATTAGCAGGTTAAGAGTTTATCTCCAGGGTGCAGCATTAACAGATACATACGGTATTCATCCTACGTGCCACTAAGCAGACTGATGTAGCCTAAATTACGTGTTTGACAATAGACCCCCTTCAGTATTGAGTGAGAGACAATGGTAGGCTCAGTTATAGGTTTTGGAATACCCTATGTCTGTGTGTGTTTGTAATAAGCTAAAAGATACATTATTCAGGTGTGACACTTGCAGACAGAGGGAGCCTTAATCTTTGTGATACTTCACACACCAAGTAAGACACATTTTTGAATGACTTTTACACATCTTACATGGCATTTATAAAGTGATAGTGTCCAGCGTGACATGGACAAATTAAGGTATCACAATCCTATGTGTAATACTGACTGATGAATGATCCTCGTCATCTCTGGACTTATAGACTGGGGGATTCCCTATCATTTTAATCAGACTGGTGGTCCTCGATCTAGACTGACATTAGCAGAGCATAGCATCCTGACACTAACAGAGCATAGGGAGCATTTCTTTAACGTGTGTCACTGTCAGACTGAACCATGTTCATTTTGCTCTCTATCTACGGTACTTCTACTTTTTCATTCTACTTATGTTTGCCTCTCTATATATAGCTATTTTTAAATTGTTCTTGCTATGAAGCCAATATTTTGAAAATATTTTTTCCTATTCATTAAGCACACATTAATTCATTTTATAGCCACTGTTCTGTGTTCCTTTATTACTCGTTTCTCAATCATCATTTTCTTCCTCGCTCGTTGTCTTTCCTCTCTCCATCTATCTTTTTTTGTATTAATACCCACTTCTCGCTCAACCTCTCCTCCTCTATGCCACTCTTCAAAACTCTCTCGTTGCCTTTCAGTTCATCTTTCAATCTTTCTGTCGCTTATTTAGACATCTGTCCCATGTCATCTTCCCTTTGTCAATCGCACTCTTCACAGTTACAGCACAATATGTCTACACACGTTGCTTTAGTAATTGCTACAATACTGGAGTATACTGATTCACTCCCCCCACCACCACCATATACTGCAGACCTCTTCTCCACCCCTTACCTTTTAATCTCCCCTCTATCCCAAATTTTCAAGGAATTGTCACCTTCCGCCGTTGTACATCCCCACTTCAGCAGCACAGTATGCTTTTGTGTCTGAGCACATGGATGTGTGAAGACATGTGTGTGCAGGCATGTGAATAGGCATGAGTGTGTGCGTCTGTGTCAAAATTCTTCTGTCCCTGTATACTGCAGCTATGAGCATATACACTGCACTGAGATGAGAGCAGGGGGGAGTGGGGGGTGGGATGGAGGAGTGGTAGAATGTGTGAGGGAGAGAGGATATGTGTGAGATAGAGGAGGGTATAGGCAGAATACGCCAGAGTGAATGCAAGACACCAAAAAAATTACAGGGGGGGCTTGGGAAAGCATGCAAAAATAAAAAGAGGGAATTGGAGAGAATAGGATCAGCAAAAGAAGGCTAAACTAAAAGCGGTTTGTGTAAACATTGCACTGTATGCAAGCCTTAGGAATGAAGGAGTGAACCTTTCATTTTTTTAAATAGATACTTTGCAAATGAGTATGAGGGAAATAAATATAACATTAACATTTACAAGTAACACGTGCATTTTTTTTAATATGTTAGCATAGTACTTCAAATCCCGAATCTTTGTATATGTTGATATCCATATATTGCGGTGTGCGTGAATGTTAACGTAAAGAACGATGTGTAAATAGGGATATATTGTTATTCACCATCAATATATGCAGTGTATATTCACATGCTCAAATTATATTCCAAATCCAGCTCTCACATGGGAATATTTCCCTCTGACAGACACTGTAACAAGCGTGAAAGGATTTATAGGAGACATTAATCCGTTTCTGCCGAAGCATCACTTAACCCCTCACCTCCCAGAGAAATCTCACACAAAAGATCCCAGTGGCGTTAAAACAGAAATATCACCTCGTTTAACATCTTCGCTTCTAGAGGAGAATTATATTATCCTCTCCTTCACAAGTATAACTGAATCTATAATCCGCTGGAGGTCTGTTAAAGATGGTTGGGTAGCTTGCCTATTCCTATTACTTGAACATAAAATTGATTTATTGTAACATATAGTATAGTAGTGTTGAACCGGTGCGCCATGACATATTATTATGCCTCCAGCAAACTCATAGTGCTGTGATAGCCTTAACGCTGTCCTTAAAGGAACACACTAAGCACCATAACCACTACAGCAGATTGTTCTAAAATGGTTTGACTACTTACATTGCGGGGATGCCAGGGTAACCCTGGCACTACAAAATGTTGTGGTGGTTATGGTGCGTACAGTGTTCCTTTAAATTGTGTCTGTGGTCTTTTTAGTGTCTGCATTAAAATAGTGATTCCCATCTGACAAGGAATACAAAATAATAGGTCAACACGAATAGAACTATGTATTTCTCTAGTAAGGTTTTAGATAAATTTGACATGCTTTAGCTGCTGATGAAGGTTAAAAAAAAGTATGCCTTGGTCCAAAAAGCATTGGAAAGCTAGTATAGAGCATTGGTTTTCAATCTCTTTTTGGATCAAGATACTTTAGTGAGATAAAAAAAATTTCAAGGCACACCTTTTCTTTAACGTTAGCATTAGTGGTTTATAAATGTCACATTTGCTTGAAGCCTTACTAGAAAGATATGCATACTTCTAGCCAGCCAAACGGACTGATACGTTTTCATTAATTGCCAGATAGGATTCACAGTTTTAATCTTGACACACATTTAAGGATTACAATTAACTTATTAAAACTCGAAAATCAATATGTTTGTGACACATTTTGTGGTACAGTCACGCTGCATATCTGGGGCTGTAGGGGTCTCATTTTGCTCAATTAAGGACATTTTGCATCTTTAAAAATAAACTGTTATTTCTCTGGATTTTTAATATAATTTGATTTATACTCTATATTTTACAAATATGTATGTGTGAGGAGTTAAAAATAAAATTGAATGTAGAAAACCACAACTCTAAATTTGCAACTGTGTGCCTCCATCTTAGCTCCTGTCAATCATTGTTATAAAGGCTGCCTTTTGCACCTGTCAGTCAACAGAGAGGAAACATACAAAGAAGAGGAAAAATTCAACGTTACACTTTTTTCTCATTTGCAATGTGTGGGACTGATCTGAATTGTGATGTCATATGCTAAATTTGTAATATATATTTGAAAAAAGGTTATAACATTACACAAGATTTCCAATGTTTTATTTAATGGTATATTGCGCAGAGGAAAATAACAGTCCCCCTTCAACATCAGAATGTTTATTGTGTAACTTACGGTAATTTACTGTGCAAAGACTGTAGTGAGTTGAAGAATGAAGGCTTGCGAATTGGTAGCCAATAAACATTTAGATGGAGCCATCAAGTAGACTTTTCCCATAGCAAAAGAAGGCATATGCTCAGAAAACAAACTTTTATTTACTATCGATTTACATTCAGATTTCTGTAAAGAATTTTACAATGCGACAAAAACAAAAAGACACTTTTTGCTTCCAGTTTTCCTGAGCCTACAATATAGAAATACATTGAATTATTCACTAAAGTCTGAAGCTAATCTAGCCCAGGTAGCAAAAAGAATAAATTAATAATACACTAGATAGGTTCTGCTGGGGAGAAAAAGTGAGTACAATAGGAGTACAATTTTTACCTAAAAATTAAAGGGACACTATAGTCACACAGGCCACTTCAGCTCAATGAAGTGGTCTGGGTGCAATGTCCCTCAGGTTTTAACCCTTCAGATGCAAACATAGCAGTTTCAGAAAAACTGGAATGTTTACATTTGTAGAATAGAAAAGAAAAAACACAAAAAATGGTTTAATCCCAAAGTTTGTGTTACGGCTCCGAATCTCTGTGCCACTTCATTTTCTCAAATTCAGGATGATTGCAGAGGCTGCTAAGGGAAATGGCCAACAATCCTAAAATGGAGAATGCTCAATTTTCTGACTCTCCTCAGACCATTTAGGTGGCGCTCCCCCCCCTCCCCCCCCCATCCCCCCCTTAGTAGGGGATAAAACTTAAATTATTTCCAGCACCACTTGGGTCTGCTGGCGCTGGCCCCTCCCCTGATCTGCCTCCTTAGTGACATCATCAGAATTGCTGATTTTTAGCCAATCCAATGCTTTCCCGTAGGCAGGATGGGGCGGGTCAAACACTGTTTTGGTTAATCAGCACCTCCTCATAGAGATGCATTGAAGGAAAATTCTGCGTTTCCATGCAAAGCGTGGAGACGCCCACCTACGTATTAATTGAACAGAGTTGTTAAAGGGAAACTGTTACTTCTCTGGAATTCACACCTTTGAATTAAACAGTGAAAATTACCAATAAGTCTTGCAACACCTGCCTCTACATGGAATTAAACATCTTTGAATAGAATAAAATAACATAACAATAATTGAAAATAAATTATATACTAAATAAAAGGAAATGTATTGTATATTTCAAATCTGCTCTTAAAATTAAATGACTGTTTAATTAAAAAAAACATGTTATGAGATAGAAATGAAGCACGTTTGAACCACCCATTTATGGTTTCTTATGAAAAATATGTAACGTGCCAGATATTTACAGGATACATTTGAAATGTTATTAAGCAGCAGCAGTAAATGAATAAAATGAATCTATAGATACAATTATGAAACACCGTAGTTGCCAATATTTGTTTAATAGCATATATTTTGTAGCACTAGCCCACACCTTTTGGGCATCGTATGGACTCATTTGTTTAATCAATTAAACAGAAATTAGCTGATGCCGTCAGCAAATTAAACTTTCGATTACGTTGTACTATCACTGTCTGGGGACTTTGCATAATTTGCTAAGACGCCCGATGGTGACATTACTGCTGGCTATCTAGTGGCCGGGGGGGAGGAAGGAGGGAAGGGAGCAGGAAAAAGTGAGTTTAACTTTCCTGAACCTGTCTCTCGCAGGCCTATCCCTCGCTTCCATCTTCTTTCGGCCAGACCTGTTCTGTAAATGTTTTACATTGGAAAAATGTTTGGGCTTCAATGTCTTTAAGTGTGTTTGAAGTTGACCCCTTATTTACAATTTATGTTTAAACAATTATTAATTAAAAGCTGTGATATTTTTCCAAGAAATATTGGTGTCCGTGTTTAATTGGGGGGTGTTCTTATGGTGGGTTTACTAGGAATATGCCTAGGGGACGACTATGCGCATGTCATGAACCTGTCCCTCGCAGGCCTATCCCTCGCTTCCATCTTCTCCCGCCGGTTCTCTTCTTCCAGGAAATTAAAGGAACACTATAGTCACTGTAACGGATCACCTGGCACCCCAACTTGGTACCTCCGTTAATGGATGCTCCTAGTGCTTCCTGAGGACTCCAAGCACTCTGGCAGACACCACAATCACCGAATCCGAGAAACCTTTAAATTCTCCCAAGCGTATGAATGCTGTAGACCATTGAATAGGAACCATACGAATAGGCTTGTACTCCTAGCAGTCAACTGGAACAGCATGCAATAAATCCTTCCCCCAATAATGAGACGACACATCACTTTGAGGGTAAAACAGGAACTCTGGACTGGCTCATCCAGCCTGGCTTTTATTTCCAACTCACACATACAGGCCACACCCAGGGGGAGGCATAAAAGAACCAATGACATAGATGTTACCTCCCACACATCCCCTCCCCTTAGTGTGACACATAATCCCATTATGCATACAGTGTAAAATATACTTTTACACAACTTCCATAACTTTAAAACCATACATCACATTCACATAACAATACATATCCACAATCAATCCATTCAGGGGAACAACATATTAAAAAATGGCATGAATCCGACCAGGGGTTCAAAAGTTACTAAAAGTATCTTTTGTTCCTTTCTGGCTGGCAGAAAAACATCCCCACAATGCACCCTGGTTTCCTCCCTTCTGCCCTGGAGTTAATTGGAGAAGTAATCCAATTACCCAGGACTAAAGGCAGACTCCATTAACCACATGGTTGCAAAACAACATAAAACACTTTAAAATACATAAAGTCACATTTACACATAACACACAGACATTTCACCTATCCCCAGATAGCTGGGATCTGCACGCACAAAACTACCGAATAGCGCGCAGATCCTACTCACACAGTACAATTGCCATGGAGCTAAAGTCTTTCCCATAGTCTTTCATTATATGAATAGGCTCCATGGTATGGCTATCTGGGGTATCACATTCCCATAAAGTCTGGTCCATAGTCCAAAGGCAAGAGGCGGGCAATCAGCCCCCTCCAAGGACACGTGGCGAGGTCGGTTTCGCCACAGTCACCTAAACAACTTTAGCTTAATGAAGCAGTTTTAGTGTATATATCATGCTTCTCAAGTTTTACTGCTCAATTATCTGAAATGTAGGCGTTAAGTCACCTCCCCTGGCTCTAATTAACACAGACTGCATGAAAAAAAATTATTTCACTCAGATGTAATGTACATTAACCCCTTAAGACCGCAGGGCGTTCTATGCCGTCCTTAATTGGCCGGCTCTAAACGCCACAGGGCGGCATAGAACGCCCTGGGCGGTCTTACCCCCCACGTGGCCGGCGGCACATGGCCACTGCAGATCGCGGTCAGGGGGCATGCCTGGCCCCCCAGGCAGCCCTCCTGTGCCTGGGTACTGCGGTCTGCAGCTTCTGATCGCAGTGACCGGCTGTCACTGCGATCGGTATTTACCATGTGTCAGCCGATTTCAAATCGTCTGACACATGGAGCCGGCGGCATTCTCCTGCAGCAGATCGCAGTCGGGGGACATGCCTGGCCCCCCAGGCAGCCCCCCTGCGGTCAGTGACCGCGATCTACACTGTCAGGCTGCAATCTGATCACACTGACAGGCTGCCATAGCCTGTCAGTGCGATCAGTGTTACTATGTGTCAGCCTATTGGCTCACACATGTAACTGCAGCCATTAGCCCCCTACAGATCGCGGTGGGGGGCATGCCTGTACCTCCCAGGCACTCCCCCTGTGGCCAATTACCGCGATCTGTAGGAGGTGATCACAGTGACAGCCAGTCACTGTGATCACTGTTAGTATGTGTCAGCCAATGATCTCAGATCACTGGCTGACACATTGTCTCTGCCCCTCTCCTCACCTCACTTCGATCTGAGAGAGAGAGGCAGAGAGATCGTTGGTGTAGCAGCTCCTGTGAAGAAAAGTTTTAAAACTTTATAAAAGTGTAAAATATATATATTTAATTTAACCCTTTCAGTGCTGATCACAGCATATTACTGTAATCAACCTGATTATGGCATTTAGTACTTTTGTACTATATTTATTAATTTTTTTTTGGATAAAAAAAAAATATTTCTAATTTTTTTTTACCCTTTGTGTCAGTCGCAGCAACCAAAATCTCCCTTAACCCTTTCCCCGCTGCCGTGATCACTATACTGTACAGTATATCTGCTGTACAGTACTGTATCAGTGATCACTGTGATCAGAGGGCTCTCTGATCAGACTGACCTTTTTTAGGGTTATTTTTACAGATCAAAAAATAACCCTTTCAGTTTTAAAAACTTTTTTGGGTAGGGGGGGCGGGGCCTAGCGGGCGAACGGCACAGACGCCATTTCAGGAGCTCCGCTAATACTGCAGTGGGAAAAAAGAAAATAAAACCTTAACAAGCGCACCCCGACTACCAGATTCAGCTCCGGGAGAGCAAACGGCACACGTCGATGCCTTTCTTTCTGCAACAGGGTGCAAAGCAGAAACGCCGGCCTCCTAAGGCCTCCCAAGCGGCCAGCCAGAAATACAGCCCGCATGCAGCCGCGGCCTGGTGGGACACAGACTGGCTCACACCCGATCAACGGCAAGCGCAGACACCAGAGCCGAAGGAGATGGGCAAAAAATCCCACAAATCTCAGGCATCCGTACCCCAAGACACACAGGACATCGGCAAGATGCTTCAATGCACACCCAAACCCAGAGAGCTGGAGCAGGCCGAACCAGGGGCCTATGACTACCAGGAGAAAGAGGGGGTGAGTGAAGACACACAGGGACCACCCACAGGGGGGCTCCCATCCCCACAAACCCCAGTCAACACTGAACCTGCAACAAAACAGGACATTGATAACCTCTTCGACAGAATCCAAAAGCTTTTTGCCGCAGACATAGCAGCAGTTCGGACCAAGGTACGGGCGGTCACCGCCCGCGTCAAGGCGTCTGACACAAACATAGCTGATCTGCAAAGCAACCTAGCAGCAGTGAGAGACACCGTAACGAAACTACAAGAGCAACACTCAAACATGTCTCTGAGACTAGACTTACTGGATGAAAGATCCCGCCAGAAGAATGTAAAGATCAGGGGGGTCGCAGAAGCAGTGACAATGGAAGAATTACCGCACCTCATAAGGCGCCTAATAACCACATTGCTCCCGGCAAAACAGGGGAAGCAATTCGCGGATGACGGCGCATACCGTATCGCAAAATCCCCTAGGGCGCCCCCTCGCAGCACCTAGGGACATTATACTGCGATGCAGAACGACACAAGACAAACAAGCCTTGATGAGAGCAATCCATAATAAATCGCCTATGGACTTTGAGACCCACAAGATCTCACTCTTCCAAGACCTTCAACGCACCACTCTACTGTGGAGAAAAACAATGAAACCCATCACCCAAAGGCTGCAAGAGGCAGGGATAACATATAGATGGACTGCCCCTAGATCACTCACAGTAATTAAAGATGGCACCCAGTTAAAGGCCACCGACGCGGCGGAGACCAACACATTCCTGACAGCGCTTGGCATCAGAGACACCCCGCAGGAGCGGAAGGCCCAAGATACCAGTGGGACATGGAATGTCGACAACGTCACCCCGTTCGTCCCCCGACATGGACATGGAGCAGTGACATAGGGAATCACACCTCAGCCACAGATTAAGACTCTAGCGCTCCCTTGACCTAACCTTCATATTGAGCACCCCTACTTCTACTCCCACTGCACTGATTTGACGGGTACGCCCACTAGAGCGACGAACATAACAGGGCCCCCTGTAGGCCGACCTCCCAGCACACACCCCCCCCCCCGACATCCCCTCCGGTTAGGGACTACGCAAGACCTTCATCTACCACACGACAACTAACAAGCCCAGACTAAACGTTACTGTCCCCTATTCCAGTATTCTCCTTTCCTTTTTTTTTTTATTTCAACCACAACCGATATTATAACTAAGCGTCCAAGAGGAAAATACACGACCTGACGGGCTCATAATATACACAGATGACTTTCCTTAGGGGGTTTTACACCCCAGACGACAAAGCGACATAAGAGCAAACTACACATGACATGGATCCCAGTTTATAGGTCATAGCCCACTGTAACACATTCAAGCGTTAAGGTTACTAAAAAACACTACTGTCTTTTTCCTAAAAATATAAAAAGTACACTGTTACGCATTCCTAACAACCGTTATTATATGTTGATTGATGTGCTGGCAAAAGTCGTTGGGGCAATGCTAGCGCGTATGTTAAACTTACTATATGCACCAAAAAATAAAGAATTATCAAAAATAAAAAAAATTGGGGGGTCAAAAAAAGTATTTCCAATTTTTTTTTACCCTTTGTGTCAGTCGCAGCAACCCAAATCTCCCTTAACCCTTTCCCCGCTGCGGTGATCACTATAATGTACAGTATATCTGCTGTACAGTACTGTATCAATGATCACTGTGATCAGAGGGCTCTCTGATCAGACTGACTTTTTTTAGGGTTATTTTTATAGATCTAAAAATAACCCTTTCAGTGTACTGATTGCAGCTGCCTATACTGTGATCAGTACATTTATATAATTTTTTGAGGGCGGGTAGTAGGTGTTAGGCAGGTAGATAATTAATTACCCACTTTAGTATATAAATTAATTAATTTGTCCCCCTAGAATGGCACGTCGCTACTCAGCCGAGGAGGCGTATGCCATTCTGGCAGGCAGTGATAGTGACACTCTGCAAGACAGTGACACTATCACTGCCTCTGACATTGAGCCTCTGAGTGAGACCTCAAGTGATGGTGCCCCACCACCACTAACAAGAGGACGCTCAGCAAGCCCAATGCCAGACGGAGACTGGGTGCCTCCAAATATGATGGCCCCAGAAATACCGCCGTTCACTGTTACACCTGGCATCACTGTAACAGTGGACGACTGCGAGCCAATTCGTTTTTTTGAGCTCTTTATGTCAGACGATATATTTGAGCTCATGGCTCAGCAAACAAATTTGTTTGCCATGCAGTATCTCTCTGCACATCCGGGGTCCCATCATGGTCGCAGGTATATGTGGAGACCCACGGATGTCATAGAGATGAAGCGGTTTTGGGCTTTAACCCTAATGATGGGTATTGTAAAAAAGCCCAGTATCAGGTCCTACTGGAGCAAGCAACGCATCCTGGCTACACCTCTTTTCCCTGAGGTTATGTTGAAGGATCGCTACCTGCAACTGCTGCGATTCCTTCATTTTAATGATAACTCACTGTGTCCCCCTAGAAACGACCCACTGTTTGACAGGCTCTATAAAATTCGGCCCTTTTTCCAACTCCTGTCAGACAGATTTTCTGAAAATTATGTCCCCGATAAAGATATTTCAATTGACGAGTCCCTTGTGAAATTTAAAGGTTGACTGCTATTTAAGCAATATATTCCATCTAAGCGGTCCCGATATGGCGTTACATTTTTATAAATTATGCGAAACCTGTACTGGTTACACATGGGTGTTTCGCATTTACCAGGGAAAGGATAGCCATCTTGACCCACCAGGATGCCCTGATTCTGTGGGTACAAGTGGCAAGATTGTTTGGGATCTAATCCTTCCCTTGTTGAATAAGGGATATAGGCTATGGGGTGACAATTATTATACCAGTATAGAATTATTTAAAAATTTATATTGTTTTGAAACCCTAGCCTGTGGCACAGTGAGGAAGAATCGCAGGGGTTTCCCCCAAGCCCTGGCAAGAGGCAGAAGCAGTAGAGGTTCCTCTTCAGCTCTCCGCCAGGATGAGTTGCTTGCTCTTCGCTTCAGAGATAGGAAGGATGTATACATGCTGTCTACGATGCATGACGAAAGTACAGTGCCAGTGTCTGTGAGAGGTAGCAGTGAGCATCTGGAAAAGCCGAAGTGCATTGTAGACTACAGCAAGTTTATGGGGTTAGTAGACTTGGCTGACCAATGCATACAGCCCTATCTGGTGACTCGAAAAACTAGGACCTGGTACAAGAAAATTGCAATCTACGTGAGCCAGATTGCAATTTTCAATGCCTATGTCCTCTATACAAAAGAGGTCATAGGTAGGCCCTGCCCTTTCCTCAAATTCACATTAAGCCTTTTGTCCTGTATGTTATTTACCCAGCCCCCCAATCCCACTTTGGAATCAGGAGATCTCCAAAGACTTTGTGGCAAACACTTCCCTTCCCGAATCCCACCCACCCCTAGTAAAAAAGCTCCCCAAAGAAAGTGCTGTGTTTGCTACAATCCCTGTTTCTGTTTACGCTAGCCGTTCTAAAGTGGCTACACCAAACAACTCAAAATACTACATTTGTAGTACTTGAAATGTGACTTCCCAATAAAAAAAAAAATCACAGGGTTAAAAAAAGAGTTGTTTTTTATACTTCTCAAACTTTTCACACAGTGACTCTCTATGTGATATCAAAGATCTATCTGCCTCTCTCTGCCTCTCTCTGCCTTCAGATCAAAGTGTATGTGTGGGTACTGTTCTATTCATGTGATATAATAAAAACCTTGAAACATGGTACATGTGGGTACTGTTATATTCAAAAGACAGTGTTAAATCAAAATACCAAGTCTCTATTGCACTAACAAATATCAGGATTATGACATTTCCAGTGAAAATGCAATTTATCTGATTAAAAAAACAAAAATCAAAGTAGAAATCGCTACATGGGCCCAGCATTTCTGTTAAAATGGCTAGATCAAACATCTCAAATGATGCCATTTGTTATACTCTGGGGTGCCTACTTTTGAAAATGGTATGCCATAACGGTGGAAATGTTATTACCCAGGCTGCCATATTCTCTGTAAAGCCACATAGGCCCAGAAAATCACTTTATCAAATCTCCAACTTTGAAAAGGACATCTAATATTTTTGTCCCCGTGACTTCCCCCCCAAAACAGAAAATCTAGTACATGGGGGTACTGTTACATTCAGGAGACAATGTTAAATACAAATAGTGAGGCTTTGTGAAATCCTGTGAAAAGTGAGTTTATGTGTGTGAAAAAGCACACATAAAGCTATAACCGCTATGTGGGCCCTTCATTTCTGATAAAGTGGTTAGACCAAACATCTTACAATGCACAATTCTCTCAAATGCGATATAGGCCCAGAAAATCACTTTGCCAAATTTCAATGTAATAAAGCCTAAATGGATAAGCCGTATATATGACCCTGTAACTTTCCAAAACCCCATAAAACCTATACATGGGGGGTACCATGGCGCTCATGAGACATCACTGAACAGAACTAGGAGTGTTTCAGGGCAGTAAACTATATACTAACAATAATATTATCAGTGAAAGTACAGATTTTATGTGAAAAATGCAAAAAAAAAAAACAAATGTTAACTTTGGCTAGTGTTTGTGCCCAAGTGGCTACTACAAAAGACTGGTGACTAGGGGTCCCCAAACCCCTAGTCACCCCCTTCTCTCCAAAAAAACAATTATCCCCCTCTGACAGGTAAATGAAGAGACTGACAGGTAAGTCTCTACATTTACGTGTCACAGCACTCTGATTGGTTGGTTTGAAATCCACCAATCAGAGTGCTCTGTGTAATTTTACACAGCGTGGGAAAGTTCTTTGGAATTTTCCCACGCTGTGTAATTTGACTCATAACTCTCTGATTGGTGGATTAAGTAACCAATCAGAGAGTTATGAGTCAAATTACACAGCGTGGGAAAATTCCAAATGGGTGAAGAAGGATTATTATTTTTTGCGCTCGTTTTCTTTTTTTTTTTTTTTAATATAATTGCGTCGGTTATTATGGTTTTGGTTTTTGGTTATGGTTTTTTATTAGGCCTTTTTGGGGGCTGAAAAAAGAAGATTTTAGAAGAAAGAAAACATTGAATGGTAAGTTTTATTTTTAATTTTTACAGGTACTTAGTTAAAGGTCCCCCCCTCATTAGTTTTTAAGGTGAGGGGGGTAGGTAGGGGGATAATTTTTATTGGGGGGGAGGGGGTGACTAGGGGTTTGGGGACCCCTAGTCACCTGGGGGGGAAATTTTTTTAGGGCCCCCACCCGCCGCTGAGGGGTGGAGGCCAGGGGAGAGGACCTAAGGTCCCCCCCTTATTAGTATTTAGGGCCCCCACCCACCGCTCAGGTACATTAATAATATAATACTAAAGAGTATCTCTCACATCTGTCCATGTGACATCCCTGCAGAGCATTACTTAGACCAGTCCATGTGGCATGCCTGCAGAGCATTATTTACATCTGTCCATATAGCATCCCTACAGGTCATCACTTACACCTGTCCATGTAAGAACCCTGCAGAGTATCACTCACACCTTTACATGTAACATCTCTGCAGAGCATCACTCACATCTGTCCATGTGGCATCCCTGCAGAGCATCACTTAAACCTGTCCATGTAACATCCCTGCAGAGCATCACTCACCCCTGTCTATGTGGCATCCCTGCAGAGTATCACTCACACCTGTCTATGTGGCATCCATGCAGAGTATCACTCACACCTGTCCATGTGACATCCCTGCAGAGCATCACTCACACCTGTCCATGTGATATCCCTGCAGAGTATCACTCACAGCTGTCCAAGTAACATCTCTGCATAGTATCACTCACAGCTGTCCATGTAACATCCCTGCAGAGCATCACTCACACCTGTCCATGTGACATCCCTGCAGAGCATCACTCACACCTGTCCATGTGACATCCCTGCAGAGCTTCACTCACACCTGTCCATGTAACATCCCTGCAGAGCATCACTCACACCTGTCCATGTAACATCCCTGCAGAGCATCACTCACACCTGTCCATGTGACATCTCTGCAGAGTATCTCACACCTGTCCATGTGACATCTCTGCAGAGTCTCACACCTGTCCATGTGACATCTCTGCAGAGTATCTCACACCTGTCCATGTGACATCTCTGCAGAGTATCTCACACCTGTCCATGTGACATCTCTGCAGAGTATCTCACACCTGTCCATGTGACATCTCTGCAGAGTATCTCACACCTGTCCATGTAACATCCCTGCAGAGTATCACTCACAGCTGTCCATGTGACATCCCTGCAGAGTATCTCACACCTGTCCATGTGACATCTCTGCAGAGTATCTCACACCTGTCCATGTAACATCCCTGCAGAGTATCACTCACAGCTGTCCATGTGACATCCCTGCAGAGCATCACTCACACCTGTCCATGTGACATCTCTGCAGAGTATCTCACACCTGTCCATGTGACATCCCTGCAGAGTATCTCACACCTGTCCATGTGACATCTCTGCAGAGTATCTCACACCTGTCCATGTGACATCTCTGCAGAGTATCTCACACCTGTCCATGTAACATCCCTGCAGAGTATCACTCACAGCTGTCCATGTGACATCCCTGCAGAGCATCACTCACACCTGTCCATGTGACATCTCTGCAGAGTATCTCACACCTGTCCATGTGACATCCCTGCAGAGTATCTCACACCTGTCCATGTGACAACCCTGCAGAGTATCACTCACCCCTGTCTATGTGGCATCCCTGCAGAGTATCACTCACACCTGTCTATGTGGCATCCATGCAGAGTATCACTCACACCTGTCCATGTGACATCCCTGCAGAGCATCACTCACACCTGTCCATGTGATATCCCTGCAGAGTATCACTCACAGCTGTCCAAGTAACATCTCTGCATAGTATCACTCACAGCTGTCCATGTAACATCCCTGCAGAGCATCACTCACAGCTGTCCATGTGACAACCCTGCAGAGTATCACTCACCCCTGTCTATGTGGCATCCCTGCAGAGCATCACTCACACCTGTCCATGTGACATCCCTGCAGAGCATCACTCACACCTGTCCATGTGATATCCCTGCAGAGTATCACTCACAGCTGTCCAAGTAACATCTCTGCATAGTATCACTCACAGCTGTCCATGTAACATCCCTGCAGAGCATCACTCACACCTGTCCATGTGACATCCCTGCAGAGCATCACTCACACCTGTCCATGTGACATCCCTGCAGAGCTTCACTCACACCTGTCCATGTGACATCCCTGCAGAGCATCACTCACACCTGTCCATGTAACATCCCTGCAGAGCATCACTCACACCTGTCCATGTGACATCTCTGCAGAGTATCTCACACCTGTCCATGTGACATCTCTGCAGAGTATCTCACACCTGTCCATGTGACATCTCTGCAGAGTATCTCACACCTGTCCATGTGACATCTCTGCAGAGTATCTCACACCTGTCCATGTGACATCTCTGCAGAGTATCTCACACCTGTCCATGTGACATCTCTGCAGAGTATCTCACACATGTCCATGTAACATCCCTGCAGAGTATCAATCACAGCTGTCCATGTGACATCCCTGCAGAGTATCTCACACCTGTCCATGTGACATCTCTGCAGAGTATCTCACACCTGTCCATGTAACATCCCTGCAGAGTATCACTCACAGCTGTCCATGTGACATCCCTGCAGAGCATCACTCACACCTGTCCATGTGACATCCCTGCAGAGCATCACTCACACCTGTCCATGTGACATCTCTGCAGAGTATCTCACACCTGTCCATGTGACATCCCTGCAGAGTATCACTCACACCTGTCCATGTGACATCTCTGCAGAGTATCTCACACCTGTCCATGTGACATCCCTGCAGAGTATCTCACACATGTCCATGTAACATCCCTGCAGAGTATCACTCACAGCTGTCCATGTGACATCCCTGCAGAGTATCTCACACCTGTCCATGTGACATCTCTGCAGAGTATCTCACACCTGTCCATGTAACATCCCTGCAGAGTATCACTCACAGCTGTCCATGTGACATCCCTGCAGAGCATCACTCACACCTGTCCATGTGACATCTCTGCAGAGTATCTCACACCTGTCCATGTGACATCCCTGCAGAGTATCACTCACACCTGTCCATGTGACATCTCTGCAGAGTATCTCACACCTGTCCATGTGACATCCCTGCAGAGTATCTCACACCTGTCCATGTGACAACCCTGCAGAGTATCTCACACCTGTCCATGTGACAACCCTGCAGAGTATCACTCACACCTGTCCATGTAACATCCCTGCAGA
Organism: Pelobates fuscus; assembly: GCF_036172605.1. Taxonomy (NCBI): domain Eukaryota; kingdom Metazoa; phylum Chordata; class Amphibia; order Anura; family Pelobatidae; genus Pelobates; species Pelobates fuscus. Next base: position 84,931,509 of record NC_086328.1, on the reverse strand, counting down.
GTATCACTCCCACCTGTCCATGTGACATCCCTGCAGAGTATCACTACCACCTGTCCATGTGACATGCCTGCAGAGGATTACTAATAACCCCTCACCCCATGGCCCTGTGTGACCCAGCCTGCCAGCTAGCCCCATTCTGAGGCACAGTGCCCTCACCCCATCAGTGCTCGACGAACAAACCCCGAGGAGGACACGAACGTTGATTGGACGGTATGATGCCGATTCTGATTGGTTGGCATCAGTGTCAATCAGGAGAGGTCGCGCTGAGTGACTTGCTGGCCCCGCCCCTAACCATGTGACTATCACACGGCGCGTACAGCTGGGGAATGGAGAGACCGGCAGGTGAGAGAGAGGAGCTGGGGAATGGGGGAGGCTCTGAACTGCTACTCACATCATGCTAAGCCAGCATGCTTGGAGAGTGCCATGGGACATGCAGCTACTCACAGCATGCTCAGCCAGAATGCTTGGAGAGTGCCATGGGACATGCAGCTACTCACAGCATGCTCAGCCAGCATGCATGGAGAGTGCCATGCAGCTACTCACAGCATGCTCAGCCAGCATGTTTGGAGAGTGCCATGGGACATGCAGCTACTCACATCATGCTCAGCCAGCATGTTTGGAGGGTGCCATGGGACATGCAGTGGGCAGCTGCCGATGGAGCAGACGCACCGTTTCTTATTCACTAAACTCCGAGCTGTGATGGATTCGGATTACTGCAGGAAGCGATATACCAGTCACAGCCTGGAGGGTCCATTTCAACTCACTGCAGCTCGAGCTTACAGAGACACTACAGACACCCCAAACAACTTCAGCTTCATAAAGCAGTGATGGTGTCTAGATCTTCTTATCGCAGGGATAGGCAACCTGTGGCACTCCAGATGTTTTGGACTACACCTCCCATGATGCTTTGCCAGCATTATGGGTGTAAGAGCATTGTGGGAGATGTAGTCTACAGCATCTGGAGTGCCATAGGTGCCTACCCTTCTCCACAGTCTCACTGCTCAATTCACTGCCATTTACTATTTGCGCCGTTAGGAAGTATCATTATGTGACGAAAGTAATGGGCTGTAACAACGTCATGACACGTCCTAACGTCTGTGCCGGTAAAGGCCCTCCGATATATATTATACTTGTGGTCGGTTAATATCGTATAGTGAAGTACCTTGTGATTGGAATTAAGTCGGTGTGGTGTGCCGGAACCGACGTAGAGGGTAGGCCTGAAAAAGAGGGCCCCCCTGAATGAATTGTATAAGAGGGAGAGGTGGGTGGGGTGAACAGCGTGCGTACGGCAGGTAGGAAGGGGGGGAGTAGCGTTTATATGGAACGCTTAACTCCTCCCACAAATACAGGCCTTACGGCCTTAAAACTTGTGGTCGGTTAATATCGTATAGTGAAGTACCTTGTGATTGGAATTAAGTCGGTGTGGTGTGCCGGAACCGACGTAGAGGGTAGGCCTGAAAAAGAGGGCAAAAGGAAATGCCAGAAAACACACTTATAGCACTATATAAAATCCATGTCTTGCTACTCCTGTGTTGGGAATGTTCCTGTATAATATATAGCCGATTCCTAGTGCCTCTAATGTTTGTTCCGGCGTACTGCTACTGGATGTCGTTCTTATAGAATGGATGTGAAAATAGCAGCTAGTGGTCCTACTTACTCTAATGACGGAATGTGAACGTAGAATCGTATTTAGAAGTAGATAGGGAGTGATTAGTGGTTAAGTGTCTCGGTTGTCTGGTTCGAACGTTGACGTGACGCGGTGTAGTGTTTGTACCTTCTTAAATTTTCCTTGGGGAGACCTGACTTACCTGTCTGATTAGTTGTGATCGTGGAGTTATAGGGTTCCCGAACCCTTGTATGGCTGCAGGCACATAGATTTAAGACCTGGTTGTGTGGCGCGAATGCTGTTTAGGGAGTCTGATACTGCCCGGTATTCCCATCTGTGTACGTACGTTACTGTGAAGTGATAACCAATTATCTTTGATATCTTGTGTAAAAAATGGGGTATGGTTTGAAAGGCTTGTCAGAAACGTGTATGTCAGTTCGGAATAGTGCGATCATGTACGTATGAAGGTTTGAATAAAAGGTGGCAAAAATGTAGAAAAGACTACAGGGTGATCAGTATGCCTGTGGAAGTCCTGCTTCACTGTTTCTCGGAAGAATGTCACGATTCTGTTATATGTATCTTAGAGCAAATGAATAATGTTCTAGATGATAACTTGTGTCGAGCCCCAACAGCCGAGTGACCGGAAGGGGATGCCAAAATGCAGATTATGCCTGAGAGATGTGGGTTGGGTGAGGTACGAGACTGAGCGACTCATGGATAGTCGGCCCTAATAGACACGAAAATGCTGCAATCCCTCGTCCGACGTTGCGTATGTAGGACATCCTGAAAAAGAACATGACAACAACAATGAACTCAAACAACAACAATATGGTTAAGTAAAATAGAACTGGCTGGCTAACTAGTGCCGAAGCGAAAAGCTCACTACCCCGTGACAAGTGAGGCCCTGCTAGTAGCCAAGCGGCTGGTGAGAGGCTCTACCTATGATTTGGGCGTGGGGCTCGAGCCACTAGCGTGGTGGCGGGGTGGTGGCCTCTCGGTGACAGTAAAGATCCAAAACGTGTGGCCGTGTCAGGTGAGGCCCTAACTATAAACCCGATAGGTGGGTGAATGCGAGGCACTAACTATGATTTGGGCCGAGGGGCGAAATCTCTGTGTTGAGATTGGGGAGTTGGCCTCGCGGGACCAGCTACGGTGTACAGCTAAGGCCAGCTCCTAACCCTAGATAGCCAGTTCTCTGACCCTAGACGGGGGCTTGATAAGGGGGTAACGTAACGTGCTTGGAAACCCAAGTTGTAGTAAATGATAGATACCCGGATATTCCCAGATAGAGACAGAGGAAACGAAGGGAGAGAAAGGAGGAAGAAAGAAGAAGGAACTGAAGTCGAGGGAAGGAAAATAATGTGCAGTATAGTGAAGTACTATGGAGATATAGCTGATAGTGCAGTATCGATAGACCCCGAGGGTGCTGAAGATTCTCATGATGGTTACTATATAAACCTGAAAGGAGATGAAATGAAGGCGTTGTGCCAAGAAAACGTCGTAGCAGCTGACGGAGAGAGGAGGGTGAAATTAGCAAGGTAGTGAGTAACAAAACGATTGTTACGGGTAGTGAGTACGAATGAAGAGTTGTGGAGTGGAGCCGTGGCCTGACGAGGCAAGGCAGGAATCAAGCCCCCGTACCCCAAACATGTAACAACGTGGCCTGGTAGAGGCAGTTGTTAGGAAACACAATGAAACTAAACCTGATAGAAACAGGTGATAATCGTTTAACAAAGGCCAATTGTGTAACCATTGTAGGAAATGTGAACGAAAACACATTTATACCAGATAGAAACAGGCGGCAATAGTGAACCAGTAATTGTCTACTGCTAGCAGATGACAAAATGAAACAAATAGTAACTGTGATTGTCGGTTCGATACCTCATCGTGTAACAACGTGGCCTTGTCGAGGCGGTTGTTTGAAGTGTGGATGAAACAAAATTGTACCTGATAGAAATAGGCGATAATAGCGACCTGGTGACTGTCTAATGGTAACAAATGACAGTACGCAACATTAATAGAAATCAGCGGGGAATGTCAAATGGCGGTTACGCCTGAACCTGAGGTAATTCGATGCATGTATAACAGGAGATGCGTAAGTGTAATCTGGGAGATAAAACAAATCCAACATATACACAGTGTTTAGTTAGTTAGATTAATTTGACCCAATAAAATAGTACATGCATAGCGTCAGGCATTTAGTGTTATTACGTGGGATGCACCAATAGAAGAATCGCCATTAACAACCTGAAAACAGGACGGCAGAGAAGCTACACATTATACAGAATAAAACAGCAAATACCATCAAACCACTAGGTGGAGATACCAGCCGAATGACTAGGACTTTGCACTGATACATTAAAACATAATGGAAAGTATGCCCAAAACCTCCAATATAGAAATATTGCGCTGATATACGAAAAACATTATGGAAAGTAGGAGTGAAAACTTACGTAGACAATATGTCGTGCATGATATAATAAAATTACTGGCATCCCTTCCTTTACCCCCTCCGTAGAAAAGCATAGCCACTATAACAACATGAGTCTGAACCCAAGTGGATTAATATATAAATAACCACAGCAAGATTAACGTTTGGACCGGAAATTAATGAGTCCGTGAAGGGGTGAGGGGGGGGGGGGGGGGGTGTAGGACCCCGACCCCGCCAGACGGGTGATTGAAAGTGACCGCCTAGGTGCTGGCGAGAGGGGAGCGTGGGTGGTCCCTGGTAAGATTTATGTGACTACCAAGTAGCAACAAATTCATAAAATACAACCTAACTTTTTAGCATAGATTAAGTTGACAAGACTGTTGTGCATTAACCTTGTTTGTCAATAATCGGCCACCTGCATGCACAGTGAATTCATCAAGCCGGCAATGGGTTAAACGGCTGGCAAGGAGCCCAGTTAGCTGCCCAGGTACAGCGTAGTATGACCTCCTCCGTAGAGACTGAGAGAGATGCAAAGTATATATTTTCTCTGCTGAATGATAACCTGCACTCAAGCAAATATACGGAGAGGCGTTGCATGCTACCATGTAACTTTATAGTACCCTGCAATACAGATTGAAAGATCAAATGATCAGTAACTGAATCTAAACGAATAGGAAAATAAATTTGTAATATAGCTTTATATAACAAAGGGCTGCTTTACAACACAAATGAGCGACTTAGTGGTTACTGAAACAAAAAACAAAAAAATTTGTGCGTGTGTGAGCACTCCAAAGAACTCAACATTAGTTCCAGCATAAAGTGATTTAATACTCTAACTACAGAAATACATCACTGTAAACAAAATAATTATACTACAGAAATACATCACTGTAAACAAAATAATTATATAAGTGCTTACATCTAAGTAAATAATCAATACTCCAAAATATACAATACCCATTGATAGCTATGAGCTCAGAGAGCTTTTATAGATTAAACTTGTATTCACAGATCGCTGTAGCAGATTAATCGCTGGTTTTAGAATGACAGAACAGACTTATGTGTCATGTGACCGTTTTTAAATAACTTTATGCATCCTTGATATGCGTGTTCCGGTCCCCCACGACCACAGCGCTGTGGAGGGGACCGGAATGAGAAGACTCACGGTTGCTGGAAAGCGTCGAACAGCAAATAGCCCGAGCGCGGCTATTTGCCGATTACCTTGGCGGAGGAGCGGGGGAACGGAGAGGAAGCCGGACCGGAAGAGGCGAGGACCGGAAGTGCCTAATCGAAGACCGGAAGTCCGGCTGTCACTGAGAGTGAACAGCGTGCGTACGGCAGGTAGGAAGGGGGGGAGTAGCGTTTATATGGAACGCTTAACTCCTCCCACAAATACAGGCCTTACGGCCTTAAAACTTATTTCGTCGCTTCTGAACTGGGGTCTCCCTGAAATCAGAGGCAGTCCCTGCCCCCTCCCACAGCAGTGCCCACAAGTATCCACGTATTCAGAAAGGCGACTTCCAAAGTAGCAGCTGCTCACTGTGAACAATTTAGCTGGGTGGGATGGTGGATGACTACTGCAACATGACATTTAAAGGGACACTATAGTCGCCAAAATAACATTAGCTTAAAAAGACATTGTAGGCACCCAGACCACTTCAGCTCACTGAAGTGGTCTGGGTGCCAACTCCCATCATCCTTAACCCTGCAAGTGTAATTAGTGACGTTTTTACAGCAGGGTTAAAGGGACTGTACAGTGCCAGGAAAACAAAAACTGTTTTCCTGGCACTGCTGTCCCCTCCCCCATCCCAAGTTGCTGAAGGGGTTAAAACCCCTTCAGTGACTTACCTGTATCCAGCGCCGATGTCCCTCGGCGCTGGTTCAGGGTCCGCCCACGATCCTCCCCCGCTGACGTCATCCGGCAGGGGAGACCTATTGTGCATGTGCGGCCGCCGGCGGGGGAAAACCTAATGCGCGTGCATGGCAATGCCACGCACGCGCATTAGACCTCCCCATAGGAAAGCATTGAAAAATTCTAGTAGACAGCCACTAGAGGAGGAGTTAACCCTGCAAGGTAAATATTTCAGTTTATGAAAACTGCAATAATTACACTTGCAGGGTTAAGGGTAGTGGGAGTTTGCACCCAGACCACTCCTTTGGGCAGAAGTGGTCTGGGTACCTGGAGTGTCCCTTTAAGTCCTCCTCTAAAGGCTATCTTCCCAATGGAAGCCGCAAACTAAACCGGAGATTCCAGGGCAGAGCTGACTGACACATGACTGCAGACTTTGAGGCTAACTTTGGTTTAGCCCCTCAAGGTAAATCGGCACCAGGAATGCCACCGTAACAACTACATTCTGATAATGTATATTATGGAGGCTAGAGTGTCCTTTAAAAGTCTTTTATGCAGGTGCTGTTATTACTGAATTTGTGTATTTTGGGTAATGCAGACACGAGAAATGTAATTACTTTTTGCATTGCTATGCATTTTTTTTGTTTAATTTTGTACCTTTACTTTTTACAGCTTTACCAAGCTCAGTGAACCTAAACAATGGCATTACAATGCCACTTCTTGGCCTGGGCACTTTTCGCTTACGTGAGCTCCAGAATATCACCAAGGCAGTGGATGCTGCCCTAGCATGTGGCTATCGCTCGTTTGACACTGCCTGCGTCTACCGAAACGAAGCAGATCTAGGTTGTGCCTTGCGCCAGCTTCTGCCTGTTCACGGATTGACACGCTCCGATATTTTCATTACCAGCAAGTTGGCACCTGCTGATCTAGGTCAGAATGCACGGGAAGCCTGTCTGCAGAGCTTGAAGGAATTGGGGTGTGAATACCTGGACCTTTATTTGATACACTGGCCAGGCAGGCAAGGTTGGCGGAGTGATGATGCCCGAAATGTAGAAGCAAGAAAAGAGGCTTGGAAAGCCATGGAAGACCTATATGATGCTGGCCTTATAAAAGCAATTGGTGTGTCCAACTACACAGAACATCATTTGACACCACTGCTGGCATCATGCCGTGTGAAGCCTGCTGTGTTGCAGGTGGAATTTCACCCACAGCTCCCACAAACAGACCTGCTGAGCTGGTGCACAGAGAATGGGGTCCATCTGCAAGCTTATTCCTCCTTGGGGTGTGGGAATTTGTTGGGAAAGGAGGATGTGAAGAAGGTAGCAAATGTTTACAGGAAAACACCCTCACAGGTACTCTTACGCTGGGCACTAAGGCAAGGTGTTGGGGTTATTCCAAAATCCTCCGATCCTGAGCGAATAAAGGACAATTTTGATGTTTGGGACTTTGACCTTACGGAAGAGGATATGCATGAGTTAAGAATGGATGGCAAAGAACACAGATACTGTTGGGACCCTACAGGTGTTGCATAGTATAAACAGCAAAAACTAGCACCACAATATGTGATTTATAAATAAATGATATCTAAACATCATCAAGTACAAGCCCCTGTAACTAACCTGGTATCTGTATTTTGTATGAAATCTCTGTGTACCGCTACAATTACAATACTGCTTTAAAACAGGGTGTTATTAACCCCTTAAGGACCAAACTTCTGGAATAAAAGGGAATCATGACATGTCAGACATGTCATGTGTCCTTAAGGGGTTAAAGGACCACTTTATCTGCTTTATGGATGAGGAGTATACCATTTAGACATGCTGACGAATTGGCACTTTTATAAATAATAGAATACCCCACAGCTGTCAATGGAACATCCAGGGAGGTTTATCAATACTACTGTTAGAAGCCATGAGCTAACAGAAGTCGCAGACATGCTCTACTTGAGCGTGCCTGCCCCTCACCCCTGGTATACGCGATTGTCAAACGTCAGATCAGAATGCAGTGAGTGCCCGCGTTTGTTAGCCTTTTCTTGCCGAAAGGAGAGGGCTTGCAAGTCTGCAGCTCAGAAGAACACTAGCAGCTCTTTTAAATACCCCCCTTCCCCTCATGGATGCATGTATGAAAAATGCATGCGTGTGTTCGTTGGAAGTATATCTACTAAATAGTGAATTCTACCTTTTTGCCCATTTGTGCAGTGGCATTTTCCTTTAAATAAAGTGGGAATTCAAAGTGAATATCAAATTTAAAGTTAAAATAGCCAAACTGTAAAAATTCTCCAAGTCAGATTTTCTTTCTGTTCGACTACTCTGGTCATAAACTTGAAATTTACTTTGAATTCTCACTTTAGTAAATAACTCTTAAAAGTATCAACTGATCCACAACCGCTCTACTCATGATTTCTTGGCCGTTCCAAGTCTTCTCAGAACTGTGGAAGTGACAACCTGGGGTGCAATTTGGAGCTTTATAGTACTAACATATGTATTGTGGCACTATTAATTAGATCCCCCCCTACTCTTTGCTGTAAAACCTAAAGAGAAAAAAAAAACCTGCCCCTTCTGATGTCAGCCAGGACCTGAAGTGGTCATGGTGGGTGGAGTAGCCCTTTTTATTTAAAGGGACACTATATAGTCACCAAAACAACTTTACCTTAATGAAGCAGTTTTGGTGTACAAATCATGTCCCTGCAGTCTCACTGCTCAATTTTTTGCCATTTAGGAGTTAAAAGTGAAACCTGAGAAGCATGATCTATCCACTAAAACTGCTTCATTAAAGGACCACTATAGTGCCAGGAAAACACTTGTTTTCCTGGCACTATAGTGCCCTGAGGGTGCCCCTCCCGCCCGGCTCTGGAAAGGGGAAAAGGGGTAAAACTTACCTTTTCCAGTGCTGGGCGGGGAGCTCTCCGCCCCGTCGGCTGAATGCGCATGCGCGGCAAGAGCTGTGCGCGCATTCAGCCGGTAGCATAGGAAAGCATTTACAATGCTTTCCTATGGACGCTTGCGTGCTCTCACTGTGATTTTCACAGTGAGAATCACTCAAGCGCCTCTAGCGGCTGTCAATGAGACAGCCACTAGAGGATTAGGGGGGGAAGGCTTAACCAATTTATAAACATAGTTTCTCTGAAACTGCTATGTTCATTAAAAAAAATGGGTTAACCCTAGCTGGACCTGGCACCCAGACCACTTCATTAAGCTGAAGTGGTCTGGGTGCCTAGAGTGGTCCTTTAAGCTAAAGTTGTTTAGGTGACTATAGTGTTCAGATTCCACATTCAGTTCTCTATGGCAGTGGATTACAGCTGGGTCCTAAAGGATAGCCCATGCTTTGTCAGTATGCCCAGTGGAAAGAAAAAAAATACATGCTGAAATCCTGGACAGTTGTTGTCCCTTGAGTACTGGGCTGGGAACTTCTCTATATTATGAGACATAGAAAGTAATATGCTTTTTAGAATGTTCTCCCAATTACTTTATTAATAATAATAATGATATTCATTTAATTCCAAATTATTTAGTTTTTGGGTAGATTATCTTTTCTGGTTTGTGGGTTGGAGCATAGGCATATTCATATCCTGCAATGATGCATTTCAAAAGTTTAAAAGGACACTCCAAGTACCTTGAAACGGTTATGTTACATATATAATAATTATGTGGTTAAGCAGGATTCAGCTTCACAAAATTGCCATTTACACTTTTCAATACAACTAATTAACACAGGCTCACATGGAGATAGACTATCGGTTTGGCTATGCCAAGCAAAGGGTTAACAGTTCAAAGCAGGTGAATCCGGTTTACTACAAAACATATCTTGGATGAATAAACCAAACAGGAAGTGGCTGAATCCTCATAAGTCCCAGTGCTCACTCCCTCTAATTGCACATGGTATGCATGTTGTGCTAATGCACTACAAGTGCTTGTTATAGCCTGAGCTGGGGGGTGGGATATGGAGGCCAGCGAATTCCCAATGTGTTATTAAATGGTTTTAAAATGTTTTTGGAAAAGCAAGGTGGTATTCCATATCTGTAGTTGGTTTGCACCATAACCACTACACTTTGAAGTGGTTATGGCACTTGTAAAATTAGCAGACTTGCATTCTACATTTAAAAGAAATGTATATCAAACGTAAGACGTCAAAGACTAAATTAACCGTGTAATTGAGAATACTAGTTTATAATATGTTTAATATTTACTAAATGGTGACTTTAATATTTATGCCACAATAGCTAAATTGGGAGAATTCTGGTTGTCAATTTTAGTCTATTCGTAGACCTAAAATTTAAATTCACAACAATTTACACTTAACCCTGCTGGAGTGTACCAAAGTGAGAGCTGCACAGGGAAACAGCATGCAAAATGCAATTTAAAAAAAAAAAAAAATCTGATTTCCAGAAATTCAATTTGATAACGTCACATTTACAGCTGTCCACAGCATAGTACTCATCCATTTAAAAAAAATAAAAAAAAAATTATTGAATAAGGCAATCTCAAATAAAAGCACCTTGTAACCCAATATGAAACGTTACATTCGCTTTTCATGTAGTAGAAAAGGTTGAATGGCGTTTAAGGAGTGACCTTTTTCACCTGCTCTTGGAGAGAGATATAGATTGTGTTAGAAACAAGATTTCCCAAGAGTTTCAATGTGGAATGGGATGTTTCTTTTTTAGAACATATTTCCTTCTTTGTGGTCTACTTCAGTTCACCAGTGCATCTTTCACTGCTTTATGAATTTCATCTATATTTAGACCCCTGGAAGGCATTTATAGCGCTGTTTCTCAGCTGCACCCTTTGTGTAGTAATTTCCCTTTGTTGCAATATTTTTCCTCAATCAGAATTTATTGAAGGTTTTGAGTAGACCAAAAAAAAATAAATCCATGAAATAAAATAAAAATGGACATAAAAACTCAATATTATTTTTAAAGACTGTGTGTGGTCTTTGAGAACTTATACCTAAAGGGGAAATAACTCCTACATCCTTTCCTTGTGATGGTCCATAGCAACACTACTCTAGGGTTAGCACTACCAATGTACAGGAAAGAAAAGAAAAAAAAATAGAATACAATTATAACTAACTCATGGCCTAATTACCCCAGTTTGTAAAAAGCCACACAACCAGGCCGGAGTGAGTGTAGTGCTGCTACGGCCCATCATGGGAAAAGGGAAATATTGGTAAGGATGACTTGATTTTTCCCCCTTTGCTGGTCATGGCAGCACTACGCTAGGGTCATACCCAAGCTAAACACGTAAGCAGGGAAACATACAACCATCAACACCAAAATGCTGTTAAAAAAATATATATTTATTCAGGATGAAGAAAGGACCACTGTGCCAAATTCCAATTCTTTAAAGTAGTATTTCCCAAACCAATCCTCAAGACAAACCAACAATCCAGGTTTGGTCAGTATCTCCATTGGAATAAAACTGGGAAATACATAAATCCTGGATTGTTGGTGGGCCATAAAGACTGGTTTGGAAACCACTGCTTTAGAGGATCTAACATCCAGTTGATAGTGACGGATAAAAGGATGCTGTTAAACTATATAGCGCCTTACAGATCTGGTCAGTAGGAGTACATGCAACAGCTGCCTGACCTTTTCAGAAGCTGGAAGCCCATCATTGGACCACTAAGTTGCATCGTTCAGCAATAATTTGCCACATTACCAGAAGAACCTGGCCAGGGTACTTCTAGCATTATAACCACTACAGGGGGCTGTAGCGGTTGTGATGGTTGGAATAACCTTTCGTGGATTGCAGTACCCACTTACATGAGACAAAATATGTAGATGCCCTAAGTGTCAGTTATCTGGTAGAACATTAAAAAGGGTCACTCTACTTCAGATGCCAAGAATTTTTCAATTTAAAGGAACACTATAGGGTCAGGAACACACACACACACACACACATCTATACCTGGCCATATAGTGTAAAAAAACAACATCTGCCCCTGCCCCCCAATATAGTAAAATCTTACCTTTATTGCAGTCTGCTGCTGCTGGCTCTGCCCCCTTGTCTGACATCATCACAAGTGATTCTTTGAGCCAATCAGGATGCTTTCCCATAGGATTGGCTGAGACTGTCAAGGGTGCAGATTAGTGGAAGAGCCAGCACAAGCCAAACAAAGCCCTGGCCAATCAGCTTCTCCTTTATAAATGCATTAAATTAATGAATCTCTATGAGGAAAGTTCAGTGTCTCCATGCAGAGGGTGGAGACACTGAATGTCAGTCACACTGCCCCAGAAGCAACTCTAGCAGCCATATGAGGAGTGGCCAGTGGGAGTATCCCTAGGCTGTAATGCAAACACTGCATTTTCTCAGAAAAGACAGTGTTTACTGCAAAAAGCTCAAAGGAAAGGAAGCTCTAAGGAAATACTAACCAGAACAAAATAAAATAAGCTGTAGTTGTTCTAGTGACCATAGTGTCCCTTTAACCCCTTAAGGACCAAACTTCTGGAATAAAAGGGAATCATGACATGTCACACATGTCATGTGTCCTTAAGGGGTTAACTATAATTTGTGAATGTCTGGAGAGTGTGATAATAGATTCCTAAAGTCTCATTGCACTAGAGCACACTGCACTTGGTATGATGCCCAGAATCAGTAGTACCATGCATAGTAAATGCAAAAAGTCTTGTACAGCACACATTCATTTCAGAACAATCACACTGGGATTTAGGACATAAACACATTTCTCAATGCAATCTTACATAACGTTTATCAAGTTAATTTCCAGTATAGCTCTTGCTGTTTTTTTTGCTTTTAATAAATGTTTTTGGTGTATTTTCTACAAAAGATCAGGTTTGTCCTCTGTGCACACATCTTGCGTCTTAATCCAACTTATCTTTCATACCAGTCATGCCTCCAAGTCAAGTCTGTCCTTAACAGTTAGGTCAAGGGAAAAAACAAAACCGAATAGAAACTGGGATTGAAGCCTTGTTTGTTCTGGTGACACAGTTTTCCATGTTATATTTTTTAGAATACACTGTTCAGTTTTTAATTTAGGATTTAAAATTGGTTACTGCACAAAGGAACATGCAAAATGAAAATCATTTCAAATGTTTAAAGGGACATTATAGTCACCTGAACAACTTTAGCTTAATGAAGCAGTTTTGGTGTATAGAACATGCCCCTGCTTAATCCTCTGCCATTTAGGAATTAAATCCCTTTGTTTATGAACCCTAGTCACACCTCCCTGCATGTGACTTGCACAGCCTTCCATAAACACTTCCTGTAAAGAGAGCCCTATTTAGGCTTTCTTTATTGCACGTTCTGTTTAATTAAGATTTTCTTATCCCCTGCTATGTTAATAGCTTGCAAGACCCTGCAAGAGCCTCCTGTATGTGATTAAAGTTCAATTTAGAGATTAAGATACAATTATTTAAGGTAAATTACATCTGTTTGAAAGTGAAACCAGTATTTTTTTCATGCAGGCTCTGTCAATCATAGCCAGGGGAGGTGTGGCTAGGGCTGCATAAACAGATACAAAGTGATTTAACTCCTAAATGACAGTGAATTGAGCAGTGAAATTGCATGGGAATGATTTATACACTAAAACTGCTTTTATTTAGCTTAAAAATCAATATTTTAATGAGTAACAGAAAAACGTTCCTAAGGTAAACTGTCCCCAGTGTATTTAATCCAGTGTATCGTGGCTAACTAGTAGCTGGTAGCCAGAGTAATGGATATAACACCTATGGAGGCGTGTACCTAGGGGGTGAGGTGGGAAACAGGAAAACAAATGGGGGAGGGTTGGGAGGACAAAAAGACACAAAGTGTAGCAGAAGATGTGTTGCCACGATAAGTGTGATCCACTACACCAATACTCCCATAATAGTTAAATCTCTCACTAAAATGGTAAGCTTGTAGTGACAACCATTGGACTTAGGGCCTGTAGGTTCTTCCTAGACAACACAGCGTACAATGACTCCCAGAAGGATTTCATTTTATCCTCACTTGAGTTCATTTTGATGCACAATTATTTTGTGTTCAATGGCTCTTACTATCTCCAGGTCTCCGGCACTGCCATGGGGACAGCTTGCGCACCCACATACGCAAATCTATTTTTGGGGTGGTGGGAGCAGCATGTCGTCACCACCGCAAGGTTCAGCCAGTTTCATGAATTTATCCTAAGCTGGCACAGGTATATAGATGACATGCTGCTCTTTTGGACAGGCTCTGTGACCATGTTTGAAGACTTTGTTCAGCTGTTAAATGACAACGACATCAATCTCAAATTGACGCACGTGATTGACGAACATCAATTAGTGTTTCTGGATCTCAAAATTCTCTTAGAACAAGATGGCACTATCCAGACGGAACTGTTTAGAAAGGAAACGTCTACAAATAGTTTGTTACATTGGACCAGCCACCACCCTTATCGCCTCAAAGCTTCAATCCCCTATGGCCAATATTTGAGGGCAAGACGTAACTGCTCACAGGATGAAACCTTTTACAAAGAATGCAGGAACCTCAAATCCCGTTTCAAAGAATTACAATACCCAAATCGGGTCTTGAAACGGGCATTCCAAAGGGCTAACAGCATTGACAGAAACTCTAGTCTCCATCTCACAAGACCAGCTCAGGAATCCAAGGCTCCTCGATGCATAGCCACTTTCGATCAAGGGTGGGACCACATGACTAACATCTTTAAAAGGAACTGGCCCATTCTGCAACATGACCCAGTTCTCCAAAAAATACTTCCTGGTCACCCTTCCCTAACAGCACGGAGACCTTCCAACCTTCAGGATCAACTTGTCCATAGCTACCTTTCATCCCCCGCAACACCATCCAACTGGCTGTCTGATCTCAAGGGAACCTATAAATGCGGCCATTGCAAGGCCTGCCAATACGTCTCACCTAGCAAGTCGGTGGTTTCCACTCAGACGCGTATCAGCATTGACACAAATGCCTTAATAAACTGCGGCACCACCCGGCTCATCTATCTTATCACCTGTAGCTGTGGAATCCAATATATCGGGAAGACCTATCAACAATTTAGAAGGAGGATCCTGCAGCACGTCAACTCCATCAAGAATACGGTCACCCCAACCACAGTTGCAAGACATATCCAGAATTTCCACAACGGCATTGCTGACAATCTACGTTTTCAAGCCATCGAGAAACAAATGCCTAATCCAAGAAAAGGCGACTTCAATAAGACTATTACAAAAAGAATCCCGCTGGATATTTATCTTTAAGACCTTAGCCCCTTGTGGCTTAAACGAAGAATTTAATTACACACCATTCATACACCGATAATTGGAGGTCATCGAGCACCACTGTTCCTCCCTCCTCTGGTCCTTTTGTAAATATGTAAATAGCCAATAATTATCATGTACTTACAAGTGACCTCATCTCGTGCTCTCAAACACGGCATGCTTTAATTGACAAATAAATGTCATGAACTTCCTTTCTATAAACATCGCTAGGATGTTCACCAAGGGCTGGAATCCGGCCACTTTTTGATCTATGCACTACTTCCTTATCACAAAACTTTCCTTGTAAAATATATTCAACATATAATTTCTAACAATGCAACTAGGGATTACGGTACCTTTATGCATCTATAATGAGGGGTGCTTTAGCCTTATCTGGCTTAAATACTCCTGTTTATCATACTTCACCTCCTCTTGGCATAATAACAATAATCTGCGTATTATGCCACACTCTAGGATCCCTAACAACTTCTGAGAGGATTACTAGCACTACAGATATGCTCAGAAATGGATACGATGAGAACTCTTTTGGAAACTCAGTTATTTATTTATTTATTTATTTTTGACACCGTCAGATTTTTGACCCTACTGAGCCACCGTAGTTCTCCATTTTTTGCCGGCTGAAAACGGACCAATCGGCTGCAAGGGTGGGATATATAACTCTGCCACTGGGGGGGGATTCATTTCTTTCCCCTGACGAGCCCCTAAACAGGGCGAAACGCGCGTCGGGTCTCTAGACATTCCGACAAAGCTCTTAGTACTTTCGTCAAGATACTCATCTATGACTGCCTCCTGGGTTTTTGAGCAAACCAATTTGTTCGCATTACTGACCGCGGTACCGGGAAGGTAGTACAGTGACGAGTAGTATTGAGTGCTATTCCGACCGGGGTTGTATATACATACACACTTTTACTAAGCTCTCTGCACTTTCGTCAGCATACTTACCTGATGGTAGTAAGTGACGAGCAGTATTGAGCTCCATACCGTTTGTGGTGCCAACCATCTGGTACTATAGCCACTCTCTGCCAGTACTTACTTTTTATACCAGCAAGTTCTTTCAAACCCTTTCTAAACCTCTCTTTCCTATGACTAAATGCCCATGAAGGCATTTTTTCCTACTTTGTAGCAATCCTAAGGCTTTGATTTGTATCTCTATGGCGCTCTCTCAGCTATCACCCTATGCTGGACTAGATATTACCACACTCCGTATCTAGCCAACAAAACTTCTGTAGCATTGAGAACTATCAGGATCAATAAGATTTCTATGATCCGTGCAATAGTTATCCCTCTATACGGACCCCCCAAAGTATCTTGGTGTGGTGCCAAGGGCTACACTGCTTACCGTAGCACCTGTGAAATTGCTGAGACCGCTAGACTCACTTGTACGGATCATCCCCATTGTAACACAGTATCTATAACGATACATTATTACAGTGACCACCTCAGGACAACTTGGTTAACTACCTGTAGCGCTAGAGATTCACTAAGTGATTTCCTACTGAGGCTTAGACACTTCCTGTAGCGCTAGAGATTCACTAAGTGATTTCCTACTGAGGCTTTGACACTGGCTAATAGTTTGGCTATAAGGTCTGGACCACAGGGATTCTCAGAGGTATATCCTCATCCCGGTCCATCCAGACTACCTGTACTGGAACCGACAAATTATTTGAATGGTTGTCACTACAAGCTTACCATTTTAGTGAGAGATTTAACTATTATGGGAGTATTGGTGTAGTGGATCACACTTATCGTGGCAACACATCTTCTGCTACACTTTGTGTCTTTTTGTCCTCCCAACCCTCCCCCATTTGTTTTCCTGTTTCCCACCTCACCCCCTAGGTACACGCCTCCATAGGTGTTATATCCATTACTCTGGCTACCAGCTACTAGTTAGCCACGATACACTGGATTAAATACACTGGGGACAGTTTACCTTAGGAACGTTTTTCTGTTACTCATTAAAATATTGATTTTTAAACGTTTTATATTCTAGAGCACATTATTTTGAATAATTGTGACACTTGACGTTGGGAACGTCCCTTGTGATACCAATATTCACTATTGTGTTTTCATTCTTTAGGACAGTGTTCTCTCTCTTTGTTCTTGTTCAAACTTTTGAGGGTTACCCCCTCTCTGTCCAGTTACATTATAATTATCGTATGGGCCAACCCATTTTCCTATTGCTTTATTTAGCTAAATTAATTTAGGTGACTATAGTGTTCCTCTAATCAGTCCATCGCCATTCAAATTACACAAATGGCTTTTATGATCGATCAGTAAGTTTTGAACACTTACCTAGCCCTTTGGGCAACTACGACCCTTCCAACCTTCTATCGCTAAAATTGGTGTTTCCATTCTATGTTAGCAATATCAATTTTGTCCCTATTAGGGCTTATTTCAAAAGGTTAAGGCTCATCTGACACAGAGGAGAGCTCATGGACCAAAGTCACACAGTTAAGTTTTAAATCATTCAAAACTGACATCCTACTGTGGGAAGCACCAGGCCTTTTGCACCATAACTACTATGCCACACTATAGTGGTTATGGTGCTTAGTTAACGCCTTTCAAAGGCTTGCCTTAAAGAGCCAATCCACAACCAAAATAAATAAAAATCACTGTTTAGTAGATATACCACAATGAAAACATGCAGTCATTTAATTATGCATCCCCCCCCCCCCCCCCTCCCCCTCCAATTCGGGTATATCTAAAAACAAACTTGCAAAACCTGCAGTTCTCATGTCTGCAGCGTTTGCAAGTCCTCCCCTTCTAATCCCACCCAGACTTTCTGTGTCTGTCCAATCACAAACTTCCCAATGCAGCTCAATAAGAAGTATTTGCAAGGCAGGTGCTCTGGGTAACTGCTGCCTCTTGAGTTTATGACCACTGAGCTAACCAAACCAGGCAGCAACAGGACCTGTTGTCGGATTGAAAGTCAGGGAATAAAGCCAGGTTAATTTGGAAAAATGTTAATTTCTATTGAAATCTGCACTTTTAACAAAAATAATAGAACACACTCTTCATACATAGAGCTTTTTAGCAAGCTAAAGTGCTTTAGGGGTCCGAAGTATCCCTTTAATGACAGTAGGTGTACCCTGGTACCCTTCATGAGTGATGCATCCCAACAATAACCTTCAAAGCCACACCAGACAACTGTTCTGAGGCACTATGCCACAGCCTTCAAACGCCTGTTACAGTAGAGCTGCATGAGGGGTCTCTGGGTGTCTCAAATACAAGTTCCGTTATGTACTGGGCTATTGCTGGATGCCTACAGCATTATGCAGTCAAGCCTCTGTTGATTGTTCTGACTGGAGGCATTCTACGTACCGATTACACACCAAGATTGGCAAGTACTGGAGTTATAAAACTCTCTCCCTCTCTCATCACTCTTTGACCCAAACACAGTGACCATGTTCAATCTGCTTCAGAGTCCTGGTGTAGGATTAGAATTTGGTTTTAAAAAGCATTCTGAAATGGACAGATCACTAATCAGACATGTCACCAATAAAAAAAAAAAAAAAAAAAAGCTGACAAACTATATTGCTGTACTCAAACTTGTAAAAACCTCAGGCATAAAGGTGTCAGTATCGTCAAAATATGCTGCTTAAAATGTACAACCGACATTGTAGTAAAGGTAGGTTTAAAAAAAAAAAAAATTACCATAGGAGAAATAAAAGATGTCCTTTCTTTTTAAGTTAATTTATTTTTTACAAATGGCTTGTTTTTGTAGCTCACCATGTCATCAAATGCCATTAAAATCTTATTACATTGCTGTACAACACAAGAGATTTAAATCTGCTCAGCTCCTCTTTAGATGCCCTGGACAGTGCAATAGCAGAATCAGTGCTGTCAACAGGTACAGCAAGAGCCATGCACCCTACAACTTAACGCAACACGCTTAAATTTGCCACGTAGCAGAACAATGCACCACAGTACTAATGTGGAAATCTGCTGGTATATATTATTCCATCAGGAACACAGTGCATTATACACTGGTACAGAGTCAGAATTGTAAAAGTTGAATTTTGCAGCCAAACTCCGTAATTAAAGGGGGACTGTCACTTCTACTAAAATTACACAATGTATTTAAACATTGGAAACCACATATAACGTGTGTTAACCCTTTTTTCAAAAATTACATAAAAATCCTAATGATTCCAGGCACAGAAACAAACATTGTTTTCATTTGTCCTCTCCCCTCTGTTTTATGTTGACTATCAGGTGCCAAGGACAGAGCTTATAGCAATAATGGACAAGGAATCAAGATTTAGGCACCTAGCTGCCGGATAATTTCTACTTTTAACACTTCACAGACCGTTTGTTAATTATAGAGGATAAATAAACATAATATTAGAAAGGGAAGTGACAGTACCCCTATAAAAAGTTGGGCTGGGCAAGTAGGCCCCAACTGATAAGAACTGTTTGCCCTCCACCCGTATTAGAGTTGCAGTTCTTTAACTGTGCACTAGGCAGTTACCTTGCACAATATGATGCCACTAGAATACTTCGGTTATTGGCTGCTACACTGCTGAAAGCCACCAATAGAGTTTTTTTTTTTTTTTATAAATCATGATATCTGTGGTTTCTACAAGTGGGCACAATTTCATTTCAAAGTTCATTCTCCCTTTAAATCGGTCCCTTGCAGATAATGCACGGTGTATTTGTTCATCGTTAAATTCTTAAAAACATTCACATTAACAAAAGTCTTGTTTATTAAAGTGCTAACATATAGAGGGACAGATACGTTCCTCTTGCAGCACAGCATCCTGTATCCAAGGCACGATTTAGAGGTCATTAGAGGTCACTTTGTCAGGCCAAGAATATGACCTGTAAATCTAGACTGCATTGTACACCGTTACAAGGAACCTTTAGGCTGTCTCACAGAGTACGAGACATATTTTATCCCTATTGTATTTTTTTTTTTCTTTTTTTTTCAATACACGAATGAAAACTCATCCTGCGACTTGCTTATCAAACAATGGCACATCTAGAAAGAAAAAAACAAAATTACAAAAAGGCTTTAACTCCTTAAGGACACATGACATGTTTGACATGTCATGATTCCCTTTTATTCCAGAAGTTAAGGGGTCCTTAAGGGGTAAAAAAAAAAAAAAAAAAATTAAAAAAAAAAAAGGATTGCATTGTATTGAAGGTGCTTTCATTTGTTCTTGTGTTTCTTTCAGTCCTTGGTAATTTATTAACTTCAGATGTGCTCACTTTTGAACAGGAAAAAAAAAGTTAAGTCTTTTCTTTCAAATAGTATCTTCTTGTAAAATTCATCATGCAAAAACCAAACTATACTTCCCTGTATATCTGCTTTTAGATGCATTTTCTGTTTAAAATATAAAAAATGGCGGGCGAAAGTCCAAACATTAGAGTCTTGTCACATTTGAGTATTTTCACCTGCATAACAAAAAAAAACAACAAAAAATGAAAGTTATATGGCTGTAATACAAAGTCAATAGCAGCAGACATACAGTATCTTGCCAGTACAAAAATATGTTCCCCCACTTGCCTACCAGAACACTGCACACAATGCACAATTCATAATCATAACATTTATTTTAATCCCTTAAAAAGACACTCCAATAATCATTAGCTGTTAACCCTGCTGCTGTTGTTGTTGTTGTTGTTATGGTGCTAGGAGAAACCTTGCACCGTCTTATGCTAAGTATGTTTTAACACAGTTACCTGGGTCCCACTGGGTGCCTAGCATGTGAAGCTGGTTGTCACTTTAGAGCAAAGCAGGAACGCAGTCATTGGATGAGAGTGTTAACAAAATGCTCTCCACAAACAAATGAAGTCTTGCTACACTCTGAAATTACACATAGTTCTTATGGTAGAGAAGACCAGATTTGGTCCAGGGACACCTGACGGGACTCCGGTAAGTTGTAAGTAACAGGATTAATATTGATATAGGAGAGGTCAAAACCACAATTTTTTACCAATTATTTTTCTATTTTTTTTTTTTAATATGGCATTTTCATTTCTGTGTCGTAACTTACTGTGCGACATGCATGAATGCCTTTTCTGCCCAAGATGGTTCTACTGGGGGCAAAATAACACTTGGAAAGGCAACTCTAATTCCACATTAACGTAACCATTTAATTACTGGCTTGTGAGTGCTTAGCTGACGCGCTCAGCTAGTGAGTGCTAAAAAAACTAAACAAAGCATCAAGAAAACACAAATACTACACAATATACATTAAATGGGAACATGAAACTACACTATTGATCAAGCATTGGGAACAAAAAATTTTAAATCTATAACTTGTGGTAACCTTTTTTTTCTTTTAAACTTCTAATAAAGACTTTGCCTATTATGACACAATCCAGGGCAAATATGACGAGAGCTATAATAGATTCTCATGTTGGGATAAGAATGTAAATCCCCATAGACTACGGTCAGTAGGACATTTTTATAGGAGGTAGGTGGGCTTTGAGACACTTGGCTACCTGGGAAATGCAATTATGGTTACCGTGGGACTAAGCATGCCATAGTAACCCACTGAGTGTATTAGGGTCTTCTAGTACAAATGCATTTTTAGGAACCAGAGTATCCACTGGTGCTCTACTGGGATAAGGAGTGACAACATGGCAGTGGCCAATTATTAGGCCCGCATCCAGTTAATGTTACCTTCCAGGTATTTGAATAGGGGCTGGCATTCCTTCTAGTTCCCAGTAACAGGGTCTATGAAAATCCAAATGCACCCACTTTTATGGAAGGAGGGACATATGCCAGGCCATCTCTTTTTCTTTTATACAATAGGATGTTTTGGTGTTTAGGTGTATTTACCTTTAGTGAAAGGGAACTCCTAAACTATAAAAATATACCCTCAGATGCCGAGAATGATCAATGCACAGCTCTCAATGAGCACTCTACACTGTGGGGTAATCGGTTTACTCATATCAGCGGGGACATCAATTGAGAGAATCTAACCAACAGAAGTTAGTGTCTTTAGGATTAATAGTGGTTATTTATAATTGGAACCCATGCCATCTTAAAAACGGGTATTTTCTAATGCACCACATTGCAATTGTAAGCTTGAAACAATAATGTGCTTCTTGTAATTTATGACCTACGACTACGAAAAATAGATTAAAATCCTAGATATACAACGTACTCTGTAAATCAGGACAATTCATTTATTTTGAAACACCTTTCTTTAGCTGCATTATTAGTTGTTGTTTTTTTTAAACACATTATGGGCAAATCTGTGATAATGTTCCCCATAATAAACTGGAAGATTTAATTATATCTCTTTTATATAAAAAACTATAACTGCAAAGATGGTAATTACAGGTGAACCAAGAAATAAACCAGTACGCAAAACTGCTTGGGTATCAAAGCAAAATGAGGCTGTGTCACTAAGGATTTAGTAAGGAAGTACTAGTACTTATATGTAATTTAACATTACAGCTTTTGTTAAGCTTCTCTGTGAAAGGGATAAGAAATGTATGTTTTCAAAAATGTTTCCGGACATAAATATTCAAATTTAAAAAAGTGTAGAATATTTATGAAAGGGTAGCATTTTAAATAATATTTAAGTGCAAAATGATAGCAAATATTTAACCTCCCAAAATGTGCAGTAAATGAATTAGGTTGCACGTAATTGCTGTAACATGAACTATATTACTTTAGAACACATTTCTCCCCCTTTTCAATCAACTAGATCATCATGAAGAATAGCTGTGTGGGGGGGCGGGGCCTGACCGCTGACAGGAATGGCCGCAGGGCACTGAAGTTCCTCCGGGAAACCTACCCTTTTAGCCTCAAAGGGGCATAACTCGCTCGTTTTGGTGGCTCAATCCCACGCACAGAACCAGAACGAATTCCGCTGAATATCCAGCACCTCCAAACCGGCACCAGGAAGACACAGCCCGTGAGAGACCAACCTGCGGCCTGCAGTTGCGGTTAAGGACGGGGAGGCGGCCGATCCCCAGACTTGACTAACAGTCTGCAAACCTTGCGCCCTGTTCCCCCCCCCTTTGGACCGGTGGGGGATATCCCGGTCCCCACGGGTGCACCGAAGTGGCCATACCTCAGCAACATCTAACGGTTCAGCGACTCTGAACTTGGGCCCACTACTAAAATGGCCGCCGCGCAGAGGCCTGCAACAGGGGGCATCTTACATCAGGCACCTTCGGGTGTAGATCCGCTTCTCATGGCATTTGATCTCGTTTGCGAGAAATTCTGGGCAAGGATCTGTGAGCGAAGACTCACCCTCACTCCTGTGAATCAAGCTGCTGTCCCGCAGAGCCGTCCCGACCAGCGACCTGGCCCACACACTCAACCCCGATGTACTCCTAGAGGGGGAATGAGGAGAAGAAAGCACGAGAAACCGTTGCGGCGGGTGGCGGCTCCTCAACGCCAGGGCTCACATGGCTGCTATACCTCACCCCGACGGCGCAGAGAAAGATCTACTCATTGCCAGCCTACCCTTCCTGCACCTAAAGCCTGCAAAACAAAATGCCGGGACTGTCCCGGATCTCAACACACAAGGAGACGCATCCCCAGACAGGGACCGCAACACCGGGTACCCACCACACAACGACGACATCACCAACAGGCAGCAGGGTCCCGATACTCCGTACAGACTGCAGGAGCCAAACGGACAAGTGAAGCAAAAGTGCGGGACTGTGATAGAGACTGGGCCTGGTGGGGTTGCTTCGAGGAAACCCAGTTTCTTACTAAACCTCTGGACAGGCTACGCAGACCAGTAGGCATAGGTTGATCGCCCCCCTCAGTGTAGGCCTTATTCTTATTAGACCTCCAGGCCCACACAAGATAGAGTACCTGCCCCAGCACCCCTTTTCAACTATTGGTGCTTCAGAGCAACAATTCATTACTATTCCCCAAATTATTCATCTGTATGGCAGCCATGACGGGTCAGCATAGCCTGTAAATCTCCGTGTGTTTACTCACTATAAAATTTAAGTCAGGCTATATGTTGAGGAATCCCCACTGTAGATATGCTAATCCTTATAATGGTTGGAGTGCTTCCTAGTCCTCCTCAGGCCCAGTGGTAAATTTAACATACGTGCAACCTAGAAGCTATCCTAGACATAATAGATAACATACTAAGATATTGCTCACATGTTTATTACGTATCACCTTTTAAGCTACCTTAATTGCACACATTGTATCCTGCCTGTATGTCTATTTGTCTCTATCTATATTTTACCTTAGTAACTGATGCAGTTTAAGGCATGTTAAACTCTCTTGTTTATTCTAAAAATCTAAAATTGTGCAGCTCCATAGAATGCTATGAAAGTGTTCCTGCTCTATGCTCCTCAATATCTTTGTTATCACTGCTCTGGCATTTTTATTGAATGTAGATTTCCTGCACACCAAAAATAAAGAATATAAAAAATAAAAAGAATAAAAAAAAAAAGAATAGCTGTGTGCAGTTATTGGCCATTGATCTAGCCAGCCAGCAGGGCAAATATTGCTTGATATGAGAAAGACATCAATCTCTACCAAGTCATTGGACTTAACAAAGACAATCCTAAAGATCTGTGAATGCTGGTGGCATGGGAGAGAATATACAGATCTTATCCTAAGGTAAAAAGGGAATGTTTTTAGCAAACAAACACTTTAGGAACAAGTGATGTGTGCAAAGTTTAAAAATAACAAAAATCATCTTTCAGGATCATGAAATATTGCAAAAAAGTTCTTCGTACAAATGCATTCAGTAATTTGACACAATCAATATAATATTTCAAGGAACATTCCAAGCACTATAAACACTATAGCATGCTGGTGGTTTAGCGTGCTATAAGGAAGAAGACCGTTTTAGAGCTGTATCACTTGTTACCAGGGTCTGCTGGGCACTGCACCTCTCTTCCAATACTGCTCAGTGAGAGCCAAAAGCTCCTGCTCAGGAGCTTCCATTAGCTCTTCTTCTGACCTTAGCAGTGCTAGTCAGCTGATGACTCTCAATCAACGAGCTAAGCCCTGCACTGCTCAGTGAAGAAACTTCCCGGCTGTCACTGAGCGGTAGTGGAAGTGGGAGCCGTGCCTCCATCTTGCATTAAGTCAAATTGTTGTAAAATGGTTTAACTCCTTACAAGTGAGAGGCACAAGGGCACTCCTGGCACCACAACCACTACAGCGCTGGTCAGCTCCAGCATGGAATGCCTTTTAACACATTATACCATCACATTTGCACAATATTAATACAGTAGTCAAATCCCTTTAAAATTGTACACACCATTTTAATAGGAGATCATTGTGCAGTAGTGCCTGTTACAATTCTTCATCTGAGGATTCAATCTTTCCTTTATTTTTCCGCCGTCCCCAAAAATTCATGAACATGTCTTTTATACTCTTCTCCTTTGTCAGCTGATTAGCTTCTCCAGCACTTTTAGGACGAGGAAGGCCCTTTAGGAAATAGACACCATGACTTTACAAAACAGTGAAGAAAATTAAAGAAAACATACAATCCCACAATAAGGAGAAATGTTTGCAACCTGTATTCTAAATACCAACGCACAAGTACTGTATGCGGACATACTAAAAAAAAAAAAAAAGCTCCAAGTAATAAATGCTTTTTTTATGGGGATTTTACTGACACAGGATGTCCTTCTGCACAGCGTGAGGACGTCTAGCAAGCAGAAAGTGCCTCTTGTGGCTGTCTAATTGACAGTCACTAGAGGCAGTCTTAAACCTGGAACGTGATTGACATTTCTCAGAAACTGCAATAATGAACATGGCAGTGTTAGGGGAACAGGGGAACTGCACCCAGACCACTTTAATAAGCTGAAGTGGTCAGTGTGCCTATAGTGTCCCCTTAAAAGAGGTCTAGTATGAGTTTGGCTACCATTTTAAAATTATGCTGCATGGTTCATATTTCAGATACCACATATCAACTGTCTGAAAGTGCATCTCTTTCAATTTTATCACATGACAGGAGGCTTCGTATTTTGCATAACTTTCTTTACTTTATGCCTCCAGCAGCACAAGTCAATCAGAAAACTTTAAACCAATCAGTAACCAGCATCACATCCATATATAAAGCCCTGACAGTCACATGATTTCCTCTTTCTTTGCTGCTTCCAGCCAAGGCACAGGTCAGAGTATTATGCTCTCAACTGTTTTCTGTTTATAGTGAAATCTTAACTTGTATTTATACATTTAAATTCTACTGTACACTGTGTATTTAACCCCCTGTTTGGGGCTTTAATCTGTCCCTCTATTATCCCTGCTTCCACTCAATCTACCCTTCTCCCTGGACGGTCCGTTTTTCCTCCACACTGCCCTGTGTTTTTTCCCTTCAGGGCTTTGTTCTGTCAGGCTGCTTGCCTGAGGACCCTCGCGATTCGCGGCATTTTACCGCGATCGCGCGGGACCAACCGGGTTGATTAGGGTCCAGGGTGCTGGGGGGTGGATGGGGGGACACGAGGGGGTGCCGACCGGTACCGTCGAGCCGCGATCGCGGGCCGCGATCGCGGACATAGCGGCAAATTTGCGCGCGAATGGCGGCCATCTTGGATCTCGCAATATCGCGAGATCCTCGGCGGCCACCTTAATTTCGCCAGTTCGTGATTCCCACGAACTGGCACCAGGTTTTTTTTTTTTTTTAAAGGTAAAGTGTTAAATTATGGATACTGTTGGAAATAAAGTTTTTGCCACATAATATAAATGTGTAAAACTAAACACACTTGTCACTGCAGTTAACCCCTGCAACTCTGTGCTATGGGCCACTGCAGGTAACTTACCATTAGAATTGTATTGCACCAAACCAGGAACAACTCCCATCAGGCTGAGCACACTTCTCACTGCAGTTAACCCCCGCAACTCTGTGCTAAAGGTCCACTGCGGGTAACTTATCATTGGGATTGTATTGCACCAAACCAGGTACAACTCCCATCAGGCTAAGCACACTTCTCACTGCAGTAACCCCTGCAACTCTATGCTCAGGGGCCATTGCAGGTAACTTACCATTGGGATTGTACTACACCAAACCAAGAACAACTCCCATCAGGCTCAGGCTGCACTGGCCAATTGGATGATCACTCCCAGAAGGCAATGATGATTGATCCACACGGGTGAAAACACCACAGAACTATCCAGAAACCATTACAAATTTGTTTACAAAGGGTGACCACCACGCCCAACCAGGGGCTTATAACGAAGTACGCACAATCCACAGTGGCGAAAAATTCCACAAAATTACATGCACAAGGATGACTCCTTACAAAAGCGTACTGAGGTCTTCGATACCTCCCATTACCGGGCTTACGTCCCGACCATTACCGGGCTCCGTCCCGACCATTACCGGGCTCCGTCCCGACCATTACCGGGCTCCGTCCCGACCATTACCGGGCTCCGTCCCGACCATTACCGGGCTCCGTCCCGACCATTACCGGGCTCCGTCCCGACCATTACCGGGCTCCGTCCCGACCATTACCGGGCTCTGTCCCGACCATTACCGGGCTACGTCCCAACATTTATGACCGTTCACCCCGGTCGATAGGAGGGTGACCCCTCCACAGACCACTAGTCAAATTCCTAGTGGTACTGAGTACATGGTACCTGGGTGTCCCCCAGTTGTATGTGGAAGCCACTGTGTAGCTACATACGCACTGACGTATACGCTGTCTCCCCACAGAAGGGAAAAAATCACGCTACCATGGTGTCAGACACTCCTCCATTATCAACGGTGGATTTCCAGGCCATGATCACTGCCGCGGGGTCGGCTTCGGGAAAAAGGCTTTAGTCAAAAGGATGACGCAGACACCGCTGGAGATGGTGGACACCATGCCTCCATCAAGAACAGAGGATAAGGAACCTACACAACTTAGGCAGGAGACAGGGGCGTCCAAACACCAATGGATGGGCTCCAACACAACCCTTCCAAGAGGTGAAGGGAATATACTGCGGAAGCGGAGCCACCAGTCCAAGGCATGGACCGCTACCCTCCACAAGACCCTCATCAGAGGATGAGGAACCATTATCCCCACCGTCATTAGAAATCATAGACGAATGGAGGGCAGAGGACTCGCCCTCGGAGGAGGAGGACTAGCAAGACATACCTCAAAAAGTCGGAGAACCCAACCAAGACCCGGAATGGCTAAGGACTTATAGATATTGGGGTCTAATCCACACGCCCTAGGACGGGCTGATAACCACGGAGTACGATCTGTTGCGGTATGCCAGACCGGAACACAATGGATACATGTATGTCGACAGCACCAAGAAGGAGAGCTTACGGTGCTGCCAAAGCTCCACAGTACTATATCCAATAAGGGTGACCCCTTGGATAATTGGGAGACTACCATACCTCCCCATACACGGGCTTACGTCCCGACATTTCTGACCGTTCATCCCGGTCTTATTGAGGGCGACCCCCTCCTCAGACCACTCACAGGAAATCTCTAAGTGGTACTGATGAAAACAATTCTGGGGGAACCCCAGTTGTACGTGGAGACCCACTAGTGGCAATAAATGTTTTACCGTACCTGACACCTGTTTAGGTACCCCACAGACCGGAAGAGAGTCCCAACAGGCCATAAGAGACATACATACAGGGGTGACCCCCTACGCTGGGTGACCCCAGGCTAGCCTTACTCCGGTGCTAGTGGCATAGGTACGAAGGGGTGATACCCCGCGCCCTTGTCTAGGGCTTCTACCTTCAGAGTATGTTCTGGCATGGTATGCACAGACCAGGGCACACTACAGGCATGTG
The DNA here is from genome assembly GCF_036172605.1 of Pelobates fuscus. Taxonomy (NCBI): domain Eukaryota; kingdom Metazoa; phylum Chordata; class Amphibia; order Anura; family Pelobatidae; genus Pelobates; species Pelobates fuscus. Next base: position 84,902,730 of record NC_086328.1, on the reverse strand, counting down.
TTCCGACACCTCTATGTTTCAATTGGAGGATCCGTACGCCCTTCCCTTAACCGAGAAGGAGAACTCACTATACCGCCAAACTCCACAATTCTAGGACATATAAGGATGAACCATTAGATTATACATAGGGAGGCTTTCACGTCTCCCATACCCGGGTACGTCCTGGTCCTACGGAGGGTGTCCTCATTCTCAGGCCACTACCCGGATACTGCGAAAGCGGTACCGATTAATCAAAGTACTGGGTGACCCCGGTTATAACCAGAGGCACACTGAGTGACAATAAGCGTACTGTCGTACGATCCTGACTCCACAGACCGAAAGGGTATGAACCAACAGGTCGGATTTCCCTCAATTCACCGACCGATTTCCAGGAGAAGATTAAGCCGCCAGGGCAACTCCGGGGGAAGAAGTCCTCTCCAAGAGGCTGGCTAACAAGTCGGGCGCCTTACCACCTAAACACCATTGGAAGGGCCCAACGCGGCTTCCCCAAAGGGGAAAGAGAACACCCCGACTTAGCGGAACCGTCTCTCAGAACGTCCTGCGCATTGAACATCTCAGACTCCATCATCAGGGGACGAGGACTCCATTCCCCCCCTTCTCTGGAGATCATAAGAAAATGGAGAGTCTCCATCGGAAGAGGAAAAGCGTCAGAACCCGCCTAGCAAGAAAGTTTCCTTTGGCACACTGGACAACCTTGGTCGACTCGCGTACCACCAGACACCCAGGATCATCCGAAAGGGGTTTGCCGGAGCACCGGGCACACCTTGCCAACCTCCGGCTTAGGGGAAAAGAAGTACGAAACAAGCTCAGGATGGAATACCCAGGTCATCTAGGAACGAACAAGATAGTTCTCAACAGGGAGCTCGGTGTCACTGCAGGGATATCTATGTCCCGATCAGACCGAGGTCCACGTTATAGTAGTAAAGAAGAAGACAGGAGACTCTCCCCCAATCATCAACATAGGCCAACCCAATGGTTTTGGGGCGTACCGACATCTCAAGAAGGAAGGTATACATCTATTAGGAGACCTACTCCTCAAAAGGATTTTGGAAAGTTAGATTTGAAAGGACACTTACCTATTGGTTCACATAGTACCTCAAGAAGTTTTGGAAGCTGGTCAGGACGCACTGAAGAGCAAAAGGTATCCGCTGTAGCATACCTAGACGACTTGCTGGCCCTTTGCAAGCCCAATTCCAAACTACGTATACAAACGAGGTTTATTGTTACAGTTTCTGGAATTGTTGGGATTCATAGTGAACAGAGAGGAGTCGGTTCGGTTCCAGTTCCGAGTAACTACGTACCTCTACTTCGGAATAGATTCCACCCTAGACGGATTGCACCTTTCCCGCATCAGCGATAGCGACTTTCGTAAGGAAATTCGACGGATATGGCGGAAAGGCTCCATAGTACCTTGATTATTTCCCAGGACCACTTCACTACCGGGCCAGACATCGACTGAAAACTCACTGCATGAGATCCGGGCTCACCTATGAAATTGGGATCAGAATGGCAAGGACTTCGATAGTACTCATTACAGAGGTAGAGGAGCTAAGCGGGACACCTAGAATGATTGTCTTTAATTGAGATCATCCTCTGCTTCTTCAGTTTTTTTTTTTTTTTTTTAATTCTTTATTTTGGTTGTGCGTGGTATAACAAAAAGCTTGTTCAGCCACAACAGCGGTCACAAGCAGTAATACATCAAACAGAGGAAACATAACGTGGCATGTAATTATACCGCACATTTTAGTTTTATGAGAGAGTCTAATAGGGTCCGCCGTTTCAACAGTGTGCTAAAGATTTATAAAACATTCGACAGTGTCACGTCGCCATATAAAAACTCAGGTACATCACATTTTGACACAAATATGGCATGAAGTTAACAGCACGTTATTAAATGCGTGATGATCAGGCTAGGCAGACGTGTCTAGGCATTGTTCTCAGCAGTTTAAATTGTTAACGAATCAATGCAAAACATAACGACAGGTAAGAGTTAAACATTTTCACCACCCTACATAACACCGCTTTGCTATCTATACATAAAAGTCTAATGCTGCGTCAAGGGTTAGTGTGTGAATACAGGTTACATTTAAGTGTAAGGAGGAGTTTACCACGTTTATGGGTACACATATGAGTTGTGTTGAACAATTGCGTAAAAGAATTTGTATAGTCAGTTGCATGGTGCTGTTGCTCAATTAAGTTGCAGAAAATGAAGATAATAAAAATACAATCAAAAGAAAAATTGCATTGGCTCCGTTTACATATCTGTGATATAGAGCGAGTAGGTGGAAAGCTTGCATGAGCCAGTGATCTAAAGCAGTTGCCTAGTGTGTCGCATAGAGCGGTAACATTGGCCCACAACTGAGTACTATGGTTTAGGACCAGTCAAGTAGACTTAGGGCAATTAAATACTAGCATTTGTTTTTGTTTTTGTTTTTTGTAAATTGAGAGGTAAACAGTCAATACATAAACGTTGAATGGTTATAAACTGAAGTCAAAGAAAAGCATATATACAACTCGTAATGGGTGAGAAAATTAGTAAAATAATAGTAGAATAATAGTAGTAAGGGCAGCTATCACAATGCTCAAATACAGTGTGGGTGGATGGGAACGTCTGAACCCGGGTAGTGAGTTGAGCTGTTAACGCTAGTGTTGCTGTGCCCTGTCTGGGAGAGTGAGGAAGAGGGTAGATGGCATGTCAAGCACGTTAGTAAGGCAGGTGTGAGTGTTGCCGGATGGTCTTTGGCAGTGGAGCAACTGCATGAGAAGCTTTGTGTGTTTATATGACATAAGCAAGCTGACGTTAACTAGGCTGTGACGTCCGGGGATCGGTCAGCTACGCTAGTAATGCAGTGAGAGATATTTACAGTAAGCCCGTGAGAGGCGTTAGCATAGGGCGGGCTAAGCAATAGCCAGGTTGTGGCGTGTAAGGATTGGGCCTGCAGTGCTAAGTGCATGCGGTACCTCTGGCTTTCCAAGCAAGGGGGTAGTGTGAGATGTGTGATGGCAGGCTGTTCTACAGCTAGGACTAAGGTAAGGGAGCATATCCATCGCAAGTTATATAGCGTATAAAAAAAAACAACAACATATGCACTTAATAAGTCCCGCTCTCTCACCCGGACGGGCGCTGGTATAATAATAAAAATAAGAGTAAAAATAAAAATAAAAGGAGTTGCAAGCCGATTCCTGATGTCATCCGCTCGCTTAGTTAGATAGGTCCATCCGTGGCTCAGCGTGATGGGTGTCGTGTTTGGGAGCACCGGGTGCCAATAGCCGACTGTCCTGAGGAGCTAAGTATATGATAGGGCGGTAATTGCCCTGGTTGTGGTCGTCCATAGGCAGTCACTTGAACCTTCGGGACCGGGAACATAAGAGTCTCGGAAATGCAGGTAGTTGTTCGGGTTAGAGTTCCCGTGTGTACGGGCCAGAGCCCTGGGTTATGGCACCTTCAGACTTCTTTGAAGTGCAGGTTGTGGCCGCGTCTGCCGGTAAGTCCGATGGCCGCCTGGGGACAAATTCCGGAGCGGTAGCAGTTGCCCAGCGTGAAGGGTGTTGGAGACTCGTCGGAGGCTTAGACAAGTTAGGTATGTCCAGGGGTAAGCCTAGATGCCTCAGGGCCGACTTTGCTTCCTGCAGGGACCTAATGGTGTGCGTGGATTCGCCTTTGTTAACCTGCAGGGTGTGCGCAGGGCCCCAGCGGTACTTCACATGGTGTGTGCGCAAGTGAGCAGTAAATGGCCGTAGGGCTCTCCTCCAAGCCAGGGTGGCCCCAGAGAGATCCGCATAGAACTCAAGGTTCATGTCCTCAAAAAGGTAAGTTGGGTGTTCTCTGGCAGCTGTCTGGACTGCGGTCCTGTCCCTCTGGGTTTGGAATTGAAGGATCACATCTTTAGTAGCTGTGGCCGGGGCTGTTGCAGGCTTTGGGATGCGGAATAGGCCTTCCAGCGTCACTGCCTTAGCAGACTTCGGGGTCAGCAGTGCTGAGAGGAGCCTGCGTGCGAAGTGGGGCAGTTCAGCATCAGGTATATCATCTTTGACGCCTCTGATCTTCAAATGTTTCAGGCGGCGGTTATTTTCCATCGTGGCGAGTTTCAACTCAGTTTTTTCGTTTTGCTGTTTAAGCTCTGCAACAGCCTGCTGCAGATCCTTGATTAGGCCTCCGTGAGATTCTAAGGTTGTGTCCACCACCCTTAGCCTGCCGTCTAGGCCCTGCAAGGCCTCCTTGAGCGATGCCACATCGGCCGAGATTTTTTGATGGTGTTCCGCCATCAGGTCTCTGATTGCCTCCATGCTTACCGGTGTAGGTTTTACCGCGGTTGGCTGGGGCTGTCTCCGATCCGGTGTCTGATGTGGCCGGGCCGGAGGGGTCATCTCCTCCGCTTCATCGGAAGTTTCCTCGTAGAAATCCGAGCATCCTCCATGCATGGACGCCATTCTGGAGCTAGTTGCGCCCTGGGCCTTCCGCCAGATTTCGTCGATCTGTAAGTCCAGTCTGGGTTTGTCCGGTTTAAGTTTTTTTGTTTTTCGCCCCATTTAGGTGCCGGTATGCTATGGGGTCCCCACGGGGGTAGGTTAACCCGATAATAAGGGTTAAAAACGCCGTTTTTAGTTGTAGTGGCCTGGAGCTCTTCAGCCATGCGACCAGTCGCTTCAGTCATTTATGCTCTTTTCTGCTTCTTCAGTTTTAACTTGCCTTCGGGCAGATCAAAAGGGAGAACATCATCGATTGATAATGTAGGAGCGGCTAGAGTTGGTGGATTGACGTCTTCCAAGGGAGACTGGTAGGTCAAGGGACTATCGCAACCAACTAGAGTCATGGGACTCATGGACAACAGGTATTCCCCGAAATAACTTATCCACATGGAACACTTAGAATTCACTGGGGTATGGAAAGGGACCACGATTTTTTTTTTATTACCCCTATCTACCTTGAGGTTGAATCTTTATCATAATTTTCGCGACGGGCCGATCGGAACGATCCGACCGCTCCATTATCGGGATACGTTCCGTTATTTCGACAGCGCATAGTACGATTCACGACACTCCGGTCGATCAAGAGCTTTTGATAGACAGTTTTTCCGCGGGGTAGCATACGGTCCAGAACCATGAGCTAAAGTATCACTGTGGTGAGACTTCGTTTGGGTTTTTCGGAACTAGTCAGATAACACGAACCTATCCCTTCGTCAGCCGTCAGCCATCAGCCATCAGCCATAATCACGTTACGTTAGATTTTTTTCGTCGGGTATCAGATATTCTGGAGTTCGACGTAAATGGTTTTTCGGTATCACCAGAAGGAAGGACCTCTACGGTGTCTCGTAGAACTAAATCTTTTTCGCGTCCGTATTTTACCCTGTTCCCGACGGTTTACCAATCTTTGTGCAGCTATAGCAGTGTTTTGTTATATGGGGATCCCGACAACACTTAGATTGACACATTATAGGCATCTGCTGGGCTTATACCAACCATACAAGCCAGTTACCATGAACAATCCGCATATTTATTTTCGTCAACCACACGCGCATCCTTTTCGCTCATACCAAGCTTTAAAAATGCAAAATACGAAGCCTCCTGTCATGTGATAAAATTGTAGATTATGCTAACGTAGTGTACCTATAATCTTAATTTTAATAATGACAGGAGGCGAGTATTTTCCCTCCCTGTTTCCCCCCCCCTATACTCTGGGAAATTCTAATTTTCTGGTTGCCATTTTCACAGTCTAATTATAAGATTTTGGATATTTCAGTATATTTATGGGATGCTTATCTGGTTGACGGGTGTTACAGCCGTGGCGATTATTAAAGATACTACGGTTGTTTAATGTTTCAGTATATTAACGTAATATAAATATAGATGCAGATAGTACGAGATTTAATGCGGACACCAGTTGGGTTCCATCACCTTTCACGTATTTCTGTTCTTTTCAGAGTAACCATCATAAAGATAAAGATCAAGATAAAGCTGGAAGGTTTTTTCAAGTCGTGTTCCAAGTCATGTTCTACACGTTAATCAAGACTGTTATTTGAATTCCCTGACGTTATAATGGACTGTTTTTCGCATCAAAGAAAGAGGAAATCATGTGACTGTCAGGGCTTTATATATGGATGTGATGCTGGTTACTGATTGGTTTAAAGTTTTCTGATTGACTTGTGCTGCTGGAGGCATAAAGTAAAGAAAGTTATGCAAAATACTCGCCTCCTGTCATTATTAAAATTAAGATTATAGGTACACTACGTTAGCATAATCTACAATTATCGTATAGTATTACATATACACACACACCTTCAAATTATTAGAAGTTAATTTTGTATTGTTTTTATGGGGTTCATAATAATGATATACACTTCCTTTGTACACATGAAGAGTTTTATGTTTATAAGCCAAATGTATGAATATAACTAAAAAAAAAAAAAAATTATATATCATTTATCATCAGTTTAGCCTGATGAAAGCCATGTGAGTTGGCTGAAACGTTGATGATGACTAGAATTATGTTTTAAGAATATTGGAATAAAGAAGAACTATTTTATCAAGATACAGACCGTGAGTGCAAGCCTTTTTTTCAGTATATTTTGTATTTTTTGGCTTTGGCTGTATTGCACCCGGCATTTTGTTAATTTTTGAAAGTGTGTGTGCAGGGTACCAGTGGAATATATATATATATATATATATATATATATATATATATATAAATAAATTATATTTCTATAAAACAAGTTACACACACACACACACACACACACACACACTAAATTTAATTTCTTTTCAGGCAATTCTTTAAGGAGCACCGTAACCAGCAGGGCATATCCTACTATATCCTGCCTATAGTTATGGTGCAAGTAATTCCCTGTTACCTCCCTGTAGTAATTTGTCAAACCATTTAAAATGGTTTTGTGGTGGAATCTCGGTAAAAATAAATTTAGTAGGCCGAGATTACCACGTGGCATGTGTACGTGCATATGCTGACGTATCGATCAGTTGGTTGCACGAGGCAAGATACGATCAGTAGTGTACGGAGCATGTGCAAGAATACAGGATGTAGTATTCCCCTCCTCCATTGTGCTTGACAGGCCATGCGGTCAAGCAGGAAATTAATTCTTATTTGTATTGATTCGTCAAGAGAATGTGCGGGTGGAGCTTAATATGGGAGGAGTTATGTGCCTATATAAGGAGCCTGCACTATTGTCCGGGGCTCAGAACTTGCTGTATTTTGGTGACATTAGTCCCTCTGAGTCCCGATCGGTGATCCAATAAAGAATCTCTTCCTTCCTGAAGAAACCTGTGTCCATCTCTCTGTGCTTTGCTTCCGTCAGTTTCTCCGGTATCATTTGGTGCATTGGCCGGGAAGCTCATCGTTCAACGGTAGCTGAGAGGCAGAGGCGTGAGACGGTCTATCTTTGCCCACGTTCTCTACGGCTGCACCCCTGAACTTCTGCGTGGACCTCCCTTCGTCTCGGCGCCACTGGTCTGTTGTCCAGGAGATCATCGGCCTCTACGTAAGAAGTGCTGGGGTGTCCCCGTCGATGAGTGTGAACTCAGGTTCAGGAACGAGGAGGTAAGACAACTGCTGTTTTAGACGGCAGACCCACTAGGGGTATACCGATTGTGCGGTAGGCCCATAAGGGGTTATTTGTGTATGGAATCTGCCCCCTCTGTCGGAGGGAAGGAGCGAAGGCGCACCGCTCAATCGAACGCTCTTTAGTCAGACCGTTTGATTTGGTTAGTCAGGCGGGGTTCTGGTGTAAATAGCCCTAGCCGGACACCGGTGTCTTGTCTAGACTAGCGTTCTAGGGTGTATATTTTGTTCGCTAGGTCGGAGGGACCGGGAGACTAAGCGGCGTCTGTGTAAATTCGGTTCGCTAGCTCTCAACCTATCTTGGCTAAGTGGGAAGGCGTGTAAATTTGGAACCCACTAGATTTTTGATAGAGTAATCGACTAAGAGGCGTCTGTGTAAATTCGGTCCTCTAGCTCGCTATATGTGGTGCTTGGGCAGTGTGGCTAACCAAAACGGATGTAGATAGTTTTAGGTAGTCCATTCAAGGTACTGGCCAATAGTTTAGTTGGGAATTGTAAATGTGTTAAAGATTGTTTAGAAAAGTGTATATCTTGTTAGATAGCGCGAGCTCAGCCGTCTAGCGAGAGTGTTAATAGTGTGTTGCTGTATCATAGTGCACGGTACCATAACCCTGTATATTTACTGACACTGTATATAAGTACTAATCATTGTCGTCTATTGCATGTTTAACACCATAACCACTAATAATTGTATTGTGACCTTAAATTGTGCTTTGACCTATGCTAACCGTACTGTAACCGCTATTTGTAAAAGACGATGTTACTGGGGTGTGTTATAGACGGGTAATTCATATATAGAGAATTATAGCGTGGGTGACTGTATAGTTTCGCCAAAGGGCATAATATTGATTATCTAGTGACTGGTGTAACAGCTGTGTGTGTACGGGAATTCCCTGAGTGTTTATTGTGTTATTGTGTACGTTTCACTTGGTAACCGTACCACGTGGTGCTGTTGCCAGAGGAAACGGGTGTGACTGTTGAAAAGTACGTGTGCATAGTATTCGTTGTCAACGACGTATCATTGATAAGTATGGGCGCGTCGGAGTCAACGACTCCGGATCCCTTAGGTTGTATGGTGAAGAATTTTAAAAAGGGATTCAAAACATGTGATTTTGGGGTTAAAATGTATCCTGTACGTTTGGTCACTTTGTGTACTAGGGAGTGGCCTACTTTGGTTGCGGCATGGCCGCCACGTGGCAGTTTGGATCCAACTCTGGTACAGCGCGTACACGTGGCTGTATCAGGTAGGCCTGAACTTTACGGGCAGTTTCCTTATATTGATTGTTGGAGACAGACCGTAAATGACTCGCCAAAATGGATTCAGACATGCCACGAGGAGCAATGTCGCCTCATGGTGGCTAGGACTTGTTTGTCCACTAGGACTGGTGTTGGGCCCATTTTGGACAGGCCCCCTGAGTCCGAGATCCCTTTGCCGCCCCCTTACTTTCCTTTAAGAGGAAGTGACGCGAATGCAGGAAGTCCTGCACCCCTTCCCCCATTGCCCCCATCCACTTCCGCTTCCTCCTCCAGTACAGAATCCACCCCCTCTCATACTAAATCTCCCCTTCCAGAACCAGAACCAACCCCCATTAGATATGAATATCCTGATTTGGCGCCACTTCAGACTTCCGGTCAAGCTTCTTCTAGCTCGGCTCGAAGTGTTTTATTTACTAACTTTTCCCAAAACCAAGCTCCCACATCCTCATGCCCTATTTCCCCCCGACCGGAACCTCTAACTGACGCCCCTCTACGTAGCCCCATACTAACCCGACAACTGACCGGTACCCAACAATTAAAACATTATCAGATGCCTCTTCGTCTGAATCCCGGGTCAGCCTATATCGATGCCGCAGGTCAAATGGCACATGCTGACCCAGTCTTCGTATATGTCCCGTTCACGACTACCGATATCTTGAATTGGAAGACCCACAATTCCTCGTACACTGAGAAACCACAAGCTATGACCGATCTGTTCACCTCGATAGTTCAGACACATAATCCGACATGGGCTGATTGCCAGCAGTTATTAATGACTTTGTTTAACAATGAGGAAAGGACAAGGATTAATCAAGCGGCCATTAAAGCGCTAGAGGATAGAGCCCGTGCTTTGAATCAAGCCAATCCAGCAGCATGGGCCGCAACACATTATCCTAACACCGATCCCGACTGGAATGTATATGGTGCAGATATGGTTCAACTCAGAGCCTATAGAGACGCTATAATTGCTGGCATGAAAGCCGGAGGAAAGAAAGCTATTAACATGTCGAAGACAGTTGAGGTGATTCAGAAAAGTGATGAAGCGCCCAGTGTCTTTTATGACCGATTATTGGAGGCATACCGCTTGTATACCCCCTTTAATCCGGAAGATGCAGATAATTCCCGAATGGTGAACTCCGCCTTTGTCAGCCAAGCTTACGGAGATATTAAGCGCAAGCTACAGAAGTTAGAAGGGTTTGCAGGTATGTCTATCACCCAACTAATGGAGGTAGCGAATAAAGTATATATGAACAGGGAAACAGAGACTAAGAAAGAGGAAGAGCGCAAGATGCGTAGAAAGGCAGATATGCTAGCGGTAGCGATCGCAGGCGTAGATAGACGGGGCCCAGATAGAGGCGATAGTAAATGGAATGAGGAACCTCTGAGTAGAAATCAGTGCGCATACTGTAGAGAAGAAGGGCATTGGAGAAATGAGTGTCCGCGAAGAGAACAGTATGAGAGAGACAGACCTAGGACAGGTTATGGAAACTTTAGAGGCAGAGCGAGAGGTAGAGGAGGCCCCGGAGGGAGTAATGGTAATAGAGGGAGCAATGGGAACAGAGGAAGTGTTAGGGCCGCGCAAAGGTCCCGCGATAGAGAAGGTAGGGACTTTGTAGGATTGGCTGACACGGTCATGGAGGACTATTGATACCGACCGGGCTCCATCCCCCTTGGTCGAGCGGAGCCTATGGTCGATGTATTAATAGGGGGAAAAAGGAGTGCGTTCATGATCGACACTGGTGCTGAACATTCGGTGGTGCCTAATCTAGTTGCTCCTCCATCTGGAAGAACTATTACTGTAATAGGAGCAACTGGAAGAAGTGCAGCAAAACCGGTTCTTAAAAGTCGACTCTGTACATTGGGAGAACACGTAGTAAAACATCAATTCCTTTATATGCCTGAATGTCCAGTCCAATTGCTGGGACGTGATATGCCATCTAAATTACAAGCGCAGATTACGTTCCTACCAAATGGAACAACATCCTTAAAGTTTAATGGACCTTCAGGTATTATGACATTATCCGTACCAAAGGAAGAAGAGTGGCGACTTTATACAGCGTTGACTAGCCAAAACCCTAGGAGTGATGAATCCTTATTCAACATACCAGGAGTTTGGGCAGAGAACAACCCACCAGGACTGGCCCGCAATATTCCACCTATTAAAATCGAACTAAAACTTGGGGTTTATCCAGTGAGCCTAAGACAATATCACATCCCGCAGAAGGCTAAGAAGAACATCCAATCTTATCTGGATAAGTTCATACGGTATGGTATCCTAAAATTCTGTACTTCCCCCTGGAACACCCCATTGCTGCCTGTTCAAAAGCCCGGTACAGATGAGTATCGACCTGTGCAGGACTTGAGAGCAGTCAATGATGCGGTTGTTAGTATACACCCAGTTGTACCCAATCCATATAACCTGCTTGCTTTAATTCCGGGCGGGGCTACTTACTTTACAGTCCTAGACCTCAAAGATGCCTTCTTTTGCCTCCGAATTGCCGCAGAAAGTCATTGTATCTTTGCTTTCCAATGGGAAAACGCTGTAACGGGCTCAAAACGCCAAATGACCTGGACAAGACTGCCCCAAGGGTTTAAAAATTCACCTACCCTATTTGGTTCAGCTCTAAGTCAAGATTTATTGGATTTCGAGTCCATCCCAGGAGAGTGTGTATTGTTACAGTATGTAGATGACTTGTTGATAGCAGCAGTTACAAAGGAAATATGTCAGCAAGCAACGCACAATCTACTACACATTCTCTGGAAGGCAGGATACAAGGTGTCTAGAAAGAAGGCTCAGTTGTGTTTGCCAACTGTCAAATATCTGGGATTCCATATCTCTGAAGGTCAAAGAATTATGGGGCCAGAGAGAAAAGAAGCTGTGTGCCAAATACCGATACCCAAGAATAGAAGACAAGTGCGAGAATTCTTGGGGGCAGCAGGCTTCTGTAGGATATGGATTCCCAGCTACGCGATACTGGCAAAACCTCTGTACGCAGCTATCAAAGGTACAGAGCACGACCCCTTCTTATGGACTCAAGAACAGCAAACGGCATTTGAAGATGTGAAGAAGGCTTTGATGAGTGCCCCAGCATTAGGTCTACCTGATCACACACGACCATTCTACCTGTATGTACATGAGCAAAGAAGAATGGCTGTGGGAGTATTGACACAGTACTTGGGATCATGGCAAAGACCTGTTGCCTATATGTCTAAGCAACTGGATGCAGTGGCCAGCGGACTTCCACCTTGTCTAAAAGCCGTAGCTGCAGCCGCCCTGCTAGTAGCTGAAGCCGATAAACTCACTCTGGGTCAAGAACTTTATGTACGAGTCCCACATGCAGTACAGACGTTGTTGGATTACAAAGGAAATCATTGGTTCAGTAATAGCCGTATGACCAAGTATCAAGCAATGTTGTGTGAAAACCCAAGAGTGCATTTAGAGACTGTAAACACCTTAAATCCAGCTACCCTTTTGCCGCAACCTACTGAAAGTCAACATGATTGTTTGGAAGTAATGGATGAAGTATTTTCAAGTAGACCAGATCTTCGTGATTTTCCCATCCAGAACCCCGATGTTCAATATTACACCGACGGCAGTAGTTATGTGAAAGAAGGGATCCGCTATGCAGGATATGCAGTAACAACAATAGACAAGGTGATAGAAGCTCGGCCACTGGCAAAAGGAACATCAGCACAAAAGGCAGAATTGATAGCACTGACACGAGCGTTACAATTGGCTGAAGGTTTAAGAGTGAACATCTACACGGACTCCAAATATGCGTTTTTAACGACTCATGCCCACGGAGCTTTGTATAAAGAAAGAGGACTATTGAATTCAGAAGGCAAAGAAATCAAGTACGCAGCTGAAATCCTACAACTATTGGAAGCAGTGTGGGAGCCGAAAGAAGTCGGTATCATACATTGTCGAGCGCATCTGAGAGGAGATGGTGATGTAACCAAAGGAAATCGGATGGCAGATAGTGCAGCTAAGCGTGCCGCTGAATCGGGAAGACAGGAGTATGTGGGGCATATAGCTGCTCTTATACCAACTCCACTGTCTCAATGGACTCCAGTTCATACAGCTCAAGAAGAGGAGTGGTTAAAGACTGAACCTGGAAAGTATTTGGAGAACAAATGGTATCAGCTAGAAGAAGGAAGAATAGTCATTCCAGCATCACTAGCGGTAAAAATTGTCCAAAACTATCACAACGGGACACATTCTGGGAGAGACAGCACAGAAGAATCTCTCAGAAAACATTTCTACATACCAAGATTGTCCAACTTGACTCAGGCCATTGTACGAAGATGTGTAACGTGTGCTAAAAATAATGCAAGGCAAGGACCAGTAAAGCCACCAGGAGTCCAGTTTATGGGGGGACTCCCCATGTCCGATTTACAAATTGACTATACAGTGATGCCTAAATCGGGTGGACATCGTTACCTGCTGGTAATTGTGTGCACCTATTCAGGCTGGGTAGAAGCATGTCCTACTCGTACGGAGAAAGCAGGAGAAGTTGTGAGATTCCTGTTACGAGAAATAATACCCCGATATGGACTACCCTGCTCTATAGGATCGGACAATGGCCCAGCTTTTGTTCATCAGTGCCTACAACAACTGACTCATATGCTTGGTATAAAGTGGAGGCTTCATACGGCATATAGACCCCAGAGTTCTGGTAAGGTAGAGAGAATGAATAGAACTATTAAGAATCAGTTGGCTAAAATGTGTCAGGAAACCCAACTTAAGTGGAACGTTCTCTTGCCCATAGCTCTATTGCGAATCCGCAGTACACCTACCAGAAGGATGGGCCTCTCTCCTTTTGAAATCATGTATGGGCGACCACCTCCCGTACTTGGTAACTTAAGGGGGGATTTGAGTCAGTTGGGGGAAGGAATTACCCGGCAGCAGGTTGTAGAGTTGGGTAAGACTATGGAGGAGGTACAGAAATGGGTACAAGATAGATTACCTGTGAATATTTATCCCCCAGTTCATAGTTACCACCCAGGAGACCAAGTGTGGATTAAAGAGTGGAATAATGTACCATTAGGGCCCAAGTGGAGAGGTCCTTATGTTGTTCTTTTGTCTACCCCTACAGCGATAAAAGTAGCCGAAGTGACTCCGTGGATACATCACTCCAGGGTTAAACCAGCAGCAGTCGATTCTTGGCAAGTTACAGCAGATCCAGAGAATCCCTGCAAGATCCGGTTAAAGCGCACGACTCAGTCGGAGTAACGAGGAACTTTGTGGATTACAAAATTTTATTGTTTCAGAGATTTGGTATGTGAGTGAGAGGGCCATAATAAAGCCTGTCCGCCCACCGACGTATAGTATATAAGCCAGGGAAAGTCTCGAAGGGACTCCTGTGAAGACGAGCAGAACTCCATTCCCTGCAGCCCTTACATCCTGGAAGCTGAGGTGCCTTCGCACGGACGAAGACTGAGGATGACGACGAAAGATGTGTTTATGATAATGTTTATTTATATGTATTTTTATATTCAGGAAGGTAGAGGTACCGACACTCCTAGCTGTGAGGTATGCATTAAGACTACAAGAACAGGTAACCATATTTCCCAAACCCTAATTTGGCATTCACAATACGAGTGTAAAGGAGATGTATCAAGATGTAGATACCTAAATATAGAATATAGTGTGTGCCATTTAGGAGTAGGAGAACCTAAGTGCTTCAGTCCGGAGTATCAACCTCGTACAATTTGGTTGACTCTCAGGAATGGAGATCCTCAGGGGACCCTAATTAATAAGACGGTGTTAGAATCCGTACATTCTTCGGGTGTTCTGCTATTTGATGCGTGTAAGGCGATATCAAGTGGTAGAAAGCCGTGGAATGTATGTGGGGATCTTAGATGGGAGAGGACGTATGGGTCTAACGATAAATATATTTGTCCCAGTAGTAAAAATAAATATGTGAGTCCTAGATGCCCAAATAGAGATTATAACTTTTGCCCATATTGGTCTTGTGTGGGGTGGGCAACTTGGGGACAGACAGTAGACAAGGACATGATTGTGACTAAGTTGCCTACTAGCCCATATTGTAAGTCTATGGAATGCAATCCAGTCCATATACTTATAAATAACCCTGACAAGTTCTTAGATACATATGGTAATTTATTTGGGTTTCAAATATATGGGACGGGTTTAGATCCTGGGACAGTATTGTTTATAGGGTTAGAGACTGATACGGTATCCTCCCAGACTCATCAAGTATACCGTTCCTTTTATGAAGAGATGAGTATAGATAATAAGATCCCCCATAATGCTAAAAACCTGTTTATTGATTTAGCCGAAAGTATTGCCGGTAGTCTTAATGTTACCAACTGCTATGTGTGTGGAGGTACTAACATGGGAGACCAATGGCCTTGGGAAGCAAAGGAGGTAATGTCCGGTTCTGAGGCAGTTGACCAATTAATATCTACACAACCGATTATCATATGAGTGTTAGAGGTAAATCTGAGTGGAGATTAAAGACCTCCATCATAGGTTATGTTTGCATAGCAAGGAAAGGAATGATGTATAATACTTCTGTAGGAGAATTAACTTGTCTAGGGCAAAAAGCTTATGATGATGATACAAAGAATACAACTTGGTGGTCGGCTTCAAATGTCTCAGAACCATCTAACCCGTTTGCTAGATACGCCAATTTAAAGGATGTGTGGTTTGACCTATCACATCTACCTGAAGAGCCCCAGCAAATTTGTACTGGATCTGTGGTAAGAAAGCCTATTCGGAGTTGCCACAGGACTGGGAAGGGGCATGTGTGTTGGGTATGCTCAAACCATCCTTCTTCTTGTTACCTATTGAAACAGGTGAGACTTTAGGTGTTAAAGTGTATGATGTGAATCATAGGAAGAAAAGGGGACCCATAGAGATAGGCGCCTGGGAAGATAATGAATGGCCTCCCCAGCGTATTATAGATTATTATGGGCCAGCCACGTGGGCAGAAGATGGTACTTTGGTTATAGAACCCCTATTTATATGCTCAACCGTATTATAAGATTACAGGCGGTGGTTGAGATCATTACTAACGAGACATCACAAGCGCTCAATCTTCTAGCGAAGCATAATACCAGGATGAGGACAGCAGTCTACCAAAATAGATTAGCCTTGGATTACCTTTTGGCAGTAGAGGGAGGTGTATGTGGGAAGTTTAACCTGAGCAATTGCTGTCTTCAAATAGATGACGAAGGGCAAGCAATAGCTGAGCTTACTAGCCATATGGTTAAACTAGCGCATGTGCCTACTCAGGTATGGAAAGGGTATAATCCAAGCAGTTGGTGTGGTAGCTGGTATGAGTGGTTTGGAGGGCTTAAGGCAGTGGTAGGGGGGAGTCCTACTGATTTTAATGTTGTGTCTACTCCTGCCGTGTCTTATACCCTTAGTGGTTAGGTCTGTGCAAAGCCTGATAGAAAATATAGCAGAGAGGAAGGCTGCTGCACAGATAATGGCAATTTATAAATATAAGGCTCTAGATCAGGGAGAACCAATGCAAGAAGATGAGTGTTGAAGATTCACATCATAAGATAAGTCTGGTCTGGTTCAAGGTAACTTGCGGTGTATGCAAACTAAGGTTAAGTGATGCCTCAAGTAATTGTGAAATATCAAGAGGCATCAAAGGGGGGAATGTGGTGGAATCTGGGTAAAAATAAATTTAGTAGGCCGAGATTACCACGTGGCATGTGTACGTGCATATGCTGACGTATCGATCAGTTGGTTGCACGAGGCAAGATACGATCAGTAGTGTACGGAGCATGTGCAAGAATACAGGATGTAGTATTCCCCTCCTCCATTGTGCTGGACAGGCCATGCGGTCAAGCAGGAAGTTAATTCTTATTCGTATTGATTGGTCAAGAGAATGTGCGGGTGGAGCTTAATATGGGAGGAGTTATGTGCCTATATAAGGAGCCTGCACTATTGTCCGGGACTCAGAACTTGCTGTATTTTGGTGACATTAGTCCCTCTGAGTCCCGATCGGTGATCCAATAAAGAATCTCTTCCTTCCTGAAGAAACCTGTGTCCATCTCTCTGTGCTTTGCTTCCGTCAGTTTCTCCGGTATCAGTTTGACAATTTGCCTGGGTCCCTAAGCAACTAGTACCACTTTCAGCTTCTCCTGCTGGATGACTTCACAAGGCTACGCAGGTAAGATACAGAACAACCATCTCAGCCAATGAGAGTGGCCCTGCATAAATCTAGAGCTAATCAAATTCTCTACAAAGGAGAATCCAGAAGTAGAATTGCAGACACCCTGCAAGTTCCAGGTAAGTAGTCAAACCATTCTAAAATGGTTCCACAAATTACTCTGGGAGGGCATCAGGACATTCCAGGATCCAACATCACTTTAGAAATGCTGTTTCTAAGGTGAAATAAGATCCTCAGAGACAGTTGACACGCAAGATAATTATACATCACATAAACACAAGGTTTTAATGTTAGGACCCCCAGTTTGTGTGTATAATATGTAAAAGCAGCATAATAAGATATATTTTAGGAAGTATGTTAAAACCCATGGTCACATTTGAGCATTCTCTAAGCTGGCCCTATTATTATTGGACACGGCCCAGTGTGTGTATACAGTCAACAAGGTTTCCAACTAGTTTGTGGAATTCCCCAAGTTTCAATTAAAAAGCCCTTTAAAAAAAAAATATATATATATATTACAGATCGATACAAAAACCCCAAACAAACATCTCAGTATCAATACCAATCGAGCTGTCTTAATGTGGTTTGAAACTAAATCTAATGCGCATTCATGGCAATGGCCGTTCTCGAATTATTATTATACATGCTTCCCTATGAGGTTTTACATGACGCATGAGGACATCCAGTGTTATGTAAAACCCCATAGGAAAGCATGTATAATACTCTAGTAGCTGGTAGACAACCACGAGAGGTGGAGTTAAACCTCAAAAGGTATTTATTGCAGTTTATGAAAAACTGCAATAATTACCTTTGCAGGGTTAAGGGACCTAGGACTATGCACCCAGACCACTTCAATGAGCTGAAGTGGTCTGGGTGCCTATAGTGTCCCTTTAAGTAGGGAAGAAGTAATGACTAAAGTAAATAGTTTGTGTGGGCAGAGAACAGGCTTCCTCTAAAATATGCAAGTTCACACCAGTGGGGACCTGTTAAAATGTCATAGGTGATGTAAATTTTAAACTCAGACCTAGGCTTTCCTTGCACCATATATGCCTAGCATGTACTTATAATAAAGGCTGAAGAGATAAATAAATGTTACCGTAAAGGATTGGTCAAATTCATCACTCATACGTCTAAGTTCTCGTCCATAGCGCACAGCAACCAGAAGTGAGGAGGGAGCAGAGCGAGAACGTGACCGATAACTGAGTTCACCCAAATGATCTGTCTCTGAGTATTCTGAAGCAGATTCAGTGCGAACCCGGTTCTCATTTCCTGTAAAAAAAAAAAAAAAAGAGACTTTAAATTGGAGACTTCTACAGTAAATTACATGAAGCTATCAGTTTCTCATGGTTATTAATATGTCACTCCAGACACCTAAACAACTTTAGCTTGCTGAAAAGCTTTTTTGAAGAGTGTGTCCTCTTTCCCCCCCCATTTTGCAAAAAGTGCAGATTTCAATAAAAATTTACACTTTTATAAATTACAACAACAACAAAAAACCTTAAAGGGACACTATAGTCACAGAACAACTACAGTGTAATGCAGACATTTTGCTGTAAACACTGCACTTTCAGAGAAAAGGCAGTATTTACATTAGTGCCTATGAACGCCTGTGGTGGCCCCTCCTAGTAACAAATGGCTGTCTACATATCAATGTAAAATAAAGTGAAGGGGAAAAAAGGCTCACACAACATTTTATTTTTGCATTAATTTCCATGTCATAGAAACGGTCATCTATTACCTCTGTTTCTTCTCAGATTTGGAGAGCTTTGAGCCACACTGCAGGTTGTTGAAGAAGGTGGGCTTGTGCTAGGAAGAGAGGCACCCTGTTCTTCAGGGTTGTATTCGGCTATGCTAAACATGGAGGCAGGAGAAGAATCAGTCATCTAGGCAAATAAGAGATAAAACGAGAGTTTAGCTATTTACAGCTACTTTTGCAATTTAGAATCCAAATGTAGGCAAAAACTGCCAAACTGGTATATAGTGATTCTTGAGCAACTATTTTACTCAGTTGGGTCATTCAGCTTTCAATTCAGTACAATTCAGAGTTTAGTGAATAACTATCAATATTACCCGGAAAACAGCTCAACAATTCACACTTATACTTCCCCAACTTTTCTATCCAAATGCCCATAACAAAAAATTTCTGTCATCTTCACATATCCTGCAAAGAGGGAAATTGGGGGTACACATGGAACATGCATTTCAAAGTAGCAGTGCTGCCGTAAAAAAGAAAATATATGAAAATTAAAGAACACACACACAAAAAGTACAGTTTTACATTTTAAGAGATTATGAAAAAAAAATCACCTACCTTCAGTTACAATATGGCCATATCATGTTAAGCACACTACTACGTTGCATCTACACATACCCTACCGGTAAAACAGTCTCATCACATATTCCCACAATTCACATAATCATTTCACTTACACTAGCCAACATAGCAATGCCGTATCATTTTTCCAACCCCATTTTTCAAGAACTATGTTTCCCATATTACCTAATTAGTAAAATGGACAGCGAAGTATTATGGGTGTTGTGCGTATGCACCTACACCACCCATAATACTTCAACCACCCAGCCTACATTTTATTTTAACCCCTTAAGGACACATGACATGATTCCCTTTTATTCCCGAAGTTTGGTCCTTAAGGGGTTAAACTCCAGCCACCTAACAACATTCCCTCCCCCATCATATTTTAGCTTACCTTTATTGTCTGTGAACAAGTCTCCTATATATTTGCAGGTTTCCTTCTTTTGTTTTTGCTGTTATTGTAGTTGATTTTTTTTGTTGTTGTTGTTATATTGTTGTTATATTTTCAGGGTTCTCTGTTCTGAAGCCCAACACTAGCCCTCCCCACCCACTAGCAGGCTTGATCCCAGTATATATGTGTATCTATATAAAGAGCTGGAGCTGTACATAAAAAGCTTAGTACAGCCGCCCCATTCCATTCCATTCCTCCACTGTCTATGTTTAGCTTTTCCCTTCCTTCCTGGTTCCTGTCGCAAGCCACGCCCCCTTTTCCAGTTCCCGGGCAAACCTTGTACAGGCAGACCAATAGAAAGTTGCTACGTCATCACGCCGCACCCAGTAACTTCTGCGCTGGTATGTTCCATGTGACCAAACCTAGTCGGTTTCCATAGTGACACAAGCTCCCTGGCAGATGTAAAGCAGCCAGTGAAAATAGTCTAGGCTAGCAGATGAAAGCGTAGGAGAGGGCATGAGCTAGTTTAATAGACATGGTTATTTACTCTGCAGATCAAATAAAGTGGAGTTGGAGTAGATTCTTTGAGGTTTACTAAAGCAATATTTTTTTTCATGTAATAATTTATAATACCAGAGTTTGACAGGTTAAACATTAACTGTACCCTCACACACAACATGGATGGAGTGACAGGAGGTCTATTTATTAAAAATCTTTTAAAAAGACACTGTTTGACACTGTTTTACCAGGTTGAAAACAAGGAGATTAGATATAAAGTATATTGCTGGAGGCATAAACAATTCAAGACAGTTATTTAAAGGAACACTCTAAGCAACTTCGCCTCTTTATACCTTGCTTTTAGGTTGTGTTGGTTACGGTGCTACAGTTCAATATCAAATTGTTTATAGGGAAACTACAGGCTAGGAATACAAAATTGTAATGAAAGAGCTAAAAAAAAACTTTTGTCACTTCCATGATTCCTCACCCAACGTGAGCTGGCAGGGAGTTAATGCACATGTGTGGCAAGTGCTGCTACCACATTAGGACAACCCCGTAGGAAAGCATTAATTCAAATGGATAGCGGGAGGACCAAAAGTCGCCTAATGACCCGGAAGTGCCTCGAATGGCTTTCTGGTAGACAGCCATTAAAGGTAGAGTTATTCCTGCAAGGTAATTATTGCAGCTTCTCAATAACTGCAATAACTAACTACCAATGCAGGGTTAAACTGACAGGTACAGTGCAACCAGTCTACTTCAATGAGTTGAAGTCGTCTCGGCTCCTATAGGGTCCCTTTAACCTCTTAAGGACCAAACTTCTGGAATAAAAGGGAATCATGACATGTTGTTATGGTACTTTTTAGCAGTAAACCAAAATGTTTAAATGTCTATCTGTTCCTGTCCGAATCAATAAAATAAATTGCGTATATACGCTGAAGTAATTAAGTCTGACACACAAGGTTCAGGTTAAAATAACTTCGAGAAAATTTATTGGCAAGTGATTAAAAAGCGGACGCGCAGGTCCTTTTAAGAGACATTTTACGTCATCATTGATTATTAGAATATCAGTAAATAAACATCATTAATTGGATTAATTGTTAAGTGTCGGGATTAGTGTCCTCCTATCAATATTATTAATTGGCTCAAAAACTAAGTGGTTAGTCCCGTGTCCACCCACCAAGAGGTGGGATTGTTCTGGACACGGGTGGGGGACAAGGGGTCTTGAGCGTCATTTTACACGGTCGGTGATCTCAGGCCTCGTGGCCAGGTGCAAGGTCTCTTATGAATAGAACATTTCATTACTACTGTGTTCTCATGGCCTTCAAACTATACTATGTTGCAAATCTTAAGGAAAAGTCAGCAATTCCTGTGTTAATCATGTCTTTATAGAAAATACAGTCTTTGTTCTATTGTATTAGATGTGCTGGGAAATTCTGTCACGTAAGGTAGTTTTAAAATGAACAAGTTAGGTTATGAGGACAAAATGGAGTATTGAAGAAGTCAGGTTAGGAGGACAAAATGGAGGATTGTCACAGTATAAAGTTAAAATGGAGTTAGTGCAATAATTCAATACAAGTACAATAAAGATTTTTTAATAATCCCACATCAATGTCACACATGTCATGTGTCCTTAAGGGGTTAAGAATGGTTTGCTATAAACCAGTGCTATTAGAGACACATAAGGACTGTTCCATCTTGGTCTCAATAGCAAGCTAGAATTCACACTTGTGCATTACCAATGTCAATATCATGCACAGTTACTTGTCACTGCATATAGAGAAAGCAATAGTCTGGAAATGTTTGATAGAAATGTCAATGGGAGACCAAGAAGGATTAAAAAAAATTAAAAGGGAGCACAGACAGTAAAAAGTAGTGGAAGGTAGACTGTCGAGATAGATGACAAAATAAAGTTGTCTTAAAAGATTCATGAGCCATGGTCTGGAAAACTCCACGAAAGAGGTGCTACTTGTATTTCAATGGAGGTTCCACAGCAGAATCTGTTGGCAGAGCAGACCATAAAAACAATGTGGTGGTATATCTTTGGTGCCTTCCTAAGGTACGTATGCTGAAATGGCATTTAGTATATATACCATTATGCTTGCATTTATGAAGATTACTAGGATCATTTTTGTTGTTGTAGAAGAAGGGGGGTGGGTATTAAGAGTGGAGACAGATTTTCTTTAAAAACGCAAGACAATCTTGTTTTAGTGGCCTTCCAAAAATATGTATTAAAGGGCAAGAGAACAAGATGGTTCTGCAAGGGAAGATTATGAACGTCAAAACCAATATGCATGACAAGTTTCTAATGATAAGTATGAGTCCTGATAAAAAGACTAGAGTTTGTGTGGAAGAGTAGAGCATTTCCAAATATACAGTGCAGGTACAAAAATAGCATATTAATGGTCATGGTGAGAATGTGCTTTTCTAGAAGGAGCCATGGTAAGGATAATATGGAATCTAAAATCAAGCATATACCAAGTGAAAGGCAGGAAGATAAGATATCTTGAAGTATGGAGGACTTGGTTGTCTCTCCTTGCCTAGACAGACCCTTCTTTCCCCCTACTTTTTCCTCTTCCTTCCTTCCTTCCTTCCATCTGTCTCTGTTTATTCTGACTTTAGTCAATCCATCGCTTCCTAGAGTTTCTGCTTACCTGAGATTTACTATATCTGAGCCATACATAATTTTAGGACTAGGCACCTCTTCTACTTACTACCTATCAATACAGCCATTCACATTGTGTATTGTTTACATACATTTGGCACCACTTTCAAGGCTGGACACTTGCTTAAACTTAATATGTACCAAGGGAGATTGTTTAGATTATTTAAGAAGGATTGAATGCTTCACTTCCTAAATGATTTGGTAATTATATCTTTAGAGGCTGATTTAATAGGCCTTATCTACTGAAAACAAACTAGGAAGCGTTTCCATATAGTAATGTACAAGAATGAAGATGAAATCCACATCCACAAGAGAATTGTTGAAGGATTTCTGTTTTATATGAGTGAGTAAGGAGATTATTTTGGGCATTGACTTTAAAACAATTATTATTGTTCGACTTACTCCACGTCTATGCTGTTGATAGGACCTCGTTATCCTTTGCATTGGATACGCATTCCTTATTCACCTACTTTTTAATAGTTTTCCTCCTTCCGTACATTTACTCACAAACTTATACAAAGTGGATTTGGTAATGTATTTTGTAAGAAAAAGCTACAAAACAAAATATCTCTTTTTTTCCTTATGTTTTTTTGCCTAATGTTTTCATTTAAATCCATTTCTACTGTATTGTGGAATGTGGCACTGTCAAACAGCGCGTGCCCTTTGAAGTTTTTAATTTCAAAGGGAAGAAACACAGTGTAAACCTCACTTGAGTGGCAATGTTGGTTTATAATGGTTCCATTATCCCTAATTTAATATATGCTAATAGTTCATGGCTAATCTCATGCAGTATTGATAGTAATGCACTGTGATGCCTTTAGTGACATCTTACCATCCCACTATCCTATACCCTGTGATCGACAAGACTTTCAAGACTCCAGGCGGTTTAGAGCTTTGTGGTTCCATTATAAGTGCACAAGAATAGCATGTCTAGTTTCATACAGCATTACTGACATTTCTTTGTTATTTTGATTGCACGTTTTCATATCTACTTAATATTATCTTTCACCAACAGTCCACCTGTTTGGATGACAACATAAGATTAAATGTTAATATTTCTTTTATCCTCCACAGCAGCTTTTTAGATGTCAAGATAAGATGAATTATGTTTCAATTTCACACGAATAGTATAGTCAACTCAAATTGCATTGCATTGCTTTTTTTCATCGTCACTATCATTAATGGTCATATCCTGACTCATAGCTTGTTGGAGATCCCATTAATTCACCACTATATTGTCACCTACACATCCTTTGTCAATCATGATTTTTTTTTATGTTGAGATGGGCTACAAAAACCTCTTACCTATATATAATCCCTGTGTAGTGTAGCTTTTTTTTCCTCTTTTGCCTTTTTGACATTTTAACTTTGATGTTAGAATGCTGTTCAAATGTACTGTGTATATTTTTACACACTACAGACACTTCATGGCTAAATAATAAAAGAGAAGTTTAATTCTTCAGCACGCATAATTTTTTTTTCAAGCAGTCCATTTTTAGGTTCGGTGGGATACTCAATTCAAATTTAAGTATTTTCCCCTGGGATACAGTCTCACACAGCCGCATGCCAAACAGTAAATTAGTGTCAGCCCCATGTAATTTCTAAGCTCAACCAAGATGTATAATGTGCGCTTGTGCAGGAGGCAAACTATGATATTTTGTACACCAAGCATGTCAAACTCAAGTCTGGATCGGCCCACATAAACAAGGTTTAAGTTTATGTGGGCCGCAAAAGAAAATACCGTAAATTTTCATAGAAACTTAGGTTTATTTTAAAAAGTACAGTATAAAAAAAAAAAACAGCATCCCCCTCTACTGAACCACAGCACCCCCCTCTACTAAATCCCACCCAGTCTACTAAACTACAAAACCCCCCTCTACCACCCTGTGCCAAATCTGATCCTTCCGCTGACAGACACACATACTGACAGACACACATACTTGCTGACAGACACACACACTCACTGATAGACAGACACACACACTGACAGACAGACAGACACACACACACACATACTCACTGACAGAGACACACACATACTCACTGACAGAGACACACACATACAGACACACACACACATACTCACAGACAGACACACACACACACATACTCACAGACAGACAGACAAATACATACATACAGACTCATTGACACACACACAGACACACAGACAGACACACACACATACTGACAGACACACACACACAGACACACTGACAGAGACACACACATATACTCATTGACAGACACACACACATACTCACTGACAGACACACACACACACACACTCTCTCACTGACAGACAGACACACAGAAAGACACACACTCACTGACAGACAGAAAGACACACACACACTGACAGACAGAAAGACACACACACACACATACTTACACATACTTTTTTTATTTTATTGCTCCTTACCTTATGGAGCCGATGTGGGGCCTCTCCCTGGGGTCCTTCCTGCTTCTCACTGCTCCCTTGCGCGGCTTAGTGGTGCCGGAACACGACGCCCGGCTTCACTACAAACGGCGCGAGGGAGCAGTGAGGAGCAGGAAGGCTGAGCTCCCTCGCTGGCCCTCCTCCCCAGCAGGGTAAGTGTTAGCAGAGTAGGCACCTGCAATGTGGGGAAAGCAGATGCCTACTCTGCTATAACACCAGCATGTACTCGCGGCTCGCCGGGCCGGAAAGATGGTCCTTGTTTGGGCCGCGAGTTTGACATGCTTGTTGTACACCTTTGCTGATTTCTATTTTTTTTTTTTTATTCTTTATTTTTTCTGTGCAAAGGTGGTTACAGGCATATATCAGGTGCCACAACAGCACTCATCAATTGAGCATCAGGGTTATCACAGTGACATTGCAGAGAAATGCACATTTTTTGTTTGTAGGTTAGGATAAGCTGGGTGTAGTAGGAACATCAGTTTAGCTGGTAACCGTTTGGCACATAACATTAAAACAGTCTCATGGCACATAGCTGTAGTACAGCGGGAATAGAGCTGATGTGGGGGTACTAGTTGTCAGCCTGAGTGTAAATGGTATAGTCTGTGGTGGTCTATTGTGTTTTGTCTTACGCTGGGGCCGTGTTATGTTGGTGGAAGCCGCGCTATGTCTTGTGGCCTGGGTTCACAGCGGCTGTATGTACTGAAGGGCCGGTTCTAATATGTTAGTGTCTATCCCCCTGGTGTTGAGCGGTAGCGGGTGGTCTAGTGTTCCCGTCTGCAGTATGCTAGGTGGCCCCTGTTACCCCGGGGAGGGGGAGTGATAATCAAAAGAGCTCTATGTGAGTCGCTTTAGGGTGCCCATGACTGCAGGTGCAAATAAAATAAATAAATAAATAAATAAAAGAAGAAAGAAAACAAAAACAAGAACAAACTGTTAACAACGACATGGTTGGTTTGCAAGTTCAGTAGATGCAGCAAGTGGTGCTGTTGGGGTATGGTGGTTGGTAAACCTGGTGATTTCGGAGCCGCCTCAGGTCTTGACTGCTGGTTTGGTTGCTGTCTCTGCGCCTCTGGGGACGAATGAGACCACTGTCGCGGGGTTCCAGGTGGAGCCGTGAGCCGGCGTAGTGTTGGACACCGGTGGGAGATGAGGGGTCGAAGGGATACCCAGTGTCGGTATCAGTTCATTTGCCCCTTGCAAGTCTCGGACGGTGTAGGCTGCAGTCCCATGGTTGATGAGCAGTGTGCGCGAACCTCTCCAGTGGTAGATAATTTCATGCTGGCGTAGGAGGGCTGTGAAGGGTTGGAGTGTACGTCGCCATGCCAGAGTGGACCCTGACAGATCCGCATAGAAGGAAAGCTGCATGTTCTGAACAGATATGGTGAGTGGTTTCGTGTGGCTTGCATTACCGCCCGCTTGTCTCCGTGGTTTTGAAAACGGACTATAAGGTCCCGTGGGGCCGTTGTTGGGGCCTTGGCTGCTCGTGGCAAGCAAAACATATGTTCTATGGGCACCTGCCTGGCTTGCTTGGGAGGTAGGAGCGATTGCATCAGTCTCCTCAGTGTGTGGGAGAGCTCAGTCTCTGGTATGTCTTCTCTGATTCCTCGGATTTTAATGTTCCGGTTGCGGCTCTAATCCTCTAGCGTTGCTATACGCTGCTCATAGGTAAGGTGCTGTTGTGTTAGGGCTTGGACCGTTTGCTGCAAGCGTTGTGTATGTTGCTTGGTGCCCTGGGAGTCTGCTTCCAATGTGCCTAGGCGGCCTGTCAGGCCCTGCAGGTCCGTGCGCAGTTGGGCCATGACTGGCAGGGTGGTATCCCCGTATGTGGAGTCGCCATCTCTGCCTCTGCGGTGAAATCGTCGGATACTTCAGAGCTGTAACCGTCGTACGCGGCCATGTTTGGGCCTTGGGCGCCGAGCGCTTGTTTCCACATGTCACCTATACTTTGGTGTTGCCGCGGGTTGTCGGGCTTCGGTTTCTTGGTTTTACGACCCATGTCGTTAGCGGCAGTCTGTGGGTCAATTTAATGCCTTGTTTGTTCAGCTGGGTCCTCGTTATCGGGCCCAAAGTGCTGTTTTACTGGAGAGCTCGCTTGGCGTGCGGCCATTCAGGTCGGTTGCTTGGCTCCGCCCCCTCGCTGATTTCTATTTTTATTTGAAATCACAAATCCTTTCTCTGATAATTTTTTTTAATTTTATTTTTTTATTGAGGACTCTTGGATGTAACTTGATCCCTCCTCTGCTGTTCTGGTGATACAAGATTGATACATGTCATTCTCCTATTTAAACACTTACCTTCACTAGAAATGTGCCCTTTAATGGCTCTCTGTTGACCAGTGTGACGGTAGTCACCATCACTGGTGTTGGTGTAGTAACCAACACCTGTTTTGGTCACCCTGTGCCCAGCATTGGTGCATGGTATGTTAAATGTATTGATTGTCTGTGCCTTTTCCCCTTCCCCTTTTTCCTGTCCTATGGTTTCCCCAGCTGGGCATTGTCCCAGGGACACTGCCAGACCAGTTTAAACTAGCTGTCCTTTCTCTCCTCAATCTCCCATCAGCCCTTCCTATTGTCTGGCCCCACCCTTCCAGGTACTATAGTGCTCTACTCACCCTATTGTATGTAAATGAGGCTGTTAAGGGCATAAATATATTTGCTAAGTATATTTAAGTTAGTTGCTGTTTTAACCTTCACCAAGTGTCGTCTGGTGTTTGGGGAAAGGGATATAATCTGCTGATGGAAAGTGTGTCCAGGGCTATAAACACAGTAGCCTGGTCCAGGGTGGAAAAGGCCCTCAGTGATCCCAGTCAAGCCTTGGCGACCAGGTCTGAAGTGATTCAGGGTCACTAATAGCTACGAGGAAGCAGACTTGGCAGAGGTATTTGGTTGGAGTACTGTCACAACCAGATATTGCACAGGCCCCAAGTGCCATGACTTGACACAGAGGTGTAACTAGTAATGAATACCGGCGAAAGAATCAGTGAAGGGCTCCCACTTACTGAAACACCAATATACCATATATCAAACTAACACAGTTTTGTATACATATAAACACTACACTATATATCACATGTAAACCAAACACTGAATTGCTTACTGAAAACGTAATTTCTATTAACTGCTTCTTGGAACCCTAAACTCAGCATTACAACTGTTGTGACCTTGGAAGGTTCTCCACTAATTTGGCAAATGGGTGCCCATAGTCAAACGGTGTAGGATCTGCAAAGTGGACAAGCACTTCTGTAATCCTAGATAATGGAATATTACTAAATGGCTTCAGATCGCCATTGGGATTTGCCAAGACTGCCTGGTGTCTTCTCTCCTGTGCATCCTTTGGATCCATTACATAATGCAATAATCATATTTATTTATTTATTTGACAATCTTTACAATCTTCTGGGAAGACCAATTAGGATAGGGTTACAATAATCCCTGCGAGAGATTACTAGAGCATGAATAAGCTCCTTAGTAGTATCTTGCATAAGAAATAGGCGGATGCAAGCAAAGTTTTTAAGGTGGAATCGACAAGATTTGGTAACAGACTGGATGTGAGGCTCAAAGGTAAGACCAGAATCAGATATAACGCCAAGACAGTGCACTTGCAAGGATGGGCTGATGTGGGTACCACTAACTTGAAGGGAGAGCGAAAGAAAGGATCAGTATTAGGAGGAGGAAAGATAAGAAGCTCAGTTTTAGAGAGATTGAGTTTCAGAAAGTGGGAGGACATCCAATCAGAGATGGAAGAAAGGCAACCAGTTACACGTTACAGGACAGCAGGGGAGAGGTCTGGGGAGAAGAGATATATCTGGGTGTCATCGGCGTACAGGTAGTAATTGAATCCAAATGAGAGTGGAGGGTATGGAAGCCAGACTGAATGTGGTCAAGGAGAGAGTTTGAATTGAGGAAGCAAGCCAGACAGGTAAAGACAAGTCTATGATGTAATCTATAAGGCGCCAATGTTCGAAATGAGCATGCCTTCAAGTTGTCTTCAGACTTTTTTGTGAAAGATGGTGTTGGTGATGACCAATTTCTGCTCTGCACAAAACTCTAGTAGAAGGCACCCATTGTCAGGCACCAATTTCTAACAACATGTTTACCAAATACTCCCAGCTTTTGAGTCCTTGCCTACTCTGGCACTGAAGTTGCCATGGATGATAATCTAGTCATCTGCAAGGATGTTCTGCATGAGGTTGTGTAGTTCAGTGTAGAACTTGTCCTTTTCAGCAGAACTTGCTTAAAGAGTTGAGGCATACACGCTAAACAGTGTGACATGCTGCTTGTTTCAAAATTGGAGGCAAATGGAGATGAAGTGATGTGAGAACCCAATGTCAGATTTTCAAGTTGGGAGGCAATAGTGTTCCTGATCATAAAGCCAACACCACAGAAGTATCTCTCGGGCTCCGGCTTGCGTGACCAGTAGATGATGTATTCTGTGATAAGCTCTTAAAGGCTGCTTACTGAGGGAGGCATACTTCACCGAGAGCAACAATGAGCCTTAAAGGACCACTATAGGCACCTAAACCACTTCAGCTTAATGAAGTGGTCTGGGTGCCTGGTCCAGCTAGGTTTAACCCTTTTTTCTATAAACATAGCAGTTTCAGAGAAACATAGAAACATAGAATGTGACGGCAGATAAGAACCATTCGGCCCATCTAGTCTGCCCAGTTTTCTAAATACTTTCATTAGTCCCTGGCCTTATCTTATAGTTAGGATAGCCTTATGCCTATCCCACGCATGCTTAAACTCCTTTACTGTGTTAACCTCTACCACTTCAGCTGGAAGGCTATTCCATGCATCCACTACCCTCTCAGTAAAGTAATACTTCCTGATATTATTTTTAAACCTTTGTCCCTCTAATTTAAGACTATGTCCTCTTGTTGTGGTAGTTTTTCTTCTTTTAAATATAGTCTCCTCCTTTACTGTGTTGATTCCCTTTATGTATTTAAATGTTTCTATCATATCCCCCCTGTCTCGTCTTTCCTCCAAGCTATACATGTTAAGATCCTTTAACCTTTCCTGGTAAGTTTTATCCTGCAATCCATGAACCAGTTTAGTAGCCCTTCTTTGAACTCTCTCTAAGGTATCAATATCCTTCTGAAGATAGGGTCTCCAGTACTGTGTACAGTACTCCAAGTGAGGTCTCACCAGTGTTCTGTACAATGGCATGAGCACTTCCCTCTTTCTACTGCTAATACCTCTCCCTATACAACCAAGCATTCTGCTAGCATTTCCTGCTGCTCTATTACATTGTCTGCCTACCTTTAAGTCATCAGAAATAATCACCCCTAAATCCCTTTCCTCAGATGTTGAGGTTAGGACTCTATCAAATATTTTGTACTCTACACTTGGGTTTTTACGTCCAAGATGCATTATCTTGCACTTATCCACATTAAATGTCAGTTGCCACAACTCTGACCATTTTTCTAGTTTACCTAAATCATTTTCCATTTGGCTTATCCCTCCTGGAACATCAACCCTGTTACATATCTTAGTATCATCCGCAAAAAGACACACCTTACCATCAAGACCTTCTGCAATATCACTAATAAAAATATTAAAGAGAATGGGTCCAAGTACAGATCCCTGAGGTACCCCACTGGTGACAAGCCCAAGCTTCGAATATACTCCATTGACTAAAACCCTCTGTTGCCTGTCACTCAGCCACTGCCTTACCCATTCAACAATATTGGAATCCAAACTCAAAGATTGTAGTTTATTGATAAGCCTTCTATGTGCAACAGTGTCAAAAGCCTTACTGAAATCTAGGTAAGCAATGTCTACTGCACCACCCTGATCTATAATTTTAGTTACCCAATCAAAAAAATCAATAAGATTAGTTTGGCATGATCTCCCTGAAGTAAACCCATGTTGTCTCTGGTCTTGAAATCCATGTGTTTTTAGATGTTCAACAATCCTATCCTTTAACATGGTTTCCATCACTTTCCCCACTACTGAAGTAAGGCTTACTGGCCTATAGTTGCCCGACTCCTCCCTATTACCTTTCTTGTGAATGGGCACAACATTTGCTAACTTCCAATCTTCTGGGACTACTCCTGTTATCAATGATTGGTTAAATAAATCTGTTAATGGTTTTGCTAGTACACCACTAAGCTCTTTTAATAGCTTTGGGTGTATTCCATCAGGTCCCATTGACTTATTTGTCTTTACTTTTGACAGTTGAAATAGAACCTCTTCCTCTGTAAACTCACGTGTAATAAATGACTCATTTATCCTTTTTCTTAACTGAGGTCCCTTTCCTTCATTTTCATCTGTAAATACCGAACAAAAATATTCATTGAGGCAGTCAGCTAGACCTTTATCCTCATCTACATAGTTACATAGTTAGATAGCTGAAAAGAGACTTGCGTCCATCAAGTTCAGCCTTCCTCACACCTGTATTTTGCTGTTGATCCAAAAGAGAAAAAAAAAAAAAAAAAAAAACAAACCCCAGTTTGAAGCACAATTTTGCAACAAGCTAGGACAAAAAATTCCTTATTGACCCCAGAATGGCAGTCAGATTTATCCTTGAATCAAGCAGTTATTACCCTACATTGAAAGATTATATCCTTGAATATTCTGTCTTTGCAAGTATGCATCTAGTAGCTGTTTGAACATCTGTATGGACTCTGATAAAACCACTTCTTCAGGCAGAGAATTCCACATCCTGATTGTTCTTACAGTAAAAAAACCTTTCCTTTGCCTTAGACGAAATCTTCTTTCTTCCAGTCTAAACGCATGGCCTCGTGTCCTATGTAAAGTCCGGTTTGTGAATAGATTTCCACACAATGGTTTGTATTGGCCCCGAATATATTTGTATAATGTTATCATATCCCCTCTCAGGCGACGTTTTTCTAAACTAAATAGGTTTAAATTTGTTAACCTTTCTTCATAGCTGATATGTTCCATTCCTTTTATTAATTTTGTAGCCCGCCTCTGCACTTTTTCTAGTGCCATGATATCCTTCTTTAGAACAGGTGCCCAAAATTGCACAGCATATTCAATATGTGGTCTTACCAGTGATTTATAGAGAGGCAAAATGATATTCTCGTCCCGAGAATGAATGCCCTTTTTCATGCATGACAATACCTTACTGGCCTTGGCCACTGCTGATTGACATTGCACATTGTTGCATAGTTTGTTGTCTATAACAATTCCCAAGTCCTTTTCGTGTGTTGTTATCCCTAATTCGCTTCCATTAAGGGTATACGTTGCTTGTGTATTCTTTACGCCGAAGTGCATAACTTTGCATTTTTCAACATTAAATTTCATCTGCCATTTGAGTGCCCAGTCCTCCAGTCTATCTAAATCCTTCTGCAGCAAAGTAATATCTTGCTCACATTGTATTATTTTACAAAGTTTTGTGTCATCTGCAAACACTGAAACATGACTTTCAATGCTGTCTTCAAGATCATTTATAAAAATGTTAAATAGAAGGGGTCCCAGAACAGACCCCTGAGGGACACCACTTGCCACCTCTGTCCAGCTTGAAAATTTACCATTAACGACAACTCTTTGTATTCTGTTTTTAAGCCAATGTTCTACCCAAGAACAAGCATTTTCATCGAGACCGATTTCCTTGAGTTTTGAACACTAATCTTTTGTGTGGAACTGTATCAAATGCCTTGGCAAAATCCATACCTCCATACATACCTTCCTTCTTTTGTTTTTAATCTAACTAATCCTTGTTTTACTTTTCTTTTCTCATTTATGTATCTAAAAAAAGTTTTGTCCCCCTTTTTTACTGACTGTGCTATTTTCTCTTCTGTGTGGGATTTGGAAGCTCTTATAACTTGCTTAGCCTCTTTCTGCCTAATCTTATAGGTCATTCTGTCTTCCTCACTCTGGGTTTTTTTATAATTACTAAATGCTAACTTTTTGTTTTTTACTATTTTGGCCACATCTGCGGAGTACCACAGTGGTTTCTTGAATTTTTTGCTTTTACTGACAAGCCTAATGCAATTTTCTGTTGCCTTCAGTAGTGCAACTTTTAAATAATCCCATTTCTTTTGGACTCCATATAAATTGCTCCAGTCTGATAATGACTCCTTTACACATATTCTAATTTTAGAAAAGTCTGTTTTTCTAAAGTCTAAAACTTTTGTTTTTGTGTGGTGTGACTCAGTCACTGTTCTTATATTAAACCACACTGACTGATGATCACTGGATCCTAAACTTTCACCTACAGTAATATCTGATACCAAATCTCCATTTGTTAACACTAAATCTAGTATGGCCTCTTTACGAGTTGGCTCCTCAACGACTTGTTTTAGAGACAATCCCAGTAGGGAGTTTAGAATATGTGTGCTTCTGGCACAAGTAGCTATTTTTGTTTTCCAATTCACATCAGGAAGATTAAAGTCACCCATGATGATAACTTCCCCCTTCATTGTCATTTTAGCTATTTCTTCAACTAGTAGATTATCTAACTCTTCAATTTGTCCTGGGGGCCTATAAATCACACCTACACGAGTTACTGTGTGATTACCAAATTCTAACGTAACCCAAACGGACTCTATGTTCGCCTCACTAACCTTTATTAGGCTAGATTTTATGCTATCCTTTACATACAGGGCCACCCCTCCCCCTTTCTTGCCTTCCCTGTCTTTTCTATATAAAGAGTACCCTGGTATTGCTATGTCCCAGTCATTTTTCTCATTATACCATGTCTCAGTAACAGCGACTAAATCTACACTATCAGTTGCCATTATTGCCACAAGTTCATGGATCTTATTCCCTAAACTGCGAGCATTTGTAGACATGACTCTAAGCTTATCATTTTTTAACACACTTGCTACAGGCACCTTCTGTCCTTGTTTTGGGGGACAATTGGATTGATGTTTTATCACCCTTTTGCCCCCCCCTCCTAGTTTAAAAACATCCTAGCAAAACCTCTGAACTGCTCACTGAGAACATTTGTTCCCTTTTGAGAAAGATGCAAACCATCTTTTTTGTACAGTTTATTTCCATTCCAAACAGAGCTACCATGAGCAATAAAGCCAAATCCTTGCTCCCGACACCATTCACCAAGCCACAAGTTAAAGTCCCTAATACGCATCTGCCTGTCGTTCTGAGTGTTATGCACAGGCAGAACTTCAGAGAATGACAGTGTGGAAGCAACCTGCCGTATATCATTGGCAAAAACACTAAAAACTTCCTTAACCTCTGAAACCTCATTGCAAGCCAAGTCATTTGTCCCTAAATGGACAAGTACATCCAATTCCCCTTCCTGCTTTGCTTGCTTAACAATATTACAGATACGTCTCCTGTCTCTGTGAGCAGTAGCTCCGGGAAGACACCTCACAAGACCACCATTGTCCATCTCCACACCTCTTATGATGGAATCCCCCAACAACAACTGCTTTCTATTAGGCCTCACCATAGTCTTCAAGCCTCTCTGCACAACACCACTAGCCTCAGTGCCTCTCTGCACAACACCACTAGCCTCAGTGCCTCTATGCACAACACCACTAGCCTCAGTGCCTCTCTGCACAACACCACTAGCCTCAGTGCCTCTCTGCACAACACCACTAGCCTCAGTGCCTCTCTGCACAACACCACTAGCCTCAGTGCCTCTCTGCACAACACCACTAGCCTCAGTGCCTCTCTGCACAACACCACTAGCCTCAGTGCCTCTCTGCACAACACCACTAGCCTCAGTGCCTCTCTGCACAACACCACTAGCCTCAGTGCCTCTCTGCACAACACCACTAGCCTCAGTGCCTCTCTGCACAACACCACTAGCCTCAGTGCCTCTCTGCACAACACCACTAGCCTCAGTGCCTCTCTGCACAACACCACTAGCCTCAGTGCCTATCTCCAGGACACCACTACACTCTGAAAGTGCAGAAAATGAATTATGTAGAACAACAGACTGTGCAATATGCCTTTTATCCACAACTCCAAGTCTACCAGATCCTACAGTAATCCATCTGCCATTCCTAGTATGTCTCTGCGGTAATGGCTTTGCAGCAGTTCCAGCCTGAATTTGTTTACCAGATAATTTACAAATCTCAGACTTCAAAAATACAATCTCCTGCCGCAAGATAGAGAACTGTCTACAGATTAGACAACAACCAAACCTCCAAAAAGTGGAACGTGAAACAAATGCAAAGCAACTATTACACTGAACTAAGTCTGCCATTCCAATGAGGCGAATAATTTAAATCAAACAAATTTTACCTTTTTTTTTTTTATTTATCCTCCTGGATACCTCAGATTACCTCCAGTTTATCTCCAGAATATCTCCAACCACACACACACTTAGAAGCAACACTTAGATGAAGCAACCAAGCTCTATTGAAACTGTTTCAGAGAAAATGCTATGTATATAAATGGGTTAATCCAGCCTCTAGTGGCTGTCTCATTGACAGCCGCTAGAGGCGCTTCTCACTGTGATTTTCCCAGTGAGAAGACGCCAGCGTCCATAGGAAAGCATTGTGAATGCTTTCCTATGAGACTGGCTGAATGCGCGCGCGGCTTGTGCCGCACATGCGCATTCAGCCAAGGAGGAGAGTCCCCCGCCCGGCGCTGGAGAAAGAGGTAAGTTTAACCCCTTCCACCCTCTAGAGCCCGGCGGGAGGGGTACCCTGAGGGTGGGGGCACCCTCAGGGCACTATAGTGCCAAAAAAAAGAGTGTTTTCCTGGCACTATAGTGGTCCTTTAAGAGTTTGTGGGCGACTAAAGCGGAGTGCCGTTCATCAGGGTGACCGCTGTCTGCTGTATCGATTATGATTATGATGTTCTAACATACAAGTTTTAGTCATCAAACACCTCGTGAGACAGGTGTGTGCCTTTTACTTGTTTTGTTTGTTCGACTACATTAGAAGATGCCAGTTTACTGTGGCTTGCCAACTGGGGGAAATGGAGAGGAGCTTTGGTTAGACCACTTTTTCTAGGCACCTTTTCAAGTAGAGCAAGCACTGCTATCCCTAGATAAGGTTGCTTGGTCATTCAGGGTACTACCAAATGATGTTGTGGTCTCCGTGGTCAACAGCAGATGACCCGTACACCTAATCTGCCTACATGAAGGATTCCAGTGTCATCTTTGAGTGCGGCTTCCGGTGTCATCTTCTACCTGCCAGTTTGCCCATTTGAGGCCAGCATGCAGGAGTCACCCTGTATGACTAAGGTGTTGGACACCAGTTTGTCTGGCTTCCCAACTAAGACCTGTCTCACTTGGGAGGCCCTTCTGTCTGGGATGCTACTTTCAGCATAGCTCTTAACTTCATTGACGCACTCAAGCCTCTCTCCGACTCAGCAAGGTCAGTGTGCACAAGCCACAAACCACATAAAATAGCAGCATATTACTATACCTACCATCAACTATTATGATGCCACTGCATGTAAGCCGACAAAAGTGGAAAGCAACCTATTGTGCCACTCTCGATGTACTTACCTCCTCTTATGTTTCATACTGCCTGGAAGGTAAAACTTTGTCAATTGTCATACTGAAAATTGACAATATGTATTGTCTCATTAGAAAAAGGATGTCATTATGCTTCCCTCTCCTCTTTTCTAATCTGTACCCTAATCCTTCAAACAAAATAAAAAATAAAAAAAATGGTTAAATTGAAAAAAAATAAAAGAACAGCGAATGCCAATAATTTATATGCAGTAACATAACTCTTACTTTTCCTACAAGCTATCCTAACATAATGAGACCCTCACATCTAAATATACAGATAAATTCTACCAGGTAGGGACTGTGGAAGGCCAGGGATCCTTATTTAGTGTTAAATTGCTCTAAAATGGTTAAACACTGAATGGAGAGATAGTGCCAGGGGACTCCAGACACTATAACCAATTCAATCAGATGAAATGGTTATGGTGACTACAGTGTCCCTTTAATGGTTTACCTTCCCTGATTTATAAACTCTAAACATATTTTGTTAGACAGTTTGTAGTTACAGTTTTGTAGCAGTATCAACAATTATGGGAGTTGGGAGTGATTCATGAAGTGCAAGTGCAGGTCTCGCATGAGTGAATAATCCAAGATAATTTGGACAATCGTGGTAACATCATAACATAGGAATAATTGGATAAGTATGCTTGAACACTGTCCACTGACATGGTAATCAAGCTTCAGACCAGGTCAGTCAACAGCTATGCGTCTTAAGCAGTGGTGTATCCTGGTTTTGTGCTGCCCTAGGCAGGACAAAACTCAGGCGCCCCCCTCCCACCCACGCCACCCTCACCCAACCCTCCCCCCCCCACCCGCGCCACCCCCACCGAACCCTTCCCCCGTCCCGCCTTCTAAATACACACACATTCACTGACAAATACGCATACACTAGGTAACAGAAACACACTCACTAGCAGACACACACACAGTCTAACAGACACACACACAGTCTAACAGACACACACTTACAGACACACACACTGACATACACACACACAGACCCACACACATACAGACATACACACACACACATACAGACATACACACACACACATACAGACATACACACACACACACACATACAGACATACACACACACACTAACAGACACACACACAGACACACTAACAGACATACACACACTAACAGACATACACACACTAACAGACATACACACACACAAACTAACAGACACACACACAGACCCACTAACAGACATACACACACTTACAGACATACACTTACAGACATACACACACACACACACACTAACAGACATACACACACACACTAACAGACATACACAGACATACAAACACACTCAATCACTCACATATTTAATACATTTTTTTTTTTTTTTAATTTAACCCCCCCAGCCTCCTTACCTTTGGGAAAGCTGGGGGGGGGGGATATCTGTCTCCCTGGTGGTCCAGTGGCTGCTGGGAAGTGCGGGTAGGTGGGCGGCTGGCGAGGGAGCACTTCCTCTGAGCGGTCTGCGCAGCTCCCTCGCGCGCCGCAGAGTGATGCTGGGAGGCGGAGCCGGAATATGACGTCATATTCCGGCTCCCAGCCTCACTCTGCGGCGCGCGAGGGAGCTGAGCAAACCGCTCAGAGGAAGTGCTCCCTCGCCGGCCGCCCACCTACCCGCACTTCCCAGCAGCCCGCCGGCCGCCCAGCGTGCCTTGTTAGCCGCAAGGCTAACAAGGCATTTGCCCTGGGCATTTGGGGGCGGCTTTTTTTGCCGCCCCCTGAAAAATGCCGCCCAAGGCAAATGCCTTGTTTGCCTCGCGGCAAATACACCCCTGGTCTTAAGCCCAACACACCTTTTACTGTCCCTCCGTTAAGCATCTTTAATCAATGCTTCTCTGTTGTCTAGTCATATTTACAAAGTCTGGAAAGCAATACTAATTGTGTTTAGGAAGTGTAAGCCACTTCTCTGGTTTATGCTCACACTTCCTAAACAACACACTCAGTCCCTTTTCTCTAAAAGCTCTATAAAATTAGGTTCACTTCCAGCTCCTAATTAGTTGGCTGCTACAAAACAAGAATATTGAGCAGCGTTCTCATATACAGCTCATCAACTGCAGAATAACATACAATTAAATATTAAATCTTCCACAAGCCTGCAATCTCTGAGAAGAACTATATCTCTCAAACCAAGCCTGTAGCAGCTGCCATCATGTATATTTTCTATGTGAGATATGTGTAACCTTCTAACAAGATCAAGTATAGCCAGGTAGACCTCCCATGTCACATGACTGATTCTATCACCAGGTATATGAGGAGGACTAATGGGAAGTGCAGTTTATGCACATGTTTTATTGCACAAATGCTGCATTTAATGTAAATTTCAGGTCATTTTAGGCCATACATGAGCGCTACAACAGCACTTGGCATACATGTAGTACTGATTAGCTGCTCTGCCACATGCGTGATGCCGACATGCCCCCTTCAAAGGCTAGTATGTTATCACTGATTCAATTAAAGTGACAGACATAACCATATTGTACCTCTGCCTCCTCTGATATAAGGTCTACTAGGACATAATTGAAAACCAGAGGATCTCAATGTATTCTTATTGATAAACGATTTACGATAAGTCAATAAATCTGCGTTTATTCAGTGTTCGCACCTCTAATGCTTGCCTTCACGACTTCTCTAGGGCTGCACTGTTCCTATAGAACTCTATTCCCTGCTCCGTTAGACTCTCACCCAGTTTCAGTTCCTTCAAAAGATCATTAAAAACTCTCTTCTTTAGGAAAGCATATTAATTTGTTTAATAACTGTTAATAGCTTTCCCTCCCTGCATCTTGGTAACTCAAATGGAAATACAAGATACACAATCTGGGATACAACTGATTCCTAAAAAGAATTGATTACAAAAGCATAGTGTAATATTGTTTAAAATGTGCACTCACAAACATACTCTCAGATATTATCAAGGTGCCTTCCCTGAAGCTGATGGGGGTGCTGTAACTACAACTACAGGTGATTTTTGGGAATCTGATTAGGTGATTTTTGGTAAGTTGTTTCTCTGATTATTAGATAAGTAATTGACTCAATTTATATTTATCATATTTAAGTGATGTGGGTTTTTTCTTCAATATATCTTGGCAACCCACCCTGCTTCCTCTACTGCAACTGTGTCATCCATTAAACTAACCCTTCACTGTAAACTGTTCTAGTATTCCTACTTTTTCCGGTACATTAAATACATCCTGCCCCGGTGTCTGCCCACCCATGAGTCCACCTACAGGGCCCACCCATGAGTTCACTCACAGTGAGTGGAGTGTATGTGTGTAGGGGATGTGTTGTGTGTTATTGTAGAGGATGTAATGTGTGTGCTTATGAAATGTAGTTTATAGGGATTCCAGTTTCTATATGGGCTTTAGTCTGTGCATAGAGTCGATGCAGTGCATGTAATAATTTCCATAAAAATGATTACCCCATAATAAGAATGGTGGTGTACATATGTAAAATATAGTATCACTATATAATTTTCACTGCCTGCACGTCATCTGGAGCACTCTGATGACTCTAACCAATAGAAAATAGCCGCTACCTATTTACACTCACCTGTCCATTTCACTGTTGCCATATTGTGGTTCTTCTTCTTCTGATTTTCTGTTTATCTGACCCTTGGCATTGTTTATCATTTATCCTGAACTCTATTCTCATTTGACTATGCTAGTTTCTGATTATCCTGCTTTCTCCTATGCTTGACCTTGGATATCACTCTGACTACTGTATTCCTTTAAGCCAGGCCAGTCTAAGGACCGGTACATGCATTGTCTCTGCCTTGTTGTGTACTGGGTTTATGTATTTTGGTTTCTACCTTATCCTGACAGTATGGAGTAGACAGAGTCGGAACTACCGCGGTCACAGGGGTCGCAGCTTGACCGGGCCGGTCACTCCATCGGGGCCAAGCCGCCCTGTGGACCCCTGCGACTGGGGTTTCCGCCGGCCATGTGTTGCGGCCCTGGCCAGCGCGGTAGAACCGCCAGGGCTGCGCTTTTAGGGGTCCATCGGGTGGCCCATGCTGTTAGGGCCACCTGATGGCAAAGTATTTCCAGGGGGCTTGGTCACCGCTTCAGACACTGGAAGAAAGTGACTGCCCTAGTCACTTCCTCCGAGCTATCATAGAGAGAGGAGGGAGTCAGAGTGGGAACTCTGTCCATCATCAGTCTGAGCCAGCCATTGGGCCCCAGTGAAGTCACTCTCCTGCACCTAAAGGTAGGAAACAGGAGGGTGACTAAAACATTCTGCATGTGTGTGTTTGTATATGTATGTCTGTATGTATGTGTGTGTGTGTCTGTATATATGTACGTGCATCTGTATGTATGTGTGCGTGTGTGTGTCTGTATGTGTGTGTGTGTGTCTGTATGTATGTGTGTGTCTCTGTAAGTATGTGTGTGTCTCTGTATGTATGTCTCTATTTATGTGTGTGTGTGTCTGTTTGTATATGTGTGTTTCTGTATGTATTTGTGTGTATGTGTGTCTGTATGTATGTGTATCTGTTTGTCTGCATGTGTATCTGTATGTCAATGTGTGCGCTGTGTATCTGTATGTGAGTCACTGTTTGTGTCTATATGAGTGTCATTCTGTGTATTTGAATGTTTGTCCTTAAGTGTTTGTGTATCTGTCTGTATTTGTGGCTGTGTATCCGCATGTGTGTCAGTGTAAGTCTGTGTATCTGTATTTGTGTCAGTGTTTGTATCTATAGGAGTGTCATTCTGTGTATCTCAAAGTTTGTCATTCTGAGTGTCTGTGTATCTGCATGTGTGTCTGTGTGTATATATGTGTCTGTGTAT
This sequence comes from Pelobates fuscus, assembly GCF_036172605.1. Taxonomy (NCBI): domain Eukaryota; kingdom Metazoa; phylum Chordata; class Amphibia; order Anura; family Pelobatidae; genus Pelobates; species Pelobates fuscus. Next base: position 84,861,234 of record NC_086328.1, on the reverse strand, counting down.
CTATGTTTTAGTTTGTGTGTCTGCATTTGAATGTGTGTCAGTGTGTGCATGTGTGTCTGTGTATCAGCATATGTGTTATATAGTGTTTATCTGCATATATGTCAATGTGTGTTTGTTTGTATATCTGCATGTATGTCAGTGTATGCACCTGTGTAACTGTCACCCCCCTTCACCCTGCCACACTCACAATAACTCCACCAATTATGTCACTTACAGCCATACTCACCTCCCATCTCTCTGCCATATTTACCCCATTACACACACCTTCTCTCGCACTGTCATACTTACCCCCCAATCCTGTCACTCACCCATGCCGTCTCATTCTATGTTTCTATGTTTCTATGTTTCATGCCATACTCACCACCCATCGCTCTGCCATATTCACCCCATTACACTCACCTTCTATCGCACTGTCATACTTACCCGTGATTCCTGTAACTCACCCATGCCATATTCACCACCCATCGCGCTGCCATATTCATCCTATTACACTCACCTTCTCTAGCACTGTCACATTCAACCCCGTCCCCAATCCTGTCATGCTTTTTCTCCATCACTCTGTCACGCTCACCCCCTTTCACCCTGCCACACTCACCCTATCTCATTAATCGCTCCAATTCTGTCATACTAACCCAAACCCCAACCATGCCTCACTAACCCTGTGGGGCGTGAATAAAACACATGAAGGGGCTGACGGGTGTGAATGTGACACATGGAGGGGATGAGACGTATGGGGGAGGCCCCCCGGGCAATTTCGCACTGGGGCCCTGTGGTTTCTAGTTACACCTCTGGGAGCAGATAATCTTGAAGGTTATTATTTCTTTTATAAGCCATGATCAATTTATCCCAGAATTGGAATGATAGCATGCTCTTTAATGACACCAGGTGCCATTACTTGCAGAGGATCTATTTAACTTGTTTAGACTTGGTGTGAAATGTTGGTGGAGGAATCACCCACATTGGAACTGGGATATGACCAGCTGGACATATTACGTCTTTCTCCAATGCTTCATCCAATGTTGCTTTCATTGTTACTTGAGTGTATCCCCGTTCATAAAATATCTGTTCCATAAGAGCAAGATTAATTTTGTCAGAGCTATTTGGCATCACCTTGAAAAACTGTAAAATTGGCAACGTTATTTTAAGGATTTCAGTATAGAAGCTGTTGGCATGGAGCAGAGCGTCAGTATCCCTCTGAAATAAAGTATATCCAAGTCTGTTGCCTTTCTTGAACATCTAAAAATCCCAAAATTCAATACATTCTAGACTGTAGCCTATGGATCAGCGCAGCTAAGAGGAATAGGCCTTGACAGAGCCAGGAGGTAGGCATAGCAACCACAGGAAGTTAATGTCACTTAGCATGCTGGGTGGGGCGGAGCCATAATAGGTGTATTTTATGAAGTGGCCATTGAAAGAAATTAAGCTTACCTGTCAGTTGTGAATCTGCTCGCTCTCTCTCTCTCTCTGGGGGCCCTGTGTGTGTGTGTGTGTGTCTCTCTCTCTCTCTCTCTGGGGGTCCTGTGTGTGTGTGTGTATGTTCCTCTCTCTCTCTGGGGGTCAGGTGTGGCTGCTTTCTTTTTCTCTGTGAGGGCCCTGCCTGGGTCTCTTTGAGTGTGCGTGTGTGTGTCTCTCTCTCTGCGTGCCTCTATTTAGGGACCCTGCTGAGCCTGTTGTCCCTGAGAGCGGCCTCTATGTGCCCATACAAGGTGGAGCAGTCCCGGTCCTGAGCCCGGGAGCATCGGAATGGAGAACGGCGCGGAGAGGTCGGCCGTGGGTTCAGGAGGCAGACTGACGGAAGCGCGGGAGGTGTGCGGCTGGAGCCGTCAGGCAAGGCTGCCGGTCGGGCGCGGACTGTCGCAACTCGCGGACCGCGAGTGAAGGCTGCGCCCCGCATGTCAGCGGCTGGCAGGATAGCAGGAACGGCAGTGGCTCTGAACACGGCCCGGAAGGTGACCGGACTGCTGCGTGTATTTGGGCACGGTGAGTCGGCTACTGAGGGAGTTAATAGGGGTCCAGGGAGTGCTGCTGGCTCCTCGGAACTGGCGGTCCCCCAGAGGGCGGTGGGGACCTGGACAGCGTGTGAATTCATGGGGCGGCCACAGGGAGGGCCAGGTCCACTAGCAACAATGGAGGAAGGGGTGAGGAGCGCAGCAGGGACAGCCAGGGCGCTCAGAGAACGGCAGGAGCCAGGGTCTTTAAGGGTGGCCGGGCGGCAGAGGCCAGCGCAGGGTCAAGCAGGGCGGCTGGCGGGAAGCAAGGCGGTGAGGTCAGCGCAGGATTATGGGGGACATCATTGGCTGGAGGATGCAGGCATGTCAGAGGAGGGCCCATCAGGCTGCTCTCAGGGTCGGCAAACGGACAAAGATGGCGCATGGAGGGAGCAAGGGGAAGAGCGGCGCAGCGCTAGCGCCAGGTGCAGCAGCGATAGGTGGATGGCAGGGAGGTAGGGGAGTGGAGACAGGAACCCCTTCACGATACAGGCGCAGCGTATCCAGATACTGTGGCAAGGAGGAGGCGGGGAGGTTGAGAACGGGTTCCACGGACAGGAGAAGGTGTAGGCGGCGCTTTACATCAGGCTCATCTGATGGGAGTTGCCAGGGGCGGCGAGGAGAACAGACAGCGGGGAGAGTCGGACAGCAATGAGGAGGGGAACTTGGGAGGACGGTGAAGAGCGTAAGGAGGAAGGGCGGGCAGGGGACCGATCACACAGACTGCCCAGGTTGTCTTCTCCCTACAGGTCGCGGAGTAACACACCTGCGGTCCCGAGGGCGGGACCAGGCGAGTCGGAGTCGACGGCTACTGGGAGCTCTGGGGCCTGGCAAGGCGGTCGGAAGGACAGCAACCCCCACGGCCTGAGGTGGCCGGGGGCACCAGCAGTGAGTTCACAACTGCACTACACTCGGGATCATTCATAGGCTGTTTAAAATTCTTTCTGGAATCCTGGGAAGGGACAAGGGATTCACTTCAGTTCGGTAAGGTTTGGGCATCAGAGGGTGAACTGGGGCGGTATCCAGGTGGGTGGAAGCGATATCTAAAGGTCCTAGTAACGAGGTTCTGGGAGGTGCGCCTGCGCCGGTAGAGACACCAGAAAGGGGGTAAGGAAGGGGACATGGCTGGCGGTGACGGCTCGGAGGTACCGCGGCAGAATGATGGGGGGCTGGGTAGAGTACTTGCTGGGGCTTCTGCCCCGCGTTTACGGATCGGAGCAACGCCGGTGACTATCAGGACGTCGTTGCTGCTGGCTATGGCGGTACGCCCATTAGATAGGCACTAATTTGATGGATGGGTTTGTTGGGGGCGGGCATATTCTGTTGCTACACATCTTATCGCACCTGAAAGGGGCAAGGGGGAAGCAGGCATGGACGCGGACCAGTTCCGTAACGCAAGCATCATTCGGCCTTGCTGTCGAGTTGGTTCAGAGGAGCGGGACGCGTTTTTGGTATTGGCGACCCTTCCATCTTTTGGGTTGCATATATACAGGTGCTTATTGGTGAACTCTAATAGCCAAGGGGTGGTTCCGTGTCAGGTTCCTAGGTCGGAAGTGGTTTCCATTTGGCATGGGGGGGGGGTAAACGAGGATTCCTGAGAGGGTCCATTAGTACAGTGTCCGGGAGCTGGCTTGCTGTGGGGCCCGGCTGGGCCGGGCCATAGTGGACTTACATTATGGTCGCGGGAATGTTACTGCACATCCTTGCGGGGTGAGTAACTGGTTTGGTGGTAAGGGAGTCTTAATTGCCTAAGGGCGGTTGGAGGTGCTACGTGAGGCAAGGCGAAGGTTCGCAGGTTCTAGGAGGTCACGCTGAGAAATTGTGGAGGCGCATACGGCGGGCGCAAATCCACATGTGGGTTAAGGGGTGGGTTTTTTCGCGGTCACGAAGGGACGGCTACTTGTGGAGCCTTTATGGGAGGCATTGTGTTGGTCACTGGGGAACATGGGTTCCGGGGCATACCTGGACGGCTGATGGTGCCAGGTGTGGTAGCAGGATGCAGGGAAAGGAAGTCATACTATTTGAAGCTGGCAAATTTTGAGTTGTTGTGGAAAGTGTGAAGGGGGGAAAGTCGTACTGCACGGACGATACGGGAGGTCATGCGGTGAACCATCGTGCCGAGTCCTTGGGTCTGGAGGTACGACGATTGCGGCATTTTATCACTGTGCAGGTTGTTTCGCTATCGGTTGTGGGCACACCATGTGCCTGGTTGGCGGGAGGTAGGGGCTGACTCCTGGGTTTGTGTACAAGTGAATAGCTGCGTATGGCGGCCTCCGGGGGCGCGGGAGGAAGGGCAGGCCGGTCGGGAGGCAATGTGGCAGCTTGGGAAGCCAGGCTCGGTGGGCCGGTTCTGTATCCTATGGCACCGGGTACGGGGATTGCCTTGGGAAGGCTTGGTCTATGAGACGTGGCGGTTGGTTGTCGCTGGTAGGTCCCAGTCAAAGGTGGGAAGAAGGGTACCTTGCGGTGGTTCCAGAGCCGCTGGGTTGTTCAACGTTAGCCACAGCGGCAACGGACAGGAACTAGGCGGTTTGACGTCAAGGTTTGAACGGAACGATTAGGAATTAGTGTGGGTCAGTTGTCACGTACGTCAAGGATAGCCGGGCATGTGAAGGGTTGTGCATGGGTCGTGCCGGGCGACTGGTTTCCGTGGGGACGTATCGCTGGGTGAGCGTGCGGAAGATAGTGTGCTTGTCTACTTTCGAGTTGAAGTTTGTTTTGGGGGCCTTCTCCTGGGCTTGGGGCAATTTGGGTCAGGGAGCTGGTGTGGGCCCCTTTGGGTTGGTGTTGGAGGGTTCTACATTCGGTTGTCGAACTTCAGTCGGTTATGGGGTGGATTCGGTGGGTTGTACAGGATCGGATGTACTGGCAATGGAGGTTTGGGGCAGCTATGTTCTTTGCCGGGGCACGGGTATGCCCGTTTGTTGCAACCGTATCACGAGTCCGATTCCGGCAGGGGTTTTTGTTCGGAGGGGTCTGGCGGCGTTGGGTTTTTGAATCCCAGGCACGTTGGGGCCCATTCCTATCGGATGATGGCGGCGACAGGGGCGTCCCACCTGGGGTTTTTAAGGGGGGGGTCAAGGGAGTCGGTCAGGCAGGTGGGAGTCAGTGCGGTTGAGTCCTGTTTACGGACGGTTTATGTGGTTAAAGGTTGGGGTACAAGAGGTTGTGTGCTAAGTTTGATAGCTAATTACTTTAGTTCTGGTGGCATGGTAGATGTACCACTCGCTCATCTGAAGGGCGCTGAAGCAAGCCGTGGCACGGAAGTGATGAAGCTGGAGTGGTGGGTTTTTTCTTGGGGGGTTTGTGAGTGGCTTTACATTAGTGGAAGAAGTCTTGGGAAAGGGATGTGGTGTACGGTGCATGGCATTTGGTTATTCCGCGAGGGCGGGACGGATAGGGGCGTGGTCCCGACCAGGAATTGGTAAGATAAAGGCAGGGGGTGGTGGACCGGCTACGGAAGCTGGCCACAGGTGTGGTGGTAGTATGGCCCGAGATGGTTCTTCGGTACATTGGAGACATCCTAGGGTCCTGGTCGTGGTGGATCATTGTCGCAGACGGATCCGTAAAGATTGATGGCGGTATGTATTGGAAGTGGGGGGCGGTGTAACGGGGAGACACATCGGATGGGGAAGCAAGTTCCCTGGGTACTCCAAGGTGGATGGGGTACGTTCTGGTTGTAAGGGGCGATCTGTTCAGAGTGGGCCTTTCGGACGGCATTTAACAGGCCTTCTTCTGGTGGTGGGGGTCGCTCAGGAGCTTAAGGTGTCAAGTCCTGAGCTGTGGCGGGGAATGGCCTGGTTAAATCGGAGGGCAGATGGAGGAGAAAGTGGGCATCCTGGGGTTTTAGTGTGGATTGGACAGTGTTGCACGTGGTTGGTAGGTTCGAGCTCGTCGGTGGCTCCGAACCTGGGGGTGTGGTGGTGTCTTGGTACACCCCTACAATGGATATGGTGGGTAGCGGTGTCTCGGTACACCCCTACAATTGATATGGTGGGTAGCGGTGTCTTGGTACACCCCTACAGGTGATATGGTGGGTAGCGGTGTCTTGGTACACCCCTACAATCGATATGTTGGGTAGCGGTGTCTCGGTACACCCCTACAATTTAACCGGGTGAAAATGTGGCCATATTGGGCGGCCAGTTTCTGTATTAACAACATGTTATTTGGATTGTTATCTATTGTTATTATTGGGGGGTCATTGCCAGGGGAACGATATGTACATGGGGGATGTTAACTTTAATAAGGGCTGTTGGCAATGACCCCATTTGTTAATCCTTAATTATCTTATTTATAATTTAATAAAGCTGTGGACTAATACTTCCAACAATATAACCTGTGTCCGTGTTTTTATGGGGGTTGGGTAAGGTGAGCGCAAATGCCGGCAAATCCGACTGTGCGCCTGTCATGTACTCGTACGTGATCTCAACTGGAAAAATCAAGGTAATTCTGCATTCACAATTTTTTCACAGTGTATGAGCCCATGCAGTCTGAAGAATATCCAGTAAACTTGGGGAAAAAATTAACTATACTTAACAATAAGCATATTAATTGATTGCTGTTAAAGAACAGATACACACCTCTGACCCCATAGGGCCAGTACCGAGAAACAGGTAGCAGCTGGCTGGTAAAACTTAGTGAGTGGGTTAGAATAAGACTTTTTGATTCAATAGGATTTATATAGATTTAGCTGTCATTACATTGTCACATAGGCTGAAAGAAGACTTGTGTCCATCAAGTTCAGCCTTTCTCTGATGAGTTTCTGCTGTTAATCAAAAAACAAAAAAAACAGCTTGAGTCTCCTTCTAATTTCACATCTTTATTGTTTTTACTGTCAAGAACCCTTTCATCTGCCTTATACTAAATCTCCTTTCTTTGAGTCTGAATGGGTGACTTCATGTCCTATGTATAGTTTTATTTATGAATAGATTTCCAGACAATGGTTTGTACGGGCCCTGAATGTATTTGTATATTGTTATCATATCCCTTCTGAGACACAGTTTTTCTAAACTAAACTGATTCATATATTATTATTTTTTTTATATAACTAAAATCTTCCATTCCCCTTATTGATTTTGTAGCCCATCTAAGCATTTTTTATAGTGCCATAATATCCTTCTTTAGAACAGGTACCCAACATTCTACAGCATATTCAAGGTGTGGTCTTATCAATGATTTAAAAGGACTGAAAATAAAGTATTTACATCCCAAGAATTAATGTTTCTTTCTTAAAAGTCTTTTTTTAAATAGAGCATATATATACATTTATGGTGCGTGATGTGCAGTGAGTTACAAATGCCCGCAGTATAACAGACATGAAACAAAGACAATATACGGTAACATACGGTACATTTGTTATATACACTTCTCAATCAAGTGTATTCCCCAAGATATCTTAGTATGTTCACATGGAGCATAAGGGTTGGTCATGCTTGGTAAAGTTCAGACAGTTATTTCTGTAATATTTGTTGTCTTTTTGCTACCATACAGCAGTTGTCTCTCTATTCCACCATGAAGCAAGAGAACTGCCTCATTCTGTTTCAGTATCACAACATTCTATTGCAGTGTTTTAAGATTTTATTCATGCTACATGCAGATCAGCTTGTGTGACTAGGGTCCTTGATGAGAATAGATTTTAGCTGCAATCAACCAGTATCTAAGAATAAATAACAGATGGACAGAGGGTCAGTGAAAATGTTGTCTCTCCATTCTATTGATAGCTATAGTGTTCCCACGGTCCCCACACCTTGACAATATGGTACTAGACTTAGCAACTGCTGATTGGCATTGAACATCGTTGCCTAGTTTGTTGTCAATACCAATTTCTAAATATTTCTCAGGTGTTGTTTTCATTAATTCACTACTATTTAAGCTATTTAAGCTGTAAGGTGCTCGTGCATGGTTTACCCCAAGTGCATAAGTTTGCATTTATCTTTATTAAAAATTGTCTGCCATTTGAGTTCCCAGATACCTAATCTATTAAATCTGTCTGTAGCGAAGTAAACTCCTGCGCACATTGTATTACCTTACCTAGTTCTGTGTGATCTGCAAACAATGACACATGGCTTTCAATGTCTATTTCAAGATCATTTATAACTAGGTTGAATAGAAGGGGTCCCAAGGAAATGAGGATGAACCGGTTGTTCTACCCAATGTTCTACCCAAGAACAAGAAGTTTCATCTAAACCAATTACTTCTAATTTGAACACAATCTTACTGTGTGGATCCAATATAGGACAAAGTGTGTGTTACATTTTTTGGGCTATCGGGAGGGACATGAGTAGAAACAGGCTTAGAAACCAGAGAAAAGCAGTCGCTATGTAGCAATTAGCAGATCTCATAGAAAATGTGAGCCCCTACCCTCTCCTTGCCAGTAACTGCCTGTGGCTATTGTTAAAATATTGCAGTTGGTAAAAAAAAGCACAACATTGTAAATAAACCCTTAGTTGGAATTGAGTACATTTTTCTGTATTTCACCCTATTATTATCGGTTTGGTAAATTATTTTCTGTTTTGGACTTGTTACTTAAGCTGTCAGGTTAACCTATGCACCATTACAACTTTGCATAATTGCAAAGGTTTTGGTACAGACAGAAAGGATTAAGATTACACAAGGACCTAGACAGGTTACCAGATTGAACAACCCCCCCCCCCACCACCCTTCATTATTAACATTTGCATGGTTAATTGGGCCAAGTAAGTTCATGATTTCAAAGCCCTTGTCTATTCCCTGGGCCCTAGACAGCTTAGGGTCACCTTCTGGTTAACCATGCTCTGGGTGCAGAACGGACCCTATGCCCACTCTCTCTGCTGAATGGCTGATAACTGCTGTGATTTATGACAATTGCATCATCTATAAGCAAATACCATTGGCTATGACACAACAAAGGAGTTTTTACTTTTTTTTTTTTGTGCCGTCAGGTTGTAGAAAGAATCTCTCTCTTCTATGTCCATCTTGGAGAGAGCAAAAACGTAGCACATAAGACAAGGTTGGTGGCTCTGGCAATCACTGCATACAGGCCCGGACGTAGCTTTCTTTCTTTTTTTTTTTTTTTATTCTTTATTTACGTTGACATAGATTACATATACATTTCTGGTACATTTTCTGGCTCAATGCGATACTTAGTATACACGGTAGATAACATGGGTCTTGTATATTTGGTATATGTTCATACATTGACTGTTAATTGAAGGCAAAAACTCAACACCCTCAAGCGAGCGCATCAGACCCATCTGCATTGTTTGTGATACTAGGTTTCATCTTGCCAACTTTTTTTTTTTAAAGAAAACACTTAACTCTGTTAAACGTGTAACTGGTGTACCTAACCAATATGACCACCTCTCAGGTGCGCCTCCCTCTGGCTGATGTGCCCCCACTTTCCTTTATTTATTCTGTGTAATGAGAAAACCTCCTCAGAATGTTGTGTGGGGGGGGGGTCCTAGTCTGTTTTCACTCATGGCTCCGTTTCGAGCTTTGTCAATTTACATCTACGGGTCATAATGTATGTATTCTGTGTTACCATAAGACGGCGATCACCCTGAGGATTGATCCCAATCTGCTATCATAGTGTCACACCTGTCCTTTTACCAGTTCTCAGTATCGTTTCCCCCTTAAGAAACATTGGGGAAGTTGTACTACTCAGGTTAAGGAAAGAATAGTGATAGGGATAGAAGAGATAGATAGCAAGAGATAGCCGGGTATGGCTATGGGAGGGTGAGGGGGGTCTCCACTCTCTGTAGCTCCATGTTGTGGCTCAGATGGTCGGACGTAGCTTTCTAATGGATTTTTCAGAATGGGATGCCGAGTGCATCAGCTGTGATCGGCGCCCAGTCCAAGACTTCTACATTGAAGCCATGGCTGGAGGAGGAAATACAGTGACCTGAAAGATAAGGGCTTTATGGAACGCTTTGTGGTTAAATAGTTTAAGGCAGCTAAGGCAGCGCCCAGGATGGAGATGACGTTGTTATGGTGCTGGAGCGTTTCTTTAAGGAAAGAAAGAAATATGGGATAATAAATCAGTAAACTAAGCAGCGCAGAATCACCTGCATCCGCCAGATGGGTCCCCAAAAAGAGGGGTGGAAGGTATGCAGGGGATTGGATAGGGAAAGAATGGAGCTGAATACAGCTTAAAATAAAACAAAATAGAGAGGGTGTTGCAGATATTTTAAAAGTATATATTTTAATTATTTAATGTATTTATTTCGTGTTTTGCTTATTTCTTTTAATGAATTTTCTGTATAATGCATAAAAATTAGGGAGTCATCTTCTGCCCTTTTTATTTATTTATTATTTTTTTTACACATTTTCCATTGCAAATTGTGAAAATATTTTCTGTAACTATTTTGATTAATGACATAAAATATTATTATTAAGTACTTAGATTAACAGAGTTCTCTCTTTAAAAAAAAAAAAAGAAATGTATGCATTCCTTTGGAAAGTGATCCCTTTACAGTACATCTGAAAATATTGTTGTTTCTTGGCTGTGTAAAAAAAATATCATCTCTTAGCATTGCTTTTAAAGGGACACTAATGCACTTGGGACTAGCAGGATTGCACCATTCATCATGTCTGTAATGCTGCTGGCTGAGGGGAGAAGATATAGCCTGCAGCCTTAATGCAGACATTGCAATAATTCAGTGTTAGGAAACAATGAACAGTGCATGGTCTAAAGTGTAGCTGCAACTGGACTCACATTTAACAGTTGTTTACCTGGCGGCAATCATCAGCTTACAATGGTGCCAAACCAGCACCTGGCTGCTAGTCAACTAGTTCACGGACCTCTCATACCCTTTTGTTGGAAAAGTGTAGAACCACATAGGGAAAGAAAATATTAAGGGTTAACTTTCCCTGACTTTGCAGAAATGTTTTACTTCCTGTTGTGCTTTTTGCTTGTACAAGATTAAAACAAAGGTAGGATAACAAAGTGTGTAGGTATGTTACATCATTAACCTTTTTGTTTTGCTACCTGCAGGACCTGGTCTTCTCTTCATACTGAGCAAAATATCAGCCTAATAGACAGAACGAAATGAACAACAAGAATTCCAAAAGGATTTACGAAAGATGCAGAAATGCCGTTGAGCAACAAAAAGAAAAAAAACATCAGATTGTGTAGATCATCTTTCCCCTTCTCCTTTACCTGTTTGTCTTTCAGTTTTTCTTCTGATGCTCAACCTCTTTTATCTCATCAATTTGCTGCATCTTCCTTTCTCCCATCTTATCCCATCTTTATCCGTTCAAATGTTACGCTTTTTTCCTCAGGCCCATCATACATACCATTTTAAAGGCACAGACATGGGTTTTGAGGTTTTGATCTGAGAAATGATCTCTGCTCTGGCAATAACTCAAGGTTTGGAATGCAGGCATCAAGGAATACTATGGAGGAATGCCAGCAAAAACACATTGTCGGAATCCAACAAAAGAAAGTAATGGAGGGATTGAAGAGCAGTTAGCGGAATCTAGCTTTCAGAACAAGGAGCGCAAGCAGCACCTCAAGGTGAAGTAGGTGGAACCAGGCGTAGCCAGAGGATATAGATCATAGGTCACTGTTGTGCCTGATCATTAAATTCATGAAGCACCAATATCAAAAAAAGCAATAATCAATTACCCTAAGGTTTTTAAAGATATTGGTGGGCACCAAAACCCTATTTGGGATGAGTGAATTGAGTATTTGAGAAAAGGAAAGACACTGACACCAAGTACTTGTAAACAATCAATACAAACTTTATTGACTAACAGAGACTTAATTAATAAGTAATAACATTTAATCTATAGTGCACATTCAGCTTAAGGGAACAGCTTAATTATCTAGATATTCAGCTTAAAGTATACATCACCACAGGAGAAGCTTGCTGCACTCGAATGAGAGAACGTCTGGCAGTCAGGCTTGAAGGGGTCCCTCTCTTTCTGGGAATCATCAGAACCAGCTGTCACGAACGCACCCTACTCCAAGAGTGTGCGTGACGTAGTTGTGGTGGTGAAAGGGTTAAAGTACACTATTTATCTTCACTAGACCGGAAATAATGACAAAATCCCCCTTTTAACACCACCCACACTTAAACATAATAATATAACTATTACTATTTTAACGCTGCCACCACCAAGACAATTTATAAATGGGGTGCCTTGGTCCCCCAGGTAAATCAACAATAAAACCCACCATATATTACTTAGTACAATATTTAAGGAATTACAAAAATACTAACTAGTCTCTTCAGGTAACGTGATTCTTAACCAGACACAGACCGAACTTATTAAATGAATGTTTATTATGAACAAAGAATAGTCACAGTGCATATAACAATATATGATAAACAGGGCCGGACTGGCCCACCGGGATACCGGGAAATTTCCCGGTGGGCCGTCGGCACCTGGGGCCGGGGCAGACACCTGGGTCTGCTGGCGGCCTCTGGGGGTCTGGTACTGATGGCCGCCTGGGGAGTTCTGCTGGGGGTCTGGTACTGGCGGCCGCTGGGGGAGGTCTGCTGGCGGCCGCTGGGGGAGCAGGCTGTTCTGTCTCTGCTCTCCCGCCCCAGCGTGCCGCTTAATGAGACCGCGGCCAGAATATGACGTCATATTCTGGCGCCGGTCTCATGCAGCAGCGCGCAAGGGCGGGGGAGCAGAGACAGAACAGCCTGCTCCCCCAGCGGCCGCCAGCAGACCTCCCCCAGCGGCCGCCAGTACCAGACCCCCAGCGGCCGCCAGTACCAGACCCCCAGCGGCCGCCAGCAGACCTCCCCCAGCGGCCGCCAGACTCCAGCACAAGTTCCCCAGCGGCCACCAGCACAGACAGCCGTCTGCACTGCACGACCCCCTGGCAGGTAGTAGTAATGTGTGTTATGGTGTGTCTGTCTGTATGGTGTGTGTGTGTGTCTGTCTGTATGGTTTGTGTGTGTGTGTCTGTCATGGTGTGTGTGTCTGTCTGTGTCATGGTGTCTGTCTGTATGGTGTGTGTGTGTCTGTCTGTGTCATGGTGTCTGTCTGTATGGTGTGTGTGTGTGTGTCTGTCTGTATGGTGTGTGTGTCTGTCTGTATGGTGTGTGTGTGTGTGTCTGTCATGGTGTGTGTGTCTGTCTGTGTCATGGTGTCTGTCTGTATGGTGTGTGTGTGTGTGTCTGTCTGTCTGTCATGGTGTGTGTGTCTGTCCGTCATGGTGTGTGTCTGTCTGTCCGTCATGGTGTGTGTCTGTCTGTCCGTCATGGTGAGTGTGTCTGTCTGTCCATCATGGTGGGTGTCTGTCTGTCCGTCATGGGGTGTCTGTCTGTCCGTCATGGGGTGTGTGTCTGTCTGTCCGTCATGGGGTGTGTGTCTGTCTGTCCGTCATGGGGTGTGTGTCTGTCTGTCCGTCATGGGGTGTGTGTCTGTCTGTCCGTCATGGTGTGTGTATCATGGTATATGTGTGTGTGTCATGGTGTGTGTGTGCGTCTGTCTGTGTCATGGTGTGTGTGCGTCTGTCTGTGTCATGGTGTGTGCATCTGTCTGTGTCATGGTGTGTGTGTCATGGTATATGTGTGTGTGTGTGTCATGGTGTGTCTGTCTGTCTGTGTCATGGTGTGTGTGTGGGTCAGTCTGTGTCATGGCCTGTGATGGTGTGTGTGTCATGGTATATGTGTGTTTCTGTGTCTGTCATGGTGTATATGTGTGTTTAAAAATAGTGTTTTTGCTCACCTTTTTTTTCCCCACGCAGCGTGCTGGTCTCCCCTCGCCTGGCCCTGCCTCTATGGCTAAGATCATCAAGCTTGATGATCTCAGCCAATCCAATGCTTTGCCATAGGATTGGCTGCAAAACGCTACACCAATCAGCATCTCCTCATAGAGATGCATTGAATCAATGTATCTCTATGGGGAACGTTCAGCGCCTCCAGAGTGTGGAGGCCCTGAATGTAGGTGCACTGACACAGGAAGCACCTCTAGTGACCGTCTGAGTGACTGTCACTAGCGGTGTCACTTTGAAGCAATGTAAACACTGCCTTTTCTCGGAAAAGTTAGTGTTTACGTTGAAAAGCCTGTAGAGACATGCTATAGATACCAGTACCACGACATTAAGCTGTGTGTGTGTGTGTGTGTGTGTGCACGTCTGCTAGTGAGTGAGCGAGCTTGCTTGCATGTGTGTGCCTGCTAGTGAGTAAGCTTGTGTTTTTATGTCAGTGAGCTGATGTATATCAGTGAGATTCTTTGTCTATGAAGGTGTGTATCAATGAGCTTGTGTGTGTCATTGAGATGTCAGTGTCTGCATGTGAGTATGCTTACTGTATAATTAAACATTTTACTCTGAAAGGACCAATATTTTATATTAGAAAAAGCAATATATATATATATAAATATATATATATATATATATATATATATATATATATATATATATATATATATATATATATATATATTACTCAATCATCTGTCATCTGGGGTGGTAAGACATAGCCTTACATATTACATGCGACAATATATTGCGCAGTGACTTATGGGGCTGGCATAACATTTTTTTCCAGGGCTGCTTTGTATCCCCAGTCCGGCCCTGATGATAAACAAGTTATTTACACCAACAACAGATAAAAACAAAAAGGATAAAATACAGAAGTCCTAATTACTCATTGTAGCGGTGTAGCAGTATAATCACGGTATCTCCGCTGGTAGTCAGGAAAAAACAGGTAAAAACACAGGCAGCGTAATAATAATCCCTCTTCCCCAAGGACTAGACGACACCTTGTCTGGGAGCCAAGTGTCAACTGTCAACTGACCTCTGTGGGGGTCCCAGCTTCATAAGATGTAACCCCTGTTGACCTCAGCAATAACATCTCTGTAATTTGTGCCATTTACACTAAAGGGTAATATTCCAAGGGTGTAATAATAAATGATACACCCTTGCCGTGACACCAGCAATACGCGTTTGTATTACAGGTGGGTAGTACTCCAAGCAAGTGCCAAGTTTTCTCGTCTTTTATACCTTTCTTACCAATAGTCTGTACTTTTCCACAAAATCTCCTTATCAGTGCAGCCCAGCAAAGACCTTGCAAAAATCATGGATGGGACCAGCAGCTGGCCAGACTGTGCCATGCCATGTACCAACAATGCCATGTCTGGTCTGTGCGGTTAATTATCTCTTATCTAAAAAGCTAGCTCTGTTCTCAGAACTATCTTGTGATAGTATGCATGAGTCATTCTGGTGCTGTGTTTTGTGGTTTTATTAACATTTTCAGTGCTGTGTACTGGCGCCATCTTAACTATTTATGAAAGTTTGATTTGCTCAATAGTGATCAATCAATCATTCTTAATTAATATGGAATATTATCACAGTCACTCATACCTACATCGGGCAGCCATCAGAGCAGGGTAAACAGCAGAGGGCCTGTGATCACATATGCCAAGAAATGCCATACGATTAAGATGGCTCGTGAGGTGAGGTATGCGATGGAGTGACTTCTCGTCCCAAAAGCGTTGGGAGTACATGTTCTGCACATGACTCTCTTCCTCCAGAACATTTGGGCCTTTGCTAAATGTGCTTTCATTTAACTTTTTATTATTGAGATGCAGCTTGACAACTTCTCAGTCTGATAGTCCAGATCAATAACAGTCTGGATCAATATTTTCCATAATGTCTTGTCCCAGTGGCCCAGCCAAGATACTGTCAACTGCTGTGGGTTTTAGGATGTGGACGTTTGCTATATGACCAGAATGAGATGGTATTTTCTTCTGTTGTTTCTTGTTTTTCTGCCCCAAATGCAGACATCCTATATTGAAATGTTAACTTGAATACAAACGGCTTGTTGCGAACCAAACATGTGCATTTAATTCATTTTAATTACTCTTCCATCGTACTACAAGTAGCTTTCCAATTGTACAGTTGTACTTAAATGTTTGCATACCCTGGCATAAATTGTAAAATTTTGGCATTGATTTTGAAAATATGACTGATCATGGAAAAAAGTGTATTTTATTGTAGGATACTGATCATATTAAAGGGACACTATAGTCACCTGAACAACTTTAGTTTAATGAAGCAGTTTTGGTGTATAGAACATGCCCCTGCAGCCTCACTGCTCAATCATCTGCCATTTAGGAGTTAAATCCCTTTGTTTATGAACCCTAGTCACACCTCCCTGCATGTGACTTGCACAGCCTTCCATAAACACTTCCTGTAAAGAGAGCCCTATTTAGGCTTTCTTTATTGCAAGTTCTGTTTAATTAAGATTTTCTTACCCCCTGCTATGTTAATAGCTTGCTAGACCCTGCAAGAGCCTCCTGTATGTGATTAAAGTTCAATTTAGAGATTGAGGTACAATTATTTAAGGTAAATTACATCTGTTTGAAAGTGAAACCAGTTTTTTTCATGCAGGATCTGTCAATCATAGCCAGGGGAGGTGTGGCTAGGGCTGCATAAACAGAAACAAAGTGATTTAACTCCTAAATGACAGTGAATTGAGCAGTGAAATTGCAGGGTAATGATCTATACCAGGGGTAGGCTACCTTTGGCACTCCAGATGTTGTGGACTACATTTCCCACAATGCTCTTACAGCCATGATGCTGGCAAAGCATCATGGAAGGTGTAGTCCAAAACATCTGGAGTGTCGAAGGTTGCCTATCCCTGATCTATACACTAAAACTGCTTTATTTAGCTAAAGTCATTTAGGTGACTATAGTGTTCCTTTAAGTAATTTATTATCACATAGTTATTTGGCTCCTATTTAAATCATAATGATAACAGAAAGCAACCAAAAGGCCCTGATCAAAAGTTTACATACCCTTGAATGTTTGACCTTGTTACACACACAAGGTGACACACACAGGTTAAAATGGCAATTAAAGGTTAATTTCCATGTGGGTCCCTAAGGAACATAGACCCATGATAAGGGTAACATGCCCGACCATACTCAATTCGCTCCCGATATGGGACGCAAACAACACCAAATATGGGCTGGCGGCGTCCCCCTCCACTATGGCCCCAATACTCAGAAACCGAGAATTTCAACCTGGAATGACCCCCAGAGAATTTAGAAACCGGGCTACAACGGATCCACCAAGTATATCGAAACTGAGAAATTGTCCAATTTGAAGAACTCCAACAAGGAACTCACTTAACCCCTGCAGATTTTTTTAGATATGTCCAGATACAAGATTTCGCTAGATGACCTCATATTAGAACTGCAGCCCAAGGTAAGCTATCTTTTTTTTTTTAATTCTTTATTTTTGCGTGCATAAAGAGGTTAGACAGTTACATTTGCGGTTGCATTGCCCCAAAAGCATATGCACTCGTTATGACAATCTAAAGTGACCTATAAAGGCATAGCAAGAGAAAAAACAATGCACATTTTTATAATAAAGCATGAGGCATACGTGTAAACATGAAAACAGTGCTAGTGTTTGATTGTCTTTCATGACTTAAGCTTGTGGACTATAGCACTGTGGTAGATGAGTATGTTTCCCGGGAGGCCCCCCAGGTAAATCAGGCTTTGAGTCTCGTTATGGCAATTTGAGGGTAAGAGCATGGTAGTGCACTCGGTTAAACTGGAGTGGTTCTGGGCTCATGGTGTGGGCACTGGGGGTGTATTGCTGGGGTACCATGGTACCTATACTCAGCCTCGAGGTCATGCAATGCCATGTGGGGGCTCTGCGCTTCCCAGCCCTGAGAGTCTCTTGATGGAGCCTTGCTGCTTTCCCAGGTGAGGGTCTGCATTCAGGGGTCGCTGTGGAAGCCCGGCTGTGGAGGAGCGGCAGCTTCTTCTGCGTTGCTTCAGAGACCGGCTTGCTTTGTGAGGCAGGCACCGTGCTGCAGCCCTGTCGGCTTGTGGCAGGCCGGTTGTGGCTTTATGTGCCGTCGTTCGCATGCTGGGAAGCTTGGTTGTTTTCCGGTGCGTGGCCCGTGTGTGCTGGGAGCCAGGTTTTGTGGTCCACCATTTTCTGTCCCTCCGTATCTTGGATACTGTGGGTTTATCACTGGAGCGGGGAGGCAGTGTATGAGGCGTTTGGTCTGTCTTGGTAGGTAGCGGTGCTTGTTGCTGCCTACTCTCCAGCTTCCCCCAGAAGGCTGTGAACAGGCTGTCTAGTCTGGCTTCGAGGTCCCAGTGTGGGTGAGAGCACGTGGCGTCCGCCATGTTTCGATTCTCCGTTGCTGGGTAGTGTTCGTTCAGTACCTGCTCATTTGTCCCATGCAGCAGGGTTACCTCCCTGGAGTGGACCGAGATCACCCCCGCCGGTCCCTGGGGGGGGGGGGAGAGGTAATATGTCGCTGTGTCCGCATCGCCAGTGTCAAGACGAGGAGAGCGGCCGTCTCCCCCCATCTCCGCCATCTGCAGGCCGCGGCTAGCTAGCTCAGGTTCCCGGTGCTGGAATCGCATAATTCTGGTATCGGATGGTACACCAGCTCTCCCCTGTCTCGGGTAGAGCAGTTTGGTGCTTGGGTAAGTCGTGTGATTGCGATTTGCGGTAGGGAATGTGCTGAGAACAGCGGGAGCTCTGCGAACATGCGACTGTTCAGTTAGCAGGTCAAGCTCCGCCCCCGGTAAGCTATCTTTTTACGAGAGATTATGCTTGGATGGAGCCGCACCCAAGGGTATAATCACTCTTCTATATGCTCATCTTAGTACTGAAAATAAAGAATGGGATAGACTACCATACAATGATCAATGGGAGGCAGACCTGGGGCAGGTACTGGAAGGAATTGAGTGGCAGGAGATATGAGAAGCGAACAAAAATACTTCCATATGTGTCACACTCCAGGAGCAGGCATGGAAAACCATGCTCAGATGGTATACTACTCCAGTAAAACTATATAAAATTCACAAAATAGACACGGATGATTGTTGGAAGGGCTGCGGAGGTACGTATATTAATATGTGGTGGGAATGCCCGAAGATACGCAGTTTCTGGAAGTCAGTAGAGGACTTACTGAAACAGACGTTCGACAGACCCCTAGTAATGGACCCGTGGATATATTTGCTAAACAGATCAATCGATGGGTGGACAAAAAGAGAGCAGAAACCCACAAATATTAATGTAGATCTATGACGCTTAACTACCTACAGGCAAACAGGTAAAACAGGTTCTCCAGTAAGAAGACTACGCTTAGTCTACACTTTAATGTAAGCTTAACCAAATTGGATCTGCGAATCCAAAAAAACATGATATGGATGTATATCGTTTGACAAAAAAACCAAAAAAAACTAATGGAGACCTGCGTGGCTCACCGCTCCGTCATACAACTGCTATGTTTGCTTGTTTTATTTGCATTCAACTAACAATAAAAATAAAATGTACAAAAAAAAAAAGAGAGCAGAAACTGGTACATAAGATACATAATGCTCAGAGCATTAGCAACTGCATGGCTCTTACCTGAGGGCCCAGAGTTTCGGGGGGGGGGGGGTGATATCCAGGATAAGAGAATGTAGAAGGAGACGACAGCGGCATTCCAGAGACTTTGGGAACCATGGGACAACAGTATTGTAGCCCACGGAGCAACGCAGGGGGGGAGTGGGCCTTGACAGGGCCAGAAAGTTGGCAGGTGAATTGGAGGTCAAGGGGGTGGGCCTAGCTAGTGTGGGGAGGAGAGGGTTAGTTTAAATAGCGGCCATTTTAGGCTGAGGCCATCTTAATCTGAGCTGCCCTTACCTGTGAATTGTTACAGGTCAGAGTAGCTCTTCTTCTTTGTCTTTTACTGCAGGTCATGGCGTCCGCCGAAGAAATCCTGGCTGGAGTCCGATCGTTGGTACAGGAGAGAGGCTTCGGATGGTTACAGGAGCAGCTGGGGGTTCCGAGCACGTCTGCTCCCCCCGTCGGTGCGGCGGAGAAGAGGCCTGTCAGGCGGGCGAGACCGCCCCAGCGGCTCAGTCCGGGTGCGGTGCCGGCGGCGCGGAGGAAGAAGAGCCCTGCGGTCAGGGAGCGTGAGGTGGCTGGTGGGTCTGGAAGCCGGGGAGGCTCGGAACGGCGGCCGGTGCTGCATGGTCGTCACGTTGCCGGTCAGGTGCGACGGAAGGCCGGGAAGGGGCCTCTAGCCCAGAGCGCCCTCTGCCGTCGGGCGGAAGAAAGGACACCCCTGGATGTTGCTGGTGCCCAGGGCAAGGAGGCTGAGCAGAGGATCGGAAGAGGAGCAGTGCTGGTGTCCCAGCGTCCCGGTGAGTCGCCCCCTGGGGGCAACACTGAGGGGCAGGGGGGTGTCGGGGGATCGGGGAGGACCATGACAGCGGGCTCACATGGAGGTGGTGGGGTCCAGGCGGGCAGCTCGACAAGCAAGTCAGCCCTGTCAGGGGTTAGGTCCTCAGCAGGGGATTCCGGGGAGGAAGGGAGCCAGAGGAGTGGGAGTGTGCCCCAGCCCAGCGGCAGGTCAGAGGTGCAGAGGGACTACAGCCAGGAGCGGAGTGTTGGAATGGGAGTAAGGGAGATGGTGACCGGGAAGGACAGCGCGAGGCGGGATAGTCGGAGCCAGAGGAGGGGCCATGCAGACGGGGACCCCCGGGGGTGTGATGCGCGGGAGGCCTTCTCAGGTCGCTCCCAGGTTCGACGGCGCAGGGCAGGCCCCACGAAGGGGGCAGATAGAGCCACGCCAAGCAGCGGGAGGGATGGATATGGCAGTTCAGGACGATCTTCGGAGCGAGGCAGGTCCAAGGACAGGAGTAATTCGAGGAGTAGGGATAGGAGGAGGAGGTCCACCACTAGGGACGGATGGAGGAGGTACCGGCGCAGCGAGTCAGGGTCGAAAGACAGTGTTGTTTCCAGGCGGAGTGGGACTAGGAGCGACCGTGGGTCCCAGGCCAAGCGGGGGACGGGGTCTGGTCTTGACGGGACAGGAGACAGATGTGACGGACGGGTGAGGCTCAATATGAACAGACTACCCAGGTCACCTTCTCATTACAGGTCACGAAGTGTGTCGCCTACAAGATTGGATCGCAGCAGGGCGGGCAGGAAACGACGTCCCCTGGACGCTTCGGAGCCAGTCGAGGCGGTCGAAAGGACGGTACCCCCGCGGCCATCCGAGGTCCAGGGAGTGGGTGGTGAGTTGACATCTACACCTCATTCTGGGAGTTTGTTAGGATGCTTACAATCACTTTTGGGGTCATGGTCAGGGGAGGCTGGGTCCCCTGGGCACTTCGGGAAGGTGTGGGCAGCGGATAGCGACTTAGGTGTGGGAAGGGGTCCCGTGGCGACAACGGCGGGGGGCGCAAGAGGGGGCGCCGCGGATGCGGATACTGGGAAGGTCGACTGTGCGGGTGCTCTGGAGGACCGCGGTGATATTTCGGAGGCAGCTAGACAGAATGTCCACGTGTCCTTCGCGGGACCATTGGGCTGTCATTTGAAGGCTGAAGTTAAGGAGAGGATAGGAAAGGGGGAATTTGTCGAAATATTTTCTCTTCTTCCCTTAGAGGAGTTTTTAGATTTAAAGGAGGAAGACAAGAAGGACGCAAAAAAGGAGGAAGAGGAGAAACGGCGTAAGTATCGAAAAATACCTAAGACATTCGGTAACTGGCTGCGTGCCTTCTGTATACTGGCGAGCGTGATCGGGGAAAAGAACCCGGAACGGTGCTCACAGCTTTTTTGCTATCTGGACGGCATTGGGGATGCATACAGGACCTACGGGGGACTCGCGTGGTGGAGGTATGATGAGCAGTTTAGGCAGCGCCTAGCGGCGAATCCGGCCATGCGGTGGGACCAGATGGACCTGCCTTTGTGGATGAGGTTGATGATGGCCCAAAAGAGTGCCCCCTTTCTCGGGACAGCCGGCGCGGGCCCAAGTGGTGGCGCGTCGGCGGGACAGAAGAAGGGTTTGTGCTGGCTCTTCAACGAGGGGCAGTGCAAGTGGGGAGCGTCCTGTAGATTCAAACATGAGTGCTCCGGCTGTGGTGGCAATCATGGCCTCTCCAGATGCTTCAAGAAAGGGAAAGCTGGCACTGGAGGGGGGGGCACTGGCGCGGCAGCCCCTGTTTCTGCGGCGGGGGGCATCTCCGGTGAAGGTAGACGCGATGTTGCCGTGGCTAAGGCAATACGCTAACCGGGAAGTAGCCATTTTTTTGTGGGACGGGTTCACGAACGGTTTTGTGATTCCGTTCCAGGACAGGGGTCCGGGTGTGCTTTGCGGGAATCTCAAATCGGTGCTGGATCATCCGGGGGTGGTTAGGGAGAAGTTGCAGAAGGAGGTGAGTTTGGGGAGGATGGCAGGCCCGTTTGCGGCTTCGCCCATGCCGGGTTTGAGGGTGTCACCGCTAGGGGTGGTCCCTAAGAAGGAAGTGGGTAAGTTCCGTTTGATACATCACTTATCGTACCCGGCTGGGGCGTCGGTGAATGATGATATCGACGCGACCTTGTGCTCTGTCTCCTATACATCATTTGACAATGCTGTTGAGTTGGTGCGGAGGGCGGGGCGCGGGGCATTGATGGCTAAGGTGGATGTGGAGGCGGCGTTTAGATTGCTTCCCATTCACCCGGATTGTCATCATTTACTTGGTTGCTACTTCGACGGGGAGTTCTTTGTGGATCTCTATTTGCCTATGGGTTGCGCTATATCTTGCGCATACTTTGAAAAGTTCAGCACGTTCCTGGAGTGGGTGGTCCGGAAGGAGTCGGCCGGGGGTGCGGTGGTACACTACCTGGACGACTTCTTGTGTGTCGGCCCGGCAGGGACGGGGCGTTGTGGGCAGATACTGAAAGTGTTCCAGTGGGTAGCACATAAGTTTGGGGTGCCGTTGGCGGCAGATAAAACGGTGGGACCGGTAACGTGCCTCAGTTTCCTAGGGCTGGAAATTGACTCGGTGCGTGGGGAGTGCAGGTTGCCGCTTGACAAACTGCACGCCCTGCGGGAATCGGTGGATGCGGTGGCAAAGGCGAGGAAGGTGACGTTGAGGGGTTTGCAGTCGTTGATAGGGAGCCTTAACTTCGCTTGTCGGGTGATTCCCATGGGGAGAGTTTTTTGCCGGCTGCTGGCTCACGCAACGAGCGGGGTGAAGCGGCCGTCGCACTACGTGAGAGTTTCAGCTGAGATGAGGGCTGACTTAAAGGTGTGGGCGCGTTTTCTGCGGGATTTTAATGGTTGGGTGTTTTTCCGGGTACCGGTGGGGTCCTCGGAGGATGTGAGATTGTTCACGGACGCTTCGGGTAGCGTAGGGTTTGGGGCCTTTTTCGCGGGTCGGTGGTGCGCGGAGGAGTGGCCGGTGGCTTGGAGGTCGAGCCCGCTGATTAGGAACCTGGCATTCCTGGAGTTCTTTCCGGTGGTGGTGGCGGTGACGCTGTGGGGTAGGGACCTTTCTAACAAGAAGGTGGTATTTTATTCGGATAATATGGCAGTGGTGCAGGCCATTAATGGCTTGTCTGCGTCCTCGTTGCCGGTCGTTCGATTGCTAAGACAGTTGGTGTTGTTATGCATGTCATTTAACATTGTGTTCAGGGCTAAGCATATTCCGGGTTTGGAAAACGTTGTGGCTGACGCGTTGTCTCGTTTTCAGTGGGATCGTTTTCGGGAGGCGGCACCGGAGGCGCAGGACTCGGGACACGCTTGCCCGGAGGAGATGTGGCAGCTCGCGACATCCTGCTTGGGGAGTACATAAAACATTCGCTGGCCCCGGGCACATGGTCTTCTTACGCTAAGGTTTGGCGGGTTTGGGATGAGACGGTGCTTCTGTTAGGCTCGGATGTCTCCGCATCTAGCCGGTTGGATGTATTGTTATGGATTCTGTGCCGTTTGTTTGCTGAGCATTCCTCCCCCTCCATGGTGGATAGGCACCTCGCGGCCCTGGCGTTTCTCTTTAAATTCAATGGTTGGGTGGATGTGACAAAACATTTCCTGGTAAGACAGGCGGTGCGGGGCTTTCGGAAAGGCAAGAAGGTTCGGGATGAGAGGAGGCCGGTTTCATTTCAGGTTCTACAAGGTTTGGTGGAGCGGTTACCAGACATATGTTTTTCGGGGCACGAGGTGGCTCTGTTTTCAACGGCGTTTGTATGGGCCTTTTTCGGGGCTTTTAGGATTGGGGAATTGGTCAGTGCAAGCAAGGCGGGTAATGGGGGACTGAGATTGGAGGACGTAGCGGTGTGTTCGGACAGGGTGCGGATACGGTTGGCCCGTTCCAAGACGGATGTCTTTGGGAAAGGTTGTGCGGTTACTCTGGGTGCGTTGCCGGGATCGGGTGTGTGCCCAGTGGCCTGCGGGGCCAGGTTCCTGGAGTTAAGGCCGGAAGTCAAGGGTTGCTTCTTAGTGCATGCGGATGGTTCAGCGCTGTCGCGCTTCCAATTTACTAAGATTTTTCGGTTGGGGTTAAAGGGGATGGGGTTAGATCCCTTACAATTCGGAACGCACTCCTTCCGCCACGGAGGCCGCGGAGGCCACGGAGGCCGCACGGCTGGGTTTGGGGAACGAGCGGATCAAGCGTATCGGTCGTTGGGAATCAATGCGGTTTCGCTCGTATGTACGCCCAGACAGGTTGGTGTGAACATAACAATGTGGGGGCGCAGCTGGGCTGCAGGGGTGATGCTTAACGTTGTTTTTGTCTCTCCTAGGTTGGACGGCATGGATAATTGGTCATTCTTACGTCTATTGGGCTCAGAAGAGAGCTGCAGTTCGAAAGAATGGGATACAGCTGGGCTTTCCTTTGGAGCAAGTGGAGATATACTGGTTTGGGTATCGGGGCTTCGACTGGCGGAGCGTCAGTGGGGAACTTTTTCGCAAGGTGACGGGTCGGGCATTGCCAGACGTGGTGGTGATCCACGGCGGGGGTAATGACCTGGGTCTGGTGCCGCTGCGCGGCTTGGTAAGGCAAATGAAGGGGGATGTGGATCGGCTGCGGGACCTGGTCCCTGGCGTGACAGTGGTGTGGTCGGAGATAGTGCCTCGGTGCAGGTGGAGACACGCCAGGGACACGGCCGCGGTAGCACGATCCAGGGGTAAGATCAATAAGATCATGGCTAGTTTTGTTCGGAGAGTGGGGGGCGTAGTGGTACGGCACAGGGAACTGGAGGAGATGTTACCTGGTTACTTTAGGTCGGACGGTGTGCACCTTTCTGATGTAGGTTGCGACTTATTCAACTTAGGCTTGCAAGAGGGGATTGCGCAGGCCCTATTTATGTGTGGTGGGGGTCGCACATGAGCTTAAGGGGTCAAGTCATGTGCTGTGGCGGAAATAGGGCTTGGGTAAACTGGCTATTTGGGGGTTATGAATGTGTTATGCCAAGTTCTAGGCTGGAGTAGGACGGAAGTTAAAGTGTTTGGTAGGTTCTAGCCCAGAGGTGGCGACGAACCTAGGGGTGTAGGGGTGTCTGGGTACACCCCTGCAGGTAAACAAATGTTGGGGGCCTCTTTGGTAGGCCAGGTATTATTCGTTATGTATCAATTGTTATGTTTGTATTGTTTTGGTAGGGTCATTGTCGGGGGTATTTGGGATCGAGAGGAACGGAGTTATTACTGTTGACAATGACCCTAAATTGTTAATTTAAATAATTTTATAATTAATAAAGCTGTGGACGTTGTACTCCAACAGAATAAGCGGTGTCTGTGTTTTATTTATAATTTTGCACATGCCGAATAACGTCTGTGCACATGTCATGTAGCCCACGGAGCAACGCAGGGGTGGAGTGGGCCTTGACAGGGCCAGAAAGTTGGCAGGTGAATTGGAGGTCAAGGGGGTGGGCCTAGCTAGTGTGGGGAGGAGAGGGTTAGTTTAAATAGCGGCCATTTTAGGCTGAGGCCATCTTAATCTGAGCTGCCCTTACCTGTGAATTGTCCCTCCCACCCTCCCTTTGTGTTATGTTTTGGGGTAGTTCCCATTTGGTCACAGCGGCGGGAAATAGGGCTTGGGTAAACTGGCTATTTGGGGGTTATGAATGTGTTAAGCCAAGTTCTAGGCTGGAGTAGGACGGAAGTTAAAGTGTTTGGTAGGTTCTAGCCCGGAGGTGGCGACGAACCTAGGGGTGTAGGGGTGTCTGGGTACACCCCTGCAGGTAAACAAATGTTGGGGGCCTCTTTGGTAGGCCAGGTATTATTCGTTATGTATCAATTGTTATGTTTGTATTGTTTTGGTAGGGTCATTGTCGGGGGTATTTGGGATCGAGAGGAACGGAGTTATTACTGTTGACAATGACCCTAAATTGTTAATTTAAATAATTTTATAATTAATAAAGCTGTGGACGTTGTACTCCAACAGAATAAGCGGTGTCTGTGTTTTATTTATAATTTTGCACATGCCGAATAACGTCTGTGCACATGTCATGTAGCCCACGGAGCAACGCAGGGGGGGAGTGGGCCTTGACAGGGCCAGAAAGTTGGCAGGTGAATTGGAGGTCAAGGGGGTGGGCCTAGCTAGTGTGGGGAGGAGAGGGTTAGTTTAAATAGCGGCCATTTTAGGCTGAGGCCATCTTAATCTGAGCTGCCCTTACCTGTGAATTGTCCCTCCCACCCTCCCTTTGTGTTATGTTTTGGGGTAGTTCCCGTTTGGTCACAGCGGCGGGAAATAGGGCTTGGGTAAACTGGCTATTTGGGGGTTATGAATGTGTTAAGCCAAGGCTGGAGTAGGACGGAAGTTAAAGTGTTTGGTAGGTTCTAGCCCGGAGGTGGCGACGAACCTAGGGGTGTAGGGGTGTCTGGGTACACCCCTGCAGGTAAACAAATGTTGGGGGCCTCTTTGGTAGGCCAGGTATTATTCGTTATGTATCAATTGTTATGTTTGTATTGTTTTGGTAGGGTCATTGTCGGGGGTATTTGGGATCGAGAGGAACGGAGTTATTACTGTTGACAATGACCCTAAATTGTTAATTTAAATAATTTTATAATTAATAAAGCTGTGGACGTTGTACTCCAACAGAATAAGCGGTGTCTGTGTTTTATTTATAATTTTGCACATGCCGAATAACGTCTGTGCACATGTCAAGTGGGATTAAGTGGAGACTGACAGGGATCAGAAAGTGATACGGACTTGGACTGACCACGGAGATCCTCCTTAGTGAAGTAGAACTAGAGGGCCCGCGGCCCTCCCCCCGCCCTCCTACCCCCCCCTCTCTTTATCACCTCCTCACCTTTCTTCCCTACATATCTTCCTGATATTTCTCGTTCCTCTTATTTCTCCTAATTTCATGTTTCCTTCTATCTTCTTGTTTTTATTTCTTTGTCCCAAGTTTATCAGGGGTTTGACTTTTTTCTTCTCCCAGGCATGATTAACCCATTGGAGGAGCAAGGATGCCTAAAGGCAGGTTTAGTCCTCAAAAAGATAGGGCTCCTTAGTTTTAACAAATTGCCTGAATCCAAAAGTGAAAAACCCTCGGTAGGAGGCACGCCCCAATGGGCCAAGGAATTGGCTTGTATTGGAAGATTAGGTTGCATACCGTTTTTCTAAGAATGTTTTACTTTCTTTTTCATGCATTGGCTTCTGCGCAAGCCCAAAAGTCTATGTACACTTGCTATGCCTATCGAGTGAAAAATAAAGAATTGGAAAAAAAAAGGTTAATTTCCCACACCTGTGTCTTTTAAAATTGCAATTAGTGCCTGTGTATAAATAGTCAATCAGTTTGTTAGCTCTCACGTGGATGCATTTAGCAGGCTAGATACTGAGCTATGGGGAGCAGAAAAGAACTGTCAATAGAACTGCGTAACAAGGTAATAAAACTTTATAGAGGGCTGCTTTAGGTGGAACCGAGCGGTCGCATGTCGCTGCAGCTCCCGTGTCTATCCTCACATATTGTCGATTCTCGACGAACAGGGACGGTGACCCAGCATATGGTAGCTACCAGATGTCAAGGGACACCGAGACCAGCAAGAGGAGACCACACAAGTGGATTGAGGCACCGGCACTGACCGGACGGCTGTTGCGGCCTACAAGCATGGCAGCTGTGGGGGAGACGGCCGCTCTCCCGCCGCCCCAACACACTGCAAACCAAAGCCAATGCCACCGTTCCCCCCCCCTATGGACCGGCAGGGGTTATCCTGGTCCCCACCAATCTGACTGACGCACGCCTGCGGGCTGCAATGACCACTCCAAGCTTGGGCCTCGGGCGCACCGGGCCCAGCAACATGGCGGACGCAATGCTAATACTAAAGCCTGATCCCACGCGACCACAACCCACAAGCCTGGACTTGATCTTCCAGCATTTCTGGGTCAAACTGCAGCCACTCCTCACAAGCCCCCCCTCGGCACACAAAGGTACGCTACAGAGGGTGGGGAGGAAGAGACAGAGCGGACCACCACAAGCAACAGGTGACAAGGGAACTGGGACTAACGTACCCCCAACCCACCATCTCCATGATCAGCCGGCCGGGCCTACGGAAAACCAATCTGGCAAGCGGGGGAACCCCTCACAAGCCTCCAAACGCGGGAAAAGAACACCCCGGCCAGCCCGACGCATCGGCTCCCAAAGGAGAAGAGGCCCACGTGGCCCACTGGAACGGAGTCAACATCCACCGCGTCCTAAACTCCAGCTGAAATGGAGGCCAGACCCGTGGCATGCCTATCACCGGGTGATAGCCCATAACAGGGGCACCCACAAGCTTCCTCAAGTACCTCCAAGAAAACACCCTTGTGGTCCTTCAAAGACAGCCTGGAGACAAGGTATCGGCTGAACGAACTATCACGCAGGGGGCCCTCTGCATCCACAGCCCCTTAAGGGACTGTCATACCTAGCAAAGGGACCGTATACCACAACCCGGACTTGTCCCCTTATAGCCTTATAGCCTTGCAAAACACCAACGGAGCCCACAGAAAAACCCGAACCTCCGATAAAGACACGCTAACCAAGCCTCTGGAACGAGCATCGGATGATGCAACCAGGACTGCTACCTTAAGAGGCCCACGGCTATTGACCCTGCTCATACCGCAGAGACTCTCTTTCCACCCAGCCGGAGGCAAACAGCATCCCAGTTTAAACTATATGGTCAGATTGATTGTTGCATTGTACTTGTGTAACTTTTGATTCTACATAGTTAGATAATCGCATTAACTTAAACTTGATCAGCCGTAAGCACCTTCCTGTCTCTCCCCACCATGCCAAGGCTTGGGGAGCACACACATCACACATAGCAAGGCAGACATAGACATGAGATTACCGCCCAACATAGCATAACTCACACCCATACATGTTGTATTTCAAGCGATCTTCTATCTGTTAGACTCTTTACGTATTTCCTCATGAGCAAAGTCTTAAGCGAAGTATATTAGATTGTATGCATATACAGCCTAGCATGTCACTAATGATTATCTACCAGACTCGCAACTATTTGCATCTCTAGTTGAAAATGTTTAACTTGCCACATGTTTAAGCCTGACTAAATAAAAAAATAAAAAAGTGCTTGTTATTCATGTACCCCGCATGTTACGCGTGGAAGAACCAGAGGACTGCTTTTGGGGCACCTCTTGCCAGCTTGTATTATATACTTGCACTACAAAAATAAAGAATTTAAAAAAAAAAACTTTATAAAGATGGAAAAGGATATAAAAAGTACTTGAAAATGCCAGTCAGTACTGTTAAATCACTTATTAGGAAGTGGAAAATTTGGCAAGCTCTTAATACCAAGCCATGGTCAGGTAGACCAAGAAAGATTTCAGCCATAACTGTCAGAAGAATTGTTCGGGATACAAAGAAAAACCCCCAAGTAACCTCAGGAGAAAGACAGGCTGCTCTGGAAAAAGACGTTGTGTATGTTTATAGGAGCACAATACAATGATACTTGAACAAAAATTAGCTGCATGGTCGAGTTGCCAGAAAGAAGCCTTTACTGCGCCAATGCCACAAAAAAGTCAGGTTACAACATGCTAACAACACCTTGACACACCTCACAGCTTCAGGCACATTGTTATTTGGAGTGACAAGACCAAAATAGAGCTTTATGGTTAAACAAGCGTTATGTTTGGAGAGGAGTCAACAAGGCCTATAGTGAAAAGAATACCATTCCCACTGTGAAGCATGGTGGTGGCTCACTGATGTTTTGGGAGGGTGTGAGCTCTAAAGGCACTAGGAATCTTGTGAAAATTGATGGCAAGATGAATGCAGCATGTTATCAGAAAATACTGGCAGACAATTTGAATTCTTCTGCACGAAGACTGCACATGTGACGCTCTTGGACTTTCCAGTATGAGAATGATCCTAAGCACAAGACCAAGTTGAGCCTCCAGTGGTTACAGCAGAAAAAGGGGAAGGTTCTGGAGTGGCCATCACAATTTCCTCACCTTAATATCATTGAGCCACTCAGACGAGATCTCAAACATGCAAGACGACCAAAGACTTTGCATTAATTGGCGGCATTTTGTCAAGACGAATGGGCAGCTATACAACCTGCAAGAATAAGAGGTCTCATGGACAACTATTACAAAAGACTGCACGCTGTCATTGACGCTAAAGGGGGCAATACACAGTATTAAGAACTAAGTGTATGCAGACTTTTAAACAGGGGGCATTTAATTTTTCCCATAACACCAATATTCCATGATATACTAAAAAAAACTAGTAAAAGATAAATGTACTATTCCTAGCTAAATAATATAATATTATTATATATTTAGGGGCTGAAGAAACAGATGTGGGGCTTTTTAGTCCTGGATCTCCAAAATTGGCTATTAGAATTTTTTTATTTTTACATCAGGCAGCTGGCTTTTAATGTAGCCACCTATTATAAAAAGAAAGAGAAGTAGTATAGTGCTCTACCGAGCCACTAAGGAAGGGGTGGGTGATATGACCCCCACGTGACTGTCAGGAAGGGGCTGGGGAACAGAACTTTACTGCTCTATTAGTTAGGTTGCTGTTTATGAATAGACAGGAGGGAATGTAACATAGAAAGGCAGGTATATGACCTGACATAGCTTTACCTCTCTGTTAGTATAAGGGTCATTGATTTTCCTTTTGGGCTCAACCCCTGGGTTAAATTTACTAAATAACAAAGCAATTGAGAGTTTATTTCCAATAATTCATGCTAAATTAATGTGAATAAAATCCCAAGTTCAAGCAATTTGTAGACTTTTTTCCTGACTTCATGACATTTGTTGAAGTAACAAAACCCAACAATGTAAAATAATATAAAAGCTTAGGAAGCTTAGACTTACATAATAACATTATATATACGTGAGAAATGAAAACGTGGAGCATGCTTGATCGTTATTATATATTTGTTGCATGGTGAATAAGACCCCTATGTGTTTACCTAAAATTGGTAAGCAAATCGAATGGAAGCATCAACAGCCTTTCGCATTAGTATATTTGTCCAATTAAAACTGATAGGTTATGTAAACTATATGTAATTGTGGATTTTTTTACATTTTTATTCTTTTGTTTACAACTTTTTTTAAAAATGTAGTTTCGTAAAAACATTATCACGGTTTACTTTTCAACTACCATTTTCTTGCAGACACTAAGGAAAAATTGTACTTCCAGGATATCACCTTTTAAATGGCCGTTTTACAACTGAATCTTAATTAGCAGATTAAATGACTCCAGTTATTTATAACCACCAGGGAATGTGAATAATTTACTGTGATTTTATTAGACGCACTTCTTAGAAGTTGTAAAATATGTTTCGCTGCGACGTTAGATTTTCTTTAAAGAAAAAGAAAAATGCAGGTAAAATTAGGTTGAATTGTGATAAAATAATGTCCAGATGCTAATACCTATCCCTATACAACCAAGCGTTCTGCTAGCATTTCCTGCTGCTCTTTTACATTGTCTTCCTACCTTTAAGTCATCTGAAATAATTACTCCTAAATCCCTTTCCTCAAATGTTGAGGTTAGTACTGTATCAACTATTCTGTACTCTGCTCTTGGGTTTTTATGCCCAAGATTAATTATCTTGCACTTATCCACATTAAATGTCAGTTGCCACAACTCTGACCGTTTTTCTAGTTTACCTAAATCATTTGCCATTTGTCTTATCCCTCCTGGAACATCAACCCTGTTGCAAATCTTAGTATCATCAGCAAATAGCTATATCTTACCATCAAGGCCGTCTGCAATATCACTAATAAAAATATTAAAGAGAATAGGTCCGAGTAAAGACCTCTGTCTGTACTCCACTGGTCAGGGCAGGCACGTCCATAAGACGGCACAAGAGGCCGTCCAAGGGTACACCGGACCGGTGGACGCTAGATTAGAGTGACCGGCAGGAGCTGGGAGCACAGCGCTCCCTCCTGCTAGCCACTCTGTGTAGCGTGGCTGAGCGGAGCAGTGTGCACCGCGGTACAGTAACTTCTGTTTCCTGTACCCGGCCAGACTGAAAGGAAGTGCTCACTGAGCGAGCACTTCCTGTCAGTCCGGCCGTGTACAAGAAACTGAAGATCCTATACCGCGGTCTGCTCCACTCGGCCACGCTACAAGAAAGGTAGGAGAAACACTCCTTTTGACCAAGCAGGTTTTCTACTTCATCACACCATGATCCCCACTTCTAAGTACTATAAGTCCATAACTATCCATAGTTAAACAACTGGTCCCTTTATACCCATCTTTTCTGTGCAAGATAGCATCTAGGTATATACAGGGATTTGGGGCCAATAGCTGTCTCAAAGGATTTTCAACAATTCCTGACTTTAATGTTTTTCAAGTGGAACAACGGCCCAAGTGTGCCTTTCCTTGGCAGGGACTTCTTTCTGCCTTAAACTCCTTAAAAGTGAGTCTCATATGGACGAAGGGCCACACAACGGATAAACGGAAACCCCCCATTGCCACCCCACGAAACACAGACACACGACACCGACAAAAGTACACCCTACAAACCACAAAATTCACACACCCTAGGAGACATAGACTGTGGCGGAACCAACCTCGCCACTGAGAACTGGAGAAGCCTGGTTGCTAGCCTCCTGCCCTGTGATTATGGTCCCTGGGAGATATTGCCTTTAAGGGACTGAATTGGGGCTTATGGACTGCTACCATAATGTACTGACCCTTTAAGAACTACATTTGGGCATTTTTTAGTTTATATTGCTGCTGCTGGCCCTTTTAGAATCATCCGTGGACATATTGGGACGTTTGGGAATAATGTCCCTTTAAGACTTTGTAACATATCACCAGGCCCGGACTGGCCATCGGGCACACCGGGCAAATGCCCGGTGGGCCGCGATGGCCGTGGGGCCGAGGCCGGCAGGGGAAGGTCCCAGGACTTCCCCTGCCGGTTTATGCAGGGCCGGCACTATCCGAGCGCCGGCCCCGCTGTATTCCATGTCGGGCCGGTGGGGAGATCAAAGATCTCCCTCACCGGCCCACATGCTATCCAATGCGGCCGCCGGCGGGGAGAGAGGGAGGGAGACAGCCTGCCCGGAGAGAGGACCCGGCGGAGCTCTAACTTGCAGCTCCGCCGGGTTCCTCTCGCGAGATCCGGAGCGTTGCCATGGCAACGACCGGATCTCGCGAGAGTGAGCTCTAGCCCGCAGGCTAGAGTTCACTCACCACGAGGACCACCAGGGAACACTGCCACTCTGCCTCCCAGTCCCAGGAACCAGTCCCCCCCTCCCAGGCTAAAGGTAAGAAGGGAGGGGGGGACATAATGCCTGTTATTTTATTTGTTTATCCCCCCCCCCCTACACACAAAATCCATTCTAACATTTATACATCACTCACACCCATCACACACAGCACTCTCACACACAGCACTCACACCCATCACACTCAGCACTCACACCCATCACACTCAGCACTCTGACACTCAGCACTCTCACCCACATAACACACAGCACTCTCACACCCATCACACTCAGCACTCTCACACCCATCACACTCAGCACTCTCACACCCATCACACACAGCACTCTCACACCCATTACACTCAGCACTCTCACACCCATCACACTCAGCACTCTCACACCCATCACACTCAGCACTCACACACCCATCACACTCAGCACTCACACACCCATCACACTCAGCACTCACACACCCATCACACTCAGCACTCACACACCCATCACACTCAGCACTCACACACCCATCACACTCAGCACTCACACACCCATCACACTCAGCACTCACACACCCATCACACTCAGCACTCACACACCCATCACACTCAGCACTCTCACCCACATCACACACAGTACTCTTACACACATCACACTCAGCACTCGCACATCCAGCACTCTCACACTCGGCACTCTCACACCCATCACACACAGCACTCACACCCATCACACTCAGCACTCACACCCACATCACACACAGTACTCTTACACACATCACACTCAGCACTCGCACATTCAGCACTCTCACACTCGGCACTCTCACACCCATCACACACAGCACTCACACCCATCACACTCAGCACTCACACCCATCACACTCAGCACTCACACCCATCACACTCAGCACTCACACCCATCACACTCAGCACTCACTCAGCACTCTCACCCACATAACACACAGCATTCTCACACACAGCACTCTCACACACAGCACTCTCTAACCCATCACACACAGCACTCTCACACCCATCACACAAAGCATTCTCACACACATCACTCTCACACACATCATACACAGCACTCTCACACACAGCACTCTCTAACCCATCACACACAGCACTCTCACACACATCGTACACAGTACTCTTACACACATCACACTCAGCACTCTCACACACAGCACTATCACACTCAGCACTCTCACACCCATCATACACAGCACTATCATACACAGCACTCTCACACACATTACAAACAGCACTGTCACACACAGCACTCTCACACACCACATTCTTACACACATCACACACAGCATTCTCACACACACCACTTACCGCACCCTCACATACCACTTACCGCACCCTCACACACAGCACCCCTCACACACAGCATCCATAACACACACATACTGCACCCCTCACATACACACAGAACCCCCCCAACACACTGCACCACACACATACACAATAGTTCCAAACACACACATATATATACATACACACACACACAGCACCCCTCACACATACTGCACCCCTAAACACATTACATTCCAGACACACACTAGATCCCTTACCCAACTCTGGATCATCTACACACATATAAACACTAGATCCCTATATACACTCTGAATCCGTTATAAACACACACTCACTAGATCTCCTACACATTCTGGGTCCTTCAAACACACACTAGACTCCTATACACATACACACACACACACTACACTCTTAACATATACACTCTGAATCCCCTATACACACACACACACACACTAGATTCCTTGTAAGCAAACACATACTACACCCCTAAACACACACTTTCTACAAACACTACATCACCTATACACACACTCTATAGCCTGTTTGCACACATGCTACATCCCCTTTACATACATTCTCTACAGCCCCTAGCCACATATGCATCACATTACACCACAGGCACAACATGTCTAAAACTAACCTTATTACACAATACCACACCACAATCAGCTCACTCTACACACACGCAATACCACAAGCAGACTCCAAACACATGCACAATACTCTTTCCTGGCATTTTTGTCTCCTGGTATCCAGTTATAGAGACCCCAGAGACAAGTTGCAAGGAAACACAGTGCAAGCATGTTATTAAATTTGCTTGCACTGTGCAGAACAAATACAGTTTTTTTTTTTTCTCATGCTAGAGCTCTTCAGCAGAGCTCTGCGCATGGTCTGCCCTGGAAGAGCATTGAACCAACATGCTCACTTTGAGAGGGGGCGTGCTTGTCATTAGTGATGACAAAACACACCTCCTCTGACCCGCCCCCTTCTTAGTGGGCCGCTGGGATAAAAAAATGCCCGGGCCGAATTTTTCTCCCAGTCCGGCCCTGCATATCACAGTAATACTGTCTTAAATATTATGTAGGTATTTATGTGTTCGGTTAAACTGGGGATATGTAGAAATGTGTGTTTTATGTGTTAAATGTATCAGTATGTAATTTTATGTAGTTTACTGTCCTTTTGTCTGCCATGTGGGTAATGGAGTTTTGCCTCAGTCCTTGGAGATAATTAGATTCCTTCCCCAATTATCTCCAGGCCAGAGGGGAGGGATTGTGAGGCATTGTGGGAGGTAACCGGTCTGAGTTGGAAAGTCATGCTGACAGGGGTTTTAAAAGATACTTTACTAACTTTTGAACCCCTGGTCTGATTCATGCCAATTTTGAATATGTTGTTCCCCTTAATGGATTGATTGTGGATATGTATTTTTTTTTTTTTTTTATGTCAATCATATTTTATTGGTATGGTTTCACAGGTAACAGTAACAGCATTTTCTCATAAGTCACACGGAAATGTAGATTTAACCTTCGGCAACATTGAAACATTTAAACTGGTTGAGGTGCATAAATAAGAAGCAGATTTCTAGGAAACATAGGTAGCAAAGTTGTCCTTGGCATATACACTTGATTGCTTCCCCCTGGGTTTGCTTGGAATCAATTGGGCGCCTCTGAGGTTGGCAGTACCCATTCCCAATTCCCCACCTATTAGCAGCGTATTTCCAGTATCCCCACCTCGGGGACATCCCCTTACCACCCCAGTACCTATGTCGTAACAGGATATGAGTGCCCGGTACCTGCGTGGATATTTCATGAGGGACCAGATTCCGTAACTGTGTGTAGTGATTGGAACAATGTGTCCCCCGGGAGAATAACGTAGGGATTAAGCAGCCCCAGGTGTTTCCCCTCTCGGTGGGGTGCCTTTTCGGGGATATCGGCTGTGTCTAATGGACCGCAGCTGTCCGTGGGTTCGTGTCTAAGCGATAGCCTACTGTCGTGTCTATGTCCGTCTGGATTACTGTTCCGGTCACGTAAGTCCACCCAAATAGGTATTATTCCGTACTATGTCGTGTGGCCAGGTTTCGATTTTAATCGTTTGAGTGTGAATGGGGTTACCTGTCGGTCAGTGTAACGTCTAGTCAGTTGGGAGCCAGAGTCCTCTGGTGTCTTGTAGTGTGAAAAGTCCGTCAGGTTGAGGATTGGTAAAAGGGAAGTGGGGGTGGGAGAGCGGGGCAGATACAGGAGGGAAAGAAGAGGGGGGGGGGGGGGTCTGGAGCCCGGGTGAGGTCTCCTCAGTCTAAACAGCTTCCTTGTCTCATCTGTACTGGATATAGTCCGACCTGTCTGCACAGCTCAGATAGCCGCTCCGAGCTCCTTGCCTGTCCCGGAAAATTTACGCGATCCCCCTGGAGACATAAAGTCGCCAGGGGTACCATTGCAGTGCGCACTTATCTGAGCGTCCCTGCAGGGAGGCTGTCAGTATCTCCATATCATAGACGCTCTCCACCTTGTCCACCCATTGTCTGAATGAAGGTGCGGATGTGAGTTTCCAGTGTAGGGGAATCAATGCCTTTGCAGCATTCAACAGATGAATGGTGAGGGAGTGTTTATATTTCTGCGTGGGTATGGGAGTGTGATGTAAAAGCATTGTCATAGGTTGTAAGGGGATGGGTTCGCCTGTGACTTCTCTAATTTTTGTGTTTATCATCTGCCAGTATGTTACTATGCGCGGGCAAGACCACCATATGTGCAGATTCGTTCCCAGGGCCGTGCCACACCTCCAGCAATCGCCCGCACCAGCTCCACCGAAGTGCCTGAGGGTGTCCGGAGTCCGATACCATAGCGATAATAATTTGTATCCGGTCTCTTGGATCTTCGAGCTGATCGAGCATTTGTGGGTTAAGCGGACTATCTTGTCCCATTCCTGGTCTGAGAGTTGTGTGCCTGTATCTCTTTCCCACTTGCTCTTGTATCCCAGCGGGCAGGTGTCCTGGACCCCTCTCAGGGATTCGCACATGCGCGATACCCCGTGGTCTATGTGACACCTCTTCGTGCATATCCTTTCAAAGTCCGTTAGCTGCCTATGAAGGTGGTCCTTACCGGCTAAGCTGGTGACATACGATTGCACCTGGTGGTAGCGGAAATTGTCTAATTGTGTGGGTCGTGCGTCTCCCATCAGGTCATGGAGGGGCCGGAGTCGTCCCCTCGAGCACCACTGATCCAGGTATATCCAGTCCGCCTGTTGGAAGTTCCGCAGCGCCGTCGGGTGGAGTCCCCCCGCCAGGTTCGGGTTGCATGCAATCGGGGTCAACGGGTTCGGCGATGTAGTGAACCGGTGGGTGTAGCGGACTTTGCACCAGACATTGAGCGTCGCGTCTATCATGGGGTTGCCAGTCCGCAACTCTGCGAACGTGGTGCCCCCCAGCCACAGTCTCGAGGGGATCTTACCCCCCGTTTGCTGTAGCTCCATAGCCACCCAACGCTTTGGGCTCTTGTCAACATGCCAGTCTGTGATCCTGTGCAAGTGTGTGGCTTTATAGTACGTAGATGCCGAGGGCAGTCCCAGGCCCCCGGTTTGTTTGGGTCTCTCCATCACCGACTTGCGGACTCGCGAGGGTCTATGGTTCCAGACAAACCCGCGGATAGCCGTATCTAGTGATTTGAAGAATGATTGTGGGATTAAGAGTGGCAGGGTGGCAAAGAGATACAGCAACCGTGGTAACACGTTCATCTTGATCGCATTAATCCGTCCAAACCAGGTGATGTAGTAGGCCGTCCAACGTTGGAGATCCGATTGTATTTTCCGGAGGAGGGGCAGGAAATTCAGTTGGTATGTTTGTGAAAGGTCTTTCGGTAGCCAGGTACCGAGGTACCGTATCTTCCCCGTGCACCACGAGAAGGCAAATTGGGTGCCGAGTCTGTGGGCATCGCCTTCGTTCTTCATTATCGGCATCGCTTCCGACTTGTCAAGGTTCAGTTTCAGGTTTGACACTTGGCGGAAACCTTCAAAAGCCTTTAGTAGGTTGGGCACAGAGACCAGAGGTTGTTCCAAGAAGAACAACATGTCATCGGCGTATGCCGCTACCCGATGTTCCTCTGTGCCCATGCGAACCCCCGTTATACCCCCGTCCTGTCTGACCGCCTCCAGGAAGGGTTCCAGTGTGAGGGCAAACAGGAGGGGGGACAGGGGACAGCCTTGTCGCGTCCCATTACATATCGGGAAAGACCGTGTGAGGGCTCCATTTATCCGTATCCGAGCAGTCGGAGTAGTGTACAGGGCCGAGATCCACGTACGCATATACGTACCAAAGCCCAGGTGACGCAGCGTTTCTTTCAGGTATACCCAATCCACTCGATCAAACGCCTTTTCGGCGTCCGTCAAGAGGAGGACGACGTCTCGCTTCCCGGCTTGTGCGCTATGGATTATGTTCAATGCCCGAATGGTGTCATCTCGGGCTTCCCTGCCTGGGATGAAGCCTACCTGATCTGGGTGGATCAGGTCCGGCAGCAACCGGGATATCCTCAGTGAGAGGGCCTTCGTGAACAATTTTAGATCTGCGTTAAGCAGTGAGATCGGCCTATAGCTGGCACAGTTACTCGGGTCCTTCCCTTCCTTGGGGATCACCGTGACTATGGCCGCTAGGGTGTCAGAGGGGAACGCACCTCCATCCCGCAAGGCGTTTAGGCTAGTCAGAAGTCTCGGCAAGAGCTCTTCCCGGAACGTCCGTAGGTACGTCAGGGGGAAGCCGTCGGGGCCCGGCGCTCGGTGCGGTTTCGATCGTTTCATTGCGGCCGCTAATTCTTCTAGGGTGAGGGGGTTGTCAAGCTCCTCCGCGAGTGCCGGTGTGAGTTTACGTGTGACATGTTGAGCCAGGTAATCCGTCACTCGTCGGTAATGGGTTTGTGCTGCAGCTCCCTGTTGGGTCTGGGACTGGTTGTACAGGTCCACATAATAGGACCTGAAAGCGTCCAGAATGCCTTCAGGCATCCCTGTAGTTCGCCCATTTGGTGTACGGATCTTGTGTATGTGTTGGGATCTACGCTTTTCCTGGAGCATCTTCGCCAGGAGTTTACCGCTTTTGTTGGAATGCTCATAGAAGAACCTGGCGGATTTTCGCATGGTGTGCAGCAGGCCCTGGGAAAGGTGATTCGTGAGTGCTCTACGGGCTTCTGTGAGCCGCAAATGTACGTTGTCGTCTAGTGTGTGCTTATGTGAGTTTTCTAAGTCGGCTATCTGTTTCGTGAGGTCAGTAAGTTCGCGTGCCCTGTCTTTTCTGCGCTGTGTGCACACGGAAATAAAGTGCCCTCGGACAACGCACTTATGGGCTTCCCACAGTGTCAGGGGGGACATGTCCACTGTGTCGTTTTCCTCAAAGTAGTTCTTGATAGTCTGTCGGGCTATGGTACAGGTCCCTAGGTCGTCCAGCAGGGACTCATTGAGCCTCCACTGGCGTTCCACGGGTTTGAGCAATGGGGATTTTATTCTGGTGCGTGGTCTGACTGATGAATGAGTCCTATGTTGGCCTCTCGGAGAAGAGACAGGCTTCCCTGGGGCATGAATATGTAATCTATCCTGCTGTATTGTTTGTGCATCGGGGAATAGTAGGAGAAATCTTTGTCCTCAGGGTGCGCCACTCTCCAACAGTCCGCTAACCCAGCTTTGGTCAGGGATCGTCGGATCGATCTAAGGCAATGTGCCGGGACCGTACTAGCGCCCCGAGAGGAGTCCATTCGTGGGTCAAGAGGGACATTAAGATCCCCCGCAAGCACCAAGAGGCCTTCCCTGAACCTGTCTAGTTTGATCAGTGTCCTGGCTATAAATGTGTGCTGTTTCCGATTGGGGCTATATATGCACGCGAACGTGTGGGGAACGTCCCTTATGGAGCCTTTAAGGAAGATATATCGACCCCCAGGATCAATGAGTGTAGCCTTGTGTTGGAATTGTACAGAGTGGGCGAGTAGGATCGCCACACCCGCCTTCTTCATGTCTGGGTGGTTGGCAAAGTAACCCTGTGGAAAGCGTCTATTCTTCAGTTTTGGCGCGGCAGTACCTCGGAAATGCGTCTCCTGCAGGAACGCTATGGACACTTTGTCAGCCCAAAGCCTGCGCAACAATTGAGCTCGTTTCTCAGGGAGGTTAAGACCCCTAACATTGTGGGACCATAGTTTAAGCAGCGCCGGTTTAAAGGACTCCATAACCGCCTCGCGAGAGTCCCCCGCCCGGGCTCAATGGGGTATAGTAAGGGAAAGCCTCGTCGGCCGAGTTAGGTATATTCGGGAAGAAGGAAAATTGGGGAGGGAAGGTGTGTGGCAGAGGTGTGGTCAACTGTCTAGGTAGGTAAGTCAGTCGGGAAACGAAAGGCAACAATGAACCTTGGTCGGGAATAGAATGTCGAGGGAACTAAAGTGAAGCCCTCTCCAAACACAGACCAGTATGTACAGTATAGGTCAGTTGCGTGGGGTGCGAGGGAGGCCACCTATGGTATCGGTCGCCTTCTCTGGTAGGTGAAGTCAGTAGCGGACTCCCTCAGCTCCCAACCCGCTGAGTGCATCCACCGTTGGGTCAGAGCCCGGTGTGTCTCCCTGTCCTAGATATCGTGGGGTACCCATAACGGTCCGAGTCACCCCCCCGGACCCCCGAGTCGGCTGCGCAATATGCTGAGAATGGGTAGAGACCTCCGATGTCCCGGGCCTAGCCTGTTTAGTAGTGGTCGGGGTCCCTACATCCCCTAACTCCGCGTCTACATGGGCCAGAGCACTTCCGGACCCACCCCCCCGTTTCCTGGAGTGGGTACATAGCATACAGTGTTAGGGGGGATCCCCTCGTCATACTGGGTAGCCAATTTTTAGGACTAATAAACGAAAACATTATCTAAAACCTGGTAAAACATGCACATAACATTCAGTTTCACGGGCTGAAAATCTTACCATCCCGCACTATCTACAAGTTCCCCCGGAGACGCAGTCGTTCCGCACCGCGTCCGACTCCGCACCCGCCAGAGCAGGACCTACTGCCAGAACCCAGTCGGCCGCGTGTGCGTCTCGGGCGCGTGGCCAGGTCCCCCCTCCCCCCTGCCCGCACCCCCCCCTCCCCCGGCCCCAGCAGCGGCCCGTGGCCTTATCATATCAGTCATATTGTAGGTAAAG
Source organism: Pelobates fuscus (assembly GCF_036172605.1). NCBI lineage: Eukaryota > Metazoa > Chordata > Amphibia > Anura > Pelobatidae > Pelobates > Pelobates fuscus. The sequence goes on along the minus strand of NC_086328.1, from coordinate 84,819,459 downwards.
TTTGGGAGGTCTTCGGCCCCCATACCCATATCTCGTGGCCGGTGGAGGGCAGTGTCCAGCGAACATCCCATCCCCCCTCCGGGGTTGGGTCCCTGGGCCGACATGGCCGTCCCCCCAGCGATCGTCCCGTACCCACCACCCCACCTGTTGTATCCCCTGCTGTGGGTTTGCAGGACCCCGTATTGGTCACCCGCTAAACTGCCTCGGAATGCTTAGCCTCTCCCGTCCCATACCCCTCCCCAAAACATCGGTCCCCCAGGGGTGGGAAGACCCCAGGGATGTCTCGGGGTCTCAGTCCCAGGGAGGGAGGGGGGGGTGAAAGCAGTACATACCCCTGGCGTACAGTCCCGGTGTCTCTGGGCCACTGCGTTTCCTTCTATGTGGTGGGAGGTCACGAGCGGTCCGCCGCTCAGGCATGGCAGGTAAAAAATGGTGTGCAGGTTGTTCGTCGGTGGGGGTTCTGCGTCTCCGGGGCCCGACCGTAGCTTATTCCTCCGGCGCGACCGGGCCACCCCTGCGTTGGGGGGGGGTTCCAGGCATGGTTCCCCCTCTGAGCATGTCGGCCGGGGTTGTTGGACCAGTAGGCCTTGCGGGTGGATAGTCCAAAATCCAGTTAGGTACAGGCATGTCCGGTAGGCCCAGCGCGTGTAAAAAGCGTGGGACTTCGGTGGGCCATCTCAAGACGTGCCACATATTTCCAATTCTTGCTTGTAAACTGAACGGGTATCCCCATTTATAGTGAATCCTCTTCTCTTGTAGCGCATTTGTGATCGGCTTTAGGGCTCGCCGTGCATCTAAGGTAATGGCGGACAGATCTTGGTATAGCGCAATAGGCGATTCCATGTACCGGAGTGAGCGTTGCGTTCGGGCAGTCCTCATGATGGCCTCCTTTAGCTGAAATGACCGGAGACAGCAGATCAGATCTCTCGGTTGGCCATCCCTGCGCGGGGCTCTGAGTGCCCTGTGTGCCCTCTCGAGTCCAAAGTCCGGTGGGGCTGCATCACCCATGATTTGGGCAAACAGGCCTTCAAGCAGCTCCCGCGGCGATTCACCTTCAGATTCCGGCATGCCCCTAATGCGTATGTTATTACGCCTGCCTCGATTATCAAGGTCCTCCACTTTGCGTCTCAAATCTAATAAGATATTGCCCTGCCTTGTGGCTGCCAGCTCTGATGCCCGGTGGTGCTGGGTGGCCTGTAGTCTATGTACCTCCAAATCGTCCACTCTCTGTTCCAGCACCGCTAGGTCTCGCCTCACTGCCGTGATTTCCTCACGCACAGCTGCTCGGAGCTCCGCAATGAGTTCCGCCTTATCCCCCCTCGTAAGCATGTTTGCCGCAATAGCCGCCATGTCCGCGGACAACTGGGTGAGAGTGTCTGTCTGAGTGTCTCTTGCGGGGGATCCCCGTGGGGAGGCAGTGTGGCAGCTCGTACCTGGGGACGCGGGCGCCATATTGTTTGGGCCTCGTGCGCCGGCCAGCGGTTGCGGTGTGGAGAGGTAATCGTCCATAGGTCCCGTCGGGTGTCCCGAGGAGGGTAATGCCGGGCCGGGAGTAGCCCCTTTCTTAGTTCTCCCCATCAGCGTGGTTGTGAGGGAGTTTAACGCTTCGTTATAGGGGCTTTAGCGGGTTAGGGCCTGGGAGCTCAGAAAACGTGCGTCCTACTCCATCTGCAGCCAGGCCACGCCCCCGTGGATATGTATTTTTATGTGAATGTGATGTATGGTTTTGAAGTTATAAATATTGTGTAAAAAGTATGTTTTTTGTTTTTGTTTTTTTTTTGTTTGTTTTTTTTTTTTTATTTTTTATTAAATCTTTATTTTTGCAGTGCATGAAAAAATTACAAGCGAGCATGTGGTACCCCGACAGCATTCCTCATGCTTTTCATTAACATTTGAAACAGTAGGGTATATGTTAAGTCTTGCACTTTTTTTTTTTTTTTTATACGTATATAATAGAAGTCCAACATAGGTGAAACAAGCTGATGAATCAATTTAGTAAGGTTTAGGTGGGTTCGCATAATTCAAGAGCAGTGTGAGGGTTAAACAGGCTTAGGCATATAACAGGTTAAAATATATCTTGTTGAGCAGTGTTAGAGTGCCTGGGTCTGTGGGTGAGTACTAGAGTGGCCTTGAGTTGCTTGCCATGGTGTCTAATCCTGTGGTAATGCCTGCAGTGTGACCGTTTGCATCGTAGGGCCCTGAGGTCTCTGTATATCGGTGTCTCATAAACAGACTGGTTTACCAGCGTTATGTTCTACTCTCTGCTTATGTGTAGCCTTTACCTTGTCTGTTGTGTAGCTGTTGATTTGTGCAGCACTGTGCCATGTTGCATGCTCGGTGGAACGATAAATACATAGAGTGAAATTGAGTAAGCAGACTAAACTTTTGCGTATCTAGTGCAGGGCACGTTAATACAATAAAGTCCCCAGGGGTTCCCCAGGATTGAGTCCCTTTGTGGCCGGGTCGGCTTTAGTAAGATCATTTCCCTTAGTGCAGTGCCATGCAACCTATTCGGTCTCCCGGTCATGGGTCTCGGTTTGCCGTGCGTCCTGGCTGGTTCACCCGATGCCTCGTCGTTCCCTGCTGTGGGTGCCCGTGGATCTCCCCTTGGGTGCGTTAAGTGGTCGGGAGTGGGTGGGGGCGGTTGGTACCCTGGTGCCTTCGTGGGGTCGTTCCTGCGGCTGCGGGTGCCCGGAGCGGGCCCTTACTTGGTTTCTGCCGTGGGGTTGTTCTGTACGAGGTGCACGCTTTCTTTTCCGACGCCATTTTTTATTTGTCGAGTGATTTGCTGGCGCAGCTCCCTGCCGTTGAGGATCAGGGGGTGACTGTCGGGGTGTCTGGGTCTCCGTCCGGGACCAGTACGTGGGCAGAGGTAGGTGGGGTCGTTTGGCTGTACCTTGCCGCCTGCGTAGGGTCATCCCTGATACGGTGAGTGCTTGTAGCGGGCTTGTGTTTGGCTTCTGCGGTGTCCTCTGCTTCGACGCCTTGTGTGTGCGGGGTGTGTGCTCACCTCTCCGCCGCCATGGTGTGGTTTTAGATGCCACCGGTGCTACGATTTGTTGCTGCGGATCGGATGGCGGCTGTCTAGGGTGGCGACGTGAGCTGGTTGGTCTTGGGACCCGTTGTTGCAGCCGGTGTTTGAGCTTAAGCCAGAATTCGGCGAAAATGCAATCCACGTTGGACCCGGGTTCTTGTTGGGCCTCGTGCTTGCTGGAAGGCAGCATGGCTTCCGCCATTTTAGGTAGGCCTCTCGTTTCTCTCATGCTTTTTGTCTGGGGAGACCCCCAGGGGTGGACTGGGATCACCCCCACCGGTCCGAGGGGGGGGTTGCGGGGTGCCCGTTTGTGGCAGTTGGTCTCCGGATTGCTCCAGGCTGGGAGGTCGGCCGCCTCTCCCGCCCGGCACTCACTAGGCCGCATGCCCTCGCGGGTACAATCTGCTGTCCATCGTCCACTCATGGGCCGCTTTACCGGTTCACCGTGGGGACTTGGCTTTAGTAAGTCGCTTGGGGTCTCATGCTGTATTTTAGGGTGGTCAGGACGTGTATTTTTAGCCATTTTGGCCAGGTTTAGTAGGGAGCTCCAGCTATACACGTCTGTCCACCATGACAGTCAGGCCCCGCCCCCCTAAAAAGTATGTTTTAAACTGTATGCATAATGGGATTATGTGTCACACTAAGGGGAGGGGATGTGTGGGTTGCACCCGTGATACTATTGGTAATTTTATGCCTCCCCCTGGGTGTGGCCTGTATGTGTGAGATGGAAATAAAAGCCAGGCTGGATGAGCCAGTCCAGAGTTCCTGTTTAACCCTCAAAGTGAAGTGTTGTCTCATTATTGGGGGATGATTTATTGTATGCTGTTCCAGTTTGACTGCTAGGAGTGCAAACCTATTCGTATGGTTCCTATTCAACTGTCTACAGCATTCAGAGGCTTGAGAGGATTCATATGCTTCTCAGATTCGGTGATTGTGGTGTCTGCCAGAGTGCTTGGAGTCCTCAGGAAACGCTAGGAGCATCCTTTAACGGAGGTACTCAGTCGGAGTGCCAGGCGATCCGTTACATAGACGATACAAAAATCACTCCGACTCCACAAACTAGGACATACAACAACACATTCAAAAGAACCTCTCCAAGCAAGAAGAGGGTAAAAATCTGAGATGCAGACCACTCTGGTCCTAAAATTAACAAAAGTACAATCACTGTAAATAAGTTGTGTAACCTACAGTGTACTAAGCTATTACACTCCAATGTAACTGCAATGTTTGCTACCCCACCCCTTATCTTCATTCTATACCCCAACATATTTGAAAAACTGAAAAAAAAACACAAAAATAAAGAATTTATAAAAAAAAAAAGTGAGTCTCATATAACTATTCCCTTCCAACAATCAGGTTTATTTCCTAGAGCATGTTGATAAATCCTCCTCCCACCCAAAAAAATTGCATTATCTATGATGATATTAACTTGCCAGAAATTCCAGATTGCTATGCAAAAAAAAAAATGAACTAAGCAAAAAAATATACAAAATCCTTCTACAACCTTTATAGAAAAATAAAGCCATAGCAACACTGGATAATATTTCATAGATAGGGAAAGAAATGTACACTTGTAAAATGTATATATTTTTGGCATAAAGCCAATGCCTGCTCAGGGTAGGTGTAGTAATTTGTGAGGCTACAGAGTAATTAGCAGTAGGCTGTCAGGGTACCTGAGGCCTCTACCTCTAAGGGAGGTAGAGACTTGGTGGTGTATCCGTCCAGGCGAGCTGTCTCCTCCGTTCCTCGCGGTTCATCCAGTCACTTAAACACCGGCCGCGAGGAATCCACGTCCTTTTCTAGCAGGACGCTCAATACGTGACGTCATGACGCTAGCACGAGCAATCTGTCACTCAAGTGTCCGATATCCAATCGGTACTTTTCAGAGGCGTGATTTCCATCCAGAACCAGGGTATTTAAGCTTACTCCTTACTTCAGCTCATTGCCCTGTCGTGGTTCTAGCTTGTCTAGTCACTCAGTGCTCTGGTATTCTAGTTTGCTCTATTGGTTTTGACTCGGCTCGTTGTACTACCCTGTTTCTCTGTTATCCCTTGACCCGGCTTGTCTCTCGCTTATCTGTCTTCTCGTTCCCTCGACCTCGGCTTGCCTCTGACTATTCTTTACTCTCGGTACGTTAGTCCGGCCATTCTAAGGCCCGGTATACGTACCTTTCCACTCTTTGTACTCTGCGTGTTGGATCCCTGTCCCGATCCTGACATTACGACAGGGCCAATGGATCCTGCAGGTACAAACAGTCAGCTTGGTTCTTCGGATCCCAGGTTTGACGCCATGGAACATAGGATGGATCAGATGGCTTTGGCACTACAGGCACTTTTGTCTCGTGCTAGTAATCCACCTGAGGAGACACGTACTCCTTCTATCTCTCCTGCAGTCTCAGGTCTAGAGGTAGCCACTGTAGGTGCTTCTTCCCGTATTACCCCACCAGTACGTTATGGCGGGTCACCGGAGAAGTGTCGTGGCTTTCTAAACCAGATTAGCATCCATTTCGAACTACAACCCCGCTCTTATCCTACAGATAGAGCAAAGGTTGGATTTATTATTACTCTGCTCATTGAAAAAGCTTTGAGATGGGCCAATCCTTTATGGGAGAATGATAATCCACTCGTCTATAATTATAATGCCTTTGTAGCTGCGTTTAGAAGAACTTTTGACCCTCCTGGCAGAAAGGTCAATGCAGCTAGATTAATGTTGCGCCTTAAACAGGACAATCGAACACTTGTGGATTATGCACTAGAGTTCAGATCCTTGGCGGCAGAAGTTAAGTGGAACGAACAGGCTTATATAGATGTGTTTCTGAATGGGTTATCAGATGTAATTCTTGACGAGGTCGCTACTAGAGAACTCCCTGAAAATTTGGAGGATTTAATTTCTTTTATATCTCGTATTGATGAACGCTTAAGAGAGAGGCAGAACACTCGAGATAGGACCCGTAGACCCTCCTTTAAACTAGCGCCTACCTTTCAAATCTCTGAGTTCGAAGACTTACGTATTCCTGAACCTATGCAGATAGGCAGTACTCATCTCACTGAAAGGGAGAGACAGTACAGGAGAAGGGAGGGTTTATGTATGTATTGTGGAGTCAGGGGTCATTTACGCCTAAATTGTCCCAATCGTTCGGGAAACGCTCGCACCTAAGTTCCTCTAGAGGACAGGCCTTGGGTGTTTCTACTTTGTCCTCCATTCACAACTACAAGGAGCTCAGGCTTGTGTTACCCGTTTCTTTAAAGTGGGAGAAGGGAGTAGTTAAGACTATGGCACTAATCGATTCTGGAGCTGCTGAGAGCTTTATAGATCAGGGTTTTGCTGCCAAGCATGCTATTCCATCCCAGTTAAAAGAGACACCTCTGGCTGTTGAGGCCATCGATGGTAGACCGTTACTTGAGCCTGTTATTTTTCATGAGACCATACCGATTAACTTGACTGTTGGCATCCTGCATAAAGAGGATATATCCTTGATGCTCATTTCTTCTCCGTCTATTCCCATAGTTCTGGGGTACTCCTGGCTGAGGAGACACAACCCTATTATTAATTGGGAATCAGGGGAGATAGTTTCATGGGGAGAGAATTGTCAAGAAAAATGCTTGCGGAAGGTCTTACCTCTTGGATTAACTAATACATCGAATACCTCTGACAATCCTACAGAGACACAAATTCCGCCTCAGTATCTAGATTTAAAGGCAGTATTTGACAAAAAGAAAGCCGATACCTTACCCCCACACAGGTCCTTCGATTGCAAAATTAACCTACTCCCTGGTACCATGCCTCCCAGAGGTCATGTATACCCATTATCTATAAAGGAGAACTCAGTCCTAGAGGAATATATTCACGAGAATTTAGACAAGGGATTCATCAGGAGGTCCTCCTCCCCTGCCGGGGCTGGATTTTTTTTTGTTAAAAAGAAAGATGGTTCTTTGAGACCTTGTATTGATTATCGAGGCCTGAATAAGATAACCATTAAAAATGCCTACCCGATTCCCTTGATCACCGAACTCTTCGATCGTTTGAAGGGCTCTACAATTTTCACCAAGTTAGACCTCAGAGGGGCATATAACTTGGTGAGAATCCAGCAGGGACATGAGTGGATGACGGCATTCAATACTCGATATGGCCACTATGAATATACCGTCATGCCTTTTGGGTTATGCAATGCACCAGCAGTATTCCAAGATCTGATTAATGAGGTTCTTAGGGAATTTCAGCAAGAGTGCGTCATTGTATACCTAGATGATATACTCATTCATTCTAGTGACATTGAGATTCATCACAAACAAGTCAGGAGGGTTTTGCACAAGCTTCTCCAGCATGGCTTGTACTGCAAGTTGGAGAAATGTAGCTTTGATCAAACCCAGGTAACCTTTCTCGGCTATGTGATCTCTGGGGAGGGATTTAAGATGGATCCGGATAAGCTCCAATCCATTCTAGAGTGGCCTTTACCCACAGGTCTTAAAGCCATACAGAGATTTATTGGTTTTTCCAATTATTATAGGCGCTTTATTAAGGGCTATTCTTCCATTATTGCACCTATCACTAACATGACCAAACAGGGGGCTGACACTAAGAATTGGACTACTGAAGCTCTCCTTGCGTTCAAGACTCTCAAGGAGCTTTTCGCTTCCGCTCCAATTTTAGTTCACCCTGACACTTCTCTGCCATTTTTGCTCGAGGTAGACGCATCAGAGACTGGTTTAGGTGCTGTTCTATCTCAAAGGTTGGGTGTTGATAAACCATTACATCCATGTGGATTTTTCTCTAAAAAATTGACCGGTACTGAAAGCAGGTATGACATTGGTGACAGAGAATTACTAGCGGTTATCAAGGCTTTGAAAGAATGGAGACATTTATTGGAGGGTACATTACATCCTGTTACCATCCTGACAGACCACAAAAACTTGTCTTATATCGGAGAGGCCAAGCGTCTGTCCTCCAGGCAGGCTCGTTGGTCGTTGTTTCTTACCCATTTCAATTACGTTCTGACTTACAGACCTGGGTCAAAGAATTCTAAAGCCGATGCGCTATCTCGCCAATATGAACCCTCTGCTTCAGTTGAACCACTTTTGTCTTCCATTGTACCCAAATGCAATATTATTGCTAATACCAGTCTCAAAATTCATTCCCCGCTACTTGACCAGATCTTGAAGTCACAACATCTAGCTCCCGGAAACACTCCTGAGGGAAGAAACTTTGTTCCTCCTGAACTTCAACTGGAGCTCTTACAATGTTTTCATGAAAGTAAAATAGCTGGTCATCCTGGTATTCGCAAGACGTACTCTCTGATATCCAAAGATTTCTGGTGGCCTTCACTTCGTAAGGATATTGAGGAGTTCGTCGCAGCTTGTGAGACTTGTGCCAAGACTAAACTATCTCATGCATCCCCATGTGGCCTGTTACACCCCTTGGACATTCCTGAGAAACCTTGGTCCTGTTTGTCCATTGACTTTATCGTTGATTTGCCTGCTTCCAAAAGACAGACTGTTATTCTCACGGTGGTGGATAGATTTACCAAGATGGCCCATTTCGTGCCATTACCTAAACTTCCGACTTCCCCTGAATTGGCGGAGATTTTTGCGAGAGAAGTTTTTCGCCTACATGGGATCCCTTCAGAGATTGTTTCTGATAGAGGTTCTCAATTTGTCTCACGTTTCTGGAGATCCTTTTGTTCTCAAATGGGCATCAAATTGAACTTTTCCTCTGCCTATCACCCTCAGTCTAACGGAGCTGCTGAACGTACTAATCAAAAGATCGAACAGTATCTGCGTTGCTTTGTTTCCGAACACCAGGACGATTGGGTCGGTCTGATTCCTTGGGCGGAGTTCGCACACAATAACCTTGTTTGCGATTCAACTCGCTCTAGCCCTTTCTTCATGAACTATGGCTTTCATCCTTCGATTTTTCCTTCGGTTTCCTCTTCTCAGGGGATACCGTCGGTTGATGATCATGTCGCCAACCTGAAGAAATTATGGGATCAAACTCGACAAATTCTATTACATAGTTCCTCGCTGTTCAAGAAACACGCTGACAAACATAGAAGAGCGGCTCCTGTTTTTGTTCCTGGGGATAGGGTATGGTTGAGTACTAAGAATATTCGCCTAAAAGTTCCGTCCATGAAATTTGCTCCTCGTTACATAGGTCCGTACAGGGTTCTCACTCGTATCAATCCGGTTGCGTATCGCCTTGCTCTGCCACCTGCCTTACGCATTCCTAACTCTTTTCATGTCTCCTTGTTGAAACCCCTCATTTGCAACAAATTCTCCTCTAAGGTCTCCTCGCCTCGTCCTGTTCAGGTGGAGGGTCGGGAGGAGTACGAGGTCAGCTCCATCATTGACTCCAGAATTTCAAGGGGAAAATTGCAATATCTGGTCAACTGGAGGGGATATGGTCCTGAGGAGAGGAGTTGGGTACCTCAGGAGGACGTCCATGCTTCTCGCCTTCGCAGAGCATTTCACCTTCGCTTCCCATCTCGCCCCGGTTCATTCCGCCCGGTGGGCGTATCTGAGAGGGGGGGTACTGTCAGGGTACCTGAGGCCTCTACCTCTAAGGGAGGTAGAGACTTGGTGGTGTATCCGTCCAGGCGAGCTGTCTCCTCCGTTCCTCGCGGTTCATCCAGTCACTTAAACACCGGCCGCGAGGAATCCACGTCCTTTTCTAGCAGGACGCTCAATACGTGACGTCATGACGCTAGCACGAGCAATCTGTCACTCAAGTGTCCGATATCCAATCGGTACTTTTCAGAGGCGTGATTTCCATCCAGAACCAGGGTATTTAAGCTTACTCCTTACTTCAGCTCATTGCCCTGTCGTGGTTCTAGCTTGTCTAGTCACTCAGTGCTCTGGTATTCTAGTTTGCTCTATTGGTTTTGACTCGGCTCGTTGTACTACCCTGTTTCTCTGTTATCCCTTGACCCGGCTTGTCTCTCGCTTATCTGTCTTCTCGTTCCCTCGACCTCGGCTTGCCTCTGACTATTCTTTACTCTCGGTACGTTAGTCCGGCCATTCTAAGGCCCGGTATACGTACCTTTCCACTCTTTGTACTCTGCGTGTTGGATCCCTGTCCCGATCCTGACATAGGCATTCTTAACTAAATATTTTGGTTTGGTCTGACTGAATTTCATCCATGTGGCGTCTTTGGATGAATTTCGCCCATTCAGTTGATTTGACACACCAAAATGTTTTGAAAATGTCCTATTAGTGTACTTTAATAAAAAAAAAAATCAACTTCTCCTTCCCCCTTTTTTGATGCCACAACTCTGAATCACAGAACAACAAAACAGCTTGTCATTTGCCCATTATGTTTGTTTATTTATAAATGGTTCATCCATATGGCGATTCTGAGTTGCAGAATTTGGACAAATTGACGATTGCCCCAAATTCAGATGAATTTACACTTAACAAAATGATCTGTCTGGTATTTATGTGACAAATTGATTTGTTTGGCGTAGATTCAGGCGCATCCATAAGGCGGCACAAGCAGCTGGCAGGCCCCGGGAGCGCTAGAATATAGTGACAGGCAGTAAGTCCTCCTTCCAGTCACTGTGTGTAGCGTGGCCAAGCAGAGCAGTGCGCACCGGGCACAGAAACTTCTGTTTTCTCTACCCGGCCAGACTGAAAGGAAGTGCTCACTGAGAGAGCACTTCCTGTCAGTCCAGCCAGGTACAGGGAACTGAAGCTCCTGTACCGTGGTCTGCTCTGCTCGGCCACACTACAAGAAAGGTAGAAGACACACCGGGGAACAAGGGGGGGAGAGAGAAGGGCTCTAAGGGACGGGAAAGGAACACTATGGGACGGGGTAAAAAGAACACTATGGGGAAGGGGAGGCCAGGAAAAACACTATGGGATGGGAAGGGGGGAAGAACCCTATGGGAGAGGGGAGGGGGGGAGAACACTATGGGACATAGAAGGGGGGAAAGAACACTATGGGGGAGGGGTGAGAAGTACACTATGGGAAAAGGGAGGGACGAGAAAAACACTAAAAAAGAGGGAGGGGAAAGAGGAACATTATGGGGGGACACTAAGGTACAGAGGAGGGAAGGAAAAAGGAGGTTGGGGGGACCACTAAAAGAGAAGAGAAGGGGGGGTGGGAGGAACATTAGGGGAATAGGGGTCACTAAGAGACAGGTAAGGGGTGGAAGAGACACACTAAGGGACTGGGAAGGGAGGGGAAAGGAACACTAAGAGACAGGAAAGAGGATCGCTAATCAACAGGAAGGGAAGAGGAAAGGACCACTAAATGACATGGCGGGGGGAGAGAGGAACACTAAAGGCCATGGATGGAAGAGTTGCACACAGGGGTGTCACGTATTCATCCGCTTATAAAAATGTGGTTAATGACATTTACTGTCCACACAGGAAAAGTTGTGCTGAGTAGCAACCTAATCCACAGAAGGGTTAATGCTGAGCAGCAACTATGCAAATGGGAACCTGGTAACTGACTTTGGGGTCAAAGGCCGGTTACAGCCTGTCAGATCTAGAGGAGGCGTATTTAGGCCCAGTTCTTATCCTGCTCAGTGCCCTGTTGTGGTTTCCCTTGTGGTTGTCTGAGAGCGCGTTATTTATTCTGGTAATTCTGGTTATTTGACTTTGGGATTGTTTTTGACTTCCCTGTTTTCTGGTATCCCTGACTCCTGTTTTTTTCTTATCATTGTGTCTCTTTCTGTATCCCTTGACCTTGGCTATTCCTGACTATTCTTTGGTACGTTAGTCCGGCCATTCTAAGGTCCGGTATAAGTTACCTATCAGTCCTCTGTGTTATACAATTCTACGTGCTGGATCATACTGTAATCCTGACAAGGGGGGACTGAGTGGGCAGAAAGACACACAGAGCGATATGAGGGGAGAGAAAGACACACACATGGGTCTGGGGTGAGAAAGTTCACAGAGGGACTGGGGATGAAAGTGACACACAGAAGGGCCAGGGGTGGAAATACAAAGGGGCTGGGGCTGAACGAGACACTGAGGGGCTGAAGAAGACCAAACAAAAGACACACAAGGGGCTGGGGAAGATAGACGGGCTGGTGGTGAAAGAGAAACACACAAAGGAGTTGGTAAGAGTAAAAGACACAAAGGGGCTGGGCGAGAAGGATACACATAAAGGGGCTGGAGGCATTAAAGACACACAAAAGGGGGTATTAAGAGATACACAAGGGAGGTGTAAGACACACAATGGGGAAAAATAGGGGATAAGATAGACTAAAGGGGGTAAGACATTTTGAAAAGGGGATAAGAAACAAAAGGCTGGTTAAGAAGCATACAGGTGAAGATGCTTTTTTTTGGGGGGGGGGGAGGGTGCCAAAATCATCTTCTCCTGTGTACACATATATCCTTGCACCGGCCCTGCCACTGGTAACAGGACCTTGCTTCAAATATACTCCATTGACTACAACCCTCTGTTGCCTGTCACTCAGCCACTGCCTAACCCATTCAATAATATTGGAATCCAAACTTAAAGATTGCAGTTTATTGATGAGCCTTCTATGTGCAACAGTGTCAAATGCCTTAATGAAATCTAGGTAAGCAATGTCTACTGCACCACCCTGATCTATTATTTTAGTTAACTAATCAAAAAATATATAATATTAGTGTGGCATGATCTCCCTGAGTAAACCCATGTTGTCTCTGATCTTGAACTCCATGTGTTTTTAGATGTTCAATCATCCTATCCTTTAACATAGTTTCCATCACTTCCCCAGTACTGAAGTAAGGCTTACTGGCCTATAGTTGCCCGACTCCTCCCTACTACCTTTCTTGAGAATAGGTACAATATTTGCTCATTTGCAATCTTCTGGCACTACGTCTGTTAGCAATGATTGGTTAAATAAATCTGTTAACGGTTTTGCTATAACACAACACTAAGTTCTTTTAATAACTTTGGGTGTATTCCATCAGGTCCCATTGGCTTATTTGTCTTTACTTTTGACAGTTGAAATAGAACCTCTTCCTCTGTAAACTCACATGTAATAAATTAATTTGTACTTTTTCCTAACTGAGGTCCCTTTCCTTCATTTTCATCTGAACTGATTATCAATACAAAAATGTCAGGTTTTTGATGTGCATGTGTGACAACTCTATCTACCATCTCCCTTCTGTGACGATTAAACCACTTTGTGCTTCTAAACAAGTTGGTGTCTTATTTCTAAATCCCTTTTCTGTTCGAGCCCTGAATGTGATTTAACCACTATATCAGTTGTTGTCAAACATCTGTTGAAAAAGGGATATAGTATTTCAGACCTGTTTGTAAAATGCATTGTTTTCAGCCTCTGAGGAACCTGGTAATGCACTACTCAAAAAATATTTTCTGGATAGACTCTGGCACACGACCTCAGTCGTTGATATTTTTTTAAAATTACATTTGATCCATTAATAAAGCGGGACATATTTCCTGCTTTTATTCCTTTTTTTTTTTTAATTCTTTATTTTTAATTTTTCGTGCAGGTGAGTACAGTATCGTTGTCAGGACGCCACAACAGCGTACATATATGCTTGAGTATACATATTAGGTAGTGGCACATTTTTTAACAGGTATAACAGGTTCAACATTAGAAGTCTATAGATTGTATACATGGAGAATATTTAGTCAAATTTAACATTACATGGAAAGCTAAACTGTTGTTATAGTACGCTTATGTTACAGGAGTATGTTATTCGTAATGGCATTTGCGTCACAAAGTACAAAAGAGCAAAGTTAAAAGGAGCGTTATTACATGGTTAAAACAAAAGAAAGGTATCAGCAATGTTTGGAGTTGACTCCTAGGAGAGACTGCCTCAGTTTTATATATGTGGGCAATTTAATACAGGCTAGGTTGATCTTTTACGTGAAATTAACAAAGTAAAGGTGAAAAAAAATGTAAACTGCTTCTCACACGAGAATTATAGTAAAATAAGTATGCTATACGACATGTATGCACCGTGCAAGCTGAATTAGTCTGTCTAATGCAGTGTGGCATGGTTAGGTCAACAATCTTGTATCATTAAACATTTGTTATATGAGTTAGCATTACAGTAGCAAGGCATAGTGTGTGGTTAGGTGGAACATAAAAAAAACCATAGGATGACAAACCTTCGGTATCATAGTTAAAAAACAAAAAGCAAAGAACACGCTGTTGAGTAGGTCGGCATTGCTTACGCTGCTTGGTCATGGGTACTTTTTAGCTCAACCGAGCATGAGTCTAGGGTAGCGTGCATTATGTTAAACTAGTAGCACTGTGTGTCACTTTCGTATAATACTAGATGACAGAAATGTCATGTTAATGCGGGAAAACATCTGATTAAGAGATCCCTGAATATTTAAGGGAATAGGTTGGTATAGTCAAGCTTAATAGTAGCAGGGCCTGTATGGAGACATCATACCTTGTGGGAAAGTGGATTTCTCTAATACTGCTAGTGTGGGTATTAGGTAACGCTGGAAAGGCGGTTTAATTGGAGGGGAAGCACTGCTGTGCATCTTCGGTGGGTAAGGCGGGAGGGGGGTCTCGTGTCCTAGTGTTAGTGTTGGGGGGATGAAGGCCATGGTAGGTGCATGTGTCAGTTGGGGTATGTTTATGAAGGTGGTGGTTTGGAGTCGGATTTGAGGCCCCCTCGGAGTGACTATTAGAGTCCTTAAAGCTAGAGTCTCTTTAGCAAAGTCCCTCAGCAGTTGGTGGTGTCGCCGAGGCAAGCTGGGTGTCAGTTTGGTATTTCTTTTCCGTACGGCACCGTGTATTCCTTCAGGTGGTGATCGCTACATACGGGTCAGGCATGCCACCCGCTGGTACGAATGGGATGGATCTCTCCGGGTCCCATGAGAGTTGTTGTTGAGGTACCCTCTCAGGGTCTGCCGGATTGAGGGAGTCTGGCGGTAGACCTAGCGCTTGCAGGAGCGGGGCTGCGTCGTCCAATTCCCGGATCCTGTGGGAATCTGGTCCTAGTTGCACAGTGAGTAGGTGTGTGGGCTGCCATCTGTATTTAAGGTCCTGTTGGCGGAGAAGTGTAGTGAGTGGCTGGAGGGAACGCCGCCAGGCCAGGGTGTCTCTCGAGAGGTCGGCAAAGAAGCTCACCACCATCCCTTCAAATCGGTGTGGTGTCTTGCCCCGCAGGGCGGCTTGGACCGCCATCTTGTCCTTCCTGGCCTGGAATGTGAGTATAACGTCTCGCGTGGCTTCGGTTGGCGCTTTAGGTGGTTTTGGGATTCTAAAAATGCTGGTGAGGGCCATCTTGGTAGCCTTTGCGGGTGGTAGAATAGTGGCAAGTAAACGCTGGACCGCCTGTGGTAAGTCCGAGTCGGTTATCGATTCAGAGATCCCCCTGATTTTCAAATTATCACGCCTTCCGGCGTCCTCCTGTTCCGCCATCCTATGTTCGTGTAATTTTTGCTGCCGTTGGAGATCTCGGACAGCCTGTTTAAGTTCCCCAAGGTCCTGCGTGTTGGTGCCGGTTGTGCATTCAAGTGCATTTAGGCGGGTTGTCAGACCCTTCAGGTCACCCCTTAAGGTCGTGATATTGTCACGTAAATCTTTGTGGTGGCCTGCCAGTAGCCTCGTGAGGACCGCTATAGTTACTGGGGCGGTGTCTGGGTCGCTGTTAGTCGGCTGTGTCGGCTTGTTCCGTGTGGGGGCTGGCAGATATTCCTCCCCGGATAGATCATCAGAAAAATGGGAGCAGCCGCCGTGAAGCGTCGCCATAGTGGTCTCATTTGCCTCGCGGGCCTGTCTCCACATATCCCCAATTGTGAGTCCTGGAGTGGGTTTTTCCTTGGGAATTTTTCGCGTTTTTCGCCCCATGGTATGCAGGGGGGTATGTAATGTTGTTTTTGTAGTTTGGGGGTTTGCAGTCTGGATATTTTTCCGATTTTCCTCGTTTTTGCCGCAGAGCTCTCCTTCCATGCGACCGCTTTGCTCGGCAGTCGCTTTTATTCCTTTTAATTAGCATTCTGGAAGATTTAGAGATGCTGATTATATATTTATTACAAATTCTATTAATTCTATGGTACTTGAATGAAGATAATTTTCTTCGTTTTATATTAAAAGAGTGCACTGTCACTTCTAATGATCATGTTGTTTCACTGTATCCAAAACCCATGACATTATTCAATATTTTTTAAGCAAACTATTAATCAAACTCATTGACTTGTCAGTAATGTTACCAATGACTTCAACAATATCATTAAATTCCAAAGAACACAACAAAAGGAAGTCAATCAAAAGGCCATTTCTTTTACCCAAAAAGCTGGAGAAATGGATGAGGAATATTGGAATTCACTGGCGAATCCAGAGTCCCAGGGACACTGTAAAATTATTTATTTTCAGTGCAGATAAATATATATATATCGTATTACTGTTTGAGTGGGAAAAAAAGAGCTAAATTACAATAAAACTCACAAACTGTACCGTGAACATAGGAGTTTATTGGTGTGAAGTGTCACTGTGTGTGTGAATGATTGTGTAGAGTGTTAGTTTGTGTGTATATGTGAATGCAGAGGTGTGGCACGTCGAGAGTTGATATATCTGTGTTAACGCATGGGTGCCAAGGCATACATAGGGTGTTTGACACCTGTCACTCACTCAAACACAATTACACTCTCAAACACACACAACTGCACCCTAAAAAACACACAAAGTCAATTACATCCTCAGAAACACACATACAAATGCACTCTCAAAGAAATCCTCAAATACACACAGGCACAATTCCACCATAAGAATCAGTACAATGAGCACTTGGCTAAGCCTAAGTTTGCCTTTTTGCAACGTGTAGTAGGTCCAGGTCCTCTCCCCTTCTGGCTCCATGTAGAGCAGCATGTCCTGATCCTCCTCTATTCCATTTTTAAATATAATTCTTTATTTTTGCAGTGCAGGGTTAGGTATACAGGCTTGCATGAACATTGTAAAAGACTGACTGCAGTATAAAGCACAGTGATATGACACGATATCAGGAAAAATTGCACAGTTTTTTATATATATATATATATATATATATATAAATGACATGGTAGATCGGTATGTGTCAAAAGATAATTCAAACAATATAATAAAAACTAAGCTGAGTCTAGTGACAACATAAATATCAACTTGTGATAGAATGCCCACCAGGAAACTTATTCTTAACGTTTTAGTTGGGTTAGGTGACTGGCAGGAACTAAAAACAAAAGAAAAGTAGGCATGCTTCAGTATGTGTGCGTGTCAGCGAAAGGCTATCACAAATCAAGCTAAAGACAAGCTTTAGTCTAACTGACAGTGTTATACATCTCAAATAAAAGTGAGAATTGAGTTTGACTGAGTAACTGTTTTACCATTGATAAGCATGAAATTTTAGTACCGCTGGAGGAGTTAAAAATAGAGAAAATGCAAGAGAAAAAAAAGGAAAATACAAGAAAAGCAAAAGTGAAATTAAGAGAGCAGGAGTGGGTAGATATAAGCAGGAGAGCTGTTGCACAGATCTATAATATGCAACATGTTGGCCACGCCCGACAGTCGTTATATGCCTCCGTTCTGTGCTCTGCTTTCAGCCGGGTTTCAAGCTTGCATATCCAGGATGGTGTGCTGCAGACAGGTGTTGTCTTTCCGAAGGCCCATGCTTTAAAGGGAACCACATCGGCTTCCACAGGGGGTCTTCCTGCTGCATGCGGTAGATTTGCGGGCCCTTGAGAGCTTCGGAGTACGGAGGACCCATCGTGAGGCTCAGCGAGTGGTGAGTAGTACCTGTGGCGAAACCAACCTCGCCACTGGGCCCTGGAGAAGCCTGTTTGCTAGCCTCCTACCTACTGACTATGGCCCCTGGGTTATTTGGGGCATATTGTACTTTATATGGCGGCTACTGGCCCTTTAAGCACAGTGAATGGTATTTTATTGTACTGCTGCTGGCCCTTTAAGAACTGTCTGGGGACATATTGAGACTTTGGGTAACAATACCCTTTAAGACTATGGCCCCTGAAAACGTATGGACTTTTATTTGGTGTGTATGGCCCTTTAAGAACCGGCTGGGGACATCTTGTAACTTTGGTGAACAATGTCCCTTTAAGACTATGTCCCCAGACCTGTAAAATAACTGGTTCCTGGCTTTCCCCCACTTGGTTCAGTAAATAGGGCTTACTGAACCAAGTACCACACAGGCGGACCACCCAGAAGTTAAAGTGTGCAGGCAATTTACCTCCCAGGCTGTGAGGTTACTGCAGGTTAATTGCCGAGCGCTGGGTGGCCGCCATTCGGCAGCCGAACACGTGGCGGCGGCCATTTTGGTCATTCGAATGCGGTCAGCGGTGTATGTTAAAGATTCTGTGGAACTAAAATCGGCTACACATTCTGCCGAACACCGCTGACCCTTACCTTCTCCCATACGGAACTTGCAGCTCCAGAGACTAAGTCCCGTTCGAAATGGGACTTAGTCATTTTTTCGCATGAAATTGACCGACCGCACAGCCCAAATCTATGGAACTGTTTTGGGCAGGAAATTGTGCTTGCGGTCGGTCATAAAGGACTTCCAGCTAACTTTTGATCCACTGGAGGGATTTGGCTGATTTTTGGAAGTGTTTATGTTTGATGTATGCTGAGTCTGAATATGCAACTTTTATTGATATTGGATGTATGGTTTTAAAGTTACAGTGTGTATGTGAAAACTGTATTTTTATTGTATGTAATAATTGGTTTAACTGTTTATCTGAGGGGAGGGAATGTGTGGGTTGCACCAGATGTGTGATTGGTGATTTTATGCCTCCCCCTGGGTGTGGCCTGTAAGTGTACAAGTGTAATAAAAGCCAGGCTGGATGAGCCAGTCCAGAGTTCCTGTTTTACCCTCAAAGTGATGTGTCGTCTCATTATTGGGGGAAGGATTTATTGCATGCTGTTCCAGTTGACTGCTAGGAGTACAAGCCTATTCGTATGGTTCCTATTCAATGGTCTACAACATTCATACGCTTGGGAGAATTTAAAGGTTTCTCAGATTCGGTGATTGTGGTGTCTGCCAGAGTGCTTGGAGTCCTCAGGAAGCGCTAGGAGCATCCATTAACGGAGGTACCAAGTCGGGGTGCCAGGTGATCCGTTACAGTACCTTTATATGGTTACCCTGCCCAGAGTGAGGCCGGCACTCCAGCGTGGTTGCTTGGGGCACAGGCTTCATGGGCACGGTAGCTGCAGAGCTTCGGCTCTGCATTCTCCTCCAGAACTTCTGGCACAGCCATTCAAAGCGGGCATTGAAGTGGTCTCTCCAAGCTTGCCGTGATGAGCTTTTCTGTAGGTGAGTACATTAAAGTGCGACAGCCATCTTGGCCGCACCAGGCAGTGTTTTCTTTGCCCTGAGTTGCTGTTGTAGCGGGGTGTCACCAGTGGTGAGTGCCCCCAGTGAGGACCGGGATATCCCCCACCCGTCCATAGGGGGTGGTACGGGGCTGTAAGCTGGTCATCATGTGGAATTAGCTCTATGCCGTGGGGTCGACTGCCTCCCCTGATCACTAGGCTGCCAGGCATACTAGACCGCATGTTGAGGCAGTCTTGAGAGACGGTGGAACGGCTCAATTTGCATCTCCACAGGGTTGCTCTTGGTTTATGCAGGTTTTAAGCTTGGGTGCGGCTTCAGGTAGTGGGATTGCGTGCTAGAAAGCTTATTTAGGGTGCCTGTATGCCGGAGCACTCATAGGACACATTTGGCCATCTTGGCTGCCAGGTCCCGCCCCCCCTGATCTTCCCGTATTCTGTTCCTCTCCAGTGCAGAAGGTCCTGGCCCAACTCTCTTTTTTTCTAGCTCCCTCCTCTTCCTACCTTACTTACCTTAGGAGGTTGCATGGGTTTTTGATGGTCATGTCATAGCCCTGTCAACTCTCTTCAGATTGGCCAAGCGGCTCTGAGCTTCTGAAGCTATGCCACTGAACTGCAGCCCAAAAAAAGGAAAAAAGAAAGTGAGTATTCTCCTTTTCACATGAACTGGGCACCACCAATGTAAAGGGTTTTCCCATAGGGAAAGCATTGGATTGGCTAAAATCGGCCAATCAGGACCTCCTGATAGAGATGCATTGAATCAATGCATCTCTATGAAGAAAATTCAGCGTCTCCAAGCAGAATTTAGGGACGCTGAACGGATGCTTATTGTGCAGCCCTGAGCCAGATAGCCCCTCCAGTGGCCATTTGAGGAGTGGCCACTTGTAGGTGTCCCTAGGGGCAACGCAAACACATGAAAAGTTCAATTCCTTGGCATTGAGAGTCATAATTTCAAACATGGCCATTGGAACTAAATTTGGATACTTCCAAGCTGAAGGATTGGCATGGCCAGCTCCTATGTTCCCAAGTTGCTCCACTCATCTTTGCTGTACCATGCCTTACCCAGGACCAACCCTGATGGGGTTTGGTTTTTTTAGGACCATTTAGTGTGCTGATCGATTGGATAGCATAGAGCAGGGGTCCTCAAACTCCGGCCCCCCAGATGTTGCTGAACTACAACTCCAATGATTCTCTGGCTATCTATGTAATTCAAAGAATCATGGGAGTTGTAGTTCAGCAACAACTGGGGGGCAGGAGTTTGAGGAGCAAGAAAAATTATTTTAACATAAAATAACTGAAAATACCTCTTCCTCTTCCTTTTCTTCTCCTGAGGAGGGAATAAGTTGAAGGTAACTAATTGTCGCGACATACCTAACAGCCACCCAAACTTGCTCTCTCAAGGTATTCACAACACATTACAACACATTACCCTTACCTCTATACCTCCATCACCCATCTCCTAAGCAATCACCCCCTACTGAGCCTTGGTTTTCCAACCCATAGAAGAGAGTTCTTCATCTTCATCTTCTTTTATCTACACATGAAGCACATCAGTATTGACCAGGACACATTGTATTTGACAAACGTATTGTTTCCTTTCAATTATCTATTGATATAGTATTGTTACAAGTTATGTTACCATCTCTCCAAAGATTTGCGAAGATAAAACCAATTAGAAAGTAAGAAATCCTACAAACTCAAACAGCTACATCATCTATCACGGAATTTGCGACGACTCTAATGCAATTTGTACTTGACATTATGTGAAAATTTTAGTACTGTTTAAAATGGTGAAATACCGAAATTGTAATCTCGCTATACCAAAGCCTATGTTTAAATATGTATAACGTACAAAACAATAAAAAGATAAAAAAAAACCCAAAAAAAAACAACTGAAAATAAAGTATGCACACAGTAGTTTGTCTACAAAAGAAATGGATGTGGACCAACACATGTCATGATGATATCATTAGGACCATAGGGCTGGGCTCTCTTTTATTCCTTCAAATTATTTACCATTTGGCCCTAAGCCCCAAGAATGACCGCCCTAGATCAAGAGTGGTAATTTATTCTGCTTATTGTTTCTAGTGTTAAGGCTCATCTAGGTATCTATTTCTTTAAAATCAAATGTGCTGTCAAACTGTGCATACTGTAGAGGGCATCATGCTCTGGTAGGAAAAACTATAACTTTTTCAAAGTGCTGTAAATGAACTGCCCAACAACATTCTCACACATTAGAGTCTTAATAGATTAAACCTGTAGATCAACATGGCGATCCTAATTTTTGCCAGTCTGGTGGAACTTTTGTTGTTGTGGGAGTCCCAGATGATTTTCCCATGTGAGGAGTTGAGGTTCCAGTCCCAAGTGGAGACCATCGCCAGGTGAAGAGATAGTGTATTGTTTGCCATTACGCCACATCAGAAGAAGCATTGAGAACCTACAATGGTAGGGTATATTGTTCTCGAGTAGGGTTTTCGTTACCATGACAAATTTGTGCCTGCTTGACAACGTGTGGGAGGACAGGTGAGTATTTAGGGTGATGTCAGCATACGGTTCAGGCAATTTCTCCATTTTCCAGGCACTTTTCAACAAGAGATTCCTTGATGTGGTAAAATAGGAGCCTGACCAGCACATCTTGGGTCGCTGTCAGTCCCTTAGGTTTTGGCTCTGTCCAGGAGCAAATCCCTTTCTTCTGCACCCAGGCAAAGCAGTTTAAATTGTCAAACAGTAAAAGCTGGTAGATCTGGAAGCCCTATTGACTCTGGTATCCTCCTCAGTAGTGTTGTCGCGAACCCGAAATTTTCGGTTCGCGAACGGCGAACGCGAACTTCCGCAAATGTTCGCGAACCGGCGAACCGCGCGAACCGCCATTGACTTCAATGGGCAGGCGAATTTTAAAACCAACAGGGACTCTTTCTGGCCACAATAGTGATGGAAAAGTTGTTTCAAGGGGACTAACACCTGGACTGTGGCATGCCAGAGGGGGATCCATGGCAAAACTCCCATGGAAAATTGCACAGTTGATGCAGAGTCTGCTTTTAATCCATAAAGGGCAGAAATCACCTAACATTGACACCTGTCCTCAAAGCCCAGCCCTGATACACACTGACACAGAGCAGAATAGAGACTGTTCCCCCTACATAGGGTCACTTGGCAGATATGGATTGACACCTGTCCTCAAAACCCCTGATACACACTGACACAGAGCAGAATAGGGACTGTTCCTCCTAGATAGGGTCACTTGGCAGATATGGATTGACACCTGTCCTCAAAACCCCTGATACACACTGACACAGAGCAGAATAGGGACTGTTCCCCCTACATAGGGTCACTTGGCAGATATGGATTGACACCTGTCCTCAAAACCCCTGATACACACTGACACAGAGCAGAATAGGGACTGTTCCCTCTACATAGGGTCACTTGGCAGATATGGATTGACACCTATCCTAATGATCCCTGATACACACTGACAGAGAGCAGAATAGAGACTGTTCCCTGTCCACAGAGACCATGATACACACTGACACAGAGCAGAATAGAGACTGTTCACCGTCCACAGAGACCATGATACACACTGACACAGAGCAGAATAGGGACTGTTCCCCCTACATAGGGTCACTTGGCAGATATGGATTGACACCTGTCCTCAAAACCCCTGATACACACTGACACAGAGCAGAATAGAGACTGTTCCCTGTCCACAGAGACCATGATACACACTGACACAGAGCAGAATAGAGACTGTTCACCGTCCACAGAGACCATGATACACACTGACACAGAGCAGAATAGAGACTGTTCCCTGTCCACAGACACCATGATACACACTGACACAGAGTGTCCGCGTGAAATAGGGCCGTGAGTAATGACGTCACGGGTAGCCTGCCCATAGTATCGCATAGGGTGGAAGAGCTGATAGGACATCTGAAACGTATTGGGATGGAGATGCTTAATTGTTCTCCAAAATGCTTGACACCACCCCATAGTGAATCTCTGCAAACTTTAATACCATCAGAGGAGGAAGAATGTGGCAGCCCACTGGGATTATTCGAAAAATTTCAAATTGATGATTTTCCAGACCCTGGGGTTGACATTAGTCCAGATTTACATCTTGTGACCCATGAGGATGTTCCAGGCACTACTTGTGAAATAAAGACAGATAATAAAGTGAATGATCCTTCTCCTTGGGACTTGCACCCTGTCGTTGAAGGTGGAGTAGGCAATGGCAAGAGCATGCTGTGGGTAGTCAGTGCAAACACTCTCTTCCCGGTGAATAATGAGGAGACTAACTATGATGACGTTATTTGCGTTGAAAGTAATGATGCCAGAGATCTTTTGAAACCATATGGAAGGAACGAATTGGTTAAAAGAAAGGCAAGAGACCACCTGCATATAGACAAGAATACGCATAAGAGAAAGAAGAGAACAGGTGAAAAAGAGAAGCTGCAGACTGCCTATCTGCAAATAGTTGAGTTATGTCCTGAAGATGTCCGTGTTACCACAGTGCAGACTCTGTTTGATACACTACTGAGGAGAGTCAGAGAAACCCCAGATCTTCACGTATTGGATGAGTCGGTGCGTGGAGTTGCAGAGAACGTAGAACAAGAAATATTTAAACTTTTCCTGTGTACTGACAGCAGATATACATAGGGTCACTTGGCAGATATGGATTGACACCTGTCCTCAAAACCCCTGATACACACTGACACAGAGCAGAATAGAGACTGTTCCCTGTCCACAGAGACCATGATACACACTGACACAGAGCAGAATAGGGACTGTTACCCCTACATAGGGTCACTTGGCAGATATGGATTGACAAATCCCTGACAAACAGCTACCACATGCAAGGAAGGCAGCAGGGGCGCAAATGACCCACCCCCGACGCGGGAAGATAGTGACGACAAATAACAATACAGGACTCTTTAGAGGCCCTGTAATTGTAATCAGTCCACTTGAAATCCTTTACCTTTGATCAATTGGAGGGAAGTCTGGTGCAGAGCCACTGACCCATGCGCAGGGCCAGCCTTAGGCCTTTGGGCGCCCTGTGCAAGAAATCTTCACCCTGTAACACCCATGTGCAAGAAATCTTCACCCTGTCATAGGGTCACTTGGCAGATATGGATTGACAAATCCCTGACCGGTGTATAGTCGCCATATGGGCTGGCGGAACCTTGGACAAAAAACCCCCCACATACCTAACCCAATAACACACTGACACCTGGTATATGGGAAAATTTGTCCACAGCTTTATTAAATAATTTATAATATATATAACGATAATATTGCTTTAAATAAGTTAACATATAAACATGGGTCATTGCCCCCACCTTCCGCCCCTCTCATCCGTATCCTTCTTTTTAATAGAGGGCAATGACCCCCAACATAACAAATACAAATATGTAACGACATTTTCCAACCTCGCCAACTTGAACCGAACAAGTGCCAACCATAAGTAACCATGGCAGGGGTATACCCGGATACCCCTGCCCCACCAGGTTCTGAGCCACCTCCAGGACTCGAAACCACCATTGACCATAATTCCAATTTTTTCCATGTTCCTCACGTTCCTCATAGGGAGCCTATGTCCTCTCTCTCAGCTCCCTATCCCGCCGCTGTGAAAAAACGGGAAACCCTTATCTAAACATAAATATATAGGGAGGGTGGGCGGGACAAACTGAACCGGGTAGGAAATTAGAAGTGAACCTTACAAAATGGCTCCTCCCTTAAATAGCCAAACCCACATATCCCATAACCCACCTGTCCTGTCTGTTCCTCCTGGGCCCGCCTCCTAACCCCTGTCAAGGCCCTGTTCCGCTTAAGCTGCGCTTTGGCTACATGGGGCTACATGACCGGTGTATAGTCGCCATATGGGCTGGCGGAACCTTGGACAAAAAACCCCCCACATACCTAACCCAATAACACACTGACACCTGGTATATGGGAAAATTTGTCCACAGCTTTATTAAATAATTTATAATATATATAACGATAATATTGCTTTAAATAAGTTAACATATAAACATGGGTCATTGCCCCCACCTTCCGCCCCTCTCATCCGTATCCTTCTTTTTAATAGAGGGCAATGACCCCCAACATAACAAATACAAATATGTAACGACATTTTCCAACCTCGCCAACTTGAACCGAACAAGTGCCAACCATAAGTAACCATGGCAGGGGTATACCCGGATACCCCTGCCCCACCAGGTTCTGAGCCACCTCCAGGACTCGAAACCACCATTGACCATAATTCCAATTTTTTCCATGTTCCTCACGTTCCTCATAGGGAGCCTATGTCCTCTCTCTCAGCTCCCTATCCCGCCACAAGCTCAGACCTTGACCCCTTAAGCTGTCTGAGCTCCGCCACCCCGAAGAAGGAACGCCCTCCGCATCCCTTCCTGCAGACCCAAGTTCAGCAGGTCGTAACCCACCGCCGAAAGGTGTACACCGTCCGAGCGGTAATACCCATCCAACCCCTCCTCCAGTTCCTGGTGCCTTACCACCACTCCCCCCAGTTTCCTGACAAAACTCGCCATCAGGCTGTTCACCTTACCCCTGCATCTATCAATGGCTACCGGGTCCCGGGCGTAACGCCACCGCTGCCTCGGAACAATCTCAGACCATACCAGCATCACCCCGGGAAGCAGATCAACCAACCGGTTAAGATCCTGCTTCATCCATTTTACCAGCCTCCGCTGCGGGGTGAGGCCCAGGTCATTACCGCCTGCATGTAAAACTAGCATATCCGGCCGCGCCCCGCCTGCGACCATACCAAATATTGCCCTGCAGACGTCCCCCCAGCAGAAGCCCCGATACCCCCACCAGCGCACTACGAGCTGGTCCTCCGGAAAGCCCAGCTGCTGGCCTTGAGCTCGAGCTGCAGCCCTCCGTCCGGCCCAGAAAATGAAGGAATGACCCACGATCCAAGCGACCCGGCCTGGGGAAGAAAGAAAAAAAAAAAAACACAGGATAAAACCACCCGTACCCCCCAGGCCGCCCCAACGCCCCTTAGTGTTCCAACAAACCCAAGCGTACATATGAGCGGAACCTAACAGATTCCCATCTCCCAATCCGCTTGACTACCTCATCCCCCAAACCTAGACGTGTGGCCTCCGTGGCCGCCCCAATACGAAAGGAGTGGGTGCCGTATGTGCCGGCATCCAGTCCCATCCGACCCAGACCCAGACTGAAAACTTTCTGAAATTGGAAGCGAGAGAGCGACGAGCCATCCGCATGGACCAACAGGGACCCGCCAACCGCGGGCCTCTGACCCAAATACTCCGACACCGCAGCTACTGGGCACAGTGCCGAGCCCGGCAGGGCCCCCAGCGTAACGTCCCGGCCCTTACCTTCCACATCCGTCTTGGACCTAGCCAAGTGTACCACCAGCTTCCCATCCAGTATACGTACCCCAGACACCTGTAGGCCCCCCGTGGCCGCCCGGGTGTTGCTCACCAACTCCCCGACGCGGAACGCCCCAAAGAAAGCCAAAAGAAATGCCACACGGAATAGCGACACCTCAAATGCATTGAAACAAATGGAGGGCAGCGCCTGAACAAGCCCTTCCAGCACATGCACCGACACCGGGCGCCTAGCGTCGGGGGCCCTCCGAGCCCTCCGATACCCTTTGAGTGCTTGCCGGACAATAAACGCCTTGGTAAGATCCGCTCCCCCATGGAGCTTGAACCAGAACGCCATTGCAGCCATGTTCCTGTCAATCACCGCCGGGGAGGCGCCCCCCGCCAGTAATTGAAAGGTAAACCACAAGAAGGCATCCAGAGGCGGCTCCCCTCGTACCCCTCGGCCCAGCCCGCCCCAGGAACGTTCCCATGAACTCCAGACCTTACTGTATGCGGCCCATGTGGCCGGTGCCAGCGAAGCCTTCACGAGTCCGCCAAGCAGGACGCTCCCAGCTGCCACATCTCGATCGGGCACGGCTGACCCCTGTCCTGGGCCTCCGGGGCCATCGTTCGAAACCGGGACCACTGAAAACGAGACAGAGCGTCAGCCACCTCGTTCAAGTACCCAGGCACATGGCGCGCACGAAAAACCACATTCAGGGACATGCACAACAAAACAAAGCGCCGCAGCAGAGTTACCACCGGCCTCGATGCTGCAGACTGATTATTAACCGCGTGCACCACGGACATGTTGTCCGAGAAGAAAACCACTTTCCTGTCCCTCAACCGGTCCCCCCACAGCGCCAGCGCCACCACCAGTGGGAACAGCTCCAGAAACGCCAGGTTACGCATGAGGGGGCTCTGCCCCCATGCCTCCGGCCATTTTTCTGCACACCAGCTCCCGCTGAAGTAGGCCCCAAAACCCACGCTACCCGACGCGTCGGTGTACAGCTCCAGCTCAGCTGTCGACACGCCCCCTTGCCGAAAGAACACCGTCCCGTTAAAGTCCCTGAGGAAGGTATCCCACACCCCCAAGTCCGCCCGCATGGACGAAGATACCCGGATGAAATGGTGAGGGGACCTAATCCCCGCGGTAGCCGCCGATAAGCTGCGGCTAAACACCCTACCCATGGGTATCACCCTACAGGCGAAATTGAGCATTCCGACCAATGACTGCAGTCGGCGCAGGGTCACTTTCCGTGCCCGACGCACCTCCGCCACCACGCCGCGCAAACCTTCCAGCTTTGCCAGCGGCAGCCGACATTCCCCCCGCACTGAATCTATCTCCAGACCCAGGAAACTAAGGCACTCAGTCGGGCCCTCAGTTTTATCCGCCGCCAGCGGCACCCCAAAGCAGCCCGCCACCCATTGAATGGTACCTAACAAGTGCTGGCACGCGGGAGATCCGGCCGGCCCCACACACAGGAAATCATCCAGATAGTGCACCACCGCTTTATCTCCCGCTTCCGTCCGCACCACCCACTCGAGAAATGAACTAAACTTCTCAAAGTAAGAGCACGAAATGGAACACCCCATGGGAAGGCACAAATCCACAAAGTAGCCCCCCTCAAAGAAGCACCCTAACAGGTGGTGACACGCCGGGTGCACCGGAAGCAACCTAAAAGCAGCCTCGATGTCCACCTTGGCCATCAACGCACCACGCCCGGCTCTCTTCACCAGCTCGACCGCCTGGTCAAATGATGCGTAAGAGACCGAGCATAGGTCCCTGTCAATGTCGTCGTTCACCGACTCCCCTTTAGGATAGGAAAGATGGTGAATGAGCCGAAACTTCCCTGTTTCTTTCTTGGGGACCACCCCGAGGGGAGAGACCCGAAGGCCCTCCAGTGGCGGGGCCACAAAAGGCCCCGCCATCCTACCCAACCGCACCTCCTTGTCCAACTTCTCCCGAACCACCTCTGGAAACTCCACCACGGACTTGAGATTATGAGGGCACGCAGTGCCACCCCTCTCCCGAAACGGAATGACAAACCCTCGCCCAAACCCCGCTCTAAGCAGCTCCGCGTCTGCCCTGTTACCGTAGCGGTTTAGCCAGGGCTCCATCGCGTCTAATTTCACTGGGGTTAGCCCCCGAGGTAGTGGGAGACCCTCCGCCGCCAACCGCGGCAGAGGCTCCCGTCCCCCCGGACTTCCCTTTCTTGAAACAACGTTGGAGCCCATGAGCCCCACCGCAGCCCGAGCACTCGTGCTTGAAGCGGCAGGCTGCGCCCCACTTGCACTGGCCCTCATTAAAGAGCCAGCATAAGCCCTTCTGCGAGGCGGCCGACGAGGAGGACTGACCCTTAGCGCCAGCCGCGTGCTGAAAGGGCTGCGCCTTCTGCGCCATCATGAGCTTCATCCAGAGAGGCAGGTCCATCTGGTCCCACCGCATGCCCGGATTCGCCGCCAGCCGCTGCCGGAACTGCTCATCATACCGCCACCATGCCAATCCGCCATAGGTGCGGTATGCCTCCCATATGCCGTCCAAGTAGCAAAACAGGCACGAGCAGGAGCCCGGCGATTTTTCCCCGATCACGCTGGCTAGGATACAGAATGCCCTTAGCCAGTTACCAAAAGACTTCGGTATCTTGCGATACCTCCGCCGTTTCTCCTCCTCCTCTTTCTTTTCGTCCTTCTTGTCCTCCTCCTTGAGGTCAAGAAAGTCCTCCAAGGGAAGAAGCGAGAAGATCTCGCAAAATTCCCCCTTCCAGATTTTATCTTTCACCTCCTGCTTGAGGTGCACCCCCAGCGGGCCCGCGAAGGACACATACGCATGTTGCCTCGCTGCTTCCGTCACCCCCCCCGTCAACTCCGCCCGTTCGCTTCCCGCCTCACCCACGCTGGAAGCCGACACAGCTTCCCCGCCCGCAACTGCCGCCGGGGTCCCTAGACCGGGCCCCACCTCCCCTCCCCCTTGCGTCCACACCTGCCCTACGCTACCTTGTGTGCCACCCCCCGCCCCCAGTGAGTGGAGTAGTGACTGCAGTGTTTGTACTAGTGCACTGGACTGTAGCGATTCAATAGACTCACCGGCCAAGCCCCTGGGGCCGATGACACCCGGGGCTGCGCAGTCCGTCACTGCTCGTCCAGGATGAACGCCATCCGCCGATGTCCCGCCAACCAGGGATCCCACCCGGTGCCTGGAAAAATCAGATGAGGAGCGACTCCGGGACCTGGAAAGAGGAGAAGAAGTCCTGGGCAAGGCGTACTGTTCCCCCACCACCTTCCCGTCCCGAACCGGGGAGCGCCTGCTAACCGCCAAAGCCTCCCGCCGGGTATCCTCCCGCCGTCGCGCCCCAAAGGCCCTGAGAGCCCTGCCACGTTGACTACGACTCCTACCATCGCCTTTGGATGCCAACCCCCGTTGAGGCAACCTGGGGGACCCGGACCCTGCCGAACTCCCTGACATTGCGCGCCTGCGCCGGGGCCTCCGTCTGCGTGTCCTGGGGGCCCTAACCGGCGAGGGGCTAGCACTACCCGACTCCGAACTAGGCCCACCCTCCCCGCTTCCCGCCCCGCGCCCCAACCCCGCTGCAGCCCGACCTACCACTACACCTACGGAACCCGGACCAGGGGCACCTCCCCCGGGGCCCTCCACGGACGCGGATGGTGACACCCCGCTCCCCGAGACAGTTATCCCCGACCGACCGGACCTCGGAGCCTTACCTTTCCCCTTACCCTCTACCACCCTCCTAACATCCATCGAACCCGCAGGCACTACCTTCCGCCCCGCAAGAGAACTACCGAGGGACCCCCCATCCTCCCCCACGGAAGCCCGCCCAGTCTGCACTCCGCGGGACCCCTTCGCAGCATCCCGCACCCCCCCCAGGGGCCTTCCGCCCGACCCCTGCTCCCCTTGGGCCGCTCGCCTACCCGCCCCCCCGTCCGCCCGCTCCCTGGAATCGGGCCTCACTCCCCGCCTGCCCACCATGCCAAGGGGACCCCCGGAAGGGGCCCCTGCACTTGCCTGCTGTACGTTGGGCCCGTCGTGGACCGTCCCAGTCCGCGTGCTGCAGTCCACCGCCAAGACCGATGGGGGTGCCCTCCTGGGCCGAGACCCCGCCCCGCCAGGCCCCGCACTAGGCCGTCCGGCCGCCATCTTGGATCCTGCTCCGCGCACGGCCCCATCCGTGTTAGGGGTTGGTGCAGCGATGTCCAGGGCAGCCGCCCGTCTCGACTCATCACGCCGAAGCCCCGGCCGCACACTGGGAGGCAGAGCCTCAACCAGGCAGCTCCTGGGCCTGCTACGACTTCCACTGGCTGTCTCCTGCACTCCCGTGCCACCGACCTCCGGTTCTCCTCCCGGGCTCAAACGCCTCGGGGGCCTCCTGGCCCTCGCCGGGCGTGAGTCTCCGGCCTCCTGTCCTGCCGCCGCAGCAAGGACCGGGCCCAGCTGGGCCTGCACCCAATCCGCTCCTTGTTGCCGCGCCGCTGTCCTGATCCCCTCCAGAAGCTTCTCCACGATATCCATGGCCCTGCAGAGGAGACAAAAGAGAAACCCTACCCAGAAAGTATAGAGAGCACCGGGATGCACACAAACTGAACCGGGTAGGAAATTAGAAGTGAACCTTACAAAATGGCTCCTCCCTTAAATAGCCAAACCCACATATCCCATAACCCACCTGTCCTGTCTGTTCCTCCTGGGCCCGCCTCCTAACCCCTGTCAAGGCCCTGTTCCGCTTAAGCTGCGCTTTGGCTACATGGGGCTACATGACAAACAGCTACCACATGCAAGGAAGGCAGCAGGGGCGCAAATGACCCACTCCCGACGCGGGAAGGTAGTGACGACAAATAACAATACAGGACTCTTTAGAGGCCCTGTAATTGTAATCAGTCCACTTGAAATCCTTTAACTTTGATCAATTGGAGGGAAGTCTGGTGCAGAGCCACTGACCCATGCGCAGGGCCAGCCTTAGGCCTTTGGGCGCCCTGTGCAAGAAATCTTCACCCTGTCACACCCATGTGCAAGAAATCTTCACCCTGTCACACACACACACAGGCAGACAGCCATACACACGCACACACACAACTGCGACTGACTAGGTTTGTCACCTCCTCAAAAGGACGCATGAGCCTACAGGCATTGCGCATGAGCGTCCAGTAACGTGGCAAAAAAATTCCCAGCTCCCCAGAGGCTGTCCTAGCACCCCAGTCATACAAATATTCATTAACAGCTTTTTCTTGTTGGAGCAGGCGGTCGAACATTAGGAGTGTTGAATTCCAACGTGTAGGGCTGTCGCAAATCAAGCGCCTCACTGGCATGTTGTTTCGCCGCTGGATATCGGCAAAGTGAGGCATGGCCGTGTAGGAACGCCTGAAATGGCCACACACCTTCCTGGCCTGCTTCAGGACGTCCTGTAAGCCTGTGTACTTATGCACAAAGCGTTGTACGATCAGATTACACACATGTGCCATGCACGGCACATGTGTCAACTTGCCCAACTTCAATGCCGCTATCAAATTTTTTCCGTTGTCACACACCACTTTGCCGATATCCAGTTGCTGCGGAGTCAGCCACTTTTCCACCTGTGCGTTCAGGGCGGACAGGAGTGCTTGTCCGGTGTGACTCTCTGCTTTCAAACAAGTCAAACCCAAGACGGCGTGACACTGCCGTATCCGGGATGTGGAATAGTACCTGGGGAGCTGGGGGGGTGCCGTTGATGTGGAGCAAGAAGCAGCGGCACAAGAGGACTCAGCCGAGGAGGTTATGGAAGAGGATGGAGTAGGAGGAGTAGAGGAGGTGGCAGCAGGACTGCCTGCAATTTGTGGCGGTGTCACCAACTCCTCTGCAATGCCACGCATTCCTTGCTTGTCAGCCGTCAGCAGGTTTACCCAATGCGCAGTGTAGGTGATATACCTGCCCTGACCATGCTTTGCAGACCAGGTATCAGTGGTCAGATGGACCCTTGCCCCAACACTGTGTGCCAGACATGCCATGACTTCCTTTTGCACAATCGAGTACAAGTTGGGGATTGCCTTTTGTGAAAAGAAATTCCGGCCGGGTACCTTCCACTGCGGTGTCCCAATAGCTACAAATTTTTTGAACGCCTCAGACTCAACCAGATTGTATGGTAAAAGCTGGCGGGCTAATAGTTCGGACAAGCCAGCTGTCAGACGCTGGGCAAGGGGGTGACTTGGTGACATTGGCTTCTTACGCTCAAACATGTCCTTGACAGAAACACATGACTGTGGGCAGATGAGCGGGAACTGCTCAAGGCGGGAGACGGAGTGGCGGATGGTTGAGAGGGGGCAAGAAGGACAGCAGTGGTTGACGTGGCTGAAGATGCTGGACCAGGAGGAGGATGGCGGCTTAGAGTAGGCGTGCTGCTTGTACTCATGTGTTGATCCCATAGGTGTTTGTGATGTGAGATCATGTGCCTACGCAAAGCAGTTGTACCTAGGTGGGTGTTGGACCTCCCACGACTCAGTTTCCTTTGGCACAGGTTGCAAATGGCATCGCTGTTGTCAGAGGCAGACACACAAAAAAAATGCCACACTGCTGAGCTCTGCAATGACAGCATTCTGGTGGTGGACACAGCATGCGTTGATTGGCGTGCTGTCGGGCTGTCCCCGGGTGCCGATACATGCTGTCTGACTGTGCCACTAGCTCCTTGCGACGACCCCCCCCTGCTTCCAACTCATCTCCTCCTCCTCCTCTCTGTCTCCCCATCTGAACTTTTGCCCTGTTCTTCTTCTTGCCGAGCGGGCACCCACGTGACATCCATGGACGCATCGTCATCATCAACCGCTTCGCTTGTATCTGACAACTCAGAAAAGGAAGCAGCAGCGGGTACAACATCATCATCATCACACCATACCTCCATGTGTTTAATGCTGCCTGCCTGAGACATATCCCTGTTATCTACATCCTCTAGCAATAATGGTTGCGCATCACTCATTTCTTCAAACGGGTGTGTGAATAACTCCTCTGACATACCAAGTAAAGCGGCTGTGGTGCTAGTTTTGGTGGTGGCGGCAGGCGGGTGAGTGCTATCTTGAGAGGTGCCTGAAGCTAAGCTGGAGGAGGATGGTGCGTCAAGGTTCCGAGCGGAGGCTGTACAAGATTGGGTGTCCTGTGTTAGCCAGTCAACTAAGTCCTCAGAACTTTTCAAGTTCAGGGTACGTGGCTTCTGAAAACTGGGCATTATTCTAGGGCAAAAGGGAATCACAGCACCACGACCACGACGGCCCCTGCGGGGTGGCCTGCCTCTGCCTGTCATTTTTTGGGGGATTAGTGGTACTATGCGTGCAAGCTACTGTGAGACCAGATATGATTGGCAATGTGCACTGGAACAGTTCTGCAGAGCACACGCTGAAGGAAGGACTGACAGAGCCGCTTGAAGACAAGTAACTGCTATTCAATCTATAACAGTGAAAAACAAATTTTGGTTTTAAAAGCACGCTATAGAGACACCAGATATGATTGGCAATGTGCACTGGAACAGTTCTGCAGAGCACACACTGTAGGCCTGAGACACCCGCTTGAAGACAAGTAACTGCTATTCAATCTATAACAGTGAAAAACTAATTTTGGTTTTAAAAGCACGCTATAGAGACACCAGATATGATTGGCAACTGTCAAAGCACGCTGGAACAGGTCTACAGAGCACACGCTGAAGTAGGCCTGACACCCAGACGCTTGCAGACAACTAACTGATCTTCTATTACAGTGAAAAAAAATGATTTCTTTAAAATCTAAAGCTTAACCAATTGTTAAAACAGATATGAGTGGTGGCACTGGGCAAGTAGGCACAGTATCCAATGTGAACCTCACACAGAAGCTGGCAGGCAGGCAACTGCTCTTCTATTACAGTGGAAAAAAATTATTTATTTTAAATCTAAAGCTTAACCAATTGTTAAAACAGATATGAGTGGTGGCACTGGGCTAGTGGGCACAGTATCCAATGTGAACCTCACACAGAAGCTGGCAGGCAGGCAACTGCTCTTCTATTACAGTGGAAACAAAATTTTGGTTGTAAAAGCACGCTATAGAGACACAAGATATGAGTGGCAACTGTCAAAGCACGCTGGCAGGGTTGTGCAGGGCACACGCTGAAGGAAGGCCTGACAGAGCCGCTTGAAGGACACTGACTGTCTGCTATTAGCTTACACTGGAAACCTTTTTTCTTTGTAAAAGCACGCTAAAGAGACACCAGATATGATTGGCAACTGTCAAAGCACGCTGGCACAGGTCTGCAGAGCACACGCTGAAGTAGGCCTGACACCCAGACGCTTGCGACAACTAACTGCTCTTCTACAGTGAAAAAAAATGATTTATTTTAAATGTAAAACTTAACCAATTGTTAAAACAGATATGAGTGGTGGCACTGGGCAAGTAGGCACAGTATCCAATGTGAACCTCACACAGAAGCTGGCAGGAGGCAACTGCTCTTCTATTACAGTGAAAAAAAAATATTTATTTTAAATCTAAAGCTTAACCAATTGTTAAAACAGATAACTAACTGATCTTCTATTACAGTGAAAAAAAATGATTTCTTTAAAATCTAAAGCTTAAGCTATTGTTAAAACAGATATGAGTGGTGGCACTGACTGTGCAAATGGGCAAGGCATCCAACCTGACACAGAAGCTGGCAGGCAGGCAACTGCTCTTCTATTACAGTGAAAAAAAAATATTTATTTTAAATCTAAAGCTTAACCAATTGTTAAAACAGATATGAGTGGTGGCACTGGGCTAGTGGGCACAGTATCCAATGTGAACCTCACACAGAAGCTGGCAGGCAGGCAACTGCTCTTCTATTACAGTGAAAAAAATGATTTATTTAAAATCTAAAGCTTAACCAGTTGTTAAAACAGATATGAGTGGTGGCACTGACTGTGCAAATGGGCAAGGCATCCAACCTGACACAGAAGCTGGCAGGCAGGCAACTGCTCTTCTATTACAGTGAAAAAAAATTATTTATTTTAAATCTAAAGCTTAACCAATTGTTAAAACAGATATGAGTGGTGGCACTGACTGTGCAAATGGGCAAGGCATCCAACCTCACACAGAAGCTGGCAGGCAGGCACCTGCAATTACATTACACAGGAAAAAAAAAAAAAAAAAGCAGCCTGATGTTATAGCCCTAAAAAGGGCTTTTTGGGGTGCTGTACTTACAGCAGAGATCAGATGAGTCCTTCAGGATTGTAGTGGACACTGAATACCCTAGCCTAGCTATCAATTTCCCTATCTAATCAGCAGCAGCTAAACTTTCCCTCCTCTCACTAAGCATGCATCTTCCGAATGAATCGAAAATGGATGCTGGGAGGGAGATTGGAGGGTGTGGAAGGGAGGGAGCGCTGCTGATTGGCTGGAATGTGTCTGCTGACCGAGAGGCACAGGGTCAAAGTTTGCCCAATGATGACGAATAGGGGGTGGATCGAACTGCGCATGTGTCCGCCCGCCGCGGCGAACGCGAACACGCTAAGTTTGCCAGGAACTGTTCGCCGGCGGACAGTTCGGTACATCACTACTCCTCAGCATGATATTCTTCTTCCTGGAATGATTTTCCAAATCAGCTATCTTTCGCAGAAGCACTGTGTAGTTGGATTCTAATGCAGGCACTTTGTCAACCAGCTCATTATTAGCTGTGCACATCTCATCACCTTTTGCCACCAGATGGTCTTTGCTGCCCCCCACCTCCCTCGGCTCACTTCTGAGCTCTGCAGCAACTGATTTAAAATCTGGCAACAGGGTGAATCTGAGGATGTTCAGTGTAGCTTGTACCTCTCTTCCTGAGGCTGGTGAGTGTCCCACTGGAAGGTAGGTGAACTCCGATTCGGATGAGGAACTCCATGAGTTCTGCTCGCAGTGCCGCTTTGGTCTTGTTGCCAGCCGGCTGCCCTCAGTTTTCCAGGAGGTCTTTGAGGGTGGAGTTTTTCAATCCTTCATAGCGCTGATCCATTTGTCGCTGGTTCCACTCCAGCTCCAAGGAAGGGGACTATTCCACCGCTGCCACCATATGTGGCGGACTGCCTGGTACCCGGACTGGGTACTTCCGCCAATCACGCTTCCTAGTTATCACCGAGTACCATAAGCACTTTGCCGGGTCACCATAAGCACTTCCAGACCCTAGCCGCCGCAGCTTGGCTGGGGTCTCGACGCCTCTACCCACCCAGGACCCAAGCCCACAGTGGTTAGAGCTCTCCTTCAGAGAGTATACCTGTATAGCAAGTGATAATAGCAAGTATAGCATTCCCCCCACACATTAGCCGAGACTTAATGCTCGAAATAGACTGTTTATTCAGGGCCACACGCGGCCTTCTTAGGCAAAAGCCCCTAGCCCCATGGTCATCCCTCCCATAATCCTCTGAGCCTGAGAGAGAATTCAGTTCCCTCTCAGGTATAGAGAAATCCACTCACGCAAAAGCCCCTTGCAAGGGGTTTCCAACCCAACCCCCCAGGGCAGTCCCTCCCATGATTCTCTGTGCCTGAGAGGCAATCCAGTCCGCTCTCAGGTACAGAGAAATCCTTTTATTTTGTCACACATGGTTTGTTAGATTACATTCAGAAAAGGAAGGGGGGATGGGGAGGGGGAGAGGGAGAGGCAGAGACAAGCAATACATTCAGAAAAGGAAGGGGGAGTGGGAGAGGCACAGGCAAGCAATACATTGTTAAATAGTGCTGACCTAAACCCCATAAGCAGGCAAGCATATGGACATGGTACGCAATGACGGTGTCCCGTTACACCTACAATCATTGTGGCCACTGTCCACAGACTTTGCCAAAAAAATCAAATACATATTACTAAATTTATTACCACTTCTAAAACTCCTCCGCTGGAGCCACCGACTCTGCCTCTAATCTTGTCCAATCCAATGATTATAGAGATGCATTGGTAGAGAGGTACACATGTTCAGCTGAACTCCACACTCTTTCGATCAATTGCTGCTGTAGCCGACACAACTAATGAACAAAATCAATTTGCAAATAAAGTAATGAAGGACAAAAATTAATTCAGGTTTGGAACGACCATCTGGGGTTGCTGTACCCATCATGCAGAGGTGGCCAGTCTGCATTTAAGGTGGGATCAGTATGATATGCAAATGGTTTAGGTTCTCTCTCTAATGGCATTAGATGAGCTAATATCAGCTTGAGAACTGAGCAGGACCCACCAAAGGGCAAGCTTTTTGTCAGTTCTCAATATTCTTTTGCACCCTGCTTTTGTTTGTTTACTCTCCTTAACCCCTTAAGGACCAAACTTCTGAAATAAAAGGGAATCATGACGTGTCACACACGTCATGTGTCCTTAAGGGGTTAAAGGGACACTATAGTCAGCTAAACAACTTGAGCTTAATGAAGCAGTTTCAGTGTATAGATCATGCATCTCAGGTTTTACTGCTCAATTCACTGTCATTTAGGAGTTGAATCACTTTGTTCCTGTTTATGCAGCCCTTGCCACACCTCCCTTGACTCTGATTGACACAGTCTGCATGAAAAAAACTAGTTCCACTTTCAATCAGATGTCATTTACCTTAAACAATTGTATCTCTTTCTCTGTAAATTGAACTTTAATCACATACAGGAGGCTCTTGCAGGATCTGACAAGCTATTAACATAGCAGGGGATAAGAAAATCCAAATTAAACAGAACAATAAAGGAAGGATAGACTTTAGATGACTCTTTACAGGAAGTGTTTAGGAAAGCTGTGCAAGTCACATGCAGGGAGGTGTGACTAGGGTTTATAAACAAAGTGATTTAACTCCTAAATGGCAGAGGATTGAGACTGCAGGGACACGATTTGTACACCAAAACTGCTTAATTAAGGTAAAGTTGTTTTGGTGACTATAGTGTCTCTTTAAGGTAACAGGGTAATCCAGACGTGGACCCTTGCTCACTGCGCCTAAAAGGGTGTCAGCTAAATCTCACTGACAAGGCCTGATGAGACCTAACAAGGCTGAAACAGTCGTATGTGTTGCTGTATCTCTTGTGCAGAGGGAGCTAGCCTGCGTTTTAGATCTGGGACGCCCTCTTGGGTGGGATCAGTATGATATGTAAATGGTTATCTCTGTACTGCCACAAGAAGAGCGAAAAAACTGCTTGCGAACTGAGTGGGGAGCTATCTAAGGGCAAGCTATTTGAGTTGTTCTCAAAAGGTTCTTGCGCCCTGTTTTAGTTTGTTCGTGTTCTAAATAAAAATGTTCCATCATAAAAAACACATATTGTGGGGGCGTGGCCTGACAGCCAAGATGGCCGGATGCACAATCTCAGAGCTCCAGCAAAACTAAGCACAAATCAGCGACAACCGACCGGTCCGTTAACGCTGGCGGCTCCAGGTAACCAGAATCCGTCTCACGAAACCTAGAGGAACAGAATGATACCAGACTGGCACCAAAGTGAGGCGGAATGGCCCGGGCAGACCATGCGGCCGACCATGCGGCCGACCATGCGGCCTGTAGTGGAACGGAACCTACGGCCCGAGGGAGACGGCCGATCCCTCGGCAAGGGACCGACACGAAAGCCCAGATACAGCATAGCCCTGCTGCCCCCCCCCCCCTCTGGACCGGCGGGGGATATCCCGGTCCTCGATGGGGGTGAACACCCCCGCAATCAAGCATGACCATGCAAGGGCACCCAAAGCAAGTCGGGCCTGCCTGGACCCAAACAAGATGGCGGCTCACTCACAGCCGACCCTCACACGTGTGCGCATGTCATGCCTTAACTATGGTATCCTCTTACTTCCTGGTTCCACGGAGCCTAGCCACACCCCTTTATGACACGGTCTGCCTATTTAATCTGACTGCACCAGCTGATCAGGGCTGGATTATTGAACTACGTTCCTTACTCACAACCCGGCTACAACTTCATGGTGAAAGCCTCTGCTACCAGACCGGACTGAAAGACTCTGCAAAGTTCCCTTCACCTCTCCTCATCCACGACTAAGGATTAAACACTCTTCATACGCCTCTGAGGAGATCTCTGGAACCAGTGTTCTATGTGCCGGAAGCTAAGTAAAACCAATGTGATAAGAGTTGCATCTAAAAGCTGTTATTACCTGTCTCCAAAAGTCCTTCGGTAAAAACAATCCCGTTACAGCTAACTTCAATTCATACTTCATATCAGTTATCTGCATCTGTCTTGCTTCAGTTAAAGTATGGAACAGCTATTGTAATTACTTATCACCTAAACCGTTAACTCTACTAAGAGACTCTTTATTGATTCAGTGTCTGCAATTTACTACCGTTTACTCCTTAAAGCTACAGTGCCTGTAACTGTGGACTTCAGTTATCATTTACTACTTAAAGGTTCAGTACCTGTAAATTGGAATTAAAGTCTTTTCCTTTTACTTTCGTTAATAAAAATTCAACTATACGAAATCTGCAGTTGTGTTCCTTCATAACAAATGTTTAAACGTGACAGAATAATCCAGCCATTGTAATGGATCCAGCAGATTTCGATTCTACTATAACTACGCTGAATCAAAGAGTTGATACACTAACCCAAGGTGTGCAAGACCTGCAAGTCACTAACGAGAGACTTCTCACTTATGTCAGAGAATTACAAACTCGTACTCCTCATACTACTCTGCTCTCGGCTAGCGATCCTGCTGTATGTAACCCTGAAAAATTCTATGGTGATCGTTCCAAATATAAGGAGTTTTTTTATTCCTGCAAACTATTGATTGCTTTAAAACCTAGAGCTTATCCCACAGAAAGATCTAAGGTTTTTTCAGTTATTTCCTTTCTAAGAGGTGAACCTATGTTCTGGGCCCATACCTTTTTGGACAATGATGACCCCATCTTAGGCTCACTGGATGAATTTTTTGAAGCCATGTCTCTTCTCTATGAAGATCCTAACAAACAAGCTACAGCTGATTTAACAATCAGAACACTACGGCAAAGAAATAGACCCGTTGAAGATTATATTGCTGAATTCAAAAGATGGGCTGTTGAAACGCAATGGAATGACATCACATTGCGCAATCAATTTCGAATTGGGTTATCTGAAGCTGTAAAAGACGAACTATCTAGAACAGAACTCCCTACTACTTTGAACGCTCTAATTCACTTATCAATCAGCATTGACAGAAGATTAAGAGAAAGAAAGGCAGAAAAAGCCCTTTTTCATTCTAAAGACCGAAAACCTTTTACTCCCTCAAAAGCTCCAGCAAAAACTTCTTTACCAAGTGAACCCATGGAATTAGGGGTAATAAGAAGTCCTCTCACTCCTGCAGAAAAGAACCGAAGACGTCAATTAAACCTATGTATGTATTGTGCCTCTCAAGATCATCTGGTCTCTGATTGTCCCTTACTAAAACGGACAAAGGCCGGTCGACAAGCCTATACCTCTGCGATCTTCAGTGCACCCCCCTCAACATCGACCACTCCGTTCACACCTGTATCCCTTGTAATACAGTGGGATAAGGTGAGAATTGTGACTGAAGCTCTCATCGATTCTGGTGCACATGGAGTATTCATCGATTCAACCTTTGTAACAAAGAATAAAATTCCTTGTGTTCAAAAAGCCATTTCTGTTCCTGTTAAAGTGATTGACGGCTCCTTTATCTCCTCGGGACCGATTCTTCATGAAACCATCCCTCTAAAGGTAACCACCAATCATATTCATACTGAATTTCTAGTATTTGATGTTATTCCATCACCTCTCTATCCCGTTATAATAGGGATCAATTGGTTAAGGAACCACAACCCTCAAATTTCATGGTCTCCTTTCTCTATCACCTTTAACTCACATTATTGTAAAGAAACATGTTTACAGCAAATTCCTATTTTTCAAATCTCCAAAGAACCAACCATACCTTCTTGTTATTCAGACTTCTCAGATGTCTTCAGTAAAAAAGAAGCTGAAACGCTCCCGCCTCATCGTTCCTACGATTGTCCTATAGACCTCATACCTGGTGCCCCAGTACCTTTTGGGCACATCTACCCTCTCTCTGAGGCTGAATTACAAATTCTCAAAGAATATCTAGATGAAAACCTACGGAAAGGGTTCATTAGACCCTCTAGTTCACCTGCTGCCTCAAGTATGTTTTTCGTAAGAAACAAAGACCAGACTATACGTCCTATCATTGATTACAGAGCCTTAAACAAAATAACAGTTAAAAATCGTTATCCTCTTCCCCTCATAAATGAACTGGTTGAACGATTGAAAACTGCTACCATCTACACTAAGCTTGACCTTCGCGGGGCATATAATCTCATCAGGATAAAGGCTAATGATGAATGGAAAACTGCTTTCCGAACAAGATATGGCCTCTTCGAATATCTGGTGATGCCTTTTGGCCTCTGCAACGCCCCTGCAACTTTTCAACATTTCATAAATGATATCTTTAGAGACCTATTGGACGTCTGTGTCATCATTTATTTAGATGATATTCTCATATACTCCAACACTCCTGAGGAACATAGAAAACATGTCAGATGGGTATTATCAAGACTCAGAACTCACAAATTATTCGCTAAACCCGAAAAATGT
Source organism: Pelobates fuscus (assembly GCF_036172605.1). Taxonomy (NCBI): domain Eukaryota; kingdom Metazoa; phylum Chordata; class Amphibia; order Anura; family Pelobatidae; genus Pelobates; species Pelobates fuscus. The sequence continues at coordinate 84,777,358 of NC_086328.1, read as the reverse complement.
GTTTTTCACGTCAAAGAAATAACTTTCTTAGGTTATGTCATCTCCCCTCATTCAATAGGTATGGATAATTCAAAAGTCGATTGTATCATCAACTGGCCTGTTCCCTCTACAATAAAAGAATTACAGCGATTTCTAGGGTTCGCCAACTTCTACAGAAAATTTATTAAAAACTACTCTGAAATAGCTCACCCACTCAATCAACTTAACAGTAAAAAACATCCCTTCAATTGGAACGAGAAGGCTCAAACTGCCTTCACTGAATTAAAGAGAAAATTTACAACAGCTCCTATTCTTCAACTTCCAAATCCTTCATATCTTTATGTCCTTGAAACGGATGCTTCGGAAATTGCAATTGGAGCTGTCCTTTCTCAACACAAAACTCCTCAAGAACCTCTTCATCCTGTTGCCTTCTTCTCACGATCATTATCTCCTGCCGAAAAGAATTATCCTACAGGAGAAAAAGAATTATTAAGTATCAAAGTGGCTTTAGAAACCTGGAGACACCTTCTTGAAGGTGCTCAGAACTCTTTAATCATATATACTGACCATAAAAATCTCGAATATCTTCACTCCAATAAAACACTGTCTGCTCGACAAGTGAGATGGAATCTCTTTTTTTCCCGGTTCAACTTCCAAATCGTCTTTAGACCTGGGTCTAGAAACAAAAAGGCTGATGCCCTTTCCAGGATCCATAAAGACACTCAAATTGAACCTCCTTCGCCTAAAGTCATTGGAATCTTATCTTCTCTTATTGATGACATTAAAGATCTCAGTGAAGATGCTCTCGAACTTCCTAAATCAATTCAATTATCCAAGAAAAACGGTCTTTACTACTTCAAAGACCGGATTTACGTACCTCCCTCTTTCAGAATTAAAGTACTCGAATTTATTCATGATTCTCCTCTGGCAGGTCATCCAGGTATAAAAAAGACCCTTGAATTGTCTAAAAGATACTATTGGTGGCCTCGTCAAGACCAAACTATTGAATCTTATGTCAAATCTTGTTCTGTATGCCAAAGATCAAAACATGCCCATCATCAACCATTTGGTCAATTATTGAATTTACCAATTCCTGAACGACCTTGGCAATCCATTTCTATGGATTTTCTGGTAGAATTACCTCCTTCTCATCATCATACCACCATTTTAGTGGTGGTAGACCGCTTCACGAAAATGTCTCATTTCATTCCTTTAAAGAAGTTACCCACATCCTCTGAACTTTCGAAAATATTTCTTGATAACATAGTCAAACTTCACGGACTGCCAGACGAAATCATTTCAGACCGAGGAACTCAGTTTACCTCCAAATTTTGGAATGCATTATGTGCCACTCTTCATATCCAACGTAAACTATCATCTGCATATCATCCTCAAACAGATGGACAAACTGAAAGAGTCAACCAATGCTTAGAACAATATCTACGATGTTATTGCTCTCACTTACAAGACGATTGGATAACTTGGTTACCTATGGCAGAATTTGCATACAACAACTCTTTTCATACCAGCAGTAAAATGACTCCATTTTTATCCAATTATGGATTTCATCCTTCTTCATTTCCTGCTCAGACAGTTTCTTCATCTAATCTCTCCGATTCGAATCAAATCTCTCATATGTCCTCTTTATTCAAGAAATTGCATGAGAATCTAGAATTGGCCTCCTCCAATCAAAAGAAGTTTTTTGATACAAAAAGACAACCTTCACCTTCTTATAAAATTGGTGATCTTGTCTGGCTTTCCTCAAAGAACATCTCTACAAATCGTCCATCAAAGAAGTTAAGTTCTCTTTTCCTTGGTCCTTTTCCAATAATATCGGTTATCAACCGTAATGTTGTTAAATTGAAACTTCCACCAACTTTAAAGCTACATCCTGTTTTTCATGTGTCCTTGTTGAAGCCTCATCATCCTGACCCTTTCCAAAGAAATGTCACTACTTCTCCTGATCCCATATTGGTCCAGGGTGAAGAAGAATACGAAATTCAAAGTATACTGGATTCAAGGATCCATCGTGGCTCCTTACAATACCTCATCAGATGGAAAGGATATGGAATTGATGAAGATACATGGGAAAACTCCTCTGTCGTTCATGCTGACAAATTGGTTTCCAATTTTCACAAGCGTTACCCTTCTAAACCAAGTCAATAGCACCCAGAGGTTGCTCATTAAAGAGGGGGTACTGTCATGCCTTAACTATGGTATCCTCTTACTTCCTGGTTCCACGGAGCCTAGCCACACCCCTTTATGACACGGTCTGCCTATTTAATCTGACTGCACCAGCTGATCAGGGCTGGATTATTGAACTACGTTCCTTACTCACAACCCGGCTACAACTTCATGGTGAAAGCCTCTGCTACCAGACCGGACTGAAAGACTCTGCAAAGTTCCCTTCACCTCTCCTCATCCACGACTAAGGATTAAACACTCTTCATACGCCTCTGAGGAGATCTCTGGAACCAGTGTTCTATGTGCCGGAAGCTAAGTAAAACCAATGTGATAAGAGTTGCATCTAAAAGCTGTTATTACCTGTCTCCAAAAGTCCTTCGGTAAAAACAATCCCGTTACAGCTAACTTCAATTCATACTTCATATCAGTTATCTGCATCTGTCTTGCTTCAGTTAAAGTATGGAACAGCTATTGTAATTACTTATCACCTAAACCGTTAACTCTACTAAGAGACTCTTTATTGATTCAGTGTCTGCAATTTACTACCGTTTACTCCTTAAAGCTACAGTGCCTGTAACTGTGGACTTCAGTTATCATTTACTACTTAAAGGTTCAGTACCTGTAAATTGGAATTAAAGTCTTTTCCTTTTACTTTCGTTAATAAAAATTCAACTATACGAAATCTGCAGTTGTGTTCCTTCATAACAAATGTTTAAACGTGACAGCGCATTAAGCCTCCTACGCATACATGGATGTTCCATGACCAGATGCGCACCAGCCTCTGGGCCAAGCACTATACCGAGGTACGGACATACAGAAGGGCGATGAGGAAGGTGGAAGCTTGGATCCGCCCAGCAACCCGGCGACTCCTAAGCGGGAATGCCCCTCGCGCCTCCAAGATGGCTCCCGGGGGACGACGATGCCGGAGAGCAGCAGCACCAGATACCCGAGGCCTCAACGCGCCTCAGGGAGCAACATGCCGACTCACCAGCACCCCAGCAACCCCAGCAACCCTCACCCAGCGAGGCGCAACAAAGCACCTGCAAACTTATGGTGTCGGCCGTAAAGAAGACCAGGGGGCAGCGAGACTTGATGCCGGCGGGAGGCATAGTTGGAGAGCCCCTCCGTGGCACACAAGCGGGAGCACACTGGCCCAGGAGGCTCACACACAGCGACCACAGCTCAGCAGAACAGGCGTCGGCTGACTGACCATACAGCCTGCCAAGATCCGATGGCCCACAAGAGGTGTAGGATAAACGGACAGCACGTAATGTACACCAGTTCTCTGGCAGAGAAATTAAAACTAACTGTTCCCTAAGAGTCTCTACAGTGCGACCAGTACCCAGTGGCCACGAAGCAGAATTAACCCTAACTACAACTAACTACCTTTGTATGAACACTCACAGCTTCATAATGAGCCCATTTACTAGTTTACCTATATGTTCATCTCAATGTTTTATTGCTAGCAATGTGTAATCTAGTGTCAGGATCGGGACAGGGATCCAACACGCAGAGTACAAACAGTAGCCAGATACGTATACCGGACCTTAGAATGGCCGGACTAACGTAAGTAGTACAGTATAGAATGGTCAAAGACAAGCCGAGGTCGAGGGTAACAGAAGACAGGTAAGCGAGAGACAAGCCGAATAAAGGGTAACAGAGATAAGCAGAGTAAGGTAAACAAGCCGGGTCAAAACCAAAAGGGATAATAGAATACACAAGCACTGAGTGACTAGAACAAGCTAGAACCACGACAGGGCAATGAGCTAATGAAAGAAGCTCTGTTAAATACCCTGTTCAGAGCAGTAACCACGCCTCCGAGGCGTCCTGATTGGTCCTGCAGCAATTGAGTGACAGGTCGTTCCGGAGGAGTGTCCTGATGACAACTTCCTGCCTAGATGCTGTAAAAGGCAGTCACTCCCTCGCGGCCGGCCTTGCATGACCGGATAGACCGTGGGGAAGAGAGCCATCAGGCCGTCTGGATGAAGGAACAGCTAAGTCTCTACCTCTTTCGGAGGTAGAGACCACAGGTACCCTGACAGTACCCCCCCTCTCAGATACGCCCACCGGGCGGAATACACCAGGGCAAGAAGGGAATCGAGAGTGAAATGCCCTGCGGAGACGGGGAGCATGCACCTCCTCCTGAGGTACCCAACTTCTCTCCTCAGGACCATAACCCTTCCAATCGACCAGATATTGCAGTTTCCCCCGGGAGATTCGAGAATCAACGATGGAATTGACCTCATACTCCTCCTGACCCTCCACCTGAACTGAGCGGGGAGGGGCGATCGTGGAGGAGAACCTGTTACATATTAATGGTTTTAGCAAGGAAACATGAAATGAATTAGGAATGCGTAAGGCATTAGGCAACGCTAAACGATACGCAACTGGGTTAATTTGAGACAGTACCCTGTAAGGTCCAATATATCGAGGAGCAAACTTCATGGACGGCACTTTTAACCGAATGTTTCTAGTACTTAACCATACTCTATCGCCTGGAACAAACACCGGTGCTGCCCTTCTACGTTTGTCAGCGTGTTTTTTAACCAGCGTAGAATTGTGCAGAAGGATTTGTCGAGTTTGATCCCACAACTTTCTTAAATTGGCAACATGAACATCCACCGACGGTATCCCTTGAGAAGAAGACTCCAAAGGAAGGATAGAAGGATGAAAGCCATAATTCAAGAAAAAAGGGCTAGAATGCGTAGAATCACAAATGAGATTGTTATGTGCAAACTCCGCCCAAGGAATCAAACCGACCCAATCGTCCTGGTGTTCTGAAACGAAACAACGTAAATATTGTTCCACTTTTTGGTTAGTGCGTTCAGCAGCTCCATTGGACTGAGGATTATAGGCAGAGGAGAAATTCAATTTGATGCCTAGTTGGAAGCAGAATGATCTCCAAAAACGGGAAACAAATTGGGAGCCTCTGTCAGAGACAATCTGGGAAGGTATCCCATGCAAACGGAAAATCTCCCTGGCGAATATCTCCGCTAATTCGGGCGAAGATGGGAGTTTAGGTAAGGGAATGAAGTGAGCCATTTTAGTAAATCTGTCTACCACAGTGAGGATGACAGTCTGCTTTTTAGAGATAGGCAAATCAACAATGAAGTCCATTGCCAGGCAGGACCAAGGCTTTTCAGGAACCTCTAAAGGGTGCAGAAATCCGCATGGAAGCGAATGGGGTAGCTTGGTCTTGGTACAAACTTCACATGCCCCGATGAATTCTTTAATATCCTTGCGTAAGTCAGGCCACCAAAAATCTTTAGAGACCAGCGCATAAGTCTTGCGGATGCCAGGATGCCCAGCCACCTTGCTGTTATGGAGACAGCGTAGCACCTCCAGTTGGAGAGCGGCAGGAACGAAGTGTCGATCCCCAGGGGTCTGTTTGGGTGCCAAATGCTGAAACTTCATGATCTCAGAAAGCAATGGAGAGTGAATCCTGAGATTCGTGTTCGCGATGATATTCCCCTTAGGAACTATGGAGGACAGAAGTGGTTCAGTTATAGTGGATGGTTCATATTGACGAGACAATGCATCGGCTTTAGAGTTCTTAGAACCAGGTCTATACGTAAGTACATAATTAAAGTGAGTGAGGAACAAGGCCCAGCGAGCCTGCCTGGCGGACAAGCGCTTCGCCTCCCCAATATAAGACAAGTTCTTATGATCCGTTAGAATAGTAACAGGGTGTAGTGTCCCTTCCAGTAAATGTCTCCACTCCTTTAAAGCCTTAATGACCGCTAACAGTTCCCTCTCCCCGATGTCATATCTGCACTCAGGCCCAGACATTTTTTTAGAGAAGAAACCACAAGGGTGTAACGGTTTATCCACCCCTAACCTTTGAGACAGAACAGCCCCAACTCCTGTCTCAGAAGCATCGACCTCGAGCAAGAAAGGCAGAGTTGTATCAGGATGAACTAGAATGGGAGCTGAGGCAAAAAGTTCATTGAGAGTCTTAAAAGCACCAAGAGCTTCCTCAGACCAGAACTTAGTATCAGCCCCTTGTTTGGTCATATTGGTAATAGGCGCAATGATAGAGGAGTAACCCTTAATGAAGCGCCTATAGTAGTTGGAAAAACCAATAAACCTTTGGATAGCCTTGAGTCCTTTGGGCAAAGGCCAGTCTAAAATAGATTGGAGTTTACCAGGATCCATTTTAAAACCTTCCCCAGAAATCACGTACCCAAGAAAGTCTACCTGAGACTGATCAAAACTGTACTTCTCCAATTTGCAGTATAGACCATGTTGCAGAAGTTTGTGTAACACCTTTCTAACCTGTCTATGGTGAGTCTCAATCTCCTTAGAGTGTATTAGTATGTCGTCCAGGTAAACAATAACACAATCATGCTGAAACTCCCTAAGTACCTCATTAATCAAATCTTGAAATACTGCAGGAGCATTGCATAGTCCAAATGGCATAACAGTGTATTCGTAATGGCCATACCGGGTATTGAATGCCGTCATCCACTCGTGACCTTGCTGGATTCTCACCAAATTGTAAGCCCCTCTGAGATCTAACTTGGTGAAGATTTTGGAGCCTTTAAGACGATCAAATAACTCGGTAATCAGTGGGATAGGATAGGCATTTCTGACAGTTATTTTATTCAAGCCTCGGTAATCGATACAAGGTCTCAGCGTGCCATCCTTCTTCTTAATGAAAAAGAACCCCGCCCCGGCCGGAGAAGAAGACCTCCTGATAAATCCCTTTTCTAAATTCTCCTGAATATACTCCTCTAGAACCGAGTTTTCCTGAACAGACAAAGGATATACATGGCCCCTCGGAGGCATAGTCCCGGGTAGAAGCTTAATTTTACAGTCAAATGACCTGTGTGGCGGCAAAGAATCGGCATTCTTCTTGTCAAACACTGCCCTTAAGTCTAGGTAAAGGTCTGGTATTTGTCTCTCTGTGGACTGAGTAGGATTCTCCTGTATGTTAATATTAGCTAATGGAGAAACCTTGCACAAACACCGATCCTGGCAGCACTGGCCCCACGAGAGTATCTCCCCTAACTCCCAATCGATAATAGGGTTATGTTCTTTCAACCATGGGTACCCCAGAACTATCGGAACGGAAGGAGACGAAATGAGCAGAAGAGATAAATTCTCCACGTGTAGGATACCAACATTTAACTTAATGGGTATGGTCTCACGAAAGATAACAGGGTCTAGTAGTGGTCTACCATCTATGGCCTCAACGGCCAAGGGTGTCTCCCTTAGCTGGGATGGGAAATTGTTTTTACTAGCAAAGGCTTGGTCGATAAAATTCTCAGCAGCACCGGAATCTATTAAAGCCATAGCCCTTACTACTTCCCTCCCGCAAGTTAAGGAAACTGGTAGCAGAAGCCTGTGATCTTTATAATTAGGAGTAGAGGACAAAATAGAAACACCCAAGGCCTGTCCTCTAGAGAGACTTAGGTGCGAGCGTTTCCCGGGCGGTTAGAACAGTTCGAGAGTAAATGACCCTTAGCTCCACAATACATACACAAACCCTCTCTTCTCCTGTACTGTCTTTCCTCCTCAGAGAGGCGGGTATACCCTATCTGCATAGGTTCAGGAAGCAAAGATACCGTGGAGTCAGGACTTGGAAAAGCGGGGGCTAACCTAAAAGAAGGTCTCCGGTTCCTCTCTCGAGTGTTCTGTCTCTCTCTTAAACGTTCATCTATACGAGAGATGAACGAAATTAAATCCTCTAAATTCTCAGGGAGTTCTCTGGTAGCAACCTCATCAAGGATTACTTCAGATAAGCCATTCAAAAATACATCAATATACGCCTGCTCATTCCACTTGACTTCTGACGCCAGAGACCTGAACTCTAGTGCATAATCCACCAGTGTTTGGTTCTCCTGTTTCAGACGCAACAGTAATCTGGCTGCATTAACCTTTCTACCTGGAGGGTCAAATGTTCTTCTAAAAGCAGTTACAAAGGCGTTATAGTTATAAACTAATGGGTTATCGTTCTCCCATAATGGGTTGGCCCATCTCAGAGCTTTCTCAATAAGTAGGGTGATAATAAATCCTACCTTTGCCCTATCTGTAGGATAAGAGCGAGGTTGCAATTCAAAGTGGATACTAATTTGGTTTAAGAAACCACGACACTTCTCAGGAGCCCCACCATAGCGTACTGGGGGGGTAATGCGAGAAGAAGCACCCACTGTGGCTACCTCTAGACCTGAACCGACAGGAGAAACAGGGGTATTACGTATCTCCTCTGGTGGGTTATTGGCACGAGATAATAGAGCCTGTAGCGCAAGCGCCATCTGATCCATTCTGTGATCCATGGCTTCAAACCTAGGATCAGGAGAAGCCAGCTGACTGTTTGTACTTGCAGGATCCATTGGCCCTGTCGTAATGTCAGGATCGGGACAGGGATCCAACACGCAGAGTACAAACAGTAGCCAGATACGTATACCGGACCTTAGAATGGCCGGACTAACGTAAGTAGTACAGTATAGAATGGTCAAAGACAAGCCGAGGTCGAGGGTAACAGAAGACAGGTAAGCGAGAGACAAGCCGAATCAAGGGTAACAGAGATAAGCAGAGTAAGGTAAACAAGCCGGGTCAAAACCAAAAGGGATAATAGAATACACAAGCACTGAGTGACTAGAACAAGCTAGAACCACGACAGGGCAATGAGCTAATGAAAGAAGCTCTGTTAAATACCCTGTTCAGAGCAGTAACCACGCCTCCGAGGCGTCCTGATTGGTCCTGCAGCAATTGAGTGACAGGTCGTTCCGGAGGAGTGTCCTGATGACAACTTCCTGCCTAGATGCTGTAAAAGGCAGTCACTCCCTCGCGGCCGGCCTTGCACGGATAGACCGTGGGGAAGAGAGCCATCAGGCCGTCTGGATGAAGGAACAGCTAAGTCTCTACCTCTTTCGGAGGTAGAGACCACAGGTACCCTGACATCTAGATAATGAGTACATGTCAATATGCATAGCTATCATATACGCATTACTCATGTAACTTGTTTTACCCTATGATTTTTATTGTTTTTCATAATATAAAATGTGCCAGCTATTCTTGAGCGCCACGACGTCTGCAAGCTGTTCATATTTATCGAGCTTGTTTAAGGCCCAGCAATAACCTAAGCATAACTTGACTGTCCCCTTGTATAACACACTGCTCTGACTTCACAACCACTATGTCATTCTGTGTAACCCATAACTATGCTAAAGCTGTTGGGGCACGGCGAGTAATGCTGTTATATGACCGTTCTCAGACCTATACCGAAAGCCTGCCGTCCTCTGGTATAGGGTGCATGGGGACTTTTACAATAAGGGGGCATACTGAACTGATACTTTGCCTACTGTTCCCGAGGGGAAAATGCCCGGCTATATGAGGAGTACCTCACCCGGCTACTTTTTAGGCTAGGTGACCCCACTCAGGTTACCCATCTATGAACAAGCTTGTATATATGCTCTTTAGTTAGCTTTTTAGTTCACTTTCCATATAATTCCTTTTTGTTTCACAGCCCATTAGTCTTCTTATGCAAAGGGCCTTGATTAGATAAATGCTACACATAAGTCGAGTAAGCATATGTTGACTACCTACTGATAAACACAGCTCAGTAAATGAAGCTCCTCCTGGAGGAATAGGAAGTGAATGATAGTCTCTGTTAAGCTATAGTCCTTGCAATTTAATATTACTTCCAGTACGCAACTGCCTGAAAAAACACAATGTCTTAGGCTTGATAACCTACACGCCACAGTTCATGCTTCAGTAAATGAAGCTCCTCCTGGAGGTATAGGAAGTGAATGATAGTCTCTGTAAAGCTATAGACATTGCAATTTTATATTACTTCCAGTACGTAACTGCCTGAAAAAACACAATGTCTTAGGCTTGATAACCTACACACCACAGTTCATGCTGGCTATAGCTGTTGATTATTGTTTGTGAATACTACTACTTGTTTAAACATAAAAAAAAAGAAGTGCATGTATACTCGTCTACCCCATTGTTACATATGTCTCAAAAACGCATGAGGATTGCCGTTGGGGTACCTCATATGTGTCTGTTCACTTGATATGCACTGCAAAAATAAAGAATTAAAAAAAAAAAAAAAACACATATTGTTGACAAATATAAAATAAAGAACAATGTACAAAAATATATAAATAAGCCCAAAATAAAATATCGACAAGTTTAATTAAATGACCTCTATATTCAATTTATAAAATAACTAAACTGAAGATATGGATTATTATAAAATAAAAATAAAAATAATCTAAACAAATGTAATAAGCAGCATCAGGAAATATACATGTTTAGTGAAATTAAATCAATGCCCTGAATTAAGCAAAATAATACAATATAATACATACTGCAATATAAGGTTTAATTTCCATGCAAGTGCATTTCAATTACATTAAGAGCTACTGCAAATCATGCAGGCTTTTATTACAAGTTGTGGATGACATCAGCTGTCAATCAAATTATATTGACTGACGAGTGCAAAATATAGAGAGCTGCTTTTGCACAATAGCTCATTATAATTACAGGAGAGCCTTGTCACTACTTTACTTTTGATGTAACATATAACTTATGTAATGATAAATTAAGAATGAAATCATGACACATCAGAGATAGACTAAAATCAGCCAGGCCGCTAGGCAGGATACCAAATTGGGGCCCCTACCTAGATCTCATGATTCCGTTCTGTGTGTGATGGCTCAATGACCCTCTCGCAGCAACATTTATTTAGTTTGTCACACTGTGTCATAGTGTATACCAGAGCTCCAAAGCAATAAAACTTACAGTAATGTATCTTTAAATTATAATCAATGTCAATCTGTGTAAATAAGATACATTGTTCTTGTTCTAAATTGCATTTTAGTTGCATAAATTGATAGTAAGTCATATATTTTCTCAGAGCAGCCCAGCCACTGACTACACCCCCCACTCACACCCCTAATTTAAAGTGTCTATATTTGTCCATTAGAAATGTTCTGAGGTATGAGGAAAGAAGGTGTGAATTTCGACACAGTTACTTTTTTTTTTTTTTTTTAAGGTTTTTAATAAACTCTACTTCACTTCATGGAATGGAAACCAAAATGATTCAGTTGATTTGAGATTTGTTCCCGTGGCTTTATGTCTGGTAGGCAATAATTCACATTTATAATTTAGACCACACAATAAACACAGACACAGTTCATTTTATTTCAATGGGCTTGGCCGTGGTGTTTATTAAAGCTTGAAAATGCTTTAATAAACTTGATAACGGTAACATATTCAGGTAAACTTTTCACTTAACTTCAAAACTTTTCACTTAACTTCAACTTTTACTTTCACCATCACTTAGTGACAACCATTTATCACCATCACTTAGTGCCAGTCAGTCATAACTAACCTGACCGCCTTATAAATACAACCATTTAACACAAATCCTCCCTCAGAACTTGAACCTGAGGATTACTTTTGCCCCAAGCTTCCAACACCACGACATTACATATAAACAAATTTAACAATTAGTGGGAGGGAGGGTGGGTGTCCATCTGTGCTACTTCCTTCCTGTAGAAAAGACAGCTGACAGGGATTGCCTTGCACTGTCACCTTTTATACTTACATGGTTTCCCGCTCTTTTTCTGGCTCACTGACAGCAACCAATCATCAGTCAGTTCTTGTCCCCAGCAACAGCTGTGTCACCTAATCTGCCCAGCTACTTGTCCCACTCTGCCCAACAAGATGATCAGGGGTCATGAACTTACACTGACCTATTAACCCTCTATTGCCACCATACATATATGCCACAGTGCTTAGTGCCTGGCTGTGGCCTCTTTTTGGTCTAGACCAGGCGTGGCCAAAAGGTAGTTTCCCAGACGTTGTAGAACTACAGCTTCCACGATGCTTTGTCATTCTAAAGTTTTCTATAGGCATGCAAAGTATCATGGGAGTTGTTGTTTTACAACATTTGGGGATCTACCTCTTAGGCACCCCTTATCTAGAGGCATTTTGTTCATGCAATCATTTTCAGAAAAACTATTTGGACAAATGTAAATATGTAAACAGTTTTACAATACATTGATACTTGTATTTCATGCATTTAGATCACCCGAAAAAGCACCTGTTTTGCCTTGAAAAATCCTCCCCCCACACACCATGTCTTTAAAATAGGTGGTGGATTAGTCCTGTCTGCCCAGCAATGATTGACTAGAGATTCAAATTGGGAGGATTGAAGCCCCTCTGTCGTTGGCTGTTGAAAGAAGCAGGGCCTCAATTTCTGTAGTCTAAACAGAGCGTGCAGCAAGTGTGGCCTTCATTCCTTATCTACTGATGAAGAAGTATCAACATACTGGTAAGTATGCTCTTTAGTAGATTTGGAGGAAAATTCTCTGTAATTATTTCTAGAATTCAGTTTTCCCCCTACTGTTTCTACTTTATTTTGTTTTGCTTCCTGTCTCAATCTAGGTCCCTCTTCCTGCTTTATTCCTTCTGGTGTCTATCTGTCTCCACAAGATGCTGATGTTACATTATTTGATGATCCAAAGACCGCGCTTGATCTATTAAAATTGCAATTATATAGAAAGGCTGGTAAGAACACTCAGTGACTGCATATGCTGTCCACAAATAGACCACAGGCGACACCATACATGATGCAGTTCTTTCCTATATGTCTATAAGAAGCCTATGCCTGAATACTCATTACTCTTTAAGAGTTTTAGAATAGCAATGTGTGTTATTGTGTCTGCATGTGCACATTTGTTATATATACATACATATGTTTGCATATACGCGAGCCGCCATAAAACAGGTAGGTCGCAAAACGAGAACCACCTGTATATATAATCGCATGATTCAGTTGTATGCAAATGTTTGGGAACCCCCCCGTGCAACATGTTAACACTCCCTTTTCAGTGAAAAAACCCATTATGCATACCGTATATACTCGAGTATAAGACGAGTTTTTCAGCACATTTTTTGTGCTGAAAAACACTCACTCGTCTTATACTCGAGTCAGTTGTCTGTATTATGGCAATTTTCATTGCCATAATACAGACAAGGACCGGGGGCTGTCAGGAAGCTGTAACTTACCTTCACCGCAGCTCCTGTCAGCTCCCTTCTCTCTCCTCCGTCCGTGCAGCTCCCAGGTCAGCTTCCTCTGCAACTCTCGCGAGAGCCGCGGGGTCAGAGCGTTGCCACGGGTTACCGTGGCAACGCTCCGCGCGGCCGCGAGAGTTGCAGAGGAAGCTGACCTGGGAGCTGCAAGGACGGAGGAGAGAGAAGGGAGCTGACAGGAGCTGCGGTGAAGGTAAGTTACAGCTTCCTGACAGCCCCCCTCCTACAGCCCATCCACTGGACCACCAGGGAGTGAGAGCCCCCCTCCCTGGCCAGCTAACAAGCAGGGAGGGGGGACGAAAAAATAAATAAAAAAATAAATAAAAAAATAATAATAATAATAAAACAAATAATAACAACATTACAAAAATATATATATTACAATAATAATTAAATAATAATAATTAATAAAATGCCCACCCCACCAATGCTCTGCACTCACACACACTGCATTCATACACACACTCATACACACTGCACTGCATTCATTATATACACACTGCATTCATACACACACTGCATACACACTGCATTCATACATACACACATACACACACTGCACTCATACACACTGCACTGCATTCATTATATACACACACTGCATACATACATACACACATACACACACTGCATTCACACTGCACTCATTATATACACACTGCACTCATATACACACACTGCACTCCATTCATTATATACACACTGCACTCATACATACACACTGCATTCATTATATACACACTGCATTCATTATATACACACTGCACTCACACACTGCACTCATATACACACACTGCACTGCATTCATTATATACACACTGCATACACACTGCACTGTATTCATTATACACACACTGCACTCATATACACACACAACACTCATATACACGCACTGCACTCCATTCATTATATACACACTGCATACACACACAGCATTCATATACACACTGCATTCATACACACACACACACTGCATTCATTATATACACACACTGTAAATAAATATTAAATTAATATAATTTTTTTAGGATCTAATTTTATTTAGAAATTTACCAGTAGCTGCTGCATTTTCCACCCTAGTCTTATACTCGAGTCAATAAGTTTTCCCTGTTTTTTGGGGTAAAATTAGGGGCCTCGGCTTATATTCGGGTCGGCTTATACTCGAGTATATACGGTAGTTTGTTTACAAATATTATTTATTTGCCACATTGAACTTATTTTGAAAAAATCATGCAAAGATGGGAACATTATCAGTCATTACTAAGTAGAGTTTTGCTGAGTAAAAAAAATTGGTTCAGTCTAATTGATTCAGCTGAAAAAAAAGATACATTTAGTCGATTCGGGATTTGTTCACATGACTTTTTGCTTTGGACTCATTTTGCACATGCAAACATTTCAAGAAAAACTATTTGGACAAATCAAACGGGCACCAAAATGGGACAATCAGTGTACTGTGAAATTTAGACATTTAAACTAGTTTTACAGTACACTGATAGGTCATTTTTTCCCCGCCATTTGATTTACAGATCAAGTGATAAGAAATAACCAATAAAACAGTTCCGCTTTTAGTAAGACAGTCTTGATTTCGGGTTTCTGTCCCACTATCCCACTCTAGTTCCCTGGTACCTTTCAACTGGGGACACTAGGGAACTATCTCCAGGCAACACAGCACAAGTGCATCATTAAATGCGCTCGCGCTGTGCAGCAGATGCAAGCACCATCCAGGGAGTGCTGTTGAAGCACTCCCTGCATGGTCCTGAAGGCTAGGGAGTGGCGAGGTAGCCTGTCAGTGGTGGGCCCGTCTTTTTTCTGGCTGGACCTGGCCCCTTCAGAGTTCCACCCACCCTTTCCTGATTATCCCCTATGGATTGTTGGGAGGTATGAATAAATGGAGGGGAAAAATTAGCAGTAAAAAAAATCTATATATATTATATCTTGATTAAATATATACAGTAGATTTTTTTTTTATATAAATCACTTTTTATTTAAATTTTCAACATTCAGAAAAGCATATAAATAGAGCATATTTACTAACATGACAACAACGGCTGAAACTTAGCCCAAAGAAAAATTAAGAAAGTGCATCGATAGCAATAATTACATTGCTTTCAGAAGAACAAACAAGTTTGAACAGAAGTATATCGAGTTACGATAGTATCAAAGAAACCAACATGATAACTCTTGTACACCACTGCAAGGTTGGGTAGTAAATATCAGTAAACAGAAATACATGAGTCAACAAATCAGTTGTCTCCGGTGATTATAAATAGCCTCTCAAGAGTTAGCAACTCAATCCAATCTAAAGGCGAGAATTCCCCTCTTTTCACCAGAGGGGCCGTGACTAAAAGAAATAGTCAGTAAAAACAAGGAAAGGAAACACACCCTAGTAAAGTAAATACAGAGAAGTATCTGAAGAGATAACATGTAGCCCTTGTTAATAGTTATTGGTATGTTGGTAGGTTTCGAGTCCTGTCGCTGGCTCAGAACCTGGTGGGGTAGGGGTATCTGGGTAAACCCCTACCATGGTTAAATTATAATAAATGGTTGGCACTTTAAGTGATGTTATGTTGGTACAATGTTATATATATATATATATATATATATGTTATGTATTAAGGGGGTCATTGCCTGTTATACCTAACGGAAGGATACGGAAGTAAGGGTGGGGCATAGGGCAATGACCCCAAAATTTTCTATGGTAAGTTATTATTATTTATATATTTAATAAAGCTGTGGACAATTTTACCCATATACCCTAGTGTCCGTATTTTATTGGGGTTATGTATGTGGGGGTTTGTCCAAGGCCCATATGGCGACGATACACCGGTCATGAGTAATAAAACCTCAAGTAACACATGAGTCTCTAGTTGAAATATACTGAAAGGAGTGTAACAACACACAAATGGGTCGGTGTTAAGTAGCCAAGCAATGGTAAGAAGGCAGCAACTCTAAAAGGGGATCTCTCTCAACCATTTAAAAAGATCTAAAAGAATGTCACAAAAAAAGAGAGAAGGGCTGTGCCAACTATACAACAATAATTAAAAGACAGTCAGTAAAGACATATGCACGTCAATATTTAAAAATCAACATATGGGGGGCGGGGCCTGACCGCCGGCGGGATCAGACGTGCTCTGTCTGAGCTCCCGCTTCAGGGCCCGAAAGCCGGCGCAAACTGAAGGTCAACCGCGCCACACCGGTGACCACACAGACCCCCAAACGCTGGGGTAAGCGGGGATACCGCCTGAGACCGACAGTAACCCGACTGTGGCCCGCAGCTCGTTGGAGCTTGAGCCGGGACGAGACGGCCGCTCTCCTGGGTCTCCAGCCGGCGCCTCGCGCTCCCCCCCCCCCCTGGACCGGGGGGGTCATCCCGGTCTGCAAGGGCATGCAACAGAGCACCAACCTGGGCCTAATCAACAACCCAGGCGAGGAACTTCCACCGGGCTACAATCCAAGATGGCCGCCGCACACCAAACATGTGCGCGATCGCACTGACTAAAGGGGACCGTCAGACCACCTTGAAAGCCTGCCCCAGGTTTACAATGGCGGACCATGATGAACAGCAAAAAGGTACAGGCTGCGGGCAAATACCAGGGAGCAAAGGGGTATACGCAAAGCGGGATCCCACTAAACCACCCCTATAAAGCAGAACCACAGGGGCTACCAGACCCTAAAGCAACAAGCCCAGACAAGACCAGCCTGAGGGACAGAACACCTAGCCCTCCTCCCTGCCTCCAGCTAGAACTGGCCCTCCATACCGGCCCAGACCTAAACTACCACCATACGCCAATGAACCGCGCAGAATGACTGTACAGCAACACCAGGGCACAAGCGGCACTCACCAAGCACACACAGTGCAGCGTAAACCACAGGAGACCTGCTCAAATTCTGCTCAACCTGATGGACTCATGTAACTTAGCCTGCATCCATGGACATTGATTTCAGCCAGTTATTATCTGCCCTACAGTTAAATCCTAGTATGCTCAGCCAGACACACTACCTACAGTGCCTACAGCATTTGCAGTTTACTCGAATTCCTACGCTTCTACCCTATGATTTCACTCTTTGTCACTCATCTGACTCTATTCCTGCTAACTATTCTAAAATTGTGCATATCAAATATTTACCCCAGTGTATTACAGGTTTGGCCAGAGCTACCAATCACCTGCCTCTGTAATTGCTGTTAATATGCATAGCCTGTAACTCAATACTACACTGACATAATAGCCTGCTAAGCTACTTAAGACCATACAACTAGATCAATAACAATAGCCTATCTACCTAACTGACAATGTATACCTATAGATGTATGCCCGTCTTAATCGTAAGAAATGAACCTAACTCAAGCTCTGACCAAGCATGTATGTAGTATAGGTGTATACGTACAGTCGAAACTACAATGCTGACACTGCCTATACCCCTAGACCATCTTTGTAATCTACTAAGATATTTGTGTACTTAAACCTGTTTCAAATGTAAAATTGTGCATGTTACTCTTGTGCCCCGCATGTTCCGCGTGGGAAAAGCTGGAGGACTGCCTTTGGGGCACCTCTTGCCTGTTTATGTCACATCTATGCACTATAAAAATAAAGAATTTAAAATTTGAGATTGTCAAATAGTATTGAGCAAACTATATAATTAAATATTTTATGGACCTTAGTTAATCAATAAAGCAGTTACCAATTCCATAAATGTATACAACATGGTCACTCTTCTTTCAGTTTCTTTTAGGAAACCTCTGTATAAGGTAGTTTAAAAACATACTTCAAGCAGAGTAAATAAGTATTGAAACCACTGCATCACGATATTATAAAGGATAAAGGCTTGGTTATGATATGTATACATATGATATATATACATATATTTTTTGTTTGTTGCCTTTTATATTTTATTTGCTTCTTTGCTGCAGATCAACTGATTGTGATGTGTTCTGATTGTGTGGGTACCATAATTCATACTGACATAATCAGTAGATGCTATGTTTTCTCATAAGCATGTGGGTTACACGATATCACACTTAGTATTGTTACACTTTATATATGGATACGCATATGCAGTCTTTCCGTATTTTATACACTTTGGGTGTGATATGGCACTGCTTATCAAATAAGAACTTAATGGGTCAGTTTATGCCCAGTTTAGGGATTGTTTATTGATTCAATGCTGTTGATCTATGTTTAAGATATATAATAGTACCCTTACTTGGTTTGTTTTAACTTAACACTATCGGATTCTAAATTCCTTACTTTTTTATATATACACTTTCAATCACGTCAATAGTGATGGTGTGTTGCGGGCCACTTGAAGGTCTTGGATTGACTGGCACGATTTGCCTAGTTCTTAGTATTCACTGATAATGTCTTTGGTTTGGGTAGTATGCACATGACTTGTTTGAATTTGGTATATAATGGGGATTAGTGAATGTAACGGTTATCCTGATGAAAGTCCATGTTCGGGACTGAAACATTGATGTTACGTAACAATATTGGAAATAAAAGTTTAAAGGACATAAAAATCAATATATAAGAATACAAAATATAGTCCCAAATAAAAGGTTCTCACATATAAAGATGCCTCTAATTAAGAGGTAAGTGCAGCTGTGGGTGCTTGATAACATGTAAGTTGCCTTGGACTTGAGGGGTGTAATCTTTTCAAGTGGCTAGGGTATCCGTATATAAAAAAAGATAAAAAACAGGGAAAACCAATAGTGCAGTATGTCAAACCTAATAAAATAGGTATAATAAGAATAGTGATATCTCACTCACATTTATTAGAACTATGACCAGCTCTAGCGTTTGTTGCCTACAGTGGTACAATCCCCACTTATAGGATATGATGGAAAACGTCCACAGCAGTAGAAGTGCCCAGAAATTCAGGAAAAAGTAAAAAAGGCAACAGACAGTGATCTCAATAAGATAATAAAACGTAATAAAATAGATAAAAGAATAGTTCTCAGAAGGATAGAGCAGACTGAATGCTCTATGATGTCAGTGTTGGTGGTATGATCCCCACCTAGGATTTCTTTGGAGTAGTTGTAAAATATAAAATATAAAATGCCAGAAAGTATGAAATATAAAATATGCGTCAGAATCCTATCCTGACAACTCAAATAATGTTTATTTTCCTCTTTTCTATTTTACTTCAATACCAGTTTTCACCACTAGTGGCCTCCCTAGTCACTAGTCAAAGCACAATCTCTCACACCTGCCTAAACAGATCTTCTGAATGTGCTTTAAAAGCCAACACCCAACTAAAGGAGTTGCCTTTACATTGAGAGAAGTTATTGTTCTGAACCTGACAAGTATTTTGCTCCTGGCTCTTACTGAAGAAAATCTGCTCTACTCTTACCTACTTTGAACCACCCTGATCTACGCTACAATCCTGAGTTATTCCAACCAACCAACCTGCTTAATTTCATTCTGGACTTTGATACCTTTATTGCTTTGTCACTACCTACGGTTCTCCTACCTAAAACAACACAACCTTCCTGGATATTACAGACTTTTCTATTGTTTGCAAGCATCCTGAAAAACCCTAATCATATCTATCTGTACTTGCAGTTCTGATTTCAAACCAAAGAGGCTGATCACCTCAATTGCTAACTTAACCTGTATTACTTTATCCTTTATGTTATAGTTTAGTTCTATCTAATTGTATCCCTATTACCTTAAACCTGCTTAGGGCATATTGCCTAAACCTTCACTTCTGTTCCTTCTATTAACTCTAACCTATAATACCACTTATAGGTTCATTTTCTTCCTCCAACCTATAATTTATCTTATAGATTTTCCTGTCTAGGGCTTATTGCCTAAACTCTTGTTTTCTGTTATCCCTTAATCTACTTATCTGTAACTCTGTTCATAGGTTCTACCTTCTCCAGTTTGTCTTTATTATTTTATCTTCACTATAAATCCTGTTACTCATATTGTTTTTCTTGTTTAACCTTGTCTAAACCCTAAAATAAAGAACCTCAAGTCAAACCCGGCATAACTCTCTTGTCTGACCTGATCAGAACCATGACAATATGTATAATACAATAAAAAGGTAATTGGCACTGTACGCTAGCTTTCCTACCCACATCCATACCGATCAACTGAATGTATGAGGTCGTTACACAAAATGTACCTGTTCATGTATACCTACTTTATGTGCTTGGGTTATGTACCCAATGTTATTGTACATATGTGATACTTTGCACCTTTATGCTCTTCCCCCCTCTCACCCGCTTTTTCTTTCTGTATCCCCCCCACCCACCGAAAATCAATAAAAAAACTTTTCAAATCGTAAAAAAAAAAATTAAGGGTTATTTTTCTTTTATAATATAGGCTTCTAAAGCCATAACACGTGATGCGCATCTTAGACGCGTCATAATATCCCAGCCGCTAAGCCTTATGGGGGCTGTAGTAGTTTACAACGTTGGGAAAGTGCTCACAATTGCCGGTGATGATAAGGGGATGGTCGCAGATTATATGATATCGGCTGTACCAAAAACATTGGCAAGATAGGGGAGAGTATGCTAATATAAAACGCCCCAGAGATAACTAATAAGCGGCAGCCATCTTGGAAGGGGAAGGGAAGATCGTGTGGGAAACAATGGTGGCAGCTATATTGGGAGGGGAAAATGCTCAAAACAGCCCAGCCGCTAAGGCTTATAGGGCCTGTAGTCGTATACAACATCGGCGAAGTACTCAAATTCACCGGCGTCGTGAGGGGCTGGCCGCAGTATGATATCAGCTGTGCCAAAAATATAGGGGAAATATAGGATAGTGTGCTAATATAAAACTCCCCAAGGATATATATTAAAACAGTATAACGGACTGCGGTGGCCATCTTGGATGGGGAAGGTAAGATCATGGAGAAACAAAGCGACCATTTTGGGAGGGGGAAATACTCAAAACTGCGGCGGCCATGTTGGTAGGGAAAGTATAATAAAAGGGGAATGAATGAAATGAATAGATGGACTGGAAAAACATGAAATAAATAAGCGAATACTAAAATATAAGGTATATAATCTAAAACGATATATACACAAAATAATACATATGGGCAGAATTTCATGATGAAATATCTCATCGTGAAGAAAAAAATCAGCGAGGATCCCAGAAAAATTGTGAATATTGAGCAAAAAGTAAAAAAAGTAAGAGGAGTGTTAAGCCAAGGGGAAATGGGAAAGAGAAAAGAATGAAGTGAAGCTGAAGGTATGACCGCATAGAAAGACGTAGGAAAGAAGAGTCCCTAACGTCTATTGGATAGAGAGGTTAAGACTCTGTAGAAAAGATAGGTCGAAGTTTGCTCTGTATATGTGGAGGAAGCGTAACATGTGAAGCTAGGTGAGGGTCATGAAGCCATGGTCCCAAATTTAGTGAAAACTCCTTGAGACATGTACTTATGTACTAAAGCCTTCAGCTTTTTTTGTTTATTCAAATAGTTAATTTTTTTTTTATATCTCAAAGTGTGTCTTGGATCATTAACTTGTTGGGATAAATATCCTGCCCTTTTTCACTTTTAGTTCCATCAGTAACTGAATTGTTCATTTTAGGCAAATCAATTTATCCATTACAATATATTCTTTGCAACCTCCAGCGTGTGGCTGGCGGTTGCAAAGAATATATTCTAATGGATAAATTGATTTGACCCAAAGCACAATAGATCCAGTGAAGATATTCTTGATCTTTCGGATCTTGCCTTGTCGTTAACAATTCCTCTTATTTTCCATTTATTTACATTTCGATCAATGAAAACTGCAAGCAGGAATTGTTTAGATATCTTTTGATAATCTCCCCCAGCTTTGTAAGAGTCAACAATCTTTGTTTTCTCGCCTTCAGTAAGCTGCCTAGAGGAGCCCAGAGGCGTACTTATTTTTTGATACTAATAAATATCACTTTATTTTTATTGAATATCTGCTCCTAATAAGTCACTATTTACACAGTAAGTTTGGGCTGCACATAGTCTCCTTGCTTTACATATCAACTAAGATTTCGCTGATGTATGATACAGCCATGTTAAACTTTGCTGCCTAGCCAACACAGCGCTCTGGCTACAAATTATTGCCAGGCTAGTAAAATCAGTGGTTTCTCTAGGATTAATATTTAGGTGGGCACATGGTGGTCCAGGGAAAAAAGTAAGGTGGCAGTTATAAAATGTGTATATATGGTTGTGTGTATATATATATATATTTATATATGGTTGTGTGTATATATATATATATATATATATATATATACAGTTGCAAGAAAAAGTATGTGAACCATTTGGAATGATATGGATTTCTGCACAAATTGGTCATAAAATGTGATCTGATCATCATCTAAGTCACAACAATAGACAATCACAGTCTGCTTAAACTAATAACACACAAAGAAAGAAATGCTGCCATGTTTTTATTGAACACACCATGTAAACATTCACAGTGCAGGTGGAAAAAGTATTTGAACCCTTGGATTTAATAACTGGTTGAACCTCCTTTGGAAGCAATAACTTCAACCAAACGTTTCCTGTAGTTGCAGATCAGACGTGCACAACGGTCAGGAGTAATTCTTGACCATTCCTCTTTACAGAACTGTTTCAGTTCAGCAATATTCTTGGGATGTCTGGTGTGAATCGCTTTCTTGAGGTCAGCCACAGCATCTCAATCGGGTTGAGGTCAGGACTCTGACTGGGCCACTTCAGAAGGCGTATTTTCTTCTGTTTAAGCCATTCTGTTGTTGATTTACTTCTATGCTTTGGGTCATTGTCCTGTTGCAACACCCATCTTCTGTTGAGCTTCAGCTGGTAGACAGATGGCCTTAAGTTCTCCTGCAAAATGTCTTGATCAACTTGGGAATTCATTTTTCCTTCGATGATAGCAATCCGTCCAGGCCCTGACGCAGCAAAGCAGCCCCAAACCATGATGCCCCCACCACCATACTTCACAGTTGGGATGAGGTTTTGATGTTGGTGTGCTGTGCTTCTTTTTCGCCACACATAGTGTTGTGTGTTTCTTCCAAACAACTCAACTTTGGTTTCATCTGTCCACAGAATATTTTGCCAGTACTGCTGTGGAACATCCAGGTGTTCTTGTGCAAACTGTAAACGTGCAGCAATGTTTTGTTTGGACAGCAGTGGCTTCCTCTGTGGTATCCTCGCATGAAATCCATTCTTGTTAAGTGTTTTACGTATTGTAGATTCGCTAACAGGGATGTAAGCATTTGCCAGTGACTTTTGTAAATCTTTAGCTGACACTCTAGGATTCTTCTTCACCTCATTGAGCAGTCTGCACTGTGCTCTTGCAGTCATCTTTACAGGACGGCCACTCCTAGGGAGAGTAGCAGCAGTGCTGAACTTTCTCCATTTATAGACAATTTGTCTTACTGTGGACTGATGAACAGCAAGGCTTCTGGAGATACTTTTATAACCATTTCCAGCTTTATGCAAGTCAACAATTCTTAATCGTAGGTCTTCTGAGAGCTCTTTTGTGCGAGGCATCATTCACATCAGGCAATGCTTCTTGTGAAAAGCAAACCCAGAACTGGTGTGTGTTTTTTATAGGACAGAGCAGCTGTAACCAACACATCCAATCTCATATCATTGATTGGACTCCAGTTGGCTGATATCTCACTCCAATTAGCTCTTGGAGATGTCATTAGTCTAGGGGTTCACATACTTTTTCCACCTGCACTGTGAATGTTTACATGGTGTGTTCAATAAAAACATGGCAACATTTCATTCTTTGTGTGTTATTAGTTTAAGCAGACTGTGATTGTCTATTGTTGTGACTTAGGTGATGATCAGATCACATTTTATGACCAATATGTGCATAAATCCATATCATTCCAAAGGGTTCACATACTTTTTCTTGCAACTGTATATACGCTGCCTTAATCTCTCTGCAAACTGCAGTCTCAGCCAGACAGATAATGTAACCACCAGATGTAGTCGCACTGTCAGTTCGCATCACATCTACCCCGTGGATTGAAGAATCTGTGTCTTTTCTGCCCCCTTCTACCCATGTTCCTTTTTCTCTTCCCATCATGTCTTTTCTTGCCCCTTCTTCCATGTCGTGGATTTAGTTTGTATTGTATGCTGTGTGTGTATTATATGCAGTGTGTGTATTGAGTACATTGTGTGTTTGTTTGTATGTATAGTGGATGCAGTGTCTGTGTTTGTGTAGTGTGTAGTTTATCTAGTGTTTGTGTGGTGGATGCAGTGTGTCTAGTGGATACAGTGTCTGTGTAGTGGATGTATTGTTGGATAAGTGCTGGGGGTGAGCCATTTAAATTAAATTGGGCTTATCCCCCCTCCTTGCTCTTACCTGTGGGCTGGAAGGGGGCAAAAATGTATAGGAAGGTGACAGTATGGGGGGGCCGTGTGTTGAAAAGTGACCGTGTGAAGGGCAGTGTGTAGGAAGCTGACAGTGTGGGGGAGCAGTGTGCAAGAAGGTAACAGTGTGGGGAGAAGGGTGTGTGGATGACCGTGTGGGGGGCAGAGTGTGGGAGTGACAGTGTGGATGGGCAAACTGACAGACAACATGCCCTCACTGATACACACTCACTGACTGACAGTCATTGTCTTGCACACTGTTAAACTAACACACACGTTTACTGACAGACACACACTGACACAAACACATTCTCAGAGTCACATACACTCACTGACATTCACACATGACAAACACAGACTCTCACCAATTTGACAGACACTCACAGACAGCACACACATTCACTGACAGACACACACACATTGCCTGACATACATACCCACACATTCACGGACAGACACACTCACTTATTCACTGACAGACAGACAGACAGACAGACACACACACACACATTAACTGACAGACACACACACACACTCACTGACAGACGCACACACTTTAACTGACAGACACAGACATACACATTCACTGACAGACACACACTCACAATTTACTAACATTATTAATGTAATTTGTCCACCCAGCATCCCCACCTGGAGAGCTGGATTAGATCTGTCCCTGGGGTCCAGTGGGGCTACAGTAAGGCGGGCAGCTGTGAGCACATCAGAGGCGGCCAGGAAGCTGTAAGATCACAGCTCCCTCGCTGCTTCTGATGAGCTCACGCTGCCCGCCACTGGTGTCCATAAAGTGCTTCCTCCATGACAGGAGGAAGCACCAGCTACGTCCATGCATTTGGGGGGGGGGGGGGGCACAAGTGGGGGCACGGCATGATTTAGGGGGGCAACCCTAGTGACACCCCTGAGTATAATATATAAAGGTTCTGGAGTGGAACATTAGGCCAGCAGACAAAGTGTACAGGGACAGGCCCAGGGGTCAAGTCCTGGGGAAAAAAGTGTGGGAACTCCCCCCCCCCCACAAAAAAAACCAAAACACTTGTATGCATATATAAACGCGTGCACACACATACACTCACAGACGCACACATACTCAGACACTCACACAGTGGTGTATTTTAATTTTGTGCTGCCCTAGGCATGACTATACCTGAGCACCCCCCTTACCTAAATTTACCACCCCTTCCTGGCAAGGGCGCACCGCTTCCTGATTAAGAACCCACCCCTTCCTCTTAAGACTCCACCTTTTCCTGCTCCTTTTAAAGAAATACTATAGTGCCAGGAAAACAAAGCTGTTTTCCTGGCACTATAATTCCCTATAGTGCCCCCGTCCCACACTCAACACTGAAGGGGTTAAAATCCTATGGGTAATTAGCAGATGCTGGATGTCCTCATGCACAGGGTGGGGACGTCCAGCATCAGTTAGGCGACTTTTGGTCACCTAAACACCCGAAAGTCCCTCTAGTGGCTGTCTGGTAGACAGCCAGTAGAGGTGGAGTTACCCCTCAAGGTAATTATTGCAGTTTCTGAGAAACCGCAATAATTGCACTTGCAGGTTTAAGGGGACTGGGACACTGCACCCAGACCACTTCAATGAGCTGAAGTTGTCTGGGTGCCTATAGTGTCCCTTTAAGCACACTCTCTGACAGACACCCACACTGGCAGATACACACTGACAGTAATACACACACTTAATGACAAACACACAGACGTCACTGATTTGACACGCACACATTCACTGACACACACTCATTCATTGACAGAGAGACACACACACAAACACACTGACAGACACACACACTAAATGACAGACTCTCACTGATTTGACAGACACTTACAAACATACACTAAGAGAAGCACATACACGCAAACATACACTAAGAGAAGCACATACACGCAAACATACACTAACAGAAGCACACACACGTGCATACACTAACAGAAGCACATACACTCATACGCACACACACATGCATACACTAACAGAAGCAAATACACGCAAACATACACATGCATACACTAACAGAAGCACATACACTCATACACACACGTACATACGCTAACAGACGTAAGTACACCTATACACACACACGGACACAAACATACACTAACAGACATAAACTAACAGACACACACACACATACACACATACACACTAACAGACATACACACACACACATACATACTAACAGACATACACGCACATACACTAACAGACATAAACACATACACTAACAGACACACACAGACATACACACACACAGACATAAACACATACACTAACAGACACACACATACACTAACAGACATACACAGACATACACTAACAGACATAAACACATACACTAACAGACACACACATACACTAACAGACACACATATATACAAATAATTAATATTATTAATATTGCACACCCACCCTCCCTACCTTTTAGGAAACCTGTCAAGGGGGAGCCACCTGATTGCTCCTCTCTTCCCCCCCCCCCCCCCGCGGGCGGCTCTCTCCTGGTCACACACGGCGAGGGAGCTGTGTCCTCTCTGCTCCCTCTCGCCGCGTGGGTTGTCTGCTGATGCAGGGAGCCGGAATATGACGTCATATTCCGGCTCCCTGCATCAGAAAACGGCACGCGGCGAGAGGGAGCAGAGAGGACACAGCTCCCTCGCCGTGTGTGACCAGGAGAGAGTATGTATGTGACCGGGAGAGAGCCGCCCGCCGGGGGGGAGAGAGGAGCAATCAGGTGGCCCCCCCATGACAGGGGGAATACAGGGCATTGGGGGGCGGCATTTTTTTGCCGCCCCCTGAGTGCCTGCAGGGGGAACGGCGTTCCTGCTGTGAAAAAAGTGCAGGAACGCCGTTCCCATGCGTTCCTGCAGGACTCGAGCCCTGGACAGGCCCATTGACTATCTAGGGCCCCTTGCAGCAACACAATTGGATAAGTTAGATTTAGTAATGCAAAACAAAACTAAGTGTGTATATGAATTGCTGGATGTGAAGGGTTGAAAGAATATGTTGGCGTCAGTGGTGACTCAATGCTGGGAACTGCAAGCTAATCAAACATAATGCCACAACTGAACTAAGGAGTCATTAAATGTATTTGCATCACATGTCTAATCTGTCTCTACCCAGAAGGCAATTGTGTCATTAGACTTAGCGTAATAAAATTGAAATAAGCTTAAAAAAAAAAAAAAAAGAGAGTAAATTATAAAACAGCAATTACTAAAATCATTAGTTATAAACAGTTTCTGGTGAATTAAAAACACCTTTATTACAAATATTACAGTTATTCTTTAAAGGATTATTCCAAACACCATGACCACTTCACTGATTTGACTGGTACCTGGTGTTTGTATATGCAGCATTTCGCTATGAAACGCGGCACATACAGAGTTTAACCCCTCTGCTGTTGGAGAAGTAATTCCACCCCTGGCATTGGCATTAGGGTGGTAATGGCCAGCCTAGAACAAGATTTCTGGACTGCCTAATGAGAATTCTTATAATAATGTGGAGTCTGACGCCAGCATGCCGGGGGCCAGACAGCCAATGGAGGCACACCATTCCCTCTGTGCTACTCGGTTTTGAAATAAGGCAGAACTTGGCCTCGACGCTGGAGTGGAAGTAAGTTTTAGCTATTTTCTTTTGGGGAGGGCACCAATATAGGGAGGGTTACTTTGACAAAAAACAGTGTTTTCTTAAATTGCTATTTGTTTTGGTTGTAAAACAATTACATATTTTTATTACCTACGTCTAACCTCTGTTGATACTCCTACCTCTGATGCTCACCTTAAAGACTTCTCTAGGGCTGCACCGTTCCTATGGAACGCCCTTCCTCTCTCTGCTAGACTTTCACCAAATCAAGGACAGTTTTTATTTGTGATTATTTATATTCTTTTAGCATTTCATGGGCTAACATTTTGCCTAAATAAAAATAAGATTTTTCATCTGATCCTGATCCTTGAAATGTATTACATCATTGGTTCCTGGAAGCCAAGGGAAGTGGATGTTACCACAGTCCCAATTACCTGTGGGGAGATATTCAAGGTGCTTATACCGTTGATATCTTGTGAGTGCAACCAGTATCTCTTTAATATTGTTACACCACAGTACATCACTATGTGTTGTTAATTTGTTTTCATGCAGATACACAGCTGTATCCCATTTTTTTGTATATATCTATATTTCACCCGATCTCCACTCCTTCAAAAAATCTTTGAAAACTTACTTCTTTAGGAGAGGATATCAATTAAACTGTGAACAGCTTTCCCTCCCCGCACTCTGATTCCTCTCCTGGAACTGTCAACAAAACAAAACACTTAGCTCTCAATAAATACTATCCTAGCAACCTACTTTTCTACCCTTACCTTTTTTTGTCACATTACCTCACTCCCTCTAGCATGTAAGCTCAGGCTCTCAATCCCTCTGTTCCTGTGCATCCAACTTGTCTGTTAGATCACCCATTGTACAGCGCTACGGAACTTGTTGGCGCTTTATAAATAATAATAATAATAATATTTTTCTGAGCTTATGTATATTGTCATAACTTGATTCATATATGTGTTGACCTAAAAGAGAATGATTAACTAGTTTTGTCTAGTAGAGTCCCCTGTTCTGTCTAAAACACCCCCAGACTCCACCAATTTCCACAGAACATGATTCGACACCCAATTAACCATTTTCTCTATTCTTTTTTTTTCTCTTTAGAACCTGTTTTGGATAATCAAAAATCCAGTCAAGCAATTATGGTGCAATAACAAACAAAGGAATATCCAGGGAATTAAACTAATTTAAATTTATCGTATTTCTGTGGCTAACACTTGGGCAGCAATCAACCTCACGTGTTTCAAGCCTGTAGGCACTTAATAATAAGTCTCACTTATAAGGACACATGATTATTTGCCTATGGGAGTGAAACTTGTTTAATGGTATTGGCTACATTACCGTTAAAGGACCACTCTAAACATCATGACCATTACAGCCCTAGTGTACATAGTCAAACTGTTTAAGAATGGTTTGACAACCTACCTGGGGTCTGATGTGCACCCACTTCTGCCTCCTCCGCAGAAGGAAGGTTCTACATTGAGCTACGCTTAGTGGTATATGTTGTGCTCATTTCCTTAGAGATTTCAAAGAACTGATGAGTTGGCTCTGCTTGGCAGGAGGTGGAGGAGGGGGTGCCAGGAACCCAGCAAACCTTAGGTAAGTTGTCAAACCAATCTTAGACAATTTGACTACTTTCTTTAGGAGGGTGCAAGTAGTGTAGTGTAGTGATTAGGCTGTTCCTTTAACTGTTGATATGCAATTAATGTTAATTATTTTCAATTTCTAGATACTCCTTTGTTTGTTAGTACCAATGTTCACTCTAATTCTTTGCCTGGTCTTTTTGAGTCGAGTTGGACACAATATGGCACAGAGAAAGTCGCTGGGAACAAGAAGGAAGGTAAAGGTGACAATATTTGAAATCTTTCAAAGTCTTGGATCCCATGTATAATAAAGGTCTTAAGGAAGACATACAATAGTAAATACCAGTAATGCCAAATGCCAACGATGCTGATAATTGGTTTACCATATTATTTTCTCTTTGATACTTTTATGTTCATTGTTACCTTGTCAAACCCCCCGGTTCTTTTAAGACTAGAAAAACATTTTCATCTTTTTATTTGAAATTTATATTCAAAATTCAGACCCCATTGGTGTTAAATAAGGCTAGATTTATGAAGTGAACTCATAAAACATATTTTCCTAAGTGGATTCTGAGTCATCTTAGGAAACATAATTATACGCAATATGAACCTAATGTAATAACTAGATGTGTGCACAGTAAAAAAAATGTTTTGGCCCAAAAAATTAGTTTTGTTTCATTCGGGATTCATCTGTGAGTTTTTGTTAATGGTTTGGATGAATTTTGTCCATGCAATCGTTTTGGTAAAAGTGATTTGGATGAACCAAAAGGGCATGAAAATTGGCTGGTATACTGTAAAATAAATACATAACTTAAATATTGCGTATATATTTCTCAGTAATCTGATAAGGCAATTTTTCCTGTTCTTAGGTTCACAAATCGAGTGGGAATAAGTAATCGAGGGGAAAAAAGGAGAAACCGTAAAAAATATATATTTATATATTGTATATTTATTAAATATATAAATAAAAGGGTTAATTTTTTTTTTACAGCCCCTCCTTGCTTCCATCGGAGTTAAGTAGTGATTGCCCAAAATTTGGACGATTCGTAATTCTTTGGGAACTGAACGCACAAGTCTAGTGATCACCTACCTACCAGGGCAGAATAACATATGGATGGGAATTACTGTAGACACAAGAGAAAATTTATTTCTGTCTCTTATAATCACAGGGATCAGCATGAATGAAGGTATTTTAGTATGTGCGTAAGTATAAGTGTGTGTTGTTTGTGTGCCTACAGCCATCTCATTTTCTCTCCAGATACTCTACGCTGATAATATGGTTATTGATTGCTATTGATCGTGATCATTTATCTGAAAACGCTGAGAGAGCAGAGAAGAGCTTTTACGCTCTTTCAGGAACCAATTTAATAAGGATGTGTGTGTATTTGTGTGTGATTGCTGCCTACTGCACAATTGCATCCAATGTACAGATGCATTCTATTTTGGTAGGAAAGGGGTTAAAGTTGTGTATTTAAGGTGTAGTTTATTAAATATGTTAATTATAATCCTGCTCGGTGGCAGTGCAAAGGTTATGATGTTTTTTTGGGCCCTTGTGGGACTCAGGTTAAGTTGAAGTGCACACTGTTTTTTTATATAGGGATCTGGCTATGGGATGCTCTGTGGGATTAAGGGGTTAAGGCTGGTCTCAGCAATATGATATTAATATATTTTGCTTTGTGTGGCTCTGTCATTACAGAACCTGTGGAAGAGAGAGATCGCAGAGCATCGCTGAGCCACAAAGAAAGCACAGAGCATCGCAGAGTGTTGATCCCCCGATAAAGACAGACAGCGCAAACCTTCACAAACAGTGAGAATGTGGCACATACAGTGTCATTTCTGCTATCACCCTCCTCCTTACACCCCCTACCTTCCTTTTCCTCAATATATTTTAACTTTGTTTGTGAACTTTGTCTCATTGTCTCCCACTATACATATTTCTGCCTCCAATTTGTGCTTTGATTTCTGTCTACCCCCCTCTCTCCCTGGATCTTATTGCCTACTAAAATTCATCTTTCTTTCCATCCACACTTCTTTAAACTAGAGTTTGTGGGTGAATATAGTGATCAAATCAATGTTAAATTAATTACTGCTATGAAAACCATTTTCTCTGTCTCTGTGTATGTTCTGTCTCTCTCTGTCTGTCTAACTCATATATTTATATATTTTCTCATTCTTCTGTCTCACATTTCTGTAGACCCATGTTAACATTAGTTTACGGTCCATACACATATGTAATATTTCTCTGTCTCATTATTTTAGCTTAATTTTTCTTGTTTTTCTTCTTTTCTATCGTTTGTGTTGTCTCTCCATTATATTTTGTCTTTTACTGTCTACTGACAGTTCGTTTTTAACTCCCTACTGGCTATCTCTGTCACTCTCTGTCCCATTCTTTGTTTTTTTTCCCCTACATATTCTTTCACTTATTTTTCTTTTTCTTTTCATTTTTTATTTTTTTTGGTTTGTTTTGTTATAAACTGTATTGTGGGGAAATTAATAAGGGAAATTGGAAAATTAAAACCAAAAAAGACAAACTGAAAAATATGTGAATTGGAGAATCTTTAAAATTGACTAAAAAGTGGAATTCCTTTGTTAGGTCTTTATAATTCTCAGTTTAAGGAATAGCCTCTATATTTTACCTGGATATATCTGCATCGTGTCTTTGTCAGCCTTTATCATACCATAGTATTCTTTGTTTTAAACATTATATCTATATTTCTCGATTTTTCCTTGTTATTCTACCTTTCTCTTAGTCACACTCTTATGTCTCCTTTCATATATTGTTTCATTTTTGTTTTAATCAAATCCTACATTTATTTGTTCTTCTTGTTTGTTTCCTTTGTGCTATGTTTTACTTTTCATCCAGTCAGTCTTACTGTCCCGTATAATGTGCCATGAAATAATATATATTTCTAATTTATATGAAGCAACCTTTATTAGATAGGATTAAATTTTCATGCAGTTTGTGTGTATTAAATTGTGTATGGGTGGTGCCCAAAAGGTAGATCCCCTAATGTTATAGACTAGAAGTACAACTTACAAATGTGCTACCAGGCTTTATAATATTTTTTGAAGACCAGTTATATTTTAACATTGCAGTGTTTTCTGTTAGAGGGTTATATTAGAAGGATAAATTGGAGATATCATTTGTAGCCATCGACTATTGATTGAAAACAGTTATTTACTATACTGAAAACAACTTACTGATGAATGTTAGCTGCTTGACTGTCAGGGATGAGGGCTAAGAAAGGAGTTAAGTGAGGTTTTTGGGCTCGTGTTGAAAAATGGTTAAATTAAGCTCTACATGACTTTGGTACATGGACGGTTTGCTTATCATCTGCAGTGTCTGGCAAGCTGAAGGCTTATTTCAGTGGCTGAATTAAAAGTAGTCCTCGGTATCTGTCTTGGAGAAAATAGATAAGTGTTCCTCTCGAAGAATCTACTTGGAGATGAATTAGGTGGTCCTCTCGTGGGATCTTGTTTAAGATAGAGTATGTGGTTCTTGTAGTATTTGGCTCGATTTGGATTAGGTAGTCCTCTGGAAAATTGTAGCACAGAAGGCATTGAGTGGTGAATTACAGGGTTCCAGCACATGAATGGTTAGTTAGGAGGTTATCAGCAGTGTATATAGTGCAAGATGGCGTACGTGGTCCTCTGACATTAAAGAGATAATTTCTGACATAACAGGGATTGGTTTCTCAACTGAAGGTGTCCGGAACTGATGATAGTGGTGATCTGTAGTGACTCTAGTATAAGAATTATGTGGATATCTGCCAAAAGAGGGTCAATAGATTCTTCTAGCACATTAGTTGGTCGTCTAAAAGCTTTTGGAACATCAGTTATGTAGGTGTGTATTGGTGTTCGACAGAGATATGATCCAGAAGTGCACAGCAGGACTCTGGAATAAGAAGGGTTGGGTTCTGCTGTATTGGGTGGGGTAAAATGTTCTATTCTATAGGGATATGAAACAAACAAACAACATTAGGTGGTGCTCTGAGCCGTTGGTGAATTCAGCCACTATGTTAATAGTGGTATTCAGAAGGAATTGTGGAGTGATTGGAAGATTTAGTTGGTAGTTTGTTACCTAAGGAATGAATGTTTTTGACCGTTGGTCAAAATGTAACGTGTTGGTTTTCTCCTGGTTGTTAAACAATGTTATGTATTTATACTATTTAATCTGTGTATCTAGTGCCACAGAATTTATTGGCACTGTGTAATTAATTAGAACAATAATAATATACATTGTTAAAGGGACACTCCACGCCCTTAATACAAATTAAATTAAAATTACTGTTTAGAATATAAACCCGAAATTAACACTTGCTTGGATTTAATTTTGAATTTTTTTCATTGGAGGTATATCTTGTCTGCTGCCTTTGCAAGCTCTCCCCTTCTAATCCCACCCAGGCTTTCTGTGGCTGTCCAATCACAGACTCCCTAATGCAGCTCAACGAGAAGTCTTTGCAAAGCAGGTGCTCTGAGTAATTGCTGCCTCTTGAGTTTAGCTCCATTGAGCTAACGAAACCAGGACGTAAAATTACCTGTTGTCTGCTTGAAAGCCAAGGGGAGGTGGCAACCAGCTTAATTTATAAAAGTGTCAGTTTCTATTGAAATCTGCCCTTTTTGCTAATTAAAAAAAGGGAACACACTCTTCCCACATAAAGCTTTTCAGCAAGCGAAGGTTGTTTGGGGGTCTGGACTGACCCTTTAATGTGCTCTTGAGTGTTTCTGGGATATGAATGGCTAGTTGGTAACTTTCAAGTCTCTGCCACAGGAGTGTGTAGGTAATTTTGTTTGGATCTGAAACAAGCTAGGCTTAGTGGTTCTGTGCTCGTCTCTAGAACACACAGGTTTAGATACAGACAGAAAAGAGGTTAATTTATTAATTTTATAGACGCATCCACAAAAGTGGCTAGGGCGTGCTGCGTCGGACTCTGGCAGAATACAGGCTAGGTGATGTTCTGCAGGACTGAGACAAAACTGTCATTTTCAGCATTAATTGCAGAGGATCTAATTAATAGCAATGGCGGAATCTCTGAGTATCTTTGGCATAGGAATGGTCAGCTTGTTCTGTTTCTGCAGGTTTTGATTTGTTACGTCTTTAAGGATGTTTAGTGCTCAAATAGTCATGGTGGTTTGTCAATACTTGGGTGGAAGTTTATATTTTCTTGCAGTAAGGCAAGCAATGCTTTGACAGTGGTCAAATCAGTGATTTACTGTGTGTGTTCCTGGCAGGGTACGGGTGTGGTATTCTGCAGAGCCATTCAAGGCAGTGGTTCGTTTGCATTCTGTATGAGACCGTGGGTAGGAAAGGGTTAAAGGGATATGCAGGTCTCTGAAATAAATCCAGGCGTTCTTGTGAACGCTTCTTTTGGGGATAGGTTAAGTGGCCTAGCCATGTAAAGCTTAGTTTATGGTGGTATATTAAAGGCTTTGTCACTTGAATTCCCACCTGCAGTAATCTGACAGTGACTCTGGGGTCCTGTGGACCCCCAAGGGGATTCTGAACCCAGAAACAGTGGAGATTAGAGAGAAATTGCCATGTCTGTCTTTGCAGAGGTACCAGATGTGGGGTGGGAGTTCGGTTGGGATTTCCAGTGCTCAGATGTCTGTGATGCTTTGCAGTGCTATATGCTGTTCTCTCATTCTGGCATACAATAAGTTGCTTTTTGCAATGCATCAGTTTTTCATATCTCGTCTTCTTACTCAACCCTTCAGCCACAGCCTCTCACTCCAGCTGTTGTTTGTCCATCCTCTCTCTCTCATGCTTCCTCTCCCTCCGACTCTGTCTGAATCTCTGTATCTTGCTGGCTCTCTCTCCCTTTCTCCACGCCCATGCAGTGAGTGGATGGGAGGGAGGGCTTAGTGTATGGGTATCACTATCCTGTGGGTTTTAGTAGCCCGGTATGATCTGCATGCAGGCCCAGTTTGTGGGTGATACACCTGTCTGTGTATCTGAGTGTGAGACAGCGTGCTTAGCTACAACTGTATCTCTCTGTTAGATCTGTTCATACACGTTTCAGCATTCCTTTATTCTTATTTGTCATAATCCTCCTTGGTAAGTAACAATTCTAAAAACAAAACTTACTTAATTATGATTGTGTGTACATGCGTGTGTACGTGTTTGTGTGTGTGTATATATATATATATATAAAACAGATAAATAGTTTTTTTTCGTAAGTGTGTATATGTATTGTGTTATATATATATATATATATGAATATAATAATTTCTGGTTTAATGAATTGTATATAACAATGTTTCATCAATATACTTTTTTGTATAGTATCAACATATGCATTCATATGCTCTACACACAGTTCTGCACTTGTACCTTATTACCTAATATTCTTAATTGCAACTGTGTTTGTAAATATCAGAATCAATATTCATCTGACAATGCTTGCAAACGGAGTGTTTTATAAAGTCAGTCTTCTTAAAGAGCTTTATACTGATTATAACTACTGCATCTCATGAGAATTAGTACATGTGACGTTTTAGTTTATAGAAACTATTACTAATGACAAAAAGGATCACAAAGTTTACCTTTTGTGAACTACTTGTTAATTAATTAAAAAGTTAGTCTGTGGCTGTGTGTAGTGTTCTGTTCTTATATATGTGCACTACTGTTCAGATTTAAATGTTCTAGTCACAATATTCTGATTTTTATTTTGTTGGCCGTATTATTTATATAGGAAAGCATGGCTCAGCATAATGATATCTGTCCAAGATGTGTTGAATATATAGATAGAAGATACACAATTCTAAAATCGCATTTTCTTTTTTTGTATGCAAACATACACGTTATTAGACCCACAGCATCAATGCATTCATTCACATTTTCTTCCGCATTTAACACTACACTGCATTTGGGCAAAAATGACAAATGCAGACATATAGATTTTAACTGCAGTTAAAAGCCAAATGGTCCATCTAGATTGCCAATATCTTAGCAAACAACACAGGCTTTAGTCTTGATGCTGACAACAGCAGTGTGTCCATCCCAAGATGTCTTGAACTCCTCAATTATCTAAATTTTTGTCCATCACCCCCGCTGAAGGGAACTGTCATGTCCCTAAATATTTTCAGTTGTGTACCAACAGATTTCTCTTATTTTAGAGTATATTTCCTTATTCTATCTACTCTTTTTCTATAGTAAACCTATATTTTTTAATTTTCTGTCATCTTAACCCCATCTCGTTTCCAAACGAATACCTAGTAAGGGCTTCTAGTTTAATAATAATGTGTTTTAATTTGCAGACCTCATATTTTTGTAGCCCCATAATTGAACTTGGTGTTCTAAGTGGCATTTAAGTGATCTGTAGTGTGTCATTACCTCTACTCTCACCATCCTGCTCATGGTGGACACAGATCTGATGCGTAATGGCCATTATAAGCAGCACATTGTACAATTTAACACCTCACTCTGTTTTTCCTTGCAGTGTCCTGCCACCCACCAATATCACAACTCCCTTCTGGTCTCCTGTACCCGCTTTCCTGCTCCTCGCAGGACTCCATCTTATTGGGTGACCAAGTTGAAACTGGGGAACCAGCTGCTGGCAGTAACGTCATGAAGAAGAAAACTGTCCTTACCATTTTCGGGTTGGTTCTGGTCTACTTAGTGACCGGAGCTTTGGTCTTCCAAATGCTTGAGCAGCCCTTTGAAACACTGCAACAGAGCAAGCTTGCCGAGCAGCGCAGAGCATTTCTTCATATGCACACTTGTGTCAACGAGGACAACCTGGACGACTTTGTGGTGGTAAGACTAAAAGACGTTGTGCTTGAGCTCTACAGGGGGTGAGTTAATGTGATGTTTGTACAGTTTTTGTAGCAAAGGGGCTTCTTTGCTCTGTAGTGCTTTGCTAATGGGGATTAAGGAATGCCTTGCATGGCTGCCATAAGAGGGATGAGTGAAATTCTGCAGGTCTTTGGCAGGAGAAGGGTTAAATGACCCTCTGGCTCTGCAGCAGGTGAAGGAATCCCTGAGTTCAGGAGCGGACATCACTTCCAATGATACCAACGTCACTACGCGCTGGGACATCGGGAGCAGCTTCTTCTTTGCAGGCACCGTCATCACCACCATCGGTAATGGTCACATGATCTGCATGGGGAAAGGGATGTATATATTATTTTTTATTTATATATATATATCAATTAAAAATAGAAATAATACTCTACCTTACGGTGATCTTGATAAAGGTCCAGGTGGGGTTGAAATGTCTATTTATTTGATGTAAACCTGTATTTAGATTTATACAGCACGTTTGGTTTAAAGTCCTGAGAGTGAACCTATTCATTCAAAAGTATATATATATATATATACACATGTCTATAAAATATCCAATATATACAAGCACTGTATTTATACTTTTGGACAAAATAATACCTGATCCTACTAAAAGTAAGTGGCTGTTGTAAAGCTGCTGTGGATTCTTAATAAAAAGTATAATTGTAGCAATTTTTGTTTGCCTAACTAATGTTCTTCTTTTTCATTGTACGACAAGAGCTGAGAGGTGTATAAAATACCATGCCAGCTACTTAATGTTGGAGATTTTCCACTCATTGTCTTCCTTACATGTTCCTTTGTTTATATGTTCCTTCCTTAAATGTTTCCTATGTTCCATCTTCTCTTTCCATTTCTCAAATGAAGCTCACCCCACGGCATCTGTCTACCACTCCATCAAGGGTGCCCAAAAGGTAGATTCCCAGATATTGTATAACTACAACTCACACGATGCTTTGCATGCCTTTAGAATGCTTTAAAATGACAAAGTATCATGGAAGCTGTAGTTCTACAACTTCTGGGGAACTACCTTGTGGGCACCCCTGATCTATGTCTACCACTTCAATATTTCACTAGTATGTACATCTTCCACCTCCACCACCTCTTTCATCTTAGTTATTTCCTCTGCTTGGCTCTTTCAGGCTTTGGGAATAACTCGCCTAAGACGGAGGGTGGTCGAATCTTCTGTATTTTTTATGCATTGGTTGGAATCCCACTCTTTGGAATTCTATTGGCTGGAGTAGGAGATCACTTGGGGTCTGCTCTTCGTAAAGGGATTGGAAAAGTGGAAATGATATTCTTGGTAAGACCGTCGTCCCCTTGTTTGTTTTCTCAATGAAGGGCCAAAGTATCTTATAGTTCTTAATAACTTTGTTTTAGCTACAAAGGTCTGTTTTAGTTAATGTTCTGGGAAACAATTGTATTGTAGTAAAGAATATGGAAGCAGAATGCTATGGCAGAGATAGTTATGTAAGCTTATCTGTCCATTTAATGCTTCATTTGATCTTGTCTTCTATATAAGATGCCTCTATTTCAATTCATAAATACTATAAATCAAACCATCTTAAATGTATTTCTGTAGCCAGACTATTGTATATCTATTTATCATTGTCATTAAAGCTTTCCAGAATATCTAATTGCTCTGACCACTAAACTTTAGTTCAACTAGCAAAAAGTATTCACTAGTGACCCCCCCTTCTTCTCTGTCCACATCCAGGGGGGGTTTACGGAGATGCATTAGCTCATTTTATCTCGCAGACAGCTTGCTCATCGATAGGCCGTCTTGAAATTACATTTTTTTTTTGAGCTTTGGAAATTAGATTTTGAGTTGAGCTTAGAACACTGTGCAGACAGAAAGTCACCTGGGACAGAGTGGGGAGTGGTATGTGAAGTCTTATATATGTAGGAGAGGAGAAAACCAAATTATTATTCTAATTATTTATAAAGTGCCAATATATTCGCAGCACAGTTCAGTTATGTACAGTTGCTGAGAGATAAGTGAACTAAATTAGGTGGGCACTAAAGGAAACAGGTTTGATTGTGTTTAGGAGTGTCTATGTGTGTGAGCATTTACACAGTATGTATGAGCCAGGATGGATGTTCTACATAACAAAAAGGTCTTAAAGTAAACACATTATAGTTGTGTTAAGAACATTTTACAATAAGTAAAAGTAGCAGCAATATAATCACTTGTGCTGTTTATTTATAAATCTGCCATATTTGACATTTCTAGATTAAAGTATAGTGATGTGTTGGTATGTAAAAACAGGTCTCAAAGGACCATTGACGTACTAATGCAACTTTGCAAAAAAAGTGATTGCAGCAGAACTGTAACGGATATTAGGGTATTCACTAAAGCGTGGATTAAAAATGAATTTAAAAAAATCTAAGGCCAAAGTAGCCAATCTAAAAGTATTTAGAAAGTACTTTTCCAATTTGCCCATTTTGACCTTAAATTTTATATTCACTCTGAATGCTCACCTTAGTAGATAATCCTTTTAATATCAGCCTCACCCCAAGCATTTACCAGCATGTCTGGGTCTTTCACTAGTGGCAATCATCATGGCAATATACAGGGATGAATGGGACTCTATTTATTCACCAGATTTTGTTCGGATGTACAGTATACTGTGAAAATAACCAAATTCCGACCGCAATAGCAATTCTCACATTTACTAAAGCTGAATACGGTCAGAATTCTGTCTGCTTGAGCATATCTGTTGCAATCACTTGGATTCATTCTGTGTCTGGATTAAAAATGAAGAATGAGACACATGGAGGGGCTCGGAGTTAAGAAACAACATGGAGGGGCTGAGTGTGAGGTAACGAGACACATGTAGGGGCTGAATGGGCTGAGACACATGGAGGGCCTGGAGGGGATGAAACACATGGAGGGCTGTGAGGGGATGAGGAACATTTAGGGCTGTGGGGGAGAAGAAGACACATGAAGGAATCGGGGGGGGATGAGACACATGGAGGGGCTGAGGGTGGGGTAATAAGACACATGGAGTGGCTGGGGGATAATGAGACACATGGAGGAGCTGGGGGGATTTTGAGACAAGTGAAAGCGCTAGTGGGGAATGAGACACATGGAGGGGCTGAGGGGGGGGGAAGAGACATCTGGAGTGGCTGACGGGAGGGGATGAGACACATGGAGAGACTTGGGGGAAATGAAACACAACAAAAGGCTGGGGGGAGGAATGAGACACAAAGTGGGGATGAGGGAAATTAAACACAAAAAGGGGCTGGGGAAAATTAGACAATTGAAGGGGCAGAGGCCAAACTAGAAACCGTCGGGCCCTGGTGCAACAATTGTCCCGGGGCACCCCACACACATTTGTTTAATTCTCTCCTCCATGTGTTTAATTTCCTTCCCCCGCCCTCCCATGTGTCTCCTTCCCTCCGCCCAGTACCTCCACGAATCTCATTCTGTCCCTCTCAGCTACTCCATGGCTCATTTCCCCGCTCTTCCCCCAGCCCATCTATTTGTCTAATTTCTCCACCCCTCCATTTGCCTCATACCCTCTCACCCCCATTGAGCCTTTCTTAACCCCCTCACTTCCCATCCAGCCCTCATTATCCCCATCTCAGCCCACATCCAGCCCTCACTCCTCTCTCACCCCCATCCAGCCCTCATTAACCCCCCTAACCCCACACCCAGCCCTCATTAACCCCCCTCACCCCACATCCAGCCCTCACTCCATCTCTCACCCCACATCCAGCCATCATTAACACCCTTTATCCTCCTTCTAGTCCTCATTAACTCCCCTTACCCCACATCCATTTTATATACCAGAGCTCCACTGTAATCTCACTATAATATGATGTAATGTTTTTGTTGTCTGTGTATGTGATAGGTGTGATGACTGTGTGTGATATGTATGCTATGTGTTGGCTGTGTGTGATATTTGTAATGGGTGTATTAACTGTGTGTGGTATACGTGTATTGGTTGTATGTGATATTTGTGCTGGGTTTATTGGCTGTGTGTGATGGGTATTTAATTCAGATAAAAATATGCATTTAAGTCTATGTGTGAATGCAGGTGTATATTTTTGCAGAGTTATGTGCACACAGTCCCGCAGTCAGATGCACAGTTATACATTTACACTGTGAAATCCACCACATGCACACAGTCGCAGATAGTCGCAGAAACACACAGGTACAGACAGTAACACACATACACAGTTACAGGCAGATAAACACACTCACACACAATTACAGCCAGACAACCACACACATTGATTCAATGCATCTTTATAAGGAGATGGTGGATGGCTCAGCGCATCATTTTGCCACACGTGCGCAGTAGCCTCCCAATGCTTTCCTATGGGAATAGGAATTTCAAAATAAACAAGAAAACATTATTGTTTACAGCTGTGTTTCAGCATACATTCACTATTTCAGTCTCATTACCAAACCCTTCATAATATGTCAAGTTAGTTGGACTGAAACATTGATTATATGCAAATGCACGTCTGTTTTAAATACGGTAAATCCACTCTTGTTAATTTTGAAGCCCTATGAGTGATTTATTTCATGTTGGAGTAATAGCTTTTAGTTTTCAATTTTATTGTTTTATAATTCTTTATTTTTCCAGTGCAAGGTGACAACAATACAGAGGCAGATCGTAGTTAGAAAGTACGCAGTACTAGCATGAGGTGGGTTACATTGAGTTCATGCACCATTTATATTTTTGACAGGCTTGCGTGTACCTAGGTGGCTTGTGAGTTAACCTTCTTGTTGAGGGTGTGCGATTGTGAGGTGTTTCTCCGCTTACCTAAGGGTGGTGTTTCACTATGCTGAGGGTTCAGGTGAGTGTCATTGGGCTGGAATCTCAGCATGTGTGCGTGTTTGCGCTAGCTAGATAGAGGGGCAGTAAGTGCATAGAGGGAGCGTGGGCTCCTGTGGTTGGTGTCCGAGTCTTGTTGTGCCCTGTCTAGTTTTATGCATTACTCCTAACCAGGGGAGTAGCGGGGGGGGAGGAGAGGGTGCAGAGAAGAGGGGTCGTAAGTTACCTGTGGGTTTTGAGTTTGAGTGTAGGGGGGGTTCTGGAACCCTGTTGTGGGTGAGTGGTGCCCTAGATGTGTTCACCTCCACGGGTCGTGGTGTTTTGCTCCATGTTGCTAACGTTGGCTCTGTCACTTGTGGTGAGCAAAATTATACGGGGGAAGGAGAGAGAGGAAAAGCTCAAAATGAGGTGTTTACATTATGCAACTGAACATTTAGTCTCTTGGAGGACTTGGGCAGGACGGGCGGGTCCCAGGCATGGACCCCGGTACCCTATGTCGGGTCGGCTCTTGAGCTTGTTCCTGGTTCCGTCGCTCGTGTGTTCTGGGTCCTCGGGATGAAGATTGTCGTGCGGTCAGGGTCCCAGGTGGGAGTGGAGGTGCTCGGAGGTGTGTTGGCCGGCAGGCTCTCCAGGCCTAGTGCTGTCAGGAATGGTGTTGTGTCTTCCATTAAGGTAAGTGTGTGCAGGCTGCCATTTCGGGACACCGTCAGGGATCTGTTCATTCCCCACCTGTAGTTTATGTTCGTTGTTCGTAGTAGGCTTGTTACCGGGTGAAATGTTTTGCGCCATAGGAGGGTTGCCTTCGTTAGGTCCTGATAAAACATCAGAGTGGCATCTTCAAAGTGTAAGGGTGTTTTGCCTTTAGTTGCCGACATGACTAG
Organism: Pelobates fuscus; assembly: GCF_036172605.1. NCBI lineage: Eukaryota > Metazoa > Chordata > Amphibia > Anura > Pelobatidae > Pelobates > Pelobates fuscus. The sequence goes on along the minus strand of NC_086328.1, from coordinate 84,734,204 downwards.
AATTTTGTCGTGCACTGTTAGGCACCGGAGTATTACGTCTCTTGCCACTTTAGTCAGCGCCCCTGCGGGTCCAGGTAGGCGGTAGATCCCCTCGACCCTCAGTTTATTGGCTACTGTGTGAGGCAGGATGGAGGCCAGTAAACGCCTGACATAGTGGGGCAGTTCCTCTGTTGTTACTGCCGCGGGGATGCCCCTTATTTTGATATTAGTGCGGCGGTGCCGGTCTTCCATGGCTGTCATCTGTGCGGACATAGCTCTTTGGTGGGACCATACCTGCTACACCGAGTTCTGAAGTTCTGAGATGTGTGTTTGTATGTACGATATGTCTCTTTCTGAGGCCTGCACTCGGTCTGTGATGGCTTTCATGTCATTTTTTATGGGAGCAAGTTCCGCCGCCAGAATTTTGTGGAAGGCCGCCAGTAAGACCTTCAGGTCATGCCTGGTCTTCGGTGTGGAGTCGGTGTGGGTTTCAGATGGCCTTGGTGGTGTGGCCAGTGTGTGGTCTGTCCCCATTTGCTCGCCTGGGTAATTATGGTTGGTGGGTCGCGGGGTTTCCGCGGGAGCAGGTTTGGGCTGTGTAGGCCGTTGTAACATCGTCCTTATGTCCCTGTTGTTTGTCGCCATTGTTTTCTGTGAGCGGCGACCCATAGCTGGCATCTGGGTGGGGACGACGGGAGGGTTCCGGGAGAAGTCACCTCTTGCTTGTCGTGTGAGGAGCGCCTCTAGGCCTGGGAGCGTCAGCGTGGGGTAGGCCCCGGTTTTTCGCCTCCGCTTCAGCTGGTTCGGTATGAGGAAAAAAGGCATCTAACGCCTCAGGAGGCGTTATTGTGTTCCGTCGTCGGCTTTTTAGGGCCGGCTGGGCTTTCTTTTACGGGATATCCGTGGATTATTAATTTTGCTTAGAGGAGCTTGCAAGCATGGCGTCTTGTCAGGTTGGTGGTCAAGCTCCCTTAGTTTTCAATTTTAAATTATTTTTTCCTCTATATCTGCATACTATGCTGGCGCAACACATTATTTGACCAGTATATACTTTTTTTACAGGGCTGCTTTTAGTTCCTAGTCTGGCCCTGTTCCAGAAGTGCCCTGGCATCCCCATCTGTGTAAGTAGTTACACTATTTAGGGTTTCATCCTACCTGGGATATGTCAGGTTACCTTGGGGGTTGGGGCGCTGGACTTTGCTGCCACCATAACCTAACCACTGCTGTATGCTATAGTGTTTAAGGTGTGTGTATGCTCCTTTAATCGCTGCAATTAAGTAATTACGTGTAGTACATTGTAATAGAATGGCACCCAGTGAATCCCATGTAAGAATTCAAACTATTCTAAATGTGTTTGACTGCTTACAGTGGGGCGCCAGGGGTTTCTGTGCTTGGAGTGTTCCTTTAATAGGTTAAGATAGTAGATGGGTGTGAGTGTCATAGTGTCCCTTTAATTCCTGCAAAGTAAAATGAACAGAAAAAGTGTATCTTGCAATAAATCATGCAAAATTTAGCAAAGGATCCAAATGTACAAGCAGCACTAAGAACACTAAGATTTATTATTTCACAAAAGTACAGGACAGGATTAGCTGATATTTCTCATAGACTATCATAGAATTTAAACTTTTCAAAACTTCAATGACAGTTCACTGTACCTTATTTTTCTTTGGCTGGGAACCGTTGTTTGGAGATTTAAAAGTGCTCTTAAGGTACACAAGCTATAGCTTGCTCCCACCTGCTGAACAAAAATCAATGTGATTTAGTTTAGCTTCTAACATGATGTGGCATTTAATTTCAGTATAGAAAAGACGTTTCTAAGTTTATAAATGATGTGGGCTGTTCTGACAAATTAATTAGCAATGACAGATACCTGTCATTGAATTTAAAGAGTTAGAAAACAATAGTTGATTTTGAGAAATTCTCCAACCGTGTGAAATTTTTACATAAATTTAGCAAATCAGTTTTAAATTACCTACAGTACAGTGTTTATTGAACAATTACCACATATTTAAAACCTCCATTTTGCTCACCAAGCATTTAGCCAATACAACCTTATTTTCATATATTACATTCATTAAACAAAATTCTAAATTTCAGCATAATGCTCACTCATTTACCCCACCAGCACTTATCACCAGCAAATACAAAGTTGCTAATTACAGTGACAGGGAACAGGAGAATCACAGGTATGATGGTTCTCCTGCTCCCATATCACTTAACTGTCAGCAACACTATCTATGCTATGCTGGATATTGATTGACAGATAAGGGGAGGGACCATACCTTTATACAGCTTTTTAATAAATCTAAAAATTTGCTCGCAATTATTTTAATTTTTTTTAATATGACCGGTAAACGTTAAATGTGCAAAAGAGAATTGTTCAGAAAGGTGTATCTCTTTGAAAGTCAAAGCATGTACCAAAATACTTAATGGTCCTGTTTTAATTGAGCATTTGTAACAGAAGAGAAGTTTAATGACCCAGTATTGAGCTTTTGCAAAATATGTTAAATTGACCTGTATTGAGTGTCTGTAGCTGAGGAGACATGTAATGATCTTGCATTGAGTGCATGTACTAAAAATGTAATGACCCCTAGTTTGTGTAACAGATCATGAGGTTAATGACCCTAGAAAGGTGGACAAAGTAACCCAAAATACTTAAATATCAACTACATAGTAAGAACTAGGATAACCCCTTGCTATATACCACTATATGTACACCATATGTACAATATATATGTATATGTAGGATATAACCTTCTCTTTAGTTATTCAAATTTATTATCATGCCATGCAATTAAATTTATGTATGCACACATATAACCTTAAATGAACACTGATATCCTTATTTAGGTCAGCCCTTCTCCCCACCCCCGCAGGTATAGTAAAAGAAAAACAAGAATTAAATAAAACTAATTACTTGTCTGTTCTCTAACGACATGTTCTCCTGGCTAAGGTCCCCAATGCTCCTCATAAAATTGGGGACCTTCCCCATGTGCGTGGCTTTCGCTATGATGCGTCTAAAATTCCTCCATAGAGAAATGAATACAGGGATTTCCTATGGCAGTTGTGCATGTGACATCATGGTATGTTATGGTATGAGAGCCAAGAAGTAACAGTAAGGAAGGGCTTGGAGGCTTTGCTAGAAACTGTGCTTTCAAAATTTCTATCTTGTAAAATAAGTAGGAAGGAGGGATGGGGGGGAGGGGGAAGGGGGAGGAACCGGACTGTAGACACTATAACAACTTCAATAAGAGGAAGTATTTATAGTGCCTACAGTGTTCCTTTAAGGTTGTTTTAGCACCACAGCTCTAGGGGGTGGACTTATGAACACAAACAGCACATGTATTCAAAGAGAACATTTTACTGACTTTAATAAGTAATCGTAACAAATGCAGCAGCAAATGTGAGTCATATCACAATGTGACTGATGTGAGACATATGTCTATATCAAACATTGGTGGCCAAATCTAGTCTGATGAGTTACCATTCTCTCTGTTTATTCTATATTAACAAAATATCGATTGGAAGAAAGCCAATGAGTGGATCCAGCACACAGTGTCTACTGCAGCTTTTGAACATGATAAGGAGTTTGTCATTCTATGGACAGACAACTTGTACTTGTTTAACAGCCAGGAAATATGAAACTATTTCATGAACACCAGGTAGTCAAATGCCTTCCATAGCCCATCCAGTTCCCTGATTTAAAAATAACTGAATACAGTATTAATCTTTCATCAAACTGGAAGCATTTCTTCTTGACGTACACACAGTTCTTTTGTGTGACATCACTCACTTAAAAACTGAAGACGATATATAGATAAGGTGATCACTGTCCTTACTATGTAGTTGATATTTAAGTATTTTGGGTTACTTTTTCCACCTTGTAACCTGTTACATAAACTATGGGTCACTACAGGTCATTAAATATTTTGTGAATGCACTCAATATAAGATCATTACATGCCTCTTCTGTTACAGACACTCAATACTGATCAATTTAACGTATTTTACATAAACTCAATAACGGGTCATTAAACTTCTCTTCTGTTATATATGCTCAATTAAAACAGGACCATTAAGTATTTTGGTACGTGCTTTGACTTTTAAAGAGATACACCTTATATTCCTCAGAAATAGTCACTGTTTTCTGAACAACCATCTTTTGCACGTCTAAAGATTATCTGTCATAATAAACAAAATAATAAATAATTGCTAGTGAATTTATAGATTTTATGAAAAAGCTGTATAAAGGTATGGTCCCTTTCCTTATCTGTCAATCAATTTCAGCATAGTATAGATAGTGTTGTTGACAGTTAAGTGATAGGGGAGCAGAGGAACCGTCATACAGGTGATCTCCTGTTCCCTGTCACTATAATTAGCAACTTTGAATTTCCTGGTGGTTGGGGTAAGTTTTAGATTAATGTCCCCTTAAAGGAACAAATTATGCTGAAACGTGACATTCTTTTGTTTAAAGAATGTAATACATGAACATTAAAAAAAGAGTGTATTTAATACGATTTTCAAAAGCTGTACAAAGATAACATTTTCTTTCCACTTTATTTTTTCTGACAAACTGCACTTGGCAGCTAACTAGAGAATTCAGGCCGGAATATCAATCAGCCTTGGTTTAGACACTTGCTGATGACCAATCAGTATGAAATACGTGATGCTCATAGAGAATCATACACTTTATACTGTCAACACATTTCAAATATAATGGCATTTCAGTTTGTAATGCGGTCTGTACTAATTGCAAACCAAAATGCAGACTGGTATTAGAAATTACAGTTGCCTGTGCACGGGAACCCCCACTGAACGTTTATACCTACATTTCAATTTCCCATTAATTCCTTAGTAGACTACAGCATCCCCCCCTCCCATACACACACAGATCGGGAGCTTCTGCCCAACCTGCTACCGCCAGACAAAGATTACACATACCCACTTCCCCTCCACAGACAGGGATCACAAACCCTCCTTCCTCCTACAAACAGGAATCACAGATCCTCATAATTGTTAACAGTAGAGAGGTCCTGTAAAGTCAACAGTCACCTCAAAACTACTGTTAATATAATAATACTTTCATCAAGTATATATAGTAAATGAGAAAAACTCACCCCCACCTTTAGTATATGACATGATCCTTCAGCCATATACATACATCTTTGGTCAGTGTTTGACTCCGACAGTTAGTCTCTATGGTCTTCCCCACTTCACTCCCTGCACAGAAGCATAGCGACTATCTGCCACTTTTTAAACAGTGTCTGACCCTCGGTGAATGTGTATGGCTGAAGGATCCTATCATACACTAAAGAATGGTGTGTTTTTCTCATTTTTACATATACTTTATCTTACAAAAAAAAACAATTTTCTTTCACAACTTGAAAGGATTATTATATTAAAAATATTTTTAAGGTTAATATTGTCCTCCCCATCTAAAATAAATTATACAGATTTAGACAAAATAGACAAAAGTCTTTTTTTTTTTTAATTAAAGTAAGGCGCTACAGAGTTTATATGTGATGTTTTTTTTCATGCTCATTACATTGTATCTAAGTAAGTTGTTAGTGATTTCATTTCCTAAACCCTTTGCTATCCCTTAAAAGGATTAACGTGCCACAAGCAATAGAGTTAAAATAATTACCTTTTTTTAAAAACGCTTCCACAACTTATTTTGTTTTGCATAATTGTAACCGCGTGTAAGAACAGTCACCAAAATATGGTTGAAGAAACAGCCATCTGCTTCTATTCACAGCTCTAAACTAAGCCATATTACGTCAAGACTGAAAACAAACGAGATCTATTATTTATATATTCGCGGAAATGTATGTGAGATAAACAAGATCTCCTCTGGAGTGTAAGCTCATTTGAACACTCTCGTTCCTGTTTGCGGAATTTGTATTTTCCCAGTTACTTGTTTCTCTTGTTTACGTTTTGCAAAGCGCTACTTAATATGCTAGCACCTTGTAAAAACGAATCATTAACATATACTTTTTTTATAGACCATGTTAAGGAATCAAAATATAAAGCTACAATCTATTAGGGACTGACACATTTTTCTCACTCTTTAAATTAGAATCTTCATTGTACTAAACCGACTGTATGATTTTAGCTAAGATCATACCTTCACATATATGGAGAATTATAGCACAAACATCATGGGTTTTCTTTAGGTTGCTTAATGAAAATAACTAGGATCTGCAAATTTTAGTACAAAACAGAGACATTGTTAAAATTCCACATCTTAGTTATAGTTACAGGATAGCTATTCTGGCCATAATCCCTTCTTAAGAGAAACTATAGTGCCAGGAAAACAAACCTGTTTTCCTGGCACTATGGCTTCCCCCTTTGTTAAGCCCTCTCACCCCTGTGGTGCAGAAGGGGTTTAAAACCCCTTCTGTCACTTACCTGGGTCCAGCGTCGATGTCCCTCGCCGCCTCCGCTCCTCCCCTACCGACATCAGGGGCAATGGTCGCACTCACATTAGGATTTCCCAATAGGGTTTTGCATAGTGTGAAGACTTCTAGCGTCTGTTCGGCAACCAAAAGTCTCTATTTCAAGTAAAGCGCCAGGCACCCCCACATGCATAATATGATGGCTAGATTATAGTTAGTTATAATAAAAGTTATCTTTTCTTTTTGTTAATCTTCTTAAACTGTTCTGCCCTTGTATACAGTTATATTGTGTTGGTGTGTTCTCATCCATCTCTAGATTGTCCTGATTAGTTCTGTGTTCTCTATGAAGCAGAGTGTTCTAGTCCAGCTCTTTGTGTTCCGGTACTAATCCTGCCTTCGTACCTGAAGTCTGTTGATGTGTTATCTAATCTCTTCTATTTGTTATTCTGCTATCGGGATTCTGTGTTCCAAATTCTAGCTTGCATATCATGGGTTTCTATCTATCACAGCCATTGTAGAGATGGACCCAGTCTTATTAAATTAACTAGTAAAGGGTAACAGTATGCCTACTATTTTTTTTTAATTCATATAAATTTTTGTATGTTATTAAAATATTCCATTTTCTTCTCAGTTTGCAGAAAGTTTCTCTCCAAGTCGATATATTGGCGGATACAATTAATTGTACAGATGTCCGTTAATCCTAAATTGAAAATGACTGCTACACAAATAAAAATGTAAAACTTTTCTGAATGGAAAAGTTTATTCTAAGATTGAATCATGTACTCATTAAAGGCTCTTATTTTTGTGGCCTAAGGGATATGTCATACCACTAAAGTATTCTTCTGGTTTATCAGTGCGAGTGTGCAGAGTCTCAGTGCTTTTAGAATTAGAGATATAGAATAGCAAGTCTTTCAGCAGGCATAAATAATGACCTTTGAAGAATGCATTCCACAGTGGATTATATTTCCTTCATATAATATCATTTGGCTTTGTTGAGCAACAAAACTAAAGAAAATTGGCTTACTGTGTCTCCATACACACACAAATATATATATATATAATTTTGCTTTTTATTCTAATCATGTGATTGTTCCACCGGAAAAGCAATTATGACAGAGATTTCACAAATACAAACATGTATTCCTAACTCTGTTGTGCTCTTGTAACTAATTAAATGACTGCCTCCCCAAATACATTTTTTAAAAAAAAAGCATTTTACTAACCTTTACTCCCCTGGCATACAGGTCTCCAGTGGTCACCCCTCCTCCCCGGCTGAGATCATCAATCCTAATGATTTCAGGCAACCAAATACTTCCCTGTAGCATTGGAAGACTAGCAAATTGCATCTCTATGGGAAACATATAGTTTCTCTGTGCAGGAAATCCATTTGGTGGATGTTGGACTCACTGCTCAGCCTTCAGTAATAGGCTGTAGGCACCAGGACCACTATTTTAATTAATCTTCACAAGCAGGCGAAGGCACAGAATTGGCTTAGAGAGCAAGGGGTCACTGCCAATAGATCATGGGGCACTTGTAATCTATCCTAACAGTTGTGGGGTGTAGAAGGATTGTTCAATGGGACTGGAGCAGAGAGACCTGCTTTTGTCAGATACGTATTTTATATACAGTGCCAAAGCTAAATGGCACTATATATGTTGTTGATGGTGTTTCCATGTTGTTCAGCCAAGCCTGGCCACCTCTGAATACGCTATGAATATGGTGCTTGGCAGTTCAAAGCAGGAAATCACAGAATATAATTAAATAAAAATATGTAAAAAGAGTCAGGCAGCTTGGACCTCTTGTAATGTGTCAGTCTGGAGCTTCATCTCTAGCAGCCCCTATGATAATATGGCCTTGGACTAAGGGGATATGACTGTGAGAGGTATGTTTGACATTCTGAACAGAATTAAGAGTAGTATATTTTACAAGATTGAAAGTACTGATAACTGGCATATGTAACGTAATACAAGTGGCCAAGCCGTATATGTAATATAAACATATATAACAAGAGAAAGGGCAGTGAGGCAATTATTATTATTTTTTTCGTTTCAAACGTGAGATTTTATAGTTGACAAGGTATTGTAGCAGCGTGCAACAAGGTTAAAGGTATGAGAGCTACAGGTGTCTCGTTAATGCTTTCACTGTCTAATCAGAGTTTAGTTCAAAAGGAGTATGGCAATTTTAATTTTAGGATGCAGATCATGGGACTCTGTGGAAGACGTGACAATGTCAGGTTTCTGTAATACGATTGGTGCACTGGTTTTGCAATAGCAGGACTTTATAGGTGATAATTGATATGAGAAATTAGAAAAAAAGCATTGTTGGGAGAACTAGTCGTGAAGAAGAAAGGGTTTAATATTAATTCCAGATATGGGCGACAGGTAAGAGATCAGAGACAAGTAGAATACAACATTTCTTATCCAGAGCATCTCTCAAATTTATAGTTGGAGAACAAACTGAAAGGACGTTGTATTGCAGTCTTAGGAGCATTAAATAAAATAAACCATTAAATAATTTGATTCATTACAGAGGCAGAGAATGTGTGCCACCACAAAATTATGTTTCACATTTCCAAGCACCGCCTTTTCTCTCACTGGAAAAAAGCTTAAGTGATTCTTTGGCAGCACGGATTTTGAGGAACTGAACACAAAACAATGAACTAGAATTGGAATTGTATTTCTATAATGTAGCATGCTTCGCATTGAGAATGTGTGTACAGATAAAAGGAGAAGAAAGACTTTATGGTACCATAGAGATGTGACACTGATGTGCTTAAAGAAGATAGCTCGGGTACAATGCTAGCAGGCTCAGTCAACGAACAAAATAAGAATGTTAAAAGGCCAGACAGAAAGAAATAAAGCATATGATTAGATGTACAGACAAAAGAGACAATAGGCCATAGTTTAAACCATATTTTCTATTGCCATGCCTCTCAGTGAACAAAAAAAAAAAGTAGGCATTATGGGTTTATAATAGCTTTGTATTCCACAGTATTTAGAGGATAAGATTGTGGGATTCGGGTGATAGAACTGTGTGAGGTGTTTATAACAGAAATGAGCAGATAGGACTGTGTAAAATATATTGTATATAAAGCAAGATTGAGTGGGCAGGATTGTGTGAAATATCTATAACAAGATTGAGGGGATAGCAGTGTGTTAGGTTTATAATAACACGATTGAGGGGATGGGATTGTGTGAGTTATAGTATTAAAATATCTTCAGGGGCTATCTCTCAGGGCCCTCTTACCTTTTGTACTGGTCTGCTTATATTGTGGTGTCTTTATATTGTACTGTGATTGTCCCAATTGAACAGCGCTGCGGAATATGTTGGCACTTTATAAATGCCAGTAATGAATAAATACAAATAAATATATAACAGAATTAAGAGGATAGAACCATGTGAGGTATAAAAAAGGTATGACTGCAAGAGATAGAGATAACATGATTGGAGAGCTAGTAATGTGAGATAAATAGAAAGACAGACAGGCATACAGACAGACATATATAAAAAAAATATTAAAAGAAACAATAGGGGTGGATCTGCTAGGGAGAATGAGAAGAAAGGCACAACCTAGTACTTAACTCTGTTGATTTTAAAATTGGTGTTAGATGCTATTGGCCACTCACACTTTAAACGCCAAGTTCAAGCCTTTATAATATATTTGATATCGATGAGTTTCTCCTGTTGCTGTGTAACTTTAATAGCATTGGACCATAGATATTAGAAAAAGACTATAGTGCAAATACCAATAAAGTGCAAATATAATTTTAATCACTTACATATACCGGTAAGTTAAAAACAGCACATGTGGTAGTAAAAATACCAGTCCACCAGTCCTATGCGTTTCATCCCAGCAAGGGACTTCCTCAGGGACACGAAGCTGTGCAAACCAACAATACAATAAAATCCCCCCCTCCTTTTAAATCCCCTTAATAAGTATCAATGTATTCCCCCTGGTTCTTTAATTCTTTTTATACAGACAGACAAACAGACCGCTTTATGTATTACTAGTGGTTTATGTATGAATAGTGTGAAATGAAAGGACTATCAGGCATCCTGTATATAAGAAGACATATGAGAGAGGACGGTGAATAGGCCTGTAAATAAAGCAGTTTTATAATATGGTTTAGTGGAAGGATAACATGACTGAGAAGATATGGCCCTGTGTATATAACAGGGTTAGAAGAAAAGAGTTTTGAGAGATGCATGTCACAGGATTAAGGGAAATGAGAGAATTGAGGGAAATGATATGTCTCTCCCACAGCAGAATGTTAACAATGTGTGAACAGGTAATCAATGCTTTATTTTGATCACTATATTTCTCTTTCTCATACCAGAAATGGCGAGTGTCTGCCACCATTGTAAGAGTCATTTCCGCTCTTCTCTTCATCCTTATTGGATGCCTACTGTTTGTTCTCATCCCCACCCTTATCTTCCAGAAGATTGAGGAATGGACACTGTTGGAGGCTATTTACTTTGTAGTCATCACATTGACCACCATTGGCTTTGGAGACTATGTGGCAGGTACTCAGTGTATATTGTACCCATTCTCTGTCTGTCTGCCTATATATCTGTCTATCTAGTTATCTATCTATTTTACTATCTATAAAATATACATAACTGTGAACCAGGTATTATGAGAAAATAAACCTCAAAACTGAAGGTCAACTGATTTATAAATGTCTCCAGAACTCAGCGCTGCATTATTTGTCCATTTTACACTCTTCAACATCAGCGTACGTGATAGATTTGATTAGTGTGGGCACCTAGGAATTATTTCCCTATGTTATTGTTAAGTTTATATAAGATGAATATTTGTTAAATACTTAAAGGAATACAATGTAAGCTCATTTAAGTTGTTGTGGGAAAGGAATGTCTGGGTGCCGTCTTACCGTCAGGGGTTAAATGCTGAACCCCGTAACTAATCTCAAATTCACTTTACTGTCATGGTTGTTCAAAAAAACTTTATATTATAGCAAATTTCCAATTCACAAAGTTAAGGCAAACATATCTGTTTTCGATAATTCTCCAACCCTGCTATAGCTTTAACTTTGCAGTTTAGATTTCAAATTGCTATAATTAAAATATTAGTGCATAACTCTGGGCTGTGTATGTTTTATTGTTTATTTGTTTTATTGTTGTGAGGCTGATTAATGAAATATTTATTGTGTACAAATGCTAAACAGAGTTCCATAGCTATAAAACTCTCATATAACATCATTATTTAGTATTACTCCATACTAGTGAATGTCTCCCCATCTGCACCGTGTATTTTACCCATGTCATTCTTGCCCTTCTCTTTCCATACCTTTATTGTGTTCTTTTCTCCAAAGTTTTCCCCACCCTCGGCCCCTCTCTTCATATTCCCCCCACACATTGAACTTTCTCCATATTCTCCCCCTCTATATAGCCTCCCCCCACTTTCTAACCATCCTTCCATATTCTCCTTCCACCTTGTATCCCTGTCACTGTGACGGAGCTCCTGTACTCCGACTGAGTACCTCCGCTTCCTAGCTGTGACCCAGGAACACTTAGCTTCATTTTCACTCGGGACTAGCCCATATGCTCACAACATATAGATTACTGTATGTTGTGAGCATATGGGCTAGTCCCGAGTGAATAAAATCCAAATAACCAAATCATAACAGACAACATGCAGGAACGTATAATGACATATTTATAAAGGGGTGGGGAATGTTTAATGATTAGAGTTATGGTTTAGTGTTGGTGTTAGCGTAGTGTAGTAGTTAATGTTAACTGTAGTATTTTAGAGTTATTGTTTAGTGATAGTGTAGTGTTGGGGTTGTTGTTTAATGATTAGAGTTATTGTTTAGTGATGTGTTAGTGTAGTGTAGGTGTTAAGGTTTACTGTAGTATTTTAGGGTTGTGTAGGGTTAAGGGTATGGTATTACAGTAAGGGCAGAACTGGGACTTACATGTCCCAATACTGTCTGAAACTAGTTACAGTCTGGGGTGGAATCTATGTAATTTGCTGTTGTAAAAATGATGACCGGTACAATTTGGTAGTTTATAACCCAATAATCCTGGCAGATCAGGATATGCATATCACGTTATACCCAGGATTAGGGCTTGCAGCCTAAGCATTGTGGGATTTTAAAACAAAATTTGACATTAGGAGCACCTCTTATAATATAGATATAAAGATAACCCCTTCAATACAAAACGGTTTGAAACAAAGCACCACCACAATCTGAGTATTTTGGGTGTCATGGAAAGTAATGTTTAAATATATTTTTGTTTCAATATAATTTGTTTCAATAGGTATAGATAGCACATTATTTAATTAAAATAAAAACAAACATTTTGATTGGACGGAAAGTCTTTTAAGGGGTTAAAAAGTCATGTACCAAATAAGGAAGTTGCAGATAAGAAAACAGTTCTATTTGAATGAATATATTACATGGACTTCTCCACCACATTGATATAATCCTTTCACTTACCTTTAGGGTAGGGAGGGGACAATTTTCCTCATTCCATGGTGGTCCAGTGGACATAGCTACAGGTCTGCACCTCATGCTTGGTGCAGACACCTCAGAATGCTCCCTTTCAGTCTCTGACCAAGAGGGAGCATTGGCAGTAGTCTGCATCCAGTCCAGGGTCCCTATCTGTTGTGTGAACAGAGCAGGGCCGGGGGGGAGAAATATAGATCGCCCCATCCGGCCTGTGCAGCGCTAGGTAGGCTCAGCAGAGCTGGCATTATAATGATAGCACTGTTTTTACTGTCACCTCAGCAATTGCAAACATAATGTGTTTGCAATAACCAAATTTTATTTCAACTGTTAAAATCATGTATGCACAATCCTATGGTATGGGAACACACAGTGGGAACTATGTGTACATGATTGGTAAAGTAAATAGGTTAAAAGATAGATTGTTTATGAAAAGGTCACAATGATTTTGCTAGAATGTCACTGTAATTTCAGCACATGTAAAACATATTCATGAGCTAAAGCAGAGACTATTTTATTTTATATAGTACCACAGCTGAAGCAATAGAAAATGCATCCTTCACATCCTCCCTTTTTTTTTGCTCATGGGAGCAATTCCAAACCTCACACAGGAAGATCTCAAATTAGAGAGATAAACACTTTAAAGGACCACTATAGTGCCAGGAAAACATACTCGTTTTCCTGGCACTATAGTGCCCTGAGGGTGCCCCCACCCTCAGAGTCCCCCTCCCGCTGGGCTCTAGGGGGTGGAAGGGGTTAAATTTACCTCTTTCTCCAGCGCCGGGCGGGGAGCGCTCCTCATCCTCGGCTGAATGCGCATGCGCGGCAAGAGCCGCGCGCGCATTCAGTCAGTCTCATAGGAAAGCATTCACAATGCTTTCCTATGGACGCTGGCGTCTTCTCACTGTGATTTTCACAGTGAGAAGCACGCAAGCGCCTCTAGCGGCTGTCAATGAGACAGCCACTAGAGGCTGGATTAACCCTAATATAAACATAGCAGTTTCTCTGAAACTGCTATGTTTATAGAAAAAAGGGTTAACCCTAGCCGGACCTGGCACCCAGACCACTTCATTAGGCTGAAGTGGTCTGGGTACCTATAGTGGTCCTTCAATAAAACAAACAATAGGAGCAGGACCAAAATGTTTGTTTTTAACTCTACAGGCTAATGAAAAAGGACTACTGGCAATGAAAACACATCAGACTGTTTGGTCTTGCTCTCAGCATGTTGTATCTCTGAGCCTCATTGTTTTAATACAATTTTTGTAATAACTACCTCCAAGTTGAGGAATTTCTGGCATCCATGTGTGATATCCACTATTGTGGTTTTTACAAAATTGAAAACTTATCAAATAAGGTGATATGTTTAAGGAGAACCAAATCATAGAGTTGGAGAATTAAATTAATAGGAAGCTGGCAGCATGAAAGTGGAAATGATTAGTAATAGTGAGTACTTTGGAAACACAAGCATAATAATGTCAACATGAAGGAAATGTTTATGAATTAAGATATGTTTGAGAGAAAAGGCAAATAAAGAAAGTGAAAAATTAAATAGTAGGAGATGAAGGTGCCTTGCAGTTAATTATCGCCTGGAGGGTAATAAAACTGGTTCATGTTTATACTATATGTTTATAATTGTTATAGAACCTGGATTTTCAAAAGCATTTAATTTTGTAATTTTAATTCATACATCCTTCCAATATCATGTCAATAGAGTGATATAATTTCTGTATAGTGTGCAATAACCTTTTTTTTTTTTTTAAATTCTTTATTTTTGGTGCATAGGATAAACAGTACAAATAATCTGGCAATGCCCCAACAGCTGTTGCCGAGAGATCGTTTAACATAGATCAGTGTTAGTGAGGCATGTGTAACAATGCACATTTTGGTTTTTTTTAAGTAGTGTGAACATTAGATTGTTAGTACAGGCTATAAAAGTAAACATCAAGAGTGTATTTCTGTATGCTTAAATAAATTTAACCACCAGGGGGCAGCAGAGCGCTAGGTTTTCCACATGGTCTCGCTTCATATTTGCTCTCTATGGGGAATTACAGAAGGAGATTCAGCTGCAGTTTACACTCGGGATTTTTGTAAAGGTAAGGTGCTGAAACACAGGGTTTGCCATAGTCCACAACCTTATACATACATATACACATGGCACATATAATATATAATTAGCCTCTGCTTGATCCTCCCTGCCTCTGTGCTGGATCGGTCAGTGTCCTTGATGTAGTCAGGTCTCTTGCCAGGGAGGGGTTAATCTCTTGTTGTGCTAGCTGCAGCTTCTGGTGTTTGAGAGAGGGAGCTTGTGACACAGCAGGGTTAGAGTCCCGATTGAGTTCCCTCTGATCCTCCGGTGACCATGGTGAGAGATTGCCTCATGTTATGCAGGTGTGAGCCTTCCTTACTTTCTGAGCGTTTCCTCCTTAGAGTTATTTGGTGTGCAGCAAGAGTGTGTCTGTGCCTGTGGGTCTCCTGTTCTGCCGCTGGTGATTGATGCGGCGGCCATTTTGTTTTTCGCCATGCGGTCCCTATTTGCGCCGTTTGTCACTGAGGCTACATAGGAGATTGCTGCTTCCCCGGTGGGGTCCGGGATAACCCCCCCGGCCCACAGGGGGGGGTGAACGGGGCCCTCGTTAAGTGCATGGGAGGTCCCGCCGGACTAAGCACGGGAGACCGGCCGCATCTCCCGCCAGAGCCTCACGACAGGCCACAATCCCAGCCATCCAGCGATCATCCTTGCCGGCAGGACGGGGGTCAGTATTCACCCCTTAAGTTGTGCTCGGGTCCCCCCTCGCCTTCTTGTAGCAGCTGTTCGGGTATTCAGGAGAGATTAGGGTGTTTTGCGCTGGATATTGGGGATTCTTTGAGGAGCAGAGGTGCCCCACGTCCAGCCAGCTCGGCGGTCAGGCCCCGCCCCCGTGCAATAACCTTTTTATATCAAAGTACACTCCTATAAATGAATGCTGTATAGATTCATGTTCCTACTCTGCATTCCAGGGGATGGAGCAGGCCTTGAGTACCAGTGGTACAAGCCGTTGGTGTGGTTTTGGATATTACTCGGCCTTGCTTACTTTGCATCTATCTTGACAATGATCGGAAACTGGCTGAGAGTCCTGTCCAGGAAAACTCGGGCTGAGGTAAGCTTGAAGGGTATATGGCTATTTGATGCTGTAGTATAAAGTAAGTCAGTGAATCAATGGTTAAATGACCCCCTATAGCCTTGCTTGTGCTTAACAGTTAGAAGAGTGAATGTGATGTTTGAAGGAAGCAGAGAAAAGCTGAATGATGTTCTGTAATCTGTTCTGTTAAGAGTTAAAGGAATCCGCACTCTTCTTAAATAGCAATCCATATATGGACTAGAGACTGACATAAGTAAGAAATCAAAGATGATCCAGGCACTCAAGTGTGATAAGGTGGCAGATTTATTGAAGAGTCAGCGCATGAAGTGACACAACAACGTTTTGACTTCAAATGAGGGCTTTATCATGCTAGCTTCATAAAGACCTGATTTGAGGTGAAACATTGCTGTGTCCCTTCATGCGCAGACTCTTCAATAAATTTGCCATCTTATCACCCTTGAGTGCCTGGATCATCTTTGATTTCTTAGTTTTGTACACGTGTGGCAAGACTGAGCATAAAGAAATGCTAAACCAAAATAAGAACCCTGGATAGAATGATGCTTCAATTAGCTTTTGGAGAAGGCTCATCTGGATGGATTAACGGGTGGGTGGATGGATGGATGGATGACTATCTAACAATTCACTAAGATCTTCCTTCCCCTCATCACCAGCTGACACTTATCATTCCTGCTTGATTTACACTGTGAGTAAACTAAACAACCCATAATTTAGAGCTTTCTTATGATTTCTTACATTACTGCCCTTTTCTGCCAGTTTCCCATTTCCAGTTTTGAAAGTACCCCTTTAGAATAGATAGCGAGGTGGTGTCTGCTGCTTAATTTCAAGTGTATTTGTAAATTACTTATGTGATGTTTTCTTTGAAACCTTTTAGATGGGAGGATTGACTGCTCATGCTGCAAACTGGACTGCTAGTATGACTGCAGAAATGAAACTCCCTCACCGCGGGCTGAGCCTCAACTTTCAGGAGAGGTTGAGCCGCCAGAAAGGGGGCAAGCGTCAGCCTGGGGAAGAGCCTGGAGATGGAGAAGATGAAGATGAAGAGGAGGAAGAAGAGGTAGAAGATGAAGAAGAAGAAACAAAAAGGGAACTCTCACAAAATGTACCAGCTTCTACTCCTATCATCCCTCAGACACCTCCACTCACTCCTGTCTTAAAGGCAGACGATGCAGGAAAGCGGCCATTGGAGTGGGGTGAAAATATGGCATATATAGATGAATCATCTGATACCCAAAGTGAGCGGGGAGTGGGAGAGACAGAGACAGATGAGAAAGGGAGAATATCTAGGGGAAAGAGGAGAAGAAGGGGAGCAGGAAGATTAAACAGAGGAGACGGTCAACCAGGGCCACGGAATCGGGATAAGGGAGAAAGCGGTTAGAACCTAGTTGACTATCGGTGAAAATTCACCTGTCCCAAAGTGCCACCCCACATATACTGTTACACTACGACTGTTGTATGCACTGCCAGTACAGACAAAGTTATCAATTCATATCACAATACCAGGAAATCTGTATATACCATATACGTAATTCAATTGGCGATAGTGCAAGCCCCTGACCTCACACAACTGACTGCACTGTAATGTATATGTAGCAAACTGTTGGTTTACTATAAAATGCACTTCTACACTCAAAACGTTCATGTCATTAAACAGGCAATTTCAAAGCAAATGGTGCTATTAATTACATAAAATGCAGAGGGCAGGAAGAAGGGATATTGTATTGTCACACACAGAAAGACAATTGTTAAAAAATGGTGTAAAGGGCTGCACTAATTCCTTTTCTCTAAGTCACACAAAATCTGATTAGCATTTGTACTGCAAAGACAGCGTACAGTACAGAATGCCAATCATTAAAACATATTGTTCAATCAAAAAGAAATGTTTGAGGCTTCCCTTCACAAATACGCACTGCAACAGCATGATATATATACAACGAAAGCAGTGCCACCATTAATGGCATAAAAACTAACATTATCATCTGTTTATTAAGCCAAATAAGCTGAATATTAAAAAATGTAGTATAGTCCACGGGACAGTGTTAAATAACACTATGGATTACCCATTAATTAACCCTTTCTTTGGTTGTTTTTTGCAAATTGGATAGGACTCCAAAGCTGGTGGTTTCCGATAGTGGGGGAGGACAAACTGATTCATTAAAGGTCTGCAATAAAGAGGTTTAACAACCTGACAGTGTAGCACAGATTAAATGCTATTTGTCTTATACTCTTGCCAAGATTGGAACCATTGCTTTCTGAATGCCTGAACAATCTATTGTAGCCACATTACATCTCTCCACTCATATTTCTCTTCCACATAATTCATGGCAAATTTCCATTTTTCTATTACCTTCTTATTAAATCACTCTGTTAGATTACGTTATCTCCCCAGCTATGTACTAACACTGTCTTAGTGTATCTTCTTACATGATTGAATAACTACGGGAAAATCACTGGTATGAAATACAGTTTTTTTTTTTATTAATATGATAAAAGAAAGCAGGAAGGTCACCAAAGTACCTTATATGCTAGTCATTTCAACTAACTGATGTGCTCCAATTGTGTGACCTTGTTAAAGGTCATCAATATAGAAATGGATTTGGATTTGAATTGGAAATGAGTTTACAATAAGTGCATAATCATTAGCTATTGGCTCGTATTGTATACTTCTAACAAGGATGTACAACGTGAAACAGAATATCACTGACTACAAAAATGAAATCGCCACTTGTTTTATTTATAGAAGGGCAGACTGTTATTTCCCTAGATTCTAATGTTATGAGGGTAACATAAGAATTCCGAGTGAATTTAAAATTAATTTCAAATTTAAAGCCAGAGTAACTGAATTGAAATCGTAGCTGACTTGGAGAATTTTTCCATTTCAGCAATTTTGACCTTAAATTTGACATTCACTTTGACTTCTCACTTTAGTAAATAACCCTGTATGTTTCCTTATCCTAATATGGAAATGAAAAAATATTTATGTAACGTTTACCTTGGCTTTGCCTGGTACAAACTGGATTTTGTTATTATTTGCTAAATATTTAATATCATTTTAAAAGAAATTGCAATTTATCACAAAAAAATAAAAGGATATCACAAAATAGAGGCACATAATACGGTATAGGTAGGTTAGGTGGTGGACTTAGTTAATGATGAAAAGCGATAAAAAAGGAAGGGCAAATCTGGAATTCTTGAAATCGAGGCTTTTCAGAATAGCATGGGCATGTGCTCTCTTATAGCAATAGGAAGTTAAGTCTATTGACAGCAGTACTACTGTGTGAAAATAAATAAATAAAGAATACATTCAAAAGACATAAGACAATATAATAAGTAAAGGAATGTGTGTTTGCACTGCCAGAAGGAATACCCCATGCAATTATAATGACATTGTTTGTCTTTGTTCAAAGAAAAAAAAAAAACTATTTACAATTTACAATTATGATTAAATGCTATATATACACCAGTTTCTGGAACAGAAAAAAAGTACATTATCAGTCATTTGATGGGTTTTACTTGATCAGGCATTTAATTATTGACTTCTAAACACGTCTCTCTGTTGTGTCTGTACAAAGGTGATGTTTTATCATCATAACATACTCGCTCCCCAAATGTGTTTGGCTTTTAGGGATTAAGTAGTGTCTGGATGAAATATGCCATGGGTGCCAACACCAACTCTTGTCAAGGTTTGCCTGGCTCTTAATAATTAAGTTGTGTGTGCAATATAAAAGAAGGGGTGAAACCTACTTTCTTACTTAAGAAGTAGGAAATGACAAGGATTCTCATAATGGCAACATAGGTTCTTAGAAGAAATTATGTAAAAGTCAGGTAGCAAGAAGACATGCATAGTCAAGATTAAGGCCAACAAACAGCACTTTTCATGGAACCTTCTGCTGAAAATTTATTGGATATCATAAGATTGCGGCTATTTTTAGTTTTTTGCTTACTGCTCAAGTGTGGAACCCGGGTTCCTGTACCACTGATCCCATAAATACAATTGGTCTGTGTGAATACAATCATTCTACTATGGATAATTATATCTAGTTAATAATTATGGGTTAGTGGCACCAACAGTGTTCGGTTAGTCAAGAATTAAGCCAACAAACAGTTCATAAAAATGTTAACCAGAGTTTAACTTTGTAAATGGGTTATCATCGGGCTGATGCATCTTATTATGGAAACTGCAACTCTGAGTTCAACCTGTACGATGCACTATCATCCAATGTGTATTTTTCTGTGTTTGGATTCTGCTTCAATGAGAAGATGGGAGTCCACCTGCATACATTAAAAAAAAAAAAATACTTATATATAATACATATAATTGTCAGAAAAATGAATTTTATTTGTTTCAGTGTAGCTATATTGTAGTATCTTCTGTTACTGAACTACAAGGTGTTCCTAAGAAACATAATTCAACATCAGCTAAGGAATGATTGTAAACTATTATACCATATCTGAAAACATCATCCAGTGTATGCACTTTGGAATTAAGTTAAGGTTGTCTGAGCATCCTGGAAAATACTTCACAAACATTTGTTGTGTCATTGTTAGCCATCAGTGCCCCAGACTCATTCAACTGAAAGGTTTAACATCAGGCTTGTTATTACGTATTGTAGATAGCAGTGATAGGCTGAGTGAACCCACCGCAAGGGGTTCCAATCTGCTATTGCCATCCAAAAAAGTTGAATGGGCTAATACAGAAATCCACTCAACACATAAGCCTGGGGAGACCCGTTTTTGTAAAGCCAGTCGAAAATGGTTTGCTATAAACTATGGGTATTGGGTCCACATAGTCTTTGTACAATCACTACCAAAATGAGTTGTAATAATACAATGAACTACAGTGACTCTTTTGCTTGCAGTTGAAAAATGTTAAACCCTAGCTGCCTCACTGATAATACATTAAGTAATTCTTTTTTTTACTTGCTTACCAACCTTAATTAAACATTATTGGCAAATACACTTGTTAGAACCAGGAATAAGATCAATTACAACCAACGTCTCTGAGTCACAAAAAAAATGTAAAAATCTAGAAGCATTACAAAGAAGTAGAAATGAAAGGGAGTAGAAAATAAATTCAATTCAGTGTATCATTAGTACACAATAACCAAGGTTCCTAGACTTTAGTAAATAAAGGTATTGTATGATGTCATGTATCATTTAAACCATAGATTTTACTCTTATCAGCCCAAAGATTAGGTGAGAGTCACATGCTCGCATTGCTCGCGTTGCACCCACCAAGGTGTTGGACGTGAGCTTTTAAAAGGAGCTCCATAGGTTGTGGGAAGAGAAAGGACCTAAGATCCAACTCAACTGGTTTATATACAAGCTCTGATACAAACTGTGGACCTCAAATGAACAATTTTAGGAAAAAATCACCAAATAAGGTGTATTCTGACCAAAAAAAGCCAGTAAAGATCCCTGGGAGTTTTATCCATCTCATGGAACTGAAACAACATTTTATGCCATTGTTCCTGGAAACTATTAACTAATGGAAACTCCCATATATTCTCCCACTCTAATCCCTGCAGGTTATATCCTGTACTTCATTCCCAACATGAAGTCTATTTGAGGATGGCTGAGGACTGTAGTAGATTTGAGCATAGCCAATGTCAGGACAATACGTTGGCCCAACACACAGAATTAAGACAACACTTAAAAATAGAATAAATGTATTACTAGGCCTTAGAATGGCCAGATTTAACATAAAAAGAATAGTCAGTAACAAGCCGAGGCCAGGACACAGACAGATGCATAAACAAAGCCATAGACAAAGCCAATAGATCAAGGGATAGTCAGGAAGAAGCTGAGATCAAAATACCAGATTAATAACTACAAGAACACGCTCTCAGATAACCAGCAGGTGGAAACCATCACAGCGCACTGAAAATAAGCGCATATATATTTAAATAACCTTAAAAATACTCCTGATTGGTTGGAAAGGACACTTTGACACCAGAGTCGATGACCTGAGGACACACGCACATTTGCGTCGGTCTTGACACAGTGAGAGGTGGAGCTATATAGTGTTGCGTCCTAATTGTTGATGGACTGGCCAGGCGGTGCAGCAGCAGTGTAGTGTGTGGCGTGCTGCTTGGATACATGTAAGTCCTTCTCCCTCCTTTCCATGTGACCGTACCAATTGTGTGTAGTCAAGCGGCAGTGCTATTACAGTCAGCTATAAATGTTGGACATGAAGAAAGGGGGAGAGTTACCCACCAAACATCTCTGCTCAAAAACTATAAGAGAAGCCATTCTGTAAATGTTGAAAATATTTGAATTAGTATATACTGCAAATATTCAATAGTTTCCATGGTGATTACTCCACTTTTAAAAGAAGACCTGCATTTATATATACACTGCTAAAAAAAAATAAAGGGAACACAAAAATAACACATCCTAGATCTGAATGAATTAAATATTCTTCTGAAATACTTTGTTCTTTACATAGTTGAATGTGCTGACAACAAAATCACACAAAAATTAAAAAATGGAAATAACATTTTTCAACCCATGGAGGTCTGGATTTGGAGTCACACTCAAAATTAAAGTGGAAAAACACACTACAGGCTGATCCAACTTTGATGTAATGTCCTTAAAACAAGTCAAAATGAGGCTCAGTAGTGTGTGTGGCCTCCACGTGCCTGTATGACCTCCCTACAACGCATGTGCATGCTCCTGATGAGGTGGCGGATGGTCTCCTGAGCGATCTCCTCCCAGACCTGGACTAAAGCATCTGCCAACTCCTGGACAGTCTGTGGTGCAACGTAACGTTGGTGGATGGAGCGAGACATGATGTCCCAGATGTGCTCAATTGGATTCAGGTCTGGGGAACGGGCGGGCCAGTCCATAGCATCAATGCCTTAGTCTTGCAGGAACTGCTGACACACTCCAGTCACGTGAGGTCTAGCATTGTCTTGCATTAGGAGGAACCCAGGGCCAACCGCACCAGCATATGGTCTCACAAGGGGTCTGGGGATCTCATCTCGGTACCTAATGGCAATCAGGCTACCTCTGGCGAGCACATGGAGGGCTGTGCGGCCCCCCAAAGAAATGCCACCCCACACCATACGGACCCACTGCCAAACCGGTCATGCTGGAGGATGTTGCAGGCAGCAGAACGTTCTCCACGGCGTCTCCAGACTCTGTCACGTCTGTCACATGTGCTCAGTGTGAACCTGCTTTCATCTGTGTAGAGCACAGGGCGCTAGTGGCGAATTTGACAATCTTGGTGTTCTCTGGCAAATGCCAAACGTCCTGCACGGTGTTGGGCTGTAAGCACAACCCCCACCTGTGGACGTCGGACCCTCATACCACCCTCATGGAGTCTGTTTCTGACCGTTTGAGCAGACACATGCACATTTGTGGCCTGCTGGAGGTCATTTTGCAGGGCTCTGGCAGTGCTCCTCCTGTTTCTCCTTGCACAAAGGCGGTGGTAGCGGTCCTGCTGCTGGGTTGTTGCCCTCCTACGGCCTCCTTCACGTCTCCTGATGTACTGGCCTGTCTCCTGGTAGCGCCTCCATGCTCTGGACACTACGCTGACAGACACAGCAAACCTTCTTGCCACAGCTCGCATTGATGTGCCATCCTGGATGAGCTGCACTACCTGAGCCACTTGTGTGGGTTGTAGACTCCGTCTCATGCTACCACTAGAGTGAAAGCACCGCTCACAGCATTCAAAAGTGACCAAAACATCAGCCTGGAAGCATAGGAACTGAGAAGTGGTCTGTGGTCACCACCTGCAGAACCACTTCTTTATTGGGGGTGTCTTGCGTATAATTTCCACCTGTTGTCTATCCCATGTGCAAAACAGCATGTGAAATTGATTGTCACTCAGTGTTGCTTCCTAAGTGGACAGTTTGATTTCACAGAAGTGTGATTGCCTTGGAGTTACATTGTGTTGTTTAAGTGTTCCCTTTATTTTTTTGAGCAGTGTATATTCTCCAATGTCTAATTGTGACTTATATAGAATCCCTTCTAATTAAAATTTAAAGAAGTTTATTTAATTTGGCTATTTTAGTCTAAATGCTATGATACCATTGTCTGTTCTCTACAACTAATGGTTTAGTGGCTAAACTCCCTACTGAGTCATTTTGTCCCCTACAAAGAGTTAATTATTACCATCTTTATATAAGTAAGAGATATTGTTCCAGTGTTCTTCTGCTCATTGTCTTAATTACTTGTACAACTAAATCTGTGGTACATGAAGGATAGGTGCATCATTAAATAGTGCAGCAACGTATCATACCTAGCTTTTTCAACTAAATCTTTAAGAGGACAGGCTTATTCACTAAAACTCCAAATTTTCACTTATTGTTCCAAGTTAAAGGAACACAAACATGTATTCCTGAGTGTTAAACTAACTATTTAGTTCACCAGCCACTCTCAGATAGCTTTGAAAAAGTGACTTTCCTCACCTTTTTCCTTATGCCTTGCTGGTCTCACCGTAGCGTACCTTCATGGCTAAGATCATCAAACTTGATGATCTCAGCTAATCTGATGTTTTCCCATGGGAAAGCATTGGGAGCCTATTACGCATGCGCGGCAAAACGTAAAGCGCTGCGCCAATCAGAATCTTGTCATTAAGATGCATTGCCTCATTGCATCTCTATGGTAATATTCAGCGCCTTGATAAAGATCATGGACTTGGAAGCACCTCTAGTGGCTGTGTTTACATTAAAAAGCATGCAGGAACAGACTAGAGACACTAGAACCACTATCTCATACCATAGGGAACTTTATCAAAGACCTTATATTTGTATAATAAATTATGTATACTGTATTTCTTTGATTGAGACAGATATTTTAGCACTCCCATTACAGTTACATTTTTCATTTATTTCATTAAGTCTCCGGATAATATTTCAAGATAATGTTTCAGAATTATATGACTTCAGAACCACAAATGTTTTCGTTGTTATCAGGCTAGACATATTCATTATGGCTAATTAATGAATCATAATTTTGTGGTTTATAACAGCAAAACTACGTAGGAATGTATCAAGAAGAATTAGAATAGGGCAGGGTAAAACAATCTTCATAACCAAACACAGCTAATAAAAACGAAAAATAAATTGTATACAGACAGACAGTTGCATAAAATTGAAAGTAACACTACAGTGAGCTTGATGGATGCCACTTACGATATACCAAGGTTAAAGTAGCAATGGCGGTGACATGTAGTCAAACTGTTCAGCATGACAGTTACAAACAGCAGTGACAAGATAGATGGAATTCATCTGGGTGATTGATGTATTTTAAAAATCTGGCTCTTACAAGTAAATGATTAATTGATGTACATTAGCAAGCTGGAGTTTGGGAATTGCGTGATAGCCTCTGGTAGTTTCCATATTATACGATAAAGCTCTTCCGTAGTGTTCCTTTTACTTTGCTTGTTCTTCATGCCTTGAGCAGCTGCAATTTATGTAAAGGGGGTGGTGGTAAGATGTTGCCTGCATTGTTGCTGTTATAGTTTTCGACATGAATCCTCCATCAAAGCAGATCCTGATTGACAGAGAACTGTAAACATCCACCCACCTGTCCTATTGTGCTTCATATGGAACACATGAAGGTTCTTTTGCTATGTGTCGATCTCTCTTCTTTCATCTTTTTTTCTCACAGCTGTGGCTTGTGGTTCTTCATCAGCCTGCTGGATATACAGTAGACTACTGAGAATGATTAGCCATAAGGAAACTCTAGGTGGCTGCTTAGGGCCATGGGGTTATACAGGGGCCCAGAAACCATGAATTAACCTCATTAACCATTCATATGAGAAGAATGAAGGGTAATGGTTAAACTGGACACTGCCTACGACCCTGTCCACTTTGCTCCACTCGAGCCTTTGTATGTGTTGGTGGTTACTTGTGACCAAAGAAGTAATTCTGGGGTACATTTATGAAACTGGTAAAAATGTTATCACCTGACTATGTTTACTAGTTCTGTGTTACGGTTCTCACCGTGACATCCAGACATGGTCACCCCTTAAGTACGCCCCATTGAACCTGGGTACTTTGCTGTCCTGGGCCTGCTATCTACCTTTGAGCCACAGCAGTTCCGAGTCCTTGGACTTATTCTAGTTCTAGTCCTGGTGATCCTGGCTTGTCTGCAGTACTGGGGGCTGGACTTTGTCTATGGCTGTGCTTCACCTGAGATTGATCAGTCATCAGCATGGTATATAAACACAGCCTCGCCCTGGGAACATTATCAAGTCTTTGATCCTGTGGTGTGTTTAGTTCCTGTGCTCCAGTCTCTTAAGCTCCATATTGACCACGGCTCCTGTCTTCGTTTATCCTGATCTCTGGCATCCCTTGACTTTGGGTACACTTTGTTATCCTGACCTCTGGCATCCTTTGACTTCGGCTATCCCTTGACTATCCTGCTGTTTGTGTCCTTGTCGGTACAGCATTGGAATCACCTTTCCTGCACAGCCCCCGTGCACAGATTCACTTATTTATGTATTTAAAAAAAACTTTTGGGGGGTTGGTGTTTGGTTATTCTTTTTTTTATTCTTTTTTTTTTTTTTTTTGTGCAGGTGGTTACAAGATATTAACATATACCATAACAGTGTTTCACAAGAGTAATAGAGGTTAAACGGTGGCATGAATATTTGCACATTTTTATATTTACGTGTGTATATCAAGCTTGGCTAAACATTTATGTCAAGATTAGATAAAGTAAGATAAGTGACGCTTAACAATGCTAAATTAAGTGTGTCAATGTAATTTTAAAGCAGTGGTTTGTCTTGCAATGTGTCTATAGTTTGGCCTGTGTATGCTATTTATACATATTGTGCTGTACGTACATAGGCTGCGAGGTATTAAAAGACAAAAAACATTTCTAAGTATTGCTTAAAAGTTAAGGTAACATCGCTGTATGATCTAAACTTAAGTGTTAACTGCATTGTCTGAGCTTAACTGTTTGTTGAACCCTCTGGAGCGGTTTCAGCATTAGTAGTGTTTTTTACCACGAGTCCATGATGACATGGGGGTATAGTCTGTGTTGGTATTGTATTAGGCTTCTGGGTCTGGGTATTCGGTTGTCGTGAGTGCTCGGGGTAGACCAGGTTGTGAACACCCTTGTGAAGCAATATGGCAGGCGCTTCAGCCTATACCCAGCGCCGGTAAGACCTGTGGACTGTTGTCGCTAGTCCCTTCATAATGACCGCAGGGTTTGGTGTCTCCTCTGCAGGGGTCAGCTCCGGTAGGCCTCTTCATGATGTTTAGTGTCTTAGCTGCTTGTATTGCAGCCATGGTCGAGGAGAGGTGCTTGGTGCTGTGCCGGTGGCTGGAATCAAAATCAGGCGATTTCTTTGAGTACGTCGCTTGCTTTGAGGTCCCTGTGTTGCTCATGTGTGGGTGTTCGAGGGATGTGTTGCTGTTTCCCTTCTCAGGGCCCTCTGGAATCTGTTTTGCCTGACGGCCATCTGAGATGCTCGGGGTACCTGTTTGTAATAGTTGTGTCTTGCCGCTGGCCTTATCCACAAGGCCACTGTTAGGACAGCTTGTCGGTGTGTTGCCCCTCGGCTTTGCAGGGCTTCCCTGAGGCCTGCGCATAGCTGGTCAAATATTTCTATTGGGGACATATGCCTTTTAGAGCGGGTGCTCCGCTTGGTAGGTCTAGGTTGGCAGCCATTTTGGCTGTACCTTGTGGGTCCGTTGCCCCGCCATGTCGTGTGACTGTGGTGCTCGTTATCCTTGCTGGTCTGTGTGGCCAAAGGGGACCGGGATATCCTCCACCGGTCCAGGGGGGTTTGGCTGTGATGAGGTCGCCCGTGGGCTCGTGCACCGGGGAGAGCGGTCGTCTCCCCCCTGCTTCAGCCCCAGTAGGCCGCATGTGGGTCGCGTGTTCCCGGCTTCGGTATGCACCGGAGTGGTATCGTTGTGATCAGTAGGGCACTCCCAACGTGGGCGGTGTACCCTCGAGTGGTTTTGGGCTTAGTAGCCGCCGCTATTGTGCCGGTTTTCACCCGCCGGGCCGGAGCTCGTGTCAGATGCCTCTGCACGGCTCTGTGGTTAGACTCCGCCTCCCTGGTTAATACTTTCATATTCTAGTTTAGTTCATCAAATCACCCTTTTACAGGCATTATTGGCTTCCTTATATGTTATATAGATAGCTTCTGATTTATCTGATTTAAATATTTTAAATGCCCTTTTCTTATATTTAATTTATTGGCTTACCTTCTCTCTAAGCTACATTGGCTTCAATTTGTTTCTTTAATATTTATTACCCAACAGTACACACTGATAAGCGTACACTTCTAATATATATTTGAAGCCACTCCATTTATCCTCCAAGCATATTTTTTAATTTCTGCATGATTTTTACAGAGAGTTGTAAAGCTGCCCCATCTCATTCAATTTTGCCTTTTCAAAATGATGTTTTAGTATACCCCATGTGCATTTGTTTTCTTGAGTTTATTTCCAAATAAACCATATTGTGATCACTATTTCCCAAGTGTTCCCAAGTGTTCGTCAAAAGATAAACATAGTTCGTTATAACCAGATTTAGACAAGCATCCTTACTAGCTGCAGCTTCTACCAATTGTGACATTAAGGTTTAATTTAACACATTCAAAACCCTGATTCACCTTGCTAAACTATTAGTTCCTCTATCCCAGTTTACGTCTGGGCTGTATGGATAGTTGACATAATTAGTTTAAAAATAAGCGTAGAAGAAAAACCAGTGAAAAATGCTGTTTCAAATGTTACCATGACAATAACCATAAAAAAATGACTAATGACGTGTGGCCTGGCTGGCATCCCATAATGTTTTGAATTGTCCAAGTCCCCTTTAATTTCTTGTTAAAGCGGCACTGTCACCATCCCTCCTCCTGGTAAATAAATATAGAATCTTTATGAAACACTCATATTGAGTGTGTTAGAATTTCACTGAAATTCCAACCCAGTCAAGAGATATACTGAGACAAAGTAGGGGCACTTCTAGACACTGGGTGGAGCTACCACCGTCTAAAGGTGCCAATAACCCCAGCCGTCACCAGCGACTGCTGCAGAGAATTAGCTTTATCTATGAAGATCTCGCAATCTTATGGGATCCTCAACAGACCTCAATGCTGTACTCTTGCGCATGCATGACAGTACAGCAGTGACATCGGCTCCCTGCATTAAAGCACCAGGAACTGAAGAGGACGTCATAAGAAGATGGCCGAGCCCGCAAGGTACAGGTTCAGGTAAGTAAAACTCACCTTTACTTGCCCCCCAGCCACCGGACATATAGCAGCGATGTAACCTTCGTGTGTCTTTGGGAATTCTGCAAAGGCGGTGCCGATGCCGCTTTAACTGCTTGTTTTGGTAATCTACAAATCAAGCCTGCTGACCTATTTTTGTAACATAAGGTTGATTGTTATGGAATGTGAGGAGTTCAGGATGACAAAGTTCGTTCTCATAAATTGCTGATGGTGCCAGAGGAGAGGCTTGCTGCACAAAGATCACTAATTATCCAGTATATAGAATACAGAAAAGAGTAGCTAAGGAATAAGTGGCGCTATTAAAAATATAACCCAGTGCTGCAAAAAACACCCAAATGTATTGTCACTAAGTACACTGAAAAAGTAGGTAGAACCAAATACAAAAGTAAAGTGCATACATTGGTTTAAAAAAAAAGAGGTGAGCCTGGACAATGAACACTCCTATGTGACTTATTTGTGGGGTATAAATATATCTGTATTAACAGTGTTTTGTTAGATTTCACCTGAGGAAGACTAAAATTGGTCGAAACACGTTGTGCTGCTTATCATCAATTGTTTTATCAAACTTTTATTAAAATAAAATGTATTTAATTTTGGTTCCTGATTTTTCTGGATATCCTTCTGTGGAACTATCTCATGGTGGATGAAATGCACCTATCTTTCAGAGCCAAACTTTTAAAATGCTTATACCACATAAGGTCTGTTAATAAACTGTATTGAAATAGGACCTATCATATTTTAAAAGGTAAAATATAACCAATGTGTGCGCATTCACTTTTGTATTTGGTTTTATTAAAGGGACACTGTAGGCACCCAGACCACTTCAGCTCATTGAAATTATTTGGGTGCATTGTCCATTTTGCACTTTGTGCTGAAACGTTAAACATTGCAGTTATAAAGAAACTAATGCAGAAAGATAGGTCCTGCGCTCACTCCCATCACTACTGGGCGGCAGCAAAGATTACAGTACACATCAGCCCCAATATATAGTAAAAACCAAAGAAAAACAAGTTACCTGCGCTCTCTCCTTAATCCCTATGTATTTTTAAACAAATGGAGGTTTTTTAGTTACCTCCAATGGCCATGAGAGGGTAAACCCACCTGCCAACTAGCAAGGTGAATGATAAGAGTTAGGACCCATCTAGGGGGGTCTGCCTTGAGGTTGGCAGGTGGGCTTAACCTCTCATGGCCATTGGAGGTAACTAAAAAACCTTCATTTGTTTTAAAAATACATAGGGATTAAGGAGAGAGCGCAGGTAACTTGTTTTTCTTTAGTTATAAAGAAACTGCAATGTTTGCATTGCAACACTAAGTCCGCCTCCAGTCACCACTGTAGGCGCTTCCTGCATCTAAACAGACCTTTGGTCCGGTATCTGACGCTGGACGTCGTCACGCTCTGCATGAGTACATCCAGCTTTTTTTCCCCATAGGAAAGCATTAATTCAATGCTTTCTTATGGGTGGTCTACTGCATGCACAGCATTTGCGCGCATACAAATTAGCGTCTACAAGGCAGAAGGATATCGGCACTGTGGTAGGGTAAGTAAATAAAGGGCTTTTAACTCATTATTCACCAGGAATACAGCTTTGTATTCCTGGCACTTATAGTATCCCTTGAAACCCTGTACTGCAACTATGAACCAATTTGCCCTAATAAAAATGATCTTTTAATGCTTTCATTTCCTCTGCAAAAGTAAATTACTTCAATACCCTCATAACCACACTCTCCCGCGAACCCAAACAACTATTTAACTCATTCAACTCTCTTCTTCGCCCTGTTGTTCCTCCTCCACCTACTAACTTGACCGCCTCAGACTTTGCAACTCACTTCACTGACAAGATCTCTACAATCAGGGAAGAGATTTCTCATCTTTCTTCTTCCCCTCACCATACTTCCCCTAACTTCCCTCCCTCTGCTATTCTATGTTCATTCACACCCGCTACATTGTAAGAGGTTTCTGCTCTGCTCCAGTCCTCCCGCCCCACCACCTGCTCCCTAGATTCAATTCCCTTGCATCTCATCCGTACTCTGTCTTCTTCTCTTGCTCCACCTCTCACTAAAATTCTCAATCTCTCTCTCTCCTCTGGTATATTTCCATCGCCCTTCAAATATGCAACTGTAACCCCAATTCTAAAGAAGCCCAACCTTGACCCTAACTACCCATCCAACTACCGTCCTATCTCGCTACTGCCTTTTGCATCCAAGATCCTTGAAAGAATTGTGTATGCGAGATTGACAGACTTCCTCGAGTCCAACTCTCTGCTAGACCTGCTTCAGTCTGGTTTCCACGCTAAGCACTCTGTGGAAACGGCACTGACCAAAGTATCCAATGATCTACTCGCTGCAAAATCTCATGGTCACTATTCTATCATAATTCTCCTTGACCTGTCTGCAGCTTTTGACACTGTTGATCATCAACAGCTTCTTCTCATCCTCCGCAATACCTGGTGCTCCTCCTACCATTCCCAGCGCTCTTTCAGTGTTTCTTTCTCCGGCTCTGCTTCTTCTCCCCAACTCCTCTCTGTTGGTGTCCCCCAAGGTTCAGTCCTTGGTCCCCTACTGTTCTCCATCTATACTGCCTCCCTTGGTAAACTCATTAGCTCCTTTGGCTTCCAATATCATTTCTATGCAGATGACACGCAAATCTACCTGATCTCTCCCCGTCCCTCTTGACTAGTGTCTCTGACTGCCTCTCTGCTATTTCTAACTGGATGACTGCGCCCACTTCCTTAAACTAAACTTGACCAAAACTGAAATTCTGGTCTTTCCTCCCTCAAGTGTTGCTACTACTGTGTCTCCCTCCGTCCAAGTCAACAGTGCTACCATCAGCTCCACCACCCAGGCTCGCTGTCTAGGTGTTCTCTTTGACTCCGACCTCTCCTTCAAGCTTCATGTTCAGCCTCACCCTTCTGTCAGTCCCTACATTGGCTTCCTTTAAAATATAAAACTCAATTTAAAATTCTGGTTCTTGCTTTCAAATCTCTACATAATGCTGCTCCCACCTATCTATCCTCCCTTATACACAAGTATGTCTAGGCCCTTACGATCTGCTGAAGACTTACGTCCATCTTCTGTCCGTACTCCCACCTCTGATGCTCGCTTTCAAGATTTCTCGAGGGCTGCACCGTTCCTGTGGAACTCGCTACCCTCCACCGTTAGATGCTCACCCAGTCTCCACTACTTCAAAAAATCGTTAAAAACCCACTTCTTCATGAAAGCGTATCAATTAAACTGTTAATAGCTCCCAACTGATTACTCTCTTGTAACTGTCACTAGTCTAATACTATCCTTACCTTTTTGTGTCACTTTAACCCACTCCCACTAGCATGTAAGCTCATTGAGCAGGGCCCTCAACCCCTCTGTTCCTGTGTGTCCAACTCGTCTGGTTACAACTACATGTCTGTTCGTCCACCCATTATAAAGTGCTGCGGAATTTGATGGCGCTATATAAATAACATAATAATAATAATAATAATAATGTTTGTGGCTCCTAGAACAAAGCCTGTCAAATATATTACTATATCAGTTGTAAAAGTCTGTATTGGAAGGGTGGTGATGTCTTCCATGCAATTATTAACCATAATGAAGGGTGAATAGTATATGGAGTACCTCTTTGCAGTTTGGGTTCCTAAACCACGTAAGAATGCATGAAATGCATGAAATTTTCCTTTCAAACCTACTTCAGCACAAAAATAATAAAAAAAAAATGTAAAAAGCTGTGAAATAAAAGCAATCCGCGCAAATAATGCTCGAGGGACTGCATCTATTTCCACAATAAATAAGTAGAAAACCATTCATATGTGGCAAAATTAAATTTGACTAACGTTCCTAACCGCAAATCACAGGACAATTGAGCTAGAATGGATCATAGTAAATTTATTGTTAGGAATTACAAAGTACAGATTAAGTACAGCATTTCATTCTTGGATTACAAAGTACAGATTAAGTACAGCATTTCATTCTTGGACCCAGGCGCCGGCCCTGGTAACAGTCTTAAGGGCTCTGAAACTACAAAAAATACAGGAGCAAGGAAACACCCGAATTTATATTGGTCCAGGCCCTTGCGTCAATTTTGCATCATTGACGCGTGCACAAAGTGTAAGATTAGTTGGCAATTGATATATAAAAAAAACGCTAAGGTTGCGGCTCATGGGATTTAGGTTTAGCTTAGTTCAGTGAGTGCAACCTAGTGAATGTAATGCTGTGTTCAGAATGATGCAGCCAGGTATTCGAAATTGCATCTGAATGTAATCAACACTTTTCCTTTAAGAATAGTTTCACAACCTACCTGGGGTCTGACTACATAAGGGCTATAGTAGGGGATAAGGCCTTTAGTAAGGGATAGGGGCAGTGTGTGTGAAGTGAACAATGTATTTGCGTGATTGCAGTGTGTGTGTGTGGTACAGTGTGAGCGTGAGTTGTGACTGTGTGTGTGATTGGTGCAGTGTGTGAGTGAGGTGTAGTGTGTTGTGGGTGAGGGGTCATTGTGTGAGGGGTGCAGTGTGTGTGTGTGTGGGGGGGGGTTACGGTGTGTGACTGTGCTGGGTCTTGTACAATTCATATGCATTTATTTTTATCTCCCCTACCTTCTTACCTTTTGCCTGGGAGGTGGGACATTACAAAACAATACCTGGTGGTCCTAGTAGTGGTGAATGAACTCTAACCCAAAGCCCCTGGGGCTAGAGTTTCCGCTCGCGAGATCCGAACCCAGCGGAGTTGCAGGTTAGAGCCCTCGGGTCCTCTCTCCCTACCCGGCCAGTTGCAGCATTTTAGTGCCAGTGGGTCGGTGAGGGAGATCTCCGGTCCGTGAAGGCACAGGGCACGGACGGCACTTGGAACACTATTTTCTCAGTGGGGTAACTGCCCCATTGCCACCCATGGATACGCCACTGATTACCACAGTGAAGTGGGTTCTTCAAAATGGAAACCCCATTTCTGGTACAAAACTCCTGTGAAGTGTTGCATATTTGGAGAATTGATGATCCTGACCTTACCATCCATCAGTTTTTGGTACATAATAGTCCCACATATACAGTAAAATCTAACGTTTTCAATAATTTCCTATTTTCTGCAGATCATAAGATACTCATGTTATATTGGGTTTATATCACCTCTGCATGTTATCACTAATATTTGGTACATGATTATGAAAACTACTTCCCAGTTTTTCATTAAAATATGCTTGTATTATATTATGTTTACCATGCTTAATGCAGTCACAGTAGGTTACACTATACTATGTCCCGGTGGTAATGTATTATATTAGGTATTGTTTCTCTCCTTTACACTACACAATTCATTATAATGAGTTTAGGATTAATAAAATATAGATGTCTGACTGTTCTGTTACCTTTGGGCTATACAGGTGCCTAGAAGTCTACCACTATAGATTATGACTTTGATATAGCCATTTCTATTTCATAACTTGGTTCCCTTGAAAGGTTTGTTTTGTTTAAAGGGACACTACAGGCACCCAGATCACTTCAACTCATTGCAGTGGTCTGGGTGCAGTGCAGTGCAGTGTGTGTTCGGACACCTTTCTATCATGACCAGCATAATTTTTTTCAGCAATTTGAGCTACTTTTATGCATGATCGGACCAGACGGACTAGCCTTCGCTCCCCATGTGCATCATTGAGCCTTGGGCACGCATGCCCAGTTCATCAGTTGTCCTTTCCTGGACCACTTTGGTAGGTACTAACCACTGCATACTGGGAACACCCCCACAAGACTTGCCGTTTTGGAGAATATCTGACCCAGTTATCTAGTCATCGCTATTTGGCTCTTGTCAAAGTCACTATGATCTTTTCACTTGCTCATTTTGCCTCCTTCCAACACATGAAATTTAAGAGCTGACTGTTGCATAATATTCCATAGCACTCTACATATATTCCATAGCATTCTACAACTGGGGAAAATAGACAGTACAGCATAGACAAACCAATACAGAAATAGAGGCCCCATATAAAGAAGCAAGTATTCATATCTGATTACCCACTGCAAAGCGCTACGGAATTTTATGCGCTATATAAATAATAACATAATAATGATAATAATAATAATAACTTTAAGTATGTATATAGATGTATCAATGCCTCCATGTAATGTAAGGATACATATCTGCATTGTGAATAATCATGCATGTTAAAGTAAGGTGCTGTTTAGGGTTATGAGGTTATCATGGAATTAGTGATAAAGTTAAAGACCACTATAGGCACCCAGACCACTTCAGCTTAATGAAGTGGTCTGGGTGCCAGGTCCAGCTAGGTTTAACCCTTTTTGCTGTAAACATATGTTTATAAATGGGTTAATCCAGCCTCTAGTGGCTGTCTCATTGACAGCCGCTAGAGGCGCTTCTCCCTGTGATTTTCACAGTGAGAAGACGCCAGCGTCCGTAGGAAAACATTGAGAATGCTTTCCTATGAGACTGGCTGAATGGGCGCGCGTCTCTTGCCGTGCATGCGCGTTCAGCCAGGGACGTCAGAAGAGGGAGGAGAGTTCCAGCGCCGAGGGAGCCCAGCGCTGGAAAAAAGGTAAGGGATTAACCCCTTCCTCTCCCCTCAGCGCCACGGGAGTGGGACCCTGAGGGTGGGGGCACCCTCAGGGCACTATAGTGCCAGGAAAACGAGTGTTTTCCTGGAACTATAGTGGTCCTTTAAATGGACACTCTAACCAACATAACCATTAAAGCACAGTGTAGTGGATATCGTACTAGAAGTTTTTGCTCTAGGTGCTGTCCCCGGGATTTTTTAATGTTGCTTGGAGTGTCCCTTTATGATAGTGTTTATTGTCAAAGAGCCCTCATTAGACAACTGTATTATTTTACAGAGAGGAGTTGGCTGTTCAATATGAAAGGTGCAAGACAGTTATACATTTTATGTACAGTAATAAATGTAGAATCAGGGATGTTATACTTTGTCCCCCAATTGTTAGAATTAATTTTCCCATACTAATTTGCCAACTATTTAACTGGCATTGATGTTAGAATAAAAACCAAAGAAAAAAAAAAGTTACCTGTGCTCTTTCCAAAATCCCTAAGTATATTTAAAAAAAAAAATGGAGGTTATTTATTTAGTTACTCCATTGACCATTAGAGGGAAATGCCCACCCGCCACGTCAAGGCAAACCTCTTAGGTGGGTCCTACACTAACCCTTCACCTTGCTTTCTTGAGCTTCTGGAAAAGAGATCTATAATAAACCTCTGTTACAGAGGTGGGGAACCTTCAGCCTTCCAGATGTTGTGGACTACATCTCCCTTGATGCATTGCTAGCATTATGGGAGATGTAGTCCAAAACATGTGGAGGGCCGAAGGTTCCCCATCCCTGCTCTATTAGAAGCCTAGAGATTAAGAAATGACAGCCAAACTGTGGAATTTGATTGTTAAAGGTAAACTTTATTTCCAAAAAAATGCATATTTTTTAAGGCATATAAATGATAGTTGCAATAGAATCAATATGCATTTAATAACATTTGCACACATACTTCCTTTGTGCCCAGTAATTACTTCCATGTTGATGCTCGACAAATCAAAGCTTCACATATAGATGAGTCGTTTTATTGACATTTCTATAAAAAGAATCATACTTTACGGCTGTTTTTATTCTAGAGCCATTCAAAATGTTAGATTTAGGTGATAATTAGAATGGTGACCATATAAATCTATTGTGCACTTAAAATTCTTTCAGGCTCAACCAACTGCTGCATGAAGATGATTGGAGATTTATTCCACATAAGCTGTTTAGCAAGTGGTGCCCTTACAATTCCATTACATTAGATGTATTTCTAGACTCCAGTCAACCATAGTCAAATCTCACTTAGCATGATAGGAGTTGTAGTCTACCAAGGGCATCCACTTATTGCACTCAGTTTGATGGGACATATTTTCCTCAAAGAATGGCTTGTGAAAGAAAGGGGTACAAAAAAAACCAACAAAACAATTTATGCTTTTTTGTTTATCAGGGTTGAGAATTAAATTGCATGAGTCGGGCAGCAGGAACTTTGACTCTGTGTATAATTTACTCAATAAGCAAACAAATATGGGGATTCAGTTAGAAAATATGGCCATGTTTTGTTAACCCCACCAATACGCCACAGTATCCCAATATCGGTGGGTCCTACAATAATTTTAACACGAGGCAAATAAAATAGTTCTAGTGCTAAGTTATCTAAAGTATATTTAGTGAAACTGTTGTACTCTTATTGAGTTTTTGTGCAGTGCTGAGATATTTCTGCTGTGCTGCCGTATTGACATCTGAGCCTTTTTTCATCCATTGTTGCCAAAATACCTTTTAGTGATAAAATGAAACAATACAGCCTTGAAATATGTATTTACGAGGGCCCCAACTTCATTAAAACAGCATTATGACCTTACTCTCAGCTCATAACTTTATATATATATTTTTAATTTTTTATAATTTGCACTTAACTCTCCTATTAGGCTCCATTTCGCTATGAAAAGGAGAAATACTGCAAACAAAATTATATTTATTACATTTATTACATAAATTACATTTATATACCCTCAGATCTATTTGATCCATCATATTTTATTCTATCTATTCTACTATTGTATTCCTCCTGTAACATTTTTTGTACACTGAGCAATTATGCATTGTAACAATATTAAGTCATTAATAACATCATTTTGTATACCTGTATGACTATTAAGTATCACGAATGATACTGTCTAAATTACCAATTTAAGTCCGGATTCCCATATAATTGTGTCATAATCTGTATCTTTAAACATATCATACATGAAATTTATGTGAGGTTTATGTATTGCATGCAGACCGATGAATCCTATAAATCCTCACAATAATGAAAAAGCAGTATATGATTATAAGTTTTTTTATTAGCAATCACAAAATGTATATTTAAGCAACTAGATAGCAATGGTCGACATCCCGTCTCTGAAGAAGTAGGGCACCCTCCTACGAAACGCGTTAGACAAGCACAGCAATCTATCAGGACTGAGTTCCAGCACGCAGAGCGCTTACCAGCAGAGAACAGTATTCGCACAGGACCTTTTGTGTATTTGCCGAGTGGAGCCGTTTACAGAGCACGTCCCCTGGAGAGAGATCCTTATCGGGACGCACACCGAAAAGCCCGCCGTCCTCACCGGCAGCAGGATTTCTGAAGCTCATCGGCCCGAGTCAATCCACATCAATCCCAGCCAAATCCAAGGGTTCCTGCACTTTTCTGAAACTCATTAGACTGGTAACCTCTGTATGAACTGTTCCTGTATTATATTATTACATATTTTTATATATTTTTAAAATTTTACCAATAAACTGGTTTTGTTATTTACATCCAGTTTGTACCATTGCTTTCTATATCGAGTGACACTTTTTGAATAGACTATCACCTTAGCATCCAGTTCCATATACTGTATTGCTATTATTATTTGAACCAGATCTTTGATACATACAGAGTATAATATTTGGAGCAGATACCAACTACCCTATACCCCATTAGGGATAGAGTTATCTGCACTGCACATACCATCGGCTGCGTTTTCCACTATTCATCTATTTATTATCATTTTTATTACTCATTTTTATTTTCCGTACTCTATTTTATTTCACTTTTTTCTTCTCTTCATTCCTCTTCCTCCTATTTTTTCTCATCTTTCTTTCTTTTTGTGATCTATTGGATTATCCATTTTTGTTTTGCTTTGTTTTGTTTTATTTTCTCTCTTACCAGCAGACCTACCACGCACATTATGTGAGATTTAAAGGCACAGCACATATTTCTCACACCTTAAAGGCACAGTCCACTTTTTATATTTTGCAATCCCTCACCATTCATCACACTCAGCCAGCATCATAGGTTAGCTCCTGGTTTCTGCATACTATAGCAGAGTGTTCCATTTTTTGTATAGGTTTTAGTGAATCCCTATTTTTTCCAGTTTTTGAGCGACCTATTGTTAGTCGGACTCCCTCTCCCCTGGGTATTACATTAGGTATACCAGTACTATCCATTTACAAAATTATATTTAGGCCCACTAGAGGGCGTCCCAGATATATTTAAAGGAACACTGTGTAGACACATAAATAACTTCAACAGGGAGAGTGCAAGGCTTTTGGGCTACACAAGCGGATATGCATTTTGTGCTCTCTCCCCCCCCCCCCCCCCCCCCCCCCACACACACAAAAAAAAGCATCATCACCTATATTTCTCTTAACCACCTTTTACATTTCTTACCTATTTTGTGTTTCTAATCCCTATTTTGAATGTCTTACCCCCTTTGGTCCATCTTATCCTACTTTTGTGTCTTACATATTTCTTTAGTGTATCTTATCCCCCATGTTTTCCTTTGTTTGTCTACACCATTTAAAGATGTTTTGGGCCTCTTAGTCGGGAAGGGAACTGTGGGGGAAGGCATAAAATTAGATAATTTTGGGGGACACAATGTGAGAGAATTTCAGTAGTTGGGGGTACAAGGTAAAGGAATTTCTGGAACACAAGGTGAGAGGAAATGGGGCCAACAAGGATAAAGAAACAAGTGGGAGGTGCACAAGGGAAGAGGCACATGTGGGGGACACTAGGGGAGAGGCACAAGTGGGGGACACAAGGGGAAATACACAAGTGGGGGGCAAGAGGTGAGAGAAATTGCGGGAGAAGTACCAGTAGAGCATTGGAAGAGTGAAATTGGGGATTGGAAGAGACATGTGTGGGTAATTAATAAGGCAAGATGCACAAGTGGGTAATTGAGGAGGGGAACGGAACAAGTGGGGAATTAGAAACACAAGAGGCATAAGTGGGAGATGTAAGGGGCAGGTAAAGTGGGGAATGATGGGAGTGGCACAAGTGGGGATTTGGGGAATGAAACATTAGCAAGTCACTGGTGCCTTATCTGATTGTGTTGTTCATAACATTGTCTGTACTCTATAGTCTCTATGGTGCTCGAGAGGAAGTACCTTCCTTTCCCCCCAACCCCATCACTTCCTCTCTCTCTCGCTTGCTACACAGCCATTTTGCTTTAGTATGTGTGTCCTGACTTTTACAAGCTGCTGTTGTGCTAATGCAGCTCTGCTAAATTTCAGCATTTGGGTTATGGGCCCAGAATGGAATCTATAACGAAGGTCACATAATCTGGAGCTGTGAATGATATGGGAGTTACTGGCACTTCTCACATGTACAAATGACCTACAATGGAAGTTCAGATTGCACCATGAGCTTGTTTGAAAGAATCTCTGGTACACCAAGTCCCCAGCAGCGGAAGTAAAAGGAGAGAAAAACAAGACCTGAGATCTCCACTTGTGTCTAACCATGATTTATGCCACATTGAACATTTTTAGACCAAGGAGTTATGGGAAAGATTAGAAGAATTGTATGCCAGTAGCAACCTAAATGAAAGACTTTATTATTAAGAAAACTTTTGTCAGAGGGAGGAGACCGAGAAAAATCATCTCAATCAAATGTCACAGTTAACTGATCATTTAAAAGTTACAGGGATGAAATGTGATGAAGAAGACAAAGAGATTCAGATTTTTTTTTTATCATCTAGTTTCCCAGATAGTTACAATTCATGAATTAATGCACTGGAAATGAGAGTGAAACTGTGTGTAAAATATGTTACCACTACATCTCTTTGAAGTGGTCTGGGTGCAGTGGCTCTGTAATTCTTCATGACAGAGGCACTGCTGCATTGAGAACCGAGTCAAACTTGGTTCTTAATCAAATGCTGCTCAAAAGCAGGATTTGATTGGTGCTGCATGACAATTTACTGCGCATGCACACTAGTCTCCCAAGACTGATGATCTCAACCAGAGAGACAGGATTTTCAGCGACAAGGTCGGTGAAGGAAGCAAAGTAAGTAAAACTGCATTTTCATTTAAAATACGAGGAGGCCGCACACACATACTGTTACTAAGAGACTATAGCATTAGGAATACATGTGTTTCTTTAAAGAGACAGTGAGGAAAGCTGAAAATGCAGGAAATAGTGAAAGATGCATTTACATATTTACAAAGGCTGAAAAGACATGTACATCGAGTTCAGTCTCTCTCACAACTGTTTTTGCTGTTGATTCAAAAGGCAAAAAAAAAAAAAAAACTCAGTTTGAAGCACTTTCCAATTTCGCAATAAACAATCAAAAAAAAAAATCCATCTTGACTCCAGAATGGCATTCAGATCTTTCTTTGGACCAGGGTCGGACTGGAAAAAAAATTGTCCTGGGCATTTTTTTATGACAATTGGATAGTGCCAGCTCTGCATTGGCTGGAAGGGAAGATCCTCTTATCCCCCCTTTCGGACTTGGACTATGGCCATCAAGGCCAAATGGGCATTTGCCCAATGGCCAGTCCAACCCCACCATGGACTAATAAGCTCTTATCCCACATTTAAATGTGCAGTTCAAAACGCTGAGAAGCATAAGAAACAAATCAGCTTTTCACAACAGTCAAGACAATACATTTGGTTAAAAAGTTGAAAAATAAAAAAAGGTTTATTTGTGGAGATAAATCTCGTCCAAGTAGAAACTGCTTAAAAAAAAAAAAAAGCCACCATAGATAAGAAAAGCCTCTAAATGGCAAAAAATAAAACCAAAACAGTAAATATGCTTTTATTGTTCAAGAAAAAGCCAGCATAGCCAATAATGTTTCAAACTGTATCTATATATGTGGCGTAAAAAAATAGGACTCTAAGGCAAGCATGTCAAACTCAAAGGCTATGACGAGCCAAATAAACAAGGTTTACGTTTATGTGGGCCGCAAAAAAAACCCCATAGAAACGTAGGTTTATTTAGAAAAGTACAGTATAAAAAAAAAAAGGACTGATACTGGACGTCCTCGCTCTCTTAAGGCTTCAAAATAAACAATAGAGCAAATTTATTTTAAGAATTGCATA
The DNA here is from genome assembly GCF_036172605.1 of Pelobates fuscus. NCBI lineage: Eukaryota > Metazoa > Chordata > Amphibia > Anura > Pelobatidae > Pelobates > Pelobates fuscus. The sequence goes on along the minus strand of NC_086328.1, from coordinate 84,692,171 downwards.
TAAACAATGTTTCAGTCCAAGTACCTTGACATATTAAAGGACCACTCTAGGCACCCAGACGACTTCAGCTTAATGAAGTGGTCTGGGTGCCAGGTACCTCTAGGATTAACCCTTTTTTTTATAAACATAGCAGTTTCAGAGAAACTGCTATGTTTATAATGAGGGTTAATCCAGCCTCCAAATCCTCTAGTGGCTGTCTCATTGACAGCCGCTAGAGGCGCTTGCGTGCTTCTCACTGTGAAAATCACAGTGAGAGCACGCAAGCGTCCATAGGAAAGCATTGTAAATGCTTTCCTATGCGACCGGCTGAATGCGAGCGCGGCTCCTGCCGCGCATGCGCATTCAGCCGATGACGTCGCGATCAAGATGGAGAGGAGGAGGAAAGCTCCCCGCCCGGCGCTGGAAAAAGAGGTAAGTTTAACCCCTTCCTCTCTCCAGAGCCCGGCGGGAGGGGGTCCCTGAGGGTGGGGGCACCCTCAGGGTACTCTAGTGCCAGGAAAACTAGTATGTTTTCCTGGCACTAGAGTGGTCCTTTAAGAAAAGTTTGTTAATGAGACTGAAATGGTGAATGTATGCTGTTGCACAGCTGTAAAAAACAAATTACGTTATCTTTGTTGAAGTTCTATGAGTGTGTTCTTCACTTTGGCTGAGATCATCACACTTGATGATATTAGCCAATCCAATGCTTTCCCGTAGGAAAGCATTGGGAGGATATTGTGCATGTGTGGCAAAAAGCTGCGCGGTCAAACCGCATCTTTGTATTCCTAGAACTAAAATATCCCTTTAACCTCTCACTGTCCAGCACTTTTTTATTACTACACAGCACTAGGGGGCAGCAGAGGTACAGGAACCTAGTGATGTGTACAGGAAAATATGCAGCTGCCCTGAGAAGCAGCTGCACACTATACAAATCAATAGTACATTTAAAGAGAACTGGGATCCTGCTGCCCCCTTTAGGCTGTCACCTTAAAAAAACAAAAAAAAACTTTTAAAGGTAGGAGCTCCAGGAATAAGTGTTTGGTGACCAAAACCGGAAGGAAACATGACATGTTACTATATTACCATATTCAGCCTAATGACAGGATAACTCTGAGTTTTAAAGGGCTATTTCCAACTCTATGATACACTCATAAACAATGAACCTATAATATACTTGTACTTAAAGTGGCACTGTCACCGTGTGGGGACATTGCATAATTTATACAGACCTCTCTCTGATATCGTTTAGCTGGTAGTCAAGGCCCCTGTGGAGCAGAGAAAGGTGAGAATTACTTACCTGAATCAGTCCTTCTCGGATTGCCACCTTCTTCCGACTGGTCCTCTTCTGCTACTGGTGCTTCAGGGCCAGGAGTCGATGTCACTGCTGTACTCTTGCGCGTGCAAGACAGTGTCACTTTAATTAATTACGGTAATCTTTATTGCTTTACGTTTTCCTATCGAACTCTATTAACACTTAAATTACAGGCAGTCCTAACAACTTCCAGAAAGTTTGATAAAATAAATGGACATGTCCTTAAAATCTGATGGTCTCCTGGAATTTTTACATTTTCTTCATCAGGACCAAACTGGAATCTGCTATAGTTGTGGATCCCAGGAAGATCCCTTCTCTTCTAGTACCTCCACTTTTCTTTACCTCTCTGGAAATAGTTATGTTAAATATCAAACATTAGGTTGTGACTTACCTCTGTCTCGTTTATTCAATTTCACATATTGTTTCTTTAAAAAATGTTGTTTTTTGTGTTGAGGGGCATGGCCTGGCTGCTGAGTGGAAAGGATGTGTGAGGGTAGAGTTCTGCTACAAACTGTCAAAACATTAGCTGCCCACTGCTAATGTCAGCCTTGCAATGTGCTAAGGCAAGAATCATGCCACTCTCCATAGCTCTGGGGCTCTCCTTTGCCTCATAACTAGTCGGGTCTAATAGACAAATATCTGTCGATGACAATTAGTGATGTCCCGAACGGTTCGCTGGCGAATAGTTCCCGGCGAACATAGCTTGTTTGCGTTCGCCACTGACGGCGAACATATGCGATGTTCGGTCCGCCCCCTATTCGTCATCATTGAGTAAACGTTGACCCTGTACCTCAGAGTCAGTAGACACATTCCAGCCAATCAGCAGCAGACCCTCCCTCCCAGACCCTCGCACCTCCTGGACAGCATCCATTTTAGATTCATTCTGAAGCTGCTTTCTTAGTGAGAGGAGGGACAGTGTGCTGCTGCTTATTTAATAGGGAAATTGATAGCTAGGCTAGTGTATTCAGTGTCCACTACAGTCCTGAAGGACTCATCTGATCTCTGCTGTAAGGACAGCACCCCAAAAAGCCCTTTTTAGGGCTAGAACATCAGTCTGCTTTTTTTTTCTTTTTTCTGTGTAATCTAATTGCAGTTGCCTGCCTGCCAGCGTGTGTGTCAGGCTCACAGCGTATACTGTGCCCACTTGCCCAGTGCCACCACTCACTCACTGGTGTCACAATAGCTTGCATTTAAAAAAAAACCAAACTTTTTTGACTGTAATATAATAGCAGTCAGTTTCCTTCACACGTGTGCGTTTCAGGGCCTGCCCAGTGCCACCACTCACTCACTGGTGTCACAATAGCTTGCATTTAAAAAAAAAACAAAAAACTTTTTTGACTGTAATATAATAGCAGTCAGTTTCCTTCACACATGTGCGTTTCAGGGCCTGCCCAGCGCCACCACTCACTCACTGGTGTCACAATAGCTTGCATTTAAAAAAAAAAAAAAACATTTTTTTTTGACTGTGATATAATAGCAGTCAGTTTCCTTCACACGTGTGCGTTTCAGGGCCTGCCCAGTGCCACCACTCACTCACTGGTGTCACAATAGCTTGCATTTAAAAAAAACAAACTTTTTTGACTGTAATATAATAGCAGTCAGTTTCCTTCACGCGTGTGCGTTTCAGGGTCTGCCAGGGCACGGTGTCACACCAGTGCAACTCATATCTGGTGTAACAGTAGTGTACATTAAAAAAAAATACAATTTTGACTGTAATAGATTGAATAGCAGTTAGTTGTCTGCAAGCGTGTGTGTCAGGCCTACAGCGTCTACTCTGTCAACTTCTGCCAGTGCACAGTGCCACTCATATCTGTTGTCACAGTAGCTTGCACGCATAGTACCACTAATCGAAAAAAAAATGACAGGCAGAGGCAGGCCACCCCGCAGGGGCCGTCGTGGTCGTGGTGCTGTGATTCCCTTTGGCCCTAGAATAATGCGCTGTGTTCAGAGGCCACGTACCCTGAACTCGAAAAGTTCGGAGGACATAGTTGACTGGCTAACACAGGACACCCAATCTTCTACAGCTTCCGCTCGGAACCTTGACGCACCATCCTCCTCCAGCTTAGCTTCGGGCACCTCTCAAGTTACCACTCGCCCGCCTGCTGCCACCACCAACACTAGCACCACAGCCGCTTTACTTGGTATGTCAGAGGAGTTATTTACACATCAGTTGGTAGAAATGAGTGATGCGCAAGCATTATTGCCAGAGGATGTAGATAACAGTGATATATCTCAGTCAGGCAGCATTACACACATGGACGTACGGTGTGATGATGATGATGTTGTACCCGCTGCTGCTTCCTTTGCGGAGTTGTCAGATACAAGTGAAGCGGTTGATGATGACGATGCGTCCGTGGATGCCACGTGGGTGCCCGCTAGAAGAGAAGAAGAACAGGGGGAAAGTTCAGATGGGGAGACAGAGAGGAGGAGGAGGAGGAGACGAGTTGGAAGCAGGGGGAGGTCGTTGCAAGGAGCTAGTGACACAGTCAGACAGCATGCATCGGCACCCGGGGTCAGCCAGACAGCACGCCAATCAACGCATGCTGTTGCCACCACTAGAATGCCATCATTGCAGAGCTCAGCAGTGTGGCATTTTTTTGTGTGTCTGCCTCTGACAACAGCGATGCCATTTGCAACCTGTGCCAAAAGAAACTGAGTCGTGGGAAGTCCAACACCCACCTAGGTACAACTGCTTTGCGAAGGCACATGATCGCACATCACAAACGCCTATGGGATCAACACATGAGTACAAGCAGCACACAAACTCAAAGCCGCCATCCTCCTCCTGGTCCAGCATCTTCAGCCACGTCAACCACTGCTGTCCTCCTTGCCCCCTCTCAACCATCCGCCACTCCGTCTCTCGCCTTGAGCAGTTCCCGCTCATCTGCCCACAGTCAGGTGTCTGTCAAGGACATGTTTGAGCGTAAGAAGCCAATGTCACAAAGTCACCCCCTTGCCCGGCGTCTGACAGCTTGCTTGACTGAACTTTTAGCCCGCCTGTTTTTACCATACAAGCTGGTGGAGTCTGAGGCGTTCCAATAATTTGTAGCTATTGGGACACCGCAGTGGAAGGTACCCGGCCGAAATGTATTTGCACAAAAGGCAATCCCCAACCTGTACTCGATTGTGCAAAAGGAAGTAATGGCATGTCTGGCACACAGTGTTGGGGCAAGGGTCCATCTGACCACTGATACCTGGTCTGCAAAGCATGGTCAGGGCAGGTATATCACCTATACTGCGCATTGGGTAAACCTGCTGACGACTGCCAAGCATGGAATGCGTGGCTCTGCAGAGGAGTTGGTGACACCGCCACGACTTGCAGGCAGGCCTGCTGCCACCTCCTCTACTCCTCCTACTCTATCCTCTTTCATAACCTCCTCGGCTGAGTCCTCTTCTGCTGCTGCGTCTTGCTCCACATCAACGGCACCCCCCAGCTCCCCATGTACTATTCCACATCCCGGATATGGCAGTGTCACGCCGTCTTGGGGTTGACTTGCCTGAAAGCAGAGAATCACACCGGACCAGCACTCCTGTCCGCCCTGAACGCACAGGTGGATCAGTGGCTGACTCCACACCAACTGGAGATCGGCCAAGTGGTTTGTGACGGAAGAAATTTGTTGGCGGCATTGAATTTGGGCAAGTTGACACATGTGCCATGCATGGCACATGTGTGTTATCTGATCGTGCAATGCTTTGTGCATAAGTACCCAGGCTTACAGGACATCCTGAAGCAGGCCAGGAAGGTGTGTGGCCATTTCAGGCGTTCCTACACGGCCATGGCGCACTTTTCAGATATCCAGCGGCGAAAAAACATGCCAGTGAGGCGCTTGATTTGCGACAGCCCGACACGTTGGAATTCAACACTCCTAATGTTCAACCGCCTGCTCCAACAAGAAAAAGCCGTTAACGACTATTTGTATGACCGGGATGCTAGGACAGCCTCTGCGGAGCTGGGAATTTTTTTGCCACGTTACTGGATGCTCATGCGTCCTTTTGAGGAGGTGACAAACCTAGTCAGTCGCACCATCAGCGACATCATACCATTTGTTTTCTTCCTGGAGCGTGCCCTGCGAAGAGTGCTGGATCAGGCCGTAGATGAGCGTGAAGAGGAAGAGTTGTGGTCACCATCACCACCAGAAACAGCCTTATCAGCATCGCTTGCTGGACCTGCGGCAACGCTGGAAGAGAATTGTGAGGAAGAGGAGTCAGAGGAGGAATGTGGCTTTGAGGATCAGGAGGAAGACCAACCACAACAGGCATCCCAGGGTGCTCGTTGTCACCTATCTGGTACCCGTGGTGTTGTACGTGGCTGGGGGGAAGAACATACCTTCAGTGAGATCACTGAGGACGAGGAACGGGACATGAGTAGCTCGGCATCCAACCTTGTGCAAATGGGGTCTTTCATGCGGTCGTGCCTGTTGAGGGACCCTCGTATAAAAAGGCTGAAGGAGAACGACCTGTACTGGGTGTCCATGCTACTAGACCCCCGGTATAAGCAGAAAGTGCCTGAAATGTTACCGAATTACCGCAAGTCGGAAAGGATGCAGCAGTTCCAAAATCAATTAAAAAGTATGCTTTACATAGCGTATAAGGGTGATGTCACAGCACAACGGGAATCTAACAGGGGAAGAGGTAAAAGTAATCCTTCTCCTCCCACGACCACGCCGGCAAGGACAGGAAACTTTACAGACGTGTTGTTTATGGAGGACATGGGGAGCTTTTTAAGTCCTACGCATCGCCACAGCCCTTCGGGGTCCACCCTCAGAGAACGACCCGACCGACAGGTAGCAGATATCGACACTCTGAGGAGCGATGAACCCCTTGACTACTGGGTGTGCAGGCTTGACCTGTGGCCTGAGCTATCCCAATTTGCGATAGAACTTCTGGCCTGCCCCGCTTCAAGTGTCCTGTCAGAAAGGACCTTCAGTGCAGCAGGAGGTATTGTCACTGAGAAGAGAAGTCGCCTAGGTCAAAAAAGTCTAGATTACCTAACCTTTATTAAGATGAATGAGGGATGGATCCCGAAGGGACTGACAGTGGGCGATACATTCGACTAAAAAAAGGCCTGATGAGGGGGACTACTTAACACACCACTCCTATCTGGTGGCACACGCGCAGTGCCCCAAATTTGAAGTAGGAGGACCGACCAAGCATCTTTTTCCATCTCCCGGTTCCTAAAATCGATGCCATATACACGTCACCTGATAGGGGACGTAACAGGGATTAAACTCATAGGAATAGTACTACTTAACACACCTTATAATAACGCAGAGAGAGGCAACGCAGAGAGAGAAGTCTGAAGAAGAGGAGTCAGAGGAGGAAGGTGGCTTTGAGGAGGTGGAAGACCAAACACAGCAGGCGTCTCAAGGGGCTTGTTGTCACCTTTCGGGGACCCTTGGTGTTGTACGTGGCTGGGTGGAGGAAGAGACCTTCAATTACATCAGTGAGGACAAGAAACAGGACATGGCTAGCTTGGTATCCAACCTTGTGCAAATGGGGAGTTTGCGTTTATGCAAATGGACTGTTTGCGGTGCGTTAAATGGGGAGTTTGGTCTGTCACTGTGAAGCGGGCGTAACCCTTACACTACCTGATCGATACAACATCATACCTGATGTTTTATTTTTTTTTAATTCTTTATTTTTGAGAAAGGTTATTTTCATTGTCGTTGGGGGAGGGTACAGAAGAGAATGAGGGAATAAGGTAGTTGGTACAAATAGTACATAGTGTAACATTGTTGACAATAACAGTCATGCTTTATAAGCATGTTAGGTACAATTCGTCTTTGGTTACATTAATTGCTGTGCATCAGAATACCAGTACTTTGTGTGTAACCTTTAATATTGCTCTGAGTCTAAGGGTAAGGGGGGGTACAAAAGTAGAAAAGGGAGGGGGTACGGGTGCCCTATCGATTCTGTTCACGTTATAGTTCAATAGTTTCCTATATTTGATATGTGTGTCGGGTTGTGCACCAGGAAAGGTGGAGGTGATAGAACAGGTAAGGGGTTGTATAGGGTTGAAGGGGGATGTCGGCTCCCTGAGCTGTCCTGTTTTACCGTCCGGTTTGTTTCCCCGTATAGATACGTGTTCTTACATAGTCATGGTCGGTACATCTGTCTGTGGCAGATTCGGTATTCGTAGCTTGTATCTATGTGTGTCCGAGTTTGCGTATCATGTTAGGTGGGTTCATCGAAGAATATGTTTATTGTACAAAGGTAAGGCGATGGGGGTTATGAGTGGAGGGTTGGTCTCAAGGTGGTTCATTCTCACGGAGGTCTCTTTTGGCTGTTGCATGGGGTTTGGTAAGGCACGGGGCCCCGGTCCGGAGGGGTCAGGTGGCGGGTATGCTCTGGGTAATCCTTTTGGTTATAGGGTTACTCCCTGTTCTTGCGCAGTGGGGAGTTCTTTTCTAAAACTTTTGTTTTATATATTATAATTACCAAGGTAGGGATGTGTCTCCCTCGATCCAAGGGTCCCAAATTTTGTGGTAGCGTTTAGGTGTGTCGTGGAGCAAGGATGTGAGTTTGTCCATTTGTATGTGATCTAATATTTTTTTTGTGATAGTTGTCGGAGATGGGATTCGGGGGGTCGACCAGAGTTCCGCTATTGCTCTTCTAGCTGCAAGAGCTATGCGGGCGCTAAGTTTGTTTTCTGCTCTTGTTAGGTCTTCCAGGGGTTTTGATAATAGTAACGCCCATGGGTCTAGTGGGTATGGTTTGTGCAGTATTTTAGTCAGTAGTTTTGTGACCTTTGTCCATAGAGGTTTGATCTTGGGACAAGTCCACCAACAGTGGAGAAACGTCCCTTGTTCGCCGCATTGTTTCCAGCATGTGTCGGGTGTTTTGTGTATGATTGCTAGCCGTTTGGGTGTGAGGTACCATCGGAATAGCATCTTATATGCTTGTTCCGTATGTGTTACACAGATGGATATGGTCGCCGTAGCGTCCCATATATCTGCCCAGTCTGTGTTGTCTCGGATATTTGTCCTTTTCTGGTCGGGTATTTCATGCACTCCTTTTCAAATCGGGAGAGTGTTGCTGTGCCTGCTTGTTGGATTATCGGGTTTGAGGCGAAGCTTCGTAATTGGATGAATCTAAAGTGATCGAATGTCGTCAGTGTGTCTGCGTCTTTGATTTCCGTGAATTGAATCACCTTGTTGTTTAGATATAGGTGTTGGAGTCTGTCTATGTCCCTTTGATCGAAACTGGCAAATTGTGTTGGAGTGAGCCCTGGTGGGAATAGCTTGTTCCTCCATGTCGGGGTCATGGGAGAAAGGAATGAGGATAGGTCGAATTTATCCTGTAGTTTGTCCCACAGGTCTAGAGAGTGGGTAATGGCTGGGGCGGTTGGGGGGGGACAGGGGTCGATGGGGTCTAGGGACCCACATGTAGAAGGATGGGAGGTCTCTTCCAAAGATGGTATGTTTGATATCTACCCATCGTTTAGTTTGCGGGGGTGCGTGCCAATGTTGGATTTGGGCCAGTTGAGCAGCTGCATGATAGTGTGAGAAGTTTGGTAGCCCTAGGCCTCCTTGCTTTTTTGGGATATAGAGGGTGGTTCTGCGGACCCGGGGTTTGCGGCCATTCCAGATGAATTTGTCGACCGCCTTTTGTAGTGTTTTGAAGTCTGTTGTGTGGAGAGGTATGGGTAGTGTTTGGAAAAGATATAATAGTCTGGGAAGTAGGTTCATTTTTATGGATGTGACTCGGCCAATCCATGATATTCCCAGGGTCTCCCATTTTCGGAGATCGGCATGTGCTTGGCGTAATAGTGGTGTATAGTTTTTTTCGTATAGGGTGTGTAGATCAGCTGGGAGCTGAATTCCTAGGTATGTTATGTCTGCAGGGCATATTCGGAAGGGGTATTTGTGTTTGAGGTCGGTTAGTTGTGTTTCCGAGATTTGTATAGGTAGTATTTCATACCTGATGTTTTAAAGCACGTTATTCCAAACAATTTAGGAATGTTAGGTGATTTATGCCCTTTATGGATTAAAACCAGACTCTGGATCAACTATGTAATTTTCCATGGGCATTTTGCCATGGATCCCCCTCCGGCATGCCACAGTCCAGGTGTTAGTCCCCTGGAAACAACTTTTCCATCACTATTGTGGCCAGAAAGAGTCCCTGTGGGTTTTAAAATTCGCCTGCCTATTGAAGTCTATGGCGGTTCGCGAACATTTGTGGAAGTTCGCGTTCGCGAACCGAAAATTTTATGTTCGCGACATCGCTAATGACAATCAACATCCATGCTAGGCCTCAGGTCCCTAATATGGCACCTTCTTCACCTTACTCTGTGATGCCACATGACTGGCTTTTATCGGTCACCAGTCACAACACTACCTTGACCCATCTTCAGGCAGACCTCTGCAACTTAGTTTGTATGTGAGGAAGAGGTAGGAGTTGCACCTTAAACTTCCTTATGTTTAGCAATATGAAACTGCAAGAATGGGACAATGGTGGAAGCTAATAGTGTAGTATGTTAAAATGTGTAGTAGGAGTAGGATATAGAGGTGCCCTTGCACTTTCAGAGCTACAGTTTAGCTCCAACACATGTGCTTGAGTGGTACAATCCCCACTTGTGGATTTGAAGTGTACTTCTTGGTCTGGGCTTGATGCTCCATGAGATATGTAATAGACCAAACAAAAAAGAGCCAATCTAGTGTAGTATATTAAGAGGGTGGTCACTAAGTAAGTAAATAATTAGATATACACTCACATACTATAGAGCCCCAGAATGTCTCCTCATATTTAGCATAGTGTGGTATAGTCCCACCCCAAGGAAGTCAATAGGAACAAAACTGGTTAGAGTTGAAGTCTGTGATTTTGTATTGTGTATCTGACCATGCGCAAAAGCAATGGGATTGAGATAAGCAGATTCTAGAATGAAGACATGAGGATCCAGGGCCAGGAGTGGGGAACCTTTGACCTTCCAGATGTCGTGGACTACATCTCCCTTGATGCTTTGCTAGCATTATGCCTGTAAGAGCATTATGGCAGATGTAGTCCAAAACATCTGGAGGGCCAAAGGTTCCCCACCCCTGATCCAGACCATGCTTGCCACCGGTGAGGACTTTGCAGCTCTCATACCTGAAGGGCCTGAAGTGGCCGTACTGCCTGCATATCACTGTTTAGGCACTGGCACTTATGTGCTTGTAAGAGTATTATTTGTGGATGCACATTTGTAAGATACATCCAAAATGCCTGGCATTCCTGGGTTCCTGGGACTGGGTGACCTTTGGACATTGTTACACCATAGGCTAGGGTTTGACCAAGCCAAATACTTTACTGACTTCCAGACCCCAACTCTTTTAGATACATTTGTTATGATCAAATAGCTTACAACTATAACTCTATTCAACTGAAAGACATCCTTCATGCTCCCTGAACAGTGTTTGATCAATTTGGTAATTCCTGCTCTCTCCTGGTTGATGGTAGATCTTGCATTTATTACCTGCTTCTTACTAAGACCGGTTTCCTTCCTACGTGCTTTATGGCTAGGTGGGAGGAGGATCTTGGTCGGTCATTCACAGATGAGCAATGGTCTCAGATATGCACCTTCCAAGAATTAATTTACAAACTGTTAACAAGGTGGTACTGAATGCCTCAGCTTTTACACAAAATCAATTAAACCTATTCTGATGTATGCTGGTGATGACAGGATGTGGTTGTTACACTGTTAGATCTCTGGTGTCTGACAATGTCCACATATTCAAGCATACTGATGTATGATACACTTGTAAAAAAATTTGGATCTTCCTCCAGTATTTACCCCAGATGTTATGCTTCTCCACTTCACTTCTGAACTGCTATCATAATATAGGAAGAGGTTTACTAGGCACCTGATTAATGCAGCTAGAACTCTTATTCATGTTCTCAAGAGGCAGTCATCCATGCAGACACTTACTTGAGGAAATAAGGAAGCAGGTTGAGGAAATAAGGAATACAAAGGCTATTACTGCCTTGTTGAGACATATTCAGGATAAACAGTCTTACAACAGATCAGAGTAGGAGGAAACTGCTTTTGCGATTCACATCACCACTCTCTTGCATGCTTTTTGCAACATGTAAATCAGGCTAATGGGAAATGTTCCAATTTATAAATTGCTGCATGTTGCTATATGTTATTGGCTACAGATGTGCTGTTAATGATTGCAACACCATCACAATCACAGCATTACAGTGCTTTTTGGATAACACCTTTGGAAGTTTCAGTTCAGCAAAAAAGCACCTTACGTTAAAGTCACATTTTCTAAGCACCATAACCCCTGCAGTATACTGCAGGGGTTATTGTGCCAGGCGTGTCCTGTGGTTGTGATGGATGTGGGCTTGTGGGGTCGCTAAGCACTCTTTTCATTTCAAGCTCGGTAATCGTTTACTTTTCCTGCCACGGGTCACGCAGCGGGGAGACAGGAAAGCATTTGGCATCTATGCCGAGGTCTATCTGTACGGGGTAAGGATGACTTCTGCCTTGACATATGCCCTGATCGGAATATATCTTTAAGATTATTAATAGGACGTTCATCACATATGCCATATACACACCCCCTTATTAAAGTACAGCCTGACTTTTGGTGATTCTACAGGGCACCCACACGGGATATTGGTATACAACAGAGATCACTACCATTCTATTGTTTTTCCCTGACGAAGGTGCATGTAGTTCTGCACCGAAACGCGTGTTTCGCGTTCTTGCTTTTTATTTTATCACTTGGCACTTTATTTTTCACTAATGGTTAGCATGTTGCTTTGATGGTTCACTTATTTTACATTTTTACTTTTGATCTTTCCTCCTATGTCTGTCTAGCGAGCTTAACAGAGAGGCTTTAACAGTTTAACTTTTTGCCAATCTTTTACTGGGAATAGCATTTTCCATCTTTCTCTTTTCTGCTATATTGCATACACCTAATTGGCCACCCAACAGGGTTTATTTGACCATCTCTCTACGTATTTATTTATTATTTTTCATTTTATTTTCCTTTTACCCTCTGCATTGCCAAGGTGACCTAGGACTATATATACCCTATATTCACTCATTTATAGGGATTTAATGTGAGAACTACCATTGTTCCAGTGCCATATACTGGTCTATGTATTAAGCATACACAGAGCTTTTTTTTTTCTCCTTATTTAAATAGCCCTTCATGCCTCATACAGGCTGACATTATCTTGACTCTTAGGTCCATTTGGTGCTATGTATACTGACTGACCACATAGCCTTTCTTTCCTCGCAGCACTCAATTGTTCTCACAGGGGCTAACTTTTATATATAGAGGCATATTTAATAAAGCTCCTTTCTATTGTGATACCAGCCTTGTGAGACTTTGTACAATACTTATTTAGAGATAGGAGGTTTACCGTTCAAGGTGGTTATTGAATTGTATTTTATTTATTATTTCTTTTAATACTGTACTGCAGAATCTCAGAGGGCAGTTACTTTGCTACAGGTTAACTAGTTTATATTTAGCAATACTACTATTTATATCTCCAGGAAGCATTGTATGTTCCCTTGTGGTGAACCTACATGCTCCGTTTTGTTTTGTCTTTCTTGATTATCTAGGGTTATGCCCTGAGAGACCCCTGGAGTCTCTCTTTGGTGCTTAGAAGCATTAGGAACACTCGGACACATTTCACTTAGGATTGTGTCTAAAGTTGTTTCCCTCTGGTATCCTATCTCTATACTTTTGTGTCCTGGCACAAATAGTCAAACCTTTTTCAATGGTTTGACCTAGGTTCCCTTGGCTGCCAATTCCCCCTTTACTTCATCAGACAGTAATATGGAAGCTTTCTGTCTGAGCTAAGATTGTAGTGCTGGGCTTAGCTCACTGGCTGTGAGCAATCAGCTGACACTCTCAGTCAATGAGCTACCTTACAGGAGTGTTAAAGGGACACTATAGTCACCTGAACAACTTCAGCTTAATGAGGTTGTTCAGGTGAGAACTATAGCTCCCTGCAGCCTCTCATGTAAACACTGTATTTTCTGAGAAAATACAGTGTTTACATTAAAAGCTAGGAACACCTCCAGTTGCAGTCACTCAGAGTAAACCAGAGGGACTTCTGAGTTGATGGAGGCATAATATGCCTCCATCCACTCAGATCTGCTGTGTACGAGCATCCTCTGATTCAGTATCTCCTCCCACTGCATGCAGACACTGACCTTTCCTCATAGAGATTCATTGATTTAATTAATCTCTATGAGGAGATACTGATTGGCCAGGGCTGTGTTTGAATCATGCTGACTCTGCCCCTGATCTGCTTCCTCGTCAGTCTCAGCCAATCCTATGGGGAAGCACTGAGATTGGATCAGGCTATTACATGTCAGCAGACTGCTTGTTTTTCTGAGTCTAACAGCATGCAGATTTACAGCTTCAGGCTTGAATACAGTAAGATTTTTACTATATTTATGGAGGCATGAGGGCTAACCTCCAGTAGACCACCAAGGCAAGAAAGCCAGAGAGATCCCGGGACGGGAAAATTTAGATAGGGAGCCAGCTCAAAGGTCGGGATACACGGGTTTACACTCCTGTAAATAAAATGTAAGGGACCTGTGTGTCCATCATACTTGTGGGCCTGCGAGCCCAAACATATATATGCACAAACTTAACTTGCTATAACCCTAAGTCATATGAATACATGCGAACTGAGGCCTGCGAGCCTCGCGGTTCATTGTTGAAAGAAAAACTAATAAAAAGTATATTTACAAAAAAATAAAGTCTGAGATTTGTAAATTATCCAGTAAACAAACTCAGGCTGGAACTGTTGCAAAGCCACTGCCGCAGAGACATCCTAGGAATGGCAAATGGATTACTTTAGGATCTGGTAGACTTTGCGTTGTGGTTAAAAGGCATATTGCACAGTCTATTTCTCTACATAATTCATTTTCCGCACTTTCAGAGTGTAGTGGTGTTATGGAGAGAAGCTCAGGCACCAAGTGTAGTTGCGTTGTGGAGACAGGCTCAGGCACCGAGTATAGTGGTGTTGTGGAGACAGGCTCAGGCACAGAGTATAGTGGTATTATGGAGACAGGCTTGGGATTATATCGTAAGAGGTGTGGAGCTGGACAATAGTGGTCTTGTGAGATGTCTTCCTGGAGCTACTGCTCACAGAGACAGGAGACGTAAGAACTCTCGGAGGATCTGAAAAAATTGTTGCTCTATCTTAAGATGGCCTAGGGGCTATTAGAAGATTGCAAAAACCCTGAAACTGAGCTGCAGCACGGTGGGCAAGACCATACAGCGGGTTTTACAGGACAGGTTCCACTCAGCACAGGGCTCGCCATGGTTGACCAAAGAAGGTGAGTGAAGGTGCTCAGCATCATATCCAGAGGTTGTCTTTGGGACATAGATGTATGAGTGCTGCCAGCATTGCTGCAGAGGTTGAAGGGGTGGTGGATCAGCCTGTCAGTGCTCAGACCATACGCCGCACACTGCATCACATTGGTCTATATGGCTGTTGTCCCAGCAGGAAGGCTCTTCTAAAGATGATGCACAAGAAAGCCGGCAAACAGTTTGCGGAAGACAAGCAGACTAAGGACATGGATGACTGGAACCATGTCCTTTGGTCCGATGAGACCAAGATAAACTTATTTGGTTCAGATGGTGTCAAGCGTGTGTGGCGGCAAGATGAGGAGTACAAAGACAAGTGTGTCTTGCCTACAGTGAAGCATGGTGGTGGGAGTGTCATAGCCTGGGCCTGCATGAGTGCTGCCGGCACTGGGGAGCTACAGTTCATTGAGGGAACCATGAATGCCAACATGTTCTGCGACATACTGAAGCAGAGCATGATCCCCCCCCCCCCCCTTCGGAGGCTGGGCCGCAGGGCAGTATTCCAACATGATAACGACCCCAAACACACCTCCAAGACGACCACTGCCTTGCTAAAGAAGCTGAAGGCAAAGATAATGAACTGGCCAAGCATGTCCCTAAACCCTATTGAGCATCTGTGGGGCATCCTCAAACGAAAGGTGGGTGAGAGCAAAGTCTCTAACATCCACCAGCTCTGTGATGTCGTCATGGAGGAGTGGAAGAGGACTCCAGTGGCAACCTGTGAAGCTCTGGTGAACTCCATGCCCAGGAGGGTTAAGGGTTAAGGAATATAATGGTGGCCACACAAAATAGACACTTTGGGCCCAATTTGGACATTTTCACTGAGGGGTGTACTCACTTTTGTTCCCAACGGTTTATACATTAATGGCTGTGTGTTGAGTTATTTTGAGGGGACAGCAAATTTACACTGTTATACAGGCTGTACACTTACTACTTTACATTGTAGCAGAGTGTCATTTCTTCAGTGTTGTCACATGAAAAGATCTAATAAAATATTTACAATAAAGTGAGGGGTGTACTCACTTTTGTGAGATACTGTACATGTATATTTTGCACACACTTGTTAGCCAGTGTCAAAAAGAGGCACTTACACTCTTAAGATAAATTGACATTTGTTGTGCATGGTGCCTCATAAAACCTATGTATTTATATGTAAAGTTTATTTTAACTTAGGCCTCAGCTCACTGTCAACTTTTACCTTTGTTCTTACTGAATAACTAACCAATTTATATTCCAAACACAGTTTCCTTCAATGTAACCGTGGAAGACGAAGAACTTTTACATTTCCAGAAACTCTCTCAGTTAGAACTGTAATGCATTCTGGACCTGCAAGAATCAGCTTGTTGGTTGTAAAAGTGTTATTTTAAAGAAAAGATGGTTGGCACCTGGGATAGCTTCCCAGCAGAAGTGGTAGTAATATGTACTATATAAATATAAGAATGCCCTGGAGAATAAACAGATTGAAGTATAGACAGTCTAGATCAGTTGTTTGTGTTTTAAAGCAGCTTTGTCATTTCAACACGGTTTTAGCAAGGCCATAACAACCAAGCATTCTACATGAATGATCATAGTTACATAGGCTAAAAAGAGACATGTGTCCATCAAGTTTAGCCTTCCTCACATTTGCCTTGTGCTGTTGATCCAAAAGAAGGCAAAAAAATAGTTTGAAGCACTTCCAATTTTGCAATAAACTAGGAAAAAAATTGACCCTAGAATGGCAGTCAGATTTATCCTTGGATCAAGAAGTTATTACCCTCACCAACTTTATAAAAACGGGGAAATCATACAATTTGAAGAACTCCAACAAGGTAACCATTTGACCCCTGCGGATTTTTTTTAGATATGTCCAGATTCGGGACTTCGCTAGAAGACCCCATATTAAAGCAGCAGCCCAGGGAAAGCTGTCTTTTTACGAGAGATTATGTATGGAGGGAACCGCCCCCAAGGGCATGATCACGCTTCTATATGCCCACCTTAGCACTGAAACTAAAGAATGGGGTAGATTGAAATACACTGATAGATGGGAGGCGGACCTAGGGGAGGAACTGGAAGGAATTGAGTGGCAGGAGATATGGGAAGCGACCAAGAACGTTTCCATATGTGTCACGTTACAGGAGCAGGCATGGAAAACCATGCTCAGGTGGTATTCTACTCCAGTAACATTACACAAAATGCGTAAGATCGACACGGACGATTGTTGCAGGGGATGCGGATTGCGAGGCCCGTATATTCACATGTGGTGGGAATGCCCGAAATTACACGGCTTTTGGAAATCAGTAGAGGACCTATTGAAACAGACGTTTGGCAAACGTTTGGTCATGGACCCATGGATCTACCCCGTGGCGACCTGGACTCTGACGGCCTTGTTAGCCCCCACCGCGCCGCCCCCCTCACTCTCTCAGCCTACTTCTTTTCTCTCTCTCATTTCCCCCCTCTCCTTTAGACTTTTCTTTTCTTCTCTTCTAGTCTTTTCTTATTTCACACCTCTTTGTCTCTCTTTGCTTGCATATGCTCTCGCCCCTTGGTTTACAGGAGTATCGTTCTTCTTTGTCTCTTTTATTTTTTTTTTCTTTTACATTTTTACGTTTTTTTTTTTGTCTCCCAGGCATGATTATACAGTCGGAGAAATGAGGATACCTAAAGATGAAACTGGTGTGTGTAGAGTTAGGGCTCCTCATTAAGCTACATAGCCTGGACTAAACACAAAATCCTCGATGGGAGGCAAGGCATAAGGGAATTACAAAGAGGCTTGTCGTGTGGGCTTATGTCAATTATGTTATTATCCAAGAAAGTTCTTTTAATTGTTGGCTTCTGCGCAAGCCTGAAAGTTGTACTGTACTTGCTATACCTATCGTATGAAAAATAAAGAATTAAAAAAAAAAAGAAGTTATTACCCTACAGTTGAAAAATTATATTAATGAATATTCTGTTTTTGCAAGTATGCATCTAGATGCTGTTTAAACATCTGTAAGGACTCTGATAAAACCACTTCTTCAGGCACAGAATTCAAAATCCTTATTGTTCTTATGGTAAAAAAAACTTTCCTTTGCCTTTGACGTAATCTTCTTTATTCCAGTCTAAACGCATGACCTTGTGTCCTATGTAAAGTCCGGTTTGTGAATAGATTTCCACACAATAGCTTGTATTGGCCACAGATATATTTGTATAATGTTATCATATCCCCTCTGAGGCAAAACATTTCTTAACTAAAGAGGTTTAAATGTACTAACCTTTCTTCGTAGCTAAAATATTCCATTCCTTTTATTAATTTTATAGCCCGCCTCTGCACTTTTTCTAGTGCCGTAATATCCTTCTTTAGAACATGTGCCCAAAATTACACAGCATATTCAAGATGTGGTCTTACCAATGATTTATAAAGAGGCAAAATTATATTCTCATCCCGAGAATGAACGCCCTTTTTCATACATGACAATACATTACTGGCCTTAGCCACTGCTGATTGACATTGCACATTGTTGCATAGTTTGTTGTCTATAACAATTCCCAAGTACTTCTCGTGTGTTGTTATCCTTAATTCGCTTCCATTAAGGGTATAAGTTGCTTGTTAGACATGTGCAATTAGTTTCGGTCGAATTAAAATTCGGACGAATTTCGGGTAATTCTGACATTCGGGTGCTTCCGAATGTCCGAATAGTTGAATTGCTGAAGTGCCGAAGTCCTGAAGTGCCGAAATTACTGAATTTCCGAAGTGTAGTAGTGCCGAATTGCTGAAGTGCCAAAGTTCCTAGGTGTCAAAGTGCCGAAGTTCCTAAGCACAGTATTGCCTAAGTACTAATATACTTACCCAGTGAAAGAAGAAGAATGTTACACTGTATACAATTTCTGTATACAAAGTCCCGAATTGACGAAGTCCCAAATTGCCGAAGTCCCGAATTGCCGAAGTCCCGAATTGATGAAGTCCCGAATTGATGAAGTCCCGAATTGATGAAGTCCCGAAGTCTTGAATTTCGGAATTCCTAACCGAAACGAATATTTTCCCCATGCACATGCCTATTGCTTGTGCATTTTTCTACATTAAATGTCATCTGCCATTTGAGTGCCCAGTCTGCCATCTAAATCCCTCTGCGGCAAAGTAATATCTTGCTCACCTTTAATTATTTTACAGAGTTTTGTGTCATCTGCAAACACTGAAACATGACTTTCAATGCTTTTTTCAAGATACTTTATAAACAAGTTAAATAGAAGGGGTCCCAGAACAGAACCCTGAGGGAAACCACTTGCCACCTCTGTCCAGCTTGAAAATTTACCATTAATGACAACTCTCTGTGCTCTATTTTTAAGCCTATGTTCTACCCAAGAACAAGAATTTTCATCTAGACCAATTTATTTAAACTTAAACATTAATCTATTGTATGGAACTGTATCAAACGCCTTGGCAAAATCCAAATAGATCACATCCACTGCAACACCCTGATCTATACTTCTACTTACTTTTTCGTAGAACGCAATCAAGTTAGTTTGACATGACCTGTGCTTCATAAAACCATGCTGATTTTTGCTGATAACCATGTTCAGAATGGACATCTATATCATTAACACATTTTACCTTTAGCTACAGCTTGTTCTCCCAAAGACTCTACACAGGTCATGTTATGGTTTTTGATTTGCTGGCAGTTTACCATTTTACCACAAGGGGCTCTGCAATCTCTCTCCAAATTGTGAGGCATAGAGTTTAGCATGCTGAGCTGATCGTTATCTGTAATTAGGAATTTAATAATCAGGATCAAATCCAAACAATGCATCATATCAGCTTTGGATAAAACAAACACTCTGGTGCCTAATTAATAAACTGTTAATTACAGAGAATTGACAAAGAACAACTTATAAGTCAAAAAAGCTTAGCGGGAAAAATACTCCAAATTAACTTGTCACTTCTTCACAATTCCCAAATGTGGTGAATGAATCTACTTATTACACTCTGCCACAAGCTATTCACTAAACCTGGGGTAGGCAACATTCCATAGGCATACTTCCCAAATGTCCCTGTTTAGGAGGGACTGTCCCTATTCAGGGCTCAGATATCTCTGTCCCTCTTTCCTATCGTATTGTCCAGCTTTTCTAGGTGCTCCATATGGTTGGTCTGTCTGTGTGTATAACAAGAGAACTACCACAACAAGAGGACATAGTCTTAAATTAGAGGGGCAAAAGTTTAAAAATAATTTCAAGAAATATTTACAGAGAGGGTAGTGGACGCATGAAATAGCCTTCCAGCTGAAGTGGTAGATGTTAACACAGTGAGGGAGTTTAAGCATGCGTGGGATAAGCATAAGGCTATCCTAGACTTGAGATAAAGCCAGGGACTAATTAAAGTTGTGCACACTAGATGGGCCAAACGGTTCTTATCTGCCGTCACATTCTATTTTTCTATGTCTTTAACACCTTGCTGCCATTAGGTCCTGAACAGCATGGGCTTTAACGACGTAGGGCATAATGACATGTCCTAACATCAGTGTCAGTGAATATACTCACTTCTCCAGATCAGGCAGTTTCAGCAGTCAATCCGTTGCGATCGGAGTCACTGTCACTGTGATTACTACTACAATGTGACAGCCAATGATTTGTGTCATGGGACGTGACATTGTATTCTGCCTCTCCCTTCCCTCACATTTTAATCTGAGGCAAGATAGGCAGAAAGATCGTTGCTGGCTGTGTCCCAGATTGTTAGAGTGTGTAAAAAAGTTTTTAAAGATTGAGTGATCAGGACACTAGTGTGTTCTTTGACTTTTTGGGGGGTCAGACTTTTTATTTTTGTTGTTGTTAAAATCTCATTATTTTAACCGATTCTGTTAACCCCTTCCGGTTTTATCTTACCTACCCTGTTTTTCACCTCTGTTTACTTTAAATTCTTTATTTTTGTAGTGCGTATATTAGTCACATGCATACATATGGTACCCCAACGGCATTCCATATGCAGGTTTCAAGACATTAGTTACAGTAGGGGGTAAATAGACAATGCACTTTTTTTGTTATTTGTAAAGACGAAATATGCATAAAAAACAGGCGTAGAAAACAGGCTTAAAAGACAGGCATATAAATCAGGCTGAGAAAACAGGCTCATAAATCAGGCATAGAAAACAGACGTTTAAATCAGGCGTTTAAATCAGGCTTTTAAAATCAGGCTTTTAAAATCAGGCTTTTAACGACATGAGGTATAGTAGGCCAGCGTCGGTAAGGAGCTCGGTTGCTATAACATAAGTCTGACGCGGAGCCTATACATCTTTGAAAAACATACTGCACAGTTTTACGTATTATGCCATGAAGGCTGATTCAGTGTGCACGTATTTATACATTGGGGGACGATGATGCAAGAATTAAAATAAAATAAAATACACAAAAAAAAAAAAAAAAAAGAAGGGGAAAAGAAAAAGAAAAAAAATAGCTTTGCCATAGAATTATCAGTCGCTGCCAACATTAAATTAAGCAACACAATTTGTTTTTCCTTTCATAGAAAAAAAACCACATGAAAACAACAACGTGTGTATCATTAACAAGTTACATTGAGCCTGCTAGGCTAGTGGTGAATACGTCAGTTTTAGTTACACTTAAGTGTGTGATAAGTTGCATCAATAAGGCAAAAATAACTGTGCTAAGCTGACTAATAATGAGTAGGTCGGCATAATTAAGGCAGCTAACGTAACGAACAGTAAAGTCACTTAACCAACTAAATGATGCTAGTACAATATATACATCACACAAGTAAACTAAAGCTTTGTGAAGAGATCGCTTTGTCAGACATGGAGGTGTTTCAACAGTTGTGTTCCTAATATTCCTAGCAAGCTAGGTAACCGTGTAGTGTGTCATAAGTCACTTAGCCTACGCCAGTAGCTGGTACGATATTGTCCCCCAAAATGGTGTTGCACTGCACGGGGTCCAGAGGGTGATGCAGAAGTCCGTGTGCATCTCGTCTCACAGCATCTCGGTCTGGGAGCTCGGTCCCCACCCCAGCATGCGACAGGGTAGGCCCCTGTTCAGCCTTTCTAAAGCCGTGCCGTCGCAGTTTGTTCCACCGGGAGCGTGTCCTCCTTGTGGCTGAATTTTTAGGTCGGGCCTGGAGTCGTCTGTGATACTGTGCAGGTGCTTGTCGTTCCTGGTTCTTCTGTCTGTTATGGCGTCGAGTGGTGGTGGCTGCCAGCAGCGGGGGATTGTGGCTCGGTATCGGGCCCCGATTTCCCGTGGAGCGTGTCTTCTCACTGGACTCTGGATGCCGGTAAGGCTGGAGGGGTGAGTCGTCGGATGGCTGTAGTGGGCTGTGGTGGGTGAGTGTTTGTGGGCGATCCGGTGCCTTGCCTAAGGGTGTTCCCCTTTTCAGCGGCTGCACGTGGCCCCTCTCACCTGCTTCCTTGGGGGGTTGCTGTCTTGCCTTTGCGGTCTGAGCTCGGAGCTGCAGTTTCTCCCAGAATTTGGCAAACAGCTCGTCAATGCGCCTTGTGAGGTTGGTGCCGCTGTCTGTGCTTTGCTTTTGGGGATAGGACCGCTGGTGTGGCGAGTACTCAGCCGCCATTGTGTGCATGCCTCGTGCGTCGCCGGCCCTGGAGCACGTCTGCTTCGTGGTAGTCAATAGAAATGTGTCTCTCCTGGCACACAGCGAGGACCGCGATATCCCCCATCGGTCCAGGGGGGGGGGTAGGAGATCCGAGGGTTGAGATGGTTTTGTGGCAGGCAGGGGGAGAGGAGAGCGGCCGTCTCTCCCCTTCACTCTGTCCTGTAGGCCCCGGTTTTCGTAGATAGGGTTCCCGGGCAGGCAGCCTATTGATTTGGGTATCCGAAGGTGTGCCCGGGTGTCCCCCACCCGGCTATGCCCCTCTCGGGTGGATTTGTGCCAGGTGTTGGGGTATTTACCCCCGAAATCTAGTGTTTCATGCAGGAGCTTAGACCTGGCACGTCCGCTCAGCCTGGATGCTAGGCTCCGCCCCCACCTCTGTTTACTTTAAAGGAAAATTAAATTAAAACAAAAACAAAAAAAAACTTTTAGTGCAGATCACAGCTTTTTATTCTGCGATCAGTTGTTCAGTTTTCTTTATGGATTTTGGGTGTAGGGTTCTGTGGGAACTGGGGGTGGGTTGAAGGAGTGTGTTAGGCAGGTAGGGAAAAAATATTTTACTTAAAAAGTTGCCATGACACATATGTGGGGATTGAAGGAATGAGATATATTGTGAGGATGGGGGGAATGAGACTCATTGGACGGACTGGGGGAATGAGACACATGAGGAACTCGAGGAATGAGAGAGACATGGGGGAGCTTGGGGAATGAGACACATATGTGTCAGGGAAATGAGACATGAGGAGGCTTGGGAAATGACACATGGAGGGTTGGGGGGAATTAAACAAGTGAATGGATGGGCTGGGGAGGAAATTAGACACATGGAGAGGCAGGGTGAGAAATGAGACACATGGAATGCAGGGGCTGGGGGGAATGAGACAAATGGAGGGGCTTGGGGAGAGAGACAAAGAGACATAGAAAGACTGGGGGAGAAAGATGCAAGGTGCTTGGGGAAAGAGACACACAGAGAGGCTGGGAGGGGGAGAAAGAGACACACAAAGGGGATTGGGGAGAGAAAGAGCCACAAAGAGGGGCTGGGTGGTACAAAAAGACACAGAGGGGCTTGGGAAGGGGTAAAAGAGACAGACAGTGGCTGGATAAGGGCTAAAAGAGACAGACATGGGTATTGTAGTCATCTTGGACATTTTTATCATACTGTCTAAGTTTAGAATACTTTTTGCTGCATGCGGTATAATGTCAGCAAACTACAATTCCCATTAATGTAATGTTAGATGCAGCTGTAAATGCCAGGTGTTGCGAGGCCCATTCTATAACTTTGCAATGCATTGTGATTGATGTTTTTCCTCCTTCGGATTACATATCTGAGCTTGGGGTTAATCATAGACTCACGCAGGAGATGGCAGAAAGAATTGAAACAATCAAGCAGAAAATTGCAGCGAGGAATATAATTTAACTCCAGTACTGCCATTGCCGACAGCTTCAGTAAACCACAATTCCATTTATACATACATGCATAAACGAAATGTTCCACGGTAGCTTTTTGCTAATGCCCATATAATCTTTAAACATGTACTGTTTCCAGAGCACCACTCAACCTCTTGTCAACAGAACCTAATTTAACCCAGTGTAGTCAATTAAGCAAATAAACACATCTGCTATACTCATTATTTTTAGGATATGAACATTGCATAATATGGGATAAACAGCATGATATCTACTGGTTTTGTATTAACAAGCTGGGTAGTGTACACTCACCTTCCTCTCACTTTTTTTCCTTTCCTTACTCCTCCCCTCTCTAGATTCCTGCCTGCCTCTTTTTTCAAGGACCTTTGAAGGTCAAACTGTAATCACAGGTTGTCTTTTGATTTTCTCTTACAGCACTGTACCCTGACCCAGGGCAATAAACAATGTATGTCTTTAGAAGCCTGAAAATTGACTTGTGCAGAGATATTTACTGATCAAAAAAAATCTACAATCTTAACTTTGCCTTTATCTTGATTCTTTACAAACAATGTTCTTATCCCTTTTTAACACAGGGCTGTATGTAATTTAATAGCCTAAATAATGGCTTTATTTGTCTGGTTACTGGTCACAAAATAACTTAATGCCATCAAAGAAACACCATAGCGTTTGGAATACAAATATGTATTCCTAATACTATAATGTCCAAATCACCATTTAGGTGACTGGATCCCTGCTTCAAGGGTTAAAAAGTTGAGTTTACTTACCTTCTCTCCCTTGCAACACTGGTCTATAGTGTGTCTCTCCTCCAGTTTGGCTGAGATCATCAAGATCAATGATTTCTACCAATCCAATACTATCCTATAGCAGTGATGGCGAACCTTTTTGAGCCCAAACCGCAATACATGCCAACTTTTTTCCCTCAAAGTGCCAACACGGCAATTACACCTGAATACTGAGGTTTAAGTTTAGAAAAAAACAACTCGTACAGTTGTCCTAACTAATTAACATATTTTGTTTTAAAAGAAGAACACAACAGAGAGTTCAATTATAAAAATGTTAAATGATATAAATAGATAAAATTAAGCTTATATTTATTAGTATCTCCAACAAATGCAATACACACATACTGCTGAACACATTCACACACCGACTGCTTAATACATACACACACCGACACACAGACAGACTGCTAAACACACACACACACACAGACAGACTGCTAAATACTTTCACACAGACAGACTGCTAAATACATACACACAGTGTGGGGGCTGTGTGTGGGAGGTAGGGGTGCTGTGTGTGGGGGGGTAGGGGTGCTGTGTGTGGGGATGGTAGGGGTGCTGTGTGTGGGGATGGTAGGGGTGCTGTGTGTGGGGATGGTAGGGGTGCTGTGTGTGTGGGGGCCGTAGGGGTACTGTGTGTGTGGGGGCCGTAGTGGTACTGTATGTGTGTGTGTGGGGGGGGCGGGAAGATACATAAAAAAAAATGTAAAGTATATTAAATCTGTATTCTCCCCCTCCCTTCTTCTTACCTTTGGTGAAGGAGGGGGGGGGGGAGGAGGGCACAGGCATCCCTGGTGGTCCGGTGGTGGTAAGTATTTGACAGGGAAGCAGCTCTCCTGTCCTCCCGCGCGATGCTGTGTGGAGCGTTGCCATGGTAACGCGTGGCAATGCTCCACACAGATTGCTCGCAGGAGGACAGGAGAGCTGCTGCCGAGATCCATCCCCCTGCTTCCGGTCCTCCCGACAAGAAAGTAGAGTAGGCACCTGCCGTTTTGGACATTGATGCAGACAGACAGCGGCCCCCTCCCCCGGCGACCTATGGCCGCGTGCCCACAGAGTTCGCCATCACTATCCTATAGGAAAGCATTGGGTGCATTCACGGAAAAGTTTTGCACTGTGCCAATCAATTGGTCTCTTTCAGACAATCTGATAGAAATAGCATAGGTTGATTCTGCTATGTCCTCTAATGTGCCTCTAGTGGCTGTCTGAGTAACAGCCACTAAAGGCATCTAACACTGCAATGTGTTCTGTAGAATGACAAAATTTTCAGTTACAGGGTAAAATGGGAGACATGGCACCTTAACCACTTCATTGAGATGAAGTGGTCTGGGTGCCTAAAATGTCCTTTTAAGGTGTAAACTACAAAAAAAAAAATTGTAGTAGTGACACTAGCATCAAACACAGCTATCACAAAGTTGAAGTCAAGCAATGTGACTGACTTTACCAAAACAATAAGAATTTGGCATAGTGTGTATCTTGTTGTTGAGGTACTATTAGTTAGTAGAATGTAATAGTTTCTAGTTTATTGTTCCTGAGACAGGAACACATACCACTTTACTAGCCATACATCTGGTAATTCAGGAAACCAATTGTGAACAAGTTTTGTGCACTCCCATTTCTACAGTTGTTAGTGATCAGTTAAAGAGACACTCTGGACACATGGACGACTTTAATGCATGTGAGAAGATGTGGTAAATTAATTTACCTGACTTAATAGGTGTACTCAAACCTGTCCCAATTAGAGATGTAGCACATGTTCCCCCAACAGGAAGTGATAGACCCTGAATGGAAAACCAGCCATTTGTCCTCATACACCCAAGCACTGTGCTTCCAAATGACAATCACTTTAATGCTGATCTAACATGTACAATGCAACCACCAATGTCATATATACTTAGCAAAAATAAATAAATGAGTTGTAAATAGATAGGATTTCCTCCCCCCCCCCCCCCCCATTTAAAAGGATGCCCACAGCTGTTGTGTGTGAGTTACTTCAGCATTCCAAAGAGAACTTATTCTACATGTAGACCCAGAATGGCCATTGGGTAAACAATGGAATGCCCATGGGATCACAGGCCAAAGGCTGGCTAGAGAGATTACAGGATCTCACTGACTGGCATTGTCATTTACTTTTAAAAGACCAATATAGTCACCCAGACCACTTCAGCTCAATGAAGTGGTCTGGGTGCCAGGTCCCCCAGATTTTAACCCTGCAGCTGTAAACACAGCAGTTTCAGAGAAACTGCTATGTTTACTTTGCAGGGTTAATCCAGCCTCTAGTGGCTGTCTTCCTGACAGCGGCTAGAGGCGCTTCCGCGACGCTCAATGCGAAAATAACATTGAGCACGCAAGACGTCCATAGGAAAAGCATTGAGTGAGCCCGGCGCTGGATTAAGGTAAGTGGTTTTAACCCCTTCAGCCCAGCGGAAGGGGGTGGACCTAAGGACTATATAGTGCCAAGAAAACAAATTTGTTATCCTGTCACTATAGTGGTCCTTTAAGTCTGCTGCTAACCAAGTACATGTCATTAGAAATAGTGTCGTAGAGTTGCTCTGTGGCCTTTGCCATTAGTATGTAGTATGGCTTGCAGAATCTGTTCCAGCATGTTGTCTTTTTATGAGTGGCTACATCGTATCACTAACAATTAATTTTCAAATTGACTGCTTTAAAATGTCCAGGCCTTCCTTTGCCCCAGTTATTATCCCAATTTGTACATAACAATTACAATGCTTCTCTACGGGGAGAATGAGAGCATTTGGTGTTGTCATGACGCCGAACGTGAAGAATGTACATTTTGGGCTGATTGACAGGCAATAGTAAAAAATTGCAGTTTCCTGCATATGGCAATGTTTACAATTATCAACCTAGAGGGACAGTAACTAGGCAAAGGCCAATGCACCATATTGGATTTAAAGCTTAGAGTGTTCCTTGAACTGTCAGTGTAGGTTATTCACTAAAATTACAATAGTCAGGAATTCAAAGTGAATTTCAAATTTAGGGCCTAAATAGTCAAACTACTAGCTAATTTGGACTTGGTAGAATTTTTCCAGTTTGGCCTCAAATTTGTAATCCACTTTTCCGTTTAGTGAACAACCCTGTAAATTTTCTCACACAATCAGAGCTTGATCCCACTTTTGTTATGTTTAAGTGTATTCCTTTTCGCTAACCAAAACTGAACCAAAGATTCTATTATTGCATTCTAGTTTCAGTATATTAGTGGAGTTGTTCGCAGACATCCCAACTTACACCCTCCTCACACACATACACACACAACCTGAAAAAATGTATACTTTGATACACAGATACACACACTGGCACAAATACACACCGAGATACACACTGACACACAAATACACACATTGAAACACACTCAGATATGCACACTGAAACACTCAGATACACACACACACTGACACGCAGATACACACACACTGACACATACGCTTAGATACACACATTGAAACACACACTCAGATATGCACACATTGACACATAAACTCAGATACATGCACACTGACACACAAACACATACATACTGACACAAGCACTCAGATACACACATTGACATACAGATACACATACACAGACAGAAACACACAGATACACACTGACAGAAACATACAGATACACATACTGACAGAAACATACAGATACACACACTGACACAAACACTCAGATTCACACACTGTCATACAGATACACACACACACACACACTGACACAAGCATTCAGATACACACACTGACAGAAACACACAAATACACACACTGACAGAAACATACAGATACACACACTGACACAAAAACTCAGATACACACGCTGACATACAGATACACACACACAGATACAAACATACAGATACACACACTGACACAAACACTCAGATACACACACTGACATACAGATATACACACACACAGATACAATGATACAAACACTCAGATACACACATGTTAGCTTATCCTGGAGGGTGGCTTGCTTGATGCTCTGGTCCTGGCTGAGGCTGATGGAAGTGAGAATGCTTGGGCAGCTTCTCCCTCCATGCTGCTGTGTGGCTCTGCAGACTCCATGCTGCCTCCAGTCCTCCTGTGCGGCACTCTGTGAAACAGAGAGGAAGTGACAGGCTGACATCACTTCCTCCCTGCCAGCTAATCGTGGGCTCTTAAAGGGCCAGCACCCCACTGGGCCCTACTTAGTATGAGGTAAGAGGGCCTCAAATCATATATGATATCCTGGAAACCAACACACACAATCTGATATACATTGTATGTCAGATTGTGTGTGTGATTTTCGGGATATTATGCATGTTCTGCGGGTGTCAGGGAGCCACATGCAAAATGAGGGAGTCTACCAAAACTACCGGGAGACTTGGGATGTCTGTGTTCATAAAACAGTGAATTGCAGGGGAAAAATAAGGCCGGTTACCCTACTTTTAACAGAGATATGGTGAATGGGCCAAGCTTAGCCAAGTTTCATCATGGTCACTTGTTAATATCCAGCCTGTTAGATGGCAGTGTGTCGGATATTAAGACAGACCAGCCTGCTGTATCTAGAATATATGTGGGACTGACAAACCACAGCAACACACAGGCCTGTTTTGAATTTGTGAAGTCTCCCAATGGTGACATCGCCACTGGTGGTCCGGTGGCCGCAGGGGACAGGTAAAGGTAAGATAACTTACCTGAACTTGTCCCTCATGGGTGCCGCCATCTTTCTCATGATGCTCTTATTAGGAAACCGACGTTACTGCTGTACTTTTGCGCATGTGGGAGAGTACATCTTTGAAGTCTATGGGGGATCCTGCCACATCCTTCATAGACACAGCTAATTCCCTGCAGCAGTCACTGGTTTATTTAGCAAAATAACAAATAGCAGTGAAATAGAAACAGAACTACAACATTTAGGCTAATATAGCCAAGCTATTGTGGTGGAATCTCGGTAAAAATAAATTTAGTAGGCCGAGATTACCACGTGGCATGTGTACGTGCATATGCTGACGTATCGATCAGTTGGTTGCACGAGGCAAGATACGATCAGTAGTGTACGGAGCATGTGCAAGAATACAGGATGTAGTATTCCCCCTCCTCCATTGTGCTGGACAAGCCATGCGGTCAAACAGGAAGTTAATTCTTATTTGTGTTGATTGGTTAAGAGAATGTGCGGGTGGAGCTTAATATGGGAGGAGTTATGTGCCTATATAAGGAGCCTGCACTATTGTCCGGGGCTCAGAACTTGCTGTATTTTGGTGACGCTAGTCCCTCTGAGTCCCGATCGGTGATCCAATAAAGAATCTCTTCCTTCCTGAAGAAACCTGTGTCCATCTCTCTGTGCTTGGCTTCCGTCAGTTTCTCCGGTATCATTTGGTGCATTGGCCGGGAAGCTCATCGTTCAACGGTAGCTGAGAGGCAGAGGCGTGAGACGGTCTATCTTTGCCCACGTTCTCTACGGCTGCACCCCTGAACTTCTGCGTGGACCTCCCTTCGTCTCGGCGCCACTGGTCTGTTGTCCAGGAGATCATCGGCCTCTACGTGAGAAGTGCTGGGGTGTCCCCGTCGATGAGTGTGAACTCAGGTTCAGGAACGAGGAGGTAAGACAACTGCTGTTTTAGACGGCAGGACCCACTAGGGGTATACCGATTGTGCGGTAGGCCCAAAGGGGTTTGAATCTGTGTATCTGCCCCCTCTGTCGGAGGGAAGGAGCGAAGGCGCACCGCTCGATCGAACGCTCTTTAGTCAGACCGTTTGATTTTGTTAGTCAGGCGGGGTCCTGGTGTAAATAGCCCTAGCCGGACACCGGTGTCTTGTCTAGACTAGCGTTCTAGGGTGTATATTACGTTCGCTAGGTCGGAGGGACCGGGAGACTAAGCGGCGCCTGTGTAAATTCGGTTCGCTAGCTCTCAACCTATCTGGGCTAAGTGGGAAGGCGTGTAAATTTGGAACCCACTAGACTTTTGATAGTGCGACTAAGAGGCGCCTGTGTAAATTCGGTTCTCTAGCTCGCTATATGTGGTGATTGGGCAGTGTGGCTAACCAAAACGGGTGTATATAGTTTTAGGTAGTCCATTCAAGGTACTGGCCAATAGTTTAGTTGGGAATTGTAAATGTGTTAACGATTGTTTAGTAAAGTGTATATCTTGTTAGATAGCGCGAGCTCAGCCGTCTAGCGAGAGTGTTAATAGTGTGTTGCTGTATTATAGTGCACGGTACCATAACCCTGTATATTTACTGACACTGTATATAAGTACTAATCATTGTCGTCCATTGCATGTTTAACACCATAACCACTAATAATTGTATTGTGACCTTAACTTGTGCTTTGACCTATGCTAACCGTACTGTAACCGCTATTTGTAAAAGACGATGTTACTGGGGTGTGTTATAGACGGGTAATTCGTATATAGAGAATTATAGCGTGGGTGACTGTATAGTTACGCCAAAGGGCATAATATTGATTATATAGTGACTGGTGTAGCAGCTGTGTGTGTACGGGAATTCCCTGAGTGTTTATTGTTATTGTGTACGTTTCACTTGGTGACCGTACCACGTGGTGCTGTTGCCAGAGGAAACGGGTGTGACTGTTGAATAGTACGCGTGTATAGTATTCGTTGTCGACGACGTTCTATTGTTAAGTATGGGTGCGTCGCAGTCAACGATTCCGGATCCCTTAGGTTGTATGGTGAAGAATTTTAAAAAGGGATTCAAAACTTGTGATTTTGGGGTTAAAATGTCTCCTGTACGTTTGGTCACTTTGTGTACTAGGGAGTGGCCTACTTTGGTTGCGGCATGGCCGCCACGTGGCAGTTTGGATCCAACTCTGGTACAGCGCTTACACGTGGCTGTATCAGGTAGGCCTGAACTTTACGGCCAGTTTCCTTATGTTGATTGTTGGAGACAGGCCGTAAATGACTCGCCAAAATGGCTCCGGACATGCCACGAGGAGCAATGTCGCCTCATGGTAGCTAGGACTTGTTCGTCCACTAGGACTGGTGTTAGGCCCATTTTGGACACGCCCCCTGAGTCCGAGATCCCTTTGCCGCCCCCTTACTTTCCGTTAAGAGGAAGTGACGCGAATGCAGGAAGTCCTGCAACCCTCCCCTCATTACCCCCATCCACTTCCGCTTCCTCCTCCAGTACAGGATCCACCCCCCCTCGTACTAAATCTCCCCTTCCGGAATCAGAACCAACCCCCATTAAAAACGAATATCCTGATTTGGCGCCACTTCAGACTTCCGGTCAAGCTTCATCTAGCTCGGCTCGAAGTGTTTTATTTACAACCTTTTCCCAAAACCAAGCTCCCATATCCCCATACCCTATTTCTCCCCAACTGGAACCTATGACTGACGCCCCTCCACGTAGCCCCATACAGACCCGACAGTTGACCGGTGCCCAACAATTAAGACACTATCAGATGCCTCTTCGTCTGAATCCTGGGTCAGCCTATATCGATGCCGCAGGCCAAATGGCACATGCTGACCCAGTCTTTGTATATGTCCCATTCACGACAACCGATCTTTTAAATTGGAAGACCCACAATTCCTCGTATACTGAGAAACCACAAGCTATGACTGATCTGTTCACCTCAATAGTACAGACACATAACCCGACATGGGCTGATTGCCAGCAGTTATTAATGACTTTGTTTAACAATGAGGAAAGGACAAGAATTAACCAAGCAGCCATTAAAGCACTAGAGGATAGAGCCCGTGCTTTGAACCAAGCTAATCCATCAGCATGGGCCGCAACACATTATCCCAACACCGATCCTGATTGGAACGTAAATGGTGCTGATATGGTCCAACTCAGAGCCTATAGAGACGCTATAATTGCTGGCATGAAAGCCGGAGGAAAGAAAGCCATTAACATGTCGAAGACAGTTGAGGTGATTCAGAAAAGCGATGAAGCGCCCAGTGTCTTTTATGACCGATTATTGGAGGCATACCGCTTGTATACCCCCTTTAATCCGGAAGACGCAGATAATTCCCGAATGGTGAACTCCGCCTTTGTCAGCCAAGCTTACGGAGATATTAAGCGCAAGCTACAAAAGTTAGAAGGGTTTGCAGGTATGTCAATCACCCAACTAATGGAGGTAGCGAATAAGGTTTATATGAATAGGGAAACAGAAAGTAAGAAAGAGGAAGAGCGCAAGATGCGTAAAAAGGCTGATATGCTAGCGGTAGCGATCGCAGGCGTAGATAGACGGGGCCCAGATAGAGGCGATAGTAGATGGAGTAGGGAGCCTTTGAGTAGGAATCAGTGCGCGTATTGCAAGG
Source organism: Pelobates fuscus (assembly GCF_036172605.1). Taxonomy (NCBI): domain Eukaryota; kingdom Metazoa; phylum Chordata; class Amphibia; order Anura; family Pelobatidae; genus Pelobates; species Pelobates fuscus. Next base: position 84,659,524 of record NC_086328.1, on the reverse strand, counting down.
AAGAAGGGCATTGGAGGAACGAATGTCCGCAAAGAGAGCAGTACGAGAGAGACCTACCCAGGGCAGGCTACGGAAACTTTAGAGGCAGAGCGAGAGGTAGAGGAGGCCCCGGAGGGAGTAATGGTAATAGAGGGAGTAATGGGAACAGAGGAAGTGTTAGGGAAGACAGGTATATTCCAGCAGCGCAAAGGTCCCGCGATAGAGAAGGTAGGGACTTCGTGGGATTGGCTGACACGGTCATGGAGGACTATTGATACCGACCGGGCTCCATCCCCCTTGGTCGAGCGGAGCCTATGGTCGATGTATCAATAGGGGGGAAAAGGAGTGCGTTCATGATCGACACTGGTGCTGAACATTCAGTGGTGACTAATCTAGTTGCTCCTCCATCTGGAAGGACTATTACTGTGATAGGAGCAACTGGAAGAAGTGCTGAAAAACCGGTTCTTAAAAGTCGACTCTGTACATTGGGAGGCCACGTAGTAAAACATCAATTCCTTTATATGCCTGAATGTCCAGTCCAATTGCTGGGACGTGATATGCTATCAAAATTACAAGCGCAGATTACGTTCCTACCAAATGCAACAACATCTTTAAAGTTTAATGGACCTTCAGGTATCATGACATTATCCGTACCAAAGGAAGAAGAGTGGCGACTTTATACAGCGTTGACTAGCCAAAACCCTAGGAGTGATGAGACATTATTTAACATACCAGGAGTTTGGGCAGAGAACAACCCACCAGGACTGGCCCGCAATATTCCACCTATAAAAATTGAACTAAAACTTGGGGTTTATCCAGTGAGCCTAAGACAATACCACATCCCGCAGAAGGCTAAGAAGAACATCCAATCCTATCTGGATAAGTTCATACGGTATGGTATCCTAAAATTCTGTACTTCCCCCTGGAACACCCCATTGCTGCCTGTTCAAAAGCCCGGTACAGATGAGTATCGACCTGTGCAGGACTTGAGAGCAGTCAATGATGCGGTTGTTAGTATACATCCAGTTGTACCCAATCCATATAACCTGCTTGCTTTAATTCCGGGTGGGGCTACTTACTTTACAGTCTTAGACCTCAAAGATGCCTTCTTTTGCCTCCGAATTGCCGCAGAAAGTCAATGTATTTTCGCTTTCCAATGGGAGAACGCTGTAACGGGCTCAAAACGCCAGATGACTTGGACAAGACTGCCCCAAGGGTTTAAAAATTCACCTACCCTATTTGGTTCAGCCCTAAGTCAAGATCTATTGGATTTCGAGTCCATCCCAGGAGAGTGTGTATTGTTACAATATGTAGATGACTTGTTGATAGCAGCAGTTACAAAAGAAATCTGTCAGCAAGCAACGCACGATCTACTACACATTCTCTGGAAGGCAGGATACAAGGTGTCTAGAAAGAAGGCTCAGTTGTGTTTGCCAACTGTCAAATATCTGGGATTCCATATCTCTGAAGGTCAAAGAATTATGGGGCCAGAGAGAAAAGAAGCTGTCTGCCAAATACCAATACCCAAGAATAGAAGACAAGTGCGAGAATTCTTGGGGGCAGCAGGCTTCTGTAGGATATGGATTCCCAGCTATGCGATACTGGCAAAACCTCTGTACGCAGCTATCAAAGGTACAGAGCACGACCCCTTCTTATGGACCCAAGAACAGCAAACGGCATTTGAAGATGTGAAGAAGGCTTTGATGAGTGCCCCAGCATTAGGTCTACCTGATCACACACGACCATTCTACTTATATGTACACGAGCAAAGAAGAATGGCTGTGGGAGTATTGACACAGTACTTGGGATCATGGCAAAGACCTGTTGCCTATATGTCTAAGCAATTGGATGCAGTGGCCAGCGGACTTCCACCTTGTCTAAGAGCCGTAGCTGCAGCCGCCCTGCTAGTAGCTGAAGCCGATAAACTCACTCTGGGTCAAGAACTTTATGTACGAGTCCCACATGCAGTACAGACGTTGTTGGATTACAAAGGAAATCATTGGTTTAGTAACAGCCGTATGACCAAGTATCAAGCAATGTTGTGTGAAAACCCAAGAGTGCATTTAGAGACTGTAAACACCTTAAATCCAGCTACCCTTTTGCCACAACCTACTGAAAGTCAACATGATTGTTTGGAAGTAATGGATGAAGTATTCTCAAGTAGACCAGATCTTCGTGATTTTCCCATCCAGAACCCCGATGTTCAATATTATACCGACGGCAGTAGTTATGTGAAAGAAGGGATCCGCTATGCAGGATATGCAGTAACAACAATAGACAAGGTGATAGAAGCTCGGCCACTGGCGAAAGGAACATCAGCACAAAAGGCAGAATTGATAGCACTGACACGAGCGTTACAATTGGCTGAAGGTTTAAGAGTGAATATCTATACGGACTCTAAGTATGCATTTTTAACCACTCATGCCCACGGAGCTCTGTATAAAGAAAGAGGACTACTGAATTCAGAAGGCAAATAAATCAAATACGCAGCTGAAATCCTACAACTATTGGAAGCAGTGTGGGAGCCGAAAGAAGTCGGTATCATACATTGTCGAGCGCATCTGAGAGGAGATGGTGATGTAACCAAGGGAAATCGGATGGCAGATAGTGCAGCTAAGCGTGCTGCTGAATCAGGAAGACAGGAGTATGTGGGGCATATAGCTGCTCTTATACCAACTCCACTGTCCCAATGGACTCCAGTTTATACAGCTCAAGAAGAGGAGTGGTTAAAGACTGAACCAGGAAAGTATTTGGAGAACAAGTGGTATCAGCTAGAAGATGGAAGAATAGTCATACCAGCATCACTAGCGGTAGAAATTGTCCAAAATTATCATAACGGGACACATTCTGGGAGAGACAGTACTGAAGAATCTCTCAGAAAACATTTCTACATACCAAGATTGTCCAACTTGACTCAGGCCATTGTACGAAGATGTGTAACGTGTGCTAAAAATAATGCAAGACAAGGACCAGTAAAGCCACCAGGAGTCCAGTTTATGGGGGGACTCCCCATGTCCGATCTACAAATAGACTTTACAGTGATGCCTAAATCGGGTGGACATCGTTACCTGCTGGTAATTGTGTGCACCTATTCAGGCTGGGTAGAAGCATGTCCTACTCGTACAGAGAAAGCAGGAGAAGTTGTGAGATTCCTGCTACGAGAAATAATACCCCGATATGGACTACCCTGTTCTATAGGATCGGACAATGGTCCAGCTTTTGTTCATCAGTGCCTACAACAACTGACTCATATGCTTGGTATAAAGTGGAGGCTTCATACTGCATATAGACCCCAGAGTTCTGGTAAGGTAGAGAGAATGAATAGAACTATTAAGAACCAGTTGGCTAAAATGTGTCAGGAAACCCAACTTAAGTGGAACGTTCTCTTACCCATAGCTCTATTGCGAATCCGCAGTACCCCTACCAGAAGGATGGGCCTCTCTCCTTTTGAAGTCATGTATGGGCGACCACCTCCCGTACTTGGTAACTTAAGGGGGGACTTGAGTCAGTTGGGAGAAGGAATTACCCGGCAGCAGGTTGTAGAGTTGGGTAAGACTATGGAGGAGGTACAGAAATGGGTACAAGATAGATTACCTGTGAATATTTATCCCCCTGTTCATAGTTATCATCCAGGAGATCAAGTGTGGATTAAAGAGTGGAATAATGTACCGTTAGGGCCCAAGTGGAGAGGTCCTTATGTTGTTCTTTTGTCTACCCCTACAGCGATAAAAGTAGCCGAAGTGACTCCGTGGATACATCACTCCAGGGTTAAACCAGCAGCAGTCGATTCTTGGCAAGTTACAGCAGATCCAGAGAATCCCTGCAAGATCCGGTTAAAACGCACTACTCAGTCGGAGTAACGAGGAACTATTGTGGATTACAAATTTTATTATTTTTGGGATTTGGTGCGTGAGTGAGAAGGCCATAATAAAGCCTGTCCGCTTACCAACACATAGTATATAAGCCAGGAAAGTCTCGAAGGGACACCTGTGAAGACGAGCAGAACTCCATTCCCTGCAGCCCTCACATCCTGGAAGCTGAGGCGCCTTCGCACGGACGAAGACTGAGGATGACGGCGAAAGATGTGCTTTTGATAGTGTTTATTTATATGTGTTTTTATATTCAGGAAGGTAGAGGTACCGACACTCCTAGCTGTGAGGTATGCATTAAGACTACGAGAACAGGTAACCATATTTCCCAAACCCTAATTTGGCATTCACAATACGAGTGTAAAGGAGATGTATCGAGATGTAGATACTTAAATATAGACTATAGTGTGTGCCATTTAGGAGTAGGAGAACCTAAGTGCTTCAGTCCAGAGTATCAACCTCGTACAATTTGGTTGACTCTCAGGAATGGAGATCCTCAGGGGACCCTAATTAATAAGACGGTGTTAGAATCCGTACATTCTTCGGGTGTTCTGCTATTTGATGCGTGTAAAGCGATATCGAGTGGTAGAAAGCCGTGGAATGTATGTGGGGATCTTAGATGGGAGAGGACGTATGGGTCTAATGATAAATATATTTGTCCCAGTAGTAAAAATAAATATGTAAGTCCTAGATGCCCAAATAAAGACTATAACTTTTGCCCATATTGGTCTTGTGTGGGGTGGGCGACTTGGGGACAGACAGTAGACAAAGACATGATAGTGACTAAGTTGCCGACTAGCCCATATTGTAAGTCTATGGAATGTAATCCCATCCATATACTTATAAATAACCCCGATAAGTTCTTAGACAAGTATGGCAATTTATTTGGGTTTCAGATATACGGGACGGGTTTAGATCCTGGGACATTATTGTTTATAGGGATAGAGACTGATACGGTATCCTCCCAAACTCATCAAGTATACCATTCCTTTTATGAAGAGATGAGTATAGATAATAAGATCCCCCATAATGCTAAAAACCTGTTTATTGATTTAGCCGAAAGTATTGCCGGTAGTCTTAATGTTACCAACTGCTATGTGTGTGGAGGTACTAACATGGGAGACCAATGGCCTTGGGAAGCAAAGGAGGTAATGTCCGGTTCTGAGGCAGTTGACCAACTAATATCTACACAAGCCGATTATCATATGAGTGTTAGAGGTAAATCTGAGTGGAGATTAAAGACCTCCATCATAGGTTATGTTTGCATAGCAAGGAAAGGAATAATGTATAATACTTCTGTAGGAGAATTAACTTGTCTAGGGCAAAAAGCTTATGATGATGATACAAAGAATACAACTTGGTGGTCGGCTTCAAATGTCTCAGAACCATCTAACCCGTTTGCTAGATACGCCAATTTAAAGGATGTGTGGTTTGATTTATCCATCACATCTACCTGGAGAGCCCCAGCAAATTTGTACTGGATCTGTGGTAAGAAAGCCTATTCGGAGTTGCCACAGGACTGGGAAGGGGCATGTGTGTTGGGTATGCTCAAACCATCCTTCTTCTTGTTACCGATTGAAACAGGTGAGACTTTAGGTGTTAAAGTGTATGATGTGAATCATAGGAAGAAAAGGGGACCCATAGAGATAGGCACCTGGGAAGATAATGAATGGCCTCCCCAGCGTATCATAGATTATTATGGGCCAGCCACGTGGGCTGAGGATGGTACCTTTGGTTACAGAACCCCTATTTATATGCTCAACCGTATTATAAGATTACAGGCGGTGGTTGAGATTATCACCAACGAGACGTCACAAGCGCTCAATCTTCTAGCGAAGCATAACACCAGGATGAGGACGGCAGTCTACCAAAATAGATTAGCCTTGGATTACCTTTTGGCAGTAGAGGGAGGTGTATGTGGGAAGTTTAACCTGAGCAATTGCTGTCTTCAAATAGATGACGAAGGGCAAGCAATAGCTGAGCTTACTAGCCATATGGTTAAACTAGCGCATGTGCCTACTCAGGTATGGAAAGGGTATAATCCAAGTAGTTGGTTTGGTAGCTGGTATGAGTGGTTTGGAGGGCTTAAGGCAGTGGTAGGTGGAGTCCTACTAATTTTAATGTTGTGTCTACTCCTGCCTTGTCTTATACCCTTAGTAGTTAGGTCTGTGCAAAACCTGATAGAAAATATAGCAGAGAGGAAGGCTGCTGCACAGATAATGGCGATTTATAAGTATAAGGCTCTAGATCAGGGAGAACCAATGCAGGAAGATGAGTGTTAAAAGATTCACATCATAAGATAAGTCTGGTCTGGTTCAAGGTAACTTGCGGTGTAAGCAAAACTAAGGTTAAATGATGCCTCAAGTAATTGTGAAATATCAAGAGGCATCAAAGGGGGGAATGTGGTGGAATCTCGGTAAAAATAAATTTAGTAGGCCGAGATTACCACGTGGCATGTGTACGTGCATATGCTGACGTATCGATCAGTTGGTTGCACGAGGCAAGATACGATCAGTAGTGTACGGAGCATGTGCAAGAATACAGGATGTAGTATTCCCCTCCTCCATTGTGCTGGACAAGCCATGCGGTCAAACAGGAAGTTAATTCTTATTTGTGTTGATTGGTTAAGAGAATGTGCGGGTGGAGCTTAATATGGGAGGAGTTATGTGCCTATATAAGGAGCCTGCACTATTGTCCGGGGCTCAGAACTTGCTGTATTTTGGTGACGCTAGTCCCTCTGAGTCCCGATCGGTGATCCAATAAAGAATCTCTTCCTTCCTGAAGAAACCTGTGTCCATCTCTCTGTGCTTGGCTTCCGTCAGTTTCTCCGGTATCACTATGACAACTCAGCTGTTTGGGCAATCTATATTGCAATTCAGTTTATAATTCAGCACAAGTTGCTGTTTAACCAATAAACCCTCGGAATCTCATGTCGCTGTTGATATTATGACTGCTAAGACTTTATTTGTGGACTTGTTTAGGTTCAAGATACTCAAGACTACCTGTGGTACTGGAATTGTATAGAATGTGTCAAATGGTAGCATGTACCAGCTCTTTCCAGTCGTAGCTAGTTCAGGTTGAATGCAAATAAGAAAATGTCAGAAATATTTCTGTCAGACTATATATGAAAGTGGCTACAGATGATCTCTCTATATTTCATTTATTTATTACTGGTATTTATAAAGCACCAACAGATTCCGCAGCGCTGTACAATTAGTGGAGAACCTGCAATATACACAGACAAATACAAAAGGTAGAGAGGGCCCTGCCTATAAGCTGAGATCTAGCCATTTAGGCTCTTTTATAACTCTTTCATGTGGCTGATATTATGAGGCAGTAATACGATTGTTTTACAAAGGAAAATAGCGTCTGAGGAAAATATAATTATTAGGGACCTATCCACTACAGTGAACTGTAGTGAAAAAAAAAAAAAACGAATTGTAACAAATTAAAATCAGATCTTAAAATGCCAACTTGGCTAAAGTCACAGTCTGATTATTTTAAACTTAAATTTGCCATTTGGGTTCCAGTTTGCTACAATTTAGATTTTAGTGAATAATCCTGGAGTGAATAAAAAGAGAATTACAAGTATGGGCCCAAAATCTGAACTGGAAATATAAGATATGCTTGTTTTTAATGGAATCTTTCACACTAGTATCGCAGTGAAATGAAAAATAGTGAAACTTTCAGTACATACTGTAAAACAATACGGCCATCGTGTACATGCATGATTGCTCAAGGGTTAACATATATTCAATATATGTTTTGCTTATGCTAGGCACACATTTACAACATTTTCTTAGTTATATTGCATAGAATCTCTGTGATTCTCATTGAACAAACATTGTGAGCTCCTGGAAAAGAGTTACACTGAGGCAGAGACGACATGGGACTAAAAGACAGTCTATCCTTTTAAAAAACCTGTCACTTAGCAGGTAGTGTTCTAATAACGGGTTGTGTATACAATACTGTAAAACCATGTCAGAACAAATACATATAAGGCGCAAGAAGTAAAATACAATAAAGACATATAGTGGTATTTTAATAAAAAATATATGTGTAACGCTCGATTGATTATTTGAGATTTTCTTAGAAGTGCACCGATCCTGCTAACGCTGTTTCCTCCAGCAGGGAGTACTTGGATTGGCTGCAAGGAGGCGTTCTTGGAGTGAAGGTCGTTTGAAGGACATGGTACTTTCTCTTGGCTGTACGTTGGTGTCACTCACACGTGTCCAACATATTTCTATGACAGACATAGCAGATCAGCTGTACAGCCTGCCCAAGGTCACAGGACAAAGAAAAAAAGCTCCCACGAGGCACAGGGACAAGAGGGTCCAACCCAAGGGTACAGAGTCACTGAAAACCTGCCACATTGTAACTACATGCCTTCTCCGGAATTCTATTCACACAGAATGATACAGAAACAGACATTCTAAGAACACTGGTATTCTCTGTCTATAGGCAGTCACTATATATAGGCACACATATGTACAGAGCTATCTCCCATTGTATATGTACATATATATTTATTTATCTATCTATATGTTTAAAACACACATGTATAGTTTACTCACACAGCCCCAGTTCTCTCTGTACGCAGAAGTGAAATGAAGGCTATTTATTAAGCTAATTTAATATGCAATGCAGTCTGATCAGCTACTCATTAGAAGTGTACACATGGATCAGATCTGGGAGCATGGGCAGTAGAAAGCACCCGGTCCCTGCCAGGCTCCTGGAATATGCAATAAGGCTGGGGAGCATGCGCAGTAGAGGTCACCCAGCCCCCCTGTCAGACTCATGGAATATGTAATGAGGCTGGTGAGCATGCGGTCACCGAGGCCACGCCCCTTCCCAGCTTGTCAGAGCAGAGGAGGAGGGAGGAGCTACAGTAGGAAGTGTGCTTGTGTGTGTGTATGTGTGTGTGTGTGACACTGCTAGTGTGTGAGAGAGGGGGAAAAAGCTCTGTCCTCTGCTGTGTCCTACAGCCAGCACTATACATACACTGCAGCCACTACAGCTAACTAGCAACACTCACACTGTATACACTGAGTGTGTCTGTAGGACCATGTACACACACTGCACAGCTACACAGAGCTAGCCAGGCATACTCAGTGTGTACTGTCACACAGCCAGACTGTTAACACATATGTGTACTACTTCAAATACTCACACATATACAGAGACAGACAGTGTGTAGACCAGAGTGACACTGGACCCTAGGAATCCACACAGCGGAATGACAACAGGACCCTGACGTGAGTATTCGCAGCAGGAGGGGTCTATGGTATATGTGTGCGCTTTTATTTATATTTATGGTATCCGTGAACGTGTTTAATTATGTTTGTCATATGTGTGTGTTTGATCTTTTATGTGTGTGTGTGTGTTTGTGTTGTAAGATGTGAATTCTATTGTACCTTTTGTATATTTTGCATCCCTTATTACTAAGAAGTTAAGACTGCAAACCAAATGTATGTACTCTACACCCACTGTCCCTGTGCGTCCTGCTTGTCTTGTTGCATATACATGTCTTTTAGTCCACCTATTGAACAGCGCTACAGAATTTGTTGGTGCTTCATAAATAATAACAATAGTAATAATATTTAGTGTGTTAGTTGTGTGTATGTATTGGGGTGTAAGCAGTTTTGTATTTTGTTTATTAGGAATTGTTGTGTTATGTGTTTGCATGTAATAAAAATGTTTTATTGTCATAAAAAGGTGCATATTAACAATACCCAGTTCACTGTTACTATGATAATTTGTATTGCTCTTTATATATGTCCCTTTTCAATTGAGACGTCAGCATAGAAATACGGAGTAGTAAGTTTTGCTTCTCTTGCCAACTCATTTGTACTTTCACTATTATTAGACAGTGTGTGTGTGTGTGTGTGTGTGTGTGTGTGTGTGTATGTGTATATATGTGTATATATATATATATATATATATATATATATATAAGCATATCTATAGATGTGTGCTTTTTTATAACCTCAATATGAATTTATTCATTTGAATTTTATTTTAATTGACTGGTTAATGCTAAAATACTAAATTAATATTTAAATCTATAAAAGAATCTCTAATTTTTAATTGTGTTTAGAATGCGTCCACTGATAGACTGTTTGAAAATTCCAGGTTATGTGGTTTTAACTAAGTGTTCTATGGATATGCCTGTTTGCATCTTGAATGAACAAATGACTTTGTAAATATTGCCTTACCCAACAGCTCATTTGTTTTGGGAATTGCAACAACGGTTTATTTTATTGCAATATGCTTCTTGTTCCCCCTGTATCCTCCATAATGCTATCTTAAATTTCACTTGAGAAACATAATTATCATAGTTTATGTATCATATATAGTATATCTTTATGTTATTTGTATTCATGTAGATATATCATTTCTAAGTGAAGTTACAAAATTCTGTTTTAAAAGTCCTACTTTTACCTCAAATTTATAAAATGTCTAAGCGTAACAGAACTATGTTTGCTTTTTAATTTAACACAGAAAAAAGGGGAATGGGGGCACACCTGGAACATGCATTTCTAAGTAGTAGTAGTTGCTATAAAGATAATATATAAGAATTATACTACACAAAATCATATGCATGGCATATGCAAAGCTTGCACTCTTTTTATTCCTGAAAGAAATACAGTGACTTTGAACCAAGGTCATAGGGAGTTAACAGATGAACCCAGACTAGAGATTGGGTCAGTCACCAATCTCTTCGTACACCAGCTTCAGGAGACTGTACGATAGCACTTATAATCTGAGTTTTATGCACAAAATGTCTAATTTCACACCACTACATGTATTCTAGTTTAACATATTGTTCTATATGTGTGTACATGTCAGAAATATACAGTTGCATTGATAACACTCAGTGTGAATAGTGTGCATGAATTGATTTTACTTTTATTTAGATATAGCGCCAACTTATATTTTAGTGCCGAATATGGCAAATATGTTAAAGCTCTGCTAAAATGGGATTTCAATGTCAAGGATTACTGTATTGCTGTGGGCGGTTTTTGATATCAGTAATAACTTTATTTGTATAAACCGCAAGAGTATTAAATTATGTGACACACAGGAGATAAACCTTTTGCACTTTTATACTGTTACACTTCTAATCATGAACTTTTGTTTTGTTGTTTTTTCTTTTGTTTGTTTTTTTTTGACCGCTCAGGATGTCCTTTTAGAAATTTATTGACCTCGTAAATGCAGTGCATTTCATTCCCAGAAACTGAATTCAGTGAACTGGGAAATTGGAGGGTAATTAGAAGGCAGAAGGGACAAAGGTTGAAAGTTTTCTCTGACCAATAGTACTATGACAAAGCCCCATCCTGTTCTGTACCTATCTGACTTTCTTAATTCTGCGCAACTCACAGGATTGGTACCATATCTGTATAGAGCAGTGTTCACTGTCCTGGTTCCATTTTGTCCTTTATTGCTATTATATTAAAAGAATACTATAGTGTCAGGAATACAAACATGTATTCTTGACACTGTAGTTCTGATTTGGCTGTTTAGCTCCCCAGCCCTTCTGTCAGAGCAGTGAAAAGGTGAGTTTACTGAGTGTCCTAGCCTTGTTCTACCTCCAATGCTGAAATCCTCAATCTGGATGATCTCAGCCAATCGATATGAAAGCATCGAGAAGCTATTGTGCATGCGCAATAAAATGCTGCACTGTGCCAGTCAGCATCTCCTTATTGAGATGCATTGAATCAGTGCACCTCTATGGGGAGGGGCCAGGTTATCCATGCAGAGGAGGACACACTGAATGCCAGTGCTGCACATTGTGCAGTACTAATACATGAAGCACCTCTAGTGGCCGTCTGAGTAACAGCCACTAAAGGTGTTACTAGGCAGCAATGTAAACACTGCCTTTTCCACAAAAAGGCAGCGTTTACATTGACAAGCCTGCGGGGTCAAGGTATAGACACCAGAACCACTACATTATGCTGTAGTGGTTCTGGTGACTTGTGTAATGGTTCTGGTAACTACAGTGCTTCACAGTTTTACAGAGGGGATAAAAAATTACAAATTAGTGACAAACAATTGTGAATAGAAAGAGGCAGACCTTCCCCAAGAGCTTACAATCTATTTAATATAGTGCTACCCTGACTTTCCAAATGGTAGACTGCTACCCAGATCTCTTGTGTATCCTCTTTGCCCTTTCTGTATTTATAAACCAACAGTAACCTCTACCAATGAAACAGTTCACATCAAAAACTATTGTTTACTTTCCTTTATGGCTGTGCGATTTTTCTCGAAATACTCGCTGGTTTATTCAGTAAACCAGGAATTATGGAGACTTGACATTGATATTGCCAGTTTTCAGCCAACTTAGCACATGTGGCAAACGAAAAATAGCTGAGTTGGGGAATTGTATGGCTATTGGCCCAATATTTGCAATTGCCAATTAGTGAGTAGTCCTGTTGGTGTGACTCTTACTTGTGGCACGCACCTTTGGGTAGTATTAATATTAATTCGCTACTGGGGACACTGTACAATGAGACTTGCTCAAAAATGAAAAATGTAGAAAATTGCAGCACTGAATGTGGTGACCTTTATTCCAGGCAAGGTCGACAGTGGCTGCAAAGTTTTGCAAACATTTAGCCAACCCCTGTTCCTAATTCTTTTTTTTTTTTAAACTTATATTTTATTTCATTTTATGGATATAGAATATTAAGTATCATCATACACCCTAGAAATTACCATGCATTCAAATAAGTATTGAGCTCAGAGAATCAACAAAAAGAAGTAAGACATGAGAGCAATTAAGGAACAAAACTAAACAAAGAACCGTGAGTTAGCATAGTCATAAACACTAGTCAATATCTATAATTACAATTTAAGGAGCATAAGATGGTGAGGAGGTATTTCAAGGAGGTCACTGTACCAATCGATTTCAAATTTAGGAGGCTTACTGTTTTTGAGGATCAGTGAGTGCAGACATGACTTCATAAATATTCTTCGATTTTAATGCGTTAATATAGATCTTGCAAATGCTCCTGTGCTTAGCCCTAAACATGGCCTTTGCAATACTTTGTTGCTACTGGTTTTCTTCTCTTCTTTTTGCCTTGGGGTATTGCAAAACCTGTCTGACTAAATTGTGTATATGCGCTTTGAGCAGAGCAAAGGTCTTCCTTACCCCTGTTCTCCCATATTCTATGTTCGTGCACTCTAGTTGGCCCTTTCATTAGCCTAAGATACTGTCTGTTTAGTATAGTGTCTATAATTAAGCATGGGGAGCATTTCTGGAGACTGTCTTCTTTTTTTATTAGCTTTAGGTTCTGCAAGTCTAGTATTGTTTTATATTGAGCTTAATCTGATATGCGTATGTAATGGGCCATTGTTAAGGGATATTTATAAAGCATGCTGATTTGACTTGTGCACAAAGGCTTTATTTACTAAACATTGAGTGTTGGTTAAGAGTCTGCAGAAATATTGTGCTTGTCTGGTCATTTTGGATTCTTTTGTAAGTCTTTGTTAAAATTCACTATTTGCTGAGCTAATTGGAGTCTCTTGTAAGATTCCATTTCCAGAGCCTAAATTTTATTGATTAAAGAGCGTTGCATATTCCCTATTTTAGAAACACAAAACAGGTTGGGACCAAATTAAGTCTGGTTCTTTAACAAAACAAATGTAAGGCCAATATGTTTGGCTTGTATATGTGGCTGGGGTTATGCTCTTCTTAAATGGAGTGCACTGCCATACCTCTTGCTCTCCAGTGATGTGATCCCCACCCAATTTTCTTCCTTTAATTATTCTATAAATGATCTACCCTGGTTGGCCTTCTTCAAGCTTTCCTTAACCGGCGATTTTGGCACACCTCAGATCGTACATAAGCCGAAAAAGTTTTATAGAAACAAAACAAAGTTACGTGAGTGTTATCACAAATCCATATGTACATTGATATAACTGGATATTTTTAGTATCACTCCAATGGCCATTACAATGTAAGCTCACTTGCCAAGTTAGTGCAAAACGTCTTAGGTGTGTCCTACACTAACAATTCACCAAGCCAAATATTTGTCAACCTCTTATATATAGTTTTTATTTTTGGCTTATTCGTATTATGCAAAGTATTGCAGAGAGTTGATCTTTTAAATAATGAATTATATTATCTATTATCTAGACTATATTTATTATAATCTTACATACTTCATGTATATGTTACGGATGCTTTGTCTGTTTTGTCTCTTTTGTTTCAGGATGCACTCACACTTTTCCTATGTCCTGTGCAGGGCTCCTTTACAGCATGTCTTCCCGTGACAGACGCCCTGATTTGTGCATCAAGGCGGAACCAGGGACACCAGAAAGTATTGGGCGCCGGAGTCCAAGTGGATCTAGTGACAGCAGTGGGCATGGGCCTGACCTCCAAGGACCTCGATGTTGCAGAGGAGGTGAAGAGGAGCAGGATGATACCCCTGGAAGGGGCAAATATGTTCTCAACTCAATTCCTAAGCGTCTGTGTCTGGTGTGTGGAGACGTAGCATCAGGATATCATTACGGAGTAGCGTCATGTGAAGCATGCAAGGCCTTCTTTAAGAGAACTATTCAAGGTGAGCCAGGGGAATGCCAATGTCAGTGTAGGACCTCTAAAACTTTACCAAAAATGTGTTTCTTTTTCCAACCTTAAAATTTTGTACTAAACTGGTACTAAGGACTGTGGATCTCGGTTGATAGTTAAACGTACACAAATTGAGAGGCTGCAGTGTAAAACTTTGTGAATTTGGTTTAGCAGAAAAAAAAAATCCATATGACTGGTGAACAAAAGTGCATTACGAGTGTTAAATGATTTTGTGATGAAGCCTATCCAATCTTTTTCAGGTGCGTGGGCAGGATGTTTTAATGAGTTTTAACTAAACGGCTGCTTTTTTTATTTTTAAATTTACAATACCCTATTGGGCATTAGTAATTAGTAATCCCCTATCCCCATAAACCTGTAAAACAAGCCTTTATGTACCTGGAGTTCAGGGGATAGCGAAGCCCCGTCGCTGGCTTCTACGCCCCATCTGATGCCACTGCTGCCCTCTCTGTGGTCCAGTAAAGTGCTTCTCATAGAGAAACATTTGATTGGACCATTCTCATTGACTCAGAGTGCATGCGCGTGCTCTGAGCCAGTGTGGGACTGGGACTTGTTGACAAGCGAGGGAGGTAATTACAAAAAAAACAAATAAAAAATGGGCAAATAATAAAGAATGTAGGGATGTGAAGAAGTCTCATTGAGAGAGGGATTGGGGGGATATTTAAGCTGTAAGAAGCTCATTACATCTGTCACCGGTGTGTAGTGTGGGCTGACGACAGATGCATTTTTTGCACAGAATTAACATTAGGCAGGCACTTGTCCAGTCTCTTTTTAATACATAATACAGATAAACACACGCAAAATGCATATAATAAACCTAAATATACTAATTTCTGAATGATACTTGCTAAGTAACAATCCTCTGCCAATCCTGACCTTTCTGTTATTTTGAATGGCAAAACTGTGCACTTCCCATAAACTTTGCACAGCAGGAGTGTATGGCTTCAATATCGCTTTTATCGTTGACCATTGCATTTGGAGTTTAAAACCCAGTTGCTAGTAGTTTCAATGGACGTTTTATTAAAGAGGAAAAAAAGCCTTTTCTTAGGCCTTTTCTTCTTTAATAGGCTAGACTCGCAGGGGTAGAAAACTTTCGGCACTCTGGATGTTGTGGACTACATCTCCCACAATGCTCTTACAGCTATAATGCTGGCACAGCATCATGGGAGGTGTAGTCCAAAACATCTGCAGTGCCGAAGGTTGCCTATCCCCAAGACAGGAAGTGTTAGGCTAAGAGTGTAAGATAACCTTATAAGCTTATTATAGCTTCCCAGTGAGAAAGGTTTGTTTGAGAAAAAAATAAAAAATAAATAAATATATATATATATTGGAATGGTTATTTAAAAACCCACAACAGTACTATTTAGGATATAAGCTCTTAAGGTTTTTGCCAAAACAAAAATGTGCACTGCTCCCAGCAAGAGTGGACTCAAGAGAAGAATGCAGACGTCAGTATTCTTAGAATGCTAGTAAGCCCGAGGCATTGTTTATGTTATAACTGATCCAATGCCTAAGCTTCTATTTTGGGTTTTGTTTGCCTTTATTAGCATAATGTATTTTGCACATAGTTGTCAATTTGCTCATTGTTGTTGGTTACTTTTCTGTTTGGTGGAATGTTCTGCAATTGACAACAGTTTATTCCTTATTACTCTAGCCAACTCTACAGCCACCCTCCTGTTAGCTTACCTTGTGTGTCCAGGAGGGTGGCTTGCTTGTAGGTCTGTTCCTGCTGGTGGGAGTGAGAGGTCTGGAGCAGCTCTTCGTGCTCCTTCTCCTCTCCCTCCACTCATGCTGCCTCCTCTCCCCCACATGCTATCTCTCTCCACAAAACTTGCAGGAAGTGACAGGCTGTCACTTCCTCCCAGCCTGCTGACACTACACAAACCCGATCTCAGTCTCAAAGAGCCGCGATACCCGACCGGGCCCTTGTTAAGCAGAAATGTTTTCCAGTGCTATCATATCACCGGGGAAATATTTTGCGGCGTCCCTGTGTGCCCCGTACCCTGGGGTGCCACGACACACAGTTTAGGAACCGCTGGTATACAGTTAAAGATCTGAGAGAAATCTCATCAAGTTCCTGTTTTCAGCCAATGTTAAAAGCCAATTACTGGCAACCCTGTAAAAGAAGGAGATTCGCATACTTTTTCTCTTTCTGTATTTCTTGGTTTAGACAGAATCTTTCACCGGAAAAAACTTTGCAAGGATTACTTCAGATACCTCCATAGATATCTGATGTGTGGCTCTAAAATTGTGGTATGGACTACTTGAATTGTCCTGACACTGTCTTTGCATTCCAAGTCTGCCAGAATTTCAAGATAGCTGGTATCATTGGCATATATATATATTATTTACTGTAATATATGCTCCTAATTATAATCTTTAGTTTCCATTACATAGAGTTGTGGATACATGTATATAAAATAGAGGATAAATACAGACCATAATTAGGAGACAGCTTTTAACCCCTTAAGGACACATGACATGTGTGACATGTCATGATTCCCTTTTATTCCAGAAGTTTGGTCCTTAAGGAGTTAAAAACTTTGGAGGAGCCCAACGGCCACAGACAATTTAGAACCTTACTTAATATATTGTTAAAGGGACACTCATTTTAATGGTTTATTGCTAAATGATAGTCTCCAGCAGCTCATACCCTTTGATCTGCTCTAGCTAATGAGGAAGCAGTGGCTTGAGCAGTAGTGGGTGGCGGTGATTAACTCGGAGTGTCAGCTGACTGCATTTAACTTATCACAGCTGCTCATTGCTGGTATGAAGCGGTATGTATATGGTTGAAGCGGTATGAGAAGAAATTGTTATAATGCATTAGTGTCCCTTTAAACCATTTTTCATATTATAGGGGATATGTATCAGGGGAAAACATGTGCTATATTGAGGCAAAGTGCTAAATAAAAAGTAATCAGCAATAGATTAAATCTATGCATTTAGTGCTTTGCAGTACAAATAGCACCTGATTTTGTCTACAAACATCTCCCCTTTTAAATTCTTTTTGATTAATATTGTCACACTATGTTGTATATGTGATGTTATAGCTTTTTAGTGTTCAACATGTGAAAACTAAAACTTCAAAAATAAAAACTACTCTTTTATTGAAAACCCATTAAAAGTTATTTAAATATGTAATGGTGATGATATAGAAAATAGTGCACACAAATGTATCAAAATAATATCACCCAGAGGACACCACAAGCCTTACGCGTTTCGTGCTACTCAAGCAGTTATTCATAAGTCTATGAATAAGTGCTTGAGAACCACGAAATGCGTAAAACATATGGTGTCCTTGTGAGTTGTGATGATTTGTTATTTTCCTACTCGGCTGAGTCTAGCTCATAGCCAGATAGGTAAGCAGAACCTTATTCCTGGTAATCTTTTTAGTGTTGGCATGGATGTATTTACTATATGTTTACATTACCCCTTGTAGTGCTTTGTACTTTAATGTCTGTACATGTCTAGTGATCAATATACAGTGACGTAAAAGTTAGGCACTAATAATAGTTTTAAAGGACCCATGGTTAGCTTGTTTGTCAAAACTGTAATTTGGTAATGTCAAGGCTGCTTTTAGTGGTACTTGCTGTGCTTCAATCTTGTACTTTTAAAATCTTATGTAAGATCTTGGAGTGACAAGGAGACGAAGCTTAATTAGGCTTGCTATTTCAAAACTCAGATCAATATACTTCCCTGACTAGGCTTGAAATGATTATTAAAAATAAATCAGAAATGCTGATAGATTGAAAAATGTAAATATAAACAGTCAACGTAACATACAGACTATTCATGGATGCTGTGTTTTAATGCAAAACAGCTTATTAGTGAATATTCCTCTTGAAACCACCTGTCTAAGATTGCTTTCCTCCTGTTTTCTTGTCGTAGGTAACATTGAATACAGTTGTCCAGCCAGCAATGAGTGTGAAATTACCAAAAGGCGCAGAAAGGCTTGTCAAGCATGTCGATTTACAAAGTGCCTCCGTGTAGGCATGCTTAAGGAAGGTGAGTCATATGTACTCTTTGTTCTAATTATCCTGCTGTAGCTGCATTTGTAGTGTCATTGTAGTATTGTTGTTTGTGTTTTTTATTTCCAAGTCTATGGTAATTTTTGTACTGCCATCCGGGTCCTCATACATGCAAGTGCTTCCTTTTAGATGTGGTTTTTTTTCTTTTGGGAATTTTTCCTGCGTCATCAGAAAGTACTGTTCTGCTAATGTGAGTTTAAGACAGCATTAAGCAATCATTTCCTTTTAACAGCTGTAATTCTGTATATCAGTTCATATATAAGTAGTGTGTTTACACCAGTGGATAAAATTGGAGTGGGGGAGAAATTGGAGCAGAAATCACTTAGCTGGCTTTAACAGAGAGGTGTTAATGAAATCGTTATGTGGGAGGTGCAATCAATGTTGTATGCATAACTATCACTGTAAAAAGAGTCTTTGTACATTTTATATAAGGAATACTAGCAATTTTCACATTGGTGTGTTTAAAAGGCTACTCCAATATTGTGTTGATGACAATAGTTAATTATACAGATTGTGATCTGCAACGGCATTTCGATAAAGTGCCACCTCATTTAATTGCTGCCTTTTTGGAAAAAACAAACATCTGACATTTTTTTAAACAGTCCAGTGCATGTAATAATGTAAAAGGGGGTAGAGGAGAAGAAGTGATGGAATTATTAAAGAATGGAATAGAACGTTGTGGAAGATTGAATTAGGTGTGTTATGGGGGAGATCGGACGATCCCTACAAATGTGACAAACTTTGTGTCAGCAAGGTAATTGAAACAAAAATACATGATGGGGTTGAAACTCTAAACATAAAGTTGACCAAACATCAATGGCTACTCTTATTTTCATCACATTGGTCACTTTAAACATCTAAGAAAGGGGCAAATGTCATACATATTTCTTTCTGGTCCAATATCTTTGAAAAACCTCTCCACGTCTTGAGCTAGAATAATACAACTACCAATCATGAATGACCAATGATGTGCCTACCTGATGTACCCAAAGTCCATAAAGCTGCATAGGAGAATTAACTTACTTACAATAGGCCTTCTGTACTTTAAATGTCCTGTTAATAGAATGCCGTGTGCCTTCTGATGCAGAGATTTTAAAGACAAACCCATTAGTCCGTGACTATAAGTTAATAGATATTTGTGAATGCGTTGCTAGACCTTGATAGCTGTCATTATGAATCCATGTACTAATCACTAAATTAATCTTTATCAGACATTTAATCTTGTCTGAGTTTTCTTAATTTATGTATTGCTGTAATGCAGTATACGTCTTTGCTTCCTGGCTCTGTGAATACATTCCGGTCCACATCACTAGCTTTTTGCAGTGTTTAATATACCTTTGCTTTGAGTTTTCGAATGAGTTTGTATTTTTTTCCCGGTTTTGTGCAGGAGTACGTTTGGATCGTGTAAGAGGTGGTCGTCAAAAATACAAAAGGAGGCCCGAAGGAGATATTATGCAATATACCCCAGGAGGACATGTCCAGCAAGGTCCAGCAAATATGGTGAAGAAGCAAGGTAAGATTCTGTACCAGTCTGTCACTATCATAACCACTCCTTTACAGTAATTCCATAATCCAGATAAAAAAAAATAGATTTTAGTGGCAGACAGAAACCAGCTGGCCTAGGAAGGACAACTCATATATTTTTGTGTAAGGGAGTGTTTTGTGTGCATGTGTAATGGAGAATGTAGTGTGTGTTTTCTATACATGTGTAAGAGTATAGTGAATGTTTTGTATACACGTGTAAGAGAGTGTGTGCTTTCAGTCATGTCCAAGGGAGAGTGTGTGTGTGCTATAGTATACATGACTAAAGGAGAGAGTGTGTGTTTTGTTTCATGGGTGTCTTAGATATAAATAGATATGTAAAGAAGAGTGGGTGCTTGTGGTTGATGAAAGATGCATGTACGAAGACTAGCATAATGCATCTAAAAAATCTAAATATATAATTGCTTGTACCCACCCTAACCACAGCCTCTTTCCCTATCTTATTGTCACTTTGTCTTTCACCTTCCTCTTTCTGTACTTATAGGGAGACTTTAACCCCTTAAGGACACATGACGTGTGTGACACGTCATTATTCCATTTTATTCCAGAAGTTTGGTCCTTAAGGGGTTAATGTTTAAAGTTACGGCCTCTCCCCCATAAGCCTAAAAAAAGGATAATTACTCACATTTTCTCCATAACCACGCTGGTCTTGTCACAGCTGCTGCCTACCACTGGCTAAAGTCTTCATTACCGATGATCTCAGCCAATCCAATGCTCCTCTTTAGAGAAGCATTGGTGGGCCTATTACTCATGGGTGGCAATCAGCATCTCTTCATAGCGATACATTATCCCATATGTTTATGCCGATCATGATAACACCTACCTGAGTCACGGCTACTAGAAATGCCCTTGGGGATAAATGTAAACACTGCCTTAACACAGAAAAGGCGTTTTTTTTTTACAAATGATAGGGTGCAGGGATGGGCTCTTTCCAGCAAAATCTCTACATTAAGCTGTAGTGGTTCTGGTGCTTAAAGTGTCCCTTTTAACATCCTCTTCATCTTCCCATATTTGCACAATTGGCAATACCATTCAAGAACAGTTCTAGGCTAAATTTGCAATGTTGGAACAATCTGCAGTGGAATGCAATTTGTTCCTATGCTAATTGTTCAAAGTTTATCATTTATTGTTCTGAATTCCTTGATATAAACAAGAGCCAAAGGAATAGGTAACTGTGTCATATTTTCAATATGTGTCCACAATTGTTTTACTGATTCTTCTGAATTATTTCTCAGTGCTTGGCGGTGACATTCTCTCCCCTCTCTATCACATTCCTGTCTGATTTTCACATGTTACTTAATCACTCTCCTGTCCATTTCAGTTCCTATGAACGCAGTTGTGTCACACTTGCTGGTTGCGGAGCCAGACAAGCTGTTTGCAATGCCAGACCCAGCGCTTCCTGATGGCTATCTGAAATCAATGAGCACACTTTGTGACCTTGCAGACCGAGAGATTGTCATAATAATCAGTTGGGCAAAAAACATCCCAGGTACATGGTCCTGACAATTTTTAGTTCTCTATCCTCTAATGTTCGCATTCAAATACATTTCTTCACTCAGAAAGTAAGCAAATTAGATAAAACTAATTTCACAAACTTCTCTGTAAATCTCATTTAAAGATTTACCCTAAGCACCAAAACAACTTTAGCTTAATGAAGCAGTTTTTGTGTTTTGATCAGGCTTCCCCAAACTCTGGCCCTCCAGATGTTGCTGAACTACAACTCCCATGATTCTCAACCTATCTATTTCATTCATAGAATCATGGGAGATGTAGTTTAGCAACATCTGAAGGCCGGAGTTTGGGGAAGTCTGGTTATAGATCATGTCCCTACCGTCTCACTGCTCAGTTAAATCCCTTTTGTTTCTGTTTATGCAGCCCTAGCCACACATCCCCTGACTATGACGCACACAGCCTGCATGAAAAATGTGGTTTCATTTCAATCAGATGTGACAGTGTACTGCAGAAGGTTTTATCTCTAAAATTAAACAGGCTGTGCAATAAAAGAAGTTTAAATATTATATCTCGCTTTACAGGAATTGTTTAGGGAGTCTGTGTAGTTCACATGCATTGGAGGTATGATTAGAACTGCATAAACAAAGTGATTTAGCCCCTAACTCCCAATTAACTTGTGTTCTTTTGTTTCTCCTCCTATTCTCTTTAACTGAACCTGTCGTAAAAAAAATGACATGGGGAAACCTTATTGTTAGCATTTATATAGCAGGAAGCTACTTAGCTTTAGGATTTGATTGGAAAGGATAGCCTGTGGCAAATAGAAATTACAACTAGTCTTGTGTTTGGCATTGTGGGTACACTGGGATGCTCTTAGTCCTCTGTTCAGCTTTTACTGGAGTGACTATAGCAGCAGAGATACGTTAAAAAACATACCACGTTAGCACTTCTGCATTTTGGGGACCTTATTCCCGCATTATGCCTCGGGTGTCCAGAAGAGAAATTCTGTATGTATGAACGCCAGTGCCAGAGTTAACTAAATTACCTACTTTGCCTAGCCTGTAAGTTAAAAGTAAAAATAAAGAAAGTGAAATTTTAAAAAACTTTTAGCACAACCATTAGCTCTTTGGTTGTGCTAAAAGTAAAGAAATTCCAGTTCCTTGTTTAGGAGTTTTTTTTTAAAATATATTTTCCAGGTAGTCTGCTTGCACATTGTTTAGATAATATTTTATTGCCAGAAGTATGTACTGTATTGTAAATAACAGGTTGCTTTAAATATTCCCACGTTTTTGTTGAGAACTCATCTCTTCTTAAAAAGGTCTTAAAGGAAACTTGTTCTTTCTGTTCTTAGGATTCTCCTCCCTTTCACTTTCCGATCAGATGAGCCTCCTACAGAGTGTGTGGATGGAGGTCCTTCTCCTTGGGGTTGTGTTCCGCTCACTACCTTATGAAGATGAAGTAGTATTTGCAGAGGATTTTGTGTTGGACGAGGAGTCCTCACGCTCCGTTCGTCTCTCTGACCTCTGCTCCTGTATTTTGCACCTTGTTAGAAAGTACCGAGCTCTGAGAGTGGAGAGGGAGGAGTATGTCATGCTGAAAGCACTCACACTCACAAATTCAGGTGAGCAAGAACTGTGCCTAGGAAAAATGGTAAAATAGTGGAAAATAACAAGTGGTGGGGGCACGTGCATATACCTTTAATTGGACTACTGACTTTTGCTTATTCAGAGGACATTGTTACACCACCATCATTCATGCAATGAGAGGTTGTACAGAGCAGATATGTCCATGTTGTGTTTCTGATGGACTCGGGCAGGGATCTCCGTCATAGATCCCACAACCCATATGTTGATTATTATTCCGCAGCACTTTACAATAAGAGGGGAATTTACCACATTCCCAGAATTCTTTGAATAAGGGAAGCTGTAGTTTTGCAACATCTATGTGGCGGAAGTTTGAGATCACTGAACTAGGGAAAACATTTGTGAGTTAGTATAATCACCTGCAGCTGCGCAGCTGATCACCTGTAAAGCACAGGGGATTATGATATGACTTTATGTCCTGTGGTCACTGTGTAATACAGTGCATACAAAGAGGCATCTGTCCTGCTGTAAAAAATACAATAAAGTGAGAGTATATAAAATGATATGCACTCACACTTTATAGGAGCTTAGGTCTAAGTTGGGCCCGCACTTAAGCTCCTATACAGTGTGAGTGCATATCATTTTTTTTTATTAGATTATTAGATTTCTCCTCCTTTTTTTGGTTATATATACACATTTTAAGGACATTCCAGGCGCTGCACCTCCCTCTTTGTTTTTACCCACCACTACTTGTATCTTAGCATCTTCAGTGCTAGTCACCACTACTCTGTGGGACCAGGGATAGATAGGTTTGCAAAGGTTGGATGACCGTTTGTGCTAGACTTTTATTAACCTGTGGAAATATTTTAAAGAGACACTGCACATCCCAAAAATAATAAAAAAAATACTGTTTAGTAGATATACCCCCAATGAAACCATGCATGCATTTATTTATGCATTTATATCTAAAACAGCTTGTAAAAGCTGCAGATCTCTTGTCCAAAGCCTTTGCAAGCCCTCTCCTTCTAAAACCACCCAGACTTTCTGTTGCTGTCCAATCACAGACCTCCTAATGCATCTCAATGAAAAGTATTTACAAGGAAGGTGCTCTGGGCATTTACTGCCTCTTGGGTTTAGCTCCTCTGAGCTAAACAACCAGGAAGTAGCATAACTGGTTGTCTAAGTGACAGCCAAGGGGTGTAAAAAGATTAATTTATAAAAGTGCCAGTTTCTATTGAAATCTGCATTTTTGTTTTTAAATTGTAAAATAAAAAGATGACACATTCTTCACACATAAAGCAGCACTTCAGCAATCCCTTAGAATGTTTTAAAAGCAACAGGCTTAGCTGACCTTGTTTGGTAAAAGCTCATTGTGGAAACTGCAAATCCTGGGGATATGCAGCAACACAGGACCTTCTAAGGTGAATTACTTGTTTGCTTTTTACTAATTAAAACATTATTTCTCAGTTTGTTACTGCCCAACCTTTTAAAGGGACACATTTATTTTAGAGGGATTGTCCGGGGGTGAGGTTCTGGTGAGTCACAATCTGGGATATTTAGAACACAGTGACCTATTTAGTGAATTAGATATGTTTAGATCAAGACCTACATATTTTACAGTACACCAACTACCGTAATCTAAATTTCAACAACTGTTTATGCATTTTTGTGAATCCCTGTAGAACTCTGCATTATACTTTTGTATAGAACATTCTTAGCCTCTAGAAAAGTGGAACTCCAGAATAGGAAAGAGGAACAAGGGGATTTAGCTTCCCAGCTGTTTTTTTTGTTTTTTTTTTAGAACTCAGTGGTTTAAGTCACAATGTTTTCAAATTCTTTACATACAGGGGTACATATTGAAAATGTATTTTTTTTTTTATATTCTGTGCTTATTTTGAAAGAAATTTCCTGTATGAGAAAATTGAAAAGGTGCAAATAACTCTCCTTGCAAAAAAAACAAACAAAAAAAAAAGTGGCATAGTATTTTAGAAACTTTGAATTTCTGCTGAATTCCACTTACAGCGAGTAGCATTTCTGTCTGACTCAGCTTTCTACATATGACAAACAAGCCTCAAACAAGTACAATTACCCTGAAAACCAGACGACACATCCTGTATTTCAGCTTGCCTTCCACAAAACAAGGGTTTTGCTGTATGATCTCATGTGCACGCTTAAATATCTTAATATATTGAACAATAACAAATTCTACCCTTGGAATTTTGTATTGACCTTTGTAATGTTACCCTTGGGATTTTGTATTGGCCTTTGTCCTAGCAAATATTCTCTTTTGCCTTAGTACTCAGTGGTAAAGCCACCTAATCAGCATAACTGTATTCAGTGTAAGTGGTGACGCACAGAACCAGTTTTAATCTTTCACACCAATCAGGTTATATTATCTCTGAATTTCATGCTCGACATTTCGTCGTTTCATAGAACCAAGGTCATTGTCCTATTTACATTCTGCCCACATCCAAACAATTGTAGCAAAGAAAAGGTTTTTATTGTCTTTGTATTTTAAACATAATCTTTTTATATATATATATATATATATTTTTTAAACAGAATAAAAAAATACAATCATTATTGCGATAGGACTACTTAGGAGTTTTATGTTAGGAAATATACTCTGTGCTTATAAGCTACGAAAAGCCATAAAAGTAATCTGTATTCTTGTGGAATTAATAATATATAGACAAACAGAATGCAAACCGTTTTCAAAGAATTAATTATGCTGTCAATGATTACACTCCAGCGCAATTTGAAAATATACTATTGCAATGGAAAATATAAGTAAATATGATGCTGTATCACAAAAGTGTGTAAAAATATATATAAAACACTTTTAAAGAGACATTATCATTATTTTACTGTTTTAATGAAGGTTTCGGTTTCCATACTGTTGCAATTTTTGAATGTTGTTTTACTTTTAAAGATTGCTTAGATTTAGGATTCGCCTTTTAAAGAAAATCCTTTAATCTCATCTGACCACCTTGCTGTAAACCTGGTTTAATCAGCAACATCTCTTTGATGAGTGTCTCAAAGCCCCCACCCAACTCATTCAAATGTTTATTTAAATGCCCTGAAAAATACTAAAAACAAGATTTAATTCTGTCTTTCAAAGTGAATAAGTTATAAACACAAACAATTGGTACAGTAAACAACATTCAGAAAGGTTAATACTTTGAAATGTGACACCTACTTTGCTATAAGTACTACATAGATGGGTTTTAAAGGTAAAAAGAATAACAAACCAACAAAACAGACACTGTAAATAAATATTCAATTAATATAATTTTTTAGGATCTAATTTTATTTAGAAATTTACCAGCAGCTGCTGCATTTCCCAACCTAGTCTTATACTCGAGTCAATACATTTTCCCAGTTTTTTGGGGTAAAATTAGGGGCCTCGGCTTATATTCGGGTCGGCTTATACTCGAGTATATACGGTATATTGTAGAAAAAAAAAAAAAAGTTGCCAGCCCTACAGAAAAATAAATAAATTGCCTTTTTGGATTTTGTGTATAGTGTTTACCAAAAACTTTCTTTTCTAGAATAACACGTTATATGGAAATATAAATCATAGCGTAATTTGATTCTGCTATCCACACGTCTGTACTATATTTCAGTGTAATGTTATATTTGTTTAAAGTGACACTGTCATTTTTAAGTTATTCAGAAAGATAGAATATTTATGGGGAAAATTTATATTAAAAAAAAAAAGTGTGGCTTTTATCCAAATTTCAACTCAATAAATATCATATTTTATTTAGGAGCTGTTTTGGCGAAAGGCAGAGCTTCAAACATCTCTTGTCTGGCACATCTAGCTACTTGTGATGGTACATGGGAACATTAATTTTCTAATGCAATAGTTCCTTATGGCATTTCTTTGAACTTGCACAACAGGATAAAAAACATTATATGATCTAAATGGATCTTCCATAGAATATTGTTTTGCACTCTTTCTTATGCATGTGAGAGAGAACATCTGTGATGCTTCTACATGGCTGTGAACCAGGTTACTGAGCAGTCAAAAAATAACTTCACATAAATATATCACTCCCCTTTCCCCTCCAGGCATCACCTTATAAGCGTACATATTAGCTGCTAAGATCTTTGCAAAGAATAAAAAAGTGACAATGTTCCTTTAAGTGGTTGAGGTTCCAAAGGCATATTCTATTTAATTTTTGCTCAAAACCATTCTAATTTATCTGCACTCACCGTTGGTCATCTTGTCTTTTAATTTTGCATAACTTCAGCAATTTTCAAAACTCTCTATACTACAGCTTCTTGCCCCAAATTGTAGACACTGATTATCATGCAAAAAAGAATAAAACTATAAAGATAAATTTATATATATATATATATATATTTTTTTTTTGCAATTTGTATTTTATTGGTGTTATACATGCAATAAAACACTTTTCCATTATATGAGTTATAATAAGACAATCATATGGCTTCACATATGGACTTGGTGCAATAGTTGTAACATTAGGAGACACAATAGATTAACAAGCTTATAACTTGGTTGAGCATTACAACACATGTCGGGGAGGATAGACCTATGTCTGTTCCATTTAGTCTTACATTGATCAGGTGTGGTAGGCGTGTAAGCTATGAGGCCTATGTAACGGAGCTTTCTGTACCCCAGTTGGGTACCTCTGCCGACGGATGCTCCTAGTGCTCACCAAGGACTATCAGCACCGCACCGGACACCATAAACACTGCAGACCCCACGAACCGCCGCAGCTTGGTTGGGGTCTCGCCGTCTCCTACCCACCCTGGACCTACGACAAGGCTCCAGGTTCCAGTGGGTGAACCTCTCTTCCATCAGAGAGCGAAGCAGGAACAGCTGTTAGAAGAGCTGGTGATTATTCAAGGGAGTATGAAGAGCATAGCAATCGCTTGTAGGAGTTTCCCCCAATAAGAGACAGAACTCAGTATTGAGGGTGAAGTAGAACAGAAGGTTTATTCAACACACTGGCCTCTCCAAAAACCAGTGGCGAAGTGGCTTTCGCCACAGCCTATATAGGGGTCAATTGCTATTGAGAGACCTTATGAAAAGGTGGGTGTAAATAAATTAGACAGGAACAAAGCGTCTTATCTCAACTCTTCGGTGCTGTGTAAGGACCCCTGTTGTCGGCTGGTGAGGTCTTAGGGTGCTGGCTTTAGGGGTACGCTGCTCACTTGTTCCAGCCGGCTCAACCCCCTCCCCCCCCCCCGGATTAGGCATTGTCAGGCTCAGTCTCTGAAAAAAACATCCGGGTGTCCAGAGGAGGCTAAGGTAATCATTGTGTCATCTTGTGGGACCTCCAGCGATCCGTCTATACCCCAGCGGTATTTGATTATTGCGCCTCGCAGTCTCTCTGCGACTGGGGTCAGCTGCCTTTTCTCCATTAGCACCGCAAACGGTAGGTCCACATAGATCGCGAGTGTGCTGCCCTCGTACCTGATGTTGCCGATGTCTCTGGAGCGGGACATGATTGCTGATCTTGCTGCAGTTGTCACCGTTATGAGGTCTCTGGGCACTTCTGTGGGTGCCGACGACGATTTGCGGATCCTGAACACGGATACCAACAATGGGTTGCTCTCTCCCCTCCTTAGGCCCAAAGAGGTCATCATTCGCCGCAGCAGGGGAACAGCTCATTCCCTCCAATTTGCTCAGGGATACCTCTGATGCAGAGGTTTCAGCGCCTGTGTCTTCAGTCTAGCACCGTCACCGCCCGGGTAAGTTTCTGGCCTTGGGTGGTCTGCATCTGGGTGTCTCGTGCAGCTTCCCTGGACTCAATTTTGTTGACTCTGTGTTTGAGTGTACCCAGGTCTGCTTGTGCTTCCTGAAGGTTGGCCCTCCACACCTTCCTGAAGTCCTGTAAGAGATTTCTTATGTCTCTTCGTGTTGCTGGCGAGGAATCCCCCTCCGAATCAGATTCTGGCTGTATACTGCTGCCTGGTGGTGAAGCATTTCTCCCTTAGTCTGGGCCTCCGGCGCCATCTTGGGGGGAGCCTGTGAAGTAAGCCTCTCAAATGAAAGCCGGATATCGGGCAATCTTGGTGGCTCTAAGTACCTGATTTTTTTTATGTTTTCACCCCATAATGGTCTCTGAGTGTGAAGACGTGGAATGTCAGCTTGTGGGAGTGTATATTTTCTGCTCTTTTTGCGATGCTGGAGTGGAGCTCCTCTCTTAGACGTTTGTGCAGTTGCTCAGTCAGCCACGCCCCATAAATTTACATTTTAATGGGACACTCAACAGTTCTCTTATGATATATATGTATATAACACCAAGAACAGTTGGATTGACAGAGAGAGGACTGTCTACAGCCCAGTACAGCATGTTCTTTAGTTTCTGTTTAGATTCAAACCTGAACCCAGTGTAAATACTTTGCATATGAAAGCTTAAAGTATTTGCAGTCCTTAACCTTGTCCATTAGAGTGGTTGATATGAGGCACAGCATTGCTTTATACAAAAAAGGGACACGATAGGCACCAAGACAACTTCATGTTAAAGTCTGGTAGTCGTGTCCCTGTCTGTGTAACAATGTAAGTGAAAACATTGCCTGTAGGTTTGCAGGGGTTAACATCCCTCTAGTGGTTCTCTTCCTGTCAGCCACAAGAGAGACTTCCTCCAATAGCAAAGTTTAGCTTGGACATTCCATCAGATGGTCCTGCAGATCCTATGGAAACACATTAGATTGGCTGGGATCCTCTACACTGATGATGTCAACCAGAGGCAGAACACGATTTTGCACACTGGCACAGTGAGTTCTAGTCACCATTCAAATCCTCATAAGGGGTGGAAAGGAATAAATAGGTGTCACAACAGTATAGACATGTTCATATTCCGAAAACTCTAGTGTTCCTTTGGTTCATATGTGGCTGGATTGCTTTTCTGCAATTCCTTTCCTAGGAGCCTGGCTGCCAATAATGTATAAGCAGCTGTGTTGGCTTCCTTCTCTGTTAGGATACACAGATACTGTAACACAGGGTTAGTAACTGTCCTATGCCTTGCATACATTGCTTCCACTTACCTCACCATATCTGAATGGTTTCTAGTATCAAACCTTAAATTATCAGCTTATCTTGTTTTGTTTTTTTTGTTTTGATTTAAAAAAAATTACATTCCAAAAACTCTAGGCTAAATTGTGGGGTTTTAAAAAGCCCTATTACCTACTCCACACTAGTTGGCTGAGAATATTTGAACACCTGCAATGATAATCACCATGAAATATCCTTACATTTATCATCTGTGTTACTGTGGATAATGAGAGCATTGTGGTTCTTATAAGGCAAGGGAACAAATCCGATCTTAGATTTAACTTGCCGTTCTTGTTTCAAGCTAGTAAATCTGCCACTGACAGCAGAATGCTGTTCTGCATCTGCATGTTTGTGCTTTTCGCTGTGTCAGTCTGGGACTGCATTGCTCACAAATGATAAACAAAGTTTGCCTGAGTTTACATGTGAATAAAAAAATTAAAAAACAGTGTCTTGGCCAGAAAAACATCTGCAGTGATGAAATTAAAATGCAGCTCTGTGCATGTTCACATACAATATCTATGCTTTCAGTAAACAAGGTAAAAAGAGCCTGTGCTTTAAAAATTTTTTTTCAATATTTTATATTTTTGTACCATATCCTATTCTCAATTGCAATCATATGCTTTTATTTGGTTCCCTTTCCTCCTAATACACCTTCACCTGGTTATCCAACGTTCTCTTTCTAATTGCCACATTTAAAATTTAATTTGATTTCAAAATTGTATGATTTGTCCATTGTTTAACTTTTGTTGTGCTCTGTAAAATCAATGTAAAATATATATATTTTTTTAATGCAGATTCTGTGCACATCGAAGACCCAGATGCAGTTCTCCGTCTCAGAGATACTCTACAAGAGGCCCTCAATGAGTACGAGTCAAGTCATCACCCAGAGGAAGCTTGTAGGGATGGGAAGTTGCTTCTAACACTCCCGCTATTGCGCCAAACGGCAGGCCGTGTTCTCCAACATTTCCACGCTCTAAGAGAGGAGGGTACTGTACCCATGCACAAGCTTTTTCTGGAGATGTTAGAAGCGATGATGGACTAGACTGGAGTATAGTCCTCCTCTATAAAACATCTCTAATTGGTCATCGGGGGAGGGAGGGTGTTACTGTAACAAGACATGGAAGGCGACACTAAGACTAATAAGACTCCGGCAGCTCTTCTGTACAGATTTTACCTGTAAGTTATAATGGACTCACACATGACGTACATGTGTTCTATTACGGGAACTGGGGCCGGACAAGGTAGCAAGATGAATAAAGTGACTGGCTCCAAATTAAGCCATATGTGGGGTGGAATAATCTCCCAGAAGAAAAATAAAAACTTTTCTGTACAAATTAAAAAAGAAAAGATGCATACTCCTCTGAAAATATAGACTAAGAGCTGTTCATCCCTTAGATGTATTGTTGAGCCATAGTCTACCCCTCCATATGTAATGGGACAAAAAAAAAAATATTCTGAAAAGTTATTCTGGTGCACTCTCTTACTGGTTTCTTTTATTGTGTGAAACTTAATGACAGTAATAATTATTATTTTTAAAATACATTTAAAATTTGCTCCAATAATGTATAAAGTGAAAATATGTGGAAATGAAATTACCCTTGGATCTAGGGTGGCCCACTAAACAAACACTAACATCTTAGTGGTTAATTCCCAGCACTATGTTCGTAGACTGAAGTCAGTAACACACTAACCACAAGGTGTCACTACTTTACTTTGTTCCAAGGAATGCAATAAACGCAAAAGCCACCAGGTGATGCTGCTTTAATCAGTCTGTAAACCCAGCGAGTATCTATTTACTGGGTATTATGTGTTTTTAGGAGAATGAGTATCATTTTGCTTAATCAGATTTGGCTTTGTGTTATGTTTATGGGCCTAATTTTACTTTTGTGTGATGAAAAATGAAAAGGGGGGGTGGGAAGAGTATGAGAAAGTAGATTTAAAAAAAATAAAAAAAGGGTACAGACCACGTCTTTTTCCCCAGAGACCTACAGAAAGTGTGTTCCATCTGTCTTTTCTGTGCATTGTAGACTGTTAACCCTCCCTGTTTAGTGCTGCACTGCATTTTGTACCCTTTTCTGTCTATGTACTATTATCTTGGCTGTACTCTGATCCTTATATCCCCTGTCTCACTGCCTCGATGGTCATTGGTTTTGCACTTTTCTTCCTCTGTATTCCCACAGCATCCAGTTCTTAATGCAGCTATAGTCTTGATCTCTGGGTTCTCACCCTCCTGTATATAACATAGAATAATGTGCATATGTAATATACCTCATTGCCTATAAATATATATACAGATCCTTGTATACAAATATGGCTCAGTGGAGCCTGGATTGCAATAAATATCAGGGAGATTTAATTGTGTGTCAATAATTTCTTTATTAACCTGACTGTAGAGATTCCACAAATAAAAACCGTAACAAAGCAAACAATATATATTTAACATGTTCTATCTACATGGGGAGGGTATGGTGGCGGCTTCACTAGGACTCTTCCTCGTTTATTAGCATATTTGGTATCCCTCTGGTGATTGGGAATTCTGTGCCTGATTCTGGGCATTTTAAAGCACCTTCGATGACCTCGACCTGTTGAAAATAGAGGGAAAATATAAAGGTTAGGTTAATGATAGACCCAAGGTTCTTTATTTTGTAGATCCTTCATCAGTTTACCTCCAGGAGAACATGATGAACCTTCTTCAGGAATTCTTCATTGTTTTCATAATCCGGCTGTAGCTCTCTGGGTAGATCTGACCCATGCCCCAGCTGTGAGAAGAAGCAGGCAGAGTTTAGGCAATGAAATTGTAACTGCCACGAAGAATGTCATTGCACAGACTAAGGGAAAGGTCATACTGCAAGGCGAGGGAGCCAGCTGTTAGAATAGAACTGCCATCATCCAGATGGCAAGGCATAAAGAGACCCATTGTATGGCAGGCTACAGTTACCCAAACTCATGTGTATTCTGGTGCATTGCACCTGTCAAGGGCCAAATCAGCAGACATACATAGGGAAGATAATAATGATAATTAAAAAATAATCTACTCACACTATCTGCAGCCTCCACAAGTGCCTCCCACTCTAGCTTTGGGATCATACGAACCACAAAATCGCGACTGAAATCCACATCGCTGAGTTTTACTTCATTAGCCTGCAAAAAAATGAAAATAGATTTTAGTAATTATATAAATGAGGCTTAAAAAAGGTACAGTTTAGGCACCACAACATTTTCATTGAAATTTAGTTGTTATGGTGCAAGGAGATCCCCTGGCGCTGGCTCACCTTAAGGGGTTAAACCGTTTTGTCGAACGGTAAAACCCCAAAGCCTGGCTGCCTCTCTGACCTTTTTTCGAAAATTCTCTATAAAACAGAATCTGGCAGCGGACGACTTTACGAATGCCCATTCATAAAAATTACCCTTTTCAAGCCAGTTTTATGAATGAGTATTCACTGATTGACTGAGAGCGTCACCTTACTGCTCTCAGCCAATCAGCTGCACTGCTGCCTCATTCTGCAATAGTTTGCATTTTTTTGTGTGAGGATTTTAGAAAATGGAAGGGCAGCGAGACGAAGATTCTGGACTGGAACACAAACCTTGGGGTTAAACCACTTAAGGTGAGCCTACGCTAGTGACCTTCTGGCACCAGAACGGAATTTTGATGAAGTTCTTATATTGCTCAGTGTTCCTTTAAAAGTCTTACACTACTATCCAGGCCTTATAAGTATACTTGCCACAGCATATCTGCCGTTGGAATGGCACTTATCAGGGCTGCATTTTCACTAACTTTTTCGTCCTGAGAAATTATGCAAAGGAAAAAATGGAAACCGCAAGACTTCAGTGAAAATACATCGCTGGAATTTATGTAAAGTACCATAATGCAGGAAAAGTCATTGATGCATAGATGTGAACGAACTACTTTCCTCTGGGGAAAGTGAATATCTAAACAAAACT
Source organism: Pelobates fuscus (assembly GCF_036172605.1). NCBI lineage: Eukaryota > Metazoa > Chordata > Amphibia > Anura > Pelobatidae > Pelobates > Pelobates fuscus. The sequence goes on along the minus strand of NC_086328.1, from coordinate 84,625,511 downwards.
GAAGCATGAAAAAACATTTACAGCAATAAAAAGAAATACAATTAGACTTTTGTAAATCGGCATTATGGCACCATACTATTCCACCGAAGAGGACTACACTATTCTCGTAAAAGGGGAGTGTATACCGCGCCTAGAGGTATTGGTATAAACAATTATAAAAAATTATACATACATATAGTCGATGGAGATTTTGACAATAGATGGTAACCTCAAAATAAAAAGCAAAACATAATAGTGCAATACAGTAAATAAACAAGAAAGGTCAGATAAAGCTATACACAGTCCACTCACATGGGGATGAGCTATAACAGAGCTCAGCTGTGATGCGCCTGGACGGTATAATCCCCGTCTCGGGATATATGGTGGTATAACTTCAGGGATATTCCAAGGTGCAGTGGTGCGTAGATCATAAAATCCAAAGATAAAAATATGGCAGTATATGGTGAAGTAAGTACTGGTGAAGTAGTAACAAGTATAAAAGGTATTGTACTTACAATTTCTAGAGCATGTAACCTGCTCTAGTTTGGACAGCCTAGGTGGTATAATCCCCACCAAGGATATGCAGGATCCAGGGAGTAGAAGGTGATAATAATAAAGATATATATAAAAGTATACTAAAAGAAGTACTTTAATATATAAAACAAACAAGTATAATAACAAGTATAAAAGTCCACTTTACGCGTTTCGCCTCACAGGGCTTCTTCAGAAGTGTGGAGCATCTCCTTCATGGATCCGTTTTTATATGGCTGTCAATTTGGGAAAAGTTAGTTGGTGGTGTAGTGGTTTCTAGTTCCGGATTATCTGTCCTGGAACGCTCGTTTCTATTTCCGGGTTGTGTCTATGGAACGCAGGTGTCGCCAGAGTGATGACGCGGCACTCGCGTCGAACCGGAAATGACGTGGTAGGTGCGTCATTCCGGAATATTGGATCCATGAAGGAGATGCTCCACACTTCTGAAGAAGCCCTGTGAGGCGAAACGCGTAAAGTGGACTTTTATACTTGTTATTATACTTGTTTGTTTTATATATTAAAGTACTTCTTTTAGTATACTTTTATATATATCTTTATTATTATCACCTTCTACTCCCTGGATCCTGCATATCCTTGGTGGGGATTATACCACCTAGGCTGTCCAAACTAGAGCAGGTTACATGCTCTAGAAATTGTAAGTACAATACCTTTTATACTTGTTACTACTTCACCAGTACTTACTTCACCATATACTGCCATATTTTTATCTTTGGATTTTATGATCTACGCACCACTGCACCTTGGAATATCCCTGAAGTTATACCACCATATATCCCGAGACGGGGATTATACCGTCCAGGCGCATCACAGCTGAGCTCTGTTATAGCTCATCCCCATGTGAGTGGACTGTGTATAGCTTTATCTGACCTTTCTTGTTTATTTACTGTATTGCACTATTATGTTTTGCTTTTTATTTTGAGGTTACCATCTATTGTCAAAATCTCCATCGACTATATGTATGTATAATTTTTTATAATTGTTTATACCAATACCTCTAGGCGCGGTATACACTCCCCTTTTCCGATTTCTACTCTCACTTACAAGGTTTTGGGAATCCTTGTTTTGTACACTGCTGCCTGCCCACCACTTACTATAGCGAGCGCCTATTACCCTCTGCTTTGTGTACACTATTCTCGTATATGATTCAAACAAACCTAATTGCTCCTTAAATACTCCCATTTATGGCAAATCCTGGTATGACAACCAGCGTTTTTAAGTTTGTGAGCCATTTATTTTAACCTTTTTCTGACCAGAAAGCTGCCTGAAAATATGGCAACTCAAAACAAATTATAACCCAACCAATATCTGTCTGTGACATCTCAATTCACACTACTGTAACAAAAACCTTTAGGGCACTGACCGCTCACACAGATACACACACTAACACCAATATCCACACACAGGTACACACCCACAAAAAATGCAGATACACAATTATACATATGTACACACAAACTGTATCGGAGTGTGTTTACATATCTGTGTCAGTATATATATATATATATATATATATTAAGGCCGTTTGGCCTGTATTTGTGGGAGGGGCTTAAATTAATTCACTCCCCTATATAAGGGACACCCCTCACCTGACTCATATCGCTTGAGGTCAGCATCAGAATGATTTCCACTTCCAGGTCATCCAGACGCCATTTTACCTGATTACTCCATGAGGTTTGCTGAGCTGTGTCAGGAATCCAGCCACAGGCTTTTCCGGCCTACCACCTTCTTTCTTCAATCCATCGCCGTGGATGGTGTCCAAGTGACTCACAAACCGTAAGTCGACCTACCCGTTACGCCAGGCATCAGTCCTACGGCACCATGCACGGGTCAGGTCCTCATTTTACGGCTGCATTTTGTCTAAGCCTGTTCTAAAACCATTGCATGTTCATGCATATCATTCGTTTAAACCCCCTACCGGTCTTTGGGTGTAATACAGGCTTCTTGGACATTATCGCATTTCATGTACAAACCATCGAACCACTGCATTTTCACCTACACACTGACCCCTACCGGTCATTCAGTGTACTACAGGCTTCTTAGACATTATTGCATTTCATGTACAAACCAACGAACCACTGCATTTGCGCCTACACACGGACCCCTAACCGGTCATTCAGTGTACTACAGGCTTCTCAGACATTATTGCATTTCATGTACAAACCAACGAACCACTGCATTTGCGCCTACACACTGACCCCTATCGGTCATTCGGTGTACTACAGGCTTCTCAGACATTATTGCATTTCATGTACAAAGCAACGAACCACGGCATTTTCGCCTACATGCTGACCCCTACCGGTCAATCGGTATGCTACAGGCTTCTCAGACTTTTTCACTTCATAAGCAAACAAACTAACTACAGCATTTTTGCTTTTATACTGACTCCTATCTGTCAAACGGTAGGATTAAAGGGTATTTTTACCATACAATCAGCATTTCTGACCTCTACTGGTCAACAGCAAAACTGTCTTCGCATGTCATATACAATTTACCAGCCAATATAAATTACACATAAGATTATTTTAAACATAACCATAAACCATAAATTAAACTCCAGCACAGGCTCAACTTCAGGTTTAATTCACAATAATTTACATTTCAGATCAAGACCACCAGTGGTTCTATCAACACTGCCACCTACAGGTCTGTCAAGTACATTGACAATTTTCATGGGGTTTTACAAACACCAAAACAATGACACCTATAGGTCAATAGACAAACAACATTTCACATACCAATCAGTATCCAACTACACTGCCACCTATAGGGCACTCGGCAGATCTCCAGTGCACTTGCATTTTGCAACACCATGTTCACTGACCCCCACCATTCAATAAGACATACAACAATTCACATAGCAAGTACTATATCAAACATCTGGTATAAATACATATGTTATTACACAGTAGCAGACGCATCTGTATATACGTAACTGGTAATATAGTTCACATACATTTTTCACAGCACGCTGCTCACATAATAGACTTTCCCCTAGCAAGGGGACATACAACATACAAGGTGGGGACAGACCACTTTTGCACTTGTACAGGGAGTGCAGAATTATTAGGCAAATTAGTATTTTGACCACATCATCCTCTTTATGCATGTTGTCTTACTCCAAGCTGTATAGGCTCGAAAGCCTACTACCAATTAAGCATATTAGGTGATGTGCATCTCTGTAATGAGAAGGGGTGTGGTCTAATGACATCAACACCCTATATCAGGTGTGCATAATTATTAGGCAACTTCCTTTCCTTTGGCAAAATGGGTCAAAAGAAGGACTTGACAGGCTCAGAAAAGTCAAAAATAGTGAGATATCTTGCAGAGGGATGCAGCACTCTTAAAATTGCAAAGCTTCTGAAGCATGATCATCGAACAATCAAGCGTTTTATTCAAAATAGTCAACAGGGTCGCAAGAAGCATGTGGAGAAACCAAGGCGCAAAATAACTGCCCATGAACTGAGAAAAGTCAAGCGTGCAGCTGCCAAGATGCCACTTGCCACCAGTTTGGCCATATTTCAGAGCTGCAACATCACTGGAGTGCCCAAAAGCACAAGGTGTGCAATACTCAGAGACATGGCCAAGGTAAGAAAGGCTGAAAGACGACCACCACTGAACAAGACACACAAGCTGAAACGTCAAGACTGGGCCAAGAAATATCTCAAGACTGATTTTTCTAAGGTTTTATGGACTGATGAAATGAGAGTGAGTCTTGATGGGCCAGATGGATGGGCCCGTGGCTGGATTGGTAAAGGGCAGAGAGCTCCAGTCCGACTCAGACGCCAGCAAGGTGGAGGTGGAGTACTGGTTTGGGCTGGTATCATCAAGATGAGCTTGTGGGGCCTTTTCGGGTTGAGGATGGAGTCAAGCTCAACTCCCAGTCCTACTGCCAGTTTCTGGAAGACACCTTCTTCAAGCAGTGGTACAGGAAGAAGTCTGCATCCTTCAAGAAAAACATGATTTTCATGCAGGACAATGCTCCATCACACGCGTCCAAGTACTCCACAGCGTGGCTGGCAAGAAAGGGTATAAAAGAAGAAAATCTAATGACATGGCCTCCTTGTTCACCTGTTCTGAACCCCACTGCGAACCTGTGGTCCATCATCAAATGTGAGATTAACAAGGAGGGAAAACAGTACACCTCTCTGAACAGTGTCTGGGAGGCTGTGGTTGCTGCTGCACGCAATGTTGATGGTGAACAGATCAAAACACTGACAGAATCCATGGATGGCAGGCTTTTGAGTGTCCTTGCAAAGAAAGGTGGCTATATTGGTCACTGATTTGTTTTTGTTATGTTTTTGAATGTCAGAAATGTATATTTGTGAATGTTGAGATGTTATATTGGTTTCACTGGTAAAAAATAAATAATTGAAATGGGTATATATTTGTTTTTTGTTAAGTTGCCTAATAATTATGCACAGTAATAGTCACCTGCACACACAGATACCCCCCTAAAATAGCTATAACTAAAAACAAACTAAAAACTACTTCCAAAAATATTCAGCTTTGATATTAATGAGTTTTTTGGGTTCATTGAGAACATGGTTGTTGTTCAATAATAAAATTAATCCTCAAAAATACAACTTGCCTAATAATTCTGCACTCCCTGTACATACGGCACTTAATGGGTTAAGATTGATACACATTTAACCAGTATGGCTACGATGTTTAATATTTACACATCACGGCACTTTACTTTTCACATATACTGTACGTATTAAGATAAGCTTGGTCTATGCCATATTTCCTTATGCCATACGGTTTTATCCATTCAGGTTACAGTTACTACTAAAAAACCTATACGGATTGTCAGGTTCAATACCATAATACCAGGTACATACACCTGCTCACGTAGTTATCCATCTCTTACCTTCCCGGGAATAGTAATAGCGTACTGGCAATTAGGATTCTAGGGCCCAATAGGTATTACCCCCTTCTTTCTCTGCATTATGCTTCGGTTAGTGGTCCCGCGAGGCCAACACTCCGCCTCACACTCTGAGGCATACACCCCTCGGGCCACTCGTGAGCTAGCCGCCTCGCATTGTATCATAGAGAGGGCCTCACCTGTCACTCCCCTTCCTATTTTCTGGTTACGGTCACCGAGAGGCCAACATCCTGCCACAACGTTCGGTGGCCACACAAAATCCCCTCGCGCCAAGCATAGATAGAGCCTCTCAAGCCACTTGGCAACTAGCAGGGCCTCACCAGTCACCAAAAAACACCAAGCCTAATCGTTTCGCCTTACGGCTTAGCTAGCAAGCCAATACAAGACCCCTGGGTAAAAATAATAATTGCAATCTTTATTGTTATTTAAGTATTTCTCAAAAAGATGGTGAAGAATCACCTCTTCCTAGCACCCCGGCTAGAATTGATACACCTTCAAGCAGAGGAGATATTGCTAGTCCAGCAGCAATCAGATCCTGGACGATCCCACACATTACCACCGACCTAAGGAGGTGACAAATCCCCTACCCTGCCACAGCAAGGAAAGCAGAGTTATTCAAACTCCTCCATACATCAACGGACAACACGGAGGCAGGGGAAGGCCCAGCTACACTAACTCAGGTGACACCCAGGCCATGCTAGCCTCACTCAAACTCATGAGCCAAAAAAAAAAAAAAAAAAATTATGACAGACTGGCAATCTCGAGTCGGTCACCACAGCCCTCACAAGGCTGGGCCTCCCGCTATTGTACAACCAGCACCAACCGAAACTCGGTTACCTGGTACAATCAATTCTTATGACACACAAGACATTAATCCTGCACGTATGATCCCAGCACATTGGGGAAGCAAGGCATATATATGTATGATGATGTATCTGTGATGGTCAGATACAGGGAGTCCAGGTAAATCAGGAACTGACCATCCCTTGGTTGGGTTGGCATTTGGAATATGTAGAGATGTTTACTTGTGCAGGTACCCATACAGAAGGGATTTTGTCCCAAACAAATGGACGAGCACTCTCAGGTACCAGCACCTCTGAACTACCAGAGACAATTGATATGAGTAGTTGCATTGCATATAGACTGTTGCATATATGTTCAAATGGTTCAGGGCACATGACAAACCATGTGTCCCAATACAAATAACGTACTCACCATCTGTACACACCAATGCATTTTCAACACTCCTGACTCATCACCCTTCCAGACTTGTAGTAGATTTACTAAAGCTCTGGAGCTTCAAATGGCTCCCATACAGGTATCATAAATACACCTTCAAGGAATATAGCATGCCCTCACTTACAGTAAGCACAACAGAACCATTGGCTGTAAACACACTCGTAGCCAAGATTTGCAGAGGGGTCTTCCAATCTCCACCATTTACAGCATGGCACCAAACATGCTGGTATTGTCACAAGGAAATCTTCCCTTAAACAAAGACTAACCATAGACTTATTGGCAACACACACCTCCGCTACCCCAAGTCTCAACTCCCTCATACCCTCCGAGGAGTTTCCTTACTATACAACACCATTGATCTACCTTTACAGCTATCACTCATGCATGGGTTGAAGCTTGGTTAAGTAAGACCAATATCATCAACGCAGTAAACGGCTACCATCTACCCTACACACTGGCACTTACATGACATAAAATGGGCAATCCTTTCCCTGCTCAACTTTCGGGCTACAGATTAGCCTACTATCGATATTCGCAGATACTCTGTGCTGGTTATGATAACATATCCAGAGGCCTTACAGTCATACACTATCTAGAAGACTTCTTGTTGATCAAAGATAAAAAAAAATCACTAGAAGCCTCACGGCAGCTTAGTCTGGTTGACCACTTGGGCGTCCCAGTACCCCATAAGAAACAGAAGGCCCAGACACTATCATCACATTACTGGGCATACGACTTGAGTCGGCATCCATACACGCAAGTTACCACAAGACAAATAGGGAACATTCTCAACTACATCAATCACTACCTCCTGCTTAGTACTTACAACTGCAAGGAACTACAATTCCTACCAGGTTCCTTAATTTTGCCATGCCAATCATACCACAAGACCACACTTTCACATCCAGAGTACTTTCCCCTTTTTTCCACACTTCCAACATGACGATCAGAGGATGTCCCTAGACACCCCAGCAACAGCAGACCTGCACATGGGGGGGAATTTCTGAACCACTTGGCATGGTAAAAGCATGTTCCTTCCAGGATTGTCTGACACTTCTCCAACCAGATGGTCAGACGCGGCATCTACCACGGGTTTGGCAGCGATCCACCGGGAACCATTACTTTGGAGCTGTTGGCCATGGCATCCAGGTTTGGAAATTTTTCCACCACCTCAGCCCCTTTGGGGGATCTACCCCATTGTAGCAGCTGCTGGGGCATGGGGTAAATCATGGTCAGGGTCATCAATCCGTTGTTACTCAGACAACTAAGCACATGTCATATCATCAACAAACACCACTACTCATCCATAAGGTCATGATATTTCTGGGGAACTCACTTAGTTGGCAACTTATCACATTTCTTTTACTTTCATGTACCAGGCGGGGTATACATCCCTGCCGACAATTGTCTCATTTATATTCCAGGCATGTACATCATACGCTTCCTACAGCCGCCCATACAGTCACGGCCACTCTTTCGTTCCAGAGACAAAATCATGGATTAGACACAATCATGCAGCATAGCATGCACTATCCCACCTAGCACTTTCATCCCATACTTGTAGAACGCATAACACAGCTTTTCACCTGGCTTAAAGAATTTCATTGGAACACGACATAGCTCAACCTGTGTCATAACATTTCTCCTAGGTTTTGCTTCTTTTTGCCACCTTAAACTATCTCACACACCATTAATTATATATTTTACAGGCATTCAACAACACAGGATAACCTATGGCCAAAACTACCATAACTTCATGCTATCATACCAGACAAGAATATACTCAGGAGGGAGAGCTCCGGCACGAACTCCAACAAAAGCAGATATTACTGCAATCTGTACCCTAATCGACGATGCCGGATGCTCCTGGGGTGCTCCTGAACCGACCACGGTGCTATCGGTGTGTGTCCTGATGCCACCGGGTGTCCACGCTACCGAGGAAGCCGGAGCTGGCTGGGCGGCCTAGAGAATCTGGGTGAGTGGGGATGCGGCCGATCCCTGCCCTAGACCTGCGCTGCCGATTAGTGCCCCATTCCCCCCCCCTTTGGACCGGTGGGGGTTATCCCGGTCTGCTCCCTAGAGGCAACCTGGCAGCACTAAAGACAAGTGGTTCCCAGCGGGAAAAACAACAGGCACTCACGCGACCACAAGATGGCGGATGCAGCATCCCCACTCACGCAATGACCATCACTGCACCATGCAAAAGAAAAACGAGAAGGGATCCAAGGCCTGCTACTCAGGAGACCCGGACAAGCGCATGGAGTCTACAGAGTGCGGCTAAAAGTGAAGACAGAGGCTCCTGTTACAACGGGGACCGAAGCTATAGGCCGAGGCCCACCATGAAATGCACGGACTGCAGAATCATGAGACCACGGAGGGGATCCCCACTAACCACACAGGACTTACCTGAATGCCACACAGCAACCCAACGTCACCAAGTACACCACTAAGCCCCATGCTGGCATGTCTATGGAGGGTCTGTACACGGCCCCTGCAAGACAGAGGTTGACTCCAGGGCTCTATCGGGGACTGCTTTCTGACAGGACTCCCAGGCAGTACATCTAGACAACGAAACAGCCTATGTGCCAATTCTATTTTCGAATCTTATGTCTTTTACTCATGGCTTGCTTGGGGGGGCCTCTGGGGGGTCTAAGCTTGTAGCTTATCTACCTATAATGCTTGTCATACTTAAAATCTGTTCACCTAGCATACAACTTAAGCCTTGCAGCCTACCATATCTTACCTAAGCAATTTGTATTTATGCTATCTGACGTAGCAGGAAACGTCTACCTTAAGTTTTTTATGTGCATAGTTCTCCGCCTAGCAATTAGGTTTCATGTGTTATATTCAACCCTGTACCCACGAGTACTGCTAGAGCAATATAAGACCGGCTATGCCAATGCCATGCACTCTCAAAAATACTTTTATGTTCTCACGTCTGACCATGCTAAATATCTGCTTAGAATTCCCGATCAAGTGTAATAGTTATCAAGCGTATGTGTTATCAAATCTTACTGCTACAAAAACAAAATGTGCTGATTTATTAACTGCCTTGTATTGTTAAACAATGTATGCTGATTCTCTTGTTACCGCTGTTGGGGCACTGCAAGCGTATATGTAACCTTCAAGCACAACAAAAATAAAGAATTATAAAAAAAAAAAAAAAAAAAGAATATACTCAGGAATCCAGTCCCCCACATTCCTCTCAGAGATTACCAATAGCCATCCAACTTTTCATCCTTATCGGACCTATTAGATCTACAACCATTCAATTATACTACCAAGTCGGCCATTACCAGCCATGCACATTGCCTTTTATGCCTTTCTCAGGCCAGAGAATACACTACCATCACCACCACTCAGACAGATCATTGTCTTTAACGATCCCATGTACGTAAACGCATATATCATTACCTATTGGCTCTACCACATTCCGAAACGAGTCAACACACACCAACAGTAGAGATACATAATATCCTACCCACAACAAATGGTGTCCACTTTCGGTCCTAGATTCCTACCTTCAAAATCCTTCCAAGAATTAAAGGACCACTATAGTGCCAGGAAAGAGCTGTGCGCGCATTCAGCCGGTCTCATAGGAAAGCATTATCAATGCTTTCCTATGGACGCTTGCGTGCTCTCACTGTGATTTTCACAGTGAGAATCACGCTAGCGGCTGTCAGTGAGACAGCCACTAGAGGATTTGAGGGCTGGATTAACCCATTTATAAACATAGCGGTTTCTCTGAAACTGCCATGTTTATAAAAAAATGGGTTAACCCTAGCTGGACCTGGCACCCAGACCACTTCATTAAGCTGAAGTGGTCTGGGTGCCTATAGTGGTCCTTTAAATACTGTAATGCAATTAAGGAAATGTCTGGTTAATTTGTATACCGTATATACTCGAGTATAAGCCGACCCGAATATAAGCCGAGGCCCCTAATTTTACCCCAAAAAAACTGGGAAAACTTATTGACTCGAGTATAAGACTAGGGTGGGAAATGCAGCAGCTACTGGTAAATTTCTAAATAAAATTAGATCCTAAAAAATTATATTAATTGAATATTTATTTACAGTGTGTGTATATAATGAATGCAGTGAGTGCGTGTATGAATGCAGTGTGTGTGTGAGTGCAGTGTGTGCGCGTATGAGTGCAGTGTGTGTGCGTATATATTAATTGAATATTTATTTCCAGTGTGTGTATATAATGAATGAAGTGTGTGTGTATGAGTGCAGTGTGTGTGTATATGAATGAAGTGTGAGTGTATATGAATGAAGTGTGAGTGTATATGAATGAAGTGTGAGTGTATATGAATGAAGTGTGAGTGTATATGAATGAAGTGTGAGTGTATATGAATGAAGTGTGAGTGTATATGAATGAAGTGTGAGTGTATATGAATGAAGTGTGAGTGTATATGAATGAAGTGTGAGTGTGTGTTTGTGTTGGTGGGGGTGGGCATTTTGATATATTAATTATTATTTTTTAATATTATTATATTTTTTTATTATTATTATTTAACTGAATTATTAATTTTTATTTTTTCTATTATATTTTTTTTTCGTCCCCCCTCCCTGCTTGATACATAGCAGGGAGGGGGGCTCCTTCCCTGGTGGTCCAGTGTCATTGGTAGTTCAGTGGGGGGGAGAGGGGGGCTGGCAGAGCTGTACTTACCTGTCCTGCAGCTCCTGTCAGCTCTCTCCTCCTCCGCGCGGTCTGTACAGCTCCCTGTGTAAATCTCGCGAGAGCCACTTACACTGGGAGCTGACCGAGGTGCTGAACGGACGGCGCGGAGGAGGAGAGAGCTGACAGGAGCTGCAGGAGAGGTAAGTACAGCTCTGCCAGCCCCCCTCTCCCCCGGTCTGTATTATGGCAATGCAAATTGCCATAATACAGACTCTGACTCGAGTATAAGAGTTGTTTTTTTTCAGCACAAAAAATGTGCTGAAAAACTCGGCTTATACTCGAGTATATACGGTATATATTTGTTGACTGTATTAAATCTTTGATTATTCATTTTTGCCCTCTTTATTTACAGGCCTACCGTATCGTCGGTCTCGGCACACCACAACCGACTTGCTCCCTTTACATTATCCTACGCTTTTGCTGAATCCTTACTCCATATACGGCTATTTGCCCCTTACACAAGTATTAAGGCCGTTTGGCCTGTATTTGTGGGAGGGGCTTAAATTAATTCACTCCCCTATACCTTTACCTGACTCATATCGCTTGAGGTCAGCATCAGAATGACCCTCCCACCCACTCCTCATTTCAACACTTTCTCTTTTCTTTCCATTTACTTTACTTTCTTTCTTGCTCCCTTTATATTATCCTACGCTTATGCTGGATCCTTACTCCATATGGCTATTTGCCCCTTACACACATATATATACATATATATATACATATATATATATATATATATATATATATATATATATATATATATATATATATATAAAATACAATAATCCCCTGCACTCACGCTTTAACCTCTTCACTGCCGGGCGCAATTACCAGGGCTCCAAATGATACAGTTCCAAAGTAGAAATGGCCGCTCTCGGGGACTGAAACGTTGGTCGTCTTTTTAAACTTGTTTCAATAAAACTTTATTTTTAAGACCGGAGAGCAGCCATTTCTACTTTGGAAATATATATATATATATATACACACACACATACATACAAATACACACTTACACAGATATGCACAGACTGATACATGACACATAGGTAACAATATTTTAGGTGCAGGGGGGTGGCTTCCCTGGGGTTCAGTGGGAGCTGGCTGGCCAGGGATTTGTCATGGGCCACCTAATCCGAACACATTTGAATCAGAAGATCTTCAGAGATTTTGTAATAAGCACTTTTCTTGTAGAATCTCACCCTTCCAGTCTGTAAAAAGTCACAACAGAAAAAGTGCAGGAGGGACTCTAGCTACTGTTGCCCTTCCTGTCCATCTCTATCTGGCAATGTTTTACAGACCGTTTCAAAGTGTACCATACAGAGTTAATATATTAAATCAAAAGTGAGCTGATTTGACGGTTAATGATTATTCTGGATGCACGACCTCAGCCTTTCCTGATTACTCTTTGTCGGTTGCCTGTATCGACTTATTGGATTGCTGTACTGCCTACTCTGACTTCTGGATCCGCTGACCTTGGCCTGTCCCTGTTTACATTAAGCCCAGGCACTCTAAAGTCATTACAAAGTGGCTTCACAAAACAATTGATAAATACCCCAATTGAAATACACTGGGTTTTCTACTTTTGACAATGGTATGCCAACATGAGGGTAATTTTCTTTACCAGACTGCCATACTGTGTTAAAGACAGCACAAGCCCAGAAAATCAATTTGTTAAATTTCCAAGTTTGAAATGGGCATGTAGAGAAAAAATAAATAAATTATAACCACTAAACGTCGCTAGCATTTGAGATAAAGTGGCTACACAAAATACTTAAAACCTGTACATAGGGGTATATGTTGTACTTGTGAGACATCACTAAACATAAATATGTCAGTCTTATTTTAGTAAATTTTCTTTCTTGGGTGCCATAAAGCCTCAAAAGGTGACATAGGTCAAGAAAGTCAACTTCCATATACAAGTCTTAAATGGGCAAACACCATGTTTTAAAAAGGAGGTATTGTCCTGGCCGTACAAAATTACATAAGTGTGGGTGCACGTAACATGAAAAAGTTAAATTATGGCTTAACAAATACATACCGTATATACTCTAGTATAAGCCGACCCGAATATAAGCCGAGGCCCCTAATTTTACCCCCAAAAAACTGGGAAAACGTATTGACTCAAGTATAAGACTAGGGTGGGAAATGCAGCAGCTACTGGTAAATTTCTAAATAAAATTGGATCCTAAAAAAAATTATATTAATTGAATATTTACAGTGTGTGTATATCATGAATGCAGTGTGTGTGAATGAGTGCAGTGTGTGTGTGTGTATGTATGAATAGTGTGTGTGTGTGTGTGTGTGTGTGTGTGTGTGTGTGTGTGTGTGTGTGTGTGTGTGTGTGACGCAGAGCCTTGGTGGGGGGTGGGCATTTTTATTATTATTTTATTATTATTATTTTAATATACATTTTTTGTTTTATTAGTAATATTTTTTTATTATTTTATTTACATTTTTATTTATTTTTTCCCTTCAGATTAGAGGCAGTGCTTTTACCAATGGAATTTCTAATCTGGAGGGAAAAACAGGCAGGCAATTCTCCAAATTTTTAACACCCTCCCCCTAATTAAATCCTTTCCGTTAAATAGCATCTCCTCTTGAACATACCCAGAAAATACACAAGCCAAATACCTGCAAAACACTGAGTTTATTAGAAAAAAGGGGGGGAAATATAGCACTGCCTCTAATCTTTAGGAAAAATAAATTTACGGTAAGTAAAAATTTATGTTTTTCCCTTCAGATTAGAGGCAGTGCTTTTACCAATGGGATATGACAAAGCAATTCCTGGGGGCAGGTTTTATTTCACCACTGCTTGAAGCACCTTACGCCCAAAAGCTGCATCCTCAGAGGCCAGTATGTCTAACCTGTAGTGTCTTGAGAACGTATGCAGAGAGGACCAAGTAGCTGCTGAACAAATCTGAAAAGGTGAAGCTGCTGCTCGCAGAGCCCATGACGTAGAAACAGCTCTAGTAGAATGGGCCTTTATAGGGCCTGCAATTTCTGCGCCACTTGTGGAATATGCCAAAAGAATACAATCCTTCAGCCATCTAGCCAGCGAACTCTTTGAAGCCTTCATACCCTTCCTTGGGCCATTGAACAAGACAAAAAGACTGTTATCCTTTTAAATCCTTTCCGTTAAATAGCATCTCCTCTTGAACATACCCAGTTCTTTGCCTGCCTTCGGCAGGGGAGGTTAGACAGGAGGCTCTCCAAGGAAGCAGGTGAGAAGGGCTGAGGCTCGGGAGGCTCCGCTTCCTTTCTCGGGTAAGTAGAAATTAACACGCCGGACGGCATGGTCTGCCTTCATTTATGCCGTCTCGTGCCAGGTGCCGGTCTGACGAAGGACGCAGGCGTTAGTCGGCTGGGAGGTCCTGTTGGTGGAACGCACGCACAGGTTGCAGAGCGCTATGCACATGCGCAATGCGAACCTGGATTCAGGCGCCAAATCTGAACTCTGCGTTTTGGTTCAGTGGCTTACAGGACTTAGAGGTTGCTGCTGGTAAGTTGCTCCTTTGTTTGCCAGGAGCTCTCAGAACGGTTGCAAGTGTGTTTCTCACCTGCCCTCCAACACACTGTGAGGCCATTTAAGGTAAGACATCTTAGCTTTTATTTTAAATGGCTTTAGCCTGAATCTTAAAGGGGAAAAAAATATGTCAATTTTTTTTTTTTTTTTTTTTATTATTTACATTTTTTCCCTTTCTTTTCTTGTTTTTCCACAGTATGTCTAATCCTGAGATTCTGGATAAAGCTTCAGAAAAGGGGAAATGTACATCAAAAGCCAAGCATTTAAGTTGCTCTGTGTGTTGCCAACCTATGCCAGATGGCTATAAAAAGAAGCTTTGCTCACTATGTTCTAAAGAAGCTTCAGAGGAAGCGAAAAGAGCAGAAATGTCCACATTTCTCAGCTGGTTACAACAGAGTATGCAGCAAACTTTTGTGGATATGCAGTCGGCAGCTTTGCAGACAGCCCAGGCTTCGGTTGCCCAGGATTCACAGATAGTGAAACATTCAAAGAAAAGACAGAGATCGTGGGAAGATTCAGATACGAGTTCAGGTACTTGTGGTTCTGATTCTGGCGAAGTTTCCGGTAGTGACTCATCGGATGAGGAATTTGCATTTCCAGAAGAAGCTATTGGGAAACTTATAAAAGAAGTGCAGTGCATTTTTGAGAATGGGGAATCAGGAAAAAAGTCTAAAGTGTTCCCTTTACACCCACAGCTTAAGGAGTAGGTTTTAAAAGAATGGAAGTTCCTAAGCCACAAACCTTTTATTTCAAAGCATTTTAAAACACTTTTTTCCCATAGAAGCGGACCAGGATTGTAAGCTGGATACGGTCCCTGTAGTGGACGTTCCTATTGCACAAATAGGAAAGAAGACTACATTACCTATTGGGGACTCGAGTGGTCTAAAGGATGTCATGGAAAAACGCATGGACTCATCCTTAAAGAAGATGTTTGTCTCCTCAGCGGCCCAAGCAAGAGCTCCGATTACTGGAACATGCGTGGCCAAGGCCCAAAAACTTTGGCTGGAAGAGCTAGAGAAGATCTATACAGGAGAATCAAAGGAAGATCCAGTAAAGCTGTTAAAAAATGTCAAAATGGCAGCTGATTTTTTAGTAGATGCCTCTTCGGAAAGCCTGAAATTATCTGCCAAGAATTTGGGTCTTTCAACAGTTACTAGAAGAGCTCTTTGGCTTAGAAACTGGTCAGCTGACGCAGCATCTAAAAATTCATTATGTGAATTAGCCTTTGAACCGGGAAGACTGTTCGGCTCTAAATTGGATGATCTGTTAAAACAGATGAAGGAAGGCACATAGGAAGCAGTTTTGGAACCGTAAATCGGAGACTCATCCCTCATCTAGAAGTTCCTTTCGCAGGAACAACTACAGGGGTCAACAGAAAGGGTTTTCGATTATAGGAAGAAAGAAAGATTCACAGACAAGAGAAATAAAAGATTGTGACGCAAGGCCAGTGGGAGGAAGATTGAGGCACTTCCTAAATCACTGGAAAAGGACAACATCAGATCGCTGGGTTCTCTCAGTAATAAAGGGCGGGTACGCTCTGGAATTGTCAAATACCCCAAAGAAAAATGTTCTTATGTTCCAAGGTTCATTCTCAAGAAATGGAATTTACTCTGTTGCAAGAAGTATCAAGTCTCCTACAGAAGAGAGTTGTGGAGTAGGTTCCTCTAAGGGAAAGACATCAAGGCACGTATTCAAGGCTATTTTTGGTGCTAAAACCAGATGGCTTGTTCAGACCCATTTTAGACCTAAAAACCCTAACAGGTGTATTATAAAAAAGAATGGAAACAATAAAATCAGCTGCTCTTCTTATTCAACCGAGAAATTGGTTTGCGTCCCTGGATTTAAAAGACGCCTATCTTCATGTGCCCACAGCAAAATCCAGCAAAAGGCTTCTAAGATTTGCAGTGTGCATCCAATCGGTAACCAGGAATTACCAATTCAGGGCCATGCCATTCGGCCTGTCATCTGCACCCAGGGTATTCACAAAGCTTCTAGTAGTCGTCTCAGCATTTCTAAGAGGTTTGGGGATTTATGTCATCCCTTATTTGGATGACTGGCTGTTGATTGCAGAGTCACAAAATCAGCTAAAATTAGACCTTTGTACAGCTATACAAACTCTTCAAACGCATGGCTGGCTAATAAATTTCAACAAATCGGAATTAGTGCCGGTTCAAAGGATTCAGTTCTTGGGTCTAATTTTGGACTCAATCGCTATGAAGATTTTCCTGCCAGAAGAGAAGAAGCTAAAGATCAATCTATTAATCCAGAACCTCAGGGAAAAAGGTGTTTTTTCAGTCAGAGAGGCAATGAGTTTACTGGGTCTGTTTACATCTTCAATCCCTGCAGTCGGTTGGGCAAAAGCCAGAATGAGGCCTCTTCAGAGAAACATTCTGCAAGTCTGGAAGGGCTGATGAAGTTCAACAATCTAACACTGAGGAGTCTGCATTGGTGGACCTCTTCTCGATTCCTGCACGCAGGTCTTTCATTCCAAATGAAGTCCTTCAGAATAATAACTACAGATGCCTCTGCACTAGGCTGGGGGGCCCATTTGGGGGACCTAAAGAAGCATGGGTGTTGGCAAGAGAAGGATACGAGAAATTCCTCAAATTTCAAGGAATTGAAGGCCGTATGGATGGCGCTCTTGGCATTCCAGTTCCTCATCAAAGATCAGCATATTCAGATTTGTTCAGACAATCGAACGACAGTGGCGTTTTTGAACAAACAAGGAGGTACATGATCGACAAAGTTGGAAAGTTGGAAATGTTCAAAGATCATGCTGTGGTCAGAAGTTCACCTTCTATCGATCTCAGCGGTTCACATCTTAGGAAAATTCAACGTGTTAGCAGACGCCCTGAGCCGTTATCATTTAAAGCAAAACAGATTGGTCCCTGTCATGCAGAATTTTCAAGCTCATTACAGACTGCTTCGGTTGTCCGGATATAGACTTGATGGCCTCCAGGACAAACAGGAAGACAAGAAGTTTTGCATCTCTGAATCCAGCAGACAATCCGGATATCATAGATGCTCTGTCAGTACCATGGAAGTTCAACCTTGCATATATCTTCCCACCAGTAGTTCTTATTCCCAGAATACTTCAAAAGTTGGAAAAAGTAAGGATTATCTTAATCCTTCCCTGGTGGCCAAGACGAAGTTGGTTCTCGGTTCTTCTAAATGTTCCAGGGGCCACTTTTTGGAAGCTTCCTCTATCAGAAGATGTTTTAGAACATGCCATGGTGCCTCTTCCAACCCTTCGGAGATACCAGTTGATGGCCTGGTATCTGAACTCCAGATTTTAGAAAGTAAAGGTCTAGATCCTGAGGTTATAAAAATTTTATTAGCTACTAACAAGGAATCTACGTCTAAAATCTACTCTAGGATTTGGAAGATATTTTGTCAGTGGGGTTGTAGGTTTAAAGTCAACCCTGTTTCCGCATCCATCCAGAAGATTCTCAGTTTCCTTCAGATGGGATTTGCAAAGGGTTTAAAACCTGCTTCGCTGAAATTACAAGTTTCTGCGATCAGTTTCTTTTCTTTCAGATGTTTAGCCTCAAACATTCTGATATCAAGGTTCTTCAGAGCTCTGACCCGTTTGGTTCCCAATGTTAGAGAAACCTGTCCTCCCTGGGTAAGCCACCCTTTAAACCAATAGATGAAGATTGTTTCATTAAAAACTGTTTTTTTGGTGGCAATAACATCAGCCAAGAGAGTGGGTGAGATCCAAGCTCTTCGGGCGAATTTTCCTTTTTTGTTTTTTCATCAAGACAAGGTGGTTTTAAAGCTCGACCCATCGTTCATCCCTAAGGTTTTGACTGCTTCTAACATCAACCAAGAAATTGTGTTGCCTACTTTTTGTCAGAATCCTTCTAACGCCTTGGAAAGTAGATTTCCCTGCCTGACGTGAAGAGATGTCTTATGCAATATCTTAAAGCTACGGAATCCTTTCGGAAGGATAACAGTCTTTTTGTCTTGTTCAATGGCACAAGGAAGGGTATGAAGGCTTCAAAGAGTTCGCTGGCTAGATGGCTGAAGGATTGTATTCGTTTGGCATATTCCACAAGTGGCGCAGAAATTGCAGGCCCTATAAAGGCCCATTCTACTAGAGCTGTTTCTACGTCATGGGCTCTGCGAGCAGCAGCTTCACCTTTTCAGATTTGTTCAGCGGCTACTTGGTCCTCTCTGCATACGTTCTCAAGACACTACAGGTTAGACATACTGGCCTCGGAGGATACAGCTTTTGGGCGTAAGGTGCTTCAAGCAGTGGTGAAATAAAACCCGCCCCCAGGAATTGCTTTGTCATATCCCATTGGTAAAAGCACTGCCTCTAATCTGAAGGGAAAAACATAAATTTTTACTTACCGTAAATTTATTTTTCCTAAAGATTAGAGGCAGTGCTATATTTCCCCCCCTTTTTTCTAATAAACTCAGTGTTTTGCAGGTATTTGGCTTGTGTATTTTCTGGGTATGTTCAAGAGGAGATGCTATTTAACGGAAAGGATTTAATTAGGGGGAGGGTGTTAAAAATTTGGAGAATTGCCTGCCTGTTTTTCCCTCCAGATTAGAAATCCCATTGGTAAAAGCACTGCCTCTAATCTTCAGGAAAAAATTTTTTACGGTAAGTAAAAATTTATGTTTTTTCGTCCCCCCTCCCTGCTTGATACATGGCAGGGAGGGGGTCTCTCATTCCCTGGTGGTCTAGTGGCATAGGCTGTGTAGGAGGGGGGCTGGCAGGAAGCGTTTACTTGCCTTTCCTGCAGCTCCTGTCAGCTCCCTTCTCCTCCGCGCCGGTCCGGTCAGCTCCCCTGTCAAATCCCGGTGTAAGTCTCGCGGCCGCGAGGAGCATTGCCACGGTAACCCGTGGCAATGCTCTGACCCCGCGGCTCTCGCGAGACTTACACTGGAGGAGAAGGGAGCTGACCGGACCGGCGCGGAGGAGAAGGGAGCTGACAGGAGCTGCAGGAAAGGTAAGTAAACGCTTCCTGCCTGCCCCCAACAGACCCTTTTCTGTATTATGGCAATGTAAGTTTCCATAATACAGACATTGACTCGAGTATAAGTCGAGTTGGGGTTTTTCAGCACAAAAAATGTGCCGAAAAACTCTACTTATACTCAAGTATATACGGTAGCTCAAATTCTAGGTTTTGTTTTAGAACTTGGACAATTGCCTTTGTCCTTAACCCCTTAAGACCGCAGCCAAATGTACAAGTTGTGAACCAAAAAAAACGTAAACAAACCACAGATTTTGACTATATGTCTGTTCAACAGTAATTTACCTCTTTCATATTAAATGCACCCACACTTATTATATATCATTTTGTTCAGGGGAAACAGGGCTTTCATTTAACATCAAATATTTAGGTATGGAACATAACGTAATATGAATAAAATATAAAAAAATGAGAATTTTTTTTTTTAATTTTCTTAGTTCTATGTGACATTCTAACTGTGAATGTCATAATACTGTTTGCTTTTACAGCAATAAAATACACATATTTGTATTCAGCGATGTCTCACGTGTAAAACAGTACCCCCTATGTACAGGTTTTATGGTGTTTTGGGAAGTTACAGGGTCAAATATAGCACAGTTACACTTTTCAGTTTTTTCACATTGAAATTTGCCAGTTTGGTTACGTTGCCTTTGAGACTGTATGGTAGCCCAGGAATGAAAATTACCCCCATGATGGCATACCATTTGCAAAAGTAGACAACCCAAGGTATTGCAAATGGGGTATGTCCAGTCTTTTTTAGTAGCCACTTGGTCACAAACACTAGCCAAAGTTAACGTTAATATTTGTTTGTGTGTGAAAAATGCAAAAAACTAATTTGAAAGCCAATTTTGGCCAGTGTTTGTGACTAAGTGGCTACTAAAAAAGACTGAACATACCCCATTTGCAATACCTTGGGTTGTCTACTTTTGCAAATGGTATGCCATTATGGAGGTAATTCTTATTTCTGGGCTACTATACGGTCTCAAAGCCAACGTAACCAATCTGGCGAATTTCATTGTGAAAAAACTGAAACGCAAGCCTTATATTTGACTCTGTAACTTTTGAAAACACCATAAAACCTGTACATGAGGGGTACTGTTATACTCAGGAGACTTTGCTGAACACAAATATTTGGGTTTCAAAACAGTAAAAAGTATGACAGCAAAAATATCGTCAGTGTAAGTGCCGTTTGTGTGCGAAAAATGCAATAAATTTCACTTTCCCTGACGATATCATTGTTGTAATAAATTTTACGGTTTTGAAACACAAATATTTGTATTCAGCGATGTCTCCCGAGTAAAACAGTACCCCCCATGTACAGGTTTTATAGTGTCTTGGAAAGTTATAGGGTTAAATATAGTGCTAGCAAATTAAATTCCCTATACTTTCGGCCTGGGTTGTTAGGCAGGTCCTGCAAATTGTAATTAATAAAAGGACCTAATTATGTAAAATTATTACATACATATATATATATATATATATATATATATATATATAATTTTTTTACTATTTTTATTTATATATAGGTATACATATAGTGATGTATACGTATATACTTAGGTATATACATATATATATATATATATTATTTCGTTCTACGTGTATTTTGATATCCATCTATCTATATATATATATATATATATATATATATATAATCAAAATACAGTTAGAACGAAATTACACACATATATATATTTTAACCCCTTAAGGACAGAGCTTCAGAAGCTTGTCTTTCACTTAATGACAACGGCATTTTTTGCTATTTGCGTTCAACTGCAATTTGCATTTTACTAATTTATTGCACCGACACATATTATATACCGTTTTTTAAAGGACAGAAAGGGCTTTAATTTGATGTAACACATATATATATAAATGCTCATTTATTATAAAAAAAATACAGAAATATGCAAAAAAATGAATTTTTGTGTGTTTTTTTTACAGTTTTTGCAATAATAATGTGTACATAATTAGTGCAGGTTAAGGAAAGTAATTAAAAATAAATTCATTTAGTTGTTCTGAATTACAGAATATATAATGTGTCTGGGATTTTAAGTTTTTTTTGGTAGTTACAGGTCACAAAGCACAAGGAGTAAAATAAACTTTTTATGTGGAGCGATTTTAGAATTTGGTATGTTTGTCTTGTAAGCCTAATAGCCATAAAAGAAAACAAAATTGCCACACAAAAGTATATATTTATATAAAGTAGACACCACAGGCTATTTACATAAGGTTGTTTTGACACTTTCTACGTAGCCATTTTACCGCCAACCTCTGCTAAATATTGGAGTAAAATTGTGTTTTTGGGGGGTTTTCGCACACAAACTTATAACAAAGAACTTCTCATGTGTATTTTGTAAAGTTGGTGTGTGCTATGCCTGTACAAAGTTTTATTATGTGTTCAGTTACTTCTGCTGAGTACAACGGTACCCCCATTGTATGTCTTTGTCACTATTTCGTGAAGCTACAGTGCCATATAGGAGACCTGTCCTTTTCAGTATTCACAGTAGAATTTTGAGAGACGGATTTAATGAGCCTATGCTTCCATTTGGGGTATTATAGTAGTTTGACTGTTCAAAAAAACCCCACAAAGGCCTACCATTTGTAAAAGTAGACACTCCAGGGTATCTCATAAGGTGCATATTGTGCCTTAACATGCCCCCATTTTTTTACCATTACATGCCAAAGTATGTGGTAAAAAATAATTTTGTGCATATTTTACATACGGATTGCATTTTTGCTGGGCATTTTGTATATTTCATGTGTGCCACTAAGTTCAAACCCCCCAAATTATGCTCAGCTAAGTCTTCTGAGTAAAAGGACACCCCCATTGTATGTCTATGGCACTATTTTGTGAAGCTACAGTGCCATATAAGAGACCAAGCCATATCAGTTTTGACCGAACTTTGAATTTTGACGCCGGGCCTATGTGCAATTTCCAAGCATCTTTGCAGGTTCTAAATTCAAACTACCCCACAAAGGCCTACCATTTCTTAAAGTAGACACCCCAGGGTATTTCAAAAGGCATATTTTGAACCTTAGCGTGGGATCATTTTTCCGCTAGCGTGTACCAGGTGTAGTGGTTATAAGCGTTTTTTTCTGCCTTTTTGACACACAAAGTGAGTTTGCACAGTATATTTTGCAAACCATATGTGTACTACCACTGTATAATACTTCATATTTTGCTCAGCTATGTCTGCTGAGTACAAAAATACCCCCGTATGTACCTTTGCCAGGTATATGTGGACATCGGAGGGGCACATTTGGGACACAGCCATTCCATTTTTTTTCAAATTTTGAATTTTTATGCTGTGCCCATGTCCTATTTTAGAGTATTTTACCAGGCTATATAATCCAAATACCCCATAAAGCCATACCATTTCTTAAAGAAGACATCCCAGGGTATTTCAAAAGGCATATTTTGAACCTTAGCATGGGATCATTTTTCCGCTAGCTTGTACCAGGTGTAGTGGTAATGAGCGTTATTAAATGTATTTTTTTACTTTTTAAAACTTTTTAAAACTATTTTTTAAACTTTTGTTTTGATTATTCATTTTTTTAAAGTTTCCTAAACTTTCGTAAAACTTTTTTTTTACAGATTTAACATTTTTCTAAGCTTTTTTTTTACGTTAACCCCTAACTAGCAGTAAGCAGCACTAACAGTAAATTCCCCATTTTCCGATAACTCCCACCCACCCCAGCTAGCAAAATATTTAATTATACAATATTTAAATTAGTTAATTAAATAAATTTAACCCCTGAGGGTTAAAAAATAAATAAAAGTTAATCGTCAGGGGTTAAAAAAAAAAATTAGAACAGTATAATACTGTGATCTGTATTTTGATCACTGTAGGCAGTGATCGACTGGCAGGGAAGGGGTTAATTTTTATTTGGCCTGGGTAAAGGGTTTATTTTTTAAAAATTTTTACTTAAATGTTATTAAAACTTTTTTTTTAACTTAATTTTTTAACTTTTTAAAGCTTATTTTTAAACTTTTTTTAACGTTAACCCCTAGTTAGCGTAATACTAAATCCCCCAATTCCCCACTAACTTCCACCCTCCCCAGCTAGCTAAATTTATAATTTTAAAATATTTAAATTAATTAATAAAATAAATTGAACCCCTGAGGGTTAAAAAAAAAAAAGAATTAACCCTCAGGGGTTAAAAAAATAAATCAGATCTTAGTAAAATGTAATCCCTGCCAATTGATCACTGTAGTCAGTGATCAATTGGCCGGGAAGGGGTTAATTTTTTATTAAAATGGGTAAAGGGGGGTGGGATTTTAATTTTACTATGTTTTCTTTCCACCAGGGGGCAGGATCACTGAAGATCAGTCTCCCTGCACTTCACACAGAACCAGGAAGTGCAGGGAGGCGGAGGTGAGTATAGAGAGCACATGTGCCCGCTCTGGCATGCTGTCAGAGCGGGCACATGTACTCTGACAGCCCGATCCGGTGCTCCCGGTTTGCCTCTAATGCAGAGGCAGACCGGAGCACCATTAACCCCGCGATCGCGGCGATCTGGGGTTAATTTTAACGGGTGACGGACGAGGTCCGTCACTCGTCATTAACGCATTCCCCTGAGTGACGGACCTCGTCCGTCACTTGTCGTTAAGGGGTTAATTATTTTTTTTAGTTTTTTTTACGCATTTACATATTTTTTAATTATAATATTATATATATATATATATATATATATATATAATTATAATTATGTATATATTTAATCAATATCCTTCTACGTGTATTTTGATAATATATATATATATATATATATATAATTATATATAAATATTAAAATACACTTAGTGTATGTGTAAATGTGTGCGTATATATATATATATATATATATATATATATATATATATATATATATATATATATATATATATATATATATATATATATATATATATATATATATATAGAGAGAGAGATCATATATATAAATGATGTAAGTATATTTTATTTTTAACTTTAATTTTTATTTTTTTTTACTTTAAGGGGTTAAGAGGGGAGGAGAGGGGCAGAGACAGTGCCAGCCAGTGATTTTACATCACTGGCTGACACACAGGATCAGTGATCACAGTGACTGCCTGCCACTGTGATCACCTCCTGCAGATCGCGGTAATTGGCCACAGGGGGAGAGCCTGGGTGGCCAGGCATGCCCCCCACCGCGATCTGCAGGGGGATCCTGCCTGCAGTTACTATGGGTCAGCCAATAGGCTGACACATAGTAACTCTGATCGCAGTGACAGGCTGTCACTGCGATCAGATCGCAGGGAGAGGCTGTCTCTGCATTCAGATCGCAGAGACAGCCTCTCCCTGCGATCATACTCTGCAGATCGCGGTCACTGACCGCAGGGGGACTGCCTGGGGGGCCAGGCATGTCCCCCGACCGCAATCTGCAGAGTGAAAATGCGGCCGGCTCCATGTGTCAGCCGATTTTAAAATCGGCTGACACATGGTAAATACCGATCGCAGTGACAGCCTGTCACTGCGATCGGAAGCTGCAGACCGCGGTCCCCAGGCACAGGGGGGCTGCCTGGGGGGCCAGGCATGCCCCCCGACCGCGATCTGCAGCGGCCATGTGCCGCCGGCCACGTGGGGGGTAAGACCGCCCAGGACGTACCATGCCGTCCTGCGGCGTTTAGAGCCGCCCAAATAAGGACGGCATGGTACGTCCTGCGGTCTTAAGGGGTTAAAGAACAACGCCAGGCACCAAAACTTCATCAACATTAAGTTATGGCGTAGTTATGAGGGGCAGTCCGCCCAAGGCGGCACTTTTTAGGGGGTGGCTCTGGAGCATGTCCGACCAGGCCCTCTGTTTCACGTGTACAGTGCTGCCAGGGCCGGGTTAATTCCTGGTGGCCTGGGGCACGACCGTGCAGTCACAATGCTCAGATAATCAGGGGACCGCAACCCTTTAATATTGCACCGCACACGGTCCTGACACCTTGTAAGTTCCCCCGCAATCTGGTGGAAGGAAGTGAGTTCAGGTCACTTTCTCCCAGCAAAGAGGGTGCCACATGGGGAGGAGGAGGAACAAAAATGACGCAGTGGAGAGGGACTGATGAAGCCTGGAAGACACACAGACATCAGCCTAGGTAAGCTAGCTCCCACTGGACCCAAGGGAAGCCACCCTTCTGTACATATAGTAAGGAAAGAGGAGGGTGGCTAACATTTCTATTGTTATTTATATATGTGTGTATATCTACCTGGGTCTGTGTGTATAGGAGTGTGTGCATATCTGTGTGTATGTGGATTCCGCGCTCATCACTCTGTTGAAACAGCTGTGACCAAAGTTTCCAATGATCTTATCGCTGCAAAATCCCGTGGCCATTACTCTGTCCTAATTCTCTTTGACCCTTCTGCTGCTTTTGACATGGTTGATCATCAACAGTTTCTTCTCATCCTTCGTAATCTCGGTCTACGAGATACTGCTCTCTCCTGGTGCTCTTCCTACCTCACCTAGCGCTCTTTCAGTGTTTCTTTCTCTGCCTCTTCTCCCCAATCCGTCTCTGTTGGTATTCCCCAAAGATCTGTCCTTGGTCCCCTATTGTTCTCAATCTATACTGTCTCCCTTGGTAAACTCATCAGCTCCCTCGGCTTCCAGTATCATTTTTTTCATAATATGTCAGTGTGTGTTTGTGTACCTTTGACTCTGTGCATATGGGTGTGGCAATGTACACCCCAGCATTCCAACACCGCACACAAATAAATCTCTGCATTCCACCACCAACACTGCACACAATTACACCCGTACATTCCAACACTAACACTGCTTACAAATACACATGCCGAAGGCTCTGTGTAGAGGTAAGGGGATATAAATCATGTCATATCCCTGTATTCCTTACAGCGCGGCTGGCGCAGCGGCACCTCAGTGAAGAGGCTGGGCCAATAGGGACGGTAAACTCAGGGAACGCCCCAGGCGGCAAAACTCTAGCTACGCCACTGCACCACCCCAAAACCCCACCTGCCAAAAAAAAAAAAAAATACTTACCATTAGATGTCTTCTTTCATCTTCTTTTCTTCAGCCCCAAATAAAAATCCAAAAACCACAATCCGGCTAGCTAACTAGAAGATGCAAGAAGACTTCTGATGGTATTATTTTACAGGTAATTTGTTTATTATTTAATGGGAAGGGGTTACTGACTAATCCTAGTCACTCGTGTTAGGGGTCAATAGGTCAACCTCCCTTATTATATAGGGCTCCCACCAGCTAACAATAGATGGGGACAATAGTAATTTATTGCCCACACTTACTGCCAACTGTAGGCGCAATAGGTCTGCTCCCCATTTTATTACATAGAGCCCACACTTGCACTATTCCCCCATTTATTTTACTAGACCCTACTTGCAGGATACGCATACGCATACATCCCCCCGTTTATTTTAATAGTCCTATGTTCTCCCATTTAATTATTTTAGAAGTTGCCCCACTAGGGGGGACCTATGCCAAGTCCCCGTTAATTGGATTATAACTGGGCAGCAATAGTCTTTTCTTACGACAGCAAACAGCCACTGGCTGTACTCTGTTTAGTAGACATGCCTCTACTCACAGCACAGTGGGTAGAGGCAGGAGGGAGGATTAAACCTACCTTATACTGACATGGGGGATTATATTGACTCCCACATGGCGAGGTGGGGATGTGGGTAATTTAGGAAGCAGTGGGGACCATAGCACCCCACCACTTTTTTTTGTAGTAAATATTACCACAAGGAGGTATTTCCTTCCTTGTAATATATAACACATATAAATGAGGTCCAGGACGAAATTTCGTCCAACAATCCATTCGGTCTTAATGTCTTTATTTATTGTATTCGTTCTTCTGATGAAAGTATGTTAATCGAAAAACGAATGCCAAATCTAGTATGTACCTATAGAAACAAACATTCTGATACATCACGCTTATACAGACACAAACACACTGATGGACAGAGTCACTTAATGACACACACAATCCAGTGTGTGTCTGGTATCTGTGTGTGTGTCTGTAATTGTTAAGTGTGCCTGAATATGCGTGTCTCGCAGTGAGTATTCTGGAGTTTCAGTGCGTGTATATCTGTATCCGTGACTGTCTGGAATGCTTTTCTGTAGCTGGGAGCATATGTGTGTGAGAGAGCTGCTTGCCATGTGTTGTGTGTAAGGGGGAGACTTGTGTTTATGATATTAGGGGTAACTGTGTGAGTATGTGTCTTACTGTCTGTTTGGGGGATACATGTGTATTAGTGTGTGTGTGTGTTGCGGGCGGGGGGGGGGTGGTGACAGGGTGAGTTAGGGGGTTATTATTACTATTGGTATTTATATAGCGCTAGCTTATTCCGCAGCGCTTTACAATAAGACTGTGTGTGAAAGCTGTATTTCTCTGAGCATTCCACAGAAGATAGTGATGGCTGCAAGGGCCAGTTCACGCAAGTAAAAAAATTCACCTTTCCCTGCACCCTGTGGCCACAGCACTGCTAGCAGCCAAATCATCATTGGGACACCACGGATAGGAAAAGTGGCATAAGCCTTGTCAAGAACAATATTGCGGCTATGGCAGCTTGCAAACTGGCTGTGACTGACAGTTATTTCTAAAACTCATCAAATGGTTATTTTTTTTTTGGGAAGAAGATATTGATAACAAAGAGAACAGATCTTCATTCATAGAGGCTTTTCCAGAAATAAAATGAGCTCCCAAATTCATCACTGGGACATTATTTGACCTGGTAAGAGTAACACTATTGTAAAGCGCTACGGAATCTGTTGGCGCTATATAAATGGCGAGAAGAACTGTGAGAAACAGGGCACCTTCTGTGGCTGCTTGAAGAGCCCTACTGCTCAAGGCCTGTGGAATCCATTTATGTTCCAAGAATAACTTGACATACGAATGACATATTACTGCCCAAGAAGGGAGTTTAATATAATATTTAATTGTTGGGGAGGACAGTCATCTACAGCTAAATCCAAGGCCATAGGATCGTACTGCCATAAAATGCGTAGGTGTCTGAAAGTATCTGAATCGTTTTCCCAAAACATGTCAGTCATAGAGAAAGGTTGCGAAATAGACTTGTGGGTGGATATTTGGTACATGTCTGAATTCATAAAAAAATATTTATGTATTTTCTCACTCTTTTACAGACAATACATTTAAAGGGGAACTGCCACGGTCACTTGTGGAATCTTTGTATTTATGTATTTTTTGCAAAACAGGTGACATGTCTGCTTGTATGGAAACTGCCAATTGCCAAATATTAACAATCAATTCAGACACAATAATTCCAAATTTGGCTGATGTGTATATTCTGACCGAATTGCTATTTCAAAACATTCCAACACAGTCCAAAAATAAACTTTTCATAAAAATTCTTCAAGAAAAACCTCACAAGTGACAGGGCTGCTCTAACGGGACATCATTCAGTGGGGTCACATTCCCTACAACTCATGGGACAACTGGAGGGGTGGGGGGGGCATATGAATTAAAGAGGGGAATAACTAAATGCACAGAGTATTACAGAGCAGTTAACTGTTATCCCATTCTATGTTAGAATCATGATGATACTATTCTATTAATATTTCCAGATTTATTATGTGGACCCCTTCACCAGAGACACAGATCCTGCATGTAGAAGTGAGTATTTATATATACATACGCGAATGGCGAGCGGGAAGCCTCGGGTAACCCCACTAACGTGGCTCCGCAGCATATTATGGGTTAAAAGCTTCATTTTCAGGGGGTCAGCACCCACGTGTCGCAAACACCAAAGGCTGCAGGGAGCAAAGCTACACTTCCGCCAACCACTGCCAACCCTCCGAGCTCGCGCGAGAATATAGCTGTGGGACGCGCCGATGGCTTCTGCGCATGCTCAGTGTTCCCGACCCTCCCCCCTCCGCATCTGCGTACTGAGCAACCAGCATGTCGCTGAGTAACCTGCTCGCGCACTCTGTGGGCGGGGCTTCATGCTGGGATGTGCGCCTGCGCAGTGAGGGAGATCAACCCTTTTTTTTTATTCTCCCGCAGTCAGGCGATCCTAAAATGTGGGCGTATCCAACAAGTTCCAATGGCCCCGCCCCTGTGCTAACCTGCCCTTGATTGTCATGGCTTTTAGAATCCCCGTATCATTCCTCCTCCTGTCACCGCTGAGAGCAACTCGGAGCGGCGGAGCACGAGCCATGTCAATCAAGGTAATCACTGACCGATCCGCAAACCTACCTTATACCGACATATAGTGTTATATAATGCAGCGGCCAGCGGGAGGGGGGGGGGAGCAGGGGAGACAGCCCAGGTGTCACTGAGCTCGCACCCAGCCAGACACAACATGAGAATACTGCCAGAATTATAAGGGGTTATTCACTAAACTCCGAGTTCTAATGAAGTGAAATCCAAACATCAAATCTGGGGATCAAATAGCCGATTAAAAAAAATTATATATATATATATATATATATATATATATATATATATATATATATATATACACAACTCAGCCATAGTCTCTGTTTTAGGCAGAATTTTGCCATTTGATTTTGATTGAATATAGTTCAGAGTTTAGTGGGTAACCCTTAATTGAACGAAAAGTCAGCTGTGGTTTATTCGCTAAATTACTGAACTGCAGCAAATTAAAATCTGAATGGAAAAACAATATCAGGCTAATATAGCCAAGAATTGACTATAACGTAGTTGAAGCAGTATTCAAAATCAGCTTTTTTTTTGCGTATACAGTATACGTTTGCGTTGCACATTGCTGCAGTTAAGAGCTAAGTGAAGAAACCCTAGCTTTCAGATTGGAAAAATCTCACTTCCGCTTTGTATTCTAAAGGATTTACAAATTGGCAAATAATCTTGGTAGTGTTTTAATAATAGCCAAGAAACATCTGCAAGGTCTGTTTTGTTTTGTTTTTTTTTTTGTTTTTTTATCTGTAGATTTTTTACATTTTCTAATATCTCCTTATTCAAGACAGGATTCTAAATGCATAAAAAAAAAAAAAGAGAGAGAGAGAGAACAAGATAGGACGTAAATAAAAAGTGAGCACTGTCATGTAGTGTCGCCTTATTATGTGAGATTGTCTATGGAAATCCTTATGGGATCTTTCATACAATCTGTTATATGCACTTACAAGAGTTCAGTAGCCACAGCAGCTCCTGGCATGTGACGTTGCCAGAAGCGAATTAATTTTGGCAGCGGAAACATGGTGATGATGAATAGGGAGGCTTTAAGAATATTTCCTTAACTGTTCTTCCAGCCACCATTATACAAGTGAACATGACTGTGAGAGGGTTAGCCAAAGACTCATAAGTGACAGAAGTGCTTTAACATACACTTGAATTTCCCACCTCAAAAACCAATACTAACAATGTTAATTAGTGTTTGTACCTTTAAAAATATATACATTATATAGTTGTTATACAAAACTTGGAAATTCTAGTCTACACACATACTGTTGTTTAGAGTAAATACAATTCGTGATTTTGTTAAGAGATTAGCAAATATGATATTTTCAAAACAGACCAACTACAGGTTCCCAAACTGTATGTTATATTACAAGATTCTATTCGTTTGGTTTGGTTTAGGGCTAGAATCTTTTAATCATAGGGCAGCATTTGGACATTCATCACGTGCCCAAAAATGCATGGAAGTCAGACTCTCTGATGTGTCTGCTGTCTTTGATTAAGCCTTTTCTGTTAGTGATATGTCAGAAGAGCTGGGGAGACAGAAACGCATCATCTCTGTCTCCCCAGCAACCTTCCTGCAGAATGTTATTAATGTGAGAGTGATTGTAGTAATGGTGGGAGCTGCAATGTGCTGCTCCTGCCTAGGATTGGAACTCCCACTAATAGTTGCTGCCCTGAGATCGGGGGTCTCTCACTGCACTGTATCAGTCACACCATGTTTTATGGTACTTACCATAGTGTGGAATGCACTTGATTTGCTGTAAACAATTGGTCATATTTGCAGTTGAAATTTCTGGCAGATCGTGTTCTAACAAATATATGGGTGTGTGTATGTAGTGATGTATTTGGGTGAACGCCAGTCATGTGTAACTAATGCGGTACAATCAAACAGTCCGGAGACTTCTTATAGGCTCACAACAGCATTGGTAATACAAACATGTGTTCCTAACGCTATCGTGTTACTATACCTATTTAGTTGTGTTCCTCCCTCCCCTCCGGGTGTACTTACTTATTCCATGGTCACAACACCTCCTTCTTTATGATATTATGCAATGCATCACAATTGAGAGGCAAGTGCGCATGCGCATTGGGATAAAGTGGCCTGGGTGCCTTTAGTGTCCCTTTATTTGCAACAAAAAAAAAGAGTAAAATGCACACACTAAAAAGGGGGGGGGGGGGGAATACTTCCTGCAGGGTGCTCCGGAAAGGGAGGGCCAATCCCTGAAGACATAAAATTGAAAAAAATAAATATCCAGGCACACCGGAGGTTTCTTCTAAAATGCAGCCTTTATTTAAAACCAGGAAGTCTTTAAATAAAGACTGCATTTTAGAAGAAACCTCAGGTGTGCCTGGATATATTTTTTCTTTCATTTAGTGTCCTTTTAAACCATGCGAACAAACTTTGGTTGTGATAAGTTGTCTTCAGAGCCCCTTGATGGAATCATTTTCCAATAACACTCACAAACCATTCTATCATGTTTTATATCTTTTCTATATTATAAGGTATGCTATCACCCATTTGCCGTTAAATGGGAAATCTCACAACACACACTTAAACTCTAAGATGCACACAAAGCTTTTTATTGACTTGATTATGTATGTTTGGTTGAATATGCTAGGTAGCAGTTATATGCAAATGTTTCTCATATTATCGAAAAATACATGTTGCTGTTTAGCCCTGCATTTTCATCTCTTTCTGAATAATTGTTTCCCTGTATTGCACAGTGGGATGTCATATTGTGCAATATGGACATGATCTGACAGTTAAAATATAGTGTGGTTACGGAACAATGTGGTGTTGCAGTACCTTCAACTGCAATAGAATTTGGAACAAGTAGCATTCTGGAGTTGCAAAAGTTTTAAAAGGGAGCATCTCTCAAAATCTTACCTTACTTGATTATTCTAACTCTGTACCTATGGATTTTGTGTATATGTGTTTAACCCCTAAGGACACATGACATGTGTGACATGTCATGATTCCCTTTTATTCCAGAAGTTTGGTCCTTAAGGGGTTAAAGGTTTACTCCAACCCAAAAAAAAAAAATACAGTGTAAATAAAAATAATTTTTAGCTACACCACCCCTTCCCAAAAAATACAAAGGATTGAGCAGAAAAGGACTTGCCAACGCATTTTGAGGCAAAGTTCTTCCTGCAGCCCAATTCTCCTCCAGTGACATCACTGACCCTTACTGCAGGGTGAGGAACGTCCCAGAGCATGGACTGCTGAGAGGACTTGGGTGGCTAATTGCTAGGAAATTCGATACAATATGAACGTATTGCTTACAAGGTTTACAGAAATGAAGTTGCAAGACATACAATACTAATAAGAGGAAGTAAGTGTAAGGGGATATGGAGGAAAATAGGTATAAACAGCATGGAGTTTAGACTTGATTAAAGGTAGTTTAATTGCTTGCAGATGATATTGCAGAATTTCAGAAATGTTTGGTTTTGAGAGGGAAATTGGGGTGTAGGTTTGAACAAGAAATGTAAAGGATATGCATGTACTGTAGATTTATACAAGCGATAAGAGTGCTCCATTTGTATAAACTTTTTGGAAGAAGTTTGGTGAAAGTGCATTAAAAAAGGTTACTACAAGGCAGGATAGCCATCTTGGAAAACCAGGGCTCGGCCTCCAGCTCTGCAGGCCTAACATACATTATATCCATTAACTACTGTAAAATGACACAAATGTATTTGTAATGTGTTACTGATGACAGTTTGACTGGTTGCTGAAATTGTGTAATGTTGGACATTATACTTTAGAATTTGTTATAAAAGAAGTATTGCTAATGGGGAAAATCCCCGCCGTGTTAAATGTAAAAAAAAAACCTACAAGGAAGTTTATAATAAAGTCCTGTACATAGTTTTTGGGTGTGTCTGTCTTACTATCTGTCTGTCTGTCTGTCTATCTATCAGTGCAAATGAGGCACAAAGAGGAAATTTGTGAAGAGTTTCTTCTTTTAACGTACAAGATCCAGCGGTCTCGTGGTGAGCCTGAAAAGGTGCCAGTTCCTCTACCTATTTGTGCTTTTGCTGAAATTAAATCAAACCAACTGGTGTCTGTCTGATGGGCAGAAGACATTGACAGCTGCGGTTTTCCAGTTATCCTCACTGTTTCTCTCTCTGCAGGTTGGAGACTCACTTCCGGACGTGCAGGTGTTTGAAGGGAACCCTGGCAACAAGATCAGTCTGAGGGAGGTGTTTAGTGGGAAGAAAGGTGTGCTGTTCGGGGTCCCAGGGGCCTTTACTCCGGGCTGTTCAAAGGTGAAAGCAGGAAATAATTGTATGATTCAATGCTGTTCTAAAGTGTAATATTTACAGATGCTATGTCCCTTTTTTTTTGTAGAGCCAAGGTTATACCATCTACTTCACATTAATAACCTTAATAAATAAAATACTAAGGGAACACGATAGGCATTAAAACAAGACTGATGCATTTGATAGGATTTGGTCTCATTAATGTGCTCTAATACATATTTTTTTTTTTTTTTTTTTTTTGTTTAATGCGTAGCTAAGATGGTGGACAGTGAGCTCAGTTGCTGGAGGGGTGCAGCAGTAGTTCAGTCTGTGTGTGTGTGTGTCAATGAAGGGGCAGTAGTTCCCCGTTTGCGCGTGTGTGTGTGTGTGTGTGTCAGGGAGGTGGTGTGGAAGTGCTTCCCAGTTTGTGTGTGTGTCAGGAAGAGAGTGTGGCAGGGGTTCCCAATTTGTGTGTGTGTGTGTGTGTGTGTGTGTCAGGAAGAGAGTGTTTGTGTGTGTGTGTGAGACGGAGTTCCTGTACTCCAACCGAGTACCTCCGCCCAATCTGCTTCCTAGCTGTTGAGAAGTGAATCTAGAATGCTTAAACCCCAGTCTGGGAGGCAACAAGACTTGACTGGGGTTTCTCTGGAGCTTTTCTATCCGATCAGGCTACACATGTAATTTCTATTGCCTTTACAAAGGCACCTGTGACTCTCAGGCTTAGTTCTCTTGATTTATCCGAGTACTAGAGGGATCGTGCAGCCAGCCAACCGATCCTAAGACCCTGTTACTGGGATCCCTAAAAATCCACATAGGTTACAAGTTCCAATAGGAACTAACATGCAAAGCTTTACTTTTACGTGGGACCAGCCTATATGATCATTACAGAATATTATTAAACAAGCAACTAAAATTAATACATGCACTAGATAATACCAATAACATTTTCAAACACAATAAATAGCAATAATATATACGTTTAACTACATATTTTGTTGCCCTCATTTGCATACAAGTCTTATGCGAATGAACACACTTCTAGACCAAGCATGTCAAACTCGCGGCCCAGCGAGCCGCGAGTGCATGCTCAGTGTCATAGCAAACTATGACGTCATATTCCGGCACCTGGCATCACTAAACCGCGCGCGGGAGCAGTGAGGATCAGGAAGGACCTCAAGGAAATGCCACCCATTGGCTCCATAAGGTAGGGAGCAATAAAGAAAAGTGTGTCTGTCAGCGAGTGAGTGTGTGCCTGTCTGTCAGTGTGTGCCTGTCTGTCAGTGTGTGCCTGTCTGTCAGTGAGTGTGTGCGGCCCACATAAACTTAAACCTTTTGACAGTACTATGTACTGTGGCACTGATTGCAAAATGGAATGGTAGTTAGTATTAGAAATGGCATTGAAAAGTTTAGAAATAATATTGATCTCTCCTAAAAGGGGCTTTCATAGTAGAGTATAGTGATTGCAGTTTCGTAGAGCTTCCCCTGCCCAGGCAATATACTTTATTATACTAACCTGCATTTTAGTTTGCAATTGGCACAGGCAGCATTGCAAACTAAAATGCCCGTATATTTTAGATGTGTGTACAGGTACTGACAGTATGAAATACATGGTTCTTATAAACAATCATTTACTTAATCTAAACCAAAGCTGACTGATGTTTTAGACTGAAATCGCTGGCAAACTGCCAAACGCAGAGGAAAAAAATTCAAACTAAAAGTTATTTATAAACTTTTTTCTTTCTTTAAATGTTAGTTAATGCACATGTATTTAATGTTCATACAGCTGATGCATTAACAAGAGAATGTCAGCCCTGAATGCAAATTAATCAGTTCTAAAAGAAGATATTTGGGATTATTGTGCATTGTTTTCAGGAAATACCTCTTCTCCGTTTGGAGCCAACTTCACACAAAAAAAACAAACTGGAATGCTGTAGTTAAATATAGATTTAGTGGAATAGTTTTTAAGGATTTCTCATATTTTTGTTTTTAAAACCAGTCAGATTTCCCCAAGTGTAAATTTTTTTTTTTTTTTTTTTTTTTGCAAACCTTTTATTTGTAAAAGTTTGACGCACAGTATATAGGTACAGTAGAAGAATATAGCAGTCGGTGGAGAATGCACCCACAAGGGGCGGCAGCAATATGCATGCTTCACTATCATTCTCAAAGGGATATAGCATCTTAAGTGTGCAATATACTGGGTCCTTGGTGTCCCCAAGAGAAAGGAACACAGTAAGAGGAGATCTGGGCTTGGGAGGAAGGGATGAGAGAGCACGAAAGGGAGAGAAAAAAGAGAGGATGAGGGTTTATTTGGTCATATTGGCTCATTTAGCCTGAGGGCTCTGTCTTATTCAGTTAATGGAACGTATTGAATCCAGGTCCAAGTGGCCATGTATTTGTCCATGGTCAAAGAGGCCCCAAGTGTAACTTGATTCCTTGCAGATATGATTATTATTTATGTAATGCAAAAAAAAAAAATATATATATATATATATATATATATATATATATATATATATATATATATATATATATATATATACACATACACACACGGTGTGAGTTAATATATATAAATAATACGAAATAATACATAAAATGCGATATTGTAATAAAAATTACAAAAATGTTAAGACAAAATTCCAGATACCATTATATTTTAGTAGATTATTCTGCATTAGTTTTCCAGGTTGTTATAATTTAATTGTGTTTCCCACATTTTATTTATTGTTATGCCAACATATTCTTTAGCGCTTTACAATTGTAGAAAAGGGATAACAAGTAGTTTGACATATCAGAGACAAGAGTTAAAAAAAGCCCTGCTCAAACAAGCTTACAATCTGAGACAGAACTCTTTCATGGCAAATTCTTTTTACAATAAGATCAGTAAAAATCAATAGCGGCTAATCTCCTGCTTCTATTTGAAGTTATTTGAACTTTGGTAAATCAAACAGTGTCCTACATTTATTTTTATTGTATTAGTTTAGAAATATCGAAATTTCTCGATTTTTAATCAAAAAGTGATTTTCAGAGGCATGTGTAACACATCTTAGAACTTGCCTTCCTGTAACCCAGAAAATTTAGATTCTGAGTGTCTGTCAAAAAGCAATCAATACTCCCAACCGATTCAAGTAAATGTTAGTATGTTGTTATTGCTGACCACCTTTATATGTCATACCTGTAGAAGAAGTCTGCCTCAGACACAGCAGGTCTGAATATGGAAATAAACATTTTGTGTTAGAGGCCTTGTTAATAAGCAGCGGAATTAGTCATGGTATGTATATCTTGCTACTGATCCCTGTGTCTAATCCTTAAGGTGTGGATTGGTTAGTGATCGGCATGTTCTGTAGGACTGTGACTCCTGATGTGCACAGCCATCCTCTGACATGTTAAGTTTTCTGCAGAGGGCTAGGAGACCGTCTTCTTTGCTTGGGTTTGTTGCAGGTTGTTAAGGTTTTAGTTACCCTGCTACGTGCTGCCCTTTCCTGTTGGTTTCAAAGTCTGCCCTTTAAAAAAAATCTATATTTTGGTATACAATTACTTTAATGCATGTACAAATTCTGAATCTGTGCATTGAATTACGTGGTAACAGGGATTACTTTCATCTGCAGACACATCTTCCTGGCTATGTGGAAAAGAATGCAGAACTTAAGTCGCATGGAGTAGACGTGGTGGCATGCATCTCGGTCAATGATGTGTTCGTGATGACTGAGTGGGGGAAAGCACATGGAGCAGAGGGCAAGGTGAGCAAACACAATTTGACTAGTGGGTACTTACATGGCACCCAGCAGTATAAGAACTTAGGGAATTCTCTACGGTAAGAAAAGCTCTTATTATGCAGTGAAGAGCTCCACTAGATTCTGTTCAGGACTCTGTCGGCGAATCATCTCTTTAGTGATTGGTTGTATTGAAAAGTTGTGGGATTTGACAATCATGACAATATCAAACATTTGCTTAGTGCCTCAAAAGTCAGATATACCAACAGTGGCACCTTACAGGTATTACCCAGGCACCACGGAGTGGTAATTGGCTGCTTATTACTCTGGGGCAACATCAGGGGCTTCTGGGAGTCTGAATAAACGATGATCCTGCATAATCTGGCTATTTCTAGATATCTTGAGTATGAGGGAGTCCAGCAATATTTGGTTATAATTGGGGATTGAAAAGACCCCATCTGAAGTAGGCTACATTGTCTGCTTCTGCATGTGATTTAACATTAAAGGACCAGTCTAGGTACCATTACCACTACCGTCCACTGTAGTGATTATGGTGTGAGGAGTACCCTGTGGCTCTCCCAAAGAAAAAGGTCCACCAGTTTTCCTTGACACGTACCTGGGTCCTAACAGATTCCAGCAGTCTGGTATCCTTTTGTGATAATACCAATACAGAAGTTCTCCTCCTGCATTATTAATGTCAGTTCTGGCTGTATTTGGATTGAATTCATGGGCTGAGATTGTTAATTGACACCCTCAGCCAATGAACTTCAAATATGGCCAAACTTCAGACAAATCTGAATTTGTCATTCTGTGTGTCTGTGTATTTGCATGTGTGTCAGTGTGTACCTGTTTCTGTGTTTGTATCTATTATTATTGTGTGTATCTGCAGGTATGTCAGTGTATGTGTCTGTTTATCTGTATGTGTGTTACTGTATGTCTGTGTATTTGTATGTTTGTCAGTGTGTGTATACGTGTGTCCACGTAGCTATATGTATGCCAGAGTGTATCTATGTATCTGCATGCATGTCAGTGTATGCACCTCTGTATCTATCTTTGTATGTCTGCATTTCTGTAACTGTGTGTATATATATGTCCTTGCATGATTTTTATCTCAGTGAAATATTAGTGCAGCCCACACCCATTAATTTCTGATGAAGTGGACCACTGCAGAAAAAACTTGGATACCCCGGGACTAGAGGATCCTCTGAGGACCCAGATAAGTGTCAAACCATTTGAAAACTGAGATATACTGTGATAGTTGTTATGATGCCTAGACTGCCACTTTTAAAGACACTATGGTGTTAGGAATACAGTTTTGTATTATTAACACCACAGTGTCACCTTGCTCCGACCGTGAAACGGTTAAAACAAACTTTAAACACTTAACTGTTACCAGTGCTGAGGGACCTCAGCGTTATCTGGGAACCTAATGTGCATGCGCGGAGAGTACCCTGTGCGCATCAAGTGTTCCCCATGTGAAAACATTGACTCAATGTTTTCCTATGGGGTTTTCGAAGACACTGGATGACCTAATGTACAGCGTGAGGACGTCCGGAGTTAAACTTTGTGAAACTGCAGAAAGTGCCTCTGGGGGCTGTCTGGAAGAGGCAGTCTTAACCTTGCAACGAAACTATACCGATTCTCTAAAGCTGCAGTGTTTTCACTTGGAGGGTTTAGGGGGCCACAACACTGCTCCCAGACCACTTCAGTGAGATGGTGGTAAATTATTGAAAGGTGGTAAATTATTGTAAGTAAAATTTATGAAAAAAGTATTTCCCTCAAATAGGATACCAGAAATGTATCCTGTGTAAAAATGCCAAAACTTGTCAGTTATTAATGCACAGAAACTCCAAAGAATCAGTCATGAAGGCTTTAAGTGAATCAAGTCTCCAAAGCCCTGATTGCATCTATGATTATAGTGCTATACACTACAAACCACAGAATTCATACCTGTCCACTAAGACCTTGGTTCTGGTCTCTTAAATGGACACTATAGTTACCAGAACAACTAGAGCTTAATGTATAGAGTATAGTCAGTCCCTGTAGGCTTTTTGCAGTAAACACTGTCTTTTCAGAGAAAATGCAGTGTGTACATTACAGCCTAGGGACACCTCCAATGGCCATTTCTCAGATGGCCACTGAACGTGCTTCCTGGGGTAATGCTGCATGAAGACACTTAATTGATTGAATGCATCTCTATGAGGAGATGCTGATTGGCCAGGGTTTGGCTCTGCCCCGCCTCCCTGACAATCTCAGCCAATCCATCAATCACTTATTATTATGTCAGCCAAAGTGGCGGTTCAGGGACAGGGCTAGCGCCGCCAGACCGATGGAGAGCTGGATACAAAGTAAGTTTTAACCATTTCTAAGGGGACAGGGGCGGTGCAAGCCACCTAAATGGTGGTTTTAACACTATAGGTACAGGAGAACATTTTTGTGTTACTGATCCTATAGTGTTCCTTTAAATGTTGAGTCTTTCTTTCAGAATCACACCCTGCCTAATAAAGGCCTGGTGGGGGCGATGCCAAGGGAAACTTTACCATCTTTCCTGTCCTATCCTTTCCTCTCTTACAAACTCTTACAAAATATTTGACATCTGGGTGGTGATATGGTCTTATAATTCTAACCTATTTTACGATTTGAATGTGAAACAATGAGAAAATCTGCTTATATGCTGTACGCAATCCATCCATATATAGATGTGCTTTGTTTAATCTTTTACTCTGCTACCCTTTGTATCAAAACCAATAAATCTTTTAAATAAAGATCGTCAAAAATGGAGTTGTATGGGGCGGAGCCTGGCAGCGAAACGGGCCGTTCGCCATTGCCGCAAGCTCCGACAACCACGGGCTCAATCCGACGAAAATCGGCTAAAAGCATCACCATCCACCAGCACAAATAGCACCATTGCTCGGAGGGGAACCCCCGGAACCGACTGATGCCATTCCGGTACACCCCGAAGCAGGCAAAGCCAAAATCTAGAGCCCAGGCCTACCTTCCATCTGCCCACCACGGCCTGGATTACTTGTTTGACGGGGACTTCCTGGACGACGCGTGGGACACGTCCCAGCACAACTCCGATCACGGAACTTTCGGAATGGGGCGCAGATCGCGGAAACCCCAACCAGGTACAGCACAGCCTGATATCAGCACACTGCTACAAAAACAAACACCCGCCAAAATGGCGGCCGTACAAGGCCCTGTTCCCCCTCCAGAGCCTCACTCAGTGGAACATAGCCCTCAAGGGGTTAAACAGTCAAACCTCATACCCCAGCAGGATACCACTGAACTTGCCACTAAACAAGACCTACAACACATGCAAAACATGCTGCAAGAAATACAAAGCCTACTGCAGATCTGCCCACCCTCAAAACCAGCATGCAACACATCACTGACAAAGTACTACACACTGAGGGAGAAGTAAAAGGGATCCAAAAAGAAATCACCTCGCTGCAAGAATCCCTTTCCCAAATGCAACATACTCAAAGAAACTTGGAGGTACAGATAGCAGCCCAAGAAGACAAACTCAGAAGCAACAACATCAAAATACATGGTATCCCTGCATCAGTCTCCAAGGAAGATCTACCACACTATGTTCGACGTCTCATGCAGCCCATACTTCCCCCCCCGGGGTGGCAAGGAAACTCACCTTTGCCGGAATATACCGACTACCCACTCCAACACGGGCATCCACACTCCTCACAGGGGACACATAATGTCGGCACTCAAGGGTTAGACGCCACTCGACTTTGAAGAGTCCCAATTGACTTTTTTTACCAGGACCTAACTAGAGCTACTCTCCAATGGAGAAAAACCCTCAACGACGTCACCAGCCAGCTACGCTCAGTGGAAATACCATACCGGTGGGGAAACCCACGCCACCTCCTGGTTACACACCAAGGACACATGTACAAAATCACTTCAGGAACTGAAGCTGCCGCGCTACTATCAAAACTGGGTATACCAACCAAGACCACCCAGATCGCTTCTCCCGCTTGGGACCCAGAGACGATCGAACCATTCGTCCCGAGGACACAGAGAATGGACACCCAGGCCACTTGACAGGATGGGGGGGAGAAATCTCCTACCCCAACCTGCTTACAGGCTAAATATTGTAACTTGCCGTTTACCTATGGTTTTTCTCCTATTACTTTTTACCTTCTAACGTTAACGTTCTTCTGATTTATCCACGACTTAAGAACCGCGACTCTAGTGACGA
The DNA here is from genome assembly GCF_036172605.1 of Pelobates fuscus. NCBI lineage: Eukaryota > Metazoa > Chordata > Amphibia > Anura > Pelobatidae > Pelobates > Pelobates fuscus. The sequence continues at coordinate 84,583,338 of NC_086328.1, read as the reverse complement.
CCTAAGAGCATGCCAGGGATGGCGCCGGCACGTTAGTGCACCAGAGGAATGTGTGCTGCAGCAAGGCACACACCTTTCCCCCCCCCCCCCCCCCCCCCCCCCCGACAGCCCCTAGGTTAGGGCTACTACACCTCAAGAGTAGTTTAAACAGACCAAACAGAAACCTCTTGACAAACTACTCCCAGGACGAACCGACCGTCACCACAGACCACTTGCCAGAACCACAGATCCATTCAGGGGACATTCCCTCCTTACAAAACCTCGACTCCAAGCCTAACGCTGACTTGGTACAAACCACCCAATATGGACCACCCCTTCTCTACTAATCTAGGTCCTAGGAATGGACGCCCACAAACCAAATAGAACACCACACCTAGTATTATACCAACCCACTTCCTAGGTCTTACGACGTTTCCTAAAATATATAAAAATTGTGCTAAATTACAACATATGCGTTGAAACTCTGAAACTGATATATACATGTTAATGTTCACTATTGCATGTGATTTACTTTACCCTATGTTAAACAGCACGCAAAAATAAAGAATTTTAAAAAAAAAATGGAGTTGGTAAAGCCCTAATAATTTGATGTTCTACTGAATATATTTCCAATTTGAGAATATTAGAAAAACTAATATTTCTGCAATACTAAAACTTTATTTTACACCATACATAACAATTGTAGGTGGAAAAGAGGGTAAATCCTGCAGCTAATTTTAAGTACTTCTCCAAAAATATAAAAAAACAACATAAACCAAACAAAGAATTAATGCTGGGAGCACCACTCAAATCAAGTAAAAAATGTAATTATAGTGTGAAGAAGATTATAAAGCAGCCATATAATTTACCCAATACAACACAGTATAGTGTATACTGAAGACAGAAAATCCTCCAACATGTTTGGGAGATATAAAAAGCAAAATATAAAAAAATATAGTGGAATTATTTATTAGACACACACGACCATACGTCGTAAGCATATTGATGTTTGCCTGTGATCATGTGAGAGTTTCATGGAACCACCTTCCCCTATATTAAGTCCGTACAGATACAATAAACTTTAAGACATTAAGTGTGTATACAGCACCACACTCCTTCAGTGTACTTATTAAAATAATATTGAGAAAAGGGAAAAATTGATGCGATCACAGGCTAGCATCGGTACACGTATAACACCGCCGTAATGATGACCAGAGGAATTTTTCCTGTTCATAATCTGATGTGTGACGGAGATTGGAATTATACCGGCCCAGTGAGGGCAAAGTGTGTTTGCACAGTTTATTTGTGAGTGTATTTTAACACTTTGATTTATGTTTTGTGTCAATAAATAACTACACTATATATATTTTTTACAATTGGCTTTTTTTATTTATTTTTAATCTCCAAACAAAATAAGAGTACTTCCTGTCTCCAGGATACACTATACTGTATTGTACATGGTAACAATTGAATTATAAACTTCTTCACACTATAATATTTCACTTGATGTGGGTGGTGCTCCCAGCGCTAATTCTCAATTTGCAAAGTTGTTAGATTACCAGCATCGAAATGTTTAAATTGAAATTACAGTGTGTTGTAACAGTAATAATTTTTGCAGATTACGGGATAAATGACAGAACAAAGAGATGCCAGTTTTGTAACTCCTCGTTTGGGCACTTCTAGTTTTGTGTAACATGTTGTGCAACAGTTGCCTAAAGGGATAAGTAAAAGTGCAGTAAACCAATTGTCTCGACAAGTAAAATATGGCAAATTAGAATGTGTTTCAGATCATATTACATGTTTTAAAATGCTTTAAAATAGCATAAAATAATATATAACTGCACAAAACTATAATAGTCAACACTCAAAGACGCCAAACACAAAAACGTACGTCGTATCATTTTATTGATTATACAGTAACCTAGGTGGTAAGCAAAAAATAATATTTATACATATATATCTATCCCGGTGTGCTTTCCAATTCTTATAGAGCCAGATTGCTTACAAATTACCCAAAAACGAGAGGGAAGGGAATGTAGAATTGGACACATCGATGCAAAAGTAATAGAGGAGAGGATGCAGCCCGTGAGCTTAAAATGTTATTGAATTGTAACACTGGTCCTCTTATTACCACCTTGCATGGTTTTAAAGAGTCAAATAACTATAAAGTGCAATGCCTCGGATAGTGTTAACGCTTTCACTGCCAGGACGTTGAGTATTTTGCAATCTTTTTCATCAGTTATGTTTGTATAAAAATGTGCTATTTACTAGTGTGTGTGTGTGTCTGTGTGTGTGTGTGTGTGTACGCACACTTTCTTTTGTCAATGTAAAGTCATTATTCCAAGGAATAATAATTTATGTTTTAGTATTTTTGGTCGCCGTAAAGTAGCGAGGGATCTTACATGGTTATACACTTTTCAGACCCTGGTTTGATCACCTTTTAGGTAATTCCGTTCTATTACTGTGATCAGACCGAGCTGTGTGAAAGCATGTTATCAAGCAGCTGGAGTTGGCGATTCCTTGCCATGCGATGATCTTTAACCAGAGTGAGATTTGGGTTCCATCCCTCCCCCCATTAAAATATAAATAAAACCAAAATTGAGTCATTATCTCCCAGAAAATTCTAATTGCAATATGTAAGTTAAAATAGGCAAACCATGGTGTAGTTGGATAATTTTTCCTAGTCCTCTACTTTAGACTAAATCTTGCAATTTGTCTTTATTTTACTGCAGTTTGTTGTTCATTAAAGGACCACTCTAGGCACCCAGACGACTTCAGCTTAATGAAGTGGTCTGGGTGCCAGGTACCTCTAGGATTAACCCTTTTTTTTTATAAACATAGCAGTTTCAGAGAAACTGCTATGTTTATAATGAGGGTTAATCCAGCCTCCAAATCCTCTCGTGGCTGTCTCATTGACAGCCGCTAGAGGCGCTTGCGTGCTTCTCACTGTGAAAATCACAGTGAGAGCACGCAAGCGTCCATAGGAAAGCATTGTAAATGCTTTCCTATGCGACCGGCTGAATGCGAGCGCGGCTCCTGCCGCGCATGCGCATTCAGCCGATGACGTCGCGATCAAGATGGAGAGGAGGAGGAAAGCTCCCCGCCCGGCGCTGGAAAAAGAGGTAAGTTTAACCCCTTCCTCTCTCCAGAGCCCGGCGGGAGGGGGTCCCTGAGGGTGGGGGCACCCTCAGGGTACTCTAGTGCCAGGAAAACGAGTATGTTTTCCTGGCACTAGAGTGGTCCTTTAAAGAAACTTGGATAGTACGATTGACAAAACCTATGGGAGGTGGTCGATAGTCAGTCACATATGTCTGGCAGTGAAAGGTTTAAAGAGACACACCAGCTTTGCATTGACAGACTTTAAAAATATATATATATATATATATTTTATTCATTAGATGGACCATGCTTTGCAAAATGAAAAATGACACCAGCTGATGCAATGAACCCATGCAGTTTAGCTCGCTAACAGATTCTCTTTCTCTTTCTGTAGGTTCGTATGCTGGCTGATCCCACTGGAGCATTTGGCATGGTCAGTGCTGCGTGTGCCAAGTTCCTTCCTATTCTTAGCAACTGTGCCTTGGGCCTTCGCAATCATGCATGATGCTACTGGCAAAATAACTTGTCTGTTGTGTTTGCATAATCTTGCATATCAGACCCATAATCGTTTTTTCACAAAGTGTTTTGCTAAGCTTTGTTTTCCAGTAACCTACCTGGCTGGTTGGTTGGGTGGCTTTTTCTAGATGTGTGTGTGTGTGTGTGTGTGTGTGTGTGTGTGTGTGTATATATATATATATATATATATATATATATATATATATATATATATATATATATTTATTTATTTTGTTGTACTAAATAATAAAAAATAAAGCCTGAAAAAACAACTTTTGATAGAAAATGAGTGTGTTGTGTCATAAGTTTCCACGGCATGTAGTGAGTACACTGCAGCTATGGATTCTGGGTAATGGTGTGCAGATAAGATGATTTGCATATTTAAAGAAGGAAAAACTACCACAACAAGAGGACAAGAGGACGTAGTCTTAAATTAGAGGGGCAAACGTTTAAAAATATCAGGAAGTATTACTTTACTGAGAGGGTAGTGGGTGCATGGAATAGCCTTCCAGCTGAAGTGGTAGAGGTTAACACAGTAAAGGAGTTTAAGCATGCGTGGGATAGGCTATAAGATAAGGCCAGGGACTAATGAAAGTATTCAGAAAATTGGGCAGACTAGATGGGCCGAATAGTTCTTATCTGCCGTCACATTCTATGTTTCCATCTAGTGATTTCCTTTAATGGTTTTGGCTTGCATTCTTTTAAATGCCAATACTGTGTAGCTCCCATGTATCTCTCACTAACATGGCTGCAGAGAAAACACATGGAAGAAAGCATGGATAGGTGGGTCCTCTATTGGCCATTTATATATAGATTTAAAGGAATCAGCCCTTGAAACGAGTATATTATATACATATGCACGTTTTAAAAACTGAAAGACAATTGCACAAGGTCTACAAGAACTCAGCTCTTAGTTAAGGGCTGAGAGTGAAGGGGAAAGTATTACACAAAAACAACACAGCAATAACTTAAGGCTGGTGTTTACTAAATTCCTATAAATTAAAAATATGCATTTTGCAAAGTTTGTGTGATTGATGTTCACAGTGTTCTGTATCTCACATTTGGTTATTAATTTGCTGTCTGGCGTAGAGAACTGTATCAATATTTCCTTTTATAATTTGTCTCTCCTTGCTTCCCTCAGGCTACAGGACTTGCCCTAGATAAGGATGAATTGTTGGCTCTGTTTGGAAACCAGAGATGCAAGAGGTGAGTGAATCAACACTCCCCCTGCTGGCCAGATGAAAAGCAGCATGTCATGTTCTGCAGACTATCAAATACATACACTATATAACACACCTCCGATAACCACACATTTTTCTTTGCAGTTCCCTGTAGATGTGCTTAGTGCGTCTACCTGCAGTTAGTCATACTCCTCTCTAATGAGAGCTGTCTCTTTAAATGGACACTTTAAGCACCAAAACTACTACATCTTATTGTAAACAAAATTTTGTTTTGTTTTGGTTTATTATGCATTGTATAGACCATGCACAAAAATATGTTGTTAAAATGAAAAAAGATAAAATTAAAAAATAAATATATATATATATATTCTACATTTTCTGTAGATGTACTTAGTGCACCTGCAGTTACAGTCAGACTCCTCTCTAACTAGAGTTGTCTCTAAATGGACACATTAAGCACCAAAACTACTAACATCTTGATGTAGGTTTTGATGTATAAGCCATGTCTCTGCAGTCTTAAAATTGTAAACATTGCTGTCAGTCAGCCACAAGGTGCAGGGGTCTCAATGTCCACTCACCCAGTGGCCACTGGCCACGTTGTCCTCTACCATGGGGGCCACAAATCTGTACTCCTGTACACACAGCTACACACTGCCATAAACACAGAATTTATGCTTGCCACTTCACATTTTTTTTTGTTTTCTTTTATTTTAGTGTGCAGTGCCAATGTGTGAACCTTAGGATCTTATATTTTTTAATGTTCTTGTTCCTTTAATAATATTGTCAATGCAAAGTATTTAACGGTTCTTCCCCTTTAGGTTTTCTCTGGTGGTTGAAGGTGGGAAGGTGAAATCCATTAACGTAGAAGACGATGGGACAGGTCTAACATGCAGCCTAGCAGCAAATCTTTTTTCTCAGCTCTGAGCCAGGATCAGAACAAGCCAAGATTTGCACTACATCAGTAGAGTATCCACCGAGTAATATCTCCTGAATATCAAAAAGATCTCAAGTAGTCTTTGTGTGATGTAGAAAGCTCCGACCTATATACAAGAACCGCTAAGATATTGCAGTCTGTTTACAGCTACATATTTTAATAAATGCGTGGAAAGATTCTGGCTTCCTGCTTTATTTACTGTAGTGAACAGAAGCTTCTATCACATGTTCCAATAATCTAGTAATATATTTGTAGATTGAATAGCTGATCACCAAATATTTGTATTGCACTCAAGCAAGTCATGCAGCACTGTAAAATAGACAGCTCTACAAACTGAGATATTGCATAATGTAACAATCATTGCACTGGTATAATTAGAGCAGACTGAGACCTTACAGTATGGTATACATGCTTTAACATATGAATCTTGCTCAGTTTGTCTATAGTCTACTAAGTGATTGTCAGCATTCAGATACAGGTGCAAGGATATTATTTAGGACAGGGGTGCCCATCTGGTCCCCAGATGTTGTAGAACTACAACTCCCATGATGATTTGCATGCTTTTAGAATGTATTTAGTATGGCAAAGCATCATAGGAGTTTGAAAACATCAAGGGATCCCTGTTTTAGACACTTGAAATGGCACAATTTTAATGCAGCTGTCATTCAGCAGGTGAATAATAAAATGCAGAGATGACCATTCATTAGTTGGGATCTTACAGTCAGTAAGAAAATACTTGCAGTCTCTGTGCATGCTGGCAGGGGAAGGTGTACTATTGTGAGTTGGGTTAAGAAGACACAACCCTCCGTGAGTGAGCTCACCAATGGAAATTGCTGATAATCTGTGGACAAATCATCGGGAGCCGGAAGTTAGTCACAACTGAAACTAGTCTAAATCTTAAAATGTAATGCAGAGTGTCGTACAACCTACCTGCTAAGCTCACCCTCTGATGTTTTGTCTCCGATGCGTGCCTTGGATATGAAAGGTGGTTGCAAACTATACATTTAAAGCAGGAAGTTGATTTTTGCAATGTGACTACTGGAGGGGGTGGTTACGATATAGAGAGAGGAACTGATGTATGTGAAGAAACCACAAGAAAGGGAGTGAAGTGTAGACAAGACGCATAGAGCAATTAGTGAAAAGTAGGGGCGATTGGGAGACTTACATGACGGAGTGAAAGAGTTTTTGAGAAGGAGACCTACAGAGAGATACAGCAAGAGAAGCAATACAGGTGTGGCCATCACTAGCATTGGCTGTCTTGGTGGGCCATGGAGAGCAGTAAGAAGCAGCCCATTGAACAATTAATGGATGGAGCGTTATATGCCTGGGTAAGAAAATCCCATTATGGAACCGAATATATATTGATATTTGTTGCATAAACTTTGTAGAAATGTGTATGAGTGATTGTACAAAATCCTATGAAGCTATTTACTTAAAACCTGTGTTCACATTGTAACAGTATGCCTAATGCCATTGACTATTTTTTTTCATCAACTCACTTGCCCTGTAAATCTGGATAACACCGTAGTATGTTGGTGAGTGCTAATGAGGAGTTTGAAGGGTGCTGAATCTAAATGTCAGGGTTTTTTAAACCACAAGATAACATCACAGTGTTTTGCGTCCTTAAACATTTTAGTACAAAGAAGGGACTCCCAGGTCAATCTAAAGTTTACATGAAAATCTTAACCTTTTTCTGCTCTTTTTAGAATACATATCAAACACGATTGCCTTCCATAGCATATGGTCCTGTGATTTGTATCATAGTCATGGAAACATGCTACTGTGGTTTCGCACAGTTACAGAGAGGGGACATGGTGATTTGGGGGTAATCCCAGACAACACCTTAATCTCATTAGTACATTTCACTTTATCATTTTTTTTTTTTTTTTTTAATGTGTTTTTGATATCATGAATAATGTCACAGACACAGATCAGTCATCATATGAAGGCATAGGCTTAAAAACTGAAGGAAAAAGCAGAGTGTAGGCACTGAAAATAAACTCAAGTGATTGAAGTGTATAGAGATTAAATCATGTAGCTTAGTAAACATTTAGAAGTTCCCTTTTTATTTCTAACATCTGGGTTTCTTTCCAACATGTGTGCTGTGACTGGGCCATGTGAGGTAGCTGTGACCTGGATTGATTGCTCCTGTACAAACGTTTAAAATTGCACAGTTAAATATTCACACGCCTGAAGCTGAAAATGTTCATTTATAGCAGTGGTTGCCAACATTTTTTTTTTTTTTACTTGAGTACCCCTTGTCGGCCAATTTCCATAAATTGTACCCCTCCCATTAACAAAATGTTTGTAATTAATATAGTTGCATTTATTTCAAACTTTTAAATTTTTTTCCTCTGTCCCATATCCCCTTTTACACACACTGACATACACACAGGTACAGATGTACAGACACAATGATACACAAACATACAGATAAAAACACTGACATACATACAGACACACAAAAACATACACAGATACAAACACTGACACATACAGACATAATAAAACACTGACACACATGCAGATACACAGACACACATACAGGTACAAAGATACATACCCTGACACATATGCAAATACAGTGAAACACAGATACATACTCTGACACAGATACCCACACTGACACACAGACATATAGACACTGGCACACATACAGATACAGATATAGTATGTATATGTGTGTCAGTATCTGTATCTGTGTGTCAGTGTATGTATATATGTGTCTTTGTATCTGAATTTGTGTCAAGGTGTGTATCTTTGTGTGTATCTGTATGTGTGTCAGTGTATTTATAAATGTGTCTGTATCTGCATGCTTGTCAATATATGTATCTGTGTATATGCATGTGTGTGTGTGTATATGCATGTGTGTCAGGGTATGTATCTGACACACAGATGCAGATACACACATATGCAGATACACAGACACACATGCACATGCACATGCATATACACAGAGACACACACATTGACACAGATACCTATACTGACAAACATGAAGGTACACAGACACATGTATACATATCCTGACACACACAAAGATACACAGATACAGACAATGACACCCATCCTCACACACGATACTTATCCTGACACACAAATACATAACCTGAGACATAGATACACACATTGACACACAGACACACATGCAGAGATACACACCCTGACACACAGATACACACTGACACACATGCAGATACACAGACACATAAATACATACAATGACACACTTAAGATTATACACCCTGTCATACAGATACACACATTAACAGACAGATGCGCACACACACACACACACACTGTGCTGTGTGTGAGGGGTGATCTGTGTGTTTAGGGATGCTGTGTGTGAGAGGTGCTTTGTGTGTGTGGAAGGTGCTGTGTGTGTGTGTGAGAGAGAGAGAGATGCTGTGTGTGAGTGGTGCTCTGTGTGAGGGTTGTTGTATTTGTGAGAGGTGCTCTGTGTGTGTGTTAGGGGTGTTTGTGATGGGGTACTCTGTGTGTGAGGGGCGCTGTGTGTGTGTGAGGGGTGTGCTCTGTGTTTGTGAGGGGTACAGTGTGTGTGTCTATATATGGGGGGGAATAGGAGTGATTAATAAAATATTTTTTTATTATTACCATTTAAAGAAAAAAGAAAAAGCATAAATAAACAGTAGGTCCCCTCTTTTTACCTTTTCCCCAGGGAGAGGGGACATTGCCCTGGTGGTCTGGTGGAGGTGAGCAGCTAAATCCTGCCTGCAGCTCCTCTGGCAGCAGGCAGAGTCCAGTCCTCCCGCGAATCTCGGCGCGTTGCCTTGGTAACCCACGGCAACGCTCTGAATTGCAACATTCGTGGGAGGACCATTCCGCTTCCCGGCTCCTCCTTCCCTCCCTCTCCCACAGGCCGCCTGTCTGAGCCTTTAGGTCGGTGAGGATCTCCCCACCGGCCCATGAAGGCACACACAGCAGGGCCGGCAGAGGAGATCCTGTGATCTCTCCTGACGGCCCACCGAGCCGGTTCCCAACCAGTGCAGTCGCCATCACCGAAATTATTTTGCATACCCCCTGGGGCACTGAATTGTACTCCTTTGGGTACACGTACCACGGGTTGGGAACCCCTGACCTAGATAATAGCATGTACTTAGTTTGGGTTAATGTCAAGAAACACTAAGGAGCACTGATGATTATCCCCTTAAGGACACAACTTCTGGAATAAAAGGGAATCGTGATGGAATATTTCCGTCATGTGTCCTTAAGGGATTAAATCAAGCATATACTGACAGTAAGAAATAGAAAAACTTATTTTGCTCTTTCTCTATACATGTACAGGGATCTAGTTCCCAACCCGTGCGGTCACCATTACCGAAATTATTTCGCGTACCCCCTGGGACACGCGTACCACGGGTTGGGAACCCCTGATTTATAGCATAAGGAAATCGCTTCCCCCTCTGCTGAGCTTCTAGATACCCAGTTTTTCTACTTCCTTTGTTTACCACTTCCTCAGTTGGAAAACTGAAATGTTACCCTGGTTACATTCTGGTCTTTCTCAATAGATACAGGAGCGTGTTCAAAATTCAAAGATAATGAAATTATTGCAAGGTGAACCGTCTCTGGTTTAATAGGTTAATCACATATATTTGGAGAACAACTTAAACTTTTTTAATTAACTAAAATAATACTATATAGCACATATTGTTGGATTTGCTTGAATATCACTGTCTGTTAACTAAAGTGGATAAACAACAACAACAACAAAAACACTAATGGTTTCCTGGGCACCTAGCATAGTGGGTGATGTGCATCTGGATTCTGCAAAGTGGCCGGATACCGATTCATCAGTGATTCATGGCCTTTTGGACACTAAATGACCCGGCTGTGTGCAATTAACATGCACAGAATTGACAGTCAGCTTGGAGGTTTTCTTCTACACTGGCTAATAACAGCAATATCAAATATGTCATTGTGTGCAGAGTTTAATATTGGCAATCACCAGGGCAGTGACAGCTAAATGGTAAGAAAAACGCAGCTTTCAAACCCTGACCTGGCGGGTGGAAACAGGACATAAATAGGTAGCTAAAAACTTCAGCATTTGGAATACACAGTGTTCCTTACATGGTGTTCCTTTAACATGTTCAGAGATTCATATTCAGAGCTAGGTATGTACTTCTAAAGAGATAACAGTGGTATATGTCACTATATTTGTTGCAAGTGGAAATTTAACAATACTCCTACACAGTCCCAATATAAGTATGAGTAAACCAGCGCCTCCGAAGAATACTTCTCATTTTTATAAATGCCAATTGTAGTCCTATTAATTAGCAGGAAGCTCTCACATTAATCTTTAAACATCTTGTGCTTTTTATTGGCAGATGCACACCTTGAAAAAGAGAAAATATTCATAAGATAGTATTCTTTTTCATTAAAAATCAATAAAACCAGAGAATTTAAATCCTTACTATCAAGCTGTGACCATGCTCTGAGAACTGTCATTAAATAAGCATTACAACCGTCTTTCCCCAAAAATAAGACTGTCTCTTATAATAATTTTTCCCCTGAAAAACACACTAGGGCTAATTTTCAGGGGATGTCTCATTTCGGAGAAAAACGGTAGCAAACATGTGCTAGAAAGCAGGTCTACGTTCCTGGGAATTCCTGCGAACATAGACCAGTTCACTAGGGCATGGAATTCTACAAATCTTTGTTTTGGGAAACTTCCCCGAACATAGATTAGTTTACTCACGAATGAAATCCTGCAAATCTTTGTTTGGGAAAACTTTGAACATAGATGAGCTTACTCGTGTATGGAATCACGCAAATGCTCGACTAGCGACTAGGACTTATTTTTGGGGTAGGGCTTATATTACGAGCTTCCCCCGAAAATAAGTTTGGACTTATTTTCGTGGGATGTATTATTTTTGGGGAAACAGGGTATATACATGCACTAATACAATTTCAGAATTTGAAAGCCACGTCACTCCACTCAGTTTGCAGCCGGGTAGTGCCCCTTTGTCCACCCACATTGACACTGATAAGATTCCCTGGTCATCCAGTTATGTAATGTCCATGTAACCACCCTTCAACACGTTTCGCCATTATACAAGGGCTTTCGCAAGATGTTTGGCCTTTTGGACACAACTTTCTCCTGGAATCTTTGGCTTTTCAACACTACAAAAGCTTATTGATCTCTTAATAAAAAAAAAAAATTGTGCAGCATTTCTGCACAATTACATATTGTCATTTTTGTGGATGTGTAGAGATTTAATTTTACAATAATTCCTTGTACAGTCTACTACTATATGAGTTTGCGTATGATTTCCACAATAGATCTGTAAGCTAGCACAGTGTTCTAGGACAGTGTTCCCCAACCAAGTCCTCATGGACCACCAACAGTAGAGGTTTTGTCAGTATCTCCATTTGAATAAAACAGGGAAATACATAAATCCTGTTGGTGGTCCACGAGGACTGGACTGGGGAACACTGCTCTAGAACACTCGTAAAGCAACTAAACTCCCAGTTGTATCAAATTAAAATCTGAATTTGAAATTTGAGACAAAAATAGCCAAGCTTTGCCTATAGCTGCATGGACATTTTTTCCCACAAAAAGTGTTTTATTCTGAATTTTGCCAGTTTAGCTGCAATTTTTGGTATAGCGGATAAAACTTCAAATGTTTGACAAAATACATAAAAGACAGCTGTTCCCATATATCATGTAAAAGCTGAGGAAGTAGATGCAGAACAGGATGAGTGTGTCAGTTTACACAATGTCATATTTTGGCCAGATTGTTTTTGTATAGGGGAAAGTACAGACATGAATTCAAAGGAACAACTTTCACATTACTTGCCACCTTTCTTTTAAAGGAACTCTCCATTGACATTTTTTTATATTGAACTATGTAGTAGATCTACCCGAAAGAAAACATGCATATATATATTTTCTGCATGTTTTCTTTGGCGCCATATAAAAAAAAGCATCTTGCAAAGGCTACAGACCAGCTATCTTCAAGCTTTGCAAGTTGTCCCCTTTATCTCAGGCAAAAATTTATTTTTTAGAAGCCCCAGAGCAGAAGCTCCGAGCGCATGAGCACGCAGTCGAGACTTTCCAGTGCTTCTCAATCAGTTGTAGTAGAGCTTAGTGAGAAGGGCGAACGGCAGGCGGACTCTAGCCCAGCACGCCTGCAGCTTCCATTGGCTGTGGAGCTAACTTAAACAGAAGAAAATCTCCTTGGTTGTCTGAGTGACATCCAAGGACGTGTTTCTGCCCCACTTATAAAAGTGCTGATTTCTATCAAGATTGACACTTTTAGAAACTGTCAAAAAAATGTGACAGACTCCAGACACACAGACACATAAAGCACTTTAACAAGCTGATGTCCTTTATGTGTCTGGAGCCTTTAAATAAAAGATTAACCCCTTAAGGACACATGACGTGTGTTACACGTCATTATTCCATTTTATTCCAGAAGTTTGGTCCTTAAGGGGTTAAACTAACCTGTAATCTAGCACTTGCACAATCTCCTCACAGCAGTCTGTCTTCTTTTTCTGAGATAATCAATGTTGATGACTTCAGTCCAATCCAATGCTTCTCATAGAAACACTGTGAAGAGCAGTGCTTGGTGTGTGGCAATCGTTGCACGGTGTTAGTTGGATTCTTCTTACACTGTTTAATAAAGTTATATGATTAGCAATTTCTGTTAGTAAAATGTATAATCTACACCTACAGGTGCCTGACCAGTAGGGGCCGCCTGTTTTCAGAACTTATAATGTGCCTTTTTTGAGCTTAAATAGGATGGTGGAGATATAAATACCATGAACTTGGCCAGTGTGCTCTGTTCTTCAGTATCCCTATGGGCAACCAGACACCACCATGTCAACAGAGGATTTCACTAATATTGAGGTGACATTACTGTACATCTATCATGTGATATTGTGTACTGTATCTGATGTATGTAGAAGTCAATATTCAATCAAAGCTGTACTGTCAACGTCTGGGGACTTTGCATAATTTACAAAGACCCCCGACGGTGACATTGCTGCTGGAGGTCCGATGTCTGGGGGGATAGGTGGGAGGCAGGGAAAAGTGTGATTTACTTACCCAAACCTGTCCCTCACGGGTGCCGCGATCTTCTACCATGACATTCCAACACTGTCAGTATGAGTATTTCATAAAGCTTTTAGCTTTTTGAAACACTAATTTTGTTATGGTTGGGACAGGGGGTGCACTTTTAAAGACAGAACCTCTTTAACATAACTAGATGAAAATGGACATGTCTTGTTTGTGAATGCAATGGCAGATCCAACAACCTCAAGGACCTACATACACTATAATCCTCCCACAGTTAGCCTATGATGGAGACTGGTCCATGATGAATTGGGATTGATAAAGGGGAGGGAGGTATATATTATAAAGTTGTGGAGAACACTATTTTTTTGTCAAACCGTTCTCAAACAAGAAATGATGCCAATGACTGTAACTCTAGTTATCGTGTTGCTTGAATTGCCAATGTAAAGGGATCCAGTCATGTTTTTCTCTTTCCTTATGTCCCCTGTATCTAAATGGTTATACTGCTCTACCCATTCCCCTTACCACTTTGTTCATATTTAGCTTTTGATCCCTGTGCCTGATTCCAGTATCTGTACACAGCCATTTTGTTCTCCTCTGATATAATGTATGCATTTTGCCCTTTGGCAGGATTTTACTGATGGATTCTGGGTCCATTTTGGACCATTTTTGTGAAGCTCTTTGTTTGTATATTGCAGACAGGATGCTTACACTTCACGCCCAGATTTTCATTAGATTAAATCAGGTGAATTCAAATATACAAAGAACAAAATAAATACTTTCTGGTTTATTTTACATTTTGACATATTTATCTAATGTGAACAGATGTTGAATCCATTGCTAAATAACGAGTTATTGCACAACTATAAAAGTTGAGTGTGTTTGTTTAGCTTTTTAAAGTAACATTATCCACACAGTCTATCATGCTGCACTGGTTGAACCGAATAACATTTGGCATTTTGGTGACTCATGGATACAGCTGCACAACAATTCAAGTAGGGCATTCCCATATACTGATTATTTTAAATGGCAATAGCATTTTGTACTCCCTGATTGATTACAGACGGTAACAGCAGCGATGGCGCATCCAAAGTAAATATGTCAACACTTTTTTTTATGGTGTTTTATAGTATGAACCCTTGTAGGTTTTCCTGGGATGTGATCTATCACCTCTGAAGTCTATTTCAACCAGGCAATAGCTAACACCTATTGGCCATTTCTTAATCACTAAATTACCACACATGAATACATCCTATTGTTTCCTCTTCTCATCCTCTTTCAGATTCTGTTCTACTTTTCTTAAAGGGACACTACATGCACCAAAACCACTCCATCTCATTGAAGAGGTTTGGGTGCAGTGTCCCTGTCCCCTTAACCTTGCAAGTGAAAACATTGTCGTTTTAGAAAAAACGGCAATGTTTACATTGCAGGTTTAAGTCTGCCTCCAGTAGCTGTTGTAAGGAAACCAAGTATGTTTAAACCTCATTCGGTAGTTTCCTCCCGAACCACCAGAGCATCAGTGAATATAGCTCTCCGTTCGGTAGTTGAAATAGACGAAGTCCATACGAATACCAATAGCTTTATAAGATAATTCCCTTAATAAAGCATACGAATCCCCAAACATCAGCCGAAGTCAAGAACTGAACTGGCTTTAATGACCACACACAGGCTTTAATGCAAGTCCCTATGCAAGGGGACATCCCACAGGGAGGGACACAGAATAACCAATCAGTTACAGGGAAACAGTAAAACACACCCAGCACAAAGATACAATTCCCTCACCGGTCCTGGAGATAATCAAGTCTGATAAAGTAATAACTTCAGACATGAAAAATCACAATTTTCCCCAACATTCAGAACACCCCTTTATACATGGGGTATCCCGACAAATAATATGTCCCCTGATAGCCCCGATCTGGGTGACCAACATATTCAAACTTCACCCAGATCGGTTCAGGGGTTCTCAAAAAGTGTGGAAGTCCTTTGTGACCGGCCTACTCGTGAGCTGGCTGCCCAAAACATTTCCAGGAGTTTGGGTGGTTTTGCCGGTCTATTCAGTAAAGGGGTTAAAACCGAACAATTCCACTAATGGATTCGCCTTGCTCTTAGCAGCGATTGTTCCCCTCATTCGTATGCACAAAAGTACCGAATAGCGCTCTTCTAGCTATTCAGTAAATATAGATCCAGCGTTTGTTTGTTTGAGACCGGTGTTCGGGAAGTTGAGTATCCGATTTTAGTTCCAGACACTCGACGACCAAGTCCCGCTGCCTTTGTTCGCCTGAAAAAAGATGGCCGCAGTTTTCTCAGCCACGTGGCGTTCGGTAGTACGAACCCTGGCCGCACAGATAGAGGGTTCAATTGAAGTAGTCTTTGAAGTTTAATGAGCCGGGGGGTGGTCTTTGTTCAGTAGTTAAATCTACCGAATGAATAGGGAAGAAATATTGTATAAAAAGAGGGATTTCTTCACAGCTGTCTCCCAGACAGCCGCTAGTGGCGCTTCCTGCAGTTTTACTGCGTTTAACTCTGTGAAATGACCCTGGACGTCCTCGCGTTGTCCAGCGTTGCCGCACATGAGCATTCGGTTCCTGGAAGCTAAAAACTCTTTTTTGCGGATGATACTAAGATATGTAACAGGGTTGATGTTCCAGGAGGGATAAGCCAAATGGCTAATGATTTAGGTAAACTAGAAAAATGGTCAGAGTTGTGGCAACTGACATTTAATGTGGATAAGTGCAAGATAATGCATCTTGGACGTAAAATCCCAAGGGCAGAGTACAGAATATTTTATAGAGTCCTAACCTCAACATCTGAGGAAAGGGATTTAGGGGTGATTATTTCTGAGGACTTAAAGGTAGGCAGACAATGTAATAGAGCAGCAGGAAATGCTAGCAGAATGCTTGGTTGTATAGGGAGAGGTATTAGCAGTAGAAAGAGGGAAGTGCTCATGCCATTGTACAGAACACTGGTGAGACCTCACTTGGAGTACTGTACACAGTACTGGAGACCATATCTTCAGAAGGATATTGATACCTTAGAGAGAGTTCAAAGAAGGGCTACTAAACTGGTTCATGGATTGCAGGATAAAACTTACCAGGAAAGGTTAAAGGATCTTAACATGTATAGCTTGGAGGAAAGACGAGACAGGGGGGATATGATAGAAACATTTAAATACATAAAGGGAATCAACACAGTAAAGGAGGAGACTATATTTAAAAGAAGAAAAACTACCACAACCAGAGGACATAGTCTTAAATTAGAGGGACAAAGGTTTAAAAATAATATCAGGAAGTATTACTTTACTGAGAGGGTAGTGGATGCATGGAATAGCCTTCCAGCTGAAGTGGTAGAGGTTAACACAGTAAAGGAGTTTAAGCATGCGTGGGATAGGCATAAGGCTATCCTAACTATAAGATAATGCCAGGGACTAATGAAAGTATTTAGAAAACTGGGCAGACTAGATGGGCCGAATGGTTCTTATCTGCCGTCACATTCTATGTTTCTATGTTTCTATGTTTCTAGTGTTCCTTTAATTTCTGATCTATTTTTTCTTTAAAACATGAGATAAAGTAGGGACTAGTTTGTGCTATGTATTTTTCCTACGCTGGCAATCTTGACAAAGGGTGGGGATTAAGGCAAGCTTTGCCCTTTGTTACCTTGACAAAGGAAGTGGAGTGTGCCTTAAACGCATCCCTTTTGTCATATTTGTCAAGTGTTGGAAAAATGAAAAAGTCAATGTAGTCCCCAGTTTGGCTTTATGTTTTAAAAAGAAAACTAGATCAGAAATAAAAAAAAACAGATTCTGAAAGAAGAAGACAATAGGAAACAATAAGAGAAAGGTAAGATTAGTGTGTCTGCTGGAATACACCTTCATCATTCTGTACTAGATTTATAGCTGATTATACATAGTAAAGCTGCAGTATTCTGAAAATGGCCCCTACATTAAGAAATATAATATTGTTTCTAACATTTTATCACAGTGCAAGAATAGGTCAATACATTCATTTTACCACATTTTGGATGGAAAGTGAAACCAGCAGCTGTGGTAAAACAATATATATATATATATATATATATATATATATATATATATATATATATATATATATACAGTCAATCCCCGTACCTGGTATGGGAAAATATTTGTAGTGCTGGTCTTGTAGAATGATTAGACTTACAGAAAAGTTTCAAAGTGTAGTTACCATGGAGAACAAACACACATATAGAATCATATAGAGCTTCTCAAATGTTTGTCAGGGCAACCGTCTGTCATCTAAATTGTCCTGTTATTGAGCATTTTTGGCTTTATATGTATAGGGGCATCTCAAAGCTGTGCTGTACAGGACCATTCCATTCTACGTTTATGTTTTTTTCACTTTTCATTGTCCCCCATTACCATTTATAGAGAAAACCAAAAACAATAAAACACCATTACCCAGGGCAGGATTGACATAGGGGCTGATGGAGCTGCAGCTCCAGGCCCAGGCCCAGGCCCAGGCCCATGGAATAGGCCCACTGAATTAAAAAAAATTACACACTACTTTTAGGGTTGTTCACCTGGCCGGTATTTATTTATTTGAGGCTGCCTGGCCGGTGCTGATATCGCAGTAATACCGGCAATACAAATGTATTTTTCTCAGTATAAACAGAGATTACTCTGCAATACCATTACTGGCCAGTAGGGGTAGCTGTGTGTATGGACCTACTGTCCCCCCCCCCCCAGGCCCCCACCCCTGTGCGGCGGGTGGGGGCCATAATGATAATGAGGTGGGGGGACCTACTGTCCTCCCCCCCGGCCCCCACCCCTGGGCGGCAGGTGGGGGCCATAAAGATAATGAGGGGGGACCTACTGTCCTCCCCCTCTCCGCCCCCACCCCTGGGCGGCGGGTGGGGGCCATAAAGATAATGAGGGGGGGACCTACTGTCCTCGCCCCCACCTCTGGGTGGCAGGTTGGGGCCCTAAAAAAAACAATAAGGGGGGTGGGGGCCCTAAAAATAATGAGGGGGGGACCTTTAACTAAGAACCTGTAAAACAAATTAGAAAAAAACAACTTACCATTCGATGTTTTCTTTCTTCTAAAATCTTATTTTTTCAGCCCCAATAAAGGCCAAATAAAAAACATAATAACCGACGCAATAAAAAAAAAAAGAGCGCTAAAAAAAATTATCCATCTTCACCCATGGAGGGCTCCGCGCAGACTGAGCTCTGCAGGGCGGGGGGAGGCTTATAAAGCCTTGCCACACCCTGCAATTAGGCTAAGAACACTCTGATTGGCTGGTTAAAGCCAATCAGAGTGCTCTTTGTCATTTTACACAGCGTGGGAAAATTCCAAAGAACTTTCCCACGCTGTGTAAAATGACACAGAGCACTGTGATTGGATTGACGTCCCCCCTCTTATTGTTTTTTTTAGGGCCCCCACCCACCGCTCAGGGGTGGGGGCCGGGGGGGACAGTAGGTCCCCCCTTATTGTTTTTTTTAGGGCCCCCACCCACCGCTCAGGGGTGTGGGCAAGGGGGGACAGTAGGTCCCCCATTGTGATTTATGGCCCCCACCCACCGCGCAGGGGTGGGGGCCGGGGAGGAGGACAGTAGGTGTCCCCCCCTCATTATTTTTATGGCCCCACCCACCGCTCAGGGGGGGGACAGTAGGTCCCCCCCTTATTGTTTTTTTGGGGGGCCCCACCCATCGCTCAGGGGTGGGGGCTGGGGGGGGGACAGTAGGTCCCCCCCTTCATTATTTTTATGGCCCCCACCCACCGCGCAGGGGTGGCGGCGTGTTGGAGGACAGTCGGTCCCCCCATTATGATTTATGGCCCCCACCCACCGCGCAGGGGTGGGGGCTGGGGGGGAGGACAGTAGGTCCCCCCCTTATTGTTTTTTTAGGGCCCCCCACCCACCGCTCAGGGGTGGGGGCCGGGGGGGGGGACATTAGGTGTCATTGTTATACAGGGGAATATTCATTAAATGCCAAACATTGTTATACAGGGGAATATTCACTAAATGCCAAACATTGTTATATAGGGTGTCCCCGGCAGGAGTTGTCGGGTTTGCTCGGGTACCGAGTCAGTTTCTCCGCTTTTTCTTATAATATAGCCGAGAGCACACTTCATGTGTGACCGCTCAGAATGGCAGTTAGGCCCCGCCCCCTTTATAATTATTTTTATAGTAAATTATATGACATGATTAAAATAATGGTATCTTTAGAAAGGTTATTTAATGGCGAGAAAAACAGTATATAATATGTGTGGGTACAGTAAATGAGTAAGAGGAAAATTACAGCTAAACACAAACACCGCAGAAATGTAAAAACAGCCCTGATCCCAAAAGGTAAAATTTTGTAAAACTGGTCTAGTCACTAAAGGGTTAATTAATTTAGCTTTATCTATAAGCAGGACTTGGATTATAGTCAGATCCTGAGCCACAGAATTTTCTTATAACATATTTTCTTATATATGAAGGTATTTAGCAAGAACTAGAAATCAATTTATAATATCCACAAGTATGGCTAGACTAACTGTTGACAATCCTGTTATAATGAAGAATGAGCACTGTACTGTTAATGCTATGTAATGCAATACTTTTTACTTTGAAAATATGCTAGTGGATGATTTAGAATGCAGTTCTTGCAATAGTTATTAATGACATACACCGACTTCTAATATTTCTTTGAAAAGACATAACCATAGTCATTATTTGCGATTGGCTACAAGAATGTAGTAACAAACTTGTTAACCTGGGGGTAATTTGTAGCGACTTCATGCTGCCGTCTATTGTTAACTGACATCTTAAAGCAGCTATTTATCGCCAAAATTTTAATCGAGGGGGCTGAGCCAGTGCCCAAGCGAGAAAGACGCATATTGACGAAGTTCTGCACTTATATTCGCTCAATTCAGATTTGTGTTTTCCACTCACCCACTGGTCTTAATTGCAGCAATATCAGTGCAGCGTCAGATGATAAAATTGACAAATATCGAGGGGGCGTGGCCAAAAGAGCAACAGGCAAGACGTGCTTGTGAGGAGCTCCGATACAGAAACTCAAAAAACGGGAGAATAACTCACCTAAACGGTGACACCCACCCACCCACCCCCGCACCTGAGACCCGCAAAATGATATTAGGCTATCATTTGACAGGCCGGTCCGGCGGGAGGCACCCAAGATGGCGCCGGAAGCATAGAGTGAAGATGAAGCCTCAGAGGCATCACGGGATGCGGAGCAACCTGTGGAGAACGACTGGAGCAGAGATGCCCCTAACCTGAGCCATGGGGAGATCTCACCTGTTAAAATTTTATTTTCATTTGCTGCTGGCTTCGTAAACTGTTAGATAAAATCTATTTTCTAGCAAGATTTCCCCCTAACTTACCCAACATATGTGTTTTTAAGCAAATTGAGTACAATTAATAATTCATTCCTAGATATTATTTTAGTTTATGGTGTCCTCTATTCAAGAGTGGAGGCATCTGCTATGTTACTTTATCTCTGTAACATCTTTACATGATGTTATTATATATCTCACATCTTCACACGTGTAGCCTTAGCTGTTATAACACTGTATCTGTATGCTATGGATTATTGTACTTCTTTCGACCCACAAAAATAATAAATAAAAACGATTTTAATTGAACCCTTTGTTGGTAGTTAGAAGATTACCACCTGTTCGAGACTCTTTAAATTTACTGGATGTCACAAGTTATGCTGCTTGATTGCCAGATCTGTTATGATCACACAGACGTTGGATGTTTTTACATATAGTTCTATCACATGGTAAAGGTTATGAAATGAAAAAAACATTTTATGTATTGTAGAAAATATGAGTAATACATATGTGTTTGTATTTTAACACGATCCAGACATATCACATGTTGTTTACCAACATTAACCAATTTTTCTTGGTTGTTGTGCTTGCAAAGTATAAAACCGTGGTTCTTAACTTTGACAGACGGGCAGAGACGGACTACAAAATTGATAAAAGGAATGGAGCATTTTAGTTATGAAGAAAGATGAAAAAAATTAAATCTCTTTAGTTTGGAAAAATGGTGCCTCAAAGGGGATATGATAACATTATACAAATATATTCGGGGCCAGTACAAACCATTGTGCGGAAATCTATTCATAGACAGGGCTATACATAGGACACGAGGTCACACATTTAGGCTGGAAGAAAGGAGATTTAGTCTAGGAAAAGAAAAGGGTTTTTCACAGTAAGAACAGTAAGGATGTGGACTTCTTTGCCTGAAGAGGTGGTTTTATCCATACAGATGTTTAAACAGCAATTGGAGAAATACTTGCAAAAACATAATATACAGGGATTTGAGTTCTAATTAGTGGGGTAATAAATAGCTTCTTGATCCAAAGAGATATCTGACTGCAATTTTGGGGCCAAGAAAATTTTTTTCCTAGTTTGTTTTGTTTGCAAAATTGGAAGCACTTCAGACTGGGTTTTTTTTGCCTTCGTTGGGATCAACAGCAAAATCATATGTGAGAAAGGCTGAACTTGATGGACGCAAGTCTCTTTTCAGCTATGTAACTATGTAACCTCGTTTAAATACATGACATTACCTCTTTGACCCATTCTTTAAGTGTCTCACTGACCCCTTATTCAATGTCTATATATATAAATATAAAAATAAATAATTAGGTGTCAGGTTGATTGCCATTGCACTAGAGAAGACTGCTTTAGTAGCCAGTTTATTGTTGACAGGAGCTGTGAGACTAATCCGTATAATGGAACCCACAGGTAGTGTAGGGACCCATTTTTTGTCCCAAACTGTATGTTACAAACCAATATTCTAAAAACTCCCTCTCAATCTATTATCTCAAGTGTACTACTGTGCACATGATTTAGGCGGGTGTTAAAAAAATGCTGTAAAGTAAGAATGCTTTCAAAATTAGAAATTAACAAAAGACAAATCTAGATCAAATCAATGTTTGGTGTGACCATCCTATGTGACTCATATGGTATGTTGTTCCAAACATTTTTAGAGCTTACTACAGTTCTTCTCTGTCTTTTCATGTAATCCCAGACAGGGATAAATGTGACTATATGTTTGGGCTTGTTGTCATACTGAGAATACATTTAGCCGACTAGATGCCTCCCTGATGGCATTGTATGAAGTATATAAGTATCTGCCTGTTCCTCTCAGCACTCAGGAGACCATAAATGCTAACCAAATCCCTAGCTTCATGTAAAGAAGTGTAGCCCCAAACTCACAAGGAACCTCCACCATGCATCAATTTTGCCTGCAGGCATTCCTTCTTGTACCGCTCTTCAGTCCTTCAAATTACTGAAGTGGTAATAGTGCACGGGCATTGCTAGGTTCCATAAACATCTGGGGCTCGAGCCCAACGCAAAACTTGATGATGAGAAAGGTGGCGAAATGTCATGGCATGTTTGTGCCTCTCTCTATAATGGTCCCTACTCTCTACCCATGAAGAGCATGTTGTTGATGCTCTCCTGAATCTCATAGAAAGATTAACCAAAAACAAGCACATGCTGCGCAACCAGTTACTATATGTGATCTTGCCATGCTACCTAGTAGAGGTATGTTCAGAAGTGTTCTCTTCCCCAGTACACCCTCATGGTAGTTACCTGTGGGACACTTCCTTAGTAGCATAGGCGTGCGCAGCCTGTTGCATTAGGGTGTGCACCCTAAAGCACAAACACACACACCGCGTGTATATGTATTTTTATATACACATACACACACACACACACACACACACACATACATACATACATACATACATACATACACATATATCTATATATATATATATATATACAAATATACATAGGTGCAGTGTGTGATTGTGAGCGGTGCAGCGTGTAAGGGGTGCAGTGTGTGTGATTGTGAGGAGTACAGTGTGGTGTAATTGTGAAGGGTGCAGTGTGTGATTGTGAGGGGTACAGTGTATGTAATTGTAAGGGGTACAGTTTGTGTAATTGTGAAGGATTCAGTGTGTGTGGGGTACAGTGTGTATGATTGTGAGGGGTGCACTGTGTGGGCGACAGGGGTTAGGAGAGTGGAGGGGCAAAGACAGGGGTTGGGGTAGAGGGACAGGAGGTAGGGGGGTGGAGGGGCAGTGACAGGAGGTAGCGGGAGTAGACGGTTAGTGACAGGGGTAAGGGGGTAGAGGGGGAGTAACGGGTTAGGGGGATAGAGGAGTAGTGACAGGGGTTAGGGGGATAGAGGGGTAGTGACAGGGGGTGGGGGAGTGGAAGGGCAGTAACAGGGGTTAAGGGGGTGGAGAGGCAGTGACATGGGTTAGGGAGGTAGAGGGGCAGTGACAGGTGTTAGGGGTAGAGGGATAGTGACAGGGGATAGAGGGGTAGTGACAGGGGATAGAGGGGTAGTGACAGGAGTTAGGGTGGTAGAGGGGCAGTGACAGGGGGTGGGGGGGGAGTGGAGAGGCAGTGACAGGGGTTGGGGGTGGAGAGGCAGTGACATGGGTTAGGGGGTAGTGACAGGGGTTAGGGGGTAGTGACAGGGGTTAGGGGGTTAGAGGGGTAGTGACAGGGGTTAGGGGGGTAGTGACAGGGGTTAGGGGGGTAGTGACAGGGGTCAGGGGGTAGTGACAGGGGTTAGGGGGGTAGTGACAGGGGTTAGGGGGTAGTGACAGGGGTTAGGGGGGTAGTGACAGGGGTTAGGGTGTAGTGACAGGGGTTAGGGGGTTAGAGGGGTAGTGACAGGGGTTAGAGGGGTAGTGACAGGGGTTAGAGGGGTAGTGACAGGGGTCGAGGGGTAGTGACAGGGGTCGAGGGGTAGTGACAGGGGTCAGGGGGTAGTGACAGGGGTCAGGGGGGTAGTGACAGGGGTCGGGGGTAGTGACAGGGGTTAGGGGGTTAGAGGGGTAGTGACAGGGGTTAGAGGGGTAGTGACAGGGGTTAGGGGGGTAGAGGGGTAGTGACAGGGGTTAGAGGGGTAGTGACAGGGGTTAGAGGGGTAGTGACAGGGGTCAGTGGGGTAGTGACAGGGGTTAGGGGGTAGTGACAGGGGTTAGGGGGGTAGTGACAGGGGTTAGGGGGTAGTGACAGGGGTTAGGGGGTAGTGACAGGGGTTAGGGGGTTAGAGGGGTAGTGACAGGGGTTAGAGGGGTAGTGACAGGGGTTAGGGGGGTAGAGGGGTAGTGACAGGGGTTAGAGGGCTAGGGACAGGGGTTAGGGGGGTATGGGGGCAGAGGCAGGGTGGGGGGGCAGTGAGTGACAGGGGACAGAGGGGGGTGGAGGGGCAGTGATTAGAAGGGCATGAGTGAATGGGGTGGGGGGGCAGTGAGTAGAAGGGGGGGGGCAGTGAGTGACAGGGGATAGAAGGGGGGTTTCTAAATACCTGCCCTGGTGGTCCAGTGGGCGCCCTCTCTCTTCAGTCTGCAGCTCCGCCGGGAGTGAGCTGCAGACCTCACTCCCGGCGGAGCTGCAGACTGAGGCCGGATCTCTGTCAGGGCAGACTGACAGGAGGGGCCTCGCACCCGGCGGCATTGTGGGCAAGCCGCCGGGCCCCCTCCTGTGTCGGGTCCTCGGTCATTGACCGAGGACCCGACATGTCAGTCTGCCCAGAGGCAGTGCAGCACGGAGGTGTGATTAGGGTGTGCCCAGGCACACCCGGCACACCCCGTGCGCACGCCTATGCTTAGTAGCCTAGTAGTGGAGCACTATACTAGTTATCTTTCTAGTTAAATGCAGGTGTCTGCTTTGAAAGTGGCTGCTTGTTGCGCAAATAAAAATAATAAAACACTAATATCTAGCTGCCTAATCCACTACCTGTAGATATATGTGGCTAAACAGTGCCACATTTATGGACTTCAGCCCCCCCATCAGCACCCATGCCATCTTCAGCAACCTTACCTTGTTAGTAGAGTTTGGCTGTTTCCCACCCAGTTTCCTCCTACAAAGCTGTTTCTATTACACTTAAAGGATCACTATAGGGTCAGGAACACAAACATGTATTACTGACCCTATAGTGTTAAAACCACCATCTAGCCCCCCTGGGCCCCTCATGCCTCCCTAAATATAGTAAAAATCTTACTGTATTCCAGCCAGAAGCTGTAACTCTGCATGCTGATAAACAAAAAAATGGAGTCATGAGGACATTAGCACTGAGGAAGGGCTTGTTGCCCGAAATGTTTGTTTATATTGTGTCCTCTAATAAACTGCAGTAGCACCTGGGTGTGCACTACAGTTCTGCACATCAAGTAGGTAGTGCACACCTAGGTGCTACTGCAGTTTATTAGAGGACACAATATAAACAAACGTTTCGGGCAACAAGCCCTTCCTCAGTGCTAATGTCCTGAGGAAGGGCTTGTTGCCCGAAATGTTTGTTTATATTGTGTCCTCTAATAAACTGCAGTAGCACCTGGGTGTGCACTACCTACTTGATGCGCAGAACGCCATTTTTTGTCTATCTGCTTGTTACACTGTTGGAACTACAGTAAGGAGACCCTGCAGCTCGGATTTAACTGTTCATTACTGTGTTCTTTATCTTTGATAATTGGTGGGCATCATTGATGCCTCTGCCTCATCCTATGCATAGTGATAACTCTGCATGCTGTTAGACTCAGAAAAACATTCTGCTGACATCATCAGAAGAGAGAGTCTGATCCAATCACAATGCTTCCCCATAGGATTGGCTGAGACTGACAAAGAGTCAGATCAGGGGCAGAGCCAGCATGATTCAAACACAGCCCTGGCCAATCAGCATCTCCTCATAGAGATGAATTGAATCAATGAATATTTATGAGGAAAGTTCAGTGTCTGCATGCAGAGGGTGGAGATACTGAAAGGGACACTTCAGGCACCAGACCACTTCTGCACATTGGAGTGGTCTGGGTGCCAACTCCCCCTACCCTTAACCCTGCAACTGTAATTATTGCAGTTTTTATAAACTGCAATAATGACCTTGCAGGGTTATCTCCTCCTCTAGTGGCTGTCTTCTAGACAGCCACTAGAGGGCACTTCTGGGTCTATAGCACACGCTATGTGAGGACCTCGAGCATCGCTAAAATCACCATAGGAAAGCATTGAAAGCATTTTCAATGCTTTCCTATAGGGAGGTCTAATGCGCGTGCGCAGCATTGCCGTGCATGCGCATTAGGTCTCCCCTGCCAGTGGCCGCGCATGAGCAGTCGGTCTCACCTGCCGGCTGTCGTTGGCGGGGGAGGAGCGTGGGCGGACCCAGAACCCCCACCGAGGGACATCGTCGGTGGTCTCAGGTGAGTCCTTGAAGGGGTTCTAACCCCTTCAGTAACATGGGATGGGGGAGAGGGAGGGAGAGGGGACCTGCAGTGCCAGGAAAACAGATTGTTTTCCTGGCACTGGAGTGTCCCTTGAATGTTTGGATGCATTTTAGGCAGCCATGACCCAGGAAGGATCTCTAACAGCCATCTAAGGAGTGGCCCGTGAAGTTATCACTAGGCTGTAATGTAAACACAGCATTTTCTCTAAAACAAGCAGGGTTTACAGCAAAAAGCCTGAAGGTAATGATTCTACTCACCAGAACAAATCCAATAAGCTGTAGTTGTTCTGGTGACTATAGTGTCCCTTTAATGATTGTCTTTGACCCTACAATTAAATTGATGATCATTAGAACCTGTTTTTTTTTTTCTAATTGTTTAATGCTGCGTCCGACTATAATCTTATATAATCCCGGACTTTGTGCAAGTGTACCTTGAAAAATTGAAGGCAAAGGGTGGTTACAAAATATTGACTAGATTTAGACTTTTCTTCTGATCACTCACTTTGCATTCTGTTAAAGGAACACTATAGTGTTAGGAATATAAATGTGCTATAGTGCCCTAATCACCAGATCAATTATCTCAGCCAATCCAATGCTTTGAGTCTAGTGCACATGCGCGCAGGGCCGGTGCAAGGATTTTTGCCTCCCTAGGCAAAAACAATGTTGCTGCCCCATTTGCTTAATCCACTTATGCAGACTGACACACATGCTGACTCACGCAGACACACACTGATTCATGCAGACTGACACACACACACGGAACCATCCAGACTGACACACACGCACTGACCCATGCAGACTGACTCACGCACACACACTGACCCATGCAAACTCACACACGCACACACACTGACCCAAGCAGATCAACACACACTGACTTATGTAAGCTGATACACACTGACCCAAGCAGGCTGACACACACTGACCCATACAGACACACATAAAGACATACACACTGACCCATACACACTCACTGACCCATGCAGAAACACACAATGATACATGCAGACACACATGCACACTGACCTATGAAAACACACACACTGAACCATACAGACACACACATAAACACACACACTGACCCATGCATACACACACATAAACACACATACTGACCCATGCATACACACATGCAAACACTGACCCATGTAGAAACACACTGACCCATACAGACACACACACTGACCTATGCATACAGACACAAACACTGACTCATGCATAGACAGATAGAAACACTGACCCATGCAGACACACACTGACCCATACAGACACACTTACACACTGACCCATGCAGACTAACAGACTGACACACACACACTGACCCAAGCATACTCACATACACAAACAAACTTACCAAGGCTTGAGTTATCTCTTATTTTTTAGGTTCCACCAAAAGATTCTAAACTGAAATGTGGGGATCCTTGATAGCCATATGTATAAACATCAATTCTTTGTTTATGACCATCCTTAAAATAATCACTAGAATCCACAATGATAACACGTCCACCCTTATTAGAAACACATATGGTTACATCTGATATATTCTTAATGTTGAAATTAATCTTTTGAGGAAAACAGTATTGGACATTGTAAAATGAGGCTGACAGACACACTGACCTATACAAACACAGACATACACGCATACTGACCAATACAGACACACACACACAATGACAAATCAGGACACATACTGACTCAAGCAGCCTGGGAAACATTCTCTAAAGCACACATTGTGAGGTCCCTTCTTACCTTCATGGCATATCTAATATCATATACCTAAACAGCAGTAAAGCCACTGCCAGTAACACCAGCGCCCACCCTTAACAATCGCCCTAGGCGGCCCCCTAATTGGTCTATAGGAAGCAAGGTCCCTGCATGCGCTGCAAAACATTGTGCTGCGACAATCTGACTGAAGTAGTGGAGTTTTGTTTCACTATTTTGCAGAAACACCTCTGGTGACTGTCATACTGATAGACACTAGAGTCAGGTTTACGCCACAAAGAAAACATTGCTGTTTTTGCAGAACGGCGAGGTTTTCAGCTGCAGGGTTAAAACAGGGGCATGTGGCTCCCAGGCCATTTTGTTGACATGAGGTGGTGTGGGTGCCTATAGTGTTCCTTTAATTGATACATTTTAGCTATTACCATATCTATTTTTGAAAGTATTCTTGCTTTACCACATTTTTTCACACCTGCCTAAAACATTTGCGCAGTACTGTATGTACACGATGAGTACATGATGAGTACATGATGTGTCACATACATGGCCATCATAGATCTTAGGACCAGAGCTTTCATTTAGCATTATGCCCTCCTCATTATTGATGTGAGAATGTTCTGCAGAATACAATATCATTGCTTGGGTTGTTCTGGGGAAGTTTTTGATAAGATAAATTATATCTAAATGTTCAAACTGAGGGATGTGTGCAGCAGCTAAGAGGAATTGCAACATGTTGTTCACCACTGTAACCAAAACAGGGAAATAGAATTTCAGAAGCAACTTGTTTATTAAAGACACAAGTTCAGGCATGAAGTTTAACGCTTTAGATATGTCCAGTTCCCTCACGTTTATTACATAATGCAGTTTGTATTTCAAATATGTTGGAGGTGTTTTCAGGTTCAAAAATCATTTTATATGAGAAAGTTACTATAAATTTACTGCTTTCATATATATCTTTTGGAATAAAAGAAAACTATTGTTATGTATTGTTTTGCCAGCAATTTGGTTTTATTTGTAATATGAGATGTAGGCTATTTAAGGATGACTTATTGTGACAAAAGAAAATCTTACATTCTAGAAAATAAAATATAAGGTTTCGGGGGCAGGGCCTGACCCACGACCGAGTAAGAAGCTGGCTGACCTGAGTTCCTTGCTGCAACGTCAAACTAAGCATATATAGCCAGGGTCACTCACTAAAGTGACAATTCAAGGTGAACTCAAAGTGAATTTCAAATTTAAGACTGGAGTAACTGAATGTAAAACACAGTTGAATTCGAGAATTTTTTCAGTTCACCTGTGTTGACCGTAAACTTGAAATTCCATTACCTGTGAGTCATTTGTTTAAAACTATTGATGCACTGGCACTCCAGTGGCCATCTATCAGGCAACTTTTGTGGGTGGACACATTTCTCCTGGACTTTGAAGACTTTTGAGTCAGATTCTGGACTCAAACAACGTGCTTCCAAAAAACCCTGGGTCACCTACCTACTCTTGAGAATTTGAGCTGCCGAGTTCTCGCTACTACTTATCTAGGCCATGATCCTTTTGGATCAGACCTCCTTGACACAGTCCACACGCTTGGAGTGTCCTCTGGCGCATACCAGGACTCTTCTCGAAATGAGAGTTGGGTGCTGTTTCGGCTCAAATAAGTGACTGTGGCCGATGTAGCAAGTTACTTCTGGCTTATTCCTGTTTGAGAGTTTCTAAGGGGAATTTACCTTTTTATATGAGTGAGTTCCCGAAGGTTGGGGTTGTAAGAAATATTAGTTAATTTCTCATATCATTTTATAAGATGTATTATCATTATTGCTGACTTGTTAAACTACTTTTTGCTTTGTATGCTAAAATGTAATGTACGTCATAGATATACTGAGTGTGGCAAAACTTGGACAATGACATTTTTCCTTTTAGGATGTCTGACAATGTGATACTATGCTTAGTATACAATTGTATAGGATGATCTAATATGATTGAGTGTGACAAGACCTATACAATTCTATAGGAAATACGACATTTCAGGATGTCTGGCCCAGGATATACATTGCAGACATATTCAAAGAAGGTCTTATCTTACCAGTCAGAATAACATGTGATATTTAAGGAAGTAATCAATCTTATATTCTGTATGGCATATCTCATGACTCAAGTAACTTAATTTGCATAAATACTCATTACACAGTAAAGCATTTGAGAACTTGTCATGCACCTTTCGTGTCTGTCTGTTATTTGCTGAACAAGTTTCTCCCGTCAATTGATGTGGTGACCGAGAGATTCAGAATTGAGGGAATTGAGTCCAAGACAGCAATAACCCTTTCAGCTTGGTGTCAGAAGTGGGATCAGCAAACAGCAAAGCCATTGGGTAAGTAGCCTTTTTGTGTCTTAATTGACACTGATTGTCTATGATTCCCTTTGGTTTAGTAAGACTGTATCCAGTAGGAAAGGTGTAAGGACTCTAGTTATATTGAGACCATGAGAGGTCTCCGGTTTATATTGAGACTATAAGAGGTCTCCGGTTTATTAGACATTTGGTCTAAATATATAGGGTTCTTGGTAACCCAGGTTAGTATCTAAGATAGATACAGGGTATCTCAGGTAGATACAGGTTTTTGAGACCATAAGAGGTCTCCGGTTTATTAAGACTATAGGTGTTCTGAGGAGCACGGTTTCTAGATCTATAAGTATAACCCAAACTTCTCTTTCTCCCGGTCACCTTTGTTTGTCTTAAGTGTTCTTTGTGGGTGATTGTTTGTCTATATTGGGGACACACTTTGGTAAGTTAGTAGTGTCCCCACTCTGAGTATGGGAAATGTGAGTTCAGGTCCTGAGTGACCAATATGTGTACATGTATATGTGTGTG
Organism: Pelobates fuscus; assembly: GCF_036172605.1. Taxonomy (NCBI): domain Eukaryota; kingdom Metazoa; phylum Chordata; class Amphibia; order Anura; family Pelobatidae; genus Pelobates; species Pelobates fuscus. The sequence goes on along the minus strand of NC_086328.1, from coordinate 84,551,794 downwards.
TATGTATATATGTATGTATGTATATATGTGTGTATAGATGTGTATATATATATGTGTATATATAAGATAGCAGTACTTTTAAACAAATGGAGGTTTTTAAAATACATAGGGATTAAGGAGAGAACGCAGGTAACTTGTTTTTCTTTGGTTTTTATGATATATTGGGGCTGATGTGTGTTGTAGTCTTTGCTGCTGCCCAGTAGTGATGGGAGTGAGCGCAGGACTTATCTTTCTGCAAGATAGCAGTGCTGTATATTAGAAAAGAACTGACTCACAGGTTGTACCTGATAGACCTACTTAAATCTTTTTGCTTTATTCTTTCTGTTGCATAGAAGTATAAGTTTTATTGTAAGTTATTTCACATGGGATCTGTGTGCCTGGTATGATTGTTGCTTTAAAAATACCATAAGCCCACTACACTTTCTATGAGAGTGGGATAAGTGTAAATGTGTTAAATTGTTTAAATGATGAGCTCAGTATATTTTATACTGAGACAAAAAAAAAAAAGAGACACTTCATTAGTATTTGAAAGTTAATTCCCCATATGGGATTAATTGTATAGAACACCAATCAGCACATCTTCCCTGCCCTGTGTGTTTGTTGCAAAGGATCCATACTAAATATGATTTTTGTTTGAAAATAACAGAGTAACGTTTAAATTTTCAGCGGTCCAACACATGCTTTATTTTGTGCAGTAAGCTAACCTTTTTATTGCTACAGATGCCTTAGATGATCCAGTACAATAACTACTGCTTGTGTCTTCTATGTCTCACATTATGTGTTATTTTAAATTGTGGTATATAGCCTGGATCAGAAATCATTGACAAAGGTTTCTACCTGTTGTACTAAGGCTCTTGGAGACTGACCGGTCTAAGGTTTGCCATGCCTTTTAAACATGGTATAGAATAAATTTTTTAAGTCTCTGAGAGTTCTGAAAGATTCTGGTGAAACCATGTCTGTGTAATCTGATCCAGATGTTTGTTCACTTTCTATAAGATTTAAGTTGAGGCAGAAGCATCTCAGATTAGTTAATGGAAGTTTTATACAAATAGTTGAGTTATGAGCGCGCTATATAAATGGATCCTTTCTTTATATACAATACTATAGTAGAATAAAGTAATGAATTTAATTAAGAAAATGTATACATAAGAATCCCTAAAATGAATCTAATATAATATTGGTATACCATAAAAATATGTTGTGATTACAGCTGTTAACGGTTTATTCTGTGTAAATGGTGATTGTGATAATGTGTGAAGTGTGAAGTTTAACTGGAAAGTGGTTTAATTTATATGTTGCTGTATTGTTTTAAAATTATATGTGAATCAGTTTGTTACAGTCTAGTGATACTGATAAGAATGCCAGCTAAATAACCTAGCAAATAACTGTTTTACTAGCTGTTGAATACTAGCGTTTTGGCTGAGGATAGTTGGAGTTGTGGTCTGATATAGCTATATGGGATTGGAGATTTTGAGATGTTAGTTTAAGATTGCTTTTATATTGTGTCTATCCGTGTTTCCTAGGAGGGAGACAGAGTGTGTAGTTGCGTGCCCATAAATGTGATTTCTGTATTGGCATATCTGCTGGGTACCGATTATGTGTTTCTACAAAGATACTGTTATATGGTTTGAAATTAATTGTTGTTTATGAGCTTAGTACTTCAGCAGGATGTGCTAAAATGTAGAATGAGGTGGAAGTTGAAATGTTGAGATTATGGAAGAATAAGCAGTCTATATTCACTGTTTTGGCATATAAGCAAGATGCGAAGGAAGAGATTGGTAATATGATTTGTGTTGGAAGGATGAGGCAGGTTTAATGTCTGGAGATGATATGGATCTCCTTAAAATACAGTCATGCCTTGGTAATATGTTGCCACAGTATTCTTTGCTTGTGAAATAATTGATTTCAGACTGGGCCAATTTGGGTGGCTAAGATTTTCTTACCAAGGTTATAGAAAAGGAAAATGCAGGTTGTTTTGACTTAAGAAGGTTTTTAGGAAGTAAGGTTGCTTATTATGCTCAGGGATTGCAACACTGTCCACCTACACAGGCTGAGAGCGAACATGGGATGGAGCACATAACGCCCGTGGATGGGGTGGTCAAAGAGGGGCAAGGGGATGGAGACAGGGAAATCAGGGTTATAGTGGCAGGGGTAACCAAGGAGGAATAGACAGGAACACTTGTTTTAACTGTGGCCAGTATGGCCACTGGAGGAATGAGTGTCCACACCCCAGGAAACCCCAGATACCCCAACAACCCCACAATTCTCAAAATATGCCCGGTAGATAAGAATAACACCAGACCCACTCCCAACACCACTGGCCAGCATATCGCTTAGTTCAGGACTTTAGAGCCCTGAATGGTATAATTGTGCCCATTGCACCCATTGTCCCTGATGTGACATCCCTCATTACAGCCATTTCACATGATGCCACTTGCTTCACTGTTATTGATTTAAGTAATGCATTTTTTCTATACCTATTGATCAAGAGACACAGCTACTTATGGTTTTTATTTTAATTTTTGAAGGCTGTCAGTTTACCTGGACACGCTTACCCAAGGCTATGTGGATTCCCCAGCTGTTTATTCGTTGGTACTCCAACATACTCTAAAAAAACATGGACCCCGGTCTTGGTTCCGTCCTTTTGCAAAATGATGATTTGTTATTATGTAGCCCTAGCTATGAGGCAAGCACTGTGGATACTGTCAGCAACTGTGGGTCACAAGGTTGTTAAACACAAAATGCAATTGTGTAAATCAAAGGTTTATTACTTAGGTTTTGTTCTGGCTTCAGGCACCAGACAATTGAGTCCAAAACGTATTGAGGTCATTCAGGGGATTCCTACACCCACTACTCGGAAGGAGTTGCTCACCTTCCTCGGCATGATTAATTACTGCTGCCAATGGATCCTTGAATGCTCCCATTATGACTCAATCCTAAGGCAGGCTGTACGTTCTGACAGCCCTGAAAATGTCTGTTGGTCACCAGACATGATAGCTGCATATATTGCCCTCAAGGTTGCTATTGTACAAGCCCCGGCTTTAGGACTACCTGTCTATTGTAAATCATTTTATTTGTATGCTCAGGACAAACTGTAAAACCATGGCCGCGGTCTGTGCATAAGAGCAAGGAGGCGGTATGCATCCCATAGCATTCTTTTCCAAAGTAGCTTGAGCACAGGGTATGCCGGTTGTCTCAGAGCATTGACAGCATGTGCAATGGCTGTTGAAACTGCTACTACTATCACACTAGGGCATCCTACAATACTTCATGCCAGTCACCAGGTCACTCAGCTGATAACAAATCTCACCACACAACACATGACAGCCCAGCGCTTAAGTGGTTATGAGATTCTTTTTCTTAATACCCAGAATCTGTCTATTGTCTATAGTCTTGTTAATTCTGGTCCTGTTTGTTTTGCATGCTATTCTCATTTCTGCTTCTGACTCTGTCTATACCATCTAAGCCTCATAATTAGTGATGACATTTCCAGAGGAAATGCCTTGGCTGACAAAGTGGCAAAAGGAAGTTGCAGCCATAATGTTTAGATTAAACAAGGTTTAGAGACAGATCAGAATGATCTGTTCTCTAAAGAGGGGAGAATAGGCATAATTGAAGCAAACAGTCTTTTGTAAGATAGTGTGAACCATGTATGAGAACACATCCTAATATTCCACACAAATCACAGCACGGACATTTGCCCCCTCCAGCTGCTCTTTTTACACACTTACAGATTGATTTTATTCATGTATCCAAAATTGGTAAGAATACTTACTGGTCATAGTTGATCAGTTTAGTAGATGGCATGATGGCCTTTGTGACATCTAGGGAAGATGCTAGGACTGTAGTGAAGATTATTGTTGCTGAAATTATTCCCAGGTATGGCGGCTCTCTGCAGTATTGGCTCTCATAATGGCTCGGTTTTTGCCAGTAAGGTTACCAAGGAACTTGCTAAATTCTTGCAAGTTACCTGGAAGTTTCATATACCTTATCATCCACAGTGTACAGGGGTAGTTGAAAGGATGAATAGGACTATTAAGGAAAAGCCCAGAATTTACCCAGGAACATGGGTAAATTGGACTAGATATCTACCAGCTATTTTAGCTGATATAAGAATGAATCCCCATAAAGTGACTAAATTATCTCCATTTGAGATTTTGATGGGATGACCTTTTTCCCATACCCTGAGCCAGGGAACCGCTTGTTATAATGTCTGGGGATTTACAGCTAATACAAGAATATGTACAGGAATTGTTGATAAAACTGAATGGTATGTATGACAAAGTTTCTTCGTAGTTTTCCCTTACCTTCACAGGAAGCTACTCATCCATACCAGCCCGGTGACAAGGTGTATATCCGTCAGCTGAACAGGACCAAGAAAGGAGGATACTTTTGGACCACCTGCTACTGTGATTGCTGTAACCAGAACCGCTGTCCTCACAGATTCCGATGACATCTGGATTCACGCATCCCGAGTGAAGCTGTGTCCAAAGAGGGGAGCCAAGGAAGACAACACCACTCCTCGCTCGGAAACAGAAGAAGTTCCCCTTAGCGAAGCATCATGGCTTTCACACCATATCGTAGATTGAGAGGATCATACGTACCTGAGACCAAGATTATGTTTTGCGCTATGCTTTCTGGAGTTGTTATACTCCCTCTGATATTGTTCCTTGAATGCCATTATGAGTACAAGTCAATGAGAAGTTTGAAACCTGTTTGTTTCTGGAGAAAAGGACTCTGACACGATGAACAATTCTTCAATACCCCCAGCCCAATTAGGCCTTAGCCCCTCATCTAGCTTTCGTCACACACGCTCCCTCAAGAACTTTTCTCCACCACCTTTCTATCAGCATGTAATATGCAATCATTCATTCACTGAAAGCATTTGGATGAATTGGACAAATAGTAACCCTTATAAGTACCAGTTACCCATATGGAATGTGTCCATAGCTAATGAAACTGATGCATTATGTTTGTTTGAAGGTTCACGGAATATTGTTAGATTTTATAACGCAGAAATGTGCATAGTTAAGGTTGCTAATTACACTAATATCTGTGTCACATTATTTAATAGAAGTTCTGATGGTAAGAAGAAAAACAGGTTTTGGGATACATATTATAAGAAAATTAATAAGGTTGCATATCAATATAAACAGACAGGCCTTATTACTTTTAATAATGATTATATAATTGGTACCATTAATTGGAGAAGGGGACAAATGTTAGTTATTATGAATGACACACACACACCTATTCCATCCACATGTATTAATACAACTGCCTTCCTACAAGCTGTACATGTGTCATTAAAAATCACTACTCCTTTTTGTAACATTATGTAACACAGCAAACAAAAGGCAGAAAACGGAATGGTATGACACACAGGGGGTGCTGGAACCACTATGGGTATACTAAATAGTATAGATATGGAGACCCTCAAGAATAAGTTAAACATGGCCAGCATGCATATAGGGACTGGTTTCCATGCTACTGCAAACTGGGCTCCAACTGTTGTTAAATCACAGGTTACAGGATTGGATTTAGATAAATCAATGTATAATTATTTAGATAATTTAACTGTTGCAACTATGAAATTCACAACAGGTCTAAGTAATTGGAGTACTTGTGCCATCAGGTATTTATGGATGTAACAACAAAGATTGGCATTAGAAAACACACTAATGATTCCTAAGATTAGATGAATGCTTAACCTCACAGATAATGAATGGTTACTTCTAAAACCCCAATCCACTAAATGCAATGGATAGTTAACTGGTAATGTCTCACATTTTTCATGCTTTTGCTATTTTACATTATATCATGCATCATCAAAGGATGTTAAATTAGCTTGTCAATTTAACACATTACCAGTACCAGTTTATGATCTCTTTGCCATGAATTTAACCTGGTGGGCACCCACATACACAGGGGACGATATTTTTCCCAAAGATAACATACACAGGTAGCCACACATATCCTAAAAGGAGAACTCCTTAAGGTGAGTTCACACATTTAGAATGATTTAGCCCAGCATTGGTACAATGCTTTACTGGTTGATCCCCTACTGGATCCCAGATAATGAAATCATTATTCTATCCTCTTGTTATTGTAGCCCTGATTTTATTGTGTATGAATTTTTATAACTGCCACCTTATTTGTACATTGAGGAAGAGAATACAGAAATTAATTCATAATGCAGAACAGAAACAATTGGAAATTCTCCTCTCTGCCACTGGAGGGTATCAACCCATCTTTAAAACTGGGCCTTAGGAATTACCACATGGGAATCGAGGTGAAGAAATTAATTAAAGTCCCGCAGGGAGTGACTAGCACCCCTGAAAATACCATGTGGAGGTTTCTCTGTCCTGGTAAGATTTTTATCAATAACATGAGCAAATTTTATTTTTGCTCAAAGAGGGGAAATGTAAGAAATATTAGTTAATTTCTCATATCATTTTATAAGATGTATTATCATTATTGCTGACTTGTTAAACTACTTTTTGCTTTGTATGCTAAAATGTAATGTACGTCATAGATATACTGAGTGTGGCAAAACTTGGACAATGACATTTTTCCTTTTAGGATGTCTGACAATGTGATACTATGCTTAGTATACAATTGTATAGGATGATCTAATATGATTGAGTGTGACAAGACCTATACAATTCTATAGGAAATACGACATTTCAGGATGTCTGGCCCAGGATATACATTGCAGACATATTCAAAGAAGGTCTTATCTTACCAGTCAGAATAACATGTGATATTTAAGGAAGTAATCAATCTTATATTCTGTATGGCATATCTCATGACTCAAGTAACTTAATTTGCATAAATACTCATTACACAGTAAAGCATTTGAGAACTTGTCATGCACCTTTCGTGTCTGTCTGTTATTTGCTGAACAAGTTTCTCCCGTCAATTGATGTGGTGACCGAGAGATTCAGAATTGAGGGAATTGAGTCCAAGACAGCAATAACCCTTTCAGGGGTGGGCTGAGAAATTCTTAATTGTGGCGGAGGACGCATATGTTCTCCATTTTGCTCAAGGCAGTAGCCTTGAGAACTCAGGGACCACTGCATGGGCTGTAACAGGCCAGGAGTCCTGAGCCTCCGCATTGGTGTAGGGAGATTGGGACACATCGATATTAAACAGTGCCTCCACATAAATCAACATAAACTGATGTATACCTGCCTAGAGCTGGGACAAGTAGGACTCAGAAAATGAAGATAAGTAAAAAAAAAAAAACCTCACTTGGTAGAACAATAATGGTGATTCAACATCCACTGGTGAGAGTTCCACTTCAAGATAATACATCACCCTATAATCGCCCACCCAGTCCAGCATGCCCACCCTAACTGTGTGGCAGTCTGACTGGAGGTAATGAGGTAATTGTTGCTGCTTATTTGCAAGAGTAAATGCTCTCCATCCTTCCACAGTGTTGTCCTGCTTCCTCTCTCTCTTTACAACAAATATTTCTTGAAATATTTGTTGTAAACGTCTGGCTATTGAAATACCTTCTCTATTGGAACAAGCCATAAATATAAATATTTTTTAAATATATACAGGGAGTGCAGAATTATTAGGCAAATTAGTATTTTGACCACATCATCCTCTTTATGCATGTTGTCTTACTCCATATGTATAGGCTCGAAAGCCAACTACCAATTAAGCATATTAGGTGATGTGCATCTCTGTAATGAGAAGGGGTGTGGTCTAATGACATCACACCCTATATCAGATGTGCATAATTATTAGGCAACTTCCTTTCCATTGGCAAAATGGGTCAAAAGAAGGACTTGACAGGCTCAGAAAAGTCAAAAATAGTGAGATATCTTGCAGAGGGATGCAGCACTCTTAAAACTGCAAAGCTTCTGAAGCGTGATCATCGAACAATCAAGCGTTTCATTCAAAATAGTCAACAGGGTCTCAAGAAGCGTGTGGAGAAACCAAGGCGCAAAATAACTGCCCATGAACTGAGAAAAGTCAAGCGTGCAGCTGCCAAGATGCCACTTGCCACCAGTTTGGCCATATTTCAGAGCTGCAACATCACTGGAGTGCCCAAAAGCACAAGGTGTGCAATACTCAGAGACATGGCCAAGGTAAGAAAGGCTGAAAGACGACCACCACTGAACAAGACACACAAGATAATACGTCAAGACTGGGCCAAGAAATATCTCAAGACTTTTTCTAAGGTTTTATGGACTGATGAAATGAGAGTGAGTCTTGATGGGCCAGATGGATGGATTGGTAAAGGGCAGAGAGCTCCAGTCCGACTCAGACGCCAGCAAGGTGGAGGTGGAGTACTGGTTTGGGCTGGTATCATCAAAGATGAGCTTGTGGGGCCTTTTCGGGTTGAGGATGGAGTCAAGCTCAACTCCTAGTCCTACTGCCAGTTTCTGGAAGACACCTTCTTCAAGCAGTGGTACAGGAAGAAGTCTGTATCCTTCAAGAAAAACATGATTTTCATGCAGGACAATGCTCCATCACACGCGTCCAAGTACTCCACAGCGTGGCTGGCAAGAAAGGGTATAAAAGAAGAAAATCTAATGACATGGCCTCCTTGTTCACCTGATCTGAACCCCACTGAGAACCTGTGGTCCATCATCAAATGTGAGATTTACAAGGAGGGAAAACAGTACACCTCTCTGAACAGTGTCTGGGAGGCTGTGGTTGCTGCTGCACGCAATGTTGATGGTGAACAGATCAAAACACTGACAGAATCCATGGATGGCAGGCTTTTGAGTGTCCTTGCAAAGAAAGGTGGCTATATTGGTCACTGATTTGTTTTTGTTATGTTTTTGAATGTCAGAAATGTATATTTGTGAATGTTGAGATGTTATATTGGTTTCACTGGTAAAAATAAATAATTGAAATGGGTATATATTTGTTTTTTGTTAAGTTGCCTAATAATTATGCACAGTAATAGTCACCTGCACACACAGATATCCCCCTAAAATAGCTATAACTAAAAACAAACTAAAAACTACTTCCAAAAATATTCAGCTTTGATATTAATGAGTTTTTTGGGTTCATTGAGAACATGGTTGTTGTTCAATAATAAAATTAATCCTCAAAAATACAACTTGCCTAATAATTCTGCACTCCCTGTATATATATATATATATATATATATATATATATATATAATTACATTTTTTTCACAGTCAAATCTTTTCTTTTTACTTATTTCTTTACTATACAGAACCAATAAATCAGTATCCTGGGATTTAAAGCATCATTTACCAATATTTTTTGTTTAGACAGTGCCAATATATTCCACTTTGCTGTGTTAGTATCTGGCAATCTTGCCAAAATTTGCACACCTCGGCAAGCTAATTGTTCTCTCAGTAAATGTGCTGCTATTCTAAGTAGACTCATGTCATCTCCATTTTCTTAATTTTCATGCTGCACCTTTTTATTTTTTTACTTTACTTTACTTTTTACTTTTCATTCTGCGTCCACAGATACAGACCTTTGAACATGGCCAGGGCTCAGATTATGGGACTTTCACCCCATCCAAGGACCGTCACAGAGAATTCATGCAATTGATTGGAGGTTCTACTCTGCACTACATCATGAATTTAATGTAAGTTGTGATCAAAGTGCCTATAAAAATACTAGAGACCATGTCTGGAATGATTATGTATATGAGAATTTAAATGGACTGTAAATATACTGTGTATATATATATGTGAGATATATATATATATATATATATATATATATATATATATTTATTTATGTTGAGCCATACATTTTGGAAAAACTGTGGATTTCCTTGTAGTTATAGAACCTACCATGAACCTTTAAAGGGACACTATAGTCACCTGAACAACTTTAGCTTAATGAAGCAGTTTTGGTGTATAGAACATGCCCCTGCAGCCTCACTGCTCAATCCTCTGCCATTTAGGAGTTAAATCCCTTTGTTTATGAACCCTAGTCACACCTCCCTGCATGTGACTTGCACAGCCTTCCATAAACACTTCCTGTAAAGAGAGCCCTATTTAGGCTTTCTTTATTGCAAGTTCTGTTTAATTAAGATTTTCTTATCCCCTGCTATGTTAATAGCTTGCTAGACCCTGCAAGAGCCTCCTGTATGTGATTAAAGTTCAATTTAGAGATTGAGATACAATTATTTAAGGTAAATTACATCTGTTTGAAAGTGAAACCAGTTGTTTTTTTCATGCAGGCTCTGTCAATAGCCAGGGGAGGTGTGGCTAGGGCTGCATAAACAGAAACAAAGTGATTTAACTCCTAAATGACAGTGAATTGAGCAGTGAAATTGCAGGGGAATGATCTATACACTAAAACTGCTTTATTTAGCTAAAGTAATTTAGGTGACTATAGTGTTCCTTTAAGGTTTCTTCAGGCTACATTGAAACCGTATCTGGTGCATGAGAATATGTAAAAAATGTATATATGTGTAATAAGAAATAGAGCAGCATCCATATAGGATGTGCTATAAAACATACATCATATACATATATTTAAAGGACACTATTGTCACCAGAACAACTACAGCTTAATGTAGTTGTTCTGGTCAATAAAATCATTCCCTTCAGGCATTTTCATGTCAATACTGCCTTTTCAGAGTAAAGGCAGTATTTACATTGCCCCATAGGGACACCTCTAAGTGACCACTCCCCAGATAGCCACTGGAGGTGTGTCCTGGGGCAGTGCTTAACAGTGTGCATGGAGATGCTGAAATTTCTTCATAGAGATGCATTGATTCAATGCATCTCTATAAGGAGGTGCTGATTGGTCAAGCTGGCGTTTGGCCCTGCCCCTCCAGTTTCCTTGCTGATTTCAGCCAATCCAATGCTTTCTTTATGGGAAAGCATTGGTGTGGCTGAAATCATAAATTCTAAGGATGTCAGCAAGGAGGCAGATCGGGGGCAGGGACAGCGCCAGCGCACTTGGGCTGCGCAGGAAAAAAGGTACGTTTTATTACCGATTATGGGGGTTAAGGGGGGGGGGGGGCAGTACTGCATGAATGGGAGAGAGATGATTAACTTCAAATAATGATTAAAATAGATAATTAACTTCAATTTGTACATTACACATACATAAGATTCACACATATATGTACATACATCAAGCATATATTACATCAACATATACAAAGAATAGACATATTAAATACACTGATATGCCTCACAAAATATGCACATATTATATTTTATAAATACTGGTAACATGCATTAAAGCTGCATATGCATTATTGACAGTGTACAAAAAAAAGACATCACGTGCAGACTGTTTTTTCTAGGAATTATCTATCCAGTGTGCATATGTGAATAGAATTCTAGGTTTATTTATACCCACAATTGGTAATTTATATGAGCACTTGGACATACATTTAGATATGTCGGCAACCTCCAATTAAAGGAACACTCCAAGCACCATGATGACTATAGCGTGCTGTAGTGGTTTTGGTGTCAGGAGTGCCCTGCATTCTAAGTAGTCAAACCATTATAAAGTCGTTCTTACCTTGAGTCTGCTCCCACCTCCATTATTTCAGCCAGAGAGCCATAAGCCATCTGTCAGACCCGAGCCCTGCACTGCTGGCTTATCTCAGAGGTTCCCAAACTGTGTGCCGCATTGCAGACGGGCACACAGGTGAGCCGCAAGATATTTTCCCGATGCTATGATGATAGCATCGGAAACTGTGCCTCCCTCTCCCCGGTCGGCTCTGCAGGACCGGAGGGGAGATCAGAGATCTCCTTCAGCGGCCTGCTAGCAGTGTAAAGCTGGCAGCTGCCAGGGGAGGAAGAGAGAGAGGACCCAGGAGAGCTCTATCCTACAGCCGGGTTCTCCTCTCGCGAGCTCGGAGCATTGCGTGGTTACCACGGCAATGCTCCAAATCTTGCGAGAGTGAACCCCATACACATACACATTACCCACATACACACACACTGCCCCCATACACACAATTACCCCCATACACACACACACACACACTGCCACCCCATACACACACACACTGCCCCCCATACACACACATACTGCCCCCATACACACACACTGCCCCTCCATACACACAAACTTACTCCTCACACACACTGTTACCACTCTTACAACCTCCCCCCCACACACACACACTGCCCCCACACTGTACCCCTCATGCACAAGCTGCCCCACATACACAATGCACCCCTCATAGGCACACTGCAACCCTCACACACACACTGCACTTTCCCATACACACACTGCTCCCCCTCCCCCCCACACACACACACTGCACCCCTCACAGGCACACTGCACCCCTCACAAGCACACACACACTGCACTTCCCCATACACACACATACTGCCCCCCCAAACACACTGCCCCCCACACTGAGCCCCTCATGCACAAGCTGCCCCACATACACACACACACACAATGCATCATGTAAAGGTCTAAGCAAGTTTATGAACCTTTCCAACTTAAAATTATTTTGTGTCAGGATTAGTAGATTGTCATGGCTACCACTTGATTCAATTGGACAATAAGACAATAAGATTTAAAAAAAATAATAATTTCCACAACCCTTTTGTCAGATCCACCATGTTTTCCTGGACACATATAGTTACATAGTTACATAGCTGAAAAGAGACTTGCGTCCATCAAGTTCAGCCTTCCTCACATATGTTTTTGCTGTTGATCCAAAAAAAGGCAAAAAACCCAGTCTGCAGCACTTCCAATATTGCAACAAACTAGGAAAAAAATCCTTCTTGACCCCAAAATAGCAGTCAGATGTCTCCTTGGATCAAGCAGCTATCACCCCACTAATTATAAATGATATCCCTGTATGTTGTGTTTTTGCAATTATTTATCCAATTGCAGTTTAAACATCTGTTTGAACTCTGCAAAAAACACCTCTTCAGGCAGAGAATTACATATCCCTATTGCTCTTACTGTAAAAAAAACCCTTTCTTTGCCTTAGATGAAATCGCCTTTCTTCCGGCCTAAATGTGTGACCTCGTGTCCTTTGTATAGCCCGGTTTATGAACAGATTTTCAGATAATGGTTTGTACTGGCCCCGAATATATTTTTATAATATTATCATATCTTCTCTCAGGCGTCTCGTTTTTCAAACTAAAGAGATTTACATTTTTTAACCTTTCTTCGTAACTAAAATGCTCCACTCCTTTTATTAATTTTGTAGCTCGTCTTTGCACTTTTTCTAGTGCCATGATATCTTTCTTTAGAACAGGTGCCCAAAATTGCACAGCATATTCAAGGTGTGGTCTTACCAGCAATTTATAAAGAGGCAAAATAATATTTTCATCCCGAGAATTTAGGCCCCTATTTATACATGACAAAACCTTACTGCCCTTAGCAACTGCAGATTGACATTGCATATTGCTGCCTAATTTGTTGTCTATAACAATTCCCAAATCCTTCTTGTGTGTGATTATCCCTAATTCACTACCATTTAGGGTGTAAGTTTCTTGTGCATTCTTGATCCTGACGTTCATGAATAGATATTCTTGACCCCAAAGTTCATAACTTTACATTTCTCTAAAAAAATTTAATCGTTAAATTTCATCTGCCATTTCAGTGCCCAGTCCCTCACTCTATCCAAATCCCTCTGCAGCAAAGCAATATCCTGCTCACATTTTATTACTTTACAAAGTTTTGTACCATCTGCAAACACTGATACATGGCTTTCAATGCCTATTTCAAGATCATTTATAAATATGCTGAATAGAAGTGGTCCCAAAACAGAACCCTGAGGGACACCACTTACCACTTTTGTCCAGCCTGAAAATGTACCGTTAATAACAACTCGTTGTACTCTATCGTAAAGCCAATGTTCTACCCAAGAACAAGAATATTCATATAGACCAATTTCTTTTAGTTCGAAGACTAACCTATTGTGAGGAACCGTATCAAATGCCTTGGCAAATTCCAAGTAGATCACATCCACTGCAACACCCATATCTATATTTCTACTTACTTCTTCGTAGAATGCAATTAGGTTAGTTTGACATGACCTATGTTTCATAAAACCATGCTGATTATTGCAAATAACAAACTTCTTCCCAATGAATTCATGAATCACTGCTCAATGTTGATTGTTGTATGTAGAATTCACATGCTTTAGAATTCCTCAATTATTTAAGGGACACTCTAAATATCAAAAACACTAAATCTTAATTTATTGGTTTTGGTGCATTGAGAGTATGTTTCTAGTAGCTGTCAAATTAGCAGCCATTGATGGCACTTATTACATACAAAATACAAAACAGAAGGTCAGCGCTAATTAACACTGGGAAACTAGGTAGGCAGCGGCCCCAGCAATACCCTTTGAAAAGAACAAGAAAAACAGGAGAAAAGGGAATGGCTGCGCCACAGGTAAAATCTAATAGTACAACTGTATCTAGCACAAAAGCAGAAATAGGCCTAGTGCAAAAGTCTCACAGTATAAATTCTTATAATCCAAAGATGAAAAGTCAGTGCTTGATACTCTCCTCACTTGACCATAGATAAAATAGAAGACAAAATACAGGGATAGGTGATAGTGTAGCTTGTTAAATACAGTCTTTTATAAAAGGAAAAGGTAACGATGGGACACTCACATTTGAAAGAGCTCTAGCAGTATAGGCGTACAGCGGTATGACCCGAACTTTAAAGGATAGATGGCAACTGTCAACCACGTCCACACCACGATAATATAAAAGACAGGAGACAGGGGCAGGTGATAGTGCAGGTTGTAAAATTCAATCAGATAAAAGTATAAAATAGCGAAGGAACACTTACATTTAGAAGAGCTATAACCAGCTCTCGCAGTATGGGGCGTACAGCGGTATAATGCCCGCTTTAAAGAATATGCAGCAAATGTCCACCACGTCCACACACTCAGGAAGTAATAAAAAAGACAACAGATAGTGATCTCAATAAAATAGGATAATCTCTAATAAAAGGAAGTAAAATTATACTTACAAGCAGGGCCGGACTGGCCCACCGGGATACCGGGAAATTTCCCGGTGGGCTGTGGGCACCTGGGGCCGGTGTGACCAGCGGCCGCATGGAGAGCTGTGCTGGCGGCCGCAGGGGAAGCTCTTCTTGCGGCCGCAGGGGGAGCAGGCTGTTCTGTCTCTGCTCTCCCTCCCTCACGCGCTAGAAAGAGACCGGGGCCGGAATATGACGTCATATTCCGGCCCCGGTCTCATTAAGCTGCACGCGAGGGAGGGAGAGCAGAGACAGAACAGCCTGCTCCCCCTGCGGCCGCAAGAAGAGCTTCCCCCGCGGCCGCCACCACAGCTCTCCCCCCACCCATGCAGATGTAAGGCAAAAGAGTAGCACGATGCCTGAGTATGTTCAGATACTTTGGTATTTGGTCTTCTGACAAAAAAGGAATTGCTAGGAAGTTTTTTTTTTTTTTTTTAAGCAAGGGAAATAAGCGGCCTACCAAATCTCCTGTTCAATCAATAGGTGAAAACGATAATTGATGGCAAAGGGACAGCCAAGAGACAGATGGAATAAAAAAAGTAGGAGCAATTAAAAAAAAAATATATATATATACTTCCAAGAAGAAGTCCAGATAGTTTTGATTTCAGTTATTGCCTGATTTTACCCTTGCCTGCCTGTGAGTGTCATTGAGTGTCAAGTGTAACTGTCCTAGCAAGGTAGGTACAGAGTAACCTAAACCTCAGTAAAACTTCAAGGTAAAACCTACCTTGCTATGACAGTTTTACTTTGAGTAGGAGATAAATAGCCAAGGTCATTGAACCTAGTCTGAGACTGGGTATGTCACTTCTGTGCCTAGTCAGTCACTTTGATTTGGAAATAGATATATCCTGTTTAATGCATTAATACTAGTGTGATACTGATGGTTAGGTTACTGCTGTGCAGTGGCAGTGCAACTTATACTAAGCTTTATTCACTGATTTTGAGTTTGACAAGTCTTTTTTGTTAACTGTAGATGTAGAAAGAAAATACATTTCTTGTGTTATTCAGTTAAAAACAAAAGTGTTATTTATGACTTTTTTATATATATATACTGATTGTTGTAAACATAATTTGATATCAAAACCACCTTCAGGTAGTGACAAGGCATTTAATGCAAATTAACTTTTGTTACTACAGTAGTAAAAACAGATTGTGTCAGTATGTGTGTTTTTGGAAGTTGGCTTGCACAGTTCTCTACTTTCAAAGATTTGGGCTCCTAAAAAGACAGATCAATGCTGAAAATCGGATTATGAGTTCTAAAATATGGCACCAAACAGCCCCAAACTGAAACTGGTGGTGGATATTTATTCATAGTTTGATAACTGTTTTTCAATTTGTTTAGTCAGAATCATTGAAAAACTAGGTTT
This sequence comes from Pelobates fuscus, assembly GCF_036172605.1. Taxonomy (NCBI): domain Eukaryota; kingdom Metazoa; phylum Chordata; class Amphibia; order Anura; family Pelobatidae; genus Pelobates; species Pelobates fuscus. The sequence continues at coordinate 84,535,484 of NC_086328.1, read as the reverse complement.
TATATGGCTGTGTTAAAAAATCTCCAGGTTGATTATGTTGCTCTTCTTCTTTAAAGTTGTCAACTAACTATAAGTCATTGTTTAGAAAATGGTCTAGCATGGGCAGCAAGCCCTTCTCCAGGAATGTATATACATATCGATTCACTTGGTGGTTTTGACTTCTCAAAAAGTGTTTAAATAAAAGTAAGCTATAAAAAGTTGCTTACATTTTTTCTCAAGTCAGGTGCATGACACCTTCCTATGGTCTTACAAGGGACCATGGCTCAATTTTATTAGTACCTTTGTCTACTAGTATCATGGAAAATGAACTCGAAATGCTATTTACTAGCTTGTGTGCATGTGCCATGATGCTTGGACAGCCTACAGGAGCAAAAATAGGGTACAACCGAAATTGCAAAAACAGTGGGTATTTAGCAGAGCGAGTTGCCCATTTAAAAAAAATAAAAAAAATTGTGAGGGAATACTATAATAAGTGGGAAAAGGCATAATATCTCATTAATCATACAACTCCCACAAACAGGCTATCTCTGTGTTATGCTCAGCTCTCCATACTACATGAGTATCTCTGTACTGTATGGGGAGGAGTTAATTTCTGGGGGAATCTTAAAACTTATGACGTCATATTCCGGCCCCGGTCTCATTAAGCTGCACGGGAGGGAGGGAGAGCAGAGACAGAACACAGCACAGCTATCCCCCCACCCACAGGTACCAAAAAGTATGTATGTCAGTGGGAGTGTGTGTGTCATGCTGTGTGTGTCTGTCTGTCATGGTGTGTCTGTCATGGTGTGTGTCTGTCTGTGTCATGCTGTGTGTCTGTCTGTGTCATGCTGTGTGTCTGTCTGTGTCATGGTGTGTGTGTGTGTGTGTCATGCTGTGTGTGTCTGTCTGTGTCGTGTGTGTGTCTGTGTCACAGTGTGTCTGTATCATGGTGTGTGTGTGTCTGTCTGTGTCACGGTGTGTGTGTGTCTGTCTGTGTCATGGTCTGTTTCATGGTGTGTCTGTCATGGTGTGTGTGTGTCTGTCGTGGTGTGTGTGTGTGCAGTCGTGGTGTCGGTGTGTGGTTTTAAAAATAGTGTTTTACTCACCTTTATTTTTTTCCAACGTCGTGCTGGTCTCTGCCTCTATGACTGAGATCATCAAGCTTGATGATCTCAGCCAATCTGCACTGACACAGGAAGCGCCTCTAGTGACCGTCTGAGTGTCTGTCACTAGAGGTGTCACTAGGAAGCAATGTAAACACTGCCTTTTCTCTGAAAAGTCAGTGTTTACATTCAAAAGCCTGCAGGGACAGGCTATAGACACCAGAACCACTACATTAAGCTGTGTGTGTGTGCGCCTGCTAGTGAGTGAGCTTGTGTTTTTATGCCAATGAGCTTATGTATATTAGTGAAATTGTTTGTCTATGAGGCTGTGTATCAATAAGTGTCAGTGAGATTGTCTGTCTGCATGTGAGTATGCTTACTGTATAATTAAATGTTTTACTCTGAAAGGACCAATACTTTATATTGGAAAAAGCAATATATATATATATAAAACTCAATCATCTGGGGTGGCAAGACATAGCCCTACATATTACATGCGACAATATATGGCGCAATGACTTATGGGGCTGGCATAGATTTTTTTTTCCATGGCTGCTTTGTATCCCCAGTCCGGCCCTGCTTACAAGGATAGAGCAGGCTGACTGTTATCCTCACCTTTGGATTACTTGAAGTACAAAACTTAAAATTCCAGGGAAAGTTCATATAACAAAGGAGATTGGCACAAAAAGGTGACCAAAAAACCTTTAATAAGTTAAAATACACAATATTAAATGTCCATAACGCGTTTCACCTTTACAGGCTTTTTCAAATGGAATTCCGGTGCATCAAATTGGTCCGGTGCATCAAAACGTTTATAATATATTGAACTTACACGCTCCACCTACCTACTGCATGTAATTTTTGTTTTAGAATTTGGAGTGGGTTTAGAGGATACCACACAGGTGTTAGAGTGTGCTACACTACTGGGATTTTGCACATATCATTTTTGTTCTAATTGACGGCACTTACTCTAAAAGACTTTTGAAAATTTGTGGTCTTTACAGTTGATGTTGCCATATAGGGCTCGAGTCCTGCAGGAACGCGTGGGAACGGCGTTCCTGCACTTTTTCCACAGCAGGTTACTAGTCCTGCAGGACCCAGGGCTGGCACAAGCGGCTGCGAGAGCAGGGGGAGCACAAATCCGAATCCCCTGCCTCTGACTGGGGACTCGGATTTCTAAACTCACCTCTCCCCCTGCAGTTAGTGGAGTCGTCCAGCCTCTCCTGATGATGTCAGTAGGAGGGGGCGTGACTTTCTCTGCTCTTCTCACAGGACCGCTGTTCTATCAAAAAACCCTACCCCGTGAAAATTCCCTACCCTCGTCACTTCCGGTGACGCGGCCGCACCGGAAGTGACCCTCATCCAATGGAGGAGGAGGGTGTGCGCCGCCGCGCAAGCGCACACCAACTAGGTAGGGATTTTTCACGGGGTAGGGGAAATGAATGCAACAGTGCGCACGCGCGGCAAAGTACTCCCGTCGGAGGTACAGCGCGCGTGCGCACGAGTTGCAAGGGAGCGCTTCACAAACCGCGCATACGCCGTATAGGGGTAGGGAAATTTGATGGCTATTAGCCCTGTGAAATCTCCCTACCCCTATACTGCGCATGCGCGGACTCATCATCAGATTAAAGCCTCTCCCTGCTCCAACACTCTCAGCCATCCAAGATTGAGGGTGAAGTATGGTGGGACGGTGGGTGTTTATGTGCATTATATTGGGGGGTCTGTGCAGACCCCCAATTCTGCACAGACCCCCCAATTCTGCGCAGACCCCCCCAATATAATGCTCATAAACACCCACCGTCCCACCATACTTCACCCTCAATCTTGGATGGCTGAGAGTGCTGGGAGCAGGGAGAGGCTTTAATCCGACGATCAGAGTTTGCGCATTCGCAGTATAGGGGTAGGGAGATCTCACAGGGCTAATAGCCATCAAAATTCCCTACCCCTATACTGCGCACGCGCGAACTCTGATCGTCGGATTAAAGCCTCTCTCCCTTGCCACTAGTGCGCACGCGCGCTGTACCTCCGACGGGAGTACTTTGCCGCGCGTGCGCACTGTGGCGTTAATTTCCCCTACCCCGTGAAAAATCCCTACCTAGCCTAGTTGTTGTGCGCCTGCGCGGCGGCGCACACCCTCCTCCTCCATTGGATGAGGGTCACTTCTGGTGCGGCTGCGTCACCGGAAGTGACGAGGGTAGGGAATTTTCACGGGGTAGGGTTTTTTGATAGAACACCGCTGGGGAGCAGAGGAAGCCACGCCCCCTCCTCCTGACATAATCAGGAGAGGCTGGACGACTCCACTGACTGCAGGGGGAGAGGTGAGTTTAGAAATCCGAGTCCCCAGTCAGAGGCAGGGGATTCGGATTTGTGCTCCACTGACTGCAGGCTGCAGGTTCCAGATCCTGTCCCACCCCTCCTGGCCCAAGGTAAGCCTCAGGGAGGGGGGAAGGCACTTTAGTTTTTTTTTTGTATCCCTTTCCTCAGTCCCTGTCCCCCTCCCCAGTCCCTGTCCCCCTAGTTAAGGCCCTGCCCCCCCTCCTCAGTCCCTGTCCCCCCTCCTTAGTCCCTGTCTCCCTCCTTAGTCCTTTTCCCCAGTCCATGCCCCCCTCCTCAAGCCCTATCCCCTTACTCAGTCCCTGTCCCCCTATTTAAGGCCCTGTCCCCCCTCCTCAGTCCCTGTCCCCCTATTTAAGGCCCTGTCCCCCCTCCTCAGTTCCTGCCCCCCTCCTCAGTTCCTGCCCCCCTCCTCAGTCCCTGTCCCCCTATTTAAGGCCCTGTCCCCCTCCTCAGTTCCTGCCCCCCTCCTCAGTCCCTGTCCCCCTATTTAAGGCCCTGTCCCCCTGCTCAGTCCCTGTCCCCCTATTTAAGGCCCTGTACCCCCTCCTCAGTCCCTGTCCCCCTATTTAAGGCCCTGTCCCCCCTCCTCAGTTCCTGCCCCCCTCCTCAGTCCCTGTCCCCCTATTTAAGGCCCTGTCCCCCTCCTCAGTCCCTGTCTCCCTCCTTAGTCCTTTTCCCCAGTCCATGCCCCCCTCCTCAAGCCCTATCCCCTTACTCAGTCCCTGTCCCCCCTCCTCAGTCCCTGTCTCCCTCCTTAGTCAATTTCCCCAGTCCATGCCCCCCTCCTCAAGCCCTAGCCCCTTACTCAGTCCCTGTCCCCCTCCCCAGTCCCTGTCCCCCTATTTAAGGCCCTGTCCCCCCTCCTCAGGCCCTGTCCCCCCTCCTCAGTTCCTGCCCCCCTCCTCAGTCCCTGTCCCCCTATTTAAGGCCCTGTCCCCCCTCCTCAGTCCCTGTCCCCCTATTTAAGGCCCTGTCCCCCCTCCTTAGTCCCTGTTTCCCTCCTTAGTCCTTTTCCCCAGTCCATGCCCCCCTCCTCAAGCCCTATCCCCTTACTCAGTCCCTGTCCCCCCTCCTCAGTCCCTGTCTCCCTCCTTAGTCAATTTCCCCAGTCCATGCCCCCCTCCTCAAGCCCTAGCCCCTTACTCAGTCCCTGTCCCCCTCCCCAGTCCCTGTCCCCCTATTTAAGGCCCTGTCCCCCCTCCTCAGTCCCTGTCCCCCTATTTAAGGCCCTGTCCCCCCTCCTCAGTTCCTGCCCCCCTCCTCAGTCCCTGTCCCCCTATTTAAGGCCCTGTCCCCCCTCCTCAGTCCCTGTCCCCCTATTTAAGGCCCTGTCCCCCCTCCTTAGTCCCTGTTTCCCTCCTTAGTCCTTTTCCCCAGTCCATGCCCCCCTCCTCAAGCCCTATCCCCTTACTCAGTCCCTGTCCCCTTCCCCAGTCCCTGTCCCCCTATTTAAGGCCCTGTCCCCCCTCCTCAGTCCCTGTCCCCCTATTTAAGGCCCTGCCCCCCTCCTCAGTTCCTGCCCCCCTCCTCAGTCCCTGTCCCCCTATTTAAGGCCCTGTCCCCCTCCTCAGTTCCTGCCCCCCTCCTCAGTCCCTGTCCCCCTATTTAAGGCCCTGTCCCCCTCCTCAGTCCCTGTCCCCCTATTTAAGGCCCTGTCCCCCTATTTAAGGCCCTGTCCCCCCTCCTCAGTCCCTGTCCCCCTATTTAAGGCCCTGTCCCCCCTCCTCGGTTCCTGCCCCCCTCCTCAGTCCCTGTCCCCCTATTTAAGGCCCTGTCCCCCTCCTCAGTCCCTGTCTCCCTCCTTAGTCCTTTTCCCCAGTCCATGCCCCCCTCCTCAAGCCCTATCCCCTTACTCAGTCCCTGTCCCCCTCCCCAGTCCCTGTCCCCCCTCCTCAGTCCCTGTCTCCCTCCTTAGTCCTTTTCCCCAGTCCATGCCCCCCTCCTCAAGCCCTATCCCCTTACTCAGTCCCTGTCCCCCTCCCCAGTCCCTGTCCCCCTATTTAAGGCCCTGTCCCCCCTCCTCAGTCCCTGTCCCCCTATTTAAGGCCCTGTCCCCCCTCCTCAGTCCCTGTCCCCCTATTTAAGGCCCTGTCCCCCCTCCTCAGTCCCTGTCTCCCTCCTTAGTCCTTTTCCCCAGTCCATGCCCCCCTCCTCAAGCCCTATCCCCTTACTCAGTCCCTGTCCCCCTCCTCAGGCCTGTCCCATTCCTGAGTCCCTGTCCCCCTATTTAAGGCCCTGTCCCCCCTCCTCAGTTCCTGCCCCCCTCCTCGGTCCCTGTCCCCCTATTTAAGGCCCTGTCCCCCCTCCTCAGTTCCTGCCCCCCTCCTCAGTCCCTGTCCCCCTATTTAAGGCCCTGTCCCCCCTCCTCAGACCCTGTCCCCCTATTTAAGGCCCTGTCCCCCCTCCTCAGTTCCTGCCCCCCCTCCTCAGTCCCTGTCCCCCTGTTTAAGGCCCTGTCCCCCTATTTAAGGCCCTGTCCCCCCTCCTCAGTTCCTGCCCCCCTCCTTAGTCCCTTTCCCCAGTCCCTGTCCCCCTCCTCAAGCCCTATCCCCTTACTCAGTCCCTGTCCCCCTCCTCAGGCCTGTCCCTTTCCTGAGTCCCTGTCCCCCTATTTAAGGTCCTGTCCCCCCTCCTCAGTCCCTGTCCCCCTATTTAAGGCCCTGTCCCCAGTCCTCAGTTCCTGCCCCCCTCCTCAGTCCCTGCCCTTCTATTTAAGGCCCTGTCCCCCCTCCTCAGTCCCTGTCCCCCTATTTAAGGCCCTGTCCCCCCTCCTCAGTCCCTGTCCCCCTATTTGAGGCCCTGCCCCCCCCTCAGTCCCTGTCTCCCTCCTCAAGCCCTATCCCCTTACTCAGTCCCTGTCCCCCTCCTCAGGCCTGTCCCATTCCTGAGTCCCTGTCCCCCTATTTAAGGCCCTGTCCCCCCTCCTCAGTCCCTGTCCCCCTATTTAAGGCCCTGTCCCCCCTCCTCAGTTCCTGCCCCTCTCCTCAGTCCCTGTCCCCCTATTTAAGGCCCTGTCCCCCCTCCTCAGTCCCTGTCCCCCCTCCTCAGTTCCTGCCCCCCTCCTCAGTCCCTGTCCCCCTGTTTAAGGCCCTGTCCCCCTCCTCAGTCCCTGTCCCCCTATTTAAGGCCCTGTCTCCCCTCCTCAGTTCCTGCCCCCCTCCTTAGTCCCTTTCCCCAGTCCCTGTCCCCCTCCTCAAGCCCTATCCCCTTACTCAGTCCCTGTCCCCCTCCTCAGGCCTGTCCCTTTCCTGAGTCCCTGTCCCCCTATTTAAGCTCCTGTCCCCCCTCCTCAGTCCCTGTCCCCCTATTTAAGGCCCTGTCCCCAGTCCTCAGTTCCTGCCCCCCTCCTCAGTCCCTGCCCTTCTATTTAAGGCCCTGTCCCCCCTCCTCAGTCCCTGTCCCCCTATTTAAGGCCCTGTCCCCCTCCTCAGTCCCTGTCCCCCTATTTGAGGCCCTGCCCCCCCATCAGTACCTGTCTCCCTCCTTAGTCCTTTTCCCCAGTCCATGCCCCCCTCCTCAAGCCCTATCCCCTTACTCAGTCCCTGTCCCCCTCCTCAGTCCCTGCCCCCATCCTCAGGCCTGTCCCTTTCCTGAGGCCCTGTTCCCCTTCCTCAGTTCCTGCCCCCCTTCCTCAGTTCCTGCCCCCCTCCTCAGGCCCTGTCTCCCTCCTCAGGCTCTGTCTCCCTCCTCAGGCCCTGTCCCCCTTCCTCAGGCCCTGTCCCCCTTCCTCAGGCCCTGTCCCCCTTTCCTGAGTCCCTGTCCCTTTCCTGAGTCCCTGTCCCTTTCCTGAGTCCCTGTCCCTTTCCTGAGTCCCTGTCCCCCTCCTCAGTCCCTGTCCCCCTCCTCAGTCCCTGTCTCCCTCCTCAGTCCCTGTCCCCCTCCTCAGTCCCTGTCCCCCTCCTCAGTCCCTGTCCCCCTCCTAAGTCCCTTTCCCGAGTCCCTGTCCCCCTATTTAAGGCCCTGTCCCGTTACTCAGTCCCTGTCTCCCTCCTCAGTCCCTGTCCCTTTCCTCAGCCCCTGCCCCCCTCCTCAAGCCCTGTCCCCTTACTCAGTCCCTGTCTCCCTTCTCAGTCCCTGCCCCCCTCCTCAAGCCCTGTCTCCCTCCTCAGTCCTTGCCCCCCTCCTCAGTCCCTGTCCCTTTCCTCAGTCTCTGTCCCCCTCCTCAAGCCCTGTCCCCTTACTCAGTCCCTGTCTCCCTCCTCAGTCCCTGTCTTCTTACTCAGGCCCTGTCCCCCTCCTCAGCCCCTGCTCCCTTCATCAGCCCCTGCCCCCCTCCTCAGCCTCTGTCCCCCTCCTTAGCCCATGCCCCCCCCCTCCTCAGCTCCTGTCCCTCTTCCTCAGCCCATGGCCCCTTCCTCAACCCATGTCCCCCCCTCCTCCTAAGCTCCTGTCCCTTTTCCACAGCACTGTCACCTTACTTAGCCCCTGTCCCCCTCCTCAGCCCCTGTCCCCCTCCTCAGCCCCTGTCCACCTTACTCAGCCCCTGTCCACCTTACTCAGCCCAGTGCTCTTACTCAGCCCCTGCATACGAGCATCAGCCCCTGTCCCCCTCCTCAGTCCCTGCCCCTCTTCTTCAACCCTGCCCCTCTTCCTCAGCCCCTGCCCCTCTTCCTCAGCCCCTGTCCCTTTCCTCAGCCCCTGTCCCCCTCCTCAGCCCCTCAGTTCCTGTCCCTTTCCTCAGCCCCTCAGTTCCTGTCCCTTTCCTCAGCCCCTCAGTTCCTGTCCCTTTCCTCAGCCCCTATCCCTTACCTCAGCCCATGTCCCCTTCCTCAGCCCATGCCCCCCTCCCCCCCCACCCCCCCTAAGCTCCTGTCCCTCTTCCTCAGCTCCTGCCCCCCTCCTCATCCCCGTGCCCTTACTCAGCCCCTGCATACAAGCGTATAATTTTTGGGGGGTGAGGGGGGGGGAGGGGGCGGGGAGTGGATCTGGGGTGAGTTCCTGCACTTTTTTACCCAGGACTTGACCCCTGTTGCCATATACAGCATAATGTTGCAGAACACGTCCACTGCTTCTTATATAGAGTCACACATGTGCCATACATCCTAAATGCTTCTCAATGAAAAGCATTAGACTGGGCTGAGAATATTAATGTTGATGATCTAACGGCAAGTTGAGTGGCTGCTGAGAGGAGAAAAGTGCGTTTAATATACATTTTTTCATATAAGGGATTTACCAAAGGAAGGTTGAAAATAACACAATACAGAGCCTTTGTTGTTATTCCCATTCACATGTGATTTGCATCCAGGAAAACAACAGTTTGTGAAATCACATGCTCTGAATGTAAGTAATTAATTTATCAAGGCTAGGAGTCCCGTGATTAATGAACTTATTTCACTCTGGTATTTCCACAAATTCCACATGCTGCATTTTATAGCCCTAGCTAACAGAATTCAGAAACAGTAAGGGTCTTCTATAAATAGAAGGGGCAATCCTGGTCCAAATGCAATGAGGAGGAAGAATGTTCTTTACTGGATGACAGCCCAACAGCTAAAAGCTATACATAGATTATCTGTTATTTCCATGATTACATTACTGCAGTGCAACTTCTAATGACTTATTGAAATTGTTGAAATTCTTTATCCAAGCATTTTGTTATAAAAGGTACTTTCCTATAGAACAACAGATTTCATAATTTATTCATTTTTCCTGCTTTATTTTTTAGATTTAATAGCAGATTAGGAAAATACACATCCGATGTAAGTAAATAGCAAAAGCAGCTTGAGATGAGCAAGTGGTGATAGAACTAGTGTTGTCAGAACCGCTATGTTTCCCTGGACACATAATTGCCCTTATGTGATGGGCAGGAAATTACTTCTTACCTGAGGTTTATTGGGCAACATTCCACACATCCACTTTGCCAGACCCAGGGGTGCAGGACTTTGCTCGTTGGCTGAGAACTATCAGTTGGTACTGTCAGCCAATGAGCTATCCCTGCATTGCACGGCTTAGCTTAGGAGAATGCACTGTAGTGGTTATAGTGCTTGGAGTGTTCTTGTAATATAGCATATGAATTCTATGTAATGCAGGGAAGCACATTTTGCTCCTCATCACAAAGAAGAAAACATAAGTCTTTTGGAAAACTTATGGAAACATAGTCGACATCGTAAGTACAATTAAGGACAGCAGGTGGTCAGTTTTTATCTTAGCAAAAAAATGCGAAGTAGACATTGAGATGGATGAATGTTTTGCAGTATATTGCCTGTGGATATATGCCACATGCAAGCATTTATTTTAACATTCAACAAATACTTATGTATTTTGTGTGTTTTGAATGTATATTGCATAGATTCGTCAACTGCATGCCTTCACCCATCCTTATAAACACATTCTAAAACTCTACCCAAAAATTACAACTGCATTAAGCAACAATAAAACCAACACGGGATATGTGAATTAATAAAACCTGTTCATTTTCAATATCAAACGCAGTTTAAAAATCTGCTACAATAAAATTTTGAACTAAACCAGATTGCCAAAGTCAATTCTTCAAGTAGCAATGAGGGCGTAAACTAAATTGCAAGGAGAAGGTCAAGGGAAGGAAATGAGTCAAATAGTGGTATAAAAGTTGTTCAGTAGCTTTAGAGGCAGAGGGAACTAATGATGTAGTTCTGTACAGAGAAAGGGAAGTAAGTGGACAGATCATTCAGTTGCATGGACTTCCTGAGAACACAAAAAATACATACAAAATGATGAAGGAGATGGCTCGAGAGAGTGTTTCATATTTCATAGAAGCTTGACAGACACTTGGAAAAACTCCCAAATACATGCTAAAATAAAGATATAAAACTAACCAACAGCGTAAAATATCAAATATGTATGACAAATTTAGTGCCATTAATTGAGTGCTATCTCACATGAATAAGAACCAAGAAGTCTAGGCTTTGGATGTGTGAGACTTTAGGGCATTAGTATGGTAGCGCAACTTTCCCTCTTATTGCTAGTCAGGGCCGGATTAACATAGGGGCTGATGGAGCTGCAGCTCCAGGCCCAGGCCCATGGAATAGGCCCAATGGTTTAAAAAAAAAAAAACTTTTTTTTTTTTTACACACTACTCTTAGGGTTACCAGGTATTTCTCATGTATTTCTTAGGGTTGCCAGGTATTTCTCAGAAGTATTTCTCAGGTATTTGAGGCTGCCTAGCCGGTGCCGGTATTGCAGTAATACCGGCAATACAAATGTCTGTCTCAGTATAAACATAGATTATTCTGCAATACCAGCGCCGGCCAGTAGGGGTCACTGTTTGTGTGGAGAGGGGCAGTGATAAGAAGTTACGGCATCTCCCTCCCTGCCTCTCTCTACTCACTGATCCGCGGGGGAGCAGCTCTGCACAGAGAGTCCAGACAGCAGCTCCGAGACATGGGGACGCTGATCAGGGCCGGCGCGTCCATAAGGCGGCACAAGCGGCCGCCTTAGGGCGCACCGGCTCTGGGGGCGCAAAATTCCAGTGACCGGCAGGAGGGAAGTGCTCCCTCCTGCCTGGTCACCTCCTGGATCCCCGGAGCGGCGCTGAAGTGGATTAGGAGGCGGCGAGGGAGCTCTGATCTCTCTGACCGGCTCCCTCGCTCGCCTTTTGCTGATGCCGCGGGAGCCGGAATATGACGTCATATTCCGGCTCCCGCGGCATCAGAAAACAGCCTGCGAGGGAGCCGGTCAGAGAGATCAGAGCTCCCTCGCCGCCTCCTAATCCACTTCAGCCGCACGCCTCCCAGCAGCCCCACTGGACCACCAATGAAAGACCCACGCCAGCACTCCAGGTAGGGAGGCTGGGTGGGAAATGTAAATTTAATTTAGATAATTAATTACTGTGTGTGTATGTGTGTGTGCATGTGAGTGTGAGTGTGTATGTGTGTCTGTGAGTTTGTGTGTGTCTGTCAGTGTGTGTGTGTTTGAGTATGTGTCTGTGAGTTTGTGTGTGTCTGTCAGTGTGAGTGAGTGTGTGTGTGTCTGTCAGTGAGTGTGTGTGTGTCTGTCAGTGTGTGTGTGTGTGTCTGTCAGTGTGTGTGTGTGTGTCTGTCAGTGAGTGTGTGTGTGTGTGTCTGTCAGTGAGTGTGTGTGTGTCTGTCAGTGAGTGTGTGTGTGTGTCTGTCAGTGTGTGTGTGTCTGTCAGTGTGTGTGTGTTCGAGTATGTGTCTGTGAGTTTGTGTGTGTGTGTGTGAGTATGTATTTTTTTGTATGCCTGTCTGTATGTATGTATCTGTATGACGGTATGCCTCTGTATGTATGTATGTGTCTGTATGTCTTGTACGTATGTTTCTGTATGTCTCTGTATGCATGTATGTAACTGGATGTATGTTTGTCTCTGAATGTCTGTATATATGTCTCTGTATGCATGTATGTAACTGTATGCCTTTATGTCTCTGTATGTACGTATGTGTGTGTCTCTGTATGCCTGTATGTCTTTGTATGCATGTTTCTGTATGTATGTATGTGTCTGTATGACGGTATGCCTCTGTATGTATGTATGTGTCTGTATGTGTGTATGTCTTTGTATGCCTGTATGTATGTATGTATGTGTCTGCATTCCTGTATGTCTCTGTATGTATGTTTCTTTATGCCTGTATGTCTGTATGTATGTGCCTGAATGTCTTTGTATGTATGTTTCTGTATGCCTGTCTGTCTGTATGTATGTGTCTGTATGACGGTATGTCTCTGTATGTGTGTATGTCTTTGTATGCCTGTATGTATGTATGTATGTGTCTGCATGCCTGTATGTCTCTGTATGTATGTTTATTTATGCCTGTATGTCTGTATGTCTGTGCCTGAATGTCTTTGTATGTATGTTTCTGTATGCCTGTCTGTATGTATGTGTCTGTATGACGGAATGCCTCTGTATGCATGTATGTCTTTATATGCCTGCATGTCTCTGTATGCATGTATATCTCTGCTTGTATGTCTCTGACTGTATGTGTCTGTATGTCTCTGTATGATTATTTCTGTCTTTGTATGACAGTGTACCTGTATGACTTTGACTGTGTGACTGAAAAATGATGCCTGTGTGCCTGTGGCTTGGGAGGAAAGACACACAGGTGAAGATGCATTTTTTTTTTTTAATGAGGGTTGGGGGCGCCAAAATGCATCTTCGCCTGTGTAACTAAAAATCCTAGCACCGGCCCTGACGCTGATACATTGGGACACTGGGGAACATGGGGACCCTGAGCATGGACGTCCGCAGTAATTTTTCGGCGGGGAGAGGGGGGGCATAATTGTAATGACATCCATGCTTGGCCCCTTTTTGACAGTGTCATGAAAGGGAAGGAGCATAGTCATTTTCACATAAAGCAAGGATGAATAGCGTTTTCACAACTATGGTGTCAGGAATATATGTTTGTATTCCTGACACTATAGTGTTCCTTTCATCAAATTACAGGAACATTCTGGTCACCATAACAACTTTATCTAAATGAAAATGCTGTGATGCAAGGAGGCCCCTGGGTGCTCTTTCTTTGAAGGGGTGAAACCACTCTCAAATGGTTTACCCCCAAAGGCTTCCTTCAGCTCCAGATCTCCAGGTCGCTCAGTTGTATTCAACTTCTGAAACAGAGTGTCAGGAAGTGCAGATTGTTGGGCATGGGTGCCGCTGATTGGCTAGAGTGGTCAGCTGACACTCTAAGCCAATCGCTAGTTCCCGATTCATAAAAATGTTTTACGTTTTTATGAATGGGGAGCTACTGATTGGCTTAGAGTGCTAGCTGACCCATCTAGCCAATCAGCGGCACCCCTACCCAGCGGCCCTCTGTGTTTCCTGACACTCAGTAAATAAAAGTGAACACATTAACACTGATATTGTTTGTTTTTACCTGGGGAGATGAGAAGGTCCAAAGTTTCCCTTCTGATTCTTCCTGCCCCTTCCTGCTCCTTGCAGACCCTTCCTGCTTTTTACAGACCCTTCCTACTCCTTTCTGCCCCTTCTTTCTCCTTGCTTCCCCTTCCTACTCCTAGCAGACCCTTACTACTCCTTGCTAACCCCTCCTGCCCCTTGCAGACCCTTCATACTCCTTGCTGCCTCTTCCTACTCCTTGCTGCCTCTTCCTACTCCTTGCTGCCTCTTCCTACTCCTTGCTGCCCCTTCCTACTCCATGCTGCCCCTTCCTGCTCCTTGCAGACCCTTCCTGCTCCCTCTTCCTACTCCTTGCTGCCCCTTCCTGCTCCTTGCTGCCTCTTCCTACTCCTTGCTGCCTCTTTCTACTCCTTGCTGACCCCTCTTGCTCCTTGCAGACCCTTCCTACTCCTTGGTGACCCCTCCTGCTCCTTGCAGACCGTCCATACCCCTTCCTGCTGCCCCTTCCTATTCCTTGCTGACCCCTCCTGCCTCTTGCAGACCCTTTCTACTCCTTGCTGACCCCTCCTGCTCCTTGCTGCTCCTTCTACTTTACCCCCATCCCTCACTTACCTGCTCTGTAGGCTGCTTCTGTGCTGCTCCCCTGCAGTTTCAGTCATGAGAGAGAGGCAGGCATAAGCTGTAGCTTCCTGCCTTTCTCCATTCACAGCGCCACCTACTGCACTGTATTCTCACACTAAAACGAAAAATAGCAGCACAAGCTGAAAAATCCGGGGGGGGGGGGGGTACCTCCCTTTACCCCCCCATTCGGACGCCCATGACCCTGAGACACTAGGGACACAGTGGCCCCATGTCTCCCAGTGGCCCCTAGTCTGTGTCCCCATGTCTCCCAGCCACTGTCCCTAGTGTCTCAGTGGCCCCATGTCTCCCAGTGTCCCCATGTCTCTAAGTGTCCCCATAGTGTCCTAGTGACATCAGGACACTGGGAGACATGAGGACACAGACTCCAAGGGACACTGGGAGACATGGGGATACAAACACTAGGGGACACTGGGCGACATGGGGACACTGGGCGACTTTGAGACATAGGAGACATGGCAGTGTCTCCATGTCTCCCAGCCAGTGTCCCTAGTATCTCAGTATCCCCATGTGTCCCTGGTGTCTCTCAGTGTCTGTAGTGTGCCAGTGCCCCTAGTGTCTCAGTGTTCCCTAGACTCCCAAAGTCCCCTAGTCTCCCAATGTCTCTGTGTCTCCTAGTGTCTCAGTGTCCCCTAGTATAAAAGAAAAAATCTCAGGCACTCACTGTGATAGATTTAGGCAGGTTTATTGGACACCGCAACGTTTTGACTTGTACCCAGGTCTTTATCAAGTCTCCAATGTCCCCTATGTATCAGTGTCCCCTATGTATCAGTGTCTCAGTGCCCCATGTCTCTCTGCCCATAGTGTCTATGTGCCCATAGTGTCTCTGTGCCCATAGTGTCTCAGTGTCCCCTAGTATAAAAGAAAAAAATCTCAGGCACTCACTGTGATAGCTTTAAGCAGGTTTATTGGACACCACAACATTTTGACCTGTACCCAGGTTTTTATCAAGTCTCCAGTGTCCCCTATATATCACAGTGTCTCAGTGCCCCATGTCTCCCCGTGTCCCCTTGTGTCTGTCACCGTGTCCCCAAGAGTCTCAGATTTCCTAGGTCTCCCAGTGTTCCCTAGTATCTTTTTCCCATGTCTCCCAGTGTCCCAATGTCTCTCAATGTCCCAATGTCTCCCAATGTCCCCTAGTGACATGGGGACACTGGGAGAAATGAGGACACAAACACTAAGGGACTAGGAGACATAGGGACACAGACATTCCCCCTTTTTGTGTATGTTCTGGTTATGAGATTTGTGTCAGTATCCCACCCTTTTACCGCATCCATAGACTTCCTGCTTTACTGGACACTGCTGTTAGGGGGTATGGGTTTACTTGAAAAATGAAAGCATGAGATTAGCAAAGGGTATGTGTTTTCTCATAGTTGCATCCTATGAGTTTCCCTACAGCATCATCTCCATCAGATACATGACGCTTAGGAGGTAGGACTGTTTTAGTGTTTTTGGTCAATAAGATTTTGTAATTAGGCCCATCATAATTATCAGCACCAGGCCCACTGGGCTCTTAATCCGGCCCTGTTGCTAGTCCTCCCAGCTTGAATCTTCCAGCAACTCACATGGTTGAAGGACTCTTGGTAAGTCAATTTGGGACAGCATATCTAAAATCAGAGAATATGCACACAACATTATATATTAAATATGTTATTAATGGATAATAGTGCACTCATGTGTTTTAGAGCCATTTGTTCTAGGTACGATAGCTTTAGATTCTATAGATGGGTGACAATCTCTCCCTTTCCATGTGGTCAGCCAAACTCAGCTAGGAAGGTTTTCTAGAAAATGGGAAATTTATTATACATAAAAAAAATGGACAAAAAGTAATTAAAATGAATTAACCAGAAAAACTTTTTTATAGCATGTTTCCAAAAAAAGCCTGAGTGCCAAGAACTTTTCATTTGGTGGTTGCTTAACTGCTACTTTTAACATCCTGGAATGTAACGTAGGCTCTTATGTCTTTATGCATTCTCAAGTGTCCTAGATTCAGTGAGACTGTATCAAATTCAAGGTTCTTTCCTGTTCTCTTATGTTCGTTCTGGGGACCAAAGGGAATGTCCACTATCAGTGCAGTGTGTGTGTACATGATGACATGTCCTCATTTTGCATCTAGTAGACCTAGAGCACTAAAAGCCCATGTTTGGAGAGGATTAGGAGCACTCTCAGCATGACCTTTCATTTGCTTGTCAGTATTATTTAAACTCTGTAGTTAGTAAAAATTTACCTGTAAATAAATTAATGCATATAGGTTATTCGAGATAGCAATACATGGCTAGGTACAATGCCTATGGAAAAAAAAATAGTAATTCTACTTACATAGTCTCGCAGTAAGGGTCCACCAATGATTCATGCAGGCTGTGAGCAGGGCCGGTGCAAGGATTTTTACCACCCTAGGCAAAATAAACATTTGCCGCCCCCCTCCTCCCCCATGTGACATCACAATTCCCCCTCCCATATGATCTGCCATATGAACTAACGCCAGTGCTGCACACAGTGTGTGTTTACATTAAACAGCCTGCAGAGACAGGCTATAGACACCAGAACCACTTCATTAAGCTGCAGTGGTTTTGGGCACTATAATGTCAATTAGAGATTAGGGCCATGAATAATATACTAGATTGCCTACTTACAACCAGATGAGGATGGTGATGGGCTCTGGCTGCAGTCTGGCTCCATTGGTCTGGTGTAGAACAGGCTCTCTGGCGGCTGTTTGTAACTGTGGTCACAAAAGTCAATGTTCTGGGGAAACGTGAAACAGCTCCATTTTACTGGGCCGCTTGCACAGCTCAAGATCTGAGCCCCCAGGGCCTGATTGTGAGTATGCCTATAAGGCCCACCTATATGTTCCACCCATGAGTTCGCTCACAGGGAGTGCAGTGTGTAGGGGATGTGTTACATGTTAGTGTAGAGGATCTAAAGTGTGTGCTTATGAAATGTAGTGTATAGGGATACCATTTTGTGTAGGTGATGCAGTGTGTGTGTGTGTGTGTGTAGTGGATGCAGTTTTTTGTGTAGGGTCTGGAAAGCAGTATGTGTTTGTGTGTAATGGATGTATTGTGTGTTTCTGGTTGTGTTTAAGGGATGCAGTGTGTGTGTGTCTGTAAGGGGTGCATTGAGTGTGTGTATAAGAGATGCATTGTGTTTCTGTGTGTGTGTAAGAGAAGCAGTGTGTGTTTGTGTAAGGGATGCATTGTGTGTTTATGTGTATGTGTGCAAGGGATGCATTGTGTGTTTATGTGTAATGGATGCATTGTATGTTTATCTGTGTGTAAGGGAAGCATGGTGTGTTTCTGTGTGTGTAGGGATGCATTGTGTGTTTCTGTGAATGCATAGGGAAGCATTGTGTGTCTAGTGTGAAAGACAGAGTTTGTGGAGTAGAATAGGGGCTGAGTCCTACCAACCCCTTTGTGCTTCTCTTTCCATCCTTCCTCAGCCTATCTCCCCTCTTGTTTCTTAATGATCTCCCTTCCTGTCCCTTAGAGCTCCCCCCTGCCCCACTATCCCTTAGTGATCTCCCCGCCCCCTTTCCAGTAGTTCTCTCCCCTCCTGTCTCCTAGTGCTCTCTCCTACCCCCCCCCATTCATTTGGTGCTCCCTCCCATTCCTTAGTGCTCTCTCCTTCCCCCACCCCCACTTAGAGCTTTCCCCTGCCCCTGTCCTTTAGAGCTATCCCTTGCATCCCATAGAGCTCTCCTCTGCCCCTGAGTGGTCTCTCCTCTCCCCTCAGTGGTCTCTCCTCCCCCGCCTCACTTATGTTTCTCTTCTCCCCCCATTTCCATTAGTGATCTCTCCTCTCCCCCTAAGTGGTCTCTGCTCTCCTCTGCCCCCCCCCCCCAGTGGTCTCTCCACAGACAGAGACATACATGCATACAGAGACATGCAGGCATATAAAGACATACATACAGAGACATACCATCATACAGACACATACATATATACAGGTATACAGAGACATACAGGCATACAGACACATACGTACAAAGACATACAGGCATACAGACACATACATTTGTACATACAGAGACATACAGGCATACGGACACATACATTTGTACATTCAGAGACATACAGGCATACAGAAACATACAGACACATACATTTTGTACAGAGACATACAGGCATACAGAAACATACATACAAAGACATACAGGCATACAGAGACCTACATACATACATACGTACATACATACAGAGACACAATTACATACTTACATCAGTTCAATCTTGTCCCCTGGATTCATGCTGTCTGGCTCCTTGGAGTCCTGTCCTGCAGCCCAGCCCCATCACAGGGCGCCAGCCGCGCTGTGTGGTACACAGGGAGCAGGGATATGATGTCATTCATATCCTCGCCCCCTCCACACAGCCTGCGGCAGACACGAGGGTAGGTGCAGTGGCGTACACATGACCCATGGGGCCCCAGTGCGCAAATTGATCCGTGCCCCCCCCCTCGCGCTTACTCTGCGACCGCGGTATGTACGCCAGTGCATGCAGATGCACACACACTTAAAGGACCACTACAGACACCCAGATCACATCAGCTCAATGAAGTGGTCTGGGTGTCAGGTCCCTCTAGTTTTAACCCTGCAACTGAAAACATAGCAGATTCAGAGAAACTGCTATGTTTCACTGAGGGTTAATCCAGCCTCTAGTGGATGTCTCACTGACAGCCGCTAGAGGAGCTTCCGCTATTCTAAAACACTGAACGTCCATAGGAAAGCATTGAGTAATGCTTTCCTATGGGCGGTTTGAATGCATGCGCGGCAAGAGCATTCGGAGCTGAGAGGCGGAGGGATCCCCAGCGCCAAGGGAGTCCGGTGCTAGAGAAAGGTAAGTGCTGAAGACACACACACACACTCTCATGAACAGATGCATACACACCAGCTAACAGACACACACATTTACTGACAGACACACTCAGCGACAGACATACATACACTCTCACTGACAAACACACACTCACTAACAGACATCAAACAGACTCACTAATACACACACACAAACACACTCAGTAAGAGACACACAGTAACACACTCACTGACACTCACTAGCAGACACACACACTGACACTCACTAGCAGACACACACTGACACTCACTGGCAGACACACTGACACTCACTAGCAGACACACTGACACTCACTAGCAGACACACACACTGACACTCACTAGCAGACACACACACTGACACTCACTAGCAGACACACTCACTGACACTCACCAGCAGACACACACACTAACATTCACACTAACACATGTTTTTTTAAAAAATGTAATCCCCCAGCCTCCTTACCTTTTGGAGTGCTGAAGGGATTCCCTGGGGTCCAGTGGTGCTGCTGGGCTCCTGGGCGGGCGGGTAGGCAGGCAGGCAGGCAGGCTGGCTGGCGGCACGCGCGCGCGAGGGAGCACTCTCCCATGTGTGCTTCCTCTTCAGCTCCCTCGCACACCGCGTAGGGATGCCGGCGCCGGAAGATGATGTCATCTTCCGGCTCCAGTCTCAGTATGCGGCGCGCGAGGGAGCTGAAGAGGAAGCACACATGGGAGAGTGCTCCCTCGCGCGCCCGCAGAACCGGGCGCTCGGCCACGCTACAATAGGTCAGCCTGATTTTGCACCCCCAGGGCCGGTGCGCCCTAAGGCGGCCGCCTGGGCCGCCTTATGGTAGCGCCGGCCCTGGGGAGGCCCAGGCGGCCGCCTTAGCCCATATGCTTATTACATCAAGCTTGCTGTGCAAATGTAATAAAATACAAATAACCAAAACATGTCAGAAAACATACAGAGAATTATAATAACATAATAACATATTTAAAAAGGGATGGGGAAGACAATATTTAACACAAAATATCTCTCCTGCCTGCAGAATTTGCAATATGCAAATCTACCTGAATATGCAAATTAACACACCTTGCTATTCAGGCAGCGCATATTGCTATTGCTATCAACAGAGGGTTCTATACAGGCTTCATAGCCAAATCCACTTAGTTGGTAACAAACATCTGCAGGATAAGAGAGCACACAAAACAATTAACATTATACACACACATTATAAAGCACCTATAATGGGCACAGGGTTACTTAGACATAGGAGCCATTTAGGAACCATTGTAAAGTGTCCTTCTTCTCCTAGTGATAGTGACTACCGTCACAAGTTGTAACCCTAAAAAGAACACTGCAGATGCCGAAGACAGACAGAAGCCATATCCTAACCACGGTGGATATATTTCTCCGACCATTTTGAACTCTTATATCTCTAACAGTGCCATTAAGAAAGGCTTCTTTCATATATGTGTTTAAGTGGGGCCAGAAAAGAAAAGAGAATCTGTATATGCCGCCACATTGTACCATTTGATGTATACACAAGTGATATGAGCTATCTGCTTGTTTTACAGTGACCCACGTCCATACCATGGTAATCTGGATCTGCACAGCCTTAAAAAGAGACTTAGAACTTTTTTCCAGGTAAAACATACATAATGTATATGAACGCAGATAGAATCATGTCAATGTATATGTGCATGTAAATATGTTATGATCTGTTATAGGATGAGCTACAGCAGCTGATCGTTATGCCGCTACCTGATGTTTCCTTGATAAACCAGGACCCTTTTACAGGTCAGTATAACTCATCTTATCCCCTCTCTGATAATCCCGTATTGGAGAACCAATCCGACTAATGTATGTTTTCTGTGGTATTATTAAAAAACACAGTGAGAACAAATTCAAAATGTCACACTTTGGCCAAAAGTGCATTATTTTATTATAATAAATATAACAAACCAAAACAAATAAATAAATAAATAACAATAATAACACTGTGATAATGCTTATTAATATAATAAAGATAACAATAAATAAAGTCGTAAAAATTATGAATCCACATTAAAGTTTTTATTTTTTGGTTCTGTTAAAAAAAACTAAAAATCACTTATCTCTTTTGATGGTGTGCTAAAGATTTAGCAATGGATATCACAATCCGGTTCAGTCCTGGCACAGCCAAGGCAAATATTGCATTGCAGGAGGTGAAACAGAAACGGAGTGATTGAGAGTGATTGACTGGGAGACAAGATGGAGGCACTCACTCAGTTTCAGGATAGAGCTTAATTGTTGTGTGGAAATCTACATTTCATTTATGTTGTTTTTTTTTTTTTTTTTAAATATAGGGAATAATTAAACATAATCATACAAATCATAGTAAGTGATTGTTTTTCTTAACCCTTACATTGTTTCTAGGTTATTTATCTTCTCATTCCCTTTATTTCAGATGCTTCCATACAGGAAATGGATAAACTTCTGTCACTGATATTGGGGGCCGCTGTGCAGGTACCTGTCTTTTTTTTATTCCTAAGCTACTATGAAAGCCTCTAATGGAGAGTTGTGTTTATGTTTCACAAGCACCATATTTTAGTAGCAAATATTGTATCCGTCCTATAGAATCATAAATCCTTCACCTTGTTAATGAGCAAAATCGCAACTGGGTAAAATTGGATTCTCCACCATTCGAAAAGATGCACACTGGAATATCAAATCACCAGCAGAGTTATTTATTAAAGTGAGCATTGCCAGGAATACAAAGCGAATTCTATGAGATTTCAGGTTTAATGTCAAAGTCCTCAAGCTCCAGCTATGCTTTTAGTTCAGTTACGTGTACCTTAAAGGAACACTATTGCATCAGGAATACAAACATGTATGTCTGACATTATAGTGCTAGAAAAACATCCGTGGCCCCAATCTGGCGAGATTAAAGGTGATTTTACTCACCTTTTCACCCATGTCGCGCCTTTTCACCCATGTCGTAGCTCTGACTGAGATCATCAGTCTTGATGATCTCAGCCAATCCAATGCTTTCCCATAAGAAAGCATTGGGAGGCTATTGCACATGTGGGGCAAAATGCTACACTAAGCCAATCAGCATCTCCTCATAGAGATGCATTGAATCAAGCATTTCTAAAGGCAGTGTGGAGACGCTGAACATAAGTGCTGCATATGGTGCAGCACTTAAATAGGAAGCACCTCCAGTGGTTGTCTGAGTGACTGCCACAAGAGGTGTTTCTAGGGAGCAATGTATACAGGCCATGTTTACAGAGCTAACACTGCAGGGACATGCTATGGACACAAGAACCACTACATTAAGCTGCGAATTCTCAGCAAAATTTAGCAAATAGAAGTGAATTTCATCTGTACCATAAAAGAAGTACTTTGTATGACGTTTTTTTATCCAGAAGTTCTACCATCCTTAAACTAGTGGTGATATCTATTGTCTATTCATTAAAAATGACATTAGTTTGTTTTAGCATTAGATATACAGCCAACTCTAACACTTCCTTAAAAATATACCTGCAAATCTTGTTTAGCGTAATATACAGTTTGTACAAAGTGAGTGTCAGGATCCAGACAGGGATCCAACACGCAGAGTACTAAACTAGATAGACGTATACCGGACCTTAGAGTGGCCGGACTAACGTCACATAAACAGAGAATAGTCAGGGGCGAGCCAAGGTCAAGGGAAGGAGTAGACAGGTAAGCGAGGTCCAAGCCGAGAATCAAGGGTAGGAGAGAGAATCAAAGTCAGAAAACACGCCAAGTCAATAACCAAAAACCAAACACAGAGAACGCACTGAGGGAACAGGCAAGCTGAAACCACGACAGGGCAAGGAGTTACTGGAAGTGATTACCATTTATACCCTCTCTCTTTAATTGGTGCCCACGCCCCCAAAACGTCCTGGTTTGAATAGTCCGGCGGGTCGTGACGTCATCGACGTCGTGACCTCGGCGGAATTGCGCCGCGTCATAAAAGGAGCCGGGTTTATCGCGGCCAGCGTTCAACATGCCGATATTGCTGGAGGGGAGAGAGGTATCAGTAGCAGGTACCATGACAGTGAGTCACCATGGGTTATGCTATTTTTTAGATTAGACAACATTTGAAAGGGCCTTGCTAAAGTCACCATCATTATGATTATGTACAAAATAGAGATCAGTTTAAGGCTCCAGAACAATCTGAGTGTATAACAAAAACATGCAATTTAATTTTATCAAGGTTTACAAAATCCCAGCTGTAAAAAAAGAGAAATAAGGAAAACAGAATATGAAACAAAATGGAGGGGGTAGGCATGGAGGGGGTAGACATGGAGGATTGGCTGCCAAAGGTCTAATGAACTGTTAAAATAGGAAGTCTATTCAAGGTGGCCAGACCTGCTTGAGAATCTGTTAATGAGACCACAGACCATAGCTGTCTATGTATCTTGTCTACTATCATATGCTGGACCAATTTTATGGTGGTAAGCGCCCCTGGCCTTCATTTATAATGAAGTACCCACCATGCATCAAGAAAATTTTAACAGCCAATTGGATTTCATTCTAAGTGAGAATCCAGAACTCATGGTTTCTCAGAGAGGGGGCAATAAGAAATGAAAAGTTAATGCTCCTATTGAGTCCAAAAACAGAGTAAGAAAAGGTTTTCATTGCTATTTGGAAAGCACTGTGACCTAGAAAACTATGGTTCTAGAAGAAACCAGACCTAGGTATATGTAACTGCTTTGTTCTCTTTCTTAGTGCGAGGACCGGGAACACATTATTGCAAGAATCCAGAGCTTAAACCTAGATTCACAAACCAAACTGGCTGAGAAAATCCAAGAGGTGAGAAAATATTGCATATTTATTATGTCACTTCTCTTGTATAATTTTTTGTATTTCTTTCTCTGCACCATTCCTTTTTTCACCACATTTTATATTTTCACACTCAAGATGACTCAGGACTCTCAGAAAATATTGGCAATCCCTGGGATAGACCTGTCCCATCTTTCCCATTCTGACCTGCAAGACGTGGTCCTCATTCTAACTACACATCTGAAAGACATATTGGGGCAAAGAGATGAAGCCCAGGAGGTGGGTACCTAGGATTAACAAAGTTACAAGTGCCTGTTTCCTTATTATTATTGTGAGAACTTAATATCAGATCTGGTTGGAAGGTCTAACAATTAGTGTTTTGACTTCATGACAGGTGTTCTCTTCAATTAGGTATTAAGATGTAGACCCTTGAATGTGCTACTTTTTTTGTAAGTGCTAAATTAATGATTAATTTATTATTATTTATTTTTTTAAACAGCGTCTCTCTCTCATCCGTTGTGAAAAGGAGAGTATTCTGACTCCACATGGTGATTCCAGGATCCAAGGAGTATCCCAAAATATGACATCCGATGCCCAGGCTTGGAAGACTCACTCCTTGCAGACAGCTGATTTGCAGAGTAAATTGCGGCGTGTGCGTCAAGAATTGTGAGTGAAGTAAGGTTCTCCAAGTAGACTTTGTAATGGGGAGAATATCTGATAACAAACAAGTCGAGTGAAAACTAGAGATTATGGGTGGTAGAATTAGATGTACCACGAGGACCTGATGAAAGTTGTACATGGTGATATATGTAGCAGCAAGAATTAATTTTAAAATAATGTGTATCCATGTGGTTAAACAGTGTTTTATCCTTATTTGCAATGTGCTCACACAGGGAGGAAAAAGAAGAAGAACTACTGGACAATCAGCAACAAATACAATTGATGGAGGTTGAGATCAGGAAACTACAAAAACAGGTACAGTGTTTATAAAATAGATTTGATCACCTCCTTTCAGGGAAAGAACGTGATTGCACTAACACATGCTCCACAATAAGTTCTTTCGTTATCTAAGATGAGTCAGACTGAAACCTTGACTTCTTGGGTATAATGGATATCCTTGGGAAAAAAAAACAGACTCACATGTACCAATTATTAACACACTCCTTTCATCAACTACGTTTTAAATGTAATTTGTTTGCATTTAAAATTTGAAGTGATGCTACTAAGATTGTCAAAGTCAAATCAGAGGTATCACAACCTTAACATTCTAACAAGATAGCAATTTTAAAAGGGACACTTTAAGAGCCAAACTGGCAGCCACGAAAGGCACTGCCCATCATGAAGATCTTCAAAAATCAAGTCTTCACAGTTTACATCATTATGCATAGAGAGGCACTGAATTCAGTAATTCTCTGTGAGAAGCATTAAATAAGAGGTGCATGGTGATTGCAGAGCACACACACACTATATGTCTCCAAATCTTCTCCACACATGACTTAAATGTGACCAGAAAAATTAGATTAGGCCCAAAACAAATTAACATTCAAAATCAAAGCCTCTCTCTATTGATAAACAGCACATCTGCAGAAAAAAAGAAAATAAAAAAAAAACATAAATCAGTCTAATTCCCAAGTGTGCTCCTTACCTAGTCCACTATTGTATCCGCGTCTCTTCTTGCACATCATTTAATGTACTGTTATGAGGAATTATTGAACTAGAACATATGTGATATGATGCAAGTACACATGTTCAGTAGTTCTATTATTGGTTTCAGGAGTGTCAGGAAGTCAGCTAGTTCCTAGTTTCAACATATACCACTGGAGGAAGATCGGAGCACATTCATTTGCTGTATCTTGATCAATTCTGGACTGTCCCTTTTCTTCCCATTAGAAGAAGTCAGATCATTCATGTCAGGGATAGGCAACATTCAGGACTCCAGATGTAGTGGACTACATGGCCCATAATGTTCTTACAGCCATAATGCTGGAAAAGCATCAGGGGAGATTTAGTCCACAACATCTGGAGTGCCGAAGTTTGCCTACACCTGATCCATGTTTCAGGGTCTGTATAACCCAGTAATCTTTCACAGGCCCAATATGTTAATTACCACTACAGTCCTGTGCTGCCTATTAAGCTGATATCCACCATCTTCCTGACGATAAAGGACTGATAGTTGTCATATAACTTGTGTCAAATACACTGGTTTTGCTGTTTCCAGCTTCTGTTTTTTCTGCATTTGCACTTGTCCTTTCTTAAAATTGTTCACAAGGGATATGCAATTGCTTACTGTAAGACTCTGTTTTGCTCAGTTTTTGAGGAGGTCTCTGTGCTCATGTATGTGGTAGTCCACAAGAGCTGGAGTACTAGTGTTTGGGAACTCCTGGTCTCTAATTGCATGTATATACTCAATCTGTTCTCTCTAATCTTGGTATTTTTCTCTCCTAGTAATTTATCTGTTACATTACTAAAATATGACTAGAAATCTCATTACTGCCTTCCCTTAGGTTCTAGAGCTCTCTCCCTTGGCTGCTCTATCTCGCGGATACCGTGATGAACTGGACAGTCTAAGAGAGCGTTCTCGACGCTCTGAAACTCAAGTGAATTCTCTAACTGAAAAATTGCGCAATATGGAGTTCTATCAGAGAGCACTACAGGTATGTTACTTCCTATACCATTTCTGACAACATGGTGCTTGAGGAAAAGAGAGATTTCCAAAGTTATAATTGATATTTGTTTTAATAATTCTGTACAGGAGGAGAAAGAGTTCTCCAGGGGGCTCCTTGAAGATAAGGAGGTCTTGGAGCAGCAATTGTCAGCAGAAAGAGAACGCTCCGAGAAACTACGGCTGTGTGAGAAGGAAAAGATGTCAATGGAAGAGAGCCTACAAAGACTGAAGATGGTGAGGGATATATAAAGAAGGCGTATGCCTGAAGTTGTGGGAAGGGGATTTAAGGCCTATATAAACCCAGCAAACCCCTTGCTTACCTGTCTTCGTCGATTCCGGAAATTCCCCTCCCACCACACCCTCTTTTCATATCATTATATCCAGGTGGGCCCTCTTTTTTGCAGGCCTAACCTCTCGTCGGTTTCGGCACACCTCAACCGACTATTAGTTATCAAAATTACACTCACATTAAATGTGCGCCCCCTTTCATAATCCCGTACACAAATATAGATTACATGAAATCACATCCCATGTGATTAAAATTAAGGATTAACTAAAGAATGTGGCCAAAAATGCTAAGTTTGTTAACTATGCCAAGTACCCAGCAACCAGGGGATAAACTGCAAAGGTCTCTGTGCATCTGCCAATTTAAAGTAGGCTTTAATCTTAAAAAAGTTTCTCATGAGGGCAACGGATGACATTTAAATCTGAGCAGACCATTGCGTAATGTGTGTTGAAACATGAGACTTGCTATAGTATTGCTCCTCTGTTATTAATTTGTTTACATCATAACTCATCTCATTATGTTCTCTATATATATTATTGGAATCTACATGGATTTATGAACATGGGGGTAATTTAAAAGTGTCATGTTATGAAAAGAAGTGCAAGATGTGAACGTCAATACAGTTTAGTTTGGGAGATATTTCCATCCCCCCAGTTAGAGCTCTGCAGCTCCCCCAGTTGATTACTGCCTTCACCCCTCGATGGCATCCCCGGTCTCATTCAATCTTTAGCTTATTTGTACCTTTACAGAGGAAAATGTTCTATGAACATCACAAAATAATCAAACCCTGTAAGAGCTGATTTCTACTTGTTAAAGGATCACTATAGGGTCAGGAACACAAACTTGTATTCCTGACCCTATAGTGTTAAAACCACAATCCAGCCCCCCTTTGTTTGCCTCAGAAAAACAAGCAGTCTGCTGACATCATGAGAAGTGGTAGTCTGATCCAATCACAGTGCTTCCCCATAGGATTGGCTGAGATTGACAAAGAGGCAGATCAGGGGCAGAGCCAGCATGATTCAAATACAGCCCTGGCCAATCAGCATCTCCTCATAGAGATGAATTGAATCAATTAATCTCTATGAGGAATGTTCAGTGCCTGCATGCAGAGGGAGGAGATACTGAATGTGAAGTTATCACTAGGCTGTAATGTAAACACTGCATTTTCTCTGAAGGTAATGATTCTATTCACCAGAACAAATTCAATAAGCTGTAGTTGTTCTGGTGCCTATAGTGTCCCTTTAAAGGACCACTCTAGGCACCCAGACCACTTCAGCTTAATGAAGTGGTCTGGGTGCCAGGTCCAGCTAGGGTTAACTAATTTTTTTATAAACATAGCAGTTTCAGAGAAACTGCTATGTTTATCAATTAGTTAAGCCTTCCCCTATTTCCTCTAGTGGCTGTCTCACTGACAGCCGCTAGAGGCGCTTGCGTGATTCTCACTGTGAAAATCACAGTGAGAGCACGCAAGCGTCCATAGGAAAGCATTATGAATGCTTTCCTTTGCGACCGGCTGAATGCGCGCGCAGCTCTTGCCGCGCGTGCGCATTCAGCCGACGGGGAGGATCGGAGGCGGAAAGGAGGAGGAGAGCTCCCCGCCCAGCGCTGGAAAAAAGTAAGTTTTAACCCTTTTCCCCTTTCCAGAGCCGGGCGGGAGGGGGTCCCTGAGGGTGGGGGCACCCTCAGGGCACTCTAGTGCCAGGAAAACGAGTATGCTTTCCTGGCACTAGAGTGGTCCTTTAAGGTCCCTTATTATGACTGCTCTTTTTTTTTAATAGGAAAGAGATTCAGAGTCTCAAAGAGTGCAACTACTTCTACATGATAATTTGACACTGGCCGAAGAGATACGAGTACTCAGGGAAGAGACATCCCGAGGCTGGGACAGAGTGTATGAGACAGACTCGGAGATTTCTTTAAGCTGGGAGAGAAGAAATGAGAATGATGGAGAGCATGCTTGGGAGAGACTGCAAAGCCAGGACTCTGAATGTAAGTACATATGTAGGAGAAGAGCTAGGCATTCTAAATGTTTATGGAACGCATTTCTAAAAACTGATTGAGCATCATGGGAAATGTAGTCTACAGATTGCTACAATTCCTAAGGTAGCCATCCCTGCTGTATAGATCAATGCAAATAGTTTCAAAAATACTGACTTGTTCATAATGCTTCATGAAACCATACAGTATCAATTTCCATAGAGGCCATGAAAACACATTCAGGGCTATTTAAAGATTTGAGACTATACAGATTCCCATATCTTGAAAACCAAACTATTGGTGCAGAAGCAGAGATACTATTTTGTTTTAACATACAGTAGGTATATATAAAATATATAGGAAAGAAACCGTCTAATACGCTACTGTAAACAAATATTATGTGGTAGGCACTCCTATAGAAATCGAAATCTTGGTACCTGTGTCATTTCTCACGATGACTAATATGAAATAAAGATCTTCAACACTCAGCAATGTGTTCAGTGTGTTCATTCAACCATAATAGTTAAGGACAACGTTTTGACACATAAATGTGTCTTTATCAAGAAATGAGCTTGAAAAAGACACATATATGTGTCGAAACATTGCCCTTTCACTGTGATGGCTGAATAAACCACCTGAACACCTTGCTGAGTGTTGAAGATGTTTATATGTTACAATGCACTGTGTGACAGAGCTCCTTGTACCCTACCTCTGCCAAGCTTACTTTATAGCAGCCACAGGGAAATACCTGGAACGATTCTGCCCCAGTCACTTGCCTGACATCAAGACACATTGCACAATAGCTATCACACAAAAAACATAAACCAATTACCTTTCCTTCTGTTCTAATTTTTATATAATAACTCAACTCCCAACTCCTAATGCAATTACCTCCTGAACATAAGAAAAACTTCCACTCTGTGAATTTTACTGTCATTCTTGAAAGTGTAATACAAATTGACAAAAAGGGGTCTCTGGGAGATCCCGTCACATATCTTCCCCCCGAACACCCCAGGGAAGACTAACCACGTACCAGATTTTCAATCGATCTATGCCTGAGTTAGTCTAGCAAGTCGCCCCAAAACATCCTGCCACTCTGGTAGCCTCCTGAACAATGTTCCATCCTATAAATCCATTGTCTTGCCGGGGAGGGGGGCTGACCATCTCCCCTCCAAGTAACTTTAACTGCAGCTGGGGAGGTGAACTGACTGTTTCCGTTCCCGGTAGTTCCAACTGCCGCTGGGGAGGGAGACCAATACTCTCCTCTCCATGCCTAACAACCTGACGCTGAGGAGGGGGACACACCGTCTCCGCTCCCGGTAACTCCAACTGCCTCGGGGGAGGGAGGATTATACTCTCCTCTTCCTGTATAACAAACTGCCTCTGAGGAGGAGGACTGACTCCACTACTGGTAGCTCTGACTGCCGCTAGGAAGGGAGGTTGATGCTCTCCCTGTAAAACAAACTGCCGCTGGGAAGGGGGGCTGACCATCTCCGCTCCCGGTAACACAACCTGCCACTGGGAGGGAGACTGACACTCTTCCTTCCCATAGTTGTAAAGTCAAGCAAATCATCAGTTTTGAGGAACTGCTGCTGAACCAAGTCAAACAGTCGTTGGTAATCTTGCTCCAGCTCCCACTCCCTGGCAGCCAGGTGTGTCAGGTCTGGTCCCAGCCCAATAGCTCCAGGAAGCTTCAGCAGGACTTTCGTATCACTGAGAATGTCCCAGAGACAAAATTCTTCAGGACTCCCAAAATAAATGTCATCCTCAAAGGACTCCCACAACAAGCCAGAGCCATCATAGTCCTCACCCTCTGGCACATCATCCTCAGCCATCCACGAGTATTGCCGGGCAACGTACCACCATAACGCCCGGTAAGCCTCGTCCAGCTACAGTTCCTTCCAGACCAAGCTCTCGAGTTCCATCACCCACTCCTCCAGGGACTGCTCTCCCAGGAAAGGCATTTGCAGAGCCACTTGTTTCTGAATACGCTGCTCTGGTCTTGGGAGGCTTTCTCTCAGCTAAACCTGAACTTCCTCTAGGACCCTGTACCAGAGCTCCTTCTGAATAGCATCCCTCCAGTCCAGCTCATGCTCTTCTGAGACCAGGCTACCATCTCGGGACAGAGCTGCTTGTAGCTTCTGCTAGGACTCTTCCTCCTGTGGGGACACTGCACAGATGCTAGCTCTCTCCATCTCCACAAATTCCAAAAGGCACGCTGGGGTCCCAGAAGATGCGCCGGTGTCCAGGGATGTTTCCCCAGTCGCTAGGAAGTAATCCCACTGCTAACACCAAATGTGCCACCTCCCTCTTCCGCTTTCGACTGCAACAAAAGTGATTTTGGGTCATTGTCTTTTTAAAGGGAACTAGTTCTTTTCTGAAAATTACACAAATAAGTACAATAATAAAAAAAAACACCTATAACATGTGTGAACTTTTTCCACAAGGTGCTCTGTTTTCTTTTTAAATTTGTGATTTGTGAAATGTTTTAAACAGCAAAATTCAGTTCAGACAAATCAAAACCAGAGCAAACATATCTTCTGAAAATGAGCAACAAACATATCTTCTGAAAATGAGCAATGGAAACATTGTTGCATATCTTTTCTTCTCTGTATGCTTTTTTTTTTTAATGTTAACAATAATTGACAGGAAGCTTAGGTGGCAGCACGCAGTTGCAGTATAAAGAGGTGTCAAGTTCTATGTTTAATTTTATTTTTCAGAACTCACAAACACATATTTTTTCAATGTTGGGATAAGTAAATATAATATAAAAAAAACCCGGGGGGGTGGGGGGGGGAGAGCCTGACCGCCGAGCTGGACGGAAGTGGGTCGCCTCGGCTCCACGATGAAAGATTAATAAACAGCCCAAAACAACCCTTGGTGCGGCTGTCTGCCCTCGTCGTGATGGCAAAGCTGAATGCTGGGCGGATGGAGCTGCGGCCTGTCGTGAGGCTCTGGCGGGAGAAACGGCCGATCTCCCTTGCTTAGTCCGGCAGGCCCTCCCACACGCCTGCTGAGGGCTCCGTTCCCACCCCCCCCCCCCCCCCCCGTGGGTTATCCCGGACCCCACCGGGGAAGCAGTGATCGTTCCTGGCAACCCATGCGGTGAAAAGATCATCCAGGGACCGCGCCCAGTGTAAGCACAGAGGCAGCAACTGCAGAATGACAGCTAGGTGCTGTCCGGAAATTGAAGCAGACTGGAACACTGCTCACTGACAGCGGCCAGCGGTATACCTTCTCCGCCCATCAGACAACTCTGAAGGGTGCACATCCAGCAAGTAAGCATGGCTAATACTGGTACTACCTGAGGCAGCATCTCTCGTTGTAGCTGACGGATCTGTGGGGACTATACTGGGACACTGACCCTGCTTAAACATGGAGGAATAACGGACACGGGACACAGGCCTCATTTTATATCTGAGACTGATACCAGCAGACACATAAGTCTGATTGCACTTCTGGCCAACAAGTACCTCAGCTTTTAAGCAATCAGCGTGGAACAAAAGGAACTTGACTACAGCCAGGTTGCCAGCTAACCCAGCACTGCTGCAGGAGTAATTAAGCGACTGCTACTCATATATAATTAGAATCCTATCAGAGCACTGTATATCCTTTATGTTAGCATGTCATTCTTAGTCCCAGTATTATTTTGGTTTGAATATTTTTATTGGCGTCGCAAAAAAGCATGAGCAGGCAGGGGCGGACTGATACCTCACAGGGCCCTCGGGCAGTGGGTGATCAAGGGCCCGCCCTCCTGGTCCTGGTACAAGGTTTTCTGGTTCCCTGCTATTCTTCTACCCCTTCTTTCTGGTGCTTTTACACATATATTATGTGTAGGCTGCCCAGCACACAGAATGGATGTGTGAGAGCCACACATCCCTGACTCCCACATTCCCGAGTGCCGCCCAAAATGGCCAGATTTACTTTTAAGGGGTTAATCCAACCAAAACCAGTGTTTTAATAAACACTGTTTTTAGATGGAGTAACCCTTGCTGGCGTGCCTCCCAAGCAATTAAAATAAAGCAAATTTAATTACACACTTCCACTAATTTTGCTTTGGACATCACAGGCAGCATCCCCCACATGTACAACCTTAAAACTAGCCACATGTGTTTGGAGTCTACTTGTGGGGTTGCGTGTGTGGGGGATGTGGTTAGTGATGTGTTCCTGTATGTCAAAGTGTTGTGTTGGATTAATCCTTTCTCTTGTTTTACCTATTGTACAGCGCTGCAGAATATGTTGGCGCTTTATAAGATATTGTAAAAGTTGTGTGTGTGAAGGCTGTGTGCAGTATTGCAATGGTGGGTATGCTGTTTGTGATGCCTATGTGAAGGGAGGCTGCATGTAATTTTGTATGTGTGGGGATGCTGCTTGTGGTGTGTCTATACAGTGAGGCTCCTTGTGGGTTTTTGTATGTGTGAATGGGGCTATTTGCAGTGCATTATGTGAGTAGAGAGGGCTGGCTGTGTTGCAGTGTGTGTGAGATAGAATCTGTAGTAGGCATCTGGTGGTTACTGGGGCTGTAGTGTGTGCGTGTTTGGATAATAGAGGTTCTACTGTGTATAAGTTGGATAGTGGCTGTAGTGTGTGTGTGTAGGGGGATAAATGCTGAAATAGGTGCAGGGAGGCACAGGGGCTGTGGTGGGCACTGTGAGGCGCGGGGACTGAGGTGGGCGCAGGGAGGCACAGGGACTGAAGTGGGGGTGGGGCTGGACAGAGTATGAGGTGGGACATAGATGTTGTGGTGAGCTCAGGAAGGGACATAGGGGCTGTGGTGGGTACTGAAAGGGATAGGAGCTATGGTAGTTGGAGGTGGCATAAGGGATGTGGTGAGAGCATAGGGGCTTGGGTGGAAACATGGATAGGTAGATCCTGGGGTGAGTGTTGGGAGGAATGGTGGCTGAGGTGAGTGCAGGGGGGGTGAGGTGGGTGCAGGAGCAGCTGTGGTGGATGCAGACGGGGCTGAGGTGGGTGCAGGGGAAGCTGTGGTTGGTGCAGGGACACAGGAGGCTAAGGTGGGTAAAGGGAGAGCTGAGGTGGGTGCAGGGGGAGATGTGGTGTGTGCAGAAGGAGCTGTGGTGGGTGCGGATAGACAAGGGGCTGTTGTGGGCACAGGATGGGACATAGAGGCTGTAGTGGGCACAGGGAGGGACATAGTGGCTGTGGTGGGTACTGGAAGGCATAGGAGCTATGGTAGGTGGAGGTGGCATAGGGGCTGTGGTTGGTGCATAGGGGATTAGGTGGGTACAGGGATAGGTAGATCCTGGGGTAAGTGCAAGGAGGAATGGTGGCTGAGGTAGGTGCACGGGAACTGAGGCAAGTGCAGGGGGAGCTGTGGTTAGTACAGGGGGGCTGAGGTGGGTGCAGGTGGAGCTGTGGTTAGTACAGGGGGGTCGAGGTGGGTACAGGGAGAAAGGGGGCTGAGGTGGGTGCAAGGGGAGATGTGGTGTGTGGAGGAGGAGCTTAGGTGGGTATTGGGGGCTGAGGTGGGTACTGGGGGCTGAGGTGGGTACAGGGGGGCTGAGGTGGGAGCAGAGGTGGGTACTGGGGCTGAGGTGGGAGCGGAAGTAGGTACTGGGGGCTAAGGTGGGTAAAGGAGGTTGAGGAGGAGCTTAGGTGGGTATTGGGGGCTGAGGTGGGTACTGGGGGCTGAGGTGGGTACAGGGGGGCTGAGGTGGGAGCAGAGGTGGGTACTGGGGGCTGAGGTGGGAGCGGAAGTAGGTACTGGGGGCTAAGGTGGGTAAAGGAGGTTGAGGTGGGTAATGAGGGGTAGAGGTGGGAGCAGAGAAGGATACTGGGGGCTGAGGTGGGTACAGGGGGGCTGAGGTAGGAGCAGAGGTGGGTACTGCGGGCTGAGGTGGGTAAAGGAGGTTGAGGTGGGTAATGAGGGGTAGAGGTGGGAGCAGAGATGGGTACTGGGGCTGAGGTGGGTACAGGGGGCTGAGCTAGGAGCAGGGGGGCTGAGGTGGGTACTGGGGGCTGAGGTGGGTACAGGGGGGCTGAGGTGGGAGCAGAGGTTGGTACAGGGGGGCTTAGGTGGTAGCTGAGGTGGGTACAGGGGGGCCGAGGTGGGTACTGGGGGGCTGAGGTGGATATTGGGGGCTGAGGTGGGTACAGGGGGGCTAAGGTGGGAGCAGAGGTGGATATTGGGGCAGAGGTGGGTACAGGGGGGCTGAGGTGGGTACAGGGGGGCTGATTTGGGTACTGGGGGGGCTGGTTTGGGTACTGGGGGGGCTGATTTGGGTACTGGGAGGGGCTGATTTGGGTACTGGGAGGGGCTGATTTGGGTACTGGGAGGGGCTGATTTGGGTACAGGGGGGCTGATTTGGGTACTGGGAGGGGCTGATTTGGGTACTGGGGGGCTGATGTGGGTACTGGGGGGGGGGGCTGATATGGGTACTGGGGGGGGGGGCTGATGTGGGTACAGGGAGACAGGGGGGTGCTGACCTGAATTAAAATTATAAGAAGCTTACATGTGCTGTATGCCAGGCTGCTCCAGCTCCTTATGTCCAGTGCTCTTCAGGCAAGTGATGTCACTTCCTGGCCCCGCCTCTTCCTCCTCACACACACACAGCACCGCACGGCTGGAGACCTGGCAGCAAGAACTGAATACTCACTGCCAGGTCTCCCTGAGAGAGAGGAAACAGGTGAGGGAGGAAGGGGGTTAACTACAGAGTGATATGCTGCAGGGGTCCTGCAGCATATCACTGGAATAACGGAGAAATCATGTTTTCTGGCTGAGGAGATCCTCAGCCAGAGCATGACTGTGCTGCCGGGCCCCTGACTGCCTCGGGCCCTCGGTCCATGACCGATCTGCCCGACCTGTCAGTCCGCCCCTGTGAGCAGGCATAGTACCGGGTGATAGATGTAGTATATGGTTGCCTGCGCAGAGGCATATAGGTCAGAATATACAAGCATTTAAGGAAATTCAATACAGCGTGCGGTACGGTAATCATATATGGTAACATAATATGAGACAGGCGTCACGGTGCAATGAAGAATCCTATTAACATTATGACCGCGGCCAATTCATCGCAAAATAAGCATGCCGCGAGATGAGTGCATAGTCGTCAGAACTGATAGTA
Organism: Pelobates fuscus; assembly: GCF_036172605.1. Classification (NCBI taxonomy): domain Eukaryota; kingdom Metazoa; phylum Chordata; class Amphibia; order Anura; family Pelobatidae; genus Pelobates; species Pelobates fuscus. Next base: position 84,500,039 of record NC_086328.1, on the reverse strand, counting down.
TATACGTATGCCTCAATGAGCATGGTTGTGTCAATGTTTAGATTGAATCGTATTGGTTTACGTCGTATAATGCAATCACCTGCCCATTTTAGTGAACAACCATGTATAGCATATGCATTCTGAAGCTGATGCGAAGGGTCACTCAGATATATATTAATTAAGCCGTGACGTAAAAAGCTTATTGACTAAGCAATTAACAGTAAACTTTAGCCCTTGTAGGAGCATTTTTGCATTTCTAAGCAAAACAAATTGTGCAATTTCCGCTGGTAACTAGGCAACTTAAACAGTTTCTATATGACAGAGTAAGAAAAATTTTCCCAGCAATCATGAAGTTAAAAATGTGTACAGACAAATGATCCTAATATGCATCAAGAAACTCTCCTTAGGCGAGCCGCCATTTTGTGATCGCGTAGTCTGTCATTAATCTGATTCGGGATATGTTATGGAGCAATGTACATGTACGTGTATGAGCCATCAAACAGATCCTGAATTCTTCAAAGACATACACGTTTATGTTAACGGTCTAAAAAGTAAATACCTGGAGACCATGCGAGCAATGTGTTGTTGGTACTAGATTATATATACTAATATAACATATATCATGCTGTTTTCGGAACAGTGCAGTTAAAGGGAAACTCCAGTGCCAGGAAAACGATCCGTTTTCCTGGCACTGGAGGGTCCCTCTCCCTCCCACCCCCCAATCCCCAGTTGCTGAAGGGGTGAAAACCCCTTCAGTGACTTACCAGGGGCAGCGACAGGTCCCACGTCGCTGCTTCCTCCTTCTACTTACGTCGGCCGGTGGGCGAGACTGATCTCGCCCGCCGGCCGAGGAGACCTAATGCGCATGCGCGGCAATGCCGCGCATGCGCATTAGCGCACCCCATAGGAAAGCATTGAAAATGAATTTCAATGCTTCCCTATGGAGACTAGAGCGACGCTGGAGGTCCTCACACAGCGTGAGGACGTCCAGCGACGCTCTAGCACAGAAAACCTGTGCTATGAAGCAGGAAGTCCCTCTAGTGGCTGTCTAATAGACAGCCACTAGGGGAGGACTTAACCCTGCAAGGTAATTATTGCAGTTTAAAAAAAACTGCAATAATTACACTTGCAGGGTTAAGGGTAGTGGGAGTTGGCACCCAGACCACTCCAATGAGCCGAAGTGGTCTGGGTGCCTGGAGTGTCCCTTTAACGTAAAACTGTAATATTAATAACTTTGACGCTCTTAACCACAACAGAGCTGGGCTGTTCTCAATATCTGTTCACTGGGGGCTGTTAATTGCACAGCTGCCCTGCAGTTCTTAGGCTGCTGGGTCTCCGTCTGTCCTCCCTGCAACAACCCCAGTCCGTCTCCGGGGCCCTCTGTAGCTTTGTGGGCACTCGGGAGCAGGGGCTGTCCATTCGACTCCCACACCTAGAGTCCACGGGCCCCTCTCTCCCTGCACCTCCCCATCGCCACCCAGTGCCTCAGACTCAGAGGCGCGTGCCGCCCTCCGTCTCTCCCAGTGCCGGCCACCTGCTTGGAGCCGGCGCGCACCCCCCCCGGCCACCGGTCCGCCGGAGGGGGTCGCACAAGCCTGCCCCACCGGGCTCACGGCATCAGGGACATGGCCCTCTGGGGACCCCACATACCCATGGGCCAGGGCACCCACTCCTCCAGCGGGCCGGCAGTCACCACAGGGGATCCATCCAGCGGTCAGCTGTGCCCAAGTCCGTTCGGGCGGTCCAGAACGGCCTCCCATGATTTGCACTCTCCACCTTCACTCCTCCGACTCAGCAGCGGTGCCTTTGTGGAGTACTTGCCAGTGATGGGGTAATCGCTGTGTGCGCCCAAGTCTCTTTGCGCCTGATCGGGGTGCTTCTTCGGGTAGATGTTTCAGCCTCTCCGCGGCTACATCTAGTGTTGCGGGGAGTCCCGCTGCGGCCAGCTCCTCCACCTGGAGGCCAGGATATCACCCACCGGCCAAGGGGGGGCGGGCAGGGCCGTGCCCTGGGCCGAGGTACTCCCCTTGTCTAGATATTCACAGCGGGACCGCACGGCTGTGTTGCCTGCAGTGGGCGCTTGGTTTCTGACTCTCTGCCTCATGTAGGCCGTGCTCGGCCTTCTCTGCTTGCCTGGCTTGCTTTGAGTGTCGGGTATCGGGGGTAAGCTGGTGCCATCCTCGGTTCATTTCTGATGGGACTTTGTGTTTTTAGGCAGTCTGAGGCGATTTTAGTTGCCTTTTTTGTCGGCATGTAGCAGGAGCTCATGATAATGGCGTCTGGTCAGCCCGGCCCCGCCCCCTCCCCCTCCCAGTATTATTTTGAGTTTATTAAGGTTGATTTAGTTTCTGCAGATTCGCATGGCAATGATTTAGAAATCACTTAACAATGACTGAGCACACATGCATGCTTTAGCCGGCTAGCCCAGCAATTCGCTGCCCCCTGGTGGTCAAATTCAATCAGCTAGAGAAACCTGTAACTGATATTTTGCATAAGCCTGTAACTCAATAATCATACAACCATTGCTCAACTAAGCATGCATAGAATAGCTATAACTGTTTTAATCATTTTTGCGTTAATCGACTTGAAAAACAAGGAAAGTGGCATTACTAAGCAAGGAAATGTATCTACCTAATGCTAACGATGTATTACCCCATCCTGTAAACAAACCGTACATTTCCCTTTTCTCTCTTCTGTACCCCATCTCATATGCCGCAATAAAAAAAAGAATTTATAAAAAACAAACAAAAAAACTGCGAAGTGACAGTTTTCCTTTAAACAAACACCCCAAGCACCATAACCATTACAATACGCTGTAGTGGTTATGGTACCAGGAGTGCGCTGTTGCCCAACTCCCATTTTAAGTAGACCATTTTAGAATGGTTTGACTTCTTACCTGGGATCTGCATGGCGCTGCTCCCCATCTCCACTACTTCTGACACAGTACTACTACTGAGCTAAGCCCTGACATACTGGTTGAGAGTGTCAGAGGATCACTCTCATGAATGAACTGCTTAGCACAGACAGAGAGCTTCTGGCTCACAATTGGATGTAGTGGACACGCGAGCAGTGTGCAGGAAACCCGAGGTAAGATGTCAAATAGTTCTAAAGCAGTTTGATTCATTAAAATGTATAGTTTCCAAGACACTCCTGACATTATAACCACAACAGAACATTGTAGCTTGGGGTGTTCCTTTAAGTGTTCTATTACTAGTATTACATCTATTTGTAGTCTTAGACATTTTTTTTTTTTTTTATATATAACATTTTGAACATCTAAGCAAAAATGTTTACATGATCATCCACTAAAATTCCCTGTAATGGTCCTTATGCTATCGCTCTCACTTTCAGTTGTAGACCTAAGTTCAGAGTTGTCTCAGGCTTTGTTACGTTTGGAAAAAGAAAATCAGACCTTGAGAGAGAGATTGCAAGTTCTTACAGGAGAAATCACGGAACCTGAAACTGCAGGAGCACATGATAATACACAAAGTGACCTAGAAATTCAGAACCTAAAGCAGCTAGCCAAACTCTGTATCAGAGAGGTAAGTAGTTCCTGGAAATCCAAAGAAAATTGAGAATGGAAAAAGTTATTTTGGTTGTGCACTGATTGAACATACAGCCGGTGTGTGCCACAACAGCGACATCCGGTAGAGTAGGCAAACATTGGCATAACATGCTATGGCATTAGATATACAGGCACATTTTTATATTATTTGAAAACAGTAGTTCAGGATCACGTTTGTTTTTAACTATGGTAAAATATTACGCTTGTCATGGAGATAGCTAGATGAGTATATTGCTGATAAACAATAGGTACTCATTGTAGACATGTTTTGATGAGGAATACAGTAGTATATACTAGAAGAATATACCACCCCTGACAGCCCCCTACGCACATGAGCAACACACTATAGATATGGCAGTATGATAAGACAGGTTTGCCATGCCACCACAGTGAATACAGACATTTCAAGAGGCAGGAGACAGAGGTGAATACAGACATTTCAAGAGGCATGACTGTGGCATGTACTGCACATTTTTTTTTTTCCCCACTTTTTTTTGTAGTAGGAACAGCAACAAGGTTAATTAACGTTATCAAAAATGCATATAACAGGACATTGCTTATAAACTGACAGGTATTATCTGATATGCATAAATGTGATGTACTTTTGTAGCTAGTCTATACATGCTTGGTTATGTAGTGGTTGGATTGCAGGCTATGCAAAGTAACAATTTCTATCCGCTTATTTAAAGTAATAGGTTGCCCTCTGGACAGTAATAGGCCGTTAAGCATTAGTTTACTAGTGTGAGACAATATAGCACCGTCAGTTAGTGAGGAGGTCTGTCTAGGTCCTGGCATGAATAAGCAGTAAGCAATTAAAAAACATAGGAGACATAGATTGTATGGGGAGGTTCATTCCTTCTGGCAACAGTAATAAACCTGTTAGGCAGATAGAATGATAGGCAAAACAAAATATAGCCTAAGGGAGAGCTTATCTGAGCGTGTCCCTCCTGCGTTGGTGCGCCCTGTCGCTACCCTATACCCTTGCTGTCTTGCATGATAGATGATAGTGTCCTGTTAGTCCAGATTTGGTCGCTCCTCTGGCCCCAGGCCTTCGCGGGAGCTCCTGTGCCTGTCCCTCCGCTCCAGCTGCTCTCAGTGCTGCAGGCGATATCCCGGGTGGTCTTGGTGGTCGGTAGTACCTTCCAAGGACGTGGGTTAGGCAATCGGGTGCTACCCCTTCTGCTCCTCAGCCCAGGAAGGCGGCAGTGGGCTTTGGGTTTTGCAGGACGTCGTTTTTTTCTTGCTGGTGTCGCACGCTCAGGTGCTGTTGGTAGTCTCCGTCGGTTGTCAGCCGTTAGGTGCAGTTTGACAGGAGGTAGGTGTCTGTGCTCTGCTTGTCCCTGTTTCTCCATTAAGGCTCGGTCCTTTCTGCTCTGCAGCTTCTGACAGAATCTGCGAAAGAGATCATCCAGTCGCTGTTCGAGTGGCTTTAGTAAGCTGTGTGTCTCTGCAGCAGGATCAGCAGACGCCATCTTGGCCCCTTGTATACTGCTGTGTGCTTGCATTTGGGTCTGATGGATGTCGTGGTTCCGCTGGTGACTGAAATGAGCCGGGATAACCCCCACCGGCTGGGGGGGGAGCGGGGTTTTCCACCAGTTTTGGCATTTTCCAGCTGGTCTGTGAGCAGGGAGATCGGCCGCTTCTCCCACGCTCACCTCCGACTTTAGGCCGCAATTTCACTGTCGGGTTCAGATTGTCCGCCCGGGCTCCAAATCCTCCAGTGTTGAGATCCAGGGTGTCGCCTGCTCTCTACTGTGTAGGATCAACGTATTTGCCGGGGGAAAAGTTAGCAATATATTATCTTTTGGAGAGTTCTCGCTCGGAGCACGCGGTTCTTGCAGCCGTGCAGCTCGGCGGTCAGGCCCCGCCCCCCTGAGAATGGAAAAAGTTAAATTAAGTTTAATGGGATAAAAAGCAATAGACACGGTGGCACTTCACGCTCCTAGCGCCATCTAATGGTAGGAAATCAAACTATTTTTGAATAGTTTGATACTTACCTGGTTCACGTACACGAAGTCCTCCCCATCTTCTGTGATCATTCTGAAGCAAAAGTTATCATAACTCTTTATCAATATCAATTTTGGCTACATTTGGAGGAGTGTCAGCTAAGAAACCCAGGTACTTTTAAACCTGCATAAAATTCCCAAATGGTTTCTTTTGCATTTCTCAACAATGGTGAACATAGAAAAGTTTGACATGATGGTGCATATGTTTAACATGCAACTGTTTTAATAAAGTTTAAGTTTGGGAAATAGAGACACAAATTTAAAAATAACTCTCCAAGTACCATAACCACTAAGGGGGACTGTAATAGTTATAGTGCCAAGAGTGCCCTGGCGCCACCCAACTGTAAGTAGTCAACTGTTTGCAAATGGTTTGACTTCTTACTTGGGGTCAGACAGACTTTGCTCCCTGCCTATCTCCTTCCATTGTTGAGAGATGATGAAAGCTCCTGCTAGGAGCTTCCTGTAATGGAGCTCCTGTACTCTGACTTATTACCTCCATCAGGTTAGCTTACTCACCGCTACCAGGGGATTCTGGAGAACTTTAGACCCAGTCACCAAAGAAGGACAACGGTCGCTTGGGACCTTTTCCACTGAACAAGGCTACAGTGGTTTACAGCTATTTTCCTCTTGATGACTTCTTTCTTGTACAGTATCAGTAATTAAAGCCTTTTTCCCCACACATAGGTCGAGACTTAATGTAGGAGGTAGAACAAACAACCTTTATTGCACGCACATCTATTTTATACAGACCAAATGTGGATTCCTCCTCCAGGGGGTCTTCCATACAATACAGTTGTGTATGGAGTGTTAATTGTGATAGTCCCAGCTAACAAAATAGACTCCGTGCTGTGCCCTCTCATACACAGAGTCGTGATGTGCATAAATCCCTCAAGAACCCCCTTTCCCTGTACAGCACTTCCTCACATTATATGTCTCCTGATAGCTCATCATCCAAGAGAATCCATGCCCAAGCAATAGTGTGTTAAAGTTTTAATGGATTGCGGCTGTTCTTGAATCCGGGGAGTGTCAGGATCGGGACAGGGATCCAACACGCAGAGTACAGACAGTAGAAGGGTACGTATACCGGACCTTAGAATGGCCGGACTAACGTACGGAGATATAGAGAATGGTCAAAGACAAGCCGAGGTCGAGGGAATGAGAAGACAGGTAAGCGAGGAACAAGCCGAGTCAAAGGGTAATAGCGATAAGCAGAGTAATACAAACAAGCCGGGTCGGAACCAAAAGGATAACTGGAATACAAGAGCGCTGGGTGACTAGACAGGCTAGAACCACGACAGGGCAATGAGCAAATGGAAGAAGCACTGTTAAATACCCTGGCTCAGGAGAGTAGACACGCCTCCGACGAGTCCTGATTAGTCTCCAGACAATTGAGTGACAGGTCGGTCCGGGTTGGCGTCATGACGTCGACTGCTGGGCGTCGTGCTACAAAAGGAAGTGGATCCCTCGCGGCCGGCGTGTAAATGACCGGGAGGACCGCGAGGGACGGAGGAAACAGCCCTTCTGGACAGATAAACTTCTAAGTCTCTACCTCTCTCAGAGGTAGAGACCTCAGGTACCCTGACAGGGAGTTCCATGTGTGTGGCTGGTTGATCTCAGTATCACAAAAGGGGTTTCTGGATCTCTGGGGAGAGGAGTGCTCTCAAGTCGTGGGTATCCCTAGATGCCTCATTAACTTCATGACATCCTCTCCAAATCGGTGATTGTTGGTCAGAGGACAGTCTAACACCCTATCAAAGGTTCTCTGGATCGCGGCACAGTTCTGATCTGGTGTACAGTTCCACAGCGATTCAGGGAATCTCCCGGTCTGGTACTCAGTGTGCAGACCAGGTCCAGGTGATCCCCAGAGTCCCCCAACACCAGTAGGGGAGTAGAGTTAGCACTCAGGGCCAGCGACAATAGCCCCTTTTGAATTTTTCAGGGGCTCTTGGAACCAAGCCCATAGTCTGTGGGCATGAGGGTTGCCACTTTGCCCCTCCATGGATCAGGAAGACAGGAGCTAGATTATTGTTAGCTCTCCTGTGCTAATCAATGCATTGCAAGGCCAGCATATTGGCATGACAACATCAGTAGTTCATTTTCAGCTCATGAGCTTAGCCCTGCACTTGTGAGCATAGCTCAGACAGAGTGCCTCCAACTCCAGAAAAGACAGGAAATGGTGACCGCACACCTCGGGTAAGTTGGTACCAAAAATATCGACTGCTTACATTGAGGTGAGGAGGGTGCCAGGGCATTTTTGACACCCTGCACTGTAGTTTTGATGCAGTGCACTGTAGTGGTTATGGTACTTAGAATGTCCCTTTAAGGATTCTTATTTGGGTAGATATAGTACAGAAACACTCAGGCAATAAGTTTCCTATAAAGTTAACTACATTTCAAACTTACTATTCTAACAAGTGAAAAGCAAAGTCTTGCTCATACAATAGTAACTTTTTTAGCATTGAATGACTAATAAGAAGAAAATGATAGATATGATGCATGAGATCGATACATTATGTTGTGTAAGGATGATTACATTTATATTTAATTCAGGAACCAGAAGGAGGCAGTCTGGGAGAGAGAGATCACATACAGGGCGAAGCAGAGAGAAAACTTGCCGACCGACCAGAAACTGAACATTTACCAAAGAGATCACTTGAAACTGCGGACAATGCACAAAACTTGAAGAAACCGCTGGAACAGAATTCGAAGAGTATCCAAGTACAAGAAAGAAAAGCTGAAGAGACCACAGCAGAGGATAAATCCCAAAAGACTGAATATAATCGTGATCAAGGACTTCAACAAGTAGACGAACAATCTGAAACAAAGAAAGACATAGGAATAAGTCATTTGAATAGGAATTCAAGAGAAGAGGAACTTGCACTTAGCAGAGAATTGGTAGAGAGTGGTAACAAGGTAAAATTACTCACAAAACAGCTGGAAAAAAGTTCGCTAGAGCTACAATCACTCAAGGAAAATCTTGAAAGGAGATTAGCTGAGGATTCAGCAGAAGTCCAGAAACAGCTACGAGAGAGAGAAAAAGAAATAGAGTCACTAAACAGAAAGTTGGTTGACAAGGAAGTAGAGAGACAGGTACAGCAGAGACAGCTTGAAGAGAGATCGGAACAGATAGAGTTCCTAAAGAAGCAGCTAGATGACAAGGATGGAGAGAGACAATGCCAACAGAAACTTCTTGAAGAAGCTGTCAAGCAGACGGAACATTTACATACACAACTTCTTCAAACCGGGGAGTCACATTTACTAAATAAGCACCTTCAACAGAGTACCGAGGAAATGCAGTCTCTCAAGAAACAGTTAGAGGAGAGCATGAGAGACATGCAGACCTTCAATAGGCGGCTTCATGAAAGTGAGGTGCAATCATTTAAGAAACAGCTTGAAGAGAGTTCTTCAGAAATACAGTCACAAAAGAGACTTCTGGAGGAGTGTACAAAAGAAAACAAATTGCTCAGAACACACTTGGAAGAAAATGAGTGTTTGCAGTTGTCAATGCATAGACAGCTGGAAGAGAGGACTACAGACATCCAATCTCTCAAAAGGCAGATACAAGACAGTTCTGTGGTGGAGCAGTCATTAAGGAGACAGCTAGAACAGCAAGAAACAGAGAGAGATTCACTTGACAAGCAAGTAAAAACATGTTCTCAGGAAATACAAATGTTGAAAAGACAGTTGGAAGAGAAAGAGGCACAGGAGCAGTTACTGAGGAGACAGCTGGAAGAGGGAGGAAGGCAGGACCAGTCCTTGAAGAAACAGTTGCAAGAGATGACTGAAGAGACAGACTCCCTGAAGAAACAGATCAGAGACACACAGGAAAACCACCTTCAACAACTTCAAAAGTTCACAGAGACGAGTGAAAGTCTACAGAGACAGCAGCATGAAACAGGAGAGTCCGCATCATTAAGGAGGCAGTTGCATGAGATATCTGAACAGGTCCAAAGTCTCACCAGAAATCTTCACATAAGTGCTCAGAATGAAAGGGATTCACAGCGACAACTCAAGGAAAAAGAGCAAGATATTCACAGACTCCAGAGGCAGCTTCAAGAGAGAGCTGACGAGGTTCTGTCACAGAAGGGTTATCTAGAGAGAAACATGGAAAATGAGCAGTCTCTACATGGAAAACTGGAAGAGAGTAATCAGGAGTTACAGTTACTAAGAAAGGACTTAATTGAAAAGGAAGTAGAGAGACAGTGCCAGAAAAGACAATTAGAACAACATGACAAAGAGAGACAGGCCCAAATTAGTAAATTAGAAGTAAGTACAGAGGAATTATTGGCCCTTAAAAGACAGCTGGGAGAAAGAGAGTTACAAGAACAGTCACTTAAAAGACAGCTTCAAGAAATAAAAGAAGAGGCATTGTCCTTGAAGAGACAACTTAAAGACAAAGAGGAAGAATTGGCTATGACACAACTTCAAGAGAGAGTTAAGGAGGCAGAATCTCACCAGAGACAGGCACACGATGTAGAAAAGTTACAATTACTAAAGAGACAGTTGCAACAAAGTACTGATGAGATTCACGTATTGAAGAGAAAGTTGGAAGAGAGCACTGGAGAAATACTGTCAGTAAAGAGAAGTCATGAAAGAAATGAGAGATCCCTTAAAGAACAGCTACAAGAGAATGCCGACAAAGTAGAAGGGCAGAAGAAGCAACTTGAAGAAAAAACAGAAGAGATTTCAGTGTTTAAGAGGCAGTTAGAGGAAAGGGATAAGTCCCTAATTAGACACATTGAACAAAGTACATCAGAAATTCAACTTCTAACAAGACAGTTGCAGGAGAACGCTGGAAAAGAAAATTCCTACAAGAGACAACTAGAAGACAATGAGAGAGAAAGACTATCATTGGAGAGGCAACTGGAAGAGCGAGTGGAGCACTCACTACGACAACAACAGCGTGATAGTGCTGAGATACAGTTACTGAAGAGACATTTGGAGGAGAGCTCTGATGAAATACAGTCACTGAAAAGAAAGGAATTGTCACTCATGAGACAGCTTCAAGAGAGCACCGGTGAAATAGAAGCCCTTCAGAAGCAGATTCATAGAATGGATAAGTCAGATTCACTAAAAAGACAAGAGGACACTGAACAAATGCAATTTCAAGTAAGAACTGAGGGGGGTGTAAGGTTTGAGACAAAGGTTCATGAAAAAGATGAAGACCGCCTTAAGAGACTACTGAAAGATAGCACAGAGCAAATAGAACAACAGAAGAGACTGCTTGAAGAGGGCACTGTAAAGGAGCAGTCCCTTATCAGGCAATTAAAAGACAAAGAGGAATATGAATTATCCATTAAGAAACAACTGAAAGAGAGTATTAACTTGGCAGAAAGCCTACAGAGACAACTGCGAGAACACACTTTAGATGTAAAATCTCCAAAGAGACAACTGGAACAGAATGTCATAGAAGGAGAATTTAATAAGAGACTGCTTGAAGAAAATAATCCGGACATTGTTCCCCAAAAGAGACTTTTCCAAGAAGCAAATATCAATTTGCTACTGCAAGAGCAGGAGGGGCAAAGGAAACTCCCAAAGAAAAAAACAAAAGGGAACACTGAGCTACTTCTTTTCCATCAGCCACCAGGTCCTATACCTTCTGAATCAACCAGCACCACAGATATCCCAGTCTGTGCCTCTCTGACCACATCAGCCCCTACCCTCCTCACTGTAAGCTCCCCATTGGTCTCTTTACCACCCATTGGTTCCTCAATCTCAACTGCTCTCCCACCATCGACCTCTCCCGCTTTGTCTGATGACCAAGCTGTACCTTCCTCTCTGACTTTTGTCAAGCCAACTTCTCCGTCTGTCCCTACCTCGCCTCCCATATCTGTCCCAAATCCCCTTCCTGTGGATGCTGTTTCACCTTCACCTACCTCACAGTCTCTCCCAGTTTCCGTATCTATCTCTCACTCTCCTGTTACCACTTTAACACCTACTCTACAAGTGTCTAACCCCCTTCCTACCACCCCTGCCCCCTCTCCTGTACACGAGTCTGCTTTGTCCTTGCTGCTCCTGGAGGTGCAAAGTGTTCGCAGAGAACGTGCAGAGATTCAGGGTCGGTATGATTCCCTGCTCAGGGAACTTCAAAGGCAAGAAGCAGAGCTGGATAAGGCACAAAGAGAGCTACGTAGAGGAAGGAGTGCTCTGAGGATACTGAGACAAGAGCACAAGGAGCTTCAGGAAAGGTAAGAAAAAGTAGTCGCTAACTGGAAAGGAAGATGTGGATAGATGGAAACTATGCTTGTCGGTAATGAATGTGTATGGCCAGGCTGATTAAGAAGGTATACAGAGATAAACACCAGAAACAAATATATCATAATGTAACTCTGTTTAGGAAAATATAGCAAATAAAGTGAATAACCAAACGGAAAAAAAATTTAAAGAGCCACTAAGAGCTCTGTATAGTAGGAATGGGCAGTACTTGTAGATATCTCGGGTAGCAAGTTATAAAATATTGTACAGAGAGTGGCAAACAAAAAAGACATGGATGCCCAAAATAGTTAAAGGGACACTATAGTCACCAAAACAACTTTTGCTTTATGAAGCAAGTTTAGGGTATAGATCATGCCCTTGCAGCCTCATTTTTCTTTTTCTTTATGCAGTCTTAGTCAGACCTCTATCGGCTGTGACTGACACAGCCTGCATAAAACCAAAATGACTTCATTTTCAACTGACTTTAAAAGCTTTCTTTCTCCTGCTCTGTAAATTGAATTGTAATCACACACAGGAGGGTCCTGCAGGTTTTAGCAAACTATTAACAGAGAAGGAGATGATACATTCTAAATTAAACAGAATTTGCAATAAAGGAAGTGTAAATATTAGATTACTTTTTACAGGAAGTGCTTAGAAAGGCCGTGTAAGTCACATGCAGGAAGGTGTGACTAGGGTTGCATACACAAAGTGATTTAACTCCTAAATCGGTACACCCAAACTGCTTCATTAAGCTAAAGTTGTTTTGGTGACTTTAGTGTTCCTTTAAGTATGAAATTAAAATATGGTAAGATCAGATAAATAAAAAATTACCGATTATGAGCCATGCAGTTCTTATTACACTGGCTTCACTGGTACAATACCTATTTACAGATATTTGCAGAAAGCAGTGTTTCACGTCCAGAGTAAATACAATTAAATAGCTATAAAGACAGAAAGCAGTGAGCCTTATTATAACAGATAAACAGCTAAATTTGGCAGAAAATGTATCTTACTTACTTTACAGTGAGTAATCAGCCCGAATGAAACATTGCCCACCATGGAAATGAAAAACTGTAGCATCACCTCGAGTCCCGCTATAAATATGCAGCTGCAGACTGGAATCTGGCAAAGAAATACAATTTAGTAAGAAAATATAGACAGCATATAAAACCACATGCACACATTGCGCGTGTGGTTAATGTGTGTATTTGTGGCTTCATGATGTGGAGTAGTTGCAGACTGCTTACCTGTGGTCCCGACCATGAAATATCTTCGTCCCAAAGCTGAGTTGGAGATTTTATTTCCAATGTGTCTATCTCAAAAATCCTGAAATTTGGAATTTCATTTTACACATGACCGGTGTATAGTCGCCATATGGGCAGTCGGAACCTTGGACAAAAGCCCCCCACATACCTTCCCCAATAAAACGCTGACACTAGGGTATATGGGTCAAATTGTCCACAGCTTTTATTAAATAATTATGATATATATATATATGTAATGATAATAATCATACTACTATAATAATGATAATAACTTAACATAGAAAAACATGGGTCATTGCCCCATGCCCCGCCCTCTCATCCGTATCCTTCAGTTAATATACAAGGCAATGACCCCCATATAAATAACACATAATATATATACATATAACATTCTTCCAACATCATTTCAACATGAACATAACTTAAAGTGCCAAACATAATTAACCATGGCAGGGGTATACCCGGATACCCTTACCCACACCAAACATAATTTAACCATGGCAGGGGTATACCCGGATACCCCTACCCCACCAGGTTCTGGGCCACCGACAGGACTCAAAACCTACCAACTTACCAATCACCACAATTTTTCCATTTCCATCAATCTTCCTAATGGGGAGCCTATTTCCTCTCATTCAGCTCCCTATCCCGCCGCTGTGACAAAACGGGATAACCCACTTAACCAACAAAATCCCAGGGAGGGTGGGTGGGACAAACTCAGCCAGGTAGGTAATTAAAAGTGCTGATTCCAAAATGGCTGCTTATTTAAATAGCCAAACCCCTTACCCACAACCCATCAGTCCTGGCCGCTTCCTCCTAAGCCCGCCTCCTAACCCCTGTCAAGGCCCTTTTCCGCTGAGCTGCGCTTTGGCTACATGGGGCTACATGACCGGTGTATAGTCGCCATATGGGCAGTCGGAACCTTGGACAAAAGCCCCCCACATACCTTCCCCAATAAAACGCTGACACTAGGGTATATGGGTCAAATTGTCCACAGCTTTTATTAAATAATTATGATATATATATATGTAATGATAATAACCATACTACTATAATAATGATAATAACTTAACATAGAAAAACATGGGTCATTGCCCCATGCCCCGCCCTCTCATCCGTATCCTTCAGTTAATATACAAGGCAATGACCCCCATATAAATAACACATGATATATATACATATAATATTCTTCCAACATCATTTCAACATGAACATAACTTAAAGTGCCAAACATAATTAACCATGGCAGGGGTATACCCGGATACCCCTACCCACACCAAACATAATTAACCATGGCAGGGGTATACCCGGATACCCTTACCCACACCAAACATAATTTAACCATGGCAGGGGTATACCCGGATACCCCTACCCCACCAGGTTCTGAGCCACCGACAGGACTCGAAACCTACCAACTAACCAATCACCACAATTTTTCCATTTCCATTAATCTTCCTAATGGGGAGCCTATTTCCTCTCATTCAGCTCCCTATCCCGCCACAAGCTCAGACCTTGAACCCTTAAGCCGTCTGAGCTCCCCACCCCGAGGAAACAGCGCCTTCTGCAGCCATCCCTGCCAATCCGGAGCCCGAAGGACCCACCCCTGTTGAAAAGGAGAACTCCATCCTTGTGAAAACAACGGGGCAACCCCCGTCCCTATGACCATGCCTCTGCCACCATGCCGCCCGCTTCCCGTACAAAATTAGCTCCCCGCCATTCAGGGAACCGTCCCCGACCACCACCAAAGTCACGGGAAGCAGGCCTCCCAATCCTGAAACCCCTTTACCCCATCCATCTTGCTGGCCGACGCTGCAGTACCGGATCCAGATTTCACCCCCACATGTGGGACAAGAAAATCAGGCCTACACCACGCCAGAGTCTCCGAAACACCGCGGGACACACATCCCCCATCAATACCCCGCAACCAATCACCGAGTCACCACCCGACCCACCGGAAAGCCCAGCTGCTGACCCTCACCTCTAGCTGCAGCCCTCCTCTTGGCCCGGGGAACGACGAATAACCAAATCACCATATCCTGGTGAGACAAGCCAACCGTAACCCTGGCCCTTCGGACCCCTAGGGACCCCCCAACTCACTTCAACCGTTCCCAGACATACGCGCAAGCGGGAGCTCAATGGCTGCCGTCACCATGTACCCTAGGCCAAGGCCCCCCTTTTAGGCCGTACCGTGTCGTTTCCGAAAACCGCCTCAACGTGGAAGGATAGCAACCCCAACACCCGTTCATAACCCCTGGCTTGCCAAGCCTAACGCAAAACCGTCATAACCAAAAGCTAGACTGGGAAGAACCATCCCGCAACACCAGAAAAAACCCCGTTGCCAACTAACGGACCCCCTGCCAAAACGGCGGCGCCGAGGCAGCCGCACCCAGCGCTGAACCAGGGAGTTCACCCCGCAGCACGTCCAAGCCCTAACCCCCCGATATTGGTCGCGGACCGGACGACGAGCGTGCGTCAGACGCCCCAACTCCCCCCATCAACCCCGACTGGAGCACTCCCGCTCCCCCAATCCGAAAGTAGAAATGCCACACAAAACAGCAGCCCCCGGTCAACTGTCCAAGCCAACATCAGGTAACCCCAAATGAGATCCCCCGACACCCCACGGACCCCGGCCTCCTAGCGTCAAGAGCACCGCGCCCTATCTGACCTCTGGGGCACCGGTACATCAAGAAGTTCCACCGAAGTTCGTCCCAACCGTGGATCCAGACCCAAGGAGAAGCGGCCCTTGAAAACCTGCCCACCACCGCCGTAAAAGTCCCGGCTAACCACCTGAGCGTAAACCATCGTACGGCATCGCACCGCAAGCCACCCACCAGAGACAGAACCAATCCAACCCATGCGCAGTCCCGCGCTCCCCAGCCTTGTGCGTGCGTGGCCCTTGGAGCCACGAAGCTCTCACGCATTCTCTTAGCAGGACGCTTCCCGCAGCCCGAGTGCCATCGAGAACCGCACATCCTAAAAGCAGAACCTCCACGTGCCACCCGCCAAAACCAGGACCGTACCTACCGAGAGAAAGCACCAACCACCACGTTCCCGAAAAACCGAGCACCCCTTGTACGTGACAACCACCTGGAGGGACCCACATCGCTGAGTGAGGCACCATGAGAAAACGCACCACCGAATCAACAACACAAACGGTCGTCGACCATGTGCACCACTGCCACACAGTCCGCCCAGAAGAACCGCTTTAGGGGGCCTAAAGCCCGTTACCCCCTAAATGCCAGCGCCACCCCTATAGGGCAGAACCCCCAAATACCCGGGTCTCAAGGAGGAGCCTCCCTCCGAAACCGTCGACCACCGCCCCGCGCACCAGCAGATCAGCTAGCACCGGTGATGACCCAACGACGAAATTGTGCGGCAACCGCACTCCCGCACCCTCGCCGAAGCCCCAATCCGGCTTCCGCTGAACCTCAACCACCACCCTCTGCCACCCTACCAGCATACCCGGAGGCAGCCAACACCCCCCAGAGTCAGAACCAACACCCCGGCCCAGAATGGGTACACTCTATTCCGGCCACTCACTCCCCTGCTGCCAGCGACCACCAAACTGCCCCGCCACCAATCGCGGTCGCACAACCTGCGGGGGCAGGCAGAGGAGTCTGACGGCTCCCCACCGAAATCCGCCCCTCGCACAACCAACTCATCCATAGCCACCATCCCAAGTACCCAGCCCCAAAGGAACCAAGTTCCGCGGAATACGGCAAGGAGTTAAACAGCCCGTCCGTGGACACAAGTCCACCAGGCACCCCCCTCCACAGAGACAGTCCAGCAAGGGATTGCTAACCGGGCGAACGGTTAGCCAGATATATGCAGCCTCCACTTCCCGGTGGCCATCAAAAAGCCCCCCCAGGGCCCGGCCTACTCAACCAGCTCGACCGCCTGGTCAAATGATGCGCAAGAGACCGAGCAAAGCTCCATAGGGATGGCATCATGCAATGACGCCCCTTGGGTAATAGAGATGGCGCAGGAGCCGAATGCCCCCGGCGCCTACACTCTTGGGGCCACCCAATTGATAACCCCGCACATCCTCCAGAGATGGCACGCCGAAAACGGCCCGCCCTCCTGCCCAACAGTTCCACCCGTCCAACCGTACCCGAACCACCACAGGGAACCCCCGTGACCCCATCCTATCCAGCAGGGAAAAGAAGGAAACCCGCTTGAAGTCCTCGCGCCTCAACTGCGCAACCGCCCCAACAACGTATCGGCGCAGCCCTGGCCCTGTCCCCTGCAACCACACTGGGGCGAAGCCTGCAACAGCAGGCGCAACACCTGTCGACGCCGACTCCCCGACTTACCCCCTTAGAAACCCCCTACGCGGGCTGTAGGGGCCTCTTCCACCCAACCGCCCATGCTGACCCCAACCGCAGGCCCCCAGAGTACGCTGACCCAGCCTGAAAAAGGAAGCAAACGAGGCGGAGGCTTCGCCTCCGATGCCCTCATCAGCCGCCTACGGCGGGGTGGGTTCGATGGAACCACCGCCCACCTGGAATTGCCACCCCGTGCCAAAACTGCCCAGTACCCCCCACCCCGCAAGTCCGTCATACTATGGCCTCAGCAGAAGAATCCCATATCCCCTCCAGAGTGCAACGCCACGATATACACAATCCCGGCGATTCCTCACCGAGGACACCCAGGACGCACAACGCCCGCGCCCAGTCGCCGAACGATGTCAGCATCTAACGATAACTCCTCCGGCGGCCATACTCTCCCCCACATCCGTCTCGCCCCCCCCCCGCCTTGAGGACTATAAAGCCCACCGACGGAGAACGCCGTTTTTTTTTTGCAAAATTCACCACCCCCAAGCGCCCGGTCCTGCCCCAACCCGGGATGTACCTCCCCTCCAGGACGCCCCTCGTCAGCCCATCCTCTCGTCCCTTGCCTCTGCTAATCCCCGCCGCTATACCTGCACCCAACCCCGCGTGTGCCTCAACACCTATCCCATGCATCCAAAGCGCCCGCGCTCGCCCCCGCACACCCCCGGCCCTTAAAGGTAAGAAATAACTGCAACTTGCTAAGTACGTGCGAAAGAGTAGTGCCATGTGGGACTCACCGGCCAAGCCCCTTCCACGGGGCTGCTCCGCCCGGTCCATGGGCTCCAGGAAGCTCGACCTCCGCTGCCTGCCCGCCAACCGGGGAGCCCAGCCGATGCAGAAAATGACCAGAAGCGGCTCCGAGACCTGAAACGAGAATGAGAAAACCCGGGCAGGGTGCACTTCCGTTCTGCCCCTGGAAGCACCTGCCCGCCACCAGGGCCTCCTGCTGCGACCCGGAGGGGGTGGGTGGGGGGGGAAGTCGGTCAGAGATTGACACCAGCGCGGTACCCACTGCCGCCGCCCCGGATGGCCAGCCCCCCTCCACGTGCCCGGGTGCGCACAGAACGATCCCTTGCCTAGCTACCGGAGCCGGACCGGTGCTGCCATGCATATAGAGGAGGGGCCTGTCCCCCAGGCGACCGCCCGTCCCTCGCCAAAGTGCGACCCTTAGGGGGCACCTGCCGCCGCTGCAGTTCCAGCTGGACGCCAACCCCCCGAGGCACGGTCCGAATAACCTGCCTGCCAACCACGTAGCGCCACGGGCCCCCGCCTGCCACTCATCAGAAAAAAGGGGGGTAGGGCCTGATACCAGCGCGGTAGCCACTGCCGCCCCCCCGGATGACCACGGGGGCGCACAGAATGATCCCCCGCCAAGCTACCGGAGCCGGACCGGCGCTGCCATGCATATAGGGGGGCGGCCAGGCGGCCGCTGCAGTTCCAGCCGGACGCCAACCCCCCAGGCGCGGTCCGAATAACCCGCCTGCCATCCACGTAGCGCCACAGGACCCCCGCCCGCCACTCATCAGAAAAGGGGGGGGGAGGTATGCCAGTCCCCTGCACCAAACCAGGCCGATGCCTGGCTGCAGAAAATCCCTCCTGCCGAACGGGGGTGTGGGGGGGGGGTGATGTGCAGCCAGCCAAAAGGGGGGGGGAAGGGTGGCCCCTTGCCCCCTGACCAGTCCCAGGAAACCTCCTCTACACCCCCCGAAGGGGACCCACAGCCCAAACCCCCGCACACACAGAGCTGTATACCCCCGGCTCCGTGGGGGGCCCTGGAGCCGGACAGACTGCAACGTACAGTGCTCCCGCCTGGGGCCGCCCTCCCGAACGGCCCCGTCACTTACCCGGCTCCTGAGGGTTCACCGCCGCCCGCGGCACTCCCGCTCCAAGCTTGGCCCCCCCGCACGGGGACCATGCTGCCAGATCACTGGGCTGCCGCCCACGAACGCCGACCCCCCCGGGGGCTCCGACCATGCGCCGGGAGGCAGAGCCTCGACCATGCGCCATCCAAGCCTGCCTCCTGGTTCGCAGCTAGCTTCGGCCACCTCGTGCCCTCCAGTCACTTGCACCAGAGCCTCAGCCCGTGTACGGCCGATGAGTGAGCCTCCTGGCTTGTGCTGGATGCCTCCACCTGCCGCCATCTTCGCCGCCGCCTGCGTGCAATCGAGATTCTCTTGCTACCAGCCGGACAGACGACCCACACTGCTGTCCTGGACCCCAGCATCCACTCCGACTCGCCCAACCTGCAGAAAAACAAAAGAGAGAGACACCTACCCGACTCAGCAAGCGCACACCGAAGGTGCACACAAACTCAGCCAGGTAGGTAATTAAAAGTGCTGATTCCAAAATGGCTGCTTATTTAAATAGCCAAACCCCTTATCCACAACCCATCAGTCCTGGCCGCTTCCTCCTAAGCCCGCCTCCTAACCCCTGTCAAGGCCCTTTTCCGCTGAGCTGCGCTTTGGCTACATGGGGCTACATGGCATTCTTAATAATTCACACTTTTGCGAATAGCCCTGTTAGTGAATTAATGCCAATATATATTAGAAAGAAAGGCGACTTGTCATAGTATGTATTTATGTTTATTCACCTAGTGTGTCGAGAGTGTAGTCTGAAACACACCTCTTCATATCTGTATATGTGATTCCTCGTAGGTTCTCCCAGATCTCAGTACAATCTGAGAATATGCAGTTGGAACAGCAGAGGAAACTGCAGGAGCAGTTGGAGAGGATGCAAGAAATTGAGATGGAAAACCATAAAGTGCAGGAGGAACAGAGAAGGTAAGAACGAGCATCGGGGTTAAAAACACACACAAAAGAATGAATGTCTGTCCTCACCTAGAATTCTTGATCTTCACAGGCTGCAAGATGAGCAGTCTAAAATGGAAAAGATGATAGCAGACAAGGCGTCAGAACTGAGGGAAATGAAGAGACAGTTAGGATCGGAGCAGAGAGAGAAGGAACTGCTGCAGAGAGAACATGGAGAAATGCGAGAGATTGTGCAGCGTCTGGAGATAAGCAATACAGCTCTATCTGACCAGTGTCAGGTGAGTTCTAAAGTCGTCCTGTTCCTCTCTACCAATGCCTGATGCCTCTGTATGTGCAATTCAAACTAACTGTCTGTATTTCAGGTATTGTCTCAGGTAAAACTGTCCCTTCAAGACCAGAACAATCTTTTGGTGTCTCAACTGCACACTCTGAACCGTGATAACCGGGAGTTATTAGAGCGCAGTCTGGAGAGCGGAGAGCTAAGACAGGAGGAGGAGAGACAATATCGGTGAGTGTAAACCTGTATGTTGCCATACAGGTGATACTCAAAAAATTAGAATATTGTGCAAAAGTTCATTTATTTCAGTAATGCAACGTAAAAGGGGAAACTAATATATGAGATAGACGTATTACATGCAAAGCAAGACAGTTCAAGCCGTCATTTGTCATAAGTGCGATAATAATGGCTTACAGCTCATGAAAACCCCAAATCCACAATCTCAGTAAATTAGAATATTGTGAAACGGTGCAATATTCTAGGCTCACGGTGTCCCACTCTAATCAGCTAAGTAAGCCATAACACCTTCAATGGGTTCCTGAACTTTTAAATGGTCTCTCAGTCTGGTTCAGTAGGAATCACAATCATGGGGAAGACTGCTGACCTGACAGTTGTGCAGAAAACCATAATTGACACCCTCCATAAGGAGGGAAAGCCTCAAAAGGTAATTGCGAAGGAAGTTAGATGTTCCCAAAGTGCTGTATCAAAGCACATTAATAGAAAGTTATGTGGAAGGGAAAAGTGTGGAAGAAAAAGGTGCACAATCAGCAGGGATGACCGCAGCCTGGAGAGGATTGTCAGGAAAAGGCCATTCAAATATGTTGGGGACTTTCACAAGGAGTGGATTGAGGCTGGAGTCAGTGCATCAAGAGCCACCACAGACAGACAGATCCTGGACATGGGCTTTAGATGTCGTATTCCTCTTGTCAAGCCGCTCCTGAACAACAAACAACGTCAGAAGCGTCTTAACTGGGCTAAAGAAAAACAAACCTGGTCTGTTGCTCAGTGGTCCAAAGTCCTCTTTTCTGATGAGAGCAACTTTTGCATCTCATTTGGAAACCAAGGACCCAGAGTCTGGAGGAAGAATAGAGAGGCACACACTGCAAGATGCTTGAAGTCCAATGTGAAGTTTCTACAGTCTGTGTTGATTTGGGGAGCCATGTCATCTGCTGGTGTTGGTCCACTGTGCTTCAAGTCCAGGGTCAACGCAGCCGTCTACCAGGAGATTTTGGAGCACTTCATGCTTCCTTCCGCAGACGAGCTTAATGGGGATGCTGACTTCATTTTCCAGCAGAACTTGGCACCTGCCCACACTGCCAAAAGCACCAAAGCCTTGTTCAATGACCGTGGGATTACTGTGCTTGATTGTCCAGCAAACTCGCCTGACCTGAGCCCCATAGAGAATCTATGGGACATTGCCAAGAGAAAGATGAGAGACATGAGACCGAACAATGCAGAAGAGCTGAAGGCCGCTATTGAAGAATCCTGGTCTTCCATAACACCTCAGCAGTGCCACAGGCTGATAACTTCCATGCCACGTCGCATTGAGGCAGTAATTTCTGCAAAAGGGGCCCAAACCAACTACTGAGCCCATATGCATGCTTATACTTTTCAGAGGCCTGATATTGTTATATGTACACTCCTTGTTTTATTGATTGCATGTAATATTCCAATTTACTGATATTGTGGATTTGGGGTTTTCATGAGCTGTAAGCCATAATCCTCGCACTTATGACAAATCACGGCTTGAATTATCTTGCTTTGCATGTAATGCGTCTATCTCATATATTAGTTTCCCCTTTTACATTGCATTACTGAAATAAATTAACTTTTGCACGATATTCTACTTTTTCTAATATCACCTGTATTTTGTTAAGACTAGGCTCACATCCTTGTAAATAGCATATTTAGCTAGTGTTAAAAGCTTTAAGCATATTTAATCAGGCTTAGTGTTGCACTTGGTTAATTGCTAATGTTCGGACATTAGAACGTCAGATATTCTTGTACAATATAAAAAAAAAGACAAATCAAAAATATACAAGATTCCTCAAACTGGAGAAATTTTAACAATTGCTCTGATGTACTAACCTAATAACTAATAGACGCAGTGCATTATGGGAGCACATCTTCCACATTCTCCCTGATCGAGGGCTTTCAAAACTTTGTACACATATTTTAAAGGTAATACTAGGACTATATTGACTGTGTTTTTCTCTGCTCCTTTCTTTTGCCAGTGAAAAACTGACAGAGCTTAAACACGAGAAGCAGAAGCTACTGGATAAGATCATGGATCAATACAGAGTTCTAGACCCAGCACCAGTAGCTCAAAGGTAACCTGTTTTTGCAGATGTCTTATTATACAGAGAATTGTGTCCAGTACTCTACACAGATTACTTAAAGGGAACCTGTAGTCCAGAAAATATCAATAGTTTTTTTTCGGTACTGTAGGTTTCCTTATTTTTTTCCGCTGTGAGCAGTGTCCAACCCCAACCATGGCTCTCATCCCAGTCACCACAATCGTCTTCATTGAATTCCAAAACCAATGGTACTCAATGGCAATATAATATTTATGCCAAATTTCCTGTTTCCAGCATTTATTGCTAGGTCATTGCTTCAGTATATGCCTGTTAAATAAATAAACAAATAGACCCCTACCTAGTCAGAATGTCAAGTAATCTGGAAGGAGATTTTGTTGAACTGCAAGTTCTCTTGAGCAATATAACTATATGATAATTAAAAAAAATAAAAAATACAATACAAAACCTGTAATACATGGGTTCCAACAAATAAAGAAAAGAAATGGCACTGGAATGCAAACAAGTAGGATCAACTGTAAGCAGAATAGACACACGGCCAGAACTGAGATCTATAACATATAGGTTCCACCATATACAATATTGTAGCATCATAACCATGTTAAATAGGCCTCAATAACAATTGTGTGTTAGAGCCAACATCTATAATATATACCATATATACTCGAGTATAAGCCGACCCGAATATAAGCCGAGGCCCCTAATTTTATCCCAAAAAACTGGGAAAACTTATTGACTCGAGTATAAGACTAGGGTGGGAAATGCAGCAGCTACTGGTAAATTTCTAAATAAAATTAGATCCTAAAAAAAATATATTAATTGAATATTTATTTACAGTGTGTGTATAATGAATGCAGTGTGTGCGTATGTGTGTGTGTATGAGTGCAGCGTGTGTGTATGAGTGCAGCGTGTGTGTATGAGTGCAGTGTGTGTGTGTGCATGAATGCAGTGTGTGTGTATGAATGCAGTGTGTGAATGCAGTGTGTGCAGGGCCGGTGCAAGGATATTTGCCGCCGTAGGCAAAAAATTTTTTGCCGCCCCCTCCCCCCCCCATATGTCCTGTCTTCCCCTCCTCCTCCCTCAGTGGTCCTTACCTCCCCACCCCCGTGTTCCTTCACCCCCCCCCCCCAGTGGTCCTGACTCACCCCTCCCCTAGTGGTCCTTACCCTCCCCTCCCCTAGTGGTCCTTATCCCACCCCCTCCCTCTCATAGTGGTCCTTATCCCCCTTCTCCCTCCCATAGTGTTCCTTATCCCCCCCCATCCCTCCCATAGTGGTCCATATACCCCCCCCCCTCCCTCCCATAGTGGTCCTTATCCCACCCCCTCCCATAGTGGTCCTTATACCCCCCTCCCTCCCATAGTGGTCCTTATACCCCCCTCCCTCCCATAGTGGTCCTTATCCCCCCCCTCCCTCCCATAGTGGTCCTTATCCCCCCCTCCCTCCCATAGTGGTCCTTATCCCCCCCCCTCCCTCCCATAGTGGTCCTTATCCCCCCCTCCCTCCCATAGTGGTCCTTATCCCCCCCCCTCCCTCCCATAGTGGTCCTTATCCCCCCCCTCCCTCCCATAGTGGTCCTTATCCCCCCCTCCCTCCCATAGTGGTCCTTATACCCCCCTCCCTCCCATAGCGGTCCTTATACCCCCCTCCCTCCCATAGTGGCCCTTAACCCACCCCCTCCCTCCCATAGTGGTCCTTATCCCCCCCTCCCTCCCATAGTGGTCCTTATCCCCCCCCTCCCTCCCATAGTGGTCCTTATCCCCCCCTCCCTCCCATAGCGGTCCTTATACCCCCCTCCCTCCCATAGTGGTCCTTAACCCACCCCCTCCCTCCCATAGTGGTCCTTATACCCCTTTTTTTTGTTCTTATTAATTTTTTTTTTATTATTATTCTTTTTTTATTATTATTTCTTATTTTATTTATATATTTTTTTTTTCGTCCCCCCTCCCTGCTTGATATATGGCAGGGAGGGGGTCTCTCCTTCCCTGGTGGTCCAGTGGGGGGGAGAGGGGGCTGGCAGAGCTGTAACTTACCTGTCCTGCAGCTCCTGTCAGCTCTCTCCTCCTCTGCGCCGTCCGTTCTGCTCTTCTGTCAGCTTACACTGTAAGTCTCGCGAGAGCCGCGGCTCTTGCGAGATTTACACTGGGAGCTGACCGAGGTGCTGACCGGACGGCGCAGAGGAGGAGAGAGCTGACAGGAGCTGCAGAACAGGTAAGTTACAGCTCTGCCAGCCCCCCTCTCCCCCCAGTCTGTATTATGGCAATGCAAATTGCCATAATACAGACCTTGACTCGAGTATAAGCCGAGTTGGGTTTTTTCAGCCCAAAAAATGGGCTGAAAAACTCGGCTTATACTCGAGTATATACGGTACATTTCATAATATATCCATAGATTGTTGGGCCCAAGACCTGTCATAAATCAGTTCTGCTATATATAAAGTTAGAACCAAGGTCAACAATAGATAGATTCTGTCATATATAGAGTGCTAGAACCAAGGAAAAAAGTATATCGATTTAACTATATACAGAGTAAGGGAAACAAACTTTGCACTAAATATGTTCCATCATATTTGCAATGCTAGAACCAAAACATACACAAAATATGTTCTAGAGCAGTGATGGCGAACCTTTTTGAGCCCGAGTGCCCACACCGCAATACATGCCAACTTTTTTTCCTCAAAGTGCCAACACGGTAATTAAACCTGAATACTGAGGTTTAAGTTTAGAAAAAACAACTCATACAGTTGTCCAAACTAATTCTCCTATTTTCTCCCCCCAGCATCTTCCCTTCTCTACCCACAGCATATCCCCCCCCCAGCATCTCCTCCTCCTCTTCTCCCCTTCTCCCCAGCATCTCCTTCTCCTCTCCCCAGATTCTTCTCTTCCCCTCCCCCAGATTCTCCTCCTCCTCTCCCCCAGATTTTCCTCTTCCTCTCCCCTAGATTTTCATCTTCCTCTCCCCCAGATTCTCATCTTCCTCTTCCGCAGATTCTCATCTTCCTCTCCCCTTCTCCCTCCAGCATCTCCTCCTCTCCCCTTCTCCCTCCAGCATCTCCTCCTCTCCCCTGCTCCCCCCAGCATCTCCCCCTCCTTCTCTCCCATTCTCCCCTAGAATATCCTCCTGATTCTCCTCTTCCTCTCCCCAGATTGTACTCTTCCTCTCCCCAGATTGTCCTCTTCCTCTCCCTTTCTCCCCTCAATATCTCCTCCTCCTCTTCTCCCCCAGCATCTCTACCTTCTCTCCCCCAGATTCTCCTCTTCCTTTCCCCCAAATTCTCCTCTTCCTCTCCCTTTCTCCCCTCAACATCTCCTCCTCCTCTTGTTTGCACTTTATAAATAAATAATTATATATATATATTATGAGGCAAAAATGTGGTTCTTTGTTGAGCTCATTTGCATGCGCCTACCCAGAATCCCTTGCAGTATTGAGAGCACTGCTAAAGTGAGATTTCTGCGGGAAAAGCAAGTCCCACTTGCTTGACTGGTGTGTTTATTTGTTTAGCAATGGATTTAACTTACTTTTTTACCCACCACAACTCTCTTGGTATGTACTTTACAAGTAACGCCAAGCCTCCAGTCCATAGCAAGTCAGTAACCAACCTCATGTTGATGAGTTGCATTAACAACAAAAAAAGCTGTCCAAGAGTGGTTCACTGACTTCGCTCCTCTTCTTGAATTGTGTTTCAAAGCTGTTGTATACAGCAGACACATACTCCAAGGAATCCATGTATAAAGTGGAATTATGAGGCAAAAACGTGAATCTTTATTGAGCTCATTTGCATATGCCTACCCAGAATCCCTTGCAGTAGTGAGAGCACTGCTATAGTAAGATTTCTGTGGGAAAAGCAAGTCTTATGGCTTGGCTGGTGTGTGTATTTGTGTTTAGCAATGTATTAACTATATATATATATTATTATTTTTTTTATTTAATTTTAACAGTTTGGCTATTTTGGCCTTACATTTGAAATTGACTTGGCATTCCTGACATTTCTTATATTAGTGAATAGAATAACCCTAATAGTGAATGTGTCTGGGCAACTAGAATACAATTGCAGTTCTTGTCTTCTCAGTCCTATAGTCATACAATATAATGTGTAGAAAAAAAAGTAAAAACAAGTGTTAAATCAAAATAGATTTTAAAATTGAATAAAATTAAATATTATTTAAGTTAAACCTGTTAGTTCTGGAAGGAAGTGCTCAAAATAATATATTAGATGTTTAGTTCTTTGCCTCAAAGGTATTTGAATTATCTGGTCCTGTGCATATTTTGGAGGGTGAATAATTACGTGTAACTGTATGACTGTATACTCTGATTAACTGAACCTTCCCACCTGACATAGCCATCACCACAGGAGAAGTAACTGGATTGCAGACAAAATGAAGAGGCTTCTCAGGACTCGTGAAAGATCTCCAAGAAGATCTGGGGAACCTTCTCGTCTCTTGAACCCACCCAAAGATCCAGGGGAAGCAGATACAGCAGCCCAGAGTAAGAACAAACTGTTTATTGCAAACACATTCCTCTTAGGATATAACTTTAAGGAGCACTTCGAGTATCATCAATACTACAACATGCTGTAGTGGTTATGGTGCCAGGAACGCCCCAGTACTTTCCCGTTGTAAGTGGTCAAACTATTTTAGATTGGTTTGGCTTCTTTACTGAGATCTACCCGACAGAATGAAGGCAGTGCAGGGCTTGGCTCATTGGCTAAGAGAGATCAGCTGACTCACACTCAATGTGCTAGCCCTGAACTGCAGGGCTTAGTGTAGGAGAGCTAAACAGGAGCTTCCAACTCTTTGTCAAAAGTAATTAAGCAGCGAGTGGCTAAAGACCCCAGTTAAGAAGTCAAACCATTCTCAAACACGCTGTAGTGATTATGGTGTGTGGAATGTTCCTTTAAGCTAAATCCATCTGGATGGATAAACTGTTAACTCTGATTGTATGTCTGTTGTCTGTCTGTCAATGAGATGCACGCATCTGTTTGGATTTAGACAGATCATAAGGTATTTGATATGTGGCTTCCTTGGTATTATAATTTGCTAACAACTTGCAATTCAGTCTTTCAGTACCTAGGCTTTAGAGAATAATGGAAATCACAGCAAATTTAATAGAAAAACATTGTTGAATTAATGTTTTTCATTTTAATAAAGAATTGTGTTAACTCTTCCAAACCAATTATCTAACTTGTATTTCATGTCTAAATGATGTTTTCATTGCTGATATTTATTCTCTTTATAAATTGTATTACTGCAAAATATAAAACTGAATATTGATTTTAGGTCCAGTGGTTCTCCGTCGCAGTAAAAGTTCTGTTTCCTCTGCGACACTACCAAATTATGGAACATCTCCCAGACCACGTCATGCAAAGTTAAGCTCAACAATCCGAAGCAGTGAATCTTTTAGTGGGGCAGATACCACCCCGAGGGATAAGTTCCGCCTCAGGCGAAGGGGACATGTACTTGAAAGTGAAGGTGATGAACAAACAGGTGAGAGGAGTACCTAAACAAAAAAATACTGTTTAGGAGACACATCAAAAAATTAACGGAGTAAATCTGGAGAACAGATAATGCCAAGTGTCTCTGGATGTTAGTGATATGCTATATCATTTATTTCATCATCTCTAGTGTACATGCTGACTTCTGATAAGGCAACTTCCTTATCCCTGTAACTGAAAAGTTGCAGTAGGTAATAAATCCCTTTTCCTGTGACTTCCTTCCCCTTCTTGCAGAGGGAGAGTTGTAATGCCTACTGCTCATTAACAGGGTTATTCTCTAAACACCGAATTATATTAGGATGGGGACAAAAATCTGGTGAAAATGTCTGAATTCTGACCCAATGGCAATTCTCAAATTTATTAAAGCCACATACGCGATTGCGAGGATATATTTGCCATTTGGATTAAAATCAGTGCTTTGCATCTGAAACCTATACAAACTACAGGATTCTGAAGATTCACTGATATTAATAAAATTCAGAGCCGAACGCATCCAGTAGGATGCAAATTCACAAATTGTTAATCACTTGCTTTTTTGCAAGTGAATTGATTGTTTGAATTACTATTCACTATTAAAGGCTGTTTTAAATATTTAGTAGATATGTTATTTCACAGTCTCTATTGTGATGGGATGGGTCCGTTTTAGCAACTGGGCAGCCATTGCTAGTTCTGAATATTTAGTACATATACCCCACATGGCAGGTACGGGAAACAGGAGGGGTAAAGCCTCCCTTATAGTAATATGGGATTCTTATTGTCCTCCCTAGGGTTTATTATTTAGTTTTAACTATTAAATGTGGTAGCTGGCTGGCAAGCATTGGACTATATCTCCGTTCTTCTATCCCTTTCCTCTTCCTGTCTTTCTCACACAACTGCCTCTTATTGCATTATTGCTTTTTTTTTATCTTACAGGTGAAGGCGTATGATCTGAGTGCCCCACCTATGTAAATATGCGCTGGTCGCTGTAGAAATTAATTTCTGTATATATTGTGTTATTACTCATATCTGGATAATTCAATAAATATATATATATATATATTTACATGTTTACATAAGTGTCCAGTTACTCTTTTTAGATGGATTTTTTTTTAAATAATAATCACGTACATAAGAAATATGTACATTCAGTAGCCTACAGTGTTAAAAAG
Source organism: Pelobates fuscus (assembly GCF_036172605.1). Taxonomy (NCBI): domain Eukaryota; kingdom Metazoa; phylum Chordata; class Amphibia; order Anura; family Pelobatidae; genus Pelobates; species Pelobates fuscus. Next base: position 84,470,700 of record NC_086328.1, on the reverse strand, counting down.
GTAAGAGTATAACAATTAAAGTTGTATAGCGTTTGTGGCCATGCTTTCTATCTAAACGCGGGAGAGATTGCGAGAGAAGTTCTTTCAGAGCTCAGTAGTTCACTGCAATTCTCAGGGAACATTCCATTGAAAACAATAGGAATCCAAGTGCACGGTGATCTTCAGTTGGAAAGTCAGACCATGGAAGACCTAAGAAAGTTTATGGTTTAAGGGAGTGATTCTCAACCCAGTCCTCATTCTGGACTGTTGATGCGCATTGAAGACTGTGTAAGGAAGCACTCTTTTAAGGTCTTGGAAAACATATTATGTACTAACACAGGCCTGTATTTATTATTTTTAGATAAGCTTTTCAAATGATTTATTATTTTTACATACATTTTCAAAATGATTTTTTTTTCTAAATATTAAAATATATGTATACTGCAGAGTGGCCCAAAAGTAGGTATACAATATAGTTTATTTGCATTTTATTACATTGTTTATTACATTTAAATTTGTTTAACACTGTATTACACATTGAATAAGTACCTACCAAACTGTAGATGGAAAAATGCCTGAAAAAAATGCATCAGGTAATGTCCCTCTTGATCCTGCCCATGATACCTCAGTCTATGGAGACCTCTGCAATCCCCAAACATGTCCTAAGGTTAATGTGTACTGCCCTTCATGACCTGAGCCGGGTAGTCTACAACAATAAAGATTACATGTTTTTCTCTGCCTTGCACATTGTTTACTCCAGAATGGATTACTTCTTCCTCTCTTACTACTACCTTCCCGACCTAATGCGGGTCACTAGGATTACAGCAATGTGGTCAGGCCATGCACCAGTTCGTTTTACACTGACATCTACACCACCTCAGCTCAACTAACTGGAGGCGGCTGAATGCAACCTTTTATTTTTTTGCCAATCTTTATTTTTTTTGTGCAAAGGAGTCACAAACATGCTTTTATTGTCACAACAGCAGGTACAAGCTTGATCAAACAATACATAAAGTTCAATATTATGGCACATAATAAAAATGCACATTTTTTGATAGCAGAGTGAAGAGTGAAGTAATTAAGCTACGCAGACAAGTCTAATCTGAGACTAACATCACCGAACAGAAGACTAGATAGGCATGGGCAATTCAATAGGGATTAATGCAAACCTAACCAGTCTTATTGAGAGATAATGTAGACACATTAGTCAAAGACACTAGACTTTAAATACACTAAAATCAACAATGAGTGTTACCACTGGGTGCTAGATAGACATGGAAACAGCATATGAGATTAATCAAAGGAAACATGAGAATCTGCCTACAAATAGGTAGTCAGTCAAGACTATAGAGGTCAGCAGGAGAGTCAAGAAAATTCAGCCTATCCTTTTCATGTAGTGGGTGCTGCCCTGGTAAGAATAATGAAACAAGACCCACTTATTAGCTCCCCACCAGTCTCACGACTCCCATTGCGTTATTACTCAGGACTTGATCTCAAGGCCTTCTATCAGGTTTCATGCTAGAATGGTGTGAGTTGTGCTTAGGTTATTGTATCAGGTTGGACCGTGGTGTAGGAAGATAGCGGGTTGTAGTCATTCTGAGCTTCCGGCTCTTAAGTACCATCCAAGGCGTCTGCCCACGTTTCTTAACTGACCGAAGCTGAGTAGTAATGTGAGTGAGATCAGGCTGAGATGTGTGTGTGGCTCTAAGTCTCACGGCTAGTCTCTCGATCTTGTGCCAGAAGTGCGCCCTCAAAGGCCCTGGAGAGTCATTCTTCCTGCAACGCCCACATGGTGAAATCACAGAGAGCAGCTGGCTTTCTCTTGGCAGCCATCTTGACTGCTTGAATGCAGGGAGGCAGCTTTGCAGGAACCACCATTTCCAGATAGTGCAAGTGGTTCCATCCGTCAGTGGGGACCGGGAAAGCTCTTGCCGATGCAAGGGGAGGGGGATAACAAATTTGCTTTTATGAGTATGGAGCGGGGAGAGCGGATGCCTTTGACCAGCTCCCACGTCCATAGGCGCTTGTTGCAGTGCCGGCTCCTGTCGTTAAAGATAGTTGGGTAAGGTGTCCAGTGAGTCGTCGGCTCACTCCCCAGTTGTTTAGTGCACGGTGGCGTGACAAGCTCGGTTTTCAGGGTTTTACACTGTGTGAGGTCCAATAATACAGGAGCTCTTCAGGCACACGTCTGATCGGCTCAGCAGCAAGGCTCCACCCTGAATGTGACCTTTTTACTTGAGACACAAAGACAAGGTCAACTCAATATTTCTCCGATAATGACACAGATGAAATCTCCCCTCTATCCCTACTATAGGCACATTAATGTGTCATGAAGGGTTTCTTTATTGCTAAGTGGGCTAAGTTAAAAATGGCCTGTACTAACTAGTTCTCTCAAACATACCATAAAATAGATCTAGAAACATTATACATATAGATTCCAGACCTTTACACTCTAACAACCTTTACCACACTATGTAGAGGCCTGGTCCAACTGCTCAACGCCTCATAGCATAGGACCTGTCAGGACTCCGAGAGCAGCAGCTCATGGCGTCCGCATGCTGCTCGCGGCAGCCTCTCTGTTGCCTTTGCAGCAAGCGGCTACATCTGATCCTTCCGCACCGTTCGCGGCTTTTCCACACTCGTTGCGAACGGCGGCCTTTGGTGCCCACGTGCCGCTCACGGCTACTCCCTTGTGCGGCATGTCGGACGCTGCACGCTTGCGTGCAGGATGTTTAAATAGGCGCCCAAGTCAGACCAAGAAAGGGGTTAATCCACAAGTTCAGAGTCCTGAGGCTCTTGAAGCCTTCAAAACGCTCAAAGAGGCGTTTACGTTGGCCCCTGTTTTGTGCCACCCTGACGCATCACTGCCTTTTATAGTTGAGGTTGATGCGTCCGAGTCAGGCATTGGTGTAATACTCTCACAGAGAAAAACAACGATCCTCTTCACCCATGTTGTTTTTTTCTCTAAAAAGCTGTCTGATACAAAGAAAAACTATGATGTGGGGAACAGGTACCTGCTGGCTATAGTGCTAGTATTTAAAGAGTGGAGACACCTATTGGAGGGTTCTAGACACCCTATCCTGGTGATCACAGACCACAAGAACCTCTCCTATATAGCTGAGGCCAGACGTCTGTCTGCTCGCCAGGCTTGTGGTCGTTATTCCTATCTCATCGTGTCTTCTCGGCTAGGCTCTGTGGTCGTTATTCCTATGTTATACCATAACATACAAACCTGGGTACCGCAACATTAAGGCAGATGCTGTATCCAGGCAACACGAACCACTGGAGGTCAACCCCTCTCCACCTGAATCCATAGTTCCTCCTTCTAACATTATTGCCGCTGCACACTTAGTCATCTCCTCCCTCTTTCATGATAGGGTGAAAGCCTATCAAAACCAAGCACCACCTGAAACACCCACAGGTTTGTTATTTGTACAAGCTAGGGATAGGAGAAAAGTCATGACATAGTTTCATAGAACCAAAACAGCGGGTCACTCAGGCCTTAGCAAAACATTGAACAACATAACAAGACAGTTCTGATGGCCTTCTGTTAGAAGGGACGTTACGGAGTATGTTACGGCTTCTCAAGTATGTACACAATCTAAGTTTTCCACGAGCACGCCACTAGGTCTTATGTCCCTCTCCATACCCGAATTACCTTGGACACACCTGTCCTTAGACTTTATAGTGGACCTTTCCCCTTCCGGGAGTCATACGGCCAATTTGATGGTGACCGTTTCTCCAAAATGGCAACTTTGTTCCATTCAAGAAGCTTTCCTCTGCTGCGCAATTGGCAGAGGTCTTCACATGTTGACATAGTCTCAGACAGAGGCCCTCAGTTCATATCACGGTTTTGGAGGGTTTTTTGTACGGAAATAGGTATGTTATCGTCCTTTTCCTCTTCTTATTATCCACAGTCGAACGGGGCTGCTGAAAGAGCAACCAATCGCTGGAGCTCTACCTGAGCTGTTTCGTGAATGAGCATCAGGATAACTGGTCCCGCCTCCTCCCGTGGGCTGAGTTTGCCAGGAACACGGTCTCCCATGCCTCCACTGACTTAAGTCCTTTCCAAGTGACTTACGGTGTACAACCCAGTGTCCTTCCCGGTCTGTTCTCCGATAAGGAAATACCCGCTTTGGACGAACACCTAGCCTCGCTTCGGGAGATGTGGGATCAGGTCCATGTCGCTCTGTCGCGTGCTGCAGAGTCCCCAAAAAAGTTCGCCAATTACCATAGGGAAATGGATCAAACCATTCTTCGCTGGGTTAACCCAGTCTCTTACACCTTGGACTTGCCTCAATCCCTGAGCATCCCCAATACGTTTCACACGTCCCTGTTAAAGCCTCTCCTGTGCAACCGGTACATACAGCCCTGTCTGTGCGGTCTCAGCTGAGGTGTACGAGGTTCACTCCCTCCTCAACTCTCGCTTCCGTAGGGGCGCCTTGCAGTACATGGTTCACTGGAGGGGCTACGGTCTGGAGGAACGTTCCTGGGTTTCTGCCTCTGATTTGAACGCCCCCCGTTTGGTCCAAGTATTTCATGCTCGTTTTCCCTTGAAGCCTTCAGCTTACCGCCTTCCTGGCATCGTCGAGAGGGGGGTAATGTCAGGACTCTGCTCGCGGCGGCCACACGCCGCTCGTGGCAGCCGCTCTGTTACCTTTGCCCAGAGTGGCTAAATCCGATCCTCGAGCACCGTTAGCGGCTTCTCCACACTAGCCGCGGCCTCTGATGCCCGCGTGCCGCTTGCGGCTACTCCCTCCTACGGCATGTTTAAATAGGCACCCGAGTCAGTCACCTGACTCATCGCGCAATAGTGATATCATAGGTCAAAGTGGAGGTAGACGTACCTCCCACGTGTGATAGGTAACTGTGATTGGAAGTTAGCCAATCAGAGCTAATCTAAGCATATTTATACTTACCTTTCCCAAATTTCCTTGCCCTGTTGTGGTCTTTGTTATTTGTTATTTGATTTCCTGGTTACCGATCTTTAGCTTTGTCTCTCATTATTCCATCTCTCTGTTTCTCTTGACCTCAGCTCCTGTTTTGACTATCCTTTTTGCATAACCCTACCATTCTAAGGATCGGTATTGCAATGTTCTCTACTCTGTCCTGTCTTTATGTTAGGGTTCCCTAGTGAACGTTACAGGACCATTGTGCAGGCTTTCTTTTACACTAATGCTGATAAATGTGGTACGCCCGCATGATAAATAAGAGGTTGGCAACTTATATTTCTAAAATCCGCAAAACAATACCTTCATTATCTCCGCACCAAGATATCTGTGACTATTATTCCATTTTAAATGCTCTACCTGACCTCCCCTAGATGCACAGGGGCCCCACAGACAGTTGGTCCAGGATTATTTGCAGAAATGTGTTTGTGGAAGAGTTGGCTCAAAGCTTCCAAAGTGGGGAAATGTTTGGGCTCTGATGGGCTTCCCCTTAGGTATTGTAAATATTTTGCAAGTATCTTGCATCCCCACTTTGCTATAGCATTTAACTTAGTTCAAGAGGGACACCTGATTACCCCACAAATCCTGGATGCTAATATTTCCCTTATGCCTAAAGAGGACCAGGACACTGAGCACTGTGCATAATCACTCAATCTTGCTCTTGAAATGTGAATTGAAATAGCTTACAAAAAACTCTGACCAGACACCTACAACTGTATGTTCATGACCTGAGCCATGAGAAGCAGGTGATTTTTGTACTTCAACAAGAGGTGAGAGATTTTACCATACAAACACTGTTCTGCATTCACCATTCTAGCATTGTTTGAGAGGCCACCTATCTATGGATGCAGATAAGTCCAAGAGTTTGGAGTTTCTTTTTGAGCCCTTGAGATGTACTGGTTTAGGTTCCACTATGTTGGAACAGATACAGGCTATATGTACATTTCCACACAGCTTATGCCGATGATTTTTGGTTTTATATGACAAATACTGACACCATGCTGCATGTCATCTTACAGGAATTTCGTGCATATGGACTCTCAGGTAACCTCAGGTAACCTCAGGTGCATTAATTACCTTGAAATCCACAATCCTTCATTTCTCAGTTACAGTCAGGTCCATAAATATTGGGACATCGACACAATTCTAATCTTTTTGGCTCTATACACCACCACAATGGATTTGTATAGAAATGAACAAGATGTGATTTAACTACAGACTTTCAGCTTTAATTTAAGGATGTTTACATCCAAATCAGGTAAACGGTGTAGGAATTACAACAGTTTTTATATGTGCCTCCCACTTTTCAAGGGACCAAAAGTAATGGGACAGTTGGCTGCTCAGCTATTCTATGGCCAGGTGTGTGTTCATCCCTCATTATCCCATTTACAAGGAGCAGATAAAAGGTCCAGAGTTCATTTCAAGTGTGCTATTTGCAGTTGGAATCTGTTGCTGTCAACTCTCATTATGAGATCCAAAGAGCTGTCACTATCAGTGAAGCAAGCCATCATTAGGCTGAAAAAACAAAACAAACCCATCAGAGAGATAGCAAAATCATTAGGTGTGGCCAAATCAACTGTTTGGAACATCCTTAAAAAGAAAGAACGCGGAGCTTAACCGCCGACGAAGATGGCCGCGTTGTAGGAGAGCTCCGTGGCGGCAATACAATCATCAGCGCACATTAGGGGCAATACCGCACAAAGACACCCGAAAACTGACCTCCACGACCCTGACCCACAACGGAACACATTAAGATGGGAGGGGGACGAAAATCCAGAACCGGAGCAGCCGTAGCGCCAATCTTCAAAGTCAGGTCAGACAAAGAGCAGCCAGACACACACAGCCTGCAGGCCTCAGACTCAGACTCTGACACCAGCGTCACTAGCCGCAAAAGGGAGCCCTCGCCCCTTACAAGGAAAGACCTAAAAGACTTACTATCTGACATGAAATCACTAGTGGCTGATGAGCTGACAAAACACCTAGCCCCACTCAAAGAGGGCCTGACTGACTTAACGAAACGCACTCACACCCTGGAAAACAAAATGGCCGACGTTACCGCCATCACCTCCAGCCACGAGGCCACACTCAAAGAAGTACAGGGACAAATAGCATACCTAGAAGACCTACAAGAAGACCTGAACAACAGATCCAGGCGGAATAACATCCGCATAAGAGGCCTGCCGGAATCCTCCGCACCAGAAGCCCTCAACGCCATGCTTCATGAGGCCTTCAGCAGCTTGCTGCCAGACGCTCCACCGTCGGATCTTCTCCTCGACAGAGCGCACAGGGCCCTCCGCCCACCCTCCGCAAATGCCTCACAACCACGGGACATCATAGTCCGCTGCCACTACTTCCACATTAAGGAAGCAATAATGCGCGCAACTAGAGAGACCCCACTTCATATAGAGGGTCATGCGGTACAACTATACCAGGACTTAGCGCCTACAACCCTCCGCAAACGCAGAGAGCTGAAACCCCTAACCCAAGCACTACAAGCAAGAAGGATACGCTATTCCTGGGGCCATCCATTTAAACTCATGGTGCGACACGACAACCGCACATACACACTGTATAGGCCTTCAGAAGCCCAGGAATTTGCCGAACAACTAGGCCTCCAGGACCTTGCCCGAGACATAACCGCAAACTCGCAACAACCTGCAGCCCAACACCGAACATGGGACCAACAGCCACAAAGGGAGCGCGACAGAAGACAGCGCCCCAGGCAGCCCCCAGCCTAAACCCACACACCGGCACGACTGCCGCGCCTCGTCCGAATCCACAACGACCCTAATTACAGCTACTTCACATGGACCCTTCCCACCACACTAGTCCCAGCTGCATGTACAGAAGAACCCTGATTGATACCCGCATTGCAACCGCTCTAGAGAACTGACCGCAAACCCCGGGGCCCGGCACGAGACTCTGGTTATCGCTCTCGCACCGCCACCGCACGAACACTTCAGCGCTCTCGAGACCCCCCCCTGGGAACTCTGCCCTCCAGCACCGGTCCCCGCATTGGCGGCGCCGGACCTTCCCGGATTGGTACGCCTCTGCCCGCGGCCCTGGGAGACCCCAGCAGGGCCACACAACACATCGAGGAATACAACAAAGCACCCCAGGACGCATGAGCCTAAGGCCCCACTCAGCTATTGATCGACCTAAAGTACACCCCTACGCCCAGCAGCTGGACAGCGACCTATGAGACCAACACGATCTCCAAGAACTTTACGAACTCTGGGAACACCGTAAGACCATTATGGGGACACTCTTTGTTTTATGCCCGGGGCTGGGGTGGGGATATGGTTTCAAGGGGACAGCCGCTGTCCTACACTTGGGGCTGGGGGTGGAGGCCCCGGGGCCCTGGTGGTCCTCACTCCCCCCCCCCCCATTTTTGGGGGCGGGGGGGGCGGGGGACTGCGACGGCCCGGGTACGGGGTGGACGCGGCGCCTCCGGCGCGACCAACAAAACTCTGGGGACCCTGTGAATACCGTAGGGACTCTATGGGGACAATCTCTGTTTTATGTTTTATGTATGACGCTGGGGTGGGGTGCACGGTCTCTGGAGAAAGCCTCTGTTTTATACTTGAGATGGGTGGAGGGAGGTCCCGGTTCCCTGGTGGTCTTCCCCCTCCCCCCCCCCTATGGGGCGGGGGGGCGGCGGACTGCGACGGACCCGGCTGGAGCGGGCACTGCATCACACAGGTTACACCCGACTCGGCCTCAGCGGTCGGGACAGCCGGCGGACGGCTGGGGATGGATACCTCTGGGCTCTGGCGGCCCTCCCCTCCCCCCCCTCCCCCCGGGGGCGGGGGGGCGGCGGGACGCGACGGCCCGGAGATCGGGTGCCACACCACGGTGTCACTTTGTTGGGGACAGGGACGGGAGGGGACACGGCCTGGGTCTTGGCGGCCTTCCCCCTCCCCCCGCCTTTGGGACGGGGGAGGCGGGGGGCCGCGACGGCCCTGAGCCTCATGGATATGAGATACCCGGGCAGCAATGGGGACCATGGGTGACCTCGGGGCCCCACTGACCCACCACCCTAGACGTGGGCTCGGGGGGATGCGACCCCTAAACCATGACGTATTACCCACACAGAAGAGACCTAAGCCGTAACACACTAGACAACCTAATGTCGCATCGAGGCGCGGCAAGAAGTACACACCGCTGTAAATAGTTCCAAAAAGTTACCCCACAGGTTCCATTACACCAGGTTTTGCACTGTTACCAGACCGCCCACATACAATCGCAAATTGCTTGCCGCCCACTCCTAGACAGACGACCTCTTCCCCCCACACGACCTGATTTGTGTCGACGGTCTCTGACCACTCCAACCAGGGAGACCCCAGACACCACAGACCACCCTTGCTGGCAACTGAGATAAGACCAGCACTTATACCCCTTCCATACACCCACCCGTCCCGCCACACCCTCCTCCCCCTGCTGCCCTCCTGGGAATACCAGACCCCGATACCCAATCTCTAGATCTTCCCACACCACACAGACACATCCCAACACCTAACCAACTCAACCCCAGCCATGACACTCAAGCTACATTGTGTTTCCATTAACGCAAAGGGCCTTAACAACCCCAAAAAACGTCACGCCCTACTACGATGGGCCCACAGCCAAAAAGCAGACATTCTCTTAGTCCAGGAAACCCACTTCACCCCTCACAAACACTTTCCACTCCGAAACAAGCACTACAACCATAGCTTCCATGCCAACTCACCAGAAGCCAAAACCAAAGGAGTAGCCATCATACTCAAAGCAACCTGCCCTCTGACCGACGTCCAAGCCTTCCCAGACAAGCAAGGTAGATACCTCACGCTCACGGGCAAAATAGGACCCTCAACATACTCTATCACCTCCTTATACGCCCCCACAACCCCAGACCCAGCTTTCTGGCAAACATTCTCGGCCCACCTAACAACGCTCAAGGCAACCTTCACCATTGTAGGAGGCGACTGTAACGCCACACACCACCCAACCCTGGACCGCACATCCAAATCTCAAGGGGACCCACGACCCTCGCACAACGACGCCCCTTTCGCTCAATTCCTTCACACACATAACCTCCTGGACATATGGAGAGCCCAACACCCCTCAACTCGAGATTATACGTTCTACTCCCACCCCCACAACACCTACTCCCGTATCGACTACTTCCTCATTTCCCCAAACATCACATCCAGAATCACACACACCTCCATAGGCCATATAGCATGGTCGGACCATGCCGACATTTCCCTCACCCTCTCAATTCCCAACATGACACGCCCATGGACATGGAAGCTCAACTCACAGCTCCTACAAGACAAGCTCGTAACCATGTCCCTGGCAGAAAACATAAAAGAATACTTCACCTTGAATGACCCTTCTGTGTCCTCCCCAATTACCCTCTGGGCGGCCCACAAACCGGTCATAAGAGGCAAATTAATAGCCATTGCAACGACACGCAAAAATCAACACAATAGACAACTCATGGACACTATCTCTGAAATAGGCCGTCTAGAAACTCTACACAAACAAAACCCAACTCCCTCTCTCCTCGAACAGCTCTCAACAGCCAGAACCCTGCTCAAACGCCTCTCACTCTCAGCTACAGCTAAAGCACTCACATGGACCAAACAAAAATACTACGAGAAGGGTAACAAAGCAGACTCGATGCTAGCAAAACGCCTTAAGCACCTAACGAACTCGAAACGAATCTCCAAGATTCGTACATCAGACGGCACAATGAGTAGAGATCCCCACACAATCGGGAAGACATTCCAAGACTACTTTACATCCCTCTACAACCACACCCCGAACCCCCAAACCGACCTTACCCAAACCTTAACAGACAACTTCCTCAAAACACTCCCCCTCCCCTCCCTCACAGACACAGCTAGAACGATAATCTCCGCAGACATCACCCCAGAAGAACTGCAAGCAGCTATAAAAACCCTAAAACCCAATAAAAGCCCTGGCCCTGACGGCCTGACAGCTATCTACTATAAAACATTTGGAGACATACTCACCCCACGACTATGCAAAGTATTTAATGAAATGCTCAAAGGCACCCCACTACCCCCCGACATGACGCGAGCGAACATTACTCTCCTACCCAAACCAGGTAAGACCCACGAAGACCCAGGCCACTTCCGCCCCATCTCCCTACTGAACATAGACTTAAAACTCCTGACCAAAGTGATGACGACAAGAATCAACCCCCTCCTACCAAAACTTATCAACCCAGACCAAGTAGGTTTCATCCCTCAAAGACAAGCACAAGACAATACCAGACGAGCTATAGACCTCATTTGGTATGCCAATCATAAACGCCTCCCCACCACGATACTATCCCTAGACGCCGAGAAGGCCTTCGATCGCCTTCTCTGGCCATACCTCTTTACAGTACTCCACAAATTCGGATTCCCACAAGAATTTACCCTTTTTCTAAAAGCAATGTACCACACACCGACCGCAAACCTCCTAATCCCCAACATCACCCCACCTTCCTTCCCCATACTGAATGGAACCCGTCAAGGTTGCCCCCTGTCCCCTTTACTATTCGCCATCTCCCTTGAACCTCTGCTGGAGACCATACGTACTGACCCACACATAGAAGGGCTCCGGATCAGGGACGAAACATTCACAATCGCAGCATACGCAGACGACATCCTCCTTACCCTGACTAACCCCGTCCCGACCCTAACCACCCTCCTAACAACCCTACAAAACTACTCAAAAATCTCCGGATATCAACTCAACGCCACTAAATCAGACCTTATGCCGCTTAACCTCTCAGAATCAACTATCCACACCCTGAAACGGGACTTCCCCTTCAGACTATGCCCATCAGCGATCACCTATCTAGGGGTCCAAATCACCAACGACACCTCTACCCTATATACAGCCAACTACCCCCCACTATTCCAAAAGGCACTCCTCAATCTGGAACGCTGGAAACCGATGACCATATCCTGGCTAGGGAGAATAGCATCGATTAAAATGAACCTCCTACCCAAATTCCTCTATGCCTTTCAAGCACTACCCATCCCCTGTAAAAAAGCAGACCTCAAACAACTGCAAACTGCCATAGACCGTTTCATCTGGAACGGGAAAAAACCCCGAGTCCGTAGATCCACACTATACGTACCCAAACCCTCCGGAGGGCTAGGCCTCCCCAACCTTACACTCTACCTTCATGCGGCTCACCTCACCCAAATTCAACACTGGCACCTTCCCCCCCTACACAAACGATGGGTGGACTTAGAACACCTCATCCTCGGTAAAGAACACCCCTCCCAATACATGTGGCTCCAAAAAAAATACAGATCGCTGCCACCCCCCACCTCCCCAACAATCACCCACTCCCTAGACCTCTGGGACCACCTAAGCGACAAATTCGAGCTGTCCACGGGCCTATCACCTCTCACCCCAATCCTCCGCAACAGAATGTTTCCACCAGGCCTCACTCCACAAGACTATGCCCACTTCGAAGACCGAGACATAGTTCGACTAGGACACCTTTACCCCAATGGAAAGCCCCTGCAATACACTGACATCCCCAACCCCGAAACCCTAACCACGTACGACTACTTCCGCTACCTCCAACTTCGAAGCTTCGCAGCAACAGACACAGTCCGCTTAGCAGCAACCTCATCTCTGACCAGCTTTGAAAGGGACACCCTCCACTCCCCATTCAGAAAGAGCCAGATATCAATCATATACCAGACACTAACCACACACCATACACAGGTATCCCTCCCATACATCACGGCCTGGGAGAAAGACCTGGGACCCCCCGAAGACCCCTCAGACTGGGCGGACATCTGGGCATCTACCAAATCCATTTCGATATGCGTCACCCATCAAGAGCAGGCATACAAAATGCTCTTCAGATGGTACCTCACTCCCTACCGCCTAAAAGCCATGAAACAGTGCCCCACCAACCTCTGCTGGAAATTATGTGGCGAAACAGGCACTTTCCTCCACTGCTGGTGGACGTGCCCTAAACTTACCCCCTTATGGCTAACGATAACGACCCTCCTATCCAGACTACTGGACAAACCAGTACCCCTCGACCCATGGGCTCTACTACTCTCCAAACCGCTGGATAACTTCACCCGCAACGAAAATAAACTCATAGCAAGAGTGACCCTTGCCACACGCAGAGCAATCGCAGAACACTGGTCCACACCACGTATACCCACTCACCCTCAAATATACGCAAAAATCACAGATAGTATAGATATGGACAGATTGACAGCACAGATACACGACACCCCTAAATCATTCCACAAAGTCTGGGACCCATGGCTAGAAGGCCACAGTAACCCCCCATGGTGATCTACCAGATCACGCAACCAACACCACCAACATAGAACGAATACGAAGACACACACCTAACCAGCCAACCCCACACCAATCCCACCCACCCTGGGCTCGGGGGATGTACCCAGGAGGGCAGCAGCCTTTACCCCCTCTGCATAACCCTCTCCCCACCCTTAACAACCCACCTACCCAACACCCCCCCTCCCCACAGCACCCAACCCACCTACTAGACCATACCGCCATCGCCATAGCCACTAAACGACCCAAAGGCCGTAATTCCCAAGACAAATATCCCCCCCTCCCCCGACAATAGAACGACCGTCATCAACATACCTGACTCAACAAGCCTACAACCTAACTTGTCTCTATTAACTGGCAAACTTCGGGACCATTACCTGGTCAGAAACATTATAACTGACATAAACCCCCGCAACAACGGCTGACCAAAGAGAACATGACCTGTAAGGTCATACACACGAACCTCCCAACTCTCAAATCCTCAAGGGGATAGTATGTATGAGATACCAAACACAATACCAGAGTTATGTGTAAATAAAAATGTGTCGTATCATTGTTACCCCCTGACTAACCAACCTCTTCTTTCTGTAAATCGTTCATCAACCTTTGTTTATGAAAAATGAAAAATGAAAAATAAAGAATCTTTAAAAAAAAAAAAAGAAAGAACGCACCGGTGAGCTCAGCAACACCAAAAGACCCGGAAGACCACCGAAAACAACTGTGGTGGATGACCGAAGAATTCTTTCCCTGGTGAAGAAAACACCGTTCACAACAGTTGGCCAGATCAAGAACACTCTCCAAGAGGTAGGTGTATGTGTGTCAAAGCCAACAATCAAGAGAAGACTTCACCAGAGTGAATACAGAGGGTTCACCACAAGATTTAAACCATTGGTGAGCCTCAAACACAGGAAGGCGAGATTAGAGTTTGCCAAACAACATCTAAAAAAGCCTTCACAGTTCTGGAACAACATACTATGGGCAGATGAGACCAAGATCAACTTGTACCAGAGTGATGGAAAGAGAAGAGTATGCAGAAGGAAAGGAACTGCTCATGATCCAAAGCATACCAGCTCATCAGTGAAGCATGGTGGTGGTAGTGTCATGGCGTGGGCATGTATGGCTGCCAATGGAACTGGTTCTCTTGTATTTATTGATGATGTGACTGCTGACAAAAGCAGCAGGATGAATTCTGAAGTGTTTTGGGCAATATTATCTGCTCATAGTCAGCCAAATGCTTCAGAACTCATAGGACGGCGCTTCACAGTGCAGATGGACAATGACCCAAAGCATACTGCAAAAGCAACTAAAGAGTTTTTTAAGGGAAAGAATGTTATGCAATGGCCAAGTCAATCACCTGACCTGAATCCGATTGAGCATGCATTTCACTTGATGAAGAAAAACTTGAAGGGAAAATGCCCCAAGAACAAGCAGGAACTGAAGACAGTTGCAGTAGAGGCCTGGCAGAGCATCACGAGGGATGAAACCCAGCGTCTGGTGATGTCTATGCGTTCCAGACTTCAGGCTGTAATTGACTGCAAAGGATTTGCAACTATGTATTAAAAAGTGAAAGTTTGAATTATGACTGTTAATCTGTCCCATTACTTATGGTCCCTTAAAAAGTGGGAGGCACATTTTGGGGATATTTATGGGATGATAATATTAAACAGTCGAGAATTGCCCACTATTTCAATTCTCTTAGATCTTAGAGATCGTTATCATGTAAGTGAAATGTATTCCATACAAATAAAATCACAATTTGTTATAAAAATAGATATAATTTATTGTGACAAATAAAATAATAATAATATTAGGCAGCATGCATGATAATAATCAGTGAATATTTAGTATAACATAAGTATGCAATACAATGGCAATGTTAAAACAATCCAATGGCTAACAGCATCAACTGTCAAGACTTTAGATTTATGAGGGTACTTCACAGACAGAAAGCTAAACTTCCAGCGAAAAGCCATAAAACCTTGGATAACAGTTAGATCAACTGAGTAACCCTTTCAATGCTGGCTAGATCCTCCTAGGCATATAATATCCTATTCTCATGTAATTTTCAATTAAAATAACATTCAAACCAGCTCATTAAAGGACCACTATAGTGCCAGGAAAACACTCTCTTTTTCCTGGCACTATAGTACCCTGAGGGTGCCCCCACCCTCAGGGACCCCCTCCCGCCGGGCTGGATGGTGAGGAAGGGGTTAAAACTTACCTTTATTCCAGCGCTGGGCGGGGAGCTCTCCTCCTCCTCTCCACCTCCGATCCTCCCTTTCGGCTGAATGTGCATGCGCGGCAAGAGCTGCGCGCGCATTCAGCCGGTCTCATAGGAAAGCATTTATAATGCTTTCCTATGGACGCTTGCGTGCTCTCACTGTGATTTTCACAGTGAGAATCACGCAAGCGCCTCTAGCGGCTGTCAGTGAGACAGCCACTAGAGGATTTGGAGACTGGATTAACGCTATTATAAACATAGCAGTTTCTCTGAAACTGCTATGTTTATAAAAAAAAAAGGGTTAATCCTAGAGGGACCTGGCACCCAGACCACTTCATTAAGCTGAAGTGGTCTGGGTGCCTAGAGTGGTCCTTTAATTATTTCCTGGAACCATCCAATAAGAATAATCTACCAGATTCTATAAGCAGAATTTTAATTTGCCTAAAAATATATCTTATCTTATTTAGAGCAAATCAATACACCTGGATAAAAAACGCTGTATTCTAACACGTGATAATATCACATTAATATATAATTATTCTTAATTCCACCTGCAGAATGGAATGTTTATAACTATATATTCTTTAGTTAACTAAGATTTCTAAATATTGAAATCTGACCGTGATTTATCCAGTCATATATCATGCTATTAGATTTTTAATTAATTTAGATTAATTACATAAAACCAGCATAATTACCAGTTAAGTATATATTCTCATCAGATGCTCTTAGGTAGCTAAGTGTCAAGGAGTGTTTCTTGAGTTGTGTCCAAGAGAGTTTAAATGTTAGTCCCAGAGTGAATATCTGTCCTGGATTTCTTTGAATGTCCGAATCTGAAAGCCCAAACTAACCTCTCTCTTCCCTTTGTCCTAACTTTTTAAAGGGAAAGATTCTCTGCATGTCATCAGTTGGTATAACCAATAGGATACTGAAGGTGTGGTCAACCTGCAGATCGCAATTTAGGTATTTGGTCCATAGAGGGCAGTCTCGTCTCACTAAACCTTCCTATCCAGGAAAGAGTTAACTTTTCCTGATTACATAGTTACATAGCTGAAAAGAGACTTGCGTCCATCAAGTTCAGCCTTCCTCACATATGCTTTTGCTGTTGATCCAAAAGAAGGCAAAAAACCCAGTCTGAAGCGCTTCCAATTTTGCAACAAACTAGGAAAAAATTCCTTCTTGACCCCAAAATAGCAGTCAGATGTCTCCTTGGATCAAGCAGCTATTACCCCACTAATTAGAAATTGTATCCTTGTATGTTATGTTTTTGCAAGTATTTATCCAATTGCAACTTAAACTTCTGTATAGACTCTGACAAAACCATCTCTTCCGGCAATGAATTCCATATCCTTATTGCTCTTACTGTAAAAAAACCTTTTCTTTGCCTTAGATGAAATCTCCTTTCTTCAAGCCTAAATGTGTGACCTTGTGTCCTATGTATAGCCCTGTTTATGAATAGATTTCCAGATAATGGTTTGTACTGGCCCCGAATATATTTGTATAATGTTATCATATCCCCTCTAAGGCACCGTTTTTCCAAACTGAAGAGATTTAAATTTTTTAACCTTTCTTCATAACTAAAATGCTCCATTCCTTTAATCAATTTTGTAGCTCGTCTCTGCACTTTTTATAGTGCCATGATATCCTTCTTTAGAACAGGTGCCCAAAATTGCACAGAATATTCAAGGTGTGGTCTTACCAGCGATTTATAAAGAGGCAAAATTATATTTTCATCTCGAGAATTTATGCCCCTATTTATACATGACAAAACCTTACTGGCCTTAGCAACGGCAGATTGACATTGCATATTGCTACCTAATTTGTTGTCTATAACAATTCCCAAATCCTTCTCGTGTGTGGTTATCCCTAGTTCACTACCATTTAGGGTGTAAATTGCTTGTGCATTCTTAACCCCGAAGTGCATAACTTTGCATTTTTCTACGTTAAATTTCATCTGCCATTTTAGTGCCCAGTCCCCCAATCTATCCAAATCCCTCTGAAGCAAGGCAATATCCTGCTCACATTTTATTACTTTACAAAGTTTTGTGTCATCTGCAAACACTGATACATGGCTTTCAATGCCCATTTCAAGATCATTTATAAATATGTTAAATAGAAGCGGTCCCAAAACAGAACCCTGAGGGACACCACTTACCACTTTTGTCCAGCTTGAAAATTTACCATTTATGACAACTCGCTGTACTCTATCCTTAAGCCAATGTTCTACCCAAGAACAAGAATATTCATCTAGACCAATTTCTTTTAGTTTGAAGACTAACCTATTGTGAGGAACCGTATCAAATGCCTTGGCAAAATCCAAGTAGATCACATCCACTGCAACACACTGATCTATATTTCTACTTACTTCTTCGTAGAATGCAATTAGGTTAGTTTGACATGACCTATGTTTCATAAAACCATGCTGATTATTGCTAATAACACAGTTCTTCCCAATGAATTCCTGAATATTATCCCTTAATAGCCGTTCAAATAATTTCCCTGTCACAGAAGTTAAGCTCACAGGTCTATAATTTCCAGGCAAGGATTTTGAACCCTTTTTAAATATAGGAACAACATCTGCCTTCCTCCAATCCTCCGGTACAATACCTGAAACAAAAGAATCTTGAAAAATTAAATACAGAGGTTCACTTATTTCCCCACTTAGCTCCTTAAGTACTCGTGGGTGGATACCGTCAGGCCCCGGAGCTTTATTGACATTAATTTTATTTAATAGCTGTAGCACCTTGTCTCGAGTTATCCAATCACAAGTTATCTGCAAGTTTGTTGCAGCAATCATATGCATATCTCTTGCCATAGGATCCTCATTAATATATACCGAAGAAAAATAGTTATTTAAAATTTCTGCCTTTTCCTGGTCTTCATTGACTAACAGACCCATGTCTGTTTTCAGTGTACCTACGCTTTCATTTTTTGTTTTTTTAGAATTAATGTACTTGAAAAAATGTTTGGGGTTGGTTTTGCATTCTTTGGCTATCAATTTCTCATTTTCTAGTTTAGCCACTTTAATTGCCTTTTTGCAAGTATTATTGGCTTCCTTATATCTTATATAGGATGCATCTGATTGGTCCGATTTAAATGCTTTAAAAGCCCTTTTCTTATTTTGAATCTCTTGTTTTACTTCTCTACTAAGCCACATTGGTTTTAATTTGTTTCTTTTATATTTATTACCCAATGGTACATACTGTGAAATGTACCTTTCTAATATTTGTTTGAATAGTTTCCATTTTTCCTCAGTGTTTTTATCACTAAGGCGTTTATGCCAGTCGATATGTTGTAGAGCTGCCCTAATCTTATTAAAATTGGCTTTTTTTAAAATTATACGATTTAATATACCCCACATGCTTTTGCTTTTTTGAGTTTATTTCAAAAGTTACCATATTGTGATCACTATTTCCCAAATGCTCCCCTACGTGAATGTTGGTTAAAAGATTAACATTGTTTGTTATAACGAGATCCAGACAAGCATCCTTTCTAGTTGGTCCTTGTACCAGTTGTGACATAAAGGTGTAATTTAACACATTCAAAAAACGGATTCCCCTAGCTGAAGTACTAGTCCCTCTATCCCAATTTATGTCCGGGTAATTAAAATCTCCAATAATTAATGTGTTCCCCCGATTTGCAGCTTCACCAATTTGCTCTAACAGCAGTTCTTCCTCATTAATATTTACATTTGGTGGTTTATAACATATCCCAACCAATAACGTATTTCCCTTTGTTTGCCCCAAGCAGATATCTACCCATAAAGCTTCCACATTTTCCTCGTCACACTCCACATGCCTAAGATTTGACTTGAACTCATGGCTGACATACAAACATACCCCACCACCAGGGGCGGACTGAGAACCCTCAGGGCCCCCGGGCAAAATAAATCAAGGGCCCCCTTACAGGCCCCACCCATACTCCGCAGCAAGCGCCACCCATGTCCCGCCTCCATGCACCGCCCCAGCCACACCCTACACCAGGGGTAGGCAACCTACGGCACTAGTGCCATGCACGGCACTCAAGGTGCCTTTGCACGGCACTCAAGGCTGCTAGAGCCAAACAGGCTCTGGCCTATCAGGCGTCTCAGTGAAACTTCAGATACCTGCTAATACAAAAAGGTGGTGAAAGACAATCCTCAATTTATGCATTGCAGCACATAGAGGAAGTGATCTCAGATCACTTCCTCCCAGCACTTGTGAATGGTAATCCACACAGTAGTAGAGCAGCCTGCAACTGCTGTTGCAGCTCCTGTCCTCGACCTGTACCTGGCCAGCCTGGTCCCCACTGGAACCAAGGGAA
The DNA here is from genome assembly GCF_036172605.1 of Pelobates fuscus. Taxonomy (NCBI): domain Eukaryota; kingdom Metazoa; phylum Chordata; class Amphibia; order Anura; family Pelobatidae; genus Pelobates; species Pelobates fuscus. Next base: position 84,450,912 of record NC_086328.1, on the reverse strand, counting down.
GCCACACACACTGCTAAATATACACATAAATGCACAATAACCCTCCCCTCATACAAATAATACGAACAGCCCACAAACATACTCACAATCCGCAGAAACGTAACCTGCTAACAATCCACATACATGCACACAACCCCACATGCAGTCTCTCACATGCAATACCCCAAACAGCCCCCACACATACACACACTACCAAAGACACAACTTGACATATACATCCACACACACACAATTCCACATGCAGCCCCCATACACAGCCCACATTCATATGTATCATACACGATACCACAAACTACTCCTGTGAACATACACATTATAATAGCTCATATACGCACAAATATTCAGCGATACAAAGCAATTACCGTATAAATAACACAAGCAGAATACGGCAGCATACACACCTCAATTTAAAAAAAATAGGACCGGCCTGCTACGGGACATCACAATCCTATATCGGCACAGTGCTGCTACAAGGTTGCCTACCCCTGCCCTACACAATCTTTAGACACAAGGAACAAAAGTGCAATAATCCCTTCGAGGCCCCAGTAGAGACTACAACTGAGGGCTAATGGGCCATGGAGGGGGGTCTTTCTAGCAGAGGCTATCTCAGTGTCCTTTAGAGAGTGTGTTAAAAAGAATTTCCTCCAGGTCCCATTAGAGACTATAATGGAGTCTAATGGGGCCTGGAGGGGGGTCTCTCCAACACTCTGGTTCCTATTCACAATATAGCAACACAACATAGCTTGCTGATACCTAGGCCAAGTTAGCTCCTCTTACCTTAATTACTGTTGCTGGCTGGCAGTCTGTGGGCTTGCTGGAAGGCTGTGGGCTTACTGGCTGCGGCTGGCAGGCTGTGGGCTTGCTGGCAGGCTGTGGGCTTGCTGGCAGGCTGTGGGCTTGCTGGCTACTGCCGGCAGGCTGATGGCTTGCTGGCTGCGGCTGGCAGGCTGTTGGCTTGCTGGCTGCGGCTTGCTGGCTGCGGTTGGCAGACTGCGGGCTTGCTGGCTGTAAGCCTAACTGGTGGCCTGTGGGCTGGCTGGCCGGCCTGTGGGCTGGCTGGCTGGCCGGCCTGTGGGCTGGCTGGCTTGCTGGCTACTGGGGCACTTGTAGATTATTTAAAGAAATAATCCATGCACAATAACCACTACTGCTCTGTGTAGTCGTTATGGTGCCAGGAGGGCCGGACCCCCCTTTCAGAGTAAGTAGTCAAACCGTTTAAGAACAGTTTGACAACTTACCTGGGGTCTGCTGGGATATGAGGCTGTAGTAGGGTATAGGAGCAGTGGTGCAATGTGTAAGGGGTGCAGTGTGTGTGAGGGGGTGCAGTGTGTGAATGTGTAGGGTGTGTGGGGAAATGTGTGTATGAGGGGGCTGTGTATGTGTGTGGCAATGTTAGTATTGGGGTGCTGTGTGTGTATGGGTGGGCAGTGTATGTGTGTGTGTGGCAATGTGTGTAAATGTGTATGGTGGGCAGTGTGTGAATGTGTATGGTGTGTGGGGGCAGTGTGTTTATGGGGCTAGAGTTCATTCTCACCACTGCGACCACCAGGAATCCCTGGTGGTCACAGTGTTGAGAGTGAACTCTAGCCCGTAGCTCCAGGGCTAGAGTTTACTCTCGCAAGAGCCGTAACGTTGCCGTGGTAACCGCGGCAACGATCTGTGCTCGTGCAAGAAGGACCCAGAGGAGCTGCAGGCTGAGCTCCCGGGTCCTCTCTTCCTCCCTCCCCTGCCGGCTGCCCGCACGGTGCCTGCGGACAGGGGAGGGGGCAATTGCCCTCCTCTTACTCCCCCCCTCCCCCTCTTCTTACCCCCCTCTTCTTACTCCCCCCTCACTCTCTTCTTACTACCCCTCCCCCTCTTCTTACTCCCACCTCTTCTTACTCCTCCCTCTTCCTACTCCCCTCCCCCTCTTCTTACCCCCCCTCTTCTTACCCCCTCCCTCTCTTCTTACCCCCTCCCTCTCTTCTCCTAACCCCCCTCTCTCTTCATACGCCCCTCCCTCTCTCTTCCTACCCCCCTCCCTCCCTCTTCTTACCCCCCTCCCTCTTTCTTCTTACCCCCCTCCCTCTTTCTTCTTACCCACCCCCTCCCTTTCTTCTTACCCCCCTCCTCTCCCTCTCTGTTCATTTCCCCCCTCCCTGTTCATCCCCCCCTCCCTGTTATTTCCCCCCCTCCCTGTTCATCCCCCCCTCTGTTTATTCCCCCCCCTGTTCATTCCCCCCTCTCTGTTCATGCCCCCCCACCCCCTCCGTTAATTTCCCCCCACCCCCTCCGTTCATTTCACCCCCCCACCCCCTCCGTTCATTTCACCCCCCACCCCCTCCGTTCATTTCACCCCCCACCCCCTCCGTTAATTCCCCCCCCACCCCATCCGTTCATTCCCCCCCCCTCTGTAGCGTGGCCGAGCTGCTGTCCGGTCAGATGCCCGGCCGGAGTGATAGGAAGGTGCACACTGAGTGTGTACCTTCCTGTCAGTCCGGCCGGGTACAGGAAACAGAAACTCCTGTTCCGCGCGGAACAGGAGTTTCTGTTTCCTGTACCCGGCCGGACTGACAGGAAGGTGCACACTCAGTGTGCACCCTCCTATCACTCCGGCCGGGCACTGCGGACCGGCGAGCGCTACAGAGGAGGGGAGGTGAGAAGCTGCAGCCGCCTGAGCGCTCTTAAGAGAGCGCTCAGGCGGCTGCAGCATTTAAAGGGGCGGCCGGGCGGGCCCCCTGATGGCGGGCCCCCCTCCCGGCCGGGCCCTCGGACCATGTCCGAAGTGCCCGACCGGTCAGTCCGCCCCTGCCCACCACCCTTCTTGTTTTTCCTATCCCTCCTAAATAATGTGTACCTATTTAAGTTAACTGCCCAGTCATGTGTCTCATCCCACCATGTTTCTGTTATGCCTATTATATCGTATTGTTTAGTGTATGCTATTGCCTCTAGTTCCCCCATTTTGTTATATAGGCTCCTTGCATTAGTAAGCATACATTTAATATTACCATGAGTCATTTGTACTTTTTGTGAATCAATATTACATACCTCCTCTGTTCTGAGCTCCCCCTCCCCCATCTCCACCACCATTGTTCTGAGCTACGGCCCATCTCATTTCTATCCTATCTCCATTTTCTAGATTGCTTTGAGCCTCCCCCCCTACCACTAGTTTAAAATCTCCTCCAACCTTCTAGCCATCCTATCCCCCAGCACAGCAGACCCTCTTCCGTTTAGGTGCAATCCATCACGACTATACAGGTTGTACCCAAGCGCAAAGTCGGCCCAGTGCTCTAAAAACCCAAAACCCTCTTTCCTGCACCAAGACTTCAGCCACGCATTGACCTCTCTAATCTCCCGCTGCCTTTCTGCTGTAGCGCGCGGCACAGGTAGTATTTCTGAAAATATTACCTTAGAGGTCCTTTTCTTAAGCTTACTTCCTAGATCCCTGAACTCACTCTTTAGGACCTTCCATTTTCCTCTGACTTTGTCATTGGTACCAATATGGACCATGACAGCTGGGTCATCCTCAGCCCCTCCCAATAATCCCTCCACTCTGTCGGCAACATGCCGGACCCGAGCACCCGGGAGACAGCAAACTGTCCGGTTGAGTCGATCAGAGTGGCAGATTACCCTATCTACTCTCTTAATAATAGAGTCCCCTACCACCACAACCTGTCTAGACTTCCTTACCCTCTCAACCCCACCCGTACTAGAGGGGCTGTTCCCACGGCTGTTAGAAGGAACAGCTTCCTGCAGTACAGCTACTCCTGAGCTGATGCACCCATCATCTTCACTCAAACGGGCAAATCTGTTAGGCTGCACTAGATCAGGACTAGCTAAACCTTTCCTCTTCCCTCCCCCTCTGCTTCCTCGCCCCACTGTTACCCAGCTATGTGCCTGTTCTCCATCTGTCTCATCTCCTCCCAATCCACTACCTGCACCCACTAAACTCTGCTCAGTGAGCAGCAGACTCCTCTCAAGATTATCAATCTCCCTCAGTGTTGCAATTTGCCTCTCCAGATCTCCAGTTTGAGCTTCCAGAAAAGCCACTCGCTCACACCCACCACAGAGGAATGGACCCTGGACAGATTTATCCAGGCATGCATACATGCAGCAGGATGTACACTGAATAATTTTGATTTTGACGTCATTTGGCTTATCTAAAATGACTACCATAACTTAAATTTGTTGTCAGTTCAAAGCGTTTGCTTCTGTCTTTGTGGCAACGACTTTGATCGTAATTTCTAGAACTGACATGTCTAAATTCAATTTTACCCCTTACTTACAATGGGACCTTGTAAAATTTAGAAAGTAAAATTAATTACTTAGTCTTCTCTGTCACTAGTGTCTTTGTTTAAAATTATTTCTATTCTATTAACATTTAAACAGAGCATTCCATCCCCCTGCTTCATTGCTTATCACTTGGCTTGTTTATATAATGCATTCCTTAGCTCAGGCTAGTGGCTAGTTACAGAAAGGAAATATTTTTTTTGTCTGTCTTGCCTGAAGATAGCAAAATGGAGTCTGCTCTGTTCTTTTTTTTTTTTTTTTTAAATTCTTTATTTATAACAAGGTGAAACACCAACATCACAATATACAGTGAAAAACATCACATTTGTAGAGTCTTTAGCAAGATCCAGCGTGAGCCTTGAGCCACGTGTGTTATTCTTGGTATTGTCGATATATTAGGCACACTGGTCTTGAAGTGTCCATATATGTGCGCGGTGTCTCTCCAATTTTCCATTAACATAAAATTCAAAAAGAACAAGAATGGCTGCGGTACATGATATATCTCGTCGGTACGCATGCATATAAGATCCCATCTCTGTCAGATGCACATTACACAGGGCCTCTATACAACCCTGTCTGAAGGGATACTAAATAATATAATTGCACATGTCTAAGAATAGTACTGAGTGGTACCGATCCCTATCAAGTAGGACCAAGATCCAGCCATGGTATAGATAGAATGAGAAGTTAAAGCCATTCAAAGAAGAAAAAGGTAGATAAATGAAAGGACAAAGGACAATACAGACAGGAAAAACGGGGGTGAAGAGAAGTATGGAAAGATAGTCGAAGGGGGGGAGAGGTAGTCAAGCGAGGTAGGAGCAGTCACCCGACCTCAGCACCAGCCTATGAGGTCATGCCCTCAATCATTGCCCCATCACTCATTTTCCTGTATACCGCCCCTCCTATCCCTAAAGATCCGCGGTATGCTAGAGGCTCTTGAAGGGGATCCCATAGCATTCTCATTAAAGGGAACCTGGTATGTAAGCATCCAGTTCCCCCAAAGGTGATGGAAGAAAGGAGAACGGTGGTCCGGATCCCCCTCCCTTGTTACCTATTCACCCGCGCCACTGTCTACCCACGGTGCCCAAACTCTATCAAACTTTGCCATTGTGCCTCTGACCTTCGCTGTGAGTTTATCCATAAGGAACGTATCCTTAATCTTTTGTATTACCCTAAGAAAAGGGGGGGGGGGGGAAGGTTGAAGCCATACCTGGGCCAATGCCCGCCTCGCCGCCAGGTTTACATTATTCAGCAATTTCAGTTCCGTTCTGGTCCAGCCCTCAAGAGGTCTGGCCAGAAGGAAGACCCATGGGTTCAGGTCTATCTCCCTACCGAAGATATCCTTCAGTAAGTTTGCCACTTCCTTCCAGAACGGTGTGATCCTAGGGCATTCCCACCACATGTGTAGGTAAGTCCCCTTATGACCGCAGCCTCTCCAGCATATATCAGTGGGTATTCTGTTCATCCTGCATAACTTCACCGGGGTGGTATACCACCTAAACATGGTCTTATATGCTTGCTCCTGCATTGAAACACAAATAGACGAAGCTGCAGCAGCTTCTCAAATCTCCTGCCAATCCACCCCCTCCAAATCTTCACCAAGATCCGCCTCCCACTGGGCTGTGTACGTAAGGTCCCCCCATTCTGACGTGGAGGTGCTCAGTTGTGCATATAAAGCTGTTATAAGGCTCCTCGGAACTGTTCCCTAAGGCACATAGCTTCGAAAAAGGTAAGCGGTTGCAACGCACTAGATCTATTGATCGGGGCCTGTGCAAAGTTTCTGAGTTGTTCTGCCCTGGCCTTTAAATCCTCAAACTGAAGTAGTGACCCACCTTCATAGAGTTGGCAAAGGCGCTGGACACCCGTTCCCTCTATTCCTATGAAATCCCTAGCATATAGTCCAGGGGGGAAAGCTTTGTTTCTGAGGTAAGGGGTCAATGGGGATGTCCGGGAGGACAACCCATATTTGACCGATGCAATGTCCCATATCTTTATCGAATTCGCTATGGCCGGGCATTCAACTCGTGTTGTCGGTCTATGTTCACGAGGAACCCACATAAGGAATTGTGGCTTATCAGGTCCCATTAGGGATGACTCAAGGTCAACCCACCTCCGTTCATCTGGAGGGGAGTGCCAATACGCTATCTGCGTGAGTTGGGCCGCCAAGTAGTAAAAATAAAATTTTGGCAATCCCAGGCCCCCCCTAGATTTTGTTCTAAAGAGGATATTATGGGAAACTCTATGCTTCCTGTTTTGCCAGATGAATTTCCCTGTGGCTTGTTGAAGCGGACCCAAGTCAGATTTGGTGAGTCGAACTGGGAGAGCTTGGAACAGGAATAAAATTCTGGGGAGGATATTCATTTTTACCGAATGGATTCTGCCAATCCAAGAGATTGGTTTATCCTGCCATCTTTCCATATCCGAGATAAGGGCGCGAATCATGGGAGTGTAATTCTGCTGAAATAGCTGGGCGGGATCCGCCGTCAAATGTATCCCCAGGTATTTAATGTGATGCCTATCAATACGAATATTGTGATTATTTCCTATACGAGCGATATCAGGATCACTCATACTTATAGGTAGGGCGCACGACTTGGGCAGATTCACCTTGTATCCAGCCATTTCACCGTACGTCTCTAGGACTGCTGCCAGCGCGTCCATTGACTCCGTCAGTTCCGTCAGAGTCAGCAGAACATCGTCGGCGAACGCAGATACAACATATCTCCGGTCCCCGATCGAAATTCCATGAATTTCATCAGTACATCTAACTTGTTGTAAGAGAGGTTCCAGTGACAAAGCAAAGAGCAAGGGCGACAAAGGGCAGCCCTGTCTAGTCCCATTGCCCAAGGCAAACGGTATAGCCTTGGAGCCCGCTATACGGACCCGAGCCCGGACATCCGTATATAAAGCCCGAATTGCAGTAATAAACGTGTTCGGGAGGCCAAAGTGTTGCAGGACCTCGAATAGGTATGGCCACTTAACCCTATCGAAAGCCTTCTCTGCGTCAAGTGACAGGACCAATGTTGGGATTTTCCTATTTGCTTGCTGCCAGAGAAGGTCGATGTTACGTCGAGTGTTTTCGTATAACTGTCTACCAGGGATAAAACCCACCTGGTCCGGATGGATCAGCCGAGTTAAAAAGGGGTTCAGGCGGGTTGCTAAGATCTTAGCTAGAATTTTAGAGTCATGGTTTATCAATGAGATCTGTCTATAATTCTCAGGGAGCGAGTCGTCTCTGCCCGGCTTTGGTAACAGGATTACGTCGGCCAGCGACATGTCCCTGTCCGGAATACCCCCTTTCATTAAGTCGTTAAACAACGTCTCAAGATGCGGTACCAGTTCCTCCCGAAACAACTTATAATAACCGCCCTCAAAGCCATCCGGGCCTGGGGCCCTATTGCCCTTCAAGGACGAAATTGCCGCGTCTATTTCGTCGGCCGTGATTTGAGCTCCCAAGGCGGTAACATCGCCACCCTCCAGTTTTGGTAGGGCTAGTCGATCGAGGAAAGCCCTTGCTTCCCCGATCTCACGCTGTTGATGTTCCCCGTCTACTACTCCAGAAAGGTTATATAAGTTGGAGTAATATGCTGTGAATACCGACGCGATATCAGTGGGATCCGTACAATGCTTACCTGCAGCGTCCTTGATGCTCGTGATATGAAAGTGACCCTGTCTCGGGCGGAGGGACCTAGCTAACAATGTGTCCATTTTATTAGACTTTTCGTAGAATGTCCTCTTAGTCCAAACCACTGCCCTAGCTGTATCGTCCAAGAGCAACTCTCGCACTGACATACGCACTTTCTGTACGTCCGCCAACGTGATAGCCGACGGGGCTGTCTTATGTTTCTCTTCCGCACGTCCCAGGGCATCCAGAAGGGAGGACAATAGTTGCAATTTACGCTTCTTTTTTACCGTCGCTTCTCTGATAAAAATTCCCCGGATAACCGCTTTGTGGGCGGCCCAGATCGTTGCCGGGTGGAGGTCTGGGGTCGCGTTCCGAAGAAAATAATCGGATATTTCCTGATGGACTGTTTCCACCACGACCGGGTCCTGTAAAAGCGAAGTATTCAGCTTCCAGGACCACGGAGACGCAACACATAATTTATCCATTGTTAACGAAATTTCTGCGTGGTCCGACCAGGATATAGAACCGATCGTGGAAACAGAAGCCTTGGACGCCGCATGCGAATTAACTAGAAATAGGTCTATCCTAGAATAAGAGTCATGGGGTGCGGAATAGAACGTAAAATCACGTACATCTGGTTGATGAGCTCTCCATATGTCTAGGAGGCCGGTACGCTGGATAAATGTGCGGAGTATCTTGTCCTGACTCCCTCTACCGTGAGATCTTGGCAGCCCGCTGCAACGGCTCCGGTCAAGAGCCGGGCACGGGGTGGCGTTAAGGTCTCCGCCCACAATTATCATGCCGTGCGGTAGGCTGTTGACCATTTGAGCCATGGCGTCCCAGAATTCGGCCGATGGAACATTAGGGGCATAAATATTGAGGAAGTGGATCGTGTGGGAGTGTAAACTCCCAGTAAGCAACAAATAGCGTCCCTCCGGATCGGCTATCACATTCCCTATCCGAAAGGGGCACCTATGATGAATTAGAATAGCTACGACGTTCCTCTTATTTAGAGCTCTCGCCTCATGTACAATGCGGAACATGTGGTCCCTCAACATAAATTTTGCTGGCTTAGGTATATGTGTTTCTTGCAGAAAGGCAATATCAGGGTTCAGGCGTTTAAGTTCCCTAAACATAAGGCGCCTTTTACTCGGGGTATTAAGGCCTTTAACATTCAGGGTTAACAATTTTAACGGCATTGCAATGAAGGAGGGAATCGGCTTGTCACACAAGTTGGGTCCTCTATGGATCCATCTCGATAATGCGGAGCGGATATCATGACACCTCCCCCCACCGGGGTCCGAGCAGGGAATAGGGGTAGGGAAAGGTAAAGGGGGTAACAAGGGGTGGTAGAACAGTGAAGGAAAGAAGAAAAAGAGAAAGGAAAAAACATAAAAAACAGTAGCCTGGACTTACCTATTGCCAGGACCAAATGGGAAATATGTCTAGGCGTTTCCAGAGAACCAATACGGCCCCAGAACCGCCCCAACATAGACCAACCACGAATAGCACCCCCAGGGTGCCAGACTATCCCCAATTGGAGACAAAAATTTGAAATAAAAACATGAAAGAACCGAGATGAAGGGGGAGACCATTTTGCCGTCCCCAAGTGACATCCAGACCCAAAAAAGAAAAAGCACAAACAAAACTCCAAAAATCCCACAGGTGCCAGAACCGGACACCTATATACCGCAGAACCCGCCCCCACTCCCCCGCCCCGAAACTAATAATACATAGAGTCATAACCCGGCTTAAGAGTGAACCTAGCATAAAAATAAGAATAAAAACAATTGTGGACATAGCGTGAACCAAGACCCACTGCCCCATCCCGAACCCCCCCCCTATCTTGAAAAATCAGAAGCATGGATATACATTGCCCCCTGCCCGAAAGGGTCAGCCATGAAGCCAAAAGATGGCGGGGGGGGGGATAAATATTATGCAATGTCATAACCTGATGCATAAGGATAGGCGACAAAAATAACATGAACACCAGGAAAACCGCTACCCGCCGCCCACCGCCCACTCCGAGCCCGCACCCCAGAAAAACAGAGGTTACGTATTCAATACCTCCGACCCTGTGGGACCAGGTTCGAAGCCCGCCTTGAAAAACAGTGGACCCCCCTGGACTTAATCCTTTGGGGGAGGGGCAGCAAACAGTAATAAAGCAGAAATATACCGAGAACCGCTACCCGCCGCCCGCCGCCCCACTCCGATCCCGCTCCCCAGAAAAACAGTGAATAAATGTACAATGCCCCCGACCCTCATGGACCAGGCTTAAGATCCAAAAAATCGTACCACGAAAAACAGTAAGCCATCTTGCAAAGGGTCCCTCAGGGAAGGGGGCAATTAATATACAACACATACATAGTGAAAAAACACTACCCGCCACCCGCCGCCCCATCCTGATCCCAGTCCCCAGGAAAAACAGTGTCTAAACAAACATAGCCCTCTGCACCGAGGGACCAGACATAATCCCCAAACTCATGAGGAGAAAAACAGTGGGCAGTCCTGAAGAAAGGTCCCCCGGGAGAGGGGCTGCAATGAGTCAGGAACATGGGAATCAGGGCGAGGCCCGGGGACAAAAATAAGCCCTAACCCTCCCCATAACGAGCAAACCCACCCGCGGGTTAAGGAGCCCGCTGACCCAAATGTGCCTCATACAAAAACCCAGTATCCTGGGCCCGCCGCCACCAGAAAAGCCAATAACCAAAAGCCCAAAAGGCACTTCAAGCGGGGCCTAGGAGTCACCCGCCTAAACAACCTGATCCCACCCGCGAGGTCTTACCATCTAGAAAAGCAGCCCGCCGCTCGGACATGGCAACAACGTAGCCCCCCTCCTCATTCATCTGACGCGTACCATTCTCGGGGGAGAGCGGCAAGAGCCTCCGCCGTCCCCTTCGATACAGGGAAGTCATCAGGGGTTTGGATCCCCAGCTCGGTCAGGAACTTCCTCGGGTCACTATCTGGGAATAGAAGCGTTGTGCGGTCATCCTTGAAAGCCATTAGCCGGAAGGGATGACCCCAAGCGTACTTGATGGCGTGGCGCTGCAGGAGTTCAGTGATCGGGCGCCAGTCCCTGTGCCTCTGCAAGGTCAGCGGGGTAAGGTCTTGGTAGAGAGTGAGGTTGGCCCCGTTATAGAGGATCTATCGATCTCTGCCATACCTCATCAAGGCCTCTTTCGTTTGAAACGACAAAAAATTTATTATCACGTCCCTCGGGCGCCGGTCTTCCGCTCTCCTAGCCCTGAGGGCCCTATGCGCCCGTTCAATGTGCCACAAGTGCTCTGGGATGTCGGGGAGTAGCGGCCTGAAAATCTCCAGAATGACCTCCGTCAGGGACCCTTCCCCTTCCTGTTCGGGTAATCCCCGAAGGCGTATATTATTGCGCCGTGTTCTATTCCCCAGGTCGTCTATAGCTGCCTCTGCAGTGAGTAGTTGGGAGGTGAGGTGGTTAATTTGTGCGGCTGCAGCGTTATGGGCCACAACCGTGGATTCAACCCGCTGCTCGAGTACCGCCATCCCCACCCCCAAAGCCTGTATTTCAGCTTTCACCTCTGAGGTAGTACGAACCATCTCAGAGGCAAGGTAGCTACGAACCTCCGACAGTTTCGCCAGGATTTGGCTGGTGTCGGTATCCGATGCCACACCGCTTGCTGGGCTCGCAGGAGAACGGGGTGTGGTCTGGCCTTCTCGTCCGCCATCTTGTGTGCTTAGTCGCAACATATCCGGCACTATAACACCCGTTTCCACCGCCTTTTTCACCTTACTTTTCGTGGCTCTCCGGTCCATCACGGCTCCCCCGACCAGTTCGGTCTGTTTGAGAGTTTATCTCCGCCTTCGTATGCTGTTGGCACCGTGGTCGCAGCGGAGCTCTACCCGGACACGTCCAGCTCGCTCGGCTGCAAACCACGCCCCGGAGTCTGCTCTGTTCTGAGTGACTCAGGCAATATACACTTTTAATTTCTATCATAGCACAAAATGTCTGCCGATATAAATATCCTGACAACAGAAAAGGACCTCCAAGGTAATATTTTCAGAAATATTACCTGTGCCGCGCGCTACAGCAGAAAGGCAGCAGGAGATTAGAGAGGTCAATGCGTGGCTGAAGTCTTGGTGCAGGAAAGAGGGTTTGGGGTTTTTAGAGCACTGGGCCGATTTTGCGCTTGGGTACAACCTGTATAGTCGTGATGGATTGCACCTAAACGGAAGAGGGTCTGCTGTGCTGGGGGACAGGATGGCTAGAAGGTTGGAGGAGATTTTAAACTAGTAGTGGGGGGGAGGCTCAAAGCAATCTAGAAAATGGAGATAGCTTAGAAATGAGATGGGCCTTAGCTCAGAACAATGGGGGTGGAGATGGGGGGAGGGGGAAGCTCAGAACAGAGGAGGTATGTAATATTGATTCACAAAAAGTACAAATGACTCATGGTAATATTAAATGTATGCTTACTAATGCAAGGAGCCTATATAACAAAATGGGGGAACTAGAGGCAATAGCATACACTAAACAATACGATATAATAGGCATAACAGAAACATGGTGGGATGATACACATGACTGGGCAGTTAACGTAAATAGGTACACATTATTTAGGAGGGATAGGAAAAACAAGAAGGGTGGTGGGGTATGTTTGTATGTCAGCCATGAGTTCAAGTCAAATCTTAGGCATGTGGAGTGTGACGAGGAAAATGTGGAAGCTTTATGGGTAGATATCTGCTTGGGGCAAACAAAGGGAAATACATTATTGGTTGGGATATGTTATAAACCACCAAATGTAAATATTAATGAGGAAGAACTGCTGTTAGAGCAAATTGGTGAAGCTGCAAATCGGGGGAACACATTAATTATTGGAGATTTTAATTACCCGGACATAAATTGGAATAGAGGGACTAGTACTTCAGCTAGGGGAATCCGTTTTTTGAATGTGTTAAATGACACCTTTATGTCACAACTGGTACAAGGACCAACTAGAAAGGATGCTTGTCTGGATCTCGTTATAACAAACAATGTTAATCTTTTAACCAACATTCAAGTAGGGGAGCATTTGGGAAATAGTGATCACAATATGGTAACTTTTGAAATAAACTCAAAAAAGCAAAAGCAGGTGGGGTATATTAAAACATATAATTTTAAAAAAGCCAATTTTAATAAGATTAGGGCAGCTCTACAACATATCGACTGGCATAAACGCCTTAGTGATAAAAACACTGAGGAAAAATGGAAACTATTCAAACAAATATTAGAAAGGTACATTTCACAGTATGTACCATTGGGTAATAAATATAAAAGAAACAAATGAAAACCAATGTGGCTTAGTGGAGAAGTAAAACAAGAGATTAAAAATAAGAAAAGGGCTTTTAAAGCATTTAAATCGGGCCAATCAGATGCATCCTATATAAGATATAAGGAAGCCAATAATACTTGCAAAAAGGCAATTAAAGTGGCTAAACTAGAAAATGAGAAATTGATAGCCAAAGAATGCAAAACCAACCCCAAACATTTTTTCAAGTACATTAATTCTAAAAAAACAAAAAATGAAAGTGTAGGTACACTGAAAACAGAGATGGGTCTGTTAGTCAATGAAGACCAGGAAAAGGCAGAAATTTTAAATAATTTTATTTTTCTTCGGAATATATTAATGAGGATCCTATGGCAAGAGATATGCATATGATTGCTGCAACAAACTTGCAGATAACTTGTGATTGGATAACTCGAGACAAGGTGCTACAGCTATTAAAGAAAATTAATGTAAATAAAGCTCCGGGGCCTGACGGTATCCACCCACGAGTACTTAAGGAGCTAAGTGGGGAAATAAGTGAACCTCTGTATTTAATTTTTCAAGATTATTTTGTTTCAGGTATTGTACCGGAGGATTGGAGGAAGGCAGATGTTGTTCCTATGTTTAAAAAGGGTTCAAAATCCTTGCCTGGAAATTATAGACCTGTGAGCTTAACTTCTGTGACTGGGAAATTATTTGAACGGCTATTAAGGAATAATATTCAGGAATTCATTGGGAAGAACTGTGTTATTAGCAATAATCAGCATGGTTTTATGAAACATAGGTCATGTCAAACTAACCTAATTGCATTCTACGAAGAAGTAAGTAGAAATATAGATCAGGGTGTTGCAGTGGATGTGATCTACTTGGATTTTGCCAAGGCATTTGATACGGTTCCTCACAATAGGTTAGTCTTCAAACTAAAAGAAATTGGTCTAGATGAATATTCTTGTTCTTGGGTAGAACAGTGGCTTAAGGATAGAGTACAGCGAGTTGTCATAAATGGTAAATTTTCAAGCTGGACAAAAGTGGTAAGTGGTGTCCCTCAGGGTTCTGTTTTGGGACCGCTTCTATTTAACATATTTATAAATGATCTTGAAATGGGCATTGAAAGCCATGTATCAGTGTTTGCAGATGACACAAAACTTTGTAAAGTAATAAAATGTGAGCAGGATATTGCCTTGCTGCAGAGGGATTTGGATAGATTGGGGGACTGGTCACTAAAATGGCAGATGAAATTTAACGTAGAAAAATGCAAAGTTATGCACTTCGGGGTTAAGAATGCACAAGCAATTTACACCCTAAATGGTAGTGAACTAGGGATAACCACACATGAGAAGGATTTGGGAATTGTTATAGACAACAAATTAGGTAGCAATATGCAATGTCAATCTGCCGTTGCTAAGGCCAGTAAGGTTTTGTCATGTATAAATAGGGGCATAAATTCTCGAGATGAAAATATAATTTTGCCTCTTTATAAATCGCTGGTAAGACCACACCTTGAATATGCTGTGCAATTTTGGGCACCTGTTCTAAAGAAGGATATCATGGCACTAGAAAAAGTGCAGAGACGAGCTACAAAATTGATAAAAGGAATGGAGCATTTTAGTTATGAAGAAAGGTTAAAAAATTTAAATCTCTTCAGTTTGGAAAAACGGCGCCTTAGAGGGGATATGATAACATTATACAAATATATTCGGGGCCAGTACAAACCATTATCTGGAAATCTATTCATAAACAGGGCTATACATAGGACACGAGGTCACACATTTAGGCTTGAAGAAAGGAGATTTCATCTAAGGCAAAGAAAAGTTTTTTTTTACAGTAAGAGCAATAAGGATATGGAATTCTTTGCCTGAAGAGGTGGTTTTGTCAGACTCCATACAGATGTTTAAACTGCAATTGGATAAATACTTGCAAAAACATAACATACAGGGATATAATTTCTAATTAGTGGGGTAATCGCTGCTTGATCCAAGGAGACATCTGACTGCTATTTTGGGGTCAAGAAGGAATTTTTTCCTAGTTTGTTGCAAAATTGGAAGCGCTTCAGACTGGGTTTTTTCCCTTCTTTTGGATCAACAGCAAAAGCATATGTGAGGAAGGCTGAACTTGATGGACGCAAGTCTCTTTTCAGCTATGTAACTATGTAATATACAAACTGTTGTAATTCCTACACCGTTCACCTGATTTGGATGTAAATATCCTCAAATTAAAGCTAAAAGTCTGCAGTTAAAGCACATCTTGTTTGTTTCATTTCAAACCCATTGTGTTGGTGTATAAAGCCAAAAAGATTAGAATTGTGTTGATGTCCCAATATTTATGGACCTGACTGTATCAGTGTCCAAGCTAACTCAATCTATCTATCTATCAGAGATTTCCCTTTAGGTGGTCAGATATAGCCATTAAATACCTGTTCTGAGTGTGAGAGATTATAAAAGGTGACACACACCCATAAAAATATACAAACAGTGACAATTATCTATGCACACTTACACCCTACAGTGATTTCTGCTGACACTATAATATCCTGAGGGTGCCCCCACCCTCAGGGTCCCCCTCCCGCGGTTAGAACCCCTTCAGCTACTCACCCTTTCCCCCCCGCCGGGCTCCCTTACCTCTCCTCCCCCGCCGACATCAGCATCCTTGTCTGACGTCACCGGCACTGCCACGCGCGCATTCAAAGTGTCCATAGGAAAGCATTTCTCAATGCTCTCCTATGGACGCTCTGAGTGATTGAGGCATAATATATGCCTCAATCATTGCCAATGCGCCTCTTGTGGCTGTCCGGAAGACAGCCACTAGAGGCTGGCTTAACCCCAAATGTAAACATAGCAGTTTCTCAGAAACTGCTATGTTTACATCAGGCAGGGTTAACCCTAGAGGGACCTGACACCCAGACCACTTCATTGAGTTGAAGTGGTCTGGGTGACTATAGTGTCCCATTAAATGCTCTCTTTCCCCTGAATGTGTAGCAGGCTTTCTAAGTGGGTGCTGTGACGAGACCAATCTCGCCACATTGCATTGGAGGAGCCTGGTTGCCCGCCTGTTGCCTCTGGACTATGGCCCTGGGAGATTGGGCCCTTTAAAAACAGTATTCGGCCATACCAGAGTGTATGTCACTCATTCTGGCCCTTTAAATACTGTGGGGAAGGTTTGGCACTTTTTATTTGGCACTTCGGATGCAGCCGAAGTGCTGAAGTCGTCGAAGTGGCCGCCATTCAACAAAGGAACACGTGGTGGCGGCCATTTTAATTTAGTCGAACGGTCAGCGGTGTATGCTAAAGAATCTGTGGAACTAAAATCGGCTACGCAAATACACGAACACCGCTGACCCTTACCGTCGCCTCCACTTCGGTTAAAGTCGAAGTACGTTCGACAATTCGAACATCCTGTTGCAATGTGCTATTGGCACAAACTGACCTGTTCGTGCACTCGAAGGGGACTTAGCCGTTTTTCTGCAGGAAATTGACCGACCGCACAGCCCAAATCTATGGAACTGTTTTGGGCAGGAAAATGTGCTTGCGGTCGGTCATAAAGGACTTCCGGCTATCTTTTTATCCACTGGAGGGATTGGTATGATTTTTGAGAGTGTTTATGTTTAAAGTATGCTGAGTTTAAATATGTAATGGAGATTGGATGTATGGTTTTAAAGTTACAGGGTATGTGTAAAAACTGTATTTTTACTGTCTGTGATAATTATGTTAAACCCCTTGTGTTATTATATCACAGGCAGAAGGGAGGATTTTGTGTGTTGTCGGTAATGTACGTGTATGATTGGATGTTTTGTAACACCCTGTGGGTGGTCCTATCTAAGGGAAACTGTCATAAAAGAAGGTTCTTTTGGTGCCAATAAACAGACCACTGCTTAACCCACAACACGGAGCCATGTCTCGTTCTTGGGGGGATTTATTGTATGCTGTTCCAGTTTGACTGCTAGGAGTGTAAACCTATTCGTATGGTTTTTCCTATTCGGCTGTTTACAGCATTCGTATGTTTGAGAGCATTCATATGCTTCTCCGGTTCGGTGTATTGGTGTCTACAGTAGCTGTGCCTGTGTCTCTGGAAGGGAAGATCTACTTAACGGCAGTTTAACCCTTTTATGCCTGGGGGTGCCGTTACAATTGGTGGCAAGCGGCGGGATCGTTCCTACAGCCAGAAGGACAGCTTCAGGAGACACCATTTCTTTGGATTTACAAGTTAAGGGCAACGCATGTCCCAGTACAGCGACCCTGACAGCACCAGGATGGAACCAGCAGTGGAGTACAGATACTCTTTGAGAGAGTATGACCGTATGGTGTGGTTCCACCTAAGCTTCTTCGGACCCAATCCACTGGAGAGATCTGTGCGTGTTCGCGATTCTGCTAGACAGGGCAGAGAGAGAGGGCCAGCTGGCACGTTGGGAGGAACTCCAGCGGCAGGTACAGTTACGGGAAGAGGAGAGCACAGTCTCCATTCCCCAGCGGGAGATACAGCAGGGAATTGGGAGCCCAGTCTCCATTCCCCAGCGGGAGATACAGCAGGGAATTGGGAGCCCAGGCTCCATTCCCCAGCGGGAGATACAGCAGGGAATTGGGAGCCCAGTCTCCATTCCCCAGCGGCAGTGTAATTTATTGGGAATTGGGAGCCCAGTCTCCATTCCCCAGCGGCAGGCTGAGTTACACGGGGCAGAGATAGTTACTCCTGTCCCCAGCAGCAGAGTGAATTGCAGGGAATTGGGAGCCCAGTCTCCATTCCCCAGCGGGAGATACAGCAGGGAATTGGGAGCCCTTTCTCCATTCTCCAGCGGCAGGCAGAGTTACAGCAGCAGAGTGAATTGCAAAGGAATTGGGAGCCCAGTTTCCATTCCCCAGCAGGAGATACAGCAGGGAATTGGGAGCCCAGTCTCCATTCCCCAGCGGGAGATACAGCAGGGAATTGGGAGCCCAGTCTCCATTCCCCAGCGGCAGGCTGAGTTACAGGGGGCAGAGATAGTTGGTCCTGGCCCCCAGCAGCCGCGTGTGTTACAGGGAATTGGGAGCCCAGTCTCCATTCCCCAGCGGCAGAGTGTGCTACAGGGAATAGAGAGTCCAGTCTCCATTCCCCAGCAGCAGGACTCTGTATTGGGAGCGGAGACAGTCGGTCTCCCTCCCCCGCGGCTGGAAGTATATATGGGAGAGGAGCTTGTTACCCCCTCTCCCCAGCGGCAGCTTAACGTACCAGGGGGAGACAGTAAGCCCCACAACCGTGCAGATGGGACCGTGGTCTCTGCACTTACAGCACAGGGGGTAGGGACGGTCGGTCCTGCCCCCCCACGACAGGGCTGTTTAGCCAAAGGGGAGACAGTCGGTCCCCCGCTCCGGCAGCAGAGCTGTGTATCTAAAGGGGAGACAGTTGGTCTCCCCCTCCAGTAACCAGGCTCCAACCAGACTACTCCCGTGGTAGTGCTGGCACTAGGGCAGAGTACCGCTGGTCTCTGCCCACTCAGCAACCCACCAAGGCAGCTTACCAGTCCCCCACACAGCCGTGGTGAGGCACCTGGACATGGACAAAGTTCTCCTCCACCCAGGTGTAGTAACCAGTTATTGTGGGTGGGCTGTATTACTGATTGTGTTTTGTGGGTGGGCTGCTGGACTAACAAGGGCACTGACCGGCAGGAGGTCAAATACGCTGCTAGTCTGTTTGGAAAAGGGGAGATATGTGACGAGACCAATCTTGCCACATTGCATTGGAGGAGCCTAGTTGCCCGCCTGTTGCCTCTGGACTATGGCCCTGGGAGATTGGGCCCTTTAAAAACAGTATTCGCCATACCAGAGTGTATGTCACTCATTCTGGCCCTTTAAATACTGTGGGGAAGGTTTGGCACTTTTTATATGGCACTTCGGATGCAGCCGAAGCGCCGAAGTGGCCGCCATTCGACAAAGGAACACGTGGCGGCGGCCATTTTAATTTAGTCGAACGCGGTCAGCGGTGTATGCTAAAGAATCTGTGGAACTAAAATCGGCTACGCAAATACACGAACACCGCTGACCCTTACCGTCGCCTGCACTACGGT
This sequence comes from Pelobates fuscus, assembly GCF_036172605.1. NCBI lineage: Eukaryota > Metazoa > Chordata > Amphibia > Anura > Pelobatidae > Pelobates > Pelobates fuscus. The sequence goes on along the minus strand of NC_086328.1, from coordinate 84,431,708 downwards.
TAAAGTCCAGTTGCAATGTGCTATTTGCACTCCACTTCGGTTAAAGTCGAAGTACGTTCGACAATTCGAACATCCTGTTGCAATGTGCTATTGGCACAAACTGACCTGTTCGTGCACTCGAAGGGGACTTAGCCGTTTTTCTGCAGGAAATTGACCGACCGCACAGCCCAAATCTATGGAACTGTTTTGGGCAGGAAAATGTGCTTGCGGTCGGTCATAAAGGACTTCCGGCTATCTTTTTATCCACTGGAGGGATTGGTATGATTTTTGAGAGTGTTTATGTTTAAAGTATGCTGAGTTTAAATATGTAATTTTTATGGAGATTGGATGTATGGTTTTAAAGTTACAGGGTACGTGTAAAAACTGTATTTTTACTGTCTGATAATTATGTTAAACCTCTTGTGTAACATAATTATATCACAGGCAGAAGGGAGGATTTTGTGTGTTGTCGGTAATGTACGTGTATGATTGGTTGTTTTGTAACACCCTGTGGGTGGTCCTATCTAAGGGAAACTGTCATAAAAGAAGGTTCTTTTGGTGCCAATAAACAGACCACTGCTTAACCCTCAACACGGAGCCTTGTCTCGTTCTTGGGGGGATTTATTGTATGCTGTTCCAGTTTGACTGCTAGGAGTGTAAACCTATTCGTATGGTTTTTCCTATTCGGCTGTTTACAGCATTCGTATGTTTGAGAGCATTCAAATGCTTCTCCGGTTCGGTGTATTGGTGTCTACAATAGCTGTGCCTGTGTCTCTGGAAGGGAAGATCTACTAAACTGTGGTGTAAACCTTTTATGCCTGGGAGTGCCGTTACAGGGGCCCAGGCATTTCTTTTAACAACATGGTGGGGGTGACCACTCAGCTATTTTGTATTGGTGTCACTTCTGGATTCGCTACTGCGGCTCCTGGTTTTATCCCAGGTTAACGTATTTCAAAGCTAGGTGCACAACGAAGAAGGTGCATCTATGTGGAGAAAGTCCAGACATACTCAATAGGTATTGAGAGTTTAGCATGTAGTTATTCATGTATTCATTTTATGTAGGCTTGCATAATATCTCTTTTCTTTATTTTTAATCTGTAATAATGCTAAATAAATTTTCGCAATCTTCGCAGGCTTATTTTACTGAGCACCTTTCTAAAGAAAAACAATAAGCTGTTATAGCAATAAATCTGTAGATGGCAGCACAAAGCCTCTTTAGAAATTCCTAGAATGAAGCAAGAGAGCAAAAAAAATAATGTCATGTTTTTTGTTTTTTTTGTCAATCTTTATTTTATTTGTGCATAGAGAGAACAAACACGTGTGCACTGCCACGACAGCTGGTGCAAACAATTATGCAGTCATTGTTTAACATTGGTATGGCATTTAGAAACTTTGCACATTTTTTGTTTTTGAAAATCAGAATATAGAACAAGTTGAATATTAAACAATAAGTATAACCAGGCTGATCAATGTTCCGCTTATAAGTGTTAAAGAGAACGTAAGTGGAGTCAAAGGGTAAGTCGTGTGTGTTAGAGTAGTAAACATGCTTAAGCAAGTCATGTCAGAGGTGGAGTTGTCAGTAAGCACAGCGTATATATATTGATTAGTCTGACAATAACATCCACATAGGAGAAAACTTGTAACATGCTGATCTAGTCTTATTTCTGTAGCTTAGTAGTCGCTAGGTGCTAGTCATAAGGTTAAGGCACGGTCTGATTTTTTATAATATTTAAACATTGTCGTACATGCTAGGTTCGGCTGTAGCGTACAAGTACGTATATTAACATATTGCTTAAACTGCACTTGTTTGTACACCATTAATGAGGAGTAAGCGTGTTAGCTGGGGACACAGGTCTACACTGTAAGTCCAACCGAAAAGCTGGGCCTAGAACAACATGCTGGTCTGTAGTGTCATATCTATGTACATACTTTGAAAAGTTAGTGCCTTGGGTCATCAGAGTATTATTATATGCGAACAGACTTAAACAGTAAGTGCTCAGTAAAGCTGGATCAGAACAGTTATGTCCTTACAACAATTTGCCTGCTGTATTGTCCACCAAGAGTCCATAGCTGTGGGCGGCATGTGGTGGGGCTGTGGGCTTACAGGCCATCTATCAGCCAATACCCCTGCTGGGAAGGTCTGAGCCATGTGCCGGACGGGCCAGCGAGAGGCCGGTGAGCCGCTGGTGCAAGGAAGGAGCGCTCCAGCCCCAGGCCGGAATGAAAGCAAGCACCTGTTGTCCACAGACTCGTGCTCTCATAGTCGAGGCCGGGTCTACCCTCTGTCGGGCGCCATGGGGAGCTCGGATGTTCTGCCGTCGCCTGCGACGGTCGGGCTTCTGGCGGTGTGGTCGGTGCCGTGGAGGTGTCCTCCGGGAGGCCTTCAGCCCGGGAAGGATTGTAAGGCGGTCTGCGACTTTCGCCTTGCATGGTTTGCCCGTTGCGGGTCCATGCCAGCTCCGCACCTTGTCCCTCCTTACTGTGCCCACCGGGTCGGGTGGTTCCCATCTACAGCACTGCATCAGTCGCTCCCAGAGCCTTTGGAAGAGCCTGTCTAGCCTCTCTGCGTACTGCTCCTCCGTGTAGTAACTCTGGCTGCTTGGTTGGGCTGGCGCGGGATTCTGCTGTTGAGTTGCGGCCGCCATCTTGAGTGGCTCACGGGCCACGCTGCTCGCGCTGCGGAGTTTAGCCGGGGCTTGCCCTGGTTTGGTGGAGACCGGGATGACCCCCACCGGTCCAAAGGGGGGGGAACGGGGGCCCATGTTGAGGTCGTAGCTTAATATGGTCCCAGGAGAGCGGCCGTCTCCCCCGTGGTCCATCAGTCTCAGTGAGTGGTAGGCCTTGCTGCTATGCTCCGGTTTCTGTGGTCGGAGCTGCATGCTTCGCGTACCGTTAGGTGCCGCTTCTGGTGCTGGTTATCCCCCTCAGGCTGGTATGCAGTTCTAGTCTCGGTAGGTCGCCGTGAGGGCTCAGATTATGCCCCTTGCCACCGGAGCATGTAGCATGTGCGTCCGGCCATCTTGGCGGTCAGGCCCCGCCCCCCATAATGTCATGTTTTTAAAGGGACACTATAGTCACCAGAACAACTACAGCTTATTGAATTTGTTCTGGTGAGTAGAATCATTACCTTCAGGCATTTTGCTGTAAACACTGTCTTTTCAGAGAAGAAGCAGTGTTTACATTACAGCCTAGTGATAACTTCACTGGCCACTCCTTAGATAGCTGTTAGAGATCCTTCCTGGGTCATGGCTGCCTAAAATGCACCCAAACATTCAGTATCTCCTCCCTCTACATGCAGACACTGAACTTTCCTCATAGAGATTCATTGATTCAATTCATTCCTCTCAGGAGATGCTGATTGACCAGGGCTGTGTTTGAATCATGCTGGCTCTGCCTCTTTGTCAGTCTCAGCCAATCCTATGGGGAAGCACTGTGATTGGATCAGGCTACCACTTCTGATGATGCCAGCAGACTGCTTGTTTTTCTGAGACAAACATCATGCAGAGTTACAGCTTCAGGCTTGAATACAGTAAGGTTTTGCTATATTTATGGAGGCATGAGGGGCCCAAGAGGGCTAGATGGTGGTTTTAACACTATAGGGTCAGGAATACATGTTTGTGTTCCTGACCCTATAGTGATCCTTTAAAAGGAATACAAGTAAATGTGCAGACATTTTATATTTAGAGAGTTCACCAACAGAGCAATGACCATCACAGAGTTTTCAGAGTGAAATCTGTAAATTTGTTTGGGTGTCACCATGTTACTACAGAGGTCACCAATCTAGAGAGAGCAGGCACACCTTCTGCTTCCAGAAATATCTGAAACAATGCATTGTGCAAGGGATTCCTTGCAGTAGAAACAGCTTAAACATAACTTAACTTAGACAATGTCTGTTTGTCAAACACATTGGAAAATGATCTTGCTAATAAGAACATTGTAAGCTGGGCCAGACTGGGACAAAAATTCAACCTGGGCATTTAAAGGAAGAGCAGCCCTAGAAGGATGTGGCACAAGAGAGTGCATGTTGTGTCATCACCAATGACATTCATGCCTCTCCTAAGTGGGCAAATTAGTTTAATACCCCTCAGGGCAGTCCACGTGTAGCGTGGGGTTGATGGGCAATGTGTGTGAGGGGAGAGACAATAGGAGATTTTGTGTGAAGGCGAAATATGGGGCTGCAGGGTGTGAGAAAGGGAAATTGGGCTGCAGGGTGTGTGAAGGGGACATGGGGCTGTTGGGTGAGACGGGCTGCAGGGTGAGAGATGGTGTAATGGGGCTTCTGGGTGTGAGAGGGGACGTGGGGTTGCTGGGTGTGGGGGAGAAAGGGGCTGCAGGGTGTGAGAGGGGACGTGGGCCTGCTGGGCAAGATGGGACATGGGGCTACAGGTTGAAAGGGGGGCAGGGGCTGCTGGGTGAGAGGGGGAGACAGGCTGCTGGATAAGAGGGGGAGACAGGGTCTGCTGTGTGAGAGGGGGCATGGGCTGCTGGGTGAGAGGAGGAGACAGGGGCTGCTGGGTGAGAGGTGGGGACAGGCGCTGCTGTGTGAGAGGAGCTGCTGGGTGGGGAGGCAGGGTATGAGAGGAGGCATGGGGCTGCTGGGTGAGAGAGGGGCTGCTTGGTGGGGGGGCAGAGGGCTGCTGCTGTGTTGGGTGTCAGGGGCTGCTGGATAAGAGGGGGAGACAGGGGCTGCTGGGTGAGAGGGGGCTAGAGGCTACAGGGTGTGAGAGGGGGAGACAGGGGCTGGTCAGTGAGAGGGGAACATGGGGCAAAAAAACCCACAAAAAAACTGCACAGTTTTCTCCCCCATCCCTCTTCCTTACCTTGATCCTTGGCAGGAGAGGATGCTAGGGAGTAATTATTTATCTAGTGGACCGGTGGAAGAAGTATCAGGTCTACACCCCTTTACAGGTGTAGACCATGTGTACAGAGTCAGCGCTCTGCTAGTTACAGGCTGGTGAGAGAGATCTTTGATCTCCCCACTGCACAGAGCTCCCTCTATGGGCCGGAGGTCATGCAGCACCAGCCCTAAAGATCCCTTGATCTCCCCTGTCTGCCTCAGCCCATGGCCATCGCGGCATTGCCGATGTCCAGTCCGGGCCTGATTGTAAGGACAGCATCGCTCTTGTGTTAACAACAGTATGAACCTTGGGTCACCACACAGGAGTTGAGAAACACTTTTTTAAAGAAATAGAGCATTATTAAAAAATGTACAAAGTGTATTAAAGGCAGTTCAGGACACGATGTATTAAAATTAATAATGAATTTTACCACATGACAGGAGGCTTCATATTTGCATATCTTTCTTTACTGAAAACTCCAGCAGCATAGAAACAGTAACAACCAATCAGAGAAAAGATATGGTGCCCATATAAGGCCCTGTCTATGACATCACTTCCTCTTTCTTTGCTGCTCCAGCCTACAGGTCAGAGTACTTTTTACCTCTCTGTGACAGCTTATATTTTGCACTTTTTCCATGTTTATACTTAATTCTACATAAACCCTACTACTCCTGGCTCTCTATTCCTGTCTCCCTGCTCCCCCTCTTTGTGTCTGCTCTTCTTGCTACCCCTGTATTTATATATTTTATTTCCCATATTGTCTGACGGTCCGCGGGCGTCACGGCTGCCCGTGCCGCGCTCGCCACGCGGACCGATCCTGTTTATGCTCGGGGGATTGTATGGGGACGGGTAGGGGAGACCGGGTAGTTTTTTCTGCTTGTTTTTCGCTCGCCGCGCCTTTCTCCCGCGACCGCGAGCGAGTATACACGCGGTCGGCGGCACACGCGGCCGGCGGCCATCTTGGATCTCGCGACCCGCGAGATCCTCGGCGGCCGTCTCTCTCTTCAGTACAGCGGATCGGGAATCACCCGATCACCGCTCAACACCTCCATTAACCCTTAAAGGGACCCTCCTAAGGACTACACCACACTATATTTTGGATTTTTATGTGGTATAAACGGATGTACAGAGATATAATCATACATCACACTGGATATATATGTGTATTGCATCAATCTGCAGGAATCTGTACCCCTACAACCACACTGTGGTACTACTACCATATAAGCAAGAGGCATATTAATACTATACTAGATTTCTGCCTGGCACAGAGTCCTGCCATGATATTTCTGGATTATATGTAGACAAGCCTGCTATTCTTTAAAGGAGAATGACAGATTTTTCCTGTAAACTAAAATGGATCATACAAGCAGGACATGACATGACATATTGTATGATAGTTCAGTGGTTACAGGCTTGCACTGGGAATTTTCCTCCATGAGTTCAACTCCCCTGTACAACAAGAGTTCAATCTGCTGTTTAATTACACACTGGCTAGAGGATCATGTGTGCTGATATTCTTTAACGTTTCCCTGTTGCGATTTTTTACCACAGTGTCTGCCAAACAAGAACTTACATGCAGGCATTAAAGGAGACACAATATTTTTCCTATACCCCACACAGGATCTTTATGTCGTTGTACCTTACCCAGGGTCATTCTATATTATTATACTCTATCCAGGGTCATGCTATATTACTATGCCCTACAGGAATCACCCGATCACCGCGCCCTGCAGCTGAATTAACCCCTTCAGGGGTTCCCCTCTCTGGGCACATTCATTTATTGATACAATTATAATTTTTTATTCTCATGGATATATCTCTCATGGTGCCTTACACTGGAGGAATATATGTTGAGCACGCACACAATCTATGTATTATTGTGAAGCCATACAATATCACAGTTGTTATACAAAACATATGCTGTACCTATAACAAGATCAACTATATCACTGTACCCCACAAAGGGCATTTTGTATTACTGTACCCTACAAAGGGCATATTATATTATATTATTGTACCCTACAGAGGGTCATATTATATTACTGTACCTGACGGTGCAAATTTATGTGGGTGTCCTCTGGGCATTTTTTCATGGCACACCACCTGGGGTGACCCCCCAGATACGCATACAAGGTCATTCATAGACCATTACATTGATGTGGGTGTCCTCTGGGTATTTTTCATGGCACACCACCTGGGGTGACCCCCCAGATGTGCATGCAAGGTCACTCATAGACCATTACATTGATGTGGGTGCCCTCTGGGTATTTTTCATGGCACACCACCTGGGGTACACCACCTGGGGTGACCCCCCAGATATCCATGCAAGGTCATTCATAGACCATTACATTGATGTGGGTGTCCTCTGGGTATTTTTCATGGCACACCACCTGGGGTGACCCCCCAGATATGCATGCAAGGTCACTCATAGACCATTACATTGATGTGGGTGCCCTCTGGGTATTTTTCATGGCACACCACCTGGGGTGACCCCCCAAATATCCATGCAAGGTCATTCATAGACCATTACGTTGATGTGGGTGTCCTCTGGATTACCACGGCACGCCACCCGGGGTGAACCCCGATGGAATACACGAAGTCCTACGCCTCAACTTTATCACTGATTACTGCATACATATATGGATGTTTAAACACTGCCTGGCAGTTTTACATTAAAGCAACAGTACCACCTTGCTGGATACGATTTGCAGGCAGGATCATAAGTGAACTGAGTGTATTGCGGAGTACCCTTCACAGGGATACATATCTATACATTTACTGTACCTGGCGTACATATTGAACGTGGGTGTCCTTTGAGTAAATTTTTCATGGCACACCACCGGGGGTGACCCCCAGACATGCATGCAATACTTGTAAGGTGCCAACAATTATAATGTGGGTGTCCTCAGGGTTACCATGGCACACCACCTGGATGACCCCAGTCGAATACACGTGGGCCCTGCGGCTGCAGACCTTATGGAGACAGGTCCCACGCGCTTCTATAATAAGCCTGTATAGTTACATCCATGCATACAGCTCTGGCGTGCATTTATGGTGAACCCGGCTAACCGGACCAACACTACCGGTCAATCGCGCCTACGCCACAGCTCCCAATAGCCGGATTAAACTAATGGAGGTGACCCCTCTACACTTGACACGAGTATTTCATACACTCAGACAACCTGATGCAGGCAATTCAAGCCGCTTTACCTGGGTGACCCCCAGTGCTACCAGGAGTCTAGCACCCCTACGTGCTGACCCTCAAACACTACTCCCACTGACTACCACTACCTCCCAACAGGACGAGAACGGGTCATGGAGAACACTCTCAACCCCCTAGGACTTCCAGGCATTGATAAACGAGGGGAACGTGAGAACGACTAGTATTCGGCCCAGAAGCACAAGTCCTACTATTTGACGGCGGGAACTTACCCACCACACTAACTTTAGCCCAAACCTCGCTGAAGCAAATCCTCCACACCCCTTCGGGGAAAGGTGTTTTTGGGAGGACTGGTCGGTAGCGGAACCGAACCACCAACCGCTTCATCTACTAGTGAGTCATCCTATCACCAAGGGAACTCCTACGTGGTATGCAAACGCTTCAGGATAGAGAAAATCAACCTTCTACTAGACCTCCTGAACGATAACGACTGGTTTACACATCTGGACCCTGAGGACACATACTTGTCAATATCCACTACCCTAAACTACCTAGTTTTTCCTCCGATCCCAGTGATGAGGACTAACACAGCAGTTTACGACTCCGTGGTACCCACAAAGCTACTGAAGCCGGTGAGGGCTCACATCCGCGAATTTGGACGTGCAAGGTCTCGTGTACCTGGAAGACTTGCTGACCCTTTGCGAATCCAGGCTACGTTTGCGGTCAAATTTGACGTTCACGTTCTGGACTCCACGGGTTTTTTTTTTTTTTGGTAGTACGCAGACAAATCGCTCCCCCATCTGTGTCGGGTCAGTTCCTCGGTTTCGACATCGGCTTGGAGAACTACGTTCCGCGTCGGTCCCCGACAAGATCACCCCTATACGGATGGATATCGGACACGCTCTAAGGTTGGATACGATTCCTCTCAGAATACTCACCGGATTGTGGAATTCCTCTCCTCCTCTCCTCCTCCGTACAATCGATATTCCCTGGCCCACTACACTACAGGGCCATGCAACGACTGCTGGCTAGATATGTACACGCAGGTCACTCATGCGACCACTGGATCCCACTGGCGGCAGAAGTGAGGACGGAATTCCGATGTTGACTACTTCACTTGCAAACTTGGATCGGCAAATCGATCTTTGACTCTTCCTCCGGATGCGTAGTGATGGATGAACCCATACAAACAGACCCAACCGCTCTCCACGATGGCAAGGGTGCTTCGATACACACGCACACACAGGATATCGCTCCTGCTCATGACACCCCTCGGACAATGCCAACCGTGGTTCCCGGATCGCCTGGGGGCGTCTCGCGGAGACCCTCTACCACTCCCTACCTTCCCTCTACTTTTGACAGGACCTCAAGGGGAAGCCCACTCCTTTGTCATGGAAGGACGACTGGCACTAGTGGACTGGACGATTTCAGGGCCTCCTGAAATGTCCACGACCTATTGCACCAACTAAGACCTCTGATGGGACTCAGACTCCCGGCACCAGGAAATGCTATATTTCTGCCTGATCGGCCTGGAGTGTTTGGTGGGTGGAAAGGGATTCCGATCCCTTTACCGCACCTGCCCCACCGATCCTTAACTATCTGGTCATATCGATCCCTCAACGTGATCGGATCCGCCATATCGGTGGCGCACGTTCCGGTACAGGGCGGACCAGTAGGTCAAGATCCACTGGTTTGTCGGCTACTACGGGGTGCCGAATTATCGAGACCCGGCACCCAAGTATTCACACCTCTGGCAGGTGGATGTGGTGCTGTGATTCCTTGGGGGAATAACAGGAAAATCCTTGTTTGTCACTGAAACAACTTTCAGCCAAACTAGCCCTCTTGTTATGCCTCGTCTTATTTAGACGGGTGACGGACGTTGGGGCTTTCGATATGGATGTTTTTTTCTCTATCACACCAGACGGGATTACCTTTACCATATCGAGACGAACTAAGTCCAGTTCATCTTCGGTGTCATACCCATAATTTGTGTCAGACACCAAACTAGGTGCGGTCGGAACGCTAATGGGGTATATCGAAATCATTCCCCCTTCGTATTCATGCGACGGGTCTACTCCTGACTTCTTACGTGGAACTTCATGGAGAGGTGTCTACCGCTAAACTGGCCAGATGGATCCGCTGGCTATTGCATCTAGCGGGCGTCGAACCTTGTTTCGGAGCCCACTCGGTCAAGGGAGCGGTGGCCCCACAAGTCCTTTTCGGCCGACGCTTCCCTAACCGACATTATACGATGCGCGGTTTGAGCGCGAGAGGGTACGTTTGGAACGCTCTATTTCGGCAAACATCTCATACTTCCTTCACACTGGTCAATTCTAAGCTTTAAAAATGCAAATATGAAGCCTCCTGTCATGTGGTAAAATTGAAGATTATACTAGCTTTAGTGTACTAATAATCTTAATTTTAGTAATGACAGGAGGCGAATATTTCCCACCCTATAGGATCCCTCCCATGTTTTTCTCGTGTTTAACAGAATATGCCCTCTATGTTCAGGAAGGTAAGTACGTTATGGTTGTATGTTTGCTACTTAGATATGTGGCTTGAGAGACTTGTATAGGTTGAATAATTAGACATGTACCTTGAATTATGTTGTGTTTACAGATTCTTAAATATCATTGCTTTAGAATTAATATATATTGATATGTTACTCATTCTAGTATCCATTGGTATATCAGATTCTTAATGTTTATTGTATGCGGACAAGCTACCACGCCAGAGTCCTTTCACCTTTTTCTTTTTCTTACAGCGTGAACGTCTTCTCATCAAGACAAAGACTCACCTTCCATAAACTCTACATCACGGAACTACTGGAGTTGATTATTCTAATATGTTGTGGAACTGTTGACGTAATATGATTATGTTTATTGTTGCTATTTATTGTTTCGCTTCAAAGAAAGAGGAAGTGATGTCATAGACAGGGCCTTATATGGGCACCATATCTTTTCTCTGATTGGTTGTTACTGTTTCTATGCTGCTGGAGTTTTCAGTAAAGAAAGATATGCAAATATTCGCCTCCTGTCATTACTAAAATTAAGATTATTAGTACACTAAAGCTAGTATAATCTTCAATTAGATCTCAAATGTGAATCTATTCTCTCAACTGAATTTTTTGAAAATGTGCTACTTTCTCCCTATCTCTATTTCCCAAGAGATTATTATGTATTGCCTTTCCTATCAATTCCTCATTGCCTAAGGATTCTTGGTATGAATATACATGAGTGGATTCTTAGTCACTCCACCTCTAACCTAGAATATATTTTGGAAAAAAGGTTTTAAATAGCAGACATATTTCATAGGGGACAAATACGAAGACTAATGATTACGAAGCAGGTAGTTCAGCGGCGCGTGTTCTTCTGTCCCATAGAATCCAGCAACCACATAAAAACATTCAAACTCAGCTGACAATTACAATTCCTGGTGGGAACTCCATAAAAGGTGATGGTTTATTTAAGTAAATGGGAATACATAACAGAAAGCAACCACGTACGTGTAGACTGCAAAACACAAAACTAAAAATAGTCAACACGCCATATAAAGAGAAGGGGGAACCGAAAAAGGAAGAAAAAAAAAACAATAGTTCGTTGGATACATTTCACATCTACACTGACGCTTACTCAACATCTTTTTCTGTTAAAGGGAGGGGCCTTTTGTATTGTATATTGGCTATTTTGTAGTTCTTAGCCCACACTTATATGACCTTTTTCTGTCCTGTAGTCGAATTTATAAACCATCACCTTTCATGGAGTTTCTACATGGAATTGTGAACGTCAGCTTAGTGTGCTTTGAATTATTTTGTTTGATATATTATATGGGCCCACAGAGAAGATTCAGGGAGTCATATCTACAGATGCAGTCAATGCAATGCACAAAGGTCAGACAGTGGCAAGGATCCTGAACTGCACAGGACGTTAAGAAAGATGTATCTCCTTTATAATCTTCCTGTCATATTGGACAACAACTTCATGAACTTGATGAAATGCACTTCCATGTTTACTTTTATCTTGGGTCAGGACAATGGAGGCTTAAAGTGGCTCTGCACAGTTTTGTTTTCTTGCATAATTTGACATTAAACAGTGACATCGCAGCTGGAAGTCTAGTGGCCAATGGGGGCCGGAGAAAGGTGGTTAAACTTACCTGAACCTGTCTATCATGGCCACCGGAATCCTCTTCTGCTTTGTCCTATTCAGTTTCTGGCGCTTCAGCTGCCAGCACTGATGTCTAGCATGTGCAAGAGTACAACTTTGAGGTCTCTGGAGAGCTTTCTTCCCTACAACTGTCACTGGTAACAACTGGGTAAAATTACAAGCTTTACAAAAAGTGGACTGCCTAGTGTAGCGGAATGGATGCTTAGTATATACTTTTCTTTTACTCCCTTCGTTCGGCTGTCTGAACCCCCCTGCCCGCCACCCCGTTCGTCTACCGCACACCCATCTGTGTGGTCCATGTGGTCGCATCTTTTAACAACCGACAACCCATGGCTGTTAGCCATTGCTTGTCTGTGCCTCTTCCCCTCCCCCTTTCTCTTCCTGTTCTACTGTGTCCCCAGCAGGGCATTGTACCAGGGACACTGCCAGACCAGTTGAAACTAGTTGTTTTGTCCCTCCTCCATCTCCCATGAGGATCGTGGGATTGAAACTCATTTTGTATTGTGTTGGAGACCCCATGTAGGGTTCTATGCCTTAAAAACCATGTGTGACCATATAAAGTTCAGTTGACTTATGATCAGAACTGTGTGTCGTCCAGTTACTGGGGGATTTATCAGGGATATTTTACTGCTTCTTAAGCTACAAGGATTATACAGAGATCATATTTATGCTAGTCATTGAAGCTCTGCTTCAATTAGTGGCAAGTGGCGGGATACAAGCCTTGCAGCAAAAGGAAGCAGCGTTCATATGTGTTCGTATATACGAACAGCAACGTGAAAGCAGCAGTTCGTGTTCAAGCGGCGGTTCGTGCTCAAGCAACGGTTAGGACCAATTCAGTTATACGAATGGAATTGTGAATGGAGACGATCTATGCTGGGTTAAAGCACACAGCTTTGAAGGATTGCTGGAAGCGAGAGGGCAGATAGCCGGTAATAAAAAGAAAGCCACCCTGATTGCATAGCTGACCGAGGAAGACCAGGGACGCAGTATGACCACAAAAATCACGGAGACGGAATTTGACAGAGAAGTAAAACGCAGGCTAGCGGTTTATGGAGAAAACCCCTCAATAGAGTTGGCACAGGCAATGTTAGCCTAAGTAGATGCCTTCATCACGGCAAGGGAAGACCGGGAGAACCAAATTCGGCTGGCTGAACAGCGTGCCTCTGAGAGACTGACAGCTACCACACAGGCATCAGAGGCAAAACTATGATGCATTAAAAAAGTTTGTGGAAGCAAAGGAAGAGATCGACGGCTTCCTGCAAGATTTCGAGCGGCAATGCAGACTGTACCAAGTACCCCCAGCAGATCGGATACAAATTCTAGCTGGTAAGCTGTCCAACCGTGCAGCAGAAGCCTATAGAGCCGTTTCCAGAGGAGGAAGTCACAGACTATAACCGGGTGAAGGAGGTAATTTTGGGAAGATATGCCATCACCCCAGAAGCGTACAGGAGACACTTCAAGGGAAATGAAGAAACAGGAGAAGTACTCCCACACCGAATGGGCTTGCCGCATGCAGAGGGCAGCCCGAGCCTGGCTACAAGTCAGTCAGGCAAATACTGGAGAAGAGACCACCCAGCTGATTTTACTTGAACAATTTTTTAATGGACTAAACCCAGAGGTTTAAAGTAACCCAGTCACAGGCAGGATTAGAGGGAGAGAGGTATTCCTGGCACCAGGGGTTATTGTACCGCGACTCAGAGAGAGTTTTGGCTTGGTCCATACCAGTCCCCACCCGGCAATTAGTCGTCCCCCAGAAGTACAGGAGGGTACTACTGCAGACAGCCCACGATTTTCCCCTGTCTGGTCACTTAGAGGTCAGCCGCACTAGATACCGGCTCACCCACACCTTCTTTTGGCCTGGCATCTCCAAAGAAGTTTGACAGTACTGTCAAACGTGTGACACCTGTCAACAGGTAGGGAAATGGGGAGATAGCCACAAGGCCAAGTTACAATCCATGCCCATCATAGAGGAACTGTTTAAAAAAATTTAAATAAAAGTCTTCTAATGGTTGGATGTAAGAATAGGGCCCCCATACCCTCAGGGGCAGATCCAAAGTCTAAACTCAGGAAGGGTGCTCTTGGATTTTGTAAGAGCTTCTAAAGGTGACACATCCAACCACCCAAATACAGATACACACCTTTAGAAATATACATCCAGTGACAATTAACTAGACACATTTAGGCACATAGCTTGTGATTTTGTAATGAAACAATAAAGAGAGAGGAATAAAACAAATTTTATAAATGACAGTAACAATAACAACTGTGTTGCTGCACCAAAGGAGTTACTGTTTCGGAGTAACCAAACACACCCATTTTTAAGCACATTCTAATGTGTTATATAGGTTTGCCTCAAGGTGGAGTAATAATATGCTATTGGTCGCATTTGTCCACTATTAATGTATCCAGTAGTATTGTGTCAACAAGTGGTCACCATGAGTAAGGCAGCACAGGTATGACTAGGGTTATGTTAGTCCAGTTTGCAAGTTTGGAGTCCAATAATTCCTGCCATCTTGCATGAATTTTGTCAAATAGATTTCTGGTGCCCGCCACTCTGTGGGACATTTCTTCATAGGTTTTTATTGTATGCAGTCTATCAATTACTAGTGAGATTAGCAGTGGTTCTTGTTTTTTCCAGTGCCCTGCTGTGATACATTTTGCAGCCATTAACATGTGGATAATAATAGATCTGTCAGGTTTCCGAATGTAATATTTTAGGATGTGCAAAATGTAGAGTCAATTTGAAGGGAGGGATCCAACCCCGAGAATATCCCTGTGATCTATCTGACCTTATCCCAAAAAGTAGATATATTGGTGCATGACCCGAATATACGGCTCATTGAGCTATTTTGTTCGCCACACCTCTAGGGTTAAATACCACCTTGTCCATATTTTATAAGTGGATTCTAAATGGGTATGGCAGTGCTTTGCCTGTTTGCTATGTAGAAGTTCCTTTTTTCCATTGTGCCTCAGATAATTGTTTATTGAGTTCCCTTTCCCATTTCAGCATATATGGCATTTTGTGAGGTTGTGTCAGGTCGCTTAGAGCTTTGTACCACAACACTAGGGTCTCATTTTCCTCTCTTGCTTTCAAAACAGTCTACCCAATATTGGCACATCACCAGCTGCCACTGGTTGTATTGTGAGCCTTCAAATTATGTGTTTCAGTCTTAGGTCATTAAAATGTCTTTATGTTGGACGTGATACTTTGTTGTATGTGTGGGCTATAAGTTGGGCTATATGTGTGATGCCAGCCTTGGGTCATTTACTGTTAAATATGTAAATGTAAAATCTTTCCCATGCACAATGAACATTGTTGTTGTATCCTATTTGCTTTATTATTGCCATGCAATGTCAATTATATCTTGCATTCACAATAAAAAAAATGATACCGGAGAAACTGACGGAAGCCAAGCACAGAGAGATGGACACAGGTTTCTTCAGGAAGGAAGAGATTCTTTATTGGATCACCGATCGGGACTCAGAGGGACTAACGTCACCAAAATACAGCAAGTTCTGAGCCCCGGACAATAGTGCAGGCTCCTTATATAGGCACATAACTCCTCCCATATTAAGCTCCACCCGCACATTCTCTTAACCAATCAACACAAATAAGAATTAACTTCCTGTTTGACCGCATGGCTTGTCCAGCACAATGGAGGACGGGGAATACTACATCCTGTATTCTTGCACATGCTCCGTACACTACTGATCGTATCTTGCCTCGTGCAACCAACTGATCGATACGTCAGCATATGCACGTACACATGCCACGTGGTAATCTCGGCCTACTAAATTTATTTTTACCGAGATTCCACCACATTCCCCCCTTTGATGCCTCTTGATATTTTACAATTACTTGAGGCATCACTTAACCTTGGTTTGCATACACCGCAAGTTACCTTGAACCAGACCAGACTTATCTTATGATGTGAATCTTCAACACTCATCTTCCTGCATTGGTTCTCCCTGATCTAAAGCCTTATACTTATAAATCGCCATTATCTGTGCAGCAGCCTTCCTCTCTGCTATACTTCCTATCAGGCTTTGCACAGACCTAACTACTAGGGGTATAAGACACGGCAGGAGTAGACACAACATTAAAATCAGTAGGACTCCACCTACCACTGCCTTAAGCCCTCCAAACCACTCATACCAGCTACCAAACCAACTACTTGGATTATACCCTTTCCATACCTGAGTAGGCACATGCGCTAGTTTAACCATATGGCTAGTAAGCTCAGCTATTGCTTGCCCTTCGTCATCTATTTGAAGACAGCAATTGCTTAGGTTAAACTTCCCACATACACCTCCCTCTACTGCCAAAAGGTAATCCAAGGCTAATCTATTTTGGTAGACTGCTGTCCTCATCCTGGTGTTATGCTTCGCTAGAAGATTGAGCGCTTGTGATGTCTCATTTGTGATAATCTCAACCACCGCCTGTAATCTTATAATACGGTTGAGCATATAAATAGGGGTTCTGTAACCAAAGGTACCATCCTCAGCCCACGTGGCTGGCCCATAATAATCTATAATACGCTGGGGAGGCCATTCATTATCTTCCCAGGTGCCTATCTCTATGGGTCCCCTTTTCTTCCTATGATTCACATCATACACTTTAACACCTAAAGTCTCACCTGTTTCAATCGGTAACAAGAAGAAGGATGGTTTGAGCATACCCAACACACATGCCCCTTCCCAGTCCTGTGGCAACTCCGAATAGGCTTTCTTACCACAGATCCAGTACAAATTTGCTGGGGCTCTCCAGGTAGATGTGATGGATAAATCAAACCACACATCCTTTAAATTGGCGTATCTAGCAAACGGGTTAGATGGTTCTGAGACATTTGAAGCCGACCACCAAGTTGTATTCTTTGTATCATCATCATAAGCTTTTTGCCCTAGACAAGTTAATTCTCCTACAGAAGTGTTATACATTATTCCTTTCCTTGCTATGCAAACATAACCTATGATGGAGGTCTTTAATCTCCACTCAGATTTACCTCTAACACTCATATGATAATCGGCTTGTGTAGATATTAGTTGGTCAACTGCCTCAGAACCGGACATTACCTCCTTTGCTTCCCAAGGCCATTGGTCTCCCATGTTAGTACCTCCACACACATAGCAGTTGGTAACATTAAGACTACCGGCAATACTTTCGGCTAAATCGATGAACAGGTTTTTAGCATTATGGGGGATCTTATTATCTATACTCATCTCTTCATAAAAGGAATGGTATACTTGATGAGTTTGGGAGGATACCGTATCAGTCTCTATCCCTATAAACAATAATGTCCCAGGATCTAAAACCGTCCCGTATATCTGAAACCCAAATAAATTGCCATACTTATCTAAGAACTTGTCGGGGTTATTTATAAGTATATGGATGGGATTACATTCCATAGACTTACAATATGGGCTAGTCGGCAACTTAGTCACTATCATGTCTTTATCTACTGTCTGTCCCCAAGTCGCCCACCCCACACAAGACCAATATGGGCAAAAGTTATAGTCTTTATTTGGGCATCTAGGACTTACATATTTATTTTTACTACTGGGACAAATATATTTATCATTAGACCCATACGTCCTCTCCCATCTAAGATCCCCACATACATTCCACGGCTTTCTACCACTCGATATCGCTTTACACGCATCAAATAGCAGAACACCCGAAGAATGTACGGATTCTAACACCGTCTTATTAATTAGGGTCCCCTGAGGATCTCCATTCCTGAGAGTCAACCAAATTGTACGAGGTTGATACTCCGGACTGAAGCACTTAGGTTCTCCTACTCCTAAATGGCACACACTATAGTCTATATTTAAGTATCTACATCTCGATACATCTCTTTTACACTCGTATTGTGAATGCCAAATTAGGGTTTGGGAAATATGGTTACCTGTTCTCGTAGTCTTAATGCATACCTCACAGCTAGGAGTGTCGGTACCTCTACCTTCCTTAATATAAAAACACATATAAATAAACACTATCAAAAGCACATCTTTCGCCGTCATCCTCAGTCTTCGTCCGTGCGATGGAGCCTCAGCTTCCAGGATGTGAGGGCTGCAGGGAATGGAGTTCTGCTCGTCTTCACAGGTGTCCCTTCGAGACTTTCCTGGCTTATACACTATGTGTTGGTAAGAGGACAGGCTTTATTATGGCCTTCTCACTCACTCCCTGTAACAATAAAATTTGTAATCCACACGATTCCTCGTTACTCCGACTGAGTAGTGCGTTTTAACCGGATCTTGCAGGGATTCTCTGGATCTGCTGTAACTTGCCAAGAATCGACTGCTGCTGGCTTAACCCTGGAGTGATGTATCCACGGAGTCACTTCGGCTACTTTTATCGCTGTAGGGGTAGACAAAAGAACAACATAAGGACCTCTCCACTTGGGCCCTAACGGTACATTATTCCACTCTTTAATCCATACTTGATCTCCTGGATGATAACTATGAACAGGGGGATAAATATTCACAGGTAATCTATCTTGTACCCATTTCTGTACCTCCTCCATAGTCTTACCCAACTCTACAACCTGCTGCCGGGTAATTCCTTCTCCCAACTGACTCAAATCCCCCCTTAAGTTACCAAGTACGGGAGGTGGTCGCCCATACATAATTTCAAAAGGAGAGAGGCCCATCCTTCTGGTAGGGGTACTGCGGATTCGCAATAGAGCTATGGGTAAGAGAACGTTCCACTTAAGTTGGGTTTCCTGACACATTTTAGCCAACTGGTTCTTAATAGTTCTATTCATTCTCTCTACCTTACCAGAACTCTGGGGTCTATATGCAGTATGAAGCCTCCACTTTATACCTAGCATATGAGTCAGTTGTTGTAGGCACTGATGAACAAAAGCTGGACCATTGTCCGATCCTATAGAACAGGGTAGTCCATATCGGGGTATTATTTCTCGTAGCAGGAATCTTACAACTTCTCCTGCTTTCTCTGTACGAGTAGGACATGCTTCTACCCAGCCTGAATAGGTGCACACAATTACCAGCAGGTAACGATGTCCACCCGATTTAGGCATCACTGTAAAGTCTATTTGTAGATCGGACATGGGGAGTCCCCCCATAAACTGGACTCCTGGTGGCTTTACTGGTCCTTGTCTTGCATTATTTTTAGCACACGTTACACATCTGCGTACAATGGCCTGAGTCAAGTTGGACAATCTTGGTATGTAGAAATGTTTTCTGAGGGATTCTTCAGTACTGTCTCTCCCAGAATGAGTCCCGTTGTGATAATTTTGGACAATTTCTACCGCTAGTGATGCTGGTATGACTATTCTTCCATCTTCTAGCTGATACCACTTGTTCTCCAAATACTTTCCCGGTTCAGTCTTTAACCACTCCTCTTCTTGAGCTGTATAAACTGGAGTCCATTGGGACAGTGGAGTTGGTATAAGAGCAGCTATATGCCCCACATACTCCTGTCTTCCTGATTCAGCAGCACGCTTAGCTGCACTATCTGCCATCCGATTTCCCTTGGTTACATCACCATCTCCTCTCAGATGCGCTCGACAATGTATGATACCGACTTCTTTCGGCTCCCACACTGCTTCCAATAGTTGTAGGATTTCAGCTGCGTATTTGATTTCTTTGCCTTCTGAATTCAGTAGTCCTCTTTCTTTATACAAAGCTCCGTGGGCATGAGTGGTTAAAAACGCATACTTAGAGTCCGTATAGATATTCACTCTTAAACCTCCAGCCAATTGTAATGCTCGTGTTAGTGCTATTAATTCTGCCTTTTGTGCTGATGTTCCTTTCGCCAGTGGCCGAGCTTCTATCACCTTGTCTATTGTTGTTACTGCATATCCTGCATAGCGGATCCCTTCTTTCACATAACTACTGCCGTCGGTATAATATTGAACATCGGGGTTCTGGATGGGAAAATCACGAAGATCTGGTCTACTTGAGAATACTTCATCCATTACTTCCAAACAATCATGTTGACTTTCAGTAGGTTGTGGCAAAAGGGTAGCTGGATTTAAGATGTTTACAGTCTCTAAATGCACTCTTGGGTTTTCACACAACATTGCTTGATACTTGGTCATACGGCTGTTACTAAACCAATGATTTCCTTTGTAATCCAACAACGTCTGTACCGCATGTGGGACTCGTACATAAAGTTCTTGACCCAGAGTGAGTTTATCGGCTTCAGCTACTAGCAGGGCGGCTGCAGCTACGGCTCTTAGACAAGGTGGAAGTCCGCTGGCCACTGCATCCAATTGCTTAGACATGTAGGCAACAGGTCTTTGCCATGATCCCAAGTACTGTGTCAATACTCCCACAGCCATTCTTCTTTGCTCGTGTACATATAAGTAGAATGGTCGTGTGTGATCAGGTAGACCTAATGCTGGGGCACTCATCAAAGCCTTCTTCACATCTTCAAATGCCGTTTGCTGTTCTTGGGTCCATAAGAAGGGGTCGTGCTCTGTACCTTTGATAGCTGCGTACAGAGGTTTTGCTAGTATCGCATAGCTGGGAATCCATATCCTACAGAAGCCTGCTGCCCCCAAGAATTCTCGCACTTGTCTTCTATTCTTGGGTATTGGTATTTGGCAGACAGCTTCTTTTCTCTCTGGCCCCATAATTCTTTGACCTTCAGAGATATGGAATCCCAGATACTTGACAGTTGGCAAACACAACTGAGCCTTCTTTCTAGACACCTTGTATCCTGCCTTCCAGAGAATGTGCAGTAGATCGTGCGTTGCTTGCTGACAGATTTCTTTTGTAACTGCTGCTATCAACAAGTCATCTACATATTGTAACAATACACACTCTCCTGGGATGGACTCGAAATCCAGTAGATCTTGACTTAGGGCTGAACCAAATAGGGTAGGTGAATTTTTAAACCCTTGGGGTAGTCTTGTCCAAGTCATTTGGCGTTTTGAGCCCGTTACAGCGTTCTCCCATTGGAAAGCGAAAATACATTGACTTTCTGCGGCAATTCGGAGGCAAAAGAAGGCATCTTTGAGGTCTAAGACTGTAAAGTAGGTAGCCCCGCCCGGAATTAAAGCAAGCAGGTTATATGGATTGGGTACAACTGGATGTATACTAACAACCGCATCATTGACTGCTCTCAAGTCCTGCACAGGTCGATACTCATCTGTACCGGGCTTTTGAACAGGCAGCAATGGGGTGTTCCAGGGGGAAGTACAGAATTTTAGGATACCATACCGTATGAACTTATCCAGATAGGATTGAATGTTCTTCTTAGCCTTCTGCGGGATGTGGTATTGTCTTAGGCTCACTGGATAAACCCCAAGTTTCAGTTCAATTTTTATAGGTGGAATATTGCGGGCCAGTCCTGGTGGGTTGTTCTCTGCCCAAACTCCTGGTATGTTAAATAATGTCTCATCACTCCTAGGGTTTTGGCTAGTCAACGCTGTATAAAGTCGCCACTCTTCTTCCTTTGGTACGGATAAAGTCATAATACCTGAAGGTCCATTAAACTTTAAAGATGTTGTTCCATTTGGTAGGAACGTAATCTGCGCTTGTAATTTTGACAGCATATCACGTCCCAGCAATTGGACTGGACATTCAGGCATATAAAGGAATTGATGTTTGATTACGTGGCCTCCCAATGTACAGAGTCGACTTTTAAGAACCGGTTTTTCAGCACTTCTTCCAGTTGCTCCTATCACAGTAATAGTCCTTCCAGATGGAGGAGCAACTAGATTAGTCACCACTGAATGTTCAGCACCAGTGTCGATCATGAACGCACTCCTTTTTCCCCCTATTGATACATCGACCATAGGCTCCGCTCGACCAAGGGGGATGGAGCCCGGTCGGTATCAATAGTCCTCCATGACCGTGTCAGCCAATCCTACGAAGTCCCTACCTTCTCTATCGCGGGACCTTTGCGCTGCTGGAATATACCTGTCTTCCCTAACACTTCCTCTGTTCCCATTACTCCCTCTATAACCATTACTCCCTCCGGGGCCTCCTCTACCTCTCGCTCTGCCTCTAAAGTTTACATAACCTGTCCTAGGTCTGTCTCTCTCAGACTGTTCTCTTCGCGGACACTCATTTCTCCAATGCCCTTCTTCCCTACAGTAAGCGCACTGATTTCTACTTAGAGGTTCCTCATTCCACTTACTATCGCCTCTATCTGGGCCCCGTCTATCTACGCCTGCGATCGCTACCGCTAGCATATCAGCCTTTTTACGCATCTTGCGCTCTTCCTCTTTCTCGCTTTCTGTTTCCCTATTCATATAAACCTTATTCGCTACCTCCATTAGTTGGGTGATTGACATTCCTGCAAACCCTTCTAACTTCTGTAGCTTGCGCTTAATATCTCCGTAAGCTTGGCTGACAAAGGCGGAGTTCACCATTCGGGAATTATCTGCGTCTTCCGGATTAAAGGGGGTATACAAGCGGTATGCCTCCAATAATCGGTCATAAAAGACACTGGGCGCTTCATCGCTTTTCTGAATCACCTCAACTGTCTTCGACATGTTAATGGCTTTCTTTCCTCCGGCTTTCATGCCAGCAATTATAGCGTCTCTATAGGCTCTGAGTTGAACCATATCAGCACCATTTACGTTCCAATCGGGATCGGTGTTGGGATAATGTGTCGCGGCCCATGCTGATGGATTGGCTTGGTTTAAAGTACGGGCTTTATCTTCTAATGCTTTAATGGCTGCTTGATTTATTCTTGTCCTTTCCTCATTGTTAAATAAAGTCATTAATAACTGCTGGCAATCAGCCCATGTCGGGTTATGTGTCTGCACTATTGAGGTGAACAGATCAGTCATAGCTTGTGGTTTCTCGGTATACGAGGAATTGTGGGTCTTCCAATTTAAAAGATCGGTTGTAGTAAATGGGACATATACGAAGACAGGGTCAGCGTGTGCCATTTGACCTGCGGCATCGATATAGGCTGACCCGGGATTCAGACGAAGAGGCATCTGATAGTGCTTTAATTGTTGGGCACCGGTCAACTGTCGGGTCTGTATGGGGCTACGTGGAGGGGCGTCAGTCATGGGTTCCAGTCGGGGAGAAATAGGGTATGGGGATGTGGGAGCTTGGTTTTGGGAAAAGGTTGTAAATAGAACGCTTCGAGTCGAGCTAGATGAAGCTTGACCGGAAGTCTGAAGTGGCGCCAAATCAGGATATTCGTTTTTAATGGGGGTTGGTTCTGATTCCGGAAGGGGAGATTTAGTACGAGGGGGGGTGGATCCTGTACTGGAGGAGGAAGCGGAAGTGGATGGGGGTAATGAGGGGAGGGCTGCAGGACTTCCTGCGTTTGCGTCACTTCTTCTTAACGGAAAGTAAGGGGGCGGCAAAGGGATCTCGGACTCAGGGGGCGTGTCCAAAATGGGCCTAACACCAGTCCTAGTGGACGAACAAGTCCTAGCTACCATGAGGCGACATTGCTCCTCGTGGCATGTCCGGAGCCATTTTGGCGAGTCATTTACGGCCTGTCTCCAACAATCAACATAAGGAAACTGGCCGTAAAGTTCAGGCCTACCTGATACAGCCACGTGTAAGCGCTGTACCAGAGTTGGATCCAAACTGCCACGTGGCGGCCATGCCGCGACCAAAGTAGGCCACTCCCTAGTACACAAAGTGACCAAACGTACAGGAGACATTTTAACCCCAAAATCACAAGTTTTAAATCCCTTTTTAAAATTATTCACCATACAACCTAAGGGATCCGGAATCGTTGACTGCGACGCACCCATACTTAACAATGGAACGTCGTCGACAACGAATACTATACACGCGTACTATTCAACAGTCACACCCGTTTCCTCTGGCAACAGCACCACGTGGTACGGTTACCAAGTGAAACGTACACAATAACAATAAACACTCAGGGAATTCCCGTACACACACAGCTGCTACACCAGTCACTATATAATCAATATTATGCCCTTTGGCGTAACTTATACAGTCACCCACGCTATAATTCTCTATATACGAATTACCCGTCTATAACACACCCCAGTAACATCGTCTTTTACAATTAGCGGTTACAGTACGGTTAGCATAGGTCAAAGCACAAGTTAAGGTCACAATACAATTATTAGTGGTTATGGTGTTAAACATGCATTAGACGACAATGATTAGTACTTATATACAATGTCAGTAAATATACAGGGTTATGGTACCGTGCACTATAATACAGCAACACACTATTAACACTCTCGCTAGACGGCTGAGCTCGCGCTATCTAACAAGATATACACTTTTCTAAACAATCGTTAACACATTTACAATTCCCAACTAAACTATTGGCCAGTACCTTGAATGGACTACCTAAAAACAATCTACATACGTTTTGGTTAGCCACACTGCCCAATCACCACATATATAGCGAGCTAGAGGACCGAATTTACACAGACGCCTCTTAGTCGCACTATCAAAAGTCTAGTGGGTTCCAAATTTACACGCCTTCCCACTTAGCCCAGATAGGATGAGAACTAGCGAACCGAATTTACACAGACGCCGCTTAGTCTCCCGGTCCCTCCGACCTAGCGAACAAAATGTACACCCTAGAACGCTAGTCTAGACAAGACACCGGTGTCCGGCTAGGGCTATTTACACCAGAGCCCCGCCTGACTAACAGAATCAAACGGTCTGACTAAAGAGCGTTCGATCGAGCGGTGCGCCTTCGCTCCTTCCCTCCGACAGAGGGGGCAGATACACAGATTCAAAACCCCTTTGGGCCTACCGCACAATCGGTATACCCCTAGTGGGTCCTGCCGTCTAAAACAGCAGTTGTCTTACCTCCTCGTTCCTGAACCTGAGTTCACACTCATCGACGGGGACACCCCAGCACTTCTCACGTAGAGGCCGATGATCTCCTGGACAACAGACCAGTGGCGCCGAGACGAAGGGAGGTCCACGCAGAAGTTCAGGGGTGCAGCCGTAGAGAACGTGGGCAAAGATAGACCGTCTCACGCCTCTGCCTCTCAGCTACCGTTGAACGATGAGCTTCCCGGCCAATGCACCAAATGATACCGGAGAAACTGACGGAAGCCAAGCACAGAGAGATGGACACAGGTTTCTTCAGGAAGGAAGAGATTCTTTATTGGATCACCGATCGGGACTCAGAGGGACTAACGTCACCAAAATACAGCAAGTTCTGAGCCCCGGACAATAGTGCAGGCTCCTTATATATAAAAAATAACAACTCAATAGACACGGTGTAATAAGTATCAAAGAAATAAATAAAAACGGGCAGCAACACACATATACAAGCGACTAGATCTGAGTGTAGGCTCACGAAATAAAATGCATGTGCGCACCTAGATAAACAGAAAAAATAAACAAAAATGTTTATACCAATATAAATGTATTTTTTATTAAATGATTAATAAAAAAGATAGCCAGATAACTCTACAATTAGTAAAATCGATATAATATGTGGTATATAGTAGAATATAGCTATCTAGAAGTATAAAAAATCATACAGTAATATAGACATGAAAAAATAAATAAAATAAATAGCATAAAAATGAATATGAAACAGTTCAATGGAAGTACCTAGCCTCGGTGGGGGCCCCCACCGAGGTATAAACCGGAGGAATATGCGGGAGCAGGACGAAATCCGACGTGTAGGGAGATTAATGCTGAACCACGGTCGGAATCTTCTAAAAAGACCGCGGTAAGTAGAGAAGGCACTCCAGCAGGGAACGTGTTGCACCACGGTCGGTGCCTTCAAAAAAGACCGCGGTGTACGAAGACCGGCCGGCAGCAAAACACACTTCAAGTGAATACTCACGGAGATTCCTGCACCCGACCTCTTCCTGCAACGGCTGATCAGGGTGTCGAGTTTAACAGCTGTGGCTCATCGACGCGTTTCGTCCCGCCCACGGGACTTTCTCAAGATGCAGGAACAGCCACAGTTCAAACTTTATATACACCCACCAATTAACCATTAAATGCAAAGTTAATGAAAAAAATAACGAAAAAAATGAATATAGATGAATAAAAATTAATAAAAATAGCAACTAAAATAATAAACAAAGCTACCCATAGAGCACACAAAAAATCCCTGGGACATCCATGTACATACATGAATTTTTAAAAAACATATATATAAGACCAAACTGTACCAATAAACATCTATAGTAAAGAACCCCTGTAACTTAAGGGGACAGATGCTGATCGTGTACATAAATGACAGTCAGCTTCAAGAGTGGTCTAGAATCATCAATATTAATAATATGTAATATATCTCATGATATTTATACAGAAAGATATCTGTACCAAACCAAAAATCAGCATAGAAAGAATGCAAATATAAGCAAACAAAACGAACCAGATGAGTTTGGAGCGCGATCTATAATCGTAGGTGCTTAAAATAAGTACCCCCTAATATTTGCACAAAACCATCTGATCAGGACCCATAAAAGAAAACCACAGAACCAACATAAAGGTATATGGATATGAATAAATGTGAAATACAAAAAGAAAAACCAATAATAGTAAAGCCCTTAGAATAGATCTAGCTCCTCATTCAGGCCGTTGGGTGTCATGGTATTCAACCTAAAGATCCACATGGATTCGCATTTGATAAGTTCCCTCTTCCTCTTGGCCAAATCTTGGAATGGGGGAATGTGCGTTAGGCCCAATAACCTGATGCCAGAAGGGTTATTGTCGTGAAAAGTAGAAAAGTGTCGAGCTACTGAGGATTTGCAGTTGTTACGAATTATAGCTGTTCTGTGCTCGCGGAACCTACATTTCAAGGCTCCTTATATAGGCACATAACTCCTCCCATATTAAGCTCCACCCGCACATTCTCTTAACCAATCAACACAAATAAGAATTAACTTCCTGTTTGACCGCATGGCTTGTCCAGCACAATGGAGGAGGGGGAATACTACATCCTGTATTCTTGCACATGCTCCGTACACTACTGATCGTATCTTGCCTCGTGCAACCAACTGATCGATACGTCAGCATATGCACGTACACATGCCACGTGGTAATCTCGGCCTACTAAATTTATTTTTACCGAGATTCCACCACAAAAAATGTTTGTTTTTAAATATAAATTTTCACAATCTTTGCAGCTTTATCTTCCTGAGCCCATATCTCCTCATGCAATTTCAATATCAACACATTTCTATATAAAAACAATGAGCTGTAAATGGCAGCACAAAGTCACATGTTAGAAATTCATAGAAGGAAGCAAGAGAGAAAAATTAAGTAATTTCATTTTTTTTTTAGGAATAAGTGTAAATTCTATAGTTAAAGAAAGTTCACCAACAGAGCGATGGCCATCACAGAGTTTTTATGGTGAAATCTGTAAATTTGTTTGGGTGTCACCATGTTGATACAGAGGTCACCAATCTAGAGAGAGCAGGCACACCTTCTGCTTCCAGAAATATCTGAAACAATGCATTGTGCAAGGGATTCCTTGCAGTAGAGACAGCTGAATCACTTAACTTATACAATGTCTGTATGTCAAACACGTAACACACATTAAGGAACAGCGCTGACATAAAAATACATTTCTAATAAAGGCTACTTAAAATCACCTACCTCAGCAAACAAATGTGGGGTTCAGTTCATATTGTGTTAAGAGCACCACTACCTAACAGTACCCCAATATCGGTGGGTCCTACACTAATTCCAATGTGGGAGACAAATCAAATAGTACTAGTGCTAAATAATCTGAAGTATATTTAAAACTTTAATAATCTGTTGTAAGTGCATTAATGTCAAACACATTGGAAAATAATGATACTTATGAGAATATTGTAAGGATTGCATCGTTCTTGTGTTATCAACAGTATCAACCTTGGGTCACCACACAGGAGTTGAGAAACACTTTTTTTTAAAGAGAAATAGTGCATTATTAAAAAATTAGCACATTGTTTTAAAGTCAGTACAGGACATGATGCATTCAAATTAATAATGCATTAGACCTCACATGAGAATCTATTCTCTCCCGGGAGTCATGATTATGTATTTCTTGAGTCATTAGTCCTCCACTAGCTATTTTCTCCCTATCTCCCAAGAGATTATTATGTATTGCCTTTCCCATCCAATCCCTCATTGCCTAAGGACTCTTGGTATGAATATACATGAATGGGTTCTGAGTCACTCCACCTCTAACCTAGAATATATTTTGTAAAAAGGTTTTAAGAATCAGACATATTTCATAGGAAACAAATAGGAAGACTAATGATCACGAAGCAGGTAGTTCAGCGGCGCGTGTTCTTCTGTCCCATAGAATCCAGAAACCACATAAAAACATTCATACTCTGCTGACAATTACAATTCCTGGTGGGAACTCCATAAAAGGTGATGGTTTATTTAAGTAAATGGGAATGCATAGCAGAAAAAGAACACGTACGTGTAGACTGCAAAATAAAAAAAAAATAGTCAACACACCATATGAAGAGAAGGGGGAACCGAAAAAGGAAGAAAAACAATAGACAGGTGGAAACATTTTACATCTACACTGATGTTTTCTCAACATCTTTTTCTGTTAAAAGAAGGGTGTAGCGGAGGGCAGGTATTAACGACCACGATCTCCGCTGGTTCCACGAGTAAATCCACAGTCAGCGCTGAAAAATAAGGCAAGTCCCCAAATCCTCCCAATAACCGGACGAAACACAGTTTGGGAGTCAACTAACTCAGTTTATTCTCAAGCTGGCATATTTAAGCAGTTCCCCATGCAAGGGGTTTCCTTACAGATAATTCAGGGGATTTCTCCCAACATGCATTGTTCTTTTCCCAACAGGCATTGCTGCACGAGAGGGATACTCCCACTAAAATGGGCGATTAAGTGGATTATCCCCTCGTGCAGCAGAACTGAAAATTTACTTTAAAATACACATTTTCCACAATATTCGGTACTTTGAGATGACCGAACGTTCGGTAGATAGCTGGGGTCGGAGCGCACCTTTCGTGAGAATACCGCTCAGATCCCAGCTGAATTGACCGAACGCCGCACAAATATAGTTTTGCATAGAAGTTCCCCTCAATCTGTCGAACATATCTAGGGGAACGATTCTACCGAAAACCGGGCTCCCGAATGGCTTGGAAGTGCAGCGGTGTTCGCATCATCGAGTAGCCGTTTTTAGTTCCAGGCACTCGACGACCAAACACCGCTGCCAAATAGACGAATCCAAGATGGCCGACCGCCACCCAGAATAGTCTATAATTACCGATTGCAACATTGTTGCAATCGGTTAACAAGTGCCACACGCCCATAAGTGTGTGATCTACCAGGGGGGCCCTTATTCATTCGGCGAACGGCTTAGATCGCCGCTGTTCGCCGAACGAAGTACTTGTATGCTGGTAGCTTACGGCTGCCAGCATGCGAATCACCATAACATAACACATACACAGCAAATATACATGGCACATATTACAGCCTCCAGACAACCTTCCCATATTATAGTTCAACAGTGGCTAGGTTTGCCACAAAGGGGCCCTTTGTATTGTATATTGGCTATTTTGTAGTTCGCAGTCCACACTTATATGACCTTTTTCTGCCATGTAGTCACGTTTATAAACCATCACCTTTCATGGAGTTTCTACATGGAATTGTGAGCGTCAGCTGAGTGTGCTTTGAATTCTTTTGTTTGATATATTATATGGGCCCACAGAGAAGATTCAGGGAGTGATATCTACAGATGCAGTCAATGCAATGCACAGAGGTCAGACAGTGGCAAGGATCCTGAACTGCACAGGATGATCGGGAAGCTGTATCATATTGTCATATTGGACATCAGCTTCATGTACTCGATCGTCAATTGCAATTCCTTTTTTTTTTTTTTAATCTTGGGTCTAGACAATGGAGGCTTAAAGTGGCTCTGTGCAATCTGGAGTCTTTGCATGATTTGCAAAGACACCTGACGGTGATATTGCAGCCGGAAGTCTGGTGGTCATGGGGGGGCAGTAGAGGGTAGGTTAAACTTACGTGAACCTTTCCATCATGGCCACCCAAATCCTCTTCTGTTTTCTCCTCTTCAGTTCCTGGTACTTCAGCTGCTAGCGCTGACGTCTAGCATATGCGAGAGTGCAGCATTAAAGTCTCTGGAGAGCTTTTTTTCCTACAACTATTGACGGCTGGAGGAAATTACAAGTTTTTCTACCCAGTGTCAAGTTTTGTCAAGCGGAGGAAAAGTACTGAGACAAAGTAGCCCATATTTTATCTCAGTATATCTTTTAACAGAGTGAAATTCCAGCCCAGTCATTTTGAGTATTTCCTAAAGATTCTATCTTTGTGAAATACTAATTTTTGATATAGTGGTGACAAACCAATTTAAGATAGGGTGGGCTGGGGAGCAAGTATAAAAAGAGACTTGCAGCTATGGGCACAACTACCCTTATAATGAGGGACCAGCTCTGTACGGTTCTGCCACTGAAAAATTATGTTCTATATTTGTTTTTGAGGTAAATAAAAGGGAGGTTACTTGATGGTCCTTCCCTAGCTACTAGAAATCTTGTGGGGTCATCTGCGTGCCCCTCTAGTAATGTGAGGCTCTTTGAAACCCCAAATACTGTGGTTTAAAATAGTTTTGTATGTGGTATGGAGGAACCATTTTGGCTGTGCTATGATAGTGAATGACCCTATCAAGCAGAACT
The DNA here is from genome assembly GCF_036172605.1 of Pelobates fuscus. Classification (NCBI taxonomy): domain Eukaryota; kingdom Metazoa; phylum Chordata; class Amphibia; order Anura; family Pelobatidae; genus Pelobates; species Pelobates fuscus. The sequence continues at coordinate 84,400,995 of NC_086328.1, read as the reverse complement.
TAATGCATTATGAAGGCAAAGAACAGAAAGGACAGCAGCATATTACCAGTCCTTAGAAGTTGTCAAGATTACCACAATGCCTACTGAGGTGGAACAGCCTAAAAACAAAATGGGGCCACTTGGGATATAAAACAGGGTAGTACTAGCGCTAATTTGCAAAAAGTGAACAACGGATGAGCAGCTTTAACACCAAGTTCTTATCTTTAAGAGTGAGTTCAGTGGTAGTGTATTGGTGAAGCGCTATAAAATATTAAATTATAACAATAGTGTGTTTTCTATTTACAATTAGTGAATAAACTTTGACATGTGAATATATGTATAAACAGTACCTTTTAGGTATATACAAAGGTGTCCTAAGTAGGTAATCAGTACCTTAAAAAAAAACAAACGGGGCGTTGATAAAGAGATCTAATGTGGCAACTAGGCAATTAATCATAGAAATGTATACATAACCAGGACCATAAAGTGCATAGATATAGTCTTAAGGGATCCTAGCTATAAGCAGCAAAAAGGGCATATATAAGGATATCTAATGTGTAAAATTAACAATATCAAAACTAAAAAGGCATACAAAGACCCAATAAGAACGATAACCTCCTAAAATTGAAATAAAACATATATTTATCTTAAAAAATGGCACATCTCAAAGTCCGTGTTAAGACCATATGGGATGAGCGTGTTTAATTTAAAAATCCATTCCATCTCGTTCTTACTCATTCTTGTATCAAAATTTCCTCCTCTCCAATCTCTTTCTAGTTTTTTGATCGCAAAAAATTGGGTGCCGGCTGTTTCGCAATTGTGGTGGATTTTGTAATGGGCCGAGACACTATGGTTCTCAAACCCTTTAGATATATTCCTTCCATGTTCTTCAATTCTTATATGCAGTGCCCTTGTGGTTTTACCTATATATTGTAAACCACAAGGGCATACCATGCAATAAATGAGATTATTGGAATGGCAAGTCAGGAGTTCTTTAATTTTATATTTAGTTCCGTCTTTGCTAAAAAAATGATTCATGTGTCTCTTTTTGCTGGTAGTTCTTTTACATGCTAGATAGCTTCCGCATCCAAAAAAACCCTTTTCTAAATTTAAAAATGTGTCATTGGTTTTTCTTTCTTTTAGGAAGCTGGATGTAAGTGCCGTGCGTAAATTGTTTACTCCCCTGTGTGTAAATCTGGGTCTTTCAGGGAGGAAGCTGTTAAAGCGAAACGCGTCCTGGAACTTGGAGAATACCGGTCTTTATTTATTTGGACTTTTTTATGCCTATACAGTGTTTTTATATTGCTATATATAGTTTTTTATTGTTATAAATAGTTTTATGTAATAAATATACTTATATTTCTATAAACACTGGTGGCATTGTTCCTGCTCTTAAAGAAGGTGTGTGGTCCTTAACCACATATACCCGTGATCAGAGCCGATGTGGATGGCTCTGTGTCTGTGAGTACAAATCTGTTCTTTTTCACATATATTTGGAACCATACGGTACTGCACCATATATATGTTTTAACATTTCAGAGTTCTAAGACAACAATATCCAGCAAAAAGAAGGGATAGGGTCGCCTCCACGGACCCCACAGGCGATCAAATTGAGCTATACACTATTAGCTCTCCAAAGTGTGAGTGGGAATTTTCCCTCTTAATTTAAATCTATTTTCATTTTTGTCACAGTTTACACTATGTTTGGTATATTCTGTTTTTTTTTAAGGTACTGATTACCTACTTAGGACACCTTTGTATATACCTAAAAGGTACTGTTTATACATATATTCACATGTCAAAGTTTATTCACTAATTGTAAATAGAAAACACACTATTGTTATAATTTAATATTTTATAGCGCTTCACCAATACACTACCACTGAACCCACTTGGGATATAGTTTATCACACAAATGATAAAACAAACCAAGGTCAAAGAGATTAGAGGACAGAATAATTGAGGACTAACTGGGTCAAATACCAATAACACAGCATCCAAGAAAATTCTCTATAAGTTAACAAAATGGAAACCATTACAGGACAATGTTCTGTGTATGTTGAATGTTGAGTGCAACATCATATTAATTAGCGTCATACTTGCGATGTCAAAAAGTATGAGTTTGATGTTGCATGAGTCACGCATCAGGCCTTGTGTCTGAAAAGTGGAATAACCACAGAGTAGCATAAAGGGACACAGGGGGTAGTGTCCATCATCAGAAATTATGCCAGAATGACGCATGGTGTAGTGCTATATGGTGACCGAAAGGAAAATGGGCACTTGTAGGTACTATGACATGTAGGTACTGACAGGTTAGGCAATCCCAAGTAGTGATGGAGACAACATAACTTATTTTCATATTCTTTCTCACACCATAACTTAAACATTACTGTACAGACAGAGGAATCACATATTAAATCCCAAGGACCTGCCATTCAGCATCCCATCTGCTACGACTCTCAGATGGAGCTCAATAAAACAAATAATGGGCTGGGAGCATCTCTTTACTGACTTTCATTGTGAGGGGCATCACAATTTTTAAAATCATTCTGAAAGTTAACATTTATACATATCCTATGGTGAAAATTATCATTTTGAATGCAGACTGAATATAATGGAGGTGACTGTGCAACACTAGTATATGCTTGCTGCAGACAGATGAAATAGCCTACTGTAGTCAAGAAGGTTACTCAAATCTGACTATTTATGGCTAACAGTACAATTCATCTACTGATGAAAGATAGGGAGCTGCAGCCTCTAGATTATTTAATAAATGTGTCAACAGAGGATATGTGACACATGTATGGGCTCACTTTGATAACAAAGGATTTACTTTTCCCACAAATGTGATTCTTTATAAAAACTCCTAATATATTGGAAGGATTTCCATTTGTCACTAGCAGTTTAAACAGTATTAGGATTCAATAGTAGTGATTTCATTGAATTTACAGGTACGTGATTTTCCCCCAATACTAATATCTTATACGAATATAAAAGGGGGGTTCTATAAATATTTAAAGTTAAAGGACCACTCTAGTGCCAGGAAAGCATACTCGTTTTCCTGGCACTAGAGTGCCCTAAGGGTGCCCCCACCCTCAGGGACCCCCTCCCGCCCGGCTCTGGAAAGGGGAAAGGGGTAAAAACTTACCTTTTTCCAGCGCTGGGCGGAGAGATCTCCTCCTGCTCTCCTTCTCCGATCCTCCTCTTCTCCTCCCCGTCGGCTGAATGCGCACGCGCGGCAAGAGCTGCGCACGCATTCAGCCGGTCACATAGGAAAGCATTCACAATGCTTTCCTATGGACGCTGGCGTGCTCTCACTGTGAAAATCACAGTGAGAAGCACGCAAGCGCCTCTAGCGGCTGTCAATGAGACAGCCACTAGAGGACATAGGGGGAAGGCTTAACCCATTCATAAACATAGCAGTTTCTCTGAAACTGCTATGTTTCTGAAAAAATGGGTTAACCCTAGAAGGACCTGGCACCCAGACCACTTCATTAAGCTGAAGTGGTCTGGGTGCCTAGAGTGGTCCTTTAAGCTGATTTATAGACACCTTCAGAATTGTTGACTTTCCACACAAATAGGGCCAAACAGGCAAACGGGGAAACCGGTGGGTTGCTGAGGCTGACTTTTGTTAGGTTGCCAATAAAACCTTCTTTTGATTAAAACAAATAGCTTGTCCCTTAACCTTTTTTCTCTTAATACTCGATACTCATGTGCTGAATATGCCGATTTGTTTGACGGTTTGTGAATATGCATTATTTTTTTCTACAAGCATAGTCATGTTAGTTAAGTTAGTATATGTAGTCAAGTTAGTTAAGTTAGTATTTTTGCATATTTGTGCCTGATTTTCTGATAGTCCTACTGTATATTTATTAATAATACATAAACTAGTAACTACTACTATACATGTAGCGGACCACTGGTATCCAGACTGGATACCTCCGCTAGTTTCTCTACTCAGCTGAAATTAGGAACAGTAAGTGTTTATAGCCCCTTTTCCCAGACATCAGACGACACATTATGCTAGGAAGGATAACTGGTTTTATTGCACACCATGCAGCCTTTTGTGTACAGACACCCAGCATGGGGTCTCCATTCACTTTACAGCAGCGCCCGCCCAGGCATCTCTGTGTTTGGGAGATAATTGTGTCAATGCTCGCTAAACTAAATATCTCACGGATACAGAGAGCCAAACACACACACACAAAAAAAAAAAACAGAGTGATTACATTCCCGAACCCTGACATGTTATACATCCTTAGATAGCTCTTGCTGGAGCACCCAATCTGGCAAAAAAACACTCTGATCCATGTAGGATTGGGGATGCGACACCCCGTTAAAGTTTGGACCAACCGCTAGAACAGTCCTGACCGGAAAACAGTTTCAAGCGTTTGCAGTCATATGCCGGAGTCTCTGGTGCACTGAGGTAAGGGGGCTCCCCCTGGCTCAGGTAGCAATTATTCCCCTTGATGAACTGTAGCTCTCCTCTAAATAGCGCTCTCCTTGGACTCTGGTAAGGTGGTGAAAACCGAAAGGGAAAGTAACAGGGCCAGAGAGGCGTTCCATGAGATCTATGGACATATCCCGCTGAAGAGTCTGTGATACTCTGGCTCGGTGTATAGGCTCTGGATGGGGTAGTGCTTTCTGGGAAACATGGAGGGGGACCAAGGGAGCTAGGAGAGTGTTATTGTATTGTAGCCACCACAATACATTAATAATTGCTTGACTGACTGCTGTAGGGGCCAGGGCTAAGCATGAAATTGCTAGGGAGCAGCAACTGCAAATTGCTCCTTCCTAATGTACTGTATTTTTGTAGAATACCTGTCATATCAAGACATCAATGGTATGTATGTGAATCAAACATGCAGCAGGAACAGCCCCATAAGAAAAGCTATTAATTAAGTAATGGAAAGTTTCAATGTGAGTATACAGTGTATGTATTATGTTTGTATCGTCAGTTTACCTGTATCACACTATGTGTAATTGTGTATTTTTACACAACAGACTGTGTGTTACAGTTTGACAGTGTAACAGTGTGTGTATATATGTAACAGAGTGTGTATAACAGCAGGTGTATAACTGTTTGTATGTAAACCTATTTGTGTATGTGTGTAACTGTGTATGCATGTATGTAATATTGAGTGTGTGCGAGTTCATAGGTCAGTGTTGTATGTGTGTGTACATGCATACTTCAGTGAGATTGTGTACTTGGGTCAGTTAGATTGTGTGAGTGTATTGGCCATATAGAGTGTGTGAGTGTGTGTTAGTAGGAGTACGTATCAATCAGTGTGACTTTAGCAGTGTATGTGAGTTTCTCACTGCACACCAACTGCCACTTTTTCTGATCAAAAGCAGTGCAATACAAATTTTGTGAAGTTTTTGAATAGGACTAGTATTTTTGTAGTCTAAATTTAAACCCCCGTCTCCCAGCAAGGTCCGTTACCAGCCCCAATGAGAATGGTTATATGTCAGTAAGCACCATAGCATCATAATGCCAAGCAATATATAACTATATTGGAAGACAGCCACTAGAGGAGACTTCCGTGTTCATAGAAGCTATGTGAGGACCTCCAGCGTCGCCAAAATTCCCATAAGAAAGCATTGTATAAAGCTTTCCTATGGGGAGGTCTAATGCGCGTGCGCGGGCATTGCTGCGCATGCACATTAGGTCCCCCCCACCGGCTGACGTCAGCGGGGGAGGAGCATAGGCGGAGCCTGACCCAGCGCCGAGGGACATTGTCGCTGGACTCCGGACTCAGCAACTTGGGATGGGGGGTGGGAGGGAGAGGGGCACTACAGGGTCCTGCAGTGCCAGGAAAATGAATATATTTTCCTGGCACTGGGGAAATCCCTTTAAGGGAATATTACTGCTTAATAATTATGAGTGATTACTATACTACATCCTATGAGAGTTTTTGCTTTCTCATTTCTGCAGTGACAACTATTCCATACTATTGGGTACATTTGTGGTTTTTTTAAAATATATTTTATGTCACATTTGTGTACACATTTGTAGGGTGTGCATGTTACCACACTGATGGATCAATTAGGATATAATACACATTTATATTTATATTTTGTGCGCTGTTCATACTGTGTTTGCTGTGTTTTTATAAATTTGTGTAATTATCGTGATTGGTTCCACTAGCTGCACTTTTGTTAACTAGCTCCACTTTTGTACTTTTTAAGTGCCAGTTATATTGCACTTTATCTTTATATATCTTATCTCCATTATTCTCCCTACCTCAGACGTGAAGAGTGATCATAGCCTAGCAGTTCTCCAAACATCAGCCAAGGCTGGTGAATACCAAGCAATACTACAGACACTCAGTATTTATACATTTACAAATGTGTTCTCCCCCTCCAAGGGATGATCCGCATAAAATTGACAGTTCCCTCCCCGGCATTACTAAGTCTGGGGCTGCTATTAACAGCCCACCTGCTAAGCTCCAGCCAAGGCACTGGGAAACAGACCCCTAAAACACCCAACACAGAACCACCACAGAACAGCTCACCCTCTCAACATGCGAGCTGATGCTGATATTTTTCTTTTTTGAGGATACAGTTTAGTTGTATGTCTTCTTATGTCACCTTTTACTACAGCCAGCACTGGTGCGAACGCTAGGCAGATTAGGCGGCCGCATAGGGCTCACTGGCCGGCAGGAGGGGAGCACACTGCACAGCGCTCCCCACCTGCAGGTTACAGCATGTAGCGTGGTTGAGTTGTGGACCAAGATAGAGATAGAGAAGCTTCTGTGACCTCTACCCGGTCTGACAGGAAGTGCTCTCAGTAAAAACTGAACTGCTTCCTGTCAGACCCAAAACAGAAGCTCCTCTACCCTGGTCTGTGGCTTGGCCACGCTACAAAAAGGAGGGAGGTGAGCAGGGGCATGGAGCGTGGGAGGGGGGAGAAAAACCACAGAAGGAAGTCTGGGGGAATTTGAGGGGGGAGTGAAACCATAGAAGGGTGTCTGGGGGGTAGAAACCATAGAAGGGTATCTGGTAGGATGGGAGGGAGGAAAGAAACAAAAAAGGTAGCCTGAGGGGGGAAAGAAACCACAGAAGGAAGACTAGAGGGTGAGGAGAAACCACAGAAGAGTCTGAGGGAAGAGAAAACAAATAAAGAGAGTCTGGGGGTGAGGGGAAGGAGGAGATAAACAACAAAAGGGGTTGACGAAGACACATAGAAGGGAAACTGAGGGGTGTCAAAGTGACACACAGTATGAGGGCTGGCAGGGTGATACCGACACACAGAAGGGAGGCTGGGGAGACAAAGATACACCCAGTGGGACTGGGGGGACAACGAGACACACAGATGGGCTGGTTAGGACAAAGTAAAGATCGTAAAAAGGGATGGGGCATATGTGGGGCAGATCATATGGGTAGAACATTTGGATGTCACAACATTAGGGAGCGGGGGGGGGGGAATTATTTTTTGCCTAGGGTGGCACAGCCCTTACTACAGCTCTGATCTGTATGGTGTGTTTACTCAACTTTTGCTCAATTTGTTTGAGTAAAAAGTCAGTAACAGCATACTTGATTTTTGGAACTGGAACTCAACTTTTGTACAATACATACTCTAAAAAGTTGAGCAAGAAATTGTGCTAACATTTTGTGAGTAGTAAACACCGCATGGAAATACTTACAAGATGTAAATGCAATTTTTTGAGCATAAATTACTTACATGATTTCTGCTCAAATGTATTTATTTATTTTATTTATAAAATATTCTACCAGGAAAGATACATTGAGATTTCTCTTGTTTTCAAGTATGTCCTGGGTGATACAAATTTGATTTGTACTTCAAAATGTAAATGAGGCCCAGTGAGAGCATATGAGTTCCACATACTGCTAAACTACAATTTGAAACCCTGCAAAATAGAGGCTATTTATAAATTACCTGCAAAAATATGATAATAGAGCAACCCTATCTGTAATAGAAATGCACAAATCAGATACTACTTACCATAAGAAAGAGTATGTTAAACCACTATATCCACATGTGGATATATAAATAAGGTTGTGGAGCAGCAACACAACACTTAGTCACCTCATCCTCCCCAAAGTCCATACACAGACTCCCCAAAAACTAAGCCTTCATTACTCGCTCATTCAGAACCCTCACGCACAAACTAAAAACACATGCTGACTGGTTGAAAGACCATCTACTTAGGATGAAAAGGAGAAAGGAGAAAAATATAAGACAGATAGGAAAAAACTGGGAGAGGTGCAAGATATACATGGGGAGGCAAAATGGATTTTCGCCTAGATTTGTAAAATGCACCCTCCTTGTCCGTAACTGGACACTGAATTAATGCATTTGCTGTACCCTATACCTCAACAAATGCAAAATACGATAACATCCCCATCAATTATCATCATCATTACACTAAAAGATTCTACATTGATTAATCATTTGAAACTCCTTTTCATAATCCTATATGACAAATTTCTGCAACACAGTCTCATCTAACTACCCCAACAAAAGGCCTGCATTAGATCTTTGTAGAAACAAGAATAAGACGGGTCTTTAGAAAAATATATATTTTATTTAAATAAATACATAAATAAATTAAGATAAAACACTTTTTGATTCAGACATTAGATAATTAACATCACTTTACATATGTACATACATCACACACTCTGGATGCATAAACTGTTCTTTAGCACTTCTATCATAACTGTTCTACACTATCTGCTTTGAATGACATGTTTGTGATTCCTCTTTCACCTGAATCAGTCAATTTCCTGCTGCTTACTCTCTTTTTCTTCCACAACCAAAACACAAATACAATCAAACCTAAAACGCCAGCCAGCAGAGCTAGACCAACCCCTATCCCTAGATAAATCTTTGATTCCCATTTGCCAGAGGTGTGGAATACCATGCAAGGACCCATTGTGCCATACTTTAATCTTTCTTGTTCCTCTTCTTCACTTTCTCCTACTGGACTTTCACCAGCTTCGTTAAATGCCACCACACACACTCTGTAGGACATATCAGGCAAGAGATTGTTTATGGAATAGAAACGATAGGTGGAATTGAGAATTGGCCCTATCTCCATAGGGCCATCACTAGTTTTATACACCACCCTGTAGCCTTGCACTGTGGACAGTGGAGAACACCAGTTCACACTAGCTCCTTGATCTCCAGGAATGACTTGCAGCAGACGGGGAGAGTCGGGCTTAATTGAGCGTCCACTTAATCCAGGACAAAGGCAATTACCCCCTGCCCTCATCTGTATTTCTTCGCATGGTAACTCCAGGTGTTTGCATCGGTTATAAGGACAGGGTATGACAGAGACACGAGGAGGTGCAAATGTCGCCTCTTCTACACTGTCATCTTCATCATCATCATAATAATCATAATCCTCTCCAATTCCACCAGTAACATACAGAATCTTATCTGGTGTTGTTTTGCGACTCCGTGTTATTTCAGGCAGCTGGCGAACTGAAGGTTGGCTGGGCTGCTCTGTTGGGATAATGGTGGCAAAGGAGCTTGTTTTGGGATCCCAAAGTCCAGTAGAATTGTCTGCAGTCTGGTTCCTACCATCACTCTCAGTGGGAAAAGCCATGACCCCTATAATGGTCAGACATAGATGCAGAAGGAACTGACGGGAAGGAGACATCTATAGGGACCGATAGAGAATAACGATGGACGAGAGACATAAAGAAATGATTGGTGGAAGAAGAAGAAGATATGAATAGAAAGAAATATAGAAAGAAAAGAAAAAAATGAAAGAATTGATCAGTACAATCAAACAAACATTGTATAAATATAGAATCCCTTTCTATTTTCTTCTATCTACCTCACCTAAAATTTGTAAATATATAATTTTGATTTTAAGTTAAGCTTCCAGAAAAATGTTTGCTTAGATAAAAAAAAACTGTTTCTATATATATATATAGTATGTATTTAAGTATATAGTATGTATTTAAATTGAAATAAATTGCGTTTACCATGAGGGCTGGCACTAGAACCACTGAGACTTACTACATAGAATATTGACAACGGACAGTTGACGGTTAATATTTTGAAATATCTCTAGATTACCTAAGTGGTACAGCTCCCAGCTATGCAATGTTCATTTTCTGAAATGTCTTTCCTGTTTTCTCTTGTATCATGAAAAAAAAAGACTAAGAAAATAAATACGTTTACCCTTGCTACATCTGCAGCATAATAGAAAAAAATGCAAAAATATTCTTAAAATATATTCTACGGGAGACTTTCCCCACCTGCCCTGTCATCAATACATTCACATGCCGTTTAATCCCACCATGGGAATGTTATTACGCATGCAAGTCTTTTATTGTAATATAATTATGCAGGGTTATTCATTAAAGTGAGAATTTAAAGTGAATTTATTGAATTTCGAATTTAAGGTAAAAAAAAGCCAAACTGGAAAATCTCTAAGTTATCTATGCTTTTAGTTAATTTACACTGACCTTAAATATAAAATTCACACTGAGTTCCCGTGGAATTCTCACATTAGTAAATAACCTTCCTAATTAATGCCACGCTTTAGTAATTTCCTTCATAAATGGGAGACTAAACTCAAACTGGATTATGTTTACAATATTAAACGGTATCACGTAACATTCTGTATGTTAATATCTAGAATGTATCATCGATCTATTTCCCTCTTACCTTGTTGGTGTATATGATGCACTGTTACACTTGTGAATTAGTGATCTCTTAATCCAGGTGTTGTTTTGAGCTTTTCAACTACCTGTGGAGTTTATCTGAAGGTCCTGTCTTTATTTGCTGCTGTCTCTTTATCTCTTGAATACTGACACACACTATCTCCTGGATCTCTTTATATCACCCAATGGTCATGATGTCATTCTCAGGCAGACCTGAATCACTGGCTGAGTATGTGGGAGTGGAAAAAAGGGATCGGGGCCTCATGATTCTAGCTTGTGAAAGAAGGGGGGGAAAAAATGAAAAGTACGGCTGAGTGTTTGTGTGGGGAATTAGACCGAGCAGAAGAATTTAAGAAATGAAGTGGTTAAACTTCCTACCAGATGTGTATGAGGGTGTGTGAGAGACAGATTTGAACATATTCCAAGCTGGCCAGCTGTGAGCTTTGAAGGGAGTGTCTCTTGTTTTTACCTTATAAGGATAGTAATAAATCATAAAGGGATCTCTAGTAGTTTATATTGAACATGTGCAAATGTCTAGTGCTATGTCTGTTATGGAAATCACCTGGCACAACAAGGCCATAACAAGTGAGTGAGCAATTTCTATACATTATGGGACAATGCTCCATGCGCAGCAGTTAGGTTAGCCAAAATCTTTAAAAGATCGTGAGGTAGATTGAAGCAACTAAATCTATACATTTTTATTTTTCAATTTTTTTTGCTGATCCACAGAAACCTCCACGATTGCAGTCTGAGAGCATATATGTCCTTTTAGAAATAAAATAAATGCTTACATAATAAGAGAATGATTGAGTTTGAAATCTCCGGTGCTCATTGGCATCTCCATTACGGAGGGACACACAGGGTGCCAAAGACAAATGTAGGGGTGCCACTAACTATCAAAAATGCCAAAGACCTAAATAAACAGCGAAATATGCACATACTATATTTAGACAGGCATAGCGTATACAAACACAAGGTTTATTACTTGATATGCGATAAACCTAAAACCCCTTGACAATATAACTCTCAATAATGTGCAGGGTGTAACATTGTATCAGAGCTCTCCAGTAATTAAATTCTGGATCATGTGAGTAATGGCTGCATGTGTGTGGTGGTTGTGTGTGATGTGTGTGAGTTTGTTGGCGTAGAATGCCTAATTCATGAAATAAAACATTCTTTACAAAAAAACATTCTTTACATTTCTTTGCAGACCTTTTAAAATTTTACTATGTTTTTTTTAACACTTAATGGCACAGTAGTAATAGCACATTTCACAATTTAAAAAAAAAAGAATATTTTAGAACAGTCCAATTGCATTCTATCACAATAAAATATATATGTTTTTCTTTAAATGCAAACACGGTTAATAAATGCTAAAGAAGACAAATTATGCTTATCAATGTGTTTAAACTTCCATTTGCAAATTGAGTGCAATTCTTCATTCATAGCTGCCTAAACATTTACAGGAAAGGCAAGTTTAGGACAAGTATTTATGCACTCAAACACATATCACCGGACTTTGTGATTAACAGTGAATTGAGTTAATCACAGTGACGGGAATGTTGTGCCAGGCAATCAGGAATCACGAGTAAACAGCTCATAGCTAGACACATGCTTTTTGAAACGTACATGAACAAAAGAGTCTAGTTTCTGCTATTGATCGGAATATGCACCTGTGCTGATGGCCTTATGTTAAAAATGGGTGAAGATTTATAAAAATGTTTTAAAACGTGTGGCGGCCATCCCGAGAGAAGAGGGGTTTCCGCCGCCAGAGATGTAATTTCCCCCTAGTATGAGTAATGCTGTAGTATTCCCAAGCATTAATCCAATCGGTAATAAAGCAGGTATAGCTGTTTCCTAAAATCACGAGACGAGGCTCTGTGTTGAGGATGAAGTGGAACTGTTTAATGGCAGCCACAACTGGCCTTATATGCAGGTCCCCATGCAAGGGGAATTCCCCACTGGACCTGAGAGAAGCCTGTGACAAAGTACACAACTTAATGACATTAACGCTCTGATCCAGCACTGTCCTTACATGAACTAAGTATTCCTCCCAGGACTCACTGTAGATCACAATGTAATCCAGGTACGCACAGGCGAAATCCTGGAAGCCATCGAGGAGCCTATCCACCAAGTGCTGAAAGGTGGTCGGGTCGTTCTTCATCCCGAATGGCATGACCTTAAACTGGTACAAGTGAAACGGGGTAACAAAGGCCGACTTAAGGATAGCCTCCTTGGCCAGGGGGATCTGTCAATAGCCATTGCACAGGTCTATGGTGTTCAGATAACGTCCCCATGCGATGCGATCTAAGAGTTCATCTACCCGGGGCATTGGGTATGCATCTGTCACGGTCCGTTCGTTCAGTTCTTTCTTGGGTACGAGGACAACCGGTGTTCAATGACCCCTAGTTTCAACATTTCCTGTATTTCTCCCCGCATTCCTTTTCGTATCGTTTCAGGAATACGGTAGGGGGGTTGTCTGAGAGGAGCTTGCCCCGGGGTCGCCACTCTATGGGTGGTTAGAGTGGTGAAACTGGGCTCTTGGGAGAAGGTCCGTCGCTTGCCTTCTAACGACTCTACGGACCTTAATCGGTCCCCTATCTCCACCTTGTTGAGTAGATCAATCTGAGAGTCCCTCTCCAATAGATCGGATAGGGGAAGACTGTTGGGGTCGTCTGTGGCTGGAGCACATACAGCGGCTATGTCTTCTTGCCTTTCCTGATATTCTTTTAACATATTAATATGAAAGGATCTCCGATCCTCTCAACAGCACAGCTGGCAATTACATAGGTGGTGTCACATAGCTGTTCTACCACCTTTTAAGGGCCCTGCCATGCTGCCTATAACTTATCCTGCCTGGCAGGCTTCAGCACTAGGACCTTTTGTCCCACCCGGAACGTACGTTGGCCGGCACCCTTATCCTACCAGACCTTCTGTCGCCCCTGGGCCGCCTGGAGGTTTTCCTTTACCATCTTAGCCAATTGCTCCATGCGGTCCCTGAATTCCAGCTCATACGGTACATATTCTGTTTACCCCTCCCAATGTTCTCTAATGAGATCAAGGGGACCTAGTATCCTTTTCCCCTAAAGCAACTCAAAGTGGAAAACTCAGTGGATTCCTGTGGCACCATTCACAGAGACCGTTAGTCTGTGGGTGGTATGGCGAGCTGAGTATGGGCTTAATACCACAGACCTTCCATAGCTGATGGGTAAGATCTGCTGTAAATTGCGTTCCCTGGTCAGAGAGGATTTCCTGTGGAAAACCTACTTTTGCGAAAATCCCAACCAGCCCACTGGCAACAGTGTCTGCCTGGATGTTTGAGAGGGCAACGGCTACTGGGTAACGGTTAGCGTAGTCCACCACAGTACATTTGGTATACGAACCAAATGGGATAATCTACTTGGTGATGTTCGTATACTGGCCATGCAATGAAAAAGTAGTCGTTTAATGATTCCAGGGACAGGGTGATCTGTCACAACATGATGTAAATTTTAAGCTTTAATCTGTTTATAAATTGTTCTAAAGCGGTTCTAAAAGTGTTTTTTTCTTCTATGGAAATTCTGCCATTTTCCCCAGAAATATCCAATTCGGAAAATACAGCTAAATTTAGGGTGGTGAAAACAAAGGTAAATGAAACAGAACAATTTTCTGGCAGAAAGACTGATAGAAATATTCATAAATCAATCATGAAAAAATGATACACATTCAAAATTGATAGGGCGTAAAAGAAGAAACGGGCAAAAAAAAACCAACAGATTTAATACATTGTGCAAAACTGTCTGTGACACAAATCTTTTATTTCATGTCATTTCTATTTGACTCATTGGAAAATGCCAACTTGCTGATTAATTATCCTCCAATATGTGAATTGCGATAAATTTAGGGACTAATTAGGGGATTTCAGTTCAATATTCCTTGATATATCAAAGCAAATCACTATTTAATATTGTTGTATAAGCTTTCAAAATGATTTAATATTTTTGGATAAACATTTGAAATGAATAAAAATGTACATTTTTTGAATTATTTTGATATTTATTGATACGCTTTATATAATATGTTTTTGATATTTTAATATGGTAAAAAAATTATTTATAAAGTTTATCCAGAAATATTAAATAATTTGCAAAGTTTATCCAACGATATTAAATCGAGTCCCATTGTTTCATCAGAACCTTGATGGTGACATTGCTGCTGGGGGCCATTGGCCATAAAGGAGAGTTGTACTTACCTGAACATGTCCCTCGTGGGTGCGGCTTTCTTCCTCCGGCGGGTCCTCTTCAGCTAATGGCATACACAAGAGTATGTGAGGTTTATGGAGGATTTCACGAGACCCTCTATAGATAGAGCCAAGTCCGGAAGGTAGTGTTCTAACATCTGCCACACCCAGATTTTTCTATCAGACTGTCAGATAGTGAAGCATGATTCAGCACTCCAGAGAACATGTTTCCATTCCAGGTCCAGTGATGGTATGCTTCACACCACTCTGGCCGATGCTTGCAATTCCGCATGTTGACGTGAAGCTTGTGTACAGCTGCTTGGCCATGGAAACCTATTGAATGGTGTTCCAGATGTACAGATAATATGGTGATATTTTCAGAGGATGTCTGGAAACTCTGCAGTGAGTGATGCAACAGATTTTTTTCATGCTTCTTCAATCAGAGTTGTCTACCACCATGTGCCTGGACTGTTGCCCCTTTAATAGGGGCAAATCTACTAGAGCAGAATTTACACAAACTGACCAGTGCCAAACGTGGTATCCAATGACTGCCATATTTAAAGACACTGACCTCTTCAGTAGGACCCATTGTATTGCCAATGTTTGTCTATAGAGGTTTCATGGCTTTGTGCTAGATATTGTGTACCTGTGAGGCTGAATCACCCAAAATCAATAATTAGTAGGGGTGTACATTTAGTGCGTATATGTGTGCAACTGTACATTTGAGGTCACACATGTATTCAGTTATACACATACTCACAGTACATGTGCAGTCACCTATCACATATATGCACAAAGTCACAATACATAATACATATGCAGTTACATATCACATGTACGGTTATACACACACATACATTCATATAAAGTCCCATACACAGAGTAGGTATAAATAGGCCTTAACTCACTTATTTTACATGTTCACACAGGGTGAGATTCCGCAGAGAGGATATTTGGAAAAGTATAGCATAGCGAGACAGTGTGTAACATAACATGGCCTAGGGCAGCAGAAAAGTTAAATACGAATATATATAAATGTGTATATGGTAAGGATTGCATGCACATCCTATACACTTGTAAACCGTTCTATGTATGATTTCATATTTTGGCAACCTGTAGTGTGCTGATACCTGGCTACATGTCAAATATGAAGGTGTTTCTGCTTGCCGGTGCGTCTGCAAGTTACATTTAGCTTGGGGGAGAATTTTATAAGATCTGTACAAGTACACTTTAAATACGCATAAAGAATGTTCTCTTTAGTGTTTAAACAGTCTGGGTGTTTCAGTGTTAAACTATTATTGGCTTTGTTTTGTTTGAACTTCGTCTGAGTGTGCTCTTTGGAAGATATTGCGTCCTCTGGCATGCCTATGTAGAAAGCAACTGGAATACAAATGAATGTGTGATCAGAGCTTGTTAGAGTCGTGCTAACCTGTGTTGATACAGGTTGACGGTGAAGGGTAGTGGAACATGGCATGCGTGTGTATGCTGGTATCACGGGGGCAGGAAATGTGGTCGTGGTTTCATAAATCAGAATATTCCCAACTATAAGGAGAGTAAAGCTCAGGAAATCCGGTCAACTGAAAGCAGTAAAAGGGGAAATTTAGGGGAGAAAGTAATACATTTTGCCAGGAAACATATTGAGGAAAAAAGTTAATCAGAGGAGTAAACCATTATATTAAGTAATAATGAAAGGCAAGTTTAAAGCGCCAATATGCAGAAAGTCTGACACAGAGTGGACAAGGCTGATGACCCAGACAAAGACACAAATAGATATGTTCATGTACAGACAGTTAATCAACAAAGGAATCACTGTGGTACGCCTTGTTTTTTTTTTTTTAAAGCATGTGTCAGATCAACAAATCTACAAAGTCTTGTCCCTGAGCATAATCCATACACATTACAACCTTCAAGAGTAAACATTACATAATGCTATTAGATATAGCTTCTCTTTTCCTCAGAACTGAGAGCAGACCGTTCGGAATGCCCCCTTCTGGTCTCTAATCAGAAGGGAGCATTTGGCAAGCACTTACCTCTTTGATTACCTCTGACATTGGTGATTTCCCTGGTGGTCCGCTGGATCTGGTTTCCCTGGTTGTCCAGTGTGCTGCCAGCTGAATCTGCCCTCTGGCTGAGTACAGACCCCTCGGAATGCTCCCTTCTGGTCTCTGACCAAGAGGGAGCATTTGGGGAGCACTGCTCTCAGCCAGAGGGCAGCCTGCACAGTGCACAGTGGAGTACAAGGAGATCTGTAGGTCCGGGGGGGGGGGAGGGGGGGAGGGCACTAATAATTACCACTGGGGGTGGTAACGTACCATCATTGGGTGGCTGGCTTTAGACACCAAATTCACATTAGCCTCCTAGAATGCTTGTTCTGGGCTGGCCAAAGACATCTCTTAATTTTGATCTTTCAACTGTTTAGTAGAAAGCTCCCCTATTTGCTATATTTATCTGGGATTGCCATATTTAAGGACACCAAATTAGGGAGCTATCAGCTGCACTGCCCCTTAATTTGGTATGCTTAAACAAGGAAATCCCACAGGGAATTATCAACAAAACAGCTATGCAGGGACAGCACAGTAAGAACATAGCTCCCTCTCCACCTGAATTCCTTCCCATCAGGCACCTACGTTAGTGGCATATGCCCCCCTGAGCACTGGCACTCTTGGTGGTGGTGCACAAGGGGGGTTAGATATACCCCCAATCAGGGCCGCCACCAGAAATTTTGGGGCCCCTAACTCAGCTCAGGGTCTGGGCCCCCTGGGGCCCGCCTCCAATCCCGCCCACAGGGTCCGCCTCCAAATCCCGCCCACAGGAATACACACAGACACAAAAACACACACTGATACAAAAGGACACAGACACACACACACACACAAAAATACATACTAACAGACACACATACTGAAACAGAAATACACGCATATAGGCATACGTACTGACACACACATACTGAGACATGCACACATATACAGACACACAGGCATACATAGTGACAGATAGACACATACTAACATACATACATACAGACACACATGCATGATGACTTACACACACATACACCGACATCACATACATACACACAGACATACATTAATTCATACTGGCATACATACATATAGACATACTGACATACTGGCATACATACATATAGACATACTGACATACTGGCATACATACATATAGACATACTGACATACTGGCATACATACATATAGACATACTGACATACTGGCATACATACATATAGACATACTGGCATACTGGCATACACACACAGACAGTCACAGACATTCTGACATACACACAGACATTCTGACATACATACAGACATACTAACATACACACAGACATACGTACAGACATTCTGACATACACACAGACATACTGACATACGTACAGACATACTGACATACAGACATTCTTACATACATACTGACATACGTACAGACATACTGACATACGTACAGACATACTGACATACACACAGACTTACTGACATACATACAGACATTCTGGCATACACACAGACATTCTGACATACGTACAGACATTCTAACATACATACAGACATTCTAACATACATACAGACATTCTAACATACACACAGACATTCTAACATACATACAGACATCCTAACATACACACAGACATCCTAACATACACACAGACATTCTAACATACATACAGACATTCTAACATACACACAGACATACTGACATACGTACAGACATTCTAACATACACAGACATTCTAACATACATACAGACATTCTAACATACATACAGACATTCTAACATACATACAGACATTCTAACACACACAGACATACTGACATACACACAGACATACTGACATACACACAGACATTCTAACATACATACAGACATTCTAACATACACACAGACATTCTAACATACATACAGACATTCTAACATACACACAGACATTCTAACATACATACAGACATTCTGACATACACACAGACATACATACACAAATACAGCGAATTTTTTTTACCTTTTTTTGCAGGTGGAAGGCTGTGGCTGATGGGAGTCGGCGTGGCTCCTGCGGGCTGCAGGCCTGTCCTTCTTGCCTCCCGCGCGGTGCTGAGGGGAGGGGAGGGGAGGGAGCTGGGAGGAAGTGACGGCCACTTCCTCCCAGCAGTACTTTGTGGTTGGGATTTTTTTTTAAGGGGCCCGGTCGCGCTATTGCACGGCCGCAGCGCTGACCGGGCCCCTGAAGATACAGGGCCCATGGGGTGGCCCTAAGTGAGTGGGCCACCTGATGGGCCCCATCAGCATGCGCTACACGTGGGGCCCGGGCGGCCGGGCCCCCCAGGGCCGCCGGGCCCGTGACAACCGTTATGGTTGTCACCCCCTGATGGCGGCCCTGCCCCCAATGAATAAATGGCGATCAATGAATAGATGGTATCCACAAAATATAGATTTTTAGTTTTGCTTTTTTTGGACAAACTATGATTGGGACATGACACTTGGAATCTGGCCATTGCGGATGAACTGTATCCCAGTGTCGGGAATTAGGTGATATGAACCTGAGAGTACGTGTGAAAAAAGACTACTTAACATGGTGCATTTTGGTTTTTTTTTCAGTTGTGGCTCCTACTTACATCTATTTTTCTTTCTTGACGTATTTCGGCTATTCCATTACCGGTCGCTACTTACCTACCCCAGTGACTTTCCTATTCAAGCATTTAAGTTGTAACACTTTTACCATTTATCATGCTCTGACAAAATGTTTTTCTACTATTCTTATTCTACAAAAACCTCTCACATCACAAAATTGTCTTATCAATATGCTTGGCATATTACTGTTTAATATAGCTTTTCCTGGCTAATCATGGCAGCATCACTTATGGGTAGCTCCTCCCTTAGCAGTCACAGGACAAGAATTAATTAGATTAATTAATTAATTAGACCTATGGTATAAAGAGTCCCTCCTCCCCTTACACCACAGTCCTTTTTCCTGTCCTTAGCAAGTTCTACAGGACTTTTTACTTTTTATTTTATGGCCACCTTCCTGCGTTTGTCGTGGGTTCGTTCCAAATGAAGTTCAGCCTCTCTTCATTTGAAGGACCCAGTAAACAGCCTGCATGAGCAGGACTAACTGGGTCAGGTTCAGAGTAAGTACTGAACTGCTGCGTCGGATGTATGTCTAGGGTTCTGAGGGAGACACTGTTCTAAGCTTCCTGGGGTTGGTTATCCTTAAAAATTCCCCCTAGTTATTGGAAGTGCCCCTAGTAATTGGGGTCGAAATTCCCCCCCCTTACCTTGTTGGCAGTGCTTTGGGGATCCATACTGCAGTCATCCTGATGGGTGGTTCTATTGTGCTCACTTGGGAGTTGTTTTTCCTGCCTGCATGCCCTGTGTTGCCCCTGGGGGCTTACTGCGAGTTGCTGTCCCTGTGGGGGCTGTATTCTGGTCTTTCTCGGCCAGCGTTGCTGTTGTCCGCGGTGTGCGTTCCAGCCACGGAATTGACGAACCCGGAAGTGCCTCGCGCCGGCCGCGAGGCTTGGAACGCATGGCGTGCGTTCCAGCGCTCTGCGCATGCGCGGACCGGGCGCGGAGGTATTTAAACTGGGGAATGCTGGCACTTGCCTGTCAGCTGTTCAGAACGTCTGATTTGCGGTCTGAGTTCTCGCCAGTTCTCCTTCTGTGTTGTCTCCTGGCTTCCTGGAGTGTGTTTCTGCCATTATGAGGTAGGATTGCCTGTTTCCTATGGTTTTTGCTGGGGGCTTTGGGTTTGCTTACCAGTTTGCCTTTTTTGATTTATTGGGATTGTGTTTCTGAATTTTCCTTTGTTCCTTTTCATAGTATGGATTCTCCCTCTGCCTCTGCTAGATCCCTCTCTAGAAAACATAGGTGAGCCATTTGTTTTGTTCAGGGGGGGTTGTTAAAAGAGTGCCATACTGAGCCTGTAATATATGTTATATATGGCTTTCTTTCAGCCTCAGCAAACAGTTGGATTCTCCAGCAAGAAAATCCAGAGACAAGACCAATAGATGCATCAATTGTTCATCACCAGCTCCACCTGGAAGGAACCTCTGCAGGGAATGCTTGTCGGAAGCGGCTAATGTCCCCAGTAAGACTTCTCCGCAGGACGACCTTAAACTTTGGATTTCCCGTGCTATTGCTGAGGGCTTTAAGTCTACCACGGGATGTGGTGGTCCTCCTAAGAGACGCAGAGCGGAACCTCAGTCTTCCAGCTCTGGAGAGGATCCTGACCTGTGGGAGGTCTCGGATGAGGGGGAGGAGGAAGTTGATTATGCCTCCAGGTCTCTGGACTCAAAATCTATCGATAGACTTATTACCCTCCTCAGAGACACTCTTAGCCTCACGGAAGAAAAATCTGAATTGAGAGAGGCTGACAGGTTTTTTGAGGACTTGAAACCTAATAGACCAACGTTCCCGGTACATTCCTCTATAAGGGACATGATCCTTCAGGAATGGAATAAGCCGGAGAGGAAGTCCACCTTGAAAAACAAATTTACGAGGACTTATCCTTATTCTGCCATGGACTGCTGCCTTTGGAATTCGGTTCCTAAGGTTGATGCTGCAGTGATCCATATGGCTAAAAAGACCACGCTTCCTATAGACTCCATGGCGTACTTGAGGGAGCCTATGGAAAAGCGTATGGATGGTGATCTAATTAAAGCCTATCTGGCGCTAGGCTCCGCCCTTCATCCGGCAGTAGCGCTGACCACTCTCTCCAGGACCTTGAGAGTTTGGCTTGCTAATTTGGAGGAGGACATTGGTCACGGTGTCCGTAGAGAACATCTCCTGGAGAGTCTCAAGGATTTGAGCCTTGCTACTGAATTTTGCTCAGAAGCCTCCCTAGACATCACTTGCATGATTGCCAAAAGTATGGCCCTGTCTGTGGCCTCCAGAAGGGCCTTATGGCTTCATTCCTGGGGGGCGGACTATGCCTCCAAGGCGTCCTTATGTGGTCTTCCGTTCCAGGGGGATCTCCTGTTTGGTAAGATCCTGGAAGATGCCATTCAAAAAGCTGCCGATGGGAAAAAGCGTTTTTACCACAAGTCAGCAGAAAGAGT
This sequence comes from Pelobates fuscus, assembly GCF_036172605.1. Taxonomy (NCBI): domain Eukaryota; kingdom Metazoa; phylum Chordata; class Amphibia; order Anura; family Pelobatidae; genus Pelobates; species Pelobates fuscus. Next base: position 84,379,084 of record NC_086328.1, on the reverse strand, counting down.
TTTTCCTCCTCCTGGAAAACTAAGCGATTCAAGGATCGGTCCTTTCGGGACAGCAGAAGCTACAAACCCGGAAGGGAGTATTCCAGGAATTCTTCGTGGAAGTCCTTCTCTCACTCTTCTTCCAATAAGGCTTCCAGAGGTAGAGGTACCAGAACCTCCGGGAAGACCTTCTGAAGGTCCTCGGGCCCATCCGGGTATGGTGGGCGGAAGACTGAAGTTCTTTTACCCGGTATGGGCCGCAAATGTCGCAGACGTGTGGGTCACATCCATCATAAAAGAGGGCTACAGGATGAAATTTTCTTCTCGTCCAAATACTGCTCTCTTCAGAAAATCAAGAGTGTTGGTAGGTGTCAAACGAAGGGCCATGAGGACTTGCATTTCCACTCTGCTGGAACAGAAGGTGTTGGAGGAAGTCCCTACACACGAAAGGTTCCGGGGGATGTATTCCACGGTGTTTTTGGCCCCAAAACCCCATGGAAAGTGGCGTCTCATCCTGAACCTGAAAGGAGTGAACGCCATACTAGATGTAAGGACATTCAAAATGGAATCCTTACAGACCATCCTAAAGAGCGTGAAAACGGGAGATTGGATGACGTCAATAGACTTAAAGGACGCGTACTACCAAATCCCTGTAAACAGCAATCAAATGCAGTTCCTTCGGTTCTGGGCTTTAGGAAGACACTTTCAGTTCCGAGGACTTCCGTTTGGCCTCAGCTTGGCACCAAGGACTTTCTCGAAGGTCCTTGTCTCTTTGATTGCCATCATAAGGATGAGAGGTATCGAGATTTTCCATTACCTGGACGACATCCTCATCATAGGGCCTTCACGAAGAATAGTGGAGCATCATACATTAGTGGCAATGAACATCCTTCAAGATCACGGGTGGCTTCTGAATATAGAAAAAAGCTCCCTGATTCCGTCTCAGAACAACATGTTCCTCGGAGCAGTGATAAATACCATTTCAAGTCAAGAAGCTTCAAGGTCTCGAAAGGGCCTCGGCAAGGGAAGTCATGAGTCTCCTGGGTTCTTTAACGTCTACAATAGGTTTGGTGAAGTGGGCCCAATGGAAGTTTCGCCCTGTCCAGAGTTGCTTCCTTCTCCAGTTCGACAGAGAGAAAACGGATTGGGAACAGAAGATATCTCTGCCACTGCCAGTGAGAAAAGAGTTGAACTGGTGGAAGAACAGGAAGAATCTAGCAAAGGGCTTCCCCTTGGAAGAGCCTCCATGGAACATTATTACGACAGATGCCAGTTCTTCTGGTTGGGGTGCCCACTTCAATTCCTCGTGGACTCAGGGGAGGTGGACCCGGGAAGAAAGTCAGCTCCACTCAAACCTAAGAGAACTACGAGCTATTTCCAAGGCCGTCTTGGTGTTCCTTCCAAAGATCAGAGATTCCTGGGTGTTAATCAAGACGGACAACCGAGCGGTTGCCTCATATGTAAACAACCAGGGAGGCACGAGGAGCAAACTGCTCTTGAAGGAACTAGCTCCTTTAATGGAAATTGCCATGACCTATCTCCAGGGACTGAAGGCTATCTATCTCCCAGGTTCAGAGAACGTAACGGCGGACTTTCTCAGCAGAACAGAAATTCTCCTGGGAGAATGGAAACTTCACCAGTCGGTTTTTGCTTGGATCACCCATCGGTGGGGCATGCCCCAGATCGACCTGATGGCATCGTTCAGGATCGTCAGGTGGAGAATTACTACTCCCTCCACCCAGAGAGTCAGGCATTGGGCCAGGATGCTCTTTCTCTTCCTTGGTCGTTCAATCTGGGGTATGCGTTCCCTCCCCTACCCATGATAACCAGGTTCCTGAGGAAAGTTTGGTCGGAAGGGAAGAAGGTTATTGCCGTAATCCCAATTTGGCCTCGAAGGCCGTGGTTTCCCCTATTGTTGATGTTGAGCCGGGAACAGCCTTGGCCCCTGCCTGTTCGGGAGGATCTGCTAACGCAGGGCCCAGTATTCCATCCTCATCCGGAACGCCTCAAATTGGGGGTATGGGTCTTGAAAAGGAAAGACTTCGAAAATTAGGTCTTTCAGAAGCAGTGGTCAATACCCTCTTGCACTCAAGGAAGGCTTCTACTTCCTCATGCTACCATAGGATCTGGGATGTGTTTCAAGAGTGGGCTTTGGCCAAGAAGGTTGACTTCATACACCCTCGCAACACTGACATCTTGAAGTTCCTGCAAGAAGGTCTGGATAAGGGCCTTAGCATCAGCACTCTTAAAGTTCAATCTTCGGCTCTGTCAGCTTTGTGCAACACCTCTTGGTCATCAGACCCATTGATCTCCAGGTTCTTCAAGGCAGCTTTCAAGTTGAGACCTCCTTCAAGATCCACTACCCCTCCTTGGGACCTTCCGCTTGTTCTCGACTACCTGACTGAGGATCTATTCGTTCCTCTTGAGAATTTGGATGCTGTCCTCCTGACTTACAAAACATTGTTTTTAGTGGCAATTACTTCCGCTAGGAGAATTTCGGAGATCAAGGCCTTCTCTACCTTGCCTTCTTGTCTACAATTCTACCACGATAGGGTATGCCTGAAACCTAAACCTGCATTTCTTCCTAAAGTGGTCTCTCACTTTCATCTATCTCAAGAAGTGGTCCTTCCATCTTTCTACCCCAATCCTTCTTCACAAGAGGAGATTAAGTGGCAACGTTTGGATGTCATGAACTGCCTGTCTATGTACCTTAAACGTTCTGCTCCTTACAGGAAAATTGACCAGCTTTTCATTTTGCCTTCAGGGGCCAGGAGAGGTGAGGCAGCCTCTCTATCTACGTTGAAACGTTGGATTGCACTTGTGATCAGGAAGGCATATCTCGCTAAAGATCGCTCTCCTCCACTGAAGATAAAGGCTCATTCAACCAGAGCATTGTCGACTTCGTGGGCTAATTGGGCAGAGGTTCCATACGACGACATTTGCAGGGCAGCCACCTGGTCTTCCCCGATGACATTCATGAAACACTACAAACTAGATGTGGATTCTCCTTCCACCTCATTTGGGAAGAGTGTCTTGTCTACGGTTTCTTTGTCCCGTTGATATTAAATTCAGTCGTAGCATAAGAATCTGTTCAGTGTATTTTTTCGTAATTTTATTCCCACCCTATGTTCTGTGAGCTTGGGTATTACCCATAAGTGATGCTGCCATGATTAGCCAGGAATAGAGAAAATTTATGACAAACTTACCGTAATTTTCTTTTCCTGGCTATTTCTCATGGCAGCATCAGGGTTCCCGCCCATTTTTTGTTTGCAGCTTTATAATTGGACTGTGGTGTAAGGGGAGGAGGGACTCTTTATACCATAGGTCTAATTAATTAATTAATCTAATTAATTCCTGTCCTGTGACTGCTAAGGGAGGAGCTACCCATAAGTGATGCTGCCATGAGAAATAGCCAGGAAAAGAAAATTACGGTAAGTTTGTCATAAATTTTCTCTATTAAACTATGTGTAATGCAGTGTGATGTGAGAATATTAAAAGAAAAACTGTTTTAAAAATAGTACTCTATGGACTTGAGTCTTTTTTCATTCTAAATTATTATGTAACTATGATTGGGAAATGACTCTTTCTTCAGAAAAATGTTTTAATTAGTCCGTGATTTGTTTCAGACTTTTAGTTTACAACCACGTTAATGTTAGATTTAAAAAGGAGTTGTCACCATGGTAGAAGGATCTCAGGAACCATATAATAGACAAGAAGGTTTAATCTTCATATAAATAGATGCTCTAAACAACAATCTTTCCCACACATTGCACCAATGATGACCATCGGTGAGAAAAGTATGCCAATCAAGAAACCACAGAACCAATAGCCAGCATAAACCAATGTTCTGAAAATATATTCTCCACCACATAGGGATGGAAGTGTCATTAAAACACAAGGCAAGTTTACTGTCAAAAGATATTTATAGTAGTTCCAATGCGTTGTGGGAAACATGTCAATTGGAATTTGTTGTACTTTGTTTATTCAATTTTTCTATTTTAAGGGCAGTGTGCAGAGCCCACTGGTATTATATGTGTAGAAGAATTTTAAATAAATAAAAGTGAAACTTTTTTTTAAAAAAAAAAAGTCTTTTTATATTATTTTTAATATTCATTTTGCCATTTTAATAGGAAAAACTTACTTCTGATATCTTCATCTTTTGGAGTTGGGCCCAAAATCTGTGGCAACTTCAGGAAGGGCCTTGTTTTGGAATAATTTCCTGTTTATTTTAATAGCAGTAATATGTGAAGTGGTAGCCCCCAGCTAACTAATAACCTGCAGCTATTTACAGAAAAGCATGTTTTCCATACGGAGTTCTGAGATCTGGACTCGAAAGTGGAAAATATGAGTATGTTCTATCCACATCATTTTGTTTGATCCCAAGAGAACCAGCAGCATCTGCAACGGCACTTAAACTGGTGGGAACATTTAGCTAAATTACATTAGCTAAAACATGTGTAATATTTTGTTTATAAGGCAAAGGTAAGGTTCAATAAATTAACTCCTATCAGTGTTATTCTCTAATGTTGGGAATTCAAAATAAATTTTAAATTTAAGACAAAAAAAAAAGGAAATTCTCCAAGTCAGCTATGTTCCATTTTGGCTATTTTGTCCTCAAATTTTAAATTCAATTTGAATTCCTGCCAATTCTCAATGTGATAAATAATTCTGTATGTATGTACGGAAATATCCATATATATAAAGACCAAACGCATGATATTTATTATTAACAATTAAAGCAGAATAAATATGTCTATAATACATTTGCACAATAAAGAAAACGAAGATTATTCAAACTATTGCCCACTCATCCAGGATGTAATGAAAGATTGCAAATAAGTATATATCTGCATGGTTTATTCAATATCATGATTTAACAACTGTAATAGTAGGCATTATACTCTATATAATATGATGGTTATTATTATTATTATTATAGTCCAATATTAAAGTATAAAGTTAGTTTAATAGAGTTGATGTAACACAGAATCATGACTCAGCTAACAGTAATCCATGGTTCAAAGGTCAGGTTTTGAAGTTTAGTATCCGACTGGTACTGTTTAAAATACTAAGCTACAAGCAAATATATACCTCCCAATGGTTTACTGTTGAAATGGTGTTGAGAAAAATTGTCAGGCCAAAAGGACAAATTAAAAATGTTACAAAAGAGAAGAGAAAATTACAATTGCGTCAAAAATATTACAATGTACGCATGTCACATAAATATGTACTGTGTCCCTAATGGATGGTACTTGTTACGTTCACAGAGTCGTCTTTAACATGGGGCAAAAGGGGCATCTGCCCCAGGCCCACTTATTCCTGGGGGCCCAAAGCAGCTGCCCCTTGATCCCACAACAGTTTAATCATCATGTTGTCTCCCTGCGGCTGGGCCCCTGTCTCAATGATCCCCAGCGGCCGGGCCCCTCTCTCTGTTTCCCCACGGCCGTGGACGGGACCCTGTGTCTTAATTCCTCATGGCCAGCTAACAGAGAGCCGCGTGGGGAGGAAGAAAAGGAGGTGGCACACACCTTCGGTTAGCCAGCTCCCATTGGACCCCAGGGAAGGCATCCCAGGGAAACATGTAAATTGTTATTTATATATGTTTGTACCTGTGTCTGTGAGTGTATATGCACCTGTTTGTCTGTGTATGTGTACCTTTGTGTATATTTACCTGTGTGTCAGAGTGTATGTGTACCTGTGTGTCTCTGTATATGTACTTGTGTGCCTGTGTTGGTGTACCTGTGTGTCTGTGTATGTGTACCTTTGTGCATGTGTACTTGTATGTCAGTGTGTATGTGTACCTGTGTGTTTGTGTATGGGTACCTGTGTATGTATACCTGTGTGTATGTGTACTTGTATTAGTGTGTAGTTTACTCGTGTATCTGTGTACTTGTGTTAGTGTTTATGTATATCTATGTGTCAATGTTTTTTTGCTCCTATGTATCTGTACATGTGGCAGTGCATACATCCCAGCATTTCAATGCTAACAATGCACACAAATACACCCCTGCATGTGCACCTGTGTGTATCTGAGTGTGTGTGCATATCTGTGTCAGTGTGTGCAAGCATGTATATGTGTGTGGCAATACATACACCTCGGCATTCCAACGCCAACACTGCACACAAATACACCCCTTTCACCCTCCACACAATGCCACCCCCTTCACCTTACAAAACTCACATTAACTCCCCCAATGCTGTCACACTCACCTACTTTCGCTCTGCCACACTCACCCTATCACATTAATCCAGCTAATCCTGTCACGCTCACTTTATCTCGTACTGTCACACTCACCCCTCAACCCTGTCACACTCACTTTCTCTTGTACTGTCACATTCACCCCTCAACCCTATCACACCCTGTTACACTGTAACTTCATGCTCATGCAAGTGTATAGCTATGCTGCTTTCTGCCAGTACGGCACTACAGGAAGTGGCAAGTCATAGGCCACAAGTTCCAGAGAGTCCCATATTGCCCCCCCATTCAGCTTATGCATTCAAGAGTCACAGCCCAGACCTGTAACATGTTGCTCAGGCCTTCAAGCCAGGGTGGAAGTCGATGGGTCGTTGGGTGTAAGAGGACAGCAAGTATTCAACTTAGACCGGGGGGGGGGGGGGTCGCATCCGAGTGCTCCATCAGTACAGACGAAGTGTGTCCCTTTCAGACTTTTCAGAAAGACAGGTGTGCTTTAAGGCTTTTCCCTGGGAGGTCAGGGCGCTGTACCAATATGGGGAGCGGCACTGTTGCTTCAAGCGTCGCAGGCACCTCTTCCGCCTTCTCTGTAGGGCGCAGAGGCGTTGGTTGCACATGCCCCCATCTCCCCGCAATCCTCATCCCCGGAAGATCAGGTGGATGTCGCTGCTGACCAGGGGGTCCATCTGACCCCTCTGGCAGGCGGTGAATAGGAGTGGCTCTGTCTGCCTTTACGGTTCGTGCGGCCAGTGAAGTGGGGGGTGCCGCAGTTTCTGCACGGAGTCGTATCCACTCCCAAAAGGCTGCACAGATGTCGTTGAATGCTCCTAATGCCTTAGATAGGCCCCACAGAGTCGTGCTCCGCTGCCATGTGAGGTGCAGACATTGAGCCCAGGTGGGTGTGCTGTGTGCACAAGTCAGTCTCAAGAGTAAAGGTAGGGTGCCGGGATATCCCTCATCGGGGGTGGGTTGAGGTTTCTTACCAGGGCGTTCTTAGTAGATTGTAGGTAGAGGGATTGGCCGCCTCCCTCACTCCAGTGTCGCGTGGTAGGCCACAACTTGGCCGCAGGCTTGCTCCAGTAAGATGCTGACCGGGTGACGTGGGGGCCAAAAGCCAGATTAGTTGCCCCAGGGTTGCAGTAGACCAGCAAGGACTTCTGGTGTCAGGTTTGTGTGACAGAAATCAGCTTGAGAGGTTATATTGTGCAAAATCTCCAGGAGCTCATGCTGCATGTGACCACTCGACATGCCAGTCAAGCCCCCTTAAATATGTAATATTAATAACCTTCACTAATAATAATATTCTGTTTATGGAAGGAACATTTTTATCTATAGAGAAAAGTGCCACATTTTATGGAAATGACTTTGATCAATGCGCTTATACAAAAGAAAAAAGAAAAGAAAAGAAAGGTGCACACAATACCAGTAAGGTAAAAACCAGCTCTAACACTTAAGTGAAGGAATCCCTTAACCTTCACAACATAGAACATGCAAATAAAACAGAAATAAGTGGAGCTTAGGTTTACCTTAATGAACAGTAGTATGATATGGGTAGACAAGGTACAATAGCATTAATCTGTAAAAATCAAACAAGCAAATCTAAGTGCAGATCGTTATTACAAAAATAGATTGAGGTGAATAGTAAATGGGTAACTCACAAACGTAGAGCCAATAATACACTTGGCTCAAATGGTTAGCGCCTCAGGATCTTCTAAGGTAGATCCAACACCCTCTTTTTGTCTCCACTTGATCTCCTCCTCCTTTACCCAGTAGTTAGGAATGGATAGGAAAAAACTCCAATTGAAGGTATAGACAAAATGTATTCAAATGAAAATTATAATCAATAAAAGATAAAAAAATTATTAAAAATCCATATAAAAGTTCGTATTTGGACTGATCTTATACGAACTTTTATATGGATTTTTAATAATTTTTTATCTTTTATTGATTATAATTTTCATTTGAATACATTTTGTCTATACCTTCAATTGGAGTTTTTTCCTATCCATTCCTAACTACTGGGTAAAGGAGGAGGAGATCAAGTGGAGACAAAAAGAGGGTGTTGGATCTACCTTAGAAGATCCTGAGGCGCTAACCATTTGAGCCAAGTGTATTATTGGCTCTACGTTTGTGAGTTACCCATTTACTATTCACCTCAATCTATTTTTGTAATAACGATCTGCACTTAGATTTGCTTGTTTGATTTTTACAGATTAATGCTATTGTACCTTGTCTACCCATATCATACTACTGTTCATTAAGGTAAACCTAAGCTCCACTTATTTCTGTTTTATTTGCAAAAAAAAAAGGCTAGTGGGCTTATATGTTATTGTGATGAATTCACAACCACTTAGGCAAACCTTGGACCCAAATAGCTTCATTGAAACATTTCTTTGTTTAGCTATATTTTAAAGTTGGCAAATTTTGTTGAATTTAGTTTTTCTTTCAACACTATTGTCTGTTTAGTGTATAATCTTACTTTATTTTTGTATACGTTTACTTTAAACATTTATAAAGGTTTGAGACTTAGCTAAGTAATACAATGCTGAACCAGCAGACGTCTGGTTGCTCTGTCAATAAAGATTGTTGAAGAGAATTCTAAAGCTGAATGATGTATCACACAAGACAAAAGTGTATTGATTTCTGGGGGTGGAACTTAGCTGTCGACCAGAATGGCCGCGTCTTCCCTGAGCTCTGTGATGGATACCCTGAAAAATCTGTTAATCAGAGTGAAAAACCCACAAAACCGAAGGAAAAGAGTACTCACCCACTTGGGAAAACCGACATTGGTAGGAAAAATAAGAAACCCAGATCCACATACACATATGGGCCTGCAAGCCCGGGATATCGGCAAATTGTTCTGCAACTCCCAGAGGGCCACATGGGACAACATGGCGCACCTCGATGTGGGTTCCTTGTGCTCATCTGAAAACCTTTTGGACTTGGGAGAGGGGAGCACCCACAGCATGCAGACAGGACCGCGGCTGCCTCTGATGGAGGATATAGACCCTGTTACCACATTCCTACTAAAGATGCTGGCGGAGCTCCGAGCTAACATAGCCGGTGATATGGCCCAATTCCAGAAAGTGGTTGACGGCGCTCACGCAAAGATTGCCGACATGGAGACCTCCCACAGCAAACAGGATGCCAGGCTTTCCAAGATGGAGAAGCAACTAGAGAAGCTCCACTGGCAGCAGAAAGCAACCACGTACAGGGTGGATGCCATAAGAGGCCAGCGGATGAGATATAACCTCAAGGTTAGAGGAGTGCTGGAGGCCCTGAGCCCCATTGACTTACCACACTTCATTAGAAGATTTCTGGCTGCGAACCTGCTGCCTAGACAGGCCAGGGCTGTAAAACTAGACGGTGTGTTCCGCGTTCCTACTGATGACCACACCTGATATCATAATCCGATTTCAGTCTCTACAAGACCTGGCTTACTTCTGTCAGCCGTCAGGGAAAATAACTCACTGCAGTTTGAGGGAGATACCCTACAATTGTTCCCAGACTTAACCAGAAATACCCTGGCCTGGCTCTCCTCCAACTCATGTGAGCAATGGACATTCCCTATAGCTGGAGCCTACCAAGAGCCCTCATATTTACTGCCCAAGGAGAAACTCGCCATGTGAGCACATTGCAGGATCTGGAAGACCACCTCCACAAGTTGGGCCTTCTTACACAGACCGCATCAGCTACAGCGGCCCTGTCTCGTCTAGATCCAGCAACGATAAAATAATTCACCCCCCCCGATCCACACTGGCTCTATCGTCTTCCAGAGCAGTGACCTGAATTACCTGAAAAGGACTCGGAGCTGAAAGTCAGGTTCCCAACACCACAGAGACTTACTCTCTTTTACCACCAGTTCTTTTGATCTTTTAGTTTACCTTATTACGTTTATGTTTTCACTCTCACACAGCTGACAGCAGTTTTTTATTTCTTTAAACACTACCATGTCCTTTATTTCTTTAAACACTACCACATAAGGATCCTTTACTCCTATAACGCTTATGACACTATTATGCACACATAGGGGTTACGCCTGGTTGGGCCTCTCACTCTGCCATACCATTGCTTTGTACCTTGTGCAAAGTTGATTTAACACTATATCTCTCCCTCCTCCTTCCCCATCTCATATGCCACTACCTACTTGTCTACACACCGGAGCAAGACACAGGAGGGGGATTCCACACTAACACTACTACAGTTTGTTTAACATGACAGTTTTTATGTGGACTCTAACTATATTATTGTGTTCTTCTTTGCTACCTTACTTTTACAAAACATAAAAAACGGCAGAACATCTGGGGCATTGGTGCTACATGCAAAGCACTTGTATATCTTATTAACTTTTCATGTGTACTAACCTCAACTTTCTAATTCTGTAATGCCGAAATCTTGCCTCAATAAAAGAAAGAATTAAAAAAAAAAAAGTGTATTGATTCCTAAGAAGCATGGCAGCAAAATAAAAAAAAAAAATAAAAGTAAAATTGCATCAGAGCTGCTTAAACAAACATAATGCCATTTTTTTTACTTGAGTGTCTCCATTTTGAGTGCAAGGTGGGAGAGCTGATTTGCTTGATCAATATATAAGAATATCTCAGTCTGTTATTATGTTATTTTCACGAATTAAAAAAGTATCAGAAAAAAGGTGCTAGGTGTCTGTTTAGTTAGCTGGGTGGCCAAATATCTGATAATATGCCCTAAGGGTGAGAATGTCTTTCTGTCTCATCCTGATGACTCCTTCAGTGGCTCCAGATATGACTCATAGTGAAAATACAAATGTTTAACATTATGGCTTAAATCCCAGAACATCTGGTACTAATTTTTTCAGAATAGTGGAGGAGCTACAGGCAGGGTACGGAAACATTATTCAGCAGACAAGGTTAAAGAACTAAGAATATAGAAATACAAACAGTGTATAATTTATATAAGGCTCCACCGAGGCTGGAATTAGGAACAGTACGCTTCGGGCTACTGCGGTAACTGTTATAGGGTTGAATAAGCATCACTATGGTTACTAAACTGACTAGGGGTTCATAGGATGTACATAAATGTTAAGCATCATCAGCCAATCAATTACTGTATGTAAAAATAATATTATATCAGTCTATTTTGGTTAAATCCTGCACAGTTGGAACCATTTGAGAGGTATAATGTATTATAAATTAACAAAGTTCCACCAAACCCCTTAAGAAGGATACATCTCAGAATCCAATATGGATAAGTTTGATCATGACAAATCTTGTTCTAGCTTTCATCGGTAACTTACTGAGGTACACATGACTAATGCTCTTATAAACTCCAAAACCGAACCTATTAGCAAAGCTGTTAGCTTGCCAATTAGGCACACCACAGTGGGGCCAGTCACACAGGAATCATTAAAACATTCCATGCCAATGTCTGATGAGAATAATGTGATGGAATGCTTTTACAATAACATTAATGAATCCTAGATGGAATGTGTAACGGATCTCCGTGTACTCCGACCGAGTACCCTCCGTTGATGGATGCTCCTAGCGCTCTCAGAGGACTCCAAGCACTGCAGACGACACCACAACCGCCGCAGGCTCCACAACCGCCGTAGCTTAACTGGAGCCGCGCCGTCTTCCTTCCACCCTGGATCGGCTTCTGTCCTCCAGGACCGTGTGGGGGAAGACCTCTCCTCCAGGAGAGCGTATCCGGAACAAGCTCTTAAAAGAGCTAAGTGATTAAGCTCAGGGGAATATGCAGAGCATAGCAATCCCCAGTGTGATACAGCAATTCCCTCCAATAACGAGACAAGGCTACGTTTTGAAGGGTCAAGAAGAACTGAGGACTGGAACACCCAGCCTGCTTTTTATTAGAAAAAGGTACACACAGGACACTCCCAGGGGGAGGATGAAATTAACCAATCATATGCATGGTAACACCCCCACGTCTCCTCCCCTCAGATAACCAGTTAACATAATTAAAACGTACATTATTTTACCCAAGTTCTGGATGTACCCCAAAAACAGGGGGTACAGCTTTAAATCTGGTATCCCCAGATAGCCCTTGTTCAGGGGACCAACATACCTAAAATTCAGTCAATTCGGATGAATGGTTCGGGAGATACAGAGTTCCAAAGTTTTGACCAACCGCACAGACCAACTAGCCGAAAATAGTTCCATGAGTTTTGGCCTTGCGGTCGGTCTCCGTTCGTACGGTGAAAAGACATGAAATTCGTGCCATCTAGTCGAATCTCGGTGTTCGCTGAAATCCCCATAGACGATTAAGTATAACTACCGAACGGTGGGACGTTCGGTAGTTTCAGTACAAATTTATGGAGGTCTGGAGGCCTTAGCGGTGTTCGCCTGTTTGCGTATCCGTTTTTAGTTCCATGCGGTTACAGGCAAACACCGCTGTTCGTGCGCAAGATGACCGCGAACACGTGTAAAGTCCCGAAATGGCGGCCACCTATATTTTACACACGGAATTCGTACTGAACCATACGAACGGTTTTACTACCGAATCCCAACAAGGCATTTAAACATCTTCTATGTGTCCATAGTCTCTGCACAGCCCATTTAAAGAGCCACAGACAGCATAATGAAAATTCATTAAGCCCAGATATAGTTTTTAACGTGCAATATGTCCTGGGGCCATAGTCACAGGGGAGGAGGCAGGCAAGCAGGCCTCTCCAGGACAAAGTGGCGAAGGGCACTTCGTCACAGAATGCAAAGGAGCTGTGGCAATCCACTCTAAAGGAAACCTCCAAACATCAAAACCACTTGAGCACACTGTAGTGGATATGGTGCTCCACTGGAAATGGTCAAACCATTTTAGAACTGTTTTGGTTCTTAGTTAGAGTCCATGGGCCCTGCACGCTGACTCTACTACTTCTGAGGGAGAGCCTGAAGTTCCTAAGCAGGAGCATCTGCTAGCTCTTCTGAGTTAAGGGCTATCGAATTGTCTGAGAGTGTCAGCTGGCAGCTCTCAGCTAAATAACTAAACAAATACAAAAAGAGAAGTCCTGCGCTTAAGCAGCAAGGACTACAACACACATCAGCCCCAATATATAGTAAAAACCAAAGAAAAGAAAATGTTACTTGCGCTTTCTCCTTAATCCCTATGTATATTTAGACAAATGGAGGTCATTTAGTTGCTCCAATGGCCATTGGAGGGATGCCCGCCTGCCAACGTCAAGGCAGACCCCCCTAAGCGGGTCCTAACACTGACCCTTCAGCCTGCTTCCTTGAGCTTCTGGCAAAGATATCTCTAATGAGACAGAAAGGGGTATTTTTTTATATACACCCCTTTACTTATTAACCCTTAATAGGGAACACATGGGATGGGTAGCAGCATTGTAACCAGGCTGTGTGATACAAAGTAAATACAAATACAAAAAGAGAAGTCCTGCGCTTAAGCAGCAAGGACTACAACACACATCAGCCCCAATATATAGTAAAAACCAAAGAAAAGAAAATGTTACTTGCGCTTTCTCCTTAATCCCTATGTATATTTAGACAAATGGAGGTCATTTAGTTGCTCCAATGGCCATTGGAGGGATGCCCGCCTGCCAACGTCAAGGCAGACCCCCCTAAGCGGGTCCTAACACTGACCCTTCAGCCTGCTTCCTTGAGCTTCTGGCAAAGATATCTCTAATGAGACAGAAAGGGGTATTTTTTATATACACCCCTTTACTTATTAACCCTTAATAGGGAACACATGGGATGGGTAGCAGCATTGTAACCAGGCTGTGTGATACAAAGTAAATACAAATACAAAAAGAGAAGTCCTGCGCTTAAGCAGCAAGGACTACAACACACACCAGCCCCAATATATAGTAAAAACCAAAGAAAAGAAAATGTTACTTGCGCTTTCTCCTTAATCCCTATGTATATTTAGACAAATGGAGGTCATTTAGTTGCTCCAATGGCCATTGGAGGGATGCCCGCCTGCCAACGTCAAGGCAGACCCCCCTAAGCGGGTCCTAACACTGACCCTTCAGCCTGCTTCCTTGAGCTTCTGGCAAAGATATCTCTAATGAGACAGAAAGGGGTATTTTTTATATACACCCCTTTACTTATTAACCCTTAATAGGGAACACATGGGATGGGTAGCAGCATTGTAACCAGGCTGTGTGATACAAAGTAAATACAAATACAAAAAGAGAAGTCCTGCGCTTAAGCAGCAAGGACTACAACACACATCAGCCCCAATATATAGTAAAAACCAAAGAAAAGAAAATGTTACTTGCGCTTTCTCCTTAATCCCTATGTATATTTAGACAAATGGAGGTCATTTAGTTGCTCCAATGGCCATTGGAGGGATGCCCGCCTGCCAACGTCAAGGCAGACCCCCCTAAGCGGGTCCTAACACTGACCCTTCAGCCTGCTTCCTTGAGCTTCTGGCAAAGATATCTCTAATGAGACAGAAAGGGGTATTTTTTTATATACACCCCTTTACTTATTAACCCTTAATAGGGAACACATGGGATGGGTAGCAGCATTGTAACCAGGCTGTGTGATACAAAGTAAATACAAATACAAAAAGAGAAGTCCTGCGCTTAAGCAGCAAGGACTACAACACACATCAGCCCCAATATAGAGTAAAAACCAAAGAAAAGAAAATGTTACTTGCGCTTTCTCCTTAATCCCTATGTATATTTAGACAAATGGAGGTCATTTAGTTGCTCCAATGGCCATTGGAGGGATGCCCGCCTGCCAACGTCAAGGCAGACCCCCCTAAGCGGGTCCTAACACTGACCCTTCAGCCTGCTTCCTTGAGCTTCTGGCAAAGATATCTCTAATGAGACAGAAAGGGGTATTTTTTATATACACCCCTTTACTTATTAACCCTTAATAGGGAACACATGGGATGGGTAGCAGCATTGTAACCAGGCTGTGTGATACAAAGTAAATACAAATACAAAAAGAGAAGTCCTGCACTTAAGCAGCAAGGACTACAACACACATCAGCCCCAATATATAGTAAAAACCAAAGAAAAGAAAATGTTACTTGCGCTTTCTCCTTAATCCCTATGTATATTTAGACAAATGGAGGTCATTTAGTTGCTCCAATGGCCATTGGAGGGATGCCCGCCTGCCAACGTCAAGGCAGACCCCCCTAAGCGGGTCCTAACACTGACCCTTCAGCCTGCTTCCTTGAGCTTCTGGCAAAGATATCTCTAATGAGACAGAAAGGGGTATTTTTTTATATACACCCCTTTACTTATTAACCCTTAATAGGGAACACATGGGATGGGTAGCAGCATTGTAACCAGGCTGTGTGATACAAAGTAAATACAAATACAAAAAGAGAAGTCCTGCGCTTAAGCAGCAAGGACTACAACACACATCAGCCCCAATATATAGTAAAAACCAAAGAAAAGAAAATGTTACTTGCGCTTTCTCCTTAATCCCTATGTATATTTAGACAAATGGAGGTCATTTAGTTGCTCCAATGGCCATTGGAGGGATGCCCGCCTGCCAACGTCAAGGCAGACCCCCCTAAGCGGGTCCTAACACTGACCCTTCAGCCTGCTTCCTTGAGCTTCTGGCAAAGATATCTCTAATGAGACAGAAAGGGGTATTTTTTATATACACCCCTTTACTTATTAACCCTTAATAGGGAACACATGGGATGGGTAGCAGCATTGTAACCAGGCTGTGTGATACAAAGTAAATACAAATACAAAAAGAGAAGTCCTGCGCTTAAGCAGCAAGGACTACAACACACATCAGCCCCAATATATAGTAAAAACCAAAGAAAAGAAAATGTTACTTGCGCTTTCTCCTTAATCCCTATGTATATTTAGACAAATGGAGGTCATTTAGTTGCTCCAATGGCCATTGGAGGGATGCCCGCCTGCCAACGTCAAGGCAGACCCCTCTAAGCGGGTCCTAACACTGACCCTTCAGCCTGCTTCCTTGAGCTTCTGGCAAAGATATCTCTAATGAGCAGGACTTCTCTTTTTGTATTTGTATTTACTTTGTATCACACAGCCTGGTTACAATGCTGCTACCCATCCCATGTGTTCCCTATTAAGGGTTAATAAGTAAAGGGGTGTATATAAAAAAATACCCCTTTCTGTCTCATTAGAGATATCTTTGCCAGAAGCTCAAGGAAGCAGGCTGAAGGGTCAGTGTTAGGACCCGCTTAGGGGGGTCTGCCTTGACGTTGGCAGGCGGGCATCCCTCCAATGGCCATTGGAGCAACTAAATGACCTCCATTTGTCTAAATATACATAGGGATTAAGGAGAAAGCGCAAGTAACATTTTCTTTTCTTTGGTTTTTACTATATATTGGGGCTGATGTGTGTTGTAGTCCTTGCTGCTTAAGCGCAGGACTTCTCTTTTTGTATTTGTATTTACTTTGTATCACACAGCCTGGTTACAATGCTGCTACCCATCCCATGTGTTCCCTATTAAGGGTTAATAAGTAAAGGGGTGTATATAAAAAATACCCCTTTCTGTCTCATTAGAGATATCTTTGCCAGAAGCTCAAGGAAGCAGGCTGAAGGGTCAGTGTTAGGACCCGCTTAGGGGGGTCTGCCTTGACGTTGGCAGGCGGGCATCCCTCCAATGGCCATTGGAGCAACTAAATGACCTCCATTTGTCTAAATATACATAGGGATTAAGGAGAAAGCGCAAGTAACATTTTCTTTTCTTTGGTTTTTACTATATATTGGGGCTGATGTGTGTTGTAGTCCTTGCTGCTTAAGCGCAGGACTTCTCTTTTTGTATTTGTATTTACTTTGTATCACACAGCCTGGTTACAATGCTGCTACCCATCCCATGTGTTCCCTATTAAGGGTTAATAAGTAAAGGGGTGTATATAAAAAAATACCCCTTTCTGTCTCATTAGAGATATCTTTGCCAGAAGCTCAAGGAAGCAGGCTGAAGGGTCAGTGTTAGGACCCGCTTAGGGGGGTCTGCCTTGACGTTGGCAGGCGGGCATCCCTCCAATGGCCATTGGAGCAACTAAATGACCTCCATTTGTCTAAATATACATAGGGATTAAGGAGAAAGCGCAAGTAACATTTTCTTTTCTTTGGTTTTTACTATATATTGGGGCTGATGTGTGTTGTAGTCCTTGCTGCTTAAGCGCAGGACTTCTCTTTTTGTATTTGTATTTACTTTGTATCACACAGCCTGGTTACAATGCTGCTACCCATCCCATGTGTTCCCTATTAAGGGTTAATAAGTAAAGGGGTGTATATAAAAAATACCCCTTTCTGTCTCATTAGAGATATCTTTGCCAGAAGCTCAAGGAAGCAGGCTGAAGGGTCAGTGTTAGGACCCGCTTAGGGGGGTCTGCCTTGACGTTGGCAGGCGGGCATCCCTCCAATGGCCATTGGAGCAACTAAATGACCTCCATTTGTCTAAATATACATAGGGATTAAGGAGAAAGCGCAAGTAACATTTTCTTTTCTTTGGTTTTTACTATATATTGGGGCTGATGTGTGTTGTAGTCCTTGCTGCTTAAGCGCAGGACTTCTCTTTTTGTATTTGTATTTACTTTGTATCACACAGCCTGGTTACAATGCTGCTACCCATCCCATGTGTTCCCTATTAAGGGTTAATAAGTAAAGGGGTGTATATAAAAAATACCCCTTTCTGTCTCATTAGAGATATCTTTGCCAGAAGCTCAAGGAAGCAGGCTGAAGGGTCAGTGTTAGGACCCGCTTAGGGGGGTCTGCCTTGACGTTGGCAGGCGGGCATCCCTCCAATGGCCATTGGAGCAACTAAATGACCTCCATTTGTCTAAATATACATAGGGATTAAGGAGAAAGCGCAAGTAACATTTTCTTTTCTTTGGTTTTTACTATATATTGGGGCTGATGTGTGTTGTAGTCCTTGCTGCTTAAGCGCAGGACTTCTCTTTTTGTATTTGTATTTACTTTGTATCACACAGCCTGGTTACAATGCTGCTACCCATCCCATGTGTTCCCTATTAAGGGTTAATAAGTAAAGGGGTGTATATAAAAAATACCCCTTTCTGTCTCATTAGAGATATCTTTGCCAGAAGCTCAAGGAAGCAGGCTGAAGGGTCAGTGTTAGGACCCGCTTAGGGGGGTCTGCCTTGACGTTGGCAGGCGGGCATCCCTCCAATGGCCATTGGAGCAACTAAATGACCTCCATTTGTCTAAATATACATAGGGATTAAGGAGAAAGCGCAAGTAACATTTTCTTTTCTTTGGTTTTTACTATATATTGGGGCTGATGTGTGTTGTAGTCCTTGCTGCTTAAGCGCAGGACTTCTCTTTTTGTATTTGTATTTACTTTGTATCACACAGCCTGGTTACAATGCTGCTACCCATCCCATGTGTTCCCTATTAAGGGTTAATAAGTAAAGGGGTGTATATAAAAAATACCCCTTTCTGTCTCATTAGAGATATCTTTGCCAGAAGCTCAAGGAAGCAGGCTGAAGGGTCAGTGTTAGGACCCGCTTAGGGGGGTCTGCCTTGACGTTGGCAGGCGGGCATCCCTCCAATGGCCATTGGAGCAACTAAATGACCTCCATTTGTCTAAATATACATAGGGATTAAGGAGAAAGCGCAAGTAACATTTTCTTTTCTTTGGTTTTTACTCTATATTGGGGCTGATGTGTGTTGTAGTCCTTGCTGCTTAAGCGCAGGACTTCTCTTTTTGTATTTGTATTTACTTTGTATCACACAGCCTGGTTACAATGCTGCTACCCATCCCATGTGTTCCCTATTAAGGGTTAATAAGTAAAGGGGTGTATATAAAAAAATACCCCTTTCTGTCTCATTAGAGATATCTTTGCCAGAAGCTCAAGGAAGCAGGCTGAAGGGTCAGTGTTAGGACCCGCTTAGGGGGGTCTGCCTTGACGTTGGCAGGCGGGCATCCCTCCAATGGCCATTGGAGCAACTAAATGACCTCCATTTGTCTAAATATACATAGGGATTAAGGAGAAAGCGCAAGTAACATTTTCTTTTCTTTGGTTTTTACTATATATTGGGGCTGATGTGTGTTGTAGTCCTTGCTGCTTAAGCGCAGGACTTCTCTTTTTGTATTTGTATTTACTTTGTATCACACAGCCTGGTTACAATGCTGCTACCCATCCCATGTGTTCCCTATTAAGGGTTAATAAGTAAAGGGGTGTATATAAAAAATACCCCTTTCTGTCTCATTAGAGATATCTTTGCCAGAAGCTCAAGGAAGCAGGCTGAAGGGTCAGTGTTAGGACCCGCTTAGGGGGGTCTGCCTTGACGTTGGCAGGCGGGCATCCCTCCAATGGCCATTGGAGCAACTAAATGACCTCCATTTGTCTAAATATACATAGGGATTAAGGAGAAAGCGCAAGTAACATTTTCTTTTCTTTGGTTTTTACTCTATATTGGGGCTGATGTGTGTTGTAGTCCTTGCTGCTTAAGCGCAGGACTTCTCTTTTTGTATTTGTATTTACTTTGTATCACACAGCCTGGTTACAATGCTGCTACCCATCCCATGTGTTCCCTATTAAGGGTTAATAAGTAAAGGGGTGTATATAAAAAAATACCCCTTTCTGTCTCATTAGAGATATCTTTGCCAGAAGCTCAAGGAAGCAGGCTGAAGGGTCAGTGTTAGGACCCGCTTAGGGGGGTCTGCCTTGACGTTGGCAGGCGGGCATCCCTCCAATGGCCATTGGAGCAACTAAATGACCTCCATTTGTCTAAATATACATAGGGATTAAGGAGAAAGCGCAAGTAACATTTTCTTTTCTTTGGTTTTTACTATATATTGGGGCTGATGTGTGTTGTAGTCCTTGCTGCTTAAGCGCAGGACTTCTCTTTTTGTATTTGTATTTACTTTGTATCACACAGCCTGGTTACAATGCTGCTACCCATCCCATGTGTTCCCTATTAAGGGTTAATAAGTAAAGGGGTGTATATAAAAAATACCCCTTTCTGTCTCATTAGAGATATCTTTGCCAGAAGCTCAAGGAAGCAGGCTGAAGGGTCAGTGTTAGGACCCGCTTAGGGGGGTCTGCCTTGACGTTGGCAGGCGGGCATCCCTCCAATGGCCATTGGAGCAACTAAATGACCTCCATTTGTCTAAATATACATAGGGATTAAGGAGAAAGCGCAAGTAACATTTTCTTTTCTTTGGTTTTTACTATATATTGGGGCTGATGTGTGTTGTAGTCCTTGCTGCTTAAGCGCAGGACTTCTCTTTTTGTATTTGTATTTACTTTGTATCACACAGCCTGGTTACAATGCTGCTACCCATCCCATGTGTTCCCTATTAAGGGTTAATAAGTAAAGGGGTGTATATAAAAAAATACCCCTTTCTGTCTCATTAGAGATATCTTTGCCAGAAGCTCAAGGAAGCAGGCTGAAGGGTCAGTGTTAGGACCCGCTTAGGGGGGTCTGCCTTGACGTTGGCAGGCGGGCATCCCTCCAATGGCCATTGGAGCAACTAAATGACCTCCATTTGTCTAAATATACATAGGGATTAAGGAGAAAGCGCAAGTAACATTTTCTTTTCTTTGGTTTTTACTATATATTGGGGCTGATGTGTGTTGTAGTCCTTGCTGCTTAAGCGCAGGACTTCTCTTTTTGTATTTGTATTTACTTTGTATCACACAGCCTGGTTACAATGCTGCTACCCATCCCATGTGTTCCCTATTAAGGGTTAATAAGTAAAGGGGTGTATATAAAAAAATACCCCTTTCTGTCTCATTAGAGATATCTTTGCCAGAAGCTCAAGGAAGCAGGCTGAAGGGTCAGTGTTAGGACCCGCTTAGGGGGGTCTGCCTTGACGTTGGCAGGCGGGCATCCCTCCAATGGCCATTGGAGCAACTAAATGACCTCCATTTGTCTAAATATACATAGGGATTAAGGAGAAAGCGCAAGTAACATTTTCTTTTCTTTGGTTTTTACTATATATTGGGGCTGATGTGTGTTGTAGTCCTTGCTGCTTAAGCGCAGGACTTCTCTTTTTGTATTTGTATTTACTTTGTATCACACAGCCTGGTTACAATGCTGCTACCCATCCCATGTGTTCCCTATTAAGGGTTAATAAGTAAAGGGGTGTATATAAAAAATACCCCTTTCTGTCTCATTAGAGATATCTTTGCCAGAAGCTCAAGGAAGCAGGCTGAAGGGTCAGTGTTAGGACCCGCTTAGGGGGGTCTGCCTTGACGTTGGCAGGCGGGCATCCCTCCAATGGCCATTGGAGCAACTAAATGACCTCCATTTGTCTAAATATACATAGGGATTAAGGAGAAAGCGCAAGTAACATTTTCTTTTCTTTGGTTTTTACTATATATTGGGGCTGATGTGTGTTGTAGTCCTTGCTGCTTAAGCGCAGGACTTCTCTTTTTGTATTTGTATTTACTTTGTATCACACAGCCTGGTTACAATGCTGCTACCCATCCCATGTGTTCCCTATTAAGGGTTAATAAGTAAAGGGGTGTATATAAAAAATACCCCTTTCTGTCTCATTAGAGATATCTTTGCCAGAAGCTCAAGGAAGCAGGCTGAAGGGTCAGTGTTAGGACCCGCTTAGGGGGGTCTGCCTTGACGTTGGCAGGCGGGCATCCCTCCAATGGCCATTGGAGCAACTAAATGACCTCCATTTGTCTAAATATACATAGGGATTAAGGAGAAAGCGCAAGTAACATTTTCTTTTCTTTGGTTTTTACTATATATTGGGGCTGATGTGTGTTGTAGTCCTTGCTGCTTAAGCGCAGGACTTCTCTTTTTGTATTTGTATTTACTTTGTATCACACAGCCTGGTTACAATGCTGCTACCCATCCCATGTGTTCCCTATTAAGGGTTAATAAGTAAAGGGGTGTATATAAAAAATACCCCTTTCTGTCTCATTAGAGATATCTTTGCCAGAAGCTCAAGGAAGCAGGCTGAAGGGTCAGTGTTAGGACCCGCTTAGGGGGGTCTGCCTTGACGTTGGCAGGCGGGCATCCCTCCAATGGCCATTGGAGCAACTAAATGACCTCCATTTGTCTAAATATACATAGGGATTAAGGAGAAAGCGCAAGTAACATTTTCTTTTCTTTGGTTTTTACTCTATATTGGGGCTGATGTGTGTTGTAGTCCTTGCTGCTTAAGCGCAGGACTTCTCTTTTTGTATTTGTATTTACTTTGTATCACACAGCCTGGTTACAATGCTGCTACCCATCCCATGTGTTCCCTATTAAGGGTTAATAAGTAAAGGGGTGTATATAAAAAAATACCCCTTTCTGTCTCATTAGAGATATCTTTGCCAGAAGCTCAAGGAAGCAGGCTGAAGGGTCAGTGTTAGGACCCGCTTAGGGGGGTCTGCCTTGACGTTGGCAGGCGGGCATCCCTCCAATGGCCATTGGAGCAACTAAATGACCTCCATTTGTCTAAATATACATAGGGATTAAGGAGAAAGCGCAAGTAACATTTTCTTTTCTTTGGTTTTTACTATATATTGGGGCTGATGTGTGTTGTAGTCCTTGCTGCTTAAGCGCAGGACTTCTCTTTTTGTATTTGTATTTACTTTGTATCACACAGCCTGGTTACAATGCTGCTACCCATCCCATGTGTTCCCTATTAAGGGTTAATAAGTAAAGGGGTGTATATAAAAAATACCCCTTTCTGTCTCATTAGAGATATCTTTGCCAGAAGCTCAAGGAAGCAGGCTGAAGGGTCAGTGTTAGGACCCGCTTAGGGGGGGTCTGCCTTGACGTTGGCAGGCGGGCATCCCTCCAATGGCCATTGGAGCAACTAAATGACCTCCATTTGTCTAAATATACATAGGGATTAAGGAGAAAGCGCAAGTAACATTTTCTTTTCTTTGGTTTTTACTATATATTGGGGCTGATGTGTGTTGTAGTCCTTGCTGCTTAAGCGCAGGACTTCTCTTTTTGTATTTGTATTTACTTTGTATCACACAGCCTGGTTACAATGCTGCTACCCATCCCATGTCTTCCCTATTAAGGGTTAATAAGTAAAGGGGTGTATATAAAAAAATACCCCTTTCTGTCTCATTAGAGATATCTTTGCCAGAAGCTCAAGGAAGCAGGCTGAAGGGTCAGTGTTAGGACCCGCTTAGGGGGGTCTGCCTTGACGTTGGCAGGCGGGCATCCCTCCAATGGCCATTGGAGCAACTAAATGACCTCCATTTGTCTAAATATACATAGGGATTAAGGAGAAAGCGCAAGTAACATTTTCTTTTCTTTGGTTTTTACTATATATTGGGGCTGATGTGTGTTGTAGTCCTTGCTGCTTAAGCGCAGGACTTCTCTTTTTGTATTTGTATTTACTTTGTATCACACAGCCTGGTTACAATGCTGCTACCCATCCCATGTGTTCCCTATTAAGGGTTAATAAGTAAAGGGGTGTATATAAAAAATACCCCTTTCTGTCTCATTAGAGATATCTTTGCCAGAAGCTCAAGGAAGCAGGCTGAAGGGTCAGTGTTAGGACCCGCTTAGGGGGGTCTGCCTTGACGTTGGCAGGCGGGCATCCCTCCAATGGCCATTGGAGCAACTAAATGACCTCCATTTGTCTAAATATACATAGGGATTAAGGAGAAAGCGCAAGTAACATTTTCTTTTCTTTGGTTTTTACTATATATTGGGGCTGATGTGTGTTGTAGTCCTTGCTGCTTAAGCGCAGGACTTCTCTTTTTGTATTTGTATTTACTTTGTATCACACAGCCTGGTTACAATGCTGCTACCCATCCCATGTGTTCCCTATTAAGGGTTAATAAGTAAAGGGGTGTATATAAAAAATACCCCTTTCTGTCTCATTAGAGATATCTTTGCCAGAAGCTCAAGGAAGCAGGCTGAAGGGTCAGTGTTAGGACCCGCTTAGGGGGGTCTGCCTTGACGTTGGCAGGCGGGCATCCCTCCAATGGCCATTGGAGCAACTAAATGACCTCCATTTGTCTAAATATACATAGGGATTAAGGAGAAAGCGCAAGTAACATTTTCTTTTCTTTGGTTTTTACTATATATTGGGGCTGATGTGTGTTGTAGTCCTTGCTGCTTAAGCGCAGGACTTCTCTTTTTGTATTTGTATTTACTTTGTATCACACAGCCTGGTTACAATGCTGCTACCCATCCCATGTGTTCCCTATTAAGGGTTAATAAGTAAAGGGGTGTATATAAAAAATACCCCTTTCTGTCTCATTAGAGATATCTTTGCCAGAAGCTCAAGGAAGCAGGCTGAAGGGTCAGTGTTAGGACCCGCTTAGGGGGGTCTGCCTTGACGTTGGCAGGCGGGCATCCCTCCAATGGCCATTGGAGCAACTAAATGACCTCCATTTGTCTAAATATACATAGGGATTAAGGAGAAAGCGCAAGTAACATTTTCTTTTCTTTGGTTTTTACTATATATTGGGGCTGATGTGTGTTGTAGTCCTTGCTGCTTAAGCGCAGGACTTCTCTTTTTGTATTTGTATTTACTTTGTATCACACAGCCTGGTTACAATGCTGCTACCCATCCCATGTGTTCCCTATTAAGGGTTAATAAGTAAAGGGGTGTATATAAAAAATACCCCTTTCTGTCTCATTAGAGATATCTTTGCCAGAAGCTCAAGGAAGCAGGCTGAAGGGTCAGTGTTAGGACCCGCTTAGGGGGGTCTGCCTTGACGTTGGCAGGCGGGCATCCCTCCAATGGCCATTGGAGCAACTAAATGACCTCCATTTGTCTAAATATACATAGGGATTAAGGAGAAAGCGCAAGTAACATTTTCTTTTCTTTGGTTTTTACTATATATTGGGGCTGATGTGTGTTGTAGTCCTTGCTGCTTAAGCGCAGGACTTCTCTTTTTGTATTTGTATTTACTTTGTATCACACAGCCTGGTTACAATGCTGCTACCCATCCCATGTGTTCCCTATTAAGGGTTAATAAGTAAAGGGGTGTATATAAAAAATACCCCTTTCTGTCTCATTAGAGATATCTTTGCCAGAAGCTCAAGGAAGCAGGCTGAAGGGTCAGTGTTAGGACCCGCTTAGGGGGGTCTGCCTTGACGTTGGCAGGCGGGCATCCCTCCAATGGCCATTGGAGCAACTAAATGACCTCCATTTGTCTAAATATACATAGGGATTAAGGAGAAAGCGCAAGTAACATTTTCTTTTCTTTGGTTTTTACTATATATTGGGGCTGATGTGTGTTGTAGTCCTTGCTGCTTAAGCGCAGGACTTCTCTTTTTGTATTTGTATTTACTTTGTATCACACAGCCTGGTTACAATACTGCTACCCATCCCATGTGTTCCCTATTAAGGGTTAATAAGTAAAGGGGTGTATATAAAAAATACCCCTTTCTGTCTCATTAGAGATATCTTTGCCAGAAGCTCAAGGAAGCAGGCTGAAGGGTCAGTGTTAGGACCCGCTTAGGGGGGTCTGCCTTGACGTTGGCAGGCGGGCATCCCTCCAATGGCCATTGGAGCAACTAAATGACCTCCATTTGTCTAAATATACATAGGGATTAAGGAGAAAGCGCAAGTAACATTTTCTTTTCTTTGGTTTTTACTATATATTGGGGCTGATGTGTGTTGTAGTCCTTGCTGCTTAAGCGCAGGACTTCTCTTTTTGTATTTGTATTTACTTTGTATCACACAGCCTGGTTACAATGCTGCTACCCATCCCATGTGTTCCCTATTAAGGGTTAATAAGTAAAGGGGTGTATATAAAAAAATACCCCTTTCTGTCTCATTAGAGATATCTTTGCCAGAAGCTCAAGGAAGCAGGCTGAAGGGTCAGTGTTAGGACCCGCTTAGGGGGGTCTGCCTTGACGTTGGCAGGCGGGCATCCCTCCAATGGCCATTGGAGCAACTAAATGACCTCCATTTGTCTAAATATACATAGGGATTAAGGAGAAAGCGCAAGTAACATTTTCTTTTCTTTGAAATAACTAAACAAGCCTGCTTCCAGCTTTTTGTCAGACAAAGTGGAGGTAGGTTGTAGTAAAAAAGGTTTGACTACTTACAATGTGGCGAGGGGGGCTTGGCACCCTTTAAGGACCAATGAAGGAGTCAATCAAGATTTATTGGGTTTAAGTTTAGGGATTATTGTTGGAGACAACAGAATGTCTTGTCAAAATGAGCTATTTAGAGCATGCAATATTGAGTATTCGAACAGGGTTATGGGTGATGATAACTTATTGGCTGGAAAGTGGCAAGAGCAAAAAAATTGGAAAAATACACGCTTTAAACAAATAGTAAATACTTAAAAACCAAACACAATGAAACATTAGTGAAGAAGTTTGAACTCCTGTAATAAATGTCACTTTGAAATGTTGTTAAATAAAAATGGGTTATTTAATCATAAAGAATTTCAGTAGGTGTTGATTATGTTGGCAGTGTTTATTCGAGTATAATTTTTGACTTTGCTAGTTAATGGCTTGTTTGTATACTTCTAAACTCTAAAATGGCTGTTGGTAAAGTTAGGAAGTCCTGGGTGTTCACCATTAATAAGGTCAGGTCTCTTATTTGGCACTGTAGCTTTACAGGAGAGTGGCAAATGCATTATTTGTGGGAATTCTTGTGTCAAAATATCCTTAGAGACATACTCTGTGATGTCTACTTTATATAAATATATATTTCTGTGTGGCAATACTGTTTGCTGTTATGGCTTTTGACCTTAGAATACACACCAAATTCTAAAATCTTTACACATTGAAATTGTATTTTACTCCGTGTATTTTGTGATCTAGAACAACCAAAACTAAGGTAAAATTCTAGACATGTTATGTACTCCGTAATCAGGACAAACAAATTAAGTTATTATGAATTACTTTTCTTTCACTGCACTCATTTTTTATGCAATATTTTGCCACTTTAAAAAAGCGGTATATAGTTTCGTTGTTTTACTGTAATGATTTAAAAATGGGCGAGTCACCATTGATGACTATACCTTCAGTGAAACTCCACAATATACTACTGAACATGCTCATAAAGGGTCCATTATAGGACTACATATTTGTCTACTTTATACAATTGTTGTTGTATCCTTGATATGTTGCATACAATTGTGGTATTTTTGATTTTCTGTTAAAGTGGCCTGACTTGAAATAAATAAAGAATAATGAATAAAAAAAGGCGGTATATAATATTTGTTGGGGCTATTAATGCAAAAGAAGGAAATTGCATTACAACACACACAGCAAAAATGACAAAGTTGCTTGTGTCCTTAAGTGCAAAACAAGCATACTAAAGCTGTGTCATCAAGGGTTAAAGGGCTTGTTCTGTGGCACTAAACTAATGAATTAAAGTGGTTCACTTATCTTTAGTTGTAAGTAGGGATGTGAATTGGCTAAAAATTCGGTTCAGCATTTCTGAAATTCGAGACTTTGGCAATTCGGCACTTCGGCAAATTCGGTTGTGTTCGGCACTTCCGAAATTCGGGAATTTGGGACTTCGACACTTTGGTAATTCCCTAACCCTACCCCTACCCCTACCCTAACCCTTAACCTAACTTACCCCTAACCCTTAACCCTAACCCTACTAGTTTTAAATAGTGTAAAAAAAATTTAAAAGCTAAACCATACCTTGGTTGTGGCTGATGAGCTTAGGCTGTCTATAGAGTATAGCGGGGACTGCATGTGATGTATTGGGGTGTCGGGGTGTAATGTGGACTGTGTATTGGGCTGTGTTGAGTGTAATGGCTACTGTTTGTGTGTGATATATTTGGCTGCCTGACTGTAATGGGGACTGCATGTGATGTATTGGTTTGCCTGTGTGTGATAAGAATAGTTTGTGCGTGATGTTATTGAGCTGTGCACATGTGATGGAAACTGTGTGTTAGCATTGGGCTGGCTGTGTGTGATGAGAATGTGTGATGAGTAGGTAGCATCATGTAATTGATTATCTGTGACCTGCATAAAAGTTGGTGAATCCTAGAGCAACACAAACTAAAATTACTTGTTTCATTCTCACACAATATGTAACCCTGGATACAAACATATAATTTGCTCAAAAGCTTCACTTGGTTACTTACTGTCTCAGTAGTAATGCCACTGTCTAGAATGTCCGCTCCATTTGTTCCCTTAGTCCCTATGCAAACTGCTGTCTCAGCCAGGTAGGTAAGGTGTTCCTAGTTCCTCTGCAATCTCCAAGCAGGGTAAGTGTGACTGCATTCTCCACTAAGAGTAAGTGTGATGCACTCTTCTACCCCCCTACCATCCATGTCTCTTTTCCCCTCTCTTCCATCCATCCATGTGTCTCATCTTCTATCCACATCTTTCTCCTCTTTCCATCCATATCTACCCTCCCTTCAATTCATATCTCCCTACCCCCTTCCATCCATATCTCCCCCATATCTATCCCACTTGCCAACCTCCCCCCCTTCCATCCATATCTCCCCCTTGCTAACCTTTAGCCTTCTATATATCCACCCTTGCCAACCTCCAACCTTCTTATTCATATCTTTCCCGCTTGCCAACCTCCCCCTCCTATCCATATCTCCCCCCTTGCTGACCTCCAGCCTTCCTATCTATATCTCTCTCCCTTGCCACCCCCCTTCCATCCATAACTCCCCCTTCAATCCATGTGCCCCCTTGCCAACATCCACCTTTCTATCTATATATCTCCCCCTGCCAATCTGCCCCTTCCTGTCCATATCTCCCAACTTGCCAAGCCCCCATCTAACCATATCTCCCCCCATCCATACATCCCCCCCTTCAATCCATATCATTCCCATTCCAACATTCCCCCTCCTATCCAACCTCCCCAGTTCCATCCATATTTCTCCCATTCCAACCTCCCTTTTTCCATCCATATCTCTCCCATTCCAACCTCCCTTTTTCCATCTATATCTCTCCCATTCCAACCTCCCCCCTCCTATCTAACTTCCCCAGTTCCATCCAAATTTCTCCCATTCCAACCTCCCCCCTTCCTCAATATCTCTCTAAATATACAATCCTCATCCCCCTCCTTCTCTCCTTCCCACACAACACTCAGCTGTCAGCTCTCCTCACTTGCCCCCGTGTCTTCTGATTTGCCTGTCGTAGCAAGGGGGGCACTTGCTGTCCAGCACAGCGTGCTGTGTCTCATTCACGCTGAGTGTCACGTGACACCCGTCGCTCCTATGCAAACCCCAACGGGGAGGCGCTCCTCTTGTGTACTGTGCATGCAGTTCCTTTATGGAGCGGCACTCTTCCTGGGGGCGCCGTGAGTGTCACGGCAAGGGTGCCTAATTTATTATTGCACTATGGAATATTGTCCTAAATGTAATTTGTGTAGTGCATTAAAGAAGGGCCGGCCTGGCAGAGATGGTATTGGCAGTGTCCAAAGGGGTTAATCTGTTTGTATGGAGGTCAAAAGGGGTTACATCTTTTGAAGCTGGGACCCCCCACAAAGGTAAGATGATGGAAGGGAATGGCATAAGAATGTGAAAAGGATTTTACCATATGGATGTGAATTAATCAAGGCTCTGCAGGGTGTGAGATCCTACACTTTTAAAAGCCTGAATGGTAGCTGGCTTCAGACATTTGGCTGTACCTTGTCATTGATGAGCCTTGTTCCAGTATCATATGCAAAGGAAGGAAAACACATTCATATTTACCCCACAGAATAATAATTAAGCCTCATTTTTGTTATATTTGGAATGTGACAAGTGCCATCTTCTAAACAAGCCCAAGCATGAGTGGCCTAACTTGACCATAGGGGAAGGAATTGTGATGTCCGCCGTATTGGGTCGCAAGTAAGTTCTCTATAGAATTGGATAATAATAATAAATTCACAGATGCACTTATTACTTCTGTGGCAGGTACATAAGAGAAGATAGAGCCAAATGTTTCCATTTGAATTGACATTGGTCTGGAACAAAGGAGGTGGTCACTTATATCTATACGTACGCCTTAACTCCACTCCTGGGCAAAACCTGATAATCCACAAGGTATATATCCAATGATTTTAGGGGTGTTGTTTCTAGTTGCTTGGGGCCATATGTGTTTCACTGTCCCTTGTCCGGTCTCGCATCTCCAGCATGTCGCCGGTGTGTGTGGGTAAATTTTATGTAAAAGTTCTGCAGTTCTGTACCATGACGAGAGAAGTTTGTAGTTAACTTCCTGGTAGTGCGAGCTTATGGAGGATTTGTGATGGAGGATTAGGATCTTCTCCCATTGCGCGTCAGTGAAGGTCATGTCTAGTAAATGTTCCAGGTGACTCTTATAATTGTGTATTTTGGTTCTTCCTCCTACGAGCAGGCATTAATTTAGGAGGGATATTGTCTTGTCAGTGCTTGTTTTTCCGACACATAGCTTCTTGTACCACGTGAGTCTGTGTGGATGTCGGTCCTGTCAGGCAATGTATTATAGTAGTGCTGCAGTTGGGAATATCGGAATACTTGCATGCGTGTCAGCGTAGTTGAGTTGCGCTAGGGTTTTCAGTCCAGTCGTATCGAGTGCCCTTCGGAGTGGAATATATTCATCTCCTCCCAGAAAGTCCCAGGCCCTCGTTGGCAGTCCCCCTCCCAAGAGTTCATTGTAAGTCAAGAGATCATCGGGCTTGGTGTAGGGGAGCCATGTGTCGCTCTGTGTATGGTTAACCAGATTTTTAAGGTATTTGTCACTGGGGCGTGTGCGATATGTGTGTCTGATGGTCTACCAGCTGTGTTACACATGGAGGCTATGAGGGAGGATCCACAGGTCCCTCGCTCCAGAGCGATCCATTGTTTTTGCCATGGGTTGGTGTGCCACTCTAGGGTTCTCTGTAGGGCCGTTGCCTGGTGATACTTACAGAGTTTTGGGAGTGCCAGTCCCCCCCCCAGTGTCTTGGCAGGTAGAGAAGTTCGTGTCTCAGTCTATGTCTACTTCCTCACAAGACATATTTCAGAATTGCAGTTCTCAACGATGCGAAAAATGCCGTGGATAATGGCAGTGAAATGGCTTGGAAAAGGTATAACAGCCTTGGCAGGATGTTCATCTTGAGCACGGCCGTGAGGCCCAGCCATGAGATGTATGATGAGATGAGATAATTCCAGTTCTGTAGTTGTATGCAAGTGAGGAGTGGTAGGTAGTTCACCTGGCACAGATTGGCTGGTTCCCTCATCACCCATATCCCTAGGTATTTAATTTGTAGCGTACACCATCGAAAGGGGAAGTTTGAGGTCAGAGCTTGGTAAAGGTTAGCTTGAGTCCGGAGAGTTTGCCATAATCGTTGAACTCCCTCATGAGGCAGGGTAATCTAATCCTGGGTTGTGCAACGAAAAAGAGCATATCAGCAACGTATGCTGCCACTTTGTGCATGTTCCTCCCTTACTGGAAGCCCGCAATGTCCTTCTTACGTCTGATTGCCTCTAATAATGGCTACAGTGTCAGGGTAAAAAGTAGAGGCGACAGGGGGCATCCCTGCCTTGTTCCATTTCGATTCGGGAGATGGTCCGTCAGTGCCCCATTCACCCGGACTTGAGCATTAGGGTTGCTATATAAGGCACTGATCCACGCTGTCATGGCTTCTCCGAATCCTAGGTGCTTCAATACCACCATTAAAAACGTCCAATTCCACTAAATTCCCTATAAGAGGGATAGGATGATCACCAAGATGGGCCTCTGACCCCAGCGCCTACCCAGTCTGGGGTACCTGGGCAGTACTGGACTTCATACTTGCCATACTTGTATAATCTACTAGAGTTGTGCCTCACACTTTCTTTGCTTTACCAGGTCCAGAGGGTAATGCAATCTATTCTGCTGCCAATCCTACAACCTATTCTGATGGGGGGTTGGGGTTGTCTGGGGTGGTAAACTCTACTGTATCCCTTACCTTACCATGTCTATCTACACACAGTACATCTCTCTTATCAGTAAGGGGATATGTTATGTCATGTCATGCTTGTTAATTAATCTACTTTTACTACTCTCATGTTTCACCAACGTTACTGCTACTATATAATATAAAATTGTGCATTGCCTAGCGATTACCCTACTTGTTACTTATGCTAAGCAGCTCGAGGATTGCCTTTGGGGTACCTCAAGCCAGTTTGTGTCCATAATATGCACTGCAAAAAAAAAAAATTAAAAAAAAAAAAAAAAAAAAGTCCAATTCACCCGATCAAATGCTTTTCAAGCGTCCTTCGATAGAAGGAGAAGAGGGGTCTTGTCCCTCCGTGCCAGATGTTGTATCAACAGAACCCTAAGGGTGCTATCTCTCGCTTCCCTATTCGGTATGAATCCGGTTTGATCTGGGTTGCCCAGCTCTGGCAGCAGCTGGCCTATTCTAGTAGCCAAGACTTTAGTGAACAGTTTTAGGTCTCCGTTCAGGACTACTGCAGACCTCCGGGCCCCTACCCAGCTTAGGCAAGATAGTAATGGTAGCCGCTAACGATTCTGAATGTAGTTTACCTCCTGTGTTGAGGGCATTAAGGGCTTTCGTGAGCCTGGGAAACAAAATGTCTCCGAATTGTTTATAGTAGTCGAGTATGAATCCATCCGGACCTGGAGCTCGGACTGTTTTTGCAGTTTTAATTGCCATTTTGATTTCTTCCTCCGTTATTGGTAAGTCAAGTATGTCCGCCTCTGCAGTCTTCACGGTGTAAGTCCAAAAGTTTTGTAGGTATTGGTTAGTGCGGCTTAGTTTGCATTTTCACAGTTCGCTGTCTACTTGGTCGTGTATGTCATAGAGGGTGGAATAATACTTCTGGAATTCTTTGACTATCTCATCTTGGTGTTGGGTAGATAGTCCAGTTAAGAGTTTCGGTTTGCGGACCTGCGCAGTTATTTGTTGGCCGCGGATCATGCTTGCTAGGAGTTTGCCCCCTTTATTCGCGTGTACGTAGAAGAATCCCTTCGATCTACCTAGGTTTCTGTAGTGTCGGTGTATGAGTAGGGTGTGTAATTGCTTTCGAGTTTCTAGTAGGTCCTTGTATGTTTCTTCCACCTGAGAGGGTTTATGTAAAGTTTCCATATTTGCTATTTTATCATGTAGTTTGTGCATTTCTCGTTGGTTATCTTTCTTTTTGTGGGATGCGAGTTGGATGATGTGTCCGCGAAGCACACTTTTGTGGGCTTCCCACACTGTCGTATCTGACATATCATCTGTGGCGTTTTCAATGAAGTAGGAAGTCATTGTTCGTGCTACCTGTTCCCTGAACTCCAGGTCCTTTAATAGTGAGTCGTTTAGCCTCCATGTCCTCTTGGCTGGCCATTTGAACAGGGCTATGATCTGACCAGGTGATGGTAAACCAGTCTTTTGGATGGTTCTGAGTTCCCATTGTGGGATACAGCTGTGGCCGGAGGATGAGTCTAATCCAGGGTCGAGGAGTACATTAAAGTCTTTTCCAAGTATCAGTGTGCCCTCCGTGAACTCAGCGAGTTTCTTTATTGTACTTCTGATACATTTTGATTATTTTCAGTTTGGTACATATAAATTTGCTATTGTGTACTTACCATCCGACACCTCATCTTTGATGAAGACATACCTGCCCCCTGGATCCACCTCCCTATCTAGCTCCTGGAACTGTAGTCTAGCAGTGATCAGTATGACCACCCCTAATTTTCGGGCCATAGGGTGGTCACTAAAGTATGTAGTTGGGTAGTGTTTGCTGTGCAGCTTAGGCACTGCTCCTGTGCGGAAATGTGTTTCCTGTAATAATGCAATTGCGACCCTTCCCCTTTGTAATTCCCTAAGTAGGTGGGTTCTGCGTTCAGGCATGTTTAAGCCCTTATAGTTTTGGGTGAGGATCCTAAGAGAGCTGGGCAGTAAGACATCCTGGTTCCCCTAAATTTAGCTAAGTATCCTATGTTGGTGGTCACCTGCCGGGGTCGCCTCGTCACGTCCTCCCCTGTCTATGGGTGGGAGGCAGCCGGGCCAGCCAGGAGTGCCAGGCGCAGCTGTGTAATAGACTGTGTGTCTACTCTGCACCCCACAGTCAGCACTGCGAGCATGTGGCAAGTAGAGAGGGGAGAAGAGATGGAGAGGTTTAGAACTTGATACGAGGTTTAGAGATAGTAAAGTTAGATCCCGAGGTCACCTGACCGCGGCCCGCTGCACCCAAGCACGAGCAGCGACCAGGTAAGCCCAGGCCTGAGGAGGATGATGCCCTATAGCAAGGTGTAGTACTATAGGTAGAGAAAGGAGTTGCGGTAGGGACAGATGAGGAAAGGGTCCTAGGCTAAGAGTAATGTGGTACTCTTAGAGAGTAAATAGGTGTACCTCTGCCAAGAGAGGGGATCTGTGTGACTGCGGTGGCAGAGGGCACCCCCCGCCTCCCCCCCACCCCCCGTAGGAGTCACGGGAGGTTATCGCACCCACTCCCTGCAGTAACAGGTGGTCACACAGATAGTGTTGGGAGTCACGGCCGGGCCCCGACAGTCTACCTATGCCTAGGTGATATTTTTTTTTTTGTGCTTGTTAGTTTTTATTTCTTTTTTTTTCTTTTTTTATATTTGGTGTGCTGTATCCTGCTTGTGAGGTTTTTTTTCTTTTTGTTTTTATTAACATTTGGTGTGTCGTATAACAATAGTAGCAGTATTCCCCCACGTATCCCTAACTTGGATGTATCTAACACAATATTTATAGGTTTACAAATTAGATGGAGCGTCATAATATAGAAATAATTTCCCTCATTTCGCAGCTCCCCTCAGGTATCTGGTTCATCCCCTTGTTACTATAATAAAATATTCATTTATTTATTTATTTTTTTGTGTTATTTGTTTCCTCCTCACTCCCCCTCCCCCCCCCCACTCCTTCCATGTCTCGCTGTGTCAGGTCCCCAAATTCACATGGCAGTTACCATTTGAGTGACTTGGTCAATGAAGTGGTAAATACTTAATCCGAGCCCAAGCGGCTCCCATCAGGGCATCGCCTAATTAGGGTACTTGTTTGTGTTGGTCACAATGCATAATATATAGTTAGCAAGCAAAACATGCCACCCCCCCTCAAAATAGAACTTTCCCCCGAACTTTCAATTAATTATACATTCCCTTGTTCTCCCGAGTACATCCCTCTGCCCACAGTGCCCAAGTCCCCGTTGAACGTCCTGGTATGACCCCCATACCTCCCCCCAACAATGCGTATTTTATGATACAGCTGTGGGCACGTCTAAACAGATCTTCCACTCAGCCCCATATGTTCCCCCATCTCCGCAATGTTCCCAAGACCTCCCCACCTCTACTTACACCACCCTGCCCTCTGCCTGTACCTCACAGCGGATAACCATCCCGGCCACACTGGGCCCTTACTCCTGAACAAACGTGTTCCGCTCCCCGCCAGGTGCAAGCAGGGACCGGGTCCCATGTAATGGGGTTTTTGTTGGTTCAGGAATGGAAACGTATTGTCCAGAAGCGTCCAGTTATGCAATATGGCGACAGGAAGGATGGCCGTGTAGCATTCCATGCGGAGCACTGTAGAGGGTCACCGACTACTGCTGAGCTGTTTGTTCTATTCCTCTGGGGTTGTTGGGTCCATGCATCTTTCAGGCAGGGGCCACGCTGGGGAGTCCCTGCCGTCGCCGAGCTGGTCTCAGAGGTAGGGGTCTCAGCGCCAGTATTTGCAGGATCCAATTCGGGACTTTAACTGGAGGAAGATCAAGCCTCTGCAGGAATTGATGAGGTATTTGAGCTTATAGGAGTGAAGGCAACATATGATGTCCCTCGGCACCCCTTCCGAGGACCAAGGTTTTTTTATTTTTATTTTTTTATTCTTTATTTTTTCACACGACAGGCAAGGTAAGCATAGCACAACTTGGAGGCTTGCGCAGAAGCCAACACAACACATATCAGTACTTGACAGGTAGATCAAGCGTACTTTAAACTGTGAGGCCTACGCAGAGGCCGTCTTGTTGCATAGAATCATGAGAAAAAACATACGTATGCAAAGAAAAACATAACGGAATTCCCAATTCTGACCCGGTCCCGGGTCTCTTATGGTTTGCCCCCTATCAGTGGATTTTCAATTATAGGAGCCTAACATAAGGTTTGGCAGTATTCTATATCTCCCTAGTGGGTAGCCGAAAGGCTCCGCTGTTCCTTCAAACCCCATGATCAGGCTAGAAAGAAGAGGGGAAAATCAAAAATAAAAAGAAGGAAAGAAGATATAATTAGGACAGAAAGAGGGGGTGACGTCCCCAGAGGAAAAAAGAGAAGAGAGAAGTGTGGAGAGAAGAAGGAAAAGCCACTTTAGCCGAGAAGAAGAAAGACGTAGTGGAAGGAGGGAGGGGGGGGGGGGAGGGAGAAGGGGCGGGCCACCGATACACAATCAAGATCTCAGCTTTCATCTCGTCACACTGGGTCAGAAGCCTCCGGCCATCGTTCCTAGGACACTGTTGTCCCAGGGTTCCCAGAGTTTCAGGAACTTCTCCACCGAGCCTTGCACTCTTGCCGTCAGGTCGTCCATTAATCTACAGTCCCTTATTTTGGGTATGACTACTTGTGTATCTGGGCCCTCTGGCGATAGCCATGCGGTAGCAATCGCTCTGCGAGCACACAAGGTCACCTTATGTATCAGTGACTGTTCTCTTCTAGTCCATCCTTCTACTGATCTATTGAGTATATAAATCCAAGGATCTAGAGGTAAGGGTCTGCTGAAAATCTGTGTCAGTATCTCTTTGACGACTGTCCAAAAGACCTGAACTTTCGGGCATTCCCACCACATATGTATACAAGTGCCTCGTGTACCACATCCCCTCCAGCACTCGTCAGTGTCTATTTTATGCATATTGTAAAGTTGTATGGGCGTAGTATACCACCGCAGCATGGTTTTCCATGACTGTTCTTGGAATGTAGTACAAATAGAAGCTTTGGAGTTCGCTTCCCATATCTCCTGCCAGTCGATTCCTTCTAGCTCCTCTCCCAAGTCCGATTCCCATTTATCCGTGTATGGTAAGTTTCCCCATTCTTTGTTCTCCGTGCTTAGGTGGGCATATAAAAGCGTTATTAATCCCTTGGGAGTTACTCCGTGCAGGCACATAGACTCAAAGAAAGTCATCAGTTTCAAAGCTGCTTCTTTGACGTGTAATTGTCTGGCAAAATCTCGGATTTGAAGGTAACGAAAGAAATCCGCCGGGGTCAGGTGGGTGCCTTGTTGTAGATCTGTAAATTGGATTATGCTCCCATTTTGGTATAGCTGATGGATCTGTTGTAATCCGGTTCTTTCGATTTGCCTAAATTCTCTAGGCGCCATTCCAGGGGGAAAGTCGCGATTTCGTAGAATTGGGCTGAGAGGGGATGGCGATGAGGCAAGTCCGTATCTGGTTCTGCAACGGTCCCAAATTTGGATGGAGTTAAGTATGGCTGGGCACGTTGCCCTTATTATCGGTCTACTTTCTTTTGAGGCCCACATGGTGAAGTGAGGGACATCTGAGCCAACCATCATGGACTCTATGTCTACCCACCTCCTCTCAGTGGGCGCGGAATGCCACATTGCTACCTGTGCCAGTTGGGCAGATAGGTAGTATAAGCTCGGTAATCCTAGTCCGCCTCTGTCTTTGCGTCGGTAAAGCACCTGTCTGGATATTCTATGCCTCTTGTTGTGCCAAATGAAGTCACCTATTGATTTTTGCAACGGAGCTAGTTGAGATTTAGCGATATGGATTGGTAGGGCCTGGAACAAGAACAGAATACACGGGCTGATGTTCATTTTAACCGCATTTATCCTACTTATCCAAGATATAGGTTTGTCTGTCCAATTTTCCATGTCGCTGATCAAAGATCACATCATGGGGGCGTAATTAGCAGCGTAAAGGCGTCTTGTGTCTGCCGTCAGATGAATCCCCAAGTAGGTCAAGTTATCTGTTTCAATCCGGATCCCGTGGGTTCCCTTATCCCACTCGTTTCCTCTTCCGTAAGTCCTATAAGGTGCTAGATTTCTGCAGATTGGCTTTGTATCCCGAGAAAACCCCGTATTCCGTTATCACGGTCCACAAGGCCGTCATTGATTCCTCCGGGTTCGTTAGTGTTAGGAGTACATCATCCGCATAAGCCGAGACGGTGAAGTCTTCACCGCCCACTGTCACACCGCAGATCCCGGGGTGTCGGCAAATAGCTTGTAGGAGAGGTTCCAACGCTAAGGTAAAGAGTAGGGGGGATAGTGGGCACCCTTGTCTAGTTCCATTAAAGAGTCGAAAAGGAGACAGTGGGGCTCCTGTTATCTGTATTTGGGCTCTAACATTGTGGTACATTGCCCTCGTTACGGCAATGTATTCGCCTGGGAATCCCAAGTGTTTCATGACCGTAAAGAGGAATTGCCACCGGACCCTGTCGAAGGCCTTTTCCGCATCAATAGAGACCACTAAGGTGGGGGCAGCGATAGTAGTTTGTTTCCATATCATGTCGATATTTCTCCTGGTGTTCTCGAACAATTGCCTACCCTGTATGAAGCCGACCTGATCTGCATGTATAAGAGTGTTCATGAGAGGATTTAACCTATCTGCTTGTATCCTCGCCAGTATTTTCAGATCGTGGTTGATCAGTGAAATGGGTCGAAAATTCTCAGGGTATAGGGGGTCCTTGTTCGGCTTGGGCAGCAAGATTATGGTGGCCAGGGTCATGTCAGGTTTAAGGCGTCCTCCCGTCCTTAAGTCTGCGAAGAGTCGCACCAAATGTGGAGTTAGCTCCTCTCTGAAGGTTTTGTAGTATGAACCGTCGAAGCCATCTGGGCCCGGCGCCTTGTTGCCTTTCAGGCCGGAGATGGCCTTGTCCACTTCCTCTTCAGTGATGTCTGCGGCCAGGCTAGCCGTTGCCTCCCCACTTAGTCTGTGCATCTCCAGCCCATTGAGGTAAGCGAGGATGTTCTGTCCCTCATCTAATTCGTTCACGTCAGTTTCTGGAGTGTGGTTGTAGAGTCGCTTGTAAAACTCCTCGAATACCCTGGCGATCTCGCTTGGTTTGGATGTGCTCGTGCCATCTGGGCGTTTGATTGCCGTGATATGAGGCCTGTTGTGTCTAGGTCGCAATGTCCTGGCCAGGAATGTGTCCATTTTGTTTGCGTTCTCAAAGTACGTGCGTCTAGTCCAGGTCATGGACCTAGCCGTATCGTCTAACAATAGCGTACGAATATACCTTCTCACTGCGCTTAGCCGTTCAAATGTGTCGCCTCCAGGTGTAGCTTGGTGTTTTTGTTCCAGGGCACGTAGTTGGCCCAATAGGTTTTCCAATTGTTGGTGTTTTAGCTTTTTCTTCCTCGTGGCTAGTTTAATTAGGGTTCCTCTTATCACTGCCTTATGTGCTGCCTACACCGTACCTGGGCCCACCTCTGGGGTGTCATTCCTGGCAAAGTATTCCACAAGCTCCCTGCGTATCTGCTCCGCGATTTGAGGGTCCTGCAGCAGGGACGCGTTTAGTTTCCACGTCCACGGCGAGGCTACACATAGGTTCCCTAGGACTATGGAGACATCTGCGTGGTCAGACCAAGAGATATCGCCCACTGTTGACTTTACGACGCGTGCCATTCCCGACCCATTGGACAGAAAGAAATCTATCCGGGAATAAGTTCCATGAGGAGCGGAGTAGAAAGAGTAATCCCTATCATCCGGGTGGTGGGCTCGCCATATATCTATCAAACCAGTATCATCCATGAAGGTTTTGAGAAGGCGGTCCTGGCTGCCCCTCCCCTGTGATCGTGGCCCTCTGTCTCTTGAGGTCCTGTCCGCAGCTGGGCATGGGGCTGCGTTGAAGTCGCCCCCCATGTATATCATACCATGCGGTAATCCCGATATCTGTTCCCGTAATACTGTCCAAAACTCAGCGTCAGGTCTGTTTGGAGCATATACGTTCAAAAGGTGCATGGTATGGGAGTGAAGGGTGCCAGAAACCGTAACATAGCGGCCTTCCGGCTCGACCTCATGAGAGGACACCTGAAAGGGGCAGCTGCGCCTGATCAGCACTGCCACCCCATTACATTTGCGGTGAGCTCTAGCTTCATATGATCCAACGTACGTTTGGTCTCTCAATTGAAACCCAGCCTGTTTAGGCAGGTGGGTCTCCTGTATGAAAGCTACGTTCGCCTTCATTCTTTTCAATTCCTTAAACATGAGACAGCGCTTCTTAGGGGCGTTGAGCCCTTAACATTCAGGGACACTATCTTGATCTCCATCGTGAAAGGTAGTAGATGCTCGCATCAGTAGCAGTTGCGTCTGGTATCCTGTCCTCAGCACACCCGTAGTCTCGGCGGGGCCCCCACTCCATCCCCCCCGACCCCTCAGAGCAAGGTAAAGTAGAAGGGGAAAGAAAGGAAGAAGAAAGAGAGAAAGAAAAGTGGAAAAGAAGAAGAAAGGGAAAAAAGCAGAGTAGTGCATCCGGACAGAGTCCATTGCCATGAGATTCTGGACTTACCGCCTGCCAGAATAGTTTGGGGAGCGTGAGCCCACCTCCCAGCCACGATCAACGTCGGAAGGAACAGTGGGATCCCGGCTCCGACACCTATGCGCCCTTTCCAATTGCCATAATGACCATACTTTCTAAAACGAGGTTTGAGAGGTTATCTGTCAAGAGTGCAATCTATTAAATTACCCACCCCTATTGGGACCCGAAAGGGTGCCCTCTCTATTGTTTAGTTATAGCTTGGGAGTTAAAGGCACAGCACTAAATTCAAAAGGTTGAGCCTCTCCGATCCACGTCGCCCCCCCCACCATGGCCGGCTGGGCCCCCCCCACCCTCCTCACTCCCCCCCCCCCCCCCGCAGATATGGAAGAACAAACGTGTAAAACAGTCAAAAACCAACTTAAATCATTAACAGTATAATCCACCGTGTTTACAACATGCCTCGTGTACCCCATGCCCAAAATACCGCAAGGCCATCCAGCGCAAACTAGCCGGTCCGGGCACAATGGGCATGGAGCAGTGTAGTGGCTCCTTCAACCTGCCCTGGCGGGGCACCAAGGGCGAGGGCCAAGGTTTTAACGCTTGATGTACCCTGTCAAACTTGATGCGGTCAGGTGCCTCTTCCCGCAGGATCTGGCGGAATAGGGAGGACAAAATAACATTGATATCTTCTCCTTCCGAGGCCTCCAGCACACCCCGCACCCGAATGTTGCTGCGGCGCCCACGGTTGTCCAGATTCTCCAGTTGTCTCCTCATAGTTAGCAGGAGTGCGCCTTGCCGTTTGAGGGCTGTGTCAGTGGCGCTTGCTTGGTCTGTCGTGAATTGTGCGCGCTGCTTCAGGGTGAGTATGCAAGCCTCATGGGCCGTGACCTCTGCCTTGAGAGCTGCCACCTCCGATTTTATGGCTTCGTGAAGCATGGCAGAGTGTTGTAAGTCCGCTTTGGTGACCATAGCCATTGCCATACGCTTGAGGTCGGCTCCTTTTTCAGCTAAGGTGGTGAGGTCGGAGCCGGAGCAAGTGGATGCAGGCAAAGGAGGCACCATGTTTGAAGTGTGAAGGCCCAGCGGGTGCTTGTACTTATTCATCCATCGGACCATGTCCGACCCTGGCAGAGTACTCCTGGGGGTCTGCGGGGGTTCCGAGTGCTTAGTGCGTCCCATTGGCGAAGGTAATCGTTAGACGTGCGGATTATAGTGCTAACGTGGAGTGGAGCTCTGCCCTTAGGCTGCCATTTTCATCGGAGCCCAGGCCACGCCCTGAATTCTGTTATTTTATCCTTTTTGTTTTTATCTGTTGTTGGTGTAAATAATTTGATAATCATATATTTTTGTATGTACTGTGACTATTTTTTGCTCATAATAAACATTAATTTATTAAGTTCTGCCTTTGTCTGGCTAAGAATCAAATTACCTGAAGAGACTAATTAGTATTTTACAATTACATAGATATTGTGCTAAGTAATATTTGGTGGGTTTTCATTATTGATTTACCTGGGGGACCAAGGCACCCCATTTATACATTGTCTTGGTGGTGGCAGTGTTAAAATAGTAATAGTTATCTTATTATGTTTAAGTGTGGGTGGTGTTAAGGGGAATTTTGTCATTATTTCCTGTCTAGTGCAGACAAATAGTGAACTTTAACCCTTTAACCACCCCAACAACGTCATGCACACTCTTGGAGTAGGGTGCGTTCGTGACAGGAAGCACAGGCCAAGCAGGGGGTGCAAAAATCACTGATCACACCAGCAATTAATTTTTGCTCCCCCCCTCGGCCTGCACCACCGGAACGGGCCAGTCTTGCCAACCCCACGGTACGCCCCTGACTAGAAGACATCTTTTACAGCCAGTTTTTCCCCTCTTCTTCATAGATATTCCCAGAACATGCACATCTCATCTCATATTTGCCACACTTGGCAACTTTAGGAATGGAGTGATTCCAATGTTCTACAACAGAAATCATAATGGAGCAAATATAAATATCCTAGCTATACCTGATTACCAGACCTTATGCAGGATAGGTGAACTTTAACTATGATTAGGTAGACCAAGTCCTGGTCATAGCTGTAAAGTTTGATGCTCTTTATCCTTGAACAAAGAGTTGACTTAGCCACATCTTAGATGTGTTTCCATCTAGTCTGGACCGCTGCTGAAATGTATATTGATGTTTTCTGTAACTGTGGTTGAGGCTTTAACAGATCATGATATCTGGAACATGTCCGCCAGATGAGCAGCTTCCTCAGTCTGCATGATCAGGAAGGTCATTCCTTGAGTGAAAAAGCCTTTTGGCAACTAAAGTACATTCTGAATCAAGTGCAATATTGTATTTTATTTAGCTATACCTTTTGATATAACTGTTTGTCATTTAAAATTTCTATTTGAAATGTTTCACAAAACAAATTCCATGTATAGCACTTTTCATGTCCATTGTAGTTGCAGGAACCTCTTCTAAGGTTTAAGTGCCACCCTTTTAAATTGGCACCAAGTTGCTTAAACTCCATGAATCCTAAGGCTCAGGGTCAGGTGAGCTCAAGATTGGTTTTGTTACTGAAGGATCAACTTTCATGTACCATACTATTGTTTTCCCTTTCTCTTATGTTTTGATTGGAGGATCATCTTTATCATAGGGTTATGTTGCTGCCCCAAAAGCACAGAGGCATTGAATATGGAGCCAATACGTTTAGGCTCCTTTCCATGTAAGTGTAGCTAATTATTTTATTTTTTTTTCATTTATTTATTTGTTATTAGTTTTCTTTGTTATTTAACAAGAAGAGAAAGAAACAAAAAAAAAAATACCACATACAAAGAATCCGACTGTACAAAACATATAGGATTGGAGCTAATTATTATCTATACTCACATATGAAACGGAATACGATCTGCACTATATTTGTCGGTATTATTTTTCTTTTATATATGCTTGGTCTATCTTTATTTTATCCTAACTAAAAGGTAAGTGATTTTTTGATCTTGCACTATCCAGTACTCCACTATTAAATATACGTTTCCTGACTTATTAGCTTACAAATAATTGTTTTATTGGTATCATTTTAGCCAGATAACTAAATTTGAATAAAATAACAAAAACAATTGTATAATTGATACCTTTATTAGCTAATAAAAGTGGGATATTTTTAAGGAGGAACATGAAAGCTTAAAAAATATCTTTCTTTTGTCAGACAGTAAAAGTGTCACTTACACAGTTTTTTGTAATTTTATTCTTACTTACTAGAAAAGATTATCAACATCAAAAGACGAAAAGATTGGTGAAGTCCTCCATAGCGTATCTTTCAGGGGGTTTTAATTTAAAAGACTTTATTTGACACAGATGGGGTTTGTGTTTGGTTAGAACAAGAATGCAGAAAATAAACTCAATATACAGTAGATATGGCTACACTTAAAAATTGTCTAGCCACAGTTCCGGTATTATAGTAAAATGCAATTCATACTTCCTGTATGATGGAACAGAATCTTTCTTTCCAGTTCCTCTTTGATGAAAAACAAATATGAATTTCACATTTCCTATATGAGTTATTCCTTTCTGGTAAACGGCATTTCAAAATAAATTACAATAATGTGCATCACTCTCTGATCGTATTGGCTGTAATGAAGAATGATGGATTCCATGGATGGCGTCTTTCCTATGCTTTCTTTCTACCTCCCTTGCCACTCTTCTTTTTCTTCCTTGCATTTGGATTCCTCTCCTTTTATTTTTATTGTACTGTTCACGTTTATTGTATAGAATGATCCATTGAATGTATTCTGCTATACTTTAGGTTCCTGTTATATAAAGCAAGACTTGACCGGTCACAAAACAAGAAAGAAAAGAATATTAAACAAAAAAAAAAATATGAAAAGGATTGGTTAGATTTTCAAACTTCTGACTTTATTTCCAAAAATGTGTAGCGTCCCCATTCTATCTGTATGTATCGTGTGCACATGTATTAGTTAAAAAAAATAAAAAGGGGGGGCGGGGCCTGACCGCAGAGCCGAGTGGTCGACAACCTCAGGGGCTCCTGCATGAATCCGC
Organism: Pelobates fuscus; assembly: GCF_036172605.1. Taxonomy (NCBI): domain Eukaryota; kingdom Metazoa; phylum Chordata; class Amphibia; order Anura; family Pelobatidae; genus Pelobates; species Pelobates fuscus. The sequence goes on along the minus strand of NC_086328.1, from coordinate 84,334,729 downwards.
TAATCAAACTATTTTCCCCGACTCAAACGTGAACTAAGCGGGCCGATAGAGCCATTAATCGACAGGGAATACCGAGAGGAACATAATGATACCCCTCCAACGGCGAAACGAGAAATTTATGCCTGATGAACATCGGAGGCCTACTCAACGGGTGGGAGCAGGAGAGACGGACGCTCTCCCAAGTCTGAGGGCCTTGCTGCGGAAAAATCCCTGTTACCCTCCCCCCCCCCGGACCGGTGGGGGTCATACCAGTCCTCTAGCATAAGGCAAGCACTCACCCCTCTGGGACACAGACCCGGACCACGCCGCCATGATGGCACCACGAGGCCTGACCAGGCCAAGATGGCCGTCGACAGGGCTATTTGTCTGCAACAGCAGAGTGATGAGGACTGGGCAGCGGCCTTCAATACTAGATTCAACGCAATCTGCAAGCGCTTCTGGGACCGCATCGAGGCTGGGAGCCCACGTCCATGCGGGTACCTGCCTCAACGGCAATGGGCCAATGCACACCCTTTGACACACAGCCCGAATACAGCGCAATCACCACGAAAGCGGGCACAAGAAACGGAGACCCGGAGGACAAAGCCAAGACCGGGTATATCCAGCACGAACCAGCCACGCGAAAGCCGGACACAGGCGTCACGGAAACGGGTGAGAGGCTCTTGCAGACCGCCCATCACAAAGGGGGGCCCCAACAGACCGCAATCACTAGGGCGCCACCGCCAGACGAAACCCCTGCCGACATCATCCGCCAACCGCACAGCCAGCACCGTCGGAACAGACCTGAAGGGTAGAGACACTCAGCCACCAGATACACACCTCGCAAAAACCAACTCCTTACCACAGCCAGGACCGGAGAGGCCACAGCAAACAAGCACTACCAGGTACAAAACCCATCCCCGGCTGCTGATGCGGATTCCTGCTACCAGGCTGCGGGCCTTAAAATCTGGAGTTGGTTGAGTGCCTAATATAAAATGGCTACCTGTGTCCAACAACTACTTTAAGTTTCACTGGGACACCTGTTTCTTTTGACTGCGCTGCTGTCATGTCTAATTTTTGTCTACCGAGGACTCTTTACTGCAGCTGAACATGGTTTGCATTAGTCTCCTTCATTTTTCAGTTTTTTTTTCAGTTTTTTATTTTTTTTTTTATTTTTTTTTTCCTATTTTAATTCATGTAATCAGGGCCAGTATACTAACTTTGTATTTCTGTATGCAAGCCCACTACATGGTTTTAAAGCGATATAACTAGCCCTAGCTTGGTCTGTTCACATAACTAGCGATGTATAGCCTGTCTGAGTAGTGACTACTAATTAATGCTTAAGCAGTTCTATTTCTAGCGAGGTGTTATCTATTTTGCCTGATCCTCACAAGTTTTGCGTTATACAAACAACCACTTTACAGCCACCTTGGCAGCAGAGCTTGTCTAGCTTAAGCTTTATACCCGATTCGTTCTTTCTTTTATCATTTCAAGCATATAGTCTATCTTATTAAGCATGTGTATACCTGTAAAGCAAATTATAATACAACATATACTGAAGCATATCTCTTTAACACATAAAAAAGTGCAATTGTTTTCTCATGTCATGACACTGTATGGAATTGTTTATCTACATTGAGCTTGTAGAAGCTGTCGTGGCAATGCAAGCCTGTATGTTAATCTTTTGTTGCACACCAAAATAAAGAATAAAAAAAAAAAAAAAAAAATAGATCATATAATGCTTAAATTACATTTTCTGTAAAATATATTTGTTTTAGTAATAAATATTTCAAAATTTAAAGAACCACTCTAGGCACCCAGACCACTTCAGCTTAATGAAGTGGTCTGGGTGCCAGGTCCTTCTAGGGTTAACACATTTTTTCATAAACATAGCAGTTTCAGAGAAACTGCTATGTTTGTGAATGGGTTAAGCCTTCCCCTATTTCCTCTAGTGGCTGTCTCATTGACAGCCGCTAGAGGCGCTTGCGTGGTTCTCACTGTGAAAATCACAGTGAGAGCACGCAAGCGTCCATAGGAAAGCATTATGAATGCTTTCCTATGTGACCGGCTGAATGCGCGCGCAGCTCTTGCCGCGCGTGCGCATTCAGCCGACGGGGAGGAGAAGAGGAGGATCGGAGGAGGAGAGCTCTCCGCCCACCGCTGGAAAAAGGTACGTTTTAATCCCTTTCCCCTTTCCAGAGCCGGGCGGGAGGGGGTCCGTGAGGGTGGTGGCACCCTCAGGGCACTCTAGTGCCAGGAAAACGAGTATGTTTTCCTGGCACTAGAGTGGTCCTTTAAGAAATTCACTTCTAGCTTGTGTTTAATATGAATCTTCAATTTCTCAGAAGGTTATATTAAAGACTGAAAGGGATACTATAGGCACCAAAACAACTTTAGAATAATTAAGCAGTTTTGCCCCCATAGTCTCACTGCTTAGTTCTTTACATATATAGGAGTTAAATCGCTGTGTTTATGCATCCCTAGCCAGACCTTCCCATGTGCCTTACACAGCCTTCCTAACTAAGCACTTCCTTTAACCCCTTAAGGACACATGACATGTGTGACATGTCATGATTCCCTTTTATTCCAGAAGTTTGGTCCTTAAGGGGTTAAACTGTTTAAACTTTCTTTATTGCACAGTGTGTTTTATGTAGAATTTCAAATCCCTTGCTATGTTGATTGCCTGCAGGAGGCTAATGTGTGTGGTTAAAGTAAAAGTTACAGAGTTAGAGTAAAGTAAGTTAAAGGACCATTATAGTCACCCAGACCACTTTGTCTCAATTAAGTGGTCTGGGGGCAGTGTGCCTGTCCCCTTAACACTGCAGTGTTAAACTTTGCAGTTTGCGAGAAACTGCAATTTTTACATTGGACGGTTAGCTCCTACTGACAGCCACTAGAGGCGCTTCTGTGACACAGGCCGAGTAAAACTCAGTCACATGATAAGCCCCATAGGAAAGCATTGATTCAATGCCTTCCTATAGTTAAGTTTGAGTGCATGTGTGGCACCTGTCAGGAGCATTGGATTGAACCATCACGAAGTAGGTTGGGCCGCCTCAGTCATGCAGTAGGAGAGGTCAGCAATTCCAAGGGAGCCTTCATGCTGGAACAAGGTAAGAAAAACGTATTTATTTAGTTTGCATAATCAGGGGCAAGATCTGTACAACCAAACTGCTTCATTAAGCTAAAGGTGTCTTGACACGTATAGTATCCCTTTAACTAATAGTATAACAATGCAGTTCAGTCTAGACATAGACAAGGCACACATTGCAAATGAGGAGGGCAAATAGAAACACTGTTTAATTTCTCTTCTTCTATGTATTGTGACTGAGTTCCAGGTGTAAAGAACAGTTTCTGTGGGATAAAGGGGTGTTTATATATATATTTAATTTTATATTTTCATATTTCACAGAAACATACTTATTAAATGAAAAGTAACATAATATGAATAATCCTGGAAAGGGACTGTTCCTGTTTAACCCGTTGTGTCTAAGACAGGGGTTTTGACACTTCTGTCTCAAAGGACAATATTGCCACTCTCTATGAGAAGACCACAGAAACATAGAATGTGATGGCATATAAGAACCATTTGGCCCATCTAGTCTGCCCAATTTTCTAAATACTTTCATTATTCTCTGGCCTTATCTTAAGTCTAGAATAGCCTTATGCTTATCCAACGCATGCCTAAACTCCCTTACTGTGTTAATCTCTACCACTTCAGCTGGAAGGCTATTCAATGCATTCCCTACCCTCTCAGTAAAGTAATACTTCCTGATATTATTTTTAAACCGTTGCCCCTCTAATTTAAGACTATGTCCTTTTGTTGTGGTAGTGTTTCGTCTTCTAAATATAGTCTCCTCCTTTACTTTGTTGATTCCCTTTATATATTTAAAGGGACACTATAGTCACCTGAACAACTTTAGCTTAATGAAGCAGTTTTGGTTTATAGAACATGCCCCTGCAGCCTCATTGCTCAATCCTCTTCCATTTAGGAGTTAGATCCCTTTGTTTATGAACCCTAGTCACACCTCCCTGCATGTGACTTGCACAGCCTTCCATAAACACTTCCTGTAAAGAGAGCCCTATTTAGGCTTTCTTTATTGCAAGTTCTGTTTAATTAAGATTTTCTTATCCCCCTGCTATGTTAATAGCTTGCTAGACCCTGCAAGAGCCTCCTGTATGTGATTAAAGTTCAATTTAGAGATTGAGATACAATTATTTAAGGTAAATTACATCTGTTTGAAAGTGAAACCAGTATTTTTTTCATGCAGGCTCTGTCAATCATAGCCAGGGGAGGTGTGGCTAGGGCCGCATAAACAGAAACAAAGTGATTTAACTCCTAAATGAGAGTGAATTGAGCAGTGAAATTGCAGGGGAATGATCTATACACTAAAACTGCTTTATTTATCTAAAGTAATTTAGGTGACTATAGTGTTCCTTTAAATGTTTCTATCATATCCCCACTGTCTCGTCTTTCCTCCAAGCTGTACATGGTAAGATCATTTAACCTTTCCTGGTAAGTTTTATCCCGAGTCTAAAGCATTAATATCCTTCTGGAGACACGGTCTCCAATGCTGCGTACAATACTCAAAGGTCACTTCAGCTCACAATTTGATGTCTAACCTGTGATAGTCTGAACAAACAAATAATTTGTGATTAAAGATTTGTTCAAGCTCTCCAGGTCTCCATGGGCACATGCAGTGGCAATGATATATCTGGTGAATAAATTGCAATATGGAGGTAAACAGCTCTGTACTGACCACAGTTTACAACTAAGAGGATATTATTTTGAAAATACTCTGTTGATCTTGCGGCATGGCAACAGTCCTTATGGGTTTATGATGTAGTTCATCAAGGCTACTCTAAGGAAATATAGATGGGGTACCTCAAGATTCTGTTTTTGAATAAAAGAACCACTTTATACAGACTGACTGGCATTGCAGACAACAACCCTTTCCTGCAAGCTGCAAGCCTAATCCTTACCACATAGCTTCAGACTGTTCTTCAACAGTAACCTGAGGACAATTCTCTGATATAGACAGTATTGTCAATTCCAACTTTGGACCATTTCTTGACCACTAGGGCCTTATTTGAGCAGTAGTTCAGCATCCTCATGGTTCATAGTAGCTTCAGTGTTGTCTGAGGGAGTTGCTGGTGCGTCATGTCTCCATATTACTGGCAGTTGAATCATTTTTGATGCACTACCTTGAAGTCAAATCATCGATGGCACATGACCCAGGGACTGTGTTGTGAATGGCGCACCACTAGGAAGTTACATTGCATAGTATCTACTGACAAGTGCAGAAATGGTGCCAATAGTCTATAAATAGACCTGAGGTGGCTCTGCCTGTGTCACCTTGATGATGGATCTCTGCCTATAAAACCCCAGAACCAATGTTCAGTTATTCTGGTGACCAGTGTTCTCTTCCTGCTTTCTCTACTGCCCTGCTCCACTCCACCCCTTGATTCCGGACCTGCCTCCTGTCTCTTGGACCTTCAACTCTGTGCTGCCCACCCTGACCTCTGGCTTTGGACTGATTCTGGCTTCTTCTTACTCCCTTAACGGCTCTGATGTTTTGGTTCCAGTCTCCACAGACTTTTCCTATTTTCTAGCATTCCAAATAAAAGCCACAATGCGACTGCAGATTTCCTGTGAACCCTTCCCTATCTCCAGCCCTTCTTTGGCACTGGTGATTCACCTGTGTGTGATGACTGCCTGCAATCAAGTTCCATATCCACAACAAACTAATTCCAATTGTCCCACCCCTCAAGCACTTGACCCTAATCAGAGCATGTTGACAGAATGAGATGGTCTACATTCTAACTCCATGTAAAACGTGGGTGTACAGTCTTTATAAAAACTGTAGGAAAACTCACTATATATAAGATGTGCATTAATTTTAAAAATGAAAACTGAGAAAAAAATAGATATCACTGCTTTACTGTGTGCATACCAAGAATAGGAGCAAAAATAGGATTGCACAACAGGCACTGTCATAATGACTGTATTGTAGGTGGGAGAAGAGGAAGCTATAGTGATGGGTGTTAGAACTATACACAAGTTCCATATTGCATAGGCTTTGTCATTTCTGAAGATAATCTATGAAAATCTATGAAAGTCTATTTTTTTCTATCCTGAAAAAAAAAAATACAACTCACAAGACTGTAAATATTGGTAAATAAATTATTATAATATTTTAAAAAGAAATTTTACAAAATTTCGAATGCACAAAGGAGGACCCTTTAATTTTAACGGTATAGCCAGGGGCTGTTCTTAGAAATTTTAGAGGAGAAATAATTTATGTAACTGACATGTAATTTGGGACCAGCACCGTGTATCTTATTTTACACAGACTGATTTCTAAAGACATTTATTGTCGTTTAAAGACACTAAATTACTGGGAGTATTATCGCTGTGGAACTCTGTCGCGGGTCGCGGCTGCGACCGGGCCTCCAGGGGGCCCGGCCGCCCTGCGACCCGGTATGTACGCCAGTGTGGCCACATTTTGCCAGCCCCTTCTCCAGGGGGGCCCAGGGCCCCCCGAGGCTGGCAGTAGCTTCACTTTGCAGGTGGGCGTGCGAGGGAGCATTCTCCCCTGAGCGCTCTCTGCTCAGCTCCCTCGCGCACACTGCACTGATGCAGGAGCCGGAATATGCCGTCATTCCGGCTCCGGCATCAGTAAGCTGCGCGTGAGGGAGCTGGGCAGAAAGCGCTCAGGGGAGAATGCTCCCTCGCGCGCCCGCAGGACCGGCCGCCCAGCAGCACCACTGTACCCCAGGGAATCCCATCAGCACTCCCAAAGGTAGGGAGGCTGGGGTATTAAATAATAAAAAAATGTGAGTGTGCATGTGTGTTAGTGTGTGTGTGTGTCAGTAAATGTGTTACTGTGTGTGTGTCTGTTAATGAGTGTGTTAGTTTGTGTGTGTCAGTGAGTGTGTTACTGTGTGTGTGTGTGTGTTAGTTTGTGTGTGTCTGCTAGTGAGTGTCAGTAAGTTTGTTAGTGAGTGTTACTGTGTGTGTGTGTCACTGAGTGTGTTAGTTTGTGTGTCTGTTATTAGTGTGTGTCTGCTAGTGTCATGACCGGTGTATAGTCGCCATCTGGGCATTCGGAATCCAGGACAATCACCCAACATACCTAACTCAATAACGCACAGACACTAGGGTATATGGGAAGATGTGTCCACAGCTTTACTAAACAATCTTAAGTAATAACCATTTTAATAATTATAATAATAATAATAACTTAACAAGTAGAACATGGGTAATTGCTCCCCATACTCCGCCCTCGCATCCGAATCCTTCTGTTAATATAAAAGGCAATGACCCCCATATAAATAACACATATATATATGTTACAAACTGCCATTTGTAACTGGCCCTTTAAATGATAAATTGCCCTGCTTCCCTGGGTTGTGGAGAAGCCTATTTGCCAGCCTCCTTCCTCATGACTATGGCCCCTGGGAGATTGTGCCCCTGAAAACTTATGGACTTTTATTGGGTGTGTATGGCCCTTTAAGAACCGTCCGGGGACATATTGTGACTTTGTTGAACAATGCCCCTTTAAGACGGTGTCCCCAAACCTTTAATACACTGTGTTCCTGGCTTTTTCCCACTTGGTTCAGTAAATAGGCTTACTGAACCAAGTACCACACAGGTGGACCACCCAGAAGTGGAAGTGTGCAGGCAATTTACCTCCCAGGCTTGGAGGTTACTGCAGGTTAATTGCCGAGCATTGGGTGGCCGCTGTTCGTGCAAATGAACATGTGGCGGCGGCCATCTTTGTTCATTCGAACGAGGTCAGCGGTGTGTGTAGCCAAATTCATGGAACTAAAATCGGCTACACATTTCCACGAACACCGATGACCGTACCTTCTCCTACACTAAACTTTCAGCTGCAGAGACTGTGGTGGAATCTCGGTAAGAATAAATTTAGTAGGCCGAGATTACCACGTGGCATGTGTACGTGCATATGCTGACGTATCGATCAGTTGGTTGCACGTGGCAAGATACGATCAGTAGTGTACGGAGCATGTGCGAGAATATAGGATGTAGTATTCCATTGTGCTGGACAGGCCATGCGGTCAAGCAGGAAGTTAATTCTTATTTGTATTGATTGGTCAAGAGAATGTGCGGGTGGAGCTTAATATGGGAGGAGTTATGTGCCTATATAGGGAGCCTGCACTATTGTCCGGGGCTCAGAACTTGCTGTATTTTGGTGACATTAGTCCCTCTGAGTCCCGATCGGTGAACCGAATAAAGAATCTCTTCCTTCCTGAAGAAACCTGTGTCCATCTCTCTGTGCTTGGCTTCCGTCAGTTTCTCTGGTATCATTTGGTGCATTGGCCGGGAAGCTCATCGTTCAACGGTAGCTGAGAAGCAGAGGCATCAGACGGTCTATCTTTGCCCACGCTCTCTACGGCTGCACCCCTGAACTTCTGCGTGGACCTCCCTTCGTCTCGGCGCCACTGGTCTGTTGTCCAGGAGATCATCGGCCTCTACGTAGTAAGTGCTGGGGTGTCCCCGTCGATGAGTGTGAACTCAGGTTCAGGAACGAGGAGGTAAGACGACCGCTGTTTTAGACGGCGGACCCACTAGGGGTATACCGATTGTGCGGTAGGCCCATAAGGGGTTAAATCTGTGTATGGAATCTGCCCCCTCTGTCGGAGGGAAGGAGCGAAGGCGCACCGCTCAATCGAACGCTCTTTAGTAAGACCGTTTGATTTGGTTTGGAGTCAGGCGGGGTTCTGTGTAAATAGCCCTAGCCGGACACCGGTGTCTTGTCTAGACTAGCGTTCTAGGGTGTACAATTTGTTCTCTAGGTCGGAGGGACCGGGAGACTAAGCAGACTCTGATGTACATTATCGTTTGCTAGATCTCAACCTATCTTGGCTAAGTGGGAAGGCGTGTAAATTTGGAACCCACTAGACTATTGATAGAGTAGAAAGACTAAAAGGGTTCTGTTGTAAATTCCGCCCTCTAGTTCGCTATATGTGGTGCTTGGGCAGTGTGGCTAACCAAAACGGATGTAGATAGTTTTAGGTAGTCCATCAAGGTACTGGCCAATAGTTTAGTTGGGATTGTATATGTGTTAAAGATTGTTAGTAAAGTGTATATCTTGTTAGATAGCGCGAGCTCAGCCGTCTAGCGAGAGTGTTAATAGTGTGTTGCTGTATTATAGTGCACGGTACCATAACCCTGTATATTTACTGACATTGTATATAAGTACTAATCATTGTCGTCTAATGCATGTCTAACACCATAACCACTAATAATTGTATTGTGACCTTAAATTGTACTTTGACCTATGCTAACCGTACTGTAACTACTATTTGTAAAAGACGATGTTACTGGGGTGTGTTATAGACGGGTAATTCATATATAGAGAATTATAGCGTGGGTGACTGTATAGTTTCGCCAAAGGGCATAATATCGATTTCTTAGTGACTGGTGTAACAGCTGTGTGTGCACGGGAATTCCTTGAGTGTTCATTGTGTTATTGTGTACGTTTCACTTACCACGTGTTACCACGTGTTATTGTGTACGGTAACTGTACCACGTGGTGCTGTTGCCGGAAGAAACGGGTGTGACTGTTGAATAGAGCGTGTGTATAGTATTCGTTGTCAACGACGCTCCATTGATAAGTATGGGCGCGTCGGAGTCGACGATTTTGGATCCCTTAGGTTGTATGGTGAAGAATTTTAAAAAGGGATTTACAAAATGTGATTTTGGGGTGAAAATGTCTTCTGTACGTTTGGTCACTTTGTGCACTAGGGAGTGGCCTACTTTGGTCGCGGCATGGCCGCCACGTGGCAGTTTGGATCCAAATCTGGTACAGCGTGTACACGTGGCTGTATCAGGTAGGCCTGAACTTTACGGACAGTTTCCATACATTGATTGTTGGAGGCAGGCCGTAAACGACTCGCCAAGATGGACAGGGTATGTCACGAGGAGCAATGTCGCCTCATGGTGGCCAGGACTTGTTTGTCCACTAGGACTACGGTTAAGCCCATTTTGGACACGCCCCCTGAGTCCGAGATCCCTATGCCGCCCCCTTACTTCCCTGTAGAGGGAAGTGATACAAGTACAGGAAGTTCCACACCCACTTGCCCGTTGTCCCCATCCACATCCGCTTCCTCCTCCAGTTCAGAATCCATCCCACCCGTTACTAAACCTCCCCTTCCGGTACCAAGCCCCGTTAAACTCATATATCCTGATTTGGCGCCAACTCAAGCTTCCGGTCAGGCTTCTTCTAGCCCGGCCCGGAATATTCTATTCACCGACCTTCCCCAAAATCAAGCTTCTACATCCTCATGTCTTACTACCCCCCGACCGGAACCTCTAACCGACGCCCCTCCACGTAGCCCCATACTAACCCGACAACTGACCGGTACCCAACGATCCAAACATTATCAGATGCCTCTTCGTTTGAATCCTGGGTCAGCCTATCTTGATGCCACAGGTCAAATGGTGTATGCTGACCCAGTCTTCGTATATGTCCCGTTCACGACTACCGATCTCTTGAATTGGAAGACCCACAATTCCTCGTATACTGAGAAACCACAAGCCATGACCGACCTGTTCACCTCGATAGTTCAGAGAAGAAGGGCATTGGAGAAGCGAGTGTCCGAAAAGAGAGCAGTACGAGAGAGACCCACCCAGGGCAGGTTATGGAAACTTTAGAGGCAGAGCGAGAGGTAGAGGAGGTCCCAGAGGGAGTAATGGTAATAGAGGAAGTGTAAGAGAGGATAGATACTATCCCGCAGCGCAAAGGTCCCGCGATAGAGAAGGTAGGGACTTTGTAGGATTGGCTGACACGGTCATGGAGGACTATTGATACCGACCGGGCTCCATCCCCCTTGGTCGAGCGGAGCCTATGGTCGATGTATCAATAGGGGGAAAAAGGAGTGCATTCATGATCGACACTGGTGCTGAACATTCGGTGGTGACTAACCTAGTTGCTCCTCCATCTGGAAGAACTATTACCGTGATAGGAGCAACTGGAAGAAGTGCTGCAAAACCGGTTCTTAAAAGTCGACTCTGTACATTGGGAGGCCACGTAGTAAAACATCAATTCCTTTATATGCCTGAATGTCCAGTCCAATTGCTGGGACGTGATATGCTATCCAAATTACAAGCGCAGATTACGTTCCTACCAAACGGAACAACATCCTTAAAGTTTAATGGACCTTCAGGTATTATGACATTATCCATACCAAAGGAAGAAGAGTGGCGACTTTATACAGCGTTGACTAGCCAAAACCCTAGGAGTGATGAATCCTTATTCAACATACCAGGAGTTTGGGCAGAGAACAACCCACCAGGACTGGCCCGCAATATCCCACCTATTAAAATCGAATTAAAACTTGGGGTTTATCCAGTGAGCCTACGGCAATATCACATCCCGCAGAAGGCTAAGAAGAACATTCAATCTTATTTGGATAAGTTCATACGGTATGGTATCCTAAAATTCTGTACTTCCCCCTGGAACACCCCATTACTGCCTGTTCAAAAGCCCGGTACAGATGAGTATCGCCCTGTACAGGACTTGAGAGCAGTCAATGATGCGGTTGTTAGTATACATCCAGTTAACCTGCTTGCTTTAATTCCGGGCGGGGCTACATATTTTACAGTCTTAGACCTCAAAGATGCCTTCTTTTGCCTCCGAATTGCTGCAGAAAGCCAATGTATCTTCGCTTTCCAATGGGAAAATGCTGTAACGGGCTCGAAATGCCAAATGACTTGGACAAGACTGCCACAAGGGTTTAAAAATTCACCTACCCTGTTCGGTTCAGCTCTAAGTCAAGATCTACTGGATTTCGAGTCCATCCCAGGAGAGTGTGTATTACTACAATATGTAGATGACTTGTTGATAGCCGCAGTTACAAGGGAAATATGTCAGCAAGCAACGCACGATCTACTACACATTCTCTGGAAGGCAGGATACAAAGTGTCTAGGAAGAAGGCTCAGTTGTGTCTGCCAACTGTCAAATATCTGGGATTCCATATCTCTGAAGGTCAAAGGATAATGGGGCCAGAGAGAAAAGAAGCTGTGTGCCAAATACCAACACCCAAGAATAGAAGACAAGTGCGAGAGTTCTTGGGGGCAGCAGGCTTCTGTAGGATATGGATTCCCAGTTACGCGATATTGGCAAAACCTCTGTATGCAGCTATCAAGGGTACAGAACACGATCCCTTCCTATGGACCCCAGAACAGCAAAAGGCATTTGAAGATGTGAAGAAGGCTTTGATGAGTGCCCCAGCATTAGGTCTGCCTGATCACACACGACCATTCTACCTGTATGTACACGAGCAAAGAAGAATGGCTGTGGGAGTATTGACACAGTACTTGGGATCATGACCTGTTGCCTATATGTCTAAGCAATTGGATGCAGTGGCCAGCGGACTTCCACCTTGTCTAAGAGCCGTAGCTGCAGCCGCCCTGCTGGTAGCTGAAGCCGATAAACTCACTCTGGGTCAAGAACTTTATGTACGAGTCCCACATGGAGTACAGACGTTGTTGGATTACAAAGGAAATCATTGGTTTAGTAACAGCCGTATGACCAAGTATCAAGCAATGTTGTGTGAAAACCCAAGAGTGCATTTAGAGACTGTAAATACCTTAAATCCAGCTACCCTTTTGCCACAACCTACTGAAAGTCAACATGATTGTTTGGAGGTGATGGATGAAGTATTTTCAAGTAGACCAGATCTTCGTGATTTTCCCATCCAGAACCCCGATGTTCAATATTACACAGACGGCAGTAGTTATGTGAAAGAAGGGATCCGCTATGCAGGATATGCAGTAACAACGATAGACAAGGTGATAGAAGCTCGGCCACTGGCAAAAGGAACATCAGCACAAAAGGCAGAAATGATAGCACTGACACGAGCATTACAATTGGCTGAAGGTTTAAGAGTGAACATCTACACGGACTCCAAGTATGCGTTTTTAACCACTCATGCCCACGGAGCTTTGTATAAAGAAAGAGGACTATTGAATTCAGAGGGCAAAGAAATCAAGTATGCAGCTGAAATCTATTGGAAAACTATTGGAAGCAGTATGGGAACCAAAAGAAGTCGGTATCATACATTGTCGAGCGCATCTGAGAGGAGATGGTGATGTAACCAAAGGAAACCGGATGGCAGATAATGCAGCTAAGCGTGCCGCTGAATCAGGAAGACAGGAATATGTGGAACATATAGCTGCTCTTATACCAACCCCACTGTCTCAATGGACTCCAGTTTATACAGCTCAAGAAGAGGAGTGGTTAAAGACTGAACCTGGAAAGCATTTGGAGAACAAATGGTATCAGTTAGAAGATGGGAGAATAGTTATCCCAGCATCACTAGCGGTATAAATTGTCCAAAACTATCACAACGGGACACATTCTGGGAGAGATAGTACAGAAGAATCTCTCAGAAAACATTTCTACATACCAAGATTGTCTAACTTAACTCAAGCCATTGTACGAAGATGTGTAACGTGTGCTAAAAATAATGCAAGGCAAGGACCAGTAAAGCCACCAGGAGTCCAGTTTATGGGGGGACTCCCTATGTCCGATCTACAAATTGACTATACAGTAATGCCTAAATCTGGTGGACATCGCTACCTACTAGTAGTTGTGTGCACCTATTCAGGCTGGGTAGAAGCATGTCCTACTCGTACAGAAAAAGCAGGAGAAGTTGTGAGATTCCTGCTACGAGAAATAATACCCCGATATGGACTACCCTGCTCTATAGGATCGGACAATGGTCCAGCTTTTGTTCATCAATGCCTACAACAACTGACTCATATGCTTGGTATAAAGTGGAGGCTTCATACGGCATATAGACCTCAGAGTTCTGGTAAGGTAGAGAGAATGAATAGAACTATTAAGAACCAGTTGGCAAAAATGTGTCAGGAAACCCAACTTAAGTGGAACGTTCTTTTGCCCATAGCTCTGTTACGAATCCGCAGTACACCTACCAGAAGGATGGGCCTCTCTCCTTTTGAAATCATGTATGGGCGACCACCTCCCGTACTTGGTAACTTAAGGGGGGATTTGAGTCAGTTGGGAGAAGGAATTACTCGGCAGCAGGTTGTAGAGTTGGGTAAGACTATGGAGGAGGTACAGAAATGGGTACAAGATAGATTACCTGTGAATATATATCCCCCTGTTCATAGTTACCACCCAGGAGATCAAGTGTGGATTAAAGAGTGGAATAATGTACCGTTAGGGCCCAAGTGGAGAGGTCCTTATGTTGTTCTTTTGTCTACCCCTACAGCGATAAAAGTGGCCGAAGTGACTCCGTGGATACATCACTCCAGGGTTAAACCAGCAGCAGTCGATTCTTGGCAAGTTACAGCAGATCCAGAGAATCCCTGCAAGATCCGGTTAAAGCGCACGACTCAGTCGGAGTGACGAGGAAACCTTGTGGATTACAAATTTTATTGTTTCAGAGATTGGTAAGTGAGTGAGAAGGCCATAATAAAGCCTGTCCGCTCACCGACGTGTAGTTTAAAAGTCAGGAAAAGTCTTGAAGGGACCCCTGTGAAGACGAGCAGAACTCCATTCCCTGCAGCCCTTACATCCTGGAAGCTGAGGTGCCATCGCACGGACGAAGACTGAGGATGCCGACGAAAGATGTGCTTATGATAATGTTTATTTATATGTATTTTTATATTCAGGAAGGTAGAGGTACCGACACTCCTAGCTGTGAGGTATGCATTAAGACTACAAGAACAGGTAACCATATTTCCCAGACCCTAATTTGGCATTCGCAATATGAATGTAAAGGAGATGTGTCTAGGTGTAGATACTTAAATATAGAGTATAGTGTATGCCATCTAGGGGTAGGAAAACCTAGGTGCTTCAATCCAGAGTATCAACCCCGTACAATTTGGTTGACTCTCAGGAATGGAGATCCTCAGGGGACCCTAATAAATAAAACGGTATTAGAATCCGTACATTCTTCGGGTGTTCTGCTATTTGATGCATGTAAGGCGATATCAAGTGTTAGAAAGCCGTGGAATGTATGTGGGGATCTTAGATGGGAGAGAACGTATGGGTCTAATGATAAATATATTTGTCCCAGTAGTAAAAATAAGTATGTGAGTCCTAGATGCCCAAATAGAGAATATAATTTTTGCCCATATTGGTCTTGTGTGGGGTGGGCAACTTGGGGACAGACAGCAGACAAAGATATGATTGTGACTAAGTTGCCTACCAATCCATGCTGTAAGTCTATGGAATGCAATCCAGTCCATATTCTTATAAATAATCCTGACCAATTCTTGGATAGATATGGTAATTTATTTGGGTTTCAAATATACGGGACGGGTTTAGACCCTGGGACAGTATTGTTTATAGGGATAGAGACCGATACGGTAACCTCCCAAACTCATCAGGTATACCATTCCTTTTATGAAGAGATGAGTATAGATAATAAGATCCCCCATAACGCTAAAAACCTGTTCATTGATTTAGCTGAAAGTATTGCCGGTAGTCTTAATGTTACCAACTGCTATGTGTGTGGAGGTACTAACATGGGAGACCAATGGCCTTGGGAAGCAAAGGAGGTAATGTCCGGTTCTGAGGCAATTGACCAATTAATATCTTCACAAGCCGATTATCAGATGAGTGTTAGAAGTAAATCTGAGTGGAGATTAAAGACCTCCATCATAGGTTATGTTTGCATAGCAAGGAAAGGAATTATGTATAATACTTCTGTAGGAGAATTAACTTGTCTAGGGCAAAAAGCTTATGATGATGATACAAAGAATACAACTTGGTGGTCGGCTTCAAATGTCTCAGAACCATCTAACCCGTTTGTAAGATATGCCAATTTAAAGGACGTGTGGTTTGATTTATCCATCACATCTAGTTGGAGAGCCCCAGCAAATTTGTACTGGATCTGTGGTAAAAAGGCCTATTCGGAGTTGCCACAGGACTGGGAAGGGGCATGTGTGTTGGGTATGCTAAAACCATCCTTCTTCTTGTTACCTATTGAAACAGGTGAGACTTTGGGTGTTAAAGTGTATGATGTGAATCATAGGAAGAAAAGGGGACCCATAGAGATAGGCGCCTGGGAAGATAATGAATGGCCTCCCCAGCGTATTATAGATTATTATGGGCCAGCCACATGGGCAGAGGATGGTACCTTTGGATATAGAACCCCAATTTATATGCTCAACCGTATTATAAGATTACAGGCAGTGGTTGAGATTATTACTAACGAGACCTCACAAGCGCTCAATCTTCTAGCGAAGCATAATACCAGGATGAGGACAGCAGTGTACCAAAATAGATTAGCCTTGGATTACCTATTGGCAGTAGAGGGAGGTGTATGTGGGAAGTTTAACCTGAGCAATTGCTGTCTTCAAATAGATGACGAAGGGCAAGCAATAGCTGAGCTTACTAGCCATATGGTTAAACTAGCGCATGTGCCTACTCAGGTATGGAAAGGGTATAATCCAAGTAGTTGGTTTGGTAGCTGGTATGAGCAGTTTGGAGGGCTTAAGGCATTGGTAGGCGGAGTCCTACTGATTTTAATGTTGTGCCTACTCCTACCATGTCTTATCCCCTTAAATATCCTTGCCTTAATTCTGATTGGATAACTTCTGTGATTGTGTACTGTCGCTTTAACGCCGGGTCACGTGAGTGACCCCGGCGTACTAATATGGGTGCCGGCTCCCAGCGTGCAGCGTTAGACATGCTGCCGCTGGGGGGAGGAGAAGGAGAGGACGCGAGTGGCGTGTCAAGAGGAGAGGACGCCGCTCGCCGACCGGTAAGAGGCGGGGGGACCGCGGGCAGCGACGGACCGAGGGTGAATGCTGCGAGCGGATTGCAGCCTCCCCTCACCGCTGCCCGCGGAGCCCTGACATAACCCCCCCTCGAGGACCACCCGGAGGGCGGGAAGCCGAAGGCTTCAAAGGAAACCGCGCATGAAAGGAGCGGATCAAAGAGGGCGCGTCCAAGTCAGAGACAGAAACCCACGACCGCTCCTCTGGGCCGTAACCCTTCCAATCAACCAGATACTGCAACCGACCTCGAGAGAAACGAGAATCAAGGAGAGCAGCCACCTCATATACGTCACTAGAGACCGCGCGGAGGGCATCGGAACGCCTGAGAGACCCAGAGAACCGATTACAGAGCAAGGGCTTCAAAAGGGAGGTGTGAAAGGTGTTAGGTATGCGCATGGAAGGGGGCAAGGCCAGGGAGTAGGACACAGGATTCACCCTACGCAACACCTTATAGGGACCAAGGAACTTGGGCGCGAACTTCATCGAGGGAACCCTAAGGTGGAGATTCCTAGAGGACAACCAAACCCTATCACCCGGAGCATAAGAAGGAGCCGCACACCTACGACGATCAGCAAATCTCTTTTGAGTAGCAGCAGCACGACAAAGAGCAGCATGGACCTGATCCCACATCTTCCGTAAGGAGGCGAGGTGCACGTCCAAAGCGGGCATTCCCTTGTCGGAGAACACACCGGGAAGGACAGCGGGTTGGAACCCATAATCCACCATAAAAGGACTTACGCCACTAGAAGAATGAGACACAGTGTTCCTGGCAAACTCAGCCCAGGGAAGGAGATGGGACCAGTTGTCCTGGTGTGCATTCGTGAAACAGCGTAAATACAACTCCACAGACTGATTTGCTCGTTCGGCAGCTCCATTAGATTGCGGATGATAGGAGGAAGTAAACGATAAGGAGACCCCCATCTCAGCACAAAAGCCTCTCCAAAACCGAGAGACAAACTGAGGGCCCCTGTCAGATACGATATCTTGTGGTATACCATGCAAGCGGAACACTTCTTTGGCAAACACCTGAGCCAACTGAACCGCAGAAGGTAGCTTCTTAAGCAGAATGAAGTGCGCCATTTTGGAGAACCTATCCGTTACAGTCAAAATTACTGTCTGCCCATCAGATGAAGGAAGATCCACAATAAAGTCCATGGATAAGTGTGTCCACGGTTTCTTGGGTACAGATAGGGGCATAAGGAGTCCAAGGGGTTTAACATTAGGGGACTTACACTGTGTACAGACACGGCAAGCCTGCACATAATCTACCACGTCTTTTTTGAGTGAGGGCCACCAAAACTGTTGGAAAATACCCTTGTAAGTCTTGGTAACCCCTGGATGACCAGCCGTTTTGGCTGTGTGAAATAAAGTTAACAACTTCTTTCTGTCTTTTACTTTCATGTACAGCTTACCAATAGGAGTCTCAGAGGGTGCTTGGGATTGGTATGACTTGATACCATCAAGAAAAAGAGACGAGATAACCAAACGGGTAGTAGCTATTATATTAGTTGTGGGTACAATGGGCTCAGGAGTGGAGGTAATAGAATCTACAGGTTCGTACTGGCGGAAGATAGCATCAGCCTTGACATTTCGATAACCAGGCCTGTATGTGATTATGTACTGAAAACGTGAGAGAAATAAAGACCATCTAGCCTGACGAGAGGATAACCTCTTAGCATCTGCGATATAGGATAGATTTTTATGATCGGTTATAACCAGAATCTTGTGTCTAGCTCCTTCTAACAAGTACCTCCATTCTTTAAATGCCATCACTATAGCTAATAATTCCCTGTTCCCGACGTCGTAATTCTTTTCAGACTCTGACAAGCGTTTAGAAAAGTAACCACAGGGAAGGAGGGGTTCGTCATATGATTGTCTTTGTGACAACACTGCTCCTATACCTGATTCAGAGGCGTCTACTTCCAGTACAAAGGGAAGGGAAGGATCAGGATGGTGTAACACAGGGGCAGTGGCAAATCCCTTTTTTAGAGTCTCGAAGGCCACAATAGCATTAGGATTCCAAACCCTGGGGTGTAAACCCTTTTTTGTCAGTTTAGTGATAGGGGAAATAATGGATGAGAAGTTTTTAACAAACTTTCTATAATAATTGGCAAACCCTATAAATCGCTGTATTGCCTTAAGTCCTTGGGGAAGGGGCCAGGACAGTATAGCTTCCAATTTAGAAGGATCCATGCTGAATCCTTGTTCAGAAATAACATAACCCAGGAATTGTACAGAAGTTTGGTTGAATAAGCATTTTTCTAATTTACAATAAAGACCGTTCTGCAACAACCTCTTAAGCACCATCCTAAAATGAGTATGATGTGTCTTCAAATCTGGAGAATATACAAGTATGTCATCAAGGTAGACTACAGCACAGACATGCAGTAGATCTCTAAGGACATTGTTTATGAGATCCTGAAAAATGGCAGGAGCATTACACAATCCAAAAGGCATGACCAGATACTCGTAATGCCCACTACGTGTATTGAACGCCGTTTTCCATTCATCGTTCTCCTTGATACGAACAAGGTTATAAGCCCCCCTGAGGTCTAGTTTAGTAAAATATCTAGAACCTTTGACACGATCAAACAATTCAGTAATGAGGGGGATCGGATAGGCATTTTTAATCGTTATATTGTTTAGGGCTCTGTAGTCTATACACGGTCTCAAATCGCCCTCCTTTTTTGCCACAAAAAAGAAACCAGCCCCGGCAGGAGAGGAGGACCTTCTAATAAAACCTTTACTTAAGGCCTCCCGTATGTACTCCTCCATGACCTGGTTTTCTTTCTCAGAAAGAGGGTAGACCTTACCCCTAGGAGGCATAGTACCCGGTAATAGGTTTATGGCACAGTCATACTCACGGTGTGGGGGTAGCTTATCTGCCTCCCTTTTTTCGAAAACCAAAGCAAGGTCTGCATACACAGAAGGGACAGAAACAGAAAGCGGTTTAGCCGTGGGCACGTTAAGTAAACAAACGGGACGTACTTGGGCCATACAGTCTTGTTGACAGGATTCCCCCCAGGAGAGTATGTCTAAACAACCCCAATCAAGTACTGGGTTGTGTTTCACTAACCAAGGAAAACCTAGAACAATGGAAGCAGTAGGGGAGTCAATTATTTGGAAGGTTAACCTTTCCTTGTGTAAAGCACCCACAGACATAACTATATCTTGGGTTTCATGGGTCACCAGAGGTCTCTCAAGTGGTCTACCATCTATGGCCTCAACGGCCAAGGGTGTGGCCTTTTGGATCAAAGTCAAGGCTGCGGTTTTGGCAAAGGTCTCATCCATAAGGTTGTCTGCCGCACCTGAATCGATCAAGGCTTTGGTTCTTATAGTGGTTTTATTGACCAAAAGAGAGACCGTAATAAATGGTCTGGAGATGGACACATGAGGGGACAAAGTCATAACACCCGAGGCCGACCCCTCTCTAGGCCTTAGGTGCTGGAGTTTCCCTGTAATTTAGGGCATGTATTACAGTGGTGCCCCCTCTTTCCACAATAAAGACATAACCCCTCCCTTCTACGATACGTTCTTTCAGCCTCAGTTAACCCCGTAGCACCCAATTGCATGGGTTCGGGGGATGGTTGCCTAGGAGCGGGTAACGCTAGTAATGCAGTACTGGGTAGAGCAGGTAACACCCGTGTATCCAGCCGTCTTTGACTACGTCTCTCTCTAATGCGGTTATCAATAAGGATTACATGGTCTATAATATCATCTAGAAGGACAGGCAGTTCCCTGGATGCTATCTCATCCAGTATGTAAGCGGCCAAACCCTCCTGAAAGGCTGTTACGAGGGCGTCGTTATTCCAATCCACTTCAGCTGCTAGAGTGCGGAATTCGATAGTATAATCCGCTACAGATCTGTTACCCTGTCGAACCCTAAGCAGAGCTTTGCCAGCAGAGGCAACCCTACCGGGTTGATCATACGTGCGTTTGAATGCTGACAAAAAATCTGCAAAGGACATAGGAGACATATTTTCCCACATGGGGTTTGCCCATGCTAAAGCTCTCCCAGACAGGTGGTTTATCAAAAAGGCAATTTTGGATCTGTCGGTGGGATAGGAACGTGGATTCATCACCAAATGGATGTCAATTTGATTGAGGAAACCACGACACAATGCTGGGTCACCACTATAGCGCTGTGGCGGTGTCATATGGACGACATGAGCAGGAACGGGTACTGGAGTGGCAATGGGTTCGGGCACAGCAGCAACCGCCTCCTGAACGTCAGGCTGCAGGTGTGCAGTACGAGCCAGTATGGTCGGCAAAGCTTGAGCAAACTGATCCATACGGTGGTCCAAGCCATCCATTCTAGCCTCCTGATTAACTAGGAGCTGTGGTATGTCAGCAGGTTCCATTATGGCCCTGTTGTAATGTCACGATTCGGGGAACCCAACACGCTAACACACACACAGACACACACACAGAAAGTGTGCAGTACCGGACCTTAGAGTGGCCGGGCTAAGCACACACAGAATAGTCAGGAGATAAGCCGAGTAAGGGGAACCAGAAAACAGAATAACGAGAAACAAGCCGAGGTCAAAGGGTAGGAGAAAGTCACAAAGTCAGTATAACAAGCCAGGGAGTACGTAACCAGAAAGCACACGTTCAGTATCAATACTCTAAAGCAAAGACCACAACAGGGCACTGAGAGACAGGAAAGGTAAGTATAAATATCCTTGCCTTAATTCTGATTGGATAACTTCCAATCAGAATTAACAAACACACGTGGGGGGTATCTATACCCCCCACTGTGATTGTTGTACTGTCGCTTTAACGCCGGGTCACGTGAGTGACCCCGGCGTACTGATATGGGTGCCGGCTCCCAGCGTGCAGCGTTAGACATGCTGCCGCTGGGGGGAGGAGGAGGAGAGGACTCGAGCGGTGTGTCAAGAGGAGAGGACGCCGCTCGCCGACCGGTAAGAGGAGGGGGACCGCGGGCAGCGACGGACCGAGGGTGAGTGCTGCGAGCGGATTGCAGCCTCCCCTCACCGCTGCCCGCGGAGCCCTGACAAGTGCCACAGCTGCCACCTCCCCCTTTAGCCCTTCCAGCTTCGCTCGCGGCAGCCAACACTCCCCCAGAACCGAATCTATCTCCAACCCCAGGAAACTAAGGCACGTCGCTAGGCCCTCCACCGCCAGCGGAAGCCCGAAGCGGCCCGCCACCCACTTAATTGTCCGAAGTATGTGCAGGCATGCGGAGAAGTCAGCCGGCCCCACACAAAGGAAATCATCCAAATAGTGCACCACCGAACCGCTCCCCGCCTCAACCAGACCGGACCACCCATTTGAGAAAAGTACTACATTTCTCAAAGTAGGAGCACGAGATGGAACAACCCATAGGGAGGCATAAGTCCACGAAATACGCCCCTTCAAAAAAAACACCCCAGCAGGTGATGACAATCCGGGTGGACCGGCAGCAGCCGAAACGCAGCCTCGATATCCACCTTAGCCATCAGCGCCCCGCGCCCAGCCCGTTTTACCAGCTCAACCGCCCGGTCGAATGATGCATATGAGACCGAGCACAAATCCTTGTCAATATCGTCATTCACCGACTCTCCTTTCGGGTAGGAGAGATGGTGAATGAGCCTGAACTTCCCCGGGTCCTTCTTCTGAACCACCCCGAGGGAGGGGAAACCCTTAGGCCCTCCAACGGAGGTACCGGTACCGGGCCCACGATCGGTCCCAGCACGACTTCCTTGCCCAGCTTCTCCCGCACCACACCCGGGAAGTCTGCAACCGATTTCAGGTTGTGCAACCTCCCCGTCCCCCCCCATCCCGGATTGGAATGAAAAACCAGTTTCCAAAACCCGCCCTGAGTACTGCGGCATCCGCCCTATTATCGTAGCGGCTTAGCCATGGCTAAGCCCCGGGGCAGAGGAAGCCCACCCCCGCCCCCCGGCCGTGGCAGAGGCCCCGGCATTTCCCGACTTTTTCTTTCTTGAAACATCGATTGAGCCCGTGAGCACCCCCGCAGCCTGAGCACTCATGCTTAAAGCGACAGGTGGTCCCCCATTTGCACTGGACCTCGTTAAAGAGCCAGCATAAGCCCTTTTGAAAGGCGGCTGACGAGGCGGACTGCCCCTTTGCGCTGGCCGTGTGCTGAAAGGGCTGCGCCTTCTGCGCCATCATCAGCTTCATCCAGAGAGGCAGGTCCATTTGATCCCACCTCATACCTGGATTAGCTGCCAGCCGTTGCCGGAACTGCTCGTCATACCGCCACCATGCCAACCCCCTATAGGTGCGGTACGCCTCACAGATTCCGTCCAAGTAGCAGAACAGGGATGAGCATAACCCCCGGCACGCTGGCCAGCTCGCAAAAAGCCCTCAACCAGTTACCAAACGACTTCGGAATCTTATGATTCCGCTTCCGTTTTTCTCCCTCCTCTTTCTTCTCGTCTTTTTTATCTTCCTCCTTGAGGTCAATAATGTCCTCCAAGGGGAGAAGGGAAAAGATCTTGCAGAACTCACCTTTCCAGATTTTTTCCTTCACGTCATGTTTCAGGTGTACCCCCAGCGGGCCTGCGAATGATACATATGCGTGCTGCCTAGCTGCATCGGGAATACCCCCAGACAATTCCGCCCGCTCACTCCCCGTATCCGCCGTATCCGCCGTCACGTAAAATATTTCTCGCTGTTGTGAAGTAATCTCCACGCGTCATACATATGGTGTGTGTGCGCAACAATTTTTGGATTGCTTTGCAAAGATCTGAGTCTAGGGCTATGTACAGTGAGTGTGGTGTCTAGAGTGGGATCAAGGACGTGGTTGAGGTCTCCACATACGATGCCCTGTTGTTTCTCTGCTAATTTAGTGAGAATTTTGTGTAGGAAGTTTCTTTGTTTAGTGATAGGTGCATATATATTGACTATGGTGTATTTGATCCCATTGAATGTTCCCATGACAATAGCGTATCTTCCATCCCTGTCCAATATATGGGAGTTGGGTGAGAACGCCACATGTCTGCTGATCAATATACATGTTCCCTTCGTCTTTGTTGAGGAAGTAGCGTGAAACTGGTGAGGGTATTCCCTACTTAGGAATTTCGGGTGTGAGTTTGATTTGAAATGAGTCTCCTGCAAGCAGATAATATCTGCTTTTTGTGAGCCAAGTTCTCTGCCTAAAAGGTGCTTTTTAACTGGGGAGTTTAAATCCCTTACATTGTGTGAGTATATCTTCATGGGGGTCTAAACCCTGTTGCGGTTATGAGATCTTGTAATAGGATTTGGAATCTAAGTGAGGGTGCTGCAAGTCCCAGCTGCAACAGGCAGTGCAGATCACCTCTCGATAGCATTCTAATGGTGTTCTGTACCCAGAGAGTTTGATACCCTGTCTTGGGTATAGGGTGCGTCCCCCTTGTCTCAAGGGGGTGGTGGAATTGGGTTTTGGGAGCAGCCAGAACAAGGCCATAGTAAAATAGAAGGAAAAAAAAGTATATACAGGTGCTGTGTGCAGGGTGTCCTGCCACAGTGAGATGAAGGCACCCTGTGTGGGTGCGTGGGGGATGGAGGTAACTGACCTCCATATTGGTGGCTAATGAGCTCAATTAGTTGTCCACAAAAATAAACAGAACCTAGCTATAACAGTGTGCGTCAGCATTTCACCTTACCCATATTTAACAAAACCAGATACATAACATTTAGCAGTGCCCATACCTTTAACAGTGCTAGCTTACATATACACCTCTTATCTTAAGATATGACTGGATTTCCCGCCTGACTCTTAGGACTTTGTCCCACTTTTGCCCCCCCCCCTCCCCTCCCCCTCCCCCCTTTTTTTTTCTTTCTTGTTTTGTTTCGGTTGCTACATTAAGACAACACATTTATCTTAGTATTTAGCGGGTATAGTGTGTTGGCTGCTCTAAGTGAGGGTTGGCCGCCCCCCGGTAGCAGGGGACGGCACTTGCCACTCATATTTACCCTGCCCTGTCGGGGTCAAATCCTGTGTCTTGTGTGCTTGCCTGCTGGCCCTGTGTGTCTTCCATGGGTCCCTGGGTCTTCTCTTTTTAATGGGGCCAGTAGCCTGGACCTCCCATCTGTTGGCCCTGTGAATGTTGAGGCAGCAGGAGAAAAGGGGTAGAAGGATGCCCTGGGGGTGTATGCTGAGCCACCCATACTGCAGTGGGAATGTTCATGACTTGTATTTAGGGGATCCCAATGTTGTGCTGCCTCTTGGGCTTGTCTGCGGAGTTTTAAGCTATATAATAAGCTATATAATAATAGCAGTGTGCTGCTTGCCAGGGGTCTCGGACATCTTACCATGCAACCTGTGATATATGGGCTGAATGGGCCTGCATTATTCTAACATTGACTAACCAACCGGTTGCATTAACTGTAACAGACACTCAGTCTGACATAACACAGATATTGTGCAAGATATACTTGCGATTTGTTAACCAAGTCTTTTAGTTTCTGTGAACTCTCAGTGTCTCTGCGCTACTTCTCCATTCCAGTGGCATCTTTCCTTCCGATGCCCCCTGTTCCTCCGCACGTTGGGTAGGCAGATTCCACACCTGGAGTCTTCTTTGTCCTTCTGGGGTCTGGAAGACTTTTTTTTTTTTTTTTGTCAATCATTTTTTATTGAGACTTTCCAGGTTATCAATAGTATTACATAGCTTAAATGACAAACATAACTCTGTGTTTAACAAGTGCTAGCAGGTTTACTCCGAGTATATAGATGCAACATTGTTAGGGAACGTATCCCAGGGAAACAAGTCTAGCTAGGTCTTCCTATCCTTTGGAGCGTGCTAACCTCAGTCAGTGTCTACATGACCTCTATTTCGTTCTCATTTGGCTGATGCCTTTTGATCCACCTCCCCCCTATCGTCGGCTCAACTCCTGTCCCAGCCTTGCTAGGGTGTCTCCTCAGTAGTCTAATGCCTATGCCAAGCTAGCCTTTAGTTGGGCCCTGTCCGTGTGGGGTGTTCTGTGTTTTACTGCGTTCGGGCCTCTGTTCCTTGTGGAGCGTGTAAATTCGAGAGCTCATTAGCCGGGGGGGGGGGGGAGTACTTGTTGCCCCCAGTGAGTCATGTATAAGTGGGGCTCCGTGTTGAGTATTTTTACCGTGTTCCCGGGTCTGTGTTTTTCTTGGAGCCCATTTCTGGGCAACTTCTGGCTCCTGTACATATGTGTGTTTCCACTTGTCATCAACTGCAATGTTGGCCTGTCAGTGTGATGGGTGCCGGTTGTGTTCTGTTCGGCCGGTACTTGGCTCTCGTCTGTATCCGACCTCAGTGTCGTTCGTCTGTCTGGGTAGTGTCTTGCCAGGACGGGGATAGCCTTACTCACCGCCCTGTGATGTGGGGAGAAAAAGGGATTGTCGGGTAAGGGGTGGGTAGGGAGGGAGGTGGGGAGGGGGGGTACGGTAGAAACAGGTGAGGGTGGGGGTCCGATGCCCGGGTGAGGTCACACCTAAGTTTTGCAATGCCCGTGACCTATCGACGTGGGGTATGTGTCGGTGTGTCTACGCGTCTCGAACCAGCCTTCTCGGGCCACACGGCTGTCCCGTGTATATTTAAGCGATTCCCGTAGAGATGTAAAGCCTCCAGGGGTACCATTTTAGTGCGCATTTGTCCGAGCGTCCCTGCAGGGAGGCAGTCAGTATCTCCATGTCATATATATTCTCAACTTTGTCTACCCATTGCCTGAAGGTGGGTGTCAATGTGTGTTTCCAATGCAGGGGTATTAACGCCTTTGCGGCATTTAACAAGTGGATGGTAAGGGAGTGTTTGTATTTCTGCGTGGAAATGGGTGTGTGGCGTAAGAGCATCGTCATAGGTTGTAGGGGGAGGTCGTCCCTAGTGATTTCTTTGATTTTTGTATTGATCAGCTGCCAGTATGTTGTTATGCGTGGACATGACCACCAGATATGTAGGCTTGTTCCCAGGGCCGTGCCGCATCTCCAGCATTCGCCCGTATTAGCTCCGTTGATGTGTCTAAGGGTGTCAAGCGTTCGATACCAATGTGATAGCATTTTGTAACTGGTCTCTTGAAACTTTGAACTGATAGAGCATTTGTGGGTTAGGAGGACTATCTTGTCCCATTCCTGGTCCGATAGTTGTGTACCGGTCTCCCTTTCCCACTTGCTCATGTACCCCAGTGGGCTAGTGTCCATGGTCCCTCGTAGAGTCCCATACAGGAGTGATACCCCATGTTGAATGTGTCTCCTATTTGTGCATAGCCGTTCAAAATCCGAGAGTTGCCTATGGAAGTGGTCTTTACCGGCGAGTCTGGCAACATAAGTCTGCACCTGGTGGTAACGAAATCTATCTAACTGGGTGGGTTGCGAGTCCCCCAACAGTTAAATAATTGTATCTCAATCTCTAAATTGAACTTTAATCACATACAGGAGGCTCTTGCAGGGTCTAGCAAGCTATTAACATAGCAGGGGATACGAACATCTTAATTAAACAGAACTTGCAATAAAGAAAGCCTAAATAGGGCTCTCTTTACAGGAAGTGTTTATGGAAGGCTGTGCAAGTCACATGCAGGGAGGTGTGACTAGGGTTCATAAACAAAGGGATTTACTCCTAAAGGGCAGAGGATTGAGCAGTGAGGCTGCAGGGGCATGTTCTATACACCAAAACTGCTTCATTAAGCTAAAGTTGTTTAGGTGACTATAGTGTCCCTTTAAGCTCCATTCATCCGTTAGTGAGGCAGTTGGCGGGCTATACCTAGGTATGAGTCGAGTTGCTGGCATCGGAAGTCCCTGACTCTGTAACTATATAACAATATGGTAAGTATGGCAGAGATCCGGTTAACGTTTGAGCGCTAAGTAGTAAGCTCGAATTAGGCTTTACTGTGCCCGCTAATCCTAGTGTGTGTGTGGTCTATAACTTAAGGACATTGCTCAAACTGAACAGGCTAGTCTAGGCTCGCACAGCTACTTATCAGCCCATGCGCCCCCACAACTGTCTAGATTAGGCATGTGCATGGGGAAAATTTTCGGTTCGGTTCGGCATTCCGAAATTCGGGACTTCCGCAATTCAGGACTTCGGTAATTTGGGACTTCGGCAGCTCGGTTCAGCACTTCAGCAGTTTGACACTTCGGAATTTCTGAACTTCGGCAATTCGAATTTCGGGACTTCAGCACTTCGGGACTTCTCTTGCAGCTGCTTAGTAGATAACTCCCTAATTCCCACGGTATTAAGGAGTTATCTACCAAAAGGCTGAAATACCTAAATTGGTCTTTCAGCCAAATTTACTAATACTAAGTAAAGATTATTACTAAAGATAAAGACTATTATTAGAACAACATCAATGGTATAGGATTTCAGATAGGTGGGGAAAGCATAAGGTCCCAAGATGGTAGCCTAATGGGTAAATGGCTCTGCCTTCATCACTCACACTATCTTTCTGTTTGCCTTTACTTCACCTGTAGCATGGATGGATAGCATGTTACTGTCTCTTTTGTGCATGGCAGTGGTTAAGTATATACTAACTGCTCAGTCAGAACCATAAATTAAGTGAATACTTGAGAGGTCAGTTCACCCTTGATAGTGCTGAACTAGATATCCAAAATAAGTAAATACCCCTATTAATACTCTTCACAATGTTGTGTTTACAGGCAGATATTAGTGCTCTACCGTTTTTAATTATTTTGCTTTTCATTTGCATAAATAATGCTAGGACTAGCTTGACAGAGACCGTTAAGGTCGAAACGTTGCTGTGGTTTCCAATAAAATTGTCTGCTCTGAACCTAAGAGTGCCTGGACCTTTTTTGTATTCTACACTATCACTATTGGAACTTGGTGCTTGGTTCTGGTTTAGTTAAGCATCCTGATTGATGGGATTGAGTGCAGTTCCTTATATATGTTGTAATAGGTCCCTTTTTGTGGCATTTGAGCAAATTTCTAGAATCCAAATGACTCCATTAACACAAGCCATGTGTAAAAGTGGAGACCCCAGGGTATATGACTGTAACAAACTTGTAATAAACTGTTGCCAAAAGACTATCATCACTCTCACTCCCTCCCCGTTACATCTTCTTCCACTAACTGCCAACCCAGCAAACCCTTCAGCCCATCTCAGCCTGTTGAGCCAGCCAGAGCGTCTTTCTCGACCAGCGGGAGATACGGACAATCTCTCTGGAACGCCAGCTCGGCTATGGACAAGTACACACCGGTCTCTTTACATCTTTGTTTTAACCCCTGTCATGGCTGACGGTATGGAAACCAGGACCCCTGTGTGCCTGATGATGATCGGAGTCAACCTCGTGGAAATGAACAATCAGGGCCTGGTGCAGCTTCTGTTGAGCACCAGGGTTTGTGCGGCCACATACCAGGGCCCTGATGCAGCTTCTGCGGATCCCAGGAACTAGGAGAAATATGCAGACCTCCCAGTATCTGGATAGGGAGGCTCTGCAGCAGGTATGTATCCAGTACAGAAACAAGGCAAGACTAGAATAGGCACCAAACAAGATAAGACAAGACTAGACTAGACTAGACGAACCCACAACCGGAGCAGGACAGAAAGCAGAACATGTACACAAGACATGAGGAAAACATGAACAGGGCAGGATAGGACTGTACATGAACTGGGAATACAAGACAAAATAAAACAAGGCAAGCGATACAAGGCAAAACAAGATGAGACATAACTAGGTACTATATATGTAAAACATTGGATATTTAGACATACATAAATGGCCAAGTTGTATGCAGCCCACCATTGCACCAAAGTACTCCAATTAACGGTGGGTCCTAGACTGTCTAGATATGCATGACTAAATAAACAATAATAAAACACACACAGCATGTAGCGGAGAGCCGATCTTTCACAGCTCTTTCACAGCTATTCTCCACTAGAGATCCCAGTGGGAGGCTCAGAAACAAGGGATGATAAGTCCACAGGCAAGGTTTCTAGCAGGTAGAGTAATACAGCAATATCCCCATCGCAATCCCAATAACTGGACGACACACAGTTTCATGAGTAGAACTGACAATCGTTTATTCCAGGGTTTCTTATAAAGCCTGCTCCCATGCAAGGGAGGGATTCACATTAATTAGGACAGTAACCAATACAGTGCTTGTTACCTCCCACACATCTCCTCCCCTCAGAGTGACTCATAATCCCCTTAACTTACACAGTAATTTACCCCAAACCTGGATGTACCTCTAAACCATCACATAACATTAATATTAGGGTACCGCTAGGTAGCCCTGATCTGGGTATTATATCCAAAATTCACCCAGATCGGACCAGTGGTCCGGTAGTTACGTGGAGGTGAAGTTTGACCGACCGCACACGAGTTGGTATCCGAAAAGGGTTCCATAAGTTTGGGCCCTGCGGTCGGTCTCCGTTCGGCAGTTAAAACATACATTTATAATTGCCATCCATACTTCAATTCACATAGATATTGGTCCCCTCATTCGGTACTTTGTTTCTACCGAATGGGGATCCGTTCGGCAGTTACGGAGCTCTGGAGGTCTCAGCGGTGTTTGCCTAGTCAAGTGTCCGATTTCGGTTCCAGACACTCGACGGCAAAACACCGCTGTTCGGCAGTTTAAGATGGCCGCCGCCACGTGTTCGTATCCCGAATGGCGGCCACCCAGAGAACAAAGACCACACTGTACGAATAGGTAATTACCCGTTTGCAACATTGTTGCAAACGGTAATTGAAGGCACACTTTACACAGGGTGGTCTGGTTGTTCGGTAGTTTCATTCCCTTGTTTTATTCGAATGTTTCTACCGAACAACCAGAGCAATACAGTAATTCACACACATTAAACCAGCAATATAACCGAATACAATTATTCCCATGCATGTTGTAGGACAGCCCGGTACCAATCCGCTACACTGCTCCCCCTTGCCCACAAGCCGGCATACACAGTCTGATCCAACACGGATCGGCTTGGGGATGTCCGGGGGCTCACGGATCATTTCTCTAAGCCAGTTTGTCTTGACAACCCGTCAGCATTTCCATTCTGCTTACCCGGCCGGTACTGGATATTAAAGTCAAAAGGCTGTAGCGCCAAACTCCAGCGCAGCAGCCTGGCGTTGTCCCCAGCCACCCGGTTCAGCCAGACTAGCGGGTTGTGATCCATGAGCAAGGAAAAGGGCTGTCCATACAAATAGGGCTGCAGTTTCTTTAGGGCCCACACCACAGCCAGGCATTCCTTTTCGATGGCGGCGTAGCTTTCTTCTCGAGGTAACAGTTTGCAACTGATGTAAGCCACTGGATGTTCTCCGCCATCGGCCCCGACTTGACTCAGTACTGCCCCCAATCCAAACATAGAAGCGTCTGTGTGAACAAGAAATCGTTTAGTTGGATTGGGAGCTGCCAAGACAGGGGCATTTATCAGTGCATTTTTCAATTGTTGGAATGCCTGCTCACACTCCGGGGTCCAGTTTACTTGGCGGGGAAGGTTCTTACGGGTCAGGTCAGTGAGGGATTTGGCCAGGGCGCTATAATTGGGAACAAACTTCCTGTAATACCCCGCTGTCCCTAGAAACGCTAAAACCTGGGTCTTAGTCCTAGGGGTGGGCCACTGGGCGACAGCCTCGACTTTGGCGGGTTCGGGTTTCTGTTTACCGCACCCTACTCTATGTCCCAGGTACTGTACCTCAGCCATTCCGATACGACACTTGGCCGGCTTCAAGGTCAAACCTGCTTCCCTTATCCTATCTAGCACAGCTCCTATGTGAGCTAAATGTTCCTGCCACGTATTGCTAAAAATAGCAATATCGTCCAGGTAGGCACAGGTATAGTCCTGAAATCCATCCAGGAGCCGACCCACCATCCTTTGGAAGGTGGCTGGGGCGTTTTTCATCCCAAATGGCATGACCTTAAACTGGTACAAGCCAAATGGGGTGACAAAGGCCGACTTCGGGATGGCGTCTGGGGCCAGGGGGATTTGCCAATAACCTTTACACAAGTCAATAGTGGTGAGGTATTGGCCCCTGGCCATTCTGTCCAGTAACTTGTCTATCCGGGGCATCGGATAGGCGTCGGATACGGTCTTCTCGTTCAATCTCCTATAGTCCACGTAGAAGCGGGTCGTACCGTCTCGCTTTGGTACGAGGACTACAGGAGATGCCCAAGGACTGTCTGAGGGTTCAATCACCCCCAGTTGGAGCATCTCGTCGATCTCCTTACGCATGTTTGCCCGTACCGCTTCTGGGATGCGGTAGGGAGTCTGGCGCATGGGTAGTTGCCCTGGGGTCTCGACCCGGTGAGTTGCCAGAGGCGTGTATCCAGGTACATTAGAGAACGTGTCGCCTTTCTCTTCTAATAGTTGCTGTACCTCGATCCGCTCCTGTGGGCTCAGCCGATCTCCCAGCGCAACCTCCCCTAAATCCCCAGACAACTGCCCATCCCCCAGCAAATCGGGGAGGGGTAAGCTGTCAAACTCTTCCATGTTAGGGGCACAGATGGCGGTTACCTCCTCAGTACGCTCTTTGTAGGGCTTCAGCATGTTCACATGGAGCATGTGTCGCCCCCCAGTCCCTGTGCAGGGGCCGATAATATAGGTGGTGTCACATCTTTGTTCCACCACCTTATATGGGCCCTGCCAGGCGGCCTGTAACTTATCATGTCGGACAGGTTTTAAAATTAGTACTTTCTGCCCGACCTGAAAGCTACGGTCCCTGGCTCCCCGATCATACCATGTGCGCTGGCGGGTCTGGGCCACCTGAAGTATTTCCCTTACCGCCTTGATCAACGCTTCTAGGCGGTCCCGAAAGGCCAACACATATGGTATGATGGGGGTGCCGTCTGTGCTCCGGTCTCCCTCCCAATGCTCTCTAATAAGATCTAATGGACCTCGGACCCTCCTCCCAAACAGTAATTCAAACGGGGAGAACCCCGTGGATTCCTGCGGCACCTCCCGGTATGCGAATAGGAGGTGCGGCAGGAATCGTTCCCAGTCCTTGTGGGTCTCTGCGAAGGTTCGGAGCATCTGCTTTAAGGTACCATTGAATCGTTCGCAGAGCCCGTTCGTCTGGGGGTGGTAAGGGGCACTGATAATAGGCTTAATGCCACGGATCCTCCAGAGGTGTTGGGTGAATTCTGTGGTAAATTGGGTGCCCTGATCCGAGATAATCTCCCTGGGTAATCCCATCCGGGAGAATATCCGCATGAGGGCATCCGCGACCGTTTCAGCGTGGATGTTGGTCAGAGCCACTGCCTCTGGATACCTGGTGGCATAATCTACTACCGTTAAGATATACCTTTTTCCTGACGGGCTGGCTTTATTGAGGGGGCCTATCAGATCCACCGCTATTCGGCTAAAAGGCTCCTCTATTATGGGTAAGGGGTGAAGTTTAGCCTTCCTGCGATCTCCCCTTTTTCCCACTCTCTGGCAGGTATCGCAAGTCATGCAATATATGCGTACTTCCTGGCTAATCCCTGGTCAGAAGAAACTCTGGGTTAGTCTGTACCTGGTGCGACTAACCCCTAGATGTCACGATAGCGGAATATCATGCGCTATCCGGAGTAATTCAGCCCGGTACCGCTGCGGTACCACTAATTGTCTCATCGCTATCGGGTCTGACCCCGTAATCTGCTTGCTTGTTTCCCTGTACAAAAGTTGTTTATCCCAGATAAATCTCTCTCCCTCCGCCCCGGGGGAGCCCGTGACAACCTTGTCCCTATACACCTGAAGCGTGGGGTCTGTTGCAACTTCAGCTACAAATTAATTAGGTGGGGCCCAGGGGACACATTCTAGAGGGGGGGTAGGATTGCTTACCTGGACCTCCGGCAGTGTGTTGTGGTCCTGGGTGCGGGCCTGTTGTCGGGTGACTACAGGGTTGACCTCCCCTGTGGTGGGCGACTGGGGCTCAAAAGCAGAAGTGAGCCTCCCCAGATCGTTCCCCAATAAAACCTCCGCCGGTAAATGCGGCATCAACCCCACCTCCACATCCCCTGCCCCCACTCCCCAATGTAAATGTACCCTTGCTGTAGGTAGCCGGTACACCGCTCCCCCGGCTACCCGGACGGCAACAGTTTTGTTCAGTTTTGCCTGATCTGAAATCAGGTGGCTCTGTACCAAAGTGATGGTGGCTCCCGAATCTCGTAACCCCCGGACTGCTGTACCATTCAGATATACGGTCTGTCGATGGTGCCGTAGATTGTCCACATTGGCCTGGACAGGATCTGCCTCGTGCAGTACCTCCCATTGTTCCACAGTGGTAATGGGGACTGCGGAACCATACGGGGTGGCAACTAGGTCCTGGTAGTGGTGGGCTGCGGCCGCCCTGGGTGGAGGTGGGCCTGGACGAATCCAGGTGGAACGGTCCCGCAGCTGTGGGCATTCCCTTTTATAATGTCCCCACTTCTGGCAGTGATGACAGGGGCCAGCGGTGGGTTGTCGGAACCGGGGCTGTGCAGCGGGTGGTGGGGGTGGTGGTAGTGGTCTCGGTGGAGCTGGGGTGTAGGTGGTTCCCCCGAATGTTTTAAGAGTTGCTTTTGGAGCTGCAGGTTTTTGTTGCCTGCGTGCATCCAGGTAGTCATCTGCTTTTCTAGCAGCCTCGGTGAGGGAAGTAGGGTTTCTGTCCCTTACCCATTCCTGGACCTCACTGGTTACTCCCTCATAGAACTGCTCCATCAGCAACATCTGTATTACATCCTCCATAGAACGTGCCCCGCTAGCTTGCACCCACCCGAGTGCTGCCCTCTGTAATCGGCATGCCCACTCTGCGTGCGAGTCCTTCTCTGCTTTCTGTAAATCCCGGGATCTCCGCCGGTATGCCTCGGGTGTTATAGCATACCTGGCGAGTATAATTTATTTTACTTTACTGTAATTCCTTATTTCGTCATTAGGTACAGTCCGATATGCCTCTGCTGCCCTCCCGGTTAACCTTCCGGCCAAAATAGGTACCCATTCCTCTGTGTTAATTTTATGCAGTGGACACAGTCTCTCAAAGTCTTGCAGGAAAGCGTCTATATCTTCCTCTGCCTCCACATATGTCTTAAAAGCCTGGTATGGTATTTTAGGCTTACCTTCCTGTGGTACACTACTTGCAGAGCTTTGTTCTGGAACTGTTGTCGCCTGTGTCCTTAGGATGAATTCTTGTACCTCGGTCACTGTCCTGGTAATAATTTCTGCTGGGGGGTTTTCCCCATAAAGGGATAGCCTGAACTGAACCTGCCTCCGGAATTCCGAGTCCTGTGGTGTTCCTCCCGGCTCCCTCTGTGCAGGAACTGAATCGCCCTCCATTCTGTACTCTGCCATAAGTTCCGTAACAAGTACTGCTTTCTTCTTATTGCTGGCTTGTATACCCCTTGCCTCTAGGAGGTCCTTTAGCGTGGAGCGTTTTAGTGCAGAAAAATCAATCTCCATCCGTACTCCATTTACGCTTGTTCCTCTGTGAGTCTGGATCCCAGCGCTGCCAACCAATGTAGTGGAGAGCCGATCTTTCACAGCTATTCTCCACTAGAGATCCCAGTGAGGCTCAGGAACAAGGTGATGATAAGTCCACAGGCAAGGTTTCTAGCAGGTAGAGTAATACAGCAATATCCCCATCGCAATCCCAATAACTGGACGACACACAGTTTCAGGAGTAGAACTGACAATCGTTTATTCCAGGATTTCTTATAAAGCCTGCTCCCATGCAAGGGAGGGATTCACATTAATTAGGACAGTAACCAATACAGTGCTTGTTACCTCCCACACATCTCCTCCCCTCAGAGTGACTCATAATCCCCTTAACTTACACAGTAATTTACCCCAAACCTGGATGTACCCCTAAACCATCACATAACATTAATATTAGGGTACCGCTAGGTAGCCCTGATCTGGGTGACTATTATATCCAAAATTCACCCAGATCGGACCAGTGGTTCGGTAGTTACGTGGAGGTGAAGTTTGACCGACCGCACACGAGTTGGTATCCGAAAAGGGTTCCATAAGTTTGGGCCCTGCGGTCGGTCTCCGTTCGGCAGTTAAAACATACATTTGTAATTGCCATCCATACTTCAATTCACATAGATATTGGTCCCCTCATTCGGTACTTTGTTTCTACCGAATGGGGATTTGTTAGGACTCTCCGTTCGGCAGTTACGGAGCTCTGGAGGTCTCAGCGGTGTTTGCCTAGTCAAGTGTCCGATTTCGGTTCCGGACACTCGACGGCAAAACACCGCTGTTCGGCAGTTTAAGATGGCCGCCGCCACGTGTTCGTATCCCGAATGGCGGCCACCCAGAGAACAAAGACCACACTGTCCGAATAGGTAATTACCCGTTTGCAACATTGTTGCAAACGGTAATTGAAGGCACACTTTACACAGGGTGGTCTGGTTGTTCGGTAGTTTCATTCCCTTGTTTTATTCGAATGTTTCTACCGAACAACCAGAGGAATACAGTAATTCACACACATTAAACCAGCAATATAACCGAATACAATTATTCCCATGCATGTTGTAGGACAGCCCGGTACCAATCCGCTACACAGCACTTACCTGCAAGAAAGGGACAGAGGACTTGGAGCAACTGCCTGCAGGAACCAACTGAAACAAAAGGATTAATGGGAAAGGAACGGGTTTGGCAACATATAAAACATATTAAGGAATCCAGGAGACTGGGAATTCCAGGAACGGAATAAATTAATGAACCCAGAAAACCTAGCATAAAGAAAACCAGGCATGGAATAGAGAACCAAAAAAAAACAAGAAAAAGTAAACAAGAATTGTAAAAAGAGTACTGGATACCAGAAGCCATAGCCGGAAATGATCCGTAGTAGGAACAGGACGTGACAACCCCTTTCCCAATGAGCTAGGAAGGCGCTCTATGGAAGTCATGTCACCCCCTCCTCCTGAACAATCTCTCCCTGTGAGATGGAGGGAGCCCCCCCTTTTCAGTACGCTAGAGCCCCGGTAAAAGACCGTGACCTAGCCCTGACTGCCTGAAACTATTTTCGGGAAGGACTTTAACAGCAGTCGGTCGAAAAGTTTACTTGAGTGACGTTTGGACAGTTCCCCAAGGAGCTGAGAGCTATTTTCACAGAATGGGCGCTGGGATCCCCTCTTTCAGGGAATATATGACTTGTGTTGGTACCATGTTGTTTTGGGGGTATCTGTGTGTAGCCTCTTCTGTGTCCGGGAGATAATTAGTTTACCGGTCTTCAACTCAATTATATCCCAGACACAGAGACGTCTGAGCGGGCTTAGGGCTGAATGAATAGAGAGACCCAATGCTGGGGGTCCTTGTATAAATACCTGTACCTTTTTCCCTGAATAAACCAGACTGATTTACCCTTCATCGAGTTTTGGATTTAGGGATTCATAAACCTGGAGATGAAAATTTTGATAGGCCTAATGAGAGAAGCAGAATTTACATTAGATTGTCATAGTAGCTATGGACTTCATGCGTGACATAAAATAATTCTACTACTGGTCCACATGACGTCTGGACTCTTCCTCTTCTAACCCTACTATAACTCTGAGCTACCGCTAACATAATTAATTTAGGCCACTCCTAACAAAATAAACTCTAGGCCAAGCTAACCCTCTGCCGTCAGCATAAAAATTCCCCGAGATGAAGTAACTGCTGATATAAGCAGTAGGACTCCCCAGTGTACACACTACAGAGCTTTCAGTGAGCACAACATAAGAAAATACGTATCCATCTCTTCTGCTGAATCATATTATGTCTGGCTGAGATTACACTCCCTGCCAGATCAGACACGATTCATTCAGGGGGTTCATGTGGAGTTCAGAGCAGTTCACTCTCTTCAGTGTGTGATAAGGCTATGGGGAACTGAATTGTACCCAGTTAGGGAACTTTTCTGACCTCACTCGTCTACCTTTCACTAATAAAGTATTAGGCCCTGGGGTGATAGCGCAGCTAAGCGGACAAGGGCACATGTAGGAGTGTGGGGATAGATGCATGGGATTGGTTGGGAAAGAGTGTGTGGGTGGGATTATGTTCTGTGTAAGTTAGTGTGGGGGAGGTCTTACCTCAGTGCCACTCGGGATTCGGGCCAGCAAACAGCTTCCTGTCCTCCTTCTCCTATTTGCCTGGGCCTGCAGATTTACACAGCTTGAGCTTCCCACAGAGCTGCTGCAGCATGGATGGTGGCCGGCAACTGTGGGAGCAATTTGGGCACATTACTGGAGGTATGGCTACCCGTGTGGGCCCCCCCCCCTGCGGCCTGCCTCCCCCTGGAGCACCCCCTGCGGTTTCCCCTGCTGCCTCCCATGCGGTACCTGCCGCTCCCCTGATAATACTCCTCGGGCCCGGTTGAGGACTGGGAGTCCGGGCCTGAGGCACTGCCAGGACCGCATGTCTGGGGCTCCAGACACGTGGCCTACCACCAGGGGCTGTGATTTGCGGGCTTCTGCGGCCGCGCGCATTGCACGGCCTTCTGCCACGAGGCCTGCCGTCTCCATTGCCGCACGGCCTGGTACTCCCAGGCCGGGGATGCGGCCTACTACCGCCGCACGGCCTCCTAGTGCGGCTGCCGTGCGGCCTACCCATGTTTCACCATCCGCCCCGGCTGCCAGCGCTGGATTGCGGGCCGGGAGCGGTGGGCAGCGGTTGCTGCTATCCGGGCGGCCGCCCGGCAATGGTCCAGGTCCCCTCGTGGCCGGCGGGGAGGTGGGGCGGTATGTAGGCCCTCGCGGACCGCGCGGGGTACCTTAGTACCGCCGTTGGGGGTCCGGCGGGGTTCCCTTGCCCGTCGGGTGCCTCCTCTGCTAGTGAGGAAGGCTCCCAGGGCTCTGTCTCCCCTGTCCCCCCTCTTTCCCCTGCTGGTTCTGTTTTCTTCCAGGGAGCCCAGATTACCCTTGGCTGGGCCCCCCTCTTGCCCAGTTTCCTCTTTCCCCCCGCCTCCCCCTCTCTGGTGGTCCTCCCTCGCCCCTATTTTCCCCCCATCTGCACTAATTTCCCCCCCTCTGTGTCTCTATCCCTCCCTATGCATCCCCTCTGTTCTCCCCCCCCGCTACCTAGCGTGGCCCCCTCCCTCCCCCCCTGCAGGTCACTTACCTCGGCCATTATTATTATTATTATTTTATTATTTATATAGCGCCAACAAATTCCGTAGCGCTGTACAATGGGTGGACTAACAGACACATAATTGAGATCAGACCACTGGACGTACAGAAACAGAGGGGGTTGAGGGCCCTGCTCAATGAGCTTACATTCTAGAGAGAGTGGGGTATAGTGACTCAAAGGGTTAAAGAAGGGGAATTAAATAGTTTGTTAGAGAAGGGTTTATTGAGTGCTTGGTAGGTCATTTTTGACAGTTGCAGGAAAGGAATCATGGGGTGGGGGATGAGAAGCCTGCTGACAGTTTAATTGATATGCTTTAATGAAGAAGTGAGTTTTCAAAGATTTTTTGATGGAGTGGAGGCTGGGTGAAAGTCTGATTGAGGAAGGAAGGGAGTTCCACAGAATAAGTGCAGCCCTAGAGAAGTCTTGAAGGCGAGCGTCAGAGGTGGGGATCCGGGCAGAGGATAGGCGTAGGTCTTGGGCTGAGCGCAGGGGTCTCGACGGGAGATACTTGTGTATGAGGGAGGATAGGTATGTTGGAGCAGCATTATGTAGGGATTTGTAAGCAAGCGCCAGAATTTTGAATTGGGCCCTATATCTAACTGGAAGCCAATGCAGGGAATGATAGAGCGTGGAGGCGTGGGAGGTGCGACCAGACAGGAAAATAAGCCTCGCAGCCGCATTCATTATAGATTGCAGCTGTGCAAGCTGGGAACATGTAAGACTGGTGAGAAGGGGATTGCAGTAGTTGAGGCAAGAGAGAAGAACAGCATGAACCAGTATCTTAGCCGCGTCCGGCGTTAGATATGGGCGGATGCGCGCTATGTTCTTGAGTTGGAAGCGACAGGATTTGACTATCGATTGGACATGGGGAGTAAAAGAGAGGTCAGAATCGAAAAGAACCCCTAGGCAGCGAGCCTGCAATGTAGAGGTGATAGTAGCGCCGTTGACTTGGATGGAGACAGACACAGGAGTAGCAGCACTTAAGGGAGGAAAAACTAGAAGTTCTGTTTTGGACAGGTTGAGTTTAAGGAAGTGAGCAGCCATCCAGTTGGAAATAGCAGAGAGGCAGTCAGAAACACGAGTCAAGGTGGGTGGAGAGAGATCAGGGGAGGACAGGTAGATTTGCGTGTCATCTGCATATAAATGATATTGGAGGCCAAAGGAGCTGATGAGTTTACCAAGGGAGGCAGTATAAATAGAGAACAATAGGGGGCCGAGGACAGAACCTTGGGGGACGCCGACAGAGAGGGGTTGGAGAGAAGAGGCAGAACCAGAGAAAGAAACACTGAAAGAGCGCTGGGAGAGGTAGGAGGAGCACCAGGAGAGAGCAGTATCCCGTAGACCAAAGTTACGAAGAATGTGAAGAAGCTGTTGATGATCAACAGTGTCAAAGGCGGCAGAGAGGTCAAGGAGGATTAGGAAAGAGTATTGGCCGTGAGATTTAGCAGCAATTAAATCGTTGGATACTTTGGTCACAGCAGTTTCGACAGAGTGACCTGCGCGGAATCCAGACTGAAGGGGGTCAAGCAGAGAGTTGGATTCGAGAAAGTCTATCAATCTGGCGTACACAACTCTCTCGAGGATCTTGGAGGCAAATGGCAGTAGCGAGATAGGGTCGGTAGTTGGATGTGGAGCTGGGATCAAGGTTGGGCTTTTTCAGAATTGGGGTTACGGTTGCATGTTTGAAGGGTGAGGGAAATGTGCCAGAGGAAAGGGAGAGATTGAAAATGCTAGCGAGAGGAAGAGCAAGAGACCAAGACAAAGTGCGGATGAGATGCGAGGGAATAGGATCGAGGGAGCATGTGGTGGGGCGGGAGGACAGGAGCAGAGCAGAAACCTCTTGTGCTGTAGCAGGTGCAAATGTGCATAAGATGGCAGGGGGAGTGGGGTTGGGTGATGTAATGATAGGGGTAGGAGAGAGATTAGATATCTCTTTCCTGATTGTAGAGATCTTCTCAGTGAAATGAGATGCAAAGTTTGTGGCGGACAAGGTGGTGAAAGGAGGGGGAGTCACAGGGCGAAGAAGAGCATCAAAAGTGTGAAACAGGTGTTTGGGTTGATGGGACAGTGTGCTTATGAGGGTTTTGAAGTAGTTTACTTTTGCAGAGGAAAGAGCCATGCTGTAGGAGCGCAGCATACATTTATAGTGGACAAAGTCAGATGCAAAGTGAGACTTTCTTCAGCAGCGTTCAGCAGTTCTGGAACATTTTTGGAGGCAACGGGTCAGCTTAGTGTGCCAGGGTTGTAGTTGGGGGCGCTTGCTGCGTTTGACTGTAGGAGGTGCCATGATGTCAAGTTGAGAGGAGAGAGTGGAGTTTTAGAGTGAGGTTGCAGAGTTAGGGCAGTTGAGATTTGATATGGGTAAAAGGAATGTTTGGAGTGTGGTGGACAAGTGCTGGAGATCGAGGGAGTTGAGGTTTCTGCGAGGTTGGAGAGTTGATGGTGAAGTTTTGGTATGGGGTATGCAGATGTTAAATGTTTAGAAATCTTAGTTAGCTAAGAAGTATATAGTTATAACCATTCCATTCTGCAGATGGAATTAGAATAATTATGTATTTATGTGATTTATCACGTTAGCATATCGTGATATTTATCCAGGTGTATTGATTTGCTCTAAAATAAGATAAAATATCTGTTTAGGCAAGTTAAAATTCTGCTTATAGAACATGGTAGATTACTCTTATTGGATGGTTCCAGGAAATGACTAATGAGCTGGTTTAGATGTTATTTTATTTAAAATTACATGAGAATAGATCTTACTTACCTAGGAGGTCTAGCCAGCATTGAAAGGGTTATTCTAACTGTTAGCTAAGTTTTATGGCCTTACGCTGCTAGCTCTGTGAAACACCGTCATAAATCTTGTTTGACAATTGCTATGTTAACCATTGGAATGTGTATTGCCATTGTATTGCATACCATGTTATACTAAATATTCATTGATTATTATCACGCATGTTACATATTATTATTATTTAATTTGTCACAATAAATTGTATCTATTTTTATAACAAATTGTGATTTTTATTTATATGGAATACATTTCACTTACATGATAGCGATCTTTGGGATCTGAGAATTGAAATAGTGGGCAATTCTCGACTGTTTACTATTATTATCCCATAAATATCCCCACAGCTCGAATTCCTGGATAAGTATGGTGGGGAGTTCAAGGGGCATTCATTCTGGTTGGTGGCTGCTACGGATGCCGCCAGGCTTGGCGTGCCTGTGCCAATGGTTCAGGGTCTCGAATGGTGGGAGTCTGGGTGGTGGGTTCCTTAGGTTCACCCTGCTGGTCTCCGAATGGATTTATCTCCGCGGTTACGGTCCCCCCCCGTCGCGTCCCCCCGGAATGGGGATGGTGGGATTCTCGTATGTAATTTGGGCCAGGAGGCAGGGGCGAGTGGTTGGATCTTACGCCTTCGGGAGCGGAGGTTCGGTGGTCTGGTACCAGATACATGACGGGGGTGTGGCTCCTCCTTATACGGGGTCAGCTTTCCCGCCTCTTGGGGGTACCAGGGGTTTTGTCATCTCTGGGTGGAATGAATGGGGTTCGGTGATGGTTTAGGAATTGGGTCCTCTTGAATCTGGACATGTTACGCATTCTGCTTCTTCCCAGAGGTTCTCAGGGGCTAGGCTGAGGCTATCGCCCGTTCCTGTTGGCAGTGCGCTCAGCAATGCGAGTGCCCTGGTGCGCTGCCGTCGAAATTCGGACGAGATGGGTTTCTAGGTTTGTCTTGGGGGATTCCAGTTCGCTTTAGGGTTTGGCCGGATGTGGCCTAGTTATCTCGAGGGGATGGGTGCACTTGCTGGAGGTCAGAATAGGCCTATGTTCATCTAGCGCTGCGAGAAGTGGTGGAACAGGCCATGGCTGGTTGTGGTGGGGTCTCCCGCTGATTTTAGGTGTAAAACAGCGGGGTTGTGGCGGGGGTATGTCCTTGCCAATTGAGTTTGAGGGGTTACGTTTAAGTATATGGAATGAGATGAACAAGTTTTTAAGGTCTCAACCTCCCCTGCTTCATAGGTTAACATTAGGTTGCCTGAGGTCTCGTGCCCATCAAGCGTGGATAAGGTCGGCTGATGGCAGGCATTGGAAAGATATGATTTTTATGACGAGGGGGAGGTGAGAAGAAGTGGTGATTAGGAACCACTGTATGTTTATTGGCAAGGACGGTTG
Source organism: Pelobates fuscus (assembly GCF_036172605.1). NCBI lineage: Eukaryota > Metazoa > Chordata > Amphibia > Anura > Pelobatidae > Pelobates > Pelobates fuscus. Next base: position 84,291,865 of record NC_086328.1, on the reverse strand, counting down.
GGTCACTGTAAAGCACTATGTGTGGAGTTATATATGTATATATGTTAATTCATGCTTATTTATGTCTAACGTTTTGGCTACAGAAAAAGAAGAGATTTAATAAATAAAGTTATGGATGTGTTATGCAGTAATTTAGTTTGTAATAATAAATGCTGTGGCCTGTTCATCCATACTAAGTGGTCTCTCGTTATTGGGGGGTTGAATGGGGTTAGCTTTTGTTCTAGGCTGCATCGCGATTCCCCACTATGTACATACATGCTAATATCACAGACATGAAAGTGCGGGTAGCTCTCACTTTGACTGCAACACAACGTAATTTATGTCTCATTACTTGCCACCTCTTCTCCAGTTCTGCACCAACATGCATGTGTTACTCCTCCAGTTTTGCACTGATGTGCCAGTGTTACCGATCTAATTCTGTACCTGGTGTTCCACTCATTGAGTACCCCATCCCTCTGCTAAATGTGCCCCTTTGGAGGTAACCACAGGAAAGCATAAATTTTAAGGAGTCTTTGGAAGCTGCTTAAGCCGTAAAGACTGCAGTTAGCATGTTTACCACCAATGTTGAAATTAGCTTAGGACCCACAAATGTTGGGGTAATGTGATTTAGTGGTGGGCTTAAACAGGGCCGGTGCAAGGATTTTTGCCGCCCTAGGCAAAAAAAAAATTGCCGCCCCCCATATGTCCTGCCCACCATGTGACATCACAATGCCCCGCCCATATGCTCTGCCATATGGGTCAATGCCAGTCTGCACAAAGTGTCTTTTATCTGAAAAGACAGTGTGTTTACATTATAAAGCCTACAGGCACAGGCTATAGACACCAGAACCACTACATTATGCTGTAGTGCTTCTGGTGACTATAGTGGCCCTTTAATGTGAGGTAAATTAGAGATAAGTGCCACTAATAATATATTGGATTGCCTACTTACCACCAGATGAGGACAAGAGGCTGATGATGGGCTCAGTCTGGCTTCACAGGTCTGGTGTAGAAGAGGCTCTCTGGAGACTGTTTGTTTGTAACAGTGCTCACAACAATTAACAAACCGGAAGCAGCTCCATTTTTGGGGCCCCTTACACAGCTCAAGGTCTGGGCCCCCAGGGCTTGACCGTGAGTATGCCTACAATGCCCACCCATAAATCCACCTACATGGCCCACCCATGAGTTCTCTCACAGGGAGTGTATGTGTGTAGGGAATATTTTATGTGTTATTGTAGAGGATGTAATGTGTGTGTGTTCTTATAGAATGTAGTGTATAGGGATACCAATTTGTGTAAGGGATGTAGTGTGTGTGTATAGGGGATGCATTGTGTGTTTGTATGTAAGGAATGCATTGTATGTTTCTGTGTGTATGTGTGTGTGTGTAAGGGATAGAAGGTGTGTTTCTGTGTATGTAATTGAATGCAGTGTGTGTCTGTAAGGGGTGCATTGAGTGTGTAAGAGATGCATTTTGTTTCTGTGTGTAAGAGAATGAGTGTTTGTGTGAGCGTAAGGGATGCATTGTGTATTTTGGGTGTGTCTGTGTGTGAGTAGGGATACATTGTATGTTTCTGTGTGGGGGGGGTGCATTGTGTATGTGTGTAGTGTAAAAGAGAGGGTTTGTGGGGTAGGATAGGGACTGGGAGGGAAGCAGCTCTTTATTTAAAAAAAAAAAGTCATAGTGCTCTCCCCTCAAGTCAATTAGTGATTAACCCTTCCCTCCTTTCCCCTTCTGTGCCATAGTGCTCTCCCTTGGCCCCCTGTCCCACTGCAGTCCCCCCTTGGTGGTCTTCTCACTCCCCCTTAGTGGTACTCCCTCTCCCAAACCCCTTAGTGGTCCTCCCTCTCCCAAGCCCCTTATTGGTCCTTGCCCTTTCCCCCCTCTCAGTGGTCTTTACCATCTTTCCCCCCTCAGTGTTCCTTCCCCCCCCCCCCTTAGTGGTCCTTACCCTCCTAACCATCTACTTAGTGGTCCTCCCTCTTTAGTGGTCCTTCCCCTCCGTTGGTGGTCCTTCTTCTCTCCCCCCCCCTTAGTGGTCCTTACCCTCTTAGTGGTCATTACCCTCCTTCCTTCTCATTAGTGGTCCTTCCCCTCCTTTGGTGGTCCTTACCCTCTACTCCCCCCCCCTTAGTGGTCCTCCCTCTCCCAAATCCCTTAGTAGACCTTCCCCTCCAAATCCCCACCCCCTTAGTGGTAATCTCCCTCCCCTCAGTGGTCATTATCCTCTTCCCCCCTCTTAGTGGTCCTTACCCTCCTCCCCTCTCCTTAGTGGTCCCCCCTCCTTACCCCCCTTTGTTGGTCCTTTCCCCCCCTTAGTGGTCCTCCCTCTGCCAAACCCCTTAGTGGTCCTTACTCCCCCCTCCCTATGTGGTCCTTACTCCCCCCCCCCTCCCTATGTGGTCCTTACCCCCCCTTCCTATGTGGTCCTTACTCCGCCCCCCATGTGGTCCTTACTCCCCCCATGTGGTCCTTACTCCCCCCCACTCAGTTGTCCTTACTCCCCCCCCCCCCTCAGTTCTCAGTTGTCCTTACTCCCCCCTCCATTCTCAGGTGTCCTTACTCCCCCCATCCTCAGTTCTCAGTTATCCCTACCCCCCTCCCTCAGTTCTCAGTTGTCCCTACCCCCCTCAGTTCTTAGTTGTCCCTAACCCCCCTCAGTTCTCAGTTGTCCCTACCCCCCCTCAGTTCTCAGTTGTCCTTACTCCCCCTCCCTCAGTTCTGAGTTGTCCCTACCCCCCTCAGTTCTTAGTTGTCCCTATCCCCCCAGTTCTCAGTTGTCCCTACCCCCCCTCAGTTCTTAGTTGTCCCTACCCTCAGTTCTTAGTTGTCTCTACTCCCCCTCCTTACCGTACTCTTCCTTCTTGCCTTTGTAGCGTGGCGGGCGGCGCGGAACGCGGGACAGGAACCTCTGCTTCCTGTACCCGGCCGCCGGCGGTGCTCAATTCCTGTCAGTCCGCCAGCAGCCAGGTACAGGAAACAGAGGTTCCTGTCCTGCGTTCCACGCCGCCCGGCCACGCTACATTGAGAGACTGGCAGGTCACTCAAACCCGGCCACCCTCCATACAGCAGTGCTGCGCTGCCTGAGGCTTGTAAAAGCGCTCAGGCGGCGCAGCATGAGGAGCCGCAGCAGGGACTCCGGCACAGGGATCCAGCGCCCCCTGCTAAGGTGCGCCCTAGGCGGCTGCCTAGGTCGCCTTACAGGTAGCGCCGGCCTTGGGCTTAAAGGGAAAACTGTAGTTTTGTTTTCCTGGCACTATGATTCTCTACAGTGCTACTCTCTGTCGCGGCCCCTCTCCGAACCCCACCTTTAAAAACCCCTTCTGTCATTTATCTGATACCAGCGCCAATGTCCCTTGTACCTGTTTTAGGCTTCGCCTCCGCTCCTCTCTCTCTGACATCTGTGGGCAGGGGGGACGGACCTAAAGAGGGCTGGACTGGCACACCGGGATAAATTTCCCGGTGGGCCGCGGCATCTGGGGGCTGCGCTGCGCATGTATGTGCCACCGGGTTGGCGGTCCGGTGGCACACACTTTGAGGGGGCTGGCCGCGATCCACGCTGGAGCCGTCGGGCCAGGTGGCAGCCTCGCCGGTCCGTCGGCACTCCTGTCACTGATGCTGAGGGCTGAAGGAGGAGGGAGCGTGTCTCTCTACCATGCTCCCTCGCGGTTCCCACAATTCCCAGCACAGTATGCTGTATGAGTATGCCCCATACACACATACACTGCCCCCCATACACACACACTGGCCCCACACACACACCATACACATTTACACACTGCCCCCATGCACACATTGTGCCCCACACCCTACACATTCACACACTACAGCCCCCCACACACACGCTGAACCTTTCACACACTGCACCCCTCACACATTACACCACTGCTCCTATACCCTACTACAGCTCCATATCCCAGCAGACCCCAGGTAAGTTGTCAAACTTTTCTTAAACAGTTTGACTACTTACTCTGAGAGTGGTTATTGTGCATGGATTATTTCTTTAAATAATCTACAAGTGCCCCTCCCGGGATCAGGCTCTGGATCCGCCACTGGTATATGACATGTATATTAATGTGTGTATTAGTTTTATATATATATATATATATATATATATATATATAAAATCCTGGTTCCCCGCACTCAGTTTAAATGGTCTTGTTCAGTGCCTCGGTGCAACAACTCCAGCCTCTCCATATATTCCCGAAAGAGTGCACTCAGAGGACTTGAATAAACTTCAAATAAATGCTTTCTTGATAAAAGTCTGTTTGGACTGAAACGTCGACTTGAATTGCACATTTCTGCACATTATTGCTCAATAAAGCATTTGATATAGAATGTGGCGTATACTGCGCCCAAATAGTATACGTACATACACCTCTGCGAGGAAAAGTTGGTAAAATACCTCGGAATAATAAAACAGAAAAAAATAATAGTGCAATACAGTATATAACAGTGCAAATATTTGTGCTAGGTAATTGTAGGAAAAACACTCACATACGGTAGAGCTATATAAGAGCTCTACTTTTTTCAGCGTGGACGGTATAATCCCCGTCTAAGGATGTAAGGTGGTGAAGATGGTACTGGTCCTCCAAATGCACAATGGGGATAAAAGAGAAAGAGACGCGCTGATAGTGTAGTAAGTACTATAAAATCAGGGTAGTAAGATAAAGTAATGTACTTACAATTTTTAGAGCAAGACTTGCTCTAGTTATCACAGCATGGGTGGTACTATCCCCACCTAAGGATATGATGGCACCAGGTAGTTGAACAGGACATAGAGGGATAATGGATATAAAATAATAAAAAAATAGATGTCTAAAAGTATAAAATAGACTATTTATTATAAAATATCACATATAAAAGTATAGGTACAAATGTCCAAAATATAAGGGGGTCCCACTTGACGCGTTTCGCCTCTCCAGAGGCTTTATCAAAAGTGTGGGGTGGTTCCTCAATGTCCTGTATAAGTATGGGTGAGTTGATTGCAGAACGCTACCTGGTGGGTCTTTCTTCCGGTCTCGTGGTGCGTACCGGAAGTGATGTAGTCCATAGATGCTGGCCTTGATTTGCGTTTCATTGTGGACCGCACGCGTCACAACCGGAAGTGACGCGGGTGGTCAGAGTCTTTGCGGTCACATGACTTCTGTTTGGAACGCACGCAACGAAAAAAAGGCGTGCGTTGCGTTCCAAGAGTAAAAAGACCTATATCTCCCACATATAAACATAGGGGGATAGTAGAGAAAAACGAAATCAGTATAAATAAGCTAACCTGTGGCATAATATAACATAGAGACAATATGGAGCATATTCTAAAAACATGGTCTAGGAAGAATCATGTATAAACATACCACTTTGCTCGAATATCTATTAGTGGATAAAACTATATAAATAGGCTATAGGTATAATAGGGTTATTAACAATAGAATCTGGCATTTTTATCCTATATCCATAATCAAGAGGACAATATAGCAGCATGTATACAGTGCAAATGGGTATGTTATAATAAGAGCGGAGGAGATATATTAAACAAAGAAGGGTGGAGGCTAAAAAAAGCACATGTATAAAAATAGATGTAAAAAATGGATATATGTATAAAAAAAGATGTTGATAATAGTAATATAGATAAAAAATGGATGATTGGAAATGGGGGGAGTAAATGAGTTAAATGACTTATAGTAAAAAATGACATAGTAAAAAAAGGGGGGGATAATAAAATGGAATAGATGGGAGTTATAAAAAATTATATAAATCAAATTCAATATTTAATCCTTTTGGGTGCAGGGTATCTAAATAGTATACCCATTTCATCTCCATCTTACCAATCTGTTTAATGTTATCGCCGCCTCTCCAGTGTTTATTGACAGTTGCAATACCCGTGAAAGTAAGTAGTTTGGGGTTATTGTTATGCATGCAAAAGTGGGAGGAGACAGCGTGGTTGGCAAAGCCCTTTTCAATATTACGGCAATGCTCTGCTATTCTGACTTTAAGAGGTCTGATAGTTCTACCGATATATTGAAGCCCACATGGGCATTCTAACAGGTAAATTACATTTTTACTATTACAGGTGATAATGTTTTTAATGTTGTAAATTTTTCCAGTGTTACTGGATTTAAAATCGGTGGTTACTTTAGGTGTTATCCTGGTTTTCTTGCATGCTATACAACAATTACATTTAAAAAAGCCTTTTCTTGCTGTCATGAAATTATCTGTTTTCTTTGTGTCTGTTTTTGTAAAAAATTTTGTGATGTGCATTTTTAAGTTGGGGGCACCTCTAAAGATTATTTTTGGTTTGTCAGATATAATTTTACCTAATATCTCATCTTCTTTTAAAAGGTGCCAGTGTTTATTTAAAATATATCTAAGTTGTTTGTTTTTGTTGTTAAAATCCATTACAATAGGTAGTGTGAACAACGCGTCAAGTGGGACCCCCTTATATTTTGGACATTTGTACCTATACTTTTATATGTGATATTTTATAATAAATAGTCTATTTTATACTTTTAGACAATTTGATTTATATAATTTTTTATAACTCCCATCTATTCCATTTTATTATCCCCCCCTTTTTTTACTATGTCATTTTTTACTATAAGTCATTTAACTCATTTACTCCCCCCATTTCCAATCATCCATTTTTTATCTATATTACTATTATCAACATCTTTTTTATACATATATCCATTTTTTACATCTATTTTTATACATGTGCTTTTTTTAGCCTCCACCCTTCTTTGTTTAATATATCTCCTCCGCTCTTATTATAACATACCCATTTGCACTGTATACATGCTGCTATATTGTCCTCTTGATTATGGATATAGGATAAAAATGCCAGATTCTATTGTTAATAACCCTATTATACCTATAGCCTATTTATATAGTTTTATCCACTAATAGATATTCGAGCAAAGTGGTATGTTTATACATGATTCTTCCTAGACCATGTTTTTAGAATATGCTCCATATTGTCTCTATGTTATATTATGCCACAGGTTAGCTTATTTATACTGATTTCGTTTTTCTCTACTATCCCCCTATGTTTATATGTGGGAGATATAGGTCTTTTTACTCTTGGAACGCAACGCACGCCTTTTTTTCGTTGCGTGCGTTCCAAACAGAAGTCATGTGACCGCAAAGACTCTGACCACCCGCGTCACTTCCAGTTGTGACGCGTGCGGTCCACAATGAAACGCAAATCAAGGCCAGCATCTATGGACTACATCACTTCCGGTACGCACCACGAGACCGGAAGAAAGACCCACCAGGTAGCGTTCTGCAATCAACTCACCCATACTTATACAGGACATTGAGGAACCACCCCACACTTTTGATAAAGCCTCTGGAGAGGCGAAACGCGTCAAGTGGGACCCCCTTATATTTTGGACATTTGTACCTATACTTTTATATGTGATATTTTATAATAAATAGTCTATTTTATACTTTTAGACATCTATTTTTTTATTATTTTATATCCATTATCCCTCTATGTCCTGTTCAACTACCTGGTGCCATCATATCCTTAGGTGGGGATAGTACCACCCATGCTGTGATAACTAGAGCAAGTCTTGCTCTAAAAATTGTAAGTACATTACTTTATCTTACTACCCTGATTTTATAGTACTTACTACACTATCAGCGCGTCTCTTTCTCTTTTATCCCCATTGTGCATTTGGAGGACCAGTACCATCTTCACCACCTTACATCCTTAGACGGGGATTATACCGTCCACGCTGAAAAAAGTAGAGCTCTTATATAGCTCTACCGTATGTGAGTGTTTTTCCTACAATTACCTAGCACAAATATTTGCACTGTTATATACTGTATTGCACTATTATTTTTTTCTGTTTTATTATTCCGAGGTATTTTACCAACTTTTCCTCGCAGAGGTGTATGTACGTATAATATTTGGGCGCAGTATACGCCACATTCTATATCTTCTGTTTCACCAATACACAAGGTTTGGGAATCCTTGTATTGTATACAGCAGCCCCCATTGTTATCTTACGGTATAGTGAGCGCCTATAAACCCTGTTTTTTCAATAAAGCATTTATTTGAAGTTTATTCAAGTCCTCCGAGTGCACTCTTTCGGGAATATATATATATATATATATATATAAAAAAACAAAAAAATTCAAAAGGTGCTGCACTCACTGTATACTCCACTTGAATGCCCGGTGCTTGAGAAGGGAAAATTGACCGCACTCCAAGGACTTCTTCATAAAATATAACTTTTAATATTCCAAATAAAAATATCAACGTTTCAGTCTAGAGATTCAGGTCCTGATGAAAGTCTAGAATCTCTAGACTGAAACGTTGATATTTTTATTTGGAATATTAAAAGTTATATTTTATGAAGAAGTCCTTGGAGTGCGGTCAATTTTCCCTTTTATATATATATATATATATATATATATATATATATATATATATATATATATAATTATGCCTATTATATTTACACATATATTAATGTACATTTACATATGCATAATACACAGAGAAATGTCATTAATATGTAACATATGTAATGAGCAGATATTGTCCGAGTCTTGTTGCTTGGTGCATACTCCAGCACAATAACATATTTAAAGTGAAGAACGTACCCATAGGACTTCAAAATAAACAAGATGACGTAATTTTTTACAGTTGTGCCCTACATACATTCACCATTTCAGTCCCATTACCAGGCTTTCCTTAATATGTCAAGGTAGTTGGACTGAAACATTGATTACATGCAAAGGCATGTCTGCTTAAAATAAATCTGCACTTTTGTTTATTTTGAAGTCTATGAGAGCTTTTTTTTATGTTGGAGTAATAATTTTTAATTTTAAGTTCTCTTTTCTAACTCTGTATCTGCACATTATGCTGGCGCGACACATTATGGGGTTGGTAAATATTTTTTTTCCAGAGCTGCTTTTAATTCCCAGTCCGGCCCTGGACCTGAAGCACATGCGTGGCTTGTGTTTGTACTTCCCCAATTGGAAAACATGTATATTGCATAGCATGAGGACGTTCAGCATCAGGTACGTCCTGGAAGATGACATGGAAGACCCTCTAGTGGCTGTCTAGTCTAGTGGCTGTCTGGTGGAGTTAACCCTCAAAGGTAATTATTGCAGTTTATTAAAAACTGCAATAATTACCTTTGCAGGGTTAAGGGACCTGGGAACCTGCACCCAGGCCACTTCAATGAGCCGAAATGGTCTGGGTGTCTATAGTGTTCCTTTAACACAGTATGGCCATATGCTGTAACCAAATCACCATATTTGTGTGCTAAACTAGGGGATTTTAAATGCCCTTTTAAATATAAAGTTGTATTTTTATTGTGTGTGCTGTTCCTTAATCTGTATTTTCTATATATATTTTGTTTTTTATAGCAGCACCTAGCTGAGAAATTCATCTTCTGGGTGTGCCCCAATCCCATTTTTTTTTTTTTGCATCATTCTAATGTCATGCAGACTGTTCCATGCTCTAGCATCGCTTTTTTAAAGCCAACAAATGATACTTCACTATAAGCTAAACTTACAAAACAAATCAGTTATTGCCCTGTCCTGGGCTGCTGTTACCAGAGAATGCATTGTATTAGTGTTATTTCTATGGTTTTTGAGTTTGACTTTGGATTGGATCTTGACCAAGCTTGTATTAGTGGTTCACTAAGTTAACACACTAACTTGCACTAAAATGTGCAGAGTCGGAAATTCAAATGAAGTTAAAATTTTATGCCAAAATATCTGAACTGGAATTTGGAAACATAGCTGGATAGACATAAAACGTGAAATTCACTTTGAATTCCAAAAAGTTCACATAGTCTAAAGTTATTCACTAAACTGAATTGAATTTTAATTAAATGATTCAAAAATTATCCAACTCAATTATAGTCAGATCTTTTTTATTTTATCCTCCAACGGGCCATTCAGATTGCATTCCGTTCTAATCCAGAGTTTACTGAATAACCCTGAAAGCATACAATGCCTATACCAACTGAAGGAAAATAATGATGCGTGCCAACCAACATTTCAAATGGATAGAGAGGGAAAATTTCACTTTGGGGTGTAAGAGGGGTGTGGTCCTGAGACATTTTAGATCACTTGCCAAGAACAATTTATGTAACGAAAATGAAATTTAGAACAATGCATCCTATTTTCACAGACTGATTTCTCAACACATTTTATGTGGGTTATAGGCACATTACTGTGAGTTTTAATTGCTGTGGAGATGAACACTCCAGGAGGGGGCAGTTATTATCTCAGACACGCCAACAATATGAAGCTCTTAGAAAAGAGGGAAATTAGGATAGAAAAGAGGTACAGAGAGATTCTAGGACAAAATAGGGACTGTCCTTCCTAAATAGAGACACTTGGGAGGTATGGTATTGTAAACCCTATTATTTGAAATACAGATGTGTGTTACTAGCACATCTAAATAGAGTGCCTAAATACGATTACATATTGTTTTGACACAAGATGGTCTCAATCATGTTATTCTTGTTTCATTTTATTTCTATTATAAAATGAGGCACTCATATAATATCTTTATGCATATTTGCCAAATACTACTGATCCTTGACATATATTGAATTGTCTACTTTGATTGACACAGGATTGCCTCAATAAAAAAAGTGATTGACATGAATAAATACCGGCCAAAAAAAAAAAAGGTCTTCTCATAAGACATTTGCATTTATTTATAAAACAATCTGAAAGTGAATTGTTTCTTTTAAAAGAACACTCCTTTCATGATCGTACGTTCAAACTTGTTTATATTTGTTTTGGTTTGTTTAAAATGTTTGGAAACTCGGCAGAACAGAATCGCACACGAGAAAATAATGTAGCATTACCAGATAACTACTCTACCTGTATATACTTCTCTGTATCACAATGTATTTTTGAACTGTTTGCACTTTGGCTTTTGCATAAGCCCACGCAATACCTTTTGTGTAGCATCTGTGTACTTGTCAATTCTGTCAACCGAAAAAAAAGAATAAAAAAAAAAAAAAGAACACTCCTTTGAAAATGAATCAATTAATGTTTTTGGTTTTTTTTAACAATTTAGAACATTAGTTATTAGTACAAAACAAATAAAATATTCATGTACCTTTGTCTGCATGCTTTCTTTGGGAGTGTATGAAAAAACAGCTTGGAAAAGCTGCAGACCCGTTGTCTGCATCATTTCCAAGTGCTCCCCTCTTTCCCAAGCACAGGTTCTCAGTCTGTGCTGGTACATATACTAAACTGAGGAGCTGTGATCATGTTGCAGTACAGCTCACTGAGAAAGGAGAAAGAAGGCATGCTCTCACCCAGCACAGCTGTCGCTTCCTTTAGCTATTTGGCTGTCTAAGTGACAGTCAGTGAGGAGGTTCTGGCACTTTTGTAAACTGTCGCAAAAGAGACAGACTCCAGACACATAAAGCACTTCACTAAGCTGAATGTGTGTGGAGTGTACCTTTACATTTACTAGCCAAATTTAAATTTACAAAAAACAAAGTTCAAAATTAGGCTCAAAATATCAATATTTTTCTCAGTGACCACCAGCCTCATACACAGATACAGTCAATGTTCATTAACTTTACGTTCAACAAACAAAAAAATAAATTGATTCAAAGGTGCAGTGAGGGATCTAAATAGGGGACAAGAAGGACAAAGCAGTCCAGCATTAGGAAGCCCTCCGGCACATCTATGCCTTTATAGAACACCATGCGGAGTATGCAAGTGAAACCTCTTTTTTTAGATTCGATCTTACTTTTTTGCAGTCTCCTGAATGCGATGGCAATCTGAAATGACTTGCAGGAGAGGAGGATAAAAAAAAAAGGGGGGATTCTCGTCTATGCTCATTTGCATATTCAACTTGGAATTCGGGGGGAATTCTGGATACAGTTTTTTCTGAGCTGCTGTGTTAAAGGCAGCTTTTTTTTCTAAAACATTTCCTTGGAATCTGTTGTATGACACTCAACAGTACATTTCAATGTTTAAATATAATAAATATGTATATTCATAAAAAATGACATTAATTTAATTAAATAAAATCATCACGGTAGCAGTTAATGACGATATACATGAACGATACTTTGTGCATGGTGGGTATTTCCAACTGATCCACATTTGCGCCCTTATACAGCTAGTATGGATAATCTGCTTCATTCCATTCAACAGTTTTACTGCCTCTTCTCCTTTTGCATATGCAGTACCCAATAATAGCCAACACCATCAAGACTGCCAGGACAGTCAGTCCCAGCCCTATGTAAATATATAAATACTTGGATGTAGTATTGATGATCCTGCATGGGCCAGATGTATTGGGGTCCTGTTCAAAATGTTCATCTTCTGTATCTACAGGGCTTTCACCTACTCTGTTAAATGCCACCACACACACTTTGTAGGCTGTTCCTGGGAGAAGTTTAGCTATGGAATAAAATCTGTGCGAAGTATTAAGTACTGGTCCTCTCTCTAGCAAACCCTCTTGGGGACCATGCAGAACCCTATATCCATGGACGGTGGACATTGGAGAGCACCAGCTTACAGCCACATCTCTGTCCCCAGGAACTATCTGCCTCAGCTTGGGAACATCTGGTCGAATTGTTGGACCTTGTACTCCAGGACAAAGACAGTTGTTCTCTGCTCTTTTTTGTGACTCCTCGCAAGGGGGTTCCAAGTGTTTGCAGTGGTCATATGGGCATGGACTCACAGGCATATGCGGAGGGCGAGTAGGTGGAACCTCTTCATCATCATAATAATCATCCCCAATCCCACCTGTGATATACACAATGATATCTGACGTGCTGGATGGTCTCTTTGTGATTTTTGTAAGTAGGAGGCCAGACGATTGATTGGTTATCCATCTTGGAGTAGTAGTTGTATGTCTCTGAGTGCTGTTGTTATCCCAGGACTCTGTTTTGTATTCATCATTGGGAAAAGCTATGGATCCTGTAGTATTCATACACAGAGGCAGAAAAAGCAGGATAGAACTGAGACAACAAAGCTAAAAGGAGGAGAATTGTATTCAGGAGAATACGAGTAAAATAACAAACAGCGAAAAGATAATATGAATAACAAAGAGATGAAATGAGAGGAGCAAAAAAGGACATGGAACAGAAAAAAAATATATTATTTTTATGAATTATGAATTCATTATATAAAAAACAACCAAATATAATTTGTCCTTAACCCCTTAAAGACACATGACATGTGTGACATGTCATGATTCCCTTTTATTCCAGAAGTTTGGTCCTTAAGGGGTTAAAGAGGAATACGTTTCTTTGCTTCAGGAACACGTTACCACCATAACAACTTCATTGAGATTAAGTTATTAAGGAATGTGGAATCCCTGGGTGCCTTCTTAACACCCGTATGTGTCCCCGGTATGTGTCCCCAAGAACCTGTCTGCATTTCCTCCTGTCCCCTTCCCTTCATCATCAAACTAATCAGGATGGTTTGGCTTGGGCATTGATAATATGTTAAAGCGTCAGCTGATAAACTCACTGCTGTCAAAGACAGACCTTCCTGATTAGTGTGGGGCCTGCAGGAAAGAAACAGTGCAGAAAGCTGACCGGGATCACAACTTTGAAAACGTATTATATAGTTCATTGTCATTATAACTATTTTGTAATTAAGTACAGAGATAGAGAGTGAAACAGACATACAAGACATAACTCATAATTAGAGAACTGGAAGAACAATTTATATATATATATATATATATATATATACACATACATACTAGTGATGTCCGGAACTGTTCTCTGGAGAATAGTTCCCGGCGAACATCGCTTGTTCGCGTTCGCCACGGATAGCGAACACATGCGCTGTTCGGTCCGCCCCCTATTCGTCATCATAATTGCAGTTGCCTGCCTGCCAGCCTGTGTGTCAGGCTCACAGCATATACTGTGCCCACTTGCCCAGTGCCACCACTCACTCACTGGTGTCACAATAGCTTGCATTTAAAAAAAAACAAAAAACTTTTTTGACTGTAATATAATAGCAGTCAGTTTCCTTCACGAGTGTGCGTTTCAGGGCCTGCCAGGGCACAGTGTCACACCAGTGCAACTCATATCTGGTGTAACAGTAGTGTACATTTTAAAAAAATATATACAATTTTGACTGTAATAGATCGAATAGCAGTTTGTTGTCGCCCAGCGTGTGTGTCAGGCTCACAGCGTATACTGTGCCCACTTGCCCAGTGCCACCACTCACTCACTGGTGTCACAATAGCTTGCATTTAAAAAAAACTAAACTTTTTTGACTGTAATATAATAGCAGTCAGTTTCCTTCACTAGTGTGCGTTTTTTTGGTGTGTCTGCCTCTGACAACAGTTTGCGGTGTTTGCGGTGCGTTAAACGGGGAGTTTGGTCTGTCACTGTGAAGCGGGCGTAACCCTTACACTACCTGATCGATACAACATCATACCTGATGTTTTAAAGCACGTTATTCCAAACAATTTAGGAATGTTAGGTGATTTATGCCCTTTATGGATTAAAACCAGACTCTGCATCAACTATGTAATTTTCCATGGGAGTTTTGACATGGATCCCCCACTGGCATGCCACAGTCCAGGTGTTAGTCCCCTTGAAACAACTTTTCCATCACTATTGTGGCCAGAAAGAGTCCCTGTGGGTTTTAAAATCTGCCTGCCCATTGAAGTCTATGGCGGTTCGCCCGTTCGCGAACATTTGCGGAAGTTCGCGTTCGCCGTTCGCAAACCGAAAATTTTATGTTCACGACATCACTAATACATACACACACACACACACAAACACACACTAATATTACAATGCAAAGGATTACATTTTTTAAAAACAAACAAACATATATATATATATGTAATATATATCTAGACAAACATTTATTCCATGTTACAGTTACCATCCATTTGATATATAACAAATGAAAGAATGTAGATGGGAATTTAGATATAAGTATGGAGACAAAACATAAGACTAGACAAGTACAATCATGATAGTTTAAAGACATTGTTAAAATGTACATACAACAGATTACTTGCTTATTTAATTAAATATTGAGAAATAAGCAGATTTTTTTTATGTGTAAATAAAATTAAGATAAAAGAGGCATGGATTAAGCCTGATACTGTGCATTGATAATAGACGACAGATAAAAAGTGATACAATATTGATTGATATAATGGCTAATAGACTGACTCACCTGTGTCTGCCTGTGCATGGTACGGATGGTTACTCTTGCCGTTTCAGTATCTTCTTATGGTATGTTTCTTTTTTTCGTGTTTTTTTATTTTTTTTATTCTCTCCTGTTTCATTAACCTTAGAGTTTTAATCTTGAGCTCTTTAATACTGCAGGAGCAAGCTCTCCTCTGCCTTTTTATACTAGGCAGGGTAGTGATGCAAGTCTTGACGGACCCCTGAATCACTGATTGAGTAAGAGGGAGTGGAGAGAGCGTGGGGAGAGAGGAATTTACCTGGAAAAGTGAGAGTGCCACCGGAAAAGCCAACAGAATAATAGAGTAATCATATTTTAAATGTGATTAATAAACAGTCCTGTCCTATGTGACCCTCTGTGTTCATATATTTAAAATAAATGTGTGTGTTTGTATATATATTGTATGTATATTTATTAATTATTTATGAAATATTTTACCAGGAAGGATACATTGAGATTTCTCTAGTTTTCAAGTGTATATATATATATACACACACACACACACACCTGGCACTCTCCTCAAACAAAGCTCTTAAGTAACAGCCTTGGTGCTTACCCACACTCATATAATATTCAAAAAAATGGCAGCACTCACAGGACTTCCAATCTTGATAATGACCCTGTAGGACCAAAACCTGAACTGTACAATTGGAGTGTTTTACTCAATATATCACATTCTGGAAGTCCTAGAAGTGATTGGAATATATAACAAGTGAATAACATTGATTATATTGTTACAACTGCACCTGTCAAGGGGTGGGATATATTAGGTAGCATATGAACAGTTTTTGCATGTCATGTATTGGAACCAGTAAAAAAGTGAGCAAGCAGTGAGATCTGAGTGACTAGTGATGTCTAGATGACTGTTAAGTTTGAATAATGGGGAGCAGAGCCGACTGAAGACCAGAGCAGTCGCACTTCTTAGAGCTCCTGCTCCTGGTGGCTAAAACAAGCGATTTTCCGTCAGAATCTGGTCAAATTTGGGCCAGAACACCCTTACCTACACTACGAGGGTACTATAGGCCGCAAATCCAAAAAGGCAAAAGCCGATAAGGGTCCCGCTAGCAGAGACATCTGTGATCTTCTCCGTGGAGCCCAACAAGCCGCATAGGCCAATATGGCGCTGGATTCTCCTACTCCCCCAATGACTTCTTCCTGGACACAGGTGCAGGGGCCTTGACAGACATGGAGCTGAGATCGGTACAGACGCCCCAGGTGACAAAGACCAAGTCACTGCAGCTCTTCTGAAAACTATGCTGGTGGAGCTGCGGGTAAATATAACCAATGATCAGTGGCGTACACACAACCCATGGGGCCCCGGTGCGAAAACTGATCCGGGCCCCCCCCCTCCCCCCGCGCGAGCGCTTACTCTGCGCAGGCTGGGGCCGCAACACATGGCGGCGGGCACCTGGTCGCAGGGCTGCGACCCGTGCGACCGCGGTATGTATGCCAGTGCATGCATAAACACATACCCTTAAAGGACCACTACAGACACCCAGATCACATCAGCTCAATGAAGTGGTCTGGGTGCCAGGTCTCTCTAGTTTTAACCCTGCAGCTGAAAACATAGCAGTTTCAGACTGCTATGTTTCACTGAGGGTTAATCCAGCCTATAGTGGCTGTCTCATTGACTGCCGCTAGAGGATTTTCTGCGATTCTCACTGTGAAAATCACAGTGAGAAGACGCTGAACGTCCATAGGAAAGCATTGAGTAATGCTTTCCTATGGGCGGTTTGAATGCGCGCGTGGCTCTTGCCACGCATGTGCATTCGGAGCTGAGAGGCGGATGGGGACGGAGAGATCCCCAGCGTTAAGGGAGTCCGACGCTGGAGAAAGGTAAGTGCTTAAGACACACACACACTCTCATGAACAGACGCACACATTTACTGACAGACACACACTCAGTGACAGATGCACACAAACATACTCAGTAACAGACACACACACTAACACACACACTCTAACACTAACACACACACACTAACACACACTCTAACACTAACACACTAACACACACTCTAACACTAACACACACACTCACTAACACACACACTCTAACACTAACACACTCACTAACACACACACTCTAACACTAACACACGCACTAACACTAACACACACACTCACTAACACTAACACACACACTCTAACACTAACACACTCACTAACACACACACTCACTAACACACACACTAACACACACACTCACTAACACACACACTCACTAACACACACACTCACTAACACTAACACACACAATCACTAACACTAACACACACACTCACTAACACACACACTCACTAACACTAACACTCTAACACTAACACACTCACTCACTAACACTAACACACTCACTAACACACACACTCTAACACTAACACGCACACTCTAACACTAACACACACACTCTAACACTAACACACACACACACTCACTAACACTAACACACTCACTAACACACACACTCTAACACTAACACACACACTCTAACACTAACACACACACTCTAACACTAACACACACACTCACTAACACTAACACACTCACTAACACACTCACTAACACACACACTAACACTAACACACTCACTAACACTAACACACTCACTAACACTAACACACTCACTAACACACACACTCACTAACACTAACACACACACTCACTAACACTAACACACTCAAACGTTTTTTTTTTATTTAATCCCCCCAGCCTCCTTACCTGTGGTAGAGCTGGGGGGATTCCCTGGGGTCCAGTGGTGTTGCTGGCCAGGCTGTCACCCGGCTGGCTGGCGGGCGCGCGAGGGAGCACTGTCCCCTGAGTGCTCCCTCTTCAGCTCCCTCGCGCGCCGCGTACTGATGCCGGAGCCGGAAGATGACGTCATGCGGTGCGCGAGGGAGCTGAAGAGGGAGCACCCAGGGGACAGTGCTCCCTCGCGCACCCGCCAGCCGGGTGACAGCAGGGCCAGCCTCGGGGGGCCCGGAGGTGGCCGGCTCCTGGGCCCCCCAGCAGAAGAGGCTGGCCCTGTGGGTACATACCTGGGTCGCAGGGCGGCCGGCCCCCTGGTGGGCCGGGCCCGGTCGTAGCCACGACCCCTGCGACCCTGGTATGTACGCCACTGCCAATGATATTGCCAGCTTCAAGACCCCGCTTGAAGGAGCGAAAACCAGACTTACCTAGCTGGAAACTAGCACCACCAACACTGACGCCATGCTTACCTCAGTGGAGAAGAAAATGGAAGCTCTGCAACAGCAACAGCTCTACACCTCTGAAAGAGTTGAATCCATAGAGGATATGTGGAGATGCTAGAATGTAAAAATCAGAGGTATACCTGAAGCTGTGGGCCTGACTGATCTACCACATTTCATCTGACGGCTACTTGCTACTTGCAATGGTGCTACAGCCCAAGTTGGTTAACTTGGACGGCATGTTCCACATACTGAAACTGGCAACAGCGCCGACCACAGCAGCCCATAGGCGTGCGCACGGGGTGTGCCGGGTGTGCCTGGGCACACCCTAATCCCCATGGCACGCACTATGTATTGAGTCCTGCAGGAACACTGTTCCTGCACTTTTATTTGAGCAGGAACGATGTTCCTGCAGGCACTCAGTGCCCCCCAGATGCCCCCTTCCGGCCCCATGTTCCCCCTGTAATGGGGGGGGGGGGCAAGAGGTGATCAACCTGTCTTCATCTCAGCCGCGGCGAGGGAGCTGTGTGCTGTCTGCTCCCTCTCGCCGCGCGGGCTGTCTACAGATGCCGGAGATTCCGGCTCCCAGCTACAGCAGACAGCCCGCGCGGCGAGAGGGAGCAGACAGCACACAGCTCCCTCGCCGCGGCTGAGATGAAGACAGGCACCCGACCCACTGGACCCCAGGGACAAGTCCACGCCAGCACTCCAGGTAGGGAGGCTGGGTGGACATTTTTTTATTAAAAGAAAAATAATTTGTATGTGTGTGTCTGTAAGTGTGTCTGTCTGTCTGAGTGTGTGTGTGTGTGTATGTGTCTGTGAATGTATGTGTGTGTCTGTGTGTCTGTCTGAGTGTGTGTGTGTGTGTCTGTGAATGTATGTGTGTGTGTCTGTCTGTAAGTGTGTCTGTCTGAGTGTGTGTGTGTCTGTGAATGTATGTGTGTGTGTCTGTCTGTAAGTGTGTCTGTCTGAGTGTGTGTGTGTCTGTGAATGTATGTGTGTGTGTCTGTCTGTCTGAGTGTGTGTGTCTGTAAGTGTGTCTGTCTGTCTGAGTGTGTATGTGTCTGTGAATGTATGTGTGTGTGTCTGTAAGTGTGTCTGTCTGTCTGAGTGTGTGTGTGTCTGTGAATGTATGTGTGTGTGTCTGTAAGTGTGTCTGTCTGTCTGAGTGTGTGTGTGTCTGTGAATGTATGTGTGTGTGTCTGTAAGTGTGTCTGTCTGTCTGAGTGTGTGTGTGTGTGTCTGTAAGTGTGTGTGTGTGTCTGTGAATGTATGTGTGTGTGTGTCTGTAAGTGTGTCTGTCTGAGTGTGTGTGTGTCTGTAAGTGTGTCTGTCTGTCTGAGTGTGTATGTGTCTGTGAATGTATGTGTGTGTGTCTGTAAGTGTGTCTGTCTGTCTGAGTGTGTGTGTGTCTGTGAGTGTATGTGTGTGTGTCTGTAAGTGTGTCTGTCTGTCTGAGTGTGTGTGTCTGTGAATGTGTGTGTGTCTGTGAATGTGTGTGTGTCTGTATGTGTGTGTCTGTGAGTGTGTGGGAGTATGTGTGTGCACGCGTGTATATATATGTCTGTGTCTGTGTGTGTGTGTCAGTATATATATATATACACACACACACACACACGTGTATATTATTTTTTTGGGGGTGGGAAAAGAGTTCCCACACTTTATTCCCCAGGACTTCTCCGGAGATCTCCGGATCTCCCCTGTCGGCTCACGCAGAGACGGCACTATCTGAGTGCCGGCTCTGCTCTTAGCCTCCATGGGCTGGCGGGGAGATCAAAGATCTACCTCACCAACCCACAGCAACATGGAGGGAGGCAGGAGAGGACCCGGGGAGCTCTAGACAGCAGCTCTGCCAGGTTCCTCTCACAAGATCTGAGCATTGCCACGGCAACACTAAGATCTCGCGAGAGTTAACTCTAGCTCCGCAGGCTAGAGTTCACTCTCCACTGGACCACAAGGGATGGCGCATGGCAGCAAGGATCCCCCCTCCCTACATAAGGTAGGGAGGGGGGATATTTACTAATCTGCCCCCACCTCCACAATCCCTCCAAACATACAGCCCACACACACACAGCACCTAGACACATACAGCACGCTCACACACACAGTACACTAACCGCACCCTCACAAACACACACAGCACCTTTACAAACACACAACACCCTCACACACAGCACACTAACAGCACCCTCACAAACACCCACAAACAGCACCCTCACAAATACACGACACCCACACACATCACACAAACAGCACCCTCACACACACAGCACCCTCACACAGCACAGCAACAGGGCCCTAACAAACACACAAACACCCTCACACACAGCACACTACCAGCACCCTCACACACAAACAGCACCCACACAAACACCCTCACCCACATAGCACACTACCAGCACCCTCACACACACATCACACTAACAGCACCCTCAGACACACACTAACAGCACCCTCACGCCACCCTCACACAGCACACTAGCAGCACACACACACACACACAGCAGTGTATATGTATATATATATATGTATATGTATATATAAAAGAAACCAAGAGGGCTGCACTCACCTTATCATGCATACATTATAGGGTGCTGCTGGGGCCAAAATATACAAAATACAGAATCCAGCGCACTCGCTTATTAACTAAACAATGCTTTTTAAATCTTAGAGATTGGAATAGTTTTATTTAAAAACACCTCACCTAGGCAAAAAATGATGGGGGTTTAGTTACATTATATGATCATACATTGCATAAGCCTGCCAACTACGTCAAAGTACCCCATATTCAGCAGGTCCTATCCTAATAGCAGCCTAATGCTTGCTCTTATGAGATTAATCCACTTACTTGGGAAATACTTCCTTACTGGGACTCTCTGCAAGTCAAGGCTAAATAGGGTCCTGGAATGAGGCACCTGTAACAGGGAGGGGTGCAAAACCAAGGAGTTGGCCTGGGACTCCCAAATATATAAAAGAAACCAAGAGGGCTGCACTCACCTAAACATGCATACATTATAGGGTGCTGCTGGGGCCAAAATATACAAAATACAGAATCCAGCGCACTCGCTTATTAACTAAACAATGCCCCAGCAGCACCCTCTAATGTATGCATGTTTAGGTGAGTGCAGCCCTCTTGGTTTCTTTTATATATTTGGGAGTCCCAGGCCAACTCCTTGGTTTTGCACCCCTCCCTGTTACAGGTGCCTCATTCCAGGACCCTATTTAGCCTTGACTTGCAGAGAGTCCCAGTAAGGAAGTATTTCCCAAGTAAGTGGGTTAATCTCATAAGAGCAAGCATTAGGCTGCTATTAGGATAGGACCTGCTGAATATGGGGTACTTTGACGTAGTTGGCAGGCTTATGCAATGTATGATCATATAATGTAACTAAACCCCCATCATTTTTTGCCTAGGTGAGGTGTTTTTAAATAAAACTATTCCAATCTCTAAGATTTAAAAAGCATTGTTTAGTTAATAAGCGAGTGCGCTGGATTCTGTATTTTGTATATTTTGGCCCCAGCAGCACCCTATAATGTATGCATGTTTAGGTGAGTGCAGCCCTCTTGGTTTCTTTTATATATTTGGGAGTCCCAGGCCAACTCCTTGGTTTTGCACCCCTCCCTGTTACAGGTGCCTCATTCCAGGACCCTATTTAGCCTTGACTTGCAGAGAGTCCCAGTAAGGAAGTATTTCCCAAGTAAGTGGATTAATCTCATAAGAGCAAGCATTAGGCTGCTATTAGGATAGGACCTGCCGAATATGGGGTACTTTGACGTAGTTGGCAGGCTTATGCAATGTATGATCATATAATGTAACTAAACCCCCATCATTTTTTGCCTAGGTGAGGTGTTTTTAAATAAAACTATTCCAATCTCTAAGATTTAAAAAGCATTGTTTAGTTAATAAGCGAGTGCGCTGGATTCTGTATATGTATATATATATATATATATATATTACACATGCGGTGTGTGTTTGTGCTTTAGGGTGCACACCCTAATGCAATAGGCTGCGCACGCCTATGCAGCAGCCTCTGACCTCATCATCAGGTTCCAGTCACTTCAAGATAAAGCTCTCATTATTGCGGCAGTCAGAGATAAAACACCAATACACTTCGAGGGTACTACTCTACAATTCTTTCCAGACCTCACCAGAAACTGGCGCAGAACACTAAAACCCCTCCTGCAATCCTCACACGCAGGAAGGATACAATAAAGGGGGGACTCCACGTTCACCCTCTAGGGTGGTGCCATGACTGCCAGTGTCATGAGTCACTCCCCACCATCAATTGTTACAGTGCACACCGCAGCGCTTTTGTGGACGCATCTGTGACCGGCCCGGTCGCATTATACTGCACTGAGTCTGACTGCAGTAATATGGATGACTCAGGGCAGGGGGAGGAGTGTTGCGCCTTCTGTCCACCTTCACGGATCTCCAGGAGGAGCGGAAGGATCCATCATCCGTGAGGCACCAGTGGTCGGAGGCTCGGAGCAGAGCAGGTCAGGTCAGGTCACCGCAGAGGGAGAGGCATCATCAAATGTGAGTAGATAATTTTATGTGAAAGGGAGGGGTTTATTAAGGGGGGGTGTGCAGGGTTTTGTTTTTTCTATTAAGAGGGGTGTGCAGGTTTTTTTTTACCCCTGCGACCGTGGGCCGCCTAGATGCCGCCCTGTTATAGGGGGTCCCGCTGGCCACCTAATGGACCCCCCCGGCAGGCTGCAGAGTTCCTGTCAGACACGGCGAGGGAGCTGTGCTCTCTCTGCTCTGCTGCCTCGCGCGCTGTTTGCTGATGCCGGGAGCTGGAATATGAAGTCATATTCCGACTCCCAGCATCAGTAGACAGCCCGCGAGAAAGCAGAGCAGAGCGAACACAGCTCCCTCGTCGCATCTGACAGGAACTCTGCCGCCCACCGCACTGAAGCCCAATTGGACCCCAGAAACAGATCCACACCAGCTCTCCAGGTAGGGAGGCTGGGTGGACATTTAATATTAATAATGTGTGTGTTTCTGTTAGTGTATGTGTGTATGTGTGTGTCTGAATGTGTATGTGTATGTCTGAGTGTGTGTGTATGTGTTTGTCTGTGAGTGTGTGTGTCTAAGTGTAGGTGTGTGTGTCTGTAAGTGTATGTGTGTCTGAGTGTGTGTGTGTAAGTATATGTGTGTCTCAGTGTGCGTATGTGAGTGTGTGTGTCTCTGAGTGTGTGTGTCTCGGAGTGTGTGTGTCTCGGAGTGTGTGTATGTAAGTGTATGTGTGTCTGAGTGTGTGTGTGTCTGTGAGTGTACATGTGTATATGTCTGAGTGTGTGTATATGAGTGTTTGTGTGTGTGTCTCTACATGTATCTGTATGTATGTTTGTATGTATGGGTCTCTGTGTGTATGTGTGTGTGTGTGTCTGTATATATGTGTCTGCATGTGTATCTGTTTGTCTGCATGTGTGTGGGGGGGAGAGGATGTGTGGGGTAGGAGGTAGTTGCATGGGGGGGTCCAGGGCACTTTTCGCACCGGAGCCCCGTGGTTTCTAGTTCCGCCTATGTGTAGGGCGGGTGTCTGAATTTTGTGTGTAGGGGGGTGCAGCATTTTTATGTGTAGGGGGTGTATGAATGTTACGTGATGGGGTGCAGGGTTTTTATATGAAGGGGGGTATGAATTTGATGTGTAGGGTGGGTGCAGGGTTTTTATGTGTGGGGGTGCAGGAGTTTTCTGGAATAGGTGTGCAAGTATTTTGCATAAGGGGGAAGGGCAGGGTTTTTCTAGAAGGGGGAAGACCAGGGGTTTTGTAGAAAGGGGCAGGGCAGGAGTTTTCTAGAAGTTTTTCACCAGCCCCTTTCTACAAAAGCACTGGTCTCCCCCCTTCTACAAAACTGGCTTCTTTCTACAAAACCCCTGCCCTGGCCCCCTTCTACAAATCCTCTGCCTTAGCCACTCCATCTTATGAACCCAAATCACTTTCCTATGCTGTTTCTCTTTTTTGAAGATGTTTGGTATTTATAAATGTATTACATTTATAGCAATACCTCTAGGGCGTACTGTGCCACCCTGCAAAATTAGATCTATAACGACGTTGGGGTGGCGTGGTACGCACTAACGACCAAGTCCTGTACAGGGCCGGACTGGCCCACCGGGATACCGGGAAATTTCCTGGTGGGCCGTCGGCACCTGGGGCCCGGGAGACATGTGGGTGACCTGCGGCCGCAGGGAGAGCTTGAATGGCGGCCGCAGGGAGAGCTTGAATGGCGGCCGCAGGGGAAGCTCTTCTGGCGGCCGCTGGGGGAGCAGGCTGTTCTGTCTCTGCTCCCCCTCCCTCACGCGCTAGAAAGAGACCGGGGCCGGAATATGACGTCATATTCCGGCCCCGGTCTCATTAAGCTGCGCGCGAGGGAGGGGGAACAGAGACAGAACAGCCTGCTCCCCCAGCGACCGCCAGAAGAGCTTCCCCTGCGCCGCCATTCAAGCTCTCCCTGCGGCTGCCTGCACACATATCAGTCTGCCCACCCACACAGGTAGCAACAAGTATGTATGTCAGTGGGAGTGTGTCTGTGTCGTGCTGTGTGTGTGTCTGTGTCATGCTGTGTGTGTCTGTCTGTGTCATGGTGTGTGTGTCTGTCTGTGTCATGCTGTGTGTGTGTGTGTCTGTGTCATTCTGTGTGTGTGTGTGTCTGTGTCATGCTGTGTGTCTGTCTGTGTCATGCTGTGTGTGTGTGTGTCTGTGTCATGCTGTGTGTGTGTGTGTCTGTGTCATGCTGTGTGTGTGCGCCTGTGTCATGCTGTGTGTGTCTGTGTCATGCTGTGTGTGTCTGTGTCATGCTGTGTGTGTCTGTGTCATGCTGTGTGTGTCTGTCTGTGTCATGCTGTGTGTGTGTGTGTCTGCCTGTGTCATGCTGTGTGTGTGTGTGTGTGTGTGTGTCTGTCTGTGTCATGCTGTGTGTGTGTGTGTCTGTGTCATGCTGTGTGTGTGTGTCTGTGTCATGCTGTGTGTGTGTGTGTGTGTGTGTCTGTGTCATGCTGTGTGTGTCTGCGTCATGCTGTGTGTGTCTGTCTGTGTCATGCTGTGTGTGTGTGTGTGTGTGTGTCTGTCTGTGTCATGCTGTGTGTGTGTGTGTCTGTCTGTGTCATGCTGTGTGTGTGTGTCTGTCTGTGTCATGCTGTGTGTGTGTGTCTGTCTGTGTCATGCTGTGTGTGTGTCTGTCTGTCTGTGTCATGCTGTGTGTGTGTGTGTCTGTCTGTCTGTGATATGGTGTGTGTGAGTGTCGTGTGTGTGTGTCTGTGTCATGTGTGAGTGTCACTGTGTGTCTGTATCATGGTGTGTGTCTGTCTGTGTCATAGTGTGTGTGTGTGTGTGTGTCTGTCATGGTGTGTGTGTGTCTGTCTGTGTCATGGTTTGTGTCATGGTGTGTCTGTCATGGTGTGTGTGTGTGTGTGTCAGTCGTGGTGTCTGTGTGTGTTTTTAAAAATAGTGTTTTACTCACCTTTTTTTTTTTCCCAACGTCGTGCTGGTGTCTGCCTCTATGACTGAGATCATCAAGCTTGATGATCTCATCCAATCCGCACTGACACAGGAAGCGCCTCTAGTGACCGTCTGAGTGTCTGTCACTAGAGGTGTCACTAGGAAGCAATGTAAACACTGCCTTTTCTCTGAAAAGTCAGTGTTTACATTCAAAAGCCTGCAGGGACAGGCTATAGACACCAGAACCACTACATTAAGCTCTGTGTGTGTGTGTGCGCCTGCTAGTGAGTGAGCTTGCTTGCACGTGTGTGTGTGCCTGCTAGTGAGTGAGCTTGTGTTTTTATGAGCTTATGTATATTAGTGAAATTATTTGTCTATGAGGCTGTGTATCAATGAGCTTGTGTGTGTCAGTGAGATCGTCTGTGTCTGCATGTGAGGATGCTTACTGTATAATTAAATGTTTTACTCTGAAAGGACCAATATTTTATATTAGAAAAAGCAATATATATATATATATATATATATATATATATATAATAACTCAATCATCTGGGGTGGCAAGACATAGCCTTACATATTACATGCGACAATATATGGCGCAATGACTTATGGGGCTGGTATAGATTTGTTTCCAGGGCTGCTTTGTATGCCCAGTCCGGCCCTGGTCCTGTAGGGAGCCCAGATACTTACCTTCTGCAAGGATCCCTATCGGGGGAATAGGGGAGACTGTCTGACAACAATAGGGCCCCCCTTTCGGCAAATCCGGCCTGAATCCGGATCAACAGTTTTAATCACTGCCTGCAGGGGAACTTGCCTCGGTTTTAAGGCAGACCCTCAACTCTTAAAATAATAATGAAATATAAAACTTAATTAGAACTAAATAATAAATAAATATGATATTATATATATATATATATATATATATATATATATATATATATATATATAATTATGTATTATACTGCTGTTCTCGTGGGACATCGCTGAACACAAATGTGAGTGTTTTGAAAACAGTAAAATGTGTATTTTTGATATCAGTGAAAGTGCAGTTTTTGTGAGAATGCAAAAATAAATGTGAACACTAACTTTGCCCACGGTTTGTGACTACTAAAAAATACTGGACATACTCAATTTTAAATACCCTGGGTTGTCTACTTTTACAAATGGTATGCCAAGGTGGGAAATATAAGACAGATATCGCACTAACCAACCCTAGAACCAAAATATATTTTAGATTTTTTGCAGAAAACACCAATATGAAGCTAAATCGACCAAGCGTGTCTCAGCATTGAAAAATTAAGAAGGCAACAGAAAAATATGTTGCACCTTCAACATCTACCCCAGTAGGAGAAAGTGCTGAAGACATTCAGTCTGGTGAATCCAGAGGTGAAATGCTTGAAGTATCTTCTCAAGAAGCTTTATATGTGAAAGCGCAAGAATTGGAGAAGATAATTTTAGTGATGTAAATGAAGGAGATGCCAGCAGAAGCCTGCATCAGCAAGACTCTGATGATGATGATGAAGAAGAAGAAGAAGAGGAGACTGTACGACTGTCAGTTTATTCTGATGTTGCTGCTTGGCCAGTTCCAGTTCCAGTTCCAGATGTTTTAAGAGTGGACTTTATTAAGCGGGGAAGTGAACCTTCCCAAAATAGAGATGGGCCATTCAGTCCTCTTGAAAGGCAAGGAGAGAAATCAAAAGAGTCGACAGCTGACCACTGCATGGTTCTATAAGGCTCTGCCTAATGGCAAACAAATTCTTAGAACTTGGGTGGTGTACTCTCTATCAGAATAAAGTTTGTTTTGTTTTTGCTGCAGACTTTTTGCTGTTGATGACAAAGTAACAGGCGCATCCAGCTTTGTTACTGGGTTTCAATTTTGGTGTATGATCATGAGGCTTCTGAGCAGCATCTTACATGCTTGGAGAAATGGAAGACCTTGAGAGCAGGATTGAAGCTACAAAAATGCCTTGATCATATCCATCAAACAACAGTGGACAGAGAGAAAGGGAAATGGAGGGATATTTTGCATTGTCTTTTGGATGTAACTTCATTTCTGGCTCACCAGAATCTTCCACCTACCACTACACATCCCCTGCTTCCCCACCTGCCCACTGTGCCCCTGCTCCCCCACATGCCTACTGTGCCCCTGCTCCCCCACCTACCACTACACATCCCCTGCTTCCCAGCTACCCACTTTGCCCCTGCTCCCACACCTACCACTACACATCCCCTGCTCTCCAGCTACCCACTGTGCCCTTGCACTCCCACCTACCCACTGTGCCCCTGCTCCTCCACTTACCACTACACATCCTCTGCTCCCCAGCTACCCACTGATTACTCCTAAGCAACCTTTGTATTTTTAAGGCTTTTTTAGCTCTATTTTAAATTTTGGATAAATAAAAGCAGTTTTTCACCTGTATCCTGAGTCCGGCTCTCCATACTTGCAGCAGTTTGCTAAAGGAAGAGGCGTCTTGGTTATAGCCCCCCATACTATCAGGGGAGGCACCCTTCTGCGATTTATTCCACTACATCTTGTGAGTGCTCATTATATTTGCGCATTTTATTATTTTCACAACAGTATTACGCTATGTTTTGTTTTGTGTTATATTTGTAGATCTACAGCCACTTTTTTCCTATATGCTTGTCGTTGTCTTGTACCATATTAAAGGAATATTGTCTGGGATATTCCTGGAGAGGGCTACCACTATCTAAGAAGATAAGTGTGTTTTTTCCATCACATTATTGTTTTACTAAAGTGTTGGATATATTTTGTGTTTATTTATATACCCACTGTGCCCCCTGCTCCCTCACCTTCCACCACTGTGCCACCTGCTCCCCCACCTACCACTACACTGCCCCTCTCCCCAACCTACCACCACTGTGCTACCTGCTCCCTCAAATACCACTACACTGCCCCCTGCTCCCCCACCTACCAATACATAGCCGCTGCTCCCCACACACAACCATTAAACCCAGCACAAATATCACATACATCCAATTCACACACAGTCAATACAGCCATTACAAATATTACACACAGCCAACACATAGCATACACATCACACACAGCCATCACGCGTATCACACACAGACACCATCATATTATTATGAGATTTATTACAATGGAGCTCTGTCATACAAAATGCAATATGTAGCTGTCTTCCGAGTTCCGACCAGTCAGAGCGTTGCCGCGGATTACCCCTGGAAAGCTCTGACACTGTAAGTGCCTGAGCTCATGAGACAGTTACTGATAGTCTGTTCTACCATCACCTCCTCCCGGAACTCAGGCCGCCGCTGGGAAGGGAGGTCGCTGCTCTCCTCTCCTTGTAACTCACTCTGTCGCTGGAGACGGGGTGTCAATACCCCCAAACTCCACAGTTGGTACTCGAAGTTCCGTGCTTCTTGGTTCTCAGCACTCAACAGGCGCATCACGTGATGGACCACCTCATCTGAAGGGTTTGGGCCAAACCAGACCAGCCGCGCCTTTACTTCCTTCATGAAATCAACACCCTCATAGTACTGTGACAGGCGGATTTGCAATTCACTGGCTGCTGTCCAGGGTCTTGCTAGCTCCATGTTGCTGCGGATAGGGACGCTGCCCGTAGCTAGCTCTATCCCTTGAGTTCCTCCGAAGCCAGGGTCGATGCACGAGTGCTAGCGTTGCCCTCCATGCACTATATACCAGTGCTTTCCTTGAATCCTCTGTGCAGGGAAAAAGAAGGGAAAATCCCGCTGCTTGCCACCAGTTGTGACGGTACAATCCGTTACTCCATCAAGCATTCCCTTCTTCCCATAAAATAGCATCAGCAAGTAATACACAGAGTAATAAACTGCTGGTATCGCCAAATAATCCACACATGAGCCAAGGCGTAATGCTGGAACAAGACTGATTTACTGGCACACAGAACTCACAATTTATGCAACACAAAACTCCTCCTCTGGGCCAGGCTAGATAATTGAGTTTTAGCAATATACATAGCTCAATTATCTGCTGGCCAGAACATTTACAGTTTCACATACTTTTTACCTAACATTCATAACTCTAAAACCATACATCACATTCACATAAAAATTACATATTCACAATCAATCCACTCAGGGGAACAACATATTAAAAAACGGCATGAATCAGACCAGGGGTTCAAAAGTTAGTAAAAGTATCTTTTGTCCCTTACTGGCCGCATGGCAATCTGGTTTAAGCAGGTTTTACAGAGGCCTCTATCCTGGAGACAAAGGGGAAAGTAATCCAATTATCCAGGGCTAGAGGCAGACTCCATTAACCCCATGGTTACAGAAAGACATAAAATTCTTTAAAAATACATAAAGTCATCTTTTACACATAACACACAGACATTTCACATATCCCCAGATAGCTGGGATCTGAACACACAAAACTACCGAATAGCGCTCAGATCCTATTCGGGCAGCCAGGCTTCTCCAATGCAATGTGGCGAGAGTCTGCATTTGGTGGAGGCACTGACCAGATTCCCAGCACACTGGATCACCAGAGAGCAGCAAGGTAACAACACGGAAGGGGGAATTAATTTTTGTTTTTAAATAATTATTCATTTTATAAATATTATATACAAACACTACACCTACTGACACACACCATACATGGATGAAGTGGGTGTGTGACAATTTTTCACATAGAGCGCCTAAAGGCCTAAGGCCGTCCCTGGATACTGTTCTCCTTGCTCACGGATCACAACCCATTGATCTGGCTGAACCGAGTGGCAAAGGACAATGCCAGGCTGCTACACTGGAGCTTGGTTCTGCAGCCATTCGACTTCACTATCCATTACCGCCCCGGGAAGCAGACGGGTTGTCCAGACAGACTGAACTTGAAAAACTGTTACTTGTGTAACAGACTTGTTCCTCTCAGTTGTCCGTACCCCCCTTGTTCGTATCCCAAGTGAAGATGAGTGTTTCCCTTTTTATACCCCCTGAACACTGACCACCCCCTGACAGCAGGAATCCCCACAGACCTCCCAAAGGTAGGGAGGCTGGGGGATTAAATTTAAAAAAATAATGTGAGTGTGTATGTGTGTTACTGTAATTTGCTCAAGTGCTTTACCTGGGTGGCTGCCATTCGTATAACCGAACATACTTGCTCTAGTGAATGGTGGCCATTTTGTCTCCCATACACATGCATCGGTACATGGTCGTCAAGCATATGGAACTCTTTTCGGCTACTTGATCCTGCGAACCCTGGGGAAAACTGTACCCAGAGATGCTGCATCAACCCCACTTCTACCCCACTTCTACCATCCCTGTCCCCGCACCCCAATTCAAATGAAGCCTGATTTAGGGACAAGATGTGACTCTCCCTGTGTGGCCGCCGTTCATATAGTTGAATGCCACATGCATGAGAAAATGGTGGCCATCTTCTTCACACGAAAGGAGACAGCGGGACTTGGTCGTCGAGTGTCTGGAACTAAAATCGGATACTCAACTTCCCAAACACCGGTCCAAACTGTAAGAACACCTGCTTCCTTTTCCCAAACAGCTAGAAGAGCGCTGTTCGGTAGTTTGGTTCAGACGAACTAGGGGGACAATCGCTACTATGAGCCAGGGGGGAGCAGTTCGTGCATTTATTCATTTTTTCAGGCTTGACAAAATAGACTGGCCAAACCACCAAAACTTATGGAACTGTTTTGGGCAGGAGCCTCGTGTGCGGCCGGTCACCTAAGACTTCCATAGAATTTGAAAACCCCTGAACTGATCTTGGTGATTTTTGGATATGTTGGTCACCCAGATCAGGGCTATCAGGGGATATGACATATGTGTCACGAGAGGCTGAGGCTGCGTTGGACTTAATGGGGATCTGAGCAAGACCCGACCTAGGGGCAGCTTAACCCCTTAAGGACACATGACATGTCAGGACATTCCAGAAGTTTGGTCCTTAAGGGGTTAAAGGGATTTTCTAGTGCCAGGAAAACAAAGCCGTTTCCTGGCACTGCAGAATCCTGGAGTGCCCCCTTCCCTCCCGCCCACCATCCTGCGGTGCTGACGCAGTTTGATAGAGAATTATTTTACCTATGCAATGCTTAGTGAATGTTCCCCTAGACATACAGAGCTATAAACATATACAGTAGCCTATGGATATATTGCATACTGAGACATGGATTTAATAACATATATTATTCTGTAGAAACAGATATCTGGGCAAGCTTCCCTTGAAGGCTCTTTTGGTGAGAAATGGCGAGGAAATCGAGGTGAATAATTAACAGATGTAATTAGTACATCTAGAGATACCTTGCCTAACTCACCTGCAGTACCAGAGAGAAGGGGACTTGTCATAGATAAAGGGGTAAATAAAGGGTTAAAATGCCTTTGCCTTAGTTAAGTCTTTCCACATCTGCAGGGGTTAAAAGCAAGAATGCTATCCCCCTCTGCAATCTTGCAAGCACACATACCCCCTTTTCTCTCTCACAAGATAACCTTTGCATAGTTTCGAGAAGATGTGCAAGACATGCGCAGTAGAATAACTGTAATACGTAATGTTATATGAGAAATATACTTTTTGCACTGAACGTCTATGATTGGTTGATTTTGCCTTCTGTTGAATACAACTCTATAAAACCTGTTTATTTTTAAATACACGCTGTACCCACATTAAAAAAAAGTTACTATTTTTCTGGAACTCCATAATGACTGATGTACATGTATGTTCTCTGTAGTGAACATAAAAAAGATTAAGGAAAGCAGGATGTGTTACCAGCATAAGTCCATGGCAGCGTAAGGGTTACAGACCTTGTAAATTTTGCAGACTAACAGGGTTAAAACCCCTTCAGACACTTACCTGAATCCAGTGCCGATGTCCCTCGGCGCTGGGTTAGGCTACGGCCACGGTCCTTCCCCGCCGACATTCACCGTTGGGGGAGACCTAATGTGCATGCGCGACAAAGGCCACGCTCGCATTAGGATTTCACTAGAGAAAAGCATTATTTAATGCTTTCCTATGCGGAATCCGGCGATGCTGAAGGTCCTCATGCATAGCCTGAGGACGTCCAGCGTTGTTTAGATGACCAAAAGTCGTCTAAGAAGCTGGAAGTCCCTCTAGTGGCTGTGTGTTCGACAGCCACTAGAGGAGGACTTAACCCTGCAAGGTAATTATTGCAGTGTATAATTACTGTATAAAAAACTTGCAGGGTTAAGGGTGAGGGGAGTTGGCACCCAGACCACTTCAATGGGCTGAAGTGGTCTGGGTGCCTACAGTGTCCCTTTAATGGGAGGCTTCACAGATTAACACTACAGACTGCACCAGAGGCATATTTGCTCTCCATTTGACCACCCTGCATAGATTCTGGGTTCCAGACATCCACTGGCAGATGCGGACAGCTCTTCTGGGCATCTTCTGAAGTAACATGTTGACATGACAACTACTGACACAAGACCAAGCTGCACACATGCGAGCCGCCTAAATTGCCTTCCTGTCAATCCAATTAGCAGAGGGTACTCGCATTATGGTTTGGAAAATGTTGGAAATCTACTTATTGTGACGTTAGAATATGTATCACGGCTATCACTGTCTGAATGTTCTATATGTCTATTAACTCCTGTTTGAATTGCAAAATCTTTAATAAAAACAAGATTGTAAAAAAAAAAGTAAACAAAGAAAATATTGCTGCTCCTGCATAATGGCAATGGTTTCAGCTGCAGGGTTAAAATGGTGGGCACTTCACATCTATACCACTTCATTGAGATGTAGTATTCTGGGTGCCTATAGTGTTCCTTTAACTGTAAATGGTCTATAGTTACATATAAACCATGATCAAACTTTTGACCTAAATTGTTCCACTTAATCAATATAGCCCAAATTAATATGGAAGTAGCGGAAGCTGGTATTTTGGAATATATTCTCATACAAATTCTCTAAATAGCTCTGCTCTTTTTTCTCGAAGAGAGAACTTATCAAGTTCATCCAGAATCTGTGTGTCTTCTAAATGCTCCCCTTTTGCATGTTTATGTTCTTATGTTACACACAGAGAATGTATACAGAAACATTTAGTGGAAAACTCTACTGCCCAAATACAGTGCCTTGCAAAAGTATTCACCCCCCCCCTTGGCATTGTTTGTGTTTTTTTGCCTCACAACCTGGAATTAACATGGATTGTTTGAGGATTTGCATCATTTAATTTACAGAGCATGCCCACAACTTTGAAGATTTATTTTTTATTTTTTAGTGTGAAGCAAACAATAAATAGGACAAAATAACAGAAAAAGTCAGTGTGCATAACTATTCAACCCGCTAAAGTCAATACTTTGTAGAGCCACCTTTTGCGGCAATCACAGCTCCAAGTCGCTTTGGATAAGTCTCTATGAGCTTGCCACATCTTACCACTGGGATTTTTGCCCATTCCTCCTTGCAAAACTGCTCCAGCTCCTTCAAGTTGGATGGCTTGTGCTTGTGAACAGCAATCTTTAAGTCTGACCACAGATTTTCTATTGGATTGAGGTCTGAGCTTTGACTAGGCCATTCCAATACATTTACATGTTTCCCCTTAAACCACTCAAGTGTTGATTTATGAGTGTGTTTAGGGTCATTGTCCTGCTGGAAGGTGAACCTCCGTCCTAGCCTCAAATCACTCACAGAGTGGTACACAGGTTTTACTCAAGAATATCCTTGTATTTAACATCATCCATCTTTCCCTCAACTCTGACCAGTTTCCCAGTAATGGCTGCTGAAAAACATCCCGACAGCATGATGCTGCCACCACCATGTTTCACGGTGGTGATGGTGTTCTTTGGGTGATGTGATGTGTTGGGTTTGCGCCAGACATATTGTTTTCTTTGATGGCCGAAAAGTTCGATTTAAGTCTCATCAGACAAGAGCACCTTCCTAGATACATTTTGGGAGTCTCCCATATGCCTTTTCGCAAACTCAAAACGTGCCACTTTGTTTTTTGCTGAAAGTAGTGGCTTTCTTCTGGCCACTAACTCTATGAAGCGTACGGCTGATTGTCGTCCTATGTACAGAAACTCCAGTCTCTGTTGTGAAACTCTGCAGCTCATCCAGGGTTACCTTAGGTCTCTGTGCTACCTCTCTGATTAATGGCCTCCTTGCCCTTTCCGTGAGTTTTGGTGGGCGGCCGTCTCTTGGCAGGTTTGCTGTTGTGCCATGTTCTTTCCATTTGGTTATGATAGATTTGATGGTGCTCCTGGGGATCATCAAAGATTTGGATATTTTTTTATAACCTAACCCTGACTTGTACTTCTCAACAACATTGTCCCTAGTGATGTGCATGGGGAAATATTTTCGTTTCGATTCGGCTCGGCATTCCGAAATTCGTGACGTCGGCAATTCGGAACTTCGGCGCTTCGGTTCAGTTCAGCACTTCGGAACTTCGGCACTTCTGTACGTCGACACTTTGGAATTTTGGAATTTCGGGACTTCGGCACATCTCTTGCAGCCGCTTAGTAGATAACTCCCTAATTCCCACGGTATTAGGGAGCTATCTACCAAAAGGCTGAAAGACCTAAATTGGTCTTTCAGACAAATTTACCAATACAAAGTAAAAATTACTTAGTAGTAGTAAATTATGCCCCTACTCGCTATACCGTGATCACTGTTAAAAAAAACAAAAAAAACACTGATCACTGTTAAAAAAAAACAACAAAACGTGTCCCCCCTCCCGAGCCCCCATCCGTGCTGCGTGGGGGCTTTTAAACTGAAGGGGGACTTATTGCCTCCCCCTGTGATAATTAGATTGCCAGGTGAGCCCAATTTAAGGAAAAACTACTAAAGGAGGGTGTTCCACATTATTAAGCAGAGCACCATTTTCATGCTATATGGGGAAGAAAAAGGATCTCTCTGCTGCCAAAAAGAGTGAAATAGTTCAATGCCTTGGATGAGGTATGAAAACATTAGATATTTCACGAAAACTTAAGCGTGATCATCGCACTATTAAGAGATTTGTGGCTTATTGAGAGCACAGACGGGTTTGTGCAGATAAAGGCACATTGAGGAAGATTTCTGCCAGATCCATGCATCGAATCAAGAGAGCAGCTGCTAAAATACCATGACATAGCAGCAAACAGATATTTGAAGCTGCTGGAGCCTCTGGAGTCCCACTGACATCAAGGTGTAGAGTCCTCCAGAGTCTTGCAACTGTGCATAAACCTTCTATTCGGCCACCACTAACCAATGCTCACAAGCAGAAATGGCTGCATTGGGCAGAAGAATACATGAAGACTAATTTTTAAACAGTCCTGTTCACTGATGAGTGCCGTGCAACCCTGGATGGTCCAGATGGATGGAGTAGTGGATGGTTGGTGGATGGCCACCCTGTTCCAACAAGGCTGCAACGTCAGCAAGGCGGTGGTGGAGTCATGTTTTGGGCCGGAATCATGGGAAGAGAGCTGGTCTGCCCCTTTAGGGTCCCCAAAGGTGTAAAGATGACCTCTGCAAAGTATGTGGAGTTTCTGACTGACCACTTTCTTCCTTGGTACAGAAGGAAGAACTATGCTTTCCGTAATAAAATCATCTTCATGCATGACAATGCACCATGTCATGCTGCAAAGAATACCTCTGCATCAATGGCTGCTATGGGGATAAAAGAAGAGAATGTCATGGTGTGGCCTCCATCCTCCTCTGACCTCAATCATATTGAGAACCTTTGGAGCATCCTCAAGCAAAAGATCTATTAGGGTGAGAGGCAGTTTACATCCAAACAGCAGCTCTGGGAGGCTATTCTGACATCTTGCAAACAAATTCAAGCAGAAACTGTCCAAAAACTCACAAGTTCAATAGATGCAAGACTTGTAAAGCTGCTATCAAATAAGGGGTCCTATGTTAAAATTTTTAAAAAGTTAAAATGTTGTTATAAGTTTGATTTAAATAGCTTTTGATTTCAGTAAATATGCTGCAAACACAACAAATTACAATTGTCAGTTCTTTACAACCTATAAAGTGTGCCCTGCATGGGTGAAAATGGATTACTTTTTTTGCGCTCTGTTTTTTTCTTTCTTCAAACGGTTATAAAAAGACAGCAAATGGTAAGTTATTTTTTTATTTTTTTTACAGGTACCTAGTTATTGGTACCCCCTTACTATTTTTAAGGTGAGGGGGGAAGGTAGGGGTTAATTAGTTTTGTTGGGAGGGGGTGACTAGGGGTTTGGGGACCCCTAGTCACCAACCATCCACTACTCCATCCATTTTTATTTAGGGCCCCCACCCGCCGCTCAGGGGTGGGAGCCAGGGGGAGGACAATAGGTTCCCCCCCTTATTCTAATTTATGGCCCCCACCCGCCGTTCAGGGGTGGGGGCCGGGGGGGCAATAAGTCCCCCATTCAGGTTAGAAGCCCCCACTCGCGCGGCACGGGTGGGGGCTCGGGTGGGGGGACACGTGTTTTTCTTTTTTTACAGTGAGCAGCCACAGGCTGTTTACTAGACATGCCCCTAGTCGCGGTATAGTGAGTAGGGGCATAATTTACTAATACCAAGTAATCTTTACTTAGTATTAGTAAATGTAGCTGAAAGACCAGCCTTTTGGTAGATAGCTCCCTAATACCGTGGGAATTAGGGAGTTATCTACTTATTTATTCTGGTCATTCCATTGACTGGCCAAGTAACTTACATTTTATATGAATATGTGTTGCTTGATTGTTGTTGAAGTGTTGCAAATGCTTACAGCTGAATCCTGGCTATGTTTGTATACTTTTTATTTAAACTTGTTTACAGTGTAACATTCTTCATTCTTCCACTGGGTAGGTATATTAGGACTTTGGCAATACTGTGCTTCGGAAATTCGGCTATTCGGACATTTGGATGTATCCGAATGTCCGAATTGCCCGAAATTCGTCCGAATTGACATTCAGAACAAAACGAATTGCACATGTCTAATTGTACCTTACTTGTTTGGAGAGTTCCTTGGTCTTCATGGCAGTGTTTGGTTAGTGGTGCCTCTTGCTTAGGTGTTGCAGCCTTTGGGGCCTTTCAAAAAATATGTAATATGTCATATGTAATGACAGATCATGTGACACTTAGATTGCACACATGCGGGCATCATTTCACTAATTATGTGACTTCTGAAGTTAATTGGTTGCACCATAGGTTTTTATGGGCTTCATAACAAAGGGGTGAATACATACGCACATGCCAATTTTCCGTTTTCCGTTTTCCATTTTTAAAAAATAGTTTTATGTATATATTTTTCTCATTTCACTTCACCAACTTAGACTATTGTGTTCTGATCCATCACATAAAATTCAGATTAATAAAACATTGAACTTAAGGCTGTAATGTAACAAAATAGGTGAATACTTTTGCAAGGCACTCTTCCTCTTCCCCAGCTTAGACTTTCTGGGGCTGTTCAATCACAGACTTCCCAATGCAGCTCAATGAGAAGTCTTTGCGAGGCAGGTGTCTGGGCAATTTCCTGCCTCTTGAGTTTAGCTTTACTGAGCTAACCAAGTCAGGCAGTAACAGGGCCTGTTCTCTGATTGGGGGAGTAACACTGTTAATTTATAAATGTGCCAATTTCTTTTGAAATTTTCACTTTTTGTAAAATGAAAAGATGAAACAAAGCCAACCTACTAGTGCTTTAAGTTTTTGGCGTTCCTTTAAAGGAGCACTATAGTGCCAGGGAAACAAACGTGTTTTCCTGGCACTAGATGGTTATTAAGTTACCCCTCCTTCAGGGCCCCCCTCCCGCTGGGCTGAAGGGGTTAAAACACCTTCAGCCACTTACCTTAATCCAGCTCCCTCGGCGCTCCTCTCCTCCCCCCTGCTGATGTCAGTTTCCGAGTGGAGCCGAATTTGCATGCGGGGCTGCGCGCACATTCAAACTGCCCATAGGAAAGCATTACTCAATGCTTTCCTTTGGACGCCCAGCATCATTTCAGTGTGATTTTCACACTGAGAATCGTGGAAGCGGCCTCTAGTGGCTGTCAGGGAAATTCCTCCCTTGGTGGTCCAGTGGGTTCTTGGCAGTCCGGTGGGCTGCTGTTTCATACCCCAGGTGGTCCATGTTTACAGCTGCAGGGTTAAAACTAGGGCAGCGATAGGCAAACTTTGGCACTCCAGATGCTGTGGACTACATCCCCCATAATGCTCTTACACCTATAATGCTGGTACAGCATTATGGGAGGTGTAGTCCAAAACATCTGGAGTGCCTATGCCTGAACTAGGGAGACCTGGCACCCAGACCACTTTATAGAGCTGAAGTGGTCTGGGTGCCTATAGTGGTCCTTTAAACTTCAGGAGAATAATGCTTGGATACCTAATTAACCTTATTCATCAAGGATGAGTCACACGATTCCATTCATGAGCAAACATAATGTTTTTGTTTTTTTTTGCAAAACCAAGATAACAAAATCGCATTGTAATCAATTAGACTACAGAATAATGTGGCATTATTCAGAATATTGCCATAGTAGAAATTGAATCTATGAAGTGATCCTTTTATACCCTCCAGTTATGGTTGCTATATCAATGACTTGGAAAGAGAGACATTGTTTTTTTTTCCATTTAAGTCACTAATAGTCGAATGCAAAGATGCAAATTGTATCTGTAGGTATTAATATCAGAGAGGGCAAAACATAATATAAAAAGTTAATAACAAAAGGTTATGGCTGATATTTAGCAGCTACATTGAAAAGTAAACCATATTTTGTTGGTAGATATTAGACCATATAATCAAACAAACAAAAAAGGCTTTTTCTGTAATTTAATTTTTTTATAGAGGCATTCAAATAATACATTCCAATAAAGGAAGAACAATATGTCACAGGTAACTCATAGCAAAGTATATTAGACATGTGCAATTCATTTTGGTCCGAATTTAAATTGGGACGAATTTAGGCCACTTATACATTCGGATGCTTCCGAATGTCCGAAGTGCCGAATTTCTAAAGTGCCGAATTGAACCGAAGTCCCGAATTGCCGAAATGCCAAACTAAACCGAATTGCTGAAGTGCCGAATTTCTGAAGTGCCAAAGGGCTTCGGATTTCTGAAAAGTGGCAGAACAGGAGAGGGAGGTAAAATGAGGGGAATGATGACAGGATTCTAACCCTACCGCTAACCCTGATCCTAATCGTAGCACTAACCATACCCCTACCTCTTACCCCAACCTTCCTCTAACCCTACACCTACCCCTAACCCTAATAGGGTTAGGGTCAGGGTAGGGTAAGGGGTAAGGTCAGGGTAGGGTTAGGGGTAGAGGTAAGGGTAGGGTTAGGGGTAGAGGTAGGGTAAGGGGTAGAGGTAGGGTTAGAGGCAGGGGTAGAGGTAGGGTAAGGGGTAGGGGTAAAGGTAGGGTTAGGGGTAGGGTTAGGGTAAGGGGTAGAGGTAGGGTTAGGGGTAGAGGTAAGGTTAGGGGTAGAGGTAGGGTTAGGAGTAGAGGTAGGGTTAGGGGTAGAGATAGGGTTAGGGAATTGGCGAAGTCTCGAATTCCTGAAGTGCCGAAGTCACGAATTTTGGATGTACCGAACCGAATTGCCAAAGTTCGAATTTCGGAAGTCTGAATTGAAGTGCGGAATTGCCGAACTACCGAATTTGTTCGAATGTAAAATTAGGGGAATGATGACGGGAATCTAACCCTATCCCTAACCCTGATCCCAATCCTAGCACTACCCCTATCCCTTACCCCAACCTTCCTCTAACCCTACACCTACCCCTAACCCTAATAAGGTAGGGTTAGGGGTAAGGTCAGGGTAGGGTGAGGGGTAGAGGTAAGGGTAGGGTTAGGGGTAGAGGTAGGGTTAAAGGCAGGGGTAGAGATAGGGTAAGGGGTAGGGGTAAAGGTAGGGTTAGGGTTAGGGTAAGTGGTAGAGGTAATGTTAGGGGTAGGGTTGGGGGTAGGGTTAGGAGTAGAGGTAGAGTTAGGGTTAGGGGTAGAGGTAGGGTTAGGGAATTGCCGAAGTCTCGAATTCCTGAAGTGCCGTAGTCCCGAATTTCGGAAGTGCCGAACCGAACCGAATTGCGAAAGTTCAAATTTGCTTGCAGATGGAAAGACACAGCCACTAGGAAACAAGGACTCCAGACAATCCGAGTGGGTCGCCCCACTGGCCCCGAGCTTAAAATACAATCCAGTGCTTAGATGAGAGCCTGAGTGATATTACAGTAAGGGGCTGGGCAAGAGATGGATGGGGAACTAACTGTCATTTTATCAATTGTAATGCCTGCTGCTGAAGATGGTGTCTGGCCTCACGTTAAAGGAATACTATAGTCACCAGAAAATCTGTAGCTTAATGTATTCGTCCTGGTGAGTGTAGTCCGTCCCTGCAGGAATTTTGCTGTAAACTGCCGCTAGCTGACTAGCTTTATTACGCCAGCTGGTCAGTTCTGTTTCCACAGACTCCCCTTTGAGATATGTTCTGCTCCTGAAATCTTCCAAAGGAAGATGAGTTACCTCCTGAGTGACCATGAGGGCACTGTAGTGGTCATGGACGACACCCTAGTGTATGGGTCCACTCAAGAATAGCATGATCAATGACTGAACTGTGTACTATAGACAGTAAGAACATCTGGACTGAAGCTGATCGAAGATAAATGTCACTTTGGAAATCATTCATGTATATAAGATCTGTAATAGGGATGTGCATGGGCCAAAAATTTGGTTCGGTTCGGAAATTTGGGTAAGTAAAAAAAATGTGTCTACTTCGGCAATTCGGACCAATGGCATTCGGTTCGGTAGTTCGGCAATTGGAACTTCAGCAATTCAGACCCTAATAACTTGTTTTGCCTTAACCCCTAACCACTTGTTTTGCCACTTTTCAGAAATCCGAAACACTTTGGAACTTTGACAATTCAGTTCGGTTCAGCACTTCAGAAATCCGGCACTTCTGCAATTCGAACTTCGGACATTCGTAAGCATCCGAATGTCCGAATTGCACGAAATTCAAAATGAATTGCACATGTCTAATATGTAAGCAGATCTATCTCCACCATATTTCACAGGTAAAGGAGGGTTCAATTGGGAAATTTTGAGGATTTCTTAGTAAAAAAATCTACCGGTTTCTGGAGATCTAATTGCCTCATGTGAAGTTCACGCATGGGTTGAGTCAATCGTTCAAGCCTGTTTTCCATTGTTTAAAAAAGATTGGTGCAATTGAGTTAGATCCATAGTAGCATAGTAGTTTCTGTCATCAGAATGTTGGGGCCCCTAACACAACTGAAGGTCTGGGCCCCTGGGGCCGACCCCCAGTCTGTCCACAAACACACACATACACACTGATACACATACACTGACATATACACAGATATACACACTCTGGCACATACACACACTGACACACAGATACACACACAAACATCCATTGGGTAAGTGTGATAGGGGTTGGGGAGTAGGTTTAAGGATAGGTGAACATGCCACTGTGAGGAAGTGAGCATGACAGGATTGGGGGATGAATGAAGAGGATTGTGACGGTGAGGGGTCATAAGTGATGGTGGGAGGGTGGTAAATGTGATAGGATTAGTATAATAGTGTGTACATCTGATGCTCTTTATATGTCATGAACTTTTTCTCTGTAAAATGCTGTATACGTGTCAGCATAAGTTGCGTTCTCTGTGTATTCTAGCCCCCGCCGGGGCACTTATTTTGAGAAACTGTACATTGTGTGACTGCTTGCTAGCTCATTTTATCTACGACCTTCCAATCTTATGAAATATGTAACCACATATTGTTTTG
Organism: Pelobates fuscus; assembly: GCF_036172605.1. NCBI lineage: Eukaryota > Metazoa > Chordata > Amphibia > Anura > Pelobatidae > Pelobates > Pelobates fuscus. The sequence continues at coordinate 84,249,460 of NC_086328.1, read as the reverse complement.
TAAACTAATTTTATATATTATGAAATATATAGACACATTAACTAATTTTAACTTTTGACTTTCCTATCTTTAACCACATTATTTCTTTTTAAACCATCAAGCTAAGCTGCAACAATATTTGAATAAACGAACAGAAGTAATTCTGGACTCACAACTATGAGACGTGTGATAATTGCTTCTCCAGGCGCCTAATATAATTTGGGTTCCCCTGAATATAAGTATTGGATCCTTTGTCCATGTCAGTGACTTTGTCAGAAGTGTCACAAGGGGAGAATGACAGAAGGTGGGGAGGCTGTGTTGAACATACTCTCCCCCACACAGACTAAATTGCATTTAATGTATTTTTCTTTGCTACCTCCTGTCCAGGCAGGGGCAATAATTCCTCCCTTGGTGGCCCAGTGGGTTCATGGCATTCCGGTGGGCTGCTGTCATACCACAGGTGGTCCAATGTGTTGCTGCGGCAGGCACACTCCCTTGTGGTTCCGATGTCTGTGATGGCAGCAGAGCGCAGGCTGGGAAAACGGTACCTGTGCTCTGACACTGTGTGCCTGAACCACAAGGGAGTGTGCCAGCCCTAGCAACACACTGGACCACCAGAGAGGCCATTAGCAAGACCTTGCATGGAGGGGGTGAGTTTACCTACAGCCCCCCCCCTTACCGGCACAGCTCACGGCGCTGATTAATTTGGGCCATTGGTGGATTCGGCCAGCGAGGGATCAGTACTCCATCACTGCGCTAAATGTTCTAATAGCCCAAATTAACAGACTGTGGGGCCCAGACGTCCAGGCCGATGACACTGTCATGGTTATGACCCCCTGATAACGGGGAGTATGTATTGGTGGGTCCCACTGCTTCTCCGAAATGCATCTCAGGCTGTGAAATGGCAGTCAGCTTTTGCGTAGTAGATTTTTGATCTGCCACCAAACCAGGCTCTCTCACCACCTCCTTATTATTTAATATTTTATTATTTTATTGTTGTTGTAAATAAAATACCATCTGAACCACTGAGGAGAGTACCGCACACAGCATATATCCACAAACCACGATTGTACTGTTTGATGACTGATTCCTTGAGATTGGGGTTTAAAAAGATACTATAGGCATCAGAACAACTTTAGCTTAAATTTGGTGTATAGATTATGCTCCAGAAGTCTCGCTGCTTAATTCTCTGCCATTTAGGAGTTAAATCACGTTTGTTTGTTTATTCAGCCTTAGCCAAGCCTCCCTGGCTGTGACTCACACACCCAACACAGTTTCATTTTCAATCAGATAATAATTTAGTTTAGAAGTTTTTCTCAGTTTTATTAATTTCATGTGTCCGGAGATCAAAACTGTATCGTGAAGATTTGGGCTATTTTCTATTGCTATTTTAGGTTTCTTTACACAATGCATATTGTGATCAAAGTCGATATGAGTATCCTATGAGGCACAACATATATTGTTGGTTTCTTTTTGTTATTCTTTTATTGTGAGTCCTGAAGGGCCCCACTTCTTGTGTTTTCTATTTACTTTACAGTAGAGGGGAATCTTCTGCTTACTTTATTTATTCATATAAGTCCCTTTGTATATACTCTCTACTTCTAAATATTTAACGACTTTCAGCCTTAAAGGACTACCATAGGCACCCAGACCACTTCAGCCCAATGAAGTGGTCTGGGTGCCAGGTCCCTCTAATGTTAACCCTGCAGCTGAAAACAAAGCAGTTTCAGAGAAACTGCTATGTTTTCACTGAGGGTTAATCCAGCCTATAGTGGCTGTCTCACTGACAGCCGCTAGAGGCACTTCTCAATGTAAAAAATCCCGGTGAGAAGACACTGGACGTCCATAGGAAAGCATTGAGAAATGCTTTCCTATGGGCGGTTTGAATGCGCGCGCAGCTCTCGATGCTGACGTCGGCAGGAGGAGGCGTATTCCTCAGCGCTGAGGGAGCCCAGCGCTGAAGAAAGATAAGTGGCTGAAGGGGTTTTAACCCCTTCAGCCCAGCGGGAGTGGGACCCTGAGGGTGGGGGTGACCTAAAGACCCTATAGTGCCAGGAAAACAAGTTTGTTTTCCTGGCACTAAAGTGGTCCTTTAATGCTCAGAATTTCATAGGTAAACTTAAAGGGAAACTAACACTATAAACCTTAAACTAGCATGTGTGCCTGTTGTATTAGTTTTTCTGTATTATATATCTTTTTTACAAGCACTAAAGAAATGGGATGATGTTGAGGTTAAACTCCATGAAAAAATGAGTTAAACTTCTTGAAAAGCAGTTTGTGACATACAGATTTCACCACATGCACTACACTAAAATACAATCTAAAAATAGAACCAACTGGTCCAAGATTGTACAGTGTAGTACTATAGCCAGAAAGCCAGGGAGCAGGGCCACCATCAGGGCATGATGGTTGTTATGGGTTACAACTGGTCTAGGAGTTCTGGGCCCCACATTCCCAATGTGCACATATATATAGCGATTTTTTTGAATCATCCAAAGTATGTATGATCTACATGTCAACAGAGTTTTTTTTGGCAAGGAGTTTCTTTATTGGTTAAGGTTGCCAGCCAATCCATGGTTAAAGGTGGGACCACTCAACTGGTTCCAGACTGGGAGGATGGGTTTGCAACCAAAAGCTGCTACAATGAAAATGAGTCATTTATTAATCAGGGGTTGACCTGGCACGGGTCCCACCTGGCACACCTCTTTCGCGAGTGGAGTGGAAGAGTCAAGACCATTTGTGGTGACCCAACTTAAGTTTCCATAAAGTTTACAAAAATGTGTCCAAAGTATCTCAACTTCAGTACATGAATCAGATAGTACTGATGTACCAGGTAATGCTATCAAATGCCTTTTCTATGTCAAGTCCAATGAAGGACAGACAGTGATCGTAAGTCTGTCTACCCACCGGCTACTTTTATCACGGCTGCTGGTGCCCTACTGACTCCATGACCGCCTGCCTGCCCTGCACAAAGTGCAGCTGGTGGGTGGTGAGTGGGTTAGGCAAGGAAGTTTGTATTCTCAAGGCTTGGTAATGAGTTTGATGTCCTGATCAAGCAATTAAATCATATAATATGAGGCCAGGGAATCAACATTTCCAAGACCTCCCACCCCACCGTAAGAAGTGTTGCTGCTGGAAATCCAGCTTCAACTATGCATGGTCCGTGATTATTGATGTGTTAAGGACATTTTTAGTGTTTTGGTATTTTTGTTTATTCACAACTGAAAGGTCAGTCAAGTACTGTCTGTGTGCCAGTTTGATGTCATCATCAAGTAAGGTAAATTCCTGTCTCCACTTCTTTTTGGCTGACGATGTATAGGAGATAATTTCTCCCCTCATCTCTTAAGAGAGCGGATGTTACTGATAACTGCATGTTTTGCAATAGCAGAACAAGCGTATAGTAGCTGGAAAAGCACAGTTCAGCAGGGTTTGCGTAGATAAGTGAGCTATTAGACCTTGCTGGTACAAGCTATGCAGAGGAGCATGGGGCCATTCAATTGAAGTGGTGGCAGCAGAAAGAGTGGAAATTCCAGTAATAGAGCATGTTTGTGCAGGGTCCTCTTCAACCTATTGTTCCCATTTCTTGTAATTGTCATATTTATAGTTAAATCCTCCCCTCTTCTAATATTGTAAAGTGCTGCGGAATCTGTTGGTGCTATATAAATGGCAAATAATAATAATAATAATAATGTAGGTCATAAACAGTGTATACCACGCAGGGGATCACGCCACCCCACTGTACCACAGTGTGGCACAAATACCCTGTAGGTATACATTTAGCTGTAATTGTGTGGTCAGACAAGAGATGCAGGAGTACCACATCAATACATTGGGGAGCAGCAGCATTAGCAAATTCCAACTATTTTAAGAGAAATTAAAAAAAAAAAGATCAAATATCAACAGAAGTAGAAAAAAAATAGAGGCGATACAGTAGGGCCAGTCATGCTGCAGTACGTGGGTAATTCTAATAACGTTGGAGGTGTCTCACTCTGCAGCTGTCAGAGCTGTGATAGAGACTAGGCTTTTGTGACACAGTTCCTTAGAGTGGCACAGGCTGTACAGATGAAAGCGGAATCCGCAGTGGGAGTCGTAGGCTGTGAAAGATATATGGTGCGTCACCAACACTTAACTCACTGTTGGGTAAGAAGGTGCTGTATCTGGTGTGACTAGCACCACGTATGTCACTCCTCCACTGGCGCGTCTATCACCCTGAGAGCCTCCTCGGCTTCCCAACAACGATCGAGAAGGTATAAAAGTGATGCCTGCGATGTTTCTGATGCAGGCTACAAATTGCAGGCAAGCCAGCGCGACCCATCACTTAGGCCTTGACTTCCAGCTAACAACAACAGTGTTAATATGAGGCGAGTTTTACCTCACCGGGACTCCCGACTAATCCCACCCGGTCACCCCCTAGGGAGGCTGATGCGGCATCATAGTGCTGGACAAAACCAGATTGCCAAAATCTGATGTGGAGCCAACCTAAAGCGCGGTCAGCTAAGATGACGGCGGAACCTGAAGTCCAAAGTTAGACTTTTGAACAATTTTAAAGTCAAGATTTACTATTAGCCACTATCTCCTGGAAGATACTTATGCTAGAGGAAAATGTATAGTGCTCCTTTAAATTGATTGTCTCTAATAGATAGGCCTTGTACCTTTTATGGGGGAACCTTACCTTATATATCAACCCTCAAAAAAATTAAATTATATATATATATTGTTTATTTGTTTTGTAAGCTGGATACACTATTTACAAGTTACACAATACAAAAAAGGTTTTACCATTACAGTCAGTACTAAAGTATATAGACAAGGTGTTTTATTCTAACAATGCCTATTATGGGGGGGCAGAGGCAATCAGTGAAACCGAGCAGACGCACACTTAATGGGCTCCGATCAAGAAAGCCATAAAACAGTGTGTTTTCCTTGCAATTTAACCCGAACTATGACAGATTGTTGCAGAAACCTACCATGGGTCGTAAGACCAAAAAGCCAAGGGCAGACAAACCTATGGAGGGCAGGAATATTGAAGAATTAATCCGCCAGGCGAATGGAGCCTACGGGCCCAAGATGGCCGCGGACATCGATGGCTACTCCGACGAGATACTGCAAAGCAGGTGGGCGGCGAACCTACTACCCCCGCTGAATCAAGCCCAGTCCCACGGGGCTCGGGCCCGACACCTGTAACGGCAGCCACACTAAAAAGAGATGCTGAATGACCTCCAGAAGACCATACAGGCAGACATGGCTGCACTCCGTGCCGACCTCACAGGCATGGTCGGGCGCCTGACAACACTGGAGACAACCTTGGAAAGCCACTCAAAGAAAATAGAGGCCCTGGAGGTACAAGCTATGAAACTACAACACGCTGCACTAGCACAACGCTTTGCACAAACAGAGGATGCCAGACGCCGCACTAACCTTAAGGTATGCGGGCTATCGGAAGAGATCCCGAATGCGGAGCTCCCACACCTCATGAGGCGGCTGGTGGGGTCCCTCCTGCCGCCCAAAACAGGCGAAAAGTGTCACCTTTGAGGGCGTATTCTGGGTTCCAAAGCCACGAGGGGCCCCGGTGACAACCAGAGATGTAGTGGCACGTTTCCACAATCTCAGGGACAAAATTAAGTATTAGCCTGACAACCTCAAAACCCACACAGTCACAGTTTAAAGAGATCAGGCTATGGCCCACTAACCTAGTCTCCAAGTTAGTCCATAACATACAACACTCACAATCTAGGACGGCACCTACTAGTTTGTTCCACTAGAATTTAACTGGTCCTGTGACCTACGACCTGGAGCACCTCCTTATCCAGGGGAGTACATACAAAAGGTGGAGAACCCTAAAAGCAGGGACCGCTCCCTCACCTGCTAGTACCACACAAGTCATGGACCATACATAGGCACGAACACGTTTACCAGACATTAGCGATTCCTCAAATATACAAAACCCTCAGCTCACTAATCTACCTGTCGCATCATAACCAGTTCAAAGGCTAATATCAGAATGTTATTGTCTATTTTACAATAATATGCCCTTCTCACACCTATGAGCGGGGAAAGAAAACAAACCAAAAAAAAGGCCTATTATTACCTAGGAAGAACTTGTGACATAGCTCATCTTAAAATAAGCTCTTAAATGAACACTATGGATACCAAAACCACTTCATGGCTTTGGTTTTCATAAAAATTTTTTTACAAAAAAAGTGGTTTTGATACCTGGAGAGTTCCTTTAAGTAGGAGATCTCAATTCATTTCTGGCTTCAGAATAAGTGTTAAAGTTGTGTAAACTACTAAGTTGAGTAAGAGAAACAATGTTACATTATGATATTACACCTCTACCTCTAGAAGTAACAAAGAAAATTACTAAAAGAATCCTAGCCACTTTGTGACCGCATGGTCACCTAGGACTAGTATGTCCCCCAACTGCCACCTCCCTCTCAAAAGACTAACATCACTATTATTCCCCCCTAGCCCATGCCTCCCAGCCCGCCCCTTCCCAACGGCCCCCAGAGTCCACCAAAGTCGACCAGGGGTCAATTGAGACACAGCACACCTGACCGGGAATAACCCCCCGAACCTCTCTGGAACTCTGGGGCTGATTGTGGAGCCACCATGCACCACTAAAACTTACATGAGGGTGCTCCCTGTCCCAGGACCAGCAATCAGAGCGCTTTTCGAGTGGTGATAGAGGAGGTAGATAGGCATTGAACACCAAGGACTTGGGGGAGCTTCATGTACCCACAGAAAGCGCTGTCGTTTTAGGTGACTGGGGCCTCTACCCAGCACTCTGGAACTCTGCGCCGGATCGGAGGTTAGTTGCAGCCTTCTGAAACTTCACTTTCCAGCTATCTCGGTATAGACACCTCTGATCAGAGCACTTTTTGGACACAATTGGTGCTGCAGAGAGACCTTTCCTGGGAAGTGGACATGGGAACCATGTGTTTTGACTGTTTTTGTTAACCCAGTTGCAAGCTGAAACAGATCCCCTATACTCCAATGGAGTATATCCGTTGTAAATCACCCAGAGTGAAGTATTGAATATATATAGCTCTGATCTACCCAAACAACAGCCGAAACTTTGTACAGTAAAAAGAATGAAGCGCTTATGTATTATGGAGATTGTATAATTATTCACCTTTGGGAAATTGAGGGGTGTTCCCTTGAGTGCCAAAAAAAAAGTGTTGATATCTATAAAAGAATCAGTCATAGTATAGACTGTATATAATTTTACAGAGATTAATACAATAATATTTGAACTCACAAACAGAGAGCTATAGACCCAGCTCTGGTGTGTATCACTTCTGGGTCCGTTTAGGCGACCCACCCCTATTATCAGAACGAAATTTCTTGTCCTGCAGTGGGGAATGAAAGCACAAACGATTGCGCAATATTGCTGATACTGTTCTTAATATACAAAGCAGATTCCCAAGTGAGTACTTACAATATCTGGAGTCAGTATTGTTATAGAATTATTAAAATCCTTATTAAACTTCCCATTAAACTCCTAAATGATTGATTTTCCTAACAGCATTTAGAATATTAGAAAAAGAATGCTTTCCTAGAAGGAAATGAATAGCACCGGAATAGTTAAGTTCCTGTAGTATGAAACATTGTATGCCATAGTTAGATCATGAGAATTGTACTAATAAAATGTCTATTCACTAAAAGCCTTGAACATAACCTTGGATATAACAGTATTAACCATTCAAAATGGCCGACAAAGTTCCTTCCCGAGTAAAGCCTCGTGCTACTCAAAATGGCGCCCGAGCCATCAAGTCCACACCCGTGTCCAAGATGACGCCACCTCTCGATGGGAGGACATTTAACTAACCACTTAACACCTAGACCAATTAATAATATTGATGGGAGGGTATTGACCTAACCACTTAACACCTAACCCAATTAATAATGTTTATTTGTTGTTATCTTGATATTCTATGATGATGTAATATTGCCTTTATAAGGGTCTGCGTACCCGCTTTTTAACCATATGCCATTAAATTTTCTGAAGTTCTTTCATCTAACCTGAACCCTGTGTCTCAGTGTGAAATTACTTCTGCGTGCACGCAACTTTGTTATCTTTAATTTGGACAGGAACAGATAGTCATTCAAATTAATCTAGTACAATTTGGCGCATCAACGTGGGGCTCTGGGTTATGCCCTGCTAGGGCAGCCGTCCAAGAAGACGCGGGGTGGATGAATCCTGGGGGAAGGAAGGAGATTGATCACCTCTGAATACACGGTAGAGTCTGCTGCAGCACCTGGCCGGTATGTTCCAGCCCCTGTGATTAGCCTGCCCCAGCGTCTGAGATTGGCTGCCGAGAGGACATCAAAGACAGGTAATATCTTGCCCAGAGAACCTATACCTTATTTGTTAATACCTATTTTACCTGCATGTTGACTATCTGTTGCCTGGGTGTGTTTGCATTGTTTCGTTTTTAGCTTAACCCCTGGGGAGAGTGAATGCCTGTTTACCCCTTTTAGGTGCCACGTGGCTGTGGTAGTAAGGAAAAAGGGGGGTGGACCTGTGGAAGTTTTCCTAGGGGTCCTCTATTGCCTGTTTGCCTCTTTTAGGTGCTGTATAGCAGATAGGAAAAAGAGGAGGGGGAACCTGTGGAAGTCAGTGTAGACTCCCTGCTTCCTAGGGGTTCCCATGGTGTCACTTTGACAGCCTAGCTAGCCTCATTGTGCACATTACTCTGCTTGCAGAGGGCGGGACACTTCAGCCTCGAGCACTGATGCTGGTAGTGTTCCAGTTTTTATTTTTGTGGCGGGTGGATTCAAGCAGGTATTGCTGTCTCCAGCACCACGTGGTAGTGGGACTTACGGGTGGGTCCGTAGGGGCACTACGGGAGTGAGGGAAGAGGTGGTTGCGGACCACCAAGACTAAGGAGGCTACACAGGATTCGGGTCGGAGTTGGTTGCCGTTTCCTGTGGCCGCTAGTAGTGAGATTTACGAAAATCGTTCTCCGAGCGGGGACACTACGAGGTTAAGGGAGGTGGCTTTGGCCACATGAGTAAAGGAAAGGGATTACTGTTGAATTTAATTTGAACTGTGATGCATGCACTGTATTTTAAATTGCAAATAGTTTTTATTGACTGTCACACAAATCTCTGTGTCTACTTTTACTTTCTACTTTTACTTTACTTCCTGTGTTATTTACACTTTCCCCTCCTATTTCTCTTTGTGAGAGAAGTGATTGGTCACACACTTCTCACCTCGCTCCAATCCGTGGCTACCTCGGGTAGGCGGAATAAGTGACTAGTCTACGTTTTGGGAAGACGTACGTAGGAACCCACTCTTACGTAGCAGTCGAGCACTGTAGACCTTCTTTTCCCTCTTACTCTATATCTGGAACGCCTTATATAGGGGATATGGGACAGAAGTTAGATAAACCCAGTAAGGGTTGGTTGGCATGTGATTTGGTAGAAGATAGAGAGGGTGAAGGAATGATTAAGAAAGTTGAAAAGATTGCTAAGGTATGTGGAATTGCCGTGCCTTCATGTGGCAGATTGCAGCCAGAGAGCTGGCGTAGGTTGTTGACAGAAAAGAAGGGCAAGTGGTTAGACCATGATTTGCTTCGTACAGCAAGAGGGATGGGTTGAGGAAGAAATTGATCGCAAAGGTTTAAAACTGTATGCATATCATAATAATTATGTTGCTGGGGGGTTCCCTCAGCCAGCGCCCTGTCATGGCGCCCAGGGGATGTCCACTCCCAAGGTTCAGTCAGCAATGAGTGACGTTCAGCTGACCATGGTCCCCACCCCTAACCCTCCCGACCCCCACCCTGTCATCGCCCCTGCCTACCCAGTCCTGAATTTTGATGGATCCTTATTCTCCCCCCCATCATCTCTACAACTATCATCACCCTCATCCATTCCTACTCTATCTTCCCTTTCTAATCCATCTCTTTCATCCGCCATTCCTTCTCTACGCTCTCTCTCCGCCTGTACCCCTACCCTCCCACTTGCTCCTGCCCCGTCCACTAACCCCTCCTCACTTGCTATCACCCAACCTACTACACCCGCTTCAGTCCCTCCTACTACACCTGTTTCCGCTCCTCTCACTCCACCCATCTCTCCTCCTACTACACCTACTCCTCCGCCTACTCCTCCCGCTGCCCAGACTTCCGCCTCTCCACCTCCATATCCATATCCCGGATATCCTGCCTCCTTTCCCAATCCCTACCCAACTATCCCGCCCTTCCCAGGTTCCGCCCCAAATCCTGCCCAGATGGTCTGGCCATACCCTTACCCCTATCCCACGGCCCTGCCCTATCCAATCAATCCCTACTTCCCTTCCTTAGCCACACCCCAGGCCCCAATCACGCCCACCCCGACACAGTCTGTCCCGGATGTGCCCACATCCAACATGGCCGCCACTACTTCCCTTAACCCTGAGATCCTTCCAGGCCTCCAATATGGTGGTCCCCAGTAATCCAGCGCCCTTAATGCCCGTACTCCCTAATGATTTTTCATCACATGCTCATAACCCAATGGCCTCCCCAGCGTCCGGGATCCCCTCATATCCCCCGGTCCTGACGCCTCAAACGGCCCCCCTCCCACAGGGCCCCAAGTCACATATGAGGATGAGTATGACGTGGATAGCACTCCTAGTGTTCAATTTCCACAAGATGCCGCAGAGCCCCAGCCTCGAAGTTCCCTCAATGATCCTTTTGGACATATGGGTCGGGGAGAAAAGTCTCCCATAAAATATGTTTCTTTTAATCCCACTCAGGCTAGTGCTTTAATGAAATCACTCCCTGACCCAGAAAAGCAACCAATGCCTTTTTACCGAGGGTTAGTTCAAATTCAGAAGACTTATTCCGCCGCATGGCGAGATTTACTAAGCATTTGTGCCATCAAAGCCGGAGATGCTTATTGGCCTAGCATAGCCCGCCACATCAGCACAGATTTGCTTGAAACTGATACTGATTATGCCTCTGGGATATCATTCTGTAACCAGCTGAAGGCCTGGGCTAAGGACAAACTTGCAGATCAAGCTGCTGGCCTTACTGATATTGTACAGGAAAAAGGAGAATCAGTGGAAAGGTTTCATGCTAGACTGTTTCAAGTGTTCTCAGATTTGGGATTTGATCTTACTAATAAGATTCATTCTCAAATGCTTTCTGGTGCCTTTGTCCTAGGCATCAAAGACTCTATACACAAGGGTATCATTGCAGCACGCCCTGAATATAGAGTTGTTCCTTTGGATAAATTACTCCTAGTGGCAAGAGGTTTGAAACCATTCACTTTAATATTTTTATTAGTGATATTGCAGAAGGTCTTGATGGTAAATTCAAGCACTCCTGGAGAGGGGTGCTCTTGTCAAATGTGAATCACCATGCAACACTCCATTGTTTCCTGTCAAGAAAAAGACACCTAAAGGCGAACCAGAGAAGTACAGAATGGTCCAGGACCTCAGAGCGGTAAATGAAGCCACAGTTTTGGACACTCCAGTTGTGCCCAACCCACACACTCTTCTCTCAGGCGTTCCACCCTCTGCAAAGTACTTCACAGTCATTGATCTGGCTAATGCCTTCTTCAGTGTTCCTCTGGATCCAACTTGTCAATATCTGTTTGCTTTCACACATGAAAAACAACAGTACACATGGACTGTTATGCCCCAAGGGGCACAAAATTCACCAAGTCAATTTGCAAAGGCCATTTTCTCTATTCTTGATCCATGGCAATCTGACCATCCTGAGATCGTCCTGCTTCAATATGTGGATGATTTGCTGCTCTGTGGAGATGACCTACCCATAACAGAACAATGCTCAATTAATCTCCTTTGCTATTTAGCAGAACAAGGATGTAAAGCTTCACGTTTCAATCTTCAATTCTGTCAACCTACTGTTATCTTCCTTGGCCATTGTCTATCTCAGGGTACTAGACATCTCACCCGTGACCGAGTTAGAGCAGTACTGGATATTCCACCTCCAAGGACCTCAAAGTCTCTACATGCCTTCCTAGGCCTCATTTCTTACTGCCGAGCATGGATCCCAGAGGCCTCTCTACTCATGCAACCCCTCTATGATGCACTTAAGTCAGACCCATTCTGCTTGACCATAGAAGCCCATGACAACTTCTGTACTCTCAAACGTGCTATTGCTTCTGCTCCTGCCCCTGGCCTACCAGACTATACCAAACCCTTCAAAATATTTGTCTCTGAAAGACAAGGCCATGTTACAGGAGTACTTACTCAAGCCCATGGACCTGGAGGCCGCCAAAGGCCTATTGGATTTTTCTCCTGTCAACTGGATATAGTGGCCAGAGGAACCCCTTCTTGACTTCAGGCCGATTTTGCAGCTATGGAACTCAATGAAAGAACTGGAGACCTAGTCCTTGGCCACCCTCTGTTTGTCTTGGCCCCTCATGACATTTCTGCCATAGTCAACTAAGTCCAAATTAAACATGTCACTCCTGCCAGACATCTTCGTCTTCAATGTCATCTTCTGTTACCTGACAACATCACCCTTCAAAGGTGTCAGGTTCTCAATCCGTCCACTCTTCTGCCACTCCCTGAGGGGGGTATATACTATGGATTTATCATGGACGAAACCTATATTTTTCTTCTCGCTGGCACCATCAAGAAAATGCATCCCAACTCATCCTTTCATGATGGACAAGTACCTCTTTGTGATGGAGCAGGATACGCCTTCTGTACCATGTGGTACAAGCCAACCATCACTCCTGAACCCTGCTATGAAGATGAGCTCTATCATCTGGTTGAGGTAAAACTTACCTCACAAGACTTCTACTGTGACTCTGAAGGCAACAGTATGGTCTTGATTCATCTACCTCCAGAACTCAAACATTTGTATCATCATTGGGACATTGCCATTCCACATGTCCCTGTTACCAAGTTAAAAACAAAATCATGGAATGATCTTGGGCCCATGGCAAAATTATGGGCCACCATGAACGAATCACAGCTACAGGAAAAAGGCGTTGTCAAATATCCAGAAACCGACCACCTAGAAGCATGGCCACGTCATTTCCTGGAAAATGAATTTCAAGATTTAGTCGTAGTAAATGACTACGACCCAGAAACACCTCATGACTGTTTTGAACAGATGAAAATGGAAACAACACATTTACCAACCGTGCATGAGGACCAATTGGTAGATCCTGATCTCACTCTGTTTGTGGACGGTTCAAGGTATGCTGATGAAGAAGGAAGATACCACACAGGATATGCCGTAACCACAACAGATGAAATTATCAAGTCATCATCTTTACCATCAACAATGTCTGCACAAGAAGCTGAATTGCAAGCCCTGACTTCAGCATGCAAGATCTCTGAAGGAAAGCGCGCCAATATCTACACGGATTCAAGATATGCACTGGGCATGGCTCAAGACTTCGGATTAATTTGGAAAACAAGAGGATTTCTTACCACTGCCGGTACGACAGTCAAGCACGGTTCTGCAATCAAAGAGCTAATGGATGCCCTCTTACTCCCAGAAGAAGTGGCTATTTTGAAGGTAAAGGCACATGGGAAATTGGATACAGATGAAGCAAAGGGCAACCATTTGGCTGATCAGGCTGCTAAGCAAGCAGCAAGAGAATTGCAGGAAGTGGATGAAGGAGTGTCCGGAAATGAAGAAATTCCTATTTTTACTTTACAGACTCTTCCAACTGACCTAAGAATCCTACGGGAACAACAAGCTACAGTTGCCCCTGAGGAAATACAGAAATGGAAGAAGAAAGGAGCAGTTCTGAAGGATGGGGTGTATTCCAACAATCTTAAGTTCTGCCTCCCCAGAAGTCTATATCCGGCAATTGTGCAGTGGGCTCATGGGCCAGCACATCTATCAAAAGACCTAATGACTGCTCTTGTACAGAAATATTACGATGCACCAGGAATTACAACACTGGCCCATAACTACTGCAAGGCCTGTGTCATTTGCGCAAAGTGTAATCCAGGGAAGCCAACCAGAGTACCTCAAAAGCACCTGGCTAAGCCTATGTAGCCATTCCAGAGAATTCAGATAGACCACATTCAAATGCCAAAGAGTGGTCCCCATGAATATGCACTAGTAATAGTGGATATGTTTTCAGGCTGGCCAGAAGCCTATCCAGTATCCAATATCACCGCCAAGACAACAGCAAAGCGTCTACTTGCAGAAATTGTATGTAGATTCGGACTCCCAGAAGTTATTGAAAGTGACCAGGGCCCAGCTTTCACAGCATCAGTGACTAAAGAAATTTGGACTGCTCTGGGGGTGACCCTAGCTTTCCACACCCCTTATCATCCACAAAGCAGTGGTAAAGTGGAACGCATGAATGGTACCCTAAAAGCTAGAATGTTAAAGATGTCACAGGAAACAAAGATGCCCTGGCCAGAAAGCTTGTCAATAACTCTATTTAGTGTCAGACACACACCCAGAGGGAAGCATTCATTATCCCCATATGAGATTCTATTTGGGACTGCACCCAGGCTAGGCTGCTATTTTCCCCAACAGCTACAGCTTCAAACTGATGTTTTGGTAGATTATGTAACTGAACTTGCAAGTGCTTTGAACAAAATCCATGCCCAAGTTTTCTCTTCAATTCCAGATCCCGATTCTGACACGGGTACTCACAGTCTGCTTCCTGGAGATTGGGTCCTAGTCAAGAAATTTGTGCGGAAACACACCCTGGAACCAAGATTTGACGGACCCTTCCAAGTTCTTCTGATCACCTCCATCTCCGTCAAGTTGGCTGGGAGGCCACATTGTATTCACGCTTCCCATTGTAAGAAGACTCCTGCACAACCATGTACCTCTGGTACATCACCACCTTAATTAGCCTTCCCACCTTAATTAGCCTTCTTAAGGCCCAACAAGTAGCCATTACTAAAGATGCCAGCGGGTACACCTTCTGGTACAATTCGTCATGTACCCGTGTGGCCAGGGCCGGATTAACATAGGGGCTGATGGAGCTGCAGCTCCAGGCCCAGGCCCATGGAATAGGCCCATTGGTTTTAAAAAAAAAAAAAAATTTTTTTTTTTTTTTTTACACACTACTCTTAGGGTTGCCAGGTATTTCTCATGTATTTCTTAGGGTTGCCAGGTATTTCTCAGAAGTATTTCTCAGGTATTTGAGGCTGCCTAGCCGGTGCCGGTATTGCAGTAATACCGGCAATACAAATGTCTGTCTCAGTATAAACATAGATTATTCTCCAATACCAGCGCCGGCCAGTAGGGGTCGCTGTTTGTGTGGAGAGAGGCAGTGATAAGAAGTTACGGCATCTCCCTCCCTGCCTCTCTCTACTCACTGATCCGCGGGGGAGCAGCTCTGCACAGAGAGTCCAGACAGCAGCTCCAAGACATGGGGACACTGAGACATTGGGACACTGGGGAACATGGGGACCCTGAGCATGGACGTCCGCAGGAATTTTTCCGTGGGGGGGTGGGGAGGGCATAATTGTAATGACATCCATGCTTGGCCCCTTTTTGACAGTGTCATGAAAGGGAAGGAGCATAGTTATTTTCACATAAAGCAAGGATGAATAGCGTTTTCACAACTATGGTGTCAGGAATATATGTTTGTATTCCTGACACTATAGTGTTCCTTTCATCAAATTACAGGGACATTCTGGTCACCATAACAACTTTATCTAAATGAAAATGCTGTGATGCAAGGAGGCCCCTGGGTGCTCTTTCTTTGAAGGGGGGAAACCGCTCTCAAATGGTTTACCCCCAAAGGCTTCCTTCAGCTCCAGATCTCCAGGTCGCTCAGTGGTATTCGACTTCTGAAACAGAGTGTCAGGAAGTGCAGATTGACGTTGGGCATGGGTGCCGCTGATTGGCTAGAGTGGTCAGCTGACACTCTAAGCCAATCGCTAGTTCCCGATTCATAAAAATGTTTTACGTTTTTATGAATAGGGAGCTACTGATTGGCTTAGAGTGCTAGCTGACCATCTAGCCAATCAGCGGCACCCCTACCCAGCGGCCTTCTGTGTTTCCTGACACTCAGTAAATAAAAGTGAACACATTAACACTGATATTGTTTGTTTTTACCTGGGGAGATGAGAAGGTACAAAGTTTCCCTGCCAGGCCCAGGTACCAACGCCTTATGATGTGGTGTCCAGAATGAAGTGCTCCAATCTCATTTTCTCCTCCTTCATTTGACACAGTCTTCTTTGTCTTCTGAGGCTCCTTCTGCTCCTTTACCTTTCTGCTACTTTCTGCTTATTTTGCGCCCTTCTGCTCCTTTCTCTTTCTGATCCCTTCCTGCTCCTTGATGGCCCTTCCTGCTTCTTGCAGACCCTTCCTGCTTCTTACTGCCCTTCCTGCTTCTTTCTGCCCCTTCCAGCTTCTTGCAGCCCCTTGCTGATCCTTTCTGTTCCTTCTGATTCTTCCTGCCCCTTCCTGCTCCTTGCTGCCCCTTCCTGCTCCTTGCAGACCCTTCCTGCTCCTTGCAGACCCTTCCTGCTCCTTGCAGACCCTTCCTGCTCCTTGCAGACTCTTCCTGCTTTTTGCAGACCCTTCCTACTCCTTTCTGCCCCTTCTTTCTCCTTGCTGCCCCTTCCTACTCCTAGCAGAACCTTACTACTCCTTGCTGACCCCTCCTGCCCCTTGCAGACCCTTCCTGCTCCTTGCAGACTCTTCCTGCTTTTTGCAGACCCTTCCTACTCCTTTCTGCCCCTTCTTTCTCCTTGCTGCCCCTTCCTACTCCTAGCAGACCCTTACTACTCCTTGCTGACCCCTCCTGCCCCTTGCAGACCCGTTCTACTCCTTGCTGACCCCGCCTGCTCCTTGCTGCCTCTTCCTACTCCATGCTTCCCCTTCCTACTCCATGCAGACCCTTCCTGCTCCTTGCAGACCCTTCCTGCTCCTTGCAGACCCTTCCTGCTCCTTGCAGACCCTTCCTGCTCCCTCTTCCTACTCCTTGCTGCCTCTTCCTACTCCTTGCTGCCTCTTCCTACTCCTTGCTGCCTCTTCCTACTCCTTGCTGCCCCTTCCTGATCCTTGCTGCCCCTTCCTGATCCTTGCTGCCCCTTCCTGATCCTTGCTGCCTCTTCCTACTCCTTGCTGCCTCTTCCTACTCCTTGCTGCCTCTTCCTACTCCTTGCTGACCCCTCTTGGTCCTTGCAGACCCTTCCTACTCCTTGGTGACCCCTCCTGCTCCTTGCAGACCGTCCCTACCCCTTCCTGCTGCCCCTTCCTATTCCTTGCTGACCCCTCCTGCCTCTTGCAGACCCTTTCTACTCCTTGCTGACCCCTCCTGCTCCTTGCTGCTCCTTCTACTTTACCCTTGCTGACCCCTCCTGCCCCTTGCAGAACCTTTCTGCTCCTTCTACTTTACCTTCCTCTATGTAGTCTCCCCCACCCCCCATCCTTCACTTACCTGCTTTGTAGGCTGCCTCTTTGCTGCTCCCCTGCACTTTTAGTCATGAGAGAGTAGGGATAAGCTGTAGCTTCCTACTGGCCAGCGCTGGTATTGCACTGTATTCTCACACTAAAACGAAAAATAGCAGCACAAGCTGAAAAATCCGGGGGGGGGGGGGGGGGGAGGAGAGAGGCAAGTACCCCCCTTTACCCTCCCCATTCGGCCGCCCATGACCCTGAGACACTAGGGACACAGTGGCCCCATGTCTCCCAGTGGCCCCTAGTCTGTGTCCCCATGTCTCCCAGCCACTGTCCCTAGTGGCTCAGTGGCCCCATGTCTCCCAGTGTCCCCATGTCTCTAAGTGTCCCCTAGTGTCCTACTGACATCACGACACTGGGAGACATGAGGACACAGACTCTAAGGGACACTGGGAGACATGGGGATACAAACAATAGGCGACACTGGGCGACATGGGGACACTCAGAGGCATGGAGACACAGGGAGACACAGTGTCCCCTAGTATAAAAGAAAAAATCTCAGGCACTCACTGTGATAGCTTTAAGCAGGTTTATTGGACACCGCAACATTTTGACCTGTACCCAGGTTTTTATCAAGTCTCCAGTGTCCCCTATATATCACAGTGTCTCAGTGCCCCATGTCTCCCCGTGTCCCCTCGTGTCTGTCACCCAGTGTCCCCAAGAGTCTCAGATTTCCCAGGTCTCCCAGTGTTCCCTAGTATCTGTGTCCCCATGTCTCCCAGTGTCCCAATGTCTCTCAATGTCCCCTAGTGACATGGGGACACTGGGAGACCTGAGGACACAAACACTAAGGGACTGGGAGACATAGGGACACAGGCATTCCCCCTTTTTGTGTATGTTCGCCCTTTCGGCCGTTCTGGTTATGTGATTTGTGTCAGTAGCCCACCCTTTTACCACATCCATAGACTTCCTGCTTTACTGGACACTGCTGTTAGGGGGTATGGGTTTACTTGAAAGATGAAAGCATGAGCATTAGCAAAGGGTATGTGTTTTCTCATAGTTGCATCCTATGAGTTTCCCTACAGCATCATCTCCATCAGATACATGACGCTTAGGAGGTAGGAATGTTTTAGTGTTGTTGGTCAATAAGATTTTGTAATTAGGCCCATCATAATTATCAGCACCAGGCCCACTGGGCTCTTAATCCGGCCCTGCGTGTGGCTACATATACCTTTGACTATTGTGACATTGTAGAATGCCCCTTCCCTACGTCACAAATTCAAACCATTTATAAAGATATACCACATGCAAAGGACCCCTATGTTTGTGTAGTTGACAAACAATGGGGGCACAACTGTAACCATTGGGGGGCTGCAGGGTGGAATGCCGGGCCTGCCTGGGCTTACAAACCCAAAAGTGCCTTATATAAGGTAGATGATCATGGTAGATCCCTACTACAAAGAATGACTTTAAGGAAGCCTGGAGGAGGTACACCCATAAAATTGATTTTAAACATTGAACATCCCAGTCCAAAAGATGCAGACCAGTATGTAATGGGAATGTATTGGAAAAGAGGTTCCCATAACAAATTGGGGCACTTCTACCTAAAAGATATGTGCCACTCTCCAGAGTGGCAAGGGGCTACCCATATGGTCCCGAACCCATTGAAACCACACATCCAGTCCTTTAAAGATATGATGGCCATTGCTAACCCCACCTTTGAAGATACCATGGCCGCTGAAACAGATTTCAATGATGTTAATTTATGGCTGGAATGGATGAAATATAATGCCAACAAACATAACAGAACCGCATGCTATGTGTGTGGTGGTGCCCGGCCTCATCTCGGCACCGTGCCCTTGACTTTGCCATTAGAAATGGAAAATTGCTTCCTAAGTCTTTTTGCCTACCACTACAACTTTAATAGGTCCCTCTGCAAAGCATGGGCAGTAGAATACCCCCTCCTAATCGAGAATGTCAAACCCCCAGATGGTGTTACGATCTATAAAGGAAATTACACCTGCTATGCCAATTATGATGGAATTGGTAAGTTCATGGGTAACTTTTCCGAAGGTTATTGTGCCAACTACAGAACTGTCCCTTTGTACCTATTGCAACACCATACTAGGTCATTAGGGGATATTTACTGGTTGTGTGGGGATTTACAGTTAAGATCCAGAATGGACATGGAGTGGTGGGGGGAGTGTACTCTGGCTAAAGCCATCATACCCATACATATTATCTCTGACACTCACCCTGACATACATGAGCCTACACACACACCGGCCAAAGTCAAGCGCGAAGCCCCAGTAAAAGGCAGTTTTGACCCCCACATTTATATTGATGCCATTGGGGTGCCTAGGGGGGTACCTAATGAATTTAAATCAAGAGATGAAGTTGCTGTGGGGTTTGAATCTCTCTTTACCATAGTCACAGCCAATAAGAATTTAAATTGGATTAATTACATTTATTACAACCAACAACGCTTTGTCAACTACACCAGAGATGCCCTCCAGGGCTTGGCCGAACAATTGCAGGCCACATCCCAGATGACTTTCCAGAACAGAATGGCCTTAGATATGATTCTAGCTGAAAAGCGAGGTGTATGTAAAATACTACCCGACACCATGACCTGTTGCACCTATATCCCAGAGAACACAGGTCCAAATGGTAAAGTCACCATGGCCATAGAAAAATTAAATAAACTCTCTGAAGAATTGAAAAGGAATTCTGAGGTAAAGGATCCCTGGGAAAGGTGGTTTGGTTGGATGACAGGGTGGCAAAAAGCTTTAATTCACATTGGTATGGCTCTACTAATTTTCCTTTTTATTCTCGCTCTTCTCGTTTGTTGTGTCCTCCCCTGCCTGAGAAAATTCCTACAGAAGACTGCAGACCAAGTGGCACCAACTTTTGCACATCTGACAGTTGATGACCAAGATCTCACTTCACCCTGTAAACCGCTGCAAACTATCCCTTTTACTGATAAAGTGCAAGAGTTTTAGGTAGGGAACCAGCTTAGGGACAGCGTCCGTCTTTATGGGTAGACTGCCGTGCGGAGATGTAGTGGGCAAGCCACTGCGGGATACCAGCGGAGTGAAGAGAGTTCCTGAACCATACTGACGGATGAGCTGCAGCCTATTAGGGACAGGAAGGGACAGATTTGCACTTTGCAATAACACCTAGCTAGCGGTCATGGGGTTTCTGTGCCTTTGGGCTAACACGTCTTCTGGAACTAACAAATAAAGTTTATCTTTTAGTGTCTAACATTTTATAGGGGGGACTGTTATATAATTATTAAAATCCTTATTAAACTTCCCATTAAACTCCTAAATGATTGATTTTCCTAACAGCATTTAGAATATTAGAAAAAGAATGCTTTCCTAGAAGGAAATGAATAGCACCGGAATAGTTAAGTTCCTGTAGTATGAAACATTGTATGCCATAGTTAGATCATGAGAATTGTACTAATAAAATGTCTATTCACTAAAAGCCTTGAACATAACCTTGGATATAACAGTATTAACCATTCAAAATGGCCAACAAAGTTCCTTCCCATCGAGTAAAGCCTCGTGCTACTCAAAATGGCGCCCGAGCCATCAAGTCCACACCCGTGTCCAAGATGACGCCACCTCTCGATGGGAGGACATTTAACTAACCACTTAACACCTAGACCAATTAATAATATTGATGGGAGGGTATTGACCTAACCACTTAACACCTAACCCAATTAATAATGTTTATTTATTGTTATCTTGATATTCTATGATGATTTAATATTGCCTTTATAAGGGTCTGCGTACCCGCTTTTAACCAGATGCCATTACATTTTCTGAAGTTCTTTCATCTAACCTGAACCCTGTGTCTCAGTGTGAAATTACTTCTGCGTGCACGCAACTTTGTTATCTTTATTTTGGACAGGAACAGATAGTCATTCAAACGTATTGGTTTGCATAAATTAATCTAGTACAGTATTAATGACTCAATTCCACAGCGTTGTGCAGGTTTGGGACTGCACTCCCATCTGTTAAAATGAATTCTGGAACCAGGATAAATTAGTAAAATAAAAGCTAAGTTTATTGTAATAAAATGTAAAATAAAAAAGGCAACAGTGTCCTTTTAAAAACGGAACAATGTCCTCTAAAACCGGAACGCTTTTCACCACTTCACTGTGGCTTCTTCAACCGGAGAAAATGATTTCAAAGTCCCTTGGTTCCTTATCATTCTTAAATACCACTAAAAACAGTGGGTGAAGGGTCAAAGCAGGTGTACCGCACACGTTGTTACCACCCACAGGTAGAGCGTGTGCGGTCCATGCCTCCCTCTAGCTTCACTGTCAAAGACGGCCAGTACTTTTCCTCTCTGGAATTGTGTCAGCTGTATTCGTTTCATGCTGTTCTGTTGTAAATATTCAAAGGTCTCTTGATTTCCCGAATCCAATTTTGTGTATTTCTGATGTTGTGCCTATTAGAGAGTTCGTTCTCATAGGATAATTCAAGTCCATATCGGGTAATATTAACCCATTTATTGCTACAGTCCATGTTAGTTCACATATGCATAAGTAGAAGAAACAAACAAAAAAAGGAAAGAAGGTGTTTAACATTTGTTCCTGTTCATTAAAAATCATTTATGTATATATCGTACTCTGCCTGTCATCAGTGGCGGCTCTAGACTTGGCGAGGCCTTAGGCGAAACTCATAGATGAGGCCCCCACTAACACCATTATTGGAAAAAAAATAGCACTTGACTTGTGTGTGTATAAGAAGCTGTAGATATATTGAAGAGGGAGCTTGCAGCACTGGATATAGAGAGCTAGTCTTTGTATACATTGTTGCATTGTCTACCTGTGTGTGCCTGAGAGTGTGTGTACATCTCTATCTATGTATCTGTATGTATGTTTCTCTGAGCATGTGTATGTTTGTGTACTGCCTGTGGCCTTTGGCATTAAGTTCATGATGAAGCTATGTTTTATGACAGTGTGTAGAATGATTGCCTTCAGGGGGTGACAGGGTGAGTAAAGGGGTACTTGTGGCAGGGTGAGTGTAAAAGAGCAGGAGGGTGCCACAGTGCGGAGAGTGGTGCCCGTGTGTTTAGAGGGAGAGATAGTGTGTATGGAGGGGGGTGACAGTGTGTGCGTAGAGAGGTGACAGAGTGTGTGGGGAAAATGACATAGGGTGAGGGGGTGACATAGTGTAGGGAGGTGGCGACAGAGTGTGAGGGAGGGGTGACAGGGTGAGAGGGAGGGTGACGGTGTGTGCGGAGAGAGGTTACAGAGTGTGTGGGGAAAATGACAGTGTGAGGGGGTGACATAGTGTAGCGGGGTGACATAGTGTAGCGGGGTGACATAGTGTAGCGGGGTGACAGAGTGTAGGGGGGGTGACAGAGTGAGAGGGGGGGTGACAGAGTGAGAGGGAGGGTGACAGAGTGAGAGGGAGGGTGACGGTGTGTGGGGAGTGACAGGGTAAGGTGACAGAGTAAGGGGTGTGACATAGTGTGGGGGGTCACAGGGTGGGTGACAGAGTAAGAGGTGGGGTGACAGGGTGAGTGTGTGACAGGGTGAGAGGAGGTGACAGGTGGGGTGGCAGGGTGAGTGACAGGGTCCGATGTTGGGTTGAGAGGGGAGGCAGGGTGAGGTGGGTGACAGGTGGGGTGGCAGGGTGAGAGGGGATGACAGGGTGGCGGTCACAGGGTGGGTGACCGAGTAAGAGGTGGGGTGACAGGGTGAGGGGGTGAGAGGTGGGGTGAGAGGGTGAGATGTGGGGTGACAGGTGGGGTGGCAGGGTGAGGGGGTGGCAGAGTAAGAGGATGACAGTGTGAGAGGAAGTGAGGGATGACAGGTGGGGTGGAAGGAGGATGAGAGAATGAGAGGTGGGGTGACAGGGTGAGGGGGTGACAGGTGGGGTGGCAGGGTGAGAGGGAAGTGACAGGGTGTGACAGGTGGGGTGGCAGGGTGAGAGGGGGGTGACAGGGTGAGGTGACAGAGTGAGAGGGGAATGATAGGGCAAGGTGGCAGGGTGAGAGGGGGTGAAAGGTGGAGTGGCAGGGTGAGAGGCGGGTGATAGGGTGAGAGGGGGGTGACAGGTGGGGTGGCAGGGTGAGAAGGGGTGACAGGTGGGGTGGCAACGTGAGAGGTGGGTGACAGGGTGAGGGGGTGGCAGGTGGGGTGGCAGGGTGAGAGAGGGGTAAGATGGGGTGACATGGTGAGAGGAGCTGACAGGGTGATGGGGGGGTGACAGGTGGGGTGGCAGGGTAAGAGGGGGTGACAGGTGGGGTGGCAGCGTGAGAGGGGGTGACAGGTTGGGTGGCAGGGTGACAGGGTGAGAGGGGGTGACAGGTGGGGTGGAAGGGTGAGATGGGGGTGACAGGTGGGGTGGCAGTGTGAGATGGGGGTGACAGGGTGATGTGGCAGGGTGAGGAGGGGGTGACAGGGTGAGGAGGGGGTGACAGGGTGAAGTGGCAGGGTGAGGGGGTGACAGGGTGAGGAGGGGTGACAGGGTGAGGAGGGGTGACAGGGTGAAGTGGCAGGGTGAGGGGTGGTGACAGGGTGAGGGGGTGACTGGGTGACGAGGGGGGTGACAGGGTGAGGGGGTGAGGAGGGGTGACAGGGTGAGGAGGGGGTGACAGGGTGAAGTGGCAGGGTGAAGTGGCAGGGTGAGACGGGTGACAGGGTGAGGGGGATGACAGGGTGAGGAGGGGCTGACAGGGTGAAGTGACAGGGTGAGTGGGGTGACAGGGTGAGGGGGGTGACAGGGTGAGGAGGGGGTGACAGGGTGAAGTGACAGGGTGAAGGGGATGGCAGGGTGAAGGGGGTGACGGGGTGAGGGGGTGACAGGGTGAGGGGGGGTGACAGGGTGAAGTGGCAGGGCGAGGGGGTGACAGGGTGAGGGGGGTGACAGGGTAAAGAGGGGGTGACAAGGTGAAGTGGCAGGGTGAGGGGGTGACAGGGTGAGGAGGGGTGACAGGGTGAGTGGGGGTGACAGGGTGAGGGGGTGACAGGGTGAAGTGGCAGGGTGAGTGGGTGTGACAGGGTGAGGGGGGTGACAGGGTGAGTGGGTGTGACAGGGTGAAGTGGCAGGGTGAGGGGGGTGACAGGGTGAGTGGGGGTGACAGGGTGAAGTGGCAGGGTGAGTGGGGTGACACGGTGAGGGGGTGACAGGGTGAGTGGGGGTGACAGGGTTAAGTGACAGGATGAGGGGGGTGACAGGGTGAGTGGGGGTGACAGTGTGAAGTGGAAGGGTGAGGGGGGTGACAGGGTGAGGGGGTGACAGGGTAAAGAGGGGGTGACAGGGTGAAGTGGCAGGGTGAGGGGGTGACAGGGTGAGTGGGGGTGACAGGGTGAAGTGGCAGGGTGAGGGGGGTGACAGGGTGAGGGGATGACAGGGTGAGGGGGTGACAGGGTAAAGAGGGGGTGATAGGGTGAAGTGGCAGGGTGAGGGGGGTGACAGGGTGAGGGGGTGACAGGGTGAGGGGGGTGACAGGGTGAGTGGGGGTGACAGGGTGAAGTGGCAGGGTGAGGGGGGTGACAGGGTGAGGGGGGTGACAGGGTAAAGAGGGGGTGACAGGGTGAAGTGGCAGGGTGAGGGGGGTGACATGGTGAGTGGGGGTGACAGGGTGAAGTGGCAGGGTGAGGGGGTGACAGGGTGAGGGGGGGGACAGGGTAAAGAGGGGGTGATAGGGTGAAGTGGCAGGGTGAGAGGGATAACAGGGTGAGGAGGGGGTGACAGGTTTGGGGGGGGTGACAGGGTGAGGAGGGGTGACAGGTTTAGGGGGGGTGACAGGGTGAGGAGGGGGTGACAGGGTGAAGTGGCAGGGTGAGGGGGGTGACAGGGTGAGGGGGTGACAGGGTAAAGAGGGGGTGACAGGGTGAAGTGGCAGGGTGAGGGGGTGACAGGGTGAGTGGGGGTGACAGGGTGAAGTGGCAGGGTGAGGGGGGTGACAGGATGAGGGGGGTGACAGGGTAAAGAGGGGGTGACAGGGTGAAGTGGCAGGGTGAGGGGGGTGACAGGGTGAGTGGGGGTGACAGGGTGAAATGACAGGGTGAGGGGGTGACAGGGTAAAGAGGGGGTGACAGGGTGAAGTGGCAGGGTGAGGGGGTGACAGGGTGAGTGGGGGTGACAGGGTGAAGTGGCAGGGTGAGGGGGGTGACAGGGTGAGGGGATGGCAGGGTGAGGGGGGTGACAGGGTAAAGAGGGGGTGATAGGGTGAAGTGGCAGGGTGAGGGGGGTGACAGGGTGAGGGGGGTGACAGGGTGAGGGGGGTGACAGGGTGAGTGGGGGTGACAGGGTGAAGTGGCAGGGTGAGGGGGGTGACAGGGTGAGGGGGGTGACAGGGTAAAGAGGGGGTGACAGGGTGAAGTGGCAGGGTGAGGGGGGTGACATGGTGAGTGGGGGTGACAGGGTGAAGTGGCAGGGTGAGGGGGTGACAGGGTGAGGGGGGGACAGGGTAAAGAGGGGGTGATAGGGTGAAGTGGCAGGGTGAGAGGGATAACAGGGTGAGGAGGGGGTGACAGGTTTGGGGGGGGTGACAGGGTGAGGAGGGGTGACAGGTTTAGGGGGGGTGACAGGGTGAGGAGGGGGTGACAGGGTGAAGTGGCAGGGTGAGGGGGGTGACAGGGTGAGGGGGTGACAGGGTAAAGAGGGGGTGACAGGGTGAAGTGGCAGGGTGAGGGGGTGACAGGGTGAGTGGGGGTGACAGGGTGAAGTGGCAGGGTGAGGGGGGTGACAGGATGAGGGGGGTGACAGGGTAAAGAGGGGGTGACAGGGTGAAATGGCAGGGTGAGGGGGGTGACAGGGTGAGGGGGGTGACAGGGTAAAGAGGGGGTGATAGGGTGAAGTGGCAGGGTGAGAGGGATAACAGGGTGAGGAGGGGGTGACAGGTTTAGGGGGAGTGATAGGGTGAGGAGGGGGTGACAGGTTTAGGGGGGGTGACAGGGTGAGGAGGGGGTGACAGGGTGAAGTGGCAGGGTGAGGGGGTGACAGGGTGAGTGGGGTGACAGGGTGAGGGGGTGACAGGGTAAAGAGGGGGTGACAGGGTGAAGTGGCAGGGTGAGGGGGTGACAGGGTGAGTGGGGGTGACAGGGTGAAGTGGCAGGGTGAGGGGGGTGACAGGGTGAGGGGGGTGACACGGTGAGGGGGTGACAGGGTAAAGAGGGGGTGACAGGGTGAAGTGGCAGGGTGAGGGGGGTGACAGGGTGAGTGGGGGTGACAGGGTGAAGTGACAGGGTGAGGGGGGTGACAGGGTGAGGGGGTGACAGGGTGAGGGGGGTGACAGGGTAAAGAGGGGGTGATAGGGTGAAGTGGCAGGGTGAGAGGGGTAACAGGGTGAGGAGGGGGTGACAGGTTTAGGGGGGTGACAGGGTGAGGAGGGGGTGACAGGGTGAGAGGGGGTCAAAATCTACCTTTTTCCCTGGTGGTCCGGTGGGGTCAGTCTGTCCCTGGTGGTCCAGTGTCCTGCATGGCTCCCTGGTGGTCCAGTGGGCTTTCCGGTCTGCAGCTCCACCGGATCCAGAGCTGCAGACCACGTGGGGAATGTCTCGCGATCTCCATTCAGAGCGTTGCCGTGGTAACCCGCGGCAACGTTCTTATTGGCTGGAGATCGCGAGACCTCAGTCTTTAGCTCACACCCGGCAGAGCTGGAGACTGAGGCTGGCTCTCTCCCCGGGCGGACTGACAGGAGGGGCCTCGCACCCGGCGGCATACCGGGCAAGCCGCCGGGCCCCCTCCTGTGTCGGGTCCTCGGTCATAGACCGAGAACCCGACATGTCAGTCTGCCCTCAGGCGATTTAGGCGGCCGCGAGGCCCCTGACTGCGCGAGGCCTTAGGCGGCCGCCTAAATCGCCTAATTAGAGAGCCGCCTCTGCCTGTCATTACTTGCTTTGGTGTTTAATTTAGTAAAATACCTTATAGTAATAAGTTAGTAGGAATTTGTTTGCAGTGTATAGAAAAAATGTAGCTATATCTTTTTAGGAGTAATACACATTAAATTGCTTTTAGTTTCTATTTATTCCGTTTTTTGTATTCCATATAGGCTACATATCTAAAGGTAATTTTTCGATTTTTGTAAACTACAGGATTTTTACCTTTTAATTTTTGCAAAGTGCAGAATTTATACCTCTATTTGTTCATAAGGTTCCGTCTTATGTTTTATCTTTTTCCTAATTTTAACCCTTATATTTTCATTTTGTTTTAGAAAAGGAACGATTGGCTGATTTTTGTTCCATATCAATTCATACATTTACAAATAAAAGAAGCGAACAGAAAAAGAAAAAAAGACGTTTAACAATTGTTCTTATTCATTAAAAATAGTACGTATATCACACTTTGCCTGTCATTTTTTGTTTGGGTGATTGATTCAATGAAATACCTTATGACACATTAGCATAAGTTAGTTCATATGTGTATAAAGTAGAAGAAACAGAAGAAGGGAAAGAGATGTTCAGCATTTGCTCCTGTTCATTAAAAATCATTTATGCATATATCGCACTCTGCCTATCATTTCTTGCTTTGGTAATTAGTTCAGTAAAATACCTTGTGGCAATAAGTTAGCAGGAATTTTATGTAGTGTGCAGAGAAAATGTAATTGTATCTTTTTAGGAATAATTCACAGTAAGTTACTTCTAGTTTCTGTTTATTCCGTTTCTGTATTCCATACAGGTTACATGTCTAAAAGCAATTTTCGATTTTTGTAAACTGCAGGATTTATATCTTTATTTGCATTTTTTGTAAAAAAACAGTAATTTTACTTTACTTACTTACTTACTTTTTTCTTAGTATAGTGGCAGTACTTACAAGTGGGATGTTCCTTAGGATTCTGGACAAGAAGCTCCCCCTTCTTTAGAATTTAAATGCTGTGCTCCGCCTGCTGCCTCCATATAAGCTGTAACTCAGAGACACTCACCAGTAATACAAAAGAACCAAACAGAGACCGAATGATGCATAGAATTTAATCTATTTGAAAGCGGAGGGAAAGCCAGTACTGCCACTATACTAAGAAAAAAGGAATTTACGGTAAGTAAAATTACTGTTTTTCCCTTCGTATAGTGGCAGTACTTACAAGTGGGATATAGCAAGACCCCTGCAAACAACAAAGGGTGGGAACTCAGCAGGCCACAGCTTGTAGCACCTTACGCCCAAAGCAGCTTCAGATGATGAGAATACGTCCAGCCTACAATGCTTGATAAAAGTATGTAAGGAAGACCAAGCAGCAGCTTTGCAGATGTCTTCAGGTGAGGCAGCTGCTTTTTCAGCCCAGGAGGTCATCATAGCTCTAGAGGCACGAGCCTTTAACCCCTTAAGGACACATGACGTGTGTGACACGTCATGATTCCCTTTTATTCCAGAAGTTTGGTCCTTAAGGGGTTAAAGGGAAACTAAGGGGAATCCCTTTGGATTGATAAGCCAACCTGATTGTATACGTTAGCCATCTGGCCAAAGAGGGTCCTGAGACAGCACAACCCCTGTTAGCGCCCTGAAAGAATACAAATAGATCTAAGGATCTAATCCCTGAGTCATCTGAAGACAGATTTTCAGGGATCTTCTAACATCTAGGAGATGTCACATTCTTTCCAGATCCGACGTAGGAAAATGACAAAACCCCGGTAGGACAATAGGTTGGTAATTGCAGCACTAGAAATAACCTTAGGCAAAAAAGAAGGCTTGGTGTGCAGGACCACCTAGTCGCGATGAAAAAAAAGTGAATTCCGGAGAGAAAGAGAGAGCTCGGATCACACCTACTCAACTAGCAGAGGCGATAGGCACCCGGAAAACCGTCTTGAAGGTAAGAAACTTGATAGGAACCTCCAGTAAATGTTCAAATGGTGGTTCACAAAGGGCTCGAAGCACCAGAGACAGATCCCAAGTAGGGAAAGGTACTAACTTAGGAGGCCTCTTAAGCCTTATGGACTTAAGAAATCTTAGAAAAAACAGGTTTGAGGCAAAGTCACGAACCAGGAAGTGATTTAGAGCTGAAATCTGGCCTTTGAGCGTAAAAACTCCCAGGCCGGCTTCAAACCCATCTTGCAAAAAAGAAAGACTTTCCGGGATAGAGGCTTTGGCCGGATCCAACCTCGAAGTGAACACCAGGTTCTGAACTTCATCCAAACTCTGAAATAGATTTACGAAGTGGACCAGCGGACAGAAGACAGCAACACATCACATAAAGGTCAGAGAGACCATGGCCTTGAAGGATCACCCTTGCAGCAACCATGCCGTCAGGTGAAAAATATCCAGAGTTTCCACGGGGAGAGTCACATTCTCCAATACTTGAGAAGAGACTGGAGATGCCAACGTGAGATTGTCAAGTTTTCCACTTCCGAAAACCAACTCCTGTTCGGCCAGAAGGGCAGGACTGCCAATTACTTGCCTTCTTCATCTTACTTATGAACAATCCGTGGTATAAGAGCGACAGGAGGGAAAACATAAGCCATGTCGAAGGTCCAAGGTATCGATAGACCGTCTAGGACAACTGGGTACTCTCCTGAATGGAGAGAAGCAAAACATTGTACTTTCCTGTATCTCCTTGTGGCAAACAGGTCTATCTCCGGCCTGCCGAAGCGTGAACCCAGCTCCAAAAAAAACTTTGCTTGACAGTGCCCAGTCTGCCTGAGACCAAAGTCTACGGCTGAGGCCGTCTGAAATAACGTTTAGAGACCCTCTGACATGGGTAGCTGATATAGCGAGAAGATTTGCTTGAGCCCAAGACATATGAGGTAGCAGAGCTCTTGAAGAGCTTTTACCTTCGTGCCACCCTGGCGATTCAAAAAAACCACTGTAGTGGCGTCGTCCGACTGAATCCTCATTGCCTGATTGGTGATGGCTGAACGGAAGGAAACCAGTGCCTTCCAAACCGCATTTAATCCCTGAAACTTCAGGAAGCGCCTGCCTCCACTCTGTTCCAAGACCCTGACGGAACTGAGAAGCTAGATGGGCGCCCCAACCCATCTGGGAGGCATATGTGGATATCATAAACCATTGTTTCTGAGCAAACGATAGGCCCTTTGAGATTTTGCTTCTGTGTTTCCACCAGTTCAGGAGTCCTTTCACCCCTTTGGATAGGTGGAAGGGAGAGTCTAGATCTTCCTGTTTTCGTGTCCATTGGGAAAGGATGTCCCATTGCAATGGTTTTGCTTCTGCCTTTGCCCAGGCCACTGCTGGGATTGCAGAAGCGAGGAGGCCTAGAACCTCATAGCATCTCTGATTGAACTTAGGTTTTTATGCAGCTTTGATACGGCTTTTAAAATCCTCATTTGTTTCACTAATGGTAGAAAAAGAGAGAGGGACTGTGAATTTCCTCTAAGACCCAAGAACTCTAGACTTCGTGACGCAGTCAGCTTGGATTTTTCCAGGTTCAGGATCCAACCGTGATCTCTTAAAACCTTCATTGTAATCTTGAGAAGATTTAGCAGTTGTCTTTATTGGGCCTTCAGGAACCAAACGTCCAGGTATGGAACAATCGAGATACCTTTCAGACGTAAAACCGCCTTTATGGGTGCCAGGATTTTCGTAAAAGCTCAAAGAGCTGAGGACAGGCCAAAGGGAAGAGTTTAATTGTAAATGGAGAATCCTTCGCTTTCTTGAAACAAGAATGCTTGGGCACTTCCGGATTTGAACCCGGGACCTCTCGCACCTGAAGCGAGAATCATACCACTAGACCAACAAGCCAGTGTTGCTAGAACCACAAACCTGAGAAACTTCCGGGAAGATTCTGGAACCGGTACATGGAGATAAGCATATTTAAAAAACAACTCTGCCATGTAATCTCCCTTTGTAAAATGTGTGTCAAAAGACAAAATACCTTCCATACGGAACTTCTATCATGATAAGCAGGTGTTTACTAGTTTCAGGTCTAGGATCGGCTGGAAAGATCCATCTGGTTTTTGAACCAGAAAAAAAGGCGTGAGTAAACTCCCTGAAATACCCAACGTTTGGGTACCTCTCTACCACATTTCTTAAAGAAGAAGAGCATTTGTTTTACTCTTGATGGATAGCTTGATAGTAGGAAGGATGGACGTGGTTTCGATTAAACTTTATTCTGTAACCTTCTGAAATGGTTCTTGTAATCCACCTATATGAAGCACTCTTTTCCAGTCTTGGGCGAAGAACCTAAGGCGTCCTCCCACTCTTATGGCGTCAAAACTTCCTCTTTTGTCATGCCTGTTGGATTCCTGTCAAGACCACTGGCTGTTTATTTGAGGTACCTAGTTGGTCTCCCATACAAGTACTAACCAGGCCCGAGTCTGGATGGCTTCTGAGATCTGACGAGATCAGGGATTTTCAGGCTGGTATGGCCATAGGCCATCATGCTTTTGAAACCTGCAAAACCGCCCTGGTAACGAAAGGACCTCTGACCCTTGTACTGAAAACTTTAATATCCCTGGGTTCTTGATTCCAGAGGCAGGGCTTTCTTCGTATCAGACATCTGTCTAACAATGTCTTCCAAAGGAGTGCCAAAAAAAATGTTGTTCCTTTCAAAGGGTAATTCACATAAGGATGCCTTAGACGCAGTCAGCTGTCCATGTTCGTAGCCAAAGAGCTCTTCTGGCTACTGACGACAAACCCATAATCCTCGCTGATAAACAAAGAAAACTCATCTTTCAGTAGGAACAAGAGATGGGAAGGATCTGTATCAGATTTCCCATAAGGGAATCTTCCAGGGCTTGTAGCCAAACGCTCTGAGCTCTGAGAACCGCTGAACCTGCAAATTCAGCTCTGCACTGATATCCTGCGGCCTGGAATATTTTACTACACGAAGTTTCGGCCCGTTCGTCCATTGGGTCTTTAAGCCCTGAGACTTCGCCAATGGGTATAGTGGTTTTCTTTGATAGCTGGGCAATCTGAACATCCACTTAGGAAGATCTTCCCATTTTTCTCCAGACTGTAGCTTGAACAGCAGTTCAAAAATGCTTTGAAATGAACGTGGAGATCCAAGATTTAAGGAGACATTGGGAAACCTTTAACCTTACCCTTGGTAGGTTCAGTTTCTTGTACCGCCGTCGTCACTTCTTTAATAAATTTCTTCAGCTCTTCTGGTGGAAACCCCTCCTCCACACTTGAAGCCAGGCTGGAAATATCCGAAGGCGAAGAGACGTCAGACACAGAAGGAGATCTATTCCTCCTACGCTGTGTGGGCAGTTTCTCCCGAATAGCCAGTCTTTATAAGCTTCAAATGTCTGGGACAAATTTTCCTGAAACCAGCCCAGGAAGGATGCCATATCAGTCTGCTCGGCTTTTTCTAGCCGATCCGTTGCGCACTGATTGCATGTATTTTTGCGACATCCGTCAGGTAGAGGTAACGCACATTCCAGACAACATAAGTGCTTAGATTTACTTGTGGTGTTTGGAACAGAAGTTGACATCTTGTCTATATCTGTCTTATCTGGAGACATAGGACTTATTCTAGAAGCATGCATAAAGAAAGGTGAAAAAAAGGAGAGTTCAATAGTTAAACCTCACCTTAAATCACCTAAGATCCGTGTAGGAGGGCAGGTGACACGGAGAACCAGAACTGTACACCCACCCTTGGGGTCAGGAAGGTCCTGCACAGCCATGTATCCAAATTTTAAATTTGGCGCCAAACACCGTTTCGCGCATGCTCAGTAGCGTGATTCTGTGTTTGGTGGAACGCAAAGCCTCCCGGGCGTGCGTTCCACCGCTGTGCGCATGCGTAATGAGCAATGA
This sequence comes from Pelobates fuscus, assembly GCF_036172605.1. Lineage (NCBI taxonomy): Eukaryota > Metazoa > Chordata > Amphibia > Anura > Pelobatidae > Pelobates > Pelobates fuscus. Next base: position 84,216,516 of record NC_086328.1, on the reverse strand, counting down.
AGGAGGACCGCCTGGGAACTCCGTCAGAAAAAAACACAAAAGACAGTACCCGGTCACGTTCCGTAACGCGAACCCGGAAGTACTGTTGCCGCTCAGTTCCCGCCCGGGAAACTATCGGCCACTCACCTCCCGGTCAGCAACCTGTGCTGAACGCACCAAATCTCCACCTGCACTGTGGGGGAACCTGTCCGTCCCGTTGCTGGGACAAGAAGAACTGGTGAGTGTCTCTGAGTTACAGCTTATATGGAGGCAGCAGGCGGAGCACAGCTTTTAAATTCTAAAGAAGGGGGAGCTTCTTGTCCAGAATCCTAAGGAACATCCCACTTGTAAGTACTGCCACTATACGAAGGGAAAATATATAGTAGTTATTCTAGTAGTTATTTTATTAGACCAATTTGCCAATTCTAACTCCATGGTTACATGGGTATTTTTCCTCTTGTCAAATAATGACATTTCTATTTAGCTGCTAAGTACCTTACAAAGTAGAAGGAAAATAGAACGATGCAAAACAAGAAATTGGATAAGGACCAGCGCTTATTTACCACTTCTCTAATTTGTCAATACGTATAGATATTTAAAAATCAGCTGCTAGACCTAGATATCTACAGTGAAGATGAGAAAATTAAAACAAAAAATCATTTAAAAAAAGTAGATTGCAACAGTTTCATTGAAAGCATAAGTTGTCACCACTCCCCCTGGTTGGAAAATGCCCCGAAGGGACAACTCCTCAGGATTCGCAGAAACTGTAGTGATTTAACGAATTATGAGGATCAGTCACTAAGGATTAAGTCAGACTTTTTAATGAAAGGATACGATACAGTAAAATTAGAAAATTCCAGATTGGAAATAAAAAATAGGGAAAGAAAGGAATTGCTAAAATATAAAATTAAAAGTAACACGGATACACAAGACATACCTTTTATTAGCAACTATAATACGAATAACTAGAAAAGCTACAATTTCTGGGGAAATTGTGTGGTGTTCTTGCCTCCACCAGTAGTCTACAACTGGAGTGGGCGGAGTAACTGTTATTATTTATTTATATAGTACATTTAATTGCAACGTTGTTGCCCAAAGTGCTTCACAGTTACATTAAAACATACAGTTATAAAAACATTAGCAGGTGCAAAAGGCCCTGTCTATGACATCACTTGCTGCTGCAGCCTGGCACAGGCCAGAGTATTTTTGCGGTTGCCATCTTCAAACGGTCGTATTTTAAAAACTATAAATCCTACAGTGAAGAGCTTTATATTGTGAGAATCACAAGACCCACACCTACATTTTGATGTATAGTAAGTCTCTGAGATAATAACAATGAAGTCACAGTCGTAGTTTAGAAATTCCCCTTCAAATGTGAGCTTTGCAGAGTGGAGTTTCAATGAATGTCAATGGACTGCGTGAGTTGCAAACAAATGGTCATATTGTGAAAACTATAAGGACTATGACTTAGCTGTGGACATTTTTAGTGGCAGCAGGGATAGCTGAACGTTTTGATATAAGATTTGTGTAGGTGGGCCTGAAAATGAGGGAGTGGTGGCAGTTTAGAAATCATGTCCTGATTTTTAAACTTTTGCCAGCTCCCACTCTAGCTTTGCCATTCATTCCTATGGGACAAATTTCGCCACAAGAACGACGATATTCCGAGAACCATTCAGCGAAACGTTCCACAAAGTAATAGCAATCCGATCGGGAACAATCTGCACGTTTTGGTATATTTTTGTCTATGTAGTGTAAAAACTGTGGGAGGAGTTAGGGTGGCAAATTTGGCTATAATAATAATATATATGTGAGATAACATTAAGTGATCTTGCTATGCAAGAACACTTCATTACCAAGTACGTAAAATTATACATAAATATTGGCCAATCTTGTTACAGGATCCAGCATTAAAACAAATTCTCCCTACTAAACCTTGGATGATTTATATAGGAGTGAGAAACCTTAAGAACACACTAGTACGAAGCTCCCTTAAAGAACAGAATCATTCCTCAACTATATTTAAAAATGAAAAGGGTTTCTATGGGGGTGGCCTATGCACAGAATGCAAAAAATCAGGATGCACTCGGAGGGTAATAAAAGAAATAGTTATCAATAAGAATACGAAAATCCCTATTAAACAGTTCATGACATGCTACACAAAAGAATTGGTTTACTTATTAACATGCCCCTGTGGACTGAAATATGTAGGTCGAACCACTAGACCTCTACATGTGAGAATTAGAGAACACATTTATAAGATCCAAACAGGATTCGAACAACATAGTGTTTCCTGTCACTTTAAAAAATTCCATCAGCAAAAACCAGAAGGCCTAATGTTTATGGGAATAAAGAAACTGAATAAGAATTGGAGAGGAGGTGATTTTATTAAAGAACTTGGAAAGACTACAATGGAATGGATATATAAACTAAACACATTAATCCCCTACGGTTTGAATGCTGACTTCTAACTTTGCCATTTCCTATAACACTACTTTCCCACTTTGTCGTCTCTAACCACCCTATATCTCTTATATTCAGAGTATTTAATTTGTATTTTAGATATCCCTATCTGAGCTATTTCCTATATATTTTTTACAAAAAATGCAAATAAAGATATAAATCCTGCAGTTTACAAAAATCGAAAATTGCTTTTAGACATGTAACCTGTATGGAATACAGAAACGGAATAAACAGAAACTAGAAGTAACTTACTGTGAATTATTCCTAAAAAGATACAATTCCATTTTCTCTGCACACTACATAAAATTCCTGCTAACTTATTGCCACAAGGGATTTTACTGAACTAATTACCAAAGCAAGAAATGATAGGCAGAGTGCGATATATGCATAAATGATTTTTAATGAACAGGAGCAAATGCTGAACCTCTCTTTCCCTTCTTCTGTTTCTTCTACTTTATACACATATGAACTAACTTATGCTAATGTGTCATAAGGTATTTCATTGAATCAATCACCCAAACAAAAAATGACAGGCAAAGTGTGATATACGTACTATTTTTAATGAATAAGAACAATTGTTAAACATCTTTTTTTCTTTTTCTGTTCGCTTCTTTTATTTGTAAATGTATGAATTTGAAAAACAAAATGAAAATATAAGGGTTAAAATTAGGAAAAAGATAAAACATAAGACGGAACCCTATGAACAAATAGAGGTATAAATTCTGCACTTTACAAAAATTAAATGGTATAAATCCTGTAGTTTACAAAAATCGAAAAATTATCTTTAGATATGTAGCCTATATGGAATACAAAAAAACGGAATAAATAGAAACTAAAAGCAATTTAATGTGTATTACTCCTAAAAAGATATAGCTACATTTTTTCTATACACTGCAAACAAATTCCTGCTAACTTATTACTATAAGGTATTTTACTAAATTAAACACTAAAGCAAGTAATGACAGGCAGAGTACGCTATATACATAAATGATTTTTAATGAACAGGAACAAATGTTAAACACCTTCTTTCCTTTTTTTGTTTGTTCCTTCTACTTATGCATATATGAACTAACATGGACTGTGGCAATAAATGGGTTAATATTACCCGATATGGACTTGAATTATCCTATGAGAACGAACTCTCTAACAGGCACAACATCAGAAATACACAAAATTGGATTCGGGAAATCAAGAGACCTTTGAATATTTATAACAGAACAGCATGAAACGAATACAGCTGACACAATTCCAGAGAGGAAAAGTACTGGCCGTCTTTGACAGTGAGGCGAGAGGGAGGCATGGACCTCACACGCTGTACCTGTAGGTGGTAACAACGTGTGCGGTACACCTGCTTTGACCCTTCACCCACTGTTTTTAGTGGTATTTAAGAAGGATAAGGAACCAAGGGACTTTGAAATCATTTTCTCCGGTTGAAGAAGCCACAGTGAAGCGGTGAAATGCGTTCCGGTTTTAGAGGACATTGTTCTGTTTTTAAAAGGACACTGTTGCCTTTTTTTATTTTACATTTTATTACAATAAACCAAGCTTTTATTTTACTAATTTATCCTGGTTCCAGAATTCATTTTAACAGATGGGAGTGCAGTCCCAAACCTGCACAACGCTGTGGAATTGAGTCATTAATACTGACTCCAGATATTGTAAGTACTCACTTGGGAATCTGCTTTATATATTAAGAACAGTATCAGCAATATTGCGCAATCGTTTGTGCTTTCATTCCCCACTGCAGAACAATAAATTTCGTTCTGATAATAGGGGTGGGTCGCCTAAACAGACCCAGAAGTGATATACACCAGAGCTGGGTCTATAGCTCTCTGTTTGGGAGTTTAAATATTATTGTATTAATCTCTGTAAAATTATATACAGTCTATAGTATGTCTGTATCTTTTATAGATAACGCATTTTTTTTGGCACTCAAGGGAACACCCCTCAATTTCCCAAAGGTGAATAATTATACAATCTCCATAATACATAAGCGCTTCATTCTTTTTACTGTACAATTTTTCGTTTGTGATTTTAGAAGGTATCGCATGAATACATAGCAGCTGATTTTTAAATATCTATACGTATTGACAAATTAGAGAAGTGGTAAATAAACGCTGGTCCTTATCCAATTTCTTGTTTTGCATCAGCCGAAACTTGAAGAAGGATACAATAAAAATGATTTATTATGGCCCAGTGACCGGTTTATATACACAGACCCTCAGCATGCGGTCTCCATTCATTTGTACAGTAAGCCCGCCCAGGTGCCTCTGTGTCTGGGAGATAATGAGCTTGCTTTAGCTTAACCTAATTATCTCCCAGGCACTAGAGGTACACAATTTTACAATAAACACCCCAAAATACACACAATATCTATAGGAACCCCCACAAGTATATCCCCAGATAGCTGGTATCTGTGCGCCCAAGTTGTCAAAATAGCGCTGATCCATGGATTCTAGCCGAATCCCCACCGAGGTAAAGTCTTGACCAGCCGTGCACATGGTCCCATGCCCAAAACAGTTCCAGGGCATTTGGTACTTTGGCCAGTCATCTTTCGTTAATTGTCATTCGAAAACAAAGGAACGTTTTTCCTGGCTCGTAGGTTGTGAATGTTCTCCTAGTTCATGAGAACATTCCAACCAAACAGTGCTCTCCTACTTTGTCGGGAACAGAAGCAGGCGTCGGCACAAAGTCACCGAGGTTTGCCCATGTAAGTACGCTCGACGACCAAGTGCTGCTGCCTGCGTTCTGGAGACTAGATGGCAGCCGTTTTCCCAGAGCAGATGTTTTTTCGGATATACAAATGGCGACCACACAGCGAGAGCACTTAAAGTTTGTGGTTAACGAGCCAGGGGGGTGGTCTGTGTTCGTTAGGTTACCGAATGGAGAAAAGTACTTGGGTTCGGGTAAACTGGGAAAACGAACTAGGCAAAATTACCAGCTCAGGCACAGACACCAAGGTGCCGGATAGGTCGCAATCCCATTGTTCTCCCTGGGGACCTCTTGTTGAAACTCCAGGAATAAAAGTGTAGACTGTATGCCAAAAACTTAGTTATTCTTCAATCTCCAATAAGTCTCGGCTGGTGTACCACAGTCTCACTCAGCTATAATCACTCTGGGAAGCAGTCACAAGGGAAAGGGGACTTAGCCGTGACAACCCAGCTACTTGTGGGTAAACCGCCACAACTTTTAAATGCTATTCATGTCAGTGTACAGCTTTCCTGCCCCCTCCCCCCACAGAGTGTGAGCAGCCCAGAGCTTCTCATCTCTCTTCTAAGACAGCTGGTAAGCTGGAGAAGACCCTGGAATGGTATGTGTTCACATGAGAGTGTTAGTTTAAGTTTGTGTATACAAGCATGTTGTTAATTAGATCGGGGTATGTAGCAAGTTACATAGGTGGGTGTGTGCCTTACGTGTTTGTGTGAAGGATGGTTGGTGCAAAGCCCCAAAAAATAGTGCTTGCCTCAGACCCTACAAGTGATAAGAAGTGGCGTTGCATGCAGCAATGCAGGGGAACAACCTATAAATAGTGTGAGGATGGCTGTGTGCTCCTTCCACATTTAAGAAGCCAAGCAGAATATAGAGTATTACCAAAGCATTATATGTGCTTTACAGTTAATTCAATAAATCCAACTTCGACAGACACAGAGCTTTATGATCACAACACTCGATTACGGTAAAGATAATTTTATTTTTCACATCATTAGTGTCCCTTTAAAAACAAAATCTGAAGTCAAATAAAATGGCTATTCTTTGTTCTGGAAGTTCACCGTTTCCATTACCTCCTGTGAAGCATTATTCATTTAGAGCCAAGTACCATACACATCACCCTACGTATTCACTGAAGCATGAATAATTCTGCTTGTCAACTATACTTATCCATAGTGGGGGAGTCAATAGGAATGTGTGGCTGTTGGATAATGATGAGCAATATCAATCATTATGTACATTAGTGGACTGGATTTTTCCACTGCTTTACAGTTGGGTGAAGGATGGTAAAAAAAACTGCACATATATACACCTCTACTGTGTATCAGTGGACAGAAGGGGGAGCTCTGCAATCGTATGGTAAACCCAGAGAATTCCAAAGGTTTACTCCAGGCACTATTACCACTTCAGCGATTTTAAGTAGCCATGGTGGAGTCTATAAGCGTATCATTTTACTTTGAATGCTGCATATACCGAGTTAACCCCTTAGCTGCCGATGGTGTAACTCCACCTTCAGCAACATCACTATCAGTATCATGAGCCAGCCCAGAACTAGAGTTCCACACTGGCTAATCTAACTTCTTTGCAAATTTTGATGCACAGAATCTAATTCAATAAAGGACTGGAAAAATCCACATCAAGGTTCTGCAGCTTCACACAAGCCAGATGTCATTAATCTTGCTTCAGTGGAGACCCGGCAACCAGCAGGACCAGGCAAGAGGGCAAACTTAAAACGACTTGCCCTAGCGGTTATGAGGGTTGGGGTAATCTTTTAACAAGTAAATAACATATAGTCCACTACAAAGGTTATGCATTAATGGTGTATAAAGCATGTGCGTTGATAAGAATTGGGAGGATAGATGAACCCCTTGTCTTTAAACTTCAATCAAAACCTAGGTTTCTATTAAAGTGCCAAATTAAAAGTTCTAACAAGCACAAATGGGGTTTGCACAGTGTAAATACCATAACAAAAACAGAATAGGTTGGCCTTCTATGTCAAGGCACTAATGATTCTTCTCTTTTTTTTCCTCCCACTGTGGGTTAATGGGTTATCGAGATTAAAGATGGTAATGGTTGGCACATAGTAAAAATGCTAGTTTAAATTGTCAATGATGAAATACAAAGGGATTTAAAAAAAAAAATTAAAACAACCCACAAACCAAACAAAATAGATACATTGAAATGTAAAACGGATGTTGCAAATTTCCATTAAAATTAGTAATTCCACCCGTTGTGATTCCAGTACGGAGGCATGCCACTGAAGTCTTGCCAATCCTGGAGAGAAAAAACAAACAAATATTACAGCTGTCAGGGAGCAATGAGAATAATTCTGGTTGAAGAGCATTATAATATTGTACGAGAGGTGTAAAACAGCTGTAGGTTAATGTCATGAAAACAATTAAAATATGACTGAAAAGAGTAATTGCTTAAGGCCTAGGATAGGCCTACATTGACCAACCTTTTAGTGGTTTATTCTGGGAAATAACTAAGGGGTTATATTCTATAAGTGGATATATAACATATACACAAGCACAAATATTCTCAGATAGAAACACCCACCTGTACCTCTCCGAACGGTAGATTGTAGTTCTGTGGTGCCATGAACCTATCATGTTGAGGTGGGTGTGGCCCATGAAAATTATGGAAACCCTAATAGTGAAAGGAAGAATAAGAAAGAACTATTCAAGAAAGGGCTCATAAAATAGATATAGATTAAACATCCCAAATATGCGGATTTCACTGCACAAAAACAAAAACAAAATCAACCATATCAAAAACCCAAAGACTTTACCCTACACATGCACCCACATTATTCTTACCCCTGTTGGTCTCTGATGTTGCTTTATTTGTGAAGGCCGATGTGTCTTTAAATACCACTTGAACAAACTCAGACACACGCACTGGCACATACACACACAATGACACATGCACACCTTGAAACACAGATACACAAAATTACACACACGGGTCATAATGTTTATATTTGCATTCAGCCTCCAGTTAGATTACCTTTTTTTCTGCAGGAGGGTGACTTGCTTGGTGTGCTGCCCCTCTCCAGCAACAGGCTGTCACTTCCACCCAGCATCCGATACTCTTAAACAGCCACAGCACCTGACCTGTTCACCAATACCGATCGGGTGGCCATAAGTGCTTGGGCCACCAGATGGGCAAATCGCAGCGGAACCCCAATTTTGTTCTATCTTTAGAGCTTATACTTGCTTTTCAATATAATTTTTTCAACATAACTTTTTTCTCCCATTTAGGAGAACATTTAGTTCCCTTTTTATTATATCTGCTCAGTTTGATTGGCCCATAACACTACATAGTGTAGTGGCTAATTGACATCCGCAACTGCTGAGGATAGTGGGAGCCTGAGCCCGATGTTGGCTGCCACCGATCTCAGTGTCCGCCATCTATGTGTGGACACAAGGAATATAGATCTGGTGGAGGCCGAACCTGTATGGCTGTGTGCCGATATTGGTGGGAGTTGTTCCCTACTATCTCAGCTTTTGCAGCTCCTGATACCTGCTTGAATTGTAGGGCAGGGTATTGAAAGGGATGACCACATTCAGTAAACGGCAGCCAAACTCGCCCATCAGTATATAATTTCCCCTTTATGGGAATTGCTTATTTTGTTTATTTGTATTAACAGGATTGACGCCTAGGGTAGTTTATTCACAAAGGGGTTATTTTCTATAAGTGGATATATAACCTATACATATGCACAAAAATTTACAGAAAGACACACCCACCTGTAGCTCTCTGTACTGTAGATTGTAGTTCGGTGGTGCAATAAACCTATTCTGTTGAGGTGAGTGTGGCCCACGAAAATTCGGGAAACCCTAACAGTGAAAGGAAAAATAAGAAAGAACTATTCGAGAAAGGGTTCATAAAATAGATATACGTTGGACATCCCAAAACCAGGAATTTCACACACAAAAAAAAAAAAAAAACAACCTTATCAATACCCCAAGGACTTTACCCTACCCTACCCTACCACACATCCATATTATTCTTACCCATTGTAGTCTCTGATGATGCTGTATATGTGAAGGCCGATGATAGGGATGTGGCTTTGAAATCTCCTTGAAAGTGTTCCTAGTTGTGTCTTTCTGAACAGGGCCTGTACAATGGAAAATATAGAAAATGTTAAGTCACAGTGGTGTAGGGAAGTGGACCACTATATGACAGTTTTGGCAACAGAAAAGGTAGATATAAAGGATAACAGACATTGTTAGAAATCTGTACAAATTAATACGTGACCCAGGTTTGTGCACTGTGTTCTAAACCATTTACAGCAATTAGCTATCCACTTTAACATTACAACAGAAAATAGCGTAAAGACAATTGTCTATAGCAATATCTTTATAGAATATATGCATAGAAAATCTAAAAATTATAGGACAGGAATGTGTATCCAAAATAGTTTCATTTAAAATACAGCAACCCATTAAATTAACACTCATAGCATAAGCATGGCAGTGCAGGGCCAGCTCAGTGTTAAGCGTGATCAGTTGACGCAAATAACATTAACAACCCTTGCAAATTGTTATTTCCTTCCTTTGATATAATTTTAGGAAACACGATTTGTCCATTTAGCATTTCAGGTACTTGTACTGCACAAGCACACACTGCTTGTTCATAGCGTGGGAGCACAACGCTCTGATTCAAGCAATACCAATAGTTGGCCAGCTGAATGGGGAAATGAGAAGTCCTTAAATGATACTAAAAGAAACCATAGTAGAGCTGGCACTCTGAAAGATAAAAATAAAGTACAGCAAGGATTTGAAAAAGACATTTGTAAGGACAACTCCTTATTACCATAAAAATACACTGTGGGACGACTATACCTGGGTCATACACGTATAATGTAAATGTTACCTCAGCAACAAACACAGATGTATTAATAACATGATCAGAGATTTAATGCGGAGATTTCCCTTGATGAAGTAAATAATGGAACCTACATTGTAACCCTTGGCTTTATCGCTTTCTTTATTTACTAAATGGAGTATCAGTACATTGGTGTATAAATAGTCCATGACCATTCATATATTGAACATGAACAAAGCTCTTATTCCATTAAGGGAGAAAACCAATGGCCCCATCCCAGCTTATGGTTCCAACGTATGGAGGAACTACGTTCCATATTGGAGTTGGTCTTTGGTGCGTATGTGGGCATGCCCACCATCCCAACAATATGGACCCAATGAAGTTCCAAGCAATACTGAAGATTGCGCATAATAGTTAGCTGCTTTTTTTTTTTAACAGGGATAGGGTGAGCGAGAAACAGAACGCGTGAGAGGAAATGGTTTGATGTATTATTGTGAGGTTTCAGAAGACCTCTCTGTTAAATTAAAGGGACACTATAGTCACCTGAACAACTTTAGCTTAATGAAGCAGTTTTGGTGTATAGAACATGCCCCTGCATCATCACTGCTCAATCCTCTGCCATTTAGGAGTTAAATCCCTTTGTTTATGTACCCTAGTCACACCTCCCTGCATGTGACTTGCACAGCCTTCCATAAACACTTCCTGTAAAGAGAGCCCTATTTAGGCTTTCTTTATTGCAAGTTCTATTTAATTAAGATTTTCTTATCCCCTGCTATGTTAATAGCTTGCTAGACACTGCAAGAGCCTCCTGTATGTGATTAAAGTTCAATTTAGAAATTGAAATAAAATTATTTAAGGTAAATTACATCTGTTTGAAAGTGAAACCAGTTTTTTTTTCATGCAGGCTCTGTCAATCATAGCCAGGGGAGGTGTGGCTAGGGCTTCATAAACAGAAACAACGTGATTTCACTCCTAAATGACAGTGAATTGAGCAGTGAAATTGCAGGGGAATTTAGGTGACTATAGTGTTCCTTTAATATGAAACACATGGAAACTAAACAATGGGCATCTTGCATGCTGTTTATCTGTATTGTAATGAATAAACAGAATAAAATTAGATTTACAAAAAATTGAGGGGCAGTATTTTGTGGAAAAAAAACACAAAACTAAATGGAAGAAAAAAAAAAAAAAAATAGTCCTATTTGGTAAACAGACCCAGCTTTTCTAAGGCTTCTTTCTTCCGGTTCGAAATCTCCACTGCAGATTCCTTGTAACTACACTCAGAACACAGAATCGATTCCAGATGCATCTTCCTCCTCTTTGGAAATTTGAAATTAGCTGGAGAAAAGCACAAATATGCCAATGAATGAAAGCAGTCTATAAAAGCAGACATGACATGCTCCTATTTTCCTTATGCTGTCAGTTGCAAAAGAAAGAGCTTAAAGCACTGGTAGATAGGGAGAAAAGATGGAGGCACTCAGTTCAAGGATAGTTATATAAAGTGAGTCCCATCACATCAGACATCATTTGTTAAATTTAGGGGAGAACGGTAAACACTACAAATCCCTGATAATTCTGTTTGTATGGTTAAAAGACACAAAGTGTGTGACTGAAAAGTGCATGGTCTAAAAGAGAACAAATGCGACACAAGCAACATTCAACTATACATAAACATTAAACTATAATAATAATACTTGGTACGCTCATATGGAGAATATAGAGAGTCTCACCATCTCCTGGTAGTTGATATTCACAGAAGAGTTAATCTCTTAAATAACTAAAACATGGTCTGTCACATTAGACCAATTGCCACAAGCAGTATAAATAAGCAATCACAAACACTGTAACATGCACATTGCATCTGCTAATAAATCCTTATTGATGAACAAATGCATCACATCAAACGGCAAAAGAAATACAGTCTAAAAGTTTAATCTGGTTTTTTTTAACCCCCCCTCCTGACTTCACTACATTTTATTGCCCCCTGGTAACCCCCAAATGCCCCTAGGTTCCCCATTTCACCTTTTTTTTTTCCTGTTCATTTTTTGCCTGGATCTTGGTCCTAGGCACCGCCATCTTTGTCTGGCCAAATGAAGGCCCTGCAGGATAAGTCATCTGCCCACACTAGATAGCACTGTGGTTTAACACTTGGGCATTCGCTATTGTCCAAAATTCGAGAATTTTGGCTATTCCTTCACTCATCAGAAAGACGAATAAACAAATAGAAATTAATTAAAACTAATTTCAATTCGGTCGTCATTAGTTTGTTTAGTTTATTGCAAGGAGGGAGCTACCGGTTTGTGGATCCCTCCTTGTAATATGTAACAGAAGCGGCAGGGAGCTTGGCTGTGCTCTCCTTCCTGCCCCTACTCGCAGCATAGTGGCATGTATCCTAAACTGTGAGCAACCGGTGGCTATTGCATCCCCCTGCCCTTAGTCACAGGTGACAAGTGAGGGCTAATTGTTAAAATAAAGCCCTCACCAAGTGATTAGGAGTCATCAAGCTCTAGTCACCCCTAATCCCAGTGACTAGGGGTCCCCAAGCCACTAGTTTTCACCACTCCACCCATTGACAAGGGGTCCCCAAGCCCCTCGTTACAACCAATAAAAAAAAAAAGCCTACCTACCAATCTCCCCCTAAATAATAGTGGGGGGTGAGATAATAAAAATCCTTAAATCCCATCGAACTAGTACATTTATTTAATTTTTTTGCCCCACATGGCGCCCGGCAGTGAGGCAGAGCATCGGAAGCCATCAGGCAGGCTTCCGATGCTCTGCCTGTGCTTAATGCCTCAAGGAGTCGAGGCACTCAGTGGAAAAAAAAAAAAATTAAACACCTTCCCTTCCCATTTACTTACCCAATCACCGCCAATCCCCCGCCGGCAATTGGTGTTCTTCAATGGGGGGACTGTTTGACAGCCCAGACAGTTCCCCCTCAGCAAATTAGGACCCCAGAGGCCATGTGATCGCTCTGATATTGTCAGTAAGAGTAAAGTTTTTTGCATTTTTCACACACAAACGGCACTTTCACTGATAATATCATTGTTGTAATACGTTTTACTGTTTTTTTTTTGTTTTTTTTAATTCTTTATTTTTGTAGTGCTTAGAGTTACAGACATGCTTATATCGCCACGACAGCAGATACAAGTCGATGATAGAACAAAGAATATACAGTTTCATGGCGAACATTGACAGCACAATTTTTGAAAAGGAGTCAGGCTAGATATAAATGTCTACAACATTAGTTTCAATCAGGCTGATAGTTACTAAAAGGTAGGATAGACATTTTAGTTAACGTCAGGAGCTTATAAGGTTTAACAGCTTTAACCCCTTAAGGACACATGACGTGTGTGACACGTCATGATTCCCTTTTATTCCAGAAGTTTGGTCCTTAAGGGGTTAAACAGAATTTCACGGTAGAGGCAGTCTAAGTTATGCTGATAAAACACGTTAATTCTATGTAGTGTGAAGAACAAGCTAAATTACAACTGTACACCAGTGAGCTGTGAGACCCCTGGGCATACACGCAATTAACAGTGAGACACTTCATATCATGAAATTACGTTGCGGTTGAAACATGCGAGAGTGTAAGCTAGAGTAGGTATGTGATTGTCAAATAATAAATCGCAGAGTCAAGCTGGGTGCAAGCAGGTTAGCAATAGTGAATGTCAGTCGTTTAGTTACAGTAGCGTAAGTGTAATAGATGTGTTGAATGTCGTCGTTTGAACCTCGGGCCCCAAGTGTAGTCTGTTTTCTCGCTTAACTGTGCTCTAGGATGGTGTGTATGTTCCACGTGGCAATGAGCAATGACAGGCGGTCTGACCATTTTAGTCTTAAAGTAAAGAAAATAAACAGGCTGGTCATGTGTTGATTACTGTGTCAGTCTCTAGTTAGGTCGCGTTTCCTAGATCAATCAAGTGCATTTGTCATTTATCAGGTAGAGCAGCGTTTAAACAAGCTTTTGTGATTGCATTTAGTGACAGTCATTTAGAGGTAAGCCAGCGAGATCGACAAGCTGGGTGTTAATTATGGCGTGGTCCATAGGCAGGCTGAGTGTTGGGGTATAGCTCCAGGCATCACGTCTCAGGCCTTGATGGTACAGACTTCTTGAGGGAGAGGTGGCGAAAGGTAAGTCTTTCAGTTATCACAAGTCCTTCTTCGGACTGTCAGGATATGTCTCACCTCCGCAGCCGCTGGTGTGTGGTATCAGGGCGCACAGGCTGTAATGCTGGGCAAGACCTCCGCTGTGCCCGATCTGCTCGTGGAGAGCTTTTTGATGACGGCAATGTAGAGTGTCAAGTTCAGCCTTACATGCAGGAGTGCTTGCAAGCGTGCAATTTCGGCAAGGACATGTGCCTGTTAGGTGCTGCCGCTGTGGATGAGCAGCTTGGGAAGGTACACAGGACTCCATCCCACGTGGCCTCCGCCATCTTGGTGTCTGTGACTGGGGCGCTGGCTGTAATGGCCCTGCTGTTTCGCCGTTTGTAGCTGTCAGTGGTCGGGTGCCGAGGGTGTAGACCGGGATCACCCCCCCGGTCCATAGGGGGGGGTACGGGGCCGGTGTCCCCGTGGGTCTGACTGAGTGCAGGATGGTGTGCGGCAGGGCAGCGGCCGTCCGCCCCGCTCGCCTCCGGGATAGGCCGCAATGAAGTCAGATCGGCCTTCCCTTCCAGGGGACTGAAGCCTATCCGGCCAGCCTCGCCCTGGTCCCAGGGTACTCCGCCCGGTGGGGGCCGCCTTTGCCGGTCTGTTTCGAGGCATAAATCGTGAGGTTTGTAGATTATTCCCTCTTAGGTTGCAGGAGCTGGTCCTGCGTGCGACCAGCCAGCCCCCCACGTTTTACTGTTTTGAAACACTAATATTTGTGTTCAGCAAAGTCTCCCGAGTATAACAGTACCCCCATGTACAGGTTTCATAGTGATGGGGTACACAATAAAAAGAGGGAAACGTATATATGGTTTACAATAGAAGGTTAGTACATCGTTAACTTTGAGGGATTACATTTCCGGAATAGTGATGCCTCATTTTTTATTTTCTCTTGTCATGTCGTTTAGCAAAAACATATTATAACCAGGAGCAATGCCCGTCTAGATAGGCTATTAAAGGAGTAACAGTAGACTATGCAATATCGTAGACACGCATTAAGTAAATAAAGTGTGAGTCAGGCTGAAGTCATAACAAAAATAACAGCATATGGTATCAGCAGTAAACATGCCAACCGTGACGTACTCTCTGAACATGTCACACTCCTAATCTTTCCGTCACGACTTGGGAGGTAAGATATGTAGGGACACCTTGCTAGCCTGTCTTGTCACAATCTGCGACGTCAAATAGTACTGTGGTGCAAGTAACAAGGTAGGACTGTCACAGCGTCATGCAAGTGATGGAATAGGCTATATGATTACATGTATCGTGAGTCAGCGTCGATAAGGGCCAGCTATTGTATACTGAACATGCAAGCTATGGATCATAGGGTCCAATTAGTGACATGCTCAGTTGTTTACCTGATGAAAACCATAGTGCGAGCTAGCTACGGCTAAGGATTCATCAAATCCGCCTAGGGTAGACAATCAATAGAACATGCTTAACTATGCAAAGGTTAACTGTAATAGCCTAACACATTGGTGTGGCATCCCTGGGGACTAGCTAGCAATGAGATTGATCAGTAGTTGATTGGATAATCTGCGTTTAAGGCAGTCAGTCCTCTTGTTAGACCAGGGCGTCTACATACATCAGTCCCCAGTGATGGCCCACAACCCTCCAGCCTCAACAGTGTGACACATCCACTACCTAGACCAGACCAGGGCAGTGGGTGCTGCAATAGTCCACATGAGTGTTCAGCCTACACCACAGGGTGAGATGGTGCTATGAGATATGGTAGCCAGTCCATTGGGCTGTGGGGGGAAACCTCCACGCTCCCACATTCGATTTAGGGACTGCCCTGTTTCTCCTGCATGCCTGCTCTGACCATCCGGTCGTTTGACCCTGCGCGCTGTGATTCTTCCCCTGCGTCTCCTTGGTCTACGTCGCTTAAGTGCCGCGTGTCTTCGGCCCGGGGCCCTAGCAGGAGCCCTTACCACATGTCCATTGACCCCTTCATCAAGGTCGTGGGTCCAGGGTTCCACCGGATCACGGCAGTCTCCCTGGGTATATGGGTGGTGTTGGAGAGTTACCTCCATGTGAGCCCCCAGCTCGGAAGAAGACTGCGCGGTCCCAGCTACGACGCCATCTCCTTTTGCGGTAGGGGATGCTGGACGTGTGGTATGTATGGGGTCTTTCGCCATGGGCTTTTTGTCAGGTGTTGCAGGTAGTTGTGCTTGCAATGCTCGGGATTCAATCCGCTGCCAGAATTCCGTGCAGACCCTGTCAAAGTCAGCTAGAAACTTGGCTTCCCAGTCCACCTCTGCACAGGGTTTCCCGATGGTGCACCAAGCCTGCGGCTGCTGTTTCCCCAGTGGGGACCGGGATAACCCCCAGCGGTCCATAGGGGGGGGGGGGGGGGCGCCAGTTAGCAGGAGCTCATGTGAAGCATGTCTTGTCTGCTTACTGGCTTGGCTCTGCCTCCCCCTCCCCCTCCCCCACCCCCCGTGTTTTTTTTTATTTTGTATTTTATTGGTGTTTTCACAATGTAAAATACAACTGGTACGTAATATAAGAATTTATAAAGTTCATATATTAACTCTGGTGCGTCAAACAATGAATAGACAACATGTGGATTAGTGGCAGTCATTGGGTTCACTGTATAGGTTAGACCATACTGAGCCTTCGGTATAGAGATAGGGGTACCCCTCGTTCGTTCTTAATTCGGCCCCACTATTGCACATTGGGAAGTATGACTCTGTCATAGGTCTGTGAGAGGGTTTGACCACTGCTTATCTGTCTTCAAACGGGTACACATTTGTGAATGCTGGGCAGCTATTGTGTGTCTCGCTATCCTGTATGGTTCTGTGACATATGTCGTTGAGAGGTTTGAGCAACTGCTTAATAGGCATCCAGTGGGTTCATATTTGTAAAATTTGTAAAATGTTGGGCCACTATTGTATATCTCGCTATTGGCTACTAGTAACCTCACCTCAAAGGGCCGCTATGTATGTGGTGTTCCTACAGGTGGCGTGGTTTAATTAGGATTCGAGCCTGCGGGTTTAATGGACGGACTCTGGTGGGTCCCTGTATGTTTGTTCTTGGCTTCTGGACTGTCGCTGTGATATTCGTGTTTGATGTCAGTTTTTGGAGGAAAGTCTCTTTGTTCTCTGGAGAGGAGAGGGTGAGTATGTCATTTCCTTGTGTTACCAGGAGGAGGGAGCCATCAACCCCCCACGATATCTGATCCGCGCCTCCCTCAGCTGTCGGGCCACCGGTGTTAGCTGTCTCTTGACTGCGAGGACGGCAAATGGGAGGTCCCCGTATATGGCTATGTCACAGCCTTCGAAGTGCATGGTTCCCAGCTCCCTCGATTTGGCCATGATCGCAGACCGGATTGCAATGTCTTTGGTTGTGGCAATTACATCTCTTGGGGCATCCGCTGGGGCAGCTGCGGATTTGCGGACCCGGAATGCTGACGTTAGTGTCTCTGAATTAGTGTTGCCCCCTATACCCAACGAGGCCATGAAGCGTCGAAGGAAGGGCAGTGCTGTGTCCCCCTCAATATGCTCCAGAATTCCGCGTAGGCGGATGTTCTTACGTCTGTGTCTGGACTCCATCACCAACATCGACTTGGTAAGTTTTTGTACCTGTTCTATTAATGCTTGCAGATTATTGTGGGCGTCTTGCACACTTTGGTCTCTACAAGAAAAAGTGTAGAGTAGGTTAGCGCTAATAATATACAAAGGAGGCAGCAACCTTACAGAGGGTCACCCTCTAACCCTCTGGGATAAGGATGTACAGGAAAAAAGGGGAGAAAAGGCTGCGCCAAGAGATACAATAAAATAAGTCCCAATAAAAATATAAAAAGGATATATATAAATATATATAAAAGTCAATATAAAAAGGAGGATAAATGTCTATGTTGCGCTGGTGTTCTCTCTTCTTATGATGCTTTGGATCCTCCCGTGATATGTAAAATATAAAAGGGAAAAGGACCAATGGTGCAGATTGTGGGGTACGTGGAAAATGAAGAATAAAGATGGTTATTCCATTTTGATAAAACCCTTGAGGTGAAACGCGTTAATGGATTTTATTGTATACTTTTAATAATAAATTACGTTTGGCTTTATCTCTGTGCCATTCATATTTTTATTATATATATTTTTATCACTCCAATTTTATATTATCCTTTCCTGGCATTTTATATATCCTAAGGTGGGGATTATACCACCCACGCCATATCTCAAGTGCAGTGTCATCTGCACTGTATACTGTGAGTATATTTATTTTGTTTTGTATATACCACATCTTATCTTCAGAGAGCACTATCTGTTATATATTTTTCTCCCTTCTCCTGAGAATTGGACAGCACCAGTGGATCAGAATTTCCTGATATCCTACTAGCAGGGATTATACTGCAGAACGCCCATTCCACCTGAGCTGGTTATAGCTCATACAAATGTGAGTTTATTACATCTTTATTCTTCATTTTCCACGTACCCCACAATCTGCACCATTGGTCCTTTTCCCTTTTATATTTTACATATCACGGGAGGATCCAAAGCATCATAAGAAGAGAGAACACCAGCGCAACATAGACATTTATCCTCCTTTTTATATTGACTTTTATATATATTTATATATATCCTTTTTATATTTTTATTGGGACTTATTTTATTGTATCTCTTGGCGCAGCCTTTTCTCCCCTTTTTTCCTGTACACTTTGGTCTCTGGCTGCTTCTTTTGTCTCGATCGCCGTGACCCGTTGTTTGATGATCCCTATTTCCGTGCGTGTGTCTAAGAGGTCAGCCTTCCACACACGCCGCATATCCAGCAGGAGATTTTTAATATATCTCTCTTTGTTGCCGGGGAGGAATCTTCATCTGACTCATTAGAGGGGGTCCCCTCCGACTGTGAGGCCGGGGCTTCCTCCTCCTCTTGGTAGTTCTCCAAGGCCTCATCTTCGCTAGGCGGGTCGGGCGCCATTTTGGCTCGAGCCTGCGGTGTAGGCCTCTCAAAGGATAGTCTGATATCCTGCATTTTTGGAGCCTCTGGATGGCAAGGTTTTTTGTGCTTTCGCCCCATGGAGTCTTCTGTGTGAGGGCGGTTGTCACTCAGCGTGTTATGGGTTTTGTTTTCCGTGTTTAATGCGGCTTTTCCTGATATCTGGGACAGAGCTCTGTGTAAACATGTCTTCTCTGTTGCTCGGTCGGCCACGCCCCCCCCCCCCCCCTTTTGCATTTTTAACACACAAACAAATATAAATGCTAGCTTTGGCCAGTGTTTGTGACTAAGTGGCTACTAAAATAGACTGGACATACCCCATATTGAATATCCTGGGTTGTCTACTTTTCAAAAATATATGGTTTGATGGGGGTAAATTACATTGGCCGGCTTCAAAAATGTCCCAAATAGGACATGGGTGCATGATGACCAGCTGTGAAAATTCCAAGTTGGAAAACTGGAATGAGCACCCTCCAAATAAGGTCTTTTAGCCCCCAGGGAACCCGACACACCTGTACATGGGTGGTATCAATGTACTCAGGAGATGTTGCTGAACACATATCGGGGTGTTCTATGGCAGTAACCCTTAAAGTTCTCAGTAAATGTATTCTTAAATTGCTTTGTGTTTTAAAAGAAATAACCAATTTTTTTTTTTATTTGGCATAGGTTGGAGGTAAAATTGTTGCATGAAAAGAGTCAAAATACCCCAAGTTTAATACCTTAGGATGCCTTCTTTTAAAAAAATATATACATGAGAAGGGTTATTGAGGGATTCCTGACAGATATATGTTATATGGAACGCGTTAATTTTAAAACGCGTTAAAAAAAACCCAGTATATAGTATGTGAGGGTACAGTAAATGAGTAAGAAGAAAATTACAGCCAAACACAAACACAGCAGAAATATAAAAACAGCCCTTAACCTTAACGGTTAAGAAAATTGAAAAGCGGTTGGGGATTTCTTTTTTTTTTTTTTTTACACAACAGTTAACAGGAGGGAGATTTTAAACTCCCTTATTTACGAATACCAAGTCATTTTTGTAGGGTACCTTGGTTCCCTCACCAAGGGTACAATAAAATCATAAAAATTACAAGTGAAATATACAGGGAGTTCAGGATGGCAACCTATGTAAAAACATAAAATAGTACAATATCCAGTGCAGATGGTAATATTTAGTGATCCACAGATTAAAAAAAGCAGGTAGACACAATTATAAAGGGGTAAAACCAAACATTTTAGGCCCTAAATTTTAGGCTGATGATGACCGAGGAAGCGGTTTTACACAGTGAAACGAGTTTTGGCGATTTTAAAGGCTGGACTAAGTGGCCCTTTTGTTGTTTTTATGTACATATTTTGTTATAAATAAATCGTTAATTCAAAGCACTGTTGCAAGCACTTTATATTAAGGAACCAAGGATACAGAAGAAGTGTCACTCCATAGACTGACACTATGCACTAGCTAGGCTCCTGTTTAGGTGAGCAAGACCATTTTATAATTCTGGTCATCTGACTTCTATAGGGTCCTATTACACTATTATCTGTTCCTGTTTTCTCATGGAAATTGACAACTGGGATTGAAAAGAGGTGGCATGCTACCTTAAAAGGCATATCTGCAACCCCATTATGAGGGTATCTAGGTGCTTTTTTAAATCTGTGGATCACTAAATATTACCATCTGCACTATATAGTGCCTATTTTTTAATTGTTGCTTCCTTGGACCCCCTGCAAGAATCATAGAAAATGGGTAAGATACATCCTTCCATTCACAAGCGCTCCACCTATAATTTATAAGTATTTTTCACTTTCACAGTAATTTTGACTTAGAAATTAGTAAAGTTGTCTGGAAGACCAAATTTGGTCTTTCAGATGTTTAGTAGATAGTTCCCTAATCCTTGTGTGAATTAGGGGGCTATCTACTAAGAGGATGCAGCCGGGGCACGGATCGGAATTTCATTCTTTTGAGTGAAATTCCCAACAAGAAAAAAAAAATGTTAAGACGAAATTCAGTCCATTCGCCGGGGCCCTAGTCTAAATGGCAGGACGCTTGGGAAAGGCGAATGAAGCAATGCGAGACCACGAAGGAGGGTAAGTATTGTGGGAAATCTTTCTTTGACACAGGAAATGGAGCTGACTTAAGCTCCTCCTTTGGTCAAAGAAGGTCCCTACTTTATCTTATGTTATAAAGAAAACTAGATCAGAAAGGAAAAAAGTATAACAGATTCAGAGAGGAAGAGGAGGAAGCGATTAGGGAAATGTAAGTTCGGCATGACTGTGCGGTTTTTAGAAAAAAATAAAAATAATAATAATAAAAAAAAACATCTTTTGTGACACAATCACAACCAAAAAAAAAAAAAAACTTGTTTTGCAGCAGGAAAGATAGCATTTATTACAGGACCATATGCGTGCGAACGGGGTGTGCCGGGTGTGCCTGGGCACACCCTAATCACATCTCCGTGCTGCACTACCTCTGGGCAGACTGACATGTCAGGTCCTCGGTCTATGACCAAGGACCCGACACAGGAGGGGGCCCGGCGGGTTGCCCACAATGCCGTCGGGTGAGAGGCCCCTCCTGTCCGTCTGCCCTGATGGAGATCCAGCCTCAGTCTGCAGCTCCGCCGGGAGTGAGCTGCAGACTGAGGCGTCTCGCAATCTCCAGCCTGTCAGAGCGTTGCCGCGGCAACGCCCTGACTGGAGATCGCGAGACTCACCATGTGGTCTGCAGCTCACTCCCGGCGGAGCTGCAGACTGAATAGAGAGGGCGCCCACTGGACCACCAGGGCAGGTATTTAAACCCCCCTCTGTCCCCTGTCACTCACTGCCCCCCACCCTGCCTCTGCCCCCATTCCCCCCTAAACCCTGTCCCTAGCCCTCTACCCCCCTAAACCCTGTCACTACCCCCTAACCCCTGTCACTACCCCCTAACCCATGTCACTACCCCTCTACCCCCCCCAACCGCCTGTCACTGCCTCTCCACCCCCCCAACCCCCTGTCACTGCCCCTCCACTCCCCCACCCCCTGTCACTGCCCCACTACCCCTAGCCACTACCCCTCTACCCCCCCCGCCACTACCCCTCTACCCCCCCCGCCACTACCCCCCCGCCCCCTGTCACTACCCCTCTACCCCCCTAACCCCTGTCACTACCCCCCTAACCCCTGTCACTACCCCCCTAACACCTGTCACTACCCCCCTAACCCCTGTCACTACCCCCCTAACCCCTGTCACTACCCCCCTAACCCCTGTCACTACCCCCCTAACCCCTGTCACTACCCCCCTAACCCCTGTCACTACCCCCCTAACCCCTGTCACTACCCCTCTAACCCCTGTCACTACCCCTCTAACCCCCGTCACTACCCCTCTAACCCCTGTCACTACCCCTCTAACCCCTGTCACTACCCCTCTAACCCCTGTCACTACCCCTCTATCCCCTGTCACTACCCCTCTATCCCCTGTCACTACCCCTCTATCCCCTGTCACTACCCCTCTATCCCCTGTCACTACCCCTCTATCCCCTGTCACTACCCCTCTATCCCCTGTCACTACCCCTCTATCCCCTGTCACTACCCCTCTATCCCCTGTAACTGCCCCTCTATCCCCTGTAACTGCCCCTCTACCTCCCTAAACCATGTCACTGCCTCTCCACCCTCATTAACCCCTGTTACTGCCCCTCCACTCCCCCTAACCCCCGTCACTACCCCTCTATCCCCCTAACCCCCGTCACTACCCCTCTATCCCCCTAACCCCCGTCACTACCCCTCTATCCCCCTAACCCCCGTCACTACCCCTCTATCCCCCTAACCCCCGTCACTACCCCTCTATCCCCCTAACCCCCGTCACTACCCCTCTATCCCCCTAACCCCCGTCACTACCCCTCTATCCCCCTAACCCCCGTCACTACCCCTCTATCCCCCTAACCCCCGTCACTACCCCTCTATCCCCCTAACCCCCGTCACTACCCCTCTATCCCCCTAACCCCCGTCACTACCCCTCTATCCCCCTAACCCCCGTCACTACCCCTCTATCCCCCTAACCCCCGTCACTACCCCTCTATCCCCCTAACCCCCGTCACTACCCCTCTATCCCCCTAACCCCCGTCACTACCCCTCTATCCCCCGTCACTACCCCTCTATCCCCTAACCCCCGTCACTACCCCTCTATCCCCTAACCCCCGTCACTACCCCTCTATCCCCTAACCCCCGTCACTACCCCTCTATCCCCCTAACCCCCGTCACTACCCCTCTATCCCCCTAACCCCTGTCACTACCCCTCTACCCCCTAACCCCTGTCACTACCCCTCTACCCCCTAACCCCTGTCACTAACCGTCTACCCCCGCTACCTCCTGTCACTGCCCCTCCACCCCCCCTACCTCCTGTCCCTCTACCCCCCAACCCCTGTCGCTGCCCCTCCACCCTCCTAACCCCTATCACCCACACAATTACACAAACTGTACCCCTTACAATTACACCACACTGTACCCCTCACAATCACACACACTGCACCTACGTATATTTGTGTGTATATATGTGTGTGTGTGTATGTGTATGTGTATATAAAAATACATATACACGCGGCGTGTGTGTTTGTGCTTTAGGGTGCACACCCTAATGCAACCGGCTGAGCACGCCTATGTACAGGACAGACATTTAGAAACTGCTTTTATCCAAGCCCACAGCACAAGCATGTTACCTTGTCTAAGTGGCATTAAACCCAGATACAGCTATATAAAAAAATTTATATTGTGTAATGGAATTATGAAACACAGCCATTGCTATGCTATTAGAACATAAAGTGGGATGCATACTCTAGATTTTGTTAGTTTAAAATGTTGTCCACAACTTCAAGAAACTGTGGAATAATGCAAATCCATACAATTAAACATTTAAGAATATGTGGAAGAGTCCATAGGTTAGGAAGGCAGACTACAAGTAATCTGAACAGAAAACTTCACCAAGATGAACCACAGATGCTGGTGCTACAATTTACCATTAGATTTGCATACAAATACCTGGCAGGGAAACATGATCTTAATGTTCTTTGAAATACATACCTTCCAACAGTTACATATATAAAGGAACTGTAAAGATTTAACACTTCTGTCCATGTCCCAGGTTTATCCCCTTTTGTCCCTCCCAAGGCTTAATGCCTTGCTTGGAAACCGGAATATGGGGGCACTAAAAAAAATTAGATGTCAGGTAATTATACCTATAGCTAAAGTGGGAAGGGAGGGGCACAGGCGTATTAGAATGTGGAGGATATAAATGAATGTGAGACAATGATGATTACTAGAGAATAACATTTCTGTTCGTAGTATTTTGTTACCTGCCATGTTTAAGAGGATAGACTCTGGATAGATCTCTCCCTCCTCTTTGCGCAGTGCCAGTCTCCTCTTCCATTCTTCTTCTTCAGGTGTCACCACAACTGCTTTACGAATGAAATGTTCAAAACACTTCATCTTGCTTTTTTGAGCAAAATCATGTACTGTGCACTGAGGAAGGAAGAAAAGAAAATTAAGAATGACAAATGCTATAGATAAGATAAAAAAAAAAACAAATATCAGTGGGGTAGGGGAATTGAACAGAAATATTTTCACCTGATCAATTATATAATTTCCTCTCCGACGGCCAGCTATTGGCATGAGATGGTTTAGACATTGTGTGGCCTCTTTGATCAAACGGTCCCTGGTTTTGGAGTTCTCCTCAAAAGGCTCAGGTCCAACAGTCTGTATAGAAATAAGAAGTGAGACTGTTTACTCATATCACATTCTTTCCTATTCCATATTACATGCTTCATACCTTCAACTGTGGTATAAGTCGGTCTATACACAGGTGTGTATAATTCTTATCTGGGTTCTCTTGCATGTGTTTTTTAACCCATGTCGTCTTTCCCGATCCAGGAAGTCCAATCATCATCACTACCTGATAAAAGTGAATGAAAGGAAATCAATACTTTTTTCATTTTGGTTTTCCAACATAACCTCATAAACATCAAGTCTCTTTTATACATGTAGTAGACATATGTTGTACAAAAAGCTTCAGTCGTAGCGGATAAAATGACTATAGTTTTTAAAGATATCAAACACAAACAAACAGATTCCTTCAAAATTATTTATGTTTGCCCAGGTATAAAACATTCCACAAGTGAGTCCACTGCCCCACAGTAGGCGAGAAACAGGAGAGTAGGCCATGACCAAACCACAGCCCCCCAGTGATCGGGAAGTGGCAGCAGTACCGGATACCCAGTTCCCCGCGAATGCTCCTGTTCTATGTTGGTATGAAAGCACAAGTCACCTCTTGCCTGTATTTAGTACATAGTGAAGCCATTAATTAATTGTGCTTCTGTATGTTATAAAGACATTTGGGAAGCCAAAATGGGTTTCTCGATCAATACATTTGGAGGGATGTTAAGTCAACCATACTCTGCAGAAGCGTTAGTTGGGTAAGTAGGCGGTATAGCTCCTGCAGAACAGCAGGCACTATCTGTCAGGTCCCCATGGTCCCCTCCCCTTTCGGTCAAACTTTTCCCCCACCCGAGTATTTTCACTTAACCTGTGGGTTGTTTGATGTGCAATGACCCAACCATGGTGAGAAGTCGTGATACGTCTCCTATGGCCATACAGAACAGAATATTCTCCTCACCATCCGTAACTATATATAGTGCTCACAGCAGTCGTAAAATAAAAGAACCCCAATAGCAATACCTGTAGGTCCTATAACTGTTTCTCATATCCAGTGCATTTAGTGGTCACGCAGGACCATTTAATTTCAAGTAGACTTCTCCGGGATCCTCAGGTTCTCTCTTCACTATTGTTATATCAAGTGATTTGTCAGTACCACAAAAGGCATCAATTCAAAGATTATCTTATCTTATACATAAACTATAATGAAACAAAACCAACCAGACTTGAGAGGGAGAAAAAGGGGAGATCATCTGGTCCTCTGTCTGCCTCTATATATTTAGAGAGTCACCTGTCTTCAACTCAGCCTCGTCTGGAAGTCCTCTGTCACTGTCTTAGGGCACCTGTATTTCATATACCTATTTATAGTTTTATTTCCTGTTCCCAATTATCTCCCCATATTGTCCTCTGGCGTACCCTATATCTTTGTCTATTTTTTTAAAAAATTTCAAGGGTTCTTGGAGAGAATTTCCCTTTTTTTGGTGTGCTGCCTTTTATTTTGTTATATAGCGCTGCCCCATTCTTTTTTTCTTTCTTATAGCTAGGATAACCTTATACTTATTCCACACATGCTTAAACTCCTTTACTGTGTTAACCTCTACCACTTCAGCTGGAAGGCTATTCCATGCATCCACTACTCTGAGTAAAGTAATACTTCTGGATATTACTTTTAAACCTTTCCCCTTCTAATTCTAGACTAAGTCCTCTTGTAGTTTTTCTTCTTTTAAATATACTCTCCTTCTTTACAGTGTTGATTCCCTTTATGTATTAAAATATTTCTATCATATCCTCGTCTCGTCTTTCCTCCAAGCTTCACACGTCAAGATCCTCTAACCTTTCCTGGTAAGTTTTACCCTGCAATCCAGTTTTGTAGCCCTTCTCTGAAATCTCTCCAAACTATCAATATCCTTCTCAAGATATGGTTTCCAATACTGCGTACAATACTCCAAGTGAGGTCTCACCTGTGACTGCCAATACCACTCCCTATACAACCAAGCATACTGCTAGCATTTCCTGCTGCTCTATTACACGGTCTGAAATAATTACCTGAAATCCCTTTCCTTAGATGTTGAGGTTAGAACTCTATCAAATATTCTATACATTGCCCCATGGCTTTTATCTTGCTTTTTCCACATAACATGTCAGGGCACCCACCGAGGAGCGAACAACTCACCTGCCGGGAAAGGGATGTGACATGTCCGGACCGACTGACCCGGGCAACCGCTTCCCCCGCACAGGGCCCGTGATGACCTCCACGGGAGCGGGCAGGGGAGGTGTGGACCTGGCTCACTCGGGAAAAGGCGGGGCCGGGAAGTGGCTCACAGCGAGCCAGGGACGGAGGGGGGAGGAGAAGGGACACCGATTGAGGCCTAGAGGGCTGGCCTAGTCGCCACGAGGGAGAGCACCACTTGAGGGGGGGGTGGGGGAGGGGGTAGGGCACCCACTGAGGAGCGAACAACTCACCTGCCGGGAATGGGATGAGACATGTCCGGACCGACTGACCCGGGCAACCGCTTCCCCCGCACAGGGCCCGTGATGACCTCCACGGGAGCGGTCGGGGGAGGTGTGGGCCCGGCTCACTCGGGAACCGGCGGGGCCGGGAGGTGGCTCACAGCGAGCCAGGGACGGAGGGGGGAGGAGAAGGGACACTGATTGAGGCCTAGAGGGCTGGCCTAGTCGCCACGAGGGAGAGACAGGGGGACTAGGATCACCTCCCGGGAATCACCCCACGCACAGGCCCCAGTCCATGTAAGACACCCATCCAGAGCTCTTAGGAGAGGCCAGGGCGCAGTGACACCCACCTCCCCCATAGCGAACCATTAGGGGCAACCTGAGGCAGGGGATGCACAAATGCTAGCCTTGCAGGACTCATTGCACATAATGCTTTTTGTACTAACATCCCACTGTGAAAGGGGAAGGAGATGGAGGAGAGGATGGTCGGCCCACACAAATGGCCAGCATCAATTTGAATGTGTACATATGTTCGAGTTTAACGTTAACCTGATTTTTATGTTATTTGATTATATGCTCAGGGTGACGAATTGACCGCAGAAACGTCCACAGGCGAATTGACCGCAGAAACGTCCACGGCTACCTAATAATACGACAAGAGCCACTAAACAGGGAGACGAGGGAGACAGACACAACCAGACCAAGAGGAGAACGAGAGACGCACCAGTTGGGAGAGGCGTTTCCCACACGGTCACGACACTTCTCGGTCCTCCTC
This sequence comes from Pelobates fuscus, assembly GCF_036172605.1. Lineage (NCBI taxonomy): Eukaryota > Metazoa > Chordata > Amphibia > Anura > Pelobatidae > Pelobates > Pelobates fuscus. Next base: position 84,188,549 of record NC_086328.1, on the reverse strand, counting down.
CTACTCCCCTACGGGACAGGCGTCACATACAGGTGAGTGGGTCACTGGGCGCATAAAACAGCCCAGGTCGAGGGGCGGGGCCTGACCGCTGATCTGAGCGGTCGCAGGAAAGAACTGCTCCGGCGGTAATAGACAAAACTGCGGTAAATCAGCGCTCAACCGACTCCAAAGTGACACTACCGGAGAGGTAAAATCGAGGGGCACATGCAGATGCCAAAGAATCAGCATAACTGACAAAACCTAATGGAGAGACACCTGCGGCCTGCAAGCATGGGTGTTGTGGGGGAGACGGCCGCTCCCCCGCAGCCCTCAACGGCTGAAAACAGGTTACTGAGCCTTCGTTTCCCCCCCCCCCCCCCTATGGACCGGCGGGGGTTATCCCGGTCCCGGGAGTGCCCACCAGGATAGCAGATCGGCGACCCCAGATGGAGCCTCCTGACCCCAAAATGGCAGCAAAAGCCACTGGCACACTCCACACGATAACGGGAAATGACATTATAGCACGGCTGAATGCCATATTTTCAGCCTTCTGGAGCAAATTGGAAGAACGCCAAGCCATGACACAAGCCCCAGAAGTGTATGCACCGCCTCTGCCGCACACACGCTCCCGACACATAGGCACACCTTATAGCAGGAGGCAATCAAGCAAGGGGCGCCATCGCAGGCGACTGCTCCCGCCAGCAGGAAAGCCCACACCAGCTATACCCGCAAGCAAGAACAAGCTGACCTCAACCAAGGCGCTAACCGCACAGTGGACAAGCAGCCACCCACTCAAGCAGCTGCCTCCTATGCCGACGAACGCCTTGCAGGCTCAGCTTACCAGACTGACTGCAACATGGCGGCGGACCAAAATGCCCAAGCGACTCCGGCGCGAGAGGGTAATGATCCAGGTGAGAAGCCACCGACGACACTCTAGGCGGCAGAGAACCGCGCTTAAGCTACTGACCCAGCGGAGACCAGCACGCAACAGGCACCAGCGACAGCCTCTGTGGACCTCACAGACCCGACCCTACGGTGCTCAAGCTCGCATAGAGAGGACAGCCGGCAGCTACAGGGAACCAGTCCCCACCGATGCAAGAGACATGCTGGCTGGCTCATGCTACCCTGCAAAAAGGTCTGGACTGTGCCTGACAGCTAAGGGCATAGGCTGAGCAAGATGGGTACAAGGGGACACTTAATATGCCATAGCAATAGCCCGCTGTTCCCTCTCACACACGGCACTGCAACATAGCTACTGCATGCGATTTAATACTCGTGCTTTACACTTGTACTTATGTCTCCCGTTCAACCCCATTAACACTTAGCACCCAGTTACTACTACATCTGGTGGCCTCCTTCCCTTAAGCGCTGACTAAAGGTCATGACTAACCAGCCTGAGCTCCTACAGGGTCACTCGATTACGGTGAGATGACATTCCTACCTGAGTTACCTGACATGGCCCCAGACACATAGACCTATCCCCTGCTCCTATTTTATAGTACTACTTAACTCCACAGGTCTTATCTAGGACACTCTTACTAACCTAACCAGTGAAAAGCTTATATAGTCATGCACGCTAGGACCTACACCACACTAAGTTTGCTCTTCTTAAATTTAAAAAATGTGCACTGTTTCATCCATGCCATGCAGCTGTTTTTTCTATGTTTATGGAAACTCTGGCATAAATGTAATCTTGTTTTCTCTATGCACGACAAAATAAAGAATTAAAAAAAAAATTAACATGTACATTAAAACTAGTTGGTAACTAGCAAAAAAAAACAAAAAAAACAAAAAAAACAGCCCAGGTCCGCACATACACCTCAACGCCAAAACCCTAACGCCAACTAGGTGGCGGACACCTCACACACCCATTCCCATCCCCACTTAATCCCCAACACATTCCTCCCCTCCCCCCCCTTCCCACCCCGACACCAGACGACAGGTGACAACGACACACAGCCAGCCATTCAACATGACACTCACACCGGCAACCCTCACATTGGTGTCCATCAATGCGAAGGGACTCAATAAACCCGAAAAGAGGTCGACAGCCTTACGAGAGTTCCACACCCTCAAAGCATCCATAGTCTATATACAAGAGACCCACTTCAGAGAAGGGGCCCGACCCCGCTTTCACGATCACAGATTCCCGAAGGGATACTATAGCGATTACCAAGAGGGCAAGGCACGAGGGGTCGCAATCCTAATGCATAGGAGGGTCCCCTTCGTGGAGGGGGAGACACTAACAGATAGGGAGGGCAGATACATATTCGTGAAGGGAAAGATCGTGGGCCAAACTTACACATTCGCTAACATTTACGCCCCCAACCAGAGACATTACAGGTTTCTATCCCGCACACATCGCCTACTTTGGAAATTCACAGAGGGGGTGCTCATCCTGGGAGGAGACTTCAATCTAGCTATGGACCCGAGATGGGACACTTCCACGGGAACGACACACATCCCGACACAACACCTAGCAGCACTTAAAATGCTTCTGTCCAAACAAAAGCTAGTGGACTGTTGGAGGGCCCACCACCCCGAAGAGAGGGATTATACCTTCTTTTCCCACCCCCACAACACTTACACCAGAATCGATTATTTCTTCATGACACACCTCCCGCTGGTCGAGCACGCGGAACACGGCACAGCGACGTGGTCGGACCACGCACCAGTATCTATCACGATCACATCCCCACTACACAGACCTACGGTGACTAAATGGCGCCTAAATGAGCATCTCTTAGCACAACCTGACATTAAATCGGACATCAGCGCAGCCCTAAGGGAATACTAAACCATCAACACACCTGACCAAACACCGACAATACTTTGGGAGGCACACAAGAGCGTAGCGAGGGGCCACTTCCTACAAAAAGGAGCCCTACTGAAAAAGCGGAGGGAGGCAGAGATGACCGCACTACTCACCGAAATACAGGAGATAGACAATCAGAACAAAGGCACACAGACACACACACTACAAGACAAACTCCTTACACTCCGCAGGGAACTGACCCGACTATTACTGAGGAGACACCATAGGGACGCACTGAGACATAAAGCGTTCTTCGCACTACATGGCGACAAAAGTGGCAAATTACTTGCAAGGATGCTAGCTAAACGCAGACAGCAGACATACATAGAGCGCATCAGAGATGAGAAAGGTACACTGCACCGACTACCCGCGAAGATTCAAGACATAAATAAAACATACTACGCTAATCTATACAACCTGCCCCGACCACCGACGCAGGCCACGGACGACCGCCTGATGGGCAAAATAAATGACTCACCACACAAGACCTGCCCACCTTAGACAAGAACACCGCCGACCTCCTTGAAGAAGAGATCACGCCCGAGGAGCTGGCCTTAGTGATCAAACAGACGAAACCGGGCAAAAGCCCGGGCCCCGACGGTTTGCCGTTGTGCTACTACAAAACTTTCGCCATCAGGGAGGGTCACCACTTCCCCAAACAATCCCTCGCGGCTCACATCACTATCGTCCTCAAGGAGGGTATGGATGGGGAGCACTGCGGAAGCTACCGACCCATCTCCCTCATAAACAGCGACCTCAAAATGCTGGCTAAAATACTGGCCACCAGACTACAGACCCACGTGCCCCACCTGGTGCATCCGGACCAGGTGGGGTTCGTGATGGGGAGGGAGGCATGGGACAACACCATGCGCACCCTTACCCTGATGCACGGCCATAAACGCGACCAAGGGGGCCTCCTCCTGCTGTCCACGGACGCGGAGAAGGCCTTCGACAGGGTCAGCTGGACATATATGTTTCGAACACTAACACACAGGCATGGGCCCCAGGATCAGGGGCTGGATAGAGGCCTTATACACACAACCATCCGCACAAGTGGTGGTGAACGGAGCACCGACAGCAGCATTCGATATCCGGAATGGCACCCGTCAGGGATGCCCCCTGTCCCCATTACTCTTCGTCATTGCGCTGGAACCGCTCCTACAGACCATCAGAAATAACCCAGATATCAAAGGGGTGACGGTAGGGAAGACTCAACACAAAATCGCGGCATACGAAGACGACATGCTCTTTTACGTGACTAATCCAGAGATATCCCTCCCCAACATTCTAAAAACACTCCAGGACTTCGGGGCCATATCAAACCTGAAGATCAATAACTCCAAATCATTCATACTCAACGTCAGTGTGCCAGAAAACAGGACAACGCCCATGCGCCAACACTACACCTTTCGATGGGCAGCACACAAAATCCGCTATCTGGGCATCTGGCTAACAAGACGGGAGGGGGACATGTACAGGGAGAACTTCACACCGATGCACGCGCAGCTCCACTCAGACATGAGGGACTGGGCATATCCACACATCTCTTGGTTGGGCAGCATACAGGTAGTCAAGATGAACTTCCTGCCGCGCCTGCTATATCTGTTCCAGACCATCCCCATATCGATTCCACGCACATTCTTCACCACACTACGCTCCGCACTAGGCAGATACGTATGGGACGGGAAAAGACCTAGGATAAGCCATACCACACTGACACTCCCAAAAGACAGGGGCGGCCTGGCCCTACCGGACTTCTCCTTATACTACAGGGCATGTCAACTCCTGCGGATCATGGAATGGTCCAAGGAGGGGGTACACAAGCTATGGAAACAAGCCGAGGAGGGAGAGGCGGGGATGCCAACGGCGATATTGCCATGGATACCACCAGACTCCTGGAGGAAGTCACAAACACACTCCCCATACACGAGAGCTACCCTGCAGGAGTGGCAGAGGGCGAGGAGGAGTCACAATCTCTGGACACACCCCTCGCCCTTGCTACCCCTGACACACAACCCAGAGTTCCCACCAGGTCAGGACCCGAAAGCGTTCAGGGCTATAATCCCTGACCCCTTACCCAGACTTAGACACATTTCCAAGCCAGAGGGCATCAAAACCTTGAGGGAGCTCAGAGGGGAAGCAACCAACACCTTTCTGACACAACTCAGATACAGACAGCTACGCCACTACATCGCCACCCTCCCCCAAGGCGCACCACTCACGAGAGTCCCCACGACATTCGAGGACGCATGCTTAGACCCCCAACCACTGGCGCACGGGGTTTCCTTTCTATACAATATGCAACTGACCCAAACGCCAACCGCACTACCGAGTTTCATGGGAAAATGGGAGGAGGCGCTGGGACACACACTCAGTAAAGCTGACTGGGAGAAAATGTGCTACCTCACGCACCACTGCGCCAGCTACAGCAAAACACAAGACACAGCATACAAAATCATGACGTATTGGTACCGCACACCATCGACACTACACGCCATCTCCCCGACGCAGTCTCCGCAATGCTGGAGATGCGGAACGGAGAGGGGCACGCATTTACACATATGGTGGGAATGCAGTGGAATCACTCCGTTCTGGCGGGGGATACACACAATGCAACAACTCTTCTCAGACGACCCGCCCCCTCTCAGGCCAGCGGAAATGCTACTGCACCACACCAAGGTACCGCGATCTATATACAAAAAGTCCCTGTCCATACGCATACTGAACACGGCCAAATCCATCATACCGAAATACTGGAAGCAAACTGTAACCCCACCGCTGACCATATGGTTTTCCCACATAGAGGACCTACGAGCCCTAGAGGAACTACAACACACGGCAGCAAACACACAACAGACATACCTCAACACGTGGACACACTGGCTACTACAGACCTCCAAACCCGACTTTACAGACCGGTTAAGACTTGTCGACAGAAACGGAGCACAAGAGACAGCAGATTAACCCTACCCCTTCTATCCCAGTTGATCCTAACCCCCTATCCTCAACCCCTCCTACACACACCGACCAGAGAGGATCAGGTCCACAAACGAGAACAGGTGGACGGATCCGATCAGAGACGTAGATAGCATCAGACGTTGGATAAGACTATGGATGTCACAAACAAACTGACGCCAACTAGCACACTTATCGAGATGACGTGCTATAGGGTGAACAGCGAGGCAGTGACAGACATGGCCCAGTTAAACGGCTACAGAGATCTCTCAACATGGGGATCGCTACCTAAAGGAAAATTACTAGCGTGAGATAGAGACCTGAGAGTCTCACGACACTGCGGGCCTGCGCGCCCAAATAACTATGACTTCTCTTGAACATATTCGTATCTCATATCTGACACATGTTGCATCTTGGTTAAATGGTTCCAATATACATGGAGACCTGCGAGTCTCAAAGTAAACAGCACGTAACGAAATAAAACTATAGAAATTTACTAGCATGTGATAGAGACCTGCGAGTCTCACGATACCGCGGGCCTGCGCACCCAAATATCTATGACCTCTCTGGAGCATATTCCTATCTCAAGTTTGACGCATGTTGCATCCTGGTTAACTGGCTCTACTATACACAGGGACCTGCGAGTCTCAAAGTAAACTGCACGAAACGAAATAAAAATTATATTTACAAAAAAAAAAAAAAAGTGATTCTCTGAGCCAATCATAATTCTTTACATAGAAAAGTATTGGATTGGCTGAGCTTGTCAAGTAGGCAGATCAGGAACAGAGGGAATACAAGTCAAACACAGCCCTGACCAATCAGCGTCTCTTCATAGAGATGCATTGAATCAATACATCGAAAGTTCAGTGTCTCCATGCAGAGGATGGAGACACCAAATCGCAGTGCTGCACATTGTGCAGCACCTCCCCAGGAAGCACCACTAGTAGCCATATTAGTTGCCAGGGGAGGTATCCCTAGGCTGTAATGTAAACACTATTTTTTCTCTGGAAAAAAAAAAAAAAACAGTTTACTGCAAAAAGCCTGGAGGGAATGCTTACACTCACCAGAACAAATAGCATAAGCTGTAGTTTTTTTTCTGGTGACCATAGTGTCAATTTAACACTAAATCTAGTATGGCCTCCTTACGAGTTGGCTCCTCAACGACTATTTTTAGATAATCCCTGTAGGGAGTTTAGAATATGTGTGCTCCTGGCACAAGAAGCTATTTTGGTTTTCCAGTTCACATCAGGAAGATTAAAGTCACCCACGATAATAACTTCCCTCTTCAATGTCATTTTAGCTATCTCACTAACTAGCAGATTATCTAACACTTCTGTTTGTCCAAGGGGCCTATAAATCACACCTACATAAGTTACTGTGATTACCAAATTCTAATGTAACCTAAACTGACTATGTTCGCCTCACTAACTTTTATTAGGTTAGATTTTATGCTATGGCCAACGCTCCTCCTTTCTTGCCTTCTCTGTCTATTTCATATAAAGAGTACCCTGGTATTGCTATGTCCCAGTCATTTTTCTCATCATACCTTTACTCAGTAACAGCCACTAAATCTACATTCTTAGTTGCCATTATTGCCACAAGTTCATGAATCTTATTCCCTAAACTGCGAGCATTTGTAGACATGACTCTAAGCTTACCATTTTAAAACACATTTGAATAATTTAAAAAATTTTTATTTAACATCCTTGTGTCCCTGACCTGGCTCAAAAAATACATGTAGTATTACATTAGGTTTATGCAGTTCAGTTTTGGCCTAAGGGTCTACGATGCAGCAGCTGAAGTGGAGGAATGAGGTCCCAGGGTCTACCTGGTGAAAGAAATGCATCTCTACAATACCTACAGGTTTCTCTTGTCTACCTTACACAACTTAGTGGTTTCTCTCTCTTACCCTCCAACCCTTTTAATCTCAGTTTTTCTGTGGTCTGGTATACTCATAACCTCATTCAAGACCTTTCAATGATTTTTTCCCTCCTCCAAGGGGAGACAAAACCAAATTGCGGTACCACAGAGACCGATTCCATCTTTATCTAGTTTAGTGTAATCAGGATAACTGTCCCCCAAACCTCCTCTGCAGACCACGTCACTTTAGTCTCCAAAAGATGATACAGCTGAGATCCCTAGCTTTACCTTACAATTTGAATGCAAGCAATTAAATACTGAATCTATATAAATGGTAGAAATAAAAGATAATAGGTAGACCCCTCTGCTCAAGGTTACATATCCACAGGCACCTTGCCTTAGCGGATTACTCCTACTTGGAAGCACCAGAGGTCCTGCCTGCCTGTTGGTGGTTCCGGTGTAGTCAAAGGGGTAGTGGAGTCAAGGGCAACTTGGGCGCACCGTAATAGAAGGTCAGCAGATCCGGCCATAGCATACGCATTGATGGGAATTGCAATTAATACAGGTGGGTCTCCATATCAGAAGGTTCCCTAACCAGGAAAGGTTCCTTTGAGGTGAGCACCATTAGTCCCGTGGGAAATTAGGAAATAAATAGTGGAGTTCAGCCATCTTTTTATTGTAATATAACGATTTCGTTTTCATATCACTTTGTGACATACCTCACATTCCTCTGTCGATTTTGGCACTGGGGATGTTTGTCTCAGCTCCTGTGATGTCATGTCTTGCAGATATTTGAATCCACTACGTGGCTGATGCCATGGTTGAAGCTTCTTTCCAAAGTTAACCTGAAATGCACAGCCTTTGCATATCACATGGGGTATAAGTGCCTTGTCTCCAAGAGAACTCTTTTCCACAACAAAGGCCAGACCAAGGTCTACTCCATTCTTGGAAAAAGATAACTCTACTGAAGCACCCTCCATATCCTGGCAAAGAGAAAGAATATAGACACGTAATTATTTATAAATGTTATTGTATTATACCACTGATTGATATGATCATCTAGTGTTCAATAAAATATTTATAATATTGTTAAGTAATTACAAAAATATCCAAATAAAAACTATTTGAAAATAGACGGATCTTGTTAAAATGACGGCTATTACAAATTGCTTAAACTGAAATTATGCAGCATGTCTCTAATCTCTCATAAACCTTTTAACATATAAAATCATACATACTCAAATCTACATTACATAAAAATCCTTTTCTCTTTTATATTTTGTGAAGGATAACTTACAGCATAGCAGCCAATCACATCGTATTCTCTAAAGGTTTTCCCGTAAATTTCAAAATGTGAATTGGTAGCCTTGAAGCCTCGGCTGTCATAAGCAAAAGACAGCTCATCCTCCCCTACAGAGGGAGATAAAAATAGAAAGGTAGAATTTGTTTACTGATAATTCTATGCGGAGTGGTGATTGTCCACAGATTATTCCAATAACATGGATTTACACTGAACTCGCTGTAGTGAGACACTATTTACTGTAGGATTCCGATTTCCTACCTGTGGAATTTTAGATCAATATACAGCGGGAGATTCTTTATATGTTGCCTTTCATATGTATAATTAAGTGTCCAGGACAACAAAGTGAATCTGTCAATCTGGCACAGCAACTATGCCAGGAACTGAGTGAAATGAGAGCAGAAGAACCCTCCTACAGATGGTTCCTCTCTTTTTGTCACTGTGATAACATAACATAGTTGCTGTGTTTGTCCAACTGATGAGCATAGCTCATTCTTTGCTTGAGAAATATCAGAAAGTAATCACAGATTTAGCTCTGTTCGGATGCCAATAAGCTGGCAATGAAGCCAGCATGTTGGAGTTAGGCAAGTGTTTCCAAAAAGGGCTATTCAGGAATGTAAGAGGGCAGGATGTAAATGGGAGTGAAAGGATGGGTGTTACAACAGAATAACAGCCATAGCAGGATGGCTACTCCATTAACACTAAAGCTATGATAATTAAACACACCAACACCCCCTGAAGCAATACAATCTAATTTCTCACTATAACTGCTTAATGCATAAGGAAGAGTTTTCGTTCAACATGAGCTTATTATGCCAAAGAAATAAGACATATTTTAAATAAGAATTTGCAGATTTTAATTTAAAAAAATTATTAATGAGAAACCCAATATAATTTTTTGAGGAGCTAAAAACCTAAAACAACATCTCGTAAAAGGTTTTGTTAAAGACACTCCTAACACAACCAATTATTTTAATTTGGATAATAGACTCTATCCATGTAAGGGATGCAGGGCATGTAAAAGGACAATTTTTTGTAAAAATTATTTAAAATATAAAATAGATTTGTAAATCGTTTTCTACCAAAAGAACTTATCAAATTAAAATGTGTCCTCACATGTTACTCTTCTAATGTCATATACCTCCTCTGTTGCTTATGTGGATTACAATACATCATCAGCATGACTACAAGGACGTTTTTAAATATGTATAGCCGAACGCATGGACAATATCCAGAGAAGGTATATGAACCATAGTGTCTCTGCACATTTTTCTGAGGTACACAATTGTGATTCCACTCTTTTAAGTCATGGTGTAATTTTTAAACGACAAAAAAAACTGGAGGGGGAAAAACTCCAATAAAAGAGTTTGCAAAGGTGGAAGGCAAGTGGATCTATGAAAGGAACACTTTGGCACCATATGGTCTAAATTTAGATTTTAAGTTTATTCACTTTCTAGTGTGTGTGTATATATATATATATATATATATATATATATATATATATATATATATATATGTATATATATATATATATACACACACACACACACACACACACACAGGTGATACTCGAAAAATTAGAATATCGTGCAAAAGTTTATTTATTTCAGTAATGCAACGTAAAAGGGGAAACTAATATATAAGATAGACGCATTACATGCAAAACAAGATAGTTCAAGCCGTGATTTGTTATAAGTGCGATTATTATGGCTTACAGCTCATGAAAACCATGAAGCCACAATCTCAGTAAATTAGAATATTTTGAAAAGGTGTGTCATGCCAAAAGCATGAGTTCTTGTTTGATGTGTGTTTATATATGTTAAGAGTTGGTTTTTTTGTAAACCTTGGGATGACATTTATTGTGATCTTTGATCTTGCACCAGGCCTAGACCATAAAACATCTAGATAGCCATCACCAGAGCTGGACACAAGGAATTTCATAGAGTGGGCAATAGACTGCCAGCCCAAACCCCCTCTGATCCCCCCCCCCCAGGGGTCTGCCCATTGAGAAACAACTAGTTTAGATATTTAATGAGGGTGCTGGACTATCCAGAGAGGTCAGTTATTCCTTTTTCTTTTGTCAGTAACTTCTAGGAGATCAATACCATCTAAGACGCCCACAAGAATTCTATATGGGGTAAATGTATGTAAGGAATTTCTTGTGTTTTCTCCTATTTTATTTTATGTACTGTTTTGCAATTTGTTATCTGTATGTCATGTATTTCTGTATTTTGTACTCAGCACTGTGAATCTTTGTCAGATTAAATGTTTACTTAATCAGCTTGTGTCTCTGTTTTCTAAGAGCTTCACCCTCCAAAGAAAAGCTCAGATAAACACGTTACCAAAAAGGGTTAATTATATGTGTTTGATCAGTAAAAGTAGAACTGTGATTCTATAATTCTCCTGTGTGTGGGGTAACCTAAGACGCCCGGCTTTAAAAGTCTTGGTGGTGGCAGTAAAGTGTGTACTAGGGGGTTAGTGTAGAAGGGATTGCAGGGGTTAATTGAGTGGTTGCTGGAACTAGCAACAGGTAACCAGGGGTCTGGTGTCATTAACCCTGTCACTTCCACACTCTCCCCACTGTCTCGGCTGGGCCTATAGCCCACGCTCGTGACAAGGTGCAATATTCTAGGCTCACAGTGTCCCGCTCTAATCAGCTAAGTAAGCCATAACACCTGCAAAGGGTTTCTGAGCCTTTAAATGGTCTCTCAGTCTGGTTCAGTAGGAATCACAATCATGGGGAAGACTGCTGACCTGACAGTTGTGCAGAAAACCATCATTAACACCCTCCCATAAGGAGGGAAAGCCTCAAAAGGTAATTGCGAAGGAAGTTAGATGTTCCCAAAGTGCTCTATCAAAGCACATTAGTAGAAAGTCACGTGGAAGGGAAAAGTGTGAAAGAAAAAGGTGCACACGCAGCAGGGATGACCGCAGCCTGGAGAGGATTGTCAATAAAAGGCCATTTAAATGTGTTGGGGACTTTCACAAGGAGTGGACTGAAGCTGGAGTCAGTGCATCAAGAGCCACCACACACACAGACGGATCCTGGACATGGGCTTCAGATGTCGTATTCCTCTTGTCAAGCCGCGCCTGAACAACAAACAATGTCAGAAGCGTCTTACCTGGGCTAAAGAAAAACAGACCTGCTCTGTTGCTCAGTGGTCCAAAGTCCTCTTTTCTGATGAGAGCAACTTTTGCATCTCATTTGGAAACCAAGGACCCAGAGTCCGGAGTTAGAATGGAGAGGCACACACCGCAATATGCATAATTAAATTATATTCTGGTATGTGGGAATTTGTTTCCTCCAAGATAGGAATTTGTATTGAGATCTTAATTTGTTGCTGCTCTTCAAATGAAACAAAAGGGATTTGGGGAAATTATTTTTCCCAATCCCCACTTTAATTGGAGTTTTATATACAATTTGCTGCTATTAAGGTGTAATAAAGGAGATTGTAGACATCCATTTATTGTTTTTCTTATTGAATACATATTAACACATCCCAAAATTGATTATATTAGGCTAAGCTGACTTTAGGTGTTCTATACTTTTGAAGTGCCTTAATTGCACCATATTCTTTGTGCACCTCGGCCCCTGCAAGGTGGAATCTTCAGTTACAAACATTAAGCAGAATTGGCTACATAATCCTTATGAGGGCACATACAATTGATAATATTGTGACTGACAGTTATATCCATTTGAATATGGAATACATACTCTTTAAAGGGACACTATAGTCACAAGTTCTGATGACTATAATCCATCCCTGCAGGCATTTTCATACAAACACTTTACACTACTGAACAAGGGACACCTCCAGTGGCTGTCACTCAGATGGCTACTAGAGGTGCTTCTTGGGTCAGTGCCATTCAGCATCTCCATGCTCTGCGTAAGCGCTGACCTTTTCCCATAGAGATGCACTGATTCAATGAGGAGATGCTGATTGGACAGCGGGGTGGTTTACCTCACGTGCGCATTAGCCTCCCAATACTTTCCAAACCATTGCTTTGGCTGAGATAGTCAGTTCTTATGATCTCAGTCAAGGAGGTGGATCAGGGGTGGAGCCAGCACCGTGCGCTGCTGGAATGAAGGTAAGTTTATTACCATTTTAAGTGGGCAACTGGGAAATAAATGTTTTTTACACTATTGGGTCAGGAATGCACGTTTTACACCCTAAATGGTAGTGAATTAGGGATAACAACACATGAGAAGGATTCGGGAACGGTTATAGACAATATATTAGGCAGCAACATGCAATGTCAATCGCCAGTTGTTAAGGCCAGTAAGGCTTTGTCATGTATAAATAGGGGCATAAATTCTCATGATGAAAATATATTTTTGCCTCTTTATAAATTGCTGATAAGACCACACTTTGAATATGCTGTATAAATTTGGGTACCTGCTCTAAAGAAAGATATTATGGCACTAGAAAAAGTGCAACAAAAGTACAAAAACATAATATACAGGGATATCATTTCTAATTAGTGGTGTAATAGCTTCTTGATCCAAGGAGATATCGGACTGCCATATTGGGGTCAAGAAGGAATTTATTTCCTAGTTTGATGCAAAATTGGAAGCACTTCAGACTGGGTTTTTTGCCTTATTTTGGATCAACAACGAAAACATTTGTGAGAAAAGCTGAACTTGATCGACGCAAGTCTTTTTAAGCTAAGTAACTATGTTCCTTTAACCTCTTAAGGACCAAGGACGTATCAGGTACGTCCTAGGGTAATTGGAGTGCTGGAAGCGATCATGATAGCTTCCAGCAGCTCTAATCGTATTGAAGCTCTAATGGTACCCCCCTCACTGCCGGTGGCCCCCAGAGAACACCGGGTGAACGCCCCCCCCGGAGCGCGATCACTTCCGGGTTGCTCCACGTGGAACCCAGCAGTGAGGGGTTGAGGCACTCAGTAAATAGAAGAAAAAATATAAATTACATTAAAAAAAAATAAATGTAACCTCTCCCCTCTCCATGTACTTACCGATCGCCGCCATTCGGCCTTCTTCTGGGGGGGGGGCCTTCTTTTGCAGAGAGTCTGTCCTCTGCAAAACGGACCCCCCACACGACCACCATAGGTGTCCATAGTGCTGCCAGCAGGGGGGACTGGCTGAACTGACAGGCAGTCCCCCTGCTAGTGAAAAAGTTTTATATATATATATATACATACACATACACATACACACACCGTATATACTTGAGTATAAGTCGAGTTTTTCAGCACATTTTTTGTGCTGAAAAACCCCAACTCGACTTATACTCGAGTCAATGTCTGTATTATGGCAATTTACATTGCCATAATACAGACTGGGGGCTGGCAGGAAGCGTTTACTTACCTCTCCTGCAGCTCCTGTCAGCTCTCTTCTCCTCTGCGCCGGTCAGCTCCCAGTGTAAGTCTCGCGAGAGCTGCGGGGTCATAACTTGCAGAGGGAGCTGACCGGACCGGCGCGGAGGAGAAGGGAGCTGCAGGAGAGGTAAGTGCTTCCTGCCAGCCCCCCTCCACTGAACTACCAATGCCACTGGACCACCAGAGAGTGAGAGCCCCCCTCCCTGTCATGTATCAAACAGGGATGGGGGACAAAAATAAATAAATAAAATTATAAATAATAAAATATTAATTGTAATAAAAATATAAAAATATTAATATAACAAAAAATAAATTAATATTAAAATTATAATAATTAAAAAATAATAAAAATGTCCACCCCCCACCAAGGCTCTGCATCACACACACTGCACTCATATACACACACACTGTAAATAAATATTCAATTAATATAATTTTTTTAGGATCTAATTTTTTTTTAGAAATTTACCAGTAGCTGCTGCATTTCCCACCCTAGTCTTATACTCGAGTCAATAAGTTTCCCCAGTATTTTGGGGTAGGCTTATACTCGAATATGAATATATATATATATATATATATATATATATATATATATATATATATATATATAGGCTTGGCCTGTAGTTGTTGGAGGGGCTTGGTTTCCCTATAAAAAGGCTACCAATCCACTCTCACATTACCGTTAATGGTCTGGCGAGTATGAAACGTTACTTCCAGTTCAGACCGCCATCTTGGATTTCCTCTTACCTGTTCCTCGTGGTCTCCTGGTCAGCTTTTCCGGTACTTGCTGCCGCCAAAAACCGTAAGTTGGGCCTGCCGTAAAGCAAAACGCTTCATATTCACGGCTTACACGGCGGAGCCCCATTCGAATAAAACCGCATTCGGTACTTCTTTCGGTTAAATCACTCCGCCGCTCAGCAATGTAATCCATGTCATTTAACATTTAAACGAACGCTGCATTCGGCTATACACTTAGAAATTTTCTACCAAACTAAACCTATTCATGTGTACTGTAATCACACTATTTAAATTCGCGCTTTACTCACGATTTATACACGATCCTGCATCCACTTCTTAGGTGGAATCTCGACCCCTACCGGTCAATAACGATATTACACCCACAAATTTTTATATAATAAAAATTATGCTACACTTAATTAGAATCCTGATTTCTGACATCTTCCCACAGGTTTCCTTACCAGAGATTCATATTAAGATTTGGGGACCCTGAGATCGGTATCATTTATACTTTATTAATAGGTTGGTAACATTGTCATATGATTCATGTAAACGACCATATAAACATATGATATTAGTTAAATATATAATTTACTCTCCTATGTTTAGTCATTGGAACGGTAGCTTTTACAAGCAAGAAGCCGGTTTCTCTCGGGTATATCTCCTCTGCAGTTATCGGGTAGGTTCTGGTTCTAAGGTCCACGATCTGGCCTAACCACTACCCCATATTCAGATATTTATATATCATCTTATACCCACAGGTCAACCACCCGACAATATCACAGTTACTCTTCATTGAGAGATCAGCCTGACTCACTTTTCAGGTACTACGCCAGAACCCACTATTTCCAAAAAAAAAATTTGATGGCCCAAAAAATTTTGATGGCCCAAAAATTTGGTGGCCCAATTAGATAAAATATTTTCTGGTCTTAATCCATAGGCTAGTGGTCCCTCGGGCCAAATATCCCTAACCTCATACTCGGAGGTAATACGTCCCTCGGGCCAAATCATAGCTAGCCGCCTCGCATCAATGCAAAGAGAGGGCCTCTCCTGTCACTCCCAAGCTTTCTTTTTTTTTTGGTTGTGCAATAAGAATTAACAAACATTCCCGCTGTGCCACGACAGCAGTAGCGGGTGTGTCATAATATACAGCGTAATGACATTTAGGAGCACAGTTTTATGAAGTGAGTGGTTAAGTAATACGTGTCTTGTCCTTATTTGGGTATGCATAAGGAATACCTTACAGTCATATGGATTAGACAGTTTACGTTTAAATTAAATTAAAGTATCATTAACATGGTAAAACGTTAAGAGGAGGAAAAAAAAAATAAAAAATAAAAATGAATAAAATTGGAAAAGAAAGAGCAATGAAAACATCTTGCAATGTTTATCCTGCAGTGTGTGTCTTTCGTGTGTGGTCGGTCCCTAGTTTGTTGCGGTACTCAGCCTGGGTCTTTAGTGGGCTTTGGGTGTATGGTGCCTTTTTCAGTTCTCCAGTGGAGAATGTGACTGTCGGGTTGGGTTGTCTATGTACGCCCTCGTTTCGTCGTGGTGTTGTCTGTCGCTCCAACTTGCGTGTCTTGTTATATGGGTGTGGGTGGTGTAGGAGAAGTCAGGCTCTGTGTGGGATTCCGGGAGGGTCATCTCTGTGCTGTCTCCCACTGGATCATTTTGTGACGCCCTGTGTCCCATGGTGGTAAGCCTATATGGGGTGTGTGTCTGGGGGTTACTCACTGCTTGAGTGTCTCTTGGTAGGGGACGCTCAGTCTCTGTTAGTGTAGGCCTAGACGATGAATCCAGTCTGATAACAGTATAAATAACAGAACAAAGAAAAATAATAAAAGTAATAACAATAAGTGTGAGAAAACAAAACCCTGATATAACGAAACCCTATTTCAGTAGCAGAGTCTCTGGTATAGTGGGAATGCAAGTCAGTCTTGGTACTCGGTATGGAGTAGCTGCTTATGAGCTGTGTGACCATCAGTAAGCATCAGGTGGCCCATTTAGGGTACCAGCCAGTGTCCTCCTTCTGTCCACTGAGTCCTTTGGGGGGTCTCGTCGCCCCTGGCCAGGTGTCACTCCGGGTTGACTAAGGCCGCGTTTCTGTTTAGGGTCATGGTTTGCAGTCCTCAGGGACGTTGTCGCTTGTTGTGCTGCGGTGTGCGGGTCCGGCAGTGGGAGGCTCTGTAGAAATTCCGTATGGTCTTCAGAGGCAGTCAGCGTGTGTATGGAGTCCCCTAGCGTCACCACCAGGGTTCCCGACAGCCCCCACCGGTACCCGATTCCTCTGTCTCTCAGGATCCGGGTTACGGGTGCGAATCTGCGCCGGTCTAGGAATTGGCTATCTGCAGGTTTGGTCGTTGCCTGGCCCGGGCCATGATGGAGGATTTTGCGCTGATGTCCCTGGTCACCGCTATGATGTCTCGCAGTGCGTCTGCGGGTGCTGTAGGGGCTTTACGGACCAGGGTTGGTGATCCGCCTTCATCCTTGAGGCCTAGTGCAGCAAGCACCTCGCGGGTGAAACCTATTAAGGCGTCTTGTCCCACCGTTTCTGGTGCCCTGCGGATTCTGACATTCCTCCTCCGGTGTCGGATTTCTAGGGATGTCACCATGCGGGATAGGCGCTGCACCTGCTGGGTGAGTGTGTCTAAACGGGTCTTCGTATCCTCTAATGTTTCCCCTCTTTCCTTATCCTTGGCCTCTATGGCTCCCATGCGGTGTCTCAGGCCGCCAATCTCCTCCTGTACTCCTGCGAGGTCCGCTTTCCATAACTCCCTCAGATCTCGGAGGAGGTTTTTGATATCCCCTTTAGTGGAGGGGGATTTGTCCGAGTCCGAGTCCGTCCTCTGGTACACGCTGCCATAGGCCTGGGGCGCTTGAGTTCTTTCCTCGTCTTGTGACGGCTCAGAGTCGCTGGAGTCGCGTGGGTCTCCGAGCGCCATGTTTGCTCTGGCCTGTTAGGACGGCCTTTGAAAGGACAGGCGAATATCGGAGTGGCCTGCACCCTCTGTATGGGCGATTTTTCTGTTTTTTCGCCCCATCTCTTCTCGGGCAAGGTTGCAGGGTAGGTGAAGTCGTCTTGGGTGGTGTATTTTAGGGCTAAAAGTCGTTTTTTTCTCTATGGAGCGGGAGCTCAGCAGAAGCACAACCGCTCAGTAGCGTAGTCAGCCACGCCCCCTCCTTTCTATCCCTTCTAATCTTTCTTATGCTTTAAATGACACCGAGAGGCCAACACCCTGCCACAACGTTCGGTGGCCTCAAACTTCCCCTCAGGCCCACGCATAGATAGTGCCTCTCAAGCCGCTTGGCAACTAGCAGGGTCTCATCTGTCACGCTCAAAAAAGCTTAATTGTTTCAACGCTTGGTATTTAGCTAGCCCATCAGTACCCACCCACAAAAAAATTCATACGACTGACTATATATATATATTTATAATTTCAGTTATGTCACTAACGCTAGATAACCCTGAAGAACTATCACTACCTAGCACACCCGCTAGGCCTGCCACCCCTGGTCCAAGTACAGACGTGAATAGCCCTGCATTCCTTAGATCGTGGACCATACCACGTCTTACAGCAGAACTAAGAAGACGATGCATCCCTTTCCCAGCTACAGCTAGAAAGGCGGAGTTTTATAGGCTACTGAACGCTACCACTGACAACTCCGAGGCAGGGGAAGGCCCTAGCGGGTCTCAAGTACCAGCATTTCATGCTATGATGACGTCCCTTATGGCATCCATTGGGACAATCAGCGACAGGCTGGACAAATTGGAGGCCGGTAGTGCTACTCAGTCCACTACAAATACAACGGTCACCACTCAGCCTCTTGCTAATACCTTACCCGGTAATACCCTGACCGCTACGGTTGATATAGAATCTATTGATCCCTCACACATGGTCCCAGCTCACCTTAAAAAGGACATTCTGGAAGGCAAGGACGTTAACCTAGCTTCACTGCTCATTGCCTCCCAGGATGTCCTTGAGAACAGGACCTTTGCTTGTGGGGACATTTCTGTAGTCCTAAAAGCTAGAGACCCTCGCCTGAACAAAAAATTGAACATACCAGAATTTGTATTAGGGTTTGGCATCTATAGGGATGTATATTGCACTGTATACCCAGGGAAAAGAGCCGAGCTAGATGCGTACATGCACAAGTTGGTGGATCTGGGGCACAAATACGGTGGTACAGCGTTTTACGATTACCACCGTTCCTTCTCTGCAAAGGTGGCCGCAGCTCTGGCTCAGTTCAACTTAAGCATCAATTGGAACAAGTTGGACACTGAGCTATTCTGTAGGCACTTTGCAGGCCTCAAGCCCCCAACTTGTGCAATATGCTCATCAGCAACCCACAGCACAAATTTCTGCCCTAATACAGCTGAGGTAGAACAAAACCAAGCAACAACTAACCCCCCAAGATCAAATAAAGGTTTGAAAGACAAGCTAGGAAGAGATATTGTCTTCTTAGGAAAATCCCAAGTATGTAACAATTTTAATGCTGTCAATTGTGGTTTTAGTTCTTGTAGACTAATGCATGTTTGTTCACACTGTTTTAGGGCTCATTCCAAGACAATGTGCCCAAATAAAGCTTTCCCAAAACCCTATCTCACATGCATGAACCTCAGCTTATTCACCGATTTGCTACATCTACACCACTCACGACATTTCAGTGACTATCTCATAACAGGACTATCGGAGGGATTTCACACAGGGTTGATACATTTACCTACCGGCACACTGGAATGTGACAACTTACTTTCCACACGAGATGACCCACAGCTGGTACATAAACTTATCACAACCGAGGTGAACCAAGGGTTTTTGCTGGGTCCTTTCCTCTCACCACCCTTCACTTCTTGGAGAACCAATCCCATTGGGATTGTCACGGGGAAAAACTCACTTAAACCCAGGCTGATCATTGATTTATCCGCACCACATTCCTCCACGGTCCCTAGCCTAAATTCCCTCATACCATCTGAAGAGTTTTCACTACATTACGCCACTATCGACCATGCCATTGGGGCTATCATAAAAGCAGGCACAGGGGCATGGTTAAGTAAAACGGATGTAGTGAATGCCTTCAAATTACTTCCTATGCACCCTACACTTTGGCACCTTCACGGCATTAATGGGAAGGGTTATACTATTTCTTCACCCGTCTCACTTTTGGCTCTAAAAGCAGCCCGCGTATTTTCGACACATTTGCAGAGGCTTTATGTTGGTTGTTACTAAATGTATGCAAATGTCCCTCAGTGATTCACTATTTAGACGATTTCCTCACAATTGAGAACAACACACTTCCACCCACAAGTTTAAAATACATGTTGGCATTATTTGAGTCACTTTCTATCCCAGTCTCCCCACACAAGACCCTGGGGCCCGACACTCAGATGCAATTTTTGGGGATACAACTAGACACAGTACACATGCAGGCTAGCCTCCCTCATGAGAAAATTGAGCGTATCCTGGCAAGCATTGACCATTACCTACAGCAAGGTTGTTGCACAAAAAAAGACCTACAATCATTGCTGGGATCGCTTAATTTTGCAATGAGAATCATTCCCCAGGGGAGATAATTTATTTCACATTTGCGATCACTATTTCCACAATTTACCTCAGACACATCTTACATTTCATTAGACAACCATGCAACATCCGATTTGCGCATGTGGAGAATTTTCCTCACTTCGTGGAACGGGCGTGCCATGTTTATACCACCTCAATCAGACACTTCACCTACACTATGGACAGACGCTGCAGCAAACACAGGGTTTGCAGCCATATGGGGAGACCAATGGCTCGGGGGGCCATGGCCAACTGAGGTCAAATCACTCACAAAATTCACAGAGACCTCAGCTTTATTCGAGTTGTACCCCAACGTGGCGGCGGCCGTTACCTGGGGCCACCAGTGGTCCGGTCACACGGTTTGGTGTTATTCCGATAATATGGCTACTTGCCATATTGTCAATAAAGGCCGGTCATCATCCCTGGTAATTATGAGGCTCTTGAGACGACTCACATGGGTAGCAGCCACTTGTCAATTCTTTCTAACATGTATTCACGTTCCAGGGTGCACAAACATCGGTGCTGATCACTTGTCTCGATTTCGTTTTCAGGAATTCTTCACGGCACTACCCACCGCCTCCAGACGGGCAACTCCAGCCCCACTTTTCACAGACATGATAATGGATTAAAAGCTTTGTTAAATCACGCACGTCACATTTCTCACCTGGCACTTTCTGTAAACACTAGAAACACTTACGACAGAGCATTTCACATATTCAGAAAATTCATCACTGATTTTCACATTCACGACATGTTCACAATAGAATCAATATTGGGTTTCACTTCTGTTTGCCACATCAACCTTAAACTATCATTTAACACTATTAAACTATACCTCACGGGAATTCAACACCACATGCTTATTCAACAACCCAACACCACGAGTTTCCTGTCCTCATATCAAATCAAAACGAAACATTCACCAGTATATACACCTCCCCAATGTGATCACAGCAAAAATTTGTAATATTACCAATATAGGACCAATATGGGACTGGACTGTAATACAAACAGCGTGGAACTGGACTTGGGTATAAACTAAAATAGAAAAACAATAAAAAACAACAACATAGTGTAAACTGTATAATAAAAAATGTGTAGTAGATAAGTATGTGACTCTCACTCACATTCTCCAGAGCCGTGCCAGGCTCTGTAAAACAGGCTCAGGGGTGCCAATACTGGCTAACGATCCAGGTGATCCAGATAGATGCGACTCCAGAATTTGGATGCAAAATATATTTATTGTATAAAATTATTTTAAAAAGGTATAGGCACTAATGGGCACTATGGGGGTGGAACCCAAAGCAGACAATAGTGTATATAGCAAAATTGGAGTTCCACTTACCCCTATCTTTTAGCAGCCCAGAGTGTCAAAAATACACATAAAATAACAAATATAAATATGCAGAAGATTGAAGCAGACGCGTTTCGGCTAACAGCCTTCCTCCAGTGCTTGTCTTCATGTTCTGTTGGGTCTTCTTTTATAAGTCCTATCTGTCCCGTTCACCTGGATTCAATTTCGTACCGGCGTCGCGTCACTTCCGGTTTCGCGGGTGACGTCACTTCCGGTTTTTCGGCCGGCTGGAACGCACGCTGAAACGCGGCGTTCAGTATGTTGGTTGCTCTTAATTGTTATGATTGAGTCCCCATAGCAACCTTAACCTCCATATTTGCAGGATATCATAACGAAATAAGAAAAATAAAAAAAAATATGATCTATAAATGGCTTACACATTGCAGGTATTACATTAGCTGACATCAATCTCTTTATGTTTAAAAATAGAGCAATGTATTCTTAGAAGAACTATTTAATTACATACATTAAACAATGCTATGTGTAACCTCAGAGACTTTACATTTAGATAGCAATTAAACAGAAAGCCAGTATAGCCTTCTAAACCTGGTAATTCAAATAAAATAAATTAAATAAATTCTAAAAAATATGTATGAATTCTATAAAAAAAATGTATAAACTCAAAATCTAAATTTAACCCCTTCCGGGATAGGGTATTAACATCAAAAATCCACTTGCCCTCTATCTTCGCTAGCAAGTGGATTTTTGATGTTAATACCCTATCCCCGAAGGGGTTAAATTTAGATTTTGAGTTTATAAATTTTTTATAGAATTCATACATATTTTTTAGAATTTATTTAATTTATTTTATTTGAATTACCAGGTTTAGAAGGCTATACTGGCTTTCTGTTTAATTGCTATCTAAATGTAAAGTCTCTGAGGTTACACATAGCATTGTTTAATGTATGTAATTAAATAGTTCTTCTAAGAATATATTGCTCTATTTTTAAACATAAAGAGATTGATGTCAGCTAATGTAATACCTGCAATGTGTAAGCCATTTATAGATCATATTTTTTTTTATTTTTCTTATTTCGTTATGATATCCTGCAAATATGGAGGTTAAGGTTGCTATGGGGACTCAATCATAATTAAGAGCAACCAACATCCTGAACGCCGCGTTTCAGCGTGCGTTCCAGCCGGCCGAAAAACCGGAAGTGACGTCACCCGCGAAACCGGAAGTGACGCGACGCCGGTACGAAATTGAATCCAGGTGAACGGGACAGATAGGACTTATAAAAGAAGACCCAACAGAACATGAAGACAAGCACTGGAGGAAGGCTGTTAGCCGAAACGCGTCTGCTTCAATCTTCTGCATATTTATATTTGTTATTTTATGTGTATTTTTGACACTCTGGGCTGCTAAAAGATAGGGGTAAGTGGAACTCCAATTTTGCTATATACACTATTGTCTGCTTTGGGTTCCACCCCCATAGTGCCCATTAGTGCCTATACCTTTTTAAAATAATTTTATACAATAAATATATTTTGCATCCAAATTCTGGAGTCGCATCTATCTGGATCACCTGGATCGTTAGCCAGTATTGGCACCCCTGAGCCTGTTTTACAGAGCCTGGCACGGCTCTGGAGAATGTGAGTGAGAGTCACATACTTATCTACTACACATTTTTTATTATACAGTTTACACTATGTTGTTGTTTTTTATTGTTTTTCTATTTTAGTTTATACCCAAGTCCAGTTCCACGCTGTTTGTATTACAGTCCAGTCCCATATTGGTCCTATATTGGTAATATTAAAATTTTTTGCTGTGATCACATTGGGGAGGTGTATATACTGGTAAATGTATCTTTTTTTATTATGTAAATTTGGTGCATTGGGGAAGCACTAGGTTACCGCTTACACCATTCATTGTATATCTTTATTATATACAGAACTGTCAAAATTTCAGTGAAGCGCCTACGCACTATCTTCTGTTTGTTATTCATATCAAATCAAGACAGTTCTTAGAGGCATTAAGAAATTAGATACACATGTCCCCGCAAAACGACTACCTATAGATAACCATATATTTCATGCACTAGTCAACTTGTTAGATTCCTCTCCTTTTGAGCCCAGGACAAACACGGTAATAAAGACAGCCATATATCTAGCTTTTTATGGATTCCTCCGTCCCAACGAATTCACAACTAGGACTATTACAACCCCCGATTACTTAAGAACCATGGACTTAGGGAAACAGAACGACCATTACCTACTTATACTAAAACACTCAAAAACCAGCACCATAGGTCATACCGTTACGATCCCCTTGTACCCTACTCATAACAAATGGTGCCCGGTACAAAATTTTTACAATTATCTGCAATCACTCCACAAACAACCATTACAACCTTTGCTAGAACTGCACGGTAACGTTCTAACTACAGCAAAGTTTATGCTCTATGTAAGACTGCTGTTGACTAGACTCGGCTTGAACCCTAGTCAATTTTCGGGTCATTCTTTTCGAATCGGGGCAGCATCCACAGCCTCTGCTAACCACATACCTCCGCACATCATCAAAACAATGGGACGCTGGAAATCTTCCTCTTATACTCTCTACATACCCAATCCCATTAAAGAATTAAGACTAGCTTTCTGTGACTTATCTAAATAAAGATTTTGGTCAACGTATTATGTCTTATGGTATTTTATTTTGCCCACTTTTTACAGGCCTACTGCTCTGTCGGTTTCGGCACACCACAACCGACTAATTCCAACTAATTGGTATTCATGTTATTATATGCTATGATTCCATGTACGGCTATATTGCCACGACCACAAATATGAAGGCTTGGCCTGTAGTTGTGGAAGGGGCTTGGTTTCCCTATAAAAGGGCTACCAATCCACTCTCACATTACCGTTAATGGTCTGGCGAGTCACCCCACCCGCCACTCCCTCTATTACAAACACCCTCTAAGGTGGGCCCACTTTTTACAGGCCTACTGCTCTGTCGGTTTCGGCACACCACAACCGACTAATTCCAACTAATTGGTATTCATGTTATTATATGCTATGATTCCATATACGGCTATATTGCCACGACCACAAATATAAATATATATATATATATATATATCTTATATACCACATCATACCAAGTATTTTTTTATTAATATATACATATATTAATATAAAAAAAAACACAGCAAAATTGTTTAACCCCTTAAGGACACATGACGTGTCTGACACGTCATGATTCCCTTTTATTCCAGAAGTTTGGTCCTTAAGGGGTTAATACCTTAGGTTGTCTTCTTTTAAAAAATATATACATGTGAAGAGTTATTCAGGGATTCCTGACAGATATCAGTGTTACAATCTAACTTGCGGCAATTTTGGGGGGAAAAATGGTTTGGAAATAGCACAGTGCTACTTGTACTTATAGCCCTATAACTTTCCTATATAAGTGATAGTGAAGCTTGTGAAGTGAAATAAAAAAAGAGAAGAGGACAGGTAACTAAACAAATGTATATGAAGGTCCTATATCAAATGGGTGCCTAATGGTACAAATATAACATAATCAGAGGTGTTATATTTGTACCATTAGGCACCCATTTGATATAGGACCTTCATATACATTTATTTAGTTGCCTGTCCTCTTTTTTTTTCCCACTTCACAAGCTTCCCTATCACTTATTTAGGTATCATAAGTCTATTATAAGAGTGATCAATAAAAGTTCAGTTTTAAGTACACATATATGATACTCCACGGGACTCCCTAAACTTATGACCCCTGGGATCATTCTACTTGTTAGTCAATGGAGCTAAACCCAAGAGGCAGCAATTACCCAGAGCACCTGCCTTCCAAAGACTTCTCATTAAGACACTTAGGGAAGTCTGTGATTAGACGAACACAGAAAGGCTGGGCTGGGTTAGAAGGGAGCAAAGGCAACAGACAAGAAAAATGCAGGTTTTGCATATAGGTTTTTAGATATAACCCAATAAAAATGCTTAAATAAAAGCATGCATGCTATCATTTAGGGTATATCTACTAAACGATAATTTTTATTTATTTTGTATTTTGGCAGTGGATAATCTCTTTAAGGGGGATCATACTACACACCTCTTCGAAGATATTTAGGGTTAGGCTCTGTTCTTTTGGAGAAGTCTCTGTTCAAGCGACCTCCCTCCCTTTTCTTTTTCCATTTCAGCAGATACCTTTTTTTTTTTTTAACCCAAACCACATGTTACGACTCAAAAGGACCAGTGGCTACTTTCTACTTCCCAAAACCTAACTTGAGATATACAGCAAATTTGAAATCTTGTGCAACAACAACACAGGTGACCTCGAAATTACCTAACTGAGGTCCAGACTGGCCAACAGACCATCCAACACGTAGCAATGGGAATTCGGAAAAACCATCTCTCAGGGGAAGATTCACAGTTCTCTAATGTGGAAAAAAACGAGAAGTTTTGTTGAGCCATTAGGATGACAGGAAAGATTAGAATGAGCAAGCGTATTAAATCCATATACAACAAACATACAGATTCTATCAGTCCTTACGCAAGTCAATTTTTAGTCACTCACCACATATCTTCAGTAACAGACAAACGCTTTAGCATAATATTTACAGAACTGTCATTTCAAACCACAAACATGTAGGGTATGTGGATTTGTTTTTTACAATTTTTATTTGCAGATGTCAATAATAGTATTTCCTACATAAGATGGAAACCACCCTTTAAGTTTTCTTGGGCATAGAATTCAAACAGCATAAAAACATCTTAGTCATCAACAAATTAGCAAAAGCATGCAAAGTGCACATATAACAGCTGGAAATAGCCCTTTTTGAGTTAATATAAGGTATAACATATATACTTGAACATATGCAAAAACACATTTCAATAAATATAATAAGGACGACTGTTACTCCATCACCCTCCACCTTTATGGCATTCTCTAGCCTTTATTCATTGTGAATAACACAAATCTGCTTACATTAGATAGAGATAGCAAACTATATGATAATATATCAGCTAGAGTTTTAAATGTGACCTGGAGCTGGCGTAGAGGTAGAATGCATGCAAGCCTGAAGTCTCCCCAAGTACCAAAGTACTAACTAGAAATACCTGGAGCTAACGAACATTTAAACTTCAGGTTGCTCAACACAAAACTAATAAAACGGAGATGGGGTGGGCGGAGCCTAACTGCCAGGCTGGGAAGACACACCGAGCACCAGCTCCTGACAAAAAGTCATAATCAGGGGGTAAATACCCCGAAAATTGGAGTGACCACCAGCAAGAAGGCATGAGATTTGACAGTGAAACCAAGGGGCATCAAACAACACCAAAAACGGGATATACACTGCCCGGGAACCTGCAAAAGCAAACAGAGCCTACCCGCAACCGAGCCAGGGAGAGGCGGCTGCTCTCACTGATGGCAAAGCCTGGAGTGGTCCCCTCAGCACACTCACTGCCAACCACCCCTCCCACCCCCTATGAACCGGCAGGGGTTATCCGGTCCTCACTAGACATCTGGGGCACCTAGCCAAGAGCTCACCGCAAGCCTGAACCTAAGCCACGGAGGTACAGCCCTTCACATGGCGCATCCAAGATGGCGGCTGACAGTGTACTATACAAGCAGAGCATGCTGCCAACACACCAGTAACAGTCTGATCTCTTGCAGCGTCTGAAGGCGATTTTTAACCGTTTCTGGGACACACTAAGAGAGCGACAACTAGCAGCCCAAACCAACATGCCTGAAACACAGACGGCAGGTGAGCGGAACTGCAGGTGGCGGGAGGTGAGAGGAAAACCCTTGGGTGCATGTTTATTTTATTTTACGTTATTTCATTTAACTTGCATACCAACCACGTAACTTAACTTGTTTAGCGGGCGTAACTCTATGTATGTCTGCCACATATCATGTGACGGCTTGCACATATAGCATATATAGTACACCATACTTGTTCTGTTCCCAGAGATACGCCTAGCTGTTTTTATCATACTGTCTCTCACTAGTTATTCACTACCAAAGCTAATGTACCTATCGGATTTACTAAGCCAGCGTCCTAAATATATTTACCTAGCATGACTTTACTAACAAAAAATGAGCCAATATTAAATGCCACAAAATGTCTACGCTGTACACTTTTCACCGCTTGCATCTGCTGATGTGGCAGCCCAAGCGTCTTTGTTCACCCATGCACTGCAAAAAAATTAAATAAAATAAAAAAATAACAAAACTGAACACGTTTCTCGGAGAGGAAAGGTAAGAGAGAAGAGAACAATCCTGCCAGCCAATTGTCTTGGTAGTTCCCTGCAGATCGTTAGGTGTCTAGTGTGCATTGATCTGCCCACAGTGGGCTAGAGGAAGCAGACTTTGCTGGAGAGGGGCCTGAGCCTGCATTGGGAGACCCGGATGGCTGGAACAGAACAATTTTAGATACAACTAGGGTATTTGGAACACCCTGAATGGGAACATTGGCCTCCGGTTTCGAATGTAGCAAGAGCCCCAATGCCAAGAGCACAGATTCCGATTCTGAGGCATCGGTAATTCTTATATTTTTCCCACCATGCGATATAACCAGGCTCCGGGGGAACACCCAATAATATGGAATGGAGTGGTTACGAAGTGTAGTAGTCAGTGATCTAAACTAACTAATTCATAGCAACATAGGTCTTGGAAAAACATTAGGTTAGCCTTTTTGAATGAGCAGGTAGGTTGTCCCTTCACTGCAGCCATGAATAAGATTTGTGCTGACCTTGCCTGGAACTGAAGGATAACGTCCCTTGATGATTCCGCTGGGGCCTTGGTTGCTTTTGGTATACGGAATATCCTCCCTGAGCTAGGTTTATAGCTCAGTAAAATGTGAGTGTTTCTCGATAAAACTCAACCTAACACAAACTATTTTACACAATTGGAGTTTTGTATCCCTTTTCTAGGCACTTCTGCCGATTTCAAAGAACACTATTGTATTATACTAGGTCAAGTATACTTTACAAATTTATTCCACATTATACATAGCGCTACACTTTTTTTGGTTTTTGGATGCGGAATATCCTGTCCACCACGGCTTGTTTGGACTGTCTGGAGGGGAGTAAAGTGCTCCACTGCCTCCTGGTGTAATGCGGTAGCTCCTCAGGAATAACAGTCTCAGGGAGGCTCCTAATTGTGACATTTTGGCTCTGGTGCCTGTCTTTAATGGCATCCAAGAGAGTAGTGAATAGTGTTTGGGTCCTTTGGAACTAAGCCATCAGAAATTCTATTGTAAGGCATCTTGAAGTTAGGCCCTGTGTGACTTTCTCCACAGTGTGTATTTCTTCCCGCACTGTGGCCATATCCACAGCAAATAGCCAGCGACTGTTGCGGAGAAGCACCTTGATGTCACCTTTTGTAAATGGCAGCTCATTGTCCTCATCGGAGGAGGAGGGATGTAGTCCCCCAGCACATTCATGGCCTGTCCCTCAGGAGACTGAAAGCGAGGCAGCATTTTCTTTTGTCGCGAAGGTGCCAGAGGCCTTGGTAGACCGCAGGAGAAGGGCTCCAAAATCTTGGGAACCTGCTGGTTTAATGGGTCTTGGTGTCTGGACTTCTTCCCCATAGAGTCGGTGCTCATTATACCACAAAAGCAGAGAAAGTTAAGTGATCTATAATGCTTTTACAGGTTTATGGTCACGAACCTCCCTTGTAGCACGTCTACTCCATTCGCCTGCTGGCTCTGCTCCCCACCATGTTATTTTGTAAAAAAAAAAATAAAAAAATAAATGAGCTCTGGGGATTATGGATCTTTTCTTTAATGATAAAAATGAAAATTGTATACCTTGCTGTCAAACACAAATTTGACAAAAGGTGTTATACAAAATAAAAAGAAATTGTAGTTGTTGCTCCAAAAACCATAACCACTACAAGAATTTGAATATTTTTTAAGCAACCGAGCGAAGAAGGGGTGAATTGGCTGAGACAGCTGAGCACTCTCAGCCAATGGGCTCAGTCCTGTATCAAACCTGCATAGCTCACTGAAGACATCTGAATTATGCTGTCATGGGCAGCTGGGGTACACAGGTAAGTTGTCAAACCATCCTAAAATGGTTTGCTATATTACTCTAGAAGGGGGCCATGGCACTCCTGACACCATGACCACTACACAACCTTTATTTTGGAAAAAAAATGAATAATACAATTATAAAGTAAGAGAACTGTGTGTAAAAGACTTACCTTTATTTCAAAGTAAACCTTCCCATTTGTCACTCCATGAGTGGCTCTAGACCCAGACCACAAAGAGGGAAACGTGTAATTTAAAAGGGGGCGCCCCCCAAACCGATCTGTATCCATCTTGAACTGCAGGTCACAAGTAACTGACAGAAGAAAAACCATTTAGCATATGTTATCTGAAGACAAATATGCCCCATTATTAGTTGAGCTATGTATAAAAATGTAAAGCGTAAGAGTAGGGGGGAAAGTAAAAACAATTACAAAATACTTACATGTATCTAGACACACTACAAGCTCAGACAAATCTTTCGGTGCAACTTCTTCATGTGAAAGAAGACTTTGAATAAATCTTGAACAAAAAACAAATGCATAGAAATAATTAAATATGCCAGCCTTGACTTTTCTACAACAATACCAAACATAGCACATAAAAATCCTTTTCTTTGATATATACGCAAAGCTATATCTTGTATAAACTTGTATAAAGAAGTAAGGATTTGTGTAATGTTTAGAAAAGAGAAAAAATTAAAAGAATACAAAGTGAGCACACAAAATAAATACTAGCATATGCATAGACCTCTGTTAAAAAAAAAAAAAAAACAACAAAAAAAAAAAACACGTCATCAGTTCTATAATGTCTGATTGGAAAATAATATAAACAAAAAATAAAAACACTTTTTCTACATACAATAGTTGACAGCTTAAATAAAGGGACTCTATAGTCTCCAAACAACTTTCGCTTAAAGAAGCTGTTTTGGTGTATAGGTCATGCCTCTGCAGCCTCACTGCTCAATATTCTGCCATTTAAGAGTTAAATCACTTTGCTTATGCAGCCCTAGTCACACCTCCTTGTGTGTGACTTGCACAGCCTTCCTAAACACTTCCTGTAAAGGGAGAGCAAAGGTTTACACTTCCTTTATTGCAAATTCTGTTTAATTTAGAATTACCTCTTGCCTTGTTCCTAGAACAACTACAGCTTAATGTACTCTGGTGAGTATAGTCTCTCCCTGCAGGCTTTTTGCAGTAAAGACGGATTTCAGAGAAATGGCAGTGTTTACATCACAGCCTTGGGAAACCTCCACTGGCCACTCCTCAGATGGCTACTAGAAGTGCTTCCTGGCGCGTGCAGCACTGACATTCTGTGTCTCCACCCTCTGCATGGAGACACTGAACTAGATTGTAATTCAATGCATCTCTAAGATGAGATGCTGATTGGCCAGGGTGGCGTTTGGCACAATGCATTCTTGCTTCGTGATTGGCTGAGATCATCACTTCTGATGTCAGCCAAGGAGGAAGAGCCAGCACCAGCGCCAGCAGACTGGAATAAAAGTTAAGCCTTTAGTATATTTTGGAGGGCAAGGGGGGTGGCAGGGAGCTAGATAGTGTTTTAACACTGTAAGGGTCAGGAAAACTGACACTATAGTGATCCCTCAATAGTTTGCTAGACCTTTCAGGAGCCTCCTGTGTGTGATTAACCCCTTAAGGACACGACATGTGTGACATGTCATGATTCCCTTTTATTCCAGAAGTTTGGTCCTTAAGGGGTTAAAGGGACACTGTAGGCACCCAGACCACTTCAGCTCATTAAAGTGGTCTGGGTGCAAACTCCCATCACTCTTAACCCTAAAGTGGTAAGTATTGCAGTTTTTAAAAACTGCAATAATTACCTGTTCGGGTTAATTCCTCATCTAGAAGCTGTCTACCAGACAGCCACTACAGGATTTCCAGATGCTCAGACTACTTTTGGTCGTCTAAACGACGCTGGAGATCCTCACGCTATGCATGAGGACTTCTAGCGTTGTGGGACATTCCATAGGAAAGAATTGAATGATGCTTTCCTATGGGGAAATCCTAATGTGAGCAAGGCCATTGCCACGCATGGCATTAAGTCTCGCCCGCCGGCGGACATCGGCGAAGGAGAAGTGTGGACGGAGTTGAGCCAGCGCTGAGGGACATCGGCGCTGGACTCAGGTAAGTGACAGGAGGGGTCACAGCCAGGTTAGGCTAGAGCTGCATAAACATAAACAAAAGTGATTTAACATCTAATTTGCAGAGAATTGAGTAATAGGACTTCAAAGGCATGATCCATATAGAACTGCTTCAGTAACCTAAAGTTGTTCTGGTGACTATAGTGTCTCTTTAACCCCTTAAGGACAGCGGGCGTGCTATGCCGTCCTTGGTGACCTAGCTCTAAATGCCGGCGGACGGCATAGCACGGCCCCGCCGTCCAGGGGACTTATCTGCTCGCCGGCGTGGGATCACGATGGGGGGGACTTACCTGGAGTCCCCTTGTTGCTGATCCGGCCCACCTGGGCCATGTGATCGCGAGGTCCTTGTGAGGACCTCACGATCACATGGACGGAATAGCCGTCCATAGCAGTGCCAGCATGGGGAGTGCCTGGAATGACAGGTAGTCCCCCTGCTGCCTGTAAAAAGTAAAATAAAGTTTCAAAACAGTTTAAAATAAAATATATACTTAGATCATATACATATGATCCAAGTATAAATATACACTTACACATACACAGTCTAAGTGTATTTTAATATATATATATATATATATATATATATATATATATATATATATATATATATATATATATATATATATATATATAAATATCAAAATACACATAGAATGATATTGATTAAAAAAATATATATATAATTATATATTTATATAGAATACGATAAAAAATAAATACAAAATATGTGTAATTTTGTTCTAACTGTATTTTGATTTTGAGAATATATATATATATATATATATATATAGCACTCCAGACAAATAATAAATGGTGGAAAAAAAAATGGAAAAAATGTAGGAAAAAAAATTAATGAGAAATGAGACTTGAAAATTGTTATTTTTTCCCACATTTTTTCACATTATTATTGTATTCTTTATACAGGGTATACACTTGATATAGATTCTCACTCTATTATCCTTATAAATTATTTAATAATGATAGATATTCAGATGATATATTTCGTCGGTATTTGTATAAGGGAATAATGGTATCTCCCCCTAGCATTTGCACACTGAGTAATTTAGATCAGATTGATTATATATATACACACACACACTTATACCTTCACATATGTGCACTATTTAGTGGTCCACTGCATACAATCTTTTATTATTCATTAGTCTAGACATAGTTATATATATTTTATTGTGTTATTTTTAATTATGTTGACTCTCCCTATGGCTGCAGATGATGATCACCTGTATGCAAGTACCTGCTAAATGATTATTATATGTCCTATACAAGCTTGCTTCATTTTAAATGTTTGTTATGTCCTGATGAAAGCTCCATGAAGGAGCTGAAACGTTGATACTACTTGAATAAAGAAGAACCTTTTGAGAAATCCTGGAGTGCCGGTAATTTTTCTGAAATAAACAAACCCCCTCCCCCTCAACGTTTCGGCTCCTCCTGGTAGCCTTTATCAAGGGTGTCTATATAAAGGCTACAAGGAAGAGACGAAACGTTAGGGGGTTTGTTTATTTGACTCGTGTTTCTGCCCGATTAGGCTTGTGAATTGCGGTAAATATTTATTATTGTTTATTATTTGTAGCCTAATATGTGTCACTGACTGCTGTATTAGTATTGTATACTTACTAGTGATTTAATAAATATAGATAGAGACTTCTTATGGTTTTTTGGTGTGCATTCTTTTTTGATTTAACTATTGGTTATTTTGGTATCTGGGGGAGTACCATTATTGAAAAGCACCCTATCAATTGTTTACGATTAATGTCTATACTATTGAGTATTCTCTCCATATTTTGTATATTATATTGTTAGACAAATGAACCATATTCCAGTAGGACAGACATACTACTCACAAGGTTCAATAATATTCCCTAAGGAATGAACTACAGGTCTTTAATGTAAAAGACAATACCGGGAATATATAAGAAAGGTAATTGGGTAAGAAAACAGACTCCAGGCTGCTATGGTGCCTTCTCTTGATTATATATGCTGTTATTATTTACATTTATTTATTTTTGATGCCTCATTTTTGTTCTTTGTATATTATGTGTTTTTTTTCTTGCCTTTATGATTTGCTGTATTGAGCTCTCTCTATATTTGGCCATAACAGGCTTCCTTACATGCAGCTCTAGGTTCAGTGAGCTTATTACTTTATTTCCTAGCAACTAGCCGCCGCCAACGCCATGACGCATCACATGACCACGGGTTATGTGGCAGAGACCCAGAAGCTGGCGGCCAGATGCTGAAGGGAGTGCCCTCCTACCTGATCAAACGCAGGTGGATTTGGGAGTGTTTTGTCTTCACTGTATTATATACATTATTGAATGTTTAACTGTATAGTACGGGCATGATGTTTTGATGAAATGCTATGCCGAAACACTTGCTGTTAATATACTTCCTTTACAATAAATGTGGTAGCACTTGTTGCACATATTTCTAGTGGTGCCTTCCTATTTTTCCTTTTTGTTGGTGATTCAAAATGCTATTGTATGGTCTTCAAAATGCTATTCCTCAAGATGAAGTATTAAAGTAGATCCAGGACATACTTGAAAATGAGAGAAATCTCAATGTATCCTTCCTAGTAAAAAATGTATAAATAAATCGTAACAATGTAAATTGCTGTCAAAAAGTGTCAGTAAGGGCATGAGGACATCCAGCGACACCGGAATCCCTGTAGGAAAGCATTGATAAATGCTTTCCTATGGGGAAATCCTAATGCAAGCGTGGCCATTGCCACGCATATGCATTAGGTCTCCCCCGCCAGCGGACGTCGGCGGGGAGGAGCATGGGCGGATGGTAGCCATCAGGCTCAACAAGCGCTGCCAGTTTTTTCCAGGGAGTGTTGCAGATGCCATTCTGTGTTGTTGGTAGAGGGGGAAAAGCCCTTGACAAGTAACATGGTAGGTTTGTGCTGTAATTCCAGTTTCTAAAATAATATCCATACTCAGTTGGGTTTTGCAAGTAATTTCAGCACCATAAAACAAAAAGGGACCCCTACCAGTGCCCCGATTACATAGAGTAGAAGGTCAATGATGGGCAGACAGTATATACTTAGGAAGCCTAACCTGATCCAATTCAGTGTAGGTCATGACAGAAATAAGCCCTTCGTAAAGATTTGAAGGTTTGATCTGGAACTCTAATGTTGCTGTCCCCTGTTTTTCCCAATGCTGTAAGTTGGTGAAAGCAGCAACACACATTTGATAGGACCCATTAGAAGGTGCCAAGGCACAGAGTTTGCCGTGATTAGACTGATTACTGGATAAAAAGCATTAACAAATAATTATTATATTCTAACAAGATTTTTGCTTTGGATAGCCACTCCTCTTCAATATTACTTTTAAAGAATACATCAGCCTGTTGTCTGGTATGTACAAGCAATAGTTAGATTTACATAAAAGGGACTTGGCAATTACTGTTCCACTCTTCAGTGGGCTTGGAGACCTTCTAGCCCAGGTCTTGACAAAATAGCATAGAACCTAGGAGGACCTAAAATTAGGAGCCATACAACATTTTCATTTTTCAGGCATTTATTTTTTTAAATTAAATTAACTAAAAATTAAAAATAAGTGTTACTACAGAATATTTTCAAGAGGCATTACATTTAGGGTTAGAATTCAATTTAGACCTAAACTATACTTCTTTTCCACTGCTCTGTCCTTACACTCCTCCCCATTCCACTGTTCAAGATAACCCTTTTCAATTACTTCTCTTTTTCTTCTTAACCTTTTCCATTGCGCATTCCCTCACATCTCTTTTTTGTTTCTCTCCCATTCTTTTCCATCACCTTCCACCCTTTTCCATCTGCTTCTCCCAATTTTCTATTGCTTTATCTCTCCTCCATAAACCTCCCCCGCTTTTATATTTCATTCTCCCATTCCATTGATCCTCTTCTACCCATTTTCCTCCTATTTCCATTGTTCTCTTTTTCCACGTCTCCCTAACCTCTCCCCATTCCATAACTTTACCTACTCCCCGCAATTACAGCCACACTCCCATTACCCTACCTTTATATTTTGCTGTTTGAGGATGGCTGATTCTTAGCATCTGAGTTGGATACCTCTACCTGCTTTAGGGGCCAAATAAAGTGTCTGTTTCCTTTCCACAAACCAATATTCAACCAGAGTAATTGGAGGGTGTGCATCTATCAGCTATTTTAAATCATGTATTTATGCTCCCATTGCCAGGACTACGGAAGTTAAATATAGTGGTAGAAAGACATCAACACAATATAAAAATGTTATATACTGTATGTCTAACTTCTCCCTAACATTTTTTTTTGTTCCTCTTCAATTCACTTGCACAGACTGCTCCCATATCTCCCCCTTTGTATTTTCACCCATTCCCCAGTTTCCATTATGCTCTCCTTCTGCTCCACTTTATTTTATTTTCCCATCACCTTCCACCATTTTCCATTTGGTTCTCCCAGTTTTTTTCTTGCTCAACATCTTCCTTTTTAAGAGGCATTACATTTAGAGTTCGCAAAACATACAGGATTATGGTTTGCATTACATTTAGGGTTAGAATTCAATTTAGACATAAACCTAAAATATACTTTTTCCACTGCTCTGTCCTTACACTCCTCCCCATTCCACTGTTCACCATACCAACCCTTTTCCATTACTTCTCTTCTCCTTAACCTTTTCCATTGCGGTCTCCCTCACATCTCTTGTTTCCTTCCCATTCTTTTGCTCCCTTTTTTATTTCTTCCTGCATTATTTTCATTAGTCTCCCAATGCTTTGCATCATCTTCCCCTCCCCATTTCTCTCCCACTGTATTTTCACCCATCACCCCTATTTCCATTGTGCTCTCCCTCTACTCTTTTTCCATCACCTTCCATCCCCATTTCTCTCCCACTGTATTTTCACCCATCACCCCCATTTCCATTGTGCTCTCCTTCTACTCTTTTTCCATCACCTTCCACCCTTTTCCCATTTGCTTCTTCCAATTTTCCATTGCTCTACCTCTCCTCCACAACCCTCCCCTGCTTTTACATTGCATTCCCCCATGCCATTGATCCTCTTCTACCTTTCTGTTTTGCTGTATGAGGATGGCTGCTTCATTGCATCTGAGTGGGATTACTCTACCTGCTTTAGGGGCCAAATAAAGCTTCGGTTTCCTTTCCACAAACCAATATTCAACCAGAGTAATTGGAGGGTGTGCATCTATCAGCTATTTTTAATCATGTATTTATGCTCCCACTGCCTGCCTGCTAATCTTGCCAGGACTAGGGAAGGTAAATATAGTGGTAGTAAGACATCAACACAATATAAAAAATGTATATATGTACTTCTCCCTAACATTTTTATTCTCCCCATTCTACTGCTCCCTCCATTCTTTGTGATCCTCTCCAATTCACTTGCACAGTCTGCTCCTATTTCTCTCCCTTTTTATTTTTACCCATTCCCCAATTTTCATTATGCTCTCCCTCTGCTGCAATTCATTTTGTTTTCCATCACCTTACACCATTTTCCATTTAGTTCTCCCAGTTTTCTATTGCTCCATATCTCCTTCCTCACTTTTCCATGGCACTCCCCCAAGCCAGTGCTCCTTTCACCCCTTTTGCACTGTGCAAGCCACTCATTGTCTGTTCTTCTCCATCCATTCCCATCCTTCTTTGAATGGATGAATGGTGCGCCCTTCTGAGCTATTTTTACCATGAATTTATGCTCCTGTTGCCTGCTAATCTTGCCTGGACTAAAGAAGTCAAAAACAGTGGTAAAAAAAAAAAAAAACATTGTCAAGTAGATGATAACCAGAAACATTAATACAAGATTGAGATATGTTAACATAACACAATAACAAACTTAAAGAAAAGAAAAATTCCTAACCGATCGCAAAATGTCTGTTCGTTATATTCATGGTATGCTCGACCTTGTTTTTCATCCTCTCGTAGGTGCTCCTCCATCCAATGGTACTCTTTCTGTAAACATTCATCTGCAAACAAGAGTGGGTATTGCACAAAATGGAAACAAGATCTACATTCACAATTTAATATATAAAACATATCAAATTGATATATACAATTTACCTCCAAATCCACATATATCTTCTCTGTTAACCAATCCTAACTTGGCTCTGTCACTTTGTAGCTTTTTGCTTTACCTTTAAATTCACATGCATATTGGTTGTTAAAGGGATACTCCAACCATCCAAGTAATGTTGCCCCTGCTCAGTTTTCGGCCATTTAGGAGTTCAATCATTTGGTTTATTTAACCCTGCCCACGCCTCCCCTGACCATGACTCACACAGTCTCCATGAGAAGTTATCTCCTACTTGGTTAATCAAACTTTCATCACACCGGAGGCTCCTGTAGACTCTAGTAGACAATTACCAGAGCATGAGATAAGAAACAGACTTGTGCACAAATGTGCTTTAAGTGGGTCGAATTATTCAAATTCCTTTTAATTTATGCACAAAGGAATTGATATATCTGGATTTTACCTGTGGAGTCTTATTCAATGAAAAATCCACCACATGTAAATCAGGACAAAATAGATTCATTCAGCTGTAGATTTAAAAAATAAATAAATAAAAAAAATAAACCCACAACATTCAGTAGAGCGCTATATTCCTTAATAAGAATGATTAAACTAAACTTAATTAATTGACCAACCTGAAGGATTTTACACAAG
Source organism: Pelobates fuscus (assembly GCF_036172605.1). Lineage (NCBI taxonomy): Eukaryota > Metazoa > Chordata > Amphibia > Anura > Pelobatidae > Pelobates > Pelobates fuscus. Next base: position 84,149,865 of record NC_086328.1, on the reverse strand, counting down.
TGTTCCAGCCCCTGAGCCACAGGGTACATGCTTACCCTGATGATTTGCTTTGGCAGTCCCCCTCCGGGGCCATGTGATCGTGATGTCATCACAATCACATGCCCGCAATTTTTATATATCCTTCCTTCAGCCGGTCAGGAAACACAAACTGCAACGAGACTAATTTCCCCCCAGTAACTGGACAAGACCTAGTTCTGGAGGTACAACATAATTTTATTGGCCACACACTGCTTTTATGCATACCTTGTGCAAGGGGTGGATCACACACACATACAAGGACACGTCCCACAATCCACCCCCTCCCCGAGGTCCCAGCGGTAAACTGAGTGCCCCGATCTAAAACGATCTCCCGGGGAAAACCCATCCAGGAGAACACTTGCATCAGGGCTTCGGCCACAATCTCTGACTGAATATTACTCAGGGGGACCGCCTCAGAGTAATGAGTCGCATAGTCCTCGATGGTCAGAATATACTTCTTCTATACTCTTTGTGCCCATACCCCGCCACTAAATCTTCAGAGTTTCCCACACCAACCGCCAGGGGTCTTCTTCCCAAGTGCCTCTGTGGCTGGGAGTCTAGGCGCGGGAAAAAGGGACCGTCCCTTTGTCTCCAGGCACAGAAAAAGCCTGCACGCAGGAAACAAGCTTGTCTCTTTGTCCCTCGGGCTCATGAGAGCCCACCAAAACTTGCCAGTGCCCCAGAAGGGCCCACACCAATCTCAGGGAGCCTCGCCTCGGTCCCTCAGTCTGCTAGTCTCTTTTCGCGAGGTCCTGGTGTGAAACCCAGACAAGAGAAGCATCTCCTTTCGGGATACAAATGCTCCCCATGGATGGCGTTCGTATATACGAAATGGCGGCCACCCAGGGTAGCACTCATTAATTACTTCCCTTGCGGTTTCACACTTTGGTTGCAAGTGAGAACGTTCTGATAGGGCACTAGGGAGGTCCTCGTTCGGGTGATATGAGGAGCTCAGGATCGGTTTAATGCCACATAACCTCCACAGTTGATAGGTCAACTTGGCAGTAAACTGAGTGCCCCGATTTAAAACGATCTCCTGGGGAAAGCCCATCCGGGAGAACACACGCATCAGGGCTTCGGCCACAGTCTCTGCCTGAATATTACTCAGGGCGACTGCCTCAGGGTAATGAGTCGCATAGTCCACAATGGTCAGAATATACTTCTACCAAGAGGGACTAGGTTTAGCCAGGTAGCCTATATCGACAACTCTGCCGAAGGGGTCTTCAATGATGGGCAGGGGCTTGGCCTTGTGCTGGTCATTCCACTTCCCAACCCTCGGACAGACATCGCAGGACTGACAGTACCGCTGCACGTCCCTGGAGATGCCTGGCCAGAAGGTGGTTTGGGTGAGTCGATGCTACGTACGACCTGTTCCCAAATGCCCTGCCAGAGGAATATCGTGAGCCATCTTCAATAGCTCCGGCCTATATTTCCTGGGTACCGCTGTTTGGTGGTAGTCAAAACGGTCCATGAACCTCTTTTCTCTACCATGCGGTACAATAATCCCCTTTTTCCAGGTGGTTATCAATGGTGCGGGCGTAGGTGGAGGTAAGCAGACCTAAGTCGTTGCCCAGCAGCACATGGATGGGCAGGTTGTTCATGAGCCCGACCTCCACTATCTGGTTCCTGGCGCCCCAATCGAGATGGACCCGAGCTGTGGGCAGGCAGTGGGCAAGCATGGTTCCTCCAGGCTTGTCCTTCTCTGTGACAAGCTGGTGCTGCACAAGGGTCAGCATGGTCCCAGAGTTTCACAGACCCTGGGCTGGGTGTCCGTTCAGCTGGACCGGTTGCCGGTGATGGTCCATGACGGTTATCTGTGGCCGCTTGTATAGGGTCCGCCTCATGCAGTAGTGGTGTAGGAGGCAGCCCTGGACGGATCCACGAGGACCGGCCCCTTTAGCTGAGGGCACTCCCTCTTGTAGTGTCCCCACTGGGAACATTGGTGGCACTGGATGGCTGCCCAGTTGGGTGTCCTATGAGGTGGTGCAGGAGCCGATGAACCTCTGGAATGGGGGGCTGCAGGCGAGGTAAATTGGGGGTGCCAGGCTGGAGTGGCAGCCGGACGTTGGGGTCACCTGGTATCAGTGTACACATCTGCTCTTTGGGCTGCTTCGGTCAGGGTCTTATGCAGTCGGTCCCTTACCCAGTCCTGTATCTCAGTGGGTAGCCTATGGTAGAAATGTTCCAACAGGAACAACTGGAGGACTTCCTCTGGGGTCTTAGCCTGTTGGGACTGCATCCAGCTTTGGGCTTCCTTGCTCAGGCGGCAAGCCCGTTCAGCGAGAGTCCTGGGACCCCTTCTTCATTTCCCTGAACTTTCAGTGATATGCCTCTGAGGTGATGACATGCCCAGTCAACAGGACCAGCTTCACAGCGGCATCGTTTTGCAGGTCCTCTTTGGGCACAGCCCGGGAGGCATCCACAGCTTTCCCCGTGAGTTTCACGGCCAGAATGGGGACCCAGTCTGCTGGGGCAATGTCATGTTGCAGGCAGAGGTGCTCAAAGTCCTGCAAAAAGTCATCTATGCCCTCTTCAGCCTCCGCAAATTTCTTGAACACTTGGTAGGGTAGTTTGGGCTTGGGTTTTGGGGCGGCAGGACCACCCAGGAAAGCTTTCCCAGCCCGCTGTGCGTGGATGGGCGCGGGGTTCGCCCAAACTCTCAGAGCCAGGACATACGCTTATACGCTTGTGCCTCTGCAAAAATCCTGGTCATGATTTCTGCGGAGGGTTTCTCCATGTAGTTCTAACAGTACAGGATGGATAGTTCTCCTACGTACAGCTACATTAACGATGGTAGAAGATGTTACTTTCTACTACTAGTTGACATTTTTATTCATAACACAGTTAACATATTAATGTGGCGGACCTGATCCTATTTGTTTACTTTTTCTCTGAATTAACTATAATCAACCTGGCTCTGTAGCTTCCCTTCTACCAAACGCTCCAACCTGGTAGTCATTCAGTCACAAATCAGCAAAATGGTCCTCAACAGCCCTTAGCCGCCAACCTCCTGGAACTATGGGGTCAATACTTGAACCTCCAGTCCTCGGTCACTTTTATCCCCTCTTTTACCACACTCCGCAACCTGCAGAAGAGCGCTATTTGGTGGGAAGGTACTACAGACTGATGTGACCAATCACTACCTGAGAGCCAGGTGGAGCCCCCAATCAGTTGCAGGAGCTCCCGACAATTGACCGCAAGGACATTTCCCCTGGAACTATTTTCGGATTGAACTTTAGTAGCGGACAGTCAGAACTTTACCCTGGTGGTGATTTGGCTACACACCTTGGATGAGCATAATTTTACCATCTTGTTGAGGTTTCTGTTTTTTTTTTTTTATTATTAGGGGTATTTTGTATGTAGCACCTTCTGATATAGGAAGATAATCATTTTAACCGTTATCTGGCATCTGTATGTGAATAGAGACTCATGCTGGGTAATAAAATCAGATATACTTCCTGAACTGTGCGTTGTCTAGTTACGGGGGGGGAATAGAGCTATTCACCAACAGTGCTTGTTCCAGCTTTAAGAGGAATTGGTGCAAATACCTATGCCAGGTATTGCAGCTCCGCTACAATTAATAAATAACTTAGGGGAGCAGGTCTGAGCTGACTGGATGCCATTCTTCAGAGGTCCTGACATCTGGTGATTAATCAACCATAATCAACCACAATCCGTGGTACAGTGCGACTCGCCTCTTCACCATCCGAATTCGTGCTTTAAACTGATATCTTTCTTGCTCTCACAATCGGGCAAGAGGGCTCACCGCAGGAACGGGGCCTACCTCGAGTTTCTAACCAGAGGGGCGCCGACCGAAGGCAGAGTTGAACAGTTGTGCGGCCCAAATAGTATAATTCAGAATGATGTTCGCGTCCCGAACACGTTCTTAAAAAGAGGCAATGGGAGCCACAAGTTATTTACGGCGACCCCATGCACACCCATTTTGGGGGTCGCACTAATGACATAAACCAATCAAAAGTCACGTGAAGGTATTTAAGCGTGGCTAGCCCAATCTACTGTGCCCTATTGTGGTTTCTGATCCCATTACCTTTTAGTACATTTCTTGATTCCTGGAGCTTTGCTACTGACTGTGCGTTTATCTTAAACCCTTTCCTGTGTTTGCCTGTTTGACTGAATTCCATGTATTTGACTCTGGGTAGTTCTTGTTTTCATTGCCTCTCGGTTACCCTGACCGAGGTCACCTTGACTATGATTTTCCCTCTGTCTGACATTAAGTCCGGCCAGTCTGAAGCCCAGTAATAGGTTATTTCCTGGTTTTGTCCTTTGCTATCCTAAACTCTGCATGTTGGGGTTTTACCTTGTGATAGTCACCCATTGCGGCACAGGCCAATGCTTCCTCAGTAGTCCAAATAACAGAGGGGATGCTCTGCTGTGGACACTCATTTATCAGTAAAGGGATACTCCAGGCACCCAGACCACTTCTGACCATTGGAGTGGTATGGGTGCCAACTCCCACTACCCTTAACCCTGCAAGTGTAATTATTGCAGTTTTTTTTATAAACTGCAATATTTATATTGCAGGGTTAACTCCTCCTCTAGTGGCTGTCTACTAGAGGGACATCCGTGTTCATAGAACACGAAAAGTGTTTTAAAACGACGCTGGACGTCCTCATGCTATGTGAGGACCTCCAGCGTCGCCGAAATCCCCATAGGAAAGCATTGTATAATGCTTTCCTATGAGGAGATCTAATGCACGTGTGCGGCTTTTGCCGCGCATGCAGTCTCCCCCACCGGCTGACGTCTGCAGGGGGGGGGGGGAAGAGAGTAGGCGGAGCCTGACCCAGCACCAAGGGACATCGGCGCTGGACTCCGGTAAGTCACTGAAGGGGTTTTAACCCCTTAAGCAACTTGGGATGGGGGGGTGGGAGGGAGAGGGGCACTGGAGAGTCCCCTTAAGCCGTTAAAAATGGTTTAAGGATGGCAACAGGGTACTCCAGACACTATAACTACTTTAATGAGATGAAGCAGTTATAATGTCTACATTGTCCCTTTAAATTCATTTTTCAGTATTTGCGGTCTTATATTTGATTGAGATTCCTGTTACTGTGAGGACTTTTTATCCAAAAGATGAGATGTCTGGACAGTAGGATGCTGCAATTTTAAACAAACATTTGAAGATGCCTAGCCAATGGAAAAGTAGAACCGAATTGTGATTACTGCAAACATTCAAAAAGGTATTAAAGGTAATTAAAAATTCTGTTATGGGTTCACAAATATATTATCACCAATGTATAATAAAAAATGCAAAAGTGTGTCTTTACCAATGTGGAAGTGACAATGTTTCTGACGCAGGGAAATGGCTTTGACATGCTTCCATTTTATAAGGGGAAGAAACTAAATCCTTTAAAATGGTGAAAGTTAATTTTTTTCCTCTCCTAGTTAGATTTCTAATTTTTCATCTACTGAGAATGTAGTCAATAGTACAATCAAAAGAAAAAAAAAAAAAAAAAAAAAAAGTCTTCCTTAGGGACAATAACTAAAAGATAGGTGGGGGAAAAGGCAACTCCCCCTCCTGGCATATAAGCCATCCTGCCCATCATACCAAGAACTGCACAGAGACACCAATACTGAAAAAAAAATGAAATCTCAAAATAAGGGAAGAAGACTTATACTGCCACGATATCAAGGAAAAAACTAATTTACTGTAAGTAAAAATTGCCGTTTTGCCTGGCATGTGGTGGTGTTCTATCATTGTGCTATACCCAGTCAGATTTCTATACCCTCGTCACTTCCGGGGAGGGGAATCATCTGGATCCTGTGCTGCACATGCATGCTAGCACTCCTGCTATTCCTCCACAGCCAGGTCCTGGAAGGTACGTAAAACTAGTTTTACACTTTCATTATAGTTAGTGCATTCACTAAGCTTAGGCACACAGGACATTTAGGGTTAAGTGAGGGTTCAAATTAGGGTTAGGTAAGTGATTCTAACCTCTCTCACTCTCTATTCTTACCCTAACCCTTGGGGTAAGGGTTAAAATAAAGTGTGAGAAATCACTATTTATAGATATTTCCCTAATGTGAAATATCAGTCAATATGAACAAGTCCCTAATCCTAACCCTAATTTGAACCCTAACATTAACCCTAAATCTCATGTCCTAAGCTTAGTGAATGCACTAACTATAATGAAAGTGTAAAACTAGTTTTACTTACCTTCGAGGACCTGGCTGTGGAGGACTAGCAGGAGTGCTAGCACGCATGTGCAGCACAGGATCCAGCTGATTTCCCCTTCCCGGAAGTGAGGAGGGTATAGAAATCTGACAGGGTATAGCACAATGATAGAACACCGGCAGTACAGAAGGGATATAGCAAGATCCCAAATTTGATGAAAGGCATCAGGAAACCACTGCATGAAGCACCATGCACCTGAAAGAGGCTTCAGAGGCCAAGAGTATACCTAGCCTATAGTGTTTATTAAAGGTATCACAGAATGACCAGGTGGCTGTCTCACAAATGTCTTCTGGCGAAGCCTGATATTTTTCAGCCCTAGAAGTGGCCATGGATCTGGTAGAGAGTGTGCTTTTAAAGTGGTAGGCAGATTATTGAAAGAATAGGTTAGCTTAATCATATCCACAAGCCACCTGGAAATCTTATTGTTTGAGACCTTATTAACTTTCAATAAAAAAAAAAATACCATATAGGTGGTCTGATTTTCTGAAATCAGCAGATCGGAGGATGTACATCTGAAGAGATCTCCTGACATACAACACGTGCCAAGTCATGTGTGTCAAACATGTGCCTCTCTCTTGAGGATGAGAAGCGTTGCTACAAAAAGATGGCAGTACAATCGGGTTGTTAATTGCTTTTGAAGTAAGCACTTTTGGCAAAAAAGATGGTTTAGGATGTAGAATAACCTTTTCAGGGGAAAAAATGGAGATGTTTTCAGAAGCGGATAGGGCCTGAATCAACTCAACCAACCCGCTTTGCAGATGTGATTGCCACCAGAAACACCGTCTTAAAGAATAGATCACATGAACAAAAAGACTGGAGTTAACACAGTACTCCAAATAGGCAGTAAAACAACAAGGTACAGGTGCTGCTATCCCATCCCACTGTGACTCCTCTGTGATATATGCAAACAAAATTTAGAAAAGAAGGAGGAAAGCGCAACCACAAGTGTGTGCGCAACAAGTGCTACAGCTTTAATTGAAGAACAAGCATCCGTACTAATGTTTCAGGCAAAGCACTCTCTCAATGCATCTTGGTTTCCCTGGAGGCCATGAGATCTATCACTCGAATTCCGAATTTTTCCATAATTTCCTTAAAAAAAATTAGAGGAGAAAGAATCCCTGTTTCAGGTGATTCCTGGTGAGAGCGTTTGCAAGCGTATTTCTTTCTCCCTTTATGTGGACTGCAGATACTGACAAAAGGTGTATTTCTGACCAACGTTATGTTGGAGCATAACTGTTCCAGAGGAATTGAGCGTGTCCCCCCTTGTCGGTTTACATAGGCTACCGCGGTTGAATTGTCCTACTTTTTAGTGTGAGTTGACCCACCAGATGTCTTTTGAAGGAGAGAAGTTCCAGCCATATGGCTTTCAGTTCCCTGAAGTTTGAAGATTTCCTTGCATCTTGCAGATTCCAATAGCCTTTTGTCAGTTTTGTATCCATGTGAGCACCCATCACACACTTGATGCGTCAGTTGTTACGTAAACAAAAAGACCATCTGAAAGGAAATGCAATGTCATCCACCAACGGAAGCTCAGCAGAGCAGAGGAGTTTAGATTCATGAACTGGTCTAGGGGCAAAGTTTTCCTATCCCAGGACGCGAAGATATTCTTCTGCAATGGTCTCATATATAAAAGATAAAACAGAAGTGTCAGGATCGGGACAGGGATCCAACACGCAGAGTACAAACAGGTACAAGGTACGTATACCGGACCTTAGAATGGCCGGACTAACGTAAGTAGTAAGTAAAGAATGGTCTAGAGACAAGCCGAGGTCGAGGGAACGAGAGAGCAGGTAAGCGAGAGACAAGCCGAGTCAAAGGGTAATAGAGGTAAACAAGGTAGAACAGACAAGCCGGGTCAAAACCAAAGAAACGAACAGAATACAAGAGCACTGAGAGACTAGATAAGCTAGAACCACGACAGGGCAATGAACAAATGTAGAAAGCCCTATTTTATACCCTGGTTCCAAACAGGTAATCACGCCCCCGACGAATCCTCATTCGTGCTTGGGACTTGATTGACAGATCGGGTTGGGTTGTCGTCATGACGTCGGCTACTGAACACCGCGTCATAAAAGGAAGTGGATCCCTCGCGGCCGGCGTGTAAACGACCGAGGGAACCGCGAGGAACGAGTGATTCAACCGTTTTGCGAGGAAGAACGTCCAAGTGTCTCACCTCCACAGAGGTAGAGACAACAGGTACCCTGACAAGAAGAAAGGACAAAGTGGCGCTAATCTCAAAATCTGGTGCAGCTAAAACCACCCAAGTGTAGTGTCACCATTTACACTTCAAATGTGATATAATCGGAAAACAAAGTGATTTGTGCACACACAAAAAAAAAAAATGTGAATTTTATCTTGCACACATAGTATTCTCAGGTATTCACACTACAAATAGTTTGTAACATTATATATATATATATATATATATATATATATATATATATATATATATATATATATATATATATATATATATATATATATATATATATATATATATATATATATATATACACACACACACACACACACACACACACACACACACATACACAACGGTATATAGGTGTTACAAACTATTTGTAGTGTGAATACCTGAGAATACTGTGTGTAAGGTAAAATTCACATTTCTTTTTTTTTTGTGTGTGCGCAAATCACTTTGTTTTCCGGTAATGGTCTCATATATGCCTTGGCCCAGTTTACGGCTGGAATTGTGGCAGTGAACAAACCCAGAAGTCTCATGGCTTCTCTTATCGTGCAAAACTTCTTCTTTTGCAAGTTGACAATGGTTACTTGCGTTTTGTTTATCTTCTCCTCTGGAAGGAAAATCCTAATTTGAATGGAGTCTAAAAGGAGACCCAAAAAAAGGATAGAACGAGACTGGGTTAGCTCTGATTTGTCTTTGTTTATAATCCAACCGTGTTTTTGTAGGTTTATGGAAGCCCTTCGACTCCATTCAGCAGTTGTATCTCTGAAGAAGCTATGGGTAACCAGTCTCCAGGTAAGGTACGATGTTGAAACCTCTTTTTCACAATTCTGCTTTGATGACCATAAGTATCTTGGAAAATAGACTTTTGGAGCCAAATAAAGGCCAAAGGGCAAGTCTGTGAATTGGAAATTCTGTAGTTGATCCTGATATCTGATGGCAAATATTAAAAACCTTCTGCTGGCTGCTGCTATGGGTATGTGTAGATAGGCATCTTGCAAATCGATGGAACATAGCCGTGAACCTGGATGAATTATGTGAGAGGCAGAGAAGAAGAGGTTTTCCATGTTACATTTTCTGAAGTACAAATCTGTTTACATATTTTAAATCCAGAATAGGACATTTTGAATAAGAGTCCTTGAATTCTTCTCCTTCTGGAAGTATCTTGATCACATTTTTCTGCCACAAGACCAAAACTTCTTGGAGAACAACTGACGCAATTTCTTCGGAATGCACGGTTGAACAAAGGAAACTGCTTTGAGGAATGTTGGAAAATTCTATTCTGTAACCTCTTTGAACCACTGAAAGGATCCAGCTGTCTGTAGTATTCTTCTGCCATACTGAACTGAATAACAGAAGTCTGCCACGTACTGGAATGGTGTTATCTTCTTCTTACTAATTTTCTCTGGTGGATTCCTTTTGCCTTAATCTTGAAAAGAAAATAGCCTTCTTTGATGTTTCTTATATGAGAACCTACAAAAGGAATCTCTGTTGAAACTTCTGGTTTTGTTGAAGAATGGCTTGTTCCAATTTTTCATCTTTTCTTCAGGTAAGGCTTTCCTACCTTCCGCCATACGTTTTAGAAAGTCGTCCAGTTGTGACCAAAAAGTCTACCTTGTCCAAAGGGAAGATGTCACAGGAGCCAAATGCGCATGCACGATGTCCGACGAGGAAGATGTCCGACGAGGAAGATGTCCGACGAGGAAGATGTCCGACGAGGAAGATGTCCGACGAGGAAGATGTCCGACGAGGAAGATGTCCGACGAGGAAGATGTCCGACGAGGAAGATGTCCGACGAGGAAGATGTCCGACGAGGAAGATGTCCGACGAGGAAGATGTCCGACGAGGAAGATGTCCGACGAGGAAGATGTCCGACGAGGAAGATGTCCGACGAGGAAGATGTCCGACGAGGAAGATGTCCGACGAGGAAGATGTCCGACGAGGAAGATGTCCGACGAGGAAGATGTCCGACGAGGAAGATGTCCGACGAGGAAGATGTCCGACGAGGAAGATGTCCGACGAGGAAGATGTCCGACGAGGAAGATGTCCGACGAGGAAGATGTCCGACGAGGAAGATGTCCGACGAGGAAGATGTCCGACGAGGAAGATGTCCGACGAGGAAGATGTCCGACGAGGAAGATGTCCGACGAGGAAGATGTCCGACGAGGAAGATGTCCGACGAGGAAGATGTCCGACGAGGAAGATGTCCGACGAGGAAGATGTCCGACGAGGAAGATGTCCGACGAGGAAGATGTCCGACGAGGAAGATGTCCGACGTCACAGGAGCCAAATGCGCATGCACAGCACTGCCACGCGCGCATTCAAAGTGTCCGAAGGAAAGCATTTTTCAATGCTTTCCTACGGACGCTCTGCATAATTGAGGCATAATATGTCTCAGTCATTGCAGATGTGCCTCTAGTGGCTGTCCGGAAGGCTGGCTTAACCGTAAATGTAAACATAACAGTTTCTCTGAAACTGCTATGTTTGCATCTGAAGCGTTAAAACCTGAGGTACCTGGCACCCAGACCACTTCACTGAGCTTAAGTGGTCTGGGTGATTATAGTGTCCCTTTAACGTTCCTAAGAAGTTTTCTCTTGATTCACCCATATAAACTTTCTCCAAAGTATCCAGTCAACATCTTTGAGCTTTGGCCACTGAAGCACTTGAAATTAGAGCCTTATTCTGGGTAGCTGCAGTGGAAAAAAAGCTATTTTAAAGGACCACTCTAGTGCCAGGAAAACATACTCGTTTTCCTGGCACTAGAGTGCCCTGAGGGTGCCCCCACCCTCAGGGACCCCCTCCCGCCCGGCTCTGGAAAGGGGAAAGGGGTAAAAACTTACCTTTTTCCAGCAGTGGGCGGAGAGCTCTCCTCTTCCGATCCTCCTCTTCTCCTCCCCGTCGGCTGAATGCGCACGCGCGGCAAGAGCTGCGCGCACATTCAGCCGGTCACATAGGAAAGCATTCATAATGCTTTCCTATGGACGCTTGCGTGCTCTCACTGTGATTTTCACAGTGAGAATCACGCAAGCGCCTCTAGCGGCTTTAAGCTGAAGTGGTCTGGGTGCCTAGAGTGGTCCTTTAAAGCAAGATTCTGCTCTCTTGTCATTGCATCCTAGAATCCACTGGTAACTTCAATAGGAAGTGTTTTTCCCCAGCTGTGCAATAGGTAGATCCACTTTAAGTATGATCTCAAGCTGTGTATCAGGTTCTTCTTTAACCCCTTATGGACACATGACATGTGTGATATATCGTGATTCCCTTTTATTCCAGAAGTTTGGTCCTTAAGGGGTTAAAGGGACACTATAGTCACCAGAACAACTACAGCTTATTGATTTTGTCCTGGTGAGTAGAATCATTGCCTTCAGGCTTTTTGCTGTAAACACTGTCTTTTCAGAGAAGAAGCAGTGTTTACATTACAGCCTAGTGATAACTTCACTGGCCACTCCTCAGATGTCTGTTAGAGATCCTTCCTGGGTAATGGCTGCCTAAAAAACATTCAGTGTCTCCTCCCTCTGCATGCAGACACTGAACTTTTCTCATAGAGATTCATTGATTCAATTCATCTCTATGCTGATTGGCCAGGGCTGTGTTTGAATTGTGCTGGCTCTGCCCCTGATCTGCCTCTTTGACAGTCTCAGCCAATTCTATGGGGAAGCATTGTGATTGGATCAGGCCACCACTTCTGATGATGTCAGCAGACAGGTTTTGACTATTGACTCTTCGGAGTCAAACAGCATGCAGAGTTACAGCTTCAGGCTTGAATAAAAGTAAGATTTTGCTATTTTAGGGAGGCATGAGGGGCCCAGATGGTGGTTTTAACACTATAGGGTCAGGAATACATGTTTGTGTTCCTGACCCTATAATGATCCTTTAAGCGAAAAAATGGTCTTGAAACTATTGGAGATAAACGCTTTCTATGCGGGAAATTCCCTAAGCATTAACTGCTGTACAGAAGGGTGAATAGGAAAAGACTTAAGTTTTTTCTTTTCCTATGCACCTTTAGGAGATTTCTCCAAATCTGTGAGGCTATAGACTTCCTTGATGAGTTTATAAAGATTCGTTTTTTTCAACAACAACAAAAAAAATCCTTGTCGAGGATGTACTGGACTCTTTGGAAGAGTATTCATCAGAAGATGATTCAGAGCTTATTTCTGGAATCTCCCAATGCAACCTTTTCTTTTTTGAAGGAGGAGAGCTTGATTCAGACGTTTTATTAGGGATCGACTGCACGGCAGACTGTGCCGATAGCATCGCAGCTTCCTTTATGTCCAAAGTTTTCTGCAGGTTATTCTGGAACCATGACATGAAGGACAAAACTTCTGCCTTTTTAGCTTCATCTGAAGCCTCTTTATAACATCTGCCACACGGTTAGGGGAAGGGAAGAGAGAGATAGATTGTATTTTTATTCCATAGATAGATAGATAGATAGATAGATAGATAGATAGATAGATAGCTCTATGGAATACAAATAAAAACCAAACAAAGTACCGTAATAAATCAGGTAAGAGACATTACGAACAAAACTAGAGCAGTCTTACCTTGCCTCCAGTGTGCTGGAGGGCAGGTGAGAGCACACTGCAAGAGGACTGTGAGCACCTGGCAAGTAGGAAATTGCTGCTGGGGTAAATATAGTTCCCAGGTCCTGGAGCGAGAGTTTTTTAAAATTGCACCGGATGTCTGGTAAGTCGCTTTGCGAATGAGCAGAGCACTCCGCGAACACTGTGGAACACTGGCACCCAGCTTGCGTTCCACCACAAATTTGACGGAAATGCCCTGACTATAGGAAAAGACAGAGCCCTCCCGGATCCTTCTAGCTCACCTTGTACCCCGTAAGTTTGCCACATCCTACCCTGCCAAAGGCAGGCAGAAAACTGGGATTTGGGGGGTTCCAAGTTGTTTTATACATGTAGGAGGAGGAGACTGCAGAGTTAAAAATTGGTTACCCGTCTGCCTTTCCGATCCAGATTAGAGGAAATCCCTGTTGTAGTGCACTGCCTCTAATTTGGAGGAAAACAGACTGATTGTTTTTAGAGCACCAAAGAAAAGGTTGAGCAAAACAAAAATGTCAACCTATAAAGGGCGGAGTAAAAGTTTTACACTTATGAAAATGTCACATGGGAGAAAAAACTGACAACCATGAAAGCAGACACAAACATTTTTGTAAATAAATCCTTTTTTCCTCATTTTGTGTTTTTTTTTTGTTTTGTTTTTTAAATAAAATCTGGATGAATTGAACTGTGGTATAAGCAAGAATCTGATTTTTTAAAAAAGACATTGGCTTGCCTACAATAAAAAAGGGACACGAAGCAAGACAACTTTGCTTACTTTACAAGTCAGGTTGCCATTCCTGAGTTTAATGAAACACCATTTAGTTACATAATATAGGCTAAACAAATGTAAAAGACTCTTGATCCACAAGAAGGAAAAAACAAAACTGTCAATTTTGTTACAAAAATGTCCTCTTCCCATATGTGAAATCCTTCAAGTCTAAATAATAGACCTCATGTCATAAAAGAGATGCACACCGAGCACCATGAGCACTACAGCACAATGTAGTTGCTATTGTTCCAAGAGTGCCCTGGCACCCCCACTGTAAGTAGTAAAACCATTCTTGAACAATTTGACCTCTTGCCTAGAGTCCGCCAGCAGCTGCTTCAAGTCTCAACTACTTTCTCCAAGGAGCTGGAAGCTCCTGCTTAGGCGATTCTGTTAGTTTTCCTGAGCTAGGTGCTGCAGATATAGTACACAATATACACCGAAAGGATTAAAGTACATAAAGTAAGTCTTAACTTGTAGTCATTCCTGGTGTGAAGGAGTAAATAGACAATTCCCAGGAGACTTTCCCCAAAACATCCCACAAACAATCCAGTAAAAGTTACAGCTAAAATCCAAGAAGAAATAAAATACACAACATAGTGTAATACAAGTTAAAAATCGATATTCTGCTGATATATATTATATATATATATATATATATATATATATAAAAAGCCAAAAAAGACCAGCACTCTCAGGATTTTCAAATAAATAGAAAAATATTACTTTACTCCGTAGTCAACGTTTCAGCACCTCTTGTGTGCTTTCATCAGGACAGCATACAAAACATAAATGAAAATACATTGCTTAAATAAGAACATCAATTAGATTGGGACTCACTATTCAGGTGTGACGCCAGCTAATTCATGATAGACTCCAGCCTCTAGATGCCAAACGCCGGGAAACATCTCCTTCCGGCTATTGCTCGCGCTGTCACGTGATCCGAGTGACCTCGTGACGTTACCGATCACTATGGAGATCGAGACGCCATTTGCGTCTAACGATCCGCCCTCCAGTTACTTCCTGGTAGATCGCGTTTCCCATCACTATGGGAACGTACTGCGCATGCGCACTAGGTCTGCTATTCCGGAATCCGGATACATTCTCGTAATGAATACGAGTAGGTATCTATCTATCAAAGTATCTGGCTTCAAACATAGACAAAGCTAGAAAAATATATACAGAGAGGAGCCTGTGAACTTATAGCTACCCCAATAATACCAAGAGTTAAACATATCCTCCCGTGAAAAAAAGATCATTTAAAGGTATAGTGGAATCAAAGACACATCGTTCAGGTCTTCTATGAAACAGTGCTCAATACTATTACTATGTGGTGAGCCATCCCTGTAGGGATGGCCAGAACTATTAAAAGGCAGTATCACCCACCATATTGAGGATTATTGCCAGAGTGTCATAGTCAGCAGGATAAAGTCATGCCTGCTTTGTAAGTGTTTCTAACATCGTGTGTGGTAAGCATCCTAATGGATGTAATCTAAATGTATACCGATATCAGTTACAAAATTGCAACTTTACTAATATATGTGTGAGTGCTAATTTACACATAAAGTGCATAGTGCTGCAGTGTAAATAAGAATTCAAACGTGAACTAAAAACCAATTCAAACGTGAACTAAAAAAGTGCCCGGAAAATACACTGCAGTGAGCAGCTGAGTGGGTTAACGTTCCATCCTTCCTAAGAAGTTAAATAAAGGTAGTCCCTGACTCCCAAGCGAGAGGACTAACACCTCCCATGCGAATACCTATATTGAGACCAATAGTTAAGAGAGTTATAGTATAGCGACCAAACACATTCACATTAATTATGATTTAATGTTTAATATTATGCTCACTCTCTCTTGGATTGGGAAACCCTATTTGGGTGTTTGGTCGCTATACTATAACTCTCTTAACTATTGGTCTCAATATAGGTATTCGCATGGGAGGTGTTAGTCCTCTCGCTTGGGAGTCAGGGACTACCTTTATTTAACTTCTTAGGAAGGATGGAACGTTAACCCACTCAGCTGCTCACTGCAGTGTATTTTCCGGGCACTTTTTTAGTTCACGTTTGAATTGGTTTTTAGTTCACGTTTGAATTCTTATTTACACTGCAGCACTATGCACTTTATGTGTAAATTAGCACTCACACATATATTAGTAAAGTTGCAATTTTGTAACTGATATCAGTATACATTTAGATTACATCCATTAGGATGCTTACCACACACGATGTTAGAAACACTTACAAAGCAGGCATGACTTTATCCTGCTGACTATGACACTCTGGCAATAATCCTCAATATGGTGGGTGATACTGCCTTTTAATAGTTCTGGCCATCCCTACAGGGATGGCTCACCACATAGTAATAGTATTGAGCACTGTTTCATAGAAGACCTGAACGATGTGTCTGATTCCACTATACCTTTAAATGATCTTTTTTTCACGGGAGGATATGTTTAACTCTTGGTATTATTGGGGTAGCTATAAGTTCACAGGCTCCTCTCTGTATATATTTTTCTAGCTTTGTCTATGTTTGAAGCCAGATACTTTGATAGATAGATACCTACTCGTATTCATTACGAGAATGTATCCGGATTCCGGAATAGCAGACCTAGTGCGCATGCGCAGTACGTTCCCATAGTGATGGGAAACGCGATCTACCAGGAAGTAACTGGAGGGCGGATCGTTAGACGCAAATGGCGTCTCGATCTCCATAGTGATCGGTAACGTCACGAGGTCACTCGGATCACATGACAGCGCGAGCAATAGCCGGAAGGAGATGTTTCCCGGCGTTTGGCATCTAGAGGCTGGAGTCTATCATGAATTAGCTGGCGTCACACCTGAATAGTGAGTCCCAATCTAATTGATGTTCTTATTTAAGCAATGTATTTTCATTTATGTTTTGTATGCTGTCCTGATGAAAGCACACAAGAGGTGCTGAAACGTTGACTACGGAGTAAAGTAATATTTTTCTATTTATTTGAAAATCCTGAGAGTGCTGGTCTTTTTTGGCTTTATATTTATTGTGCAACCAAGCACCAGGTTAAAACCTTTTTTGGTAGGAGTGCAAGACTTTTTTGTATTATATATATATATATATAATTGCACTTATAAACACGTCTTTTTTTTTGCCACAAACTTTCTACCTCGGAGTCCATATTTGGAGCAGACAAAGTGTACTGGGCGTGCTACCAGAGCCAGACCCCAATACCTTGGGGAAGGCGCCTTAAAATGATGATACCTTACTATCTCCTGTGAGATCAATTATATAGCGGTGAAATATTGATGTTAAATATTGATGTGTTGTGAATTTTCTCTTAGTTTACAGCTGTATCCCCTATTGGACTGTGTATACTAAGCAATGCAGTGCAGGGCTTTTTCATTGGCTGAGAACTTTAGCTGATCTCTCTCAGCCAATAAGCCGTCCTGCACTGCCAGGCCTAGCTTAGACAGACCACGGCTAACTTTCTGAAACGGTTTCACCATTTACAATTGGGGGAGAGGATTGAACCAGAGCAACTGCACTCATCATGAATCTATAATTTGGGTTCACCCTTGTCCGCATTATTAATCTAGATTTAAAGGAACACTCCAGACATAAAAACTTCAGTTTGCTGTGTTACAGTTTATTGAGAAGGACAGGCACATAGGCTTCTCCATTAGTAATCTCTGATTAGTGTATCCCATGGCATACACTGCAAGTCTGCGCATGAAAAAGAGAAGAGAGAGGGCTTGCAAAGGTTGCAGTTGATAGGTCTGCTGCTTTTGCAAGCTATTTTTTCATAAAGCCCCAAAGAATACATGCAGGAAAAAATACATGAATGCTTTCTTTGGGGGGTAAATTTACTAATTTAGTTATAAAAAACTAAAATTGTCAATGGAGTGTGCTGTACTGGTAATGGTGTCAGAAACCACTTCACACCACCACTACAGATAAGTGAGATACAGAGAGCGTTCGTTGGCTCTCCTGAACGAAGCCCTTCAGAGCTAGTGCACTGGTTGAGAGTCTCAGATGATCGCTTTCTGCCAATGAGCCAAACCCTTCCAGTTCACATTGACCTGTGGTGAAGTTTAAGTTCTAAAGTGATTTGACTCCTTACAGTGGGACGTTGCCAGGGCATTCCTAATACAATAACTACTACAGCACACTATAGTGGTAATGTGGCTTAAAGCGTTCCTTTAAATGGGGAGTCTAAGCACCACATTTACTCAGAATGTGGTACTAGTACAAAGTGGACCTTTCCAAGAGAATGTCATCAAACCATTTTCAAATGGTTTGGACCTTACCTGGGTCTCCAGTGTCTGGGGAAACCTCCTCTTCAGATATTCCTTAAGCAGAAGTTCCAGTGTCTCATGTGATATGGGTTGAGAATAGGTTTGCCCTACATTCTCTGCTAATTAATGCTTTTTTAGTAAGCCATTAAACCAGGGTATGGCACTAATCCTTTTCAGCCAGTACAGTGTGCACTAGTAGCTATGCTGCCTAAAGTCCCTTTAACTGCTTTTAAAATAAGTGCTATAATAACAATGCACCATACAAAGCAAACAGTAAATCCCAAATTTGCTCTGGTCCTCAATGTCCTGCCCTCCTGTAAAAAGAAACCTTAAGGGGGTTAACATGGGGAATAAAATACCAGATTCCACAGCGCAAGCTTCAGCTTCTTCTTCCATTTCCTCCTCCTGGGGGGGCAATGTGACACTTTGTTCAGCAGGCTCTGCTTTCAGCTCTGCGGGCTCAATGATCTCCTGACATTCTTCATCTTCCTCCGCACCATTCTGTATTCCTTCCTCCGCTCCATTCTGTATTCCTTCCTCCGCTCCATTCTGTATTCCTTCCTCATCCTCGCCATCATCTTCACATGTCACCATGTCCAGAGCGCTGTCCTCCATCTGAGATCCTGCCATTGCCAGATAATGGCGGGCTTCCTCCTCTACCTCTGTCCACTGGGGCTCCGAGCCTGGCTGGTGATAACACGGTTCGGCCACCAGTCCGCAGCTCGGCAATCTGACCAGCAGGGAGCCCTCACACGGATCAATAACTAAAATGATGGCCGGCTCAGAGCTGATAAACAGAGGGATTCAATATCAGTAACCCACGCTGGGAATACACCTGGAACTAGATGGAAACCTCGGTTACCGGAAGTAAACGAACACCGAGCGGAAGTGACTTTCTACAACAGGGAATGATGTTAGAGTCTTAAAGTGACACACACACAGTTATGGGGCAGAGCAGGCTGAGGCGATTAGAGCATGGTGTTACAAACCACAGGCAGATTGCTCCGTTTTATTAGTAATTAAAACCTTTTTTTAGTTGATTATTATAAATGAATTAAAGAAAGGACATATACATGCCTCCCAACATTGCAAATGGACAAAAAGGGACATTATAATTTTAAGGGGGTTAAAGGACCACTATAGTGCCAGGAAAACAGTCGTTTTCCTGGCACTATAGTGCCCTGAGGGTGCCCCCACCCTCAGGGTCCCCCTCCCGCAGAGCTCTAGGGGGAGGAAGGGGTTAAACTTACCTTTTTCTCCAGCGCCGGGCGGGAGACTCTCCGCCTCCTCTCCTCCTCCTCGGCTGAATGCGCATGCACGGCACGAGCCACGCGCGCATTCAGCTAGTCTCATAGGAAATCATTCACAATGCTTTCCTATGGACGCTGGCGTCTTCTCAGAGTGAAAATCACAGTGAGAAGCGCGTAAGCGCCTCTAACGGCTGTCAATGAGACAGCCGCTAGAGGCTGGATTAACCCATAGGTAAACATAGCAGTTTCTCTGAAACTGCTATGTTTATAGAAAAAAGGCTTAAACCTAGCTGGACCAGGCACCCAGACCAGTTCATTAAAGGGACACTCCAGGCACCCAGACCACTTCTGCTCATTGGAGTGGTCTGGGTGCCAACTCCCACTACCCTTAACCCTGCAAGTGTAATTATTGCAGTTTTTCATAAACTGCAATATTTACATTGCAGGGTTAACTCCACCTCTAGTGGCTGTCTATTAGACAGCCACTAGAGGTCACTTCCTGGGTTCTAGCACAGGTTTCCTGTGCTAGAGCGTCGCTGGACGTCCTCACGCTGTGTGAGGACCTCCAGCGTCGCTCAAAACCCCATAGGAAAGCATTGAAATGATTTTTCAATGCTTTCCTATGGGGAGACGTAATGCGCATGCGCGGAATTTCCGCGCATGCGCATTAGGTCTCCTCGGCCGGTGCGCGAGATTAGTCTCGCCCACCGGCCGACGTAATCACTAGGAGGAGCGTCGCGGAGGCGGAGACAGCGGCGAGGGACATCGCCGATGTCCCAGGTAAGTGACTGAAGGGGTTTTCACCCCTTCAGTAACCGGGGATTGGTGGGTGGGAGGGAGAGGGACCCTCCAGTGCCAGAAAAACGGATTGTTTTTCTGGCACTGGAGTTTCCCTTTAAGCTGAAGTGGTCTGGGTGCCTATAGTGGTCCTTTAACCCCTTAAGTACACATGACATGTGTGACATGTCATGATTCCCTTTTATTCCAGAAGTTTGGTCCTTAAGGGGTTAAGGAAGGGGGTTGTTCTGAGAAGTTAAAATTAAAAATGAATGACAATTACATGTCATATAAAGCAAGAAAAAATCCTATTGTGGTGGAATCTCGGTAAAAATAAATTTAGTAGGCCGAGATTACCACGTGGCATGTGTACATGCATATACTGGTGTATCGGTCGGTTGGTTGTGTTGTAGAATTATTAACCCCTTATAACTTATATCCATTATTAGGCCCCTTATAAACTATATAATCCTTACTGGGCCCCTTTTAATACTATATTCTCATATTCAGCTCTCATGCCTCGTAGTTTAAACTTTACAAGATTCCTTTGTTCATAGAAACAGCATGTCAGCAGAAAATGCTAGAATCTTCTGATTCAAAGAACACACTGTAGCAGATAGTATTGATAGAGTGTATAATTGCCAAAGAGGCCTTGAGAATACTGAGGATACTAACCTAGAAAGACTAAAGGTACCAGCTACTCTTTATGGATAGCTGCCAAAATGCCCCCTCCCATCGAAAGAAATCCTCGTGCTAGCAAGATGGCGCTGAAATCTGGAGGAGAACTTTATGACGTCAGTTATGATGTAAGACGTAACACCCAACAGGGAGGGCATTTAACTAACCACTTCTTCTCTTAGCCAATTGACAATGTTTCCTCACTTTTTTTTTTTTTTTTTGACAATCTTTATTTTCAATTTTCAATTTACATATAACGAGCGACAAGGACAGGCTATAGATCGTACTCATCATCAATAACATAAAAACGTAACATAAATGAGTGGCATAAATGGTAATGACACGGCAAGATCAAATCACAACAAAGACATAAATAGGGTGCCTAAGAGTAACCAAACTAAGCAACTGGTAGACATGCATGTATATATAGTTGTAACCAGCGGTTGACACCATCGTGAGGTCTGTACCGTGCTGCGTGGAGGAGACTTAGGATGCCTCGAACCAATAGGGCGTACTGGGGAAGACTCCCAGATGTAAACAGTAGCATGTGTGATGGTAACGGTGTCAACATATACCCCAAGCGTAGTTACAACTGTATTGGTGAGTCACGTAATAAGGAGACACAGTCTAAGCACAATCGTTGGCTAGAAAACATTCAGGTGGTCATGATCATCAATACCCGCTGGCACTAGAGCGTGTCCTGTATCGTGCTATGGGGGGGAGTGAAGGGACTCCTCTAGCCCGTTGGGCATGTGGAGACCCACTCCTGATTATGAGTTGTGCCTCGCATGAGGGTATCAGAAACGGGGCGTAGGGTACGTGTAGTTTCAGGAGGCATAGGGGGCTAACGCGGGTGGGCTGTGTGAGGTTATATAGCCCAATACAGTGAAACCAGTTGGGAACCACCTGTGGGGTTTCTCAGATTGACCTTAGTGGTAGTTGGGTTTCCAGTTTCTGCGGCTGTCAGTGACTGGGGCTACCGGTGTATCGGCCTGGAACGTGTCACGTAAAGGAAAGGTGGGGTACCCAGTTTCGAAGGACGGTTCGCCACACCTGGTCGTGAGGTGTCTGCGGGGTGGTCTGGTGAGTGTAGGTAGGGATCATCTGGATCCATAGTCTAGGGGTCCAGGTCATACTGGGTCCGTAGTGTCGGGCATTCGTCGGGGTTGGATTCGGTACAGTCAAGGTCGGGGGGTGTCATCGACCCTATGTCCGAGGTCGAGAAATGGGTGACAGTCAGTCTAAACGGGGCAGGGCTTGGGTAACGGTTAGCCTATGTTTCATCGCAGGTAAGTGGGGTGGGTGTGGGAGGAGGAAGGGATGGGGACGAGGGGGGGGGGGATCCACGGGTTCCGGTCCCGTCCATCATAAGGTACCACAGCCATGGCATCCAGATGTGGTCACATTTCTCTAATCTGCCTTGCAGGGCTGCCGTGAGTGATTCCATGTGGTGTATCTCCCCAACCCTGTCTAGCCACCGCTGGAAGGTGGGCGCGCCCTTTTGTCTCCACATGGTAGGTATGAGCGCTATGGCTGCAGTCAGTAGGTGTCTAAGCAAGGATTTTTTGTAGGCAGAGATAGACATGTCAGTATGGTGTAGGAGCATAGTGAGGGGGTGGAAGGGTAGGGTGATATCTGTTATAAGGCGGATAGCTTCTCTGATCCGTGTCCAGTAAGGGACGATATCAGGGCAATTCCACCATATGTGGAGGAAGGAGCCGTCTGGCCCTCCGCAACGCCAGCATTTATTAGGGATCCCAGGGTCTATGCGGTGTGCAACATCAGGGGTCCTGTACCAGCGCGTGAGAATCTTATAGCCTGTCTCCTGAACTTTGGAGCTGATGGAGGTTTTGTGCGTCAGTATAAAGATCTTGTCCCATTCCTGAGCTGTTAGAGTAGTCCCTGTCTCCTCTTCCCACTTTGTCACATATCTGGGGTGTGTCTGGTGTTCGTTGTGTAAAAGCGTCGCATACAGCATTGAGATTCCCTTGTCTGGGTGGGTTCGAGAGATGCATAGGGATTCGAACTGCGTGGGGGGTCTGTGGAGGCACTGTTTGTTTGGGAATGTCTTATAGTAGGCCCGTATTTGAGCATAGTGGAAGTGATCCAGTCCAGTGGGTACCTTATCACCCATGAGGTCCGTGAGGGGTCTAAGTCGCTGTCCCTGCAGGAGCTGTCGGAAGCTAAGCCAGTCGGGGTCGGGAAATGAGTGTAGGTCCGCTGGCGTGAGACCACCTCCCACACCCGGATTGTGTGTAATAGGTGTGAGGGGGCTGTCAGTAGAGGTGAGTTGACGTGTATACCTCAACGAGCACCAGACCCGTAGTGTAGCGTCAATCAGGGGATTGCCTGTTTGCAGTGCGGAAAGCGTGAGGGCGCTGAGCCATAAGCGGGAAGGGAGCGCTCCCCTTGCCTGCCCATGTTCCATGGGGACCCACAGTTTAGCCGTAGGGTGGGCATGCCAGTCTATCACTCTGAGTAGGTGTGTCGCGTGGTAGTATCCTTGAAGGGATGGGAGGCCCGCGCCCCCTTTGCTTTTGGGGCGCTCCAATAGCGCCCTGCTGACCCTGCTCGCCTTCCCGTTCCATACGAACTGCCGAATGGCCGTGTTCAGAGATTGGAAGTATGCTCTGGGGATAGTGATAGGGACGGCCTGGAACAGATATAGGAGACGTGGCAGCACGTTCATTTTTACCACATTGATGCGGCCGAACCAGGAAACGTAGAGGTTCCTCCAACGTTGGAGGTCTGACTGTACCGTCGCGAGTATAGGTAAAAAGTTTAGTCGGTATAGGAGTGACAGGTCAATGGGCAGCCAGACGCCAAGGTATTTAAGCTTGGAGTCACACCAGGAGAAGTGGAATTGCGATTTTAAGTGCGCGACCATCTCTGCCGTGAGAGACATCGGCAGGGCTTCCGACTTGCTCAAGTTAAGTTTCAGGTTGGATATACCGCCGAAGGTCCTAAAGGCTCGGAGCAGATTGGGAAAAGAGATTGTGGGGTTATCTAGAAAAAATAGCATATCGTCCGCATAGGCGGCTACTTTGTGTTCTACGTTGTGGAGTCTGTACCCACTAATTCCCCCGTCCTGTCTGACCGCCTCCAGGAAGGGTTCTAGAGTGAGGGCAAACAGGAGGGGGGACAGAGGGCACCCCTGTCTGGTTCCGTTCCGGATGGCAAAGGGGGCAGACAGAGCGCCGTTAACCCGAATGCGGGCCGTGGGGTTCGTATATAGGGAGAGGATCCATGAGCGGATATGTGGGCCGAATTGCATGTGGCGGAGGGTGGCTTCAAGGTACATCCAGTCTACCCGGTCGAACGCCTTTTCCGCGTCTGTGGAGACCAGGATTAGGTTCCTCTTCATCGACCGGGCAGAGTGGATCATGTGTAGGGCTCGGGTGGTGTTATCACGCGCCTCACGCCCCGGGAGGAATCCCACCTGGTCCGGGTGGACCAGGGTAGGGAGCACACGGGAGAGCCTCATGGCTATGGTTTTGGCGAAAAGCTTGAGGTCGGCGTTGAGGAGAGAGATCGGTCTGTAGCTCCCGCATTCCGCAGGGTCTTTTCCTTCCTTCGGTATGACCGTTACGGTGGCGCGTAGGGCATCAGTTGGGAACCGACCTTCTTCTAGCAGAGAGTTGAAACCTTGCACCAGGCATGGGAGCAGTATGTCCCTAAACCTGCGCAGGTACGAAGTGGGCAGTCCGTCCGGTCCTGGGGCCCTATGGGTTTTGGAACTTTTGAGTGCAGTAGCTAGTTCCTCTACAGTGAGCGGTTGTTCCAATTCCTCAGCCAGGTCTTCTGGGAGCGTGCGACCTATATGGTCCGTGAGGAAGTCATCTATTTTGCGCCGATGCTGGCGCGCGTCAGTACTTCGGTCGGTGGTATCCAAATTGTAAAGCTCTTCGTAGAAGAGCCTGAAAGTCTGTAGGATATCTGTCGGGGTCCTTTTCATTGTCCCGTCCCGTCCTTTGATTTGGTGTATGTGATGTAGTCTCTGTCTCTGTTTCAGTGTGCGTGCTAGTGTCCTACCGCATTTGTCAGAGAACTCATAAAAGTGTCTGTTGGACTTGCGAATGGTGTGTAATAGGTTCTGGGATAGGAGGTCCTTGAGTTGTCTACGTGTGTCCGTGAGGTGTCGATAAGTGTCGTCCGTTTGGTCAAGTTTATGTCGCGTCTCTAGGGTGGAAATCTCGCGTATCAGAGCTTGGGTTTTGGCGCCGTGTTCCCTCTTCCGTTGAGTGCATATCCTGATCAAATGTCCCCGTATTACACATTTATGTGCCTCCCATATAGTGAGGGGGGCGACGTCTGGTGTGGTATTTTCCTCAAAGTATTGGGTCAGTGTCTGGGCTACTTGTGTGGTGATATCATTGTCAGTCAGGATATTTTCATTAAGTCTCCAGTGGCGTTCACTGGGTTTAAAGAGTGGAGATTTGATTGTAACCTGGACCGGTGCGTGGTCCGAGTCGTGCTGTATGCCAATGGAGGCGTCTATCAGGAAGGGGAGGTATTCCTGTGCAAGGAATATATAGTCTATCCTGCTGTATCTGGTGTGGGCCGCTGAGTAGCATGTGTAATCCCTGTCTTCGGGGTGCGCCACCCTCCAGCAATCTATCAGGCCTGATCTAGCTAAGGATTGTTTGGCCTGGCGTATACAGTGTGAGGGGATGGTGCTGGTGCCCGCGGATGAGTCCATCCGCGGGTCCAGAGGAATGTTGAGATCGCCCGCCAGGACCAGTGTTCCCTCCCGGAATTTCTCTAATAGTGCAAGGGTTTTTGTTAAGAACCGGTGTTGACCCTTATTAGGGCAGTACACCGTGGCGAACGTGTACCTATGGTCGGCGATTTCACCCTTGACAAATATATACCTGCCCAGGGGGTCTGCCTGCGAGGCGGAGCTGACAAAAGGGGTACTGTGGGAGAAGAGAATGGCGACCCCCGCTCGTTTGGCTTCGGGGTGATTGGCGTAGTAGCCTAGGGGGAATCGTTTATCGCTAATCAGGGGGGCGTCTTTACCTTGTAAGTGTGTTTCCTGAATAAATGCCACAGAGGTCCTTTGTGCCCAGAGGGAGCGTAGTAAGTGTCTCCTCTTTTCGGGAGAGTTAAGGCCTCGAACATTATGCGTTCGTAGGAGCAAAGGCGAGGGCAGATAGCTCGATGCCATGGCTGAGTTCGGGCACGGAACGCGTGGGGGGGAGGGGGGTAGGGGAAGGAAAGGCGATACGGGAGGGAGTAGATAGGGGTCGGGTCAGTGGTTGGGTCAGGGGTTATAGGCAACCGTGGCCCTAGGTCAGGTATGGGTGACCTAATATACAGGTGGGTCCGTTGCTGGGGGACTAGGAGGTCACGTGTATGTGGTCCGTCAGGTGGTACCGGGTGTCACGTTCCCCCGGACCACATAGGGGCGGACAGCAACACTCAGGGGTCGTGCGAGTCAGGACGAATAGAATAAACAATATATGTGAAGTCAACGGTCTTATTGAGGGGCTACGGAGTCATCAGACGTTGGGCGTTCCGTGCGGGCTGACGTGGGGCGGAACAGGGGGCTAAGTCGTGGTACGGCGGGAGTCGGAGCCGGGGGGGCGCCCAGTCTCGTCAGGCTGGTTTCCATGGGGGGGGGGACGTCTCCTGGGTATCCCAAGCGTGGCGGGGAGGGCGGGGTTCCAATAATGGTCTCAGTTTCCGGAACTTAGGGTGACTTCTGACTGTCGGGGCGAACAGGGGGGGGGGGGGGGGGGGGAGGGGAGGGGTGTGCGGGGCAGGGAAATTGCACACATCCTGATAAAAGGGAGAACAATTTTGCAGAGAGCATACAGTACAGGCAACATTATTCAGATTTAACAGTAAATAAACCTTAGCGAAGTTCCCCTTATGCTCACAGTTCCCCATGTCCTAGCCACTGGGCAAAGGAAGGTCCGCCAGTAACCGTGGTCATTGAGAACTGTGGCATTACGGGGCGCAGCCGGTATAACGGTTATCCTGGGAGCGTACTGTGTCCGACAGGGCGTGGGCGGTGCAGGCTGCTCGCTATCTTATATGCAACGCCCCGTGCAGCGTGCAACTCCCAGGCCCACTCGAAGCTCCCCGCTAGCCCCCCTCCCCCCCCCCCAGCTAAGGGGCGGGCGGCCGCTCCACCAACAACAAGGGGACGTGCCAGTTCCGGGAAAATGGCAACTTCAGAAGGGTGGGGTGTATGGTGGTTATACAGGCTAAGACATGCATACAGAGGGTCGTAAGGGGGGCGAATTTACTAGTATCTTACATAACGGGCTACAATGCAGTTGGCATGCAATATAACACTCATAACCAGAATCTCCCAATTTCCCCCTCCCATCCAGCGTCCCACCCCAACCTGATACTGGACCCCCCCGATTCTAGCCATTGAAGCTGCTAACGGTTCCAGGGAGTCCTGTAAAATTAAGGGGAGTCTCGCCATTCGGCGTGGGCAGTCGGGCGGTTCTGGGCTGAAAACTGGATAGCGTCCCGATCTCCGACCCTGGTGGAGTCGGATGTCTGAAAGAGGCAGAGTACCCCAGTCCCCAGGTCGGGAAAAAATCCGCCGGTGGGCAGTCCCGATATAAAATAGTGGGGGCCTACACCCGCTCCCCACCCAAAAGCAATAAACGGTGTGTGAAAGAGAGCCCCCCCCCCATATCTGGAGTGTCCCCAAAATGTCGGCCCCGGGTCCCCATGGCCTGCGTGGAGAGGGTAATAACGATGCCCCCCACATGAAGTTCAGTGTGTGTACTTAGCTGTCATCGATGCTTTCAGATAGGCACATCATCATACGGGGGCAGTTCTGGAGGGCCAGGTGACACCGGGGTCGGGATCAAAACGGGTTCAATTATTCTTCGGGCCCGTTAGGGCCTCCCCAGCGGGTAGGCTGCGTGTCGTTACGTGTTCGGTTGCGGAGCGGCTCTGGAACCTCAGGGTGGTCCGGGCGTGGCGGAGGATGGTCCAGTATCCAATTGCGAACGTTGACTGGTGGCAGTTCCATCGATCTCAGGAAGCTGGGTATGTCGTTGGGCCACCTCAGGGAGCACCACGTGTTCCCCCGCTTAGCCTGGAGGCTGAAGGGGAAACCCCATTTGTAGGGTATACGTTTCTCCTGGAGGATATGCGTGAGTGGCCGCAGCGCCCTTCTTGCGTCCAGGGTGAGGGTAGACAGGTCCTGGTAGAGCGAAACAGCGGCATCTTGGAAGGTGATGGTCTGAGCACGTGCTGCTCTCATGATGGCGTCTTTAAGCTGGAAGGACAGTAGGCAGCAGATAACGTCACGCGGGAGGCCATCTCTCCTGGGGGGACGAAGGGCCCTGTGGGCTCGTTCTATCTGGTAATCTTCTGGGGCATCTTCACCTAGAATATGGGTGAAAAGCTGCGTAAGGGTCGTGCCTAGGTTTTCATGCTCAACCTCCGGCAGGCCTCTGATTCTTATGTTATTACGCCGTCCCCTGTTGTCCAGGTCCTCCACCTGCCTGCGAAGCTCGAGCAGAACCGAGCCCTGTCTAGCAGTGGCGTGGTCAGCGGATTGGGAGTGTTGGATGGCCCTGATATTCTCCCCCTCCAGCTCCGTGACTCTTTCCTCCAGGGCAGTGAGGTCCCTACGTACCTCTTGGATCTCTTCCCTGATCGCCGCCCTCAGCTCCGCCACAAGCGCAGTTTTGTCGCCCTTGGAGAGCATGTTGGCAGATATGGACGCTAGTTCAGCAGTAATGTGTGTTAGCTGGTCGCCCCCCGCCGGGCCCGACTCCGGGCCTGCAGTACTGTCCAAGTCCGGTGGCGCGGCCGCCATCTTGTCCGCGTGTCTCGCGGCTCGGGGGCCGTCCGGGTATGCTAGAAAATCATCCAGCGGTCCGGCGTTTTTCCTCACTGGACTCGAGCCCGATGGTCCTGGGGTGCCCTGGCGCTTAGTTTTCCCCATTTTAGAGGTGAAATGTGGCATAGATAAGGGGCTTTGTGGTCCGGGTTCGCGGAGCTCCGGCGATATGCGACTCACTCCATGCACGGCAAGCCACGCCCCCCGTTTCCTCACTTTTTATCTTGATTTTACAATGATGTAATTTTATCTTTAAAAAGGACTTGCAAGCCTGCTTTGTTCAGATGCTAATAAATTTCCTGAAGTTCTTTCATTTAACCTGAACCTTGTGTCAGTGTGAATTTACTTCTGCGTATACGTGATTTAAACATCTCTAATTTGGACAGGAACAGATAGTCATTCAAACTTCTTTGTTTGCTTAAAAGAATCCTTATCAGTAGCACGTGGCAAAGATACAATCAGTAGTGTACGGAGCATGTGCGAGAATACAGGATGTAGTATTCCCCTCCTCCATTGTGCTGGGCAAACCATGTGGTCAAACAGGAAGTTAGTTCTTGTTCGATTGATTGGGTAAGAGTATGTGTGGGTGGAGCTAAATTATGGGTGGAGTTACATGCCTATATAAGGAGCCTACACTATTGTCCGGGGCTCAGATCTTGTTGTATTTTGGTGACACTAGTCCCCCTGAGTCCCGTTCGGTGAATCGAATAAAGACAGAGGTAATTGTACAAGCTCTTACCAAAACAAAACCTAGATTTTGAGCTATATGTCTGTTTAACCATAATTTACCTCTTTCATATGAAGTGCACCCACACCTATTGTATATTATTACTGAGAAACAGGACTTTCATATCACATAAAATATTTATATATTAAAACTAATTTAATATGAAAAAAATTAAAAAAAAAAGTGTGAGATATTAAGAAAACATATTATTTTCCAAGTTCTGCATGGCATTTTAACAGTAAATTTTATAATATTGTCAGCTTTTACTGCAATAAAACACACATATTTGTATGCTGTGATGTCCCACAAGTACAATGATGCCCTCCATGTACAGGTTTTCAAGGTATTTTGGAAAGTTACTGGGCCTATGTTGCCTTTGAGGCAAATGACAGCCCAGGAATTAAAATTACCCCCATCATGGCTTACCATTTGCAAAAGTAGACAACCCAGGGTATTCACAATGGGGTATGTCCAGCATTTTTTAGTAGCCAGTTAGTCACAAAGTTAGTGTTCATATTTGCTTTTTGCATTTTCCCACAAAAACTGCACTTTAACTATGATATCATCATCATTATATGATTTACTGCACTCATACTTGGGGGCGGAGCCAGCAACCCGCCGAGCTGAATGCCTGCAGTGGGAGCTCCGCTCGGTTTCCATAAACTCTGCGACAGCCTTCCCTCATACCCCGGAACCCTGAAAATGGAGCATCCACCCCCCAAAGCAGATGGGGATGAAGAATAAAAAATTGC
This sequence comes from Pelobates fuscus, assembly GCF_036172605.1. Lineage (NCBI taxonomy): Eukaryota > Metazoa > Chordata > Amphibia > Anura > Pelobatidae > Pelobates > Pelobates fuscus. The sequence goes on along the minus strand of NC_086328.1, from coordinate 84,119,860 downwards.
GGGCCAAACGAGCCTTGGTTCCCGAGATATCAGGACCCTCCTGCGCCATCCTGTTAGGCCTACACCACCCAAAATGGCACAGGTGGAAAAATTACCCTCAGTCTCCTCGGATGAGGATAACCTGCCTGAAAGGCTGTCCACCTTTCCAAAGGTAACTGCAGTGCCACAAGCACCCCTAACAGATGGGGACACGGCCCCCTTTACCAAGGCAGACATTAAGGCCCTGCACCAAGAGCTCAGAGCCATGTTCCAGGCCGATGTAGCAGTGGGGAAGGAGGAGGTAGCCGCACTAGCCAGCAGACTAGCCACAACGGAGGAAGAGGTGGGAGCCGCAAGGGTAGCACAAACAGCCACTGACGCCGCCCTAGGTACGCCGCAAAAAGATAATGTTGGCATAAGAAGACGTATGAAAGACAGAACCAAGGCAAGGAATCTCCGACTCAGGGGGGTTCCTGAGACTACTCCAGCAAGTGAGTTGCTACACTATGTATGACGGCTTGTTTACACACTGCCTACACCGAAACAAGCTAAACAAATAGAGGTGGATTACTGCTTCCATTTGCCTAAACCCACCAGGGCCCCCCAGACACTTCACGGGACGTCCTCATCATGTTCGTCCGGGACTCGGTCATGGGGGCGACGAGAAATACCCCGTCCACAATTTTTGGGAGTAATACGCTAACTCTCTACAGGGATTTGTCCAGACACACTGTCCTGTGGAGGCAATCCCTTCAACATCTTACCCAGCATCTACGAGACCATGAGGTACCACATACAGGTGGGGCATGAATCGGCTTATAGCAGAAAAAGACGGCAGAACCTGCTCCCTTGCACACCTCTCTAAAGTAACCACCCTACTTCAGGAGCTGGGTATACTGGCCGGATCATTCCCAGCAGCTCTCAGTCAGTCGTGGAAGGTAGACCGGATAACCCCGTTTGTGCCCATAGTAACTGCTGTCCCCCCTCCCTGACCACAGGTAAGAGGTAAAAAAAAATGATCACCCCTCTCAAGACACTGCATCCACTACATGCACTACACACAGACACTGCATCCACTACATGCACTACACACAGACACTGCATCCTCTACCTGCACTGCACACAGACACTGCATCCACTACATGCACTTCACAAAGACACTGCATCCACTACATGCACTACACAGACACTGCATCCACTACATGCACTTCACAAAGACACTGCATCCACTACATGCACTACACACAGACACTGCATCCACTACATGCAGTACACACAGACACTGCATCCACTACATGCACTACACACAGACACTGCATCCACTACATGCAGTACACACAGACACTGCATCCACTACATGCACTTCACACACTACATGTGTGATGTATGGACTGTTGGGCTGTGTATCTGTGTGTGAGTGTATGAGTGTATGTATTGTGATGTATGGGCAGTTGGGCTGTTGTTGGCTGTGAATGATGCACTTCCTTTCTTTTGGTTCTTTACATCCTGTTCCTGTTGGCAGTTGGTGGAATGTTCGAGGGATTTGAAATGTCGGCGGCAGAAACCCTGTGTAACAAGGCTGCAATATGAATATCCTGCTATGTATGTATTAATAAAGTGAGTACTTCGTTAAATAGGAATTATTGACTGATTTGTACAAAACATCACAGCATGCACTACACACAGACACTGCATACACTACATTCACTACACACAGACACTGCATTCTCTACATGCACCTCACACAGACACTGAATCCTCTACATGCACTACACACAGACACTGCATCCACTACATGCAGTACACACAGACACTGCATCCACTACATGCACTTCACACACTACATGTGTGATGTATGGACTGTTGGGCTGTGTATCTGTGTGTGAGTGTATGAGTGTATGTATTGTTGGGCTGTTTGGCTGTGAATGATGCACTTCCTTTCTTTTGGTTCTTTACTTCCTGTTGGCAGTTAGTGGAATGTTCGAGGGATTTGAAACCCTGTGTAACAAGGCTGCAATATGAAGATGCTGTTATATATGTATTAATAAAGTGAGTACTTCGTTATACAGGAATTATTGACTGATTTGTGCAAAACATCACAGTGGCGACGAGGCCGTAGAACCCAAACTGACATGGCAGCCATTGGCACTATAAAGGACTTTGATCCTGACTCGGATTTATGGGCCTCTTGGGTTGAAAGGCTTGAACAATATTTTGCAGCTAATGATATTCCTGACAATAAACAAGTCGCTGTTTTCCTAACAGTTATAGAGAAACCTGCCAGCAAGCCATTGGCAAGCTTGATTACTTTGTTAACTAGCCATTTCCAACCAAAACCACTAGAGATAGCAGAGAGATGTAAATCATATAAAAGAAGACAAGAGCCTGGTGAATCAGTTTCAGCATATGCCATTGCATTACGGAAAATCGCCAGCACCTGTTGTTTTGGGGACTACCAGCACTGGTCTGCGAGACCAGTTTGTAATGACCATTGCAAGTGATGCAGTGCTAAGGAGACTGCGTACAGAAGAAGATTTAACATTTAAAAAAGCAATGAACATGGCAGGCATTATAGAACAAGCCTCTAAGGATGCTAATCTATTACACAGCAGACTGGACAACACACAGGAGGCAGAGGTAGATGTTTTAAAATCGAAGATTATACTAGCTTTAGTGTACTAATAATCTTAATTTTAGTAATGACAGGAGGCTTCATATTTGCATATCTTTCTTTACTGAAAACTCCAGCAGCATAGAAACAGTAACAACCAATCAGAGAAAAGATATGGTGCCCATAAAAGGCCCTGTCTATGACATCACTTCCTCTTTCTTTGAAGCGAAAAACAAAAACAGCAACAATAAACATAATCATATTACGTCAACAGTTCCACAACATATTAGGATAATCAACTCCATTAGATCCGTGATGTAGAGTTATGGAAGTTGAGTCTTTGTCTTGATGAGGAGACGTTCACGCTGTAAGAAAAAGAAAACGGTGTGTAACGGATCACCTGGCACCCCGACTTGGTACCTCCGTTAATGGATGCTCCTAGCGCTTCCTGAGGACTCCAAGCACTCTGGCAGACACCACAATCACCGAATCCGAGAAACCTTTTAAATTCTCCCAAGCATATGAATGCTGTAGACCATTGAATAGGAACCATACGAATAGGCTTGTACTCCTAGCAGTCAACTGGAACAGCATGCAATAAATCCTTCCCCCCAATAATGAGACGACACATCACTTTGAGGGTAAAACAGGAACTCTGGACTGGCTCATCCAGCCTGGCTTTTATTACAATAATACACATACAGGCCACACCCAGGGGGAGGCATAAAATAACCAATCACATACATGGTTCAGCCCACACATCCCCTCCCCTCAGATAACATTAAACCCAATTATCCGGTACACTTTTCCAGCCAAGTTCTGGATGTACCCCAAAAACCGGGGGTACACCTTTAAATCCAGCATCGCTGGATAGCCCTTATTCAGGGGGACAACATATTCAAAATTCAAGTCATTCGGATGAACGGTTCGGGAGATATGGGGTTCCAAAGATTTGACCGACCGCATGGGTAAAGTATCCGAAAACAGTTCCATGCATTTTGGCCCTGCGGTCGGTCACAAACAAGGGAATGAAAACAGACGAATTGCCTGTGTTATAGAGCCTGGAGAGGGTTTGAATGAATTCCCTTGTTTGTGGGGTTCTTTCTACCGAACGGCGGGTCATTCGGTAGTTTCTATACGAATTCCTGGAAGTATGGAGGCAGTGGCGTACACACAACCCATGGGGCCCCGGTGCGAAAACTGATCCGTGGGCCCCCCCCCGCCCGCGCGCTTACGCTGCGCGGGCAGGGGCCGCAACACATGGCGGCGGGCACCGAGTCGCAGGGCTGCGACCTGTGTGACCGCGGTATGTACGCCAGTGCATGCATAAACACATACACTTTAAGGACCACTACAGACACCCAGATCACATCAGCTCAATGAAGTGGTCTGGGTGCCAGGTCTCTAGTTTTAACCCTGCAGCTGAAAACATAGCCGTTTCAGAGAAACGGCTATGTTTCACTGAGGGTTAATCCAGCCTCTAGTGGCTGTCTCATTGACAGCCGCTAGAGGATTTTCTGCGATTCTCACTGTGAAAATCACAGTGAGAAGACGCTGAACGTCCATAGGAAAGCATTGAATAATGCTTTCCTATGGGCGGTTTGAATGCGCGCGTGGCTCTTGCCACGCATGCCTATTCGGAGCTGAGAGGCGGAGAGATTCCCAGCACCAAGGGAGTCCGGCGCTGGAGAAAGGTAAGTGCTTAAGACACACACACACAGACTCTCATAAACAGACGCACACATTTACTGACAGACACACACTCAGTGACAGACATACATACACACTCATTAACAGATGCACACAAACATACTAGGTAACAGACACACACACTAACACACACTCTAACACACACACACACACACACACTAACATACACTCACACACACACTCTAAGACTAACACACACACGCTAACACACACTCACACACACTAACATACACTCACACACACTAACACACTCACTAACACACACTCACACTCTAACACACACTCACACACTAACATACACTCACACACTAACACTCACAAACACACACTAACATACACTCACACACACTAACATACACTCACACACACTAACATACACTCACACTCACAAACACACACTAACATACACTCACACACACTAACTCACACTCACTCACAAACACACACTCGCTAACACTAACATACACTCACACTCACAAACACACACTAACATACACTCACTAACACTAACATACACTCACACTCACAAACACACACACACACTCACACTCTAACACACACTCACTAACACTAACATACACTCACACTCACAAACACACAACACACTCACACTCTAACACACACTCACTAACACTAACATACACTCACACTCACAAACACACACTCACACCCTAACACACACTCACTAACACACTCTAACACACACTCACACTCTAACACATACTCACTAACACTAACATACACTCACAAACACACACTCACACTCTAACACACACTCACTAACACTAACATACACTCACAAACACACACTAACATACACTCACACTCTAACACACACTCACTAACACTCACAAACACATTTTTTTTAAAAATCCCCCCAGCCTCCTTACCTGTGGGAGAGCTGAGGGGATTCCCTGGGGTCCAGTGGTGCTGCTGGGCTCCTGGGGGGCCGGTCACCCGGTGGGCAGGCAGGCTGGCGGGCGCGCGAGGGAGCACTGTCTCCTGAGTGCTTCCTCTTCAGCTCCCTCGCGCGCCGCGTACTGATGCCGGAGCCGGAAGATGACGTCATCTTCCGGCTCCGGTATCAGTGCGGTGCGCGAGGGAGCTGAAGAGGAAGCACGCAGGAGACAGTGCTCCCTCGCGCGCCCGCAGTACCGGCCAGCCGGATGACAGCAGGGCCAGCCTCGGGGGGCCCGGAGGTGGCCGGCTCCTGGGCCCCCCAGGAGAAGAGGCTGGCCCAGTGACATACATACCGGGTCGCAGGGCGGCCGGGCCCCCTGGTGGGCCGGGCCCGGTCGCAGCCGCGACCCCTGCGACCCCGGTATGTACGCCACTGTATGGAGGTCTCAGCGGTGTTTGCCTAGTCAAGTGTCCGATTTTAGTTCCAGACACTCGACGGCAAAACACCGCTGTTCGGTAGTTTAAGATGGCCGCCGCCACGTGTTTGTTTCCCGAATGGCGGCCACCCAGAGGACACAGAATACATTACACTGATTGCCAATTACCCATTTGCAACATTGTTGCAAACTGTAATTGGAGGCACACTTATTCCTGGGTGGTCTGGTTGTTCGGTAGTTTCACTCAATATAATGAATGGAGTGATTCTACCGAACAATCAGTTGAATGCTGCATACATATCCCAGGTTAAACTCAACACATAAATACATATGTAATATTAAAGGCAGTATACTGGAATATGCTCCACAGTCTTAAAGGGACAGTAGTCCCAAAAGTCCCAATATGTCCATCACTGATTTTAAAGGGCCAGTAGCAGCAATATAAAGTACAATATGCCCCAAATAACCCAGGGGCCATAGTCAGCAGGTAGGAGGCTAGCAAACAGGCTTCTCCAGGGCCCAGTGGCGAGGTTGGTTTCGCCACATTTCTCCCCTTTTCCAAACAGACTAACAGGGTACCTGACCTCTTGCCGGTCAGTGCCCTTGTTAGTCCAGCAGCCCACCCACAAAACAGAAACAGCAGTACAGCCCACCCACAATAAATGGTTACTACACCTGAGTAAGGGAAAAACTTGTCCAGGTCCAGGTGCCTCACCACGGCTGTGTGGGGGACTGGTAGGCTGTTTTGGTGGGTTGCTGAGTGGGCAGAGACCAGCGGTACTCTGCCCTGGTGCCAGCACTACCACGGGAGTAGTCTGGTTGGAGCCTGGTTGCTGGAGACCGACTGTCTCCCCTTTAGCTGCGCAGCTCTGCTGCTGGAGACCGATTGTCTCCCCTTTGGATACATAGCTCCGCTGTTGGAGGGGGAGACCGACTGTCTCCCCTTTGGCTAAGCAGCCTTGTTGCTGGGGGACAGGACTGACTGTCCTTACACCCTGTGCTGTAGGTGCAGAGACCACAGTCCCATCTGCACAGTTGTGGGGCTTACAGTCTCCCCCTGGTACATTAAGCTGCCGCTGGGGAGAGGTGGTAACCAGCTCCTCTCCCATTAGAACACTCTGCCGCTGGGGAGAGGAGGTAACAATCTCCTCTCCCATGTATACTTTCAGTCTTTGTGGAGGGAGACCGACTGTCTCTCCTCCCAATGCAGTGTCCTGCTGCTGGGGAACGGAGACTGGGCTCTCTATTCCCAAAAAATCACGCTGCTGCTGGGGGTAGGACCAACTACCTCTGCCCCCTGTAACTCAGCCTGCCGCTGGGGAGGGGTGGTAACCAGCTCCTCTCCCATTAGAACACTCTGCCGCTGGGGAATGGAGACTGGGCTCTCTATTCCCTGTACATTAATGATCCGCCGCTGGGGAGAGGTGGTAACAATCTCCTCTCCCATACATACTTCCAGTCTCTGCGGAGGGAGACCGACTGTCTCTCCTCCCAACACAGAGTCCTGCTGTTGGGGAAAGGAAGCTGGGCTCTCTATTCCCTGCTGGATACTCTGCCGCTGGGGAATGGAGACTGGGCTCCCAATTCCCAACAAATCACACTGCCGCTGGGGAGGGAGGACGGCCCCTTCAGTTCCCTGTAACTTGGGCGCAGAGACCACGGTCCCATCTGTGCTGGTGTGGGGCTTACTGTCTCCCCTTGGTGTGCTAAGCTGCCGCTGGGGAGAGGGGGTAACCAACTCCTCTCCCTTACACACTTTCAGCCGCTGGGGAGCAGGGATGACCCTATGTACTCCCTGTAGGCAGGGCGCAGAGACCACGGTCCCATCTGCGCTGGTGAGGGGCTTACTGTCTCCCCTTGGTGAGCTGCGCTGCCGCTGGGGAGAGGGAATAACAAACTCCTCTCCCTTACACACCTTCAGCCGCTGGGGAGAGGAGATAACAGGCTCCTCTCCCTGAACCGTAGACTGCCGCTGGGGAGCAAGAACGGCACCTTCAGCTCCCTGTAACGCACACTGCCGCTGGGGATCTGGGCCGACTGCCCAGCATCCCTGTAGGGCCGGTAGAGAGACCGCAGTCCCATCTCCACCTGCCATCTGTGGGTCTTCCCAGGACCAATCCGTGAGGCCCCTCAAAATTTGTGAGTAAGGGCCACCTGCTTCCCCACCTGACAACTCTGGCTGCTGCTGGGGATCTGGGCCGGCTTCCCAGCATCCCGGTGGGCCCGGTGGAGAGACCTTGGTCCCATCTCTACCTGCCTGTTGTGGTTCCTCACAGGACCAGTCTATGAGGACCCCCACTTCGGGTTCCTCCCGCCGCCTCAGGGAAAGACGGCTAACCTCCTTGGATGCAGCCTCTACTCGGCTGCTGTAACGCTCCTGCTGCTGAGCATACTTCCTCTCTTTCGCCAGCCGGAATTCTCGGTCCAGCCTTGTGTTTCGCTCGGCCATGACCTGGTTCCAGATCACCCGGCGTGTCTCCATGGGTATATCATCCCCATACTCGGCCACTCGCTGCCTCACCTCGGCCAGCCAATCATCTCCAGAGCCAGAACCTTCCATACTTGTCTGCTCCCAGGGGCGCTGCACGACTGCTAGCGTTGCCCTCAATTTGTAATCCAAATGAACTGTGTCTCCGAGCTGCTTTACCTCGCACTAGGACGCCATCCCACCGCTGCCACCAATGTAACGGATCACCTGGCACCCCGACTTGGTACCTCCGTTAATGGATGCTCCTAGCGCTTCCTGAGGACTCCAAGCACTCTGGCAGACACCACAATCACCGAATCCGAGAAACCTTTTAAATTCTCCCAAGCATATGAATGCTGTAGACCATTGAATAGGAACCATACGAATAGGCTTGTACTCCTAGCAGTCAACTGGAACAGCATGCAATAAATCCTTCCCCCCAATAATGAGACGACACATCACTTTGAGGGTAAAACAGGAACTCTGGACTGGCTCATCCAGCCTGGCTTTTATTACAATAATACACATACAGGCCACACCCAGGGGGAGGCATAAAATAACCAATCACATACATGGTTCAGCCCACACATCCCCTCCCCTCAGATAACATTAAACCCAATTATCCGGTACACTTTTCCAGCCAAGTTCTGGATGTACCCCAAAAACCGGGGGTACACCTTTAAATCGCCCTTATTCAGGGGGACAACATATTCAAAATTCAAGTCATTCGGATGAACGGTTCGGGAGATATGGGGTTCCAAAGATTTGACCGACCGCATGGGTAAAGTATCCGAAAACAGTTCCATGCATTTTGGCCCTGCGGTCGGTCACAAACAAGGGAATGAAAACAGACGAATTGCCTGTGTTATAGAGCCTAGAGAGGGTTTGAATGAATTCCCTTGTTTGTGGGGTTCTTTCTACCGAACGGCGGGTCATTCGGTAGTTTCTATACGAATTCCTGGAAGTATGGAGGTCTCAGCGGTGTTTGCCTAGTCAAGTGTCCGATTTTAGTTCCAGACACTCGACGGCAAAACACCGCTGTTCGGTAGTTTAAGATGGCCGCCGCCACGTGTTTGTTTCCCGAATGGCGGCCACCCAGAGGACACAGAATACATTACACTGATTGCCAATTACCCGTTTGCAACATTGTTGCAAACTGTAATTGGAGGCACACTTATTACTGGGTGGTCTGGTTGTTCGGTAGTTTCACTCAATATAATGAATGGAGTGATTCTACCGAACAATCAGTTGAATGCTGCATACATATCCCAGGTTAAACTCAACACATAAATACATATGTAATATTAAAGGCAGTATACTGGAATATGCTCCACAGTCTTAAAGGGACAGTAGTCCCAAAAGTCCCAATATATCCATCACTGATTTTAAAGGGCCAGTAGCAGCAATATAAAGTACAATATGCCCCAAATAACCCAGGGGCCATAGTCAGCAGGTAGGAGGCTAGCAAACAGGCTTCTCCAGGGCCCAGTGGCGAGGTTGGTTTCGCCACACGGTGAAAGGACTCTGGCGTGATAATTTGTCCGCATACAATAAACATTAAGAATCTGATATGCCAATGGATACTAGAATGAGTAACATATCAATATATATTAATTCTAAGCAATGATATTTAAGAATCTATACACACAACGTAATTCAAGGTACAAGTCTAATTATTCAACCTATACAAGTCTCTCAAGCCACATATCTAAGTGGCAAACATACAACCATAACGTACTTACCTTCCTGAACATAAAGGGCATATTCTGTTCAACACGAGAAAACATGGGAGGGATCCTCTAAGGTGGGAAATATTCGCCTCCTGTCATTACTAAAATTAAGATTATTAGTACACTAAAGCTAGTATAATCTTCAATTTTACCACATGACAGGAGGCTTCATATTTGCATTTTTAAAGCTTAGAATTGACCAGTGTGAAGGAAGCATGAGATGTTTGCCGAAATCGAGCGTTCTAAACATACCCTCTCGCGCCCAAACCGCGCATCGTATTACGTCGGCTAGGGAAGCGTCGGCCGAAAAGGCTTGTGAGGCCGCCGCTCCCCTGACCGAGTGGGCTCTGAAACAAAGTTCGACGCCCGCTAAAGACAATAGCCAGTGGACCCATCTGGCCAGTGTTGCGGTAGACACCGGTCCATGAGGGTTCACGTAAGAAGTCAGGAGGTGATCCGTCGAATGAGTTCGAAGGGGTTAGAGTCATTGGTGTACCCCATTAGCGTTCTGACCACGTATAGTGTGGCGTCTGCCACAAGGCATGGGTAAGGCACTGAAGATGAATCAGGCTAGTTCGTCTCGCCATGGTAAAGGTAAACCCGTCTGGTGTGAGAGAGAAAACATCCGTACCGCAAGTCTTAACGTCCGCCACCATCTAAATGAGGCAAGGCATAATAAGAGGGCTAGTTTGGCAGAAAGTTGCTTCAGTGGCAAACAAGGATTGTCCGGCTATCCTTGTCCTCTCCCTTATAAATCACTAGGGAGGGTATGCATATGTGGAGCCCGACGGTCGGGTGAGTTTCCGATCCGCCGAGCGAGCGGGGAAGGCGGCCGTCCGGTATCTCGCGAGCCGCGAGATCCAAGATGGCCGCCGCCCGCGTGTGAAGGTGCTCCGCGGCCCGCGAACGCGTCGGCGCGAAGCAGCGAGGATTAGATCAGAACCAAAACGATAACCCCAGCCTCCCTCCACCCGTCCCCATACAGACCCCCGACGAAATTAGAAGGGGCCGGCCCGCGAGGCACGCGCGACACTGATAGTCGTTGCGCTCGCGGGTACCGGCAGGAAGATGGAAAGAAATTTTACCAAGGGGGGAAAAACAGAAAAAACACACAGTGAAGGGACAGGGATAAGGGGGCCTAGGTAGGAATGATCTAAATAAGTCTAAAAATCTAAATTAAGATCTAAATAAGATCTAAATAAGATCTAAATAAGTCAATATACAATAAAAACAAACAAAATACACTAAGCAATTGCCAGAGGCAAAATACTCTGACCTGATGTTGGCTGGAGCAGCAAAGAAAGAGGAAGTGATGTCATAGACAGGGCCTTTTATGGGCACCATATCTTTTCTCTGATTGGTTGTTACTGTTTCTATGCTGCTGGAGTTTTCAGTAAAGAAAGATATGCAAATATGAAGCCTCGTGTCATGTGGTAAAATTAGATGCTAGAGCACCAAGTGAACCACAGGGAAAGAGACATTCAAAACAGGAACATTCATATTACAAATGTTATCGCTGTGGAGCTGCTACACATGTTGCAACTGCATGCAGATTCAAGGATGCAAGTGTCATGCTCAGGGCCGGCGCTACCATAAGGCGGCCCAGGCGGCCGCCTTAGGGCGCACCAGCCCTGGGGGCGCAAAATCAGGGTGACCGGAAGGAGGGAAGCGCACTGCGCTCCCCTCCAACCGACGACCTATTGTAGCGTGGCCGAGCGCCCGGTTCTGCGGGCGCGCGAGGGAGCACTCTCCCATGTGTGCTTCCTCTTCAGCTCCCTCGCGCGCCGCATACTGATACCGGAGCCGGAAAATGACGTCATCTTCCGGCTCCGGCATCCCTACGCGGTGCGCGAGGGAGCTGAAGAGGAAGCACACATGGGAGAGTGCTCCCTCGCGCCCGCCCGCCCGTCCGCCAGCCAGCCAGCCTGCCTACCCGCCCGCCAGCCTGCCTACCCGCCCAGGAGCCCAGCAGCACCACTGGACCCCAGGGAATCCCTTCAGCACTCCAAAAAGGTAAGGAGGCTGGGGGATTAAATTAAAAAAGAAAAACATGTGTTAGTGTGAGTGTTAGTGTGTGTGTGTGTCTGCTAGTGAGTGTCAGTGTGTGTGTCTGCTAGTGAGTGTCAGTGTGTGTGTCTGCTAGTGAGCGTCATTGTGTGTGTCTGCTAGTGAGCGTCATTGTGTGTGTCTGCTAGTGAGCGTCAGTGAGTGTGTCTGCTAGTGAGCGTCAGTGAGTGTGTCTGCTAGTGAGTGTCAGTGAGTGTGTCTGCTAGTGAGAGTCAGTGTGTGTGTCTGCTAGTGAGCGTCATTGTGTGTGTCTGCTAGTGAGCGTCAGTGAGTGTGTCTGCTAGTGAGCGTCAGTGAGTGTGTCTGCTAGTGAGCGTCAGTGAGTGTGTCTGCTAGTGAGCGTCAGTGAGTGTGTCTGCTAGTGATCGTCATTGTGTGTGTCTGCTAGTGAGTGTCATTGTGTGTGTCTGCTAGTGAGTGTCAGTGTGTGTGTCTGCTAGTGAGCGTCAGTGTGTGTGTCTGCTAGTGAGCGTCATTGTGTGTGTCTGCTAGTGAGCGTCATTGTCTGTGTCTGCTAGTGAGCGTCAGTGAGTGTGTCTGCTAGTGAGCGTCAGTGAGTGTGTCTGCTAGTGAGCGTCATTGTGTGTGTCTGCTAGTGAGCGTCATTGTGTGTGTCTGCTAGTGAGCGTCAGTGAGTGTGTCTGCTAGTGAGCATCAGTGAGTGTGTGAGCGTCAGTGAGTGTGTCTGCTAGTGAGTGTCATTGTGTGTGTCTGCTAGTGAGTGTCATTGTGTGTGTCTGCTAGTGAGCGTCAGTGTGTGTGTCTGCTAGTGAGCGTCATTGTGTGTGTCTGCTAGTGAGCGTCAGTGAGTGTGTCTGCTAGTGAGCGTCAGTGAGTGTGTCTGCTAGTGAGTGTCATTGTGTGTGTCTGCTAGTGAGTGTCAGTGAGTGTGTCTGCTAGTGAGTGTCTGCTAGTGAGTGTCAGTGAGTGTGTCTGCTAGTGTCAGTGAGTGTGTCTGCTAGTGTCAGTGAGTGTGTCTGCTAGTGTCAGTGAGTGTGTCTGCTAGTGTCAGTGTGTGTGTCTGCTAGTGAGTGTCAGTGTGTGTCTGCTAGTGAGTGTCAGTGTGTGTCAGTGAGTGTGTCTGCTAGTGAGTCTCTTACTGAGTGTGTTTGTGTGTGTATTAGTGAGTCTGTTTGTCTGTTAGTGAGTGTGTGTTTGTCAGTGAGAGTGTATGTTTTGTAAGTGAGTGTGTATGTATGTCTGTCGCTGAGTGTGTCTGTCAGTAAATGTGTGTCCGTTAGCTGGTGTGTATGCATCTGTTCGTGAGAGTGTGTGTGTGTCTTCAGCACTTACCTTTCTCCCTTGGCGCTGGGGATTCCTCCGCCTCTCAGCTCCGAATGCTCTTGCCGCGCACGCATTCAAACCGCCCATAGGAAAGCATTACTCAATGCTTTCCTATGGACGTTCAGTGTTTTAGAATAGCGGAAGCTCCTCTAGAGGCTGTCAGTGAGACATCCACTAGAGGCTGAATTAACCCTCGGTGAAACATAGCAGTTTCTCTGAAACTGCTATGTTTTCAGCTGCAGGGTTAAAACTAGAGGGACCTGACACCCAGACCACTTCATTGAGCTGATGTGATCTGGGTGTCTGTAGTGGTCCTTTAAGTGTGTGTGCATCTGCATGCACTGGCGTACATACCGCGGTCGCAGGGGTCACAGCCCTGCAACCCCTGCGACCAGGTGCCCGCCGCCATGTGTTGCGGCCCCGGCCCGCGCAGAGTAAGCATGAGAGGGGGGGGGGGGCACGGATCAATTTGCGCACTGGGGCCCCATGGGTCATGTGTACGCCACTGCACCTACCCTGGTGTCTGCTGCAGGCTGTGTGGAGGGGGCGAGGATATGAATGGCGCCCTGTGATGGGGCTGGGCTGCAGGACAGGACTCCAAGGAGCCAGACAGCATGCATCCAGGGGACAAGATTGAACTGATGTAAGTATGTAATTGTGTATGTCTCTGTATGTATGTATGTATGTATGTCTCTGTATGTATGTATGTATGTATGTAGGTCTCTGTATGCCTGTATGTCTGTACAAAATGTATGTGTCTGTATGTTTCTGTATGCCTGTATGTCTCTGTATGTACAAATGTATGTGTCCGTATGCCTGTATGTCTCTGTATGTACAAATGTATGTGTCTGTATGCCTGTATGTCTTTGTACGTATGTGTCTGTATGCCTGTATGTCTCTGTATACCTGTATATATGTATGTGTCTGTATGACGGTATGTCTCTGTATGCGTGTATGTCTTTGTATGCCTGTATGTATGTGTCTGTATGCCTGGATGTCTCTGTATGTATGTTTCTGTATGTCTATGTATGTATGTATGTATGTGTCTGTATGACGGTATGCCTCTGTATGTATGTCTTTATATGCCTGCATGTCTCTGTATGCATGTATGTCTCTGTCTGTGTCTGTATGTCTCTGTATGATTATTTCTGTGTTTGTATGAACCTTATTTTAAACGAGGGTGGGGGGCACCAAAATGCATCTTCGCCTGTGTAACTAAAAATCCTAGCACCGGTCCTGGTCATGCTTGTGGTAAAATGGGCCACCTACAGAGCGTGTGTAAATCCACAGCAGATAGAGGCAGTAATCGCTTGAGAGACAGAGCAAAGAATGCCTATAGAGTACAAATGCAGGACTCTTCTGAGGATTCGGATGAACAATTTCCTGTACGTAATTTAAAAATATATAAAATAGGTTCTAATCTGGCTGCATTCACAGTTCAGGTTGTTGTAAATGGAAAGAAACTGACTATGGAATATGGACACAGGTGCAGCTGTATCAGTGATTTCTTTGACAGACTGGAAACGTTTTAAAATACATAGGTCAATAATTCAGACAACAGCGAGACTGCAAACATATTCTAAAGAGCTGTTAATACCAGTAGGTTGTGTGGCAGTCACAGTTACATTCAACAAGTGTAAGAAGAAACTACCTCTCTATATCTTAGAGAATGGAGGACCTCCACTTTTTGGTAGGGAGTGGATAGAGGCTCTCGGGATGCCTCAAATGCATAAGTATCCATGTAATGTGTTGAATGAAAATCAGACCAGACTTGACTGGATTAGGGAATTACAGGAAAAGTATGCACCAGTGTTTGATGGCCAATTGGGGACTGTAAAGGGACAACAAGTTTTCTTAGAATTAAAGGAAGGAGCAACACCGAAATTTTTTAAAGCACGAAGTGTGCCTTTTGTTCTAAGAGCTAGAGTGGAGGCAGAATTGAGGAGATCAGAGTAGCTGAATATCATCTCCCGGGTTCACAATGGTGAGTGGGCTTTGCCCATTGTTCCTGTGAGAAAACGAAATAGGGAGATACCGATTTGTGGGGATTTCCGCATGGCTCTTACACACAGCTTAAAATAGATAAGTATCCCCTTCCTAGGGTAGAATATCTTTTTGCATCATTGGCAGGTGGCCAGCAATTCACCAAAATTGACTTGAAAAATGCATACCTACAGTTATCTGTACATCCAGATTCTCGACCACTAATTACGATTAATGGACAAGCTGTTAGCTGGAATTCCTGGGACACAGTGCCTGTTAGATGACATGCTGGTGACGGGTAAATCAGAGGAGGAACATAAACAGAATGTAGAAGCAGTTTTGCAAAGGCTTATGGAATATGGATTGACGGTAAATTTGGATAAATGCCAATTCATGCAGCATCGTCTTGAATTTTGTGCTCATGGGGGGGCGGAGCTAAGCAACCAAGCGGCCCAGACGTGTCCGGCGAGAGCTCCCACGTCTGGGGACACAAAACGGGGATTTCTACCTGTAAATCGTGGCTGACAGCCTGCAACCCTCGACGACTGCAACTAGGAGAGGCTGCTGAATCGATCGGTGCCTCTCCCAAGCTCCAGCACAGCCAAACGGACACACTGAGGCTTGCGGCCTACCAGGAACTGAGCCACGGGGAGACGGCCGCTCTCCGGGCACAGGCACGGCGACTGCATCCTCATACACACACCTCCCCCCCCCCCCCTCGGTCCAGTGGGGGTTATCCTGGACCATACAGAACCGCAGTAGAGAACCTCTAACACCAGCATACAGCAAGGCACTAAACACGCTCGCCACGTGGCACGTCCAAGATGGCGGCTGTAGACTCACCACACACTCGCAGCCAGCCTCAACACTACTTGCCCAGCCAAAATAATCCCACAGACATCCTGCAACGCCTCGAGGAAATCTTTCTCCGGTTCTGGGAGAGACTGGATCAGCGCATGCAGACAGCCCAGATCATCTCACAAACCAAGTCACACGCCGGTGAGTCGGGGCACACGCGTCAGGGAGTGAGGAGGGTGTCCTCGGGCACAGCGGTCACACAGCCAAACACCCCTACTCCACGTAGCCCACCTGGGCTGAAGGCCACCAGGGCTAAAGCCCAAAAGCATCTTCCACAGCGGCGGAGGTCCCAGCGCCGTAAGCGGCAGCAAAACACCAGACCCCCCGGCTCTCCCACAAGAGGAGTAAACTCGGACTCTGGCAGTCACCGGGTTTGTGGCACAGTGATGCAGGCCTGCTCACCAGCCTGGGGCTGGAGGATCACCTCTTCCCGCACCCGCACAGCAGTGGCCCTATACAGCCCACCAGCGTATGCCAGCGTCCCCCCGGAGACGAAAGCCAACAGCAAGAGGCAAACTCCTGCACTGGGCATAGGCTGAGGCCGACTACTGTACTAAGGACATGCCGTATCTGCACTCAGAGGGCACATTTACTGCTGCCGCGGCATAGACTCTTGATCCAACAACCACACGGAGATACCTCTTTTGCGAGCAAGCAAAGGTTTTGGAGTGTTTATCTTCCTAAGCACACTCGGACTGGTATACAGCTAATGTTATGTAATATGCCTTACAAGTGTTAAATATGTTTTCCTCTCTGATAACTACAGTTTAAGTGTTGTACCTAGCATAGTTTGCAACTATGATATACCCAAGCCAGTGCATTACTAAGATTATGGAATCTGGGTAACTGCAGTTGAACGTTGCATAGTCAAGCTTGTTACATTTACAGTTTATTCTTGGAATTAGCGATGAGCCTCACGTCATTGTTTGTAGTGTACTCTTACTTACCCAGTGATACTCGCACAGGGTTACCACTATATCACTTAACATCATAGGCGTGCGCACAGGGTGTGCCGGGTGTGCCTGGGCACACCCTAATCCCCGCGGCACGCCTATGTATTGAGTCCTGCAGGAACAGCGTTCCTGCACTTTTATTTGAGCAGGAACGCTGTTCCTGCGGGCACTCGGTGCCCCCAAATGCCCCCTTCCGGTCCCCATGTTTCCCCTGTCATGGCGGGGGGGGGCAAGAGGTGAAGGACCCCCCCCCAGTCGGATGCCTGTGTCCATCTCAGACGCGGTGAGGGAGCTGTGTGCTCTCTGCTCCCTCTCGCCGCGCGCTGTTTGCTGATGCTGGGAGCCGGAATATGACGTCATATTCTGGCTCCCAGCTACAGCAGACAGCCCGCGCGGCGAGAGGAAGCAGAGAGCACACAGCTCTCTCACCGCGTCTGAGATGGACACAGGCTTCCGACCCACTGGACCCCATGGACAAGTCCACGCCAGCACTCCAGGTAGGGAGGCTGGGTGGACATTTTTTTAATAAAAAAAAAAAAAATATTTGTATGTGTGTGTGTGTGTCTGTCTGAGTGTGTCTGAGTATGTGTGTCTGTGAATGTGTGTCTGTGAATGTATGTGTGTGTGTCTGTGAATGTGTGTCTGTAAGTGTGTCTGTGAATGTATGTGTGTGTGTGTCTGTGAGTATGTGTGTGTCTGAGTGTATGGGCATGTGTGTGTGTCTGTGAGTGTGTGTGTCTGTGAGTGTATGTGTCTGTGAGTGTATGTGTGTCTGTGAGTGTATGTGTGTCTGTAAGTGTGTGTCTGTGAGTGTATGTGTGTCTGTGAGTGTATGTGTGTCTGTGAGTATGTGTGTGTGTCTGTGAGAGTGTGTGTCTGTAATTGTGTGTGTGTCTGTGAATGTATGTGTGTGTCTGAGTATGTGTGTGCACGCGTATTTATATCTGTGTGTCAGTATATATATACACACACACGTGTATATTTTTTTTTGGGGGGGGGGTGGGAAAAAGAGTTCCCACACTTTATTCCCCAGGACTTCTCTGGAGATGTCCGGATCTCCCTTGACGGCTCACGCAGAGTCGGCGCTATCTGAGTGCCGGCTCTGCTCTTAGCCTCCATGGGCTGGCGGGGAGATCAAAGATCTAACTCACCAACCCACAGCAACACGGAGGGAGGCAGGAGAGGACCCGGGGAGCTCTTGACAGCAGCTCTGCCAGGTTCCTCTCACGAGATCTGAGCATTGCCACGGCAACACTCAGATCTCGCGAGAGTTAACTCTAGCTCCGCAGGCTAGAGTTCACTCTCCACTGGACCACCAGGGATGGCACATGGCAGCAAGGATCCCCCCTCCCTACATAAGGTAGGGAGGGGGGATATTTACTAATCTGCCCCCACCTCCACAATCCCTCCCAACATACAGCCCACACACACACACAGCACATAGACACATACAGCACGCTCACACACACAGTACACTAACCGCACCCTCACAAACACACACAGCACCTTTACAAACACACAACACCCTCACACACAGCACACTAACAGCACCCTCACAAACACACACACACACAAACAGCACCCTCACAAATACACGACACCCACACCCATCACACAAACGGCACCATCACACAAACGCACACATCACACAAACAGCACCCTCACACACACAGCACCCTCACACAGCACAGTAACAGGACCCTAACAAACACACAAACACCCTCACACAGCACACTACCAGCACCCTCACGCACAAACAGCACCCACACAAACACCCTCACCCACATAGCACACTACCAGCACCCTCACCCACACATCCCACTAACACCACCCTCACACAGCACACTAGCAGCACACACACACAGAAGTGTATGTGTGTGTATATATATATATATATATATATATATATATATATAGTAAAAATAGAATAAATATATACACATGCGGCATGTTTGTGCTTTAGGGTGCACACCCTAATGCAATAGGCTGCGCACGCCTATGCTTAACATAGCTTGGACTTGGGCCTCATGATATGGCTTAAGCCTCAGTACAAACTAGCATAGCCAGACCCATGAACTGGAAAACAAAAAGGCGGAGGTACCACTAACATGCCACGGAGGTAAAGCACAGAGACATTCCATGCACCTACAGACCAGACGCCTGAAAAACAAGATATGTGCAAATATTTACATTATGCCTCTAATCATTATGTGCCTCCTATTGATGTTTTCAATTACTGTGTGCCTATCACTGATATGACCCTAACTTTGCTGTTACACCCACAACCGTACTAGCGTTAACCAATGTTTAGGTGAAAGAGTTATGTCTCTCATGTTAGATTGCAGGCACTGTTGATTTCTACCACTAAGTACTGTGTCTGGTAGAGCTTCATTTGGATGCCCTTCTTGTTTAATCTGTTTGTTTAATCTGTTTGTTTAATCTGTTTGTTTAATCTGTTTGTTTAATCTGTTTGCTTTCAATACCAGCCAGTGACAGCTGAACATGCACATGTATGCTTAATGTTGAACATACCTAATATATGCTTCAAACGTCTGACCCTAACACCCCTATAGACACATAGCACAATACACGGTGACAAGACGTCAGACTAATCTGTTAAGGATTAGCCATACCTTAACGACAATGACGGCACATACTATGGGAACAACAGACAGAGCAATACTCAAGACGAACATCACGTGACGTAGCACGACAGCAAAACAATGGTCACACTAAATATACCACACTCGACTCCCTGCAAATAACCCCAGTCTGGCTGTCATATGCTGCCGTTGATCGACATACAACGACTTAACAACCTGAGGCACTAAATTGAGTAGTGTAAAATGTACTGACCTACCTGTTACCTGTTAGAATTACTACACTGTATAGCTTGTTGTGCCCAGTTAGACCAACAAGAAGACTTATTTTGCATACCTGGCAACCACTACCAGCATGATGCTTAATACTGACGGGCTAGTTTAAATCGATGCTATTTTAGTCTTCACAGATCAGCCTTAGCTCATATAGCTCAATCTGACGGTTCTTCACATACTAATTTCTACTGGAAAGTTTACACTCGCTATATGACATCTTAATTCAGCTTGTTTAAAACATATTTCCATTAAGCGACTTACAAAATATAAAAACAAGGCATTATTATCCTGGAAATGTAACTAACAATGTTTTCGATGTATTATCCCCAATCTGTGAATTACATATGCATTTCCCTTTCTCTATTTTGTATCCCTCATATGTGCCTTAATAAAAGAAAGATTTACAAAAAAATAATAATAATGTTGTGCTCATGTAATTGACAAACACGGGCTGCATACAACAGATGAGAAGGTCAAGGCATTACAGGATGCTCCAGCTCCACAAAATGTGACACAAGTAAGGTCCTATCTTGGTCTGTTAAATTATCACAACCGTTTTTTTGCCAAATTTAGCTCATGTCCTGTATCCTTTACATCGTCTTCTAGAGAGTAAACGACAGTGGCGCTGGACAGTAGAATGTGATTCAGCTTTCCAAAAGTCAAAAGAACTAGTTCTTAGTCCACGTCTTTTAGTACACTACGACTTGGAAAAGCCTGTTTCCATTGCTTGTGATGCATCACCTTACGGACTGGGAGCAGTCCTGTCTCATTCCATGGCTGATGGGACAGACAGGCGAGTGGCTTTTGCCTCTAGATTGCTCACAGCTGCAGAAATAAACTATTCTCAAACAGATAAAGAGGCTCTGGCAATAGTATGGGCAGTAAAGAAATTCCATCTTTATCTATATGGTCGACCCTTCACACTTCTTACGGACCATAAACCTTTATTGACAATTTTTAACCCACAGAAAGGTATTTCTTTCTTTTTTTTTTAATTCTTTATTTTATTGGTGTGTTATGAGGCATGGTATTGACATTCACAGAAGGTAAGCGTATCAGTTTACAATAGCATATATATCACAGTATTTGTCAAGTTGAACAGCACACAATTTTAACTTTTTTTTTTTTTTTTTGAATTCTTTATTTTATTTGTGCTCAGATTAACATCAAACATGCAGTGCCACAACAGCTACTGCAGGTGTAGTCAAAGCATTCCAGGTTGCAGCGGATTATACAGCACCTTTTTGTAAAATATAATGTGGAATTAACAGGCTATGAGACTTCCATAGTTAATAGTGTACATGCTGAAACATGAGGTTAACAGCCTATAAGAAGTTAACAAGCTGCTTGAGTGAGTAAGCATAAGATTATAAACAAGCCGGTCAATGAATTATATTCTAAGCGTTATATTCTAAATTATGGTACAATGCATAAGTATTCAAGCAATGTATTATCTTAGCGTGGTTGAGTAGCCCTAGCAATATCCTAACAACATAATCAGAGGTATTCCTTTCAAACAGTTAGCACGGTTAGGGCAGATATAGGGGTAAATCTTCGTTAGCTGGCCGGATCCATTGGCAACCTTGCGTATGTGTGGCTATACGGTTTGGGCACTTAGCCGATGCCCTCAGGAGGTGAGGCCCAGTCCCTGGGTAATAGGGTGCCAGCAGACTTAAGCAGGTTGCTCCACCGATCTCTAGCTGCATTCTGCATGCCTCTGGGTGCTGCCGTGGTGCAGGTATAGTTGCAGGTGTGAGTGGGGTTGTCCCTCCAGCCCCAGGCCGTTGTATAGGTCGGTAATTCTGTGCCATTCCCCCGGTGGCTTTGAGAGTCGGAGTGTCGTCCCCTTATGGGGGTACCGGAGGGCCTGGTGTTCTGCAGCTGCTTGTGATGTGTGCGCCTCCGTTTGCGTGGGTGCCGCCTGTGGGTCTGCACCTTCTGGGCCTTCAGTTTAGGAGGGCCCTGGGGGTTAGCAGTAGGAGTATGCTGTGGTGCTGTGCTCAAGGGTATCCCCTTTGCTCCACTCTGTTTGCGTTCCAGCACGCTCTTTGCCGGGAGTGCTTGGTGGCCCACCCGCTCTGCCCGCGCCCGCCTCCGTAGTTTTTCCCAGAATCGTCGGAATATATGTTCCAGGCGTTGCATGTGGTCGGCTGTGGTATCAGGATGGGGCACTTGGCTTGTAGGTAGGCTCGGCATCTCTAGTGTGGACGCCATCTTGGGGGCGCCACGAGGGAGAGGCGGTACAGGTGTGTTGCTCAGCGTGTAGGTCTGTGCCGGGCTGCTCGCTTTAGTTGCCGGGATATCCCTCACCGGCACAGGGGGGGGGGAGGATGGTTCATGGGGACCCCCATTATTGTGGCCCGCGGTCGGCTGAGGGAGCGGCCGCCTCCCCCGCGCCTCTCGGGTAGGCCGCATGTAGGCCTCAGGTCCATCTGCTGGCTGCAGTTGCCCAGTCGGGTCACTTATTCGCTTTAGCCTCCCATCCATGACTGACCCCTATTACTGGGGTTTGGAAGCAGGTTCTACGTCGTTTGTGGAGGTATTGTGGCTGATTTTTTGGCTAATTTGCCCGGAGCTCCTCTGCAGTGCGACTGTTCGCCTAGGCTGTCAAGCCCCGCCCCCCTAACTTTTTATCCATGTCACGTAACAGTTGTAAATAGTGATGTCGTGAACATGAAATTTTCCGTTCACAAACGCGAACTTCCGCAAATGTTCGCGAACGGGCGAACCGCCATAGACTTCAATAGGCAGGCGAATTTTAAAACCCACAGGGACTCTTTCTGGCCACAATAGTGATGGAAAAGTTGTTTCAAGGGGACTAACACCTGGACTGTGGCATGCCGGAGGGGGGATCCATGGCAAAACTACATAGTTGATGCAGAGTCTGGTTTTAATCCATAAAGGGCATAAATCACCTAACATTCCTAAATTGTTTGGAATAACGTGCTTTAAAACATCAGGTATGATGTTGTATCGATCAGGTTGTGTAAGGGTTACGCCCGCTTCACAGTGACAGACCAAACTCCCCGTTTAACGCACCGCAAACAACCGCAAACAGTCCAGGAGGCTACAGGACTCACCCACCGAATAGCATTGGCAACAATACCCGACAATCTATGGCTCCTGAATAGTGATGTCACGAACATAACATTTTCGGTTCGCGAATGGCGAACGCGAACTTCCGCAAATGTTCGCGAACGGGCAAACCGGGCGAACCGCCATAGACTTCAATGGGCAGGAAATTTTTAAAACCCACAGGGACTCTTTCTGGCCACAATAGTGATGGAAAAGTTGTTTCAAGGGGAGTAACACCTGGACTGTGGCATGCCGGAGGGGGATCCATGGCAAAACTCCCATGGAAAATTACATAGTTGATGCAGAGTCTGGTTTTAATTCATAAAGGGCATAAATCACCTAACATTCCTAAATTGTTTGGAATAACGTGCTTTAAAACATCAGGTATGATGTTGTATCGATCAGGTAGTGTAAGGGTTATGCCCGCTTCACAGTGACAGACCAAACTCCCCGTTTAACGCACCGCAAACAACCGCAAACAGTCCATTTGCACATGTTTTAGTGCAAAAAAAAAACAGAGCACAAAAAAATAATTAATCCATCTTCACCCATGGAGGGCTCCGCGCAGACTAGGGTATTAACATATACCCTATTGTTACAATTGTTACTTGAAAAGCATGAGGAATGCCGTTGGGGTACCACATGCTCATTTGTTAAACCTCGATGCACTACAAAAAAAAAGAATTAAAAAAATAAATAAAAAATAAAAATAAATAATAATAATAAAAAAAAATGTATGCAGCTTCCAAATGAATCTAAAATGGATGCTGTCCAGGAGGTGGGAGGGTCTGCTAGGGAGGGTGTGCTGCTGATTGGCTGGAATGTGTCTGCTGACTGTGAGGTACAGGGTAAAAGTTTACTCAATGATGACGAATAGGGGGCGGATAGAACCGCGCATGTGTTCGCCCGCCGTGGCAAACGCGAACACGCTATGTTCGCCGGGAACTATTCGCCAGCGAACCGTTCGGTACATCACTACTCCTGAATAGCATTGGCAACAATACCCGGCAATCTATGGCTCCTGAATAGCATTGGCAACAATACCCGGCAATCTATGGCTCCTGAATAGCAGTCGCAGAGATACAGCACCCACGGACTGGTGATCCTTAAGGTGCAGCTAAAGCCACTTCGTCTATAGACAGTCATAACAGTTAACCTTTCCACATCATATACATGTCGCAATGCATAGTCTCTGAGAGCGGTTGATCACGATTCATACTAGGATGTCTTCCATGTTTTAGTGCAAACTAGTCTAACTACTAATATAGTTGAAACATGCTACTTTTATTCATGCCAGACAACCATGCAGGCCAGACTAACAAACATGCCAGGGCCAATCATAGTTAACCACCTCAGATAGTAACATGGCTCCCTCTATATACAGAGTAAACATGGCTCCCTCTATATACAGAGTAACATGGCTCCCTCTATATACAGTGTAACATGGCTCCCCTCTATATACAGAGTAACATGGCTCCCCTCTATATACAGTGTAAACATGGCTCCTCTCTATATACAGAGTAACAAGGCTCCCTCTATATACCGTGTAAACATGGCTCCCTCTATATACAGAATAACATGGCTCCCTCTATATACAGAGTAACAAGGCTCCCTCTATATACCGTGTAAACATGGCTCCCTCTATATACAGAATAACATGGCTCCCTCTATATACAGAGTAACATGGCTTCCCTCTATATACCGTGTAAACATGGCTCCCTCTATATACAGAATAACATGGCTCCCTCTATATACAGAGTAACATGGCTCCCCTCTATATACAGTGTAAACATGGCTCCTCTCTATATACAGAGTAACATGGCTCCCTTTATATACAGTGTAAACATGGCTCCTCTCTATATACAGAGTAACATGGCTCCCCTCTATATACAGAGTAACATGGCTCCCTCTATATACATAGTAACATGGCTTCCCTCTATATACAATGTAACATGGCTCCCTCTATATACAGAATAACATGGCTCCCTCTATATACAGAGTAACATGGCTCCCCTCTATATACAATGTAACATGGCTCCCTCTATATACAGAGTAACATGGCTCCCTCTATATACAGAGTAACATGGCTCCCTCTATATACAGTGTAAACATGGCTCCTCTCTATATACAGAGTAACATAGCTTCCCTCTATATACCGTGTAAACATGGCTCCCTCTATATACAGAATAACATGGCTCCCTCTATATACAGAGTAACATGGCTCCCCTCTATATACAATGTAACATGGCTCCCTCTATATACAGAGTAACATGGCTCCCTCTATATACAGAGTAACATGGCTCCCTCTATATACAGTGTAAACATGGCTCCTCTCTATATACAGAGTAACATGGCTTCCCTCTATATACCGTGTAAACATGGCTCCCTCTATATACAGAATAACATGGCTCCCTCTATATACAGAGTAACATGGCTCCCCTCTATATACAGTGTAAACATGGCTCCTCTCTATATACAGAGTAACATGGCTCCCTCTATATACAGTGTAAACATGGCTCCTCTCTATATACAGAGTAACATGGCTCCCCTTTATATACAGAGTAACATGGCTTCCCTCTATATACCGTGTAAACATGGCTCCCTCTATATACAGAATAACATGGCTCCCTCTATATACAGAGTAACATGGCTCCCCTCTATATACAGTGTAAACATGGCTCCTCTCTATATACAGAGTAACATGGCTCCCCTCTATACAGGGGCGTACCTGGAGCATTTGGCACCCGGGGCGGATCCTTTATTTGGCACCCCTAGTGGTGTATCCTGGTTTTGCGCCCCCCTAACCCCCCCACCACCTTTCCCCCCACCCCGCCTTCTAAATAAATACACACACACACACATTCACTGACAGATACACACACTAACTAACTAGCATACATTAGCTAACAGACACACACACACTCACTAACAGAGACACACACACACTCACTAACAGAGACACACACACACTAACAGACACACTTACACTCACTGACATACACACACTCACAGACACACTCACTAACAGACATACACACACACTAACTGACTGACACACACACACTAACACTCACTGACATACACACACACTCACTCACACACTAACAGACACACACACACACTAACAGACACACACACACACTCACTCACACACTAACAGACACACACACACGCACTCACTCACAGACACACACACACTCACACACTAACAGACACACACACACACTAACAGACACACTCACACTCACTAACAGACACACACACACACTAACAGACACACACACACAGACACACACTCACTCACAGACACACACACACACTCACTCACACACTAACAGACACACACACACACACTAACAGACACACACAGACACACACACACACACACACTCACTCACATTAACACTTGTTTTTATTTTATTTACCCCCCCCCCCAGCCTCCTTACCTTTGGGAATGCTGGGGGGGGGGTTTCTCTATCTCCCTGGGGTCTAGTGGGGCTGCCGGTCGGGCTGCTGGCGAGCTCTCCCTTGCCAGCCGCCTGCCCTACAATCAACAAGCCCAGCAGCCCGACCGGCATGTTGGTTAGCCGCAAGGCTAACAAGACATTTGCCTTGGGCATTTGGGGGCGGCTTTTTTTGGAGGGCTCCGCGCAGACTAGGGTATTAACATATACCCTATTGTTACAATTGTTACTTGAAAAGCATGAGGAATTACGTTGGGGTACCACATGCTCATTTGTTAAACCTCCATGCACTACAAAAATAAAGAATTAAAAAAATAAATAAAAAAAATAAATAAATAATAATAATAAAAAAAAATGTATGCATCTTCCAAATGAATCTAAAATGGATGCTGTCCAGGAGGTGGGAGGGTCTGCTAGGGAGGGTGTGCTGCTGATTGGCTGGAATGTTTCTGCTGACTGTGAGGTACAGGGTCAAAGTTTACTCAATGATGACGAATAGGGGGCGGATCGAACCGCTCATGCGTTCGCCCGCCATGGCGAACGCGAACACGCTATGTTCGCCGGGAACTATTCGCCAGCGAACCGTTCGGTACATCACTACTCCTGAATAGCATTGGCAACAATACCCGGCAATCTTTGGCTCCTGAATAACATTGGCAACAATACCCGGCAATCTATGGCTCCTGAATAGCAGTCGCAGAGATACAGCACCCACGGACTGGTGATCCTTAAGGTGCAGCTAAAGCCACTTCGTCTATAGACAGTCATAACAGTTAACCTTTCCACATCATATACATGTCGCAATGCATAGTCTCTGAGAGCGGTTGATCACGATTCATACTAGGATGTCTTCCATGTTTTAGTGCAAACTAGTCTAACTACTAATATTGTTGAAACGTGCTACTTTTATTAATGCCAGACAACCATGCAGGCCAGACTAACAAACATGCCAGGGCCAATCATAGTTAACCACCTCAGATAGTAACATGGCTCCCTCTATATACAGAGTAAACATGGCTACCTCTATATACAGAGTAACATGGCTCCCTCTATATACAGAGTAACATGGCTCCCTCTATATACAGTGTAACATGGCTCCCCTCTACATACAGATTAACATGGCTGCCCTCTATATACAGTGTAAACATGGCTCCTCTCTATATACAGAGTAACATGGCTCCCTCTATATACAGTGTAAACATGGCTCCTCTCTATATACAGAGTAACATGGCTCTCCTCTATATACCGTGTAAACATGGCTCCCTCTATATACAGAGTAACATGGCTCCCCTCTATATACAGTGTAAACATGGCTCCTCTCTATATACAGAGTAACATGGCTTCCATCTATATACAGAGTAACATGGCTCCCCTCTATATACAGTGTAAACATGGCTCCTCTCTATATACAGAGTAACATGGCTTCCCTCTATATACAGAGTAACATGGCTCCCCTCTATATACAGAGTAACATGGCCCCCTCTATATACAGAGTAACATGGCACCCCTCTATATACAGTGTAACATGGCTCCCCTCTATATACCGTGTAAACATGGCTCCCTCTATATACAGAGTAACATGGCTCCTGAGCTGCGGGTGGGGGCCCTATAAAAGAATAATGGGGGGGATGGGACCTACTGTCCTCCCCCCTGCCCCCCACCCCTGCGCGGTGTGTGGGGGCCCTAAGTTACAATAAGGGGGGGATCTACTGTCCTCCCCCCCGGCCCCCACCACTGAGCGGCGGGTGGGGGCCCTAAAAAACAATAAGGGGGGGACCTACTGCCCTAAATGAAAATCCCCCCCCATCAAAGGTGACTAGGGATCCCCAAGGCCCTAGTCACCCACCCCCCCCACCCAAATAAAAAAGGCCCTACCTACCCCCCTCACCCTAAAAAATAGTGAGGGGGGAATAAAATTACTACCCTCTAAAGTAAAATTCAACTTACTATTCAACGTCTTCTTTTTTCTAAAATCTTCATTTTTCAGCCCCAAAAAAGGGCAAATAAAAAGCCATTATACCCGTCGAATTAAAAATAAAATAAAAAACCTGAGCGCAAAAAAAAAATTCCAGACGAAAAAGAAAAAACCCGACGCTCAAAAAATTAATCCATCTTCACCCATGGAGGGCTCCGCGCAGACTAGGGTATTAACATATACCCTATTGTTACAATTGTTACTTGAAAAGCATGAGGAATGACGTTGGGGTACCACATGCTCATTTGTTAAACCTCCATGCACTACAAAAATAAAGAATTAAAAAAATAAATAAAATAAATAAATAAATAATAATAATTAAAAAAAATGTATGCAGCTTCCAAATGAATCTAAAATGGATGCTGTCCAGGAGGTGGGAGGGTCTGCTAGGGAGGGTGTGCTGCTGATTGGCTGGAATATTTCTGCTGACTGTGAGGTACAGGGTCAAAGTTTACTCAATGATGACGAATAGGGGGCGGATCGAACCGCGCATGTGTTCGCCCGCCATGGCGAACGCGAACACGCTATGTTCGCCAGGAACTATTCGCCAGCGAACCGTTCGGTACATCACTACTCCTGAATAGCATTGGCAACAATACCCGGCAATCTTTGGCTCCTGAATAGCATTGGCAACAATACCCGGCAATCTATGGCTCCTGAATAGCAGTCGCAGAGATACAGCACCCACGGACTGGTGATCCTTAAGGTGCAGCTAAAGCCACTTCGTCTATAGACAGTCATAACAGTTAACCTTTCCACATCATATACATGTCGCAATGCATAGTCTCTGAGAGCGGTTGATCACGATTCATACTAGGATGTCTTCCATGTTTTAGTGCAAACTAGTCTAACTACTAATATTGTTGAAACGTGCTACTTTTATTAATGCCAGACAACCATGCAGGCCAGACTAACAAACATGCCAGGGCCAATCATAGTTAACCACCTCAGATAGTAACATGGCTCCCTCTATATACAGAGTAAACATGGCTACCTCTATATACAGAGTAACATGGCTCCCTCTATATACAGAGTAACATGGCTCCCTCTATATACAGTGTAACATGGCTCCCCTCTACATACAGATTAACAAGGCTGCCCTCTATATACAGTGTAAACATGGCTCCTCTCTATATACAGAGTAACATGGCTCCCTCTATATACAGTGTAAACATGGCTCCTCTCTATATACAGAGTAACATGGCTCTCCTCTATATACCGTGTAAACATGGCTCCCTCTATATAAAGAGTAACATGGCTCCCCTCTATATACAGTGTAAACATGGCTCCTCTCTATATACAGAGTAACATGGCTTCCATCTATATACAGAGTAACATGGCTCCCCTCTATATACAGTGTAAACATGGCTCCTCTCTATATACAGAGTAACATGGCTTCCCTCTATATACAGAGTAACATGGCTCCCCTCTATATACAGAGTAACATGGCCCCATCTATATACAGAGTAACATGGCACCCCTCTATATACAGTGTAACATGGCTCCCCTCTATATACCGTGTAAACATGGCTCCCTCTATATACAGAGTAACATGGCTCCTGAGCTGCGGGTGGGGGCCCTATAAAAGAATAATGGGGGGGATGGGACCTACTGTCCTCCCCCCTGCCCCCCACCCCTGCGCGGTGTGTGGGGGCCCTAAGTTACAATAAGGGGGGGATTTACTGTCCTCCCCCCAGGCCCCCACCACTGAGCGGCGGGTGGGGGCCCTAAAAAACAATAAGGGGGGGACCTACTGCCCTAAATGAAAATCCCCCCCCATCAAAGGTGACTAGGGATCCCCAAGGCCCTAGTCACCCACCCCCCCACCCAAATAAAAAAGGCCCTACCTACCCCCCTCACCCTAAAAAATAGTGAGGGGGGAATAAAATTACTACCCTGTAAAGTAAAATTCAACTTACTATTCAACGTCTTCTTTTTTCTAAAATCTTCATTTTTCAGCCCCAAAAAAGGGCAAATAAAAAGCCATTATACCCGTCGAATTAAAAATAAAATAAAAAACCTGAGCGCAAAAAAAAAATTCCAGACGAAAAAGAAAAAACCCGACGCTCAAAAAATTAATCCATCTTCACCCATGGAGGGCTCCGCGCAGACTAGGGTATTAACATATACCCTATTGTTACAATTGTTACTTGAAAAGCATGATGAATGCCGTTGGGGTACCACATGCTCATTCGTTATACCTCCATGCAGTACAAAAATAAATAATTTTAAAAAATAAAATAAAATAAAATAAAAAATAAAAATAAAAAAATAAATACAATTTAAAAAAAAAAATGTATGCAGCTTCCGAACGAATCTAAAATGGATGCTGTCCAGGAGGTGGGAGGGTCTGGGAGGGAGGGTCTGCTGCTGATTGGCTGGAATGTGTCTGCTGACTGTGAGGTACAGGGTCAAAGTTTACTCAATGATGACGAATAGGGGGCGGACCGAACATCGCATATGTTCGCCATCCGCGGTGGACGCGAACACGCGATGTTCGCCAGGAACTATTCAACGGCGAACCGTTCGGGACATTACTAGTTGTAAATAGTAGTGCTTACATTTGCTCCTGGGCTTATGGCCCATCTGGAGTAGCTCTAGCCTAGATTGGTACACAATTAAGTTGAAGTCACATGTTTGAACCGCTTGTGAGGCTATGTGCTGCTATGTGTAATTGCACTATGTTGTGGTTATCAGGAGTGGTCAGGGGTAATGAAGCCGGCAGTTTTGTGTGTAGTTTTGTCTCCCGTTTTGTACTAATCGGCCGTTGTTCTCCCTCTGAAGGAGGGGGTAGAGTGTTAATGTTAGATCTCAGTTGTTGTCGGGAGTGTGAGAGCCCCTAATCTAGGGGGCAGCGGGAGGGAGAGGGCGGTGGTAAGTGGGGAGCATGTGTGGAGCCTCTCTATGATAATGTAGTTCTGCTTGGTTATCCCTAGGTCTGGTCGTGGTAGTATTCCCAACCATGTGGAGTGTGTATTTGTACAGACCATGGCATTGAAAACGTTAGAATGAAAAAATTAACAGAACAATATTAACAGAACAGTATGCAGGCATAATAGTTTCCAGCTTAGCCGGTTTGGTTATGTTCGTATGCGGTCGTATGATCAGGACAGAAGTAGTTGAAGTTCCAGAAGGCCAAATGGAAGATGTAGAGAACAGCTACAAGTACTTGGGGGTAACACAAACGCATGACAACCATGAGGAAGAGGCAAGGAGGATAGCAACATCCAAGTAACTCTAAAGAGTCATACAGGTCCTGAAGTCCCAGCTCAATGGCAAGAACAAGATTCAAGCCATTAACACATATTCCCTACTGGTCATCTGGTACCCAGCTGGAATAATAACCTGGCTGTCAGGGTACCTGAGGCCTCTACCTCCGAGAGAGGTAGAGAATTGATCGTTCATCCATCCGGACGGCCTGATTCCCTTCTTCCTCGCGGTCCATCCGGTCATACAAGCCGGCCGCGAGGGAGTGACTCCCTTTTATAGCATGACGCCCGGACGTCGACGTCAGGACGCCAACCCGGAACGACCTGTCACTCAATTGGTTCAGGACCAATCAGGACTCGACGGAGGTGTGTCTACTTATCTGAACAGGGCATTTAACAGTGCTTCTTTCAGTAGCTCATTGCCCTGTCGTGGTTCTAGCTTGTCCTAGTCACTCAGTGCTCGTGTTCTCTAGTTTTCCCTTTCGGTTTTGACCCGGCTTGTTTGCTCTATTCTGCTTATCTCTGGTACCCTTGATTCGGCTTGTCTATCGCTTACCTGTCTTCTGTTACCCTCGACCTCGGCTTGTCTTTGACTATTCTCTACTGTACTACTTACGTTAGTCCGGCCATTCTAAGGTCCGGTATACGTATCTGGCTACTGTTTGTACTCTGCGTGTTGGATCCCTGTCCCGATCCTGACATTACGACAGGGCCAATGGATCCTGCAAGTACAAACAGTCAGCTTGGTTCTCCTGATCCTAGGTTTGAGGCCATGGATCACAGAATGGATCAGATGGCGCTAGCACTACAGGCGTTATTATCTTGTGCCAATAATCCACCAGAAGAGTTACGTACTACTCCTATCTCTCCTGTAGGTTCAGGCCTAGAAGTAGCCACTGTAGGTGCTTCTTCTCGCATTACTCCACCAGTACGCTATGGTGGTACTCCTGAGAAGTGTCGGGGTTTTTTAAACCAAATTAGTATCCATTTTGAATTGCAACCTCGCTCCTATCCTACGGATAGGGCAAAGGTGGGATTTATTATCACCTTACTCATTGAAAAGGCTCTGAGATGGGCCAATCCACTGTGGGAGAACGATAACCCGTTAGTATATAACTATAACGCATTTGTAGCTGCTTTTAGAAGAACTTTTGACCCTCCAGGTAGAAAGGTTAATGCAGCCAGATTACTGTTACGCCTGAGACAGGAGAACCGAACACTTGTGGATTATGCACTAGAGTTCAGGTCTCTGGCGTCAGAGGTCAAGTGGAATGAGCAGGCGTATATGGACATATTTTTTGAATGGGCTATCAGATGTAATTCTTGACGAGGTTGCTACTAGAGAACTTCCTGAGAATTTAGAGGATTTCATTTCGTTCATTTCTCGTATAGATGAACGTTTAAGAGAGAGACAGAACACTCGAGAGAGGAACCGGAGACCTTCCTTTAGGTTAGCTCCCGCATTTCCAAGTCCTGACTCCACGGTCTCATTGCTCCCTGAACCTATGCAGGTGGGCTATACCCGCCTCTCTGAGGAGGAGAGACAGTACAGGAGAAAGGAGGGGTTATGTATGTACTGTGGAGTCAGAGGTCATTTACTCTCGAACTGTCCTAACCGCCCGGGAAACGCTCGCACCTAAGTTTCTCTAGAGGACAGGCCTTGGGTGTTTCTATTTTGTCCTCTACTCCTAATTACAAAGATCACAGGCTTCTGTTACCAGTTTCCTTAACCTGGGAGAAAGAAGTGGTAAAGGCTATGGCCTTGATAGATTCCGGAGCTGCCGAGAATTTTATCGACCAAGCCTTTGTTACTAGACACAATATCCCATCCCAGTTAAGGGAGACACCCTTGGCCGTTGAGGCCATAGATGGTAGACCATTACTGGACCCCGTTATCTTTCGTGAGACCATACCCATTAACTTAAATGTTGGTATCCTACACGTGGAGAATTTATCTCTCATGCTCATTTCGTCCCCTTCTGTTCCCATAGTTCTGGGGTATCCATGGTTGAAAAGACATAACCCTATTATCGATTGGGAATTAGGGGAGATACTCTCGTGGGGATTGAGCTGCCAGGAGAGGTGTTTACGCAGGGTTTCTCCATTGGCAAATATTAATACACCAGGTAGTTCTACTCAGTCCACTGAGAGACAGATACCGCCCCTGTACCAAGACTTAAAGGCAGTATTCGACAAGAAGAATGCCGATTCATTACCTCCACACAGGCCATTTGATTGTAAAATTAAGCTTCTACCTGGTACTATGCCCCCGAGGGGTAATGTATATCCTTTATCTGTTCAGGAGAACTCTGTTCTAGAGGAATATATCCGTGAGAATTTAGAGAAAGGATTCATTAGGAGGTCTTCTTCCCCTGCCGGGGCTGGGTTTTTCTTCGTTAAAAAGAAGGATGGCACGCTGAGGCCTTGTATTGATTACCGAGGTTTGAATAAAATAACTATCAGAAATGCCTATCCTATCCCATTGATTACCGAGTTGTTTGATCGTCTTAAGGACTCCAAAATCTTCACCAAATTAGATCTCAGGGGGGCATATAATTTGGTGAGGATCCAGCATGGACACGAGTGGATGACGGCGTTCAATACTCGGTATGGCCATTATGAATACACAGTTATGCCATTTGGACTTTGCAATGCTCCTGCAGTATTTCAGGATTTGATTAATGAGGTACTTAGGGAGTTTCAACATGATTGTGTTATTGTCTACCTGGACGACATACTGATACACTCTAGGGAGATTGAGACTCACCATAGACAAGTCAGAAAGGTACTACACAAACTTCTGCAACATGGTCTATACTGTAAATTGGAGAAATGCAGCTTTGACCAGTCGCAGATAGACTTTCTTGGTTACGTGATTTCTGGGGAAGGCTTTAAAATGGACCCTGACAAACTCCAGTCTATTTTAGATTGGCCCTTGCCTAAAGGACTCAAGGCTATTCAGCGGTTTATTGGTTTTTCCAACTATTATAGGCGCTTCATTAAGGGATACTCTTCTATCATCTCGCCTATTACCAATATGACCAAACAAGGGGCTGATACTAAGACTTGGTCTACGGAGGCTCTTGTTGCGTTCAAGACTCTCAAAGAACTTTTTGCCTCTGCTCCCATTCTAGTCCACCCTGATACGACTCTGCCGTTCTTACTCGAGGTCGATGCCTCTGAGACGGGAGTTGGTGCTGTTCTGTCTCAAAGGTTAGGGGTGGACAAACCGTTACACCCTTGTGGGTTCTTCTCTAAGAAATTATCTGGGCCTGAAAGCAGATATGACATCGGTGATAGGGAACTGGTAGCGGTCATTAAGGCTTTAAAGGAGTGGAGACATTTACTAGAAGGGACATTACACCCTGTTACTATTTTAACGGATCATAAGAACTTGTCTTATATTAGGGAGGCTAAGCGCCTGTCCGCCAGACAAGCTCGTTGGTCCTTGTTCCTCACCCACTTTAATTATGTACTTACTTACAGACCTGGTTCTAAGAACTCTAAAGCCGATGCTTTGTCTCGTCAATATGAACCGTCCACTATAACGGAGCCAGTTCTTTCCTCGATAGTTCCTAAGGGTAACATCATCGCTAACACGAATCTCAGGATTCACTCTCCGTTGCTTACTGAGATCATGAAATTACAACATCTTGCGCCCAAACAGACTCCTGGGGATCGACACTTCGTTCCCGCCACTCTCCAACTAGAGGTGTAACGCTGTTTCCATAACAGCAAGGTGGCTGGGCATCCTGGCATTCGCAAGACGTATGCTTTGATCTCTAAAGACTTCTGGTGGCCTGATTTACGCAAAGATATTAAAGAATTCATCGGGGCGTGTGAGGTTTGTACCAAGACTAAACTACCTCATTCGCTTCCATGCGGATTTCTGCACCCTCTAGAGGTTCCTGAAAAGCCATGGTCCTGTTTGGCTATGGACTTCATTGTTGATTTGCCTATCTCTAAAAAGCAGTTATCCTCACTGTGGTGGACAGATTTACTAAGATGGCTCACTTCATTCCCTTACCTAAACTCCCATCTTCGCCCGAATTAGCAGAGATATTCGCTAGGGAGATCTTCCGTTTACATGGGATACCTTCCCAAATTGTATCGGACAGAGGTTCCCAATTTGTTTCCCGTTTTTGGAAATCCTTCTGCTCTCAACTAGGCATTAAATTGAATTTTTCTTCTGCCTACCATCCTCAGTCCAATGGAGCTGCTGAACGCACCAACCAAAAGGTTGAACAATATCTACGTTGTTTCGTTTCTGAACACCAGGACGATTGGGTCGGTTTGATTCCTTGGGCGGAGTTTGCACACAACAATCTCGTTTGTGATTCTACGCATTCTAGCCCCTTCTTCATGAATTATGGCTTTCATCCTTCCATTCTTCCTTCGGAGCCTTCTTCCCAAGGGGTACCGTCGGTTGATGTCCATGTTGCCAATTTGAGGAAGTTGTGGGACCAGACTCGACAAATTCTTTTGCACAATTCTATGCTGGTGAAGAAACACGCTGACAAACGTAGAAGGGCAGCACCGGTGTTTGTTCCAGGCGATAGAGTATGGCTAAGTACTAGAAACATTCGGTTAAAAGTGCCTTCCATGAAGTTCGCTCCTCGGTATATTGGACCTTACAGGATGTTGGCTCGAATTAACCCAGTTGCGTATCGTCTAGCTTTGCCTACTACCTTACGCATCCCTAACTCGTTCCATGTTTCGTTGCTGAAACCACTAGTTTGTAACAGATTCTCCTCCACGATCGCCCCTCCTCGCTCTGTTCAGGTGGAGGGTCAGGAGGAGTATGAGGTCAATTCCATCGTCGATTCTCGAATCTCCCGGGGGAAAGTACAATATCTGGTCGATTGGAGAGGATATGGTCCTGAGGAGAGAAGTTGGGTATCTCAGGAGGATGTTCATGCTCCCCGTCTCCGCAGGTCATTTCACTCTCGCTTCCCTTCTCGTCCTGGTTACTTCCGCCCGGTGGGCGTATCTGAGAGGGGGGGGTACTGTCAGGGTACCTGAGGCCTCTACCTCCGAGAGAGGTAGAGAATTGATCGTTCATCCATCCGGACGGCCTGATTCCCTTCTTCCTCGCGGTCCATCCGGTCATACAAGCCGGCCGCGAGGTAGTGACTCCCTTTTATAGCATGACGCCCGGACGTCGACATCAGGACGCCAACCCGGAACGACCTGTCACTCAATTGGTTCAGGACCAATCAGGACTCGACGGAGGTGTGTCTACTTATCTGAACAGGGCATTTAACAGTGCTTCTTTCAGTAGCTCATTGCCCTGTCGTGGTTCTAGCTTGTCCTAGTCACTCAGTGCTCGTGTTCTCTAGTTTTCCCTTTTGGTTTTGACCCGGCTTGTTTGCTCTATTCTGCTTATCTCTGGTACCCTTGATTCGGCTTGTCTATCGCTTACCTGTCTTCTGTTACCCTCGACCTCGGCTTGTCTTTGACTATTCTCTACTGTACTACTTACGTTAGTCCGGCCATTCTAAGGTCCGGTATACGTATCTGGCTACTGTTTGTACTCTGCGTGTTGGATCCCTGTCCCGATCCTGACACTGGCCAAGAGAAGAACTGGTCATCATGGATGTCAATACCAGGAAACTACTCACTATGAATGGAGAATTCCACCTGAAATCCAGCACCCAGAGACTGTACACCTGCAGGAAGAAGGAGGTTGGGGCTTGATGAATGTCAAGGCCACAGTCCTGGATGAAACACAGAGCATCCACAAGTACATCACGAAGATGGCTCCCAAAAATGAACTGCTAAGGGAATGCCTGAGACTTCAACAGATAGAGGATGCAGAAAAAGAGGAGGTTCCTTGGCAAGACAAACTTATCCATGGGGTGTACCACCGGTAGATAGTGGATGTGGCTCACATGACAAAATCCTACCAATGGTTGGAAAAGGCAGGACTGAAAGACAGCACTGAGGCACTAATCCTAGCAGCACAGGAACAGGCACTCAGCACCAGATTAATAGAAGCTGGAGTCTACCACACCAGGCAAGACCCAAGGCGCAGACTGTGCAAAGAGGTCTCTGAGACAGTCCTACACCTAGTAGCCGGATGCAAGATGTTAGCAGGAACAGCATACACGGAGAGACACAACCAAGTTATTGGCATTGTGTACCGAAACATCTGCACAGAATATGGATTGGACCTGCCTAAGTGCAGATGGGAGATACCACAAAGTGTAGTTGAGAATGACAGGGCTAAGATCCTGTGGGACTTCAAGATTCAGACAGACAAGCAAGTGTTGGCCAACCAACCCGACATCGTGGTGGTAGACAAGGAACGAAAGACTGCAGTCGAGGTGGATGTGGCAATACTCAGTGACTATAACATCAGGAAGAAGGAACATGAGAAGGTGGAGAAATACCA
Source organism: Pelobates fuscus (assembly GCF_036172605.1). Taxonomy (NCBI): domain Eukaryota; kingdom Metazoa; phylum Chordata; class Amphibia; order Anura; family Pelobatidae; genus Pelobates; species Pelobates fuscus. The sequence goes on along the minus strand of NC_086328.1, from coordinate 84,081,888 downwards.
AGAACTGAAAGAAGAACTAGGATGGATGTGGAAAATGAAGGCAGTAGTAGTCTCACATGTGATAGGAGCACTCGGGGCTGTTACTCCCAAGTTGGGGTAGCGACTTTAACAGATTCCAGGTGGGACATCTGAGATTACTATCCAGAAGAGTGCAGTTCTAGGAACAGCTAAGATACTGCGCATAACTCTCAAACTACCGGGCCTCTGGTAGAGGACCTGAGAATGAGGAATAAACATACCACCGAGGAGGGGTGATTTAATCATTTTTTAAAATGTATATATTTATACACATACACACACAAACTAACACTACTGTGGCACAATGACTTATAGGGCTGGCATACATTTTTTTTCCAGGCTGCCTTCCATTCCCAATGGGTCTCATCAGGGTGTGGCTGCACCGGTGGCAATTCCACTGCTACAGATAGGGAATGTGAAGCCTTGGGCGGCCATCAGGTGGTGACAACCGTCATGGTGGTAACCATCATGGTTGTCACACCCTGGTGGCGTACCTCGTAAGTATGTATATATGTAGCAGTGTATGTGCATACATCACAGCAATCAAACACCAACACAACATGCAAACACATCCCTGCAAACACAAACACTACATACAAAAACATCCCTGAATTCAAACTTCAAACTAAATTATATACAAACACTCAAACACATCCTTATTATTATTATTTTTGGTATTTATATAACGCCGACTAATTCTGCAGTGCTTTACAATATTATGAAGGAGGGGCGATTAACAATAAATGAGACAATTACACAGGAACAATAGGTAGATGAAGACCCTGCTCAAACGAGCTTACAGTCTTGAGGAGGTGGGGTACAAATACACAACAGGACAGCAAGGGTGACAGCCACCAAACAAGGTGGAAAAGTAGACGAGCTGGAGGTGAGAGTGGAGTATGGCTCTTTAGGAGAGCAAGAGACAGATTTGGATAAGTATAGATAAGTTACTCTGGGAGTCCATAAGCATTTCTGAACAAATGTGCTTTTAGGGACTTCTTAAACAATTGAAGACTAGGGGAGAGTCTGATGGGGGTAGGCAGGCTGTTCCAAAGAAAGGGAGCCGCTGCAAGAAGTCCTGCAAGCGCGAGTTAACAGTAACTCAAACACCAATATTGCATACAAAAGCACACCTGATCCTAAGTACTACAATCTGTTTGCTATCTGTATAAATAAATGCATATATTGCATGCATGTAAATATATATACCAAAAAAAATCTAAATTTGTCCCCCCAAAAAATACATTACATCACTTTGCTAATTAAAAGGTTTGCACTATGGTGCAAGCAAAAATTGGGGGGGTTCCATGATGTTGGTGCACTATGTCAAAGGGTTCCATGAGAAAATTAGTTGGGAACCCCTGGTTGAGGTGATATCTTTTACTCATGATTTCACTTCTCTTTGAGTTATAATATAGCCATATCACTTTATCGTTGTAGCGCATAATGTTACACGTAACTCACTAGTTTCATTGTTATCATTTCCTTTTGGTGTGGATGAAGATTATAACACACCTCATAATTTCTTGAAATTCAGGTTTGCTATTTGTTTAAGTGGGGCCAGGGAATGCATTCATGTCATTCAGCATGTCATTGAGTCTAGTTTGCATCACAATCATTTTCATTTACGTTCAATATGCCTATTTAAATTGTGATTTTGCTGGTTGTATTTGTCTTAAAGGGACTCTCCAGTGCCAGGAAAACAAACCTTTTCCTGGCACTGCAGGTCCCCTCTCCCTCCCACCCCCCATCCCAAGTTGCTGAAGGGGTTAAAACCCCTTCAGTGACTTACCTTTATCCAGCGCCGATGTCTCTCGGCGCTAGTTCAGGGTCCGCACACGCACATGCGCAGCCGCCGGCGGGGGAGACCTAATGCACGTGCGCGGCAATGCCGAGCACGCGCATTAGATCTCCCCATAGGAAAGCATTGAAAAATGCTTTCAATGCTTTCCTATGGGGATTTCAGAGACGCTGGAAGTACTCACATAGCATGAGGATGTCCACCGACGCTATAGCACACGGAATGTGTGCTATACACATGGAAGTGCCCTCTAGTGGCTGTCTAGAAGACAGCCACTAGAGGAGGAGTTAACCCTGCAAGGTAAATATTGCATTTATGAAAACTGCAATAATTACACTTGCAGGGTTAAGGGTAGTGGGAGTTGGCACCCAGACCACTCCAATGGGCAGAAGTGGTCTGGGTGCCTGGAGTGTCCCTTTAAAGACATGACATTTTGACATATTGGTGTATATCACAGCATAACAAAGCAAAATAATTATTTACAAGTGCCTTTTTTGGAATATATATATATATATATACACTGCTCAAAAAAATAAAGGGAACACTTAAACAACACAATGTAATTCCAAGTCAATTACACTTCTGTAAAATCAAATTGTCCACTTAGGAAGCAACAGTGCGTGACAATCAATTTCCCATGCTGTTGTGCAAATGGGATAGACAACAGGTGGAAATTATAGGCAATTAGCAAGACACCCCCAATAAAGGAGTGGTTCTGCAGGTGGTGACCACAGATCACTTCTCAGTTCCTATGCTTCCTGGCTGATGTTTTGGTCACTTTTGAATGCTGGCTGTGCTTTCACTTTAGTGGTAGCATGAGACAGAGTCTTCAACCCACACAAGTGGCTCAGGTAGTGCAGCTCATCCAGGATGGCACATCAATGCAAGCTGTGGCAAGAAGGTTTGCTGTGTCTGTCAGCGTAGTGTCCAGAGCATGGAGGCAGGGCTGCCATCAGAAATTGTGGGGCCCCTGACAAAGCACAAGGTCTGCCCCTCCCCCCGTCCCCTCCCTCCCGGGCCCGCCCGCGCCCTACCTAGTCCGCTGACAATGATGCGGGACTGAATGTGGTGTGTATAGTGGAAGTGAATTAGAATGTGTGTAATGGATGTAGTGTTTGTGTGTATTAGATACTGTTTGTGCAGTGAATGCAGAGTGTGTGTTTGTGTAGCGGATGCAGTGTGTATAGTGAACGCAAAGTGTGTTTGAGTAGTGCATGTAGTGTGTGTACAGTGATGTAGTGTTTGTATGTACTAGATGAAATGTGTTTAGTGGATGCAGTGTCTGTAGTGGATGCAGTGTGTGTATTAGACGCAGTGTCTGTGTATAGTGAATGCAGAGTGTTTCAATTTGTGGTGGATGTAGTGTGTGTACTGTGAATACAGGATGTTTGTGTAGTGGATGCTGTGTGTACAGTTAATGCAGCGTGTGTGTCAGTATAGTGAATCCAGAGTGTGTGTTAGTGTGTAATGAATGCAGAGTGTGTGTTAGTGTGTAGTGAATGCAGAGTGTGTCAATGTAATGAATGTAGTGTGTGTGTGTTAATGCAGTGAATGCAGAGTGTGTGTAAATGTGTAGTGAATGCAGAGTGTGTGTAAATGTGTAGTGAATGCAGAGTGTGTGTAAATGTGTAGTGAATGCAGAGTGTGTGTTAATGTGTAGTGAATGCAGAGAGTGTGTTAATGTGTAGTGAATGCAGAGAGTGTGTTAGTGTGTAGTGAATGCAGAGAGTGTGTTAGTGTGTAGCGGATGCAGAGTGTATGTTAGTTTGTAGCGGATGCAGTGTGTTAATGTGTAGTGAATGCAGAGGGTGTGTTAGTGTGTAGCGGATGCAGAGTGTGTGTTAGTGTAGTGAATGCAGAGTGTTAATGTGTAGTGAATGCAGAGTGTTAATGTGTAGTGAATGCAGAGAGTGTTTGAGTAGTGGATGTAGTGTGTGTACAGTGATGTAGTGTGTGTTTGTGTAGTGGATGTAGTGTTTGTATGTACTAGATGAAATGTGTTTAGTGGATGTGTATAGTGAATGCAGTGTCTGTGTATAGTGAATGCAGAGTGTTTTAATTTGTGGTGGATGTAGTGTGTGTACTGTGAATACAAGATGTTTGTGTAGTGGATGCTGTGTGTACAGTTGATGCAGAGTGTATGTTAGTATAGTGAATGCAGAGTGTATGTTAGTATAGTGAATGCAGAGTGTGTGCATAGTTAAGTGAATGCAGAGTGTGTGTTAGTGTGTAATAAATGCAGAGTGTGTGTTAGGGTGTAGTGAATGCAGAGTGTGTCAGTGTAATGAATGTAGTGTGTGTGTAAATTCGTAGTGAATGCAGAGAGTGTGTAAATTTGTAGTGAATGCAGAGAGTGTGTTAGTGTAGTGAATGCAGAAAGTGTGTTAGTGTAGTGAATGCAGAAAGTGTGTTAGTGTAGTGAATGCAGAAAGTGTGTTAGTGTAGTGAATGCAGAAAGTGTGTTAGTGTAGTGAATGCAGAAAGTGTGTTAGTGTAGTGAATGCAGAGAGTGTGTTAGTGTAGTGAACGCAGAGAGTGTGTTAATGTGTAGTGAATGCAGAGTGTGTGTTAGTGTAGTGAATGCAGAGTGTTAATGTGTAGTGAATGCAGAGAGTGTGTTAGTGTGTAGCGGATGCAGAGTGTGTGCTAGTGTAGTGAATGCAAAGTGTGCATATGTAGCGAATGCAGAGTGTGTGTCAGTATAGTGGATGCAGTGAGTGGGTTAGTGTGTAGTGTATGCAGAGTGCATGTTGTATTAGTGAATGCAGTGTGTGTATTGTATTAGTGTATTAGTGTATGCAGTGTGTGTGTTGTATTAGTGTATGCAGTGTGTGTGTGTGTTGTGTTAGTGCATGCAGTGTGTGTTAGTGTATGCACTGTGTGTTGTGTCAGTGTATGCAGAGTGTGTGTTGTGTCAGTGTATGCAGAGTGTGTGTTGTGTCAGTGTGTGCAGAGTGTGTGTTGTGTCAGTGTATGCAGAGTGTGTGTTGTGTCAGTGTATGCAGTGTGTGTTGTGTTAGTGTATGCAGTGTGTGTTGTGTCAGTGTATGCAGTGTGTGTTGTGTCAGTGTATGCAGTGTGTGTTGTGTTAGTGTATGCAGTGTGTGTTGTGTTAGTGTATGCAGTGTGTGTTGTGTTAGTGTATGCAGTGTGTGTTGTGTTAGTGTATGCAGTGTGTGTTGTGTTAGTGTATGCAGTGTGTGTTGTGTTAGTGTATGCAGTGTGTGTTGTGTTAGTGTATGCAGTGTGTGTTGTGTTAGTGTATGCAGTGTGTGTTGTGTTAGTGTATGCAGTGTGTGTGTGGTGTTAGTGTATGCAGTGTGTGTGGTGTTGGTGTATGCAGAGTGTGTGTTGTGTTAGTGTATGCTGTGTGTGTGTTGTGTTAGTGTATGCTGTGTGTGTGTTGTGTTAGTGTATGCTGTGTGTGTGTTGTGTTAGTGTATGCTGTGTGTGTGTTGTGTTAGTGTATGCAGTGTGTGTTGTGTTAGTGTATGCAGTGTGTGTTGTGTTAGTGTATGCAGTGTGTGTGTGGTGTTAGTGTATGCAGTGTGTGTGGTGTTGGTGTATGCAGAGTGTGTGTTGTGTTAGTGTATGCTGTGTGTGTGTTGTGTTAGTGTATGCTGTGTGTGTGTGTTGTGTTAGTGTATGCTGTGTGTGTGTTGTGTTAGTGTATGCTGTGTGTGTGTTGTGTTAGTGTATGCAGTGTGTGTTGTGTTAGTGTATGCAGTGTGTGTTGTGTTAGGGTATGCAGTGTGTGTGTGGTGTTAGTGTATGCAGTGTGTGTGGTGTTAGTGTATGCAGTGTGTGTGTGGTGTTAGTGTATGCAGTGTGTGTGGTGTTAGTGTATGCAGTGTGTGTGGTGTTGGTGTATGCAGTGTTGGTGTATGCAGTGTTGGTGTATGCAGTGTGTGTGGTGTTGGTGTATGCAGTGTGTGTGGTGTTGGTGTATGCAGAGTGTGTGTGGTGTTGGTGTATGCAGTGTGTGTTGTGTTGGTGTATGCAGTGTGTGTGGTGTTGGTGTATGCAGAGTGTGTGTGGTGTTGGTGTATGCAGTGTGTGTTGTGTTAGTGTATGCAGTGTGTGTGTGGTGTTAGTGTATGCAGAGTGTGTGTGGTGTTGGTGTATGCAGAGTGTGTGTGGTGTTGGTGTATGCAGAGTGTGTGTGGTGTTGGTGTATGCAGAGTGTGTGTGGTGTTGGTGTATGCTGTGTGTGTGTTGTGTTAGTGTATGCTGTGTGTGTGTTGTGTTAGTGTATGCAGTGTGTGTGTTGTGTTAGTGTATGCAGTGTGTGTGTTGTGTTAGTGTATGCAGTGTGTGTTGTGTTAGTGTATGCAGTGTGTGTGGTGTTAGTGTATGTTGTGTGTGTGTGTTGTGTTGGTGTATGCAGAGTGTGTGTTGTGTTGGTGTATGCAGAGTGTGTGTTGTGTTGGTGTATGCAGAGTGTGTGTTGTGTCGGTGTATGCAGAGTGTGTGTTGTGTTAGTGTATGTAGTGTGTGTGTTGTGTTAGTGTATGTAGTGTGTGTGTTGTGTTAGTGTATATAGTGTGTGTTGTGTTAGTGTATATAGTGTGTGTGTGTGTTGTGTCAGTGTATGTAGTGTGTGTTGTGTCAGTGTATGTAATGTGTGTGTGTGTTGGTTGTGTCAGTGTATGTAGTGTGTGTGTGTTGTGTCAGTGTATGTGTGTAAATGTGCAATCTGGGGTGAGGGGGAGGGGGGGCATTTTAACATAATAAAAAAAAATACATTTAATTAAATTGTTTCTCCCCCCTCCCTGCTTACCTGTGTCTAGGGAGGGGGGAGATTCCATCCCTGGTGGTCCGGTGGCATGGTGGGGCCCCCCGGGTTCCCTGATACCGCAGAGGGGGCCCAGGCAGCACACTGCCTCTTCTCTTCGCTCTCCTCTAATAACTCTTGCGAGACCCGCGGAGCGTTGCCATGGCAACCGGGTCTCGCGAGAGTTATTAGAGGAGAGCGAAGAGAAGAGGCTGTGTGCTGCCTGGGCCCCCTCTGCGGTAACAGGGAGCCGGGTGGCCCGCGGCTGCACACATAGATAGCGATATTCGCTATCTATGTGTGCAGGGAGGGAAAGTGGGGCCCAGGACTGCCAGAGCAGTCCGGGCCCCCCAGGGCCGCCGGGCCCGTGACAACCGTCATGGTTGTCACCCCCTGATGGCGGCCCTGCATGGAGTCGCTACCAGGAGACAGGCCAGTACATCAGGAGACGTGGAGGAGGCCGTAGGAGGGCAACAACCCAGCAGCAGGACCGCTACCTCCGCCTTTGTGCAAGGAGGAACAGGAGGAGCACTGCCAGAGCCCTGCAATATGACCTCCAGCAGGCCACAAATGTGCATGTGTCTACTCAAACGGTCAGAAACAGACTCCATGAGGGCCTGACGTCCACAGGTGGGGGTTGTGCTTACAGCACAACACCGTGCAGGACATATGGCATTTGCCGGAGAACACCAAGATTGGCAAATTCGCCACTGGCGCCCTGTGCTCTTCACAGATGAAAGCAGGTTCACACTGAGCACATGTGACAGACGTGACAGAGTCTGGAGACGCCATGGAGAACGTTCTGCTGCCTGCAACATAATCCAGCATGACCGGTTTGTCAGTGGGTCAGTAATGGTGTGGGGTGGCATTTCTTTGGGGGGCCGTACAACCCTCCATGTGCTCGCCAGAGGTAGCCTGACTGCCATTAGGTACCGAGATGAGATCCTCAGACCCCTTGTGAGACCATATGCTGGTGCGGTTGGCCCTGGGTTCCTCCTAATGCAAGACAATGCTAGACCTCATGTGGCTGGAGTGTGTTAGCAGTTCCTGCTAGACGAAGGCATTGATGCTATGGACTGGCCCGCCCCTTCCCCATACCTGAATCCAATTGAGCACATCTGGGACATCATGTCTCACTCCATCCACCAACGTCATGTTGCACCACAGACTTTCCAGGAGTTGGCAGATGCTTTAGTCCAGGTCTGGGAGCAGATCCCTCAGGAGACCATCTGCTACCTCATCAGGAGCATGCACAGGCATTGTAGGGAGGTCATACAGGCACGTGGAGGCCACACACACTACTGAGACTCATTTTGACTTGTTTTAAGGACATTACATCAAAGTTGGATCAGCCTGTAGTGTGTTTTTCCACTTTAATTTTGAGTGTGATTCCAAATCCAGACCTCCATGGGTTGAAAAATTTGATTTCCATTTTTTTTATTTTTGTGTGATTTTGTTGTCAGCACATTCAACTACGTAAAGAACAAAGTATTTCAGAAGAATATTTAATTCATTCAGATCTAGGATGTGTTATTTTTGTGTTCCCTTTATTTTTTTGAGCAGTGTGTATGTATATGTATATGTGTATGTGTATGTGTGTGTGTGTGTGTGTATATATATATATATATATATGTGTGTGTATATATAGATATATATATATATATATATAGATATAGATAGATATAGTTTAATATATTTCTAAACACAAATACACACACCAGTCAAGACTTGCTTTTCCCACAGAAATCTCACTTTAACAGTGCTCTTACTCAGGGCCAGATTAAGAGCCCAGTGGGCCTAGTGCTGACAATTATGATGGGCCTAATTACAGAATCTTATCGACCAAAAACATTAAAACAGTCATACCTCAAGCATCATGTATCTGATGGAGATGGTATTGGAGGGAAACTCAAAGGATGCAGCTATAAGAAAACACATACTCTATGCTAATCTCTCTCTAATTTATGCTTTCATCTTTCAAGTGAATCCATACCCCCTAACCGCAGTGTCCAGTGAAGCAGGAAGTCAATGGGCGGGGTTAAAGGGTGGGCCACTGACGCGAATCACGTGACCAGAACTGCCAAAAGGGGCGAACATGCCCAAAAAGGGGGCATGTCTGTCCAAAGAATTGGAAGGCCAGCCTGGCATCAGTGTCCCTATGTATCACAGTGTAAGTGTCCCCATGTCACCCAGTCCCGTAGTCTCCCAGTGTCTGTGTCCCCATTTCTCCCAGTGTCCCCATGTCTGTGTGCCCCGTGTCACTAGGATACTAGAGGACACTGAGAGACATGGGGACGCTGAGAGACATGGGGACACAGTGAGACATGGGGAAACTGAGACACTTGGGGACACTGGGAGACATGGGACACTGAGAGACACGGGGACACAGTGAGACATTGGGACACTGAGACACTTGGGGACACTGGGAAACATGGGGACACTGGGAGACTTGGTGCACTTGTGGATACAGACATTTGGGGACACTGGGAGAAATGGGGACACAGACACTAGGGACACAGACATGGGGACACTGAGACATTTCGGGACACTAAGACACTAGGGACACTGAGAGACATGGGAACACAGACACTGGGAGACTAGGGGACACATGGGGATACTGAGACACTAGGGACACTGGCTGGGAGGCATGGGGACACAGACATTTGGGGACACTGGGAGACATGGGGACACTAGGGACACTGAGAGACATGGGGATGCAGACATGGGGACACTGAGACACTAGGGACACTGGCTGGGGAACTTGGGGACACTGGGAGACTTGGGGACACTGGAAGACATGGGGACACTGAGACACTAGGGACACTGGGAGACTAGGGGACACTGGGAGCCATGGGGACACAGAGACACTAGGGACACTGGCTGGGAGACATGGAGACACTGGGAGACATGGAGACTGTGTCCTTAGTGTCTCCGTGTCCCAATGTGTATCCCAATGTCCCTATGTCTCACAGCATCCCCACGTGTCTCAGCGTCCCCATGTCTCAGTGTCCTCTAGTGTCTCAGTGTCCCCATGTTTCCCAGTGTCCCCAAGTGTCTCATTGTCTACTAGTGTCTCAGTGTCCCCATGTCTCCCTGCTGCCTCTCCCCTCATCCCTCACTTCCCTGAGCTGTAGTCTGTTTCTGCAGGCTGCTGTCTGAACTCTCTGTGCTGTGTAGCTGCTCCCCCGCGGATTAGTGAGTAGAGAGAGGCAGGGAGGGATATGCTGTAACTTCCTATTCCTGCCTCTCTCCACACACAGTGACCCCTACTGGCTGGTGCTGGTATAGCAGAGTAATCTCCGTTTATACTGAGAAAAATATCTGCATTTGTATTGCCGGTATTACTGCAATACAGGCACGGCCAGGCAGCCTCAAATATTGGCTGTGCCAGTAAAATACCAGTCAGGTGGCAAACCTAAGAGTAGTGTGTAAAAAAAAATAAAAAAAGTAAAGAAACATTTTTTTTTTTAAATGGGCCTATTCTATGGGCCCGGGCCCCTTCAGCCCCTATGTTAATCCGGCCCTGCTCTCACTACTGCAAGGGATTCTGGGTAGGCATATGCAAATTAGCTTAAAAAGAATCACATTTTTCAGGTGGAAGGGGTTTTCATCCACACTTTTTTCCCCACTACAACTCTGTTGGTATGTACTTTACAAGTAACACCAAGCCTCCATTGCAAGCCACTAACCAATCTCATGCTGATGAGTTGCATTAACAATGAAACAGCTGTCCATGAGTGGTTCACTGGCTTTGCTCCTCTTCCTGAGATTCGTTTCAAAGCTGTTGTATACAGCAGACACATACTCCAAGGAATCCATGTATAAAGTGGAATTATGAGGCACAAATGTGGTGCTTTGTTGAGCTCATTTACATACGCCTACCCAGAATCCCTTGCAGTAGTAAGAGCACTGTTAAAATTAGATTTTTGTGGGAAAAGTCTTATGGCTTGACTGGTGTGTGTATTTGTGTTTAGTAATGTATTAACTATCCACTTACTTCAGGTGGAAGGGGTTTTCATCCACACTTTTTTCCCCACCACAACTATGTTGGTATGTGTATATATATATATATATATATATATATATATATATATACACACACACACACACTCACACGCACACATATCTTACTATATATTATTTTAGCATAATTAAGCTTTTTAAAATTATTTCTATGTCAGGGTATCTGCCTGACAACCCAAGCAGTCCTCCTGATCTGGTCATGTGATCGCGGTGTTATCGAAATCATATGATCTGGATGGAGGGGATTTGAAGCAGGAAGACTGCCTCAGTTGTCAGGCTGCTCCCCCTCCATCATGATCACAGTGAAGGGTAAGTATGCCGCCCTAACAGCGTTAAAGCTCTCCCTATGTAAGACAGCAGGGCACGCCCAAACGGCATTAATGGATTAATCTGATGTGACATATACATATATAGATTTTTTATTTGTATTAAAAAATCCACATTAAATTCATAAAAAAAAAAAAATAAAAAGAACAATTTTGTTTCACAGTTTTAGCAAAATATGTGCATAATTAGTGCAGCTCATGAAAATGAATTCAAAATAAGTTCACGAGTACTTAATATTAGGGATCGACCGATTATCGGTTTTACCGATATAATCGTCCGATATTCGTTATTTTCGGAAATATCGGTATCGGCCAATATAGCTACCGATATTGCCAATAATACCTCCTAGGACCGCCAGGCTCATTACAAGCCCGGCGATCCTGGGGGGGCCGGCAGCAAGCGCTGACTTACCCTCCCAGCAGCTCCTGCAGCTCCATGTCTAAATCTCGCGAGACCCGTGGCTGCAGAGCGTTGCCACGGGTTACCATGGCAACGCTCCGCGCGGCACTAAGGGACGCGAGATTTACACTGGGGAGCTGGAGGAGCTGCTGGGAGGGTAAGTTAGCGCTTGCTGCCAGCCGCCCCACAGTACTTAACAAGCCACCGGACCACCAGGGAATACTATATCCCCCCCTCCCTGGTAAGAAGCAGGTGGGGGGGGGGACTAAAAGAAACAAAAACAATACAATTTAAATATAAAAAAAATTATAATAAACATAAAAAATCCCCCCCTCCATTTTACACAAATTACATCACTACACAAACACACACACACACACACACTCACTGCATGACATACATACACACTACACAAACACACACACACACTGCATTACATACATACACACTACACAAACACACACACACTGCATTACATACATACACACTACACAAACACACACAAACTGCATTGCATACATACACACTACACAAACACACACACTGCATTACATACATACACACTACACAAACACACACACTGCATTACATACACAAACTACACACACACAAACTGCATTACATACATACACACTACACAAACACACACTCTGCATTCACTATACACACACTACACAAACACACACTCTGCATTCACTATACACACACTACACAAACACACACTCTGCATTCACTATACACACACTACACAAACACACACTCTGCATTCACTATACACACACTACACAAACACACACTCTGCATTCACTATACACACTCTGCATTCACTATATATATATATATATATATATATATATATATATATACACACACACACTACACAAACACTCACTGCATTCACTATACACTCTGCATACACTATATATACACACTACACAAATACACACTGCATCCACTACACACACAGCTCCCCTGTCTAAATACACTTCATCCACTACATGTGGCATGTATATTTTGTGCATTTACCGTTAGAAAGAGTTTATTTTTTCAAAATGGTAAATGTACAGAATATCGGCAAGTTATCGGCTATCGGCATGAAAGTTCACAGCTTATCGGTATCGGTATCGGCTCTAAAAAATCAATATCGGTCGATCCCTACTTAATATGTCTAGGATTTCAGTTTATTTTTGGGTAATTATAGGTCACAAAATACAAGGAGTAAAATAAAATGTGGAGCGATTTCATAATTTGGTATGCTTGTAGTTTAATAGATATCACAGAAAACAAAAGTGCCACGCAAAACTATTTATTTATTCTGGCTAAAACATTAAATGAACATGGTAGCATTTCACAGGGTGAGCGATCAGCCCTTAAAGAGTTTTTGTCCTCATGAATTATGAGGATTACAGAGTCGATTTATTGTTGCAACTCTCTCAAATGCATACATATAAAGTAAACCTCATTGATCTAGGGATTCAGCACACAGATTTTACGAATCACTGAGGAGGGGATTAGAGGCAAATAGTGATGTCGTGAACATGAAATTTTCCGTTCGCGAACGGCGAACGCGAACTTCCTCAAATGTTCGCGAACGGGCGAACCCGGCGAACCGCCATAGACTTCAATAGGCAGGTGAATTTTAAAACCCACAGGGACTCTTTCTGGCCACAATAGTGATGGAAAAGTTGTTTCAAGGGGACTAACACCTAAAAAAAGGGGGGAGGACCTATTGTCCTCCCCACCGGCCCCCACCCCTGAGCGGTGGGTGGGGGCCCTAAACAAGAATAAGGGGTGGGGACCTAATGTCCTCCCCCCTGGCCCCCACCCCTGAGCGGGGGGTGGGGGCCCTAAATACTAAAAGAATAAGGGGTGGGGACCTAAGGTCCTCCCCCCTGGCCCCCACCCCTGAGCGGTGGGTGGGGGCCCCAAATACTAATAAGGGGGGACCTATTGTCCTCCCCCCGGCCCCCACCCCTGAGCGGCGGGTGGGGGCCCTAAAAAAAGTCCCCCCCAGGTGACTAAGGGTCCCCAAACCCCTAGTCACCCCCCCAAAAAAAGTATCCCCCTACCTACCCCCCTCACCCTAAAAATAATGAGGGGGGACCTTTAACTAAGAACCTGTAAAGAAAAAGGGGGGGGAGCGGGTGACTAGGGGTTTGGGGACCCCTAGTCACCTGGGGGGGCAATTTTTTTAGGGCCCCCACCCGCCGCTCAGGGGAGGGGGCCGGGGGGAGGACAATAGGTCCCCCCCCTATTGGTATTTAGGGCCCCCACCCGCCGCTCAGGGTTGGGGGCCAGGGGGGAGGACATTAGGTCCCCCTCTTATTAGTATTTAGGGCCCCCACCCACCACTCAGGGGTGGGGGCCAGGGAGGAGGACATTAGGTCCCCCCCTTATTAGTATTTAGAGCCCGCCGCTCAGGGGTGGGGGCCAGGGGGGAGGACCTTAGGTCCCCCCCTTTTTAGTATTTAGGGCCCCCACCCGCAGCTCAGGGGTGGGGGCCGGGGGGGAGGACATTAGGTCGCCCCCTTATTAGTATTTAGGGCCCCCACCCACCGCTCAGGGGTGGGGGCCAGGGGAGAGGACATTAGGTCCCCCCTTATTCTTGTTTAGGGCCCCCACCCACCGCTCAGGGGTGGGGGCCAGGGGGGAGGACATTAGGTCCCCCCCTTATTCTTGTTTAGGGCCCCCACCCACCGCTCAGGGGTGGGGGCCAGGGGGGAGGACATTAGGTGTCCCCCCCCTTATTCTTGTTAAGGGCCCCCACCCATCGCTCAGGGGTGGGGGCCAGGGGGGAGGACATTAGGTCCCCCCCTTATTCTTGTTTAGGGCCCCCACCCACCGCTCAGGGGTGGGGGCCAGGGGGGAGGACATTAGGTCCCCCCCTTATTCTTGTTTAGGGCCCCCACCCACCGCTCAGGGGTGGGGGCCAGGGGGGAGGACATTAGGTCCCCCCCTTATTCTTGTTTAGGGCCCCCACCCACCGCTCAGGGGTGGGGGCCAGGGGGGAGGACATTAGGTGTTCCCCCCCCCTTATTCTTGTTAAGGGCCCCCACCCATCGCTCAGGGGTGGGGGCCAGGGGGGAGGACATTAGGTCCCCCCCTTATTCTTGTTTAGGGCCCCCACCCACCGCTCAGGGGTGGGGGCCAGGGGGGAGGACATTAGGTGTTCCCCCCCCTTATTCTTGTTAAGGGCCCCCACCCATCGCTCAGGGGTGGGGGCCAGGGGGGAGGACATTAGGTCCCCCCCCCAATTTTTATTTAGGGCCCCCACTGCCGCTCAGGGGTGGGGGCCGGTGGGGAGGACAATAGGTCCCCCCCCCCTTTTTTTACTTTAGGGCCCCCACCCGCTCAGGGAGGGGGGGACCCTTTTTTATTTTTTTGGCTGCTCACTGTTTAATAGACATGCCCCTACTCGCGGTATTGCGAGTAGGGGCACAATTTACTAATACTAAGTAATTTTTACTTAGTATTAGTAAATTTGGCTGAAAGACCAATTTAGGTCTTTCAGCCTTTTGGTAGATAACTCCCTAATACCGTGGGAATTAGGGAGTTATCTACCAAGCGGCTGCAACAAAAGTCCTGAAAAGTCCAGAAATGCGGGAGGGATAATGTATAATAAACACAGGTTACTGGCTATGGGGGGATAATGTATAACAAACACAGGTTACTGGCTATGGGAGGATAATGTATAATAAACACAGGTTACTGGCTATGGTGGGATAATGTATAATAAACACAGGTTACTGGCTATGGGGAGGATAATGTATAACAAACACAGGTTACTGGCTATGTGGGGATAATGTATAATAAACACAGGTTACTGGTTGTGGGGGGATAATGTATAATAAACACAGGTTACTGGTTGTGGGGGGATAATGTATAATAAACACAGGTTACTGGCTATGGGGGAGATAATGTATAATAAGCACAGGTTACTGGCTATGGGGGGGGATAATGTATAATAAACACAGGTTACTGGCTATGGGGGAATAATGTATAATAAACACAGGTTACTGGTTGTGGGGGGATAATGTATAATAAACACAGGTTACTGGTTGTGGGGGGATAATGTATACTAAACACAGGTTACTGGCTATGGGGGAGATAATGTATAATAAGCACAGGTTACTGGCTATGGGGGGGATAATGTATAATAAACACAGGTTACTGGCTATGGGGGATAATGTATAATAAACACAGGTTACTGGCTATGGAGGATAATGTATAATAAACACAAAAAAAATAATACAAAAAAAAATGTAAAAAAATGAATGCAGCTTCAGAATTAATCTCAAATGTATGCTGTCTAGGAGGTGGGAGGGTCTGGGAGGAGGGTCTGCTGCTGATTGGCTGGAATGTGTCTGCTGACTGTGAGGTACAGGGTCAAAGTTTCCTCAATGATGACGAATAGGGGGCGGACCGAACATCGCATATGTTCGCCATCTGTGGCGAACGCGAACACGCTATGTTCGCCGGGAACTATTCGCCAGCGAACCGTTCGGGACATCACTAGGGAGGGGGGGACCCTTTTTTATTTTTTTGGCTGCTCACTGTTTAATAGACATGCCCCTACTCGCGGTATTGCGAGTAGGGGCACAATTTACTAATACTAAGTAATTTTTACTTAGTATTAGTAAATTTGGCTGAAAGACCAATTTAGGTCTTTCAGCCTTTTGGTAGATAACTCCCTAATACTGTGGGAATTAGGGAGTTATCTACCAAGCGGCTGCAACAAAAGTCCTGAAAAGTCCGGAAATGCGGGAGGGATAATGTATAATAAACACAGGTTACTGGCTATGGGGGGATAATGTATAATAAACACAGGTTACTGGCTATGGGGGGATAATGTATAATAAACACAGGTTACTGGTTGTGGGGGGATAATGTATAATAAACACAGGTTACTGGTTGTGGGGGGATAATGTATAACAAACACAGGTTACTGGCTATGGGAGGATAATGTATAATAAACACAGGTTACTGGCTATGGTGGGATAATGTATAATAAACACAGGTTACTGGCTATGGGGAGGATAATGTATAACAAACACAGGTTACTGGCTATGTGGGGATAATGTATAATAAACACAGGTTACTGGTTGTGGGGGATAATGTATAATAAACACAGGTTACTGGTTGTGGGGGGATAATGTATAATAAACACAGGTTACTGGCTATGGGGGAGATAATGTATAATAAGCACAGGTTACTGGCTATGGGGGGGGATAATGTATAATAAACACAGGTTACTGGCTATGGGGGAATAATGTATAATAAACACAGGTTACTGGTTGTGGGGGGATAATGTATAATAAACACAGGTTACTGGTTGTGGGGGGATAATGTATACTAAACACAGGTTACTGGCTATGGGGGAGATAATGTATAATAAGCACAGGTTACTGGCTATGGGGGGGATAACGTATAATAAACACAGGTTACTGGCTATGGGGGGATAATGTATAATAAACACAGGTTACTGGCTATGGGGGATAATGTATAATAAACACAGGTTACTGGCTATGGAGGATAATGTATAATAAACACAAAAAAAATAATACAAAAAAAAATGTAAAAAAATGAATGCAGGTTCAGAATTAATCTCAATTGTATTCTGTCTAGGAGGTGGGAGGGTCTGGGAGGAGGGTCTGCTGCTGATTGGCTGGAATGTGTCTGCTGACTGTGAGGTACAGGGTCAAAGTTTCCTCAATGATGACGAATAGGGGGCGGACCGAACATCGCATATGTTCGCCATCTGTGGCGAACGCGAACACGCTATGTTCGCCGGGAACTATTCGCCAGCGAACCGTTCGGGACATCACTAGAGGCAAACTATATAACCAAAGGAGAATTTGATTACCTGTACGAACAGCACCCCCACTGTCCAGTACTTTACACTTTACCGAAGGTGCATAACAATTTGGAAAACCCAACCGGTCACCTATTGTATTGGCGATCGGGAGCTTTCTCAAAGCATTTGGTACTTGACTAAATTAATTAAAGCCCTTGTTATAACTATCCCCACCTGCGTTTACATTATCAGACATAGCATCACATGCACTACAGCGCATGTGGTGTATAGGATCATATGCCCATCTGGGCCTAGGTGCATTGATAAGACTTCAAACTACTTGAAAGGGACAATGAGGGGACATAGATCCTACATATGTGCAGCCATGTCCATGGATGTCTCTGCTACACCTGTGGCATGACACTTCATGGAGAGAAACCATCCTTTCTCCTCATTGAGGTTTGCAGGCATCGATCATATCCCACTGATCCTGAAGGAGGGCAACCAAGAACTGGACCTTTTAAAACGAGAAGCCTTCTGGGTATATATGCTAGGCAACTTATCACACGTGACCTAAATAAGAAAAAGTCACTTCACTGTTTTCTCCCCTTTAAGATAATATGGGATCTCGACCCTTTAAGTCAAGTATGAGACCCATGTAGACTCTTTTTGGCCTTAATATATATGTGTGCCTACTTTTGTAACCCATACCTTGGTCAGAGTCACTGCTGTTCATTTGGTGGCTTTGTACCTCTCTGGTAGTCATGTGTACATTTCTACAGACATACATTTGTGCAGCTGTGGTCTTGATAAGCTGATTCGCAGCATGGTTGATAATGGTCAAAATTTTGTTTTGCTTTTTTTCTAATATATATATTTTTCTCGCTTATGATTATTATTTTTTCCTTGCTAATTTGTATTATTGTAAATATTGTACAGATTCATTTATTTACTCCTGGTATTGAAGAGGGTGTATTCCTATATTTATAATATGGAAGTCTATCCTCACTTGTCTTTTGGTAATAGTTTAGGAGATCTTCTCCCTTACTCGTGGCTTCCTTTCTCTCTGGGTTATAATGTAACCTTAGCAATTTTCATTGTAGCACATAATGCTACAAGTATCTGAATATAGTTTCACTGTTACCATTTCCCTTTGATGTGGATGAAGTTTATAACACACCTGATAATTGCTTGAATTTCAGGTTTGCTTTTTGTTTCCATGGGGGCAGGGAATGCATTCACATCATTCAGCACGTCACAACGCCCAGATTTTATCACAATCTCTTTCATTTACATTAACTATGCTTATTTATATTGTGATTTTGGATGTTGTATTTGTCTTAAAAAAAAAGTAAGGAGTTGGAGTGAAATGTCAACATATTGGTGTATGTCACTGCATAATAAAGCAATAGTATTATTTAGAAGGGCCTGTGAGTGCAAAAGTACAAGACTGGGAGTGCCGGACTCACAATAAATTCTTAGTGTATTTTGATATTAATCTATATATATTAATATCAAAATACACTTAGAATGAAATTATGAAATTATATATAAACATTATTTATTATAATTATAATGATGACATTTTATTAATTTTACATTGCGGTACCTACGTGAGAACCCAGGCAGAAAGTCCAGGGAATTTAATTTGCAAGCTCTATATTTCACCCTGTAACTTTCCAAAACCCCATAAAACCTGTACAATCAGGAGACATTGCCAAACACAAGTATGTACAAGAGTGTTTTAGTGCAATAAAATGTATAATGACATTGATATCATCAGTGAAAGGTGCAGTTTTTGTGTGAAAAATGCAAAAAAACTAAATATGAACACTAACGTTGGCCAAGGTTTGTGGCTAACTAAAAAAGGCTAGACATAACCCATTTTGAATAGCCTGGGTGGTTTACTTTTGCAAATGGTATGCCATGATGATGGTAATTTTCTTTTAGACTTCATCCATATTAAATTGTGTTCCACATATAAATATTTGATGTGATATAAAATCACTATTTATCCTGAACAAAATGATATGTAATAAATGTGGGTGCAGTTAATATGTAAGAGGTAAATTATGGTTGAACAGACTTATAGCTCAAATAAATAAAAACAAAAAATAAAAAAGGGCTGCGCCATTGCTTATTTATTCACTATCTATTGTGGCGCAGCCCTTTTTTATTTTTATTTTATTTTATTTATTATTTTTTATTTTTATTTTTCTTGTTTTAAAGGGTTTGGAGGGATTCCCTTTTTAGGGTTGCTGCCTGTTAGTTAATTAGCGCTGTCTCTTCCTTTTATCTATTGTAATATAGCTCAAATACTAGGTTTTGTTTAGGTCAGAACTTGTACAATTGCCTCTCGGTCTGTAAGACTAGATATTTCTCAGGTCTCACACTGCCATGGACTTGTCACCAAATTTCTGCTTTTCGGCTTATCTCTCTCAGATGTGGGAAAAGGCCTGTCAGAAATAACACACAATGGACAACGCAATTAGTATTTCATCATGCCCTTTAATTTCCCCCTCCCAACAAGGAGATATACAGGTTTAGTCTAGGGTGGCCACTTATTCAGAGACAAAGGACACACACCTTCTCAATCTCTCTTCTATCTAACTAAAAAGACAATAAATCAGTACTCATACTCACTAAGAGTCTCCCTAACTAACTACCTACCTGTCAAGACAAACGGCCCCTCCCCTTATCAATCTCAACCCTCAGATCTCAAGAACTATCAAGTCTGTATTGAGTCTGATCCAGAGGCCAGCGCCTATCAATTACAATATACAGTATAACACAGGTTCAAAATCCGGAGGCACCGCAGCCCATGAGCAGGTACAGAAAAGACAGAATTTAGTCAGTCACTGTATCTACTCACCGCTTAAAGGACCACTCTAGGCACCCAGACCACTTCAGCTTAATGAAGTGGTCTGGGTGCCAGGTCCCTCTAGGATTAACCCTTTTTTAAATAAACATAGCAGTTTCAGAGAAACTGCTATGTTTATAAATGGGTTAATCCAGCCTCCAAATCCTCTAGTGGCTGTCTCACTGACAGCCGCTAGAGGCGCTTGCGTGATTCTAACTGTGAAAATCACAGTGAGAGCACGCAAGCGTCCATAGGAAAGCATTATAAATGCTTTCCTATGAGACCGGCTGAATGCGCGCGCAGCTTTTGCTGCGCATGCGCATTCAGCCAAAAGGGAGGATCGGAGGCGGAGAGGAGAGCTCCCCGCCCGGCGCTGGAGTAAAGGTAAGTTTTAACCCCTTCCTCACCATCCAGCCCGGCGGGAGGGGGTCCCTGAGGGTGGGGGCATCCTCAGGGGACTTTCGTGCCAGGAAAACGAGTATGTTTTCCTGGCACTATAGTGGTCCTTTAATGGTGCTGCTCCTCCGAATCCCGGACTTGTCACTAAATTTCTACTTTCCGGCTATAGATTTCTTTAGTCTAGTGTTACACTTTATTCAGCCAATCGCAGATTGTCACATTATTCTTTAAAAACCAAGCAATTCTGAGCAGCGCAACGAAGAAGCCGCCATTTCGGTCAGCTCCGGGCATACAGGGCCTTTCAGAGCGGCCCACGCACAACCGATAACCCATCAGCTGAAAAGACCGACCGGTACTTACCCCCGACACCCGACGGAACCGGCAGATGCCTTTTGTACAAAAATCGGGCACGAAACGCCGCGTCAAGGGCCCTGGGGCCTACCGCACACGCGACCTGACTCTCCCAAGGGACATAACATCGTGGCTCGGGACGGACCCCTGCTACATAGAAGAGGACTTCTACACCCCAGAAGAAATGGGACGGAGATCCCTCAAACAAGCCGCGGGCACCTCCATACCGCACAAAGACATTGGCAGCATGCTACAGTCCCCTCCACCGCCGCGGACCCGCAACACAAAGCCAGCCTCACCCGGGCGGTCGGAAGATGGCGACTCCATGCATAACGGAGCCACAGCAGACACCGACTGCTCGCACACACAGACTGCCGAGGACTCAAACCCAGCCTCCAAGAAGGACATCCAGCTAATGCTGATCAGCCTGCAAACCAACCTACAATCCATGTGGCAAGCGGATTTGAAAGGGCTAGCAGCAGAGGTACAGGCACTATCAGCTCGCACACAGACGGCGGAACAAGAGGTGAGAGACCTACGCCATGATCTCACCGCCCTTAAAGATACAGTCGCCCAAATCCAAACAGCACAAGCCAACGTTAACCGGCAAATCAATGTCCTAGACGACAGAGGCAGGAGGAAAAATATAAAAATCCGGGGAGTGTCTGAAGCGGTACCTTTGGAGGAATTACCTCATTTTGTAAGGCGACTGGTGGCTTCTCTTCTTCACACCAAGCAGGCGAAACAGTTTACCTTCGACGGCGTATACCGCATCGCCAAACCTCGACAGGCACCACAGACAGCCCCACGCGACATTATACTGAGATGTCAGTCGCTAACAGACAAAATAGCCCTAATGGCAGCTATTAAGGGGAAACCATCATACGCATTTGAAACACACCAAATCAACTTTTTCCAAGACCTGAGCAGGGACACTCTACTATGGCGCAAGAGCATGCAAACGATTACGTCCGCACTGCAAACAGCAGGCCTCCCGTATAGATGGGCGACCCCCAGAGCGCTATGGGTGACTAAGGGCGAAGACCACTTCAAACTCACTAATCCAGGAGAAGGCCCTGCTCTGATGACAACACTGGGACTGGCATCATCATCGTCCAAAGACCAACCTGGACCTATAACTTAAACCTAATGTGACTATATGCTGCAAACCATACTAACATTTAATTCATATTATGTTTATCGTTTTACTGTTTTACTATGTTATCCTTAAACCTCCCGACTCACGCACAATCATATCGCCTAGACACGGCTAGGAGAGACACACGATAAAGTTACAAAGGAGGCCCCGCACCCGAAAGGCGAACACCCTCCCCCCCCCCCCTTAATGCCCAGGGGCTAGAGGGCATAATACAAGCGCGGAACACCCACTCAAACCGACAACTCACTCAAGGGACACTACACTGCCAACGTACGCACCTACACTAGGCTCCAAGAGAAGGGCTCCGCACCCACAATAGCCTAACATAGACCACTAATAAGACCCCACTACCCACACCATCGCTGCACCACACTTCATTCATATCAAGCAAGGGTTGGGGATATAGCAAGCCAAACCCCATGCCTATGCCGATTCAAATCTTAACACCCCAAGGGGTGGATAAAACCCCGCAACCACCCTCACCGTAGACATGAAAACACCACCGTTATGACCACTAACCCTCTATACCAAAATGTGCAAACTATGCTTTAGCCTAACCTAAGAATCTACAATATGTGAGAGAATATCATTCATGTTGTTGTGGCTCCTCTTTGACTGCTTGTATCTATTTCAATGCACCAAAAATAAAGAATTTAAAAAAAAAACAAAAAAACAAGCAATTCTAACACATCGCCTACAATTCTGTATGTTAGGGGTAGATAAGCAAACTTGCTCAGCATAACTCAGGGTGTGGTGGAATACTTGTTTTTCAAGCAGAGAAGAAGCCCCAATTAAAGGACCACTATAGTGCCAGGAAAACATACTCCTTTTCCTGGCACTAGAGTGCCCTGAGGGTGCCCCCACCCTCAGGGTCCCCCTCCCGCCCGGCTCTGGAAAGGGGAAAAGGGGTAAAACTTACCTTTTTCCAGCGCTCAGCGGTGAGCTCTCTGCCTCCGATCCTCCTCCGTTCCGCCCCGTCGGCTGAATGCGCACGCGCGGCAAGAGCTGCGCGCGCATTCAGCCGGTCTCATAGGAAAGCATTATCAATGCTTTCCTATGGACGCTTGCGTGTTCTCACTGTGATTTTCACAGTGAGAATCACGCAAGCGGCTCTGAGACAGCCACTAGAGGATTTGAGAGCTGGATTAACCCATTTATAAACATAGCAGTTTCTCTGAAACTGCTATGTTGATAAAAAAAAAATGGGTTAACCCTAGCTGGACCTGGCACCCAGACCACTTCATTAAGCTGAAGTGGTCTGGGTGCCTAGAGTGGTCCTTTAAGCATTTTAAAACATTTCACTGATACAGCTCAAAAGACTCTAAGCATTACATATAATTTGATACATGAAGCCAAAGCAATAAAATTAACCCTAACACCGTCCATAAGGGGTTTAAAGCACTTTTCGTCCTTTAAAACATGGTGTATAATATGTGTTGGTGCAGTAAATGAGAAATATGTAAATTGTGGATGAACACACACACACAGAGCAAAATTGCTTTGGTTCTTAAGTGAAAAACTAACAAATCGAACTTGGTCTTTGAAGGTTTAAACTACAATAAGTGTGTTAATAAATCAGTCTGTCTAAATAAAATACATTGTGCTAAATTAAATTTCATCGTCATAAATTAATATTAAACCTTCTCCCTCATTCCCCCCCCCCCCCCCCCCCCTAAAATAAGTGTCCCTCTGTGCCTATTTGCAAGATTGGGAGGTATGTAAATGCACTTTTCTAATTCATTAATACTTATTAATTAATTCATTTAAAAAAAAAAAAAAAACTCATTTTTTTTAATTAATAATAAAATGGAGAAATCTGCCCGTGGCTTGTAACACCATGCTATAATAGCCTCAGCCTGCTCTGCCCCATAACTGTGTGTGTGTGTGTGTGTGTGACTTTCAGACCCTAACATCATCCCCCAGTCTCCCCTCTCCTAAAAAGTTACTTCCGCGTGGTGTTCGTTTACTTCCGGTAACCAAGGTTTTCTCTCCAGTTCCGTAATTCCTTCCCAGCGTGTGTCACTGCTGCTATCGGTCCTCTGTGTTTATCAGCTCCGAGCCGGGGCCATAATGCAAGTTATCATCCCACAGGCTGAGCTTGCCGAACCGTGTTATCACCAGCCAGGCTCGGAGCCCCAGTGGACAGAGCTAGAGGAGGGAGCCCGCCGTTATCTGCCAATGGCAGGACCTCAGATGGAGGACAGCGCTCTGGACATGGTGACATGTGAAGATGATAGCGAGGATGAGGAAGGAATACAGAATGGTGCGGAGGAAGATGAAGAATGTCAGGAGATCATTGAGCCCGCAGAGCTGAAAGCAGAGCCTGCTGAACAAAGTGACACATTGACCCCCCAGGAGGAGGAAATGGAAGAAGAAGCTGAAGCTTGCGCTGTGGAATCTGGTATTTTATTCCCCATGTTAACCCCCTTAAGGTTTCTTTTTACAGGAGGGCAGGACATTGAGGACCAGAGCAAATTTGGGATTTACTGTTTGCTTTGTATGGTGCATTATTATTATAGCACTTATTCTAAAAGCAGTTAAAGGGACTTTATGCAGCATAGCTACTAGTGCACACTGTACTGGCTAAAAAGGATTAGTGCCATCCCCTGGTTTAATAGCTTAATACAAAAGCATTGATTAGCAGAGAGTGTAGGGCAAACGTATTCTCAACCCACGTCACATGAGACACTGGAACTTCTGCTTAAGGAATATCTAAAGAGGAGGTTTTCCCAAACACTGGAGACCTAGGTAAGGTCCAAACCATTTGAAAATGGTTTGATGACATTCTCTGAGAAGGGGTCTCTTTGTACTAGTACCACATTCTGAGTAAATGTGATGCTTAGACTCCCCATTTAAATGAACACTTTAAGCACTGAAGACCTAGGTAATGTCCAAACTTTTTGAAAATGTGCTTAGACTCCCTATTATTTGAAGCAGCACTTTAACATTACAGCTACAGTGCACTGTAGTGGTTATGGCACTAGGAGTGGCCTGGCAAGTTTGACTCTTTACAGTGGAGTGTATATATATCATTTTTATTTTTTTAAATGCAACTCTTTGGGGTTGTATGAAAAACAATTTCTTGCAAAAGCAGCAGACTTTTTGACTGCAACCTTTGCACCTTTGCAAGCCCTCTCTCTTCCTATTCTTAGATAGTCCTGTAAAGTATTGTTAAGCATAAAAATGAGATTTAATTTTCAGGGTAAAAATATAATCTTGCCTTATTGTAAATCAAATGTAAGAACCCATATTATAGATTCAGAAGGCGCAATGGCGAGCTACAGCATTAAGAGAATAGAAGATTTCAGTTGTAAAAGGCTAAAACATTTTAATCTGTTTACTTTAGAAAAAATGTGGTTTGTGTGGGTGTGTACGTATATATCCAGTTTAAAAAGCTCTCAAATTGCTTTCTGGTGAACTGTTTATCTGTCGGTCCCCCCCCCCCCCCCCCTCCTCCTCCTCCTCCCCCCCCCCCTCCTCCTCCTCCCCCCCCCCTCCTTCCCCCCCTCCATTATATATAGTAAATCAGTTTCAGAAAGTTAACCATAGTCTGTCTATACAGTCTATGCAAGGACTGGCTGTGCAGGACATAAATTATTGGCTGAGAGAAATCTGCTGATGCTGTCCGCCTATGACGTAACCCTGCACTGCTTAGTTTAGAAAATCCAATAGGGGATACAGCTGTAATCTAATGGAAAGTAATACGCAACATAGTGTTATATAATTTCCCATTAATATTTCACCACTATATAATTGATCTCACAGGAGATAGTAGTGTATCAGCATTTTAAGGTGCCTTCACCGATGTATTAAGATCCTGCACAGGTAGTACACCCAATACCCTCTGTCTGACTCTGCTCTAAATAGGGACTTCAACAGGGTAGAACGATGTAGCAAAAACCTTTTATTAGAGAGGATAATAAAATATACCATCCAACGTGCTTCCTTCTTATAGGTTTTCGGGGACCATCAATTAAAGCAACAATCAAAATAGCTGACATAACCCTCCTGAGTTCCTGTTTAAATAGAGCAGAACCTCCTGATTCCATTGGTTCTCGGTTGGGAATGTGTTGCTATGCGTCGCACAGTAGATATTATTATCCTTTTTTCAATTTTATTTTTGCCATAACATTCTATTTCGTTGATGTCCTTTGTGAAGCACACAGAGGGTACTGCAGAATATTTGTTAAATTGTTTTGCGCTATGTTTTTTTTGTTTTGTTCTTTGTCCTTGTAGAATTCAGAATTTTGTATACTATTGTTTGTGGGAAGGAGTTATTGGCAAAGTCCCCTGGGGGAGCTGCTATTGACTTTTTTACACTTCATCAATAATTACACGTTAAAGGACCACTATAGTCACCCAGACCACTTCAGCTCAATAAAGTAGTCTGGGTGCCAGGTCCCCCAGGTTTTAACCCTGCAGCTGTAAACATAGCAGTTTCTGACAGCCACTAGAGGCGCTTCTGCGACGCTCAATACAAAAATCGCATTGAGTATGCAGAACGCCCATAGGAAAGCATAGAGTGATGCTTTCTTATGGGCGGTTTGAATGCGCGCGCAGCTCTGGCGGCGCAGGCGCATTCGGCTCCACTCGGGAGCTGACGTCGGAGGGGGAGGAGAAGTCACCAGCGCAGAGGGACCCCGGCGCTGGATTAAGGTAAGTGGCTGATTGGGTTTTAACCCCTTCAGCCCAGCGAGAGGGGGCTCTGAGGGTGGGGGGGACCTAAGGACTATATAGTGTCAGTAAAAAGAGTTTGTTTTTCTGACACTCTAGTGGTCCTTTAAGTCTTACTTTGTTTAGTATAATCCTGTTCGGGTATATTGTGTACTATATAATAGAAGTGCCTAAGCAGAAGCTTCTAGCAGCCAAGAGGTCAAACTGTTCAAGAATGGATTCACTACTTACAGTGGGGATACCAGGACACTCTTGGCACAACAACCATTACATTGTGGTGTAGTGGTTATGGTGTTTGTTCTTCTAATGGAGGGTACAAAGGGCAAGAGTTCACTCATTTAAACTTTAGAGATTTCACATATGGCCAAATAAATGAATCTTTACTGCAGGAACATGTGTTTTTCCTGTATTTTCTTAATAAAGAGTAGCAGCATTTATTTATTTGTTTATTTTAAACTGAGCCTTCAAGGATATAATGGTTAATATGGGAAACAACTTGTTGATCCAAGTAGACATCTGGCTGCCAGTTTTGAGTCTGGATTGGATTTGTTTTCACTTTTGTGGCAAAATTAACAATTGTTTAAAATATATTTTTTTCCCTCCTCGTGGATCAAGAGAATAATACTACATGCCCACCACCTCCTGATCTAAACCTATATTCTTCAGGATGAACTTTTCAGAAGCCTAAACGGTATAGGAACATTCCAAGCACCATAACTACTACAGTCCACTATTGACTAGTGACTATGGAGCCAAGAGTGCCCTTGCACGGTTAGACCATTTTTTAAAATTGAATAAACGTAGTTAAACTTACCTTGGGTATGCCAGTCTTTCATGCCTGAAAGATATATTACTAGTCAATACCTCTTAGACAACCCTTATAGCTTAATACACCAGTAGAAATGATGATCTGCGCTAAATAATATTTATCTCCTACTCCTATAGCAATCAGACATATAAATGGGGAACAAGACAAAACATTTTTTTTTAAAGTAAACCTGCCAGTGGTATATCTGTAAAGAATTTTTAAAAAAAAATTCAATTACGCTGTTTTGTCTGTGTATCAATATCACTGGAATGTGTGATATAAAGACGAAACACGTCTGGTTGCCAGGATACAGGGAAGTCGGTATGTCCGGTAATACCCACGATCAAGGAGAAAACTGCAGCACGTACGGCAGTCCGAATTCAATGCCACATAGACTGCTAATTGATATTGATATTATGCAAGTTTACCTTGTATTCTTTACCATATAGTTTTTATTTTAAATTTTTTTTTTTTGGTTTTTATTTTAATTGGTTTCACGCAAGGTAGTATTTCTGTTCTTCTATGTCCACTGCGAACGTTGCATTTTATGCCAGTCTGCAAGGCAAGTTTCAGGTTTAAAGTGCCAGCTTCAACACACAGCGCAAACCTTTTCATGTGCCTTACAACTATTGGAGTGGCAAGGTTCTCTAAATTAGAAGGCGCAGGTACTCTGCGTGAACTTTTATTGGACCGCATTTTTCAAGTGAATCTACTAAGGTTGACCTTTTAACAGCTCATAAATGGATTTTTTTTATTTTGTGTGGTTTTTTTTTTTTTAGTGAATTTTTTTTTTTTTTAAATGGATGGATTTTTTTATTTACGGATAAACCACTGCCAGTTTTACGTAAAAATAATTTTTAAAAAAAATTCCTCATGTTTGATTTGATCTAATTGTAATATTTTATTGCACCCACATGTGTAGGAGAGACCTTTTTATTTAACACGGTTTAACATTTCTTTTGGTGTGTATATATAAGATGTGGGATCTCCCCAAACCAGTTTGCCAGGTAGTGGGTGTCCTGCTTGGATAAACAGCAGCTATATGTTAACCCTGTGAATGCCATAAAACTTTAAATTTTGTTAACAATCCTTATAGCTTAGATCACCACTTCAGATTCACCATTATAGCATATGTTTGCGTTCCAAATGCAGTCCCCCTCGCCATGTCACTGAACGAGCGGTCACCTAATATAGCTTGGTAAACTTGTAAAGAAAAAAGGGGGAAGAAATCTATCAAAGAAATTAGGTCCACAGTAGGTGTGTAATTTCTGCGATGAATTGCTGAATTTTTTGTTTTCCCTTTTTCTTACAAGCCTGCACTGAACAAAGTCTTGCGGGACAGGGCTTGGCTCATAGGCTGAGAGTACTAATGCTCTCAGCTAATGAGCCAGCTATGCATGGAATGGACAAACTCAGGGTTCCAGGGAACTCGTGGCACTGTAACTACCACTGAAGATTGTTTTGGTACTTGGAGTGTTCCTTTTTAATTGAAAGATTTCAAGGGTCTAAACTATTACTTTGGATTCCAGAATGTCTGACGAAAGAGAAAGTTATCAAAATCTTCCCTGTGAGGGAATCAGCAGATCCTTAAATCATACCCTCATGTCCCAATACAGAATTATTGCAATGATCGTAATCCAGACTGATCTTCCTGAAGATGCAGAGAAATAAGGTCAACAGAGGAAAGATACAAGCTGGTTGAAAACAAAGAGACTGAGCGAGCTTCAAAAATATCTGGCCTCCTATTCCTGATTGATCAGAAATGCATCTTCTTGTTCTTGTGAGAGGTCCTGAGGTCTATCAGTGGTCTGCCAAATAACTTTGTTTCCTGGGATGTTGTTTTAGCTCAGATCCCAGTCTGCTTGAACCTCTGCTGTGGTTGTCTTCCATGCAATTCTCAGAACCTCTGTTGTAGATTGCAGGCATAACCTCTAAACTCATAATCTGGCTGCATAGTTCACAGTGGAATGTAATGTGTGTTCCTCTTTGGTGATTAATATATGTTACTAAAGACTGGTTGTCAGATCACACTGAAAGGGACACTCGAGATCCATAAAGCACTTTAGCTTACCATCAAACAACCGTTTCTGTTACTTCTTGGTTTAGTTTGCTCTGTGGAGGTAAACTCAAGAGGCTGCAATTGCTCAGAGCTCCTGCCTTGCAAAGACTCCTGAGTGAGCTGCACTGTGGTTGGACAGCTGCAGAAAATCTGGACGTGGTTAGAAGAGGGCTTGCAAAGACAGCAAACAAGACGGCAGGTTTTGCAATTGTTTTAGATATACCCCAATGGAAACATGCATTATTAAATGCATTGACCAGACAGCCTCTAGAGGCGCTTCCGTAATGTTAGTGCACTTTTGGTTCGCTAACTGACGCTCTACATCCTCACGGTCTGCATGAGGACATCCAGTGTCAGCAATTTTCCCATAGGGAAGCATTGATTCCATGCTTTCCTTTAGGGGGAGGGGGAGGACTAATGTGCATGAGGCACTTGCCGCGCATGTGTATTAACTCCCTCTTGAGTGACGTCGGAGGTGTCAGGATTATTTGATCCAGCACGTAGAATTGCATCACAGCAAGGACTAATAGGAAACGTCTTACCGGGCCTTTAAATGGCCGGACTAAACATACCAGAGAATTGTCACAATACTAGCCAAGGTCAGGGACACAGAAAGAGAGACAACAATTAGGGAAAGCCAGAAGTCAGGGATACCAGAATACATGGAAGTCAATAACCAGAAGTAAACGTTCAGAAACACACTCTCGGACAACCACTAATAGACTAGGGAAACCATGACAGGGCAATGATGAAAAGGCATAAGGAGTTTAACCCAAAACTTCTGGATAAAAAGGGAATCATGACATTAAGGGGTTAAAGGGACACTCCAGGCACCCAGACCACTTCTGCCCATTGGAGTGGTCTGGGTGCTAACTCCCACTACTCCTAACCCTGCAAGTGTAATTTTTGCAGTTTTTTATAAACTGCAATAATTACCTTGCAGGGTTAACTCCACCTCTAGTGGCTGTCTACTAGACAGCCACTAGAGGTCACTTCCTGGATCATAGCACAGGAAACCTGTGCTAGAGCGTCGCTGGACATCCTCACGCTGTGTGAGGACCTCCAGCGTTGCTCATTTCCCCATAGGAAAGCATTGAAATTATTTTTCAATGCTTTTCTATGAGGAGCGCTAATGCGCATGCGCGGCATTGCCGCGCATGCGCATTAGGTCTCCTCGGCCGGTGGGCAGGATCAGTCTCGCCCACCGGCCGACGCAATGCAGAGGAGGAGCGGCGCGGAGGAGGAGACAGCGACGAGGGACATCGTCGCTGCCTCAGGTAAGTGACTGAAGGGGTTTTCACCCCTTCAGTAACCGGGGATTGGTGGGTGGGAGGGAGAGGGAACCTCCAGTGCCAGGAAAATGGATTGTTTTCCTGGCACTGGAGATTCCCTTTAAATAAGTCTCTTTCCATTCTGATTGGGCAAAAATCAGCCTTTGACCCCAGAACGTGCGCGCGTTTCCCGCAAGACGTCACGCGCATGCTGACGTCATCAACGTGGGCAGACGTGGGGCTATAATTTGGCGTGGATCTGCAGCTGCCGGCATCCATCATCATGTTGGAGGGGTGCGGTATACAGAGGCACGGCCGCTGGGTGCAAATGCCGCAAGGTGAAGCTGAACATGTTACAGGAAAGGGGCATCGGCATTAAGATCAGGTAAATTAAATGTTTTTTAGCCCTTTGTTCACAGCGGCGGGGGAGGCAGAGGCAGCTATATTCCTGGTACTAGTATCCCTTTTAAGCTCTTTGAAAGCTTAAGCTTAGTTATCTCTTGCTGTTTTTAAAGCAGCGTCCGAGGCCACAAGAATTTTGGTGAAAATTCTTGGAGCTGACGTTAGCTCAAAGAAGGATTTATTAAAATGTGCATATAGTCCTCTTCTATGTCTATTGGTGCAATTAAATAAAATTCCAAATTACTTGACTTGCATTAGTCTGAAACTGCCATTCAGCTTCTGTAGCAGAAAAAGGTGGTGTAATCTCAGACCCTTGTAGATGAGAAAGAACTGGTTCTTCGACTTTGACATGGTAGGGGGGATAATGAATTGTGTGTAGTTTTCGAAAAACCAGTCTTTTAGGGTGGACCTATGGGGGAAGAGGCCTGGCCCACTGCATGGTGCTATTTCTGACCTGAGAAAAGTGTTTTTTTTTTTTTTTAAACCATTAAATAAATAATATATTCCTTGTTGGCCATTTCTGTGGCTTTAGTGTGAAAACTGCAATAAAGAATTCATAAAGAAGTAAAAGTTCTCTGTGCTGCTTCTGAGGCGTTTACACTGGATTAGACATCTGATAAGAAAGCCAAGTTAATTATTAATATATGAACATGGTTATGAATAAAAAAAGTCATCTAATAGTAGAAACATCTTTAATCTTTTTATTAATGTCACAGTGCACAGGAGAGCAGGTATGGTGCACAACAGTGTGCTGACTTGCTCTCCACAGTTGGGATACCGATCAGAGTTTAGGCTTTATCAAATTAGAATTTTGTACCAAAACCACTATTTGCTGCTAGCATGTGCAGTAGTGCCTTAAGATAACTGTGGGATGTAATGCAGCCTGTGTGTGCGTTCCACGTTCATATACCTATTCCAACATGGTCAGCCTCCATGATCGAATGCAACTGCCCCTGGAGTATATACCCTCTGCTTATGTGTGGAAGAGGGGAGATTTAATACCTAAACATGGCTTAATAATTCCCAGGATGCAGCCAGGACCCAGCTGTGAAAGTGTCCCTGAAACATTTTGGTCCCACCAACCTCCCTAGGAACTATCCATCCTGTACTGTGAGAAACCGGTAAAGACTGGGCACATTTAGCTAAGAGGAGCATTTTTATCAGAAGAGACATCTGTTGCCAGCATTTTCTAATTATGTGTGCCCTACCCACACGTTACAATGAAATGTTAAACTTGTATATTTTATTTTTAACCCAGTGCGCTTTCAACACTGTATGTTGTGAAATGAACATGAAGCTTTCCCCATTTTTAACAATGATAATTGTAAAGACTTGCATTAATTGAAAGTCACTGGAGGCATCCTTGGTGACAAATGTTATTATTGCCATTTCTCACAAACCGCAACTCCTGTTACATTTGTCAGTGATGGTACTGGGTCATTGAACCAAACCCACTAAATTAAGATGTAGCTTTTTTTGGTGCTTTGAGTATCTGGTTGCTTGACCTGTCTCTCCTCACTACCATACATTTGTGGGTCCTAGAGACTATCTGCTAGGACCCTTTATTACTTTCCTACTATTATGCATGGGGGTGAACAAAACTGCCTATCCACTAACAATACTGGATTTTCCTGAAGAGGTCTTTATTTTTTATTTTTTTTGTATACCTTCTCTTATTGCACAGTGTGTTTAAGAATTTGTTATTATTCGACTTTTGCACAATGCCTTTCAGGTGGGTCAAATACATGAAATTCTTTTTATTTTTTATTTTTTTGGGAGGGTGTGAGGGTTTTTTTTTTTTTTAATCAATGCCTGTATGAATCGATCTGTCCAGATTTACTTGTGAGGTGTTAATAATTGGATAAGACTCCACAGGTAAATTCCAGCAAATAGATTAAATCCTTCGGGCATTTAATTTAAAGGAATTTGATTAATTTGACCCACCTAAAACGCATTTGAACAAAAGTCTACTTCTTATCTGCTGCTTCTGTGGCAAAGTGCTGGAAGATCAGTTTGAAAATGAAACTTAAAAAAAATAATAATAATTCATGGCCAGGGGAGTTGTGGATAGAATTGTATAAACTAAATTATTTATCTCGTAAATGCCAGAAAATTGAGATGGGACACAGCACGGATATAGAAATCATAGAATGTGATAAGAACCATTCGGCCCATCTAGTCTGCCCAATTTTCTAAATACTTTCATTAGTCCCTGGCCTTATCTTATAGTTAGGATGGCCTTATGCCTATCCCACGCATGCTTAAACTCCCTCACTGTGTTAACCTCTACCACTTCAGCTGGAAGGCTATGATCTATACACCAAAACCACTTTTATGAAGCTTAATTTTTTTTAGGGTGCATAGTGTATCCCTTTTTAAAGCAGAATATGTATGTAAATTTAAAGGTACAGCAAAAAGTTCCAAAGCAAAGTCTATTTAAGTTAGGATTGATTAACAGAGAAGATGTATGTGGATTTAGAGGTAAATTGTATATATCAGTTTGAGATGTTTTATATATTAAATTGTGAATGTAGATCTTGTTTCCATTTTGTGCCATACCCATTCTTGTTTGCAGATGAATTTTCACAGAAAGAGTATCATGGGATGAAGAACCTACGAGAGGATGAAAAACAAGGTCGTACATATCATGAATTTAACGAGGAGGCATATTGCGATCGGTTAGGAATTTTATTTTTTCTTCATGTTTCTTAATGTGTTGGCTTAACATATCTCAAAACCTTTTTAAATGTTTTGGTTCTCGTCCATTTTGGTAAATTTATTTTTACAGAGCATAATGAAAACTGTGTGATGGGTGAAGATACGATGGGTGAGGAACTAAAGGAATGGAGAAAGCAATTTAATGGGGGGGGGGAATTAAAAATGGGAGAAAGCAGTGGACCTATAAATGCTTTTGGCTCTTGTCCTTTTATTAATGTCTTTCTATCACTGTATTAAACTTCCTTGGTCCTGGCAAGATTGTAAGGAAAAAGCAGTTGGAAAAGTATATTTTAGGTTTGGTCTAAATCGAAGTCTAACCCTAAATGTGATGCAAACCATAATCCTGCTTTGCTAACCCTGAATGTAATGCCTCTTGAAAATATTCTGTAGTAACAGTTTTTAGTTATATTTCATTTAAAGAAAATAAAAGCCTTAAAAATGCAAATGTTGTCTGGCTTGTAATTTTGGCTCCTCCTAGGTTCTAGGCAATTTTGTCAAGACCTAGGCTAGGAGGTTTCCAAGCCCACTGAGTGGAACAGGGATTGCCAAGTCCCTTTTTATGTCAAGTGAACTATTACTTGTGCATGCCAGGAAACTGGGATTGCCGTATGACACACTACTTTGCTCCTAGCCCATTTATTTTATAAATATTGAAGAGGACTGATCATACAAAGCAAAAATCTTGTTAAAATATAATTCCATGCTTTGTGAGTATCATAAAATGAATAATAAAGGGGCCATGTGATGAGAACTGACTTGAAAGACCACAATGAACAGGGTTCAGGGATGCAGGGATTGAACTCTGGCTACCCCTTTGGTTTATAAGCAAACTTGAACACAACGAAAAAAAGAGGGGACTTTAAATCACCTGCTCGCAGTCTAGTCACGGCAAGCTCTGTGCCTTGGCGTCTTCTGATTGGTCCTATCAACGTGTGATGCAGCTTCAACCAAAATTATGGCATCTGTTGTTGCCAGAAAATCCATAAAGGTGAAAGCTGTTTTTGGAGCTCTAAGTGTTTTGATAATGAAGGACTGCACTGTAACCCCAATATAATGTGCAAAATTCACTTTATTAGTATGAAATAAACATACAAAAAAGGGGGTCAGCAAGATTGGATTCCCAGACCCAACACGTTTTGTGTGTGCACAGACTTGTAACCCTACTGCTTTCACCTTTACAAGCTGAATATTGTATATTATCCTAGACCTAGACTTACTGCATGGCATTGAGCAATACTGCTACTAGCGTCATACACCGCTCACCTCCCAGGTGGGATGTGACATACCTCACCCTCCTGGTCAAAATTGACTTTTTTTTTTTTTTTTTTTTCAATTCTCTTTTTATTTTGAATTTATCACCATAATTTCACTTATACAAAAAAGTATTTAAAAAATTCATATTCATACACATAAACACTTAGACAAAAAACACAAAACAACCCACCCCCCCACGAGAGCTCTACATACTTCCAGCTTCTACTTCTTATTTCAAAAGGTTTCGATATTACATTTGTAGTAATTTTTTTTCCCAATTTGACCATAGGCTCAAATTATCATTCAGAAACTTGCACTTGAATGCAAAATGCACTTTTGAATGCAAAATTGACTTGAATGCCAGCTTAGCCAATATTTCTGCCTAACCGGGCCAGCTCCTGACCCCAACCCACACACCACCACCAATGCAGTATCTGCAACAGAATGAAGTAGGCTGCAACACTCCCTGGGAAAACTGACTGTGCTTGTTGAGCCTGATGGCAAGCTAAGAGACCACCCAAGCATCTCTTCGTGTTATTCAGTTCTGATATTGGGACATCACAAACACATATTTATCTTGGATTTTTCATAGAAACCCCTCTTTATCCTATTTACGAATATTGAATGGGATGCTTTGTGCCTTGTGGATTCCAAGCTGCAAGTCTGTTTATTCTAGTGAGAAAATGTACTTTTTTTTTTTTCTTTTTCTTTTTCTTTTCTTTTTTTTACTTACTTTAAAACTTCTTGAAGCCCCGCTGGACATCCCTTTTGTTCAATGTTCCCTTACTTTTTAGGTTACAGTTAAGCTATTATTTACAATAGTTTTTTTTATTTTGTTTTAATTCTTATGTTCTTATGTACCCATCAACCCTCCCGACTTCACCTCTGCTTCATACCTTTGGCATGCTTCATACCTTTTATTGACATACTAATTCTTAACCTCTGCCATTCCACCTCTCAGATCTATCGCCAGATCATTTGAATACTTTGTAATGTAATCTCAAGAATGGTTTTCCTTTGTTTGTTTTCCTTTTTTGCGCTATTCTTTTTCACCCTTAGAAGAAGCTTGTTTTTCCTCCTTCCAAACCATGACCATAAAAGCATTCCTGTTTATCATTTCCCATCTCAGAAGAGATTCTAAAACGGAGAATCTGAGAATCGGCAAAAGCTTAGCAATACCTCAGTAGACTTGCCCTTCGGTGAGTCTTTGTTCTGATCTCCACAATGTTTTTGCACACTTGTGCCATTACAAAGAGAACCTATACCATTTGCATGTTATACTGATCCCACCTGTAAGGGCAGTACAGAACCGAAATGCTAGCAAGTCCCCTCTGCACGAGAGATGCAGCAACTTTTGTTTCGGCTTGCTTTGTTCCTTGTCTGCAAGATGTAGTTGATATCATCATAAGGCCTCTTGACACAATATATTGTTTGTTTTTGTCAAAAACGTATTTCTATTCCTCTGTGACCCCTTTTTGAAGGAGTTATGGAATTAACATTTATTACGACAACTTGGGACTCCGAAATTTATGTCTTTGGATCCAAGCAATGAACAAATATATGAAATCCATATTTTGAAATAAGTGGGGCGCATTTGTGATTGACCTGCTGCAATTAACACCCTTTCCCCCTCATTCTATGACCCTGCTTTTGGTATTTCTCTAGCTTTTGCAATATTAGGTTGCCCTCACCTACGTAAATAAAGCCTTATTCGGTGATTGTCCTATATTGGTAATGCACTTCACTAAGTCCCTGTGACAAAGTTAGGATTTACTCCCTAATATTCCACACAGAAGAGGTGTATTTTCTGTTTTGTTTTGTTTTTGTTTTTTGTTTTTCTTGGTTGGTGCGGGACTGTGTAACAGACTTGTTAACTTTATTCACTTGGTCGGAGAATCTTGTTTGATTTCACCGACACAGGTAAGGCTTTCATTCTGGTAGATTGAAGCTACTTTTCCTGCACCTTCTTATTGACCAACCCTCTGCTTATTTGCCCCCCTCTTCATGATCCTTAATGGAACATGCCAATACCTTTTTCTCACCAATGCATGTTCTAGTTTATTCCGCACTGTAAAAGACTATGGAAAACCATTTACTATAAGGACACATAGTCCCTGGTGTTGCAATCGGTTAATTGGTGCCACACGACTTGTGAATGTGTGGTCTACCTGGGGAGCCCGCATTCGTACGGCGAACGGCCGGGATAGCCGTGTTTCGTCGAACGAATGCTTTGTATGCTGGCAGCAGACGGCTGCCAGTATGCGAACGGCCATAACACAGCACTTATACAGGTAAAGACTTACAGTATACATTCAACCTATGGACAACCTGCAATACATATAGTTCAGAAGTGGCTAGGTTTGCCACAATCCATGTCTTACTTTTTCTCCTGGAATCAAAAGAATGTAAGAAATGCGTTATATAAAGTATCCAGGCATCTTCCTTTTTTTTTTTCCACTGTTCATAATGAGCCTTGGAGCATTTTTGTCCTTTGCCTTCGAACCCATGGACACACTTTGACAGTAATTTACATTGTTATAATCTACTTCACTACTTCGTTCTGAGGAATAGCCTTTTAATGACCATACTGAAGTTTCACTACTCCGTTCTCGTCCATTTAGGAGTTAAATCCATTTTGTTTCTGTTTATGCAGCCCTAACCACACCTCCTTTGGCTGTGATTCTAACTGTCTGCATGAAAAAAAAAAAAGTATTTCAATTAGATGGTAGCTTACTTGTTCTTAATTTTAGCTCTTGCTCTGTAAATTGAACTTTAATCACAGACAGGAGGCTCCTGCAAGGACTAGTAAGCTTTTAACTGAGCAAGAGATAATCTAAAGGAATTTACAATAAAGGAAGTGTAAACATTCTCTCTGACTTTACAGGAAGTGTTTAGAAAGGCTGTGCAAGTAACATGCAGGGAGGTGTGACTAGGGTTGCGTAAACAGTGATTTAACTCCTAAATGGCAGAGAATTGAGCAGTGAGACTGCTGGGAGATGATCTATACACCAAAACTGTTTTTCCTTACGGTAAAGTTGTTTTGGTGACTGATGTCCCTTTAACCCCTTTGTGACCAAACTTCTGGAATAAAAGGGAATCATGACATGTCACACATGTCATGTGTCCTTAAGGGGTTAAAGGGACACTATAAGCCTCCAGACCACTTTAGCTCATTGAAGTGGTCTTTTTTTGTAAATCTTTATTTTTCAGTGCAAGTTTAAGGTAACAGACATTGTATTGGGTTGCCACAACAGCACATGTATAAAATATAGCAGTAGTCTGTGCATCTCGCAGTTGGAGCACGGGTGATCAGTGCACATTTTAATTATATGGGACTGGTTGGTTGCCTGTGTCTCAAGGGTGTGTGGTAGGCGTCATCGTGGTACATTGCACCAAAGGCGATTGGGTCTGATACAGGGATTACGCTGGGAAGCTCCCTTTCCCCTTTCGACTAAGGGGTGTATGGAGAGTTGAGTAGCAGTAAAAGGGATAGGGATTAAAATGTCGTCTATGTGTAGTGGAGTCGGGTTATAGAGCGTGGGTATCGGTGTCGTCGTGGGACTGAGCTCTTGGGGCTGTGGAGGGAGAATGTGTGTCAGAGATATGAGATCGTTTGCGAATGCGTGTTCCAACGATGGCTATGTCCCTGGACCCCGGGGCATTAGGGGGGAGGGGGAGCCAGAGCGGTGTGTTGCTTTGTTGTCTTAAGGTTACAAGGACATGCAGTCCCTTATCGTGGAGGGGGTAAGTGAACTTGGTATAGTGAGGGAAACATGTATCTTACTTAGCAAAACAGGACAATAATAATAAAAACAAAGAGAAAGAAAAAAGGCAAAGTCCTGGTAGGGAACTTAAACGAAATGTCTATTGTATAGTCCTGGGTTCACGTCTCAGGTCCAGGATGCGGAGTGTCTGCTCCTAAGTCGTTGGCAGGAAGCCCCAGCGTAGTCAGCAAGGCCGGTCCGTCTTCTGCGTTGGTGATTTTGTAGTGTTGGTCGTCTTTCGTTACCCATAGCGTTCTGGGGGTTGCCCACCTGTAGACGAGGCCTGCTGTCTGTAGGGCAGCGGTCACTTGCTGCAAGCTCTTGCGCCATGTTAGTGTGTCCCTGCATAGGTCCTGGAAGAAGGTGATTTGTTGCGATTCGAAGTGGTATGGAGCTTTCCCTCTCATGGCAGTTATTAGGGCTATTTTATCCGTTAAGGTTTGGCAGCGCAAGATTACGTCACGCGGGGCTGATTTGGGTGCCCGTTGCGGCTTGGCTATGCGGTATACACCATCAAATATAAAGTGTTTTGCCTGCCTGTTGGCCTCCCTCATCCCCACCAGGCGCCTGATAAAATGGGGCAGTTCGTCCAATGGCACTGACTCCGATATCCCCCTGATCTTGACATTTTTCCTCCGACCCCGGTCGTCTAGGATGTTTACTTGCCTGGAGATGGTGGCCTGTGTTGTTTGCAGCTGGGCTACTGTGTCTGTTAGTGAGATTAGGTCTCGGCGAAGGTCTGTAGTTTCTCGTTCAGTGGCCTGAGTGCGGGCCGATACCGCCTGTACTTTTGCCTCTAGCCCTTTTAAATCAGTTTGCCACATCTTCTGTAAGTTACTTTGGAGTCCCACCAGCATGGCCTGGATGTCTTGTTTCGTCGCTGGTGTCAGATCATCAGTAGTCTGCAGTTTTGCATTGCCCGTGATGGATGTAGCAGTGCTGAGTACTGAGTCCCCATCTTCAGACCTTTCTGGTGAGGCCTCCGTGTGGTTGTTTGTGAGACCTCCATCCCATTGCTTCCGACGTGTGGGAGTCTGCCTCTGTGTATTGCGGGCTCCGGTCAAGCCACGCTGTCAGCTCCCTGGTGAGGTACTGGTCGCGTGTGCGGTAGGCCCCCGTTCCCTTAGTGCGGCTTTTCGTGCCCGTTTTTTTAAAAAAAGGCATCGGTGTGTTCAGCCTGGTGTCAGGGGGTCGTATCAGTCGTTGGTTTTAGTTGATGGGCTGCGGGTGTGCAGATATTTCTTACAATTTGCGCTGGCCGTGTGGAGCTCTAGTAAATGGCGTCTGCTCCATTTCAGCGTTGGCTCCGCCCCCCCCCCCCCCCCCATTGAAGTGGTCTTGGTGCAGTGTCCCTATTGCACTTAGTGCTGCAAAGTAAAACATTGCAGTTCCAGAGAAACTGCAATGTTTACATTGCAATACCAAGTCTGCGTCCAGTTGCTTTCTACCTTGCAGCACTGACATTCACTGTCTCTAACCTCTGCATGGAGACACTGAACTTTCCTCATAAAGAAGCATTGATTCAATGCATCTCTAAGAGGTGATGCTGATTGGCCAGGGTAATGTTTGGCAGACCCCAGCCCGCCTCCTTGGTTGAGATCACTTATGATGATGTCCGCCAAGGAGGCAGAACAGGGTCAGAGCCAGCACCAGCAGACTGGAATAAAAGCAAGATTTTACTATATTTAGGGGGCAATGGATAGGCAGGGTTAGATAAGTTAGATAGTGATTTTAACACTATAGTGTCTGGAATATATGTTTGTGATCCTGACCCTATAGTGTTCCTTTAATGTGCTCCCTTTGTATAGAAGTTTGTAGTCCTTGATATCTTTTTAGCTTTGCGTACTATAAAAGAAAATTTATTTTTATGTGGTGGGTTTTGTATAGATGTATAAAAGTCAAGGCTGACTTGTTAAATTCTTTCTATACATAATTTTTTTTTTTTTTCTTTTTCAAGATATCGAGATATTTTTCCCAGTAAAAATGTTGGACAGGATGAGTTTGATGAGCGGGTGGTGTGTCTAGATATATGTAAGTACTGACTCTTTACATGCTTATACATAGATTAACTAACAATGGGGCAAATTTGCCTTCAGATAATATATGCTATTTTTCTTTCTACTGTCAGGTACTTGTGACCTGCAGTTCAAGATGGATATAGACCGATTTGGGGGGCGCCCACTCTTAAATTACACATTTCCTTCTTTGTGGTCTGGGTCTAGAGCCACTCAAGGAGTGACAAATGGGAAGGCATACTTTGAAATAAAGGTAAGTCTATTATACACCATTCTCTTTCTTTTGTCAATCTATTTTTTTGAATTTTCCATAAGGCCAAAAATGAAGGTTATGTAGTGGTCACGGTGCCAGGATTGCCATTGCACCCTCCTAGAGTAATCTATCAAACCAATTTAGAATGATTTGATAAATTACCTAGGTATCCAGCTACCTTTGCGATATCTGGTCTTCTCCTGCAGGGGAATTCAGATGTCTTCAGTGAGCTAGGCGGTTTGATATAGGACTTGAGCCCATTGGCTCAGAGTGCTCCGCTGTCTCAGCCAATTAGCTTGGCCTGCTTTGCTTAGTTGAGCAGGCCACAGTTTAGCTGTGGTCAGAGAGGAATAGCATGAAAAATTGCTTAAACTGTTGGTAATATGGTGCTTGGTGTAACAACTACAACTTCTCTTCTTTTTACTTTCCTTGGAGTTACATATTTAGTTTAACACAATTTTTTACTGACTATACCAGGGTGACGACACAGATGTTTTACAAGTGCTTAACTTATAAAATGATAGTGTTGCGCTAGAATCACATGCAGTAAGTGATTTTATTTTAACCCCTAATAAAATGTAGTGGAAGTAGTGAAAAATGATTTAAAAAAAAAAAAAAAAAACATACAGTGCAGATGGTAGCGAATAAGTGCAATCTGCTGGATAATTTAGTTAATAAACTCACATTTATTAGAGCCCAAATTATAGGGCTCAATAATTTCGCAGGTGTGCTCTTGAGGCAGGAGGCCACCTCCTTCTACTGCTAATATTTCTCACTATACAACCAAGCATTCTGCTCTCAGAAAAAAACAGAAATATATATATAAATATATATATATATATATATATATATATATATATATATATATATATATATATATATATAATAGTGTAGTAGTATGTCCACATCAAGATGTTTAACCCCTTAAGGACCAAACTTCTGGAATAAAAGGGAATCATGACATGTCACACATGTCATGTGTCCTTAAGGGGTTAAAGTGATGTAAGAAAAAAGACCCATAAATCTCTGACTCTAAGGTACAAATGCCTAGTGTCAGCTTGCCGGATGACACTCCCTAACCAATGGTCTGGAACAGTAGGACAACCAGCAGTGCTAAAGGCAACTATTTATTTTTTTTTTTTTTTTTTTTTTTTTTTTTTTAATTCTTTATTTTTGTTCGTGCATAAGGTTAACATGTGAATTTGCACTGCCACAATAGCTGGTGCACTCAATTTTGCAAACACGCTTAGCTACATGGCATTAATAACATTGCACTTTTAGTAGGTATATAAAACAGGATAATTTCTCACGCTTATAAAGATAAGTTAAAGTAGTAGTTTGGTTCACAGATGTGTCGCTTTATAGTCACGTTAAGACTAGCGGTCAAGCTGAGACATTGCAGTACAGAGCATAGTTTTATACTGTTAGCTTTGCGGTGGATTATACCGTGTTACGCCCCGCTATACAGAAAAAGTTTTAAACACAAAGAGCTGACTCATACGGTCAGTAGCACTAGGTTGAGTAATGCCTATTGAGGGATCAAGGGCTTAGAGTCAACCAGTGGAACTGACTGGGCGATTGACAGCTGGAGGCAGGCCTGCTAGATGGTCTGAGGGCACACCCGAGGGCTATGTTAGCTGTGTAATTTGAGTGTC
The DNA here is from genome assembly GCF_036172605.1 of Pelobates fuscus. Lineage (NCBI taxonomy): Eukaryota > Metazoa > Chordata > Amphibia > Anura > Pelobatidae > Pelobates > Pelobates fuscus. The sequence goes on along the minus strand of NC_086328.1, from coordinate 84,039,110 downwards.
GTACTATACTTGACAGTGGGCCAGCTGGGGTAGGCTACATTCAGCCTGACCGGCGCAAGCATAAATCCTCCCAGCATCTATGGTAGGGACACCTAAGGTCCTGATGAATATTTGATTGGGGGTTAATAGCCTGTCTGGCTTAAGTTGGTAGAGTAGAAGTTGTAATTACACCACATATGGGACACAGTATAGAATCGAATTTTAAAGAAGCAAGGGCTGCATAATATGTAACATTGCTTTCCTGCTAAATAAGATGAATATGTTAGACGAAACAGTGAACCATTAGTATGGTGCCCTGTATGGTCTGAGTCAAGATGCTATCTCAAGCTATGCTGGTCACACATAAAATAAAAGCAAAGGCAAAGCGCTGTACGAAATAATAACAGGTTAAAGTCCAATACTGTGCTCAGTCCTAGCCTGTAAAGTGCAGGTCTCATGACATGAGGTATGGTGAGGGAGTCCATTTATAGCGAGGTGTGCGCCTGGCAGGCTCCGGTCGTGTGCAGCTGCTCAGCCGTTCCCCTCCGAGTGCCTAGTACAGTCCCAGAAGAGATTGGTATGAGGGGCCCAATGCAGGGGTCACAGTTCAGCCTGGTCTCGAGTGTTGCAGCGTGACGATGGCAGTGGGCTCAGGTATCCCGGGAGCTTGCTGCATGTGTCCTGTGCTAGTTAGCTGTGGCATAGAGAGTTCTTGGGTACTGTTGCCTCTCGTGGTTGGGCTGAAATACCTTATTAGAGTGTCGCCTCTTGCCGAGTCGACCCGCAGGTAGGTTCTTGCGAAGGGGGAGCTGTGTGGGATACTGCTGCGCCACTTTGCCTGTTGTGATGAATGGCCTGTGGCGGATCTGCTTTTGGCGCCATCACGTTTGGCCTCCGCCATCTTGGCTGCTGTGTCTGGGTGTCGGAGCTGGTCGGCCCTGTTGCTGCGCCCTGTATGATGGGGCGTGCGGGAGTGTGGACCGGGATCACCCCCCCAGTCCAGAGGGGGGGGAGCGGGGCCATTCCCGACGGGTCTGGCCTTGGTTAAGCACCGATGGGCAGGATAGTGGGGCAGCGGCCGTCTGCCCCACTCACCGCCGGAGTAGGCCTCGTTTGCGCCAGTGAGGATTCTTCCTCCAGGGGACTGAAACCAGTCAGGCCAGCCTCACCCTGGGTCTGGTGCTCTCCACCCGATGGGGTCCACCTCAGCTGGTCGTTTTTTCCTGCTTAAAGTCCGGTTTCCAGGCTTATTTCTTTCAAGGTTTCAGGAGCTGGTCATACATGCGACCATCTTGCTTGGCGGCCTGGCCCCGCCCCCTAAAGGCAACTATTTAATAGCACTACTTAAAACAACAAACAATAAAAGCTATTTAAACAACAAACATATAGTAAGTGCATTTATCAAGTTATGGTAATTCAGTCTTGCCAAAACGCATTTCGCTGGATATAGCTTCCTCAGTTGGCAGTCCAGGTCCAAGTGTCTATATTTAAATGATCGTGCCTAATTGGTTATTGTGATCACGTGGTGTAGTGTAGCCAATTCATATGGTCATCCTGCCCTCACTTGTTGCTTCCAGACCTTTACCTCTGATAGCAATTCTAGTGGCCGGAAGTGATGCCATTTGCCGTGCGCAGCAGCCAAGGTTTATGTATATTGTTGAAAAATAACCTCCTATTCAAGAAGGAGGTGTACCCTCAAAAAGTGCTTCACGTGGAATAAAAAAATAACAGCTCTACACAAAAGTGTGGGATACCTTCTTTCCCACAGACTGCAAACCAACATACACCTTCTGGTTGTATAAAAAATGTACACCTATAGTGGAACGCTAAAGTGCAGTAACAATAGGGGGTGACTTACCTCACATATATAAACCGGTATGCTGGGTGGTGTATCCAGTACATAAAAAAAAAGACACAATAGATGGTATTTGCAGTTGCAGAATATAACCCATGAGTAGTCAAATCACTCACATGTGGTGGAGCCTATATAATTTGGCTCTATAAAGATCGCAGTTATGCTTTTAGGGCAGCATCACACCTCTCCTTCAATGCACAGTATCCTCCCAAGAAAGAAAGAAAGAACAGGGCCGCCAATGTGTAAAATCACCAATATAAAATTTATAAAATGTAAAGGTAGGTATTGAGCTCACCTTATTCAGAGCCGAAGTCCTGCCTCTGAGATATGTAGGTGTAGTGCCACTATAAAGGCACTTTCCCCAATGAAGGTTCCTGAGGCTGTAGAGGTCTCTTAAAATACTATAGTAATTTATTAACAAAAAATATATTAAAACTGTAATATTAAAAAACAAAAGAATAGTAAAATACTGTCCACATATGTATAACTTTTTATACATTCTTATGTTTTTAATATTTCTATACTATAGTATTTGCGTTGAAGGAGAGATGTGATGCTGCCCTAAGAGCATAACTGCGATTTTTACGGAGCTAATTTATATAGGCTTCACCACATGTGAGTGATTTGACTACTTAGGAGTTATACTCTGCAATAGCAACTGCCATCTGCACTATATATTGTCGTTTTTTTTTTTTTTTTTTTATTCATGCTTGTGGTTTGAGATGGCTTTTCTGTAACTATTATGCTAAAGGGTTTATCTTTTGCTGATGAGATCTGGTGAGTGACTTTTATATAGTATGATATGAGTTGCATAAAGACTGATGGAATCTAAAGTTTGTCTGTTTGTTGTTTATGGATGGCATATGTTTGCTTGTCCTGATCTTTCCTGTCATCCTAATGGCTAACAAAACCTCTTGTTTATTTCCACATTAGAGAACTGTGAATCTTCCCCTAAAAGATGGTTTTTCTGAATTCCCATTGCTACGTGTTGGATGGTCTGTTGGCCAGTCGGGACCTCAGTTAGGTAATTTCATGGATTAAGGTCACCCATGTTATGTTGTTGCACATGAGAGCCCATGAATGAGCAATTACATGAGGTTGATGTTCATTCTATAGGATAGGTCGAACTCCCATTCCTCCAAGAAGGGTGAACATTTGTATTTTTTAACTTTTTTTTTTAATGCTATGGCGTTACATACAATCTGTATATCTAAAGTTGGACTTTGGGAAGTAGAAACTAGCTACTGGTACTTTTCAGTCATAACCCATGATTTCGTTAAAAAAAAAACAAAAAAAAAAACAAACCTCTATATAACACAGTGCTCCATTGCTAAGGGTATCTGCACGAAAGCAGGATTAAGTCTGCAGCAGTGATGGTGAACTGCTCATTTGCATGTTTATCTGGGAATTGTGGAATAATGGTGGAAAATAATTTCTTGTAATATATACGCCCATGGCAGACCTCCCAATGTCTAGTTCGATCTATATAGATGTCATGCAGTGTAGTAATTTTTCTATCTGCATCTTATTGTGATAAGTGTTATCATATTTGCTTTCACCAAAAATGAGCACATATACACTGCTGTATCTACATCTGTCCTGGATCCGTCCTCCATCTTGGATCCCTGTCATGCATGGTTATATTTGTTTGTTTGTTTTTGTGTTTTGTTTTAGCATGTACAACTTGTGCCCTAGGTGTGCCTGTACTCAGCTGGATTGTGATATCAATTGCCAAATCTTTATTGTTTATTTTCAAGAAAACAGTGCATCACATGAAGGGGGGGGGGGGGAAGCATTGATGCAATTTGTGTGGCTTTTAATGTTGTTTTAATCAGTGATGTAATTTCTATAAAGGTGACCATTGCACTTTAATCCTGGGATCACATCTTTATTCTTGTAAGTCAGGGGAATCTTGCTGTAGAGTTGGTGCATTAACCATAGTAAATGGGGGATGGTAAGTTTTTAGCACTTGTGGTTGAGTGGAGAAGGAGGCTTGAACAACCCAAACCGGAGTCTCTACTTTCCGGGTGAAGATAAGGGAAAAGTCCTTAGATGTGGACAAACATGCAAAGAGACAAGGTGACAATAAAACTGATATAAAGTCTAGTATGTCAGATATTGGTTGAATATAAAAGGAGAAGATATACTTACAGTGTATAGAAAGGCTGTTAAGTAAACTTGTCATAATACGTTCATGTTAAACGAAAACTCTTCCTTATGCACGATTTAGTTATAGTGAGACATCTTTGGGAACACTTGCCTAACTCCAACATGCTGGCTTCATTGCCAGCTAATTGGCATCCAAATAGAGCTAAATCTGTGGTTACTTTCTGATATTCCTCAAAGCACGAAATGTGCTCATCAGTTGGACAAACACAGCAACTATGTTATTACAGTGACCGAAAGCAGAGGAACCATCTGTAGGAGGGTTCTCCTGCTCTCATTTCACTCAGTTCCTAGCATAGTTGCTGCGCCAGATTGACAGATTCACTTTGTTGTCCTGGACACTTAATTATACATATCAAAGGGCAGTATATCAAGTATGTTCTGCTGTGTATTGATCTCAAATGCCACAGGTAGGAAATTGGTGCATTAATCAAACTGGAATCCTACAGTACATGTTAGCATCTCACTACAGCGAGTTCTATGTAATATCTGTGGATAGTCACCACACAGCATGGAATTATCACTAAACAAATTCTACCTTTCTATTTTTATCTCCCTCTGTAGGGGAGGATGAGCTGTCTTTTGCTTATGACAGCCGAGGCTTCAAGGCTACCAATTCACATTTTGAAATTTACGGGAAAACCTTTAGAGAATACGATGTGATTGGCTGCTATGCTGTAAGTTATCCCTCTTGAAATTCAAAAGATAATGTTGTTGTTTTTTTGTAATATAGTTGTGAGAGTGTATGTTTTTGTATGTAAAAATGAGTATCCGATTAGAGACATGCTGCATAATTTCAGTTTCAGCAATTTGTGACCGCTGTAATTTTTAAAAAGATGTAACTATATTCTATTTCTTTGGCAGGACTTGGAAGGTGCTGAAATAAAGCTATCATTTTCCAAAAATGGAGTAGACCTTGGTCTGGCCTTTGTTTTGGAAAAGAGTTCTCTTGGAGACAAGGCACTTATACCCCATGTGATATGCAAAGGCTGTGAATTTCAAGCTAACTTTGGACAGAAGCTTCAACCATGGCATCAGCCACATAGTGGATTCAAATATCTGCAAGACATGACGTCACAGGAGCTAAGACAAACATCCCCAGTGCCAAAATCGATAGAGGAATGTGAGGTATGTCACAAAGTGGTATGAAAATGAGATTGTTATATTACAATAAAAAGATGGCTGAACTCAACTATTTACTTCCTAATTTCCCACTGGAATAATGGTGCTCACCTCAAAGGACCCTTTCCTAGTTGGGGAACCTTGTGATATGGAGACCCTGCTTTATTAACTGCAATTCCCATCGGTATTTATGCTATGGCCAAATCTGCTGGCCATCTACTCAGGTGTGTCCAGGGTACCCTCGACAACTCCACTACACGGGAACCGCCAACATGGATAGGACTTCCAGTGCTTCCAACTAGTTATAAGGAGCATAGGGAAGGTGCCGGCGAATATGTATCCTTGAGCAGAGGGCTCTGCCCATTATCTTTATTTTTCTCGTTTATATAGGTTCAGTATTGCATTTCTTACTTTTGAATTGTAAGGTGCAACTAGGAATCACAGCATCATCTGTTGGAGACTATATATGGTGACATTGTGGTCTGCAGGGGAGATTTGGAGGACCGTTATCCTGATTAGGCTTAACTAGATAAATATGGGATTGGTCTGCAAGATAACACAATTTGGTTTTGTTTCCTCAAAAAATTTCATTCAAAAAGTCTTACACTTGTATAACAGAACACAGGAAGACTGAGATTAAAGGGTTGGATGGTACAAGATCTGCACCACACAACTAGGTTATTTAAGGTAGACCAGAGAAACCTATAGGTATTGTAGTGATGCACTTCTTTCCCTGGATAGACCCGCATGGGGGTTTCTGTGACCAACTTCCCCCGCTTCAGCTACAACGTTATAGGCCCTTCGGCCAACACCGATTTGCAAAACCAATGTCATACTATGTGGTTTTCAAGCCTGGAAAGGGACAATGTTATGTTCTGGCAGAAACGGGATCTTGGAGTCCCTTGAAGGGCCATTGTTGGACTGGTCACGGGTGGGTCCGAGCTCTCTCAGCTAGACTCACTAGACTAGACTCACTAGTGGTCTCCTCCACTAACTCCTGTTGGCCTTGGTGTCTCGAGACAGGTGGTTGAGATTTCTAGGCTTGATTTAGGCTCAGACACTGGCACTCTTCTAACCAAGGAGATTGACAGTGAGTGTTGTACATAACAAAACTTTTTTTTTGTACTCCCCAGTCAATTCCCTGATTGTCTGGTCATACCACACAAGGGACCTGACCTGCATGGAGTCGGGCACTAGGTTCGTGTCTCTACTCCTTACTTCAATCACAAACCCCCCCAGGGTTCCCGCTGTCCATAGGTATATGGGAGAAATTTGTTGGGCAAACGATGTGCGATCTGACGCACTATTGCTCAGTTTCCAGTAAGGCTAAGGAAGCCGCTTATAAACTTCTGTCATGCTGATACCAGACACCACGATACTATGCTGCACAGAGGAGGTGGGGACATTCATTCACATATGGTGGGAATGTACACTGATTCAGCCATACTGGTGTACCATTCACATCATGCTTACCAAATTTTCAGATGATCCACCTATTTTTAAGCCTGCTGGATGCAACTGCATCACACTACACTACTGAAGGCAAAGTATAGGAAATCGATTACGATCCGCATACTGAATGTAGCTAAGCAGGTTATACCTCAGTTCTGAAAAACAATCAGCCCACCACTAAATGTCTGGTCCACACAAATGGATGAGTTATGCTCAACACAGATAAATGTGTACTTTTCAGTTTGGTTGTGCTGGTTGCTGACCACCTCTAAGGAGGACTTCCAGACACGGCTGAGTTGAAGACAGGTTACTCTAAATATATAGAGGCAGACAGGAAAAGGACAAGATATCACCCCTTTTCCCCCCAACATTTCTCTCCCCCTTTCACCTCCCTCCCATGTTTGGTTAGTTTTGTTTCATTATAGTTTATGTATAAGACAATATAAGAGAGGATCTGTGAGTCTCTGAGATGTCTACATGAAATTTAATGGTCCTGCGTGACCACAGTTATAGGACCTGCAGGTATTGCGATCAGAGTCCTATTATTTTACGAGAGCTGTGAACATAGAATGTCTGCTCTGGCAGGGGGCCTGTGTATGCGGCACTGCTGCCATTGGTGTGGTCAGTTTAATCATTGCCTTATCTCTTGTATCACGCCTACTGTGGGGCAGTGGACTCTCTTGTGGAATGTTTTGTACCCAGACAAACATAAATAATTTTGAAGGAAACTGTGTATGTTTGTGTTTGATATCTTTTAAAACTTTATTACTAAACAGTCATATTGCATCTGCTGCAACGGAAGTTTTTTTGCACATATGTCGACTACATGTATAAAAGAGACTTGATGAATATTAGGTTATGTTGGAAAAACAAAATGATGATCAACAAACATTAATTTATCAAAAAAATAATAATTTTGTTTCATTTATTCTTATCAGTTACTGATGATGGTTGGGCTTCCTGGGGCAGGAAAGACGACATGGGTTCAAAAACACATGCAAGAAAACCCAGATAAGAATTATATACACCTGTGTATAGACCGACTTATACCACAATTGAAGGTATGAAGCATGGAGTATGGAATAGGTATAGGACAGCATGTGATATGCGTACAATCTCACTTCTCATTTTTATACAGACTGCTGGACCTGAGCCTTTTGAGGAGAACTCCAAAACCAGGGACCGTTTGATAAAGGTGGCCACACAATGTCTAAACCGTCTCATAGCAATTGCTGGTCGCCGAAGAGGAAATTACATACTTGATCAGGTGAAAATATTTCTGTTCATTTCCCCTACCCCACTGTTTTTTTATTTATTTATTTTTATTGAACAAGTCAACCTCTCAGTCTTGATAAAATGGAGCAACGTCTTTGCATCCAAAATTCTCTCCTCTATCTCCACTATTAACAAGACATGATTTAGGCAATGCCTTGACTTTGTGTCACACTAACCTAGGACTAGAATGCATGTTAAATCTAAACATTATATTCACTGACTCTTGGTAAGGGGTCATTTAGTAAAGAAACATTGTATGAATATGTTCCACTTGAGACTGACCTTTGTCATTCTTCACTTTTTTTTTTTATTCCTTCTTCAGTGCACAGTATACGATGGTGCTCAAAAAAGAAAGCTGAAGTGGTTTCCACGTTTCATTCGTAAAGCAGTTCTGGTGGTCCCTAAAGAAGAAGAATGGAAGAGGAGACTGGCATTACGCAAAGAGGAGGGAGAGATCTATCCAGAGCCTATCCTTTTAGACATGAGAGGTAACAAAATACTACGAACAGAAATGTTCTTCTCTAGTAATCATCGTCTCACATTCATTTATATACTCCACATTGTAACACTTCAGTGCCCAATTCTGCTGCTTTCCCACTTACGGTATAGGTATAATTACCTGACATCTAATATTTTAGTGCCCCCATATTCCGATTTCCAAGCAAGGCATTAAGCATTTTTATACATCTCATTGGGATTGGGAGAGACAAAAGGGGAAAAACCCAGGACATTCACAGATCAGATCAGTGTTGAGTTTGTCAACTAAAATTAGACTAAAACTAAAATAATTCAGATGACTAAAACTAAAATGGTCTTTTAGTCAAAAGACTGACTAAAACTATATTGAAATTTGCCACCAAAATGAACACTGGCGGGTAAGACACACAGGGAAGGAGGAGAGGAAATGAGACACATGGAGGGTCTGGGGGGGATTGAGACACATGGAGGGTCTGGGGGGGATTGAGACACATGGAGGGTCTGGGGGGGATTGAGACACATGGAGGGTCTGGGGGGGATTGAGACACATGGAGGGTCTGGGGGGGATTGAGACACATGGAGGGTCTGGGGGGGATTGAGACACATGGAGGGTCTGGGGGGGATTGAGACACATGGAGGGTCTGGGGGGGATTGAGACACATGGAGGGTCTGGGGGGGATTGAGACACATGGAGGGTCTGGGGGGGATTGAGACACATATGGGGGAACGGTCGCGATTGAGACACATATGGGGGAACGGGGGCGATTGAGACACATATGGGGGAACGGGGGCGATTGAGACACATATGGGGGAACGGGGGCGATTGAGACACATATGGGGGAACGGGGGCGATTGAGACACATATGGGGGAACGGGGGCGATTGAGACACATATGGGGGAACGGGGGCGATTGAGACACATATGGGGGAACGGGGGCGATTGAGACACATATGGGGGAACGGGGGCGATTGAGACACATATGGGGGAACGGGGGCGATTGAGACACATATGGGGGACGGGGGCGATTGAGACACATATGGGGGACGGGGGCGATTGAGACACATATGGGGGACGGGGGCGATTGAGACACATATGGGAGGCTGGGGGAATGAGGAATAAGGAAACATATGGGGGAATGAGGAAACATATGGGGGAATGAGGAACCCAACCTTTTTTTATTTTTTTGAGATTGTGTCACAAAAGATGATTTCATTTTCTTTTTAAACTGTTAAACTGTATTTTTTTGCCCTTTGCTGTGATGCATTTGTTTATCAATAAGCATAAGATCTTTCATTTAAGCATACTTTCCAGCTTATCAGATACAATGTGCATGTGACAGTGTTTGTGATTACTTATTTATATTTGCTTGTTGGCAATTGGTCTAATGTAACAGACCATTTTTTTTAGTTATTTAAGAGATTAACTCTTCTGTGAATATCAACTATCAGGAGATGGTGAGACTCTCTATATTCTGCATATGAGGGTACCAAGTATTATTATTATAGTTTGTTTATGCATATTTGAATGTTACTTCTGTTGCATTTGTTAATTTGTAGACGATGCACTTCGGAACCTCTCCAGTTCAATATGGTGTCTTTTAACCATACATACAGAAAATGTTCGGTTTACCTTTCTCCCCTATATTTAACAAATGTCTTATGTGACTTGCTGTATTTAACTCTATCATAGAACGGAGTACCTCCATCTTTTCTCCCTATTGATCAATGCTGTAAGCTCTGCCTTGCAATGTCAGCTTTTAAAGACTGCTTTCATTCTTTTGCCTATTTGTGCTTTTCTCCAGCTCATTTCAGTATCCCAAAGAAGAAGATATTACATGTGAGCATGGTCATTCATTCTGAGCTCAGTCATGGAGAATCTGCAACGGTGATTTGGAATCTCAAGAAAGAAGCATATGAAAAGCTGGGTCTGTTTACCAGATAGGACTTTTTTATTTTGGTTTGTTTTTTTTATTTAGCTTTTTTCTTTGTTACAAAATACTTCCCCTCAGTTTTTGGTAATTTAAATGTTAATCCTTTCATGTATTACAATGTAGATAAACAGCATGCAAGATGTCCGTTGTTTACAGTTTCCATTTGTTTCATATTAACCCAACAGAGGTCTCCATTCTAAAACCTCACAATAATCCATCATATCATTCCCTGTAAACATGTCCTTCTCCCCGTTCTGCTTCTCCCTCACCCTCCCTCAAAAAAAAAAAATACCTGCTAACTATTATACTCTCACTTCAGTTTCACCTGGAACTCCGCTGTGTCTCATCATCCATTGGGTCCAGCTTGTTGGGTAGGTGGGCATGTACCCATCCGCACCAAAAAACAACTATAATATGGAACGCAGTTCCTCCATAATTTGTAACCATAAGACATTTGTTCATGTTAAATATATGAATATCAATAGACTATTCAATAACGGATGTACTGATACTCTGTTTAGTAAATTAAGAATTAAATAAAGCCAAGGGTTACAATGTAGGTTCCATTATTTACTTCATTAAGGGAAATCTCCGCTTTAAATCTCTGATCATGTTATTAATGTATCTGTTTGTTGCTGTTATTTTAAAGGGACACTCCAGGCACCCAGACCACTTCTGCCCATTGGAGTGGTCTGGGTGCCAACTCCCACTACTCCTAACCCTGCAAGTGTAATTATTGCAGTTTTTTATAAACTGCAATAATTACCTTGCAGGGTTAACTCCACTTCTAGTGGCTGTCTATTAGACAGCCACTAGAGGTCACTTCCTCCTTCATAGCACAGGAAACCTGTGCTAGAGTGTCGCTGGACGTCCTCACGCTGTGTGAGGACCTCCAGCGTTGCTCATTTCCCCATAGGAAAGCATTGAAATTATTTTTCAATGCTTTCCTATGGGGAGCGCTAATGCGCATGCGCAGCATTGCCGCGCATTAGGTCTCCTCGGCCGGTGGGCGGGATCAGTTTCGCCCACCGACCGACTCAATGCAGAGGAGGAGCAGCGCGGAGGAGGAGACGGCAACGAGGGACATCGCCGCTGCCTCTGGTAAGTGACTGAAGGGGTTTTCACCCCTTCAGTAACCGGGGATTGGTGGGTGGGAGGGAGCACTGGAGATTCGCTTTAAGTAACATTCACATTATACGTGTATGACCCAGGTATAGTCGTCCTTTAATAAAGGACATTCCATGCACCATAACCACCACAGTGTATTTTTATGGTAATAAGGAGTTGTCCTTACAAATGTCACGTTCAAATCCTTTCTGTACTTTCTCTTTACCTTTTAGAGCACCAACTCTGTCCTGTTTTCTTCTAGTATCATATTAGGACTTATTTCCCCAATTTAGCTGGCCAACTATTGGAATTACTTGAATTAGAGTGTCGTGCTCCCACGCTATGAGCAAGCAGTGTGCAGTGGAATGCTAAATGGACAAATTGTGTTTTCTAAAATGTCATCAAAGGAAGGGAAAGTTTGGCCTTACAATATAAATTTGCAAGGATTGTTGTAATTTGACATGTATAGCTTCATAGCACTATAAATATTGCAAATGACTTTAGTGGTTAAGATACTTTCATCATATACAAATATGTCAGATGTATTTTAGTATATCTTGTTGAGAAGAGTAATACATTTATGAAGATGTGATACTGTATTCTACTTTATCTACATCTTAGTTTTCCACAACATCCATGGATATTAGGGGAAAATTAATCTGTACAGGTCATGGATGGCAACAAGGAGACGTCTTACCTTAAGGAGGTTTTAGAATGGATTAACTTCTTACAGCTCAGCAAGAGCCGGAAGCTCCTGCTCAGAATCTTCCAGTAGCTCTACTGAGTTAAAGGGACACTATAGTAACGAAAACAACTTTAGCTTAATGAAACCGTTTTGGTGTCTAGATCATGCACCTGCAGTCTCACTGCTCAATTCTCTGCCATTTAGAAGTTAAATCACTTTGTTTATGAACCCTAGTCACACCTCCCTGCATGTGACTTGCACAGCCTTCATGAACACTTCCTGTAAAGAGTAATCTAATGTTTATTCTTCCTTTATTGCAAGTTCTGTTTAATTTAGATTTTTATATCCCCTGTTATGTTAATAGCCTGCTAGACCCTGCAAGAGCATCTTGTATGTGATTAATTTCAACTTACAGAGCAAGAGATAAAACTGGTAAATTACATCTGATTGAAAGTGAAACCAGTTTTTTTTTTTTTTCTTTCATGCAGGCTGTGTCAATCAGAGCCAGGGGAGGTGTGGCAAGGGCTGCATAAACAGAAACAGAAACAGAGTGATTTAAATCCTAAATGGCAGTGAATTGAGCAGTGAAACCTGAGAGGCATGATATATACACTAAAACTGCTTCCTTAAGCTAAAGTTGTTTAGGTGACTATAGTGTCCCTTTAAGCCCTGTAGTGCAGGGATAGCACATTTACAAAGTGTCAGCTGATCACTCTTAGCACTGAGCTGGCCCTGCACCGCCAGGCTTCGGCTAGGAGTGTTAATTTAATGGGTTGCTGTATGTTGTAATGTTAAAGTGGATAGCTAATTGCTGTAAGTGGTTTAGAACACAGTGCACAAACCTGGGTCACGTATTCATTTGTACAGATTTCTAACAACGTTTGTTATTCTTTATATCTACCTTTTCTGTTGCCAAAACGGTCATATAGTGGTCCACTTCCCTACACCACTGTGACGTAACATTTTCTATATTTTCCATTGTACAGGCCCTGTTCAGAAAGACACAACTAGGAACACTTTCAAGGAGATTTCAAAGCCACATCCCTATCATCGGCCTTCACATATACAGCAACGTCCGAGACCAAAAGGGGTAAGAATAATGTGGTTGCGTATGTTGGGTAAAGTCCTTGGGGTATTGATGATGATTTTGTATTTATTTTTTAAATTGCTGTGAAATGAACAGATTTGGGATGTCCAATGTATATTTTTTTTATGAACCCTTTCTTGAAAAGTTCTTCCTTATTCCCCACACTATTAGGTTTTCAAGAGTTTTCGTGGACCACACCGTCCTCAACAGAATAGGTTCACTGCACCACAGAACTACAATCTACAGTACAGCGAGGTACAGGTGGGTGTGTCATTTCATTCTATTCATGCTTTTTTATACTGGATACATTAACCTGCAGCCATTTTACACCTCTCATACACTTTATTATTATTATTATTCTCATTGCTCCCAGACAGCTGTAATAATTTCTGTTTGTATTTTCTCTCCAGAATTGGCAAGACTTCAGTGGATGGCCTCCGTACTGGAATTACAATGGGTGGTATAATGGATTATGATGGAAATCTCCAACATCCGTTTCCTGGCACCATTTCAATGTGTACATATATATATATATATTGTGTTTGGGTTGTGGGTTGTTTTGTTTTGTCTTTTTTTAATCCCTTTGTAATTCTTAATTTAAACTAGCATTTTTACTATATGTCAATCCTTACCATTTCCTTCTTTATTCTCTATTACTCATTAACCCATAGTGGAAAATATTGAAGGATCATTACTGCCTAGACATACAAGGCCGAACTTTTCTGTTTTTGTTATGGAATTTAACACTGTGCAAACCTCCTTTTTGTTTGTTAGAATTTTAAATGCTGCACTGTAATATATCAATTTTTGATTGAAGTTTAAAGACAAGTGATTCATCTATCCTCCCATTTCTTATCAAAGCACATGCTTTATACACTATTTATTACGTATAACCTTTGTAGTGGACTATATGTTGTTTACTTCGGATGGTAGGAGTCCTCTGGTGTCTGTATCCTGGTTATGGGGAAAACCGTTTTACAACTTTTGCCCGATTACCTGGTCCTGCTGGGCACTGGGTCTCCACTGAAGCAAGATTTCACATCTGACTTATGTAGAGCTGCAGAAGTCAGATGCAGATTCTGACAATCCTTTGTTGAATTAGATTCTGTGCATCCACATTTGCACAGAATTGACATTAGTCAGAGTGGAACCCTATTTCTGGCTTGGAGATGTTACTGGAGGTGGAGTTACACCGTTCAAAGCTAGACTCCAGCATGGCTACTTCAAATGTCTGAAGTGGTTATAGTGCCTGGAGTAACCCTTTAAACCCTAGGAACTCTCTTGGTTTACCATCCCATTGCAAAGCTCCCACTTGTGTCCACTGATGCACAGTAGAAGTGTATATATGTGCAGTTTTTTGACCATCCTACACCCAACTGTAAATCAGTGGAAAATTCCAGTCCACTAATGTACATAATGATAGGTCTTGTTCTTCATTATTCAACAGCCACACATTCCTAATGATTCCCCCACTATGGATAAGTTTAGTTGACAAGCAGAATTATTCACACTACAGTGAATAAGTTGGATGACGTTTATGGTACTTGGCTCTAAATTAGTAATGCTTCACCGGAGGTAATGGTCTCCCTGAACAAATAACAACCATTTTATTTGACTTCAGATTTTTTTTTTTTTTTAATGGGATACTTATGATGTGAAAAATAAAATTTATCTTTACAGTAATCAAGTATTGTGGTTATTAAGCGGTGCGTCTGTGGAAGCTGAATTTATTGAATTAAGTGTAAAGCACATATTTACATATAATGCTTTGGTAATATGCTATATAGTACTTCTTGTATGTGGAGGGAGCACAAAGCCATCATTACACTATTTATGCATACAACACTACCAGGCCCGGACTGGCCATCGGGCATACCAGGCAAATGCCCGGTGGGCCACAATCAGTGTATCTCCCCTGCCGGCCCATGCAAAGCCAGCTCTATCAGAGCGCCAGCCCTGCTGTGTGCCTTCATGGGCCCACAGGCACTGAGATGCTGCCGCCGGCGGGGGAGGGAGGGATAGAGGACCCTGGGGGAGCTCTATCCTTCGGTTACTATGGCATCGCTCCAATCTCGTGAGAGTGAACTCTACCCCAGGAACTGCATGGTAGCGTTCACTCCTCACCGGACCAACAGGACTGGCAACAAGGTCCCCCCTCCCAAAGGTAAGAAGTGATGTAAATATAATAATAGAAAAATAATAATTAAACCTATATCCACCCTCTACCAACATATGGTGGTGGGACACTTGGCAGAGAATAATGTCTTCCGCAGGCAATGGGAGACTTTGTTAGGTACTGCCTTTACGTCCCAGCAATGGGAAACCGCGCTGCTCTGGCAGCACAAAAGCTCCGTCTGCACTCAATACCAGGAAACGAACTATAAACTACTGGCTCTATGGTACCGGACGCCCATATTACTCCATAGGATTTTTCCGACGACACCCCCGACATGTTGGAGGTGTCTTGAAGAAAGGGGCACGATCGTACATATTTGGTGGGAATGTCGCCTTATAGTCCCATTCTGGGAAATGGTCAGGGATACGATCGTCGAAATCTTGGGGGCGACGGCGGAATGGACGGCGGCGCTAGCCCTCCTACATATTTCGACACTGTCGATTTGCTGGATACAAAAAATCGATCCTGCGCCATCTACTTAATGCGGCCAAAGCATTGATCCCCCCTATACTGGAAGAAGACAGAGATTCCCAAGAAGGAAGAATGGATTCGTAGGGTGGAGGAGATTCAGGGAGCGGAAGCAATTCGGGCCTCGTTGCTTGGTAGGGGGGACAGACACGCAGGGCTGTGGCAACCATGGTTTGCATTCATATTTAATGGCCACTGAGAGTGGGAAGAGGGGGCACCTGGCCCGGTGGGACTTGACCACCCCTGCCCTCCATATCCTCCCTAAACCACCTATAACTGAACTTGGGAGCGACTCGCCTATCCTTCTACTCCCTCTCAATTCCTTTTCTCTCTCCATCTATATATTCTTGATTCTTCTCTAGGATCCTCAATTGTTACAAACACATGACTATAATACACGCTAGATGTGGTGATACGTTTCTATTAAGTTAGGGGCCGGGCGATTCGGCCAGGTGGACATTGGGTTTGCCTCACACTGCCTCCCACGGAATTGGTTGATGGTTTAGGGTCTCATGCACAACTGACTTGAGTAGGGATGTGGTGTTTGGTAAAAAGGCGGCGGTCCGCATGACCGCTAACGCACGCACATACTCTTACATGCGGGTGACGCAGAGCCTCATAGCCACACGAAGACCCATGATATCTAGCTATACCCGACCTGGATTGCACCCCGCTATAGCGACGCTAATCGCAACGCCTCATGTACACCACCATGACTAGCAGGGTACACTTCAGACGCATTCAGACGCATTTAGACGCATTCAGACGCATGTAGCGCATTACACAAAGGTGACTTCTGGCTGTCCGCTCTGTTATGTGGCGAATTAGGATGGTGTCATTATATGTTGAACGCTGTTTATAACACTACGTCTGCCTTGCCGACTTTGTATATGTCATGTATAATTCTGTATGATAACAGTTCACTTATTTTGTATACTACTTTTTCTGGTTACGAGCAATTAGGACATGCGAGTCCTCGCTTACGAATATGTTTGTACATTTAAACCTCTGACTTCGTATCATACTAATAAAACAGATTTATAAAAAAAAAAATAATAATAATTACAAAAAAGTACACGTTTTCTTTTTTTACCCCACAGCTCCCCAAACCTCACACTGCACCTTTCAGACACACACGACCTACACCCCAAACACCACACACTACACCCCAAACACCACACTGCCCCCCATACATCTACACCCCAAACATCACACTACACCACAGAGAACCCTTCACACACACACACACTATACCACAAACTGTGCACCCCTCAGACCCGCTCACTGCACCCCAAACACACAATGCACCCTTAAGATGCGGCCGCTGGCGGGGGAGGGAGGGATAGAGGACCCGGGGGAGCTGTATCCTGCAGCTCCGCCGGGTTTCTCTCGTGAGATCGGAGCGTTGCCGCGGTTACTATGGCAATGCTCCAATCTCGCAAGAGTGAACTCTACCCCAGGAACTGCATGGTAGAGTTCATTCCTCACGGACCACCAGGGCTGGCAACAAGGTCGCCCCCTGCCAAAGGTAAGATGTGAGGTAAATATAATAAGAAAATAATAATTACAAAAAAGGTACATATATGTTTTCTTTTTTTACCCCACAGATCCCCAAACACCACACTGCACCCCAAACACCGCACCCCTCAGACACACTCACTGCACCCCTCACACAAGCACTACACCCCTTACACACACTGCCCCTTTCACACCCTGCACCCATCACACCCAGTGCATCCCTTACACATATTACATACTAGACAAACACACTACGTCCCTTATACACACACCCTAGATCCCGTACATAACTATGGATCCTCTATACACAATAGAATCCCTATACACACTCTGAATCCTCTACACACACCCACACACTAAATCTTCTACGCACACTCTGGGTTCTCCACACACACACTAGATCCCCTACTCACACTACATCATCTATACCAGTTCTAGGCAAGCTTCGGCACTCCAGATGTTTTAGACGAAGTCTCCCATGATTCTTTGCCAGCATTATAGTGAGTAAATAGTAAAGAGAGCACACAGCAATTAACATATAATAACAAACATGCAGGTTACCATTTATCAGGATATATCCTAAAAAACAGAAAACACTATATCATAGTATAACCTGTATGAATGATTTAAAAAAAAAAAAAAAATAGACCCAAATGGTCCCAATCACGTGGTACTGAGCTTTTAGAAGTAGGCTCAGACTATAAGCGCCTTGGAATAAAAGCAAATGGTTGCTGGGATCAAGTGTTGGAAAATCTGATGCTCCACTGGATACTGCAGTTCCCCCTCTGGTTCTTAATGAGTGCCAATATTCGAAGGGTACTTTGATAAGTAGCAAGAATAAACTTTAATAAAGCATAAGTTTAAAATACATCAATAAACAAATTATCTCTACTCCACAACCGCACTGTCGCGTTTCGACAATAGACTGTCTCAAAGTGCATATTGCTTCAACTCACAGTCCTTGTTTAAATATTCCAAAAAAGGCGCGTTCTTCTCTCTGCTCGTGTCGCTTATTTCTGGGTACGTCATTTCCGTATGCGTCACTTCCGGGTCAGCGGATGGTTCATGTCTCTTTCTAAGAGTGACGTCCTTCCGGTATTCTCCAATCACGTGATCGGACTTAATCTCATATTTAAGTCTCTCTTTATTGACCACCTTGACGTCAATTTGCGGTCACCTGATCAGTTGTGATTAATTCTTCACGGGGCTAATGGTGTTAGTAAGTCCCACTAGTGCGCATGTGCACTGAGCGGAGAGAGTTTTTTTCTTACATTTAAACCATTTTAAAAGCAGTAAATGTACATTTAAAACCTATGTTTAACCAAATAAGGATATAAAAAGCAGTATAATCCGTGGCGCTAAGAGAAAGCAGCTAGAACACACTTAATGGGAATAATCACAAAATCCCACAACAAGAAGTGAATACAAACAGCAAAAGTAGTGTGCAGCGCAGATATGTGATACCACAAATAAGATGCAATACATGCACAGTGGAGGTGTATATACCCAATAGAAAACACACACATATACCCCAAGTATAAACAGGATCAGATGGTAGCCAGAAATCAAATGCTGGAAAGTTCAATAATACATCCCATTTCTGAGAGCCTGTTTCGGGTAATAGCGTTTGTAGAAAATGATCCAAAGGGAAACGGGTACTTCCAACCCGCCCCCTTCGCCTAATAGCCAATCAACGATGAAATCTCTCATCCTTCTTTGGTCCTGTGGGGTTGCTGTAGCCGCGACCATTTTCTTCCAGTTTCGGAGCTTCATGCTTTACTTCCGGGTTCCATGCGTTCCACGGGTAGCCAATCATAATGTTCATGCGTTCTAAAAATCACGCATACTGTCCCCAGGTGTTAATACTGTGAGAATCACAGCTTGTAGTCCATTAGTGTCCATAACGGAATCCATTAATAAATAAAGACAAACATATAGTAATTATTAGAAAAAACATATATATATAAAATGGAGAATAATACATAAAAGACCTATACAATATTCATAATAAAAAACCATTGAATCAAATATAGTTATACATATCAAAATCAATGTTTAACCCATGAGGAGAGAGGGTTTCCAAATCGAAGATCCATCTCATTTCCGTCTTGTTGAGGATCCTCAAATGGTCACCCCCTCTCCAGGGTTTTAAAAACCTTCTGAATCCCCATAAAATGCAGGGCTTTTGTGTCTCCATTATTATTTTGGTGAATATGTGCATATACAGAATGGGTTAATACCCCATTCTGTATATTTCTTAAATGTTCGCTAATTCTAATCTTCAATGTTGTCGGATCGTCCGCCCCACATATTGCAAGCCACATATGCACGTTAATAAATAAATAATATTATTAGAACTGCAAGTTATAAATTCTTTAACACTATATTCCTTTTTTGTTATATTAGACTGAAATTTTTCTGTTTTTCTAGTCAAAATTCTACTAGTTTTACAGGCCCTACAATTTCCCCAGTTATAAAAACCCTTTAAGGCATTTCCATGTACATCCTTATTTGACCCTATTTTCTTAGGAATACAACTATGAGTTAAAATATTTTTAAAATTGTTAGCACCCCTGTATACCACCCGTTGTTTATCTCCTATAAAGGTGTGCAGGTCCTCATTTTGTTTTAAAATATGCCATTTTTTTTTTTAATTTTATGAAAGGAATAACTCTGGGAATTAAAATCACAAATAAAATTTTTTTCTTCCCGATTATTATTATCTCTCTTTTTATAGGTTAAAAGTTCTTCTCTAGGTTTAGTGCAAACTGCTTTAAATTGTTGTTCTATGGCATCTTTCTCGTATCCTTTTTGGTAAAATTGTTTTTTTAAAACTTCAGATTGGTCTAAAAAAGTGTCTTCCTCCATGCAATTATTTTTAAGCCTTATAAATTGACCCTTGGGGACATTAGAAAGCCAAGGCTTGAAATGGCAACTGTCACAATCAATATAACTATTGACGTCGACAGTTTTAAAATAAGTACTTGTCATAATTTTATTATTATTAACAAAAATCCTTAAATCCAAAAAATGAACTTCTTGATTACTAATCCCAGAAGTAAGTTTAATGCCCCAAGAGTTAGCATTAAGATAGACCAAAAAATTATTAAGAGAAGGTAAATCACCCTTCCAAATGAAAAAAATATCATCAATGTACCGCCTTATAGAGGACCAAGTTCACACTCCAGCCATGCTCAGCATAAATTAATGACTCTTCCCAATATGCCATAAACAAATTGGCATAGCTGGGTGCGAACTTGGTCCCCATGGTGCTACCCCTCTTGTAAAAATTATCCTAAAAACAAAAAAAAATTGTTTTGTAAAATCATTTGAATGCCCCTAATAATAATATTAATCTGCTGATCCTTAAAGGAATCAGACTTCCTCAAAAAATACTCTACTGCTTCACAGCCTTTATGGTGTTCAATAATAGTATACAGAGTGCTCACATCACTGGTCAGTAAAAAGTATTCCTCTAACCAAATTACCTCCTGCAAAGTTTGAAGAACATGAATGGAATCTTTCAGATAAGCGCGGGTACACACAACTAGAGGTTGTACGAGGGTATCGATATAGTGGGACAGGGGTGACAAAAGATAATCCACCATCTGATCTTGTTTATACTTGGGGTATATTTGTGTGTTTTCTATTGGGTATATACACCTCCACTGTGCATGTATTGCATCTTATTTGTGGTATCACGTATCTGCGCTGCACACTACTTTTGTTGTTTGTCTTCACCAATTAAGGACACATACATTTCTAAACATTGAAAAATAGGTTTAATAAGCATGAATTGTATCCAATACAATAAAGTGTATCCAATACAATACAATTTGCCAGCATTATGGCTGTAAGAGCAATATGGGAGATGTAGTTTTCAAGATCTGGAGTGCCGGAAGTTGCCTACCCCTGATCTATACACACATACACTGCAGCCCCTATGTATACACTCGCTACATTACCTATACTCACACTCTCTACAGCCCTTAGCCATACATATTACACGACAAACACAACACAACTGTAACCGAATTTACACAAAACTCCACACCATTTCCCCCCAGTCAGACCCTGAACACTACTTAAATCACAGCAACTTCTCATCACTTATAGGGTCTGAGGCAAAAAAAAACATTTTGGACCTTGCACCCACCGTCCTTCACACAAACACGTGGTAAAGCACACACCCACATATGTAATGTGCTATATACCCAAACCTAGTTAACAACTTGCTTGTATACACAGACTTACACTAACAATCTTACATGAACATACAGAATAGTCCAGTTTTTTTCTACTGCTTACCAGCTGTCTCTCTGCTACTCGCACTGGGTGTGTTCAGTATGGGGGGAGGTGGAGTAAGAGAGCTGTACACTGACCAGAATAGCATTTGAAATAAAATTACTGAAAGAATGCTAGTCTATTTGTTACTTCTAGAGGTATACTGTAATAATATAATACGGTTTGGCTTACTCAACTTGGTAGTTCATTCAACTTAACACTTATTCTGAAGTCAGAAATTAATCGAGATCTCCTACTTAAAGGAACACTTCAGGCACCAAAACCCTTTCATTGCAATGAAGTGGCTTTGGTATACATAGTGTTTGCTTAAGAGCTTCTTTTAAGATGAACCATGTCACAAGTTCTTTCTAGGTGATAATAGGCATTGTTAAAATAAAATAAACACATTGTCTATGTACTTTATGTTGCAAATATAAAAGTACGGACTGTATTAGTAAAAACATTTTATTGTATTGCATTACCTGTGAGTAGTGTATCCAGCTTACAAAACAAAATAAATAAAATATAAATAATAAATAAAATAATATTCACATTTTTTTTTTTTTAGGGTTGATGTAAAAGGGGAGGTGCTAACTTAAACGGCACATTAAGCACTATCTTTTAGCATCAATCCATTTAAAGAAGCGCTTATATCCAATTATTCCTAACATAAGTATCTTCCAGGGAATAATGGCTAATAGTAAATCGTGACCTTAAATAGTTTAAAAAGTCCCACTCTAACGAAAAATCTAATATATTTTAGCTGTTTGCATTTCAAGGGGTTTTTACCTCAACATTATCCCACTTCTTCAGCGTGTGGAAAACGCTAAACACGGAGTGAAAGCATTATTGTACAGAATAATTAATACAACAGACATACATGCTGGTTCAAGGAGTCAAATGGTCTTCATTACGGTTTCCCTTTAAGGCTAAATCATGAGCATTAAGGCTGAAAGTCATTAAATGTTTAGAAGTAGGGAGGATATACAAGGGGGCATATATGAAGAAATAATGTAAGCAGAGGATTCAGAGCTTTCCCTCTACAATAAAGTAAATAGCAAACACAAAAAGTGCGTCCCTTTAGGACTCACAATAAAAGAATAAAAAAAGAAACCAACAATATAGGTTGTTGCACCGCATAGGATATTCAGTATCCCCTATGATCACAATATGCTGTGTGTAAAGAAACCAAAAATAGTAATAGAAAAGAGCGCAAATATTATTATTATTATTGCGATTTATATAGCGCCAACAGATTCCGTAGCGCTTTACAAAATTGTTTACAATACAATCTGTCTTCAAATCCTTAGGGGACACATCAAATAAAACAGAAGAGACCGATCGTGGTATGTACAGGTATAGGATGAGATAACACATTTGGTCACTCACATGTAGGAAAGCTTCACAAATTCGGGTGGAAATGGCAGACGGGTATAATGGCTGCTAATGGATATACGTATGCTGCGTGACTTACGGTAAATTGATTCAAGTAGAGAAACAAAATGATAAAGAAGACAACCTCCAATTGTGTAATATTGTAAATGCAATGTAATACAGTATATAAAAATAAGCAGCACACTCACAAGACTGGAGTTTAAAGAGATACTAGAGGCATCAAAACATCTTTAGTTTAATTAAGTTTTGGTATATAGATCATGCTCCTGCACTCACTGCTCAAGCCTTTGCCATTTAGGAGTTAAATCACTTTGTTTATACAGCCTAAGTCACACCTCCCTGAACAGCCTTTCTAAACACTTCCTGTAAAGAGATCTAATGTTTAAACTACCTTTATTGCACATTCTGTTTCATTTAGTATTTCTCATCTTCTGCTCTGTTTAATAGTCTTTTTGATCCTGCATGAGCCTCCTGTGTGTGAATAAAGTTCAAATTTTAGAGCAGGAGATAAAAACTTTTAAACTAAGTTATCATCTGATTGAAAATGAAACCATTTTTTTAATGCAGAGTGTGTGAGTTACAGTCAGCGGAGGAGTGGCTAAGCCTGCACAAAGAGACTGCAGGAGCATGATCTATACACCAAAACTAAGCTAAAGTTGTTTGATGCCCATAGTATCCCTTTAAACCCCTAGCTCAAGGAATCAGGAATCTAGCGGTACAATTGTGATTTGTGGATATATGTTGTTTGCGGTACTCTCCCTCAGTGGTTCAGGTGGTATTTACAACAACAATAAAATAATAAAATCCCAATGCATTTTGACAATTGTATAGTCTTCGTCCGCTGAAAAAATACAGTACCTGGCTATGTCTGAATTTATAAGGGGGGTTTCAATCTAAAACCAAATTGTCTATAAGGACATCTGTACATATTAAATTAAGTTACATATAGAGGAACAGCTTGCAGGCACTATTGTGTGGTGGGACTAGTACATTCCTGTTATTGACAAGGTAAGTGCAAACATTAATTGGAACATCACATGAAAAATCTCCTATAGATTCAGACACTGCCAGGAACTATATTTTTTTTCTGAAGAGAAACGCATCGTCATTTTATATTTAATGTTTTTATTCTTTTATTGCTACCAAAAAATTTTTTTTTGTACATTTTTGGATTTTCTTAATTCATTATCTTTGCTTTTCAGGATGTAAATCATCTGACCTGCTGGACATCACATCCTTGGTAGGGAGTATACCACCTCTGCTACTATTAGTGAGCGTATTGCTCTAATAAATGTAAATACTTATTCACGCCCACTGATACAAAGAGCACTATATACCTTTTCTTCTTTGTATTTACCGTTTGAACCACTGAGGAGAGAACCACAAACATCATATATCCAAAAGTGAGGACAGTACCGCTGTATGCCCAATTCCTTGAGCTTGGAGTCTTGTGATTGTGCTACTTTATACACTATCACATTTCATTTACAATATTGGAGGTTGTCTTCATTGTTATTTCATATCTTTACTTGAATAATTTCGGAAGTCCCACTGCATATGTTAGCGGGGATTATACCACGGTCTACTATTTCCATGAGAGCTTGTGTGAAGCTTTCCTACATGTGAGTGACCATTTGTGTCACAAAATTCTGTATCATCCTATACCTGTACATACCACACGATTGGTCTTTTCTCTGCTTTTTTTTATTTCATGACTTTGCTGAGGATTTGAAGACCACTATAGAGACCAAATCTGTATTGTGAAGATTTTAACTTTTTTCTATTGCATTTAAGCAGACATATGTATCTAGTGTCAAAATTCAACCTTATGTACTAAAAAGGACTGCCAGTATGTACAGGTACATACGGTTTTTTTGGGTGACCCGGGTGGGCTCTCGCTAGTAATCGGTTTATGAAGCCCCAACCGACAAATGCCTTAAGGCTGGTACCTATGATTGCACAACAAGGCACTCCCTTACTCATAATACCCTCCTAGCTATCTTGAGAGATTGGGTTCCCTGGTCTATTGTAGTAGTCATTGATTACCACTTTCTTGGTGCTCGGCACAGGGATAGGACCACCCAGCTACTGACTATATGTATATATTTCCTGCCTTGTTTGCGTGTGGCTTGGTTGTGTCACCACAAGTACCTATTCCCCTCACTGCCTGGCAGTGGATTAATGCAGGCCTTTGCCTTGCCTTATTAATTGTAAATACTTTAGTTTGTTTTTAAGGTTTCTTCTCCTTGGTTACTCCCGACTCTCTCCCTGACAGAACAGTTTGAGTCTAAGGCATTGTCCTTTTTGGAGGGGGTACAAATTGACACAGAGATCCCTGGAAGCCTGTTTCCTAGCATTGCTTTTCTTAAAGTGGCACAGTCGTGGCCAAATCTGTTTTTTTTTTACCCCCCCCCACTCCTGACTCTAATACATCGAATAGCCCCCTGGTCACCCCTACGCCCCCTATATTACCTATATTTAATGTTTGCGCATGCCCAGTGCGGCATTTGGACGGGAATTTTGACCATTCATTCGTCAGAAAGACTAATGAATGAATAGAAATTTCAAACAAACAAACAAAGACTGAATGTCGGTGTGTGTTTGTTCACTCGTTTATTACAAGGAGGGAGCTGCCGTCTCGCAGCTCCCTCCTTGTAATATGTAAAAATAGAAGCGGCAGGGAGCTGGGCTCCCCGCCACTTCCTAACCCCCCACATGTCCTCCCTCACTCAATGGGAGTTAATATGACCCCCATAATAGCATAAGGGAGATTAAAATCTCCCGAATGCCCCTACTCGCTATGCCGCGAGTAGGGGCATGTCTACTAAACAATGAGCAGCCTGTGGCTGCTCAATGTTGTGAACCCCCCAGCTATTAAAAAAGCCCCCCCCCCCCACCGATTTATTAACTAGCATTGTCAAATGACAATGACGGAAGACATATTGTTCCCCGCCCTGAGCCCTTTCCCATGAGCAGCGGGTGGGGGCCCTAAATGGCTATGAAAATAAGGGAGGAACCTATTGTCCTCCCCCCGACCCCCACCCATGAGTGGTGGGTGGGGAATCTAAATGTAAACAAACAAAAAACGGGTGGGGGGGTGACTAGGGGTTCCCAAGCCCCTAGTCACGCCCCCAAAATCTTATTTTTTTAGCCCCACAAAAAGCCAAATTAAAAACCATAAAGCCGGTTGAATTTATAAAATAAAAAAAGACCTGAGCACAAAAAAAATGCCAAAAAAAGTTAAAAATCCTGACGCCAAAAAAAATTATTCATGAACACCCAGCGAGGGCCCGCCCGGACTTATAAAGCCTACCCACGCCCTGCAATTTGACTCAGAGGGCTCTAATTGGTTGGTTTGAGCCAACCAATAAGAGCGCTCTGATAGGTAAATAGTGAGCCTTACCTGATTGGCTCACTATTTACCCATCAGAACATTCTTATTGGTTGGCTTGGAATCCAACCAGAGTGCTCTGAATAATTTTACACAGCGTGGTAAAGTTCTTTGGAATTTTCCCACGCTGTGTAAAATGACTCAGAACACTCTGATTGGTTGGATTATGGAAGATATTTTCGAGAAGGGACACAAGAACCAAGTTGTACAGAATCCAATTTCAAAGTTTAAAGTCAAAAGATGTGGTTGCGATCTGGGTATATAGATATTGGTTTGTATAATTTTTTGAGGAAAACAAATCCGAGGATACCTATTCTGTACACTTTACGAAAAATTCACAGATACCCCCAGGTCGCCCTATTGTTTCAGCTATTGACAGAGTTCTTGAACCCATTGCCAAATATTTGAACTTTCTTTTCAAAACACTGGTAGAAAGTATTCCCACATGTATCAAAGATACACA
Organism: Pelobates fuscus; assembly: GCF_036172605.1. Taxonomy (NCBI): domain Eukaryota; kingdom Metazoa; phylum Chordata; class Amphibia; order Anura; family Pelobatidae; genus Pelobates; species Pelobates fuscus. The sequence continues at coordinate 84,012,280 of NC_086328.1, read as the reverse complement.
AGAGCTGATTGATACATAAAAAATATTGAAACCACCAATAATTTGGTACTAATGACACTAGACGTGCACAATCTCTACGCAGCCATCCCCCATGATGAAGGTGTTGAGACTATGCAGGAACTTTTATCTCATTCATCCAATCCCCATTGTCCACCTATTGAATTCATCATGGAGTTACTCACTCTAACTACAATGGCCCCCATGTATGCAAATGCCTAGATGTATGCCTTTGAAAAGAGTCATATATTGACACAATACACGGACAATATTATGAAATATGTACGTTTCATTGACGACATCTTGGTACTGTGGAAGGGAAAGATTGAAGAGGCTGAACAGTTTGTCAGGAACATAAATAACTTATCCAGTCCGATCAAAATGATGCCACAGATTGATGAAAAGGTTTTTCAATATCTAGACTTAGAGATCTTCATTCAGGATGGCAAGGTGGAATATCAACTCTATACAAAACCGACTGATAGGAACACCATCCTTCACTTTTTAAGTGCACATCCTGAACACCTTATAAAATCTCTACCGCTATCACAATTCTTTAGAGTTTTTCGTATCAACTCTCTACCTGATCGGATTGATATTCAGTTGAAGGCCATGTATAAAATATTCTTGGCCCATAGGTATAGTCGTTCTGTATTGGACAGAGTTTTGGATAAGGCACAACGACAAGCTATGAAGGTAACAGAGAGACAACAGAAGACAAATGAGATACAGAGATTGACTTTCCCCATGTAATTTAACACCATTAGTTCTAAATTATCTGATTCAGTAAGAAGTAATTGGAACATCCTCACAGGAGATCCCTCCTTACCTAAAAGCTTTGGACAAATACCCATGATGTGCTACAAGCAAGAAAGGAATTTGTGAGACCTTTTCGTCCACACCGACCCAGAGTAAAGTTTGCCAGCACAGAAAAAAATTCCTCAACTTAGGATGCATGAGATGTCTTGGTTGTGTAAATTGTGGCCATTCAGTTAGAACAAAATCTTTTGATCACCCTCACACCCGAAAAAAATAAAACATCAAACACAGGATTAGCTGTGAGACGGACCACGTGATTTATAACCTATCATCCCGCAAAACAAGGACAGAAGGTGCCTGTAGCAAGTGTGTTAAAAAATGATAAGCTTAGAGTCATGTCTACAAATGCTCGCAGTTTAGGGAATAAGATCCATGAACTTGTGGCAATAATGGCAACTGATAGTGTAGATTTAGTCGCTGTTACTGAGACATGGTATAATGAGAAAAATGACTGGGACATAGCAATACCAGGGTACTCTTTATATAGAAAAGACAGGGAAGGCAAAAAAGGGGGAGGGGTGGCCCTGTATGTAAAGAATAGCATAAAATCTAGCCTAATAAAGGTTAGTGAGGCGAACATAGAGTCAGTTTGGGTTACGTTAGAATTTGGTAATCACACAGTAACTCGTGTAGGTGTGATTTATAGGCCCCCAGGACAAATTGAAGAGTTAGATAATCTACTAGTTGAAGAAATAGCTAAAATGACAATGAAGGGGGAAGTTATCATCATGGGTGACTTTAATCTTCCTGATATAAATTGGAAAACAAAAATAGCTACTTGTGCCAGGAGCACACATATTCTAAACTCCCTACTGGGATTGTCTCTAAAACAAGTCGTTGAGGAGCCAACTCGTAAAGAGGCCATACTAGATTTAGTGTTAACAAATGGAGATTTGGTATCAGATATTACTGTAGGTGAAAGTTTAGGATCCAGTGATCATCAGTCAGTGTGGTTTAATATAAGAACAGTGACTGAGTCACACCACACAAAAACAAAAGTTTTAGACTTTAGAAAAACAGACTTTTCCAAAATTAGAATATGTGTAAAGGAGTCATTATCAGACTGGAGCAATTTAAATGGAGTCCAAAAGAAATGGGATTATTTAAAAGTTGCACTACTGAAGGCAACAGAAAATTGCATTAGGCTTGTCAGTAAAAGCAAAAAATTCAAGAAACCACTGTGGTACTCCACAGATGTAGCCAAAATAGTAAAAACCAAAAAGTTAGCATTTAGTAATTATAAAAAAACCCAGAGTGAGGAAGACAGAATGACCTATAAGATTAGGCAGAAAGAGGCTAAGCAAGTTATAAGAGCTTCCAAATCACACACAGAAGAGAAAATAGCACAGTCAGTAAAAAAGGGGGACAAAACCTTTTTTATATACATAAATGAGAAAAGAAAAGTAAAACAAGGATTAGTTAGATTAAAAACAAAAGAAGGAAGGTATGTAGATGAGGATAATGGTCTAGCTGACTGCCTCAATGAATATTTTTGTTCGGTATTTACAGATGAAAATGAAGGAAAGGGACCTCAGTTAAGAAAAAGGATAAATGAGTCATTTATTATACGTGAGTTTACAGAGGAAGAGGTTCTATTTCAACTGTCAAAAGTAAAGACAAATAAGTCAATGGGACCTGATGGAATACACCCAAAGCTATTAAAAGAGCTTAGTGGTGTACTAGCAAAACCATTAACAGATTTATTTAACCAATCATTGATAACAGGAGTAGTCCCAGAAGATTGGAAGTTAGCGAATGTTGTGCCCATTCACAAGAAAGGTAATAGGGAGGAGTCGGGCAACTATAGGCCAGTAAGCCTAACTTCAGTAGTGGGGAAAGTGATGGAAACCATGTTAAAGGATAGGATTGTTGAACATCTAAAAACACATGGATTTCAAGATCAGAGACAACATGGGTTTACTTCAGGGAGATCATGCCAAACTAATCTTATTGATTTTTTTGATTGGGTAACTAAAATTATAGATCAGGGTGGTGCAGTAGACATTGCTTACCTCGATTTCAGTAAGGCTTTTGACACTGTTGCACATAGAAGGCTTATCAACAAACTACAATCTTTGAGTTTGGATTCCAATATTGTTGAATGGGTAAGGCAGTGGCTGAGTGACAGGCAACAGAGGGTTGTAGTCAATGGAGTATATTCGAAGCTTGGGCTTGTCACCAGTGGGGTACCTCAGGGATCTGTACTTGGACCCATTCTCTTTAATATTTTTATTAGTGATATTGCAGAAGGTCTTGATGGTAAGGTGTGTCTTTTTGCGGATGATACTAAGATATGTAACAGGGTTGATGTTCCAGGAGGGATAAGCCAAATGGAAAATGATTTAGGTAAACTAGAAAAATGGTCAGAGTTGTGGCAACTGACATTTAATGTGGATAAGTGCAAGATAATGCATCTTGGACGTAAAAACCCAAGGGCAGAGTACAGAATATTTGATAGAGTCCTAACCTCAACATCTGAGGAAAGGGATTTAGGGGTGATTATTTCTGATGACTTAAAGGTAGGCAGACAATGTAATAGAGCAGCAGGAAATGCTAGCAGAATGCTTGGTTGTATAGGGAGAGGTATTAGCAGTAGAAAGAGGGAAGTGCTCATGCCATTGTACAGAACACTGGTGAGACCTCACTTGGAGTACTGTACACAGTACTGGAGACCCTATCTTCAGAAGGATATTGATACCTTAGAGAGAGTTCAAAGAAGGGCTACTAAACTGGTTCATGGATTGCAGGATAAAACTTACCAGGAAAGGTTAAAGGATCTTAACATGTATAGCATGGAGGAAAGACGAGACAGGGGGGATATGATAGAAACATTTAAATACATAAAGGGAATCAACACAGTAAAGGAGGAGACTATATTTAAAAGAAGAAAAACTACCACAACAAGAGGACATAATCTTAAATTAGAGGGGCAAAGGTTTAAAAATAATATCAGGAAGTATTACTTTACTGAGAGGGTAGTGGATGCATGGAATAGCCTTCCAGCTGAAGTGGTAGAGGTTAACACAGTAAAGGAGTTTAAGCATGCGTGGGATAGGCATAAGGCTATCCTAACTATAAGATAAGGCCAGGGACTAATGAAAGTATTTAGAAAACTGGGCAGACTAGATGGGCCGAATGGTTCTTATCTGCCGTCACATTCTATGTTTCTATGTTTCTATGTTTCATGTCCCTGTGGTTTGAACTACGTTGGGAAAACCGAAACAGCACTGTGTGAGTGGATCAGAGGACATAGGTCCAGCATTAGAACAGCAATTCGGGATGGTCACACAGATAAACTGGTGGCTAGACACTTACTGGAGTACAAACATCCATTATCCTCTTTAAAATGTGTGGCTATTGACCATGTCCCCATTTCCAGAAAAGGGGGGGGGACCGTGCCACTTGACTACTTCAAAGAGAAACATTTCGGATCCGGGAGTTGAACACTATTGCACCGATGGGGCTGAATGAAAAATTGACATTCTTGCCATTTATCTAATTGGCACATCATCCATTGCTCGTTTGGACAGAAGATAGAAATCTAGTGTCGAGCAGGAGTAATGAGGAGGAAACACATTATTGAAAAATATGCTCTAATAATTTGCCTCCCTCATAAATTTGCTTGTTCTTTCTATAAGGAGTAGATTTTAGTTTGTAATCATGATATATTGGATAGAGGATGTTTATTAGATACCTCTTACATATTACTCTCCTATAAATTGTCAGGGTATTTATATCGGCAGACATTTTGTGCTATGATAGAAATTAAAAATGTATATTCGGAGTCACTCTGAACAGACCAGACTCGATTTTGTTATTTTCAAGTTAACAAAAGACACAAGATTTCAATCCCTTCTGTAAAACTGACCGCTTTGCCAGAGCTAAGGAATGTATAGTATAAACAAACCAAGTGATAAGAGACTGTCTAAATTGCTAATGGAATATAATAAATTCTAAACCCAGACATAGGTGACAGAGAAGATTAAATAATTTAATTTTACTTTCTATATCTAACAAGATCCCATTGTAAGTGGAAGTTGAAAAATAGTTTAAGAACTGTCATATTAGAAATTACAGCAGAATTTGGAGACACATAGTCTGAAGAAAATTCAAGGAAAGGCTTTGAAATGACAAGTGAATATAAAATATAGCAACCATAAAGATAACGTAAATGACGTCAAAATAGCCACCAGGAAAAGTTAACTCTTTCCTGGATAGGTATGTCTAGTGGGACAAGACTGCCCTCTATAGTCCAAATACTAAAATGGTTATCTAGAAGGGAACCACACCCCTAGTGCTTCTATTGGTTTATTAGCCAGTGACGAACAGAGAATCTGTCCCTTTAAAAAGTTAAGACAAAGGGAAGAGAGGGTAATCAAGTAATCAAGAGAGGAGGCAGATCCATCAAGGCAGATGCAAGGAGGTATGCAGTAATCAAGAAAATCAGGAGAGAGAAGCAGTCGGGGGCAAAAGAGTCGGAAGCAGGCTAAGAAAGAAAGACAGAGAAACATCCCTTGACACTTAGCTACCTGAGAACATCTGGTGAGAATATCTATTTAACTGGTAAATATACTGGCTTCATTTAATTAATTTAAATTAATTAAAACATTTCTAATAGCATGATATATGACTGGATAAATCACGATCAGATTTCGATATTCAGAAATCTTAATTAATTAAGAAATATATATTTATAACCATTCCATGCTGCAGATGGAATTAGGATAATTATATATATTTATGTGACATATCACATGTTAGCATATCGTGATATTTATCCAGTTGTATTGATTTGCTCTAAAAGAAGATAGAGTATCTGTTTCAGCAAATTAAAATATCAGCTTGTAGAATTTGGTAGATTTCTCATTGGATGGATCCAGGAAAGGACTAATGACTGGTTTAAATGTTATTTTATTTAAAAATTACATAAGAATAGATCTTAAATGCCTAGAAGAGGTCTAGCCAGCATTGAAAGGGTTATTCTAACTGTCAGCTAAAGTTTTTACGACCTTACGCTGCATTCTGTTCTCTGTGTGAAACTTTCACTTTGTCTCTGTGAATCCTATCATAAATCTTCTTGACAATTAAGACTGTCTTAGCCATTGGGAAATGTTTTTATATTAGCATATTGTATTGCATATTCATGTTATACTGAATTTCCATTGATTATTATCACGCATGTTACTTATTATTATTATTATTATTTGAATATAAAAATAAATTGTATCTATTTTTATAACAAATTGTGATTTTCTTTATATGAAATATATTTCACTTACATGATAACGATCTTTAGGATCTGAGAATTAAAATAGTGGGTAATTCTCAACTGTTTACTATTATTATCCCATAAATATCCCCACATATTTTAAAATGGCCATAGATCTTTTAGATTGTTTTTTATATATATATATAGATATATATATATATATATATATATACATATATATATATATATATATATATATATATATGTGTGTGTATGTATATATGTATATATGTATATATATATATATATATATATATATATATTTGTGGTCGGTTAATATCGTATAGTGAAATACCTTGTGATTGGAAATAAGTCGGTGTGGTGTGCCGGAACCGACGTAGGGGGTAGGCCTGTAAAAGAGGGCAAAAGGAAATGCAAGAAAACACACTTATTGCACTATAATTATCATATAAAATCAGTTTGCCTGACTTCTTATCCGTTAGCAATGTTCCTGTATACTGTAGCTGACTTCTAGTGACTCTAATTATGTGTACCGGCATACTGTTACTGGATGCCGTGCTTATTGAAAGGATGTGCTAAATAGGAGCCGGTGGTCCCAACCTATTCTAATGCCAGGAGTATGAATGTAGAACCGTATTTAGAAGTAGTAAGGGAATGATTAGTATGTCAAGTGTCTTGATTGCCTGGTTTGAATGTTGGCGTGACATAATGTAGTGTTTGTACCTTCTTAAATCTTCCTTGAGGAGACATGATTTGCCCGTCTGATTAGTTGTGATCGTGGAGTTGTAGGGTTCCGGAACCCTTGTACGGTTGCAGGCACATAGATTTAAGACCTGGTTGTGTGGTGAGGATGCTGTTTAGGGAGTCTGATACTGCCCACAATTCCCATCTGTGGACGTATGTTACTATAGAGTGATAAACCAATATTATCTTTTGATATTTTAAGACGGGGTATGGTTTGAAAGGCTTGTCAGAACGTGTTATTGTATGTCAGTTCGGTATAGTGCGATCGTGTTGTATGAAGGTTTGAATAAAAGGTGGCAAAAAAGCAGAATAGACTACAATTGTACAGTATACCTGTGAACGTTGTGTACCACTGAGTCTTGTAATAATGTCACGTTCTGTCGTACGTATTCTTAGTGCAATTGAAAAACGCTATAGGCGATCACTTGTTGTCGAGTCCCAATAGCCGGGCGACCGAATTAGGATGTTAAAATGCAGATTATGAAATGCGGAAAGTAACCGTGATGACAAGGAATTGGGTGTTGTAAGTTGGGTGAGGTACTAGGCCAATTGACTCTTGACCAGGAATCCCTAATAGTTATGTGGATGCTTCCACCCAGGATAGTGGTTTAACTGTACAAATTGGGAGTTGGTCGGAACCAGGCGGATGAACTCATAAACCCAATTCGAGCTCTATTGACTCCCTCTACCTGGCCCGGACTGCAATGCAGAAGGACCTTCTAATCCTGTTTCCATCAGTCTGTGAAACATCTACCCAAAGGTGGAGAAGGTGAACGATTGTACTGAATATGTTGCGGACCGCCATGCAGTCGGCCTAACTGAGCCGGGCTGGTGTTCTCTAAGACAGACTATTATTGAAGGTCTGAAGCGTAGCCAGAATGGAGTTTAGGTCTCCTGTAATGTCTGAGATTCCTCCTTGTGAGCTGGACGCCAAGACAGAATTGTCAGTGTCTAGCTCGGTGGTTGCGTTAGGGAGGGATGGTCCTTGTCCGATGTTGCCTTTTTAGGACATACTGAAAAAGAATATCACAACAACAATGAACTGATGAACAACAATACGGTTAAGCAATATAGAACTGGCTGGTTAACTAGTGCTGAAGCGAAAAGCTCTCTACCCCGTGACAAGTGAGGCCCTCCTAGTTGCCAAGCGGCTGGTGAGAGGCTCTACCTATGATTTGGGCGTGGGGCTCGAGCCACTAGCGTGGTGGCGGCCTCTCGGTGACAGTAAAAGATCCAAAACGTGTGGCCGTGTCAGGTGAGGCCCTAACTATAAACCCGATAGGTGGGTGAATGCGAGGCTCTAACTATGATTTGGGCCGAGGGGCGAAATCTCCGTGTTGAGATTGGGGGGTTGGCCTCGCGGGACCAGCTACGTTGTACCACTAAGGCCAGCTCCTAACCCTAGATAGCCAGTTCTCTGACCCTAGACAGGGGCTTGATAAGGGGATAACGCAACGTGTTTGGAGAACCCAAGTTGTGGTTTGTGATAGGTACCTGGAGATTCCCAGTCGGAGAAAGAGAAAAAGGGGGGGAAGGAGGAAGAAAGAAGAGGAAAGGAACTGTGGTCGAGGGAGAGGATAGAAAGAAAATTATATGCAGTATAGCGCAGTTCTTGGAGATATAGCTGATAGTACAGTATACTTAGACCCTATTCCTGAAGGGAGATGTATGAAGGCGTTGTGCCAAGAAAGCGTGGTAGTACCTGACGGAGAGAGGAGGGTGAAATTAGCAAGGTAGTGAGTAACAAAATGATTGTTACGGATAGTGAGTATGAATGAACGTATGACGAGTTGTCGAGTGTAGCCGTGGCCTGACGAGGCAAGGCAGGAATCAAGCCCCCGTACCCCAATACCCCATCGTGTAGCAACGTGGCCTTGTCGAGGCAGTTGTTTGAAATGTGAACGAAAACTTATTTGTACCTGATAGAAACAGGCGACAATAGCGAACTAGTGATTGTCTAATGATAACAAATGACAATATGCAACATTAATAGTAATTAGCGAAACTAATGTATAACGGTAATAGAGACTAATTGCAAAGTGTCTAAACCGATTAGTTTGAATCGTCCGACAACAATGTGTCAACGCATAGGCGATTCATGTTAGGCTTAATAGTAGGGAATACTTTCACAAAAGAAAAGAATTAGAACTTAACTGATATGCAAACTTTTTTGAATTTTTTTTTTTACACACACTAATCGAGTAGAATAGTCAATGCACTAAATGACATAATGGAATAATTAATAAATAAATAAAAAGGGTGTAGGTAAAGCAGGCGTATCGAACGTTTGTTGTTTATCGGAAACATGTGGGACATGAGCAGGGAATGTCAAATGGCGGTAACGCCTGAAACTGAGGTAATTCGATACATGTATAACAGGAGTTGCACAAGCGTCAGTGTAATCTGGTAGATAAAATAATCCAACATATACAGCGTTTAATTTGTTAGATTAACTTGACCCAATAAAACAGTACATGCATAGATTAAGTTGATTGACAAGACTGTTGTCTCAACCAGATGCTGCAATTTGTTAATAGCTTGATGATGGAGTATTGGTAGTTAATCTTGCAGCCCTCTGGAAGTGTAAGAATTATCATTAATAATGATGCACAGGTAGAGTTATGCAAGACATGGATAACAGAGTGTAATATAGTGTTAGAGGTGTTTATGCAGACTATTCAAACAATTATAGGATTGTAAAGAGGGAAGGAGCATACATAGGACATTAATTATTAAGTGATGTTATGCAGATATGTTAACCAGACCAACAGAGGGAGTCACAGGGGACTGTTCTATGGAGTAAGACTTATATGGGGCAGAACGGGAAAGCAACAGCAGGAGGTTATCATATGAAGACATAGACAGATCTTTAGACTGTCTGTACATTGGTATGATTACTTCTGTCATTAATTAGGCGAAAGCCTGACACAGTGCCCGATTGTATAATGAATGGACCTGGAATGACAGGTCTGAAAGATATTCGTTTGGATGACTCTTTACACATTCTGTAAATTGTATATGCGAACGTCGGGAATAGCCCGAACGTGGCTATTCCCGCCGGTACCTGGACGTTCGTTTGTTCAGCGTTCCAGCGCTGGAAGTGCTTCGGCTGAGTTTCCCCGAACGGAGGGGGAGCTCTGAACTGGCGGGACGTGCGGCCAGAAACCGGAAGTGCGGGGTCATCGAGGAGGACCAGTGAACAGCGTGCGTACGGCAAGGTAGGAAGGGGGGAGTAGCGTTTATATAGGAACGCTAACTCCTCCCACAAATACAGGCCTTACGGCCTTAAACATATATAAAACAATGAAATAAAGGTGCACTCCTGGACTTGGTATCGTTTTTCTGATTTATTCGTGCAAAAAAATTAACGATCAACGTTTCGACCTGTTCAGGTCTCTCTCAATGTGCCCCTGGAGATACAAGAATCGACAATGGACTCAACCACATATTCCTCATGATCTTCCACAAGGCCAGGCGGAGGAGATCAGATATGTTTGGTGTATTTGTTACAAACAAGAGGTTTTAACAATGAAACATGAAAGGAATTATAGATATTTAAGGCAGGAGGCAACTGTAACTTGTAAGACACAGGATTCAAACGACGTAAAATCTTGTAAGGACAAATGTATCGAGGAGTGAATTTCATCTATGGTACTTTCAAATGAATGTGCTTGGTACTCAGCCAAACTTTGTCACCAACTTGGTAAGTAGGATTCGCTTGTCTACGTCTCTCAGAGTAGTTCTTCTGTACAGAAGATTGACGTGTCCGGATGTGCTGGATTTGTTCCCATTTCTCTTGTAGGTTCACCAAATAATCCTCTACAGCTGGCTTTTCTGATGAAGGAAATGAAGCCAAAAGAATAGTAGGAGGAAACCCATAATTGAGATAAAACGGACTGTGTGTAGTGTATTCTCTCTGATTGCAGTTATGAGCATATTCAGCCCAGGGAATCAAAGCCGCCCAATTGTCCTGAGTTTGTAAAATAAAATCTTAAATATTGTTCCAATGACTGATTAGTTCTTTCAGCAGCCCCATTAGACTGTGGGTGATAAGCAGACGAGACATAATTTTTATTCTAAGACTAATTCTTTCCAAAATCGGGATTTGAATTGTGGACCTCTGTATGATACTATTTCTTGTGGTAAGCCATGTAAACTGAACACCTCTCTAGCAAATATATCTGCTAATTCAACCGAAGAGGGTAGTTTATGCAAAGGTACGAAATATGCCATTTTAGAAAATCTGTTAATAATAATAAGAATGACAGTGTGACAATTTGATATAGGTAGATCTACTATAAAATCAATAGAAATACTAGACCATGTTTTTTGGGGTAATTCTTATAGTTTAAGTAAACAACATGGTAATGTGTGAGGTGTCTTAGAACTGGACACATACATCACAAGCTTTTATGTGTTCTTTGATGTCAAGAGACAAAGGCCAACAAAACTGAGAAGAAATAAGAGAGAAGGTATTTTTTATTCCCGGATGTCCGTCGGTTTTATTATCATGACATAATGATAACACATTTTTTCTTAGATCAAGGGGAACATATAAAGTATATATTTTTTTTAATTCTTTATTTTTGTTGTGCACAAAATTAACAGACAGCCTTGGTACGCCACAACAGCGATTGCAAGGTATGTAGTAGTACAGTATGTAATACGAGTTGTGACATTTGTTAGTCAGGCACTATTTTTTAGAGTAAAGGATTTAACAGTTAGTTTTCTCTGTTTGTTAACAAAGCTTAGAGAATGAACTTATATACACAATATAACTATACAAACATGCTAGGTTGGGTAATGCGTATCTAGGTCCTCTGTCTGCATGTATGCTAATGCTGCTGGCTATATAACAGATGATAATAATGCACTTTTTATAACATGAAAATAACCTAGGCTTATGGTGTAACGGCATGCTAAATCTCCATTGCTAGGAAATTTCTTAACTGTATGTACGGTAAGCCTTGATTAATGTCTAGACCTAGATGCTAATGTAGTTAAGCCTTGTTATTCCAGCCAAGCCTATATCTCAAGATACACAGGAATTAATTGCAGGATAAAGAGGCGAACAGGGTATAAACTAATGGTTGCACTGTGATGCCCATCTCAGCTGGGATACATCTGCAGCAGCAGGGAGGGTGTCAGTTAAATGGGCTGGTATGCCCTCAGAGGTGCACCGCCCGGGGAAGGAGCCTGCATGGTCCCTATGTTATACTACATGTTAGGAGTTTAAAGTTCATATCTGTGAGCAGACTTATCTAGTTCACTGATTATAGAGCATGTTAGGCAGATTAACAGTGGTTGAGGTTCATGAGAGGGCGTTTGGGGCATGGGAGGCTGAGTGACAGTGGTTACTATGCCTGGTAATAAGTCCAAGTCAGCCGATGCCTTTTCCTGGCTGAGTGTGTGCCCCACGTGTTAGTCAATGCAGCTGTGTATCGCCCGTTTATTTATTGGTAGATCTGCGGCGTTTGCTGGTTGTGGTCTGCTCCTTCATCCTCCTGGTGTTTGGTGTCTGCTTCTGTTCGGTGGTATAACGATTATCACGCCGCCGGCAGGCTTCAACCCCAGGGGCATCCCGCCCGGCAAGGCAGTCGTGGAGCCGGGCTTGATATGTGGGTGGTAAGCAGGGGCTTTTCAGAGGGTCCGACGCTTGTCTGCAGGCTCATGGTGTATGCTGCTTGTGGTCCTGTGGGCAGAACTGCTTGCAGGTAGCTGCAGATTCAATTCCCGGCTTCAGCCGCGTCTCCGCCATTTTGGCGCCCAGGCGTGCGGTGCGTTTTGTCAGGCGGGCTCGGAGGGTCAGAATTAGGCGGTGGTTCCCTCCAGTGAGGACCGGGATAACCCCCCCGGTCCATGGGGGGGGGGAGCAGGGGCCCGTGAGACACATCACTGGACTGTTGCACGGCAGCCAGGTTCCAAAGCAGGACGGCGGACGTCCGCCCCGCTCTCCACCCGCATAGGCCGCAGACCCCGAAGCCTCGCATCTCCCCCTGGGTCTGCAAAGCTCCCGATCTCGGGGACTGCAGTGGCACCGGCAACCACCCGGACATGAGAGGTCGCCTCTTGGCTCTGAGTCAGGCTTTAAGCTTGGTATTTTCTCCCAAATTAGGCCGATTCTTGCAGGAGCCTCTCCAGTCCCCGACCGGTCAGCATGGCGGTCGGGCCCCGCCCCTACATATAAAGTATTTTGAGGGGTTTGACTAGGTGCCTCATTTTGCTTCTCTCTTAGAGTATTCAATAACTCAGAAGTGACTCGGAACTGGGTAGCTGCTATTATTTTATCCTTAGGAATGATGGGAGACACTTCAACTTCAGTGGGTATCATAGGTTCGAATTGACGTGACAAAGCATCTGCTTTTGTATTCTTTGTACCTGGGCTATAGGTTAGTACAAAGTTTAAACGTGAAAAGAATAAGGACCAACGGGTCTGTCTAGCAGTCAATCTCTCCCCTATATATGACAGATTCTTATGATCAGTAAAAATGGTAATAGGAGTGAGTGAACCTTCAAGCAGATGACGCCATTCCTTTAAGGCTAGCACAATGCCTAACAACTCTATCCCTGATCTTGTAATTTCTTCCTGTATTAAACAACTTTTTATAAAAGAAACCACAAGGATGAAGAGGTTGGTCTGGAGCCTTTCTTTGAGATAGTATAGCCCCTATACCTGAGTCAGAAGCGTCTACTTCCAAAAGAAATGGAAGAGAAGGATCAGCATGAATCAGAATGGGAGCAGATGCAAATACATCTTTAAGGGAATCAAAGGCAGCCAATGCTTCTGGGGTTTTGTCTTTCCTTTTTTAGTCATGTTAGTAATAGGAAAAAGGATAGAAGAAAAACCCTTAATGAATTTCCTATGATAATTGGAGAATCCTATAAATCTGAATAGCCTTTAATCCATTAGGAATAGGGCAATCTCTAATGGCTTTTAACTTCTGTGGATCCATTTGGAACCCTGATTCAGAAATAACATAACCTAGGAAATTCACTTTTTCTTGATCAAAGGGACATTTCTTTAGTTTGCAGAATAAACCATTCCTTAACAGTGTTTGGAGTACCATTTTTACATGTTTGCTATGTTCCTCTATACAAGAGAAATATATCAATATGTCATCTAGATAAACTATGGGAAACTCATATACATACTCTCTTAAAATGTTGTTTATGAGATCTTCGAAGACAGTCGGAGCATTGCATAAACCAAATGGCATTACTGTGTATTCATAGTGGCCATATCCAGTGTTGAAGGCCATTCATCTCCTTGTTTGATTCTCACTAAATTATATGCCCCTCGTAAGTCTAATTTAGTAAAAATCCTGGAAATTTGAGTCTATCAAAAATTGTAATAAGGAGTATAGGATACACGTTATAAACTGTTATCTTATTGAGTCACGATAATCGATGCATGGCCTAAGATCCTCCTCCTTCTTAGAAACTAAAAAGAATCCAGCTCCAGCAGGTGAAGAAGACCTGCGAATAAAACCTTTAGCAAGATTCTCTTTTATGTACTCCTCCAATATGGTATTCTCCTTCTGAGAAAGAGGATATACAGAACCCCCAGGCGGCATAGTACCTGTAAGTAACTCAATGGCACAATCGTAAGAACAATGTGGGGGCAACTTATCAGCTTCCTTTTTATCAAATACTTCCCCTATATCACAATATATCACTGGCATCTTTGTGGATAAATGGGGCAAAGTAGGTACATTGATAAGGGGAGAGTTAAAGGGGAGAGTTCTCCCTCTTGCGCACGCAGGACCGGCCGCCGGGCAGCCCCACTGGACCCCAGGGAATCCCCTCGACACTCCCAAAGGTAGGGAGGCTAGGGGATCACATTTCTAAAAATAACATTTGTTTGTGTATATGTGTTAGTGTTAGTTTTTGTGTCAGTGTGTGTTACTGTGTGTGTGTCTAGTGTGTGTCAGTGAGTGTGTTACTGAGTCTGTTTGGTGTCTGTTAGTGAGTGTGTGTTTGTCAGTGAGAGTGTATGTTTTGTAAGTGAGTGTGTATGTGTGTCTGTCTGTCAGTGAGTGTGTATGTATGTCTGTCACTGAGTGTGTCTCTGTCAGTAAATGTGTGTGTCTGTTAGCTAGTGTGCATGCGTCTGTTTGTGAGAGTGTGTGTGTTTAAAACCTCTTCAGCACTTACCTTTCTCCAGCGCCGGATCCCTCCACCCCGGGGATCCCTCCACCCCGTTCCGCCTCTCAGCTCCGAATGCGCGGCAAGAGCCACTCGCGCATTCAAACCGCCCATAGGAAAGCATTACTCAATCAGTAATGTCCAGCGTCTTCGCACTGTGATTTTCACAGTGAGAATCGCGGAAGCGCCTCTATCGGCTGTCAGTGAGACAGCAACTAGAGGCTGGATTAACCCTCAGTGAAACATAGCAGTTTCTCTGAAACTGCTATGTTTTCAGCTGCAGGGTTAAAACTAGAGGGACCTGGCACCCAGACTACTTCTTTGAGCTTATGTGATCTGGGTGTCTGTAGTGGTCCTTTAAGTGTATGTGTATCTGCATGCACTGGCGTACATACCGTGGTCGCAGGGGTCACAGCCTTGTGACCAGGTGCCCCCCGCCATGTGTTGCGGCCCAGGCCCGCGCAGGAGGGGGGCCCACGGATCAATTTTCGCACTGGGGCCCCATGGGTCGTGTGTACGCCACCGGGTGTAGTTCTTTCTCTGAGAGGAAGAGAGTATTTTTGAGCAAAAGTTTTATCAATATAACTTTCTGCAGCCCCAGAATCTAATAGAGCAGAAGTATGTATCTTTTTTTTTCTCATATGTCAAGGTGATAGGTATAAGAAGCCTTTTTTTCTGATTTTATGGGTTGTGGAGGACTCAATTAAAACACCCAAGGCCGGTCTTCCGTTAGACCTTAGGCTGTGGAGTTAAGATAAGCGAAGATGTCCTCTCTTTCCGCAATACATACATAACCCCTTTATCCTTCTATGTATTCTTTCTGCCTCACACAGTCTAGTCCAGGGTTTCCCAATTAATTTTTCCCTTGGAACCCTTTGACATGGTATAGCAAAACTATGGAACCCCAACAAAAAATGTGTGCCATAGAGTAGCGCAGCACAAACCTTTCAATGAGCAGAGTGTAATGTTCTCTTTTGCTTGCAAATTCTTTTTATATCTGGTATAATTGTTGACAAGTGAATTCACATTTCTGCAGTTGCATCAAGTCGATTGCAATACTTTGTTTTTTGCAGAGTAAATCAAGAATCCAGTTTCACATAAGTATGTGCTTGTTAGGATAACTGTAGATGCCCAACACGCAGAACTTAAGTAGAAAACAAGAAAATACCTAAGATGTATTACCGGGCCTTGGAATGGCCGGATTTAACGTAAAAAGGCAAAAAGACACAATATAGGGAAGAGCCAAGACAAAGGTATACAAACGATAAACAAGCCAAAGGTCAAGGAATGGAGATATCAGAATAGTCAGGAGCCAAGTCAAAAGTCAAGGAATACAGAGATTGGATAGTCAATAAGGGAATCCAAGGTCAGATACATAAGAAATCAATACAAGGAATGCGCTCTCAGATAACCAACTGGAAACCACGACAGGGCAATGAGAAATGGACAAACTAGGTTTAAATAGCTAAAGGCATTTTCTGATAGGCTGTAGGGAAACATGTGATCAAGCTTGTAGCGGAACCCCGGTGTAGTAGGGGTTTACGCCGCTGAGAAGGTGTCCTTTCCCCCAGGATGAAGTCAGTTATAACAAAACACGTTCCGAGAGAATACGAATCAGCATTATAAATATCCCCTCCAAGCACGAGACGAGACTCTGTGTTGAGGGTCAAAAGTAGGAATAATCTTTATTCTGCAACTCGGGCTTTTATGCCGTACAACAACTCCTCCCCGTATCCGGAGGAGATAATACATTTACAGTGGGAATCCCTCCCACTGTACCGGGCAGAATATTTAACAGTTATTTATAAGTTTAATAACACACACAAAATGCAACGGAAATACAATGTACTACGTGTATCAGAGAACGGAGCTTTAGGGGAACAATATACGTGAAAATCCCCTAAATCGGTTGGGCCGTTCACTAGATACACGTTTGCACCATTTACTCTGAAACCACATAACATAAACGAAAACTCTCTCGTGGATATAGTGTCTCTAGTTCGGTACTCTGGATCTGTCGAACAGCATGAGCGTAAGTTAACGGTAAGGTGGAGATTCATCGTGTGGAAAGTTCGTGAGGGTTCGGTCATTAGTTCGTGCGGTCAAAATGGCCACGACCCATTGTTCTCCCCACGTGGCTGCGTATACCGAACAGATCCAGAGCAGTCCACGATAATCCAGGTAAAAACAGGCAATTCTCCGAGATGGTATCTGGTACTCCCAAAAGGGGTCTGTCACACGGCTCCCTCCTAGTGGTACACTCCGGCAGACCTGGCTTGATCCTTTCGGATTAACCTAGGGATGACCGGACTTCACTTGTCCGGAGAATTGTCAAGCTGCCGAGACAGCCCATCGGCGTTGCCATTTAGTTTACCGGGTCGGTAGCTGATGGTAAAATTGTACGTTTGCAGGGCTAAGCTCCATCTTAGCAACCGGCCATTGTCTCCTGCGACCCGGTTAAGCCATACCAATGGATTGTGATCGGTCACCAGAGAGAATTCTTGTCCATAGAGGTAAGGGGTTAGCTTTTTCAATGCCCATACCAGGGCCAGGCACTCCTTCTCTACGGCCGCATAACTCACTTCCCGTGGTAACAACTTTCTGCTGAGGTATGCGACCGGATGCTCTCTTCCATCTTCCCCGACTTGGCTCAGCACAGCCCCCAGTCCATACATGGAAGCGTCTGTATGGACAAGGAAACGTTTGTTAAGTACTGGGGCAGCCAAGACAGGGGCATTAACAAGTGCATGTTTGAGGGATTGAAATGCGGCTTCACAAGCGGGAGACCACAGGACCTGCCTAGGTAAATTCTTCTTGGTCAGGTCAGTCAGGGGCTTGGCTATCGTACTATAATCAGGGACAAAACGCCTATAATACCCCGCCATCCCTAGGAAGGCCAATACCTGGGTCTTAGTATTGGGTGTGGGCCAGTTGGCCACTGCTTCAACCTTGGCAGGCTCCGGCCTCTGGTTCCCACACCCTACCCGGTGACCCAAGTATTGTACCTCGGCCATTCCTAAATGGCACTTCTCCGGTTTTAGTGTCAGGCCCGCGGCCCGAATCTTATCTAGGACTACCCCTATGTGCACTAGATGTTCTTCCCAAGACTCACTGTAGATCGCAATGTCATCCAGGTATGCACACGCAAATTCCTGGAATCCATCGAGGAGACTATCCACCATACGTTGGAACGTAGCCGGGGCATTTTTCATCCCGAATGGCATGACCTTGAATTGGTACAAGCCAAACGGGGTGACAAATGCCGACTTGGGGACGGCATCCTCGGCCAGGGGGATCTGCCAATAACCTTTGCAAAGGTCTATGGTAGAGAGATAGTTTCCCCTGGCTATGCGATCTAATAGTTCGTCTACCCGGGGCATCGGGTAAGCGTCAGTGGTAGTCTTTTCATTAAGTCGCCTGTAGTCCACGCAGAATCGGGTGGTTCCGTCCTTCTTGGGTACCAGGACTACAGGAGAGGCCCAGGGACTGTCTGATGGCTCAATGACCCCCAGCTGGGTCATTTTTCGTATTTCCTTCAGCATCCCTTCCCGGACGGCTTCGGGAATACGGTAAGGGGGCTGTCGGAGGGGAGCCTGCCCTGGGGTTTCTACCTTATGCATGGCCAGGGTGGTGTATCCTGGTTCCTGGGAGAAGGTATCCTGTTTTTCCCATAGGAGCTGCCTAGCTTGTTCTAGTTCAATGGGGTTCAATCGGTCTCCCAACTTCACTAAACTAATAGGATCGGTGTGGGTTTTTCTCTCTAGTAGATCGGGTAAGGGTAAACTTTTGGGGTCATCCGTAGCTGGGGCACAAACAGCGTGAATATCTTCCTGCCTTTCCTGGTATTCCTTTAGCATGTTCACATGAAAGGATCATCGGATCCTTTCATCTGCACAGCTGGCAATAAGGTAGGTGGTGTCACAGAGTTGGGCTAGAACCTTGTAAGGACCCTGCCACGCAGCCTGCAGTTTGTTGTCCTTTACCGGTTTTAGCACCAATACCTTCTGCCCTACGTGGAATAGTCGTTGCCGGGCACCCCTATCGTACCATCGCTTCTGTCGCCCCTGGGCCGCCTGGAGGTTCTCCCTTACCAATAGAGAGAGTTGCTCCATGCGGTCCCGGAGTTCCAGGACATATAGCACAATAGGTGTCCCTTTCTGTCCGGTTTCCCCCTCCCAGTGGACCCGAATGAGATCAAGGGGGCCTCGCACCCTTCTCCCATACAACAACTCAAAGGGGGAAAAACCGGTAGATTCTTGGGGTACCTCACTATAAGCAAATAACAGGTGGGGTAAGAATCTCTCCCAGTCTCTGCAACCGTCCGTAAAGGTCCTCAACATTTGTTTGAGAGTCTCATTAAAGCGCTCACAGAGGCCGTTGGTCTGGGGGTGGTACGGGGAGCTGAGCAGGGGTTTAATGTGGCATACTTTCCATAACTGTTGTGTGAGTAAGGCAGTAAACTGGGTTCCCTGATCGGATAGGATTTCCTTAGGGAACCCCACTCTGGTGAATACTTTAACTAACGCATCGGCTACCGTCTCAGCTTCAATATTTGACAGAGCTACTGCCTCCGGATACCTGGTCCCATAGTCCACCACAGTAAGAATGTATTTCTTACCGGACGGACTAGGTCGAGCTAGGGGGCCTACAATGTCGACGGCGACCCTATAGAAGGGTTCCCCAATGATCGGCATCGACATTAATTTAGCCTTAGGGTGATCCCCCCTCTTACCCACCCGTTGGCAGGTGTCACAGGTTCTGCAGTACTGCCGCACGTCCCGGTTAAACCCGGGCCAGAAGAAGTTCTGGGTAATCCTATGGGCCGTGCGACGTACTCCTAAATGGCCAGCTAGGGGTACATCATGGGCAATCCTCATGATTTCTTGCCTATACTTTTTGGGTAGCACTAGTTGCTTCTGAGGGACGGGGTTTCTACCTGCTGCGGGTTCTTGAGGGATCCGGTACAGTCTATCCCCCACCCACTCGTAGCTTTCCCCATC
Organism: Pelobates fuscus; assembly: GCF_036172605.1. Lineage (NCBI taxonomy): Eukaryota > Metazoa > Chordata > Amphibia > Anura > Pelobatidae > Pelobates > Pelobates fuscus. Next base: position 83,992,345 of record NC_086328.1, on the reverse strand, counting down.
TGTCCCCGGTTCCCCTTTATCTGCCTTATCCCTATACTTTCGTAGGGTGACGTCTTCCCGGGTCTCCCTCCCAAAAGTCTCAGGGGTATCCCAGTCTAAGGAGGTCTGCCCTAACGTCACAGTCAGAGGATTAGTTCTTACCTGGGTCTCCGCGACCGGCTGACCGATTCTAATGGCACGGGTCTGAGCACGGGTGGTGACAGGACAAGCTCCAGCAGGGCCTTGAGGGGCAAAAGCGGATAACAGAGGAGCCAAATCATTTCCCAAGAGAATTTCGGCTGGTAACCCCTTCATCAGGCCCACATTTACTTGGCCGGCCCCTACCCCCCAATCCAAATGCACTCGGGCCGTGGGGAGACGATGCACAGCGCCCCCGGCCACTCTAACGGCCACAGTTTGTCCAGTATGTTCTTTTTCTGGGATCAGGTCGTGTTGGATCAATGTTAGTGTGGCCCCAGTGTCTCTTAATCCACTGACAACTTGTCCATTTACTCGGACTGTTTGCCGATGATGTTGGCGGTTGTCTGCGGCAGCTGCATATAAGGGGTTGGCTTCGTGTAAAATTTCCCATTGCTCTTCCACCATGGGCCGGGCTTCAATGCAATGGGCCCCTGAGGTAAAGGGCCGGGTGTTCCCCTCGGCAGGCTTCCTCCAAGAAGTTTGTCGAGCTGGATCTAGTGGGCATTTGTCTCTCAAGTGGCCCACCTGCTAGCACCTATGGCACCGCCGGCGGTCCGTGGTACTGGACTGGGTGAAGCGGGAGGAACTGTTGTAGGCGGGTTTGTTAACGGGGGTGGTTGGAGTAGTGCTGACGGGGCGGCTTTCTACTCGGGGAGCTGTCTTTTGGACCGAGGGATCAGGTTTGCGGGCATCCGCATACTCGTCGGCCAAACGAGCGGCTTCGGGTAGGGTAAGAGGTCTCCTATCCCGAATCCACTCTCGGATCTCTTTGTCCACCTTTTCAAAAAAATGCTCCAACAAAAACAGTTGTAATACCTCCTCTGCGGTAGTAGCTTGGCACCCATCCATCCAGTGGGCAGCCGTGCGTTGTAATCGGCAGGCCCACTCGGTGTAGGAGTCACCGGTTTGCTTTCGAGATTCCCGAAAACGTCTCCGATATGCTTCAGGAGTTATAGCATACCGGGACAATAGGGCTTCCTTGACCAAGCGATAACTTCCCACTTCATGGTCAGGAATCGCCCGGAAAGCATCACTGGCTCGCCCGGATAATTTGCCCGACAAAATCTTAACCCACTCCTCGGGAGGTACTTTATGTAGGGCACATTGACGCTCCAAATCAGGTAAGTACTGGTCAATCTCCCCCTCCATTTCCACAAAACTTTTAAAAGCGGCAAAATGTACTTTCCTCTTTTCCTCTGGAGTTTGGAAAGTTCCAGCAATTGGACTGGCACTGGCTGGAGTCTGGCGCCGGTTGGCATCGACTGCTGCGATTACTTGTGTAACGATCCTAGGTGAGGGATTCAGTCCGTAGTGAGCCAGTCTTACCCTCACCTCGTGGTCGAATCGTTCGTCTTCCGGGGTTCGGACCAATGTGATCTCCGGTTCTGGGTTTAGTTCGACACCCAGTTCGCCATTTTGTTCGGCTAAGTCCAATGCGACCAATTCTGCCAGAATGTCTCTTTTCTTTTTGTTGCTAGCCGAACGACCACGGCTCTCCAACAAGTCTTTCAGGGTAGATCGTTTCAGCCTTCCGTAGTAGGCTTCCATCCTGATCGCTCTCGGTAGCTGTCCTTCTGGGGTGAAAGAACGATCCCGCCGCTGCCACCAATTGTAGCGGCACCCCGGTGTAGTAGGGGTTTACGCCGCTGAGAAGGTGTCCTTTCCCCCAGGATGAAGTCAGTTATAACAAAACACGTTCCGAGAGAATACGAATCAGCATTATAAATATCCCCTCCAAGCACAAGACGAGACTCTGTGTTGAGGGTCAAAAGTAGGAATAATCTTTATTCTGCAACTCGGGCTTTTATGCCGTACAACAACTCCTCCCCGTATCCGGAGGAGATAATACATTTACAGTGGGAATCCCTCCCACTGTACCGGGCAGAATATTTAACAGTTATTTATAAGTTTAATAACACACACAAAATGCAACGGAAATACAATGTACTACGTGTATCAGAGAACGGAGCTTTAGGGGAACAATATACGTGAAAATCCCCTAAATCGGTTGGGCCGTTCACTAGATACACGTTTGCACCATTTACTCTGGAACCACATAACATAAACGAAAACTCTCTCGTGGATATAGTGTCTCTAGTTCGGTACTCTGCATCTGTCGAACAGCATGAGCGTAAGTTAACGGTAAGGTGGAGATTCATCGTGTGGAAAGTTCGTGAGGGTTCGGTCATTAGTTCGTGCGGTCAAAATGGCCGCGACCCATTGTTCTCCCCACGTGGCTGCGTATACCGAACAGATCCAGAGCAGTCCACGATAATCCAGGTAAAAACAGGCAATTCTCCGAGATGGTATCTGGTACTCCCAAAAGGGGTCTGTCACAAAGCTTATGTAACACACCCATATTAAATTAATTGATCTGGGTTAAGGGTTAAACAGGAAACCCTTTATTATTCACAGCAGCAGCGGGCGGCGCCCTTAATGTACAGACCCGGCTGCTGAGAGAGGAGTGGTCACCTCTGGTGGGTGTTTGGCAGTATTCCCCTTAGTTTGTGGGAGTACCGCCGTAGCGATATGCGCGGCGTGACTGTACCCCCTCCCCGAAAACTGCCCATGGGGCGGGAAGGGGCCGACTTATCAGGAAACCGGGCATGAAAAGAGGAGACAGGGTAGTAACAGGAAAGAGGAGACAAGCTATGAGTGCCCTTAGTGGATCAAGATATCATTAAAATTTAACTTTTAATAGTACGAAAAATATAAAACAATTGGAGGAAAAAATAAAAAATATTGAAAATAACTTTTAGTGAATTTACAGTAAGTGTAAATGTATGTACAGCAAAACAAAAGAAAAGAACCAAAAAATAAGTGCTAATCAAAATCTGTAAGCTAGATGGTGAATACACGTATACCTATATTATAATGGTATATTTGTGCACATAGTATCGCGGCACATCTGCCCCAAATTGCAATGTGGGTGACATTCGATACTTCAAGTAGTGTGCAATTCGGAGAACACTGAATTGGGGTCTAATGGGCAGCTGCTGCCGAGTTTCTGCGCATGAATCAGCCCTGTGACCTATGTAAAGAGAGATCTTCAATCGCTGATAAAATGTCCAGCGTATTTGACAGGCCTGTTAAACGATCACAGTCAAGATGAGGATTAATCTTTCTAGTGATAAATCATAATTAAATGAAGTGCTGTACAAATATACACAGAAGATATGGTAGCTGTATGCAACTGATAGTCCAATAGCAATCAGTGTAACGTGTGAGCGACCAAATAGACAAAAACAATCAAACACTGAAAGTGCTGGTGATCAAACCTGTGACCTATGCAGAGAAAGACCTATACTCGCTATTAAGATATCCAGCATACTTATTGACAGGTCTACAATGGTCACAGTGCAGATATGGTTCCTTCTTTAAAGTGATAAATTATACATAAATGAGGTGCTAAACAAATGTTCACTAAAGATATAGTTGCTACATTCTTTGTAGTGATAAATTATACATAAATGAGGTGCTGTACAAATATACACTAAAGATATAGCTACATTAGATACATAAAAACACAGAGGACCTGTTCATAAGATTTCAGGATACCTCTGGTATAAGTAACTTGCAACAAAACAAAGTTGCAGTTAGCTTGCAACAAGACAAAGTTGCAGTAAGAACTGAAATAGTAACAGTAATGATTTACTTGGTAAACGGAGTGGAATGTTGCCACCAACTGCATTTGAGAAATGGAGCTAAAATAGCCCAAACTAAACCACAATAACTGTTATAGCCAGCAGAGGGAGGGGGTAGTATCACAATCGAATGTGTACTGAAGGTGAAAGAATAATGCACAATGGCATAGATCTACCCCACAATATAGTCTGCACCAGTCATAACAGGAGTGGTGAACAGGATCCTTCAGAGAGTGCAGTCATGTTGATCTAAGGACCACACACTGAGCTGTTGCACTGAATCCAATGGCCCCTGACGCGCGCGTTTCGTCACAACTCATCAGAGGGGAACCGATGTGAGGTGAGTATCAGCTATTTAAAGGTAATAGGTAGAGCTGATAGGTGGATTCAAACGAGACCCACTGATTCTGATTGGTCGGTCACTAATTGTCAGTGATGATGATCACTAATTGAATAAGTATCATCATTAACCCTGTAGGGTCTGTAGAGGAAACAAATGAATATGATAATACATATGAATAGATAAATGTTGCAGTTGAAAACTGATAAACTGCCACAAACTTATGAGCGAAAATGACACCAAAAAGTAGAGACAATTACATATCCATGGAGGACTTAAGACATAATAAAAACACTAAGAAATGGTGTATATAATGTCTATATCCCTGTGATCGTGGAGTGCTATAAAGATCGGTTTTAACCCCTTCAATGCTGATCAAGGGATGAAAAAAATAATAATACAGAGGAAAAACCAGACTAAGATAAAAAATAAGACCATATGTGTAATCTAATAAGGGATTCTTAGTCACAAGGGGCAAATCTTGTCATGAGCATTAGTATACAAAAATAAATACATACGCTCTATTGACTAAATGAATCCTAATGTGAATGAATGAATGGAGTGAAGTTGAATTCTTCATTTAGACCGCCTGGAGTGAGAGTTTTAAATTCATAAATCCACCTGGACTCTTTACGAAGAAGTATGTGATTGAAGTTGCCTTTCCTGGAGTTTAAATTAACTCTTTCCAAGACCTGAAAAGATAGATGATTAGGGTTTCCATCATGGAAATTTCTGACATGCATGGCCACTGGAGTACTCAGATGTAGATTTTTAACAGAATTCACATGTTGCAAAGTGCGCCTCCTGAGTTCTTGGTAGGTCTTTCCAATATATTGCATGCCGCAAGAGCATGTGATGACATATATGACGCGTGTAGTACTGCAGTTTATGAACTGGTTGATTTTAAATTCTTTTTGTGTATTCGTGCACTTAATCAATTTGGACTGGTTTATGAAAGGACATGCCTTGCACCGTCCACATTTATACATTCCCACGGGTGCAGTGAGCCAGTTCTTGGAAGGTGTTTTTCTCTCAAAATGACTGTGTACCAGAAAGTCTCTGAGGTTTTTTGACCTACGAGTCGTGATGTTGGGATATGCCACTGCTTCTGGTTTTAAGTCAGTGTCATGTTGTAGGATTGGCCAATGCCGAGTAAATATCTCTTTGATAGGTTGCCATTGCTTGTCGTAGGTTCCTATACACCTAATCAATTGGTTAGGTGAGGTGACTTTAGTAGAATGAAGGCTGGAACTTCTGTCTTGAGAGAGAGCCCTCTGAAAGGCCTTTTTGAGGATCTTATTGGGATACCCTCTACTCTTGAAGCGTGTCCTCAAAATATCTGCTTCGGCTTTAAATGACACTTCATTAGAACAGTTTCTCCTAGCTCGGAGATACTGTCCATATGGAATTCCAGCTTTCAGGCGGTAAGGGTGGAAACTGCGCCAGTTTTATGAACTTTGGGGAGACAGTAAAAGGTTGAGATAGTGGGATTGTTGGTCGGAAGCATAAATTGATATTCCTCCTTTTTGATTAGTTCATCCTCCAAAGCTTGGGTGAGCAAGATTTTTAATTCGGTGAGGAAAGTAGCTGTAGGATCCTGAGGCAGTACTTGATATTGAGTATTATCTTTTTTTTTTATAATTCTTTATTTTTATTGATGCATTGAGAAAGATACAGTCATACAATCGGTATCTTTTTACATTAGTTCTCAGAAGTCGTTCTGTTGTTACAATATCTCAAGTGTTACACTTTTAGCTTTCCAGAGAAAACAGTAATTGCGGCAATTTCAATATATTGACTGTTGTGCATCAGTTTTATATCTTAACGGGTAGGGGAGAACTTGGTGGTTGCGTCGAGGGGTCCAGTCGGTTGGGGGAGGGTGTGGGGTAATGTTAGAGTCTGAGGTCTCCTCGTGTGTTGGGAGTCTGTCTGTTCGGTCTGATTGTGGGTTGTTTTCTAGGTGTTCTTTGGGTTTGTGGGGGCGTCTAGTCGGTAGTCGTAGTCCGTCGTGGGTTCAAGGTCTGTGCTGTAGCGGTCCTCGGTGCGTTGCGTTTGCTTGCTGGTGGCTGCCGACCGTGAGGCCTTTGACATTGGTATTGGGAGTTCTGGTGTATGGGTAGGGTGGGGGGCGGGGGTGGGGGTGGAGGTAAGCGGGGGGTACAGTGGGGGTTAGAGAGAGAGAGAAGAGAGAGGAAGAGAGAGAAAAAAAAAAAAAAAACACACAATGGGGGGTGTTCCCCAGTCGGGGGTTGATGGTGTTTGGTGTTTGTCTCCTGGTGTGGTGTGCCTGTTGGTGAGTGAGTGGGGTTTCGCCCTATTATGCAGAGATTGGAAATTTGTAGAACCATGGGTCCCATATTTTATGGAATTGTGTTGTCGTATCATGTACCATCGCTGACAGTTCGTCCATTTTTATTGCATCTGTAAGTATTATCTTTAAGATGTTCAAGACACATATCGATGTACTTATCTTGGTCCATAAGTACTATATTTCCTCCTTTATCCGAAGGTTTTATAACCACATCATTGTTCTTACTGAGTTCTCTAAGTGCTTCACGTTCGGCTTTGGTTAGGTTATCAGGAGCTTCTGTAGGAGGGGGGAGGGAGTCCAAGGCTTTGGTAGTCATTTTTACAAAGAGATCTATATTTGATACATCTTTAAAATTAGGGGTGTACCATGAAGGGGGTTTACATGTAGTGAGGGGTGGGTTGTCATTTTGTTCCTCCAGGAGAGATATCATCGTTTGAACGTGTTGATAGTCTTCCTGAGTGATACCCAATTCCCTGGCATGTTTGTGCTCCTGTCTTGTATGGATAATGTTAAGGGCGAGTTTGCGTCCAAAAAGATTCGTGTCTTTCGCCCAGTCAAACATATTGGTCGTAGGGGAAGGAACAAATGATAGGCCCTTGCTCAGGAGAGAATTATGTTTCTTAGTGAGTTTGAAGGTGGACAGATTGATGACAAGATTCTCATCAGTACTGTCGTGATTTATTGGTTTTTGTATCCTTCTTTGCTGGTCTTGTACCCCCATCTTTTTCTGTCCCTGAGTCTGCCTCTCTGGGGTAGAGGCCACTCCTGTTCTAAAAAAGAAGACGAGGAAGAGGAGGCTCCAGGTTGAGAAGAGGTAAGTAAAGTGGAGACGTTAGTATTAGTATTTGAGGGGGTATAATTCTGTGGATCTGGAAATGAAACATTTCTCTCTGTTTGTTTTAGTATGCCTTTCCTTGGTATAGGGTTTCTACTCCTGGTCGAATATCTGTCCTTCCTCTCTAGGCTCTGATCTGAATTGGACCACTCTGTGTCCCCTGAAGTGGAACTCTGTCTGCTATTATAGTGTTTCCTAGTATTTCTCAGTCTAAAGATAGTTCCCTCCTTAAAGTCTCTATGATCTTGTTGATATTTGAGATGTTTTTTCTCTCTGATGTATTTTTTGAAATTTTCCAAATTATTGTTCAATTTGGATTCCATTTGTTTAAAATCCAAGTGAGTTTGAAATGTTTTAATATTATTGATTTCTGTCTGCAGATTCTGATTTATGGTTTCCAAATGAGATTCCTCGAGTTTGATTAAAAACTCCATTAGTCTTAAAGAGCTATCAATAAGGATATCATTCCACTCTTTTATTTGGGTGTCAGTTTTCACTTTATCTGGTCTAGATCTATCTGACCTAAGTCCTCTAGGGACTAGTCTGTCCTCTACATATTTCCGTAAACTAGTGATCTCCCAATGTCCCTTAATTTGTTGTTTATACATATTCTGTATTTCGAAAAAACTTTCATTAATGTCATTAGTGTTAAGTTTAATTAGGGGTTCGAGGGAGAACACATTATTAATATCATTAGTACTGAGATCTGGATTAATGACATTGCTAAGATAAGATGTCATTGTTGTTATGTAATAAGCTTCCTATGAGTGGGTATTGAAACCCTGTTGAATTTTGAAGAAAAGAAAAAAAGGTGGAAGCTACAGGAAAGACACTCAAAAGATGGGGTTAACCCACAATGGACTACCAGGGTAGTAACAGGAAAGAGGAGACAAGCTATGAGTGCCCTTAGTGGATCAAGATATCATTAAAATTTAACTTTTAATAGTACGAAAAATATAAAACAATTGGAGGAAAAAATAAAAAATATTGAAAATAACTTTTAGTGAATTTACAGTAAGTGTAAATGTATGTACAGCAAAACAAAAGAAAAGAACCAAAAAATAAGTGCTAATCAAAATCTGTAAGCTAGATGGTGAATACACGTATACCTATATTATAATGGTATATTTGTGCACATAGTATCGCGGCACATCTGCCCCAAATTGCAATGTGGGTGACATTCGATACTTCAAGTAGTGTGCAATTCGGAGAACACTGAATTGGGGTCTAATGGGCAGCTGCTGCCGAGTTTCTGCGCATGAATCAGCCCTGTGACCTATGTAAAGAGAGATCTTCAATCGCTGATAAAATGTCCAGCGTATTTGACAGGCCTGTTAAACGATCACAGTCAAGATGAGGATTAATCTTTCTAGTGATAAATCATAATTAAATGAAGTGCTGTACAAATATACACAGAAGATATGGTAGCTGTATGCAACTGATAGTCCAATAGCAATCAGTGTAACGTGTGAGCGACCAAATAGACAAAAACAATCAAACACTGAAAGTGCTGGTAATCAAACCTGTGACCTATGCAGAGAAAGACCTATACTCGCTGTTAAGATATCCAGCATACTTATTGACAGGTCTACAATGGTCACAGTGCAGATATGGTTCCTTCAACAAGAGGATGTCTACCACTAGTGATGTAAAAAGGACTATGCTGGGAAGAATCATGAGTAGCGTTGTTATGCGCAAATTCAGCATAAGACAAGAGATCGTATCAGTTGTCATGATTGTGTGATATGAAACATCTCAAAAATCCCTCTATTGACTGGTTAACCCTTTCAGTAGCCCTGTTGGTCTGGGGGGTGATACGAGGAAGAAAAAGACAATGTAACTCCAAGTTCAGAACAAAACTTTCTCCAAAATCTAGAAATGAATCCCTCGATCTGACACTATTTCTTGAGGCAACCCATGTAACCTGTATATCTCTCTAATGAAGATCTGAGCTAATTCTGCTGAGGTGGGTTGCTTACAAAGAGGGATTAAATGAGCCATTTTTGAGGAACAATCTACCACCGTTAAAATGGTAGCATACCCCTTGGACGGAGGTAGATCGACTACGAAGTCCATAGCTATGTGAGACCAAGGCGTTTCAGAAACAGGAAGTGGCTGTAAGAGGCCGCAAGGTAGCTTACGAGGGGTTTTTAGCCAAAGCGCAAACGGTACATGCTTTGACATAATCAGCGACATCCGTAAGCATAGAAGGCCACCAGAACTGCCTAGAAATGGAAGACAGGGTTTTTTGAATTCCTGGATGGCCAGCTGACTTGGTGTCATGTTACAAAGAGAGTATCTCTATCCTTTCTGTAGGTGACACAAAAATGTATTGTTGGGTTTGTTGTCAGGAGCCTGGGTTTGGGTATTATGCACCTTGTCCATTAAAGAAGAGGACATGGTTAAAATGGTGGTAGTCACTATACGTTCAGGGGGTATGATGGGCATGACCTCTAGGTCCCTATCAGAATCGGTTTTGAACTGTCGTGATAGGGCATCAGCCTTAGTATTATGATAACCAGGTCTATACGTGATAATGAAATGAAAACGTGAAAGAAACAAGGACCATCGGCCTGTCTGGACGCGAGACGTTTAGCCTCACTGATATATGCCAGATTCTTATGATCAGTTATAATCATAACGGGAGCTTTAGCACCCTCTACCGAGTGTCTCCACTCTATAAGAGTCAGGATTATTGCTAATAATTCCCTGTTCCCTATGTCATAATTGACCTCAGTTGGGGATAGTTTTTTTGGAAAAGAAGTCACAAAGGGGGCGGGGCCTAACAGCCGAGCTGGCCAGACGTGTATGCAAAGAGCTCTGACAAAACTAAGTTTAATCTTGGCTATTACGGGCCAAAATCGTGATTTCTACAGCCCTGCACTGCGACTGCTTACTACTGAAACGAGTGGAAGCTCGTGGATACAAGCACCGAGTACTTCTAACAAGATATACCACACTCCTCATTTGCGGCCTAGCACGGGAGGCGACCTCATGGCAGGGAGAGGTGGACGATCTCCCAAAATGGGGACCGCTTTGAGCAACAGGCCCACTGATACCTCGCATCCCCCGCTCTGGACCGGTGGGGGTTATCCCGGTCCCCGTTGCGGACATCCCCGTATCTAAAGCATGTGGATCCTCTGCCGGAGTGAAGACTGCAGGCCGAGCCCAAGATGGCCGCCGAACCACAGCATGGGCGAGAGGGCTCAGAGATTCAAGCATGGAGAGAAAGATTTGAAGCTAGATTTGACCAAATCTGTCAAGACTTCTGGAGGCGTTTGGAGCGTAGGGCAGCCCCCCAGGACTTACCTGTCACGCAGAAGTTTACTGCTGAAACGGCTGTTCACCGATCCAACGCCGGGGCGTGACCGCCATGCCGACAGACCTATCGGAGGTCTCTACGGGTGCCGGAGCGGACAACAACGCAATACTACTGTAAGCCGGCTTTACCATCTCGCTGCCGCCTCCGAAAACACTCTGCTGGACTGCTCAGTCGGGTGACGCGCATCTGGTGCCGCAGATCACGAGCCCAGAGAAGACAGGAGCTCTGGTCCGAACGCTGAACTGTGTTGCCTGGCGGCCGGGACAAGGTGGGTGCGCACAGGCACTCGGAGCTGGTGGCTCTTTTCCATACAGCAAGATGGACTTATGTGTTCCTGTCTCAGCAGCCCGCCATTAATGGGCATCGGATAAGCAGCCCCGTGCGAAGGCCACTGAGCTCTTAATGTACAGCTTGCTTTCAGTGCTTAAGGGGCTTGTTTTAAGTGGGAATGTTTTTTTTTTTTATTATTTAAAATATAAAGATTAAATTTACCACTCCTCATGTTTATATGCCAGTTAAGTAAACTTAAATTTGTTACTCTCTGCGCATAACTATCTAATGGCAAGCCTCAAATATTACAGGGAAATCCAGGGTGCTTCACTGGATATGTACCCAAATGGACCAAATATAATAGTAGAAATAGAAAAATGAATCCAGGCACTCCAAATGAATTCCAAGAAAAAGGCAATGTATTGGAACCAGCAGCTACAAAGCAACATTTCAACCCCTAAGGGTCTTTATCAAGCTCGATAAAGACCCTTAGGGGTTGAAACGTTGCCTGGATTCATTTTTCTATTTGACATGTCAGTCATGACATGATATGATAGCCTGACCGTGCTTATTGCACCGACAATATGCTCCATCGTTTAAATGTAATGCTCATTTTCAGTCACAGCACGACAAGAGCTTAATTTGTACAAGTTGTAAGGGGATAACCAGACTGGCACCTGCGAGATACCTCCCTTGGAGGCATAAACCCCAGAGTCCTCCAGCCTAACTAACGGACTCCCCTCCCACAGGGGAGGATCAACCTAAGCTCAGGGTGGACATGCTATCTCAACCAATACCCCTACGAATTGCATCTTGAACATGCTCCACCCTTAGGAATAGTACCCAGCGGATACTAAGCTACAGAATAAACTAAAGATTAACGTGTTACCCTATATTACCCCAGTTTACTTGACGATGCTAATGTCTGCCTACCCAGTAAGCCTTGATAACACTTGTTGCCTTCGCATTGTCGGACATAACTTATTTCAGCCTGTATTAATTTAAAAACGTGCATTTCTAAAAAGTACGTTAGCTTTACCATGAAAATGGGTGCAGTTACCTCTTGTACTTTAACTTTACCATAAAAATGTGCAGATGCAGCGAAATGAAACAAAGTAATACCTTGCATATATCAAAACATTAGGTACCAGTTTTCATTGTGAATTTTGCATGTTCCTGCATTCGTTGTTGTGACGATGCAGGATGATTTGTACACCTTTGCATAATAAAAATAAAAATTAAGAATTAGAAAAAAAAAGAAAAGAAGCCACAAGGATGGAGTGGAGTGTCGTGTGACTCACGTTGAGAGAGGACAGCTCCAACCCCTGTCTCCGAAGCATCAACCTCCAAAACAAAAGGCTTGGAAGGGTCAGGATGTACAAGCACCGGGGCAGTAGAAAAGAGAGATTTACGTTTTTCAAAGGCTGACAATGCTACAGAGGGCCAGACATGGGTTTCAGCCCCTTTTTGTGTGAGACTGGTAATGGGAAATATGACTGAGGAGAATCCCTTTATAAATCTGCGGTAATAGTTGGCAAATCCTATGAATCTTTGGATTGCTTTGAGGCCTTTAGGTCTGGGCCATTGCAAGACTGCTTCTAGTTTCTTAGGATCCATTTCAAAACCCTTGGTTGAGATAACGTAACCCAAAAACTGTACCTCTGTCTGATGAAATGAACATTTTTCCAGTTTGCAATATAAACCGTTACGTAATAATGTAGTTAGTACCTGTGATACCTGAATGTAGTGGGTAGAAATGTCTGAGGAATAAATGAGAATATCATCTAGTTAAACTAGAACACAAGAATGAATGAAATCCCTTAAGACATCATTAATCAGGTCTTGGAAAACCACTGGAGTATTACATAATCCAAAAGGCATTACGAGATACTCGTAATGTCCACTCCGTGTTTTGAATGCGGTTTTCCATTCATGATTCTCTTTTATTCTGACAAGATTATATGTGCTCCTGAGGTCTAATTTCGTAAACACCGTAGCCCCTTTAAGTCTATCAAAGAGTTCCGTGATAAGGTGGATAGGATAGACGTTCCTTATAGTGATCTTGTTAAGACCTCTATAATCAATACACAAAAAATACCTCTTTCTTAGACACAAAAAAGAAGCCCGCACCTGCAGGAGAGGAAGACCTATGTATGAAGCCTTTGGCAAGACCATCCTCAATATACTCTTCCATTATCTCATTCTCATGGGGGGATAGTGGATATACCCTTCCTTTGGGCGGCATAGTGCCTGGAAGAAGATCAATGGCGCAATCATAAGGCTGGTGTGGAGGTAGTGTTTTGGCATTGGCTTTCTTAAATACTTCCTTAACATGAAGGTATTGCGGAGGGATCACTGTGGACAGGGGGGCCGCAGTGGGTACATTAAAGGGACACGCCAGGCACCCAGATCACTTCTGCCCATTGGAGTGGTCTGGGTGCCAACTCCCACTACCCTTAACCCTGCAAGTGTAATTATTGCAGTTTTCATAAACTGCAATATTTACTTTTTTGCATAAATTCTTCACTATTTTCACAGCAGATTCAGCTTTGCCATTAGCTTGTGGATGACGTGATGAAGAAGTCACATGCTCAAACTCCCATTCAGTAGCAAATTTCCTGAACTGTAAGCTTGCAGACTGAGGACCTGTCAAGGTTGAGGTCTCCAACACGCAAACTAAAGAACAAGAGAGGCAACCCAGATAGACGTATTACCGGTCCCTTTATGGTGAAGATAAATAGAAATATAGAAACGTCAGACGAGCCAAGGTTAGGTTTAGAGAAGGAAGCGTAAGCGGTAAACAAAGCCAAGGATCACGGGAGCAAGAGATAAGGATAACCAGAAAACAAGTCGAAGTCAGATACCAATGAAACACAAGTTAAAGGAACGCACTCTCGGGCTACAAGAAACCACGACAGGGCAAGGAAGTAATGTAAGAAGGAGGTATAAATAGTGCTTGGTAAGATCTGATAGGCTAGGGATAGAATAGGGCAGTCTATAAATAGAGCGCAATTAAACATGGTACTATCCCTTTAAGGATTTCGGGACAAGCCGAGTGTACCCCTGTCGGCAACAGCGTGCTGCGCGTACCCCCGGATGTGCTCCCAGACGTGCGTGCGCACCCGAGCGCGCGTGCACCGCCGGCCGTAAGGCCGCACAGCCCGGCAGAACTGGATGGACGGCGGGACCGGAACGGCACGGGACGCAAGGAGGTATGACAGGACCATTGTCAGAAATCACTTTAGTTAGTTGGCCATGACGTGCAAATTGCACCTTGCTTCGCTTAATTGTAGTTTCAGTGGACAGGTCAGGAAGCAGTTCAATTTCCGAGAATTCTGAGTAATGATCGACTAAGAGCAGGTACTCTTTTCCAGCATAGTTGAATAAGTCCATGGTGACAATCTGCCAAGGACATGTACGTATCTCATGTGACATCATGGTTTCTTTTTGTTGCGAGTGTGCATATTCATTGCAAGTGGGACAATTGATGAAAAAGTCTTTGATTTCACCTTGCATGTTGGGCAAGTAAAGAGTATCACAAGCTTGTTTGTAGCAAGCCTCACCTCCGATGTGACTTCAGCACTATAACCCTTGGACCTTTGTACAAGAAACCATTTTGTGTGCTAATCTAATTTCTGAAGGACCAATATTCCTTCACAATTGCAGGTACTGCATCCTTTTCATCTGGCCACCCCATCAGAAGTATAGACTTCAGTGTTTGCAAAGTTGCATTACTTTTTGTGTGCTGTATGAGCTGATGTAGCCGCTGATCTGTGACATTAATATAGTCTGCTTGATTGACTGACTTCGGTAAAGAAATTCTGTTCCTGCTGCAGCAAACAAACTGCAAGATGCTAATGCTCACCTCCAGGTGCCATGTGTTCCGTTGTAGCTCTGCTTAGGGTGTCACTGATGTACATTTCACATCCTGGCTTGTAATTCTGCAAACGTTTTGGAGCACATAACAGCGGCTTCTTGAATATGGCTGTTTGCCATATCTATAGAGATAATGATGGAAACGCTGACAGGCAAAAACAATGCTTAAACATTCCTTTTCAATTTGAGCATAATTCTGCTCAGCTGAAGAGAGTGCTCTGGACGCAAATGCAACTGGCTGACCCTCTTGCAATAGACAACATCCTAGGCCATTTTTGCTTGAGTCGACCTGGTATTCCAAGACACACTCACATGTCGGCAATAAAGAGTGTACAGAAGTGATACCACAGACTAGTACTAATGACAGTCCTGAGCAAGCAGGACCTGACAGCAGTCAAGTTGAAAGCATGCCAGCAAGTGGTGGGAAGAGTCCAGTAACCTCAGAGAGGGCAAAAAGACTATTTGCACAACCTGGACCAGTCTTCACTCGTAGTGGCAGACATTCACATGTTGCACCAGAATCAAGCAGGCAGGGTTCGCATATATTATTCAGTCTAAGATTTACAAACCATTTTTTGCCCTTAGATGTTACAGCACCAATAGATTCCTTTGAGCAAATTACATCAGTGCTAAGCAGGTGTGCATCCTCAGAATCAGACATTTGTTCGTTTGTGTTTAGCTTCCTTTCTTCTTGATAGACATACTCCAGCATACCCCAAGTGATTTAGCCCACCACATGATCTACATGGTTTCCCATATGCAGGACACTGTTCTTTCTCTCTCACATGTATACTGCCACAGTACTTACATGATGTAGACTTGCTCACAGGTGAGGTGCTTTGGTGTTGATGCTTGTGCTGGTGGTTCTTCAAGCTAAGCTGTTGCTTGAAGGCTGCATGGATGCTGTCAGTCTGTTTATCTTGCTCCATAGCTCTCATATGTTTGTCAGTAAGTTCTGCAGTACGACATATCTCAATTGCTGCATGTAGGGTTAAATCATGTTCCCTCAATAGACGGCGGCGGGTACTCTCAGTATTGTTATGGGCAAATGCAAATATTACAAGTTTTAGAATGAAATATTGTATTTCTTAAACTGTGTACTTTGTCTTTAAGAGATATTGCAAACTGACAAGGTGTTAGAAATGGAACATATTGTTTTTCATAGATGTTTCTTTAAGCAATAACCTCAGTGCATAATATGTTTGCGCCATTTTGTCCCAGACGAATTACAATAACAATAATGCATAAACAAGCTTCAAGGCTATACTACGACTCTTTCAGTACACAATATACTGTGGTAACCCCAAGTTAATGGAACTTCCCCAAATTCGGGCATCTCCCACGACTGTGCACTTACGTCTTAGTATAAACAACAGATAAGCTATTCAGACTTTAAGATGCCACCTTGAATTAAGTCAGGAAAATTTCCATGACGTATGCACCCTTTAGTTATTGCCTTGTATCTTTGCCAAATTAAGGGAGGTCCTAAATTGATTTAAAGTAGACAAGTTACTTTTTCATATATGAACTATGGTGATTCTAAAATGACGACACTTAAGGTATAAATAGTGTACTTTTAAATGTTAACACACAGAGGAGAGACTTGGAGACAGACGCTGCTCCATCTTAAAATGACTGAGAGGCTGACATGATGACATGTTCAGAAGGGTATGTTAACCTATTTTTTTTTTTTTTTTTAATTCTTTATTTTTGACGTGCACATATATATCACAGGCAGGTAAGAGGTGCCCCAATAGCAGTCCTCCAACTTATCTCACGCTCAGTATGTGGGGCACAAGATACACAGGCACATTTTATAATATTAACAAGTAGAGACGGTCGCTTAAGTAATTCGCTAAGCAATTAATTCAGGTTAAATCTTTGCGTTGGCTATGCTTCCGATATCTAAACATTAATTACACCGCTTTAATGCTATTAGTGAACAATTCTGGTACACAGCGTATTTCGTATAAGTAATGTAACGCATTACGAGTAGGCAAAAGGCATGCATCACTTAACAGTGAGATAAAGGTCGTTACAATGCTTTAACTGACTAAACAGTGCTGGCACATAGGATATATCACGAAAGAAAAAATAAATTAAAAAAAAACCAAAGAAAAGAAAGCAAAGAAAACAAAACACAGCCTTGTAAGTTGACAATAGGTATACATTTGCTAGCAACAGGCTAAATTCTGTCACATCACTTTAGTGCTAATGTCACCCCGGCCGACCAGGATCGCCCATGCTGCCTACGTGAGGAGCGGTCGTCTTGGTGGTCCTGAGGCCTCATGTTCGGGGGGAGTCCCACTATCATTTGCCACTTGCTCTTTCTGCTCTGTGTAATATGTAGTGAGTGTCTAGTAGAGCAGGCTTCTGGGCATCCATGTTGCCCTATCAGGTTGGTGTCTGCTGGCTGGGTGTTCGTGGTTCCAGGGTTGCTGGGCAGGAGGCTCCTGACGGTGAGTGAGGGGAGGGTGCTTGTTTTTTCTGGGCGTCAGCTCCCTGGGTCTTTATGCGGGCAGAAAACTTCGGGTTGGGCGCTGGTGACGGGTGCTGCCGCTTACTTGGTGTTTCCCCTCCTCCATCCCCGTTTTCATCAGTTATGCCGCACATGGTCTCCGCCATCTTAGGACTGGGCCCTGAGCCTGTGAGATGGCCGGGTGTGCCGAATCTCTGCTGCCACGCGAGGGCGAGGGCCGGGATGCTCTTTTAATGTGATTGTACCTTGGTGATTGTCAGCCGACATAACACTGGGCCGGCTGTAGTGTTGGATTGCTTCCCCCTCGCTCCGTTTGCGGGTAGGTCGCGCATATGGCTGGTGTGCGGCGGCCATCTTAATGAGGAATGTCCCATGATCTGCGGCAGGGTATTAATTTTCTTGCCCGCTTGCTGCTCCTCCGGTTGCCCATGCAGACCGGGATAACCCCCCCGGTCCAGAGGGGGGGGGGGGGAGGCCAGGCACCGGCCGGAGACCCGGGAGAGCGGCCGTCTCGTCCCGGCTCAAGCTCCCATGTGCCCCAGGTCCTCGTCGGGACGGTGCTGGTGGTCGTGGCGGGTGTCCCCGTGTACCTCTGCAGATGGGGGTCAGTTTGGTTGCCGTTTCGGTGTGCTGGGTGAGCTATTTCTAGCGGTTTTCGCCGTTTTTCCAGTCCTGGAGCGGGAGCTCAGACAGAGCGAGTCTGATCCCGCCGGCGGCCAGGCCCCGCCCCCTGGTATGTTAACCTATTAATTATATTTGCAAGCATTTAATTTCATCTTATAAACTCTGCTATAATGGATTTTATATGTATTTATTTATATTTTTATATAATAAATATCTAAAAGACAAAACTATTGCTTCCAAGACAATCCTTATTTTATATTGTATTCTCAATTATTTACATATGTTAAATAGAGGATCTCTTACTAACTATATAACATTATGGCTAAGATATCTGTATGGTTAGCCCTGCTAAGTTCTATGCTTTAAGACATTATAGAGGTAAATAAGGGAACCGCCCACGGTTACAGTATTAATACCTAGAACTACTTTGTCATGAATAAGTTCATCTCTCAAGGAGCCATACTCACAGTTTGCAGCTTTTTCTCTTAGCCTTGTGACAAAGTTGTCTGTTGATTCACCTTCTTCTTGCTTGCAGCTGCAAAAAATATATCTTTCATATATTACATTTTTGCAGGTCTGAAGAAAGCTTCCAATGCATCAAGGGTGGCTTTAGTGTCATTCTTTTGCTCCTCTGTGAGGTTCAAATTATGCTTGTAAACATGGCAGCACTCACTGCCCATCACCTTCGTTAGTGTGGCTGCTTGCACTGCTGCAGCAGGCTTCTCATTTAGCCCTGTAGCCAGGGAGTAATCCTAAAACTCATCTCTGAAGTTATCCATGTTACTGCTGCAATCTCCACTCACCCTCATTGCCTCAGGTAGTGGAATGCTGTGAGCAGCTGCCATGATGCTGGTTTTCTTGCTTCCAATGCTCAGCTTGCAGGACAGTAGTAGCTGTTATTGGTATAAGGAGGCACAATCACTTTAGTTGCATGTAAACCAAACACAACATCCATAACAGTTTCCATGTGTTTTGGGGGGACCTTCGGGGTGTTATTAAAATGTATGTTTTCTGTGTCTGGAGATAATGGAGTTTAGTACAGTTCCTGACTCAATTATCTCTCAGGCACAGGGGAGGGATTATCCTGTTTTGTGTGGGAGTGTCCTGGACCTGAGAGCCAACGTAATTTCAAAGTGTACTTTGCCATAGTCCCCTCTCACGTCCAGTGGGGAATGCTCCTGGAATATGTCAAGGTCCTTACATGGGGACTTTCATATAAACCGGTTAGTTGGCCTGAATGAATTCATTTCTGTTGTACCCTTCATCTAGTTTAGACTAATGTTTGGGTATACGTCTGATTGCTTGGAGAATTTACTTGGATACTGCATTTTCTGCTGGAGAACGCTCAAATCAACACCCGAACTGCGAGCTATAATCACTCAGCCTTTAGCAGTTCGTGAGGAACTGAAAGCGAATGGGTATCTGAAATACCAGCATTCTTAACACAGGTGAAAGTAGTTTTTACTTGACTTAAAATGTCCTTTGTATACATCTTCTTTCTCAAGGTCCTCTTCAGCTCCTGACGCTTCATCTGCCAGGAGGCAATGGAAGCGCTGTACTCACGTGCATGCATAAGGGTACCTTAGGTATCTCTGCCTTTTGTCAAGAGCAGGAAAAATATTTATGATAAAGTGGTCCCTATTTTGTTTTAATTTGTGGGCGTCACAGAGATGCTTCAATTTACAATTAAAAGCGCTCAATCATTCTTTCTATTCTATGCCTCCAATCCTCAACATGGAAATTGTAGTTTCTAATAATATAAAATATGTAGAGTGTAACATGCTTTCTGATTACGGTTTGGTGAGTTTTAACTACATTCTTTTATTTTACAGCTCCAGAGGGAAGAAGCAAACATCTTTGATGAGTCTCTGCATAAGAGACTATTGGATACTGAAGGGCTTACTGTAAAGGAAGATCTCATCACAGCATCATGGCATCATCCAAGCCATAGTCAGAAGGATAGCAGGCCTCTTAAGAGTAAAGAGCAGCTAACAATATCTGATAATAGGCCACATGAGCAATTATTATGTATCTAATTAATGGACAACATACTTTTTCACTTTTTTGTTAAAGGGACACTATAGTCACCCAGACCACTTCAGCTCAATGAAGTGGTCTGGGTGTCAGGTCCCTCAGGTTTTAACCCTTCAGATGCAAACATAGCAGATTCAGGGAAACTGCTATGTTTACATTTGGGGTAAATCCAGCCTCTAGTGGCTGTCTTCCAGACAGCCACCAGAGGCGCATCTGCGACGCTGGAGGCATATTTCGCCTCCAGCGCTCAGAGCATTCATAGGAAAGCATTGAGAAATGCTTTCCTATGGACACTTTGAATGCGAGTGTGGCACTTGCCGCGCATGCGCATTCAGCTCTGCTGACAATGGACGGGGGAGCTGACGTCGGCAGAGGAGGAGAGGTCACCAGCGCCGAGGGAGCCCGGCGCTGGATTAAGGTAAGCTGCTGAATGGGGTTTTAACCCCTTCAGCGCCACGGGAGAGGGACCCTGAGGGTGGGGGCACCCTCAGCGCACTATAGTGTCAGGAAAACCGCTTTGTTTTCCTGACACTATAGTGATCCTTTAAGTTAGAAATTAACAAATATTGTTTATTTTTTATATACTGTGACTTATAAAAAGATGAAAACTCTTAACAATTTTGAAATCTACAGTAATTTGTCTGTGCAGTCAAATGTGTATCTGAAATTAACGTTAACCTGTTAATTATTGTAGACCACTGAAGAGCAATCCCAAACTGGGACTCTACCAACCAATCCATTACTGTTAGGAAATATGGCTTTGTAACAACCTATGCTAATTTATGGTGCACATAGGTCCCTTTGTCACAGTGCCTATGCATAGTTTAGCTTATAACTGTGATGACTTTCAAAAGGTAGCAATAAGCAGAGTAAGACGTTGCTCTTTGAAGGGACACTATAGGCACCAAGACCACTTCATCTCGTTAAAGTGGTTTGGGTGCAGTGCCCATGTCTTCTTAACCCTGCAATGTTAATTATTGCAGTTTCAGAGAAACTGCAATAATTACCTTGCAATGTTAATTCACCCTCTATTGGCTTTCTACCAGACAGCCACGAGAGGCACTTAAGGGTCTAACTACGTGAAATGACACTGGACATCCTCACGCTTTGCATGAGGACAACTAGGGTCTTTAACAACCCTTTAGAAAAGCATTGAGTTAATGCATTCTGATGGGGAAGCCCAAATGCGTGAGCAGGAGGGTCCTGCTGTTGGCGGAGCCTGACCCAGTAATCAGGTAACTGACAAAAAGGGTGCAGTGGGAACTATAGTGTTAGCAATACAGTTTGATACTATAGTTTTCCTTTAAAACAAATGGTCTTTACCCTATTTCTACATTTATATAGGGTCCCTAAAAATCTAGAATGCCAAAAAGGCATAATTAGCCTCCGGGCATTTTGGCCTACAGACGAAGAGAGACGGCCGCTCTCCTCACCCTCTACTCCCTGGAGCAGGCTTGTCAGTCTCCTACCCCCCCTCTCCCCCTCCCCTCCCCATTTCTGACCGGTGGGGGTGATCCCAGTCCACCCCCAGGAGGCTTTACTGCACTGTCTACAACAACGACCGAAGTGTAATGAAGTGCCATCATCTCAGGTGACGCACTCAGAATGGCAGCGGCCGCGGGGGTCCCCTGCATCTCAGGGGGTAGATTTGATATTCTGTCCAGGCTGGATGAAATCTTCAAGGACTTCTGGCGCAAGGTGGAAAGTAGGATATGCCACGCTGGCCCCAGCCAAGCGGGAGATAACTTACCTCAAAAGCCTACTCCGAAGCCACAACAGAGATCAACAGCCCCTGCGACGCATCACGTCTCAATATGGCAGCGAGACAAGCTGCAAAGTACAAGCAAGAGAGCACTGGGCGCTCCGACTAGGGATTCCACGCTCAGATGACGGTCCTGGAGAGGTCTCTAATAGGGTCATGTGGCTCATCCTGCCGAACCCGGACTAATCAAGGATGCCTGTCCAGCTCTAAGTTCTGGGACTCAGATACGCTCCAGACTGGTATAGGCTAGCTTGACCTCCTGGACTGTGTGTGAAAGCACTCTCAGACCACTATTTTACCCTCTGTCTATTAATTAAGTTGTGGAATCTCACACATACAGTTCAAGTCCCACTGTCTGCTCTCTAGCCTGACTTTCACCTACTTCATCCAATGCCTCCTTTCCTACTAAATAGCCTGATAGGAGTCTCCTGGGGAATACAAGCACTAATGTCTAGCCTGATTACTACACTTTATCTATTTTCCAAGCATATATCACTCTTATGTTTCCACAAGTAGTAATCATTGTGCCTATGGCCCATGCATGTTTAGCTAGTTATCCAGACTCCAGTGTTTCACTCATGTTACATTTAAAGGGACACTGTAGCCCCCCAGACTACTTCTGCTCATTGGAGTGGTCTGGGTGCCAACTCCCACTACCCTTAACCCTGCAAGTGTAATTATTGCAGTTTTTCATAAACTGCAATAATTACATTGCAGGGTTAACTCCACCTCTAGTGGTTGTCTACTAGACAGCCACTAGAGGTCACTTCCTAGTTTCTAGCACAGGTTTCCTATGCTAGAGCGTCGCTGGACGTCCTCATGCTGTGTGATTTTGATTTTTGATTTTTTTGATTTTTCAATGCTTTCCTATGGGGAGACGTAATGCGCATGCGTGGCATTTCCACGCATGCGCATTAGGTCTCCTCGGCCGGTGGGCGAGATTAGTCTCGCCCACCGGCCGACGTAATCATAAGGAGGAGCGTCGCGGAGGCGGAGACAGCTGCGAGGGACATCGCCATGTCCCAGGTAAGTCCCTGAAGGGGTTTTCACGCCTTCAGTAACCGGGGATTGGGGGGTGGGAGGGAGAGGGACCCTCCAGTGCCAGAAAAACGGATCGTTTTTCTGGCACTGGAGTTTCCCTTTAATGTTGATCATCTCCCTGGTTTCTTTTCATCCAATCTGCCTGCACCTAAGACACAAATGACCAATATCTTGTTTCCTAGATTAAGCATATTTGTTAGAAAAAAAAAATTTGTGCAGTCGCATTCTATGCCACACTATTGTCTATTGTCTTTAAACTGCCAGTATTTGCTTTTGTGGCAACGCCGGCTTGAATGTACCTCCTATGCACAGAAAAAATAAAGAACTGAAAAAAAATTAAAATAAAATAACAACAGTCACAGTGTAAGCAGTGTTTATGTGATACAGTCACAGTGTATATGTGATACAGTCGCAGTGTATATGTGATACAGTCGCAGTGTTTAGGTGATACAGTCACAGTGTAAGCAGTGTTTATGTGATGCAGTCACAGTGTAAGCAGTGTTTAGGTAATACAGTCACAGTGTAAGCAGTGTTTATGTGATGTAGTCACAGTGTAAGCAGTGTATATGTCATACAGTCACAGTGTAAGCAGTATTTATGTGATTCAGTCACAGTGTAAGCAGTGTTTATGTGATACGGTCACAGTGTAAGCAGTGTTTAGGTAATACAGTCACAGTATAAGCAGTGTTTTGGTGATACAGTCACAGTATAAGCAATGTTTAGGTGATAGAGTCACAGTGTAAGCAGTGTTTAGGTGATACAGTCACAGTGTAAGCAGTGTTTAGGTGATACAGTCACAGTGTAATCAGTGTTTAGGCGGTACAATCACAGTGTAAGCAGTGTTTAGGTAATACAGTCACAGTATAAGCAGTGTTTTGGTGATACAGTCACAGTATAAGCAATGTTTAGGTGATAGAGTCACAGTGTAAGCAGTGTTTAGGTGATACAGTCACAGTGTAAGCAGTGTTTAGGTGATACCAGGGCCGTCTTTAACAAGAGGCAAACTGGGCAGCTGCCCCGGGCCCTGTTGCTCCTGGGGGGCCCAAAGCAGCTGCCCTGTGGGCCCCCTGCCCGCAGCCAGGTCTGAATAGCCCACGGGATACTAAGAAATATTCCGGTGGGCTGCTGCAGGTGAGGTAATCAAGGGCCCCCGGCCCTTTAAGAGAGCTCCAGACCGGGCCTCTGTCTTCCTGCCTGCTGGGAGGAAGTGTTGTGAGGTCACTTCCTCCCAGGAAAGGGGGGGGGGGGCAGGAGGGCAGGATCCAGGGGGCCCAAGCAAATGCATGCCCAGGGTCCAATCAATGTTAAAGACGGCCCTGGGTGATACAGTCACAGTGTAAGCAGTGTTTATGTGATACAGTCACAGTATAAGCAGTGTTTAGGCGGTACAGTCACAGTATAAGCAGTGTTTAGGCGGTACAATCACAGTGTAAGCAGTGTTTAGGTGATATAGTCACAGTGTAAGCAGTGTTTAGGTGATATAGTCACAGTGTAAGCAGTGTTTATGTGATACAGTCACAGTATAAGCAGTGTTTAGGCGGTACAGTCACAGTATAAGCAGTGTTTAGGCGGTACAGTCACAGTATAAGCAGTGTTTAGGCGGTACAGTCACAGTATAAGCAGTGTTTAGGCGGTACAATCACAGTGTAAGCAGTGTTTAGGTGATATAGTCACAGTGTAAGCAGTGTTAAGGCGGTACAGTCACAGTGTAAGCAGTGGGTTAATCTGGTATGCCTAGTGCAACACACAGGAATGAGGGAGTCTGACTGGTAAATGGAGACGCTCAAAACTGGATATAGGCAGAGATTTCACCAAAACTCTGTCTGAAAATATGAAATAATGAAATTAACACCGTGGGATCAGTGTGATGAATCCAGGAGCTGGTCCATTAAAAAGGCTTTGGTTAAATTTTTAGAAGATCTAGGATGGATGGCAGTACTTATATATATGGAGTGTATACCTTTAAATTTGCTATAGACAGAATCAATCTGATACACGCCAAATGTTATACTTTATATGGAAAAGATATTGACCATTTCATGTATAGGAAAACAGTATGAGGAACTGTTTCCTAAATTGTACTGAAATTGGGTGTGAAAATTAGTGTATAATGACACAGTAATTTGTGGTGTATACACCTTTAAATCCGTATAGACATAGTGAGTGGAGTGTATACCAAATAATTTACTTTGTGATCCAAAGATCTTATAAGGTAGAGATGCAGTGCAATTAGCTGTATTCTGTAATATAGTGCAATCAATAAAGTCCAATATATTGAAAAATAGCATCCATTATATTAAAAATGATAAAAGATGAGAATTGCAAATAATACAACTTTTTATTTAGGCAAAAGTGACTGTGCCAAAAGTATACAAAGTACTAAAATCAATGAAAGTTATAAAAATATAAAAATAACAGCCAGGGATGGTTGGATGCTTTTGTGAAGATAATTCTTGGTTTGGGATCTAGAATATTGGTGAGTGTAGGATCACTTCTTAGTATATTCCAATGTTTGTGTAAAATCTTCTCTATAGTGCGTGATTGGTAATTGAATTTGGTTATAAAAGCAGGTGTTGATTGGTATGTGTCTGGGTTTTTCTCTTTCTTCTTCCCAAGAGAGGACACTCTGAAGAAGAAAGAGAAAAACCCAGACACGTATCAATCAACACCTGCTTTTATAACCAAATTCAATTACCAATCACGCACTATAGAGAAGATTTTACACAAACATTGGAATATACTAAGAAGTGATCCTACACTCACCAATATTCTAGATCCCAAACCAAGAATTATCTTCACAAAAGCATCCAACCTGCAACTTATGTTGGCCCCAACCTTAAAATCCTCCCGTGACATCCAGGACAGTACAAGGACCAAAGGCTTTAGAAGATGCACCAAGTGTGTAGCATACAAGAACAACCCCTCCTTGGAACTTGAAGTCACTAAGTTTAAATCCACAAACAATATGGAAGAATACAACCTACAAACCGACATGAGTTGTGACACAGTAGGAGTTATCTACCTGATCACATGTCCCTGCGCCAAACAATTTGTGGGGAGAACAAAGAGATCTCTTAAAACCAGAATAGCGGAACACATACGCAACATCAAGAAGGGACTGCAGACACATAATCTCTCCAAACACTTCAAAGAGTTCCATGAAGGAGATCCCACAAAACGTAAGTTCTTACCCATCGAAAAAGTAAACGTACATTGGAGAGGTGGGGACATGGAAAGAAACTTAGACCAAATCGAAGCAAGGTGGATCTTCAACTTAGAGACCTTGAACATAGACTTTGAACTTAATGCCTTTTTATAGATAGCACTTTTATCATATCTACCATCATTTTTATCATCATTTTTTATCATTTTTCACCACTATTTTTTGTGCGTAATTTATTTATTTTTTTATATTTATTTTTATTTTTATTTATTTTTTTTATATTTTTTTATTTTTATTTCTATTTTTATATCTATTTCTATTTTTATTTTTATTTTTATATTTATATTTATTTTGTATTTTTGTTTTTTTCATTATCCATTTTTTTTTAATCCATTAGTGGGTTGTGTGTTTTCTTCTAGTTTTATATCATCCAGTTCTCGTACATATAGAAACCCTTTATATATCCTCAGTATTTCACAATATTTATTGGAACAACGCACTATTTGCACTTTACACATAGGTTCTCTCCCCTTCTTCCATTACAGCCCCCCAGTAATAACTTGCTCTCACGATCTATATAATCATCTAGGACCCCACATAATTAGACCCTGTACCTTAGCATTGTATGGATTTTGGGTATCTGCTACTATACTTATTACAATGTCTTCCCAAATGTGCACTTTTATGCACACTTTCTCTAGTAAGCTCGTTATCACTACTACCAACACTAACATCCATCCTGAATTTTCCTAATTTAGAAGAACAATTTTCACGAGTATATAAAAGTATCTACAACACGCAAAGCATACATTGACCTTTTCATTTTTTATACATTTTTTATAATTGTCTTTATTGCTCCCTCAAATGTATTCCCAATCTACACAAAGCCCCACGGACCTATTTTATAGGCACCCAAAGCGTCATTTATGGTCCCAATGTCTCTCCACTAGTCAATCCCAATTTTTTTATTTGTTAACTGAAAATATTTGTTCAAATTGGTATACCATGATCAACAGCTTAGTATACCATCCCCCAAATCAACCATTACCGAGATCATAAAGAAATGGTTGCCAATCGGTCCAATTAGGTTGAATTGCACTGCATATCAGGGTTACCTAATACAATCTTGGGTATCTGTAACCACCTCCACTATAATTTTCCTAAATGTGTATCCTTCTAATGTGTATATTCTTCTGCTATCTCCACAGGATATTTTCAACATTATTATTCATCTATGATTTTTATTTATGATTTTCTTTTTTTCTTTCTTTTTTTTTCAATTCTTTATTTTTGTGTGCAAGTGCTTGACAGACATATTTAACGTGCCACAACAGCACACATACACTTTTCATCATAGACAGTATCTTGGCACATGGAAGTTGCACATTTTTTATATTAGACATAAATGACTAGGATACGGAAAACATAAATGGTTGATACTTCATGCTTATCCAACTAACAATATACGGGGTAGGAGTAAGAGTTGTCAGATTATGCAGGCTTAATCCAGTGATTTATGACATGAGTATTTGTACGATTTGATACAGGAGTAGTTGAGAACACAGGCAGACCATATACAGTGTGGTTGTTGGCTATGCCAAGGATATTACAATATAACAAGGTAGGTATATCTCAAACGTTGGTACATTTTTAAGCAGTAACTATCTTGTGACATGCTGGCTAGACATTGCTTAGGTAGGGCTACTGGAGTCGGGCATATCGCTGTCGGCTGACTTAGGTCAGTGGGTGCAGTAGGCAGGACAGTCAATACCGTTGCGGTGCGGAGCCAGGGGTACTAGGTCTTAGGCGACAAGGATGTAACTTAAGGCTGCGGCCTTCTGTGATGCGTAAAGTTGGGCTATGACTCAAAGATAATATGTTGGACCTGGAGACACTGCGGTCTAGCTCAATATACAGTGACAGGGATCTGCAGGCATTTGCAAGCATCTCAGGTACTCATCTGAGTGGCGGTTGAGCTTCTCCTCCCTGTCTGGGGCCATCGTCAGGTGCATCGCTTGTAGGCTTGATGTAGCATGGGGAGGGTGCCTGGTGAAGGCTCTGTGCGGTATACGCTCATGGCTCCCCTAGTTGCAGACCGAGGGTTCAGGAGCTCTTCCAGCCCCCCTCTCTCCCCGGCTGTGGTAAGAGGTGACATTGTCTCTGAATTTGTCCTGTGCCATCCTGTCGTGCTCCTCCGCAATCAGTGCAGTCGTGTCGGCAGATCGCGCACGTGGCTTGCATGCGGCAGCCATCTTGAGGGGTGCTGCTTGGTGAGTATCAGCTGCAGGGTGGTTGCTGTAGGCCCATAGTGGTGTGTTAGTGGCCACCTGTGTAGACCGGGATGACCCCCCCGGTCCAGAGGGGGGGGAAGCCAGACGCCGTCCGGAGACCCGGGAGAGCAGCCGTCTCGTCCCGGCTCAAGCCCCTACACACTCCGGGCCCCTGTCGGGCCACTATTGGTTCCAGGCACGGTCTTTAAAGGTGTCCTCTCGTACCTCGTCAGTTGGGGATCAAGGTGGTCACCGTCGTGGTTTTCAGGTTAGATTTGGCCTGCAGTTAGTGCCGGTTTTCTGGCCCCGGAGCGGGAGCTCAGACATGGCACGTCTGATCCCTTCGGCGGTCAGGCCCCGCCCCTTTATTTATGATTTTCGATCTTCCTTTCACAACCATAACGATATTTATTTATTTATGTATTTATTTTCAACATATTTAATGTGAATTGATCTCTTTTTCATGTTTCATGAGTATTCTGAATGTCTTCTAACAAGTATAGTACCTCATAGGTATAATATATATTTCTGAAGGTTCCTTATGGTCCCAATATTTTAAAGTGTTCAATGATTTTAAAGTCTTCAAACATTTTAAAGTCTTCAACTATTCAGATAACTCCAATGATGAATTTGTACACCTTAAAAATATGTCTGTATTTATATATTTCTATATCTGTATTTTTATTTTTATTTTTATATTTATATTTTTATCTTTCATTCTATTTTGTGTTCATGTATATACATTTCAACTACATATTCATGTATATACATTTTAACTGCATATTTATGCACATATCATAATTAACAATGTAGTATACCATCCTCTGAAATAATCACCAAAATATCATGAATTGATTTAAATTGTTTTTAATCAGTTTTAATTAGTTAGAATTGTATTTAAACCATGATATACCGACGAATCCTCATCCTGTCTCTGATGAAGTGGGGCTGACACCCACGAAACGCGTTAGACCACATCACAACCAGCGGGGTACGGACGCAGATTGTAGAACCAGCAGCTGTTTTTTTCCACCGAGCACAGAGCACTCTGAGACCAACCGGCAAACAACGTGCAGCACCCAGAGTGAGGTCTGGGACGCACCCCAACCTCACGAACAGCCGGCAGATAGTAATCGTTTCTGCAACATACTATCCACATCCATCCAGATCAGTACCTGTGGTTAAATCGGAATCACCAATACAGATGTGCTGGTAACATTCTTGCAAACCATCCCTGGCTGTTATTTTTATATTTTTATAACTTTCATTGATTTTAGTACTTTGTATACTTTTGGCACAGTCACTTTTGCCTAAATAAAAAGTTGTATTATTTGCAATTCTCATCTATTATCATTTTTAATATAATGGATGCTATTTTTCAATATATTGGACTTTATTGATTGCACTATATTACAGAATACAGCTAATTGCACTGCATCTCTACCTTATAAGATCTTTGGATCACAAAGTAAATTATTTGTTATACACTCCACTCACTATGTCTATACGGATTTAAAGGTGTATACACCACAAATTACTGTGTCATTATACACTAATTTTCACACCCAATTTCAGTACAATTTAGGAAACAATTCCTCATACTATTTTCCTATACATGAAATGGTCAATATCTTTTCCATATAAAGTATAACATTTGGCGTGTATCAGATTGATTCTGTCTATAGCAGATTTAAAGGTATACACTCCATATATATATAAGTACTGCCATCCATCCTAGATCTTCTAAAAATTTAACCAAAGCCTTTTTAATGGACCAGCTCCTGGATTCATCACACTGATCCCACGGTGTTAATTTCATTATTTCACAGTGTAAGCAGTGTTTAGGCGGTACAGTCACAGTGTAAGCAGTGTTTAGGTGATACAGTCACAGTGTAAGCAGTGTTTAGGTGATATAGTCACAGTGTAAGCAGTGTATATGTCATCCAGTCACAGTATAAGCAGTGTTTAGGCGGTACAGTCACAGTGTAAGCAGTGTTTAGGTGATATAGTCACAGTGTAAGCAGTGTTTAGGTGATACGGTCACAGTGTAAGCAGTGTTTATGTGATACAGTCACAGTATAAGCAATGTTTAGGCGGGACAGTCACAGTATAAGCAGTGTTTAGGTGATACAGTCACAGTGTGAGCAGTGTTTAGGTGATACAGTCACAGTGTGAGCAGTGTTTAGGTGATACAGTCACAGTGTGAGCAGTGTTTAGGCGGTACAGTCACAGTGTAAGCAGTGTTTAGGTGATACGGTCACAGTGTAAGCAGTGTTTAGGTGATACGGTCACAGTGTAAGCAGTGTTTAGGTTATATGGTCATAGTGTAAGCAGTGTTTATGTGATACAGTCACAGTATAAGCAGTGTTTATGTGATACAGTCACAGTATAAGCAATGTTTAGGCGGGACAGTCACAGTGTAAGCAGTGTTTAGGTGATACAGTCACAGTGTAAGCAGTGTTTAGGTGATACGGTCACAGTGTAAGCAGTGTTTAGGTGATACGGTCACAGTATGAGCAGTGTTTATGTGATACAGTCACAGTATAAGCAATGTTTAGGCGGGACAGTTATAGTGTAAGCAGTGTTTAGGTGATACAGTCACAGTGTAAGCAGTGTATAGGTGATACAGGCGCTTTATTCTCCACAGTCACGGTAATTATGGTTACCTCATAAGTATTACAGTCACTCACATCGGTTGAATTGGCACATGGTTACACATGTGAGCAGTAACGCCACGTCAAGGCTTCAACCCTTGTTACTGACCATTCACACACACCATATTTTTCATTCATACACATTCGGTACTCCGGATGTTTTGGGCTACACCTCCCATGATGCTTTGCCAGCATTGTACAGCGCTACAGAATCTTGCTGGCGCTATATAAATAATAAAATAATAATATTAATAAAAATAATAATAATAATTATGGGAGATGTAATTCACAGCATCTGAAGTGCCTAGGGTTACCTACCTCTGAACTAGATGATGATAACGTAAACAATGTTGAAGTCGCTGTGCTAACTGGAGAAGCTTATCACGTGCCAGATGCCACTTTAAATTCAATACTCCACCCTGAACATGAACATCAAACATGGGCCTCTTCATCCGCCTCGTGTCCCAAAGGAGAACATGCTTGTCAGAGTTGTCACACACAAAATGAGAATATGCAGACTTGCGTGCCACATATATACAGCAGACAGACACGAAGATTGTGGAAGCCACACAGTATTAAATAAAATAATTAGAAGTACTATAAATACACAATGCACATAAAGACGGAGATTACAGAATTCAGTGACAGATGGATTGGGTTGCAGATGTGGGGCTGTCCCTCTGGCTGGGGTGCAGTGACCGATAGATTGGGGTGCAGTGTCTCATCCGTCCCTGGTGAGTTACTCGATGGCTGGGCTTTTGAAGCAAAAAGCATGCCAAGGCTTTGAGATCTTTAAAATAAAAATGTTGTTGTCAAACTAGGATTATACACATCTAGCACTCTGGCCCCACATACTTTGCAGCCCTCCACACCCATCTAATGCACAGACCCCCCAAATCTGACGCACAGCACATCCATCCAATACACTGTCCTCCCACATCTAACGCACAGCCCCCAATATACTGCAGACTCGTCCAAAATACTGCAGAGACCCCCCGCAGTACTGCACAGCGCCCCCAATATACTGCACAAACCACCCTCCCCCAAATACTGCACAGGAGGAGGGGGCGTGACTTTCAATGCTCTTCTCCCAGGACCGCTGGGGAGTCTGTGAGAAAAGCAGAGGAAGTCACACCCCCTCCTCCTGAAATCATCAGGAGAGGCTGGCTGACTCCACAGTATGTTGGCGGCTGCTGCTCCTGATGGCCCCTGTCCACCCCCTGCCCCCCCACCACAGCGCCCATAACATCCCCACTACAGCTCCCCTCCCCCAATTGCACTCCATATCAGCCAAACCACAGCCCCTTTCCCAAATTGTACCCATTAACCTACTACAGCCCTGTCCCCTTACTCAGCCCGTCTACTGGCTTTAAAAGTGTAGAGTTTGTGTGTGTGAGTATGTCTGTCTGTGTGTGTCAAATCAGCATGTGTGCCTGTCAGTGAGTGTGTCTGTTTAGGTGACTGCCCCCCTTTTCAATTACATGGGTAGGTGGTGTTTCTGCTCTCCTCTCGGTCCAATGGGCCACTTTACTGACCTAAGGCTGCCAAATCTTACACAAAAATAAAAATATATACTGTCATGTCTAATGCTAAGCGATTCCTTATTCCCTTTTTATTTTTTTTATATTTTACTATTTGTTTATTTGTGTCACTTCCTGTGTGATCAAGTTAACCGGAAGTGAGGAGGGTGGGGAAATTCCTTCCCAGCGTGTGTCACTGATATATCGGTCCTCTGTGTTTATCATCTCCGAGCCGGCCATAATAAGATCAAACAGGCTGAGTTCACCAGCCAGGCTCGGAGCCCCAGTGGACAGAGG
Source organism: Pelobates fuscus (assembly GCF_036172605.1). Lineage (NCBI taxonomy): Eukaryota > Metazoa > Chordata > Amphibia > Anura > Pelobatidae > Pelobates > Pelobates fuscus. Next base: position 83,959,723 of record NC_086328.1, on the reverse strand, counting down.
TAGAGGAGGGAGCCCGCCGTTATCTGCCAATGGCAGGACCTCAGATGGAGGACAGCGCTCTGGACATGGTGACATGTGAAGATGATGGCGAGGATGAGGAAGGAATACAGAATGGTGCGGAGGAAGATGAAGAATGTCAGGAGATCATTGAGCCCGCAGAGCTGAAAGCAGAGCCTGCTGAACAAAGTGACACATTGACCCCCCAGGAGGAGGAAATGGAAGAAGAAGCTGAAGCTTGCGCTGTGGAATCTGGTATTTTATTCCCCATGTTAACCCCCTTAAGGTTTCTTTTTACAGGAGGGCAGGACATTGAGGACCAGAGCAAATTTGGGATTTACTGTTTGCTTTGTATGGTGCATTATTATTATAGCACTTATTCTAAAAGCAGTTTAGGACTTTAGGCAGCATAGCTACTAGTGCACACTGTACTGGCTGAAAAGGCTTAGTGCCATACCCTGGTTTAATGGCTTACTAAAAAAGCATTGATTAGCAGAGAGTGTAGGGCAAACCTATTCTCAACCCATATCACATGAGACACTGGAACTTCTGCTTAAGGAATATCTAAAGAGGAGGCTTCCCCAAACACTGGAGACCCAGGAAAGGTCCAAACCATTTGAAAATGGTTTGATGACATTCTCTGAGAAGGGTCCTCTTTGTACTAGTACCACATTCTGAGTAAATGTGATGCTTAGACTCCCCATTTAAATGAACACTTTAAGCACTGAAGACCTAGGTAATGTCCAAACTTTTTGAAAATGTGCTTAGACTCCCTATTATTTGAAGCAGCACTTTAACATTACAGCTACAGTGCACTGTAGTGGCTATGGCACTAGGAGTGGCCTGGCAAGTTTGACTATTTACAGTGGGGTGTATATATATATATATATATAATGACAAATTTTTTTTACGCGTATTCTTTGGGGTTGTATGAAAAAAAAAATAGCTTGCAAAAGCGGCAGACTTTTCGACTGCAACCTTTGCAAGCACTCTCTCTTCTCTTTTCCTATTCTTAGAAAGTATTGTTGTGCATAAAAGTGAGAATACATTTTTAGGATAAAAACATAATATTGCTTTATTATAAATCAAATGTAAGAACCCATATTATAGATTCAAAAAGCGCAGTGGCGAGCTACAGCATTAATTAGAATGGAAGATATTTTAGTTGTTAAAGGCTAAAATATTTGGACCTGCTTGCAAACTGTGGTATGTGGGTATGTATGTACAGTATGTATGTATACCCAGTTTAAATGGCTCTCAAACTGCTTTTTGGTGATTCGTTTCCCCCTCCCCCCCTCATTATAAATGGTGAATTGGTTTCGGAAAGTTGGCAGTAGTCTGTCTACGCTATGCCTGGCTGTGCAGGACATAGCTTATTGGCTGAGATAAATCCTCTGATGCTGTCTGCCTATGACGTAGCTCTGCACTGCTTAGTTTACAAAATCCATTAAGGGATACAGCTGTAATCTAAGTAATATGCAACATAGTGTTATCCTATTTACCATCGATATTTCACCGCTATATGATTGATCTCACAGGAGATAGTAGTGTATTAGACCGTGAGGAGTCAGGCAAGGCCTAGACAGAACAGGGACGTGTGAGGGTGAGTGTGTATATATAGAATGGTAAGGAGGTCTTTGAATGGTGGCATTTTAAGGGGCAAAGGGGTGGGTTAGTATAAATAGGTAGGCAGCTTACAGGATAGCAGCCATCTTAATTATCAGTTGGTAATTGCGTGGTAGTTGCTTCCTAGTGTACCCGCTTGCCAAGTGCTGTTTTTGACATGGGTCAGTATGGATGTCGAGGCTGTCCTTTCTTCCCTCAGGGCTGAGGCGTGACAAGATGGGGGTCTGCACCTGCAGGTTCAGCTATCTCGTCTGCAGGCCTTCGCGGTGAATGCCACCTCCCCGCTCGGTGGTCGCGGGGGTTCCTGGAGGCGAGCTCGGCCACCTGAACATTTCACCCCGCCTGGGGAGCCTAAGGGCTCTCCTGGGCTCAGCAGCGCAGGCCCGGCCTCGCGGATCGTTGGTCTGTGGCCTCAAGGCTTCTTTAACGTCCACCGCGGGCTCCTGTTACTACCTTGCGGCGGGGCAGTCCGCTGCATCCCATGCCCATTTCCAGTCTCCTTCCCCAACCCCCCGCAGCTGGAGCCGCAGTCCCACTTCCCAGCACGGCTACACAGGCAGATGCCGCTCCTGTGCAGGCTGGATCTTCGTGGGGGGCCACCGCGGCTAGATCATCTCGCATGGAACTGCCACGTGCAAACCGCGGACCAAAAATGTGACGTGAATCAAGCCCCCATAACTGAGAACAACCCAACGTGCGTTTCGGTGCTATCCTGCTTGCACCTTCGTCAGGGAAAACCGTGAACTGAGAATGATCTTTATATAGGCCGAACTCATGGGCCTATGAATGATGTCCGTGTCCCTCAAGAGGTGTAAATAGTATCCTACATCCTCGTAGTCAGCCAATAGAATCCTCGAGGGTCGTGGACATGCCCAACCACGTCATTATGATTGACAGCACAGAGACATCTCCATTCAGTATTTACTGGGCATAATGGGTATTATTGCCATGACATCATAGTAATCCTGCTCTCTTTAATTTTGGCCAACAGGGTACATTAGCGATGCATATAGATATAAATGTTGTCACTATCAAATGAGTATGAACCCATCCTTGATCTAGATACAATGGTACTCTTTGGTAATTACGAAGTATTGACACATCAAGATGAACTAATAAAGTAAAAAGCTCTAAAGGATCAGTAGAGTTAGAATAAGTAAACAAACAAAATATGACACTCTATAGACTAAAGTAATGGATACATCTCACTGGATACCCCCAAGACAGTTCGATTTGAACTGTCTGCGATAAGTATTGATGTGGACTAAATGTCCCAATAAGTAAAGGGAATATGAGGAGTAAGTATAATTCAAAAGTAGCCTTTATGAAGAATCTGTAGTTAATGTCACATATATATTCTGCTTGTGATCGTACATTATTGTATTCTGTATAAACACATGTGATGGCTAAATCTTAAGGAAAAGGGTGAAAAATAGAACTTTTACGTTCAGTTTAATACAGGGCTCGACAAATTCCAGGTTGCCATGGCGACTAAAAAGTTTACCCTAGCGTCTGGGATTTGTCCGCCTTTTACCTAAAGTGGCCGGCTGGGCAAACAATGGAGCATGGAGGCGGCTAGTTCAGGAAGATGTATAGCCGGCCGCTCGTGGGAGTTATGTAGCGGGCAGGCTGGGGCAGTGCGTTAGTGAACGTTGTAGCCGGCCATCCTGGGAAGTATGGAGGCGGCCGGCTAAGGAAGTTGTGTACCCGGCCACCCGCGGGAGCATAGAGGCAGCCAGCTCAGGGAGCTTTGTAGCCGTCTGCCTGCCCGCCCGAAGTATGGAGGCGGCAGGCTGGGGCAGCGTGCGAGGGAGCAGTCTTCCTGCAGCTCCTCTCTGCTCCCTCGTGCTGTGTAATGATGCCGGTAGCCGGAATATGATGCCATTCTGGCTCCGACATCACTGCAGACAGTGCGAGGGAGCAGAGAGGAGCTGCTGGAAGATCACTGTTCGCTCGCACCCAGGAATAGCAGCCCCACTGGATCCCAGGGAAAGTCCACTCAGCTCTCCCACAGATAGAGAGGCTGGGTGGATTAGAATTAAAAATATAAGTGTGTGTATATTAGGGATCGACCGATTATTGGTCTGGCCGATGTTCAGTATTTTCGGCAATATCGGTATCAGCAAATAGAGATGCCGATAATACATACCAGGACCGCCGGGCCCATGACAAGGTCCTGGTGGGCCCGCAGCAAGCTCTTACTTACCTTCCCAGCAGCACCCTTCAGCTCCCCTGTGTCAATCTCGCGAGTCCCGCTGCCATCAGTGTTGCCACTAGTTACCATGGCAACGCTCCACGTGGCACACTGGCCGTGAGATTTACATAAGGGAGCTGCTAGGAAGGTAAGTGCTTGCTGGGCCCCCACTGCACAGTCCATTCCACCGGACCACCAGGGAATGCTATATCCCCCCTCCCTAGCCAGGTAAGAAGCAGGGAGGGGGGGACTAAAAAAAATAAATCGAATATTTAAAGGGACACTATAGTCACCTGAACAACTTTAGCTTAATGAAGCAGTTTTGGTGTATAGAATATGCCCCTGTGGCCTCACTGCTCAATCCTCTGCCATTTAGGAGTTAAATCCCTTTGTTTATGAACCCTAGTCACACCTCCCTGCATGTGACTTGCACAGCCTTCCATAAACACTTCATGTAAAGAGAGCCCTATTTAGGCTTTCTTTATTGCAAGTTCTGTTTAATTAAGATGTTCTTATCCCCTGCTATGTTAATAGCTTGCTAGACCCTGCAAGAGCCTCCTGTGTGTGATTAAAGTTCAATTTAGAAATTGAGATACAATTAATTAAGGTAAATTACATCTGTTTGAAAGTGAAACCAGTTTTTTTTTTTTTTCATGCAGGCTCTGTCAATCATAGCCAGGGGAGGTGTGGCTAGGGCTGCATAAACAGAGAGTGATTTAACTCCTAAATGACAGTGAATTGAGCAGTGAACTTGCAGCGCAATGATCTATACACTAAAACTGCTTTATTTAGCTAAAGTAATTTAGGTGACTATAGTGTTCCTTTAAAATAAAAAATGCCTCCCCTCTTTCCCCTCCACCCCCCCCCCCCATTTTACACAAATTACATACCTACAGAAACACAAACTCTGCCTTATATACACACACTACACAAATACACTGCATTCACTATATATACACACACTACACAAATACACTGCATTCACTATATACACACACTGCATTCACTATATACACACACTGCATTCACTATATATACACACACTACACAAATACACTGCATTCACTATATATACACACACTACACAAATACACTGCATTCACTATATATACACACACTACACAAATACACTGCATTCACTATATATACACACACTACACAAATACACTGCATTCACTATATATACACACACTACACAAATACACTGCATTCACTATATATACACACACTACACAAATACACTGCATTCACTATATATACACACACTACACAAATACACTGCATTCACTATATATACACACACTACACAAATACACTGCATTCACTATATATACACACACTACACAAATACACTGCATTCACTATATATACACACACTACACAAATACACTGCATTCACTATATATACACACACTACACAAATACACTGCATTCACTATATATACACACACTACACAAATACACTGCATTCACTATATATACACACACTACACAAATACACTGCATTCACTATATATACACACACTACACAAATACACTGCATTCACTATATATACACACACTACACAAATACACTGCATTCACTATATATACACACACTACACAAATACACTGCATTCACTATATATACACACACTACACAAATACACTGCATTCACTATATATACACACACTACACAAATACACTGCATTCACTATATATACACACACTACACAAATACACTGCATTCACTATATATACACACACTACACAAATACACTGCATTCACTATATATACACACACTACACAAATACACTGCATTCACTATATATACACACACTACACAAATACACTGCATTCACTATATATACACACACTACACAAATACACTGCATTCACTATATATACACACACTACACAAATACACTGCATTCACTATATATACACACACTACACAAACACATACACTGCATTCACTATATATACACACACTACACAAACACATACACTGCATTCACTATATACACACACTACACAAACATGCACACTGCATTCACTATATACACACACTACACAAACACGCACTCTGCATTCATTATATACACACACTACACAAACACGCACACTGCATTCACTATATACACACACTACACAAACACGCACTCTGCATTCATTATTTACACACTACACAAACACGCACTCTGCATTCATTATATACACACTACACAAACACGCACTCTGCATTCATTATATACACACTACACAAACACGCACTCTGCATTCATTATATACACACTTCACAAACACGCACTCTGCATTTATTATATACACACTACACACACACTCTGCATTCATTATACACACACTGCATTCACTATACACACACCACACACACACTGCATTCACTATATATACACACTACACAAAGACACACAGCTCCCCTGTCTAAACACACTGCATCCACTACATGTGGCATGTATGTTTTGTGCATTTACCTTTTAGAAATATTTTTTTTTTTCAAAATGGTAAATGTACAGAATATTGGTAAGTTATCGGCCTGAAAGTTTACAGATTATCAGTATCAGCTCTAAAAAAAAAATCAATATCGGTCGATCCCTAGTGTATATGTCAATGAGTCTGTGTATGTGTGTGTCTTTTTAGGTACCTGCCCTCCTCCGATCACATGATTGGTGTTTTTACTTACCTTTTTTCCCCACACTGTCCCGCCTCCATAGCTGAGATCTTAATGATCTCAGCTAAGCCAATGCTTTCCCATAGGAAAGTATTGGAAGGATATTAACATTCAGCGCCTCTGGTGTCTATAGTGTCCCTTATAAAAATTTAAAAAAGCTGGCTCCTAGGTTCCAAACAAATTTGTCAAGCCCTAGTTTAATACTTCGGATATTATGATATGTTATGTTATGTAGAACCATCATCCCCCTATTGGGTAGTAAATCAATCTTGCCAGCATCAGCCTATCCGATAGTTAAGTGAATAACGGGAACATTTATCAGGGATATGGAATAGATATCATGTACACTGCTCAAAACAATAAAGGGCATACTTAAACAACACAATGTAACAATGTCAATCACACTGCTGTGAAATCAAACTGTTCACTTAGGAAGCAACACTGAGTGACAATCAATTTCACATGCTGTTGTGCAAATGGGATAGACAGGTGGAAATTATAGGCAATTAGCAAGACACCCCCAATAAAGTAGTGGTTCTGCAGGTGGTGACCACAAACCACTTCTCAGTTCCTATGCTTCCTGGTTGATGTCTTGGTCACTTTTGAATGCTGGCGGTGCTTTCACTCTAGTGGTAGCATGAGACGGAGTCTACAACCCACACAAGTGGCTCAGGTAGTGCAGCTCATCCAGGATGGCACATCAATGCAAGCTGGGGCAAGAAGGTTTGCTGTGTCTGTCAGCGTAGTGTCCAGAGCATGGAGGCGCTACCAGGAGACAGGCCAGTACATCAGGAGACGTGTAGGAGGGCAACAACCCAGCAGCAGGACCGCTACCTCCGCCTTTGTGCAAGGAGGAACAGGAGGACCACTGCCAGAGCCCTGCAAAATGACCTCCAGCAAGCCCTCCATGTGCTCGCCAGAGTTAGCCTGACTGCCATTAGGTACCGAGATGAGATCCTCAGACCCCTTGTGAGACCATAGGCTGGTGCGGTTGGCCCTGGGTTCCTCCTAATGCAAGACAATGCTAGACCTCATGTGGCTGGAGTGTGTCAGCAGTTCTTGCAAGACGAAGGCATTGATGCTATGGACTGGCCCGCCCGTTCCCCAGACCTGAATCCAATTGAGCACATCTGGGACATCATGTTTTGCTCCATCCACCGTCACGTTGCACCACAGACTGTCCAGGAGTTTGCAGATGCTTTAGTCCAGGTCTGGGAGGAGATCCCACAGGAGACCATCCACCACCTCATCAGGAAGCATGCACAGGCGTTGTAGGGAGGTCATACAGGCACGTGGAGGCCACACATACTACTGAGCCTCATTTTGACTTGTTTTAAGGACATTACATCAAAGTTGGATCAGCCTGTAGTGTGTTTTTCCACTATAATTTTGAGTGTGACTCCAAATCCAGACCTCAGAGGGTTGAAAATTTTGATTTCCATTTTTTTATTTTTGTGTGAATTTGTTGTCAGAACATTCAACTATGTAAAGAACAAAGTATTTCAGAAGAATATTTAATTCATTCAGATCTAGGATGTGTTATTTTTGTGTTCCCTTTATTTTTTTGAGCAGTGTATATCCAGATAGTCTATAGATTTCGTACATTGCATGGCCAACCTATGTGTTCAGATATAGATGTGTGTATAAAAATACCTAACTAGAGCAGAAAAATAATACTTAACTGTTAGAATAAAAAATCGATATTGTGAAAAGAATGGAGTCCACAAGTTGTATACATACTAGAAGATTACTGTACAGTCGTGGAGTGAAGACATATATTTATATATACTATTAATATTGAAAAAATAAGGGTATAAACATTGTATAGAATAAACTTAATACTAAATAAGTTAAATATGATACTGATTATAGAAGCTTCCTATAATCGGCAACAAATGAGTTTGCGGGGCACTCCTTTCGGATAGGGGCTGCCACTGAGGCATCACGCCTAGGGTTGTCTGAGGAAGTTATCCAACCGATCGGGAGGTGGGAATGTAGGAGGTTCTGCTTTTATGTTCTTCCAGCTGGACTGATTCTGTTTTCCCTTTGGTCTCCTTAGGTGCCAGAAGGCGGGTGTGGGTCATCGGTCAGTCCTACATTTATTGGGCACAACAGCGGGCTGAAGTTCATCCCGGGGGACTCCAACTTGGTCTGTCGCTGGCGGTGGCAGAGGTCCGTTGGTTCGGTTCCCGGGGTATGCAGTGGAAGCACCTGTTGCCTGAAATGGTCCGGTTGGCTCGCTTATTCGGCATTCCTGATGTGCTCTTGATTCATCTGGCGGGGAGCGCTCTTGGCACTATTCCGGTGTGGCATCTGGGTAATATGATCCTGGAGGATTTGGCAGAGTTATTGCTTAAGTTCCCCGGGCTTTGTATAGTTTGGTCCGAGGTGCTATCCCGGAATTATTGGAGGGGGGCAAGGGACCCCAGTGCTGTTGAACGGAGCAGGATCAAGCTGAACAAGCGTGTTTCTAAATTTGTGAAGAAAATGGGGGGGATCACAGTGCGTCACCGCATCTTTGAGCAAAATGCAGCAATGTTTTTTAAGAGTGATGGGGTCCGCCTGACGGAGGAGGGGCTGGATTTGTTTAATCTGGCATTGCAGGGTGCGTTGGAGGAGGCCATGGCGTTGGTGTCTGGGCTGCCCTGCTGATTAAGGGGGTAAACCAGCGTGTCTTGTGGCGGTATATGGCCCTTGTCAACTGTGGGTTGGATCAGTGGTCCGTGGAAAGTGGATGGGTAGGGCTATCCCTCCCCTAACCTCAGGTACAGTTATGGATAACGGACGTGCCCAATGAGCCAATAATCGGCTAGTGGTTAGCATTACGAGAATGGATGGCCCATGAAAGAGGGGAAAGGGCAGCTGCCCTCAGTTATGTTTTTGGTTGGCAAGGTGGTACTCAGTGATGGATATTCTAAGGTTTTATGTTATAAAGTTGAAGTTCAAAGATTTCTATAGTTATATTTTAATAAAGCTGTGGTCTATTTACTCCAAAAGCAAGTCTGTGGTTCTTTATTTCGGGCAAGAAGTGGTTGAGGGTTATGCCCATACACATTTACCCTCTACCTACGCACAAGCTTTTTAAGGTGCCTCCACCGATGTATTGGCGTTTTGCACCGGTAGCACGCCCAATAACTTCTGTCTGACTCTGCTCCAAATAGGGACTTCAACAGGGTAGAAAGATGTAGCAAAAACATTTATTAGAGAGGATAATAAAATCTACCGTCCAACGTGCTTCTTTCTTATAGCTATACTCCATGTGTTAAATTCATTCTAAAAGAAGAAAATGTATTGCAGAATTATATATATCCTCTGTGTAATCGGAATGTGCTGTTTATTGGGACTGCATGCCTATATAATAGATCCTTTTCAATATCCCATACTCCATTATCATCCCTGAAGAAGTGAGTGCAGGCTCACGAAACATGTAGGATCGACGGAGAAGATTGGGACCAGACCAGACCTCACACAGACTCATCAGGAGCGACCGCATTTATTCATTACGAGCGGATGCAATTACTTTCACTTTCCATGTGAGCGGCCGCAACATATTCTATCGGCAGAGCACGCTCCGCTCCGGCAGCTACCAACAAAGGAGACCCCCCATGTATCAAGACAGCCACGGGGGGGGGGAAAGAATTTCATCTCCACTACCCTGTACAGCTCCACAACGGGACTCCCTGGCAGTCAGCCAGCAGCACTTACTAATTGGATCGTTTGTAGCAGTAACAGCTTTGATAGCTGCAGCAGACCTTACTCTCTTCAAATGTAATCAGAAGGATGTCAGCACAAACACATCCCCAACAGCAAGCTGTCAGCAAACTATACTAGGTTGTTCTCCCCCCCCCCCTTTATTTTTTATTTTTTATTTATTTATTTTTTTATTTATTTTCTTTACAGTACTCTGGTTTTTTTTCTGCCATTCCACTCTCATTTTTATTTTTCCATATTTTTTATTCTATTTTTTATAGTATATTTCTATTTTACCTTATATTTCATTAATTGGCAGTCTCTCTCTTTTTTTTTTTTTTTGCTATATTACTTAGTAGTGTGCACACTCAGTATAGCAATAATTATTGTACAAGGTTTTTTTGTCATTGTATTTTAAATATATTTTTAGACTTCATATAAGATTCAATAAATGTTTATTATCAACATGTGATTAGACTGTATTTTTTGCGCTACCTTAACCATTTTCAGTGTTACTAAGTATAAGTTTCTAACTTTAATCTTTGGTTTCATGAAAAAAAAAAAATTTCATGACACTTTTTTTTTTTTTTTTTATATGAACACATTTAGTAATTTTATATATACATACCTTTAAAAGGGAGCCCATATATATGAGTTAATAGTGATCATCTATTTCAATATTTGTTTTAATATATGTACCATTAAGGAATATGTATCAGTTATATTACGAATCATAGGATAGATGATACATACATAATAGTGTACAGCCTGTATAACAGTGTAAATTTGTTGTCCCTTCAAAATAACTCGACACACTGGCACCTAGAGGGTTAAATGCCGACTTTGACCTTTTTAATGTTCTATAATTTACGGTTTTACAATGTATGCATCTCATATGTTTTTATCTTCATTTAAGTTATATTTTAGTCCTATTTCATGGTTTATTCTAGTTATCTGCCTGTTTTCCTATCAATATGCTTATTATTAGGTATCTGCGTTTACATGCACCTGTAATCAAAGTTTGGCTATTATTTAATTATCTATTTGTTTATTTTTACATTAACTTATGCTTTAACTTTTTTATAACTCCAGGAGAGTTTATACATTCATTATTATGCAGGTTTTATATAATATCTTTGTTTTTCAATCTAGCTAATTTTGTTTATTTTTAATTTTTACTACATTTCCCACATTCCCATGCTATGAGGTGGAGTTATCTTACTGCCTCATAGAGCAAGCTAAACTAATCACCCCCCTAACTCCTCTCCACTCTACACACTTCCCCTCCTTCCCCACAGTATCCCTCCAAGACCACGCCCCCTATGATGTCATGACACATGCCGCTCACATGATGCAGGCCATGGACGCCATATTGGTACTCCCATACAATGTGCTGATTTCAGTGTTTATACTGCTAGTTTTTAAGGGAGAAATACCTCATTCACCTCCCCACCTTCCACTCTTAGTCTGTGAAGGATTTTCCATGTACTTGCCTGTGGGCCCTCAGTTAAACCCTCTCCCTGCTGTTTAATGCCTGTATCCGTTCGGTTCAAAATGTATAAAAGAAATGTATTCGTTTACCAAACAGAGACCACACACCCTGGGTAGCAATCAGCATTAGAACACAGAGAAAGCGCAACTTAACTGCTACTAGGTGGTCACCATTCGGCATACGAACACGTGGCGAGAACAAAGGATGGCGGCCATCTTAGAACTCACGAACGCGGTCAGCGGGACTTATGCAGGGATGGCCTGGAACTATTTTCGGCACGGCAACCATGCGAACGCCCGGTCCCCACGGAAGTCCTGGATGAATACGTTCCCCTCCACGAATCAAACTGGCGTTCGGTAGATAGAATCTACCGAATGAGGGGAACATTCACAGGTAACCAGCTACACCATACGAATGGTGGTTTTCGTGTAGTTAGATGCGAACGGAGACCGGCTCTTGCTACTGATTCTATGGAACTCCAGATCGGATACCTCCACATGGCAAGCCGGTCAAACTTCCACACGATGCGACACGGAAACTACCGAACGGAAATTCGTGAAATTTGGATATATGACCACCAATAACCTCAGCCAGGGATGTTGAAATTATGTTTGTATGTTGTATAAAAAGTACTTTTCTGAAATTGTTAACTGTAAATGTTCTGGCCAGCAGATAATTGAGCTATGTGTATTGTAAGAACTCAATTATCTAGCCTGGCCCAGAGGAGGAGTTTTATGTTGCATAAATTGTGAGTTCTGTGTGCCAGTAAATCAGTCTTGTTCCAGCATTAAGCTTTGGCTCGTGTGTGGATTATTTGGCGATACCAGCAATTTATTACTCTGTGGATTACTTGGTGATTTTATTTTATGGGAAGAAGGGAATGCTTGACGGAGTAACGGATTGTACCGTCACATAGTCCCTTTGTTTTTGTTTGGTTTTTTCTCTCAATTTCAGCTGCCCCACACACAAAAGAAAGTGGCAGCCATCTTGACACTCCTATTATGGAGATACAATTATAATATTTATCTTCTTTTAAAATGCAATTTTATTATAAAGTTATTTTTACACTTTAATGTATCATTTTATTGTACCTTCTCTGCTTTTTGCTACAAACTAAGTTTTATTCATATCTAAAGGTAGATTCCAGGTTCAGTTGGGAGACCCCCCTTCCTCAACCCAAACGGAAAAGTTGGGTGAATAGGCGGGTTTCCCTCCCAGAACCCTGAAATCAAAGGGAGCCACCAGGTTGTACATAACAGGGGGTAACCCACATTGAAAATTGTTAAACAGAAGAAAGAAAGATTCTAATTCACCAGCACAGATACCCGAATCGGTAGTGTGCCAGGAAAAAGATGTACAACCCTTGAGATATGTCTTTATGATTAAAATATTGTAATTTATTGAATAAAGCTTAAAAACCTTAGTCTCCAGTCCACTAAGTACTAGTAGTCGTAGGTAAAAAGAAATATTCTATGCAAAAAAAGTAAAGGCGACAATCAGGGATAATCCGTAGCTTACTCTAAACAAGAGTCCTAGCAAAAACTGATCATGAGTAACCAGCAGGTATTAAATCACTCCTGTCTGTGCTACACAGCTAAAGTTCATCTGTAGCTTCTCTTAATCAATTGCCAGTTAAGTACTGCCTGAATACTGTCCCTATTACCTCAGCATAGCATAGAGCTCATGCCTACTAAGACGATAGTCCTGTGGAGTGACTAAACAAAGTTAAAGAAAAGTGCTAACCCTCACACCCCAAGTGCATAGTTAAAATAAAAAAAGATCAAAGCCCAACGCGCGTTTCAGCGTATCTAGACGCCGTCGTCAGGGGCAGCTATGAAATCTACCGGTCTCTCCCACTTCCTTAAAAGGCCTAATTCTTAATTGGTCATCGTTAGCAGCTGATCCCCATCATACAGACTCACAGTTCATTAGTCCGGACGAAACTCCTCCTGCCGGCCTAGACCAATGAGTCCGTCGCAGCACAGCTTACTTCCGTGTTTCCCACGTGACGATGACGTCATCACGTTCCGTCATGTGGGCAAATGGGAATATGATTGCGAAATCTGGATAGCCCACGTGACCGTGACGTTGAACGTCACGTGGGCGGGGGAGAGGGGGAGGACTCCGTCTCCATAGTTACATCCCCTCACTAGCAAGCCATGTGACTGAGGTGTCACTGGGTAGGCGGAGTTATTAGAGAACTCCGAAAATCTGCCATAGCGAGGGGATTTAGAAGACTGATCAACCCTATAATAAAGTCTTAAGGGTGATCGGATCCTGACCCAGGATTGTCTAGTAATTTCCGGATGTTTAGAGTAAGCTACGGATTATCCCTGATTGTCGCCTTTACTTTTTTTGCATAGAATATTTCTTTTTACCTACGACTACTAGTACTTAGTGGACTGGAGACTAAGGTTTTTAAGCTTTATTCAATAAATTACAATATTTTAATCATAAAGACATATCTCAAGGGTTGTACATCTTTTTCCTGGCACACTACCGATTCGGGTATCTGTGCTGGTGAATTAGAATCTTTCTTTCTTAAGTTTTATTCATGTTTTAAGTAATTTACTTTTAGTCACATGACTGATTACACCACCTGTTCTAAAGCTATTTAAACAAGATAGGTCTCATAAACTGTAACACTTTGAGAAAGCCTGTTATAGGTGAAACGAGTTAGTGTTTTATAATTCTTTTATACTTTGTTCTTATATTTTTTTATCTCCAAATAAAAGTTGTTATTCATTTTATACCACTTGGAGATTCCAGACCTATCTTTCAAGCTTTTTTTTTTTATCCAGAAGACTCACAAAGTGATATCCTTGGTGGGGATAATACCACCCAAGCGCTTTGGGATTGAGCAATACCTCCATTTGTGAGTATATCTTGTTTTATTTTTATCCTTATTTTTTAACATACACAGAGCACTATATTCTGTTTTTATTTCTTCTCCTGCATACTGAGGATACCTCCCTGCCAGGCTACTGCACTACCACTAAAAGCACGAAGAACAGCACCAACTAATAAGCACGAGGACACACTACGATATCCATAGACGGGGATTATTCCGTCCATGCGCATAAATCTGGAGCTGAACATGAGCTCCAGAAAATTGTAAGTACAACTTTTGTCGTTAAGATATCAGAACTCCTGATATACTACACTATATTACATTCTCTGTGCTTATTTCACATATTACCTTGGATTTGAGAAAAACACCACAGGCGCTGCCTCCCTGCACCTTTTTCTACACACAGCCATTAATGTCTAAACAGTTGGCAACAAAAGTGAGTACACCCCTAAGTGGAAGTGTACAAATTGGGCCCAAAGTGACCTTGCGCTCCCCCACCTTCCGTTTAAGGATGCCCCACAGATGCTCAAAATGCTTGACCAGTCAATCACCTTTACCTTCAGCTTCTTTAGCAAGGCAGTGGTCTACTTGGAGGTGTGTGAGGGGAGAACTCACTTTTGTGAGATACTGTATATATGTTTCTCCCCCCCCCCCCCCCCCTTTTTTATTTTTCTTCCTATTTATGATTTAATATGTATTATGAGAACTGACTTTATAATTTTAAAATCGGAGCCGGAAATGAAGAATCACTACGCAAGAGCAAAGCACTCTGGACGAAGTAGTTTCTACTGCAAACCGGAAGTGGGTTCGCGCGTCACTTCAGGATACACAAACAAGGAAGGATCATCATAGAAACACCGCCCCAACCTTGCATTAGCTGAGAATAACCCATGGAGATTGGACTGCCAAGGAAAAAGGGCGGGAAAGGCGGACATTTTAAAGTTGGAACCGGACACTTTGAGAAAACACAGATTGAAAAAGCCAGGCAAAACGTGTCTCGGGAGACAGGAGACGAGAACTTTTATTTTGTCCATGTTTTATTTACATAAATATTTTCAAAGGTATATACACATTTTATTTCCCCCTTGTTTTTCCTCATCTGATCCAGGTTCCACTTTAGGTAGTGTCACCTCCAAAGTGACACAGGTCTTTTCAACTTGGAGCCAGTTGTCAAAAAACTCCAATCAAGGTGAGCACCACATTTCGGTCACATATTATCTGACAAAATTTAAAATTGCTACACCTAGAAGGCGTTTTGTCTTTTTATTATTTCTCATTTACATGGACTATATTGGGAACTCCTGATAAGAATATTCCTTGAAGAAAGGTTGTTGCTTGCCACCTAAAAAGCACAAGAGGTTACATAGTTTAGAGCCTATACCATGAAAAGGCTCTACACGTTGTGAGTTAATTTTCACTTGCCACAAGTGTGTTTAAATATTCACTTACATACTACACCATAATACTTTTTTTTTCCCTCTTGTATTTATTTACATGTTTTCATAACTGTTACATTTTTTAACCCCTTCAGGACCGGCCTGTTTTTGCGATGTTTGTACG
This sequence comes from Pelobates fuscus, assembly GCF_036172605.1. NCBI lineage: Eukaryota > Metazoa > Chordata > Amphibia > Anura > Pelobatidae > Pelobates > Pelobates fuscus. The sequence continues at coordinate 83,943,640 of NC_086328.1, read as the reverse complement.
TTAAGGACCAGAGCAGTTTTAACACTTTTGTGGTGTTTGTGTTTAGCTGTAATTTTCCGCTCTCTCATTTACGGTTCCCATACAAGTTATATACTGTTTTTTTCACGACAAGAAGGGCTTTCTTTACATACCAGTATATATATTATGTCATATATTGTATTTAAAAAAAATAATAAAATATGGTGAAAAATAAAAAAAAAACATGTTTTTGGACTTTTACTTGAAAAATCTTTTACTTATCTACAAAAGCTAATGAAAAAAACTGCTAAATAGATTCAAAATTTTGTCCCGAGTTTAAAAACACCCAGTGTTTACATGCTTTATTGCTTTTTTTTGCAAGTTATAGGCCTATAAATACAAGTAGGAAATTGCTGTTTCAATATATATATATTTTAAATGTATCAATAGTGACATTGTTACACCGTTATCTGTCATAAATCCCTGAAACACACCTAACATGTACATATTTTTTAAAGTAGACAACCCAGGGTATTCAAAATGGGGTATGTCCAGTTTTTTTTAGTAGCCACCTAGTCACAAACACTGGCCAAAGTTAGCATTTATATTTGTTTGTGTGTTAAAAATGCAAAAAACGCTAACTTTGGCCGGTGTTTGTGACTAAGTGGCTACTAAAAAAAGCTGAACATACCCCATTTGCAATACCTTGGGTTGTCTTCTTTTGCAAATGGTATGCCATCATGGGGCTAATTCTCATTCCTTGGCTACCATACGCTCTCAAAGGCAACCTAACCAATCTGACAAATTTCAATAAAAAAAAAAAAGTAAAATCAAGCCTTATATTTGACCCTGTAACTTTCACAAACACTATAAAACCTCTACATGTGGGGTACTGTTATACTCAGGAGACTTCGCTAAACACAAATATTAGTGTATCACAACAGTAAAATATATCACAGCAATAATATCCTCAGTGAAAGAGCTGTTTGTGTGTGAAAAATGCAAAAAACTTCACTTTCACTGACAATATCATCGCTGTGATATGTTTTACTGTTTTGAAACACTAATATTTGTGTTCAGCGAAGTCTCCCGAGTAAAACAGTACCCCCATGTACAGGATTTAGGGTGTCATAGAAAGTTACAGGGTTAAACACAGTGCTAGCAAATTAAATTATCTGGACTTTTGGCCTGGGTTGGCAGGCAGGTCCCTCAAATTGCAATCATTAAAATTACTTAATTAGGTAAAAATATTACATAAATATGCACGTAGAATTTTTTTTTTTTTTTTTTTTTTTTTTAATTCTTTATTTTTGCAGTGCACATGAGAAACATACAGGCACATGGTACCCCGAAGGCAATCCACATGCATATTTCAAAACAAAGAATACATAGCATAGAGAGCATTAGGGTATAGTAGTACGGTGCACTATTTTTATATATATATATATATATGAACACGCTTAAATCACGCTGTTTAGGCATTGTATAAATTGAGATTCTATTAACATCACGAGAAAAAAAAAAACAGGAAGATAGCTTTGCAGTAGAATTATCAGTTGCTGCCCACGTTAGGTTAAACAACACAAATAGTTTTGTCTTTTAAAAAAGGACATGAAAACAACAGCGTGTGTATCATTAGCATTTTACATTAAGCATGCTAGGCTAGTAGTGAGTATGTAAGATTTAGTTACGCTTAAATGTGTGGTAGGCTGAAGTTCTCAAGATTGCGTATATGTGCCGTTTTCAAGTAAACTAGACGCTTGTTAGTCGTAATATGCAATATGTACAATTGTAGTCAGCCTGATCTAGTAGTCATACACATACAATTCCTGCCGACTCTAGATAGGGACGAAATAAACTTAGTCTAGCTAAAAACAGATTGTACACAAGTATTGAGATTTAGCCTTGCAGGCGAATTTAGTTACAGGATAAATGAGGGCATTACCACCCAGAGGAAGTCCACCGGCTGCAGATTATGTGCGCCTATTAGCGGGCTTAGCGTTGTGCCCAGAGTCCTGTGGTCACCCAGTGCTTGTCGCCAGCAGGTCTCACTGTGGCCAGATGTCAGAGTCTTGCGGTGGGGGTTCGGTGCTGTAGATCTCTGGGCGTGATGGGAGTCGTTGAGGTGGGTTTTTTATCCGGGGTAAGGCTGCTCTCCTGCTCTTTGTTTCGGCTGCATTTGTGGTTCCGCCGTTCTGTGCTGGTAAACGAGCAGTTCGATTCACCGCCATCTTTCCTGGCTGTCGCAGGGTTGTTGGTAGCTGTGGGTCGTGCGGTGTGTGTAACTTGAGGCAGGCTTCCGTCTAGGCCTCTGCCGCTGCTCGCCTGTCTCGTGGCGTGTGCAGGTTTAAGGTTGCCTGTTGGGCAGCGATGAGGCAGAGCCACAGTTCCCCTGGCCCCATGAGCCCGTGCTTGTCGGTCACGCTGAGTGTCTCGGGCTGGAAGGTAGGCCCCTCTGAGGACTCCGGCGACGCGGCAGCCGCCATCTTAGGTGGTGCAGTCGGGCCCTCGAGTGTGGTTGCGGTACCTTTGAGCTCCGGTGGTCAGAGCTCCGGGTGGGGACCGGGATCACCCCCCCGGTCCATGGGGGGGGGAAACAGGGCCGGGTCCGCCCAGGTTCATGCTCCAGGCTAGGCGCTGTATGGCAGGATAGTGGGGCGGCGGCCGTCCGCCCCACTCACCACCGGAGAGGGCCCCAGATGGGACCACGGAGTATTCTCCTCCAGGGGACTGCAGCTTGGTAAGCCAGCCTCTCCCTGGTTTCAGCCGGCCTTCTGCTTTGGTCAGTGTTGCTGTCGGTCAGTTTTTTCTGGTGAGAAATGTAGGTTTTTAATGGTTTTTGAGTTGTGAAGCAGGAGCTTCTCTTGCCTGCGACCGTCCAGCCAGGCGGTCCGGCCCCGCCCCTGCACGTAGAATTTTAATATATATACATATTTATATATTTGACGTCTACGTGTATATTTATGAAATTATTTATGTAATTATGTATGTGGACATATGTATATTTCGTATTATTTTTATTTATTTATTTATACATAGATATATATATCATTACATTCTAAGTGTATTTTGATATAAATATATATATATCAATATCAAAATACTGTTAGAATAAAACTGAATATATATATATAATTTTTTTTTTAATTATTAAAAATTATTTTTATTTTTTATTTATTTTTATTAACATATTTGTATTTTATAATAATATATATATACCATATATATAGTTATTATATATATTGTATATATTCGTGTGTAATTTAAATATAAGTGTATTTTTATAATTATATATTCAAATGGAAAGAGTGCACTCAAAGGTCTTCTTAAGGATATAAACGATTTATTTTGCCAAAATTTCAAAAGACATACAAGTCGACGTTTCAGTCCTCGTGGGACTTTTTTCAAGGTCTTGAAAAAAGTCCCACGAGGACTGAAACGTCGACTTATATGTCTTTTGAAATTTTGGCAAAATAAATCGTTTATATCCTTAAGAAGACCTTTGAGTGCACTCTTTCCATTTGAATATATTGAAGGCTGAGGCAGCACCGAGGCAAGCACAAGACCGGTACATTGAGTGCGGGACATTTGCAGTTTGTATTTATAATTATATACGTATATATAAATATAAAAATACACTTAGTGTGACATTATATATATGATATATATACATATATTATATATAGGTATATATAGATATAATACATGTGTATATATAGCATATATATATACACATTATTTTTTTTTTTACACAGATTTTTTTTTTTACACTTTATTTTGGATTTTTCACTTGCAGGGAGACTGCCTGTCAGCACAGACAGTCCCCCTGCAGGCAGATACACAGACCCCTATTGCGGTCATGTGATCGAGTGATCACATGGCCGTGGGGTCCTGATCTGCCGAGGGGGGACTGCCCGGGCAGACAGGCAACCCCCCTGGACCGGGAGGAGAGCTGATCGCCGCCGTGGGACCGACGGCGATCAGGTAAGTAGCCCAAAACCGTTATGACGGTTCAGGACCGTCAGCGGTCCAAACGCACGTTTTACCACTGACGGTCCTAAACCATCAACGGTCGTTAAGGGGTTAAAGGGTAAGTCCCTATATTTATTTTGAAGCACTGCACTCACACGTTAGATGATAGGGGTATATCACCTAAATATAGGGTGCACATTTGACATATTGTACACTATATCTGCAGAGCTTTGCTCAGGAAAACTAATAGAAGTGCCTAAGCAGAAGCTTCCACCTCTCTGGAGGAAAATTCCAGGTAAGAGGTCAAACTGTTCAAGAATGGTTTCACTACTTACAGTGGGGGTACAAGGCAGTGCCGGTGTTCTATCAAATTTCCCTACCCGTGAAAATCCCCTACCCTCGTCACTTCCGGTGAGGGGAATCAGCTGGATCCTGTGCTGCACATGCGTGCTAGCACTCCTACTACTCCTCCTCAGCAAGGTCCTGGAAGGTAAGTAAAACTAGTTTTACACTTTCATTATAGTTAGTGCATTCACTAAGCTTAGGCACACAGGACATTTAGGGTTAAGTGAGGGTTCAAATTAGGGTTAGGTAAGTGATTCTAACCTCTATCACTCTATTCTTACCCTAACCCTTGGCGTAAGGGTTAAAATAAAGTGTGAGAAATCACTATTTATAGATATTTCCCTAATGTGAAATATCAGTCAATATGAACAAGTCCCTAATCCTAACCCTAATTTGAACCCTAACATTAACCCTAAATCTCATGTCCTAAGCTTAGTGAATGCACTAACTATAATGAAAGTGTAAAACTAGTTTTACTTACCTTCCAGGACCTTGCTGAGGAGGAGTAGTAGGAATACAAGGAGGAGAGCTGAAGCATGCGGAGACGGAGACATTAACCCTAAATGTTCTATGTCCTAAGCTTAGGACATAGAACATTTAGGGTTAATGTCTCCGTCTCCGCATGCTTCAGCTCTCCTCCTTGTATTTCGGGTAGTTAAAATTCTTTCAACAGATTATAGGAGTTACGAATGTAACCCCACCCACAATGACACAATTCCTCCCATTCTACAGCTAACCACGCCTTTCCCCACCTCAATCACTCTAACTCCGCCTCCTCTCTACCTCTTCTCCCCCCTCCTCCCAAGTCCCTGTCTCCAGAAACCTGGTGGTTTGAAGAAGAGGACTGTGGGAGGGTGAAGTGCTCAATGTGCTGCTCCCCCTGTCCTGTTTCTGAGGAGAGTTACCATGAGAAGACTGGAAGCAACAGAAAACAAGAGAAGTTTCTTGGAGAACTGGTGGACTGTGGTTGGTATTGGTTAATACCAAATGAAAAGGCAGGGTTAATTTTTTATTTAAAATTGTTTTCAATCTTTTTTAATAGATATTTGTAATCTTTGCTGATTTTATTTATTTATTTAAAATTTGTCCTTTTTTTATTTATATTTTTCTCCTTGCTGTTTAAAAAAAACTTTCCCTTTTTTATATATACCGGTATATGTATTTTATTTGCTGTTTTTATTTAAACTTTGTCGCTTTTTTATATCTGTAATTACTCCTTGCTGTTTTTATTTAAAACTTTTTCCCTCTTTTTTTTTCTCTTGCTGTTTATATTCCTCTCCTTGTGGTTCCTGCTGCTGCTGAGCTAAATAGGGGAAGTGCCCCTTAATTGCCAATATAAACCCACTACTGATTCACAGAGCTTGCTCACTGGAGTTTGCTTGAAAGTAGGCTATTTAAACCCTTAACCCCTTAAGACCGGAGGGCGTACAATTACGTCCTTTTTTAAGCGTCTCTAAACGCCGCTGGGCGTAATTGTACGCCCTCTGTTTTTTTTTTTACTTACCCGGTCGCCGGCGATCGCGGTTGGGGGGACTCCCAGGGAGCCCCCCCGCGGCACGTCCTCCCTCTTCAGCCCCCCCGGGCCATGTGAGAGTGAGGTCCTTGCGAGGACCTCACAATCACATGGCCGGGATAGCTGGCTGCAGCAATGCCAGCAGGGGGACTAACTGTAATGACAGTTAGTCCCCGTGCTGGCTGGAAATCAAATTAAAATAAATTAAATAAGTGTAAAAAAAAAAAAATATATATATATATATATATATATATACACACACACACACACATACACTGTCTAGGTGTATTTTACTATTAATATATATATAATTATATATATATTTTAATATCAAATTACACGTAGACCGATACTGATTAAATATATATATAATTATTGTTATATATATATATATTTATATATAATATTAAAAAAAATATGTAAATATGTAAAAAAATAAAATAAAAAAATAATTAAAAAATATATAGATGTGTGTTATTTTGTTCTAACTGTATTGTGATATTAATATATATATATATATATATATTTATATCAAAATACACGTAGAACAAAATAATATATATATATCTATATACATAAATATATACGTATATATCACTATATATACACGGTACCTATATATATATATATATAAATAAAAATATTAAAAACATTATATATATATATGTGTATATATACACATATGCATATATATACATATATTAATTCTACACATATATTTATTTAATATTTTTACATAATTAGGTATCCTAATTAATTACAGTTAGCGGGACCTGCCTGAAAACCCATGCCGAAAGTATAGGGAATTAATTTGCTAGCACTATATTTAACCCTATAACTTTCCAAGACACCATAAAACTTGTATATGGGGGGCACTGTTTTACTCGGGAGACTTCGCTGAACACAAATATTTGTGTTTCAAAACAGTAAAATGTATTACAACGATGATATCGCCAGTAAAAGTAAAGTTTTTTGCATTTTTCACGCACAAACAGCACTTACACGGACGATATTATTGCTGCAATAATTTTTACTGTTTTGAAACACAAATATTTGTGTTCAGCGAAGTCTCCCGAGTACAACATTACCCCTCATGTATAGGTTTTATGGTGTTTTCAAAAGTTACAGCGTCAAATATAAGGCTTGTGTTTCACTTTTTTCACATTAAAATTCGCCAGATTGCTTACGTTATGTGACCCTATGGTAGCCCAAGAATGAAAATTACCCCTATGATGGCATACCATTTGCAATGGTAGACAACCCAAGGTATTGCAAATGGGGTATGTCCAGTCTTTTTAGTAGCCACTTAGTCACAAACACTGGCCAAAATTGGCATTTTTTTTGCATTTTTCACACACAAACAAACGCTAACTTTGGCCAGTGTTTGTGACCAAATGGCTACTAAAAAAGACTGGACATACCCCATTTGCAATACCTTGGGTTGTCTACTATTGCAAATGGTATGCCATTATGGGTGTAAATTTAATTCCTGGGCTACTATACAGTCTCAAAGGCAACGTAACCAATCTGGCGAATTTCAATTTCAAATGTAACGTGCTATATTTGACCCTGTAACTTCCCAAAACACCATAAAACCTGTACATAGGGGGTACTGTTTTACACGTGAGAGTTGCTGAATACAAATATGTGTATTTTATTGCAGTAAAAGCAAACAGTATTATGACATTGACAGTTAAAATGTCATGTAGAACTAAAAAAATAACAAAATGTCTTATTTTCTCCAATTTTTTTCATATTAAATTATGTTTCATAGCTAAATATTTGATATTAAATGAAAGCCCTGTTTCCCTTGAATAAAATTATATATAATAAGGGGGGGGTGCCTTTAATATGAAAGAGGTGAATTACGGTTTTGTTCACAACTTGTACATTTGGCTCAGTCCTTAACCCCTTAACGCCGTTACGGCGTTCTATGCCGTCGCGGCTTTAAAGGGCTTTAAAGCCGTTGCGGCGGCATAGAACGCCGTAACGGCTTGCAGCCCAGGAGGTCCGGCGGTACTCACCTCCGCCGCGATCCTCTTCTGGGGGGCTGCCTCAGAGCCCAGGCAGCCCCCCCCACCGCAAATCAGGCCCCCGGGGGCCATGTGATCGCTCTCAAAGAGCGATCACATGGCCCCCTATAGCTGGCTGTGGATCTGCCAGCAGGGGGGCTGTCTGAAATATCAGACAGTCCCCCTGCTGGTGGGAAGAATTAAAAAAAATAATTAGACATGTGTAAAATTAAAATAAATGCATTTTTATATATATAATATATGTATATATATTAAATATATAATATATATATACATATTATATATGTAACGTCATGCGTAATGTATTTTAATAGTAATATTAGTATATATATTAGTATTAAAATACACTTAGAGTGACGTTACATATATATAATATGTATATATATTATATATTATATATATATATACGTATAATTACAATAATAAATAAAATTATTAAATAAATAAATAAAATATTGAAACAAAATTTAAAATTATATATTCATATGTAATTTTGTTCTAACTGTATTTTGTTATTAATATTGGTAACAAAATACACTTATAATTAAATTCTATATATATTCTATATATAAAATACAAATAACCGCAAATATATATAGAGATAAATGCATATAATTACATTAGTATACACGTAGAATTTAAATACCTATAAATGCATATATATTAAAATTCTACGTGTATATTTAAGTAATCTTTTAACATAATTATGTCATTTAATTAATTAAAATTTGATTGACATGCCTGACAACACAGGGAGAAAGTGCAGAGAATTTAATTCGCAAGCACTATATTTGACCCTGTAACTCTCCAAGACATCATAAAACCTGTACATAGGGGGTACTGTTTTACTCAGGAGACTTCGCTGAACTCAAATATTAGTGTTTAAAACTGGTAAATTTTTTTTTTTTTTTTTAAATTCTTTATTTTTTGTTGTGCAGGTGAGTACATAGGATAACCATACGCCACAACAGCGTGCATTTATATTGGAACATAGGTGAAACAGTGGCATGGAGAATTTGCACATATTTTGTTATGAAAAACTTAATGATAGGCTAGGCATTTAAGTCTGAACGATAATAAACAGTTTCCTAAGTAACTCGCTTGTTTAAATAGTTAACAATAGAGAGTCTGACAGCTAATTCTATCTCATAACGAAAAGGTAACGTTGCTGGTATATCTAGAAATCAATGCTTGTTATTATTCTATTTTTGCTCGCTTAGACTTGCTGAAACGTAAGCTATGCTTAGACTGGCCCTAGCATATATGTTAAATGTGAGGTTGGCAGACCTATATCAGAGAATGCATATACTGTAATTAGGCAAAATATTAGAGATTATAGCAAGAACAACATATTGGTTGGCCCCCCCAGCCTGCCCGTCTCCAGTGCCTGAATAGTGAAAGGGCATTAGATATCGCTTTTAGCTCTCTCAGCCGCTGCTCTTAGAGGGTGAGGCACAGTCTCTGAGCGACCCAAGTCCAGCGTGTTTGAGCTTAGCCGCCATCCGCTCCGATGCAGTGCCCCTCCGAGGTAGAGTCAGACCGGTCGTTGGGTCAACGGTGTGTGGGCTTTCCGGTTCGTGTCCGGCTCTGCTTGGTCAAAGTCCTCCTTCTGCGTGATACTCGCCGACAGGGACCCTCCCTGGGAGCCTGCTGCTCAGGTATGAGGCGGCCGGCCTGGAGGTTATGCCGTTGTGCCTGTTGCTCGGTGTGTGGCGTCCGTCTGCGTCTACACCTCAGCGTGATCGCCCGAGGGACACACAGTTGGAGCCACTCCATGTCTCGTTTGCCAGCAGGTAGGTATTTATGGGCTTGGGGTTGTTCGCTCCATTTCGTCCATAGTTGTGGGCACAGATAGTCGGGTACTTGCGCGGACGGATCCACCATGCTATAGGCGGACTTTCTGCGAAGCGGGCCCAGGTCTGGCAGCCATCTTGGTTTAGGCCTAGGGCTGATACAGTATTATTAACATCTCCGAGTGCTGATATGAGGCGAGGACCGGGATCACCCCCCCGGTCCAGAGGGGGGGGACCGGGACCGGGTCCGAAAGGTTCAGCCTGTCTGTCGGGCTCCGTTGGGCAGGATAGTGGAGTGGCGGCCGTCCACTCCACTCACCGCCGGGCAAGGTCCCGCCGATGCAGCAGGGATCTCTCCCCCGAGGGACTAAAACTCCTGGAGCAAGCCTCTCCTCGGCTCCGGTAGCCCTTGCTCCCCAAAGGTCGCAGTTGTCGGTCATTTAATGTATTGAGATTTCCTTTTTACAGGCTTTGTAGATCGTGGTTTGCAGGAGCTGGTCCTTCCTGCGACCGCTCAGCTCGGCGGCCCGGCCCCGCCCCCTAAAACTGGTAAATTGTATTACAACGATGATATTTTAAGTAAAAGTGTTTTTTTGCATTTTTTACAAACAAACGGCACTTTTATGGTCTATATTATTGTTGTAATATGTTTTATTTACTTTTTTTTTTTTTTTTTTTTTTTTTAAATTCTTTATTTTTGTCGTGCAGGTGATAACAAAGCATAAACTTACGCCACAGCAGCGCATGTGAGTAGTTAAGCATAGGATTAACAGTGGCACGAGAGGTTTGCACATTTTTGTTTTGTTTTAACAGAAGAATAACTGACTTTTTAACAATATTATGATGGTATACACGCTAGGCTAAACAAGCTTAAAAACGGTTTTGTCTCGTTCAGGCTTTTGGTAAATGGTATGTCTTATCTATGGTATCGTATGTCTGGGGAGGTTAAACGTTTACTCTTATACCAGATTTACAACTGTCTAGAATCTCTCTGAAGTAATGGGTCTAGAAGAGCTTGGCATGAAAGAAAGGACAGAGGAGAGACACAGAGTGGGAGCACTGCATTTGTAGACATCTTAGCATAGGGCTACACTCGTGCTACATACTCGGCTGTAGGGAAGTTAAAGCAGTGAGTTAACAGGCGGTTTCCCTCTACACTAGCAATTTACTAAGCATTGGTATGCAGTTAGCTAATAACAAGTTAGGCTCATAGGTTGTGCTAGTTATTTCAGGCTGCATTATTTGTACGGCATTCAACCTTGCGCTCTCGCTTTAAACGATATAGGACGGGCCCTAGTGCACAATCTATAGTTTGCAGTATCATATTATGTGGTAGGGGTAGTCTGATACATCAAAAAATAATAATAATAATAAAAACAAGACATAATATAATAATAAAACATAATATACTAATAATAGCAGGTGCTGGCATGGGAGCCTAAACTGTGTGGAGTAAGCATTAGATCACTGTATCTGGGTATCTAGGAGATGTGAGAGTTCAGGACAGTCCAGGCTAAGAATAGCCTTGTGGAGTGGTGTGGCTGGTGGTTCAGCCTATACCTAGTGCTGGTAAGTCCCATGTGCCATTACTGCTTGTCGTTCCGCCATGGCCCCCAACCTGGGCGTCTCTGCTTCGGAGGTCTGCTTTGGTGTTGCTGTGCAGGGTGTATATCTTCACCGCCTCATGCGTTGCGGCGTAGGCCGGGAGGATTTGGAGCTTGCTGCGTTTGGTGTCGGGGTGTTGGACGATGTGGGTACTCGTGTGCTTAGGCTGCTGAAAATACCTGGTGTCGCTTTCTTGCGGGTTGTAGCGTGCTCCCCAGAGGTATGGCGCCCTTTCCCGCCTCGGGGCCCGCTGGAGTCTGCGTTGCCGGATGGCCTCCCTGGAGGCTCGTGGTAGTTGCACGTAGTGGCTACGTCTCGTTGCCGGTCTTATCCACGAGGCCACCATGGTATACGCTTGGTGGGGGGTTGCTCCCCGGCTCTGCAGAGCATTCCTGAAGCCCGCGCAGAGCCGATCTAATAGCTCCAGCGGGGACGCGGGTGGCTGGGTGCGGGTTTTCCGCCTTCTTTGTTTGTGCCGGGCGGCCATTTTGGCTGTGTCCCATGTGCCTGGTAGTATAGCATTTTGTGTAGCTGGCGTCTCTGCTTTCCAGACTGGTCGGTGAGTCCAGTGGGGACCGGGATTACCCCCACCGGTCCAGAGGGGGGGGGGGTAGGCTGATACAAATCTGCTTGAGGACTCTTGCGCCGAGGGGAGCGGCCGTCTCCCCCCAGCTTCAGCCCCGGTAGGCCGCATTCGGATCTCCGCTTTCCTGGTCCTGACGGGCCTCGGGGTGGTATTGTTTGGTGCTGTGGGCCACCCCCTACGCGGGTGGTGCACCCTCGGACGTCTTTGGGCTCTGAAACTGCCACTTGTGTCCCGAAATCTGCCCGCCAGGCAGGAGCTCGTGGCAGACACGTCTGCACGGCTCAGCGGTCAGGCTCCGCCCCTACTGTTTTAAAACACTAATATTTGTGTTTAGTGAAGTCTCCCGAGAATAACAGTACCCCCCATGTACAGGTTTTATGGTGTTTTGGAAAGTTAGAGAGTCACATATAAGGCCTGCATTTCATTTTTTTCACATTGAAATTTGCCAGATTAGTTATGTTGCCTTTGAGACCGTATGGTAGCCCAGGAATAAGAATTACCCCCATGATAGCATACCATTTGCAAAAGTAGACAACCCAAGGTATTGCAAATGGGGTATGTCCAGTCATTTTTAGTAGCCACTTAGTCACAAACACTGCCCAAATATTCGTTTTTTTGCTTTTTTCACACAAAAACAAATATGAACGCTAACTTTGGCCAGTGTTTGTGACTAAGTGGCTACTAACAAAGACTAAACATACCCCACGTTCAATACCTTGGGTTGTCTACTTTTTCACATGGTATGCCATTATGGGGGTAATTCTCATTCCTGGGCTACCACACCGTCTCAAAGGTAACATTACTAATCTGGCAAATTTCAATTTAAAAATGGAACGTTCTATATTTGACCCTGTAACTTTCCAAAACACCATAAAACCTGTTAATGGGGGGTACTGTTGTACAGTATTATGACATTTACAGCTAAAATGTGAGGCGGAACTACAAATTTTTAAAAAAATTTAACATTTCTCACAGTTTTTTTAATTTTATTCATAATAAATTAGGTTTCATATATAAATATTTGATAGTGAATGAAAGCCCTGTTTCTCCTGAACAAAATTATATATAATAAGTGTGGGTGCATTTAATATGAAAGATGGGAACTACGGGTGAACAGACATATAGCGCAAATACCAGTTTTTGTTTACGTTTCGTTTTGATCAGAACGTGCACTATTGACTCCGTCCTGAAGGGGTTAACCCCTTCAGGACCGGACTGTTTTTGCGATGTTTGTACGTTAAGGACTAGAGCTATTTTAACACTTTGTGGTGTTTGTGTTTAGCTGTAATTTTCCGCTCTCTCATTTACTGTTCCCATACAAATTATATATTGTTTTTTTCAGAACAAAAAGGGCTTTCTTTACATACTATTATTTGTATCATGTCATATAATTTAATTAAAAAAACTATTTTTTTTTACTTTTACTTAAAAAATCTTTTACTCATCTACAAAATTGAATGAAACAAACTGCTAAATAGATTCAAAATGTTGTCCTGAGTTTAACGCCGTTACGACGTACCATGCCGTCCTGCATTAAATGGGCTTTAAAGCTGTTGCGACGGCATGGTACGTCGTAACGGCTTAAGCCCCCAGGAGGAGAGGTGTACTCACCTCCGCTGCGATCCTCTTCTGGAGGGCTGCCTGACAGCCCAGGCAGCCCCCCTCTGGCAAATGAGGCCCCCGGGGGCCATGTGATCGCTCTCAAAGGATGGATCTGCCAGCAGTGGGACTGTTTGAAATATCAGACAGTCCCCCTGCTAGTGGGAAAGTAAAAAAAATAAAAATAAAACGTGTAAAAATAAATTAAATATATTAAGTGTATATATATTAATATTAAAATACACTTAGAATGACGTTACATATATATAATATGTATATATATTATATATATAATAGATGTACATATACCGTATATACTCGAGTATAAGCCGACCCGAATATAAGCCGAGGCCCCTAATTTTATCCCAAAAAACTGGGAAAACTTATTGACTCGAGTATAAGACTAGGGTGGGAAATGCAGCAGCTACTGGTAAATTTCTAAATAAAATTAGATCCTAAAAAAAATATATTAATTGAATATTTATTTACAGTGTGTGTATAATGAATGCAGTGTGTGCGTATGTGTGTGTGTATGAGTGCAGCGTGTGTGTGTATGAGTGCAGCGTGTGTGTATGAGTGCAGCGTGTGTGTATGAGTGCAGTGTGTGTGTGTATGAATGCAGTGTGTGTGTGAATGCAGTGTGTGCAGGGCCGGTGCAAGGATATTTGCCGCCGTAGGCAAAAAACATTTTGCCGCCCCCTCCCCCCCCATATGTCCTGACTTCCCCTCCTCCTCCCTCAGTGGTCCTTACCTCCCCACCCCCGTGTTCCTTCACCCCCCCCCCCCAGTGGTCCTGACTCACCCCTCCCCCCCAGTGGTCCTGACTCACCCCTCCCCTAGTGGTCCTTACCCTCCCCTCCCCTAGTGGTCCTTATCCCACCCCCTCCCTCTCATAGTGGTCCTTATCCCCCTTCTCCCTCCCATAGTGTTCCTTATCCCCCCCCATCCCTCCCATAGTGGTCCATATACCCCCCCCTCCCTCCCATAGTGGTCCTTATACCCCCCTCCCTCCCATAGTGGTCCTTATCCCACCCCCTCCCATAGTGGTCCTTATACCCCCCCTCCCTCCCATAGTGGTCCTTATACCCCCCCTCCCTCCCATAGTGGTCCTTATCCCCCCCCCTCCCTCCCATAGTGGTCATTATACCCCCCTCCCTCCCATAGTGGTCATTATCCCCCCCCCCTCCCATAGTGATCCTTATCCCCCCCCTCCCTCCCATAGTGGTCCTTATCCCCCCCTCCCATAGTGGTCCTTATCCCCCCCCCCTCCCTCCCATAGTGGTCCTTATCCCCCCCTCCCTCCCATAGTGGTCCTTATCCCCCCCTCCCTCCCATAGTGGTCCTTATCCCCCCCCCCCCTCCCATAGTGGTCCTTATACCCCCCCCCCTCCCATAGTGGTCCTTATACCCCCTTTTTTTTGTTATTATTAATTTTTATTTTATTATTATTATTTTTTTATTATTTCTTATTTAATTTATATTTTTTTTTCGTCCCCCCTCCCTGCTTGATATATGGCAGGGAGGGGGGCTCTCCTTCCCTGGTGGTCCAGTGGCAGTTCAGTGGGGGGGAGAGGGGGGCTGGCAGAGCTGTACTTACCTGTTCTGCAGCTCCTGTCAGCTCTTTCCTCCTCTGCGCCGTCCGTTCTGCTCTTCTGTCAGCTTACACTGTAAGTCTCGCGAGAGCCGCGGCTCTCGCGAGATTTACACTGGGAGCTGACCGAGGTGCTGACCGGACGGCGCAGAGGAGGAGAGAGCTGACAGGAGCTGCAGAACAGGTAAGTACAGCTCTGCCAGCCCCCCTCTCCCCCCAGTCTGTATTATGGCAATGCAAATTGCCATAATACAGACCTTGACTCGAGTATAAGCCGAGTTGGGGTTTTTCAGCCCAAAAAATGGGCTGAAAAACTCGGCTTATACTCGAGTATATACGGTATATATTATATATAAATACGTATAATTAAAATAATAAATAAATAAAATATTGAAGCAAAATTTAATATAAATTATATATGCATATGTAATTTCATTCTTACTGTCTTTTGTTATTAATATATATATATATATATATATATATATATATATATATATATATATATCTATCGGTAACAAAATACACTTAGAATGACATTCTATATATATCTATCTATATATAAAATACAAATAACCGCAAATATATATATATATATATATATACAATAAATACACAATAATATGGCCCCCAGCAGCACCCCATTTAAGCATGTTTAGGTGAGTGCAACCATCCCCCCATGTTTCCTATATATATATATATATATATATATATAATTATATAAAAGATTACATTAGTATACACGTAGAATTTAAATACCTATAAATGCATATATATTAAAATTCTACGTGTATATTTAAATAATATTTTAACATAATTGTGTCATTTATTTGATTGACATGCCTGACAACACAGGGAGAAAGTGCAGAGAATTTAATTTGCAAGCACTATATTTGACCCTGTAACTCTCCAAGACACCATAAAACCTGTACATAGGGGGTACTGTTTTACTCGGGAGACTTCGCTGAACTCAAATATTAGTGTTTCAAACTGGTAAATTGTATTACAACGATGATATTTTAAAGTAAAAGTGACGTTTTTCGCATTTTTTACAAGCGAACGGCACTTTTATGGTCTATATTATTGTTGTAATAAGTTTTACTGTTTTAAAACACTAATATTTGTGTTTAGTGAAGTCTCCCGAGAATAACAGTACCCCCCATGTACAGGTTTTATGGTGTTTTGGAAAGTTAGAGAGTCACATATAAGGCTTGCATTTCTTTTTTTTCACATTGAAATTTGCCAGATTGGTTATGTTGCCTTTGAGAGCGTATGGTAGCCCAGGAATGAGAATTACCCCCATGATGGCATACCATTTGCAAAAGTAGACAACCCGAGGTATTGCAAGTGGGGTATGTCCAGTCTTTCTTAGTAGCCACTTAGTCCCAAACACTGGCTTTCCAAAACAACATAAAACCTGTTAATGGGGGGGTAATGTTGTACTCGTGACACATTGCTGATTACAAATATGTGCAACAGTATTATAACATTCACAGTTAAGATGTCAGACGGAAATGCAAATTTTAAAAAAAATCTTATTTTCTCACATTTTTTTAAAATTGTATTCATAATAAATTATGTTCCATATATGAATAGTTAATGATAAATTAAAGCCCTGTTTCTCCTGAACAAAATGATATATAATAAGTGTGGCTGCATATAATTTGAAAGAGGGGAACTACGGGTGAACAGACATATAGTGCAAATTCTAGTTTTTGTTTACGTTTTGTTTTGATCAGAACGTGCACTATTGACTCCGTCCTGAAGGGGTTAAAAACACCCAATGTTTGTGTTTTTTTGCTTTTGTTTTCAAGTTATAGGGCTATAAGTACAAGTAGGAAATTGCTGTTTCAAAATGTACATTTTACAAATGTAGCAATAGTGACATTGTAACACTGTTATGTCATAAATCTCCAAAAAACACCCCACATGTATATATTTTTCTTAAACTAGATAACCCAGGGTATTCATCTAAGAATATTTTGATACTTTCTATGCAGCCATTTTACCACAAACGTTTGTCAAACTTTGCATAGGTAGTTTATTTTTTTAACATAAATTGCAATTCAGGTATAAATTCACAGATTCTGTTAGGTGTCACTACCAAACAACACCCCAATATGTGTTCAGCAACATCTCCCGAGTACAGGGATACCCCCCATGTATAGGTGTGTTGGGTTGTTTGGGGGATAAAAGGCCATATTGTGCAGGTGCGCATATCAGTTTCCCAGCTTGGAATTTTGACATGTAGTCAACCTGCATGCATGTCCTATTTGGGACATATTTGAAGCCGGCCAATGTATTTTACCCCCATCAAACCATATATTTTTGAAAAGTAGACACCCTTGGGTATTTCACATGGTGGTATTTTTACACTTTCCATGCACTAATTCTACCACCAGGCTTTGTCAAACATTGAGTTAGTACATTTTTTTCAGTTTTTTCCCCACACACATTGTACTTTAGGCATGAATTAACAGATCCTGTTATGTGACACTGCCCAATATGTTCAGCAACATCTCCCGAGTACAGTGATACCCCCCATGTATAGGGTTGCTGGGTTGTTTGGGGGCCAAAAGGCAACAATCAGAACTTGTACATGTCAGTTTTTCAACTTGATATATATCTGGTCTATCTTCAGTTTAGCATATTTTTGCACCCCCCAGTTAATGTTACCATCATGACAGTATATATAGTATATATTTTTTATAAAGTAGACATCAAAGGTTATAGAGGATGGGGTGTTTTGACTTCTTTCCCCCAACCATTTTGCCCCCCAAAGAAAGTGTAGTGGTAATTTTTTTTATTCTGTTTTTTATGCACACGTCATCTGGTTTTGGCCAGCTGGTTATGTGTTACTGCCAGAAAACTTGTTAGGCCAAATGTGCAGTTAGCAAGTGTACATTTAGCAGCAATCTTTAAACTGACTCCTGCAAATAGAATCTAACTGGAGATTTGGGGGAAGGAAACTGACTAACAAAAAATGGCTGCTTTACAAAGAAACAAAAAATAAAATAAAAATTCAGGAACACTTCTTACAACTGTTCTGTGTGGTACAGCTTGAAACATGTTCCTACACACAGTCCTGGTTTTGAAGGGCAATCAGGACAGTGAAAAGGGGTGTCTGTCCTTTTCCCGTTTTTAAAACAGACCCGGCAACGTTTCTGGGGGTTTTTTTTATAGCAGTTGGCGGTAACTTAAAAATAAAATGTCTGGACTCAGCTTGTACCGTTGTTGGAACTTGTCCATCTCCATAAATTGTTAAAGAAATTATTTTCAACTGAAATTGGAGAAAGGTGGTTTTCCCTGGATGATTTTAAAAAAAAAAAAGCAAACATGAGTTGTGGGTTGCTATTTGCATCAGATACATAGCCACCTTTTTATACCATGCTTTGGTTTTTCGTAAAATAAGATCTGGCTGCATCAGCTGATCAGCCAAATCAACACCCCCATGTACTTATTATACGCCCTGATGCAAACCGGTTTGGACTCTACTCTGCCCTGGACAGAGACGTCTGACATGCGTTCGTCATGGATGGTGGTTAGCATGTTGACATCCTTCCTGTCCCTAAATTTTAGTGCAAGCACTTCAGCTTTGCGAAGTGCTTTACATTCGCCTTTTTTTATTTTTGCATCTATGAGAGATCGTGGAAAGTCTTTGGAATTTTTTCTGGCAGTGCCGCAGGCCAGTGTCTGTAAACCATAAAGTGTTTTAAACAGACAGACACTACTATAAAAATTATCCACATAAAGGTGGTAACCTTTATTAAACAAGGGGTTTAGTAGGTCCCATACAAGTTTCCCACTTGTCCCCAGGGAGTCAGGACAGCCAGAAGGGTCCAGTTGACCATCTTTCCCGTCATATACACGAAAGGCAAATGTGTATCCACTTTCGCTCTCGCACAGTTTGTAGAGTTTTATGCCATACCTAGAGCGCTTTGAGGGGATGTATTGTCTGAACCCTAATCTCCCTTTGTATTTCATTAGAGATTCATCTATGGATACATTTTGTTGGGGGGTATAAACATCCGAAAATATGTCCTGAAAATGGTCTAGCAGTGGGTGTATTTTATAAAGCCTATCGTATTGGGGGTGATCTCTAGGGTGACAGAGGGTATTGTCACTGAAATTTAAAAATCTCAGCAGTAACTCATATCTGGCTCTAGGCATGGTTTGGGAGAATACTGGACTAGACATTATTGGGTTGGTGCTCCAGTATGAGCGAATCGATGGCTTCTTTATAATCCCCATGAGCATTGTAAGAGCCCAGAATTTCTTAAGCTCTGGGACATCTGTGGGATGCCAGTCATGCTCCCTGACTGTATAGCTACCTGGATTGTTATCAATAAATAGTACAAGTAGTAGTAGTACAAGTTAGTCTGGGAAGCAATCTCCTCCCAGATGGTATCCCCTAAAGATAGTTCTACATACTGCATTGGGGAGAAGCCATCCACATTAACATTAATGCCTGCGTTGGCACTAAAAGGGGGGACGTTGGGCTTGGCTAACTGTGGAGGTACCCAGTCCTCCTCCACATTCGGCGTAGCAGAGGAAGCACAGCTTCTTTCTTCAGCCGGCTCACACACAGATGACATGTCGTCTTGACTAGACGTGTCAGAAAACTGACCTGGGTCAAAATCTGACGCAGTGTCAGTGGCGTCAGAGTCTGACGCCAAGAAGGCATATGCCTCCTGCAAGTTATACATACGCTGCATGTTTTACACACGACTAAAACAAATTACAAACACACTTTTTTTTTTTTTAGGCTTTTTTTTTTTTTTTAACTAAAACAGACTAAACAGCAATCCCTAAACTAACTCCTGTCACAAAAATCTAATGGAGATTTGGGGGAAGGAAACTGACTGACTAAGACAGACCAAAACAGACCTAGATAGACCAAGACACAGATTTTAAAACAATTTTAACCCTTTAAGGGCAAAAACCAAAATACAGACAGTACAAATGCACTGCTGTAACAGATCGGGCAGGGAAGGGGTTAAAACTGATTTTTTTTTTTTATTCACTTTAGATACTGTATAAAGCTCTGGAACACGTCTGCTGCAACAAACTATCACGATCTCTGTCTCTCTCGCCTCACAAAACGCTACAGAGGAGAGAGGGGCAGAGATCACTGTCAAAGTGAGTGTTTGTAACACCCACTTTGACAGCAGCCAATTGGCTGTTACTATCTGCCTGGGATGTCTGGCAGATAGTAACAGCGTTATACTGGCGGGAGCGATCTTTGATCGCTTCCCGCAGCCCGTTTTTCGCTATGACGGTTCAGGACCGTCAGTGGTCCAAACGCATGTTTTACTGCTGACGGTCCTGAACCGTCAGCGGTCCTGAAGGGGTTAAGGGGTTAAGGACTGAGCCAAATGTACACGTTGTGATCAAAACAAAACGTAAACAAAACCTGGAATTTTACTTTATTTCTGTTCAACAGTAATTCACATCTTTCATATTAAGTGCACCTACACTTAATATATATCTTTTTATTCAGGGGAAACAGGGCTTTCATTTCACATTAAATATTTAGCTATGAAACATAATTTAATGTGAATAAAATATTTTAAAAAAGAGCACCTGAGCAAACTAGACGCATCTCGGAACAGCTCCGCCAATCAGTCTGGGTAAACAGAGATTCGAGCCATGCAGTGGAGAACAGCATGGAAGGCTCCAAACTCGCACAGTCAGCTACCGATGCTGCCATAGCAACGTTACAAAAGCAGTGTGCTGACCATCAGGCCCAGATAGCCAACATGGAGGACAAGGCCAAGGCACGCAACCTGAGGATAAGGGGGGTGCCGGAAATTATCGCAGGAACAGAGCTCCCTCATTATTAAAGGAGACTCCTTGCCACTCTCCTCATGCACAAACAGACCAAACCGCTTGTGGTGGATTCCTGCTTCAGACTTAACAAAGCGACCAACGCAACCCAAGAGGTACCCAGGGATGTCTTTGACCATGGTGTTATTATGGGAACAGTCAGGGGCACCCCCACAGTCTCTTTTGAGGGGCACAGCTGGCATTTTTTTCGGGACTTCCCAAAGCATACTTTGACATGGCGGAGATCTCTTAAACCAATTACCCAGCTCCTCCAGGAGAACTCGATCACATACAAATGGGGCCTCCGCTGACTACTTGCCAACAAAGTGGGCAAGACATATGCCATATCACACCCTAATGAAGCACCAGCCTTCCTGGAATCCCTAAGTCTACAAGAGGAGAAGTCAGTGCCGCCAGGCCACTTAGCCTGGAATGTAGCAGACATCACCCTGTTTGTGCCCAGAAGGGGAGCACCCACGGCCGCCGACCTGCCACCCTGAACTCTTTGGCTGCAGCTACCTGTGCCCTAACTTGCACATAATGCTCCATAATGGTCAGTTTTTTTTCTTTTCTTTGATGTTAATTGATATTACCTACCATGACTCTGTTGTTCTGGCTCTGTAGGCTTCAGATATAGCTATAAGATAGTGTTTCCCTGTCCCTCTCCCCCCCCCCCCCCTCCCTCCCTCATCGCACAGAGTGCGCAAGCGGTACTCCTGTACTATTACAGCTAACCTCTGCTCGCCCCGCGTACAGCCATGGCCTCCTGTTTCAGCACCAGTGTACTAAGCTCTGCTCCCTAGCCTTAGAAGGCTACCCAACTGCATATACTCACCACACGTGCCTTACTAGAGCCTGTGTTTCAGGGCGCTGCGACAATTAGCCACAAGGCGCATGAAGCCAATCACTAGCATGCCCCAAGTTCTACGCTCAATAGCTGCCTATAGGGGAATCTGGGTGTCTTAGCCCATAACCATAAAACTGAGTAGGTTCAGCTACGTGATGTCTGTCCAGCTCCAGTGTACACACTCTTTATCTGCTGTTCACATGAAAAGTTGTATTCTTTGTAAAAATAAAGAATTTATTTTTAAAAATTATATTTAAAAAAATGGGAGAAAATAAGACATTTTATTTTTTTTAGTTCTACACAACATTTTAACTGTGCATGTCATAATGTTTGCTTTTACTGCAATAACATACACATACTTGTATTCAGCGATGTTTCATGTGTAAAACAGTACCCCTTATGTACAGGTTTTATGGTGTTTTGGGAAGTTACAGGGTCATATATGGCATGTTACATTTTTCAGTTTTTTCACATTGAAATTTGCCAGATTGGTTACGTTGTCTTTGAGACCGTGTGGTAGCCCAGGAATGAGAATTACCCCAATGCTGGCATACCATTTGCAAAAGTAGACAACCCCAGGTATTGCAAATGGTGTATGTCCAGTCATTTTTAGAAGCCACTTAGTCACAAACACTGGCCAAATATTAGTTTTTTGCTTTTTTCACACAAAACAAATATGAATGCTAACTTTGTGACTAAGTGGCTACTACAAAAGACTGGACATACCCCACTTGCAATACCTTGGGTAGTCTACTTTTGCAAATGGTATGCCATCATGGATGTAAATCTCATTCCTGGGCTACCACACGGTCTTAAAGGTAACATTACTAATCTGGCAAATTTCAATGTGAAAAAACAGAAAAATGGAATGTGCTATATTTGATCCTTTAACTTTCCAAAACACTGTAAAAACTGTTAATGGGGGCTACTGTTGTACTCGTGAGACTTTGCTGAATCCAAATATGTGCTTTTTTTTGCAGTAAAAGCTAACAGTATTATGACATTTACAGCTAAACTGTGAGGCGGAACTACAATTTGTAAAAAAACACATTTTTAATTTCTTACAGTTTTTTTATTTTATTCATAATTATGTTTCATATATGAATAGTTCATGAGAAATTGAAGCCCTGTTTCCCCTGAACAAAATGATTTGTAATAAGTGTGGGTGCACTTAATATGAAAGAGGTGAACAGACATATAGCGCAAATTCCAGTTCTTGTTTACATTTTGTTTTGATCAGAACGTGTACTATTGACTCTGTCCTGAAGGGGTTAAAGGACCACTATAGTGCCAGGAAAACAAACTCGTTTTCCTGGCACTATGTAGTACTTCGGTTCCCCCCACCCTCATGGCCTCCCTCCCGCTGGGCTGAAGGGGTTAAAACCCTCTTACCTCTCCTCCTCCTGCCGATGTCAGCGCCGAATGCACATGCGCGCGCATTCAAACCACCCATAGGAAACCATTACTCAATGCTTTCCTATGGACGCCCAGCGTCTTCTCACTGTGATTTTCACAGTGAGAATCGCAGAAGCGCCTCTAGTGGCTGTCAGTGAGACAGCCACTAGAGGCTGGATTAACCCTCAGTGAAAATATAGCAGTTTCTCTGAAACTGCTATATTTTAAGCTGCAGGGTTAAAACTAAAGGGACCTGGCACACAGACCACTTCATTGAGCTGAAGTGGTCTGGGTGCTTATAGTGGTCCTTTAAACTGCAATAAACATGTTTAGAGATCAGTGTAACCCCTTAAGACCGCAGGGCGTTCTATGTCGTCCTTATTTAGATGACTCTAAAACTCACAGGGCAGCACAGAACGCCCTGTGATCTTATGTACTTACCCGGTCGCCAGTGATTGCGGTATGGAGACTCACCTGGGAGCCCAGGGAGTCCCCCTCCGTCCTCTTCGGGCCCCCTTGGGCCATGTGGGACCTCGCGATAACATGGACGGCATTGCCAGCAGGGGAAGTGCCTGTAATGACAGGTACTCCCCCTGCTGTCTGGAAATAAAATTAAAAGATGTTAAAACAGTGTAAAAATAAATAATATATACTTAGATCATATATATATTTATTATATATATGATCTAAGTGTATATATACACATACACTGTCTAAGTGTATTTTTAATATTAATATATACATAATTATATATATTAATATCAAAATACACGTACAATGATATTGAATAAATATATATATATATATATATATATATAATTTTCATTATATATATATTTATATATGATAATAAATAAATATGTAAATATGTTAAAAAATTAAATTAAAAAAAATAAATATACATGTCTAATTTCGTTCTAACTGTATTTTTTAAAATTAATAAATATATATATATATATATATATATATATATTGATATCAAAATACATGTAGAACGAAATAATATATACAGTTGCAAGAAAAAGTATGTGAACCCTTTGGAATGATATGGATTTCTGCACAAATTGGTCATAAAATGTGATCTGATCATCATCTAAGTCACAACAATAGACAATCACAGTGTGCTTAAACTAATAACACACAAAGAATGAAATGTTGCCATGTTTTTATTGAACACACCATGTAAACATTCACAGTGCAAGTGGAAAAAGTATGTGAACCCCTAGACTAATGACATCTCCAAGAGCTAATTGGAGTGAGATGTCAGCCAACTGGAGTCCAATCAATGAGATGAGATTGGAGGTGTTGGTTACAGCTGCCCTGTCCTATAAAAAACACACACCAGTTCTGGGTTTGCTTTTCACAAGAAGCATTGCCTGATGTGAATGATGCCTTGCACAAAAGAGCTCTCAGAAGACCTATGATTAAGAATTGTTGACTTGCATAAAGCTGGAAAGGGTTATAAAAGTATCTCCAAAAGCCTTGCTGTTCATCAGTCCACGGTAAGACAAATTGTCTATAAATGGAGAAAGTTCAGCACTGCTGCTACTCTCCCTAGGAGTGGCCGTCCTATAAAGATGACTGCAAGAGAACAGCGCAGACTGCTCAATGAGGTGAAGAAGAATCCTAGAGTGTCAGCTAAAGACTTACAAAAGTCACTGGCAAATGCTAACATCCCTGTTAGCGAATCTACAATCCGTAAAACACTAAACAAGAATGGAGAGCAAAAAATAAGTTGCAACAGTGCACTGAGGACGGACAACAGCTGAAATAGCCTGCCCTTCGGTGGGTTCACGCTCAGAACTCAAGCTGATTTTAGCTCATCTTGTGCCATTACAGAGAGAACATCTCTGAAGCATATCAGACTGGTCCCACCCATACGGGCAGTCCAGATCCGAAATGCCAGCAAGTTCCCTCTGCACGAGAGATACAGCAACCCCAGACGATCGTTTCAACCTTGTTAGGCATCATCAGTGAGGCATAGCTGATATCTCTCTAGGCACTAGGCACCGTGATTTCATGAGAAGATACCACAGAGGAAGCCACTGCTGTCAAAACAAAACATTGCTGCACGTTTACAGTTTGCACAAGAGCACCTGGATGTTCCACAGCAGTACTGGCAAAATATTCTGTGGACAGATTAAACCAAAGTTGAGTTGTTTGGAAGAAACACACAACACTATGTGTGGCGAAAAAGAGGCACAGCACACCAACATCAAAACCTCATCCCAACTGTTAAGTATGGTGGTGGGGGCATCATGGTTTGGGGCTGCTTTGCTGCGTTAGGGCCTGGATGGATTGCTATCATCGAAGGAAAAATGAATTCCCAAGTTTATCAAGACATTTTTGCAGGAGAACTTAAGGCCATCTGTCTACCAGCTGAAGCTCAACAGAAGATGCGTGTTGCAACAGGACAATGACCCAAAGCATAGAAGTAAATCAACAACAAAATGGCTTAATGGGACACTCCAGGCACCCAGACCACTTCTGCTCATTGGAGTGGTTTGGGTGCCAACTCCCACTACTCTTAACCCTGCAAGTGTAATTATTGCAGTTTTTCATAAACTGCAATAATTACCTTGCAGGATTAACTCCACCTCTAGTGGCTGTCTACTAGACAGCCACTAGAGGTCACTTCCTGGTCCATAGCACAGGAAACCTGTGCTAGACCGTCGCTGGACGTCCTCATGCTGTGTGAGGACCTCCAGCTTAGCTCAAAACCCCATAGGAAAGCATTGAAATGATTTTTCAATGCTTTCCTATGGGGAGACGTAATGCGCATGCGCGGCATTGCCGCGCATGCGCATTAGTTCTCGGCCGGTGGGCGGGATCAGTCTCGCCCACCGGCCAACGCAATGGACAGGAGGAGCGTCGCGGAGGAGGAGACAGCGACGAGGGACATCGCTGCTGCCTCAGGTAAGTGACTGAAGGGGTTTTCACCCCTTCAGTAACCGGGGATTGAGGGGTGGGAGGGAGAGGGACCCTCCAGTGCCAGGAAAACGGATCGTTTTCCTGGCACTGGAGTTTCCCTTTAAACAGAAGAAAATGCGCCTTCTGAAGTGGCCCAGTCAGAGTTCTGACCTCAACCCGATTGAGCTGCTGACACCACAGCTTGGCACACCGCAGCACACGGGCAGCCGAGCACATGGTGCAACCAAAATGGCGGCGGCATCTACATTAGGTAAACTAAACAGTGTACCTGCAAGGGAGACTCACAGCGACATAATGCAGCGCGTGGAAGCTGCGTTTGCCCGATTCTGGCACAACTTATACGAAAAGCTGCACGCACACCTGGCAGCCCAGCACACCACCACCAAAAAAGGCAAGCCGAGCCGTCCCCATGTGAACATGGGAAAAGTACCACTGCACCGGCAGACGGAGCGCAAGTATCGAGCCGCGCAGGGAGGGAAGAGACGCTCCACTCCAGGCAAGGCCGCAGCCCCCAAGATACCTGCCCAACAGAGGCGGCGAGGTTGCAACAAGAGCTGCGGCTGTCAAGTTTCTCACAGAGACATAGCCTCAAGACAGGGGGCCCGAGCATGCAGCCTCACGAAGTCGGTCACCGACCCGACCCAGAACTGGGTGACCTGTGTGCCCGACCCTTATCCGGCAAGACTCCCATTACAGCTCCCACATCACCCTTACCCACCCCTGTGGACGCTTTTTCGGAAAACCCAGTGGCCCCCTTACAGAGTGGGAATTGGCTAAAGAGGACTGCCTGACCAACACCAATCCACTCCCAGCTTGGCTTACAAATGGTGGACTCTCGTTGCACATTTACCTGCACTCCGGATAGCCCTGTGTTTCTGACCTCCCTGGTACCCTGTCTTGCTGTGACCCGCCGAAATTGGGAACAGCGACCAGTGCAAAAAGCCCCATATGCTTATGCTTACTCTGCCTGTTTTCTATTTCTCTTGTTCCCCACCTCTCGTTCAAATGATATATGCATCACCTGTGTTGCCTTCTGAAGGACTGCCATTATTAATTTACAGGACTGCAATGCTATGTTAGAATTGTCCCAGAAAGCCAGACCAACATCACTGCATAGTTACTCAGGGAGAGTCAGTCCGTTTAGCGTATGCATTATACATAGTATAACTCAGTTAAACTAGTTTTCCCATCTTTGTTTGTATTATCGCAGCATGACTTAGCTTAACCTCACCTACTGAGATCTTAGCACACCCAAAACAGCTTATTCATGCAACAATTAACTCCTGATAATTATGTCATAATATAAAAATGTGCACTGTATTCCCATGCCATGCCTTAGTTAACTGATACTAACTGTTAAATCGCGAGCACATACTGTTGGGGCATGACAATGTATATGTTATTGTTTTTTCTTTATGCACTCAAAAATAAAGAATTAAAAAAGAAAGAAAGCTATTCACACCAGACATCCCAAGAATATTGCTGAACTGAAACAGTTCTGTAAAGAGGAATGGTCAAGAATTACTCCTGACCATTGTGCACGTCTGATCTGCAACTACAGGAAACGTTTGGTTGAAGTTATTGCTGCCAAAGGAAGTTTAACGAGTTATTAAATCCAAGGGTTCACATACTTTTTCCACCTGCACTGTGAATATTTACATCGTGTGTTCAATAAAAACATGGCAACATTTCATTCTTTGTGTGTTATTAGTTTAAGCAGACTGTGATTGTCTATTGTTGTGACTTAGATGATGATCAGATCACATTTTATGACCAATTTGTGCAGAAATCCATATCATTGCAAAGGGTTTACATACTTTTTCTTGCAACTGTATATCTATATACATAATTATATACGTATATTTCGCTATATATATATATATATATATATATATATATATATATATATATATATACATACACACTGTCAGGATCGGGACAGGGATCCAACACGCAGAGTACAAACAGTAGCCAGATACGTATACCGGACCTTAGAATGGCCGGACTAACGTAAGTAGTACAGTATAGAATGGTCAAAGACCAGCCGAGGTCGAGGGTAACAGAAGACAGGTAAGCGAGAGACAAGCCAAATCAAGGGTAACAGAGATAAGCAGAGTAAGGTAAACAAGCCGGGTCAAAACCAAAAGGGATAATAGAATACACAAGCACTGAGTGACTAGAACAAGCTAGAACCACGACAGGGCAATGAGCTAATGAAAGAAGCTCTGTTAAATACCCTGTTCAGAGCAGTAACCACGCCTCTGAGGTTTCCTGATTGGTCCTGCAGCAATTGAGTGACAGGTTGTTCCGGAGGAGTGTCCTGATGACAACTTCTTGCCTAGATGCTGTAAAAGGCAGTCACTCCCTCGCGGCCGGCCTTGCATGACCGGATAGACCGTGGGGAAGGGAGCCATCAGGCCGTCTGGATGGAGGAACAGCTAAGTCTCTACCTCTTTCGGAGGTAGAGACCACAGGTACCCTGACAGTACCCCCCCTCTCAGATACGCCCACCGGGCGGAATACACCAGGGCGAGAAGGGAATCGAGAGTGAAACGCCCTGCGGAGACGAGGAGCATGCACCTCCTCCTGAGGTACCCAACTTCTCTCCTCAGGACCATAACCCTTCCAATCGACCAGATATTGCAGTTTCCCCCGGGAGATTCGAGAATCAACGATGGAATTGACCTCATACTCCTCCTGACCCTCCACCTGAACTGAGCGGGGAGGGGCGATCGTGGAGGAGAACCTGTTACATATTAATGGTTTTAGCAAGGAAACATGAAATGAATTAGGAATGCGTAAGGCATTAGGCAACGCTAAACGATACGCAACTGGGTTAATTTGAGACAGTACCCTGTAAGGTCCAATATATCGAGGAGCAAACTTCATGGACGGCACTTTTAACCGAATGTTTCTAGTACTTAACCATACTCTATCGCCTGGAACAAACACCGGTGCTGCCCTTCTACGTTTGTCAGCGTGTTTTTTAACCAGCGTAGAATTGTGCAGAAGGATTTGTCGAGTTTGATCCCACAACTCTCTTAAATTGGCAACATGAACATCCACCGACGGTATCCCTTGAGAAGAAGACTCCGAAGGAAGGATGGAAGGATGAAAGCCATAATTCAAGAAAAAAGGGCTAGAATGCGTAGAATCACAAATGAGATTATGTGCAAACTCCGCCCAAGGAATCAAACCGACCCAATCGTCCTGGTGTTCTGAAACGAAACAACGTAAATATTGTTCAACTTTTTGGTTAGTGCGTTCAGCAGCTCCATTGGACTGAGGATGATA
The DNA here is from genome assembly GCF_036172605.1 of Pelobates fuscus. NCBI lineage: Eukaryota > Metazoa > Chordata > Amphibia > Anura > Pelobatidae > Pelobates > Pelobates fuscus. Next base: position 83,914,355 of record NC_086328.1, on the reverse strand, counting down.
GGCAGAGGAGAAATTCAATTTGATGCCTAGTTGGGAGCAGAATGATCTCCAAAAACGGGAAACAAATTGGGAGCCTCTGTCAGAGACAATCTGGGAAGGTATCCCATGCAAACGGAAAATCTCCCTGGCGAATATCTCCGCTAATTCAGGCGAAGATGGGAGTTTAGGTAAGGGAATGAAGTGAGCCATTTTAGTAAATCTGTCTACCACAGTGAGGATGACAGTCTGCTTTTTAGAGATAGGCAAATCAACAATGAAGTCCATTGCCAGGCAGGACCAAGGCTTTTCAGGAACCTCTAAAGGGTGTAGAAATCCGCATGTAAGCGAATGGGGTAGCTTGGTCTTGTTACAAACTTCACATGCCCCGATGAATTCTTTAATATCCTTGCGTAAGTCAGGCCACCAAAAATCTTTAGAGACCAGCGCATAAGTCTTGCGGATGCCAGGATGCCGAGCCGCCTTACTGTTATGGAGACAGCGTAGCACCTCCAGTTGGAGAGCGGCAGGAACGAAGTGTCGATCCCCAGGGGTCTGTTTGGGTGCCAAATGCTGAAACTTCATGATCTCAGAAAGCAATGGAGAGTGAATCCTGAGATTCGTGTTCGCGATGATATTCCCCTTAGGAACTATGGAGGACAGAAGTGGTTCAGTTATAGTGGATGGTTCATATTGACGAGACAATGCATCGGCTTTAGAGTTCTTAGAACCAGGTCTATACGTAAGTACATAATTAAAGTGAGTGAGGAACAAGGCCCAGCGAGCCTGCCTGGCGGACAAGCGCTTCGCCTCCCCAATATAAGACAAGTTCTTATGGTCCGTTAGAATAGTAACAGGGTGTAGTGTCCCTTCCAGTAAATGTCTCCACTCCTTTAAAGCCTTAATGACCGCTAACAATTCCCTCTCCCCGATGTCATATCTGCTCTCAGGCCCAGAAAATTTTTTAGAGAAGAAACCACAAGGGTGTAACGGTTTATCCACCCCTAACCTTTGAGACAGAACAGCCCCAACTCCTGTCTCAGAAGCATCGACCTCGAGCAAGAAAGGCAGAGTCGTATCAGGATGAACTAGAATGGGAGCTGAGGCAAAAAGTTCCTTGAGAGTCTTAAAAGCACCAAGAGCTTCCTCAGACCAGAACTTAGTATCAGCCCCTTGTTTGGTCATATTGGTAATAGGCGCAATGATAGAGGAGTAACCCTTAATGAAGCGCCTATAGTAGTTGGAAAACCCAATAAACCTTTGGATAGCCTTGAGTCCTTTGGGCAAAGGCCAGTCTAAAATAGATTGGAGTTTACCAGGATCCATTTTAAAACCTTCCCCAGAAATCACGTACCCAAGAAAGTCTACCTGAGCCTGATCAAAACTGCACTTCTCCAATTTGCAGTATTGGCCATGTTGCAGAAGTTTGTGTAACACCTTTCTGACCTGTCTATGGTGAGTCTCAATCTCCTTAGAGTGTATTAGTATGTCGTCCAGGTAAACAATAACACAATCATGCTGAAACTCCCTAAGTACCTCATTAATCAAATCTTGAAATACTGCAGGAGCATTGCATAGTCCAAATGGCATAACAGTGTATTCGTAATGGCCATACCGGGTATTGAATGCCGTCATCCACTCTTGACCTTGCTGGATTCTCACCAAATTGTAAGCTCCTTTGAGATCTAACTTGGTGAAGATTTTGGAGCCCTTAAGACGATCAAATAACTCGGTAATCAGTGGGATAGGATAGGCATTTCTGACAGTTATTTTATTCAAGCCTCGGTAATCGATACAAGGTCTCAGCGTGCCATCCTTCTTCTTAATGAAAAAGAACCCCGCTCCGGCCGGAGAAGAAGACCTCCTGATAAATCCCTTTTCTAAATTCTCCTGAATATACTCCTCTAGAACCGAGTTTTCCTGAACAGACAAAGGATATACATGGCCCCTCGGAGGCATAGTCCCGGGTAGAAGCTTAATTTTACAGTCAAATGACCTGTGTGGCGGCAAAGAATCGGCATTCTTCTTGTCAAATACTGCCTTTAAGTCTAGGTAAAGGTCTGGTATTTGTCTCTCTGTGGACTGAGTAGGACTCTCCTGTATGTTAATATTAGCTAATGGAGAAACCTTGCACAGACACCGATCCTGGCAGCCCTGGCCCCACGAGAGTATCTCCCCTAACTCCCAATCGATAATAGGGTTATGTTCTTTCAACCATGGGTACCCCAGAACTATGGGAACGGAAGGAGACGAAATGAGCAGAAGAGATAAATTCTCCACGTGTAGGACACCAACACCTAACTCAATGGGTATGGTCTCACGAAAGATAACAGGGTCTAGTAGTGGTCTACCATCTATGGCCTCAACGGCCAAGGGTGTCTCCCTTAGCTGGGATGGGAAATTGTTTTTACTAGCAAAGGCTTGGTCGATAAAATTCTCAGCAGCACCGGAATCTATCAAAGCCATAGCCCTTACTACTTCCCTCCCGCAAGTTAAGGAAACTGGTAGCAGAGGCCTGTGATCTTTGTAATTAGGAGTAGAGGACAAAATAGAAACACCCAAGGCCTGTCCTCTAGAGAGACTTAGGTGCGAGCGTTTCCCGGGCGGTTAGAACAGTTCGAGAGTAAATGACCCTTAACTCCACAATACATACACAAACCCTCTCTTCTCCTGTACTGTCTTTCCTCCTCAGAGAGGCGGGTATACCCTATCTGCATAGGTTCAGGAAGCAAAGATACCGTGGAGTCAGGACTTGGAAAAGCGGGGGCTAACCTAAAAGAAGGTCTCCGGTTCCTCTCTCGAGTGTTCTGTCTCTCTCTTAAACGTTCATCTATACGAGAGATGAACGAAATTAAATCCTCTAAATTCTCAGGGAGTTCTCTGGTAGCAACCTCATCAAGGATTACTTCAGATAAGCCATTCAAAAATACATCCATATACGCCTGCTCATTCCACTTGACCTCCGACGCCAGAGACCTGAACTCTAGTGCATAATCCACCAGTGTTTGGTTCTCCTGTCTCAGGCGCAACAGTAATCTGGCGGCATTAACCTTTCTACCTGGAGGGTCAAATGTTCTTCTAAAAGCAGTTACAAAGGCGTTATAGTTATAAACTAATGGGTTATCGTTCTCCCATAATGGGTTGGCCCATCTCAGAGCTTTCTCAATAAGTAGGGTGATAATAAATCCTACCTTTGCCCTATCTGTAGGATAAGAGCGAGGTTGCAATTCAAAGTGGATACTAATTTGGTTTAAGAAACCACGACACTTCTCAGGAGCCCCACCATAGCGTACTGGGGGGGTAATGCGAGAAGAAGCACCCACTGTGGCTACCTCTAGACCTGAACCGACAGGAGAAACAGGGGTATTACGTATCTCCTCTGGTGGGTTATTGGCACGAGATAATAGAGCCTGTAGCGCAAGCGCCATCTGATCCATTCTGTGATCCATGGCTTCAAACCTAGGATCAGGAGAAGCCAGCTGACTGTTTGTACTTGCAGGATCCATTGGCCCTGTCGTAATGTCAGGATCGGGACAGGGATCCAACACGCAGAGTACAAACAGTAGCCAGATACGTATACCGGACCTTAGAATGGCCGGACTAACGTAAGTAGTACAGTATAGAATGGTCAAAGACAAGCCGAGGTCGAGGGTAACAGAAGACAGGTAAGCGAGAGACAAGCCGAATCAAGGGTAACAGAGATAAGCAGAGTAAGGTAAACAAGCCGGGTCAAAACCAAAAGGGATAATAGAATACACAAGCACTGAGTGACTAGAACAAGCTAGAACCACGACAGGGCAATGAGCTAATGAAAGAAGCTCTGTTAAATACCCTGTTCAGAGCAGTAACCACGCCTCTGAGGTTTCCTGATTGGTCCTGCAGCAATTGAGTGACAGGTCGTTCCGGAGGAGTGTCCTGATGACAACTTCCTGCCTAGATGCTGTAAAAGGCAGTCACTCCCTCGCGGCCGGCCTTGCATGACCGGATAGACCGTGGGGAAGGGAGCCATCAGGCAGTCTGGATGGAGGAACAGCTAAGTCTCTACCTCTTTCGGAGGTAGAGACCACAGGTACCCTGACACACACACACGTGTATATATATATAATAATTCTACGTATATATCAATGTAATAATTTTACATAATTAAGTAATTTTATTAATTGCAATTTGCAGGACCTGCCTGACAACCCAGGCCGAAAGTTCAGGGAATTTAATTTGCTAGCACTATATTTAACCCTGTAACTTTCCAAGACACCATAAAACCTGTACATGGGGGTACTGATTTACTTGGAAGCCTTTGCTGAACACAAATATTAGTGTTTCGAAACAGTAAAATGTATTACTGTGGTGGAATCTCGGTAAAAATAAATTTAGTAGGCCGAGATTACCACGTGGCATGTGTACGTGCATATACTGGCGTATCGGTCGGTTGGTTGCACGTGGCAAAGATACGATCAGTAGTGTACGGAGCATGTGCAAGAATACCGGATATAGTATTCCCCTCCTCCATTATGTTGGACAAGCCATGCGGTCAAACAGGAAGTTAGTTCTTGTTCGTTTTGATTGGTTACGAGAATGTGTGGGTGTAGCTTATTATGGGAGGAGTTATGTGCCTATATAAGGAGCCTACACTATTGTCCGGGGCTCAGAACTTGTTGTATTTTGGTGACATTAGTCCCTCTGAGTCCCGATCGGTGAACCGAATAAAGAATCTCTTCCTTCCTGAAGAAACCTGTGTCCATCTCTCTCTGCTTGGCTTCCGTCAGTTTCTCCGGTATCATTTGGTGCATTGGCCGGGAAGCTCATCGTTCAACGGTAGCTGAGAAGCAGAGGCGTGAGACGGTCTATCTTTGCCCACGTTCTCTACGGCTGCACCCCTGAACTTCTGCGTGGACCTCCCTTCGTCTCGGCGCCACTGGTCTGTTGTCCAGGAGATCATCGGCCTCTACGTAGTAAGTGCTGGGGTGTCCCCGTCGATGAGTGTGAACTCAGGTTCAGGAACGAGGAGGTAAGACGACCGCTGTTTTAGACGGCGGACCCACTAGGGGTTATACCGATTGTGCGGTAGGCCCGTAAGGGGTTTGAATTGTGTACGGAATCTGCCCCCTCCAGTGGAGGGAAGGAGCGAAGGCGCACCGCTCAATTGAACGCTCTTTAGTAAGACCGCTTAATTTGGTATGGAGTCAGGCGGGGTTCTGGTGTAAATAGCCCTAGCCGGACACCGGTGTCTTGTCTAGACTAGCGTTCTAGGGTGTATATTACGTTCGCTAGGTCGGAGGGACCGGGAGACTAAGCGGCGCCTGTGTAAATTCGGTTCGCTAGCTCTCAACCTATCTTGGCTAAGTGGGAAGGCGTGTAAATTTGGAACCCACTAGACTTTTGATAGAGTAGATAGACTAAGAGGGTTCTGTTGTAAATTCCGCCCTCTAGTTCGCTATATGTGGTGCTTGGGCAGTATGGCTAACCAAAACGGATGTAGATAGTTTTAGGTAGTCCGTCAAGGTACTGGCCAATAGATTAGTTGGGAACTGTATATGTGTTAAAGATTGTTTTAGTAGCGTGTATATCTTGCTAGATAGCGTGAGCTCTGCCGTCTAGCGAGAGTGTGAATAGTGTGTAATTGTATTATAGCGCACGGTACCATAACCATGTATAATTACTGACACTGTATATAAGTACTAATAATTGTCGTCTATATTGCATGTCTAACACCATAACCTCTATTAATTGTACTGTGACCTTAAATTGTACTTTGACCTATGCTAACCGTACTGTAACTGCTGTTTGTAAAGACGATGTTACTGGGGTATGTTATAGATGGGTAATTCAAATATAGGGAATTATAGCATGGGTGACTGTATAGTTTCGCCAAAGGGCATAGTATCTATTATTTAGTGACTGGTGTAACAGCTGTGTGTGTACGGGAATTCCTTGAGTGTTTTTGTCGTGTGCGTTTCACTTAGTAACTGTACCACGTGGTGCTGTTGCCGAGGGAACGGGTGTGACCGTTGATAGAGTGTGTGTATAGTATTCGTTGGAAACAACGCTCCATTGATAAGTATGGGCGCGTCGGAGTCGACGATTTTGGATCCCTTAGGATGCATGCTAAAGAATTTTAAAAAGGGATTTACAAAATGTGATTTTGGGGTGAAAATGTCTCCATCACGCCTGATTACATTATGTACTAGGGAATGGCCTGCTTTGGTTGCCGCATGGCCGCCACGTGGCAGTTTGGATCCTAATCTGGTACAGCGTGTACACGTGGCTGTATCAGGTAGGCCTGAACTTTACGGACAGTTTCCATACATTGATTGTTGGAGGCAGGCCATAAACGACTCACCAAGATGGATCCGAGTATGCCACGAGGAGCAATGTCGCCTCATGGTGGCCAGGACTCGTTTGTCCACTAGGGCCATGATTACACCCATTTTGGACACGCCCCCTGAGTCCGAGACCCCTATGCCACCCCCTTACTCCTCCTCCACAGGAAGAGGAAGGGGAGGTGATACAGGAAGCACTACACCCCTTTCCCCGTTGTCCCCATCTACTTCCTCCTCCAGTTCAGAGTCCATCCCCCTTATTACTAAACCTCCCCTTCCGGTACCAACCCCCGTTAACTCCACATATCCTGATTTGGCGCCATATCAAGCTTCCGGTCAGGCTCCCCCTAGCCCGGCCCAGAATATTTTATTCACTAATCTTCCCCATAATAAAGCTTCCCCATCCCCATGCCTTACTACCCCTCGACTGGATCCCCTAACCTACGCACCTCAACGAAGCCCCATACTAACCCGACAACTGACCGGTACTCTCAAGCCCCGACATTATCAAATGCCACTTCGTTTGGCTCCCGGCTCAGCACACCTTAATGATGAAGGCCAACTAATATACGCTGACCCAGTCTTTGTATACGTCCCCTTTACGACTACCGATCTCTTGAATTGGAAAACCCATAATTCCTCGTACACCGACAAACCTCAAGCCATGACCGACCTGTTCACCTCAATAGTCCAGACGAATAATCCTACTTGGGCTGATTGCCAGCAATTACTAATGACATTTTTTAATAACGAGGAGAGGACTAGGATAAACCAAGCGGCCATTAAAGCGCTGGAAGAAGAAGCCCGTACATTAAATCAAGCTAATCCAGCAGCATGGGCCGCAGCCCATTATCCGAACACTGATCCCTAGTGGAATATTAATGGTGCAGATCTGATTCATTTAAAAGCCTATAGAGACGCTATAATTGCTGGCATGAAAGCCGGAGGAAAGAAAGCTCTAAATATGTCTAAGACGGCTGAGGTGTTACAGAAAAGTGATGAATCGCCCAGTGTCTTTTATGACCGATTATTGGAGGCATACCGCTTGTATACCCCCTTTAATCCGGAAGCCCCTGAGAATTCCCGAATGGTTAACTCTGCCTTTGTCAGCCAAGCCTACGGAGATATTAAGCGCAAGCTACAAAAGTTAGAAGGGTTTGTATGGATATCCATAACCCAACTAATGGAGGTAGCTAATAAAGTTTATATGAACAGGGAATCAGAGACTAAGAAAGAGGAAGAGCGCAAGATGCGTAAAAAGGCAGATATGCTAGCGGTAGCGATCGCAGGCGTAGACAGACGGGGACCGGATAGAGGCGATAGTAAGTGGAATAGGGAACCCCTGAGTAGGAATCAGTGCGCATACTGTAGAGAAGAAGGGCATTGGAGAAGTGAGTGTCCACAAAGGGAACAGTATGAGAGAGACCGACCCAGGGCTGGATATGGTAATTATAGAGGTAGAGGAGGTCCCGGAGGGAGTAATGGTAATAGAGGAAGTGTTAGGGAAGATAGATATTATCCCGCAGCGCAGAGATCCCGCGACAGAGAAGATAGGGACTTTGTAGGATTGGCTGACACGGTCATGGAGGACTATTGATACCAACCGGGCTCAATCCCCCTTGGCCGAGCGGAGCCTATGGTCGAAGTATCAATAGGGGGAAAAAGGAGTGCATTCATGATTGATACTGGTGCTGAACATTCGGTGGTGACTGACCTAGTTGCTCCTCCATCTGGAAGAACTATCACCGTAATAGGAGCAACTGGAAGGAGTGCTGCAAAACCGGTTCTTAAAAGTCGACTCTGTACATTGGGAGGCCACATAGTGAAACATCAATTCCTTTATATGCCTGAATGTCCAGTCCAGTTGCTAGGACGTGACTTGCTGTCAAAACTACAAGCGCAGATAACGTTCCTGCCAAATGGAACAACATCTTTAAAGTTTAATGGACCTTCAGGTATTATGACACTATCAGTACCAAAGGAAGAAGAGTGGCGACTTTATACAGCGTTGACTAGCCAAAACCCTAAGAGTGATGAATCCTTATTCAATATACCAGGAGTTTGGGCAGAGAACAACCCACCAGGACTTGCTCGCAATATTCCACCTATTCGAATTGAACTAAAACTTGGGGTCTATCCAGTGAGCCTACGGCAATATCATATCCCGCAAAAGGCTAAGAAGAATATCCAATCATATCTGGATAAGTTCATACGGTATGGTATCCTAAAATTCTGTACTTCCCCCTGGAACACCCCATTGCTGCCTGTTCAAAAGCCCGGTACAGATGAGTATCGCCCTGTGCAGGACTTGAGAGCAGTCAATGATGCGGTCGTAAGTATACATCCAGTTGTGCCCAATCCGTATAACCTGCTTGCTTTAATTCCGGGCGGGGCTACCTACTTCACAGTCTTAGATCTCAAAGATGCCTTCTTTTGCCTCCGAATTGCTGCAGAAAGTCAGTGTATCTTTGCATTCCAATGGGAAAATGCTGTAACTGGCTTGAAACGCCAGATGACTTGGACAAGACTGCCCCAAGGGTTTAAAAATTCACCTACCCTATTTGGTTCAGCTTTAAGTCAAGACTTACTGGATTTCAAGTCCATCCCAGGAGAGTGTGTATTATTACAGTATGCAGATGACTTGTTGATAGCTGCAGTCACAAGAGAAATATGTCAGCAAGCAACACATGATCTACTACACATTCTCTGGAAGGCAGGATACAAGGTGTCCAGGAAAAAGGCTCAGTTGTGTCAGCCAACTGTCAAATATCTGGGATTCCATATCTCTGAAGGTCAAAGAATAATGGGGTCAGAGAGAAAAGAAGCTGTATGCCAAATACCAATACCCAAGAATAGAAGACAAGTGCGAGAGTTCTCTGGGGCAGCAGGCTTCTGTAGGATATGGATTCCCAGTTATGCGATATTGGCAAAACCTCTGTATGCAGCTATAAAGGGTACAGAACACAATCCCTTCCTATGGACCCCAGAACAGCAAAAGGCATTTGAAGATGTGAAGAAGGCTTTGATGAGTGCCCCAGCATTAGGTCTACCTGATCACACACGTCCATTCTACTTATATGTACACGAGCAAAGAAGAATGGCTGTGGGAGTATTAACACAGTACTTGGGATCATGGCAAAGACCTGTTGCCTATATGTCTAAACAACTGGATGCAGTGGCCAGTGGTCTTCCACCTTGTCTAAGAGCCGTAGCTGCAGCCGCCCTGCTGGTAGCTGAAGCCGATAAACTCACTCTGGGTCAAGAACTTTATGTGCGAGTCCCGCACGCAGTACAGACGTTGCTAGATTACAAAGGCAATCATTGGTTCAGTAACAGCCGCATGACTAAGTATCAAGCAATGTTGTGTGAAAACCCAAGAGTGCATTTAGAGACTGTTAATACCTTGAATCCAGCTACCCTTTTGCCACAACCTACTGAAAGTCAACACGATTGTTTGGAGGTGATGGATGAAGCATTTTCAAGTAGACCAGATCTTCGTGATTTTCCCATCCAGAACCCTGATGTCCAATACTATACGGACGGCAGTAGTTATGTGAAAGAAGGGATTCTCTATGCAGGATATGCAGTAACAACGATAGACAAGGTGATAGAAGCTCGGCCACTGTCAAAAGGAACATCGGCACAGAAGGCAGAATTGATAGCACTAACACGAGCATTACAATTGGCTGAAGGTTTAAGAGTGAACATCTACACGGACTCCAAGTATGCGTTTTTAACCACTCATATCCACGGAGCTTTGTATAAAGAAAGAGGACTATTGAATTCAGAGGGTAAAGAAATCAAGTACGCAGCTGAAATATTGCAACTATTGGAAGCAGTATGGGAACCGAAAGAAGTTGGTATTATACATTGTCGAGCACATCTGAGAGGAGATGGTGATGTAACCAAAGGAAATCGGATGGCAGATAATGCAGCTAAGCGTGCCGCTGAATCAGGAAGACAGGAATATGTGGAACATATAGCTGCTCTTATACCGACTCCACTGTCTCAATGGACTCCAGTTTATACAGCTCAAGAAGAAGAGTGGTTAAAGACTGAACCTGGAAAGTACCTGGAGAACAAATGGTATCAGTTAGAAGATGGAAGAATAGTTATTCCAGCATCACTAGCGGTAGAAATTGTCCAGAACTATCACAACGGGACACATTCTGGAAGAGAGAGTACGGAAGAATCTCTCAGAAAACATTTCTACATACCAAGATTGTCCAACTTAACTCAAGCCATTGTACGAAGATGTGTAACATGTGCTAAAAATAATGCAAGGCAAGGACCAGTAAAGCCACCAGGAGTTCAGTATATGGGGGGACTCCCTATGTCCGATCTACAAACTGACTATACAGTTATGCCTAAATCTGGTGGACATCGCTACCTACTAGTGGTTGTGTGCACCTATTCAGGCTGGGTAGAAGCATGTCCTACTCGTACAGAGAAAGCAGGAGAAGTTGTGCGATTCCTGCTACGAGAAATAATACCCCGATATGGACTACCATGCTCTATAGGATCGGATAATGGTCCAGCCTTTGTTCACCAGTGCCTACAACAACTGACTCATATATGCTTGGTATTAAGTGGAGGCTTCATACAGCATATAGACCTCAGAGTTCTGGTAAAGTAGAAAGAATGAATAGAACTATTAAAAACCAGTTGGCAAAAATGTGTCAGGAAACCCAACTTAAGTGGAATGTTCTTTTGCCTATAGCTCTGTTACGTATTCGAAGTACACCTACCAGAAGGATGGGTCTCTCACCTTTTGAAATCATGTATGGGCGTCCACCTCCCGTACTTGGTAACTTAAGGGGGGATTTGAGTCAGTTGGGAGAAGGAATTACTCGGCAGCAGGTTGTAGAGTTGGGTAAAACTATGGAGGAGGTACAGAAATGGGTACAAGATAGATTACCTGTGAATATTTATCCCCCTGTTCATAGTTACCATCCAGGAGACCAAGTGTGGATTAAAGAGTGGAATAATATACCGTTAGGGCCTAAGTGGAGGGGTCCTTATGTTGTTCTTTTGTCTACCCCTACAGCAATAAAGGTGGCTGAAGTGACTCCGTGGATTCATCACTCCAGGGTTAAACCAGCAGCAGTTGATTCTTGGCAAGTTACACCAGATCCAGAGAATCCCTGCAAGATCCGGTTAAAGCGCACGACTCAGTCGGAGTGACGAGGAAACATTTTGGATTACAATTATTGTTTTTACAGAGATTGGTAAGTGAGTGTTTTGACGGCCATAATAACACGCCTGACCACTCACCAACGTATTAAAAGCCAGGGTGTCTCGAAGGGACCCCTGTGAAGACGAGCAGAACTCCATTCCCTGCAGCCCTTACATCCTGGAAGCTGAGGTGCCACCGCACGGACGAAGACTGAGGATGCAGCCGACGAAAGAAGTGTTATTGATAATGTTTATTTATGTGTCTTTTTATATTCAGGAAGGTAGAGGTACCGACACTCCTAGCTGTGAGGTTTGCATTAAGACTACTATAACAGGTAATCATATTTCCCAGACCCTAATTTGGCATTCACAATATGAGTGTAAGCGATATGTATCTAGGTGTAGATACCTAGGTATAGAATATAGTGTATGCCATTTAGGAGTAGGAGAACCTAAGTGCTTCAATCCGGAGTATCAACCCCGTACAATTTGGTTGACCCTCAGGAATGGAGATCCACAGGGGACCCTAATAAATAAAACTGTGTTAGAAACCGTACATTCTTCGGGTGTTCTGCTATTTGATGCATGTAAAGCGATATCAAGTGGTAGGAAGCCGTGGAATGTATGTGGGGATCTTAGATGGGAGAGGACGTATGGGTCTAACGATAAATATATTTGTCCCAGTAGTAAAAACAAGTACGTAAGTCCAAGATGCCCAGATAAGGAATATAATTATTGCCCATATTGGTCTTGTGTGGGGTGGGCAACTTGGGGACAGACAGCAGACAAGGATATGATTGTTACTAAGTTGCCTACCAAACCATATTGTAAGTCTATGGAATGTAACCCAGTCCATATACTTATAAATAATCCTGAACAATTCTTAGACAGGTTCGGTAACTTATTTGGGTTTCAGATATATGGGACGGGTTTAGATCCTGGGACAATATTGTTTATAGGGATAGAGACCGATACCGTAGCAACCCAAACTCATCAGGTTTTCCATTCTTTTTATGAAGAGATGAGTGTAGATAATAAGATCCCCCATAATGCTAAAAACCTGTTTATAGATTTAGCTGAGAGTATTGCTGGTAGTCTTAATGTAACCAACTGCTATGTGTGTGGAGGTACTAACATGGGAGACCAATGGCCTTGGGAAGCAAAGGAGGTAATGTCCGGTTCTGAGGCAGTTGAACAAATAATATCTTCACAAGCCGATTATCAGATGAGTGTTAGAGGTAAATCTGAGTGGAGATTAAAAACCTCCATCATAGGTTATATTTGCATAGCAAGGAAAGGAATAATGTTTAATACTTCTGTAGGAGAATTAACTTGTCTAGGGCAAAAAGCTTATGATGATAATACAAAGAATACAACCTGGTGGTCGGCTTCAAATGTCTCAGAACCACCCAACCCGTTTGCAAGATATGCCAATTTAAAGGACGTGTGGTTTGACTTATCCATCACATCTAGTTGGAAAGCCCCAGCAAATTTGTACTGGATCTGTGGTAAGAAGGCCTATTCGGAGTTACCACAGGACTGGGAAGGGGCATGTGTGTTGGGTATGCTCAAACCATCCTTCTTCTTGTTGCCTATTGAAACAGGTGAGACTTTGGGTGTTAAAGTGTATGATGTGAATCATAGGAAGAAAAGAGGACCCATAGAGATAGGCGCGTGGGAAGATGATGAATGGCCTCCCCAGCGTATCATAGATTATTATGGGCCAGCCACTTGGGCAGAGGATGGTACTTTCGGATATAGAACCCCAATATATATGCTCAACCGCATAATAAGGTTACAGGCAGTGGTTGAGATAATTACTAATGAGACCTCACAAGCGCTCAATCTTCTAGCGAAGCATAACACCAGGATGAGGACAGCAGTTTACCAGAATAGATTAGCCTTGGATTACCTATTGGCAGTAGAGGGAGGTGTATGTGGGAAGTTTAACCTGAGCAATTGCTGTCTTCAAATAGATGACGAAGGGCAAGCGATAGCTGAGCTTACTAGCCATATGGTTAAACTAGCGCATGTGCCTACTCAGGTATGGAAGGGGTTTAATCCAAGTAGTTGGTTTGGTAACTGGTATGAGCAGTTTGGAGGGCTTAAGGCATTGGTAGGCGGAGTCATGCTGATTTTAATGTTGTGTCTACTCCTGCCATGTCGTATTCCTTTAGTAGTTAGGTCTGTGCAGAGCGTTATAGAAGATATAGCAGAGAGAAAGGCTGCTGCGCAGATAATGGCCATGTATAAATATGGGGCTCTAGATCTGGGAGAACCAATGCAGGAAGAGGAATGTTGAGGGATTCACATCATTGAAAAGTCTGGTCTGGTTTATGGCAAACTGAGGTATATGCAAACCAAGGTTAAGTGATGCCTCAAGTAATTGTGAAATATCAGAGGCATCAAAGGGGGGAATGTGGTGGAATCTCGGTAAAAATAAATTTAGTAGGCCGAGATTACCACGTGGCATGTGTACGTGCATATACTGGCGTATCGGTCGGTTGGTTGCACGTGGCAAAGATACGATCAGTAGTGTACGGAGCATGTGCAAGAATACCGGATATAATATTCCCCTCCTCCATTATGTTGGACAAGCCATGCGGTCAAACAGGAAGTTTGTTCTTGTTCGTTTTGATTGGTTACAAGAATGTGTGGGTGTAGCTTATTATGGGAGGAGTTATGTGCCTATATAAGGAGCCTACACTATTGTCCGGGGCTCAGAACTTGTTGTATTTTGGTGACATTAGTCCCTCTGAGTCCCGATCGGTGAACCGAATAAAGAATCTCTTCCTTCCTGAAGAAACCTGTGTCCATCTCTCTGTGCTTGGCTTCCGTCAGTTTCTCCGGTATCATTACAATGACGATATCGTCAGTGAAATTTTTTGCATTTTTCACACACAAATGGCTCTTACACTGACGATATAATTGTTGTGATACGTTTTACTGTTTTGAAACACTAATATTTGTGTTCAGCGAAGTCGACCGAGTATAACAGTACCCCTCATGTATAGGTTTTATGGTGTTTTCAAAAGTTACAGAGTCAAATATAAGGCTTGCGTTTCAGTTTTTTCACATTAAAATTCGCCAGGTTAGTTATGTTGCCTTTGAGACCGTACGGAAGTCCAGGAATGAAAATTAACCCCATGATGGCATACCATTTGCAATAGTATACAACCCAGGGTATTGCAAATGGGGTATGTTCAGTCTTTTTTAGTAGCCACTTAGTCACAAACACTGGCAAAAATGGCATTCAAATTAGTTTTTTGCATTTTCAAATATTAACACTAACTTTGGCCAGTGTTTGTGACTAAGTGGCTACTAAAAAAGACTGGACATACCCCATTTGCAATACCTTGGGTTGTCTACTTTTGCAAATGGTATGCCATCACGGGGGTAATTCTTATTCCTGGACTACCATATGGTCTCAAAGGCAACGTAACCAATCTGGAGAATTTCAATGTGAAAAAAATTTAAAATGTAACACGCTATATTTGACCCTGTAACTTCCCAAAACACCATAAAACCTGTACATAGGGGGTACTGTTTTACACGTGAGAAATTGCTGAATACAAATATGTGTATTTTATTGCAGTAAAAGCAAACAGTATTTTGACATTCACAGTTAAAATTTCATGTAGGGGGGCGGGGCCTAACCGCAGAGCTGTGCAGACGCTCATCTCAGCAGCTCCTACTAAACCGGGCACTTAACGCTAAAATTAACTGCCATACAGGCACTTAATCGTGACCCCAAAGCTACCACTCGAGAGAGGGCACCAAGGTGCAGAGATCGGTACCTCTCAAGCGACAAACCGAGCACAGCACACAATGAGGCCTACAAGCGTGGCAGGCGCAGGGGAGGCGGACGCTCTCCAGCAGCAAGGCCACGCCGAAAAGCTAACTGCAAGCCCTCGTCCCCCCCCCCCCCTCTGGACCGGTGGGGGTCATCCCGGTCCACTGCCAACTGACTCCCGGGCAAAGCAATGGGTCAATAACTGCTCCGTGGAGCCCAAAAGCTACCGTCCCTGCAACCTCCAAGATGGCGGAAGCCTCCCGCACAGACGACACGTCTAACACATGGCGGGAAACTGAGATGCGACTAAACAGTATATTCACTGCTTTCTGGGAGACCCTAGAAGCCCACATGAGGGGCCCAGAGCCTGAAGAGAACCCCCCAGACTTCGCCACAGGGTACCCCACAAGATGTCAGACGGGGAAAAACAGCAGCGCAACCCCAACGGCAGATGCAGCAAAAGGGTGACACTAACACGTACCGACAGGGGCAGAGGCAGGATACACAACTCAAAAAAGCAGATGCTGGAAGGCGGCGGGGGGTCAAACACCGGCATCACCCAGGCAAGGCAGGGAAGCGGAGGGAACCGCCGAAGACAAGCACAAGACCACCCCAAACAAGGCAGGTGAAGCTACACCCAGCACCCACAGCAATTCAGAACAGCCCAGGGGATCTCAGCACCCACACGCCGAGAAGATCGCACCAGCTGCACCACCTACCGCAGGGGGTACTCACCCAGCCCCGTCAAGGCATCGGCTGACCCCAAAGGGACTGAGACTCTAACCCAGGCATAATCTCATCAGACACATAACTCTCTTTGCCCCACTGGAACTCACACGAATGTCTGATGACATATATCATTTATTTTGTGTTCTTACTATATTCAGTCTTGTTTCCTAAATATCCCATCACTCGCAGCCAAAATAGAGGTCTGCATATTAAGCTAAGATGCTAACGTAGCTAGGGGGTTTTACTTATAACTTTTACTTTTCAAATCAGTGTTTTCACCTCATGCTCCACACAGTTAACCCTCTAGCACTGTACTTATCTAGCTTGTATACTTTTCATCAAACGCACAGATTAAGCCAACAAGTTCAACTGCAATTTGTAATCAATAGAAGTCTATGCTTTGTTTGAGTATCTATATTAAAAAAAAATGTGCACTACTTCAAATGCCATAATTGTAAAATCGATGTGTTATGTCCACGCTTACGTATGTTATTGTGGCAGAGTAAGCTGCTATGTTCACACTTGCACGCAAAAAATAAAGAACTAAAAAAAAAAAAAAAATGTCATGTAGAACTAAGAAATATTTTTAAATATCTTATTTTCTCCCATTTTTTTTATATTTTATTCATATTAAATTATGTTCCATACCTAAATATCTGATGTTAAATGAAAGCCCTGTTTCCCCTGAATAAAATTATATATAATAAGTGTGGGTGCATTTAATATGAAAGAGGCAAATTACGGTTGGACAGACATATAGCGCAAATGCCAGGTTTTGTTTACGTTTTGTTTTGATCACAACTTGTACATTTGGCTGCGGTCTTAACCCCTTTAGGACCGCTGACGGTAAAACGTGCGTTTGGACCGCTGACGGTCCTGAACCGCTCACAATTGGCTGCTGTCAAAGTGGGTGTTACAAACACTCACTTTGACAGTGATCTCTGCCCCTCTCTCCTCTGTAGCGTTTTGTGAGGCGAGAGAGACAGAGATCGTGATAGTTTGTTGCAGCAGAAGTGTTCCAGAGCTTTATACAGTATCTAAAGTGAATAAAAAATCATTTTAACCCCTTCCCTGCCAGATCTGTTACAGCAGTGCATTTGTACTGTCTGTATTTTTTTTTTTCCCTTAAAGGGTTAAATTTGTTTTAAAAATCTGTGTCTTGGTCTGTCTTAGTCAGTTTCCTTCCCCCAAATCTCCATTAGATTTTTGTGACAGGAGTTAGTTTAGGGATTGCTGTTTAGTCTGTTTTAGTAAAAAAAAAAAAAGGAATAAAAATGTTTTGTGTGTTTGTAATTTGTTTTAGTCGTGTGTAAAACATGCAGCGTATGTATAACTTGCAGGAGACATATGCCTTCTTGGCGTCAGACTCTGACGCCACTGACACTGCGTCAGATTTTGACCCAGGTCAGTTTTCTGACACGTCTAGTCAAGACGACATGTCATCTGTGTGTGAGCCGGCTGAAGAAAGAAGCTGTGCTTCCTCTGCTACGCCGAATGTGAAGGGGGACTGGGTACCTCCACAGTTAGCCGAGCCCAACGTCCCCCCTTTTAGTGCCAACGCAGGCATTAATGTTAATGTGGATGGCTTCTCCCCAATGCAGTATGTAGAACTATCTTTAGGGGATACCATCTGGAAGGAGATGGCTTCCCAGACTCACTTGTATGCTACCCAATTTATTGAAAACAATCCAGGTAGCTATACAGTCAGGGAGCATGACTGGCATCCCACAGATGTCCCAGAGCTTAAAAAATTCTGGGCTCTTACAATGCTCATGGGGATTATAAAGAAGCCATCGATTCGCTCATACTGGAGCACTAACCCAATAATGTCTAGTCCAGTATTCTCCCAAACCATGCCTAGAGCCAGATACAAATTACTGCTGAGATTTTTACATTTCAGTGACAATACCCTCTGTCACCCTAGAGATCACCCCCAATACGATAGGCTTTATAAAATACGCCCACTACTAGACCATTTTCAGGACAAATTTTCGGATGTTTATACCCTCCAACAAAATGTATCCATAGATGAATCTCTAATGAAATACAAAGGGAGATTAGGGTTCAGACAATACATCCCCTCAAAGCGCTGTAGGTATGGCATAAAACTGTACAAACTGTGCGAGAGCGAAAGTGGATACACATTTGCCTTTCATGTATATGAGGGGAAAGATGGTCGGCTGGACCCTCCTGGCTGTCCTGACTCCCTGGGGACAAGTGGGAAACTTGTATGGGACCTACTAAACCCCTTGTTTAACCCCTTAACAACCGAGGACGGTTCAGGACCGTCATCGGCATTTTTGCGTTGCCGACCGATGACGGTCCTGAACCGTCCTAACGGTCAGATGTACTTACCTGATCGCCGTCGTTCCCCCGGCGGCGATCGGCGGTGCTCCCGTTGTGGGGAGACTGCCTGAAGCCCAGACAGTCTCCCCATGGCAGATTAGGACCCCTGTGGCCATGTGATCGCCCAACAGGGCGACCACATGGTCACAATAGGTGTCCATGTGTCTGCCTGCAGGGGGACTGTCTGTGCTGACAGGCAGTCTCCCTGCTAGTGTAAAATAAAAAAAAAAATTAAAGTTAAAGTGAATAAAAAAAAATAATAATTATATATGTGTATATATATTAATATAAAAATACACTTCTAATTAAATTACACACATATATATATCATATATATATATAATAACTATATATTGTATATATATATATATATATTATTAAATACAAATAATAAGTAAATTAAAATTAAAAAAATTACAAATAATACAAATTTTAAAAAAAATTACATATCTATATGCAATTTTATTCTAACTGTATTTTGATATTAAAATATATATATTTATGGGGGGCGGGGCCAGGCCGCCATGCCGAATGGTCGCACGATAGTGCAGCTCCTGCAATATTTCCCAGGTTTAACACAAAAACTCGACTTTATACTTACCTGGCAACGACCAGCAACGGCAAATCAGCGCAAGCAGTCACCCTGGTTCCGAGGAGAGGCTTGCTGTGAAGTTCTAGTCCCTTGGAGGGGCGCTCTCCATCTTCCACGATGGAGGCCGCTCGGGCGGTGAGTGAGGTGGACGGCCGCTGCCCAGCTATCCTGCCCACCAGCGGTGTGAGCGAAGCACAGAACTAGGAGGGTCTGGCCCTGTTCCCCCCCCTCTGGGCCGGTGGGGGTGATCCCGGTCCCCACCCTGGGCCTGCCAGCGCGCAGAAGTTCCGGCGCTCCAGGCTACGGCAGAGCTGCCTATACACGCGGAGGCCGCAGCCAAAAATGGCGGAGACCGCATGGCGAGCCACCCAAGAATGAAGGAAGGCGGACACACCCGCCACAAACATTCAGCGAGCCGATACGGGAGGCAAGAAAACTGGCAAGTACCTGATCAGACCCATTCTGGGACCAGCCAAACCGGGACGAGGAAACCGGGGCCACGTTGAACCACCGAAGGCAGCAACTTAAGCGGCTGGCAGAGGTCGGCACCTACAAGCTACCACTAAAGCACGACCAAATACACAAATGGAATGTGCACCTGTGGGACGGGACCCCGGCGACGAAATCGTACAAGCTGATCCTCTCAGATAGCCGCTCAGAAACAGAGATCCATAGACTGACAGCCCGCGGCGTCGAGAACTCACTGGGGAGACAATATGGCGGTGGCACTGGACTGAATCACAGGCACAACAGCGGGAATATTACCCTGCCACACAACCGGACCGCAACCGACACGACAGTCCCCGGGTTCTTGCCCCTCTGCCGACAATATATCACCTAGGTGGATCTCATGCCATACAGCTCTGGACTTTCATCTTGCTGGTTTAGGGTGGGCCTGGGGCGGAAAACCTTACACCTGTTTGATGCTCACATTTTTGTTTCATTAATTTAAGCGGACAGCTCTAGAGGCAGCATGATAGCACTTTTGTTTAGTCACCTAGGAGACTGCAATCAGAACCTAGATATGTTATCACAGCATGTAAACCATAGAAACTACAGAGCTAGCCAGAATCTAGACTACTCAATAATGTGACAAATAAGCTACTACTGAATAACAAATAAGCTACTACTAAATACTACTACTAAATAATGTGACATGTAACCGTATCCATGCATGTTTAGTTAATACGCTACACGTAATAGACGCTACATCAAGAATAACAATGTTGAACGCAAACTAACCATAAAATTGTGCACGTACTAACATACCCCTTGTTAAGCATGTTTATGACAAAGCTTGGGGAGTGCCGTTGGGGTACCCCATGCGAGTTGTTCCTGCAATTGCACTGCAAAAATAAAGAATATAAAAAAATATATATATATATATATATATTTATATCAAAATACACTTAGAATGAAATTGTATATATATCTATGTATATATAAATAAATAAATATAATACGAATATACATGTGTCCATATACAAAATTACATAAATAATTATATAAATATACACGTAGACTTCAAATATATAAATATGCATATATATTTAAATTATACGTGCATATTTATGTAATATTTTTACATAATTAAGTAATTTTATTAATTGCAATTTGAGGGACCTGCCTGCCAACCCAGGTGAAAATTCCAGAGAATTTAATTTGCTAGCACTGTATTTTACCCTGTAACTTTCTATGACACCCTAAAACCTGTACATGGGGGTAATGTTTTACTCGGGAGACTTCACTGAACACAAATATTAGTGATTCAAAACAGAAAAACCTATCACAGCGATGATATTGTCGGTGAAAGTGACTTTGTTTCGCATTTTTCACACACAAACAGCACTTTTACTGATGATATAATTGTTGTGATATGTTTTCCTGTTTTGAAACACTAATATTTGTGTTCAAGAAAGTCTCCCGAGTATAACAGTACCCCCCATGTACAGATTTTAGAGCGTTTTTGAAAGTTACAGGGTCAAATATATGGGTCAAATATTTTTACATTGAAAATGGCCAGGTTGGTTATGTTGCCTTTGAGAGCGTATGGTAGCCCAGGAATGAGAATTACCCCCATGATGGCATACCATTTGCAAAAGAAGACAACAAAAGGTATTGCAAATGGGGTATGTCCAGTCTTTTTTAGTAGCCACTTAGTCACAAACACTGGCCAAAATTAGCGTTCAATTTAGTTTTTTTGTTTTTTCACACAGAAAACAAATATGAACGCTAACTTTGGCCAGTGTTTGCGACTAGGTGGCTACTAAAAAAGACTGGACATACCCTATATTGAATACCCTGGTTTGTCTACTTTAAAAAAAATATGTACATGTGGGGTGTTATTCAGAGACTTTTGGCAGATAATAGTGTTACAATGTCACTATTGATAAATTTGAAAGAATATATGTTTTGAAATCGCAATATCCTACTTGTACCTATAACCCTATAACTTGCAAAAAAAAGCAAAAAAGCATGTAAACACTGGGTATTTTAAAACTCAGGACAATATTTTTAATCTATTTAGCAGTTTTTTTTATTCGCTTTTGTAGATGAGTAAAAGATTTTTCAAGTAAAAGTCAAAAAACATGTATTTTTTTAAATTTTTCATCATATTTGTTTGTTTTTTAAAATTAAATTACATGAGATTATATAAATAATGGTATGTAAAGAAAGCCTTTTTTGTCCTGAAAAAAACAATATATAATTTGTATAGGAACAGTAAATGAGAGAGCGGAAAATTACAGCTAAACACAAACACCACAAAAGTGTAAAAAGAGGCCTGGTCGCAAATGTACAACATCGCAAAAACAGTCCAGTCCTTAAGGGGTTAATAAAGGTTACCACCTTTATGTGGATATTTTTTAAAGTAGTGTCTGTCTGTTTAAAACACTTTATGGTTTACAGACACTGGCCTGCGGCACTGCCAGAAAAAATTCCAAAGACTTTCCACGATCTCTCATAGAGGCAAAATTTAAAAAAGGCTGAAGTGCTTGCATTACAATTTAGGGACAGGAAGGATGTCAACATACTAACCACCATCCATGACGAACGCATTTAAGACGTCTCTGTCCGGGGCAGAGTAGAGTCCAAACCGGTTTGCATCAGGGCGTATAATAAGTACATGGGGGGTGTTGATTTGGCTGATCAGCCATATCTTATTTTACGAAAAACCAAAGCATGGTATAAAAAGGTGGCTATCTATCTGATGCAAATAGCATCCCACAACTCATTTTTGCTTTTTTTTAAAAAAAATATTCCAGGGAAAACCACCTTTCTCCAATTTCAGTTGAAAATCATTTCTTTAACAATTTATGGAGATGGACAAGTTCCAACAACGGTACAAGCTGAGTCCAGACATTTTATTTTTAAGTTACCGCCAACTGCTAGAAAAAACCCAGAAACGTTGCCGGGTCTGTTTTAAAAACGGGAAAAGGACAGACACCCCTTTTCACTGTCCTGATTGCCCTTCGAAACCAGGACTCTGTGTAGGAACATGTTTCAAGCTGTACCGCACAGAACAGTTGCAAGAAGTGTTCCTGAATTTTTATTTTATTTTTTGTTTCTTTGGCAAGCAGCCCCCAAATCTCCAGTTAGATTCTATTTGCAGGAGTCCGTTTAAAGATTGCTGCTAAATGTACATTTGCTACCTGCACGTTTGGTCTAACAAGTATTCTGGCAGTAACACATAACCAAGAAGAGGAGGTAAGGGCTGCGCTAAGATACAAAGAATAGTACCGTAGAAATTGGACCAAATGGCCTGAATGAATAGACAGCAATAAGTAAACCTGGGTATTATAGTCTCTATTAAAACACCATAAAAAAGTAATTAAAACAAAGTCCATCCAAGTAATAAAATGTTCAGTAAAAATCTATAAAAACATCTCACTGATATATGGATAGGGTATGTGTACAATCCTCAGGAGTTGATCCGTCCAGGTTGTAGGTAATCCGTATATGTGAAGATAAAAAAAAAAACACGACAAACTGCCAATGGTGAAATATTGTAGATCCAAAGGTAAAATAAATAAAAAAGAGGATAGTACACTCACATTTGGTGGAGCTTAGGCCAGCTCTAGGATGAAGGGCGCTTAGCGGTATGATCCCCGCTAAGGGATATACTGGAGAAGTGAGTCCATCCGTCCGACTTTGGTTCCGTCGTACTCCACAATATATATATAAAAAACAGCAATAGTGCTCTCAGTTGGAAAATAAATAAAATAGATAAAATAAAATATACTCACAATGGTAGAGCAGGAAATACTGCTCTATTGACACAGCACTGGTGCAATTATCCCCACCTATGGATATCTTGAAACAGGATACAATTAAAATGCCAGGAAAAATAATAATATAAGTGTATATAAAATACAATAAAATAAGTGGAAGATTGGTCCTATAAAAAAGGAAACCAAAAAAAACTTTTATTGCTTTAAAATACACAATTTAAAACCATTAACGCGTTTCACGTTTAAGGCTTTATCAAAATGGTAATAGAACAATATACCTGGCATGAAACAATATTTATAAGAATACATAGTGGTTAAAATTGGCGCCAAAAAGCGGTTACACCAATTGCAGACAAGTCTTGCCTATAAACTGTAAAGATTCAACTTGTTTTAAGTATGTTTTAAAAAAGTATATATATATATATTTTGCTTTATCTGTTTGCATCGATCAGATGCTTTCTATCCATTTATATTTTAGATCTCCAATCTAGTATTCTCTGGGCATCTAGCGATTGCATGGATCGCGTTAGTTTGGGGTCATGCTTTGTTATTTGTACTATCTAACTGTATGACTCGCACACTAATCAATCAGATTTTGTCCGCTCAGGACTAGATTTCTGGTTGTTTATTCATAGTTCATACTGACTCACTACTGCCTTCGAACAAGTCGTTTATCATATAACGAATTGTTACCACTTATTACAATATACATTGTATACAACAGTGACGAACTCCTGCAATACATTTAGCAGGCGGATGATATTGAGTCAGTAATTTTCGTGTATATTAGTTTTCTTTCCATATTATAGCCAGTTCGGCTCTTATAGGACTAGACATTAGGTCCTCTATCCACAGTTTACACGGGTTTGATTTTGCCGTAGGTTAAACCTTTGACCTCTAATGAACTGTGACTAACTACCATATTTATACATTGTACCTATTCAGTCATGCATTTCCGCTATTTATGTAGCAGCTGACGGTATCCAGCCAGCTTATCTACATTTCGAACAGCCTTTCTCCTTACTATAGTAGTCTATTCGATTCTATAGTTCTAGTAGCTTTGCTTGTCAATTTGATTTTTACCATGATCTTGGAGACTGCCGCTATTCCGCTTTTGCTCCAGATAATTTATTTAGATTTATGAAGAAATATATATATTTCTTCATATATTCTCTTTTGTGTGTCATTTTCACCACTCCCCCTACCCCTTGTCTATATGCTTCTGTATATTTTTCTCTGTCTGAGTTAGACAGTTATATTTAGATGTATCTATGATTTTTCTCTTTTGGTATAATTAAAGTATCTTCGTGATTTTTATCAATTCTTTATTATAGGGACAGATATCTCTCTCTCTCTTTGTGTTTTAAAAAAAGTGTTCTAATACTTGTCTGCAATTGGTGTAACGCTTTTTGGCGCCAATTTGAACCACTGTGTATTCTTATAAATATTGTTTAATGCCAGGTATATTGTTCTATTACCATATATTTTATTTTATTTTATCTATTTTATTTATTTTCCAACTGAGAGCACTATTGCTGTTTTTTATATATATATTGTGGAGTACGACGGAACCAAAGTCGGACGGACGGACTCACTTCTCCAGTATATCCCTTAGCGGGGATCATACCGCTAAGCGCCCTTCATCCTAGAGCTGGCCTAAGCTCCACCAAATGTGAGTGTACTTTCCTCCTTTTTATTTATTTTACCTTTGGATCTACAATATTTCACCATTGGCAGTTTGTCATGGTTTTTTTTTATCTTCACATATACGGATTACCTACAACCCAGACGGATCAACTCCTGAGGATTGTACACATATCCTATCCATATATCAGTGAGACGTTTTTATTGATTTTTACTGAACATTTTACTACTTGGATAGACTTTGTTTTATTTACTTTTTTATGGTGTTTTAATAGAGACTATAATACCCAGGTTTACTTATTGCTGTCTATTTATTCAGGCCATTTGGTCCGATTTTTACGGTACTATTCTTTGTATCTTAGCGCAGCCCTTACCTCCTCTTCTTTTTTATCTGACCAAGGGTCTTGAGGGATTCCCTTTTACGGTTGCTGCTTACATTTCTGTTACATAGCGTAGACTCTTCCCCCTTGTTTTTAGTAACACATAACCAGCTGTCCAAAAACAGATGACGTGTGCATAAAAAACAGAATTAAAAAAATTACCACTACACTTTCTTTGGGGGGCAAAATGGTTGGGGGAAAGAAGTCAAAACACCCCATCTTCTATAACCTTTGATGTCTACTTTATAAAAATATATACTATATGTACTGTCATGATGGTAACATTAACTGGGGGGTGCAAAAATATGTCCAACTGAAGCTAGACCAAGCATACCTATATATCAAGTTGAAAAACTGACATGTACAAGTTTTGATTGTTGCCTTTTGGCCCCCAAACAACCCAGCAACCCTATACATGGGGGGTATCATTGTACTCGGGAGATGTTGCTGAACATATTGGGCAGTGTTTGGCAGTGACACATAACAGGATCTGTTAAATCATGCCTAAAGTACAATGTGTGTGAAAAAAACAGAAAAAAAAATTACTAACTCAATGTTTGACAAAGCCTGGTGGTAGAATTAGTGCATGGGAAGTGTTAAAATACCACCACGTGAAATACCCAAGGGAGTCTACTTTTCAAAAATATATGGTTTGATGGGGGTAAAATACATTGGCCGGCTTCAAAAATGTCCCAAATAGGACATGCATGCAGGGTGACTACATGTCAAAATTCCAAGCTGGGAAACTGATATGCGCACCTGCAAAATGTAGCCTTTTAGCCCCCAAACAACCCAACACACCTATACATGGGGGTATCCCTGTACTCGGGAGATGTTGCTGAACACATATTGTGGTGTTGTTTGGCAGTGACACATAACAGTATCTGTTAATTCATGCCTAAAGTACAATGTGTGTGGGAAAAAACGAAAAAAAAATTACTAACTCAATGTTTGACAAAGCCTGGTGGTAGAATTAGTGCATGGAAAGTGTTAAAATACCACCATGTGAAATACCCTAGGATGTCTACTTTTCAAAAAAATATGGTTTGATGGGGGTAAAATACATTGGCCGGCTTCAAAAATGTCCCAAATAGGACATGCATGCAGGTTGACTACATGTCAAAATTCCAAGCTGGGAAACGGATATGCGCACCTGCCAAATGTGGCCTTTTAGCCCCCCTGCAACCCGACACACATATACATGGGTGGTATCCCTGTACTTGGGAGATGTTGCTGAACACATATTGGGGTGTTTGGTAGTGACACCTAACAGAATCTGTGAATTTATACCTGAATTGCAATATATGTGAAAAATTTTTAAAAAATAAACTACCTATGCAAAGTTTGGCAAAGGTTTGTGGTAAAATGGCTGCATTGAATTAATACCCTGGGTTATCTAGTTTAAGAAAAATATATACAGGTGGGGTGTTTTTTTGGAGATTTATGACATAACAGTGTTACAATATCACTATTGATACATTTGAAAAATGTACATTTTGAAACAGCAATTTCCTACTTGTACTTATAGCCCTATAACTTGCAAATAAAAGCAAAAAAAAAAAGCACAAACATTGGGTGTTTTTAAACTCAGGACAACATTTTAAATCTATTTAGCAGTTTGTTTCATTCGATTTTGTAGATCAGTAAAAGATTTTTTAAGTAAAAGTCAAAAAAAGTTGTTTTTTTTATTTATTTTTCACCATATTTTATTATTATTTTTTAATTAAATTATATGACATGATAAAAATAATAGTATGTAAAGAAAGCCCTTTTTGTCCTGAAAAAAAACAATGTATAATTTGTATTGGAACTGTAAACGAGAGAGCGGAAAATTACAGCTAAACACAAACACCACAAAAGTGTTAAAATAGCTCTGGTCCTTAACGTACAAACATCGCAAAAACAGTCCAATCCTGAAGGGGTTAAATTAGATACATTGTTCTTGTATAAATTGTTATTAGTAAGTCACCTACAATTTCTCAGAACAGCCCCACGTGCACACCTAAAATTAAAGGTATGCACCCACCCTAAAAAATACAAAACCTCTTCACACCTCCCAGGCTCTCAATGTTGGGAGGAAGGACATAACTCTTTTAAAAAGTGGGGTAAAAAGGAGAGTCTGGTGTAGGTAGAGGAGCATAATTGCATATCTCCATTTGCTGACAGGGCAAACCAACATTATAAATGGGCTACTATTAGTGTTATAGTATTGGCAGTGTTTGTTAAACGCGTTACTTCCAATGATACATCATTTGTACTCAATATCAGACCTACAAGACCCCATATTCTACAGTCATTGACTGCATCATGTGCTTATGGTTTGTTTTGTTTACTAATCACGTGACTGTCCGCCGACATCCTTTGTCATGTGACACGCCCTGACCAATCAGCGCGACCCGCGCTATTTTCGTTTCGCGGCGGTGATGACGGACCCTCAGAGACGGATCGGAGGTCGCAGAAGCTCGGGGCTTCTACTGAACGCGCCGGCGAGTCGCGGTGGAGAAGCCCGGGTGTTATGCGATGCATTGAAGAAACTCAGCGCGGTGACGCGAGCCATATCCGCTAACGTGCGGCAAGTCAACTCCAGCCTAGAGAGGTGAATCTCGGCCAGGATTGGTTTAGCGGCTTCCAGGGGGCGGGTCCTAATCTCTGTAAGCTGATTGGCTGTTGAGCTGTCAGTATTACTGGGAAGGATAGAATGCTTGCTGGAGCTTAGAGAGAGCTGTATTCTGTTTGGGTTCCATTTAATTTCCTGTCTATTGATACCTAGCACTGTCTATGGGATGAGGGTAATTACAATGGTTTTAGATCTTCAGCATCCCAGCTGCTATGTGTTCTGTTGGTTCTAATGTTTAGTCAACATTAGATCATCATTGTAAATACTTTGAGGGTTATCTACAAGGGCTGGATGGATTTAAAATACAAAATTCAGGCCCTTTATTCAACATTCCAGAATGGAGCAGACTAGAGTCTGAATTAAGTTTGGAGGCCTGTTCCTTTTTTTAAATTTTATTTTATTCCATTTTTATTTGCTAGATAATGAAGGAGTTCGAATAGTCAAAGTCATATGCATAAGGAGATGTAACAGATAAAGGAAGATCAAAGTTAGTTCCAAACGTGTCCAATAATAAGATCAATGCAAAGCAGCATAGTTATCTAACTAGAAACACTCCCACAGACAACAGACCCGTTTCTGGCATTGACGTAAAATGGGTTTTTAGTAACCAGAACAACAACTGCGTCTCTGTTGTCCAATACGGTCTTAGATTTGGGCAAGTCCACCAAACCTCAATGCTTTCCCGTGGGAATTTCACTGAGGCTGGATGTCCTCATGCAGAGAATAAGGACGTCCAGCGTCATTTAAGGACCTAGAGTCTGGTAAACTACTGGAAGTGCGTTTAGTGCCATTAGTCTGGTAGAGAGCATCTTTGCACTAGTTTCTCAAAACATTTTTTTTTTTTTCACTGCAGAACTATGGGGGACATTGACATTGCACCCAGGCTACTTCAATGAGCTGAAGTGGTCTGGGTTCCTATAGTGTCCCTTGATTTTTATCCCATGCATTCCAAGATTGCCAACACAACCTCACTACCAGTTTTATATGTATTCAGCAGTGCAACATTTTATACAAAACCACCATATTCTAACTGTGGTAACAGTGGGAGAATATGGCTATCACTTCTGATTAATTGTGGCATACGGTGTGTTTGCACTTGCAAGTAGCTGATCGTCTGTATAAACAGTGTCAGTGTATCAGCCAAGATTCATGCTACTTGCTGAAGTGCTTTGGGAGTTAACAGAGTAGCTCGATATCCACCTTTATAAAAGTGTTAACTTTAAACCGAAATTGGCACATTTTATAATATTGAATCAACTGATTCGGTGCTTTCTATGAGATGAAATGCAGGCAAAGAGCATCTGCTTCTGTGTCCCATAGATTCTCCATTATACTTCACTATTAATCCTTTATTTATAGGCATTGGGGGGTTATAAATATATACATTTGTAATGCTGGTATTTTTTTTTTTTTTTTTAAATGAGGTTTTTATTTTCACTACAAATTCTTATGTGGAAGCCAATACTGAAATAAAGGTTATAATGGCACTTTAATTGACTCTTTATAATTTGTTTTATATTTGTGAAGATCCTATATTTGCATGCATATGTATAATGAATGTTTTGGATATGCAAAGATATTGAAAGCATAGTTGTGATATTGCAATGTTGACCTGGTTCATAATGAACCACCATAGAATAACACTGGCGTTATAGCACATAACTTGTCATAAAGTTTTAATAAGTTCTGTAATTATTTAATTTTTGAAAATGGTCAATTAAGTACACAAACGGTCTTACTGAAACCATTATATCTTTTTTCACTCAGGATTTTGCTGGATAAACAGGACATCGAAGAACTAGAGACAATGCTTGTATGTATGGACACATCATTTCAGGATTAAAAGTGGACATTTAATATTCTGTGATATATATATATATATATATATGTGTGTGTGTGTGTGTGAAATATAATCTTTTTTTCTGTTTTTTAATTTATTTTATTTTTATGCAATATGTTAATTTAAAGGACAACTGCCACCTAAAAGTTACTTTGGGCCAAAGTAATGCTTTTTATATTTTATTCAAGGGAAAAGTTTTTGTTCTTTTTCTTAATAGTGTCAATGTAAAATTTCTAGCAAAATGCATCCCTACCTGTGGGCTTACTATTTTTTTTTTTTTTCCCACCACGGAGAGCACAGGGCAGTGATGTAATCTCTCAGCGCCCTGTACTCCCTGAGAGGCAGTGCAGTCTAACTGGGATGGTTGGTGGCCATTTTGTGATTGCCATACGCTGTGTGTTTCACCTGCACTGTGCTCTGGGGCTGGAGCCTATGTCTCTCAGAACACTCTGTTCAGAACACAGGTAGGTCACCGGCTGTCAGGCGGAATACACAGCTTGTTCTCAATGGAAAGCCTCTGTGCTGGAACAGCATGCAATCATGACTTTCCTATGCTTCTAAGTGAGTTGTATTATATATGTTTGGAGTGCTCCTTAATCATTCCATGGGTCTATTGGGTGTGTATTATATAGTACTGAAATCAGGCTGCTTTGATTTATATACTGAATTTATCCTTTTTCCTCTGTCTTGGTGAGTATGGCTTGCATGTGTAACATAAAACGGAGACAGCAGTGGACCATACTAACATATTATTTCATCTCCTAGAATTCTCTGCTGCTGGAGAAAATGTGAAATAACTGCATCTGAAAAACATTAAGCCGTGGGTCCCTGAACATATGAGGAGTTAAAAAGACATATAAGAATAGTGCATGCAATCAATGGAAAGAAGATGGTGTTCTGTACTTATTACAGCCGATAATAAGCCAAGATGAAAAACAACCCAGACATTATTTGTGTATGATGCATACTTTTCAGTATATTGAGCAGTGTATATGAACCACTAAACACAAAATGAAAATTTTTGAAATAATCTGAATTTCAATACTTTAAGATTTATTAATTACTGTTGGCTTAATTTACAAATAAATACTGACGTGAATATCTCCCAACATGGAGCAACAGTAGAGGAGATTTACAACAAAAGCCCCCTTCCCCATAAACAATAGACTGGTGCGATTTTTCACTTTAAATTTAACTTTCTCTCAGCCTCCTCAAGGATATGTGGGTTACTATTAAAACCACCCCTAGGTGGAGAAGAGTTGGAAAATGTGCATGGAGAGATCCATCATTGTTGGACAGGTTTCAGAGGGTTGTTCATTAGTCTTGAGGATGTGTCAGAGGAGAGCACAGAAGAATTTCTTCTCCCTGAAAGGGTTTTCGGAAGTGGGCACTGGAGTGATGAGGGGATCTTCGCAGGCATGGGCGTCACAGAAAGTCATAAGGTCTGAAGCAGCTTTTGAGACCTGTAGGGAAATAAAGTTTTTTTTGAGCTTGATATGACTATGGAGTTGAAAGCACGGGGTAACTCTTCCTCAACATAAAATGTGATATTGTTTTTAAATGCCAAAAGGTTTCCTTGCATGAGTAAATTACGCCTCGTTAAGTTGGTTAATAAGGAATCAACTTCTTAGTTCCAAGGATAATGTTATTTTTTCAAACTACAGCCAAATGAATTGACCGTGAATCAACAGTAGACCATTTGGCAATATAACCACTGACCTGAATTGTACTGGTTATGTTTCTAGGTGTACCACTTCAGAAATCTCCCTCAGGGTTAAACCCTGAATTTTCACAAATTAAATCTGAATGGCAAAATGTGGGCCAAACTAACCCAAGCTGTAACTATAGCTTAATTGGAGAACTATTCCCGATTTTTACCTCACTTTTGCCATTTGAATTTAATTCTCAAAAATGTGGCATTTAATAACAATTTATGTGATTAACCCTCAAGGTACTAAAGTGAGAATTATCAAGAATACAATGTGCATTTGAAATTCAAGGCCAAAAAAGCCAAAGTGCTTCCAACTTTGATATTTTAGCCTTAAATCTGAAATTCCCTTTGAATTCCCAACAATTTTCACTTCAGTGAGTAACTAAGTTTGTCTGTCATTTTGGAGCATGGGACAGTTGACATTCAAGTGCCTACAAAATTAGTAAACCACTTTTCTTCTGTTGCATTTCTGTCCAACATTTTTGCCTTTTTGTATGAATTGTAAATAAATGTATCTGAATATATTTTGTGTAAGACTTCTTTTCTCATGCTTTGGGTCTGTTTGTTATTACAGTGTTATCTTGTATAGTACAAGTAGGTCCAGATGTCAGATGGGGAACACAAAATAAAATGATCCAAAAAAATTACTCTCTCTAATTTTTGTTCATGGTGTCTGTCACGATTCGTAATAAATAGAATATATTTTTTGGTTTATCATAGCAGTTGCACTGTTCTGTTCAGGGGCGCCACCGGGTAGTGTATGTATGTATGTTTGTCTGTTATTATGTATGTTTGTGTCAGTATGTTTGTATCTGTTAATTTAAAAGGATAAGAGAGCGCAAAGATAAGTAAAACAGTAGGTGAGGAAGTGCACTAAAGCACTACACAACAAAATAGACTAAAGCTGCCAGATACAATAAAAACCTTACCAAGTTTTAAAATAATGTAGACCATATATAAAATAAAGTTAGTATCAGCGCTTAGTAGATATTTCCTTATTTTCCGAATATAGGAAACAACATAAAATGCAATAATAATATTGATTTAAAACATAAGGGTTCCAATCTCAGTATATGGAAGGAAATGTCCAAATAATTTCGGGAATTTGTAACTGTTGCAAGATAATCTGTATGTTCTCTGATCAAAGTCAGTTTTGTTCACTGCAACTTAGTATCCCACCTTACATTACAAAAGATACTGACAGTGTGTAATTCAGTTACAATTTTATTCCCTATACAAAAATAAAACCAAAAAAAACCCTAAGAATAACTCTTACAAAATATCATGGTGGAACTTATTTCTAAGTGCCACTACATAGGCATTGGAGCAATACAGTGTACTAGCCGGGATGTATAAGGTTACCGCTCTGCTGATGGATGTTTGCAGACCGGTCCTGTGCACTCGAACCAATATTCTTGCTGGAATGCAGACTATCCGGTACTGCTGTGATCGCCCTTACAATTGAAATTAGAAAATCCCGCCAAACTCAATCTATGCGTTTGGCCCGTTAGATCGGGCTTTCTCAAGATAGTGTGTGGGGGATTGGGTTTGAATATATACACCCCCTGATTACATATCTGGGGTGTGCAGCAATTCTGTGCTCGTGATTACACACATACTTAACTTCATGATTTTAAAAAGAAGTTTACATACAAACAATATAATATCTTACATACAATTCTAGTTTTCACACGGATTAATAACCACATAAGATTAATAAAATACACAAATAAAAAAATAAAAAATTCCGTAGCCGCACTTGGCTACATAAATTTTAATTTTTTTCCTAATTTTTGGTTTTATAGGGAATAAAATTCTAACGGAATTACACTGTCAGTATATTTTCTGATTTAAGGTGGGATACTAAGTTGCAGTTAACGAAACTGACTTTGATCACAGAACATACAGATGATCTTGCAATAGTTACAAATTCCCGAAATGATTTGGACATTTCCTTCCATATACTGTTATGTATGTGCGTGTCAGTATGTTTGTGTCTGTGTGTGTGTGTCAGGAATGTCTGTGTTTCAGGAATATCTGTGCCGTGTGTGTCTCTGTGTGTGTGTGTGTGTACCTGTCATTTTGTGTCACTCTGTGTATCTGTGTTTGTCTCTGTGCGTTCTTTCTCTGTCAATGTCTGAGTGTCTGTGTACAGGTGATACTCGAAAAATTAGAATATCGTGCAAAAGTTCATTTATTTCAGTAATGCAACATAAAGAAAGAAACTAATATATGAGATTTGGAATTGGGGTTTTCATAAGCTGTAAGCCATAATCATCGCACTTATGACCAATCACGGCTTGAACTATCTTGCTTTGCATGTAATGCCTCTATCTCATATATTTGTTTCCCTTTTTACGTTGCATTACTGAAATAAATGAACTTTTGCACAATATTCTAATTTTTTGAGTATCACCTCTATCTGTGTATGTTTCAGTGTGTGTATCTGTGTAATAATGTATGTGTCTGTGTATCCGTGTGTGTGGAAGTGTATTTACTACACACAAATGCACACCTGCATTCAAACACCAACATTCACACATATACTCCATACAAAAATATGCTTACATTCAAACACAAATTGTGTGTGTGTGTGTATATCCGTGTCCGTGTGAACTTTACACACTGCATCAAATACACAAACACACACTGTATCCACTCTACAAACACTGCTTCTTTGTGGACGGATTTGGAGGCAGACCCCAAGGGGCTCAGACTTTGAGCTGTGTTAGGGGCCCCAAAATTTCTGATGGCCACCCTGGTTCTGTTGTCCAAATTTCCACATGGGAACCACTTTTTCAAACTCATCCCCCATTGAGGTGTTATTCACAAATCCCTTTTTGTTTTGTTAAATGTTGTGTAAGTATGAATTGCATTTTAAGTTCAGGTTTTGCAAAGGGATTTACGTGGGGTCTGGATTGACAAACTCTGCTTTATAACTGGGACGTTCAGATTCCAGAGATTCCACCAGGATCTGAGATGCCAGTCAGCATCTCCTCATAGAGATGCATTGAATAACTGCAACTCTATGGGGAATGCTCAGTGTCTCCATGCAGAGTGAGGACACGCTGAACCTAAGATAGGAAGCACTTTAGTAGCCGTCTGAGTGATTGCTACTAGGAGGTGTTACTAGGCGGCAATGTAAACACTGTCTTTTCCCAGAAAAGGCAATGTTTACAATGAAAATTCTGCAGGGACAGGCTATAGACACCAGAACCACTACATTAAGCTGTAGTCGTTCTAGTGACTTTAGTGTCCCTTTAAAAATATATATTTTTGTTGTTAAAAATAAGCTTTGTTAGTTTTAAAAAACTAACTTTTTTAGCTGGCTCCTATATTTAAAGCAAATTTGTCAAGCCCTGGTATAGTGTTTTGCTTTTGAATGTAGGGGATGTAGTGTTGACGTTTGAATACAGACATGCATTTGTGTCTATCTAGTGTTGGTTTTTGAATATGCAGGGGTGTGGTGTTTTAATAAGGTGTGTTTGCATGTAGCATTATTCCTTGAATTCATAATCTGTTAGGTGGAATTATCTAAATGGTGGCCACCCTGTCAGAAAAGGCAATGGGGAATAAAAAAATTATTAAATTTTTTTTTGTGCTAACCTATGTTAAAATGTAGAATACACTCCAGAAAAAACTTATATCCCTGATATACGCAGCATTACCTCAGAAATATAAACTGAAAAACTATAATTTCATCAAAGCATGGGGAATTGAATTGAATAAATCATTCACTGAAAATGAATGGGAAAGAATGATCACTACACCTAAAAACCTGACCCTTTGCACCAAACATACTAAACTAGCAAAAGAATTGATTTACAGGTGGTATTTGACACCAGCACAACTACACCGCATTAGTCCTAACTTGTCCGACCATTGTTGGAGACACCAATCGGCAGTTAGATGCATGTCACATGGTTGCCACGCTCATACAGGGCTGCAAGGCATTACCCTGCCCCACCACTTAGAACATTATATTCTATTTTATGTCCCGATCTCGATACCAAAGCCAGAGCAATATCTCCTGTTCCACATAGTTATAGTACTGCTCTCATTCATAGCTAAAAACTGGTGCTTTCAGGCAATCCCCACCATGAGGTGGTGCACACAACAAATAGACCAAACATGTCTGTATGAAATAGCGATAAAGAAACAAAATATGCCCCCCAAGAAGAAGCACCCCAATTATAGGTATTATTGGGAAATAGCTTGGGATCAATTGATCGAATTCAAACAAAAATCCGGACAAAACCATTAATCTGGTTCAACTAGGCAGACTCAGAGTCCGATAACTTGCCTCATAAGGGGTACTATGCACACAGAGACTATACTATTGTATGGATACATACCAGAGGTAACAGCGAAAAAAAACACAACCACACCCTAACTCCATAAGGATGTAGAACCCGAGTTGGGAACCCTACTGTGTACAATATTTATCTTTACTGTGTCACCCAGAGCGAGGTTGGGCTTTCACACCACTCACACCCAGAGATTACACTATGACAAAAGATTGTCCGAAGGAAGTCACCTAATGGTTTTCAGATTCCAGGTTTTGCAACCAAGGACCCTCCCCCCCTCCCCCTCCCGGTCACGCGACACCCCACCTGTACCTTCCTACCCCATCCCCAAGTTCTCCTTCCTTAGGCAAGGGAAAAAAACGAACTTTTGACTCAGTTCGCACACTAGTGTACATGTATATTTAGATGGTGTTTGAACAATGATGTACTACAATGCTCAATGTAATAACTGAATATATGCACGGAGGTTATGATGCCATTTGAATCTTTGTATAACTGTATACAACGCGGTATATGCCTGTTATTCACTACGTACCTGTACACATGTCTTTCTATAACTGTGTCAAAAAATAAATAAATGTAGACTACATTAACACTTTTCTGTAATGTGACACACAATCTTATATGACCGGGCACGGTTATCAGTCATTGAGTACATACCTTAATACGACACATGGAAGCCTCAATCTTAAGCTGCTCCACCATTTTCCTGGCTTGCCCAACACTCAGGGTGCTGTTCACGGGGGTATCCCCTTTCATTGTGCTGCCTGAAGAATAAGGAAGACTAGTTATTGATAAGGTAATGCTAATGTTAATTTTTCAAGATGGATATT
Source organism: Pelobates fuscus (assembly GCF_036172605.1). NCBI lineage: Eukaryota > Metazoa > Chordata > Amphibia > Anura > Pelobatidae > Pelobates > Pelobates fuscus. The sequence continues at coordinate 83,877,863 of NC_086328.1, read as the reverse complement.
GTAATACAAATAAATCTTTGAATGAACCATCATTACATTTCAATTATTTGAATACTAGCACATTAGCCTATTATTAAGATGACAGGTGAAGATATGGTCTGTGTAGCCACTTTACACGTAGACCCAGTGGTAGATAGCCTATTTCCATGGCACACAAGCAGGCCATACAATTCTTTCATTCCACATCATACCTCCGTCTTCTTACTATACCACTTTCTCCTCTTACCTTGAAACGTTGTCCGTGTCTGTGCCTGGACTGAACTAGACTGTGATGTCCATTGCTAACTTAGGCCTCAATTTAATTCGTTGGATACGCTTTCCAACTGATTAAATATTTTTTAAATGATTAAATATTATTAAAACATTTTATTTTACATTTTAACGTTTATCCAAAAATATTAAAATATTTGTAAAGCTTATTAAACAATATTAAATCAAGGCTCTATAGGGACACTGTAGTCGCCAAAGCAACTTTAGCTTAATGAAGCAGTTTTGGCCTAGAACGGGGTTCTGTTTTTGGAAAGGTGGGTGTAAGAGAGGGACATTTGGAACTACTTCTTCCCCATGGTATGTGTTTGCCATGTTTCTCCAATTACTAGTGTAACAGACAATTCATCAACTTTCAATTGCTTGTCATCTGGTTTGGGATGGTGGAGTTATTCTATGGTCTGTAACTGGTATTGATTTGAATGTATTGATTGTGCATGTACATTTCCCCCAACTCCTTTCTTGGATTTTTGTTTCCCCAGCAAGGTGTTGTCCTATTGTTCGAGGGTCATTTCTACGCTGCCCTGTCCCTCATTTAAATCCCCCATGTGATCAAGAGCCCATGTTAATGTCTATCCCCAGTGCTACATTCACACTAATGCAATTAAGCTTGGTAGTGTGATTGGTTGCTATCCCAAGTCCATCCTGCTATTGGTTGAGTTGGGCTCACTGTACTGTGATTTTGAAGTGACTGTTTAGGAGGGGGTTACATGGAGGACCTAAAGGAGAACATTGTGCACCACTGTAACCCTATTACATGTAAAAGAGGCTGCCTGGGGTATAAATAGATGTGCTGTTTTCAATAAAGCTCAGTTGTGTTTTACCATATGCTATGCCTTGACTAGTATTTGGGTCGAAGGGTTGTTATAATCACTGCTCTATAGGAGAGAAAGTCTTGAGCTACAATCACTGCAGCCTGGTTCAGACAAGAGGACCTCAGAGACTCTAGTCAAGCTTCGGCGACTAGGTCTGAAGTTCTTCAGAGTCCTGGCAGTAGCTAGGAAAGTGACCTGGCAGAGGGACTCAGTCTGAGTACAGGAGCTCCGCCACAGGGCATCGTAGCGAGAGTGCTAAATCAAACTACTTGCTTTACCAGCCAGAGTCTGCTATATGTGGCTCTGGTAAATGTGATTAGTTCTGTGGAAAAGTCTTCAATATATATAAAATACGACTGTATTACGCTATGAAAGCATCTGTTCTTATGTTTTCTATAGAAATCAGAACAAATTATCACCTACCAACTACTACTTATTACGAAGATCTCTATAAGTATTTGTTGTTGGTTTTTCATGTGCACTCCCCACCTTTTTTTATATGTCATATTACTTTATGCTCTGCTAAAGTAGGTGATCATTGGCACTGGGAATATTTGTTGCATTTACTAGCGCCAACTACACATAATTTCTGTTATATTTTATAATTCCTTAAAAGGACCCAAAACTCGTGACTGTCCAGGTGAAATTGGGATGGTTGGGAGGCATGCCAATTTAAATGTTGATTAAATTGGCCAGTATAGGTCAGGGTATAAATGATCTTGGTTTTCAGGGGTGGCAAATATTTATAGACAAGTAGGAGAGTGTTTCATAAGCTGCATCAGAAACAGAGGGCAAGTTAAAGAAACATGTATTCCTGACCCTATAGTGTTAAAACCACCATCTGCCACTTCTCCCCCATGTCCCCTTAAATATAGTAAAATCTTACTTTTCTATAAGTCTGCAGCTGCTGGCTCTGCCCCTGATCTGCCTGCTTGGCTGACATCATCAGAAGTGTTGTTCTGATCCAATCACAATGTTTTCCCATAGGATTGGCTGAGACTGACAAGGAAGCAGATCAAGGGTAGAGCCAGCATGATTCAAACACAGCCCTGGCCAATCAGCATCTCCTCAGAGATGAATTGAATCAATGAATCTCTATGAGGAAAGTTCAGTGTCTGCATGCAGAGGGTGGAGACACTGAATGTTTGGATGCATTTTAGGCAGCCATGACCCAGGAAGGATCTCTAACAGCCATCTGAGGAGTGGCCAGTGAAGTTATCACTAGGCTGTAATGTAAACACTGCATTTTCTCTGAAAAGACAATGTTTACAGCAAAAAGGCTGAAGGTAATGATTCTACTCACCAGAACAAATTCAATAAGCTGTAGTTTTTCTGTGACTATAGTGTCCCTTTAAGATTTACTAGTAATTAAAGCTGTGCTTTGAAGTAGATTGTGAGGTTTAGATTGTTTGACGGTATAATGGTCATTAAGGGCAGTATAATATTCTTAAAACATATGACCTGTCTCCTCCTTCGGGCTGAAATTTTGGCCTTCATGCATTTAGCCAACTAAGAACCAACACTGGTAACTTTTTAAAAACAAAAAACAAACAAATGTGTGGCCCATATTAAAGCTGCTATGCCACCAAAAACAGACTTTTATCTAACCTGTTTCCATATAGCTCCCTGTGTCTGAATTTCTTTTTTGTCCTGAATTATGAGTCGCACTAGAGTTGACAATGGGCGGAGCTTAACCCCTTAAGGACACATGACGTGTGTGACACGTCATGATTCCATTTTATTCCAGAAGTTTGGTCCTTAAGGGGTTAAAGCAAAGTTTTGATTCAGTTACCAATCAAATCTACCCACAATCCATCAGTAAACCAATCCCAGCTGGCATCATGGACAAGGAAAACAAAATGGCCGCGCTCAGGGTTTGTGATCCGGCAAGAAAGAAAAAATAATATATATGAATAAAGACCAGTAAAGGAATATAATAATTAACCCCTTAAAGGGACACTCCAGGCACCCAGACCACTTCTGCCCATTGGAGTGGTCTGGGTGCTCCCACTACCCTTAACCCTGCAACTGTAATTATTGCAGTTTTTATAAACTGCAATATTTACCTTGCAGGGTTAACTCCTCCTCTAGTGGCTGTCTACTAGACAGCCACCACAGGGCACTTCTGTGTTTATAGCACACATTCCGTGTGCTACAGCGTCGCTGGACGTCCTCACGCTATGTGAGGACCTCCAGCGTTGCTGAAATCCCCATAGGAAAGCATTGAAAGCATTTTTCAATGCTTTGCTATGGGGAGGTTGAATGCGCGTGCGCGGCGCATTAGGTCTCCACCGCTGGCGGCCGCGCATGCGCACTAGGTCCAGCCCGCCAGATGACATCATCATCCGGCGGGGGAATAGCGTGGGCGGAACCTGAACCAGCACCGAGGGACATCGGCGCTGGATACAGGTAAATCACTGAAGGGGTTTTAACCCCTTCAGCAACTTGGGATGGGGGGTGGGAGGGAGAGGGGACCTGCAGTGCCAGGAAAATGGTTTGTTTTCCTGACACTGGAGAGTCCCTTTAAGGAAGTTAGGGCTTTCTATGCCATACCACACTAAGCGGGGAAAATGCCTGAAGGGCAGCATAGACCGCTCTGCATATTTGGTGAGAGCAGGTATCAATGTTTAGCTGGGGCCGCTTCTGTCGTCTGGGGTCATTTTCAGTGGCCCCAGACTTTTACATGAAATGTTTAAATAGGCATTAATACTGGTCTCCTAGGCAATTGTGAGTGGTGCTCGGCTTTGCCATATGCCCAGCACAAATAACTGTGTAATTGGTTAGGAAGCTCTATTAAGAATGACACTACATGTAGTTTTGAAAACGGGCAGTTATAGTGGCAGCATACCAGCATCTACAGGTACCTACTCTGCTAGAATTTACCCGGCCGGGAGAGAGGACGCTGGCGCGCACGCCCTCTGTATTGGTGCCGGGTGCCGAAATATGACATAATTCTGGCCCGGCATCATTATGCTGCGCGCATGAGGGAGCGGTGAGGAGCAGGAAGGGAGATCTCCAGAGAGAAGATCCCCACTAGACCCCAGGGAGCAAGAAATAAAATGATTTCTGAGTGTGTGCAAGAATATGTAAATGTGTGTGTGTCTGTCTGTTAGTGAGTGTGTGTGTGTGTGTCTCTGTCAGTGTGTTTGTGTCTGTCAGTGAGTGTGTGTATCTGTCAGTGCATGTGTCTGTCAGTGTTGCGATGGCCGCGACTGGACAGTGGAGGTCCTGGAGGTGCATGGAGGCACGCAATGCCACGTCACATTCCGATGTGACTTCAACATGGTTTCAAGGAGTAACGGGAGGATCCGTTTTGGCACAGGGTGTGGACGACGCCATTAGGTGTATACCAGAGGCTGGACACTGGAGTCGCATACTGGCAGTGGCAATGTGAGTGGAGTCTGCTTATTGGACAATATTTTTTTATTTTTTTTAAACAGGGGCCGGGGGTTAGTAGTGGGGGTACTGACTGGGATTGGAGGGGGGTTGGGGGCGAAGGCGGCTGGGATTTAGTAAAGTGGAGGTAGGGTACTGGGATTTGGTTTAGTAGAGGGGGAAAGGGGTTTAAAAGAGGGGGATGCTGTTTTTTTTTAATACTGTACTTTTCAAAATAAACCTAAGTTTCTATGAAAATTTAAGGTTTTGGTGTTTTTTTGCGGCACACATAAACTTAAACCTTTTTTATTTGGCCCATGCTAGCCTTTGAGTTTGATATGCTTGGAGTAGGGTATGGTTACAGTTAGTGTTGGGGTAGGGTTAGCGGTAGGGTTAGGGTAAGGTAAGGGTTAATGTTGGGTAAAAGATAATGCTATTTAAAGATATAAGATGGTGTAGGACTAAGGTTAAGTGTAAGATTAGGGAAGGCATTTGGTTAGAATTAGTGTAAGCATTGTGTAAGGGGTATGGTTGGTATTGTGTTAGTATGTGGGTTGATATACGGTTAGCGTTAAAGGGACTCTCCAGTGCCAGGAAAACAATCAGTTTTCCTGGCACTGCAGGTCCCCTCTCCCTCCCACCACCCATTCAGTGACTGAATCCCATCAAACCCCTTCAGTGACTTACCTGAGACCCCCGCTGATGTCCCTTGGCGGTGGTTTCGGGTCGCCGCCACTCCTCCCCTTCATTACGTCAGCCAGCGGGGGAGACTGATCCCGCCCGCAGGCTGAGGAGACCTAATGCGCATGCGCAGCATTGCCGCGCATGCGCATGTGCATTAGAGCTCTCCATAGGAAAGCATTGAAAATGCTTTTCAATGCTTTCCTATGGGGAATTGAGTGAAGCTGGAGGTCCTCACACAGCGTGAGGACGTCCAGCGACGCTCTAGCACAGAAAACCTGTGCTATGAAGCAGGAAGTGCCCTCTAGTGGTTGTCTAGTAGACAGCCACTAGGGCAGGACTTAACCCTGCAAGGTAATTATTGCAGTTTAGGAAAACTGCAATAATTACAGTTGCAGGGTTAAGGGTAGTGGGAGTTGGCACCCAGACCACTCCAATGGGCAGAAGTGGTTTGGGTGCCTGTAGTGTCCCTTTAACTATCAAAAATGATTTAAATTTTAAACATATTAGGCATTTAACAATCAGGACTGACATATCACTTGAAACATACAATAAAACATAAGCCAGCCTAATGTTCCACATACTGATAGCAGCCAACCTCCTGATAGCAAGGGGATGGAAACAGACACAAGCACCCAAACGACCCGACCTGATACAACAGACGTCACTCAACCTGACCTACGAAATAGGGACTAGCCAGCAGCTCCACCCAGCAAAACACATCGTACAAGCTAGAAACGAGTGGGAATCATACGTGGAGAAGAAAGGGGTAGGGGATGAGAAACATAAGAAGAAAAAAAAAAACAGGCTAGACACGGAAAGGAAAGGAAAAGAGAGTCAGTAGAGAGGGCAAATCGCTAGAACAGAGGTGACAAGACGAGCGCCTCTATTAGTGAGGCATGATCGTGGTTCCTGGGGACAACCCAATCAATACACTAGACCCAGGGCAATGCGGAACTAGAACCCACAATGTACATAGTTCGAGGGGGGACAGGCCTGAATGCCACGAAGAACCAACAAACGTGGCAAGGTAACCAGGAGTAACACAGGAATGGTGTCAGGTCCACATACCCCCCCCTTTCCTATACCCCCCTCTTCCACACCTCCACGAACCCCCCCTCTACCCCCCACCTAAAACCAAAGCAAACAGCCACGGGGAATATTAACCGAGATAAGGCACCACACATAGGCATGGCAGACCTCAATAACAACAAGAAACCGCTAAAACACAACTAAGACTGCTGTAAAAGCCTAACATGAATGTGAAGGATGTATTGTATATTTTTACCCACCCTCTTTCCTTTTGTATCCCTTCACATGGAAAATAAAAATTGTCAAATTGGAAAAAACAAAACAAAACAATCAGGACTGATATATGAATCTATTTTTATTTTTTTTAATTTTTTTTATTAGTTACACTGGATGTGCAAAAATCATTAGATCAGAGCTTATTCCCTTGGCTGCGAGAGGTGAAACTCCACCCCTGGCAGAGTCGTAGGGACATCATTACCAGGCTGGCTAATGTCAATTCTGTGCAAAGTCTGTTGCATGGTGTTCCACGGCTGATACTTTCAGCCTATAAATGGCGACTGGATTGGCTTCCGGCTGAGAGCGCGTCACCACACATGGAATGAGATCAGCAAGGACCCAAGTAAGACTACACACTGTTACTAAACTGTTTGCCCCTTTACTAGGAAACTGGGCCAGGGTGCTTATAGCATCATAATTACTACAGCCGTTTAGCCCCAAAATTGTTATCCTGACACTGCTGCCCCCCAGTTTCCTTACTTTCCACCTCTTTGAGTTTGAGAAGAGGTTATGCCAGACGGCCATTTATAGGCTGAGGGTGTCAGCTACTCCTCTATTTTAGCATAAAATTTTAATTCTCTCTCCAAATTAGTTCTCAGCCTACCACTGCCACCCTTTTGCTGCTCAAGCGAATGCTTTCATATTAGCTCAATCACAGGAGGAGAGGCAGAAGTCTGGCACTTGGGGGAACATTTTCAGTATTAAACTGTCCAAAAATGGTAAGATAGTACCAGCAGACTACAGGCACCATAGCCACTTAATTGAGATTAAGTGGTTATGATGGCTGGAGCGTTACATTAAGTGTTATTATATGCATTTTAAGCATCTGACAAACTTGAACTGTGTTTATTTATTATTATATTTAAAGGGACAGTGGCACCAATAGTCCTAGAGCACACGGTTATAAGTTGGAATGATTATGCAGCAGAATGCACTTCTGCTTCATTAGACCAACTTAGACCAGAAGGACCACAAGCTCCAAACATAACATAAATGACAAACCACTCAGAAGTGGTTTAACAGATTTCTTGGGTCCGCACTCTAATGGTTATGGTGCCTAGACTGTGCCTTTTTAGGGGGCACTCCAAGCGTCAAAACCATTGCAGAGTGCAATTCTACCATATCCTGTCAAACTATAATAGCTTGGTTAAATACTTAGCTGGGTCCGACTGGGCCCTTTCCATTTTTCCGAGACAGTAGAAGCTGAATGTCAATTTTGTGCACAATAGGAACTCATTCATTGGTTCAGCTGACATTCTCAGCCAGTGGATGAAACCCTACATAGAAACAATGGGAATTGGGGGCACACCGGAACATGCATTTCTCAGGAGTGGTTCTGCCGTAGAGACCATTTAAAATGTTGGTTTCTACTGAAGCACAACTGATGAGAAATGCATGTTCAAGGTGTGCCCCCCAATTCTCTTTTTTCTTTGTCTGTTTGGAGTCCAAACCAGATTCCTTTTGGATGGAGCACCCCACCCTCCAGCTTATGCCCCTTTGGAGGTAACCACAGAAAAGTATAACTTTAAGGAGGTTTTAGAAAGCAATGTCACTTTAATAATAAATTATTATTATTAATGTTAATATAGATCAGATATGATTTGCATTGTGAGTGTATATATCAAAGCACTTTCACTTTTATTGTTTAGTTTTGACACTATTTTTTTTATGGTGTTTTTTTATCATATTTATTTTGCATTATATATATTCACAATGCTCTTACAACAGATTAATAAAATATGCTTCAGTTAATTTAGCACTATTTATTTGTGTTCCATGTTAAAATTAGTGTAGGACCCACCGCTATTGGGGGACTGTGGTCTAGTGGTGGGCTTAATACAATATGGCCATATGGGGGAACTGAATCCCATATTTGTTTGCTGAGATAGGTGATTTTGAGTAGCCTTACAAAATTTTAAATAGAATTTTTGTGTGTGTGCTGTCTTACACATGACTGACATCCAGCTCTTCCAAGCTTGAAAGCAACAAGGGTGTCTGTTTGACCCCGGGCAAGTGTCACATCGTGCTGATACAGTTTGATTGGTTACGATGGGACAGCACCAAAACATTCCTGGAGCTTGGAACTTGGAGTGTTCCTTTAACATTTTGAGAAATTAGTATTTACCGTTAGCAAAAACATGTAATTGCAGCAAATATCCTCACTGTGGTGTATATCGCTTATACACATATACTAGTGAACCGAGAAGAATCAAAATGACTCTAAATGTATCAATTACTTTCAATAGGAATACCTACAGACATTGTGTAGGTACACCTAATGCCACAGGCCTAAAACACGTATATAAGTGTCTATATGTGTGACTATCTATGTCTACAATACATCAATTTAGAACTACATTGTGATACCAAGATGGAACACAATATATTAATCAACAAACCGTCATTGTTTTATCATGATAAACATGCAGGCCATAAGGTTTGAGCTGTCAATAGCAAATCTTACAAAAACATCCTTCCTAGAGCAATCATATTTAGCAAATAACAAAACATGTTTCATAAAATCAATGCATATATCTCTACCATATACATTTATATCCAAACCATCTGTTCTATAAATGGAATATTTCCAGTCTAGCAAATGAAGTCTGCAATTCTTTATCAAAATTCATGCAAAAACAGCTCTGCATATTTCAAAGATTCCTTGTCTGTGAAGATGGAGGGGGCAGCAGGGAGGGGCAAGGCTGTGTCAGACTCTCCAGGGGTACAGAAGGACACAGATATAGGGGTGAAGTAACACAGGAGGTTATACGCATTATAAGCACACAGGTGACAACCTCTCTCATTATCTTGGAAAGGTACCAGGTCTTTGAACCCACCTGTCTGTCTGGTGATGGAGGGATACAGGATGCTGTTCACAGCCCCTTCACTGCAGCTGTACACACACCCTGCAACAAAGAGAGCTGGGGGAGGAGAGACTGAATGGAGGAGGGGGAATGAAGGAAGGGGGGAAGTGAGTGAAGGATGGATATGGTCACACAATGTAATGCAAGCACTAATGGACCAGAGCACAAAATAAAAAAGGAGGAGGAGAGAAAATGGGACATCCAGACATATACAACAATGGGACCAGTACAGGAAATGCCCATTATATAGGATGAATATTGTTAATATTTAGAAAGTGAAAACATTTTAAGCAGCTCTCGCTCTACAAGAGCAGGAGATCATAGGATTTTATGTAGTACATTAAATGAGATTTAAATAAAAAAAAATACAAAAATAGTTGAGAGCCCTGCTCTTGCAATTTGCAATTGAGGAATCATATCCAGTTGAATCGTATAATAACAACACTCTCAAGCTTGCACATTTTATCATTCAAATACTGGCATCATAGATATTTATATCACCAGCATCATCGATCAAAAGTGCTCACAGTAAATTCGATTTATGTTTATGTTAAGTGGAATATAAAATTTGCTTCCTTGTTTAATAATGTAGCATAGTAAACAATACAGGGTTATTCGGTAAACTAGGAATTTGGGGCTCCAGGAAATGAATGTGAATGTTAAAGGACATTCTTGCATTTACACCACCTTCGTGCCTTTTTCATCACGGTACCTAATAAAAATGTGCTAGATTGAAAAAAAAAAAAAATTCCAGTCTAAATCATTGCCTGTCCTGAGGTCACATTGGTTATATATACATGTAGCCCTTTGATCAGGATAGTTGGATCCATATTTCCTGGCAGAATGCCTTGACCAAAAAAAAATACTTTATTCCTCCATTCTATTCTCCTTTAACTTTGGAACCATCAAAACAAGGAAGAGGAATATTGGACCAGACCTTGATTTAGGACAAGTGTGTTTGCATATGAATATGCAGCTGGTCCAGCATTTGTTGATGTTTTTGAATGACATGCTGTATTCATACAATTTTATGATTTCCACATGGGGCTCCAAGGCTTCCATCAAGAATCTTACAAACCTTACAAACCCTTACAAACACAAGCTGACACTAATATTCGCACACACACCTCTTCACATAGATACATACATATACACACAGATGCGCATTCCAGCTCATACATTCTCTTAAATGCACACACAGATAGACACTGCCACATAGATACAGGAAGAAATACACATTGCTACATAGATAAACACAAACACAGATACACACTGCCACACATATCTAATAACAGAACTACAGTGCCACAAAAAGATACACAGTGTCACACACAGATATACATAGCAAATGCAAACAGATATGCCCAGCCACACAAACATAGAGATACATACTGCCATATACTCACAGGCACACACTGTCATACACATATACCACATCCACATTGTATTCAGGGACACATATAATTTTGTCATATTTATGAAAACGCATTAAAAAAGATATGCCCTTCAATATGTATAATATTCTGCAGGATTCTTCATTGCCTAATTACATAATCTTATGCACCTTCTTCTGAATTCTACATACTACAGGACTACCCTTTTCATTTGGCAACCATCAATATGTATACATGATATGTGTCCCAGAAAACATGGTGGATATGGTAACATTACATATAAGGACTAGCACATACTGACCAATACCACCAACTGAGCTCTGTTTAAGCCAGCCATCCTTTTCTTTGCCTGCCTTTGTGCTGGAGGCAGGTGGCTTTCCTGTGGTCCAGTGGGGCAGTTGGCAACTCTAGGCAGCAGGCTGTGCAAGGCTTTTGCTTCCATCCTTATTGCGCCAAGAAGATGTGAGCTTACATCACTTCCTCCGAGTGCTGCCATACCCGGGAGGATTAGGGGGCCCGCTATGCCTCAAATCCTGAATGCGGTCCGACTGTGGGAGATATGTATATCTTCCTAACTGCACTGACTAGCACAGGGGTAGGCAACAAGATTTTTAAGTCTCTTGGTGTGCTGATCCTATTTTTTTAAAAGTGTGTATGTTGCCGCATTCTGCTTGTGTTATTTATCGGTGTAGCAGTTGCTTTGTAGCTTTGCATTTATGCATATGTGGGTTGTTATATTGTATATATGTTCATAATTAGTTTGTGGTATTGTGTATGATACATATGAATGTGGGCTGTGTATGGAGGCTGCTTGTGGAATTTTGTATGTGAATGATATGTCACATTGCGTGTTTGTTGGTGTGTGTATGTGTGGGGCGACTTCCGGTATTGCATTTGAGAGGCTGCTTGTGGGGATGTTTGCGTGTATGTGGATTGTCAATGGTGTTTGTGTGTGGGCTGTTTGTATTATTTGATTGAGTGAAGGTTTCTTCTCCAGCTCTGTGTATATCTAGCAGTGTGGGTGGGGGGGGGGGGGGTCCAGTGGAGACCAGACAGGCCAATTAGAGACCAAGGGCAAGAGCTGTGATAGCTTATGTGGATTGCTCTACTCCAGTGTTGATTCCTGTTCAGTGATTTGAGAATGCTGAAATGCGTAAATTTAGGATTGTTCTCACCAACTGCAATCACCGCTCGGTTTGCAGTAGCAGATATCTGAGGTTCCTGTTTGTCGACCTTGGTCGTGCTTTTTTGCGATTCTGTTCAGTAGATTGCATTCCCCTCCTATTCTAACATTGTCCCTATTAACACTTCTCACTGCAGTGTTAATTCCTATGGACAACCACGAGGTGGCGGCCATCTTGTTCGCATGAATGCAGGCAGTGGTGTTTGGGCATGAATCTCATGGAACTAAAATCGGACACAGAAACTCCCGAACACCGATGGACTTCCATCATCGCCTGCGTTCGATTCTATACAATTTAGAAGGGCACTGTTCTGTGAAATCGTTCGTCTGGATGAGGGGAACAAGCTCCAGGGTAAGACTTTTGACTCTGTTCGGTAGTTTGTTCATTTTTAAACTACTGAACTAGACCGACTGCAAGCCCTGATTCTCTGGAACTGTTTTGGGAATGGGACCATGCGGGCGGGCGGTCAGTCAAAATTGACTTCCAGAAAATTCCTGAACCCCTGAACTGATTTTTGGATATGTTGGTCACCCAGATCAGGGCTATCAAGGGATGTAACTCGAGGGGATTGTGTGTGTTTTAAGGTATTTGGGGGGTTTGTAAAAATTTCTGTTTTTTGTGTTTGGAGATAATTGAGTTTAGTGTAGTGCTTGACTCAATTATCTTCCAGGCATAGCGGAGGGATTGACCTATTTTGCATGGTAGTGTCCTGGGCCTGAGAGCCAAGGTGATTGTGTATTTATTTCTACTGTGGTTTACTCTTAGGTCCAGGGGGAGTGCCCCTACCATTAAACTGAGATTCGTTTTACCCTTCATGAAGTCTAGGCTCATGTTTGGGGGATTGGAGAGCTATATTCACACTCTGGGGATTGCTTTAATCACCATACACCCTTGGATCACAACACTTGCTCTTATAAGAGCAGCCTGCTTCGCTCTCTGGACTAGGAGAGGTCTACCCACTGGAAGCTGGATCCTGGTCTTGGGTCCAGGGTGGGTGGAGGACAGTGAGACCCCAACCAAGCTGAGTTGTTTTGTGGGGTTTATGGTGGTTATGGTGTTGCAGTGCAGTGCTTATAGTGCTCGCAAGTACTAGGAAGCAGCAATTGATGGAGGTACCCAGTCGGGGTGCCAGGCAGTCCGTCACAGAGGGATATAATAAATAAGTAGATAACTGGCAGATGGAATCAAGATGTGAGCGGGACTAAATCTTAAGAAAAGGTGGCATTAGTAGGGGAGAGATGGGGTTGTGGGTGGGGGAGAAGGAATAAAGAGGGGAGTGGAGACTGAATTTAGAAGAGGGCCTGATGGAATGAAGATTGAAGAGCACAAATACTATGAGGAACGGAAGTGTGAATGAGAAGATAGAAGAGCAGCTGGAAAGAGAAGATATGGGAAACTGATGGAATTAAGAGGAAAGAAGACAGACAGAGTGGGGAAAGAGAAATAAGAGAGACATTTAATGAAAAGGTGGTGATACGGTGAATAAAGCATGGACAATGTTAGCGAAAAGAATATCATTATGTTGGTGAAAAAACACACACACAAGACCTTGCGGGAAACAAGATTGATGTATGGTCTGGGGTTGTTGGAGATCAACATATCAAGAGAGCAAGCTAACATAAAGGGTACCAGAATGTGACGGAGCTCCTGTACTCCAACCGAGTACCTCCACCAAGTCCACTTCCTCGTTGGCACAGGGGACTCTGAAACACGTCAGACCCAGTTGCTGAAGCTTGACTTGGGGTCTCTCCAGAGCTCTTCCACTCGACCAGGCTGCAGCTCCCTCCTTCCAGGTAAGTATTGTGACCTCTGCCTATTCCTCTACTGCTTTTCTACTAGGCGGGTATCTACCTCTGCCTGCACTGTGATAGCTCCTGCTTTTACAAAGGCACTTGCGGCTCTCAGACCTAGCTCTCTTGCATTTGTCCAGGGCAAGCTACAGGGACCATGCAGCCAGCCAACAGGTCCGAAGACTCTGTCACTGGGATCCCTGAACAAATCCACACAGGACACAAAATGACAGAAGTATTTGGTTGCCCTAATTTGCATACAAGTATTATGTAATATTCCAATCAGTCAGCAGAGGGCGCTGCACAGTTTCAAGTAACAATGAATAGTTTGTATTTTAATTACTACAATCATATGCCTTTCAGGGGCTCCTTGGACCAAGTCCATAATCTGTGCGCAAGAGGCTGGCCTTCAAGCCTTTCCAAAAGGCCATGGCATGGGAGCTTCTGTCACACAGAATAATAGTCAAACGCCAAGTCAAGCCACAAGGAAGAAATTATTGTGGGAGGAAGAAATAAGGTTAGCAAAGAGCTTGGTTGCAAAATTTTGACTAGTATGAAGAGTCAATCAGTTTGAGGTAGGGAATGAAGGAAGAATCCAATTATGTATTTGTCTCACCCACATTTTCCTTAAATATTTTTCCTGACCTTGTTCCAAACTCTCTGGCTTCAACTTTGTTTATGTAATAAATAGCATGTAAGCTCATCGAGCAGGGCCCTCAACCCCCTCTGTTCCTGTACGTCCAGTGGTTTGATCTCAATTATGTGTCTGTTAGTCCACCCATTGTACAGCGCTACGGAATTTGTTGGCGCTATATAAATAATAAAATAATAATAATAAAGGCAACAAATCCTGCTCCATTTTCCTTAACATGCCAATACACGTGCCCAGCACATTCCACAAGATCTATAAATACAATAGTCTACCCACCCTTTGCCTTCACCTCCCCCGCTATCCCGATTTCAATTGGCAAAAAGGTAAATGATATAGATATGTGGAAGTACTCCTTCAGCATGCTCATACTAATATACCAGTAGATATGGAATGTTACCAAAAGCATCTGTGCATCAAACATGCACAGACTCAGGCACATTATGTCCTTGCAACTTCAATATCCAAAATACTATTCTCTACCGGGGCAGCCGACCCGAACCCTGAGATGCTGAACACGGTGTTGGGGACAACTGGGTACCGCATCGGCGGATTGAGGCCTACCGGGGGAGGAGGCGGAGAAAGGCGGCCGCTTTCCCGCCAGACGCACACATGCACAAGTAAGCTGGGAACGATACCTTCCCCCCCCCTATGGATCGGCGGGGGATATCCCGATCCCCGCCAGTCGGAGAACCAAGCACCCGGCACTCTCCGAATAAGCCTGCGGCCCTCACCAGCAGCACGGGAGCAGGGGCCTCCAAAATGGCGGATGAGCACACCTCAGCCCTGCAACTCAGACAAGATGGAGAGATGCGGCCTGCAAGACACCGCACGCTCCACATACCGCCCGAAAACACGGAGGAGCTCTACAATAAGCTATATGCCAGACTGTGGTCACGACTCTATGCCCGAAGACAGGCCTTCAAGGTGGCACTCAAGGTAGTGGCGGCATGGATCCGCCCGGCAACCCGGCGCCAAATAGGCCGGACTCTCCCTCGCACCTCCAAAGCAGCCCTTAGGCGACACAGAGCAGAGACCTACATGGAGGGTGATAACGCCACAGCCAATAGGCGTCAAAACTCACATCCGATTGACTCAGACTGGGACCTACCGACAGGTACGACCGGTCTCTCCCCCTGCGACCCCAAACACACCAAGCAAGGCGCTACCACACGCGGGAGGAGCGGACGGAGGTCCCTCTCTCGGACCAGGGGGAAGAGAGCATGTCCCGATGAACGAGGGGCCCTACCTTTGAGACCCCCACAACTGGACTTAACGCTCATACAGACCATCTGGCTACGACACACTGCCGAACGATCTCTTGCCACCGGACGGCGGGCCTCGAGAACCGGCGTGGGCTGAGGGCCGAAGACGGATTGACTGCAAGTGTCCCATACCTACCATACACTATGACCCACACGGCAATGGGACTTACTGTCTAGAAAAGAACTCATCTGTTTTCCCTTGTTCTTGTGTTGCAAAGGCAATGACATGCCCTGTATGTTTTTGATTGTTATAACACATGCCTTAACTGCTTAATACAAAACGCTCTGCCTCTCATATATAACAAACACGCACTGAGGAACTCTACTAATTCACGTAAATCTCTATTCATCGCTTGTATATACTCTCTCGATACACAGCCGAGGGTCTGGATCCTGGCAGCGCTGGTGAGCAAGGGAGACGGATATCCACACGACGGCTGCGCGGCCACCCACGGGCTGACACCGAAATCCTACATGCCAAGAACCAGCATGGGTTGAAGGGGACTGGCTTGTGGACTCACAGTACTCTTTAATTTTATTTTTTCTCTCAGATTTAAGCTATTGACGTAAAGATATGCTTCTCGTTATGCATTGCATTGCTAGGACTCTCTATGACTCAAGCTACTGTTTAGCTCACATGCAATATATTATAATAGTTTAACAGTACTTTTTATTTGCTATACTTAGACTTGTTTCATCCGCTTAACCAACTTACTGAAACCTTAGGCATATCATTTTTATTAGGTTAATGTAGCCTTAGATTCTATGCCTAGATAATCAGTTTAGCCTGCCTATCACGTATACATTAATGAGCATAGGCCTCATAAGGCAGACGCACTAGCAAAGAATTGTACATGTTTATAGTTTAGATCAGTTATGTGTTTTAACCTTTTTGTACCCACAACGCTGGTTATTGCGACTTACACTTATTAATAACGTGACTTAATTAATATTAATTTTTCGTGTCAAAGAAAAATGTGTGCTGATAATCCTAATGTCCCATCTGCTTTGCCTGAAAATGTGCTCGAGGAATGCTATTGGGGCACCAAGAGCTTATTTGTTATGTTACCCAAAGCACAACAAAAATAAAGAATTAATAAAAAATAAAAAAATACTATTCTCTGTGCTTTTTTGTTTTTCTTTCTCCCTCAGAAGTTAGAGAGCAGGTAAACAAGTTGAACCTTACTTCTGTGCCCTTAGAATAGTCTGTCATTGGGAAGGAAGGAGCAGGTGCAAATTACAGTGAAATTCAAGAGACACTCTTAAACATTACATTACAGCTTAAAGGGACACTATTGTCACCAGAACAACTACAGCTTATTGAATTTGCTCTGGTGAGTAGAATCATTACCCTCAGGCTTTTTGCTGTAAAAACTGTCTTTTCAGAGAAAATGCTGTGTTTACATTACAGCCTAGTGATAACTTCACTTGCCACTCCTTAGATGGCTGTTAGAGATTCTTCCTGGGTCATGGCTGCCTAAAATGCATCCAAACATTCAGTATCTCCTCCCTCTGCATGCAGGCACTGAACTTTCCTCATAGAGATTCATTGATTCAATTCATCTCTATGAGGAAATGCTGATTGGCCAGGGCTGTGAATTGTGCTGTCTCTGCCCCTGATCTGCCTCTTTGTCAGTCTCAGCCAATCCTATGGGGAAGCATTGTGATTATATCAGACTACCACTTCTGATGATGTCAGCAGACTGCTTGTTTTTCTGAGGCAAACAGCATGCAGAGTTACAGCTTCAGGCTTGAATACAGTAAGATTTTACTATATTTATGGAGGCATGAGGGGCCCAGGGGGGCTAGATGGTGGTGTTAACACTATATGGTCAGGAATACATGTTTGTGTTCCTGACCCTATAGTGATCCTTTAATGTAAAGGTTCAGGTGCAAAGTGACCGTCCCTGCAGTCTCAGCAATGTAAATACTGCCTCTTCTGTGAAAAAAAAGTATTTACATGGATCCCTAACGAAACTTCTAGTGGCTGTAAATCAGACAGTCACTAGAGGAACCTCTTATTACAGTCCAGAAATCTTTGCAAGACTGAAGCTCAGCATCTTTACACTCAACATGAAGACGCTGAAGCATCCACATAGAGATGTACTGGGAAAAAAATGCATCTCTATCACGAGATGTGATTGCTGCTCTACCTCTCTGTGGAGAAGCACTGGAATGGCTGAGGTAATCAATAATGATGATCTTAGCAAGAGGCAGACAGTCATAAAGGTGCATGCTAGTAACAACACATGTATCACCGGTGATGCTCAAAATAAGTAATTCCACCCGAAATGGCTGCCCAAAAAAGGGGACCTTTTTGTGTTAATTAAAGCCAAGCTGACAACCTCCCTGACTGGCCCTGCCCATCTCAGACTGTGCAGAGAGCACTGCTGAAGCTTTCTCTACATGGTCCTAGTGCACTCAGCATAGTGTAAGTGCACCCAATCAAATGCTTGCATTGTTTTTGTTGCGGACAGGATCCTGAAGTCAGGATGGTTGCCGCAAATCCAGGACTGTGTGTATTCGGATAGAAATCTATTTTGTCTGTGGATTACAGAGGTTTATCACAGAGTGCGGACCATAACTTTATTCTATGAAGTATTGTCTATGTTTGGGAAAGGTCCTGCACCAGAATTTAACCTCACTTTTTATACAGGACCTTTGAATTTTCCTGTTATTTAAAGGGACACTATAGTCACCTGAACAACTTTATCTTAACAAAGCAGTTTTGGTGTATAGGACATGCCCCTGCAGCCTCACTGCTCAATCCTCTGCCATTTAGGAGTTAAATCCCTTTGTTTATGAACCCTAGTCACACCTCCCTGCACGTGACTTGCACAGCCTTCCATAAACACTTCCTGTAAAGAGAGCCCTATTTAGGCTTTCTTTATTACAAGTTCTGTTTAATTAAGATTTTCTTATCCCCTGCTATGTTAATAGCTTGCTAGACCCTACAAGAGCCTCCTGTATGTGATTAAAGTTCAATTTAGAGATTGATATACAATTAATTAAGGTAAATTACATCTGTTTGAAAGTGAAACCAGTTTTTTTTTCATGCAGGATCTGTCAATCATAGCCAGGGGAGGTGTGGCTAGGGCTGCATAAACAGAAACAAAGTGATTTAACTCCTAAATGACAGTGAATTGAGCAGTGAAATTGCAGGGGAATGATCTATACACTAAAACTGCTTTATTGAGCTAAAGTAATTTAGGTGACTATAGTGTTCCTTTAATAGATTATCACTTGGAGTGGTGGCATTGTTTGTGGATGGATCTCACTGCCCATTCACACTTTTTCTGTTCTACGTGTGAATATGTAGGTGTATTTGTGCAACTTGGCAGTGTGTGAACATAGTGGTGAAATTGAGCATATCATGTCCCCGCCCCCTGTATGCTCTGGACACTGTGCAAAGGTGTATGTTTAAGGAATAGGAACTCCACAGCCTGATGGGCCCCCTGAATCTCATTGGACCAGTTGGGGGGTCTCTGAACTTTGCACTGCTCAACCACGCATTAGCTCCAAAAGGCTTGGGTCTTTGGTTTATAATCAATTAGCCCAGAAACAGGACACCAGGAAACAAAGTTGGATGGTGAGACAGAAGCCCAGAACCAGGACTGTTCCACAAGATCTGGGACTGTTGAGAGGCATGTTTTTTGATACTTTGGAAAGGTGTGAAAAAAATCACTTTTATGAATTTACAAAATAAAAATCAAGAACGGTTTAACCCCTAATAATGCACTCAGGGACCTATGGTTCGAACATAACAACTTATCTTTGATAATGCTGTTATGGTGCCTAATCTGTTCCTTTAAATCATTTTGTTTATATAGCCTTAGTCACACCTCCCTGTAGGTGACTTGCACTGCCTTCCTAAACAGGTGTATCTAAGACTGTGTAAACATAAGCAAAAGTGATTTAACTCCTAAATGGTACAGAATTGAGCTGTAAGCATGAAGGGGCATTACCTATACATTACGTTTGCTTCATTACGCCAATGTTGTAATGCCTATAGTGTCCCTTTAACAACCCCTAAAGGTAAACAACCCCATCCACCATTATAAGTAACAGCAATAACATCACTGAATGGGCAAAAATCCCGGTGGTAAGATGTGGCAAGCTCATAGAGACTTATTCAAAGTGACTTGGAGCTGTGATTGCCGCAAAAGGTGGCTCTACAAAGTATTGACTTTAGGGGGGTGAATAGTTATGCACACTGACTTTTTCTGTTATTTTGTCCTATTTGTTGTTTGCTTCACAATAAAAAAAAAAAAAAAAAATCTTCAAAGTTGTGGGCATGCTCTGTAAATTAAAGAAAAAAGAGGTATAAACAATATACCAACAAGTGGAGCGCTATAATAAATATAAATAATGAGGGGGTATACTCACCCCTCCAATACAGTGGCAAAATATATCCAAACGTACATACAAAACAAAACAGCAAAAGAAAATATAGTGCAGATGGTTTACAGAAATGAAAATGAATAGTAATAGCAATTAGCTTAAACCACTCACGTGGATTGGAGCCTATAAAATATTGGCTCCGTAAGTAACTCCTTTTTGCTTTTAAGGCAGCAACACACCCCTTTGTCCCAAACAATGTTCTCCCGGGGATATAGAGCAAGCAGAGAGAAAGAAACCAAATGGGTGGTATTGTACGGAAAGTAAATACAATGTAATAAGGTGGTAATGGTTATGCTCACCTTAGACAGAGCCTTAAATTCCTGGCTCTGAGGTGTGTTGGCAGTATGCTAATTATACTGGGATAGCATTCCCCACATAAAATTCCTGGAGGCTAGAAAGGACTTTATGGACTAATATAAATCAATATAAAAATAATGGTTTATTGTAAAAATAAAAGATAATAATAAAAACAATGCTAGACTTTTCAAAAGCATGTAAGTAGAATGAAAAAAGTCCAAGTATAAAAGTCCAAAATCCATCTTTTTGTGTTGAGCTGCTTTTATAATTCAGGCACTTTAGAATACCACTCACTATCTCCGTAAGGGATAGTTATTGTTTTTCTGTATGTTCTGTAAATTAAATGATGCAAATCCTCAAACAATCCATGTTAATTCCAGGTTGTGAGGAAAAATGCCAAGGGGGGTGAATACTTTTGCAAGGCACTGTATATCCCACCCCTTGATGGGTGGCATTGCAACAATATAATCAATGTTATTCACTTCACCTATCAGTGGTGTTAATATTGTGGTTGATCGATGTATAGTGTTTGTATAGATAATATTACGGGAAAATTAATTTCCAATCACTTTCTACGTCACATACATGTGGACAGATTGTAACCATTTTTTATAAGAGGAAGAAAAAATTACAATAATATTACAATTAAACATGTATTTTTCTTTACGTTTTCTCTATTCGTGTTCTGGCTCCCTTTTCTCCTTCATGTTCTCACTTTCTCTTCGCGCCCTCCCTCATTTAAGTGTTCCAAGGTAAAATTCCTTACCCTACCACCCCCATCTTACATATCAATTTCTCTGAGTCAGTGATTCAGGTATCCAGTCAGGACTTGTATCAGCACTACTACTGTGCAGTACAAAGAGACAGAGAGGAGATAGCCGTTCCAGTATACAAAATACAGAGTGAAGAGTCTCCAACAAGATTAACTGTCAGCACAGAACTCATAGGACAAATAAATAGGACTGCATCTAAAAAACACAAAAAATCTTAATGAAAACAAAGATACAGAGAAAGGCAGCAAGTAGAGTGGAACAGCACCAGAGAAAGCTAACAGTACCATGTACAACAAGATACAGGTGAGTCAGTTAATTTAAATTACTTTACTTACTGATTCTTGCTATAAAATGAAGCATAGAGGACTCTAAGTCAACTTACCTGGGGTTGTCTTGCCCAGTAATTTCTCCCATGGTAGTCGTAGAACTATACTACCACACTTGCGCGCACACACACACACACACAGATCCATACTCCCAGACATAGACATGCAGAAACACACTCATATCCATACAGCTATGTATTTCTATACACACTCAGCCAGGGCCGGACTGGGAGAAAAATTCGGCCCGGGCATTTTTTATCACAGCGGCCCACTAAGAAGGGGGCGGGGCAGAGGAGGTGTGTTTTGTCATCACCAATGACAAACACGCCCCCTCTCAAAGTGAGCATGTTGGTTCAATGCTCTTCCAGGGCAGACCATGCACAGAGCTCTGCTGAAGAGCTCTAGCATGAGAAAAAAGCCCTGTATTTGTTCTGCACAGCGCAAGAAAATTTAATAACATGCTTGCACTGTGTTTCCTTGCAATTTGTCTCTGGTGTCTCTATAAATGGATACCAGGAGACAAAAATGCCATTAAAGAGTACTGTGCATGTGTTTGGAGCCTGCTTGTGGTATTGCGTGTGTGTAGAGTGAGCTGATTGTGGTGTGGTATTGTGTAATAAGGTTGGTTTTAGTCATGTTGTGTTTGTGGTGTAATGTGATGCATATGTGGCTAGGGGCTGTAGAGAATGTGTGTGTATAGGGGATATAGCAAGTGTGTGCATACAGGCTATAGTGTGTGTGTGTGTATAGGTGATGTAGTGTTTGTAGAAAGTATGTGTTTAGGGGTGTAGTATGTGTTTGCTTACAAGGAATCTAGTGTGTGTATAGGGGATCCAGAGTGTGTGTGTGTGTATATATATATATATATATATATATATATATAGTCTAGTGTGTGTTTGAAGGACCCAGAATGTGTATAGGAGATCTAGTGAGTGTGTATTTATAACGGATTCAGAGTGTATATAGGGATCTAGTGTGTGTATATGATCCAGAGTTGGGTAAGGGATCTAGTGTGTGTCTGGAATGTAATGTGTTTGGGGTGCAGTATGTGTGTGAGGGGTGCTGTGTGTGCGGTGTGTGTGAGAGTGATGTGTGTGAGGGGTGCTGTGTGTGATGTGTGTGAGAGTTCTGTGTGTGATGTGTGTGAGAGTTCTGTGTGTGAGAGTGCTGTGTATGATGTGTGTGAGAGTGCTGTGTTTGATGTGTGTGAGAGTGCTGTGTGTGATGTGTGTGAGAGTGCTGTGTGTGATGTGTGTGACAGTGCTGAGTGTGATGGGTGTGAGAGGGGTGCTGTGTGGGATGTGTGTGGTGTGTGAGGGTGCGGTGTGTGATGTGTGTGAGAGTGCTGTGTGTGATGTGTGTGAGAGTGCTGTGTGTGATGTGTGTGAGAGTGCTGTGTGTGAGGGTGCGGTGTGTGATGTGTGGGATGGATGCTGTGTATGATGTGTGTGACAGTGCTGTGTATGATGTGTGTGACAGTGCTGTGTGTGAGTACTGTGTATGATGTGTGTGACAGTGCTGAGTGTGGGAGTGCTGTGTATGATGTGTGTGAGAGTGCTGTGTGTGACAGTGCTGAGTGTGATGGGTGTGAGAGTGTGTGTGTGTGATGGGTGTGAGAGTGTGTGTGTGATGGATGCTGTGTGTGAGGGGTGCTGTGTGTGATGTGTGATGTGTGTGAGAGTGCTGTGTGTGACAGTGCTGAGTGTGAGAGTGCTGTGTGTGAGAGTGCTGTGTGTGATGTGTGTGAGAGTGCTGTGTGTGATGGGTGTGAGAGTGCTGCGTGTGCTGTGTGTGACAGTGCTGAGTGTGATGGGTGTGAGAGTGCTGTGTGTGATGTGTGTGAGAGTGCTGTGTGTGATGTGTGTGAGAGTGCTGTGTGTGATGTGTGGGAGAGTGCTGTGTGTGATGTGTGTGAGAGTGCTGTGTGTGATGTGTGTGAGAGTGCTGTGTATGATGTGTGTGACAGTGCTGAGTGTGATGGGTGTGAGAATGCTGCTGTGTATAAATGTTAGAATGGATTGTGTGTGTGTGTGGGGGGGGGTAAATAAACAAATAAACAAATAAAATAAAAGGCATTATGTCCCCCCTCCCTTCTTACCTTTTAGCCTGGGAGGGGGGGACCGGCATTGTGGTATCTGGGAGGGGGGGACCGGCACTCTTTCATCCCTGGTGGTCCAGTGGTGAGTGAACTCTAGCCTGCGGGCTAGAGTTCACTCTCGCGCGATCCGGTCGTTGCCATGGCAACGCTCCGGATCTCGCGAGAGGAACCCGGCAGAGCTGCAAGATAGAGCTCCGCCGGGTTCCTCTGCTGGTAGGCTGGCTCCCTCCCTCCCTCCCCAGCCGGCGTCCGCCTTTGACAGCATGTGGGCCGGTGAGGGAGATCTTTGATCTCCCCACCGGCCCGCCATGGACTACTGCAGGGCCGGCGATAGGATAGTGCCGGCCCTGCATAGACCGGCAGGGGAGATCCTGTGACCTCCCTGCCGGCCTCGGCCCCTGGCCACCGCGGCCCACCGGGCATTTGCCCGGTGTGCCCGATGGCCAGTCCGGGCCTGCACTCAGCTACACACCCACATATACATACCCACCTACACGTGCACATACACATACACTAAACTACAGACTCCCATATATAAACACTACCATACATACAGACAGATACACACACTTGCAGACTGCAAACTCCCTGAATTTAAGTAATAAAGCTATAGCAGTCTGGGCAATCAAATATTGCTCTCCAGCCAGTCTCCAGACACATTAAGTAAAGGCCCAGTGATGGCCCCCATAACAAATCAAGCCAGTATTAATCTGAGATATAGAGAGGTATCAAACCATGGATGTGGGCCATGTGGAAATATTTAAGGAGGTGGAAATGTGAGACATTAACAACGTTAAACCATTCATGAGGAACAAGTAGGGCATAAATATTCTTCTACTGTAGATGGATCATGCCTTGTCCTTCCAATATCTTTAGTCATATTCAAAGATTACCCTCATGACATTTATATGATTCTCATTATGGAATATTTTACCAATTCAACTACTGCTTTGATTAAAGTAACTAATGATCTAACCATGACTAAATCCAACAGCCAGTATTCCATTCTAATTCTTCTAGATCTCTCTGCTGCTTGGACACTGTTGATCATGCTCTTGTGCTCCAAACTCTTCACACCCTTGGTCCTTGTGACACTGTCCTTTCATGGTTCTCGTCCCATCTCTCCCAACAATCCTTCAGTTTCTCCTTTTCTGGTAAGGACTCCTCCCCTCATTTTATTTCAGCTGTAGTACCCCAAGTCCTCTTCTGATTTCTCTCTATGCTGCCTCTCTACACCAGCCTTACAGCATGCAGTGTAGCCTTGGGTGGGGAGCATGATCTAGTGGACCCTGATTAATAGACAAGAACATTATAGGAGAAGATAACATTTATATTAAAAAAAACTTGGAACATATAATAGTTTTCTTGCATACATTTCAGTAGTTGTGTGTTTAGAGAATGCTATACCTGGGGCAAAATAATAGATGCATTATTCATCACTAATACTGAGGCAAAAAAGTGCTTCTGACGACATATTTAAAAATGTACATTTTGTATTTTTAGATCTCCAGTCTGGGTAGAAAAACTTGGCAAAAGCAAACACTGATTCAAAATTCATATAAGAAGAAATAGTTGTTTGAGATTTTGTCAAAAATACAGTGAGGGAAAAAAATATTTTATCCCCTGCTGATTTTGAACGTTTGACAAAGAAATGATCAGTCTATAATTTTAATGGTAGGTGTATTTTGACAGTGAGAGAGAGAATAACAAAATAAAATCCAGAAAAACGCATGTCACAAAAGTTATAAACCGATTTGCATGTCAATGTCAATGAGTGAAATATGTATTTGATGTCAATCAGCAAGATTTCTGGTTCCCAGGTGTCTTTTATACAGGTAACAAGCTGAAATTAGGAGCTCGTTACCTCTTAAAGGGAGTGCTCCTACTCTCAGCTTGTTGCCTGTATAAAAGACACCTGTCCACAGAAGCAATCAATCAGATTCCAAGACCAAAGAGCTGTACAAGGATGTCAGGGACAAGATTGTAGACCTACACAAGGCTCGAATGAGCTACAAGACCATCGGCAAGTAGCTTGGTGAGAAGGTGTCAAAAGTTGGGGTGATTATTCACAAATGGAAGAAACACAAAATAACTGTCAGTCTCCCTTGGTCTGGTGCTCCATGCAAGATCTTACCTCGTGGAATTTCAATGATCATGTGAGGATTCAGCCCAGAACTATCTTGTTAATGATCTCAAGGCAGCTGGGACCACAGTCACCAAGAAAACAATTAGTAACACACTATGCCGTAAAGGACTGAAATCCTGCAGCGCCTGCAAGGTCCTCCTGCTCAAGAAAGCACATGTACAGGCCCATCTGAAGTTTGCCAATGAACATCTGAATGATTCAGAAGAAGAACTGGGTGAAAGTGTTATGGTCAGATGAAACCAAAATCTAGCTATTTGGCATTAACTCAACTCGCCGTATTTGGAGGAGAAGGAATGCTGCCTATGACCCCAAGAACACCATCCCCACCGTCAAACATGGAGGTGGAAACATTATGCTTTGGGGGTGTTTTTCTGCTAAGGGTACAGGACAACTGCACTGCATCAAAGGGACGATGGACGGGGCCATGTACAGTCAAATCTTGGGTGAGAACCTCCTTCCCTCAGCCAGGGCATTGAAAATGGGTCGTGAATGGGTATTCCAGCATGACAATAACCCAAAACATACAGCCAAGGCAACAAAGGAGTGGCTCAAGAAGAACCACATTAAGGTCCTATAGTGGCCTAGCCAGTCTTAATCCCATAGAAAATTTGTGGAGGGAGCGAAAGGTTCCAGTTGCCAAACATCAGCCTCGAAACCTTAATGACTTGGAGAGTGTGGGACAAAATCCCTCCTGAGATGTGTGCAAACCTGGTGGCCAACTACAAGAAACGTCTGACCTCTGTGATTGACAACAATCGAAGAGGTCAAAATACTTATTTCACTCATTGACATGCAAATCAATTTATAACTTTTTTGACATGCATTTTTCTGCATTTTTTTGTTATTCTGTCTCTCACTGTTAAAATACACCTACCATTAAAATTTTAGACTGATCATTTCTTTGTCAGTGGGCAAACGTTCAAAATCAGCAGGGGGTCAAATACTTTCCCCCCTCACTGTATATACAGGTATGTACTCCCCAGCTAATTCCCACGATCAGGTCAAGTAGTTTACAAGTTTTTGTATGTGGAAAACATACTGCTTATTTGCACGATACAATGGAGCATTTTCCCAAAAATATTGAGCCGATGGATGTCTGTCAGGGTACCTGAGGTCTCTACCTTTGAGAAGGGTAGAGACTTAGTTGTTTATCCGTCTAGACACGCCATATCTCCCGTTCCTCGCGGTCCATCCAGTCTTTCTAACGCTGGCCGCAAGGGATCCGCTTCCTTTTCTAACATGACGCTCGATACGTGACGTCTTGACGCTATCCCGAGCGACCTGCCACTCTATTGGCTTTATCCTATCAGCACTCAGCTGAGGCGTGTCTACTCTCCGGACTCAGGGTATTTAAGCTTGCTTCACTCGTCAGCTCATTGCCCTGTCGTGGTTCTAGCTTGTCTAGTCACTCAGTGCTCTTGTATTCTAGTTTTCTCTTTGGTTCTGACCCGGCTTGTTGTACTATTCTGCTTATCTCTGTTATCCCTCTGACCCGGCTTGTCTCTCGCTTACCTGTCTTCTCGTTCCCTCGACCTCGGCTTGTCTCTGACTATTCTCTGTACGTTAGTCCGGCCATTCTAAGGCCCGGTATACGTACCTTTCTACTGTTAGTACTCTGCGTGTTGGATCCCTGTCCCGATCCTGACATTACGACAGGGCCAATGGATCCTGCAGGTACTAACAGTCAGCTTGGTTCTTCCGACCCCAGGTTTGACGCCATGGAACACAGGATGGATCAGATGGCCCTAGCACTACAGGCGCTTTTGTCTCGTGCTAGTAACCCACCAGAGGAGACACGTACTCCTTCGATCTCTCCTGTAAGTTCAGGTCTAGAAGTGGCTACTGTAGGTGCTTCTTCTCGTATTACTCCACCAGTACGTTATGGCGGTTCTCCTGAGAAGTGTCGTGGTTTTTTGAACCAGATCAGCATCCATTTCGAATTACAACCCCGCTCCTATCCTACAGATAGAGCGAAGATTGGATTCATTGTTACGTTACTCATTGAGAAGGCTCTGAGATGGGCTAATCCTTTATGGGAGAATGATAACCCGTTAGTCTATAACTATAATGCCTTTGTAGCTGCTTTTAAAAGAACTTTTGACCCCCCTGGTAGGAAGGTCAATGCAGCTAGATTACTGTTGCGCCTTAGACAGGAAAATCGAACACTTGTGGATTATGCACTAGAGTTCAGATCCTTGGCGGCAGAAGTTAAGTGGAACGAACAGGCTTATATAGATGTATTTTTAAATGGGCTATCAGATGTAATCCTTGACGAGGTCGCTACTAGAGAGCTCCCTGAGAGTTTGGAGGATTTAATTTCTTTTATCTCTCGCATTGATGAACGCTTAAGAGAGAGACAGAACACTCGAGATAGGACTCGTAGACCCTCCTTTAAACTAGCTCCTGCATTTCGAGATTCTGAGATCGAAACCTCACGTTTCCCTGAGCCTATGCAGATAGGTAATACTCACCTCACAGAGGAGGAGAGACAGTACAGGAGAAGGGAGGGTTTATGTATGTACTGTGGAGTCAGAGGTCATTTACGCCTAAATTGTCCCAATCGTTCGGGAAACGCTTGCACCTAAGTTTCTCTAGAGGACAGGCCTTGGGTGTATCTATTTTGTCCTCTGTTCACAATTATAAAGATCACAGGCTTCTGTTACCCGTTTCTTTGACTTGGGAGAAGGGAGTAGTAAAAACCATGGCTTTGATCGATTCTGGAGCCGCTGAGAGCTTTATCGATCAAGTTTTTGTTAACAAGCATACTATCCCATCCCAGTTAAGGGAGACACCCCTGGCCGTTGAGGCCATAGATGGTAGACCGTTACTTGAGCCTGTTATTTTCCGTGAGACCATACCTGTGAATTTAACTGTTGGCATTTTGCATGAGGAAGATCTATCCCTGTTGATCATTTCCTCTCCTTCTATTCCCATAGTCCTGGGGTACTCCTGGTTAAAGAGACATAACCCTATCATTAATTGGGAATTAGGGGAGATAGTTTCATGGGGTCAGAATTGCCAAGAGAAGTGTTTGCGGAGGGTCTCGCCTCTTTGCCTGGCAAACACGTCGGCTAGCTCCTCTAATCCTACAGAGATACAAATACCGCCTCAGTACCTGGATTTAAAGGCAGTATTTGATAAAAAGAGAGCCGATACCTTACCTCCACACAGATCCTTTGATTGCAAGATTAACCTACTCCCTGGTACCATGCCTCCCAGGGGTCATGTATACCCGTTATCTACTAAGGAGAATTCAGTTCTAGAGGAGTATATTCACGAGAATTTAGACAAGGGATTCATTAGGAGATCCTCCTCCCCTGCCGGGGCTGGATTTTTTTTTGTTAAAAAGAAGGATGGTTCTCTTAGGCCTTGTATTGATTATCGAGGTTTGAACAAGATAACCATTAGGAATGCTTATCCCATTCCTTTGATTACTGAACTCTTTGATCGTTTAAAGGGTTCTAACATTTTCACTAAGTTAGACCTCAGAGGGGCGTACAACTTGGTGAGAGTCCAGCAGGGACACGAGTGGATGACGGCGTTCAATACTCGTTACGGTCATTATGAATATACTGTAATGCCTTTTGGGTTATGTAATGCACCGGCTGTATTCCAGGATCTGATAAATGAGGTTCTTAGGGAATTTCAGCAGGAGTGTGTTATTGTATACCTGGACGATATACTCATACATTCTAGAGAGATTGAGACTCACCACGATCAGGTCAGAAGGGTTTTGCACAAACTTCTTCAACATGGGCTGTACTGCAAATTGGAGAAATGTAGTTTCGATCAATCCCAAGTAAATTTCCTCGGTTATGTGATCTCTGGGGAGGGATTTAAGATGGACCCGGATAAGCTCCAGTCCATTCTGGATTGGCCTCTACCCAAGGGTCTCAAGGCCGTTCAGAGATTTATTGGGTTCTCCAATTACTATAGGCGCTTTATTAAGGGTTATTCTTCTATTATTGCGCCCATCACCAATATGACCAAACAGGGGGTTGATACTAAGAATTGGTCTACGGAAGCTCTCCTTGCTTTTAAAACTCTCAAGGAGCGTTTTGCTTCCGCCCCAATTTTGGTTCACCCTAATACCACTCTTCCTTTCCTACTTGAGGTAGACGCCTCAGAGACTGGCGTAGGTGCTATCCTATCCCAAAGGCTAGGTGTGGATAAACCATTACATCCATGTGGATTTTTTTCTAAAAAATTGTCTGGTGCAGAGAGCAGATATGACATTGGGGACAGAGAACTACTAGCTGTTATCAAAGCTTTAAAAGAATGGAGACATTTATTGGAAGGGACATTACATCCTGTTACTATTTTAACGGATCACAAGAACTTGTCCTATATTGGAGAGGCCAAGCGATTGTCTTCCAGGCAAGCTCGTTGGTCGTTATTCCTCACCCATTTCAACTACGTTCTTACTTATAGGCCTGGTTCAAAGAATTCTAAAGCCGATGCTCTATCTCGCCAATATGAACCATTGGCTTCTTCTGAACCGGTTCTGTCCTCTATTGTACCCCAATGCAACATTATTGCTAACACAAGTCTCAAAATCCATTCCCCGTTGCTTGCCCAGATCTTGAACTTACAGCATCTAGCACCTGGACAGACTCCTGAGGGAAGAAATTTTGTTCCTCCTGAACTCCAACTGGAGCTCTTACAGTGTTTCCACGAAAGCAAGGTGGCTGGTCATCCTGGCATTCGCAAGACTTATTCCCTGATCTCCAAGGATTTCTGGTGGCCTTCCTTACGAAAGGATATTAAGGAGTTCGTCGGGGCTTGCGAGACTTGTACCAGGACTAAACAGCCTCACGCATCTCCCTGTGGTTTGTTGCTCCCCTTGGACATTCCTGAGAAACCATGGTCCTGTTTGGCCATGGACTTTATTGTGGATTTACCTGCCTCCAAGAGACAGACTGTTATTCTCACGGTGGTGGATAGATTCACTAAGATGGCTCATTTTGTACCGTTGCCTAAACTCCCCTCATCTCCTGAATTGGCGGAGATTTTTGCGAGAGAAGTTTTTCGCTTACATGGGATACCTTCTGAAATCGTTTCTGATAGAGGCTCTCAATTTGTCTCACAATTCTGGAGATCCTTTTGTTCTCAATTAGGCATCAAATTGAACTTTTCCTCTGCATATCACCCTCAGTCTAACGGAGCCTCTGAGCGTACTAATCAAAAGATTGAACAATATCTGCGCTGCTTTGTTTCCGAACACCAGGATGATTGGGTCGGTTTGATTCCTTGGGCAGAGTTCGCACACAATAATCTCGTTTGTGATTCTACTCGTTCCAGCCCCTTCTTCATGAATTATGGCTTTCATCCCTCCATTTTTCCTTCGGTCTCTTCTTCCCAAGGAGTACCGTCGGTTGATGATCATGTCGCCAATCTGAAGAAGTTGTGGGATCAGACTCGTCAGATTCTCCTGCATAATTCTATGTTGTTCAAAAAACACGCTGATAAACACAGAAGGGCGGCTCCAGTTTTTGTCCCTGGGGATAGAGTATGGCTGAGTACTAAGAACATTCGTTTAAAAGTTCCCTCTATGAAATTTGCGCCTCGGTACATAGGTCCTTACAGGGTTTTGTCTTGTATCAACCCGGTTGCGTATCGCCTAGCTCTGCCGTCGGCCTTACGCATTCCCAACTCCTTTCATGTGTCGTTGCTGAAACCACTGATTTGCAACAGATTCTCCTCTTCGGTTTCCTCACCTCGTTCTGTTCAGGTGGACGGTCAGGAGGAGTACGAGGTCAACTCCATTATCAATTCCCGATTGTCCCGGGGAAAATTACAGTATCTGGTCAACTGGAAGGGATATGGTCCTGAGGAGAGGAGTTGGGTACCTCAGGAGGACGTCCATGCTCCCCGCCTTCGCAGGGCGTTTCACTCCCGCTTCCCATCTCGTCCCGGTTCCTTCCGCCCGGTGGGCGTATCTGAGAGGGGGGGTACTGTCAGGGTACCTGAGGTCTCTACCTTTGAGAAGGGTAGAGACTTAGTTGTTTATCCGTCTAGACACGCCATATCTCCCGTTCCTCGCGGTCCATCCAGTCTTTCTAACGCTGGCCGCAAGGGATCCGCTTCCTTTTCTAACATGACGCTCGATACGTGACGTCTTGACGCTATCCCAAGCGACCTGCCACTCTATTGGCTTTATCCTATCAGCACTCAGCTGAGGCGTGTCTACTCTCCGGACTCAGGGTATTTAAGCTTGCTTCACTCGTCAGCTCATTGCCCTGTCGTGGTTCTAGCTTGTCTAGTCACTCAGTGCTCTTGTATTCTAGTTTTCTCTTTGGTTCTGACCCGGCTTGTTGTACTATTCTGCTTATCTCTGTTATCCCTCTGACCCGGCTTGTCTCTCGCTTACCTGTCTTCTCGTTCCCTCGACCTCGGCTTGTCTCTGACTATTCTCTGTACGTTAGTCCGGCCATTCTAAGGCCCGGTATACGTACCTTTCTACTGTTAGTACTCTGCGTGTTGGATCCCTGTCCCGATCCTGACAATGTCCTCCCATTCTGACACAAACATAATAAATCCACAGCTGGCTGAACATTGACTTTTAAGATAGTACCCTTGGAAATGGATTTTCCACCCATTCCCCTTCTTCTCTTACAAACGATATGTTCATTCCTGTCTATTTCTGCTTTCTGCTTCCACTAATCTCTTTGAGATATATTCTATAAGGGTTCTGCATTGAAAATGTCTAATATGAAGAAGAAGATGCTTTGAATTTATGGAAAATCTTAACTATAAATTAGAAACAAAGATCATAAAGCACATCATAATACTTCATAATAGTACTTTTAACATTGTTACTATAAAAGACAAAAACAAAACAAAACACTGGAACAAACTCCATTCAGATCAGGCTGAATAAGTCCATCCACAAAAAGAAAAATTACAATGACAAATTATGAAATTGAATAATGTGCATGGCAATGGAGTGGATACCCACTCTTTGACCATTAAATTGACTCAGTAACTCATTCTGCAGTATTATGTGCAAAATACAAATCATTGTCAGGGGGTTATTGTACAGTGCTTATGCAATAAACCATTTTCCTGGGAACTAAACAAATTAAAATGCTAATGATGAAAATATATATTTTCAACAAGATAATAAAATGTTGATAAAAAACTACAATTGATTTGAGAATCCTCCCCATAATTTTTCTTCTATAGTAAAGAGTGAGAGGGAAGACATGTGTGCCTTAACTGACATGTATCTCCTCTGATTAACTCTCGAGATCTTGTCTTCAAGTCCAATTAACAATAATAGATGACTTCATAACTCAATGATCTCTAAAATTAGATCATCAATGTGATGGAGCTCCTGTACCTAGGCCGAGTATCTCCACCAGGTCAGTTAAATCGGTGCTATCAGGAGGATCCGACATGCTATGGATCCCATTGCAGTCTCTCTTATGAGAGAACTTTGGTCATGCTATCAGTGGAGTTGATATTATTCTTCTAATCCTAAAGCAGTATTCACAGAAAATAGTATAACTGTTTTCCCCAAACCATTAGCAAAGACTTAATGTAGGGGTAAAACAGAACTCTTTTATTCCACTCACATATTTTATTTATACTCCCTAGATGTAGATACCCCATGCTAGTGATGATACATACAATACAGTATAACACAATCCAATTCCCTCCCCGGCGCCCCTCCGTTATGTGATCAGTCCAGTGTTAATGATATTTCCCTTCTGCTGTGTCATCTCCAGACAGGGTGCCAGAGAATCTGAGCCCCTAAACTTTCTTTCCCAACATAGTATCCCAACAAACCATACATCATTCTCTCAGCTATGCAATGTCTAAAAAGTGGCAGTACTTTAAAGTTCCATCAGATCGTGGACAGAGTGTCCTGTGACAGGGTCCATAGGCTGTGAGGAGGAGGCTGGCCTCCAAGCCAATCCATGAGTTAGGGGCACTCGGGCATCCGTCACAGTCACACATCATGAAGCATTGAGAGTATACTCTGCTACAAGTATCAGTGCTTAATTAGTTTTGGAACATTGGTGATGAGGACTATCTTCTAAAAATAAAAACACGTATATTAGTGAAATAGGGATTTGGGGGGTTCATGTTGTTTTTTTTCTTCGTCAGGGATTCCCCTGGATCAACATTAATAAAAACATCAGGAAAAGTGAAAGGCCAAGAAAAGGGTGAAAATCCCAGTGGAGTGTATAGAAGAAAAATAGAATGTATTAGAGAGAGGGGCAGATTTGGGGAGAAAGAGAAGACAAACAGACAGCAGAAAAATAAGGTAGAAAGAGAAAAAAAAACTGAGAATAGAAACACAGCATACATTTCAAATTGATTAAAGAGTGAAGATGGTGTGGGTGTACTGTTTGAAAAGTAGCTTTAAAGGGACACTATAGTCACCTGAACAACTACAGCTTAATGTAGTTGTTCAGGTATTATCTATAGCTCCCTGCAGACAATCTAATGTAAACACTGTATTTTCAGAGAAAATACAGTGTTTACATTGATTGATAGGAATACCTCCAGTGACCGTCACTCAGACGGCCACTAGAGGGACTTCCTATCACGCAGGGCCCTAAAAAGGCCCTGTACACGTCAGACGTATTAAAATACGTCTGATGTGTTCAGGAGAGAGAAGGCACTGTGTGCGCGCCTTCTCTCTCCAGCCTGTCAGCGGAGGAGGGGGGCGGGCAAAGACCGCGAGCTGAGCTGTCACTCAGCTCAGCTCGCGGCCGCGCACACCGTGCGCATGCGCGGTAGTGCGCTCAGCACTTCAGAGGGCGGCATGATTGCCGCCCTCTGAAGTATGTGCGCATGTACGGCGAAGCCGCGCATGCGCACAAGTGAGCAATGACGCTTCCAAATGGAAGCGTCTGATTGCTCCCTGCTCGCGCCCGCCTGTTTCGTCATTTCGACGAAATAGGGGGCGCGGCTTCACGAGGATCCCGTCGCTGGAACGAGG
Source organism: Pelobates fuscus (assembly GCF_036172605.1). Taxonomy (NCBI): domain Eukaryota; kingdom Metazoa; phylum Chordata; class Amphibia; order Anura; family Pelobatidae; genus Pelobates; species Pelobates fuscus. Next base: position 83,843,277 of record NC_086328.1, on the reverse strand, counting down.
TGAGTAAAATCACCTCCCTGGAGAGTCCCTTTAATTTAAAAGCACCCATCTGAAATGGTGGCAGTTTGGAAATACAGTAAAATGTTTGGTGTAAATAAATCAATTATTAAGTTTAGTATTTTTCTTTTTAACAGACTGAATTAATAGACTTAGTATACTAATTATCATTTATTTTCTGTTCTATTTTGTACTTTTCTTTATCTCCCTCTCATGCTGTCGTTTATTGTCTCCTATTAATGTCTTTCTCTGTGCCTTTAATCTTTTGCCCTTTACACAAACCCTCTTTAGCTATTTTTTTCTTGGCCTTTCCTGCTTCTACTGTCTCTGCCTGTTACTACTATAGGATCCACGGCTTTACCCACTGAGAACAAAACACAGTCACTGGAAAACAACGGCACTGATTTGAATAGTAAAAATTCCAGTTCTGTGACCACCATTGCCCCAACATTGATAAACAATCAGTCTTATGCTCCTCTACGCACCAAGGTCACACAAGGTCACAAAAGTACAAGAGAGCACATTCGTTACATAACGGGTGGAACTGGTGAAGATTACTATGAAGATGACAATGAAGAAACAATACCTCCCATCCCACCGAACATCATTCTTGTGCCTTGCCCATATGATCGCTGCAAACACTTGGAAACTCCATGTGAAGAAACACAAAGGAGGGCACAAGGTAGATGTCTTTGTCCTGGGATAAATGGACCAACAATCCGTCCAAGTAAGCCTCATCTTACTCAAATAACCCCTGGGGAAAGAGATATTAATATGAGCTGGTGCTCTCCTCTGTCCACTGTCCATGGTTATAAGGTACTTTATGGTCCTCCTATAGGCTTGTTGGAGAGAGGGCCTGTTCTTAATGACTCATTTCGCTTTTGCGTCATAGATGGACTCCTACCAAATACCCCTTATCGAGTTTGCATATTGGCTTTTAATGACGCAGGAGAAAGTCCAGTTGAAGAGGGAAATTTAGAATTGGATTCTGAAACAACCGTGTCCTGCAGATTGATCCATACAACATCATCCAAGGAGTTATATATTTATGTTGGGGTGGGACTGGCTGCCCTAGCAGGGTTGGTAGGGCTAGCCATTCTTGGGTACTGCTTGTACCAGAAGAGAAAGAGCAACAAAGAAACTAATTGGGAGGAAATGGTATTACCAGACCAGTTATATAGGGGGCATAGTGTTGAGCAGTTGTAAAATTGATTTATTACCATCTAGGGAAGTGTGCTTGGTGTATTGATGTGGGTCCTGAATGAAGCATGATATATGTGCAAGAAGCAAATGTGCATGGTAGTTGGTGGATGACTACTGAAAGAAGCTGGGTTCCTCAGAAATATTAGGTCACAGGTTTGCAGAAGTACAGATATTTTTGAAAGTGGTAAAAAAAGCATACACTTAAAAAATAAACATTGCTCCCTCTCTCAGAAAGTATACGGCCCATGCTTTTTCTCCATCCACAAATTTTTTCCCAAATGTCTTAGAAATCTCTCCCATAATCCTCTTCTCATTCCTGGCCATCTTAGTAAGGAAAGATGGAGTCAATGGATGTACTCTTGGACAGACTTCTATTATAATTACCCTAGTGGTGCCAAAATGAATCCTGTTTTATGACATGCTAGTTAGCCGGGCTGTGAGCGACCACCGAGTTCCAAGTGGTGCTCACTGTACGTAACAATTCAAGGATAATGGCAGCCAGGCTTTTTCACGTGTGCTGGGTTCTTTGTCCAGCGCACTTTTAAAAAGCATGTTTGAAACAAAATTCTAATGTGTCAACTATTTATGATGACTTAATTCATATATTTAATTATAAATATGTAACTGTGGATCTAGTATATCTTAGTTTATAAGTTGATGAATGTGTATAATGGTAATTGCATATGTGCAATTGTAAATTCTATATGTAATTAAGTATTGCAGTATAGGTGATCCAGGAAATACATGATCACGTGAATCGACTGACGAAGTAATTTACCAAAGTGAGATTTCAAAGTTAATTTCAATTAAGGTCAAAATAGCCGAAAAATGATCTAGTTAAAGGACCACTATAGTGCCAGGAAAACATACTCATTTTCCTGGCACTATAGGGTCTCTAGGTCCCCCCCACCCTTAGGGTCCCCCTCCCGCAGGGCTCTAGTAGTAGGAAGGGGTTAAATCACTTACCTTTCTCCACCGCCGGGCTCCCTCGGCAGTGGGGACTCTCCGCCTCCTTTCCCCGTCATCGTCTGAATGCGCATGCGCGTCAAGAATGCTTTCCTATGGACTGGCTGAATGTGCGTGCGGCTCTTGCCGCGCACGCATTCAGCCAGTCCATAGGAAAGCATTCTCAATGCTTTCCTATGGACGCTGGCGTCTTCTCACTGTTAAAATAACAGTGAGAAACGCGGAAGCTCCTCTAGCGGCTGTCAATGAGACAGCCACTAGAGGCTGAATTAACCCATAGGTAAACATAGCAGTTTCTCTGAAACTGCTATGTTTACAGCAGAAAGGGTTAATCCTAGATGGACCTGGCACCCAGACCACTTCATTAAGCTGAAGTGGTCTGGGTGCCTATAGTGGTCCTTTAACTATGCTTTCAATTTGGCTACAATGGCCTTAGATTTAAAATTCACTTTGAATTCTCACTTTAGTGATTAACCTGTCTTTATATGGTAACAACATACTAACAAAGCAAGCATTAGCTGGGTAGCAAAAACAGGCTGGAGGTAACACTGGATTCTGGAAAATATTACTGTATATAGCCCTAAAACACATCTTTTGAATGCCAGAATATTTACTCACTTATGAATAAGCACTCTCAAATGTGAAACATATGATGCATTACAGGTGTTCTGGTTTCCCACTAACGATCTTTGAACTTATAGACCACCAGGAAACAGAACATCCACGAGAAGGTGAACCTGGGTTCAAGTGGCAACAAATTCTGTACTATTTAGTGCCTATACTAGGTATAATATGTACTAAAACCAATAAAAGCAATTGAGCACGGCTAATATAATTACCACGAGAAGTAGAATAATACATCATCAATGACTTAGAGGGTGTGAGCCTAGATTGATGCACTACTCCTCTGCGGGCACTATACATGTTATGTGGCAGATGGTGAAAGCCAGGATGAAAGACACTTTGACAGTAGGGACCAAAAAAGCCATTCATATTGCAGAAAAACACAAATAGCCTCTGCCATCAAATGACACTGAAACAAAATAAGGATTTGGAAAAAATAACATACTCCTTGAGGCTTTAATACACACCTGAAGCCGTGGGACACATTTACCCTTTCACTAACATAAACCGGTCATTTAGTTGCTGCACAACTGTCTACTAAACAGCAATTGCAATATGTTAGGCCTGCTGGGATTGAGTTCAGGTCACTTCCAACAAGCTTGCTGATAGCCATGTGGGGAGGCAGGAGCAGACACACACAAAGTGTGGAGAGAAAGGCATCAGCCTTGGCCAGCCAGCTCCCACTGGACACCATCAAAGCCACTGTGGTGGAATCTCGGTAAAAATAAATTTAGTAGGCCGAGATTACCACGTGGCATGTGTACGTGCATATGCTGACGTATCGATCAGTTGGTTGCACGAGGCAAGATACGATCAGTAGTGTACGGAGCATGTGCAAGAATACAGGATATAGTATTCCCCCTCCTCCATTGTGCTGGATAAGCCATGCGGTCAAACAGGAAGTTAATTCTTATTTGTGTTGATTGGTTAAGAGAATGTGCGGGTGGAGCTTAATATGGGAGGAGTTATATGCCTATATAAGGAGCCTGCACTATTGTCCGGGGCTCAGAACTTGCTGTGTTTTGGTGACGTTAGTCCCTCTGAGTCCCGATCGGTGATCCAATACAGAATCTCTTCCTTCCTGAAGAAACCTGTGTCCATCTCTCTGTGCTTGGCTTCCGTCAGTTTCTCCGGTATCATTTGGTGCATTGGCCGGGAAGCTCATCGTTCAACGGTAGCTGAGAGGCAGAGGCGTGAGACGGTCTATCTTTGCCCACGTTCTCTACGGCTGCACCCCTGAACTTCTGTGTGGACCTCCCTTTGTCTCGGCGCCACTGGTCTGTTGTCCAGGAGATCATCGGCCTCTACGTGAGAAGTGCTGGGGTGTCCCCGTCGATGAGTGTGAACTCAGGTTCAGGAACGAGGAGGTAAGACAACTGCTGTTTTAGACGGCAGGACCCACTAGGGGTATACCGATTGTGCGGTAGGCCCAAAGGGGTTTTGAATCTGTGTATCTGCCCCCTCTGCTCTTTAGTCAGACCGTTTGATTTTGTTAGTCAGGCGGGGTCCTGGTGTAAATAGCCCTAGCCGGACACCGGTGTCTTGTCTAGACTAGCGTTCTAGGGTGTATATTACGTTCGCTAGGTCGGAGGGACCGGGAGACTAAGCGGCGCCTGTGTAAATTCGGTTCGCTAGCTCTCAACCTATCTGGGCTAAGTGGGAAGGCGTGTAAATTTGGAACCCACTAGACTTTTGATAGTGCGACTAAGAGGCGCCTGTGTAAATTCGGTTCTCTAGCTCGCTATATGTGGTGATTGGGCAGTGTGGCTAACCAAAACGGGTGTATATAGTTTTAGGTAGTCCATCAAGGTACTGGCCAATAGTTTAGTTGGGAATTGTAAATGTGTTAACGATTGTTTAGTAAAGTGTATATCTTGTTAGATAGCGCGAGCTCAGCCGTCTAGCGAGAGTGTTAATAGTGTGTTGCTGTATTATAGTGCACGGTACCATAACCCTGTATATTTACTGACACTGTATATAAGTACTAATCATTGTCGTCCATTGCATGTTTAACACCATAACCACTAATAATTGTATTGTGACCTTAACTTGTGCTTTGACCTATGCTAACCGTACTGTAACCGCTATTTGTAAAAGACGATGTTACTGGGGTGTGTTATAGACGGGTAATTCGTATATAGAGAATTATAGCGTGGGTGACTGTATAGTTTCGCCAAAGGGCATAATATTGATTATCTAGTGACTGGTGTAACAGCTGTGTGTGTACGGGAATTCCCTGAGTGTTTATTGTGTTATTGTGTACGTTTCACTTGGTAACCGTACCACGTGGTGCTGTTGCCAGAGGAAACGGGTGTGACTGTTGAATAGTACGCGTGTATAGTATTCGTTGTCGACGACGTTCCATTGTTAAGTATGGGTGCGTCGCAGTCAACGATCCCGGATCCCTTAGGTTGTATGGTGAAGAATTTTAAAAAGGGATTCAAAACTTGTGATTTTGGGGTTAAAATGTCTCCTGTACGTTTGGTCACTTTGTGTACTAGGGAGTGGCCTACTTTGGTTGCGGCATGGCCGCCACGTGGCAGTTTGGATCCAACTCTGGTACAGCGCTTACACGTGGCTGTATCAGGTAGGCCTGAACTTTACGGCCAGTTTCCTTATGTTGATTGTTGGAGACAGGCCGTAAATGACTCGCCAAAATGGCTCCGGACATGCCACGAGGAGCAATGTCGCCTCATGGTAGCTAGGACTTGTTCGTCCACTAGGACTGGTGTTAGGCCCATTTTGGACACGCCCCCTGAGTCCGAGATCCCTATGCCGCCCCCTTACTTTCCGTTAAGAGGAAGTGACGTAAATGCAGGAAGACCTGCAGCCCTCCCCTCATTACCCCCATCCACTTCCGCTTCCTCCTCCAGTACAGGATCCACCCCCCCTCGTACTAAATCTCCCCTTCCGGAATCAGAACCAACCCCCATTAAAAACGAATATCCTGATTTGGCGCCACTTCAGACTTCCGGTCAAGCTTCATCTAGCTCGACTCGAAGCGTTCTATTTACAACCTTTTCCCAAAACCAAGCTCCCACATCCCCATACCCTATTTCTCCCCGACTGGAACCTATGACTGACGCCCCTCCACGTAGCCCCATACAGACCCGACAGTTGACCGGTGCCCAACAATTAAAGCACTATCAGATGCCTCTTCGTCTGAATCCCGGGTCAGCCTATATCGATGCCGCAGGTCAAATGGCACACGCTGACCCTGTCTTCGTATATGTCCCATTTACTACAACCGACCTTTTAAACTGGAAGACCCACAATTCCTCGTATACCGAGAAACCACAAGCTATGACTGATCTGTTCACCTCAATAGTACAGACACATAACCCGACATGGGCTGATTGTCAGCAGTTATTAATGACTTTATTTAACAATGAGGAAAGGACAAGAATAAATCAAGCAGCCATTAAAGCACTAGAGGATAAAGCCCGTACTTTAAACCAAGCCAATCCATCAGCATGGGCCGCAACACATTATCCCAACACCGATCCCGATTGGAACGTAAATGGTGCTGATATGGCTCAACTCAGAGCCTATAGAGACGCTATAATTGCTGGCATGAAAGCCGGAGGAAAGAAAGCTATTAACATGTCAAAGACAGTTGAGGTGATTCAGAAAAGCGATGAAGCGCCCAGTGTCTTTTATGACCGATTATTGGAGGCATACCGCTTGTATACCCCCTTTAATCCGGAAGACGCAGATAATTCCCGAATGGTGAACTCCGCCTTTGTCAGCCAAGCTTACGGAGATATTAAGCGCAAGCTACAAAAATTAGAGGGGTTTGCAGGTATGTCAATCATCCAACTAATGGAGGTAGCGAATAAGGTTTATATGAATAGGGAAACAGAAAGTAAGAAAGAGGAAGAGCGCAAGATGCGTAAAAAGGCTGATATGCTAGCGGTAGCGATCGCAGGCGTAGATAGACGGGGCCCAGATAGAGGCGATAGTAGATGGAGTAGGGAGCCTTTGAGTAGGAATCAGTGCGCGTATTGCAAGGAAGAAGGGCATTGGAGGAACGAATGTCCGCAAAGAGAGCAGTACGAGAGAGACCTACCCAGGGCAGGCTACGGAAACTTTAGAGGCAGAGCGAGAGGTAGAGGAGGCCCCGGAGGGAGTAATGGTTATAGAGGGAGTAATGGGAACAGAGGAAGTGTTAGGGAAGACAGGTATATTCCAGCAGCGCAAAGGTCCCGCGATAGAGAAGGTAGGGACTTCGTAGGATTGGCTGACACGGTCATGGAGGACTATTGATACCGACCGGGCTCCATCCCCCTTGGTCGAGCGGAGCCTATGGTCGATGTATCAATAGGGGGAAAAAGGAGTGCGTTCATGATCGACACTGGTGCTGAACATTCAGTGGTGACTAATCTAGTTGCTCCTCCATCTGGAAGGACTATTACTGTGATAGGAGCAACTGGAAGAAGTGCTGAAAAACCGGTTCTTAAAAGTCGACTCTGTACATTGGGAGGCCACGTAATAAAACATCAATTCCTTTATATGCCTGAATGTCCAGTCCAATTACTGGGACGTGATATGCTATCAAAATTACAAGCGCAGATTACGTTCCTACCAAATGGAACAACATCTTTAAAGTTTAATGGACCTTCAGGTATCATGACATTATCTGTACCAAAGGAAGAAGAGTGGCGACTTTATACAGCGTTGACTAGCCAAAACCCTAGGAGTGATGAGACATTATTTAACATACCAGGAGTTTGGGCAGAGAACAACCCACCAGGACTGGCCCGCAATATTCCACCTATAAAAATTGAACTAAAACTTGGGGTTTATCCAGTAAGCCTAAGACAATACCACATCCCGCAGAAGGCTAAGAAGAACATCCAATCCTATCTGGATAAGTTCATACGGTATGGTATCCTAAAATTCTGTACTTCCCCCTGGAACACCCCATTGCTGCCTGTTCAAAAGCCCGGTACAGATGAGTATCGACCTGTGCAGGACTTGAGAGCAGTCAATGATGCGGTTGTTAGTATACATCCAGTCGTACCCAATCCATATAACCTGCTTGCTTTAATTCCGGGCGGGGCTACTTACTTTACAGTCTTAGACCTCAAAGATGCCTTCTTTTGCCTCCGAATTGCCGCAGAAAGTCAATGTATCTTCGCTTTCCAATGGGAGAACGCTGTAACGGGCTCAAAGCGCCAAATGACTTGGACAAGACTGCCCCAAGGGTTTAAAAATTCACCTACCCTATTTGGTTCAGCCCTAAGTCAAGATCTACTGGATTTCGAGTCCATCCCAGGAGAGTGTGTCTTGTTACAATATGTAGATGACTTGTTGATAGCAGCAGTTACAAAAGAAATCTGTCAGCAAGCAATGCACGATCTACTGTACATTCTCTGGAAGGCAGGATACAAGGTGTCTAGAAAGAAGGCTCAGTTGTGTTTGCCAACTGTCAAGTATCTGGGATTCCATATCTCTGAAGGTCAAAGAATTATGGGGCCAGAGAGAAAAGAAGCTGTCTGCCAAATACCAATACCCAAGAATAGAAGACAAGTGCGAGAATTCTTGGGGGCAGCAGGCTTCTGTAGGATATGGATTCCCAGCTATGCGATACTAGCAAAACCTCTGTACGCAGCTATCAAAGGTACAGAGCACGACCCCTTCTTATGGACCCAAGAACAGCAAACGGCATTTGAAGATGTGAAGAAGGCTTTGATGAGTGCCCCAGCATTAGGTCTACCTGATCACACACGACCATTCTACTTATATGTACACGAGCAAAGAAGAATGGCTGTGGGAGTATTGACACAGTACTTGGGATCATGGCAAAGACCTGTTGCCTATATGTCTAAGCAATTGGATGCAGTGGCCAGCGGACTTCCACCTTGTCTAAGAGCCGTAGCTGCAGCCGCCCTGCTAGTAGCTGAAGCCGATAAACTCACTCTGGGTCAAGAACTTTATGTACGAGTCCCACATGCAGTACAGACGTTGTTGGATTACAAAGGAAATCATTGGTTTAGTAACAGCCGTATGACCAAGTATCAAGCAATGTTGTGTGAAAACCCAAGAGTGCATTTAGAGACTGTAAACACCTTAAATCCAGCTACCCTTTTGCCACAACCTACTGAAAGTCAACATGATTGTTTGGAAGTAATGGATGAAGTATTCTCAAGTAGACCAGATCTTCGTGATTTTCCCATCCAGAACCCCGATGTTCAATATTATACCGACGGCAGTAGTTATGTGAAAGAAGGGATCCGCTATGCAGGATATGCAGTAACAACAATAGACAAGGTGATAGAAGCTCGGCCACTGGCAAAAGGAACATCAGCACAAAAGGCAGAATTAATAGCACTAACACGAGCGTTACAATTGGCTGAAGGTTTAAGAGTGAATATCTATACGGACTCTAAGTATGCGTTTTTAACCACTCATGCCCACGGAGCTCTGTATAAAGAAAGAGGACTACTGAATTCAGAAGGCAAAGAAATCAAATACGCAGCTGAAATCCTACAACTATTGGAAGCAGTGTGGGAACCGAAAGAAGTCGGTATCATACATTGTCGAGCGCATCTGAGAGGAGATGGTGATGTAACCAAGGGAAATCGGATGGCAGATAGTGCAGCTAAGCGTGCTGCTGAATCAGGAAGACAGGAGTATGTGGGGCATATAGCTGCTCTTATACCAACTCCACTGTCCCAATGGACTCCAGTTTATACAGCTCAAGAAGAGGAGTGGTTAAAGACTGAACCGGGAAAGTATCTGGAGAACAAGTGGTATCAGCTAGAAGATGGAAGAATAGTCATACCAGCATCACTAGCGGTAGAAATTGTCCAAAATTATCACAACGGGACACATTCTGGGAGAGACAGTACTGAAGAATCTCTCAGAAAACATTTCTACATACCAAGATTGTCCAACTTGACTCAGGCCATTGTACGAAGATGTGTAACGTGTGCTAAAAATAATGCAAGACAAGGACCAGTAAAGCCACCAGGAGTCCAGTTTATGGGGGGACTCCCCATGTCCGATCTACAAATAGACTTTACAGTGATGCCTAAATCGGGTGGACATCGTTACCTGTTGGTAATTGTGTGCACCTATTCAGGCTGGGTAGAAGCATGTCCTACTCGTACAGAGAAAGCAGGAGAAGTTGTAAGATTCCTGCTACGAGAAATAATACCCCGATATGGACTACCCTGTTCTATAGGATCGGACAATGGTCCAGCTTTTGTTCATCAGTGCCTACAACAACTGACTCATATGCTTGGTATAAAGTGGAGGCTTCATACTGCATATAGACCCCAGAGTTCTGGTAAGGTAGAGAGAATGAATAGAACTATTAAGAACCAGTTGGCTAAAATGTGTCAGGAAACCCAACTTAAGTGGAACGTTCTCTTACCCATAGCTCTATTGCGAATCCGCAGTACCCCTACCAGAAGGATGGGCCTCTCTCCTTTTGAAATTATGTATGGGCGACCACCTCCCGTACTTGGTAACTTAAGGGGGGATTTGAGTCAGTTGGGAGAAGGAATTACCCGGCAGCAGGTTGTAGAGTTGGGTAAGACTATGGAGGAGGTACAGAAATGGGTACAAGATAGATTACCTGTGAATATTTATCCCCCTGTTCATAGTTATCATCCAGGAGATCAAGTATGGATTAAAGAGTGGAATAATGTACCGTTAGGGCCCAAGTGGAGAGGTCCTTATGTTGTTCTTTTGTCTACCCCTACAGCGATAAAAGTAGCCGAAGTGACTCCGTGGATACATCACTCCAGGGTTAAGCCAGCAGCAGTCGATTCTTGGCAAGTTACAGCAGATCCAGAGAATCCCTGCAAGATCCGGTTAAAACGCACTACTCAGTCGGAGTAACGAGGAACTATTGTGGATTACAAATTTTATTATTTTTGGGATTTGGTGCGTGAGTGAGAAGGCCATAATAAAGCCTGTCCTCTTACCAACACATAGTGTATAAGCCAGGAAAGTCTCGAAGGGACACCTGTGAAGACGAGCAGAACTCCATTCCCTGCAGCCCTCACTTCCTGGAAGCTGAGGCGCCATCGCACGGACGAAGACTGAGGATGACGGCGAAAGATGTGCTTTTGATAGTGTTTATTTATATGTGTTCTTATATTCAGGAAGGTAGAGGTACCGACACTCCTAGCTGTGAGGTATGCATTAAGACTACGAGAACAGGTAATCATATTTCCCAAACCCTAATTTGGCATTCACAATACGAGTGTAAAGGAGATGTATCGAGATGTAGATACTTAAATATAGACTATAGTGTGTGCCATTTAGGAGTAGGAGAACCTAAGTGCTTCAGTCCGGAGTATCAACCTCGTACAATTTGGTTGACTCTCAGGAATGGAGATCCTCAGGGGACCCTAATTAATAAGACGGTGTTAGAATCCGTACATTCTTCGGGTGTTCTGCTATTTGATGCGTGTAAAGCGATATCGAGCGGTAGAAAGCCGTGGAATGTATGCGGGGATCTTAGATGGGAGAGGACGTATGGGTCTAATGATAAATATATTTGTCCCAGTAGTAAAAATAAATATGTAAGTCCTAGATGCCCAAATAAAGACTATAACTTTTGCCCATATTGGTCTTGTGTGGGGTGGGCGACTTGGGGACAGACAGTAGATAAAGACATGATAGTGACTAAGTTGCCGACTAGCCCATATTGTAAGTCTATGGAATGTAATCCCATCCATATACTTATAAATAACCCCGATAAGTTCTTAGACAAATATGGCAATTTATTTGGGTTTCAGATATACGGGACGGGTTTAGATCCTGGGACATTATTGTTTATAGGGATAGAGACTGATACGGTATCCTCCCAAACTCATCAAGTATACCATTCCTTTTATGAAGAGATGAGTATAGATAATAAGATCCCCCATAATGCTAAAAACCTGTTCATCGATTTAGCTGAAAGTATTGCCGGTAGTCTTAATGTTACCAACTGCTATGTGTGTGGAGGTACTAACATGGGAGACCAATGGCCTTGGGAAGCAAAGGAGGTAATGTCCGGTTCTGAGGCAGTTGACCAACTAATATCTACACAAGCCGATTATCATATGAGTGTTAGAGGTAAATCTGAGTGGAGATTAAAGACCTCCATCATAGGTTATGTTTGCATAGCAAGGAAAGGAATAATGTATAACACTTCTGTAGGAGAATTAACTTGTCTAGGGCAAAAAGCTTATGATGATGATACAAAGAATACAACTTGGTGGTCGGCTTCAAATGTCTCAGAACCATCTAACCCGTTTGCTAGATACGCCAATTTAAAGGATGTGTGGTTTGATTTATCCATCACATCTACCTGGAGAGCCCCAGCAAATTTGTACTGGATCTGTGGTAAGAAAGCCTATTCGGAGTTGCCACAGGGCTGGGAAGGGGCATGTGTGTTGGGTATGCTCAAACCATCCTTCTTCTTGTTACCGATTGAAACAGGTGAGACTTTAGGTGTTAAAGTGTATGATGTGAATCATAGGAAGAAAAGGGGACCCATAGAGATAGGCACCTGGGAAGATAATGAATGGCCTCCCCAGCGTATTATAGATTATTATGGGCCAGCCACGTGGGCTGAGGATGGTACCTTTGGTTACAGAACCCCTATTTATATGCTCAACCGTATTATAAGATTACAGGCGGTGGTTGAGATTATCACAAATGAGACATCACAAGCGCTCAATCTTCTAGCGAAGCATAACACCAGGATGAGGACAGCAGTCTACCAAAATAGATTAGCCTTGGATTACCTTTTGGCAGTAGAGGGAGGTGTATGTGGGAAGTTTAACCTAAGCAATTGCTGTCTTCAAATAGATGACGAAGGGCAAGCAATAGCTGAGCTTACTAGCCATATGGTTAAACTAGCGCATGTGCCTACTCAGGTATGGAAAGGGTATAATCCAAGTAGTTGGTTTGGTAGCTGGTATGAGTGGTTTGGAGGGCTTAAGGCAGTGGTAGGTGGAGTCCTACTAATTTTAATGTTGTGTCTACTCCTGCCGTGTCTTATACCCCTAGTAGTCAGGTCTGTGCAAAGCCTGATAGGAAGTATAGCAGAGAGGAAGGCTGCTGCACAGATAATGGCGATTTATAAGTATAAGGCTTTAGATCAGGGAGAACCAATGCAGGAAGATGAGTGTTAAAAGATTCACATCATAAGATAAGTCTGGTCTGGTTCAAGGTAACTTGCGGTGTAAGCAAACCAAGGTTAAGTGATGCCTCAAGTAATTGTAAAATATCAAGAGGCATCAAAGGGGGGAATGTGGTGGAATCTCGGTAAAAATAAATTTAGTAGGCCGAGATTACCACGTGGCATGTGTACGTGCATATGCTGACGTATCGATCAGTTGGTTGCACGAGGCAAGATACGATCAGTAGTGTACGGAGCATGTGCAAGAATACAGGATATAGTATTCCCCCTCCTCCATTGTGCTGGACAAGCCATGCGGTCAAACAGGAAGTTAATTCTTATTTGTGTTGATTGGTTAAGAGAATGTGCGGGTGGAGCTTAATATGGGAGGAGTTATATGCCTATATAAGGAGCCTGCACTATTGTCCGGGGCTCAGAACTTGCTGTGTTTTGGTGACGTTAGTCCCTCTGAGTCCCGATCGGTGATCCAATAAAGAATCTCTTCCTTCCTGAAGAAACCTGTGTCCATCTCTCTGTGCTTGGCTTCCGTCAGTTTCTCCGGTATCACCACCTTCATGCACCCAAAATGTAAGGAAACAGAAGAGTGGCTAAAACTGTTAATTTTGGGTTATATTTGTGTGTCTGTGTGTATGTGTACCTGTGTCTGTGTGTATCTGAGTGTCAGTGTATCTGTGTGTATTTGTTTATGTGTAAGTGTATATGTGTACCTTTGCAAATATGTGTGTATGCGTACTTATGTGATTGTATGTGCATATCTGTGTCAGTGTGCATACATCTCAGCATCAAACACCAACACTGCACATAAATATGCCCCTGCATTCAAAGACAAACACAGGCCTGCATGCAAACGCCATTACTGCAAACACACCCCTGCATTCAAACCCACAAACTACACAAAACTGTATTTGCCATTACTACACACCTTTGCATTCCAAAGTCAGCACTACACACAAGCACACCCTGTATTCAAACACACAAATACACCACTGCATTAAAATAGCGTCAGTACAGACAAACACACAGCATCATTCAAATGCCAAGACTACACACACATACACGTTTTTATTGTTGTAATCAAGTAATACATTACATTTATGACATTATTTAAAGTTGTTCTTTGTGCTTTCTTGTTGGTGCATGTGTGTATATAAATGTTTTGCATTTGGCCCTCCATACCTACTTCAGTGGTCAATTTGGCCCTTCAGAACAAATGAGTTTGACATTGCCTAGACTGATTTAGTCCCATCCTTCCCTTCTCCCTTCTTCACGCATGGTCTGTGCAGGAAAGTTGGCAAAGTTTTATTTGAGGGTGCTTGATGGGAGGATGGAGGGAACCTATGGCGAGGGGCCTTTTTGGGCATAAAAACTCTTCAATTGGTCCAATAGTTGCTTTCTTGCTTGGGATCCTTGTCTTCATTTTCAACCCTAACAGGTCATCAGAACAGTGATGGTTTAGATCTTTGTTAGCTTGGAACTGTTATGAGATGGAATTGTGCAGTATATTCTGGTCTGACAGACAGATGAAACTTTAGAATGTATTGTGCTATTATAAGTCCAAGAAAAATTACTAGCTATCATTGTTTATGTTGACAGGATGCTATCCATATAATACAATAAAGCTTTGCTCATTTTAGCTCAATCGGGTGTTGTGTTTGAAATGTTGGATGGCATACACGATTTGGTGAAATGAACTCAAGTTATTATGTGGTTGGGGTTGCATTTGGTGTTCAAGCCATCCTATAATGTAATTTGCAAAAGAGAAGAAGGTTCAAGCACTCCAACATATTAAAAAGGCAAATTTATCAGAACCCAAATTTCCAGGAGCTGGAAAACTTCGACCAATATGGTATTTTCCTTGAAAAAAACCAAAAAAAACATTTTGGTTGAAATGTTGCTGCTGAACATGGGTTCCAATAAATTTACCTTTTTGATATCTTAGGGTGCCTGACTTGTCTTCTCTTTCGCAAACTGTATCTAAGGACTTGGTGATGGTTCCTCGTTCAGTTGCACCCAAGTCTCTCTAGATGGATGAGTGCAGTTCCTGGTTTGGCTTTGGAAACTCATATAATGTAAGGCATACCTGTCAGGAGGCTTCTACCCACAGTTTAAAAGTATGGACAACATTACATGTAAAATCTTTCTGAGGCCCATTTATTAATAAACATGCAACATTTGATTTAGATAATTCTTCAAGATAATTTATTGCAAAATATTGCAAATTTTTTTCTCATATCTTTCTAGACCTGCTCTGACTAACTGTAATGTGCAGTTTTCTTATTTTTAAATGGACACTGTAGGCATCAAAACAACTTTTACTTTATGAAGAAGTTTTGATGTATAGACCATGACCCAGCAGCTTTCCTGCTCAATCCTCTGCCATTTAGGAGTTAATTCACTTTTGTTTCTGTTCACATAGCCATAGCCAAACCTCCCCTGGCTGTGACTCACACAGCAGGGGCGTATTAGCCGCGAGGCAAACAAGGCATTTGCCTTGGGCGGCATTTTCCAGGGGGCGGCAAAAAAAGCCGCCCCCAAATGCCCAAGGCAAATGTCTTGTTAGCCTTGCGGCTAACAGACCTGCTGGGCGGTCGGGCGGCGCTGCCTGGTGGGCGGCCGGCGAGGGAGCACATCCTCTGAGCTGTCTGCTCAGCTCCCTCGCGCGCCGCAGAGTGAGGCTGGGAGCCGGAATATGACGTCATATTCCGGCTCCCAGCCTCACTCTGAGGCGCGCGAGGGAGCTGAGCAGACAGCTCAGGGGAAGTGCTCCCTCGCCGGCCGCCCGCCAGGCAGTGCCGCCCGATCGCCCAGCAGCCACTGGACCACCAGGGAGGAAGAGACACCCCCCTGCCCCCCAGCATTCCCAAAGGTAAGGAGGCTGGGGGGGGGTGTTTAAATAATTTTTTAAAAAATGTGTTAATGTGAGTGGGTGAGTGTGTGTCTGTGTCTGTTAGTGTCTGTGTCTGTTAGTGTGTGTGTGTCTGTGTCTGTCAGTGTGTGTGTCTGTTAGTGTGTGTGTCTGTTAGTGTGTGTGTGTCTGTTAGTGTCTGTGTCTGTTAATGTGTGTGTCTGTTAGTGTGTGTGTCTGTTAGTGTGTGTGTCTGTTAGTGTGTGTGTCTGTTAGTGTGTCTGTTAGTGTCTGTGTGTCTGTTAGTGTGTGTGTCTGTTAGGGTGTGTGTGTCTGTTAGGGTGTGTGTGTCTGTTAGTGTGTGTGTGTCTGTTAGTGTGTGTGTCTGTTAGTGTCTGTTAGTGTGTGTGTGTGTCTGTTAGTGTGTCTGTGTCTGTTAGTGTCTGTGTGTCTGTTAGTGTGTATGTCTGTTAGTGTGTGTGTCTGTTAGGGTGTGTGTGTCTGTTAGTGTGTGTGTGTCTGTTAGTGTGTCTGTGTCTGTTAGTGTGTGTGTCTGTTAGTGTGTGTGTTAGTGTGTGTCTGTTAGTGAGTGTCTGTTAGTGAGTGTCTGTTAGTGAGTGTGTTTGTCTGTTACTGAGTGTGTGTTTCTCTTAGCTAGTGTGTGTTTCTGTTAGCTAGTGTATGCGTATCTGTCAGTGAATGTGTGTGTGTGTATTTAGAATGCGGGGCGGGGGAAAGGTTGGGGGGGGGGCCTGAGTTTTGTCCTGCCTAGGGCAGCACAAAACCAGGATACACCACTGTCACACAGTCTGCATGGCAAAAATAGTTTTATTCTAAATCAGATGTTAAAGGGACACTATTGTCACCAGAACCCCTAAAGCTTAATGTAGTGGTTCTGCTATCTATAGCATGTCTCTGCAATACAGTAAATGCTGCCTTTTCATAGAAAAGGCAGAATTTACATTGCTGCCTAGGAACATGTCTAGTGGCAGTCACTCACACAGTATGCAGCACTGGTGTTCAGCGTTTCCACGCTTTGCATGGATTTGCTGAATGTTCACCATAGAGAAGCATTGATTTATTGCATGTTTACATCGAAATGGTGATTGACACAGCGCAGCTGGAGGAGCCCGAATCCTGTACCTGAAGCACCCTCCACTGGTGTGTGAGGAGAGAGAGGAGTAAATAAAAGGCAAGTTAAAATAATTTATGAGCCCGGGGATGGGGGGAGCTGGGACGCAGACCTGGGCGCAGGCCCCCGAAGCCCACACTTCACCTCTCACACCCCAGCCCGCCCACCCTAACTCTTCGCCAATCCCCACCGGCACCACTCCCCCCTTGCCCCCTTCCTGATAATCCCGACCGCACGTAACCCTCTGCCAGAGCAACAACACCTAGAAAGGGAGCCACTCGGAATAACCGACACACACGACCCCCTCCCCCACCTGGCCGGGGCCACCACAAGTCGCAACCCCAACGGCACCCAGGGGACCCGTCAGAGACTCGTGGCAAACACACACATACGACAGACCTCCAGCGACAGATCCCCCGCCACACACCACGGACCGACCTACAAACCGAGGACTCCCGAACCCACTCCCTCACGCGCCAGGCGAACGCGACTGGAGTAATACCTCGACCCACATCTCCCTGCTGCCCACAGGCCGCCCCGTCCCCCCTTCTTTTAAGATCAGGCCCTTAATTCCAAATTCGGAACCTGAGAGCGACACGCACCCCACTTTAGGCGGGTATCGCCCACCGCAGCATGCCTCTACCACAAACCGTATCCACACTAGCACCTGCTCCAACGTAGAGTATATTTTTAGCATAAGCAGTTAACCGGCAGACATGCTTCATATGTACCGTATGCATACTGCGTTGTAGCATACTGTGATAAGCCTTAAATGTGCAATGTTCCCTACTGTCACATACATGTTTATACCTACTGTTCGAATTATGATATGCTTACCATCTCCGTCTTCTGATGATGCACACTCTCCGCCTGAACACCCTATTAAAAAATGTACAGGACTGAACTATGCCATGCTGATACCCTTGTTGATATCCTGTTGTTTCTATGCACTATGATGGCTTTGAATGCATGAATGTTAATTTCTTGCGTAAACAAAATAAAATTTGAGAATAACAAAAAAATAAAAACTTAATAATAAAAAAATAATAATAATTTATGAGGCTACCAGAGGCTTTTTACATTGAAATGGGTGGCAACCAGGTGTATGTTTACTGTGAAAGAAAAATAAGAAAAGGGTCAGCGCTAATAAAATTAAAGTAAGGTAGGCAGTGGCCCAACAGAAGGTAACCCTAAATCCCTCTGAGGAGAGAACATGTAACACAAAGAAATACAGGAAAAGGGCTGCGCCTATAGTTAAAAGGTACAATAGTTCGTCTGAGTAGGTAGGGCAATTTAACGTAGTTGGTCTCACTGATATGGTGGGATTAAAGTTCTGATGGAGTAACTGAAGGTAAAGTCCAATATTATTGAGGTCTCACTCAGAAGTAAGTATCTTTATAAGGTGCCTGTTTTTGGGTGAAGAGTCCTCCATGTCCCTAGTGGTCCAACCGTCCCGCTTATATGCAAGACAAAAACGAGGAGACCCAATGGTGCAGTATATAAAAGCCAATATGGGTAAAACTTACATTTAAAAGATCTATAGCCAGCTCTGGTGTCAAGGACGCACAGTGGTATAATCCCCGTTCTAAAGGATATGTGATGGGAATCCTCAAGAGGGATGGTATCCAAAACTCAGGAGATGGATATATAAAAGACAGTCAATAGTGCTCTCGGTAGAATAAAATATGCAGTAAACATAAATAAAAATGTACTCACAAGTCAAGTGCAGGCAAACTGCACTGTTATGTTAGCGTTTACCCTTTTCCTGTATTTCTTTGTGTTGTATGTTTACTATTTAGGGTGGGAAGGGGGGCCTACCAGTGATATTTTTTAAAAGGAAGTGGTGGTGGTGGTAATTTTACTCTAGATGTTAAGGAGAGAAGACAGAACTGCCAGGGGTACTTTTATTGTTGTGAGACATGGTAAGGATGGAGGGGGGACCTGTCACAGGGGTACTTTCTACTGTTGCGGTAGGTGATAAGAAGGGAAAGGGGGCCTGCCAGAGGTATTTCTATAGTAGTGAGGTGGGGTAAGAATGGAATTGGGACCTGCCAGGGGTATGTCTATTGTGGTGAGTGTAGCGGAGAGCTGATTTCCCACAGCTTAACTCCACTGGTATATTAAGATAATGCAGGAACAAGTAGTAAATCCAATAGGGTAACAAGAACATTCAGCAATGCAAACCAATAATACCCCATCACCTTTCCCAATCACTGGACGACACACAGTATCAGGAGTAGAACTGAAGTTTAATGACACAATTCCTGCTTTTATGGGATTCTCCCATGCAAGGGAGGTATTCACCATAATGTTACCTCCCACACATCTCCTCCCCTTAGCGTAACAGTTAACATAATTATAATGTACATACTTTTCCCCAATTCCTGGATGTACCCCAAATATGGTAGGTACACATTTAAATGTGGTACCCCATGGTAGCCCTGATCTGGGTGAGAAACATATTCAAAAATCACCCAGATCAGACCAGGGGTTCGGGAGGAAGCAAAGATTTGACCGACCGCATGGGTAGAGTAGCCGAAAATAGTTCCATGAGATTTGGCCCTGCGGTCGGTCTCTGTTCGTGCATCAAAAGTCCCGAAAGTCTATGCCATCCATGGTTAAGTTTGCATTCGGATGAATCCCCTAGTTCGTGGGATTCATCCTACCGAACGACGGGCCGTTCGTGTGTTTCAATCTGCACTTTCTGAAGTCCTGGAGGTCTTAGCGGTGTTCGGTTAGTCGAGTGTCAGATTTGAGTTCCAGACACTCGACGACCAAACACCGCTGTTCGCGAGTTTAAGATGGCCGCCGCCATGTGTTCGGCTGCCGAAATGGCGGCCACCCAGGGAATACAGCAGAGCGTTCGTGTGTTTAAACCAAGGGAATGGAACGAGCATACAGGGAGGTAAATTACAGCCACACTTCACACCAGGGTGGTCCGGTTGTTCGGTACTTTAGTTTGGATGGTGAATATAGCAGTTCCCATGCAGACTTGTAAATCTTTTTACTGAACAAAGTATAGCCACATATGTTTTGTATGCAAATCTGTATAATCCAGGCACAGGAAAAACTCTTAGGTTCCAACAATAATGTTACAAAGGAAATATATGGGACAGCCAAAGGGGTTCTGCTACAGTGAGGTTGGGATAAGGATGGCAAGGGACAGGAGAAGACTGACTTTCCCGCCTCCCACCCTGTTTTGAGCTTTGGTGGTTTGGTGTCTTGTTGTGGGTGGGGATACAGCTTGGCGGCATCCTGGACAGCGCAAAGGGGAAAAAGGATAAGACGAAGAGTTGCTTTGGGGAGATGACAGCCTTCCCGGGAGCTGATGGCAAGTGCCGGCTGTTTAGGCTCTTGGAAAAAAGGTTGGAGAACTGTCTGTTGGGCATCCGCTCAACAGCTGACAGGGTTTTGGATAATGTTAAAGTTTAAAATGTAATAAAGCTGTTGCCTTTGCCCTTATCCACTAAGAAGGTGCCGATGTGTTATTGGGGGCAATGGTGATGGTATGTGTGATGGGTCAGCAGTCATGAAGCCCTTCCTGAAGCTAGTGATGGAGGATGGCTACCTCCTCTGCCTGGAGCTCCTTCTGCTGCTGTGGAAAGCCTAAATGTAGGGGTAAAATGAACACACTTTCTTGAACGCACAGCACTCTACATACAAAGTTCAAATGTGAAATTCCTCCTCCAGGGTGTCCTCCATACAATCAGATATAACATAACCCAGTCCCCTCCATGGGGTCACCTTATCTGGGCACCAGGGAATCTGAGCTCCAAAACCCAGTTTCCCAACATGTAACCCATCCTGAAATCCATTGGTCAGTTTATTCCTCCATTTACACATTTGCTGGTGATTTTGCCAGTGCAATGTGACTGTAGATTGTGTGTATACAAATCATGTGAGTCATCTATAGTCACTAGTGGGGTGACATGTTGGATGCATGTTGGTACATGGGACAAAGGGGATATATACTTACCTTCTCTTCCTTGTGCCACCATTTTACTCCTGTCAATCAGCTGATTCGGCTTTGTTCTTTTATGCATATGCAAATCTTCCATAGATGTTACAGATCTCTAAAAGATAATGCAACACAAGATCTTCCACAGGTCCCCTTGAGCATATAATGTTGTGTATCATAAATTAAGATGCGTTTTCCAATCAGCTGTAAGAGGTGGCTGATCTCAAATGAGAAGTCAAGATAATTTTTTTTTTGCATATTCCTTCTACACTTTGTCTTTTGTAAATTGTGTGAATGCATTGGAATGACAGTGTATTCCAACATACTATAAAGTCAATTTCTACTTGTACAGCACTGCAGAATAAGTTGGCACTTTAAAATGAAGAATAATAATAATAATAATACTATTTTTAATAATAACAACTCAGAATTAACAAATCAGCATTAATGCATGATTCACAAACATCTTCACATCACATATCTCTCTGTCTCAGCCGCAGAGCAATGAATTTGCAATGGTATTGGAATGACCACACAGGATCAAGTTAAAAACCCAGCAAGCAGTGATATGTATTATTCATACACTGCACTATTAGTGAACCAGGCAGGACAAATGCAGAGCCATTACTGTGCTACACTTACAAGCACCGCCCACAATTCTATTTGCCATCCACCTGCCAACCAGCCTCCTCGACTTCATCCAATCACATTTCCCTTCTTAGTAAGTATTAGCGGCGAAGCTTATGAAAGATGATCTGCTATTGGCTGGGATATTGCAAAAGGCGTTGTGAGCATGATAATTGCGACATTCAATGCTGAGAGTGGAGTGGAGGAGGCGTGGATGCAGCTGGGAGGAGAGGAGTCGAGTCATTTTCTGGAGCTTGAGGAAGTTGGAGTTGAAATGCAGATATAGGTAGTAATGAGGGGGAGACATATTCTGCATGAGGGAATGACATACCTTAATACCAGAGCAATGTGTGAGCTGGGCTGCTGCAGGTGGACAGCATTTCATTATTTCACGTTTTTGGGACCGTTATCTGGGACTTGTGACACTTCAGATGTTGTGAGTTAATGTATATCTCTCTCATGATGTTAAATTAGCCCCTGGCTGGCTTAGCATTGTGGGAGGGAGGGGGTACACTTCACAATATATGGAGCCCCAGGGGATTAGTCTGGGGCAGAGGGCAAATAGTGTCTGAAATGGGTGATTGGTGCATCCAAATGGTTAAGAAAAAAAGAGAAGTTAGAGAAAAGTGAACTGCAATCAATAATCAATGCATTGAAATTGTCTTATGAAAATTTGTATTTTAATTAGAGAGCTATGGGGTGAGTGTACTATTATTCTCTAGTATTGAGGTGGGAGTGACTGAATGAGAAATTTAATTATTAGGAGTTTTATTTTACAAAACACTGACTTGTAATGAATTAGAATCTTAAATAATTGAAGCTTAAATTGTTGATCTGGAAAAAAATAAATAAAAAAAATCCTAACAGCTTGGCTGTTTTATCCAAATTTTCAGTTTGAAATCATTCAGAGTCTAGTGAATTAATAATTTTTTTTGTTTTTCCAATGGAAATTGCTGTGTAATTGGATGAAGTGGGATTTATCTGTGGAGGTGAGGCGTGTAATTTGGTTGTTTTGGTCTCCTGTAAAATGAATGACTTGCTGTTCGTTCTGTGGTGAATTGGACTACTGCAACACAGCTCCTATCTAGCGTAGCTTATCCGTGGTTTATTTAGCCGTGAAGTTTTATGCTGTAATGTATTATGTCTGTATAAATAAATACATTTTTGTCAGGGTGTGTGAACCACCCTGAGTTGTGGTGTCTGAGTTTGCTGACATATTGCTTACCCTTTAGCATGCTTATATTGGCTTAGTTGGAGCTACGATCCAGCAGAAAAACTTGAGTTATGCAAGCAGGCAAAATTAAGCAATGAAGTCCACTTCAATGCAGAGTGCAGATGTAGTAAAATACAAAACCTTTTGTCTCTTGCTGTAAAAATGTCCTTAAAGCATGACACCAACATAAACCGCCATGGTGGGGGAAAAATACTCAATAAAGATAAGATTGCTTAACAGGTTTAACAGCTAGCAGGGTGTTTACTGATAAGCACAATCTAGAATTATTTGTGTTGGCCAATTTTTCCAATTCGATGTATAAGACTTGGTCGGTGGATGTGGGTTGCAATACAGACCATATACAGTGGTGGAGGAGGGAAGGGACTGTAGATGCGTCTGCACTTTGTCAATCCTGACCTGTATTCAGTCAGGTTAAAATATGGACCTGATTCAGAAACCAATCTTGCAAAATACAGACAATTGTTAAATATTGTGAATAGTGCCCATAGGTCTGAATGCCCCTGTATGCGGCTGGATAGTTTTTCAGCATTTGGAACCGGGTCATCACATAGTTTCATTTACTTTCCATGGCACAGCTATTGCTGTTAGAAAAGTATGGGAATTTGACTCTGTGCATCGGTTTTGATTACTGCTAGAAAGAGTGAAATAGTTAGGTTAGCTAAAAGAAGTGAACTATGTAGCTTATTTAAATTATGTTGCAGGCAATATAGAAATGGTCATAGCAGTGTGAGATCTGTCTATTTCATTCCTATTTCTGCAAAATGCACCTTCCTAATGTTGAGTAGCATGCAGCGCCATAATGATTTGCTTTTTAATAAGTCATACAATAAACTATTGTTTGTATTAATCCTTACAGAACCAGGATTTTGGAAATGGCGTGTTATTGTGATGGTCTATATAGTACCAATAGTTGTTATATGAGAATGTAACTTGTGATAGTGGCGGGGGGAATGGAAGCAAACATGTATTTCTTTACATAATGTACTTTTCATTACAGTTTGTAAGAATATAAATTGTGTTCCCTTTTATTATATTACAGAGCTCAAAGTTTCCAGTAGCCATTGGCGAGTGAACGTTACCCCGTGGTGAGTAGAAATTCAGTCCCAATGAGTACAATGGATCCTCCAGGCTTGAAGCGGAGAATAACATGTGGTCTAGCTAGTAATGTAGGATTTTAAATGTTAAGCCCTGAATATATAATTGTACCATATTATAATGTTAAGGTATAAATAACATGGAAAATAAATGAATTGTTGAACTAGTGATCTTAAATTGCTTTCTCTCTTCACAGGCTGCCAAAACTCGAGGCTCCTTGACAATTTCACAATCTTCTTTCCCTCATCCAGCATCTCTTTCTGTGCTCTATCACCCAGTAGTGTGGGGGAGGTTAAGATTCACATTTATAAAGCCACTGATCTTAGACCTAGACACAATTGGCATGTACAGACTGACAAATGCACCCAGTTGATGTCACCCTGAGATAGCCATGCATACAGTCGGTTTTCTGCATTTGTTACATTCAGGATTACTCCTACATAGTCGAACGTTCTCTGTAGGACACAGAGTGGCACGGGATAACCACATGATCGCAGCAACTCCAAGTTTAATATAATTGCCAGGCCTTAACAGTCTAAATCATTATCCATCTTTTGGACTACTACTTTGCACCTTCCATCTTCCCAAGTGAGGTGTCATGTCCCAAGGAGTGTCTCCTCCTGCCCTACTCTGGCTGGAAGAGATGTGTGTAGTGATGTTCCTAAGGATACGCAGACTAGTCCTTCAAGCTGGACTCCTGGTTTGTGCGGGCATCTTTCTTCTCTGGGTGTCTGTGTTCCTGTATGGTAGCTTCTACTACTCCTACATGCCAACTGTAAAATTCTCCAGCCCAGTGCACTACCAATACAGGTCTGTATATTTTCCACAAAGCCCAGAAAACAGTGTCAGTAGTTCAAACCTCTAATATTGCTTTACTGTGTATTAGAAATTGGTGTCTACCTGGTCTGTCTGTGTGTGTCTAACTTGTTATTGTGTGTGTCTTTTGTCAGCACCTGTATTGATGCACATTTTAAGAATACAAGTATTGATGGTCTATGACAGAGGTAGACCATCCGGATGTAGTGGACTTAATTTCCTTATAATGCTTTTATAGCCAATATGATGGCAAAACATCAGGGGAGATACGTCCACAACATCTGAAGTGACGAGTTTGCTACCCTGGTTTATAATTATTGCTAAATGATAATGGTGTAATCTGGCACACAGATAATATGCTGTGCATTCAATAAATCTGTTTTTTTTATTTATATCATAGCCACACTTTGCCCTCAAATCTGTTTTGCTTAAAAGGTTACTCCAAACACCAATAACCACTTCTATCTTATTTATGCACATACACAGTTAGCCCTTTTGATGCTGGAGGTATAATGTAACGAGTTCTGAGCTGGTTAATGCCAATTCTATGTATATTTCTATGCACAGAATGTCATTCACTGTCTGAGAACACCCAGTTGATGCTGTCAGACAATGAATGGCCCGTAGGATTGGTATCTGGCTTCTGTACATCTGCAGATAATCGAATGCTTGTCACTGGCCACCATTAGAGGACCCTCAGCACCCGGTGGAGACTGTAGTAAGAGGGCAAATTGTTGCGGGCTGTAGTAGTTATGATGCTTGGAGTGACCCTTTAAACCTTTCCTGGAAAATAAGCAAGACCTAAAGAGTCTAATACAACTAGAGTCAAAGCTAAGCTTCAGACTTAAATTATCTATGATTTGCTGACTCGTGAATAACACCCATAGATTAATACTGCCTGAACTGGGGATTAAATTAAGTGAGTTTTGACATTTGTGCTTTTCAATATTTGGGGAAGACTTATTCACACACGTATGACTTTGATATGTATCTACTGCTAATGACAAATCAAGCCTCCTATCTTTGCAGCTCCTCTTGTAACCCTCCTGCTGGAATCCTTTGTTCGTTTCCCACAGCCAATGTGTCTCTAATGAAAAATAATCGTGATCGGGTGAGAGGATTCATATCGAATGAGATACATTAAGTATAGTATTCTGTACCTTCTAACTGCCCTGCACCTCCCCACCTTTATTTCACTGCTCTCCAACACTCTCCCTAATGATGTTGCATTTCTTTTCATTCATATTTTCCATCCATTATCTTGTGGGTTTTTATCTATGGCTAACGAACCTTTCACTGCTTCAGTTGCATGATTGAACACATCTCCTTTTCTCTCTAGTCAAAGACTGTTCTGTTGGCATTGCAGACTGTGTGTAAACAAACACAAGCATAGTATGGCATTCTAGGGGGTAAATGAATGAAAGCTCTGTTGGCATAAAACGGTTTATCCAGTAATTTACAAACCTAGGAAACTGGGTATCCACAGAACAAGTGGTGGGACAGTTCTCGTATTTGTGCAGACAGCTGCATCAATGGTCTGCAAGTATTCATGTAGCAGTCAAGTAGTAACTTAATACTGTGGTTTTGGGTTTCACATTACTTTATCAGTTGATATTGTTGCATCACCATGGTGAATTTTCTAGAACTCTACACACCAGTTGTATGAATTATTATTTGAGTTCCTACGCGTGCAGTTAATCTCACGGTAATATTATTTTATCATATGTACCTTGAATCGACTAGTTTGGTTCTCTGCCATCTGTGGGTTCAGTTGCAACTGGCTCCAATGAACCCCAGTAATGCTGAAACACAGCACTCCACCTAGGATGCCGTTTTTTCTTGGTACTCAAGCAGGAGATCTGTACTTCACGAGTGTAGATCTGTTTGTATTAGAGTATTCATTTTTTCTCTTTTGTATATAATTTGAGCAAAGGGAGCAGGAGAGGCAGACCGGTGCCATCAGACGCACAGTTCTGCTTATCTCATTAGATCACCATATGCTCTCGTCATCCACTTTGCTGAGAAATAGAATAAATGTGGTGGTACATGGTTAGTTTGGATAGTGTGAGTCCATAAATGTGTGTTTTTTTATGTTTTGAGATTTAAAGAATCTTAGACTCCTGACTTGCTACAACTCTTATCTATAAAGCACTTTATTTTTATCAGTCTATGTTCATGTCTGGCTGGCATGCCGTGAACATTTGATGCACAGAGTATGTGGATAGGGGTTGTCCACGTCCTCTAGTAGATTAGCCCCAATAATGATTTATTCCTTGAATGACATCCATTTCGCTCACACTTCAGCTTACTACTGACTTATTAACTAAACTAGGTAATTCCTTAAAAGAACACTATAGTCACCTAAATTACTTTAGCTAAATAAAGCAGTTTTAGTGTATAGATCATTCCCCTGCAATTTCACTGCTCAATTCACTGTCATTTAGGAGTTAAATCACGTTGTTTCTGTTTATGCAGCCCTAGCCACACCTCCCCTGGCTATGATTGACAGAGCCTGCATTAAAAAAAAAACTGGTTTCACTTTCAAACAGATGTAATTTACCTTAAATAATTGTATCTCAATCTCCAAATTGAACTTTAATCACATACAGGAGGCTCTTGCAGGGTCTAGCAAGCTATTAACATAGCAGGGGATAAGAAAATCTTAATTAAACAGAACTTGCAATAAAGAAAGCATAAATAGGGCTCTCTTTACAGGAAGTGTTTATGGAATGCTGTGCAAGTCACATGCAGGGAGGTGTGACTAGGGTTCATAAACAAAGGGATTTAACTCCTAAATGGCAGCGGATTGAGCAGTGAGGCTGCAGGGGCATGTTCTATACACCAAAACTGCTTCATTAAGATAGTTGTTCAGGTGACTATAGTGTCCCTTTAATGTGCTAGTTTACCTTTTCCCATTAGAAGGAATTATTTCTGTGTGTGTGCACATTTTTTATTTTATTTTTATTATTCTAATATAATCTTTCTTTGTTTTTTAGGTACTAATGCATGGACAACCATACCACATATCCATGGAACTTCAGCTCCCAGAGTCCATAGTTAATCAAGATCTGGGAATGTTCATGGTGTCTATGTCATGTTACACACGAGGTGGCAAGCAGATCTCCCACACAGCTCGATCAGTGAGCTAATCTACTCCACATTTCCTATAAATTATTTATTTATTTTTTAAAGTGCACCCTTTCCACATTCTTTTAATTTTAATTTTTTTATTTTACCCCTCTTTTCTCTAGGCAATCCTTCATTACAAATCCCCTCTTCTGCGAACACTAGAAACGATTACGCTTTTGCCGTTGCTGCTCGTGGGGTTGTCTGAACAGAAGCAATCTCTCGAAGTGGAACTTTTTTCATCATATCGTGAAGACTCGGTGAGTCTGTTTTTCCAAATTTCCATTCATACCTTTTTGCAAACCACTTTTTGACCTTTACCCTGTATGTTAGTAACCCCTTGGCAGTTTTAATTTATTTTTCCTTCATTTTTACAAAGTTTTTTTTATTTTTTTATTTTGCTCTAGTTCTAGAAACACTATAGTGGTAGGAATACAAACAAGTATTCCTAACTTTCTAGAGATAAAAGTACCAGTTTATGTTCCTGCAGATTGGAGCAAAAAGGACAAGGTGGCTGGCCAGCACCTCCATGACTGAGATTATCAAAAGAAAATTGTTAAAGCTCTCCTCTGACCTCCCTCAGCCCGATCCTTCTCTGCTGAGGTCATTCCCATTTGCTGGAAAATATTGCACGTCCGAACTGCAAGCTTCATTTATTTAGAAAATGTGGAGTGGAGCTCCAATACCCCGACTGGTATCTCCGCCAAATATCCTCGAAAGCTGGAATAGAGCTATTCACTAGACAGCACATAGTTCTGGGAGAACTGATTTTATTGAGCTGAATGCAGCCTTTTATGCACAGGCCCCCAGCATGGGATCTCTATTCAATGCATACAGTGCCTGCCCAGGCGCCTCTGTGCCTGGGAGATAGTTTGCTGACCGCTAAACTAATTATCTCCCGGATATATAGTGCCTAACATAAAATACCCCCAAAACACAGTAAAAACACACAGGAACCCCACATATCATACAACCACGGATAGCTCTCTTCCAAACACTCAAGTTGGCAACATAGCGCCTGGATCCATGAAGAATTGTCCAATTGCCACCGTGGTAACGATTTGACCAGCTGCACACGAGGACTAAGTTCAAAATAGTTCCAGTGTAATTGTGGCTTGGGGCCCTCAAATACTGGGAGCTCCTGTACCCAAATGGAGAAGGGATCCCCCTGGTTCTTAGGGAGACATTGTTCCAATTAATCTGTAGCACCTTCCCTCCAAAAAGGACTCTCCTGGCATGTCTGTAAGTGGGTCAAAACCGCGGCTCAAGATGGCTCAATAAGGGGACGGTTAGTTGGAATATTGCCGAAAGCGCCCTCTCTGGCAGACAAACTAACAGGAGGAGGGAAGGTACCGAACCAGGGGAACAGGAGACACTTATTTCGGGGAAAAGATAGGGGAACAAGGACAGGATCCACCACATGGAGCAATGTCACATTTCTCTAATGCTTGTGGAGAATATATTCGATGTTCATTGGGGATGCCATTTTACAAAAGATGGGCCACTACTTGTTGGGTACCCTGTAACTGATTCACAATTTTCTAATTGATCTCGAATTGTTTGCTGCTGCACAGTAAATCTGTTGATTTTTAACCTTTTTTGTTTTCTCAGTATGTACCAACCATTGGGGCAGTGATTGAGATCCAGAGTGTCAGGATACAGATCTACAACGCTGAGCTTCGGGTACACGCACATTTCACTGGACTGAGGTAAAAATAAATATTAATATTTAGTGTTAAAAAAAATAAGTTATACCCTGAAAAACAGCTGCTGTAAATAATGGATGCCAATCTACAACAGGCCATCAGAAATACAAATCCTGTTAATTGACACCATAAAATCAGACCTTAACATGTGAGACCTCTAAGTTTACCCTAGTCATTCCCTGCTCTGGTGTCAAAAAAGGATTGTGCTATTACAGAGAGAACCTTTACCCTTTGCATTGCAGACTGATCTGCCCATTCTGTTCTTTCTGCACAACAGTTTCAGCCTTCTTTGAACCTCATCAGCAAAGTGTTGCTGATATCATTCTTGGCACAGTGAGCACGATGTCCACATATGGATTACCATTTTGACTTTGGGAGACCCTAAGTACATGCACTGAAGTAAAAATAGAGAATCTGTATCTCTCATGCTTTGGGAACTTGGGACATAATTTTGTGTCTGTTATGCAAATGGTGTAGGTGTACGCTGTAATGGCAAACAAAATACTTAGTTTTTTGAGCTTTTGCCTGTTATCAGAGTTTACAAATTTGTATGTTTTTGCTTCAAAAATTAAAAATGGTCTGGGGGCGGGCGGCCATGCTAGCAGGCTGCAAGTCACTATGGCTCCTGGGGAACTCGACTAATAATGGGTAAAAACCCATCATAATCGGTGCAGCTGTAGCACCTGATATCGGGTGGACCGGGTCCTGGAGAGATGCTCTGGGGCTGGAGAGACTGAGGTCTACCCAGGAGGAGAGATTAGGACGGCCGCTGCCTCGCTTTCCGCCTCGGCAACTACAGAGATCCACGACGAATCCGGGGTCCCCGGCCTCGCTTACCACCCGGCGGGAGTTATCCCGGCCTCCACCGGGCAGACAACACCTTGGCAGTGCTCCTAAGCGACTCACCGCCATCAGCTACCATGCGGCCCTTACAAAATGGCCAACAGCGATGCACCTAACCCGTAAACTGCTGAAGAAGGCGCGCTGAGAGAGAGCTCCCACAACACAAGGCCAGAGTGATGACCACCCAAGGCATTTAAATGTAACAACGATGGAGCAGCGACAGAGACCTGCGGTTCTGCTGTCTACTCACACCGCAAGCAGACCTACTCACCAGCAGAGGACCCAGCGCCTACCTTAACTGAGCACGCCTCACCGGAGCTCCTCATAATCCATACCGCTGACCAACACTGTGGCAGTGCCCGGAAAGGGCGCTCCTAAACGACTATCCCACTCCAGTGTTGCCCACACCTGGTTACTGTGACCCACAAAGCAGCATACCCACACTCACAAACCGGCTGGGTAAAAGCCACTTCGACCTGTGGTGGGTCCCAGGGACACAATGCACTCAGAGGTACCCTATGAGGACTATCTATGTACCGGAGAAGAGGACACGGCTCGACATCACTCCTGATGCCAAAGTGACAGGTACCCCAGCTCCTTACGAAAGACGGCAATTAAAGCAGGAGTCGCTGGATCAGTTACGGACTGCCTTAATAACAAAAACCCTGGCTGTGGGTACCACCAAACGGACACTTCTGCTACTGACACCACAACTGAGGCAACAGTATACGATTGTCTTAATGCCCTGATTTAGTGCAGATAACAACCTAATATGGCACAACATTTGATTGCCTGAGTAATCGTCTGTAGATAAGCTGTTGTTTTCATATGAACATATGTCTATACTCTTATACTATATTCACTTGCCTAATTAACCTTCGGTCTTAAGCAAATTCGTAATGAAACGTTCTGAAATGTAAAATCACTAGACGGCATAGGTATGGATGTATGTGTAAAGAAGCCCACGACTTGTCTGTTAGTATCAATTTAATTAAGCTTGTTCTATACATAAATTTACAAAAACGTGCGTACTCTCATGCCACTGTCTAACCTTTTGTCACTCTTGAATCACGCTGTTGTGGCGTTTGTTTGATGCCCTGTAACCACCTGCACAACTAAAAATAAAGAATTTAAAAAAAAAAAAAAAAAAAAAAATGGTCTGCATGCTGCAACCTTAAGGGGAAAAAAGTCCTCTCGTCTTAGGAGTAACTGATGATCAGTCCACTCTTTGATATTAAAGGACCACTCTAGTGCCAGGAAAACATACTCGTTTTCCTGGCACTAGAGTGCCCTGAGGGTGCCCCCACCCTCAGGGACCCCCTCCCGCCCGGCTCTGGAAAGGGGAAAGGGGTTAAATCTTACCTTTTTCCAGCGCTGGGCGGAGAGATCTCCTCCTGCTCTCCTCCTCCGATCCTCCTCTTCTCCTCCCCGTCGGCTGAATGCGCACGCGCGGCAAGAGCTGCGCGCGCATTCAGCCGGTCACATAGGAAAGCATTCATAATGCTTTCCTATGGACGCTTGCGTGCTCTCACTGTGATTTTTCACAGTGAGAATCACGCAAGCGCCTCTAGCGGCTGTCAGTGAGACAGCCACTAGAGGACATAGGGGGAAGGCTTAACCCATTCATAAACATAGCAGTTTCTCTGAAACTGCTATGTTTATGAAAAAATGGGTTAACCCTAGAAGGACCTGGCACCCAGACCACCTCATTAAGCTGAAGTGGTCTGGGTGCCTAGAGTGGTCCTTTAAGCTGAAGAGCCAAATCTCCATGATAAATAAACAGTCCATATTTTTACAGTATCCTCATAGAATTACAGAAACGGACATGCTTAAATCCTGGACTGTTGGTGTGTCTTGAGGAATGAGTTGAGCACAACTGTCCTGTTCAAATGGAATGGCAAGAAACTAGAGAATATAATAGAACAAATAAAGCAATGAGCTTTTGTCCAAAAGTACATTTATGGCAAATTAACACTAATATATGTTGCTAGAAGAGAAAATGCCTAGGAATCTGTTCATCTTAATCAGGAAGAATAAAATGTTCTCATTAAGTCAAATGGCTATACTTATGGCCATACTTCCTGCTAGCATGCATGTCTGTGCTAGGAGTTAAGGTGTGTCTCTTGATTGGAGTAACTGTGTATACAGCCATTCGTGGTCTCTTTATCTGTATTCTTGAATTTCATGATTTATTCAAAACCACAAACTCACCTTTATGACTGGCTTTTGTACTGTACAAACCTCTTTTTAAAGACATTATAGTCGCCAGAACACTACAGTTTACTGTAGTTATTCTGGTGATTAGTCAGTCCCTGCAGACTTTTTGTTGTTAACACTGTCTTTTCAGAGAAAAAACGGTGTTTACATTACAACCTAAGGACACCTCCAGTGGCCACTCCTGGGATGGCTACTAGAGGTGCCACTGACATTCAGCATCTCCACCCTCTGCATTGAGACACTAAATTTTCCTCTTAGACATGCATTGATTAAATGCATCTCTAAGAGGAGATGCTGATTGCCCAGGGTGGCATTGTTCCACCCCCCGGTCTGCCTTCTTGGCTGAGATCATCTGTATCGACAATCTCAGCCAATCCAATGCTTTCCTATGGGAAATAATTGTGATTGGGTGAGATCATTACTTGTGATGACAGCTAAGGAGGCAGATCGGGGCAGAGCCAGCAACAGCAGACTGGACTAAAGGTAAGATATTACTATATTTACAAGTGGTTTCCAGTGGAGGCTAGATAGTGTTTTTAACACTATAGGGTCAGGAATAAATGTTTGTGTTCCTGACCCTACAGTGTTCCTTTAACTTCTGCTATTTATCTCTTGAAGTATCTTTTGTGTGTGTGCGTGCGTATATATTCTTTCCTTGAATGTGGGCTAACCACAGTCCTTGAGTTGTTTTTTAATTATAAAAAAAAAAAAAAAAAAAATTCTGCTATTTTTGTTTCTCTTTCTTCCCTGTATAAACTTAATTATGTTCTTCTTTACAGGTATCTGCTGTATCATTACCCTATATCGTCTGCTGTTATTGGTGTTTCTAGCAACTTTGTTTTCTTGAGTGTTTTGGTCGTGCTCAGCTACGTGCAGTGGGGGCTGGGTAGAACACGTGGGCAGGTGAGTGGTGTCTGATCTTAAGAGCATGTAAATGCAAGACAGATTGATCACAGCATAGGTGACTGAGAATACAAATGTAAACCTGGGATTAGAAATACTCAGACTACAAAATTGTTCAAAATCTGACAAGTGTACTAAATGTCCTCGCTCAGATATACAATATATAACACATTTCTTTAACATTAGGAGAGCATACAAAACTTGTATTCCTTTTTAAATATAATAAAACCATTTAAACTTCCATGGTTCCTATTAGAGTTCATGCAGAGCTCCTGAAAAAAATAGTCTGTAAGGCAACAGTGTGATACACTTAAAGTAATTCACTGATTGTGTTTGTGGTCCTTCATCTCAACAAAGTTGTTATGAGGACCGTAGTTTCTGAATGCCTTATGAAAATTGTGCACTGTCATATCAGTCCTCTTCATTTCTGCCACAATGATAAGGAAGTGGCATCTATAAAGGAGTGACCCTTGCTGCAGGAAGCATCACGTGACTCTTCGCAAATGGATCTTCCATTTTAATTTAATTTTGGCCTTTCTCTGCTAGGTTGAGGAACGAAGGAGAGCGAGCACTGAACGGAGAAGAGCTGAGTCTCAGAGAAGGGAATCTGTCCAACCTGGTGAGGATATGAATTTATATTGCATGCATTTAATTTGGGTTTCAGCCCATTACTTAACATTTTAAAGATATGTTTACATTATATTTACCTTTTGCTTATTCTGGATGGATGGTTGCTAGTGTATATGGCCCTATGTAATGCATTGTAGAATAACTAGCATCAGAGGATGGGGTGAATATATGCACGCTATGGTTTGTTTGTAGCCACTGCCTGGAAATTACCTAAACAAGTTTAACCCCTTAAGGACCAAACTTCTGGAATAAAAGGGAATCATGACATGTCACACATGTCATGTGTCCTTAAGGGGTTAAGAAATCAAAACCTAGCTGGAACAAACCTTGTGTGCAAAAGTCTTACACTTGTGTTTTGTTTTTTTTTAAACACAAAACCTCCAACCGATATTGCTCCATTGTACGTTCACGGGCTATACGTAAAAGATCTAGTAAAAGAAAATTACATCAAAACAGATTAATTCATTAGACCAGATTGTCTTGTATGTCTAGAAAAATATTGGGCAAATACTACTAATATCTTACCGTTTCAAAGTTACGTGCCTGCAACTAAACCTATAATCCTAGCATAGAAACGTTTGTTTTCAGTGAATGTAGAAAATTGCTATAGAGGTATATTTGTATTTAGTAGATTACCCATGAATTTTACCTAGACATGCTGAGCAGTGTCAAACTTTGATGTCATTGGCATTGTGACCTATGCATCAGCAGAAAACAATATGTGCAAACACTATAAAAAGAAAGGAGGGGGGGGAAGCAACCCTTTGTAATATTTTATTTATTTCAGATTCTAACCCCTAATGTCACTATAAGCATGACTCTCTAGTCTAGCCGTATTCCTCAGCTGGCACTTTTGTTATTTTATAGAAGAGTGGACTGTAAAATCATCCTGGAGTGTTTTATATGTATCTGTATTAAAGGAGCACCCTGGTGATAATGGAGCTAGGTATCATGGTGCCTCCGAGAGTAAGTAGTCAAACCATTTAAGAACAGTTTGGCAACTTACTTGGGTACCTGCAAAGCTAATGCTGTCACCTTCTGAGCTGGCCTGTGCAGGACTCCAGGCAAATTTTTAAATAATTTAACTACTTATTCTGTGAGGGTGCCAGGGCAGTTCTGGCACCATAACCACTACAGCGCACTTCTAGATAAACTATAT
The DNA here is from genome assembly GCF_036172605.1 of Pelobates fuscus. NCBI lineage: Eukaryota > Metazoa > Chordata > Amphibia > Anura > Pelobatidae > Pelobates > Pelobates fuscus. The sequence continues at coordinate 83,808,046 of NC_086328.1, read as the reverse complement.
CCAATCACTGCCCATGTTGTCCATCAAACTAAAAGTCAACCCTGGCATACCAAATCCAGATTGTCCCTCTACAGTCCATGAGGAATGCCTCTGCAAGATTCTACATTACTTCCAGGACTCTCATACCTCACCACTCTGAACCAAATCCTAAATGAGTTGGAGACTGACAAAGTTATGGAGAGCTTTGTAAGTAAGCACCATAACTGTGCTCCAGCTTACATCTACATGCTCCAGCCTGGCCTGTATGCTCTGCCGTCAAGCAGTTACTGTCCGACTTTCAGCCAGGTACCCTAGACTCTTGTCTGCAGGGCTTCTCTGGGGTATACCATCCTTATGGAATGCCCTCCTGCGGGACATCCAACTCTCTGCAGTCC